>NW_027266341.1:22904244-25841744 GCF_022045235.1 Haliotis cracherodii | reverse complement strand
GTCCGATGTAATTCCCTATTACTTGTATACCATATATTCCCGTCTTTTTCAGGTGAACAATAAACGTGCCTTTGCGTGTGTTTGTGACGGTTGTGACCGGTGGGACAGGATACGCCCACCATTTCTCGTACTCCTAGTATCATCTCTATTTGATAGTGATTCATTTAAGGATTGACTGTGTATTTTTCGGTTCATTGAGGTATGAATCGAAAAGCCGATGTGCAAACTGTATGAATAAGCGTAGTGGATTCTTACAACAGTTTGCACATCGGTTTTTCGATTCATACCTCAATGAACCGAAACAAATACACAGTCAACGCTTATAGTTAAATTCGACAACGTAAAACATGTTTTATCTACAATAGTTTAACCAAAAACAGTTGTATATATCAAAACACACAACAATGTCGGGATTGATAAATATTCCAGGTGTAGGAATACATACTGTGGCGTGACATGAATCAGGTGATCGTTTGATTTATGCACATAACTTGACACGCCTACACAGTCAGTAGCCAATCAACGGAGAGTAGGATCAAAACAATGTTCAATTAAGACAAGAGGCGAAAAGAAATGCAACTGCCCGACTGTAACGAACCGGAAGAATTATGTCCGGGAGAAGGCGACTGTTTCAAATAACACGGTCAGTTACCGCCAGATTTAAACATTACTTCCCTGATTACGGTAAAACACAGTTAGAAATATGCTGGTTAGAAATAAAACCCGAAGACATGACCGAGGCGAGCGGGAAAAAAACAGCGAGCGAGCCTTGCTTTTTCATTCATTCTCGGCCATCGGTTTCAAAGGTTTGTTTGGACAATGAACATGCATGAAAGTCGCTAGATGTACTGTGCACGACCATACACGTGTGCAGAAAGGGATTCCCTTGACTGTAATGTTAGGATTCCCCGACATTCCGTAGTAGTAAAAGTAGTGCGCCTCGGTTGCCGTGGCTTAATTTTTCACATTCATTGGGAAATGAACGCAATAACACGTGACCAATTCAGCTAATCAGAAAGCAGGAAGTTCAATGAACACAACGAGAATTTAATAATAAACACGTGTTCATGATAAAGTCGAAATTGTACAATCGATTCTACATTAACCAGATTACATTTCTTTTGAATATAGAAATGGTTTTGTCGCTTTTATATCAAAAGTTCGATCCCCGGCCGCGTCATACCAAAGTTCGTTGAAAGATGGTATTTGTCGTTACCCCGACTGGCGCTCAACATTAAGGGACTCGGAGTCAGTATAGTGTGTCTGAGTGGGGTATTCATGTTAAACTGTGGCATGGTAACTCAGTTGGCTACAACTATAAAACTGCATTCGTACAAGCAGCCACACACACAAACACACTAACACACACACAAGTCTCTATAATAAGTGCAATAATCTTGAACGCGACGTTAAAGGCCTTTTCACCTCACCTCAAATATATGCAGCCATTTTTGCAGTATGTGTTTCCCTTTCATGTACACCTTATGCAAGTCAATATTTAAGTACTTATCATGGGCGCGGGATGTAGGGTAAGACGGTATTGACATTCTGACTATATGTTTATCACCCGACACGATGTCCGTGTCAATAACGTGTCTTTGTATTAATTGCAAGACCAATACATTAGCAGGCATTAAAGCTGTCAAAGATAATCTTCATTTATATAAACCGTGGTTTAAGATCGATAGATGTCAGCGTCACACACACCCAGTGGTATATGTGTTGATTGACTCAGGATACTGCTACCTCTATGGATTACATTGGCAAGCATGACAAACTGATGGTGAAAGAGGTGTTATCAGATTGTATGTTGCGTTTGTTTCCCTCCCAGGCCCCCTTCATTGTTGATGTTTCTGTACTAGTACCGCTAGACGGTACAGAAATGAGTGTAAGTCTTTCAGAGAGAGGCTATCTGAACAACCACTGCATCGGGATTATGTGCAGTGTGTTGAGAAGGTCAGCAACCCTGCAGAGTCCTTCGCTTGGATGAAGTCGGCCGGCCTGAAAAGTGAAACAGCAGGCTTTCTTGTTGCTGCTCAGGCAGGACCAGTCACTTCCTACTCGAAAGTGTCATGGTGTGACTTTTGCATCAAAATGTAAATATGAAATGTATATTATGCAATAAACTTAATGAGACTCTCCAACTCATCGTCAGTGGGTTCCCAGCTTTAGCACAAGCACATAATCCTAAGCGGCATGATATTGGCGTGTTCATTTTATTACCGTCTTTGACATGCTTGAAGTTTTGACACAGATGTAAATCCACGGTAAGAGCCAGAATAAGTAGAAGGCGTCATGGAAAATGATAAATACAAAATTCTTTGGAATAGGCCCGTATACAGCCTCAGACGTATCCGTAGATGATCTTGTCCTTTTTGATAAATCCAATGACATCAGTTATATCACTGAATTTTCTGTCCCTTTTGACACAAATGTAATTGACAATGTTCAGGAAAAACATGGCAAATATGTGGACCTCGCTTTCGAAATATTACGCTTGCACCCAAAGTACTGCTGACTCTCCTTTGTTCTGGGTGCCTTAGGTTTGGTCCGGCTCCAAGGACACTCCTCCTCATTGTAAATCCAGGTTGAGATAAATTCGTATTTGCATGGTCTGATCTTTGGTTCAACAGAAACGACTGCAACGAGCCAAGGTTCTTTATCGCTCACTTACATGACGATAGCCTTAACGTGTAAGTACGCCTGGTCTTACAACAGATAAGGATCTAGATACCTTCTGTCCAGTTTCGGTCAAAATATATGAAATAATACTTCATTAGAATGTTTAACCACAAAGTCCCATTGTTCTATCTCCGTTAACAAACTTTTTATTACTTCATGTTTTGTATTATGTATTGCAGTTTCGGAAAACACGTTCTTATTATAAATCTGAGCGTGGCTGTAGCTCGTTTTGCAAAAATCTGTTATTGTTTGAATTCAGGTTTCAGAAAACACTTTCTAACTGCATTAAAACATTGAAATTGAAATGAATATCGAACAGTATAAGCCACTGTTTCGGCGTTACAAATGTGTTATTAAAATCTTGATACAAAGAGACTTCAGACGATGTAAAGGATTGTATAAACATTTTGTTTTTTATATTTAAGTCAAAGCTAAAAATGTTTGATTTATCAGCAAACATTCACGCCTAAAAGAAACGCTATCGATCATATGTGCAGTAACGTACCACAGTGGTGTAACGCAAACGAGAGTCATGTATTGATCATTTCCCCAAATCCATTAATCCTAATAATTGAGTTTTCTGTTGCACATTAATTTCAAAGGTTTCAAATCTTCTGAATCCATATTTGAACTTGCTTCTGTCATATGTTCAACCCCCGCTCACAATGACTGCTGTCGCAATCGACGCCGTTGACAATGGAAACGTAAATGTTATGTCCGTGCATTTCTCGAAGGTCAAACCATAACAGTGGCTCTGTCGTGTCTTTTATTTCCTATCGCAGATCGAATTCAGATGAAGTTCCGCCTTTTCTCGGATGTTGGAACAGATAAATTACCATTCACAGATTCTCATATTTCTTCACTAATAATACTGTACCAATAAGTAGGATATAAAAATGACATGATATTTCTGACGTGACAATTAACCGAGTTCATCCATGGTGACGCTGTAAACATCGCCACTTCCCTGGGTAGTTATTTGGAAATAATATACGTCCATATGTTTTGCTAACCAATATCAATTCCTGATATTCAAAGCGTAGATATCGTACGATTTGATATAACTGTTCGTGAGTCAGTGTGTGAATGGTGAATAACCCTGCTGTCATGCCTGCCTCTAAATAAAAGCGACAAAAACATTTCGATAATCATAAACATTTTCTACTAAAGGACAGTGTGTCCTACCCCATCGGTGGCAAACGTCGTAAACACATGCACGTGCAAATCAATTATTCACTTGAAAGAAGACAAGGAAACAGGGAATTGCGTGGGACCTATTTTTTGTCACTGTCGCGTCAAATTTAGATGTGTTCTTCACATGTCTACCATCAAACATTTTGAAACCGTTGCTGAGGATGTAGTTTGAGTCATGAACCTCCGTGGATATGTTTTCAGAAATAAAGTACACCTGTGAACTTGAAGATTCAGTGACGTAATGTTAAAGGGAGACAGGGATCATTTCAGTTGGATGTCCTAATACATTTGAATGAAGTCATTTAAAATCTACTTTGTATGTGCATTCATTATATTTATCTATCGAACCGTTAAAATATGATTGCTCTAATTGCATATATACACTTTCTCAGTTTCTCACAACGTCTTGATCCAGACTGAAACTGGACATCAGATCAAGAACATCAACTTTTCAGATTCATTAGTCACACAAGGAATGTGGGTGTGTGGACTGTGGCCAACGAAACATGACAAGCGTACTTCTTCTGGATAGAAGAATTGCCAGACGCATGTCTTTATATTCAATCAATCAATGATGGTGGCGGGGTAGCCTACTGGTTAAAGCGTTCGATCGTCACGCCGTCATTCCCCACATCGGTACAATGTGACAAGTCTGGTGTCCCTCGTCGTGATATTGCTGGAATAATGCTGAAATCGGTGTAAATAAAGCGACAAAGCCATTTCCATATTCATAACAAATCTCTCTGGTGAAAGTAGAATCGATTGTAGGATTCCGATTATATCATAAGTCATGTGTTTTTGAATCACCATCAGATAGAGATGGTACCAGGTTGTTCGCGAAAAGGTGAGCATATCGACCCCCGGTGGCACCCGTCACAAACACATGCAAAGGCTAGTCAATTTGGCACCTGAAAAAACACGGGAACATATGGTACAAGTCAAAATTCTATCGGACATTTCTTTCACCGATGCGTCAAATTTGGAAATGACCTCCACATGTCCAACATAACACTTTTTGAAAGCTTTACTGAGGGCTTGAATGTTTTTACCTTGATGCCAAACAACTTCTGAGCAAGAGCGTGTCCGATATCGTACTCACTCATTCTTAATGGAGTACCAAACGTGTTCAATGGGTGAAAGCTATGCTTGGTGTTCCCCTTGATACTACGGATGGTATCAGCGGCTTAAGACTTGATTAAATGCATTTAATACTTCACTGAGGACCGTCTTCGTGGCCTAGTGGTTGAGCGTCCGCCCGGAGAGTGAAAGGTCCGGGGTTCGATCCCCAGCCGCGTCATACCAAAAGACGTTAAAAGATGGTACTTGATGTTACCCTGTCTGGTGCTCGGCATTAAGGGACTAAAACAAGGACTGGTCGGCTCGGAGTCAGTATACTGTGTCTGAGTGGGGTATTCATGTTAAACTGTGGCATGATATCTCAGTGTGCTAGCACTATAAATCGGCATCAGTCCGGACTAGTACAAGCAGCCACACAAACACACACACACACGTACATGCACGTCGCTCTATAAGTTCAATAATTTTGGACGAGACGTTAAACCCCATTTCACCTCACCTCACCTAATACTTCACTGAAGACACGAGCAACAAGCCTGTAGACAAAACTAAATTTACTGTCTTTTCAGCACAGGCCATTCTGAAAAGACAGTTACGGATATGTAACAAGTCGCAATTTTCATTTGCTAGGGCATAGCCTCCTAGATCGAGCGAGCACTGGTATATATATTTCCCTTGCCTTGTCATCTGTCAGGTCTGGTGGGATCCGAACAGTTTAAAATGATCTGTTAGAGCACGCTGCCTGGACGCCAAACACTTTCTCAGACATCAACAGTTCCTTCCACACATTGTCACCCGAGTCAAATGACGCCAAAGGCTACGTCTATGGTCGTGTTGGAAGCAATAGTAGACCTATCTAACTTAAACTGTATTGCCACAGGACTTCACCTTCATTCTGTTCACAGCCAGACAACCTTTGGCCATAGTCTACAAATGATTGAACAATAGACTGTGCCCAAGTAAACACCGGAGGTTGCCAGTCCATTAATCTGCAGAGGCACTGTGGAAATGTCTCAGTAGTGTTTTCAACAGAGAGGATCTCTCCTTGAAACGGTGATCTTTCCCATGACGCGTAAGTCTTCCCGAACGTGCCGGACAAATGTGATTTGTGTGTCAGTATCACTGGATGGGTGACTTGGATTGATCAACGTTACTGGTAACACCACTCCCGAACGTAAACTGCCGCACCAAAGAAAGTAAATACTCATGTTTGATGGTGGCTAAAAATGAAACAAACAAAATAATTATTCGATGGTGATGAATTCAAAACGGGATCCTAGGCGAGGTTACGTGCCTTATATCAAGTATCTCAGAAAAGTTCAGCTAAGTAACGTTTTAATACCGTTTGTATTTTTTTAGTCAAATCCATTTTTTATGTCTAAACTTTCTTTTTCCCGGCAACCTTTGAATGTGTAGTATTGTCCTGTCTTATAGAGATACAGCGTTAAATCGAAGTCATAAACACATAATAACCAATGCCCGTAAGGATTCTCTCTGGGCCATTTCATAGTTTAAAAGGATATATCGAGTTAACGATATCCGAGTTAACGATAAACGAGTAAGTGATATATTTTCGTAAACGGTACCTCATCCGTGGTGTAGTGGATAGAGCGTCTGCGTGAAGAGCAGTGGTTCGATTCCTTGGCCGCGTCAAACCATCAAACGTTAAAAGATGCTTCTTATTGCCAAGCCTGGGGCTTGGCATTAAGGTGATAAAACAAGAATCGGAGTCAGTATACTATGTCTGAGGGCGGGGGGGGGGGGGGGGGGGGGGGGGTATTCATGTTAAATTGAAGCATGGCATCTCAGTCAGCTTGCACTATAAAACCAGAATTAGGTTGGTCTGGCACAAGGAGCCACGAACGTTTAGGCATGTCGCTGTCTATGTGCAAAGGTCTTAAACGCAACTCTAAACCAACCTCGCCTCACCTCATGACCAGATTCGAGCGAATGGTATCCCAGTTAACGATGTTTGCTTGTACGTTTTATCTTTCTATTTGAATACGATTTTACAAGCAGATTCGAAAAGACGCTACTTCACGTAATTCAACTTCTACATAATAATAAGCATATATGCCCTTTGTGGCAACCCGTGAAGATCCTGGTTAGAATAGGTCTTCAGCAACCCATGCTTGCCGTAAAAGGCGACTATGCTTGTCGTAAGAGGCAACTGACGGGATCGGGTGGTCGGGCTCGCTGACTTGGTTGATGCATGGCATGTCATCGGTGGATCGATGCTCATGATGTCAATCACTGGATTGTGAGGTCCAGACTCGATTATATACAGACCGCCGTCATATAGCTGGAATATTGCTGAGTGCGGCGTTAAACAACAAACAAACAAACAAATCCTGGCTCCTAGACTCGCTTTAGTCTGTTCAAAGTTAAGCAAGCGAACGTTCATCTATCGGTGTCTTGCTTGTATCACCCGTGCACCGCCGTCATGCCAATAAAACTCAATATGTCTGAAACACAGCATCATCATCTTTCATCAACCTCGATTCCCTAAAGTAGCCACCGTGGTTTGTCGATGCGCCGTACTAACCAGAAGCCAGTGTCCTGCGGGCGAGATCACTAACCAATCGGTAGAATCAACCATCGCCACCAGGCCAAACCCGAGCGCTTTATGTAGCATCACTGAAAAGTTTGCATTGCGCCACCTGCCAGTCATCGTGGAAACAGGGTACAACAGACATGCAAACAAGAGGATTAGGGGAGATGATTGAATGCAAACATATTCAAGAAACTTATCTGTGGAAAGCGGTTTTCGCAATTTTCTAATCTTTACATTAGATATAGAGTCCTGTGAAAGGAAATTTTCGATCCAGCGAGGAAGTTCTCTGCAGTGTACACCTCTCGCGAACGTTTATTTTATTTCAAAGGTTAAACAGTGAGCACGACAATGCAGCCCGTACATATGTGTACATTCACATTTCTATTTGGTTTAATTGCAGATTGCTCTCACTCTATTTTATTGTTGATACTCGTGTAGCCTCGTCAGATCGTGTGACTTCTGAATCAGGCTTGGCATTTAGATATGAAGAAATTAAGTGGAAGCATGAGTTAAAAACAGTTACAGTTCGTCTCTGATTTCAGGGTGACATTTGACGCACATCATTCTGATCAATGTTTCTGAAAATCTGAAATCATATAATTTTTGTCGACCGTGCAGAGAACGTTTTGTGTTATTTTCAGCCGCAGACTCCCTACCTACCTCTTTTGTCATTGGACAGCCTCCGTGGTCTAGTGGTAGAGCGTCCGCCCGGAGAGCGGAGGTCCGGGGTTGGAACCCCGGCGACGTCATACCAAAAGATGTTAAAAGATTGTACTTGTTGTTACCCTGTCTGACGATCGGCATAAAGGGGCTAAAACAAGGACTGGTCGGCTCCGAGTCAGTATAGTGTGTCTGAGTGGGGTATTCATGTTAAACTGCGGCATAGGCAAGCACTATAAAATCGTCATTAGTCCGGACTAGTACACACACACACACACACACACACGCGCGCGCGCGCGTACATGCATGTCGCTATATAAGTGCAACAATCTTGGCAGCGACGTTCACCTCACCTATTGTCACTGGATTTCCTGATTCATCAATCACGTAATTCTTTGGTTGATTGACAGGCTGACGTCGCATGGCAGGAGTACTGCTGTGCTGCGTCAGGCAATAAATACTTACTTTTGCAAATTGTATGAGTGACGGAGGCTACTGGTAGGGCAGGACTTGCTTACCCTTGTCGAGACACCTGGTGTTGTCACTGATTTTCAGTGGTCCATTAACATAATTTCCACAGATATTTGCCCTTTACGCCAAATGGAATCTCTTTCGGCAGAAAATCTTGACTGGTATTTCTCTTGCATTGACATTTTCATCTACAAGTCACGGGGCCAGACCCCTCGATGCCTATTTCAGTCAAATATGAGCTTAAGGGGACCTAATGACCCGGAATCCCAACAGAGAAAAGTCACAGGTTCGTTATTTTACAATATTTCAGTGTAGCTCTTCTTATGAGAAACCGTCGGGAGACGGTGCCACGCAACACGCAAGTAATGAAGTCAGGGATTCAATGCCTGTTTCGGTCGGTGCAGACAGGCGTGTGGTTCAAGAACCCGGACTCCCACACAAGTGACTCACCAGAAGTCACGGTAGGGCACACTTTACCTTCACATACCTGTCAAATAGGCGGATTAGGGGTTTACCATGATTTACCATGATAATTTGAATTTCTGTCTTCATCCTGACCCTTGATCGAAAAGAATTGATAACCAGTTTTGTTGAAGTCGCAATTTTCTCTCAAGTGCCTCCAGCACAGCGATGTGTCGACACCAAATGCGGGAGCAAAGGTATACTGCCTGACATGAAGGGAAATTGAGGTGACCCTTTTGTCATACCCGCTAGCAAGAATCTTTTATAGAACTGAAGGGCTTTATTCAGTTGTTCTCACTTCCAGTCATGGATATTTATTATCAGGGGCCATCAATTGTCACAGGCGAATTCAGATACGACAACACAAGGGGACACGTTGTCGACACAGCCACACGCCTTGTTTTAACATACGTGGCTGACATATGTAGATAGTAGATGTAGTAGTCGGGGGTAGACGTCTCTTGTTGTTGACTGAATACTGACTTGATACATTGGTCCTGCGACAGGAGGGGTTGTCTGCTGTCGTTTCTTGTTGTTGACTGAATATTGACTTGATACATTGGTGCTGCGACAGGAGGGGCTGTCTGGTGTCGTTTCTTGTTGTTGACTGAATATTGACTTGATACATTGGTCCTGCGACAGGAGGGGTTGTCTGCTGTCGTTTCTTGTTGTTGACTGAATATTGACTTGATACATTGGTGCTGCGACAGGAGGGGCTGTCTGGTGTCGTTTCTTGTTGTTGACTGAATATTGACTTGATACATTGGTCCTGCGACAGGAGGGGTTGTCTGCTGTCGTTTCTTGTTGTTAACTGAATATTGACTTGATACATTGGTCCTGCGACAGGAGGGGCTGTCTGATGTCGTTTCGTTGTTTCGAACATGGTGTATATGTAAGTATGTGCGAATCTATTTCGCTGATACCCCCTCCATAAATATGGAACTGCTGTATATATGTGAGAATTGATTGTGCCGATACCACTTCCATTAATGTAGAACTGCAGTTCATGGGACAGAGATTTGAGCTTGAATATTTTCGGGAAATGAATGTGAATCGCAAAAACGGTATTTTCTTACATTGTGTCGAATGTACAGGAGATTGTGAAAGTGTTGGAGACTGTGTGCGTCAATTCTATCAGTGTTGAACTGTTTAACTGTCCTGTGAAAGACATTCTACATGGAATATCTCAACAGCTTTAACATATCCGCTGAAACACCAACACATATGTCCGTTTCTATGTATCGTTAGCAACGAAGAGTAGTTGGATGGGTGATGATAGCTTGACTCCTAAAACTTTCTTGGGTTTCGGCCCCGACCCACACTGTAGCATATGTAGTGTGCCTAATAAGACAAGTGACTTTTTTCGAAATAATATCATGCCTCTTTCATCCAGCAGTGAATGGGTACCCGGTAGGAGGATATGGTAATCGAGTTCACACTGATCCACTGACCGGGGTAAACATAAGAGTTATACTTATCTAAGCGCACTTGAGCAGTAATTATTTGGAAAGTGTGCCATACAAATTTATAATACAGGATAATGATATGCATGTCAAGTGCGAGTACAGCATTTTGGAAAAGGACTTGCGCATGTTATGATTGGGCAATTCGCGTTTAATGGTGTTATATTGTTGAAATATATATCACATAAACCACGCACTAAATGTCACTACGCTTGCTGACAGTTACATTATTACATGTATAATATTGACCTGTAACATTTCCAAATGAATAAATGTTTAACATGCAAGCACCAAACAAGGTTGCGCAGCTCTCCAACCCACATATGTATAGGAGGGTAAGTTGGGAGAATACAGCAATGGTTTTAGCATGGCACTTTCATACTTGTTGGGCTACTGTAATATGTACCAGATGCTTTCCCAAGTATTTTGCAGTACCAATCATAAATACAGCCTTCAATTTTGTATAGAATTTTGATCTGACGAAAGATTCGACCATTGGTTCGATATTTAGCTCTTTGTTGCAGGTTCTATAAAACAATACATCAAGCAGAAGTTATAGGAACGTGTAATTCTTTTCAGCTCTATGATGCGTCGAACGTTCGGCACAATGGATCGAGTTCATGCCTTATGCCATCAGTGCTTGTAAGCAGATGGAACCTTCTTTCAGATTCAATCAATAATTTAAAAAAACAAATAAATCGAATGCACTTGTTAAAAGGACAATATCAAAAAATGTTTCCTGATGTTTGATTTGAATTCTCGAAATGATTATTTTTCCTTTCAATATTTTTTCCAATATAATTTCTTGTTTCGGTTTATCTGCAAGGTTATTCCCACGCAGGACTGATGAAAAGATTTTCCCCTTTGTTTCCTGTCATTAAGATGCTTTGTTCTTTATATAAAGTCAATTGTTGGAGAAACGGTAGAACAATCCATCACCGAGTGAACTACACCGAGATTTATCAATAGCGAGAAGACGGGAGTATTTGCCCAACACCTAACCGCATCCTTGACGTGTTGACATACGGAGACTGGACAATTAGTCCCCCATGATTCTCCTTAACTCCAACACTGCCAGACCCATTCATATCCAGCTGACCACTGGTCAAGCCGTTGGGACTCCTGTTCACTTCAGTTGATGAATTGTGAGACAGGTTCGCTACACCGGTCAAATGGTGTACCGTGCTTAGAAGTGAAATAGGCCGTACGTAACGATGCTACCAAAACATATTCAAACGATATTATTAATATCGGTGTACTTTGAATTGTACAGTACACTACTGAGATGAATGATTAACAAATTCCCTGTCATACAAAGTTGGGAAAGCGTGACGACCCTCTACGCAGGGATGGATCCTTTGTTCAGTCCAAGAGATACCGTTAATACTGCTTCAAAACATGATTCTTTTCTTCTCCCTGAAAGGATAAAACACATTTATACAGGAAAATGTGGTATTTCCAGTGAACATTGTTGTTTTTTAGCACATGCACATGATGCCAATTTAATTTGTAAAATTTAGCTTGTCTTATATGTGTGTCCCACCATGTACTGAGTCAAGTAAATATACATGTTGGAGACCACTGTTTGATCCGCCTGGTTTCACCGGTCCAAAGTAAATAATGAAGGTGCTTAAAACCTTAAAATTAAAACAGAATTTCAATTATATAAATTTAATCCATAAATTGAAAGGATACATAAGTATAACATTTATTTACATAACAAACATCCCCAGAAGATCCGGTGAACATCATCCACTGTGATCTATACCATCCTGGCTTCAAGGTACTGTGAACCATGGTGAATGGATTGCCTACTACTTTGTCCCATCATTGACTTCATACGTGCTTTGTTGAAGGTAAATCTGGTGATGCGGCCTGTCCATTATCTACTTAACCGTTCGAAATACGCTGATCACGAAAGGATGAAATATATCGGTATGAAAAAAGAATTCCCTATATCGTATTACCAGAATCAGGATGTGTGTGCTTAGATGCTAGGAAACATATTACTAGAGTTATAAATGTGTCTATTGTAGACGTCTGTGTCCCGTGACTGTCTTTGAATGCTGCAAAATCCTGACATGACAAGGCCATTAACCATAGATTTACTTAGGAAGTCAGATTGGTATAGACTCAGAAATTAGCTTTATTTTGATGGTGGTTAGTATTCTGTGTAAAGAGCCTAGTGTACAGTTCCAGAAGGACAATTACACGGATACAGTTCACAGAGTCGTTGAAGTGAGTAAATTACACTTCACAATTTCAGGCATAGTGTCCCAATCTTCCCCAGTATTATAGAGAGAAGAGTTGTTTAAGTCAGTGAGAAGGTTTGAGTAGCGTCCCATAGACAGACTTTTCGGGCATATTGTGGCGTCTCATGTTAGTTTAGGAGAAAGTCTAAATGTACCAATTTGATGAAATCCCATGCTGTCGACAGGCAGAGGATCTCAGAACGGGTGGTGTGGTGTTTGGGGACACGGCAGCCAAGGGACACACTCCACACCCCGGGGTGGAAGTTATAATTACACTATGTAGCTATGTATAGGAATACACGCAGAGACGTCACATAGTTTCACTCATATAGGCAATTGAATTCTTGTGTTTAGCCAGCCACGGCCACCCTTGGTATAGCAAGACGTGGATCACACTTGTATTACATTTCACTGGGATAATGTTGGAAGTATTGATTAGGAAAGACAGGTGAGTGAGTGAGTGAGTGAGTATGGTTTTACGCCGCTTTTAGCAATATTACAGCAATATCACGGCGGGGGACACCGGAAATTGGCTTCACACATTGTACCCTTGTCGGGAATCGAACCCGGGTCTTCCGTGTGCCGAGCAAACGCTTTAACCACTCGGCTTCCCGTCTGCCCCTGGAAAGACAGGTAACTTAATGTCAGTCCGAATGAATTCTTGCATAGCTCGTAGAAGGAGAAGTGCGAAATACATCGAAAATATATTTGGGAACAGCGGACAGAACTCGTTATACTGGCCGCGAATAAGTATTATGTGGTCCTAATAATCTTTGAAAGTGCAGCACTCATTACCGTAATACCTCTGGCAGCAAACAAGTAGGACTGGTGATATTGCATGATGTTACTGAAAATATCGCCCATCAATGCTAGAGAATAACCAGTCTCGATTATCCACAGAAACATATTCCATTTGGCATTAAAGACAAAATAGTGGTGAAAATTATATAAATGGATCACTGAAAATCAGTGATGACGACAGGTGTTCGTGAACCGACAAAACCGTTTCTGACCAATCCCTGCGCACGATGATTTTGAGAAAAAAACTGTTTATGATTAATAGAAATCGAGCAGCAAAATATATCAGGGTCGCAACGGCTGCTAGATTGTGTTGTGCCATAAAATAGTCACGTGAACGTGTGAAACTAGTAAGTCTAGTTCCAATAGGGATTCCTCCAAATCCTGTCCGAGATGACCTGTGGGATTGAGGTGATCCGAGTGCGTTGCTTTTTGTCTGGCCTATGCCCTGGTCAGCAACATGAGCATACAAACTAAGAACACAGTCCTCTGCCAAGATCCCTTTGTCCAGTGCCATTCAGACGGCTGGTTCTGGAAATTTATGCTGCTGTCTGAAGCCTCATCCGAACTTTATCTATTAACGAACCGTAGTATCATCTCAAACTGTGGAACATGCACATGGGTTGAAAGACATGATGTGCCTTTTCATCAAGTGAAGCAATTAATATCAATTTTCACGAGGAATTACAATAATCGCGAAGGGTATGATAAGAATATGTCTGTTTATCCATGATATATTGCCTCCTGATCAATTCTTCTCTGACGATGAATTGCCTCAAGATAGAATATCCATCGAGTGAAATTGATTATTCTAGGACCTTGAATATGGAATATCCAATCGATAAATGAGAGAATTAGGAAAAGCAATAACCACCACATCATTTGCAAACTGCCTCTTGGCTATGGAATGTAATTTGATCAACTAATTCCGTTCCATATCTTCACTAAATCAAGTTCAAATGTAAACATTTCACTATCTGTATGCAGAACATTTCAAACCGTCTTAGACTGCGAAATCATAATTTGTCTAGTTTATCATGCTCTTAGTATTATACTTATTTGCCTGCTTCATTTGGTGCATGCGGTCAATCGGTAGATGTTATCTTGGCTTTATCTTTGGTTAAGACATCGTAGACAGGATGGCCTGGGATCGGTTTGAAACCTCGTTTTGTCCGCTTATATATGCGTTGGTTGGTTGGTTTGTTGTTTAAAGCCGCACTCAGTAATATTACAGCGAAAAGACGGCGGTGTGTAAATAATCGAGTCTGGACCAGACAATCCAGTGATTAATATCATGAGCATCGATCAACGCAATTGGGACTGATGACATGTATCAACCAAGTCAGCGAGCCTGACCACCCGATCCCGTTGGTCACCTTTTACGATATGCGCATCACATTGAATCGACGAAATTTTTCATACATCAAACTAACATATGTGTGCTTCTTTTTAGGGAGACTGCTGTAAGGATGGTAAGCCACTTCTTAGTCCATCTTCCATCACTATGCAACTATTACTACACCAGAATACCACCAATATTCCTCAATTTTCCACTAATATTCCACCAATATTCCTTAATTTTCCACTGATATTTAACCAATATTCCTCAATTTCCACTAATATCCACCAATATATCACCATAATTCCACAAACGTTCCTCCAATATATCACGAATGTTCCACCAATATTCCATCAAAAATCAACCAATGTTCCAACAATATACTACCAATGTTCCAACAATATGCCACAATATCCCACTGCTCCACCACAAATTTGATAACATACAATCAATATTCCAGCAAGATACCACCAGTGTTCCACCAATATACAACAAATATTCAAAACTATTCCACAAATATACCATCAACATTTCAGCAAATATTCCACAATATTTCAACCAATATCCAACCCTTCGGCGTTAAGCGAGAACTTTTAAACAGTAGTGATCCGAAAAAAAAGATTATCCGTTCAACTGAATTCCTATCCCAACCATCTAATCAGAGCAATTCCGCTATTACAACAATTATGACTAAACAGTGGACGAGAGAATCTCATTTTCACATTCACAGACAAAAATAAGAATTTCAACAGATTACTGAATGTTTTCAAAGTCCAATCTTTGACTTTAGTTAGGCAGAACATCTGCATCGACGTAATAGGCACATCTATTATTTCTGACTTGGATAATACAAGTGTTTAACTTCCAAACACCTGCATCTGCTGCTTTTTCCTTTGTCGTGTGATCGTAACATTATGTCTGATCTAAACTGGAACTGCTTCCTTCTGAAAATATCATGTGTATCGATTAGGTCTCTTCATGCGAAGCCAGATCTTGTTGCGCAAATGACTGTTCAGTGTATTGTTATAATGTGTAGTAAACAACACGATGTTTCTGAAACGCTAAATATATTTTCTAAAGGGTAATTGTGCACTTTAAATAGAACAAAAGTTCTACGTCATATCCTCTCACATTCTCTTTAAATATTTCAATAGGATGTTCTAAATTGCAAACCGGCAACCCAACGAAACGACCATTCAGTAATTAGTTTAGCGGTGCCATGCTTGGATGTGCAAGTCGGGCTGTTTCTTTGGGAAACCAGAAGGCCTGATTGATAGAATGATGTGCGTCAATCTCTTTTCTAACAATTATGGGATCTTCCTGACTCAGCCATAGAGCTAGGGTCCAGGCCTTATCACACCGAGAGTGTTTTCGCTTTGAGATGAAAGACTCAATTTACCTAGATTGGGTTTAAAGAGGTATTATTATTGCATTTAGCTGTGAGCTTACCTATCGAAAAGAACCGTCAACGTCCGAGTAGTTTTGCAAGTTAAGTCCTTAATGTATATCAACCGAAGTCCCTGAGTGACATACGTGAAACCGATCCCTGATGAATATGGTCATCGATTATAATGGCTTTTCTCGATGCAGTTCCTTTTATCAGTCCTCTATGGTGACTATGTTTACATCATTCTCTGGCCAATCCAATGAGGATGGTTGGTCGGCTAAGCACAATTACAAAAGTCTGGCTGTGCAGATTAAATAAGAATCAATCATGGAAACGTATTTAACCAATGTATTAGAAGATGAAACGGTGTTCTGCTAGGCATTATTAAATATACCCAATCTAATCTTACTCTTAACAGTTATATTGTCTTGTATTCAAATCTACTATATTGGAAACGATTCGATTCAAGCTGCCAAGTGGATTTGTTTATGGATTTGGGGGTAACTGTGTTAAGTCGAACAATAGAAATATGTTAGACTTTAAGATTTCTTGTGAGCTAGCTATTTGGGGGTATTTGTGTTAAGTCGAACAATAGAAATATGTTAGTCTTTAAGATTTCTTGTGAGCTAGCTATAAGACATATAATAACTTCATTGTTTATCAACATTTGGACAAGGGTTGATCAGGTTGTGTGAGGTGATGAAATTAAATGTGCAGAGTTGTGTCCCTTTTCTGTACCAGGACCTATTGGTTCCATATTCGCCCTGACTATGATACATGATTTATAGTAAGCTGACACAGTGTAGAATAAATTATATCGCGTTCAAAGAGGTATTAAACAAACCTTGGTGATGACCAGACTTCGAAGAGTCCAAAATTAGCCATACAAGGAAGCATGCTTATATCACACCCGTGCTCAAGAAATTCCACTGGCTGCCACTGACACACAGTCCAAGATTCTGAAACAAGTATTGAAGACACAGCATATATATCAGTGCACATTCCATCCCGATCTCTAAGATCATGTACATGAGGTAGCCAGCATATGTTGTGTTGCCAGTATGACACGCCAGCACCATTGGGGATCGAGCCTTTGCCAAATCTGGAGCACGTACTGTGGAACAATCTTCAAGGTCATCTCCGATGTATCCAAGAACTATCTTCCTTTAAGACTCAGCTAAAGACTCACTTCTTCAGACAGACGGACATACCACTGAACCACATGTCAGAGTTGTTCTTCCTTCAGCGCCTCTGAGCAGTTACCATTAACTTACTAACTAACTTGCAGGGACTCCACATATGACCATTATTATTTACCATCATTATCAGAAAATAGCTACATTTCAGATCAAATTCAAAAGAAACAAAATTTCACAACTGAACGTAAAGAAATACCGAGCAAACCGTTAAACTATCAATGAAACAACAAACATGTCATACTTATGTCGTGTTTTGGGCATATTTACCTCGTTTCCAAAGGTCGAGAATGCGTGATCGCGAGAATGTCCCTTACAGTATTCCATACATACTACTTGCAACTGTGAATGTCACGGGATCCGTCTAGAATATACCCTAGAAAGTTTATCGCTTGTCGTAATTAGGTGATTTGGTTGATTTGCGAAACCGTTACTCGTATCATCGACCACTGGTTTGCCTTGTCCTGAGGCTTGATGCTATTTTGTGATTATAATGGCATAATTAGACCAAAAAAGTTTCACCGGCCGACACATAACATCGCACCGACCCCAACGTTTTGTATATCACTTTCCAGCTATGCATATTTAAGGTTATTTTCCAATCGGAAGATTTTTTATGAAACCTCTCCCAAGGCCATACGTTATTCTGCAAATCAGGAAAGAGTTCTAGTGTAAACATCTACTCTGTTTTCATTCAGTACGAGTGAATAAAGGTTGGTGTGTGAGCTCGAAAAAATATTAAACTAATAATTAAAATTCGACCTTCTTGCTTCTCATTTTTTTAAGTAATGTGAAACAAGAACGTTTTTTTTGCGGCTTTACCTTTATGTTAGATGTATACCTTTATCATTTTAAATTCTGAAATCCAAACACTTTTTAATGGCAATCGGCAATACATGTCAATATAAGTGCCCCCTGGCAATAATGATTTATGATGTGATAATCCTGTCTTATTCTTTATCCCAACGTGACAGTCCAAATAACATAATTCCCTCCAGGAATAATAAGCTTACTGCAAAGTAGTAGATTTTTCTCAGAGAATAAATACATTGCCGGATAATGACGAAATTTAATGTCTTTGCGAAACCTGCTTTGTGTCCCAAACTGAAAGTTAATATCAATGGTAATCAAGGCATGAGTTTATGCTCCGCAGCTGTTCGTGGTTTGTCTTTAGCTGAAAACTACTCCCAGCAGTTTGCGCTGGAGGGACCAATTATGACTGAGCCAAACCGATGTCCCTTTTGTTCAGTCACCTGTTGTTCGAGAACTGATTGGTTAACAACACGTTACCAGCCATTTCAGTGTAACATTCCAGATACGAACTCAGCTTTTTCGGTAAATTTTCAAAAAGTTTATGCAACGAAAGAACGGCGACACAGCTGCCAACATATGGCGGTTAATGACGTATGGAAAAGCAAACGAGCAGACAAGGGTATTAAATCGTATTTTGGGGCATTATGTACTTGATTAAGCGAAAGACCATGTTTTCATGAAAAACACTCGGTAGTTTCTGAAGCCGCAAAAAAGTATTTTATTGCAAAAATCCAATGTAGTTAATTTGCAGGAAACTTTTAACTTGGCGTCGAGACTTGTTTTGTGGAGATGCGTTGACTGCAGAGGCTCGTTTCGTTTGATGGAGTAGGTCGGATTAGCCGAGGTGAAATAAATCATGCGTCGAGTGACGTAGCGCCCGGAATTATCAATATTAACACTGATTAGTGAATGTCTGATATGCTGTTACAAATAGAAATGACGTCAGTATATGAGAATATTGTGTGGGATGGATTCAAATTACGAACCCAACAAGAGTAAACACCCCACTAAGATGATTGGATTGTTGAGCGTCGATATTTTACGTGGACCTGCAGAGGATGAAGAGTGGAAAACGTCTGAAATATGTGTTCCCGAGGGGGGGTTTAACTCCTCAACTATTTGATTCATTTTAAGAAATTGAAGACTTAATTAAAACAAACGTGTTCATGATTGAGGACTTGATGTCAAAGACTTGAGAACAAAATGTCATTTTTGATATTGTGATGACTTCAAACACAAATCGTCCATTTCAATCGTCCATTTCAATTGATGGTCAATGAACTGAACTTTTGTTTCGAGAACAGGGGAAGCGGCGGGTGGCCCAGTCATCTCATGTGCTGCAGTTCGATGTGTAGATGTTTTGCTTCACACACGGGGACACACATTATTTGGATTCGACTCATCGAGATCTTTACAATGATATAAAACATGTTTTTGTAGCTCGCTTCCTTCTGTGTGGTCAAGTTCGGACTCCTGGCCATTCCTAAGTTGTCCCGCTCTGCCTTCTTGGATGTACCTGAAGCCTGGCGGGACGAATCCCAGCTTCGCCCTGTTAATGTTTCAGCACCATACCCCTGGTCGTGGGTTTCCCCAAAGCGGTAACCGTCTAAGGCCTATTCAGAAAGTGGTCAAATGTAACAAATGGTTTGTTACAAAAATTATTTGTTTGGCCGTTCCATTCAAAAAAAAAAAATTAATCGCGTGTTTTGAAAGTTTGCCGAAATAAATAATACTTCAACAGGTACAACCGATCATGTGTGAATGTATATCATTGTTCAGTCACAGTGTTAAGAATCTTGTTCTAAGTGAATGTTCTACAATCCCTAACGGGGCGGTCTCGTAGCCTGGTGGTTAAAGCGTTCGCTCGTCACGCCGAAGACCCGGGTTCGATTCCCGACATGGGTACAATGTGTGAAGCCCATTTCTGGTGTCCCCCACCGTGATATTGCTGGAATACTGCTAAAAGCGGCGTAAAATCATGCTCACTCACTACAATCCCTCACACCGATTTTCAGTCACAGCCTTAAGTGAGAAGACAGGATTAGTGATAACATGTTCAGGATGTCTTTCAGAATAAAAGGTCTTACATGAAAGCAACGATCGCGTGTATGATACTAACAAACATAATAATATAATCAAGGTGAATCTTGGATTCTCGCACACCCAAGGGACGCAAATGCACAGTGAATTGCGACGCCTTACACGACTGGGCCAGTCGCATCCACAATCATGTAATAAGGAAAAGGAGTGCCTTGTTTTATGTGGCGTCCGGGATGATGTGCAGAGTCGAACATGTCCGTTGAGCAATAATCATCCACTCACTCACCCATCTAACATTGGCCGTTGGTTCGAACCTAGATCATCGCGATGATAATACTGTGTCCAAAAGCCCATGGCCGTTCCCGATGCTGTCCTTCAAGAAGTGTATGTCCATACTGCACCTCTTCCAACGCTGGTCGTTTCAAAGCAAACGTACTCACTATTGGGTATTGATCATATGCATAACCTAGTTATATTAAGCATATTTTATTTAAGAACATCATTCTTATAACTACAAAAGGCGAGTTCTTCAGAGGAGCATCACCTCAGCACTGTCAAGGGAAATTCAATACTATACCATTTCGTTTGAGCCGAGGACAGTCGATATTATAACAAGTAGAAAAGACATTGCGTTAACGTACACAGACACATGCCAGACAGATGGACGTATGCATGAAACAGTTCTTGAAGACAACCCAGAAGCAGCTCTCAGTGCCTCTGTACAAATATATTGGTTTGCGGTTAAAGTGCTGGGATGGGGGCGATGCTTATAAGGACTGACGGAAAGAGATGGGTCTAACGCCACCTTGAACAATATTTCTGTGACATTACGCGTCTTAGCTTAACGTGGGAGGAAGTCAAAAGTTATGTAAGTCCCAGACGTTTACCTCTTTGGTGAAACTTACAATTTTGTTTGTTTGTTTGTTTGTTTGTTTGTTTGTTTGTTTGTTTAACGGCAATTTTCCAGCTATGTGACAGTTGCCTGTAATAGATCGAGTCTGGAACAGACAATCCAGTGACTGACATCATGAGCACGTAGTTGCATCTGACGACCAGCATAGGTTGCTGGGGACCTATTCTAACCCGGGCTCCCCAAGGTGCATAGTAAGGTGCTGACAAAACAAGAATCATTACCAGTCAGAATATGAGATTCTAACTCACGATCATGCTCTCATGCTACGACGAAGGGACACAACACTGCTCATTGCGTATTGAATTGCAGATTGCGGCTCCACAGACGGCTGCACTCAACACGTCTTAACGTCCTTCATTAACAAACAGGCCGACGTGAGAAAGAATACATTCTCGTCGTCAAGGAAGTGGAAATGTCGACTATCCCATCTCAAGTCGAACAAGAATCAGGATTCTCAACATGGAGCAGCACCAACTGACGTGAGACGGCGATGCAGATTAACAGCGCTTCAGCCTGTATTATCCATGAACTGTAGACCCTCTTTCTCGGCTTAAGGTCCTGAACTGGATACAAGTAAATTGAATTACCCTAATGAAATGTACCACTCGGCCCTCTCCACCATACAAGTTTAATTTCTCCTTATCCCAGATACTTGACGTTGCTTCCATGTTGGAGTATTGATCAGGTGAAGTGGGAAATGTTGGGGTCCTCAAGTGACTTATTCTACCAATTTAAAAATAAATCTCTCAGATGGATTTTCTAAGAAGAAAAAGGTTATTGTCAGGAGTCCAACTGCTTTACGACCATCTGAAGTGATTAAACAGTGGAGTTCTAAATTTAGATCCCCTTTGTGCTGTTATTACCACATGGTCTTTTCTTCAAAAAGTTAAAGGATGAAATATGGAATTAGGCAGTGGTAGGGATGCACCAGGTGTGTAGCTAGCAGACAGCATTGCAATGATTCCTCAGTAGTACATAAATCGCCAGGGCGGTGGGTGAGGTGAGGTGAATTTGGGTTTAACGTCGCGTCCAAGATTATTGCACTTATATAGCGACGTGCATGCACGTGTGTTTGTGTGTGTGATTGCTTGTACTGGTCCGGACTGATGCCGATTTATAGTGCTAGCCCACTGAGATACCATGCCGCAGTTTAACATGAATACCCCACTCAGACACAGTATACTGACTCCGAGCCGACCAGTCCTTGTTTTAGCCCCTTAATGCCGAGCGCCAGACAGGATAACAACAAGTACCAACGTCTTTTGGTATGACGCGGCCGGGGATCGAACCCCGGACCTTCCGCTCTCCGGGCGGACGCTCTACCACTAGATCACCGAGGCGGTCCCGGGGCAGTGGGGTAGTCTGATGGTTAAAGCCTTCGCTCGTCGGTCCGAAGGCCCGGGTTCGATTCCCTACAAGGGTACAATGTGTGAAGCCCATTTCTTGTTTTCCCCACCGTGATATTGCTGGAATATTGCTAAAAGCGGAGTAAAACCATTCTCACTCGCTCACATAAGTAGTCAATTGACCACAGTGGGCGATGTTTGGGGGCTGTCCATCTGAGACAGAGAGAAACAGCTTGTACGGCTACTGGCGTTGTCTCAGCCATACCTTCAGTCAATCTGTGACCATTTGATGCACACGAGTGAATGAGTGAGATTTAAAATGATCAAACATATCTTAAATAAAACCGACAAAAAAAACCTTTCCATATATATAAACAATCTCTGCTGAACGCATGTGTTCACGAATTGCTGACAAATAGTGAAGAAACCAGGTGTTCGCGAAAAGGTGAGTGTAGCCTGCCCAATCGGTGGCAACCGTCACAAACACATGCAAAGGCAAGCCAATTCTTCACCTAAAAAAACACGGAAACATATGGAAAAGTGAGCGACAACATTCACTAGCCGCTGACAGACAAACAAATGCTTTACAATGTGTTCGTGAACCGTTGTACAATGAATCCATTACATGGTGCCTTCTCAGTACCTCAGCGTGAATTGTATCTAATTAGGAGCCCAACAGCACCAGACAGACGATGAACATCACCTGTTGTGGTGTCTAATACCACATTGCTTAAACACATCCCAACAACAGGTGCCCGGTGGATGCGTAACCATTCAATTTCCTTCTCCGGCCTCGCTAAGTCCTCTCTGGTTTCCTTCATTCCACCACAGCCAGTCAGCCAATAAAGCTGAAGAGACGTCCGCCATTTGGTAACGGATAAATCACCTTGACAAGAGACATAGAGGTCGCAGAGGCGTTCTAGTCTGTCGTGGTCATTCGCCATTTCCGGCCTCAGCCACTTCTCGCGTGAGTTCACGGGAACGCAGACGATCTGATTCGTATCACGAAAACAGCCAATTTGATGTCTACGAATGTAGCGATTTATTTAGCAGTCAATAGCTATACCGCTGTAAATACCAATACGGCGTATAGCGCACGTTCAATCACTACCCATCGGCTGTGTAGGATTTATAACGAGTTGTGGCGGCAGCTTTGTAAACTTGACTAGGCTGGACAGGTGACCGTAAAAAATGTTGACATACTTAATGAACGTTGACGTCTTGAGCAGTTTCCTTTTGTTGGATGGCGTGTGTGGTGAAACTCACGAGCGAGTCTCCGCATGGAGTTTGCGGCATGACAGCTAATGCGTGACTGGCGTTATACAGCAATCATTGAAGGACTCGCCAATTTAAATATTGTATTTTTGACAACAGAGTATTTAGTATTCCAACTTTATCACGACAGCTTCTAAATAATCGAACCTTGTCCAGGCAGGCCAGTGGTTGATAACATGAGCAACTATCCACGCCGCCGGGGCATGATGACAAACTATCCGCGAGAGTAAGTCAAACACAGTTTAAGTTCTTGATCTTCATTTCCGGCTTTCCACCAAGCCTTCATGGAGAATACAGTTTTTATCAACCTTTGCTTGTCGTTTGAGGTGACTTAATTGATGAGGTGCATGTGGTTTGGCTCGGTGACTTGGTTCATTGCGCATCATCGTACCCTACCCGTTTCTCGCAATATGATAAGGAGAAGAAGACCAACAACAACAACAACAACAACAACAACCACAACAACAAAACAATGCGAGCAGTGTACCACCCTTATAATAATAATAATACATTTATTTGTCTGACGATCCTCTTGTCAAGCAAGTCTCATAATAAAAAACAAGGCACAGTTTTATAAAACGTGACAAGTATGTGGGACATAATCTCAATATCGGTGTTGATTTTGTTGATGGTTTTTTACTCTTGACGGTAGAGAAATGAGTGTCAGTCAAGCGAAGTGTCATATGAAATCGGCTCAGTGTTTAAAGGAAAAGGCTATCTGAAAGACCACTGCATCGAGTTTATGTGCAGTGTGTTGAGATGATCAGCAACCCTGCAGAGTCCTTCGCTTGGATGAGGTCGGTTGGCCTGAAAAGTGAAACAGAAGGCTTTCTGTTTGCTGCTCAGGACCAGTCACTTCCTCGGAACCGTCAATGTGTGTTTTTGCATAAAAATGTAGATATGACATGTAGTTTATGTAATGAATTTAATGAGACTGTCCAACACATTGTCAGTGGGTGCCCAGCATTGGCACAAACACAGTATCTTAAACGACATGATTGTGTAGCTCGATCAATTTATTACCGTCTTCGCCATGCTTGTGGTTTTGACACAGAGATCCATCCATGGTACGACCCGGAATATGTTCTCGGTGCCTTGGTTTTGGTACCTCCCAGGCTGTTGACTGACATTGGAAGAGTACCCGGGTTTGCTACCAGGAATATAGCCCTTCTGACAATCTGGGTAAAGCAGAAAGCTGCAATGTTGTGGAGTCTTCACATTCTACGAAAACTTCTGGGTCGGGTTGACAAGGCAGAGCTTCCTGGGAGAAGTCCCATTCGTGTAGAGGGGGCAAGGGCCCTGAGCTGATGATGAGCCTAACCAACTTGACTGTGCCAGGATCGCCCAAACCCTCTTTGCTGCATTTTTTATTTTACACAACGCGTCGCGTGCTATATAACCTTTAATAAGTGCACATGGGTTGTGTCACAACTTCATTGCACTTGATTGATTATCTTTTCCTCAGCTTCCCAAAGGAGATAGATAACAAATGTTTTTCGCCACAAATAACGAAAGCACAGATCGTCAGTCGATAAGATCGATCTGGCATAAAGGTGCGTCATTATGTGAGAGTTTTAAAAGAACGGAGACAACACGTCTTTCTATAATTAACTTATGGCACAAGTGTTCTGTAAGCAATCAAGAGACACTATATACGATGGTAAGAATAACATGTATTGATCCATGAGATTGATGCGTACAACACAAGTTAAAGTGATTTCAAGTAGAACAGGCATCCCTTTGTCCACTGTTTATCGTGTTTTGAACAATATTGAAAGTGGAGATGGCATTGAGCACAAGAGAGGCGCAGGTAGGCCCAGAAAATTGACAGTCGGTGACAGGAGGCGGCTTGGTATTCTTGTTTCTAAAAACAAACGAAGGAGTTTAGAAAACTTAAGACTGGATATGATTGATAGAGGAACTGTGGCTGTCTGTAAGGAGACAATTAGAACTGAGCTGCATGCAATAGGTTGGGAGAAAAGTCGAGGAATCCCATCACCGATCATGAAACCTGAACAAAAGGAGCGAAGGTTGAACTGGTGCTTAGAGCATAGAAATTTTAACTGGGACAGTGTGATTTTCTCAGATGAAAGTTCTGTGTGGCTGTTTCCTAATACACTAAAATTCTTGACCAAACAAACTGAAAAACCTTTGTATCAGCGCCCAAAGTACAGTCCAAAATTTTCACGTGTGGTGACATATCTGTGTTAGGGGCAACGCCCCTGTGTGTATTTGAAGGGAATATGAACAGTGAGCGGTACATAGATATTCTCGACGGACATTTACATCCATCTGCTCAATTATTCTATGTATTCATCGTTCAAAGCATTCTCAGGCCTGGTTTCGGACCCAAAATATGACATTATTGGATAGGCCAAGCTACAGCCCTGACCTAAATCCAATAGAAAATGTTTGGGGGCTTATGAAGGAAAGTGTCAATTAAAAAAATCTGACAAATATTGCTGAAATGAAAGAAGAGGTGGTCCGATATTGGGACAGCATGAACCACGACTTTCTAACTTCTTTGAACAGCAGTATGCCCCGCCGCCTTGAAGCCTGCATTGCTGCCCATGGGGACTAAAATACTAAGTGTTCACCTTTCTTTGAAGCTGGAGTTATGTTGTACTAATATTCACATTTAATACGTGAGTAATGAGTGAAACAAATAAAACAATCATACTGGTCATACTGTACCTATTCATACATTACTCAACCTTACAAGTCAGTGCACATGAACACATGAACACATGTGCACATGTTTGTCATGAACAGTGTCATCAATATTTATATCAAGAACGCTTTTTTATAAGCCCAAAGAGCCAATATTATGGTGAGAGCCGTCCTGCTCTGAGGAAATGGTGTAGCTCACATACACAATTCCTTGGTACATTAACAGTCCGCCTTGCTCAAATATCCTGTTTGGTATTGCATTATAAATACAATAGTGTTCTTTCTTTTGTCACGGATTATTCAAATGGCACTGACGGTCGGCATTAAGGGTTAAAGCGGAGTCAGTATACTGTGTTTGAGTTGGATAAGCCTGTCCAACTGCGAAATGGTGGGCTTGCACTATAAAACCTGCATCAGATGTACAAGACTTAGTACAAAAAGCCACACACGTGAGCATGAACGTCGTTATATTAGTGAACTAATCTTGAACGCAAAGTCACCTCACCTCGCCTCACCTCACCTCACCTCACCTCACCTCGCCTCACCTCACCTCACCTCACCTCACCTCACCTCACCTCACCTCACCTCACCTTATAATAAACTGGAATTGGAAAAAGTCATGCTTTGAAAATCAAAGTACTTAATATTAAATTTTAAAATTTTGAAATATTAAAAAATTTAAATTTTGAAATATTAAAAAATTTAAATTTTGAAATATTAAAAAATTTAAATTTTGAAATATTAAAAAAATAAATTTTGACATTTTGAAATTATGATAAACTGATGCGACCCATCTGAATAATTTAATATACATGTTTGCATATTTTTTTACAAGACTTATATTTGTTGTAGATAGTGACATGGAAATAAATGAAGCACCTGTCAAACAGGTGCACATAGTGCTTGAAGCGATGACGACTCAAATGCTCCCAGATTGCTATGACATATGAGTATGTAGATATTTACTGGGACCCAAATACAGACATGACCCAATCAGTCACTGTCATTCCTATACTGCCTACGACGAGACCCCCGCTGAAACCTTCTATTTCTATTGCACGCAGAGAAGTACACTGGTAATCAAATTGTTACCAAATGGTAAAACTATTGTTGATCAGAAAAGGTGATAAGACCTTGCGGTGGTTATGATGAGCTGGGCACGCTATTGGGTAATGGCATCACAGATCACGAATGACGTAGGGGGGTGATCTTGGCAGCAAGATAACCCGTGTCAGGGATGTTCAGTGAGAGACGGCACCAATTTAATACAAATGTTATCATCATGAAATCAACATGAAATCAACATGAACTGATCAAAACATGAAATTTGAATGATAAGTAAACTCAACCGGCGAACATATAAATGTTTAAGTTCTAGTTAAGTCTTTAATGGGTCATTACAAGACATCAATATTGACTGAAGGTTGTATGGTAACCTTGAATATTATGAATCAACATGAAATCATCATGAATAAACATGAAATCATCTTGAATCAACATGAAACTATCTTCAATCAACATGACATTATCTTCAATCAACATGAAATAATCATAAATCAACATGAAATCATCATGAACCATCATCAATTATTTTGAATCAACATAAAATCATCATGAATCGACATGAAATTATCTTGAATCAACATGAAATCATCATGAAATCAAGGTAAAATCAAAATGAAATCATCATGAAATCAACATGAAATTATCTTGAATCAACATGAAATCATCATGAATCAACATGAAATCATCTTGAATCAACATGAAATTATCTTGAATCAACATGAAATCATTATGAATCAACATGAAATCATCTTAAATCAACATGAAACTATCTTCAATCAACATGAAATCATCTTGAATCAACATGAAATCATCTTGAATCAACATGAAATCATCTTGAATCAACACGAAATCATCATGAATCAACATGAAATCATCTTGAATCAACATGAAATCATCTTGAATCAACATGAAATCATCTTGAATTAACATGAAACTATCTTCAATCAACATGAAATCATTATGAATCAACATGAAATCATCTTGAATCAACACGAAATCATCATGAATCAACATGAAATCATCTTGAATCAACATGAAACTATCTTGAATCAACATGAAATCATCATGAATCAACATGAAATCATCTTGAATTAACATGAAACTATCTTCAAT
Source organism: Haliotis cracherodii (assembly GCF_022045235.1). Taxonomy (NCBI): domain Eukaryota; kingdom Metazoa; phylum Mollusca; class Gastropoda; order Lepetellida; family Haliotidae; genus Haliotis; species Haliotis cracherodii. The sequence continues at coordinate 25,812,974 of NW_027266341.1, read as the reverse complement.
CAACATGAAATTATCTTGAATCAACATGAAATCATCTTGAATCAACATATAATCATCATGAAATTATCTTGAATCAACATGAAATCATCTTAAAATCGACATGAAATTTTCGTGAATCAACATGACATCATCATGAAATCAAGATAAAATCAAACTGAAATAATCATGAAATCAACATGAAATTATCTTGAATCAACATGAAATCATCATGAATCAACATGAAATTATCTTGAATCAACATATAATCATCATGAAATTATCTTGAATCAACATGAAATCATCTTAAAATCGACATGAAATTATCTTGAATCAACATGACATCATCATGAAATCAAGATGAAATCAAACTGAAATCATCATGAAATCAACATGAAATTATCTTGAATCAACATGAAATCATCATGAAACCAACATGAACTCATGAAAACATGAAATCAGCAAGAAATCAATATGAAATCAATATGAAATCAACATGAAATCATAATAAAATCAACATGCAATCATCATGAAACCATCTTCTGTGTATCAGTGTGCTGAGGTATGTAGCGCTTGCTCTGTTTTACTCCGTGTGTCTACTGACAGTCTCTCACTCACACATTCCCTCAATCCCTCCCTTTCCGTCTGCATGTATCACTAACCTATCTGACTGTCTTTCCACCTGATTCTACCTCTCTCTACATCTACCTCTGCCTCATTCCTCTAAAACTCTTTCCCTCTATCTATCTTTCTCCCCCCGCCCGTCTTATTCTATCTATCTGTCTCTCGGGGTAATTGTGTTACGAACCAAATATCATCGGTATGTGACAAGTGCGCGTCACGAACCAGCATCTACATGTCCAGCTTGGCCCAGTCTCTTCGATTTTCAGCCAGTGAAGCTAATAAGAGGATACGTAAATAGCTACCCTAAGGCTGTTTGTCAGTTACTATTAACTAATTTGATAACATTGACTCATCCTTTATGTGCTTCATTAGGATGCATACGTACAAGAGACGTGTGATTGACAGAAATGTACAGCACTCAATGTCTGTCGATGATGTCGTTATATATAGGAGCATTGGTCTACGCTAGAGGCCTAGAGGCGATGTCATTTTGTGACACAGTTAGAATTCATTCCATGGTCAAAACAACTCACTAATGAAGGCCATACTTTTTTCATTAGAAATAATAAACACACAAAAACATAAATCCACCTAACGTACATTCATTCATTATATTTTAGTTGATAATATTATATGTATGTCTTTGACAAAATTGCAACAATTATACCAATGAAAATACTTTGATTATCACTTAGGTATATCTGATGATCCTTGTTTGTGTTTCATTTGTTTGCAGTGAAAGCAGTGGGTTCTTTTTGTTGAGAAAATGAGAAAGGAAATATTCAGTCTGTGGACCACATTATGAAAGAGCGACCATTTACATGTGATGAAATGTCAAGAATCTTCAAAAGTTCAACAGTGTTTTATTGTAGACACGTGGAGGACATTTCCAAATTCGACACATCAGTGAATACTATATCTGATGCAACACCCTACTTTGGCATGTTCTCGTGTCTTTGAACATTTCACGTGCCTTTGCATGTGTTTGTGACGGGTGTCATCCACCGGTGGGGAAGGATACACTCACCGCGAACGCCAGGAATCATCACTTTCTTAATAGTCATCCATAAACACATGCTCACGATATAGTTGGAATTGTACAACTGCTTTTGGCAGATATTTCTTATGCATATGGAAAAAGTTTTGTCGCTTTCTTCATTATTGTAAACGGTGTATGAATTTATCAAAGTGTGGATACATTTTATGTCGTTGTCAGTTTAGTTTCTGATCCCAGTCAGTGTGGATAGTTTGTCCTTGTCAGTTTGGTTACTTGGCCCATTCCCGTTTATTGGTCAGTCCGACGAGATTGTCCTTGTCGGTTTGAATAGTTTTGTCCCAACATTATGTCTGGTTTTCAGTTTTATAGCATCCGTAAAATTGCTTTGTGCGACTGTGGAAAGTCTATTTCCCTCCAGGTCTTTCTAAAATGACAGGAAGATTAGACACTTGTGACTTCCGGTCAACCGGCCACTAAGTTCAGCATGTTAGTCTCAGTGTCCACCTGTGGTCATTACGAGCTCTCTCGTGCGAACTTGATAATTAACATGCATCATGTTCACGTGAAAGTGAACTGTACAGTGTGAATGACCGAGGCCAATCAGGTTACAAAGGCGTTATTGCGAGAGACAAGTTGGCCTTTCTGGAGAGGTCAAACGGGACCTCCTGCAGTAGGTGTCACAGTTCCTTTAAGTGACATATACACGCAGGAGATTTCTTGATTGATAATGCCATGTACCAACATCAGTACCGAAACGTCACCCTGAAAGAGTCAAGACGCTGAAATCAATTAGTCAATACTGTCTTTGGTATTGCACTTCAACAGGACCCGTGAAGATCCGGGTTAAAATAGGCCTTCAGCAACCCATGCACCACACACCCCCACCCCAATTTGATCTTGAAGCATGGGTGGAGTTGGTTGGGGGTACGGTGTCTGAACGTCTGGGGTTTTGTCAAAGACATATTGTTACACTCTCAGCTTTAAGGCACGAAAACACCAGTGAACTTTCACTTTTATTCACAAAATATATTGTCAGGACATCATTTCCAACCACAAGTCGAAGGAAAGCCCAATTCTCACTTATATGGACCAAACTGACAATTTTCATAAGATTTCTAAAACATTTACCAACTTCGTAAATTACGCAGATATCAGGGACCGAAAGGGTCATTATAATACATCCTCACGTGAATGTCATATCAGAGGTTCTTTAGCTCGACTTATCAAAATTATACATGCCTCATGTGTGTTTGCAGTTGTCCGCGATTAGTACTCAGAGGACGAGCTATATATGATTCATGGCTTAAGCATTAATCCATTATGAAGACCAGTGTTTATTCAGCCACCAGTCGTGCATATATACTGATGAGATCAGACGCATTAATCCGGATATATTGCGAGAGCTCTCATACACTTAGTGACCCGAGGCTATTTCTCTTATCACACCATACGTCGTAACCTGCTTGTCAAGTTAAAGCCACCGAGTGAGTGTGCACAATGCACAGTTAGCAGGCTCGCAATGATTTGAGTACATTTGGCTGGATGCGTTTAAAACAGGGAGAAATATAAAACGAGGTATTAGTGGGAAGCCATACACTGACAGAAAGTATGGTACCAGGGATGTTTGTTTGTTGTTTAACGCCGCACTCAGCATTACCACAGCTATATGACGACGGTCTGTGAATAATTGAGTCTGGGCCAGACAATCCAGTCATTGACATCATGAGCATCGATCCACGCAATTGGGATCGATGACATGCATCAACCAAGTCAGTGAGCCTGACTACCCGATCCCTTTAGCCGCCTCTTGACAAGCATAGTCACCTTTTACAGCAAGCATGGGTTGCTGCAGACCTATTCTACCACAGAGATGAGTTACACGGCATGACTTATGCCATTCAAATTTAACTTTGGCCTGTGTTCATCATGTGGTTAAAAGTATGACGATATTAAAAGTTTAGATTCAGAATATGCACATTTAATGAAGGTGTATCCTTCCGTTTTTAAGTAATGGGAATAAATCACAAGGCAGGGAGCTACCTCCTTCAAGGGATAAGAGCGAGAGATACAGATGTTGACGTCAAACTCTGCAACAGACATTAATCCTTAGGGGCTTTCTTCCATCACAGCATCAGCTAAATTTGAAATTTGGAAGTTATATATCAGGCAGCAATTCTCAGATGGACGTAAAAACAACACAACGATTGTCGAGATCTCTCCGTGATGGCATCGATGCCCGGATGTAGGGGCGACAACTCTGTAGATTTGCCTTGAGCCCAAACGGAAGCACGGTGAGGATGTCTGGGATTTATTTTCGTATCTGGGGTTCGCCCATTGATTTGGCTATGTCGGACAGAGAGTGATCATTCAATATGCATTATCCTTGTATGGTGCGCTGCTGATAAGTCTTACTTTTCATGATTCCTACTGTACATTCATCGATATATTTTATCGACAGCGGAAAGGCCCTGGTGTCTTGTTATATTTACAAAGGCTGATTGTTTAGTCCATAGCGGCTTTCATCTGAAATGATCAAAATGCAAAAGTCTATTTTCTAAAGCGTAAACTTTACATGTACGAAGTGTTTAAATCATGGTGGGGTCAAAACTAATGATAATAATATTGTGTTGGAACAAAATTTTACTAGGATTCGATGCCTGCTGCTCCGCATCTTTATCACCTCGAATCGGTTATAACGATTTTAGTAAAGGAAAACCTTTTCCTGGAGACAAATAAATTCCTCTGTTGTTGACCATTGTGTTTGCAGATACAATGGCGCTCATAAACGATTTGAGTCATATTGTCATATAACACATATCCCCACATTCCGTCGCAGTGGTGACTCAGCATAACACCACTGCCACAGGCTAATTTGCATATAACATGACCGGACTTTTCTCTTGTTTGTAAACAAGTGCGCTTTTTCAGAAATCAGTACAGAACGGACTAATGCAAGTATTTGGGGGCGCTTTACATATTGTTTTGCATACTTATATAGATATGCTACTACAACTGCGACAGTGAGTTGCATGACAATATATATTTATACACCAAAGTTACCGTATCGCTAGCTCTCCGTTGGCCTTCGATGACAGCACGTGGAGCCGTACAACCAATGTAAACAAAGAATAACTACGCAAAAACAAGAAGATTTTCACGTTTTAGGACACTTTCTTAATGAACCGTAACCATTCTTTGACATTTGTATGTGAAAATGTGCAGACATGTTCAAACATGAAACGGATGAAAATCATATGCAATATCTTGAATGGACTGTGAAAGATGTGACGAATCGTCACATGGCGCTGGCCTGTGGCAGAGGTACTATGCTGGCTGGCTGCCGTCCGCATGGAACTCTGGGTAGGAGAGTGACGTATCCGGTCATCTTAACAAAACGCCTATTACCAGTAACAGATTGTACAGAGTATAAGAACATCCTGGTTATGACAAACCCGGTTTATAATCAGGCCGAATTTGCGACCCGAACCGAAGTCAACTGATCCTGGCGCATGTAAGGCACGCAACTCTGCACTGCGTTTGCGGCGCATCAGAATGTTTTGTCACCTCTGCACAGGACGGATGTAGAGCTGCACCATTCCAACATTATTTGCCAAAACATCATTGCCATCGGGGACAGCATTTGTTCTGTATCCTGTAATGCAGATACAAGAAGATGTCCGGCCATACTGTGATTATGCAGGAAGGTGTGCTCCTTCAACCTGGGACGATCCTCAGCATGCACAGACCTATTGTTCTGACTGTGACGTTGGTGACATTACAAATGCACGATGAACACGTGTTATACAGACCGCAAGAACTTGATTTAATGAACTCATCCTTCTGATAACGACATTGACAATTCTCGAAGACTGACAATCTTGATATTTCCAGGAAAATGTTAATCGCTTTTGGACAGAATGAATACTAAATTACGTGATTAAATCTTGAAAGAATATATCTCGGGTTTTTGTTATGACCTAACATCCTTTGCATATATTACTTTTTAGGCCAGTAGATTAAAGCCTATATATAGTACAAGTTTATAATAAAAAATGTATCCCAACGTAAAAACGTGTGGTTTTTTTAAGAAAATGATGTCTTGCAAGACGTCTCTTAAATACCAAAGGTAAGGGGGAATGATTCACATAGTCCGCTATTGGCAAATTAATTCAAATTCTCCGTAATTCCGCCTACCTCGTTAGGTTTTCTCGAAATAGCTCCGCCCAATATCGACCATATCCAGGAACCAGTGGACACGATTCCGACAGGATGGCGAACTTCATACTCTTGCAAATGCAAGTAGTCTCCCCTATGTAATAAACGCATAAACGTCACACTTTGGTAGTCATTGAGTCTGAGTAATGATACGATTTTAAGAAACATGCTTTTTCTGCAGCGTTAAGACAGATCGTGTTCCGAAACCGGAACTGAGGAACTATGGCCAAACGTATCGTAAATAGCTATTCCTCGCGAAAAGATTTACAATTGACGATATGTCGTAAAGCTATGTTCATTCACATACATTTACGGAGAAGGGAAAAAGGGGGGATCAAAGGACGCTACGTATAACAATATCACACTTTTTCATCATCTGTTCTTAACATATACTACACAATACAAGTGAAGAACCACCCAATTCGTTTACATTACTTTAGTAACAATTGCATGCCGAGACATATTAACTATAGTAGTATAAAGATGAATGCTGTGACATTAACTTTTGTATCATGAAAGAATCGGGTGGTCCTCAACTCCTTTTGAGTAGTATATGTTCAAATGCCCAATATTTCTTTCTCATTTGTTTTCTATGACAATGTTGATCTTCGAACACCCTTTAACCTAAATTCGTTAGTTCTCTTTATTTATTCTGTGCAAATATTTTTAGTGAATATTAGATGCTTAGTATTGTATATAACAAGAGGTCATATCAGAACCTGTGAACCTGTGGGTTAGAATTGATTTTCAGCAACCTGTGTTTGTCGTTAAAGGCGATTACAGGGATCGGGTGGTCAGGCTTGCTGACTATGTTGATGCATGTCGTTGAATCCCAATCGTGTATATTGATGCTCTTGATGTCAATCACTTGATTGTCTGGTCCAGACTCGATTATTTATATATCATCATTTAGCAATAGTGTTGAGCGGGGCGTTAAACAACAAAGAAACAATACAGTTCATATCAGAGTGAGTGAGTTGGGTTTAACGCCGCTTTTAACAGTATTCCAGTCATATCGCGGCGTGTCAGCTTAATGTGGGAGGAAAGCCCGAAGTGGTGCAGGTTTTAGACGTTTACCACTTCAGTGAAACCCACGAGCACGGGTATGGTGCTGACAAACCTAGAAACATAATTGGGGCGAACCGGGATTCGAACCCACAATCATAGATTTCTGGCGTGCCCAAGGGACGCAACTCTGCACAGCGAATCGCGGCGCCTTAGACGACTGGGCCACCCGTGCCCCCAGTTCATATCAGAGACTCCCGAAGAAAAGAAGCTCCCGAAGAAAATATGATTCTGTGTTCTGTGTGAGGTCTTCCTTACCAAGCTGTGACGCTCTTGGTGATTCAGGATACGAATTGGACCACGGTAACAATGCTTATCATAAGGGGTGGATTGTCTGGTTCATGCTCCATGTTCTTCACCCGCCGTGATAAAGCTGGAATATGACTGAATGCGGCGTGAACAGCAATAATAGGCGACGTCATGTATTCGGGTGGTCCAAGTCGTGACATGGCCGATGCTCATGCTTTCAGTCATTGGTATGTCGTTAATTTACATGTCGCCGTGATATAACTTCAATATTGCTCCTATTGTTAAACAACATTCACCAATGTATTAACTCTCTTGGCGTATCCCTGGTTTTAGTGAGTGAGTGAGTGAGTTGTGTGTAGCGCCGCTTTTAACAGTATTCCAGTTATATCATGGCGTGGCAGTTTAATGTGGGAGGAAAGCCCGAAGTGATGCAGGTCTTAGACGTTTACCACTTCGGTGAAACCCAGGAGCACGGGTATGGTGCTGACAAACCTAGAAACATAATCGGGGCGAACCGGGATTCGAACCCACAATCATAGGTTTCTGGCGTGCCCAAGGGGTGAAACTCTGCACAGCGAATCGCGGCACCTTAGACGACTTAAAATGTATATAGTCACGATTATGTATAATCGATTTTTTTAATTCTCGAAATAATTTTATTACGGAACTACTGTGAACTACGAAGTGTTAAAGAAGGAGAAAACTAAGCAGTCAAGTGAAGGATGGAGTAATGGTTATAAGCATCCATCACATCATCCCGGCTGACTTACAGACTGGCCATACCGGATTGTGGCTATCCACGGGAAGTCGAGAAAGACAGACAAATACTCTGCCATAATCCTTCAGATAGATTCCGTTCTCTGTGGAATGGCGGTAAATCTTTCACTCATTACTCGGAACGCCCGAACAATCTGTGTCTGTATTTGATCTGTCCCAGACTTAGCTATTATTATCTTCTATACAAATACACACAAGCATAGTTTTAGGTAAAAAGGCATTTCATTCCCGACTCACTCAAGAGAATGTCGCGGTAGGTTGAATCAATAAAGAAACTTTGGCGACAGAACCAGCCAGTTTTAGGCCAATTTAGGCAATTTGGACAAATATCCTATATGTAGTTAATTTAGTCACAGGTCACATTATCATTATCAGGTGATTATCATTATCAGGTTTGTTTTGCAATGGTGTCTATCAATGAATATAAGGCGTGTGGGTCGACGTGTTGTCTTTCAAGACAACGCATGTGCTCACTGTGCATGAATGGTCAATGCTCACCTGTACTGCATGCAATCTTTGACATTCAACGTCATAGGCCACCCACCACGTTTGCTGAATATGGCCAGGCGCTGCAAGGAGACAGACTCCTTCAAATCGCCATTGCCTCGTCCAGTGAATCGTGGCGGTCTTACGCACTTCGGTGAGTGAGTTTGATTTTACGCTGCTTTTAGTAATATTCCAGTAATATCACGGCGGGGGACACCAGAAATAGGCTTTACACATTGTACCAATGTCGGGAATCGATCCCGGGTCTTCGGCGTGACGGGCGAACGGTCTTCCCGACCGCCTCCACTTGTCTTATAATTGTGAATTTCAGTCTCGACAAGGATACATAAATATTGTGCATCCCTAGAACCTACAATGTATGTACCTTTACATAACGGTTTCCCGTTGAATGTAATCAGGGCAAAACTTTTGGCAACATGCATATATTGTTCGACTTGCTTCTACCACGTGTCCCCTTCAAACTCCTCACAACGATACCAAGATCGCTAACTAAGGTGTCATCTCCTAAGTAATGTCTTGTGAATAAAACGATTTTTCAATAAAATGTCAGTCTTTAGGAGACTCTACTCTGATAAAGTACCTCAAACTTTTACACTTCATACTTCTTTCGGCTCAAGATTTTATTTTTACAGATAAACTTGAATTTCTCAAAAAGCCAGTGTTATTTACAGAAGTTAATACGGTCTAAAAGCTAACACTTTAATAAGCAAGACTTTCCTTAAATGCCAACGTGGCGTTAACGGCACTGTTCAATCAATCCATCATCCATCTAAAGAAGTATTTGCAGAATTTCATTGGAGAAATCAATACATTTCTTCAAAGACGTCAGTTTTATTGCTTTGAACAATAACTACCATTCGCGATGATAAATCTATTTCCAGTATCCACACAGTTGTTTATACAGTGGATTATTCGTCATTCAGCTGTAGAAAAATCAAATATAAGCTTTAAGGACTTGAAGTAGGACCCCCATAGACAGATTCAGTGTTAGATTGGTATATCGGCTGTGTGACAGAGGTGATTGTGGAATATGCTTCGTCAGCAATTTTAGGTATTGAGTAGATGACTGAGAGCAAAACGAGACAAGGATGATAATTATTAACAGTTAACCGAGAAATAAAGAATTCTAATATCGACATAGTATTGATGTTTGGAAAATTGTAATTATAACATGACAATGACATCTATCATTGGGGATGAGCAGAGCGGCAGAACAGAGGGGGGTTGCAGGCTGAAGGAGAACGACGAACGAGAAGATGGTTCGATATGTCCAATGTGTATGTAGTTGAGGATATTAATTGAATCCAGAGCACTGGACAAATGGTTTAAGGTGTCATGTAATGAGTACATTGCAGAAAGAGTGCACCGAAAGAGAAGATGGTTTCGGTTGCCGTCTGAAAGTGTATTTCGTTGGACACTGAACGACGAGATGGTGTAAGATACAAACTGAATAAGCACAGGGTTGAAAGAGAACAGTCAATGAGAAGACCATTTTAGATGCAAAATGTACACAGTTGAACGAGAACACAGAATGGGTACATGGTTGAAAGTGAGTGAGTGAGTATGGTTTTACGCCGCTTTTAGCAATATCCCAGCAATATCACGGCGGGGGACACCAGAAATGGGCTTCACACATTGTACCCATGTCGGGAATCGAACCCGGGTCTTCGGCGTGACGAGTGAACACTTTAACCACTTGGCTACCGGAACGCCCCCTGATTGGTCAATAAGACAATAACCCCCTGTTTGAACAGCCAAACTGACGACTGCTTTGACGACCTCATGGTTTTAAGACCAAACGAGAAGATGGTGTAAAATGCAAACCGATTTGTGTTAGATTAAGCACACAGTTGAAAGAGATCATTGGAAAAGAAGATGGTTTGAATAAGCATATGGTTGAAAGAAAACACAGAATGAAAAGATGATGATTTTAGGTATAATCCGACTTGTTTTAGAATAAGCACATGGTTGAAAGAGAACACCGAATGAGAAGACGGTGTAAGGTGCAACCTGAATAAGCACATGGGTGAAAGAGAACAGAGAATGAGAAGATGATGTACAGTACAATCCGATTTGTTTTTAGAATAAGCACATGATTGAAAGAGAACACCGAATGAGAAGACGGTGTAAGGTGCAACCTGAATAAGCACATGGGTGAAAGAGAACAGAGAATGAGAAGATGATGTAAAGTACAATCCGATTTGTTTTAGAATAAGCACATGGTTGAAAGAGAACACCGAATGAGAAGACGGTGTAAGGTGCAACCTGAATAAGCACATGGGTGAAAGAGAACAGAGAATGAGAAGATGATGTAAAGTACAATCCGATTTGTTTTAGAAAAAGCGCACAGTTGAAAGAGAACACCGAATTAGAAGACGATGCGAGGTGTCCTGACGTCAAAAGGTTTGAAAGTGGCAACTTGAAGTTCATGGTTTGAGTTAATTACTTAGATGTTTGAAAAATGCAAACAAAAGCAGATACAGGGGAGAAAACGGTTGAAGGAAAATGCTGATTGGTAATTAAAGGATGCGACTACAGGTAGTTTTAAAAGAATATTGCAGGATATTGGAATAGTTTGAAGGAGTGAAATTAAGACATCATGCTTTGTCATTTGCTACTTGCCTGTTTATGTTGCAAATATATTGTGACAGACATCACTTGTGATACTTAGCACGTTGTCGAAAATTTGGTGGTTGTAAATAATTCCATTATTTTGTCCTTCCATGGTATCTATCGACCTGTATGCAACGATTTCGAGTTGCACTGTGTTTTGCCCAGGTCTTTTACGTGCGATTACCCGGCCCAGCGCAGCATGCCATGAAACGCGTCTTTTTCTACGTGCGATCGATAATTTATTCTATTTTCTAATAAACAGGGAGAGCGCTTCCAGAGATTACTTAGATCTGCGTCGGCGATCTATTCTCTCAGAATGCAACTGAATTCATCATACGAGTCGAACATTCGGCTGCGTTTTGGGTACTTGCGTATGGCTCATGGATCACGAACAAAGGAACATTAAGTCTGTCTGCAAAACGCGTATGGGAGATCCATCAGAATACGAGTTACAGACTAGTGCAGGGTTACATACTCCGTCTTGAAAGGAGATCAGTGTTATGTTCTTACCGATAGCCGGTTCTGAATGCGACAACAGAGTATCTGTTTGGGAAATGCCAACCGGGTTGCTCTGATTTGCTGTTAGCTTAGAAGCGAGCACGGGGTCAGGTAACCTGAAGAAAATCTTGACACGGTAAAAAATTCCATCACTGCATCTTTGACTTTATTTAGCAACAAATTCTTGTTTTGCTTTGTCAAGTCGGATATCGCAGTTGAAACAGACATTAACTCAGATAAGAAGACACCTTCGAAATATGGTTCTGACAAGGAACTCTATATTGAGTTGTCTAGCTTGAAGGTTTAGGGGACCGAACATTTATCTTTTAAGGGCTTTGTTCAGCTAACACGTACTTCTGGCAGGGAACTCTATATTGAATTGTCTGGCATTAAGGTTAAGGGGACCGAACATTTATCTTTAAAGGGCTTTGTATTGCTAAAACGTTCCATTAGTTTAGATATATAAGTCCGTTTGTTCATCTAACGATTGCTTTGTAATGAAAACTGTAATTGACAGTTTCCATGCAAATTTTACCAGATCAAAAGAACATATGATCAGACTAGGCATTCTGAAATCCAGTAGTCCTGCACCATGACTGTGGAATATATTTATTTTATGAAATAAATAAATCTAGAAACGTATACAAAAGCAAGCCTAGCCGGCTCTAGCATCAGCATAGGGAATCTTTTATATTTTTAGAGTCGAGAAGGGTATTGTGTAATATAAGATTTCATAGTCTAATTGTTAGTCTAGAAATCCAGTTATATGTCAGCTTAATTTGGAAAGCCAGAATAGATGTAGACTGTTCCCACTTTGGTGAAACCAACGAACACATCTGTCATGGCCGTGTTGATGGGGCTGGTCTCCGTCATGTTATGGCGAAGGCTGTATTGATAGATGTGTATCCCAATTCTCAATAGAAACGGACCCCTGAAAAATTGACCCTCAGCACGGCAACAGACTGACAATCTCAGCAGAGAAGATTGTTACTGGTTATAGAAGACTCGTTCTCTACTTCCCATACTCAATGTGACAGAACCTGTTGATTGTGGGTTTGAATCCCAAATCCGCTTTCGTTGTGAACTTTGGTTTGCCAGCACCATACCCGTTTCCAAAATGGTACACATATAGAAATGTATCCACCTGGGCTCTCCTTCCAATACTACGCCGTGATGTAAATATAATACTGGCTTCCCAAGACGACGTGGAAGCCAACTCCGATCGTCGTTTATTTAAGGTATGTATCCGTCCAGATGAGGAGATTTCCTGCAAGTCAGGTGATGCCAAGTCATAAGTATTGCTCAATACAAATGCACAACACGATCCATTCAATACAAAGTACAGGAAATAAAACAATAATATTATATTATTTCTGTGAATAACTTTACAATTTTTACCAGAGCACTTGATATAAATGGGACACCCGTGGCTCGGTCATCTAAGGCACAGCAATTCACTGTTCAGAGTTGTGTCCCTTTGGTGTACCAGTAGTCTATTATCATGTATTCGAATCTCAGAATTCGGCCGATTATGTTTTGGGGTTTGTCAGCAACATACTCGTGAGGCAAAGTGATGGTAGAGATGAAAGATGTGCATCACTTCAGGCTTTCCTTCCACAACAATTTGACATATAACTGAAATATTGTTCAAAGTTGTGTTAAACCGATATCACTATCTCACTCACTTGACATTAAGCGTTTTGTTCTCATGTTCCGTGCGCAATGAAAGTTGGTTGAAGGTTTGTTTGCTTTTCTCGTATTCCCGTTCATTCGTTTGGACTTTAAGTAGACACCTTTTGCATAATACGTCTCGTAAATCGACTGATTCGGACATTAGGGTCAGACATGGCTGTTGGATATCCCCCGGATGTATTTTAGCGGTCTGCAACCACCCCAGCTTCTTCAAAAACTCGTCTGAAAATATGTGTCAAACGTATTCCGCAAAAACAAAAGACACATGTGAGCTTATCAATTTGTATTGAACTTTTACACAATCGAAATTATTTTGCATTTCTGATAGGTTACTGAACTTTTTTTCCCAAAACCCCGCTGATAAGGTAAAACTTTCATATACCCCAGTGGGAAATTCCGAATGTATGTGAATATATTGATATGATTGTATCAACGCAAAACTAAACACCTATCAAATACAGAACAGCGAAGTTATCCGAGCATATCCGATTGTAATTCAGGATTTGTTTACGTCGTCTGCTAGCTGTAAATGTCCGCTACCCATACTGATGAAGACATTTGAGATAAATTATACCAGTAGAATAAATCCGTGGTCACTCGGTTCTTCTCGTGTATGGTGTGCTGTAGCGTCTGCGCGAGTCCTTGTACCGCAAGCCTTTAGACCTGTAGCCTGTATGTACATATTAGCAAAATGTGCGTAATACTTATCTCATCTTACACATGAATGTCGGATTCTGGTTGGCTGAGACCCTTCGTATTACTGTCAATGTAGTCCGCTAACACGTGAGGTATATTTCTTATGTTGCCCGCTCGAATTACATTTGCAACACACCAACTGTAGTTTTCTATCTCGAATTAATTATGTAAGACTCCATTCTCCGGATATTAACGAGGAATGAATTAGATTCATGGGGAATAACTCTAAGTTGGTTTTCTGTCTGCTATTTTTCGATGCATGTGAAAATTGAACCAACTGTGATATTATTACCGATTCGGACAAAAGCATGCATGCATAAGACATACCTTCAATATAATTAGGTGTGCGGTAAGACAGTTTCGTTGTCCACCGGTCCCTGCTCGAGCTAACAAAGAGAGTGCATTAACACGTGTGTCTGTCGCGACCGATGGACAACTAACATGATGGGTTTGTGGTGGCCTTGTGATGCTCTCGGATTATATGAATCTAATGTAATAGTACCAAATACCTTGGTTGGCATTCTAAAGATTGGCGGTAAGTGATATTAGTGTTGATTGATGACGTTTGCTGAAAGCAATATACATATTTCTTATGGATATTAATTATGCCTTTCGTGGAACATGAAATATTGATATTTGGCCATATGGAGCTACATGACTTGAAGTGGGGAAATCTTGACCGAGCATCTTGATAATGTTTGGTTCGTGAGACATTTTTATTGAAAAGACTGTAACCGGGCTAGATACAATGTGACAATCTCTTACAATGAGTGAGTGAGTGAGTATTGTTTTACGCCGCTTTTAGCAACATTCCAGCAATATCACGGCGGGGACACCAGAAATGGGCTTCACGCATTGTACCCATGTCGGGAATCGAACCCGGGTCTTCGGCGTAACGAGCGAACGCTTTAACCACTAGGCTACCCGACCGCCCTCTTACAATGAGACTATCAATGCAAAATATAAGGCGACTAACAGGATCAGGTGGTCAGGCTCGCTGACTTGGTTGATGCATGTCATTGTATCACAATTGCATGGATCGATGTTCATGTCAATCACTGGACTGTCTGGTCCAGACGCGATTATTTACAGACCGTCGTCATACAGCTGGAATATTGCCGAGTGCGGTTTTAAACAACAAACAAACAAACAAACTCTCTGGTTTTATGATTAGCATACCAAGCTAAGGCGAGGCTGATGAACTGTAAATGTACCTCGGTGGCATAGATAGATGCTCACACCATTGTCCACTGGTTTCATTTCTTTCACAGCTCTTTTCATCACTCACTCACTCACGACCAACAGCGAGGAGTTTGAAAGGCCGAAAAGTAAGGGTACGTCCACGCGGAATACGTTCACCAAAGTGGTAAACGTCGCACGCACGCACGCACGCACGCACTCTCGCAAGCACTCACATTTTGGAACTGTGCATGTGGAATTTTTTTAACTCAATAATAAACGGGTCCCGTGAAGATTCCGGGTTAGAATTGGTGGTCAGGTTGACTTGGTTGATGCATGTCATTGTATCCCAATTGCATGGTTCGATGCTCACGATATCAATCACTGGATTGTGTGGTTCAGATTCGATTATTTACAGACGAATGTCATATAGCTGGAATATTGCTAGGGGCGGCGTTAAAAAACAAACAAATACACACAACTGACCCGGTACTCCACAAACCATAATCATCGCATGGCGTCAGTGTGGCTACCATTCATATCTGAGCATATATCAAACGTATTAATGTAGCTGTATAGATTCTGAGTGCGAGTTTCACATAATGCTGCTTTGAGTACTTCGGTTATGTCACGGCGTAGGAAAACCTACACAGATGCAGATATGTAACGTGCATCACCTGGTGCCAACTACGAGCACGGGTTTGGTGCTGACAAACCATGAATTCTGGATTCGAACCCACGATCATAGGATTCTGGCATGCCTAAAGGACGTAACTCTGCACATCGAATTGTGGGCTGTTCATTGGCATGCGTTAATTTCTTCACAAAATATCTGTTTATGATCCAGTAAAATGTGCTTGCCACTCAAACATTGTGTTACACGTTGTTCTGAAACGCAATAGCCACCCTGTCGCTAGGTAGGTGATTACATAGATTCTTGACAAACCATAGAGCATCTGAAACGTTGGATGGCTAGGAGTGATACGTTGTCATATATAACTATACCTATTCCGATGAAACTGCATCACCTCGCCACATGATGCAAAAAGCATCCTTTAACCGTGTGTTTTCGTGTGATCACGTTGTCATATATAACTAAACCTATTTCGAGGAAACTGCATCATCTCGCCACATGATGCGAATACCATGCTTTCACCGTGTGTCTTCGTGTGATCACGAGAGTTCTTTAAGATGCATTTGACATCCAAATGAAAACAAAAACGAAACTACGTCACACAAACGCACCTTTATTCAAACGATCGATAACACTGGCGCTCCGAGCCTGGTACGAATACATTTCTTAGCCTCAAACCAAATAATGCGTTTTTTGTTTTTTTTAATCGAAAAGAAGCCTTTTCATTTCGATGTGAACCTTGTGTCTTTCACTTTCATATTTGTGTTCTGTCACAGAGGCCTTCAATGGCGCACCTGCGGATTTTCAAGATTTAAACAAGGCATCAATCTTTCACGAGAGGCGCTGCGACTGCGAAAATAGCTGGCGAGATGGTTACAAGAAACGACATCTAATACAATTGAATTTCATCCTAAACATAGATTTAGGTCAGTGCCAGATACGTTGTAATGCGTTGCTGTTTCAGATTATCGCATTGCATGACCTCCATCAAAGATCGAAGTTACATTTGAATTTCAAAGGTATCGAATCTTACTAAGAGGTCACACACGCACGAACACGAATTGAATGTTTTTTTAAGCGACATGCTATAATTTTGATCACTTATTAAAAAAAGGAAATTGAAGCTGTTGTAACGGGGGGGGGGGGGGGGGGGGGTGCGAACAATTATAAAAAAAAAATTCACAACACATGTTCTTTCAGGATATCCAGTGTGTGTAGTGTACTTTCTGTCTTTTTGTTAAAAAAGAGAGTGAGTGAGTGAGTTGGGTTTAACACCGCTTTTATCAGTATTCCAGTCATATCACGGCGTTTCAACTTAATGTGGGAGGAAAGTGATGCAGGTCTCAGACGTTTACCACTTCGGTGAAACCCACGAACACGGGTATGGTGCTGACAAACCTAGAAACTTAATCGGGGCGAACCGGGATTCGAACCCACAATCACACGTTTCTGGCGTGCCTAAGGGACGCAACTCTGCACAGCGAATCGCGGCGCCTTAGACAACTGGGCCACCCGTGCCCCCTTGTTACAAAAGACCCCCATCCACCTACACACCCACCCACCTACCACTTCACGGTTACTTACTAGGTAAAATGACAGGAAACAATATATGAATTTATGGAGTGTTTCGATCACCAAACGTCTAATTTTTACTTCATGAAGATTTAGTTGCATCTGGTTTATTGACTCTTTCGTGTTTTACGACAGGTGTGTATGACGTCATACTGCGATTGTTAAAGCAACTGGACCGACGAAGAAATTGCGCGAAGTAATTGGTTTTAAAAGACTTCCAAGTTTTATCATGGCTCCGATTGTGAGCCCTGGGTTGTCTCCCTTGAAGGTTTCCCTCAACAGGAAACGTCACTTTAATAGGCTGTAACGTTATATAACTAAAATATACTGGTGGAACACTGAGTTTGACACAATCAAATGATATGCTAACATAGGTTCCCAGCCTTGTCTAACCAATACGCGTTGGAAACAATGCACACAAACACATCTCAACATTTGATTCTGACATGACAATTGAAGGATGTTAATTTCAGTAAAGCTTATTTCCCTATATGTTTCAAAAGCCATCCAGCAACCCATGCTTGCCGTAAAAGGCGACTATGCTTGTCTTAAGAGGCGACGAACGGGATTGGGTGGTCAGGCTCGCTGACTTGGTTGATGCATGTCATCGTATCCTAATTGCGCGGATCGATGCTCATGATGTCAATCACTGTCTGGTCCAGACTGATCCATTTTTTACATATAGCTGGAATATTGCTGAGTGCGGCGTTAATCAACAAACAAACAAAGAAACAAATCAAAAGTCATCCATGAAGATATGAGTAAATCACCAGTGTAGTATACCCTTTTCAATGCCATCGTATGCGTGGCAGGGAGAGCCTTGAAGACGACCCGCGTGATGGAAATGAAAACGACAAAAACTATTTCCATATTTATAAGAAATCTCTGCCACCAACAGAGTCGATTGTACAATTCCGACTATATCATGAGCATGTGTTTTTGAATCACTGTCAAATAGTGATATTGACGTTGCATTGACATAGCAATATTGCTCGACATTTAGGGAAAGCTGACTATTGGAAAGTTGAAGTCATCCCTCTTGTCATGCAGTATTGTGGAGAGTATTTGTTTGTCCCTGTGAATCTTTATGCATAGATCTTAATATGAAACAGATGAGGTGGTCTCACTGGTCTCCTTTATTTCTAGTTCTAGGGTAAATCAGTGGAAGGGAATTGTTGTTTTTTATGGTTATTGAACGAGATCAAATCATCGATAAACCTGAAGCTTAAGTTAAAATACTTGGTTAAATTACCTTGTTTGGACTTTGCCAATCAGAGCAAAAATTGTGATTCATATGCATAAAAAAACAGATCAGCAACAAGGGGAGAGTAATTGGTGCCCTTAAGGAAAGTACCATACTTGACTGAATTAAGGATTATAGTTATTCTTTGAGACAGGGACTTGGTGGTACATTTGCTGGACCCAGCAATAAATCTCTCTTTGTGCGGATTTTTTATTGCGCTTTGGTACAAAAGAGGAATGAACATGTCTTCAGGTTTTATAGTCAAGTCAAAAGTTGATAGTACTGATGCATGTTTTGGCATTTTTCTTCCTCAGTTAACATACTGGCCTTACATGTGGCAATGTCACTTATACCAAGTTCTTTGATCAAACAATTTATGTATTATTACATAACAATGGTTTTGTTCTCTGAGGCCTTGTCAGTGGGAACAACTTCAAACTATTGATGTAGGGCAGCCAGACATTGGAGGACAGCTGGCAGGGAGAGAATGGGTTTGTTCCATTTCTGTATCCTCTTTTCCAGTTTGTGCATTCTACCAATGACGACTTCACTCACTGACTTAACCCACTCTGGAGACATGCAACGTGTTCTTCTTCTCTTTTGCGCCATTTATGGGCGTATACTTCGACAGCCTCCATAACGACATTAAAGATGTGATCCCAATTGGTAGGAAGATGCACACGATATTTTGCTCTATATTTGAATAACCCACGAAGGATGTTATTTTCAATAATAGAGAAGTCACATGTGACTATATTACATGAAGGTTGATAGCACTATGACACTTAGTGGAATTTACGTCATGGACAAGTCCACGTTCTGCAACATTTTCCTTTAATTGAACAACCTGGATGAAATGGTGTTCGTATAAGGAAAATAGAAATAATGTTGGTTCCTGAAATTTGAAATATCGTGGCACATTTGGGGAAATCAAATTGTAAGTCTGTGAAATCAGATTCAGGGGTAGAATAGGTCTTCAGCAACCCATGCTTGCCGTAAAAGGTGACTATGCTTGTCGTAAAAGGCGACTAACGGGGTCGGTGGTCAGGCTCGCTGACTTGGTTGATGCATGTCATCGTATCCCAATTGCGTGGATCGATGCTTATGATATTAATCACAGGATTGTCTGGTC
This sequence comes from Haliotis cracherodii, assembly GCF_022045235.1. NCBI lineage: Eukaryota > Metazoa > Mollusca > Gastropoda > Lepetellida > Haliotidae > Haliotis > Haliotis cracherodii. The sequence goes on along the minus strand of NW_027266341.1, from coordinate 25,793,305 downwards.
CAGACTCGATTATTTACAGACCGCCGCCATATAGCTGGGATATTGCTGGGTGCGGCGTTAAACTACAAACCAAACCAAAACAAACCAAACTGTGAAACCAGAATCGCTAAAAATGATTAACACGATGATGACCGAATAGCGAATGACCGAGCATCATATTGCTAGTTCAGTAGGCATTTCCCAGGAGAAAGTTCATTCCATCAGAAACTTTGGCTTTGGAGAAAGTATCAGATCGCTGGGTTCCAAAACGTCTGACATCTGATCAAACACGCACAAGGCACAAGGCTCTGTTTGAAGCTCATCCAGAAAGGTTCACCGGGTTCACCGATTCCAAACAACAACCAAAAAAAAGTGAAAGTATATGACATCACAACCACCAGGGAAATCAAAGGTAATGGCCAAGGTGTTCTGAAATGCCGAGGTTAACATCACGGTGAACAATATCTCAAAGGGCCAGGACAAAAATTGAGCATGTTACGCTCTACTTCTGAGGCAATTACATGAGGGTATTAAGACTAAACGACATGGGAAGCAGGGTAATGCACAAGGCACAAAGCAGTCATTGCACCCATGGCTACAATCCACGAATGTAGCTGGATTGTCTGGTCCAGAAGCTTTGAACATCTTCAGCACCAACCTTCGGCAAACTTTCATATGTTCCCAATCACGAAGAAAGTTCTAGCCGGAACCCATTTCGACATTCAAGAGAAGGACTTCTACGAAATTGGGATCAACATCGTGGGCACAAGTATATCAATTTGGAAGAGGATTATGTTGAAACTTAATCATTTTATGTCTTAATGACAAGTCCTTCTATGTACGTCTCAGAACTTATCTATCACCCCAGTACATTAAAACCTTGTTAGCCTGAAAACTCTTCCTTACAGCCGATTACAGTTAGGAACGGAAACGATGGAACCGTGATTCATTCATCGAAAATATATTGATCCGTGACACGACATTCTTTCTAACTTCACTGTAATTCAAGTTCACCAGTCACAAACATACAAAGCTATAAGTGTGAGATACCAAGGCTATTGTCTTAACTGAACTCCTCACTAAGTCACGAGGAATACCTTGCACTTCAAACACAGACGTATTAATTTGTCATAAGCTCCTCATAATATATATACAAGAATCCGGACCTTCTTTTCTGACCCGGAAACTCCACAATGGGACGTTATCAATAGGAAACAAGGAATATTACTCAACGAGGCAGAACGTAGAGTGGAATGCTGAAAATTTGTATCCTTCGTTCTGATTGAAATATGACTTCGTGCCGTCAGAACCAAGTCTGATATGTCTTTGTATGCAGAGTGAGTTGGTTGGTTGGTTGGTTTGTTGTTTAACGCCACACTCAGCAATATCCCAGCTATATGACGGCGGTCGACATGTAAATAATCGAGTCTGGACCAGACACTCCAGTGATTAATCTCATGAGCATCGATCTACGCAATTGGGATCGATAACATGCATCAACCAAGTCAGCGAGCCTGACCACCCGATCCCGTTATTCGCCTTTAACGACAAGCATAGTCACCTTTTACGGCATAGCATGGGTTGCTGAAGACCTATTCTACCCCGGAACCTTTACGGGGCCCAGTAGTCAAGCATATTCACGCAATGGATAATTCGTTGATTCTGGTTGCTCTCAAGTAGGCAAACCAGTGACTGACATTATAAGCAACGACCAACGCCGTCGGGGTACGATGACACGCGATCAACCAAGTCACCGAGCCTGACAGTCCAATCCGTTTGGAGATATAGGTTACAGGAGATTTATTCTAACCCGGAATCCAAAACTGATAAAGCAATCTAATTACATCATGATGGACATTCACCCTAGTGTGTTCCTTGTGTTCAGACCGCCTCCGTATTCTTAGGGTAGAGCGTCCGCCCGGAGAGCGGAAGGTCCGGGGTTCGATCCCCATCCGCGTCATACCAAAAGACGTTAAAAGATCATGGTACTTGTTGTTACCCTGTCTGGCGCTCGGCATTAAGGGGATAAAACAAGGACTGGTCGGCTCGGAGTCAGTATACTGTGTCTGAGTGGGGTATTCATGTGAAACTGCGGCATGGTATCTCAGTGTGCTAGCACTATAAATCGGCATCAGTCCGGACTAGTACAAGCAAATACACGCAAACATAAACAAGTGCAATAATCTTGGACGCGACGTTAAACCCCATTTCACCTCACCTCACCTCACCTCACCTCACCTCTTTGTGTTCAGTTCGTAACTGCGTCATATGCCATATAAATCAATATATATATCTATGGCGTGCCTAAAATGGCTAACCTGGTTAATTAGTGGATCTGAACTATCGTAATGGTCCACTCTGTGTTTCTGTTGCGTCAGAGAACGTGTTTTCGAACTAAAAGGACAATTTGATGTGTGCCTTTTCATCCTGTATTTCCACCCACAATCTGTCACAGCAATAATCGAGTGATTTATTTTCAGAAGTCGCTATTCTTAGACAAAGTTTAACTTCTCTTTTATGTGGTAGTAAATTACAACTGGAGAACCGGTGCACAGAGGTATTCTATTGAAGTATCTATTGGAATAACTTCAACAGAGCTTACAAAGCGAGAGCCTAAATAGAGCCTGCTCGATTAAGTAACTGTGTGACGCCTGGCGTCTGTTTTTCTGAGTAAGGAATAAAGAGACATTATTAAATGGTTGCAAAATACTTAGTTTCTTTGAAATTCCCATTATTCAGAATATTTCCTTTTGAGATAACCTTTACATGTTAATTCTGATGGGTGAACAAAAGCTTACAAACCTTATCGATGTATTTTCTTGAAAACAGTTTTCAAAATATTTCTGCAATATTCAAAATGAAACTGTTACAGAACTGTTCTCAGGTTGATAAGTGGTCCTCTGATTAAAGGCCTGTCTGAAAGTTGACAGTAAGGATTAATTTTTATAGCCTAACTTTCAAGATAGGATTAAAAGCATTGCAAGATTTAAATAATTAGACGAAAATCTCCCAGCCTACAACCTTGCGTCTTTTTTGTCAAAGTCTCAATTCTTCATCGCATTGCAAGATTCTCGCTTTGATGGCGTGAGAGAAATGGGAACTGAGACGGAAGGCCATTTCGTCAGTCCACGCACATGATGAATTATAAACGGATGGGCAAAGAAGCGAAAGCAGCATTTAGAAGTGAATCAATTTCTTTTTACAATCGCACATTCTAGATTTATGTGTCCAGATCCCTAAGGTTCATCAACTAACCCAAATGAAGAGTGTCAGTTCCTCGCCGATTACTTCGCAATGCACCGTCTTGGAAGCGTTGGTGGACGCGTTTGCGAGTTCAGATTGATAAGAGTACCAATGTTGCCACTTAAATGTATGAGTTCAAAAAGTCCTTCATCAAGGAAATATATGCGTGCGCCTCACTGAGAACTATTGGTAATATGTGTCTCAATCTCATGTGTAGGGTTTGTTTAATTGGCGTTTTAAATGTATATCTTAATTTTAAATGATAACTGATGAAGACAGAAATGACTGATTACGTTTCGACATTTATTCACAAAGGCAGATAATACGTAATTCAGAATGAGGAGTTGGTTATTCCTAACAATCATATTCTGTGACGACATGCAAAATGAATCACATGATTCATTTGTATGACGTCACATTTCTTATGCGCGCTTTAATTCGAACAAAATAATGATGGAGAATATCCAATCTGGGTTGAGCGAAACTTATTATTTTCTGTGAGATTTTGTAATAGTTTTCCCCTGAGGACAGTACTTCTAGCGGTATTGAGCTTCCTGTTTAGAGTTTGTTCATCAGGGCCGACGTTCAATCACAACTTCTGGCCACATCAATCTGTTACCAGTTTCTTGCTGAGCATGTAAAATGTTTCATTACCAATGACAGTTAGACAGGAAGAAATTCCAATTTCCAACATGAATAAAAAAAACTAATATAAAAAATCCGAGGTATATTGTTCCTCCTCCCTATTTTTTGCATTGTGTTTAAGGTAATGTGAGACATTATTTACTGTTTTCACGAACACCTGTAGTCATCAGTGGTTTTCAGTGATCAATTCACACAACTTTCACCCCTTTTCTGTCTTTGCCATTAGGTCAAGTGGATTTCTATGGCCATGAGCTTTTTATATTTACATTTTATTATGATTATACAATCATGGATTGTGACCGATTCTGACGCATGGGCAATTTTATTTTAGCCTATTATATTTTTACAAAATAATTATACATTGTATTCAAGCTGTATTTATAAGCATGCAAATTGAGGTGGGTGTGGCTGTTTGTACCAGTCAGGACTGATGCCGAGTTTATAGTACAAGCCCACCGAGATACTATGCAGCAGTTTAACATGAATAGACACAGTATACTGACTCCCAGCCAAGTCTTTGTTTCAGTCCCTTAATGCCGAACGCCAGGCAGGGTAACAACAAGTACCATCGTTTAACGTCTTTTGACGAATCCCCGACCTTCCGCTCTCTGGGCAGACGCTCTACCAATAGACCACAGAGACGGTCCTGTAAGAAGGGCTCAGTGCATTACCGTGAAATCCATAAATCACTGCACCTTAAAACAGACCAAATATTGACACTGGTAGACCTTTCTATGCCGGAACTTTATAAATCTAATAATTTTATCCCTGTATATGTCACATCTATCTTTCTCCATTGTGCTTTAATGTTGTGTCAGTGGGATGATCACGCCATCCCATGTTAAATTATAGAAACACCATCTGTAAAATACGTTATTTTAAAACTTGGGAGACAGTTAATGATTTTGTCTGACACTTATCGAGTACCATACATCAATTATTTCAAGTCTGTGCATCTTTTAATAGAAATAACATCCTTATTTCACTGAATTACGATCAATTACAGATACAAGAAACCAAGTTAAATCTTCGCAAATTGACAAAACATCTTCGTTAAGAATCTAAAGAAGTAAGAGAATACGATGTTTTATTCTTTAAAGGGCAAGTTCACACGAAAATAAACCTATTTTTCTTGTACTTTTTCATCATGAAAAGTATTTACCTATTAGTTTCGGAGGCAAAACAATAAAAATATCACACGTATCTTATTTATTTTATTCATAAAATCGGTTAATATTTTTCACATTTACAGAGAGTTCTATTTCTATTATAAACACACCATGGCTTATGCCCCTTGCAATATGACGTCATTGGTGCCAATTGATAAAGGAATGACGTCATAAGACTTTATTAGACGCGTTTCACTTGGTGTATGTAGAGGTGTGGTTCTATCTTCTCAGATGCGCATCCTATTGTTTTGTTCGGTGCCGAGCTGTCCAAGATACAACGCTAAGCACAATTACAATTATTTCGTTTTCCAAAATCGCGACTGAGAAGACAACAATGCATGGATAACATACTGTAAGATTCGCGATTGTGGTTGGAAAGGTACGTTGTATGAATTGCGCTTATTCGTTCATTTGTGTTGCGCATATTGGCTCTTGCTGAGTTGCTGTCGTCTTCCGTGAGAGTTTAGATACCTGCTGGTTCTGAAACCACAGGACCATTTGTAACTAATAATAACAATAAGAAAAAACTCGCCAAAAAACTATAGACGAGGCCGAAGGCCGTTTTTGTTACTATTATTAGTTACATATGGTCCTGTGCTGAAACTGATCGGAATCGGATGGTGTACGAACCTTATCTGGAAACGGGCTAAAGGGACAGCACTCTCATCAAGACCCTGACTGGGATGTTTTTGTAAACAAACGCCGTAAAGTTGAAGTAACTCGATCAGGTAAGTTTGCTGTTTTGTTTCTTCTAAGAAATGTATATTAGCAGGGGTAGGGTGATATTTGTACATAGTTTCACTTGATATTCATGAATATCCGCGATGTTGTCTCCTTCACTTGTTCACTTCCTGCATGGTTATGTCGATACACCTGATCAGCTGATCGTTGCAGTATGCAGCAAACTCCTGTTGATGGAGTAAGTTGTGTTACGTAATGTTTTAGGTTTACAGCCATTCCCGTCTGGAATTAACACAAATCATCTCATTTCGGTAATTAATAAACTTTATAATAACACAGGAATTATATAAACTCGTTGAAATTCTGTGTGTGCGTGTTTGTGTGTGTACCTAATCTTTAAATAATCATGTACAATCATTTTGATTCAGACTGTTGAAACTGTTGAAAATACATCGTTGCCACATGTTTATTTTTTTTATTTAGGCTTTATTTATTATTTATTCTTACCACGTTGTCGATCGTAGGCCTAATTGTGTAGAGGTCGAGTCGGGGTCGGGTGACAAATTAGGTGATGTGGGTCTTCTCTTGTTTCCACTTGATTTTCATCGTTTCCATACCGCGAAGCTTGGTCGTTTTGGTTCAAAATCGTATGGTTTTGCGATTTCTTGAAGTGTCAAGGGAACTTCTTCGGACCAGGCACAAGGTATCGGATGCCATTTTGTCTCGCCATAAACTGGTACTTGATTTCTTTTGCGTTGTGACAAGACAGGGACCCAGTAAAATTGGCAACAATTACGTCATAAGCTAAGGGGGATAACTCAGGCCTGTTTAGCTCGGAAAACGAAGGCCTCATAACGGCATGACATTTTCACACTTATTGTGAGCTCGCTACATTGACTTTGAGAAAAATGAGTGTATATTTTCAACCACTGATACTAACTAATTCTAAAATTGCGTTTTGTTTAAAACAAGAAAGAAAGTGATTTTTGCGTGTACACTTCCCCTTTAAGGATGAAGGAGGACCATTACACACACCAAATCGATGCCATCGATTACCTATACCGGTTGGATTCATATAACACTATTAACAGCTTAGCAATTGCAATAATGACCTTTATCATAACATGTACATGTATTACTTTTAAGCATAACAATATCGTGATATTTAAAGTACTTTACTTGTAAATCAAAAATAGCATGACGTAACAACGATCATCACATTGCTTGTAACCCACGCAAGTGACAAGTAATTTATGATAAGCCTCCCCTAAAGCATTGCGTAAGGCTCGACCCTGGGCATTTCTCGGAAGAACTGACGGTAACAACAAACTGACCAATCAAACTGAATAATTACGACCAATCAAGTTACTATTCTTGGCCCCATTAAGCTTGTAATACAGACCCGTGCCACTTTTCCCGTTTGTGACTGATTATTCCTTAGTGGTTGGCCATCAGCATGGGACAGGGTTAATTCCCTTGGTTGTTTCCAGCCATTGGAAGCCGGTTTAATCACCGATGGCTTTCGTGTGTATTACTTCGCCAAACGCTGATTGAGGTTATCTTCAAACCGTGATGTAAGTGGAGAGGATAATTGATAACTACTTGTTTCTAGATTTCACCATTTGGACGCTGTTGCATCTACTTCGTCAAGAGTAGATTGGGTTTAACGCCTCTTTGACTCCATTACAATAGGGCCATTGGACGTGGTTCGAATATTCACACAATATACACCAATGGGTACTATTTCTGTCTTGTAGATTAGAGACTCCATATACGTACGTAGAAGTGAATGCGCGGTAATAGAGCATTCGTGACCAAGTCGCGTTATTCCGGGACAACCCGAATAACGACTAGTGCCTCTTTCGTGGCCATACTGTTGCGACTTGGTTCCGTCTAAGCGCATACGGGCATAGTTAAATTAATTGTCAACGTGTTGCGTAATGATTCACGTATATTACCCCCATATATCATATATATTCCAGGTGTTATTTAAGAACACATCGGAACTTACGGTATTTATACAGCATGATTGAACACATTTAACTGTATCTAGGGTATATTTTTAGATGCAAGACATGTGTTAAATCAAAACATATTCCTTGGGGATTCTTTGCCCCAAGTTCTTGAAGTCATATGCGCATTCTGATTGGTTTGTCGTATTTTCGCACATAATATTCATCGATATGGGGACGAGTCTTCTTGCAGGTTACTTAAAATGCGTCTGAGTGAGAGCTACGTAAACATGCTCTTGTCTCCTTATCTACTCTAACCAGCTACTGGAATGTTCCATGTCGTGCCCTCACCAGTCCATCGGCACGAGAACATTCATGATGTTTCCCCAACATTATATCACCGTCCGCGGTAACCGGAAGTTTACTCACAAAATACCATCTAAATATAGTAACTCCTGGCGACTGCTTAGGTTAAATGGCACTACATTCGCGACGACTAATCACTACCCAAACACAATGCATTGAGCGTCTACCGAATCTCAACAGAAACAATATAAGACAGTTAGAATCATTGTTTAACAGTACAAAACACTGCCATATCACCCCTGTAAGTTATTATTCCGCCACGTGAAGGCCAGGAGCTGGACATACATTGTACCTTGTTCAAAGACTTAGCAACACGAGGCTCCTTTCTTTGTTGTGCTGAAGAAACAAAATACCGTTACGACCTTGATTTTCGTGACGCTACTCCTTACATGCAGATACCTTCGACAACATGGCACAAGGACATGGTTGACTTTGATCTGCGGAGGTGTCGCCTAAATAATCACAATATCAGCAAACAGGACTAAACAGCTTAAGTTTGGTTGACATTTTCCTTCGTTGTATTCTCGTTTCTGACGAGATTTGGCGAGGACTTATAGCAAAGATCCGATAAATGAGGATCTGTGAGCTCTTTAGGCAGTAGATGACAATTAGGACGGCAAATATCGCACCCAGTAATGCTGAGAAGCGGGATTTTGAAGAGATTTTGTTGCAAAAGAGGATGCTTCGAAACGAAGACAGTGGAGAATAATGCTCGGTCATAGCTAAAACGCATTGCTCTTGGCATTATATTTTACCGATGGCTGAGAAAATGCAATTAAGCATTTCTTTTTTGTTCTAGTTTTGTTCCTTGTTTCAAACTAACTTTCTGGTTTATTTGAAAATGAACTTTATTGAATGTGTATAACTTCATAATGTCTTTTAAATTTTATACTCCGATATTTATTCTTGCAAGAATTCTATAACTCGAAGTCAAATGAACCGTCGACCATATATCGAGATAAGCATAGAGATATTAAAAGACAATAGGGCCAATGAGGATCATGAGGTTTATGAGTGAGTGAGTGAGTTGGGTTTAACGCCGCTTTTAACATTATTCCAGTTATATCACGGCGTGTCAGCTTAATGTGGGAGGAAAGCCCGAAGTGATGCAGGTCTCAGACGGTTACCACTGCGGTGAAACCCACGAGCACGGGAATAGGGCTGACAAACCTAGAAACATAATTGGGGCGAACCGGGATTCGAACCCACAATCATAGGTTTCTGGCGTGTCCAGGGGACGCAACTCTGCACAGCGAATCGCGGCGCCTTAGACGACTGGGCCACCCGTGCCCCCATGAGGTTTATGAGGTTTGCACCATAAACGATTAGAGTCTGATTTATTATTGAGTTTTCATTCCTCTGTAATATGACAAAATCGAACTTGAACAGGTTCAAATGTGCAATGTCGAATCTGTGTTCAATTTCCCGCACAGAATGGAATCTACATTACTATTTAATCAACATATTATGCTTATATACTGAACCGCAAAGGAAACGTCACCCCAAGTAACATTGCATGAAGAGTTGTCATTTAAATATCTGGGTAATTTTTGTCAAAGTTTCTAAATGTTTTTGACATTACCTTGTCCGGAAAAGTGAATTTTGATGATAAAAAACAAAGCAGATGACAATAAAACCGATCGCCCAAACGCACCACGGCCATAGTAACCTGATGCACGTGAGTTCCTTGCAAATTGAAATGCACATGCGTTCCCATATTGCTACCACATGCCAAGATCGACAAGAAATCAGCGAAACCAAGCCCTTGGGTGATTGCAAGCTGGACAAACCGCCCGGCAAGTAGCCAAAGCATTTCAAGTCCACGTAAGAACCATATTCAGGCTCCAGCAACGGTACCAGACCACCAAAATTACAGATGACCGACCACGTAGTGGAAGACCACGGGTCACCACCCGACGTCAGGATCGTCAGATTGTGCTACAGCATCTTCAAGACTGCTTTGTTAATGCTACGGAAACTGCTCTACAGACCATGCGGACACACCAGCGACACATTAGTGCGGACACCGTGCGTCGACGATTGACGAGCAGACACCTCCACAGGCCACACTGAGGACCCATTCTCATACCACGTCATAGCGAGGACCGTCTTCTGTGGGCAACACAGCACCAGCATTGGCGCCACCAGCAGTGGAGAAGAGTTCTCTTCTCAGACGAGAGCCGTTACTGTATCTCAACAGCAGATGGTAGAGAGAGTGTCTGGCGACGCCGTGGGAACGTTATTCGGATGCTTGTGTTGTTGAGAGAGACTCGCGGGGTGGTCCGAGCATCATGGTGTGGGGTGGAATTGGTCTTGCACAGAGGGTCGGCCATGTGGTCGTCCAGAACATCGGTCCAGGGAGAGGCAATGGTTTCATAGCAGCTCGGTACATTGATCAAGTCTTGAGACCACACGCCATACCTCATTTGGCACGTCGCCGAAACCATGATAACGCCCGTGCGCACACTGCGAGAGCAACAAGAGACTTCCTCCAACAGAATGGCATCAGAACCAGGCAGTGGCCTGCTCGATTGAAATCCCATTGAGCACCTGTGGGACGAGATTCAAAGGCGGCTGAATGACGTCCGACTAAGGCCGACAACTGCAGCAGGAACTGCGTCAGGCGTTCCTCAGAGTGTGGGCTCAAGTGCCTATGGCCTTCATCAACCGCCTCATCCATTCAATGTATCGACGTTGCACGGCAGTCACCAATGCACATGGCGTACACACGAGATACTGACTTGTGATGACATTTTCTCAGAGACTAATGTTGTGTTTCACTTTAAGAACATTTGACACTTTAGTTTCAACCTTGATGATCAGTTTTGCCATGTTTCATCTTTTTTCTCCAAGTATGTTTACAGTGTTTGGACAAATAAGGTTTCTCATATATCTATCTCTGGTGACGTTTAATTTGCGGTTCAGTATATTTATAAAATAAAAATCCGTACAAACACACACAGGGTCTGTTATCAAGTATTATCTCATTTCATTTTTTCAGGATCAGTAAAGAATGAATCCATCTATTTGAGTTAAATAATACGTATGCCGCACTCATTCCCTTGTTGTCCTTCAGTACAACCACCATAACGAACACATGTGTTTTCATTTCTTTGATGTCCGTCAGTACAACCACAACAACCACCAAATAGTCTTTTCTTCCCTTGTTGTCCTTCAGTGCTACGACCACAACCAACACATAGGTTTTCATTCCTTTGTTGTCTTTCAGTGCAACCGCCACAACCAACACATAGGTTTTCATTCCTTTGTTGTCTTTCAGTGCAACCGCCACAACCAACACATAGGTTTTCATTCCCATGTTGTCCTTCAGTGCAACCGCCACAACCAACACATAGGTTTTCATTCCTTTGTTGTCTTTCAGTACGACCATCACAACCAACCAATAGGTTTTCATTCCATTGTTGTTCTTCAGTAGAACCGCCACAACCAACACATAGGTTTTCATTCCTTTGATGTCTTTCAGTACAACCACCACAACCAACCAGTAGGTTTTCATTCCTTTGTTGTCTTTCAGTACTACCATCACAACCAACACATAGGTTTTCATTCCCATGTTGTCCTTCAGTGCAACCGCCACAACCAACACATAGGTTTTCATTCCTTTGTTGTCTTTCAGTACGACCATCACAACCAACCAATAGGTTTTCATTCCATTGTTGTTCTTCAGTAGAACCGCCACAACCAACACATAGGTTTTCATTCCTTTGATGTCTTTCAGTACAACCACCACAACCAACCAGTAGGTTTTCATTCCTTTGTTGTCTTTCAGTACTACCATCACAACCAACCAATAGGTTTTCATTCCCTTGTTGTCCTTCAGTACAACCACCATAACCAACACATAGGTTTTCATTCCTTCGTTGTCTTTCAGTACGCCCATCACAACCCACACATAGGTTTTTATTCCTTTGTTGTCCTTAAGTACTACCATCACAACCAACACATAGGTTTTCATTCCTTCGTTGTCTTTCAGTACGACCATCATAACCAACACATAGGTTTTCATTCCTTCGTTGTCTTTCAGTACGACCATCACAACCAACAAAAAGGTTCTCAGTCCTTTGTTGTCCTTAAGTACTACCATCACAACCAGCACATTTGTTTTCATTTCCTTGTTGTCCTTAAGTACTACCATCACACCAAACAAATAAGTTTAAACAGATTAGTGTCCATCGCCGGATCAGTGCCCTACAGAGAAACATTGTAACCTTTTTTTGTAAAGAGGAAAAGAAGAAATATTTCACATCAAAGATATAGAATGATCAAGATCAGCGAAAAAGTAGTTCAAGTCACACATGCATTACGCTACAAGAAAAAGGCCACTCTGCCTTCTCCGTTGAAAAGATATAAAGCTTATGGGATGACCTCAGTTCATCACTTGACAAAAAGAGTGCCAAAAAGCCATCACTGGAACAAGACGTTTTTTAAAACCTATCTTCAAATCTCAGATCTACCCTTCCTTTGCAAGTTGATTGAGCGGGGAGCAGTGGCTATGCTGCATAAACGCATACATGCCATCAATGAGGTCCCTGTCGCCTCAGTTGTGCCACTACGAAGTCATTAGTCTCCATTTCCCTACCGTGTCAATACTACCGCCACTACAAGGACATTAGTCTCCATTCTCTTGTGTCAGTACTACCTCCACAATGAGGTCATTTGTCTCATTCCCTAGTCGTGTCAGTAACACCTTCACAATGAGGTCATTTGTCTCATTCCCTACTGGTGTCAGTAACACCTTCACAATGAGGATGTTAGTCTCCATTCTCTTGTGTCAGTACTGCCGCTACAATGAGGACATTGGTCTCCATTCTCTTGTGTCAGTACTGCTGCCACTATGAGGTCATTAGTCTCATTGCCTAGTCGTGTCAGTAATATCTCCACCATGAGGATGTTAGTCTCCATTAACTTGCTGTGTCAGTACCAGCGCCATAAGGAGGACATTAGTCTCCATTCTCCTGTGTCAGTACTACCGCCACAGCGAGGTCATTTGTCTCATTCCCTGGTCGTGTCTGTAACTCCTCCACAATTAGGACATTGGTCTCCATGCTCTTGTGTCAGTACTACCGCCACAATGAGATCATTTGTCTCAGTCCCTGGTCGTGTCTGTAACACCTCAACAATTAGGACATTATTCTCCATTCTCTTGTGTCAGTTCTACCGCTTCAATGAGATCATTTGTCTCAGTCCCTGGTCGTGTCCTTTATACCTCCACAATGAGGATGTTAGTCTCCATTAACTTGCTGTGTCAGTACTGCCACCACAATGAGATCATTTGTCTCAGTCCCTGGTCGTGTCAGTAATATCTCCACTATGAGGATGTTAGTCTCCATTAACTTGCTGTGTCAATACTACCGCCACTACAATGGCCATTAGTCTCATACTCTAGTCGTGTCAGTAACACCTTCACAAAGAGGATGTTAGTCTCCCTTCTCTTGTGTTAGTACTACCGCCACAAGGAGGACATTAGTCTCCATTCTCTTGTGTCAGTAATACCTCCTCAATGGGGACATTTTTCTCCATTCCCTCCAAACACATAACCTCGGTGCTACCATCACACATCACATCTGTCAAGGAAACCACATCATATCAGGCTAGCCATCACACATCACATCTGTCAAGGAAACCACATCACATCCTTCTAGCCAAAAGACATCATTCCGTCCAACTGACATCATATCTGTCTGGCAAACAGACATCAGTTCGTCTTGCCATCAAACATAAAATCCGCCTCACAATCAAACATCACATCCATCTAGTCAGCAAACATCCCATCTGTCTATCAGTATTTTAAAATGTGTCTCCCGTTCTCGTACGATAACATCGAAAACCTACTCGTGAACTGTTGATATCACGAACATAAACTGGGCGGCAAAAAAAAGTATAGGTCGAGTTCCATAATCGATAAAAGAATGACAAGAAGAGGTTTTGTTGTGAATTATAAAATAATCTAGGAAGGGGTAACAAATGATTGATCAACCACAGTTTGAATGAAATTGTGCAATCACAGGTAATGTAAGCTCAAGGTAAACAATGGTTGGGTAAGAAATTTCAAAAGTTGTCTGAAATGTCACCAAAAACTGATGACGTGATGACATGGACTGGAATCCTTTGCCATTCGTCTCTAAGGGCCTGCTGCAATTCTTGTCTGTTGACGGGAGGCTGATGGCATGCTCTAATCTGTCTGTCAAGATGGTTCCACAGATAATCAATGGGATTCATATCGGTTGAGTGGGCAGGCCAGGGCAAAACGTCAACGTTCTAATGGTTTAGAAAGTTCCGAGTCAGTCTTGCAGTATGAGGCTTGGCATTGTCGTGTTTAAAAAATGTCCCCCGCTGTTGGTTTTGTAAGAACGGAAGCACAACTGGCTGCAACACTTGGTCACTGTACTGCACTGCGTTCAGGTTTCCCTGAATAATCACCAAATCAGTCGTCTGATCTCCACAAATACCGCCTCACACCATGACACCTCCCCCGCCGAATGACTGGACCTCTCGAATACACGCCGGAGCCAAACGTTCCCCTCTGCGTCGATAAACTCGTTCTCTGCCGTCATTTCGAAACAAGTTAAACCGACTTTCATCAGTAAACAGCACTCGACGCCAATTTCTCACTTGCCAGCGTCGAACCTGCCTCGCCCATCGCAGTCTCAGGCCTCGATGTTGAGCAGTGAGTAACATTCCTCGGAAAGGACGATACGTTCGGATTCCAGCAGCACGAAGTCGTCGTAGTACTGTATGTTGGCTAATGGGATGTCCCAACGCTGTTGCTGCCGTCGCCGTTACGAATCTGTTTCGCAGGTGAATGAGCCGTATCTGACCGTCTTCCAGTGATGTTGTGACTCGAGGTCGGCCGGTTCGATGCCTGTCCTGTGTCCTCCCTGTCTGCCTGTACCGTTGAATCAGCCTGGCTACTGTCAATGGTGTACAACCAAACCTTCTGGCAATTTGGACGTTCCTGGGCAGTCATATTCCCAATACCCACTTTCCACTAGTTATCGCTGTTTTTAGGAAAATTACAAACTGCCAACCTATACTTCTTTCTTTTGCCGCTTAGTTTACACCAGGCATGTGTCGCTCATCCATATCCTGAAAGGGAATATGAACGAATCGCTTTAACAGAGTTCAAATTGTTATAATCTTTTGACGTTTGAGTTCCAACTCTATGAGGGGGGCACGATTCGCTGCGCAGAGTTGCGTCCCTTGGACACACCAGAAACCAATGATTGTTCGTTTGAATCCTCGTTCGCCTCAATTATGTTTCTAGGTTTGTCAGCACCATACCCCTGCCCGTAGTAAACGTCTGAGACCTGCATCACTTCGGGCTTTCCTCCAACATTAACCTGACTCGCCACGACATAACTGGAATACTGTTAAAAGCGGCGTTAACCCAAACTCACTCATCTCTCCAACTGTAGGTTAACGTTGCACCGAGGCAGCAAGCAGTTGTCCTTGTGCAGGATCATTATTCCTGACGGGCGTACACGTACTGAAACAATGTGTGTTCCTGTGGCTCATGTGTCCACAAGCGAGCTCCTGTAGTACGGCACATAATCAACAAAAAACCTGTTCTAACTGCGCCTCGTGGTTTATTTATTGTTTCATTCTCGCCAAAACAGCCTTTGTTACCCATCCCCCCCCCCCCCCCCCCCCCCCCCCCCCCCGCCCAGCCTGCTGATGAACGAGGTACGAATCACAACAATCACAAAAGCTGCATGCAACCAACAGTAGACTATCATCTAGTCTCTGAAATGAACACATTCTACAGACAAAAAAAACTGTTGTTATATTTTTGTTATAAAATATAATAAAAAGGAGCCCAGAGACTTTCTTCATTCCTGATACTGCAGTTATCTAGACTTGCGCAACATTATAGACTTGCATGGGCTGGAATGAATATATTTGTTTCAGGGTCTGTATGACAGACTCAATCAACAGAGATGAACACGGACCCGAGAAATGGTGCAGAGCATTGCGGTCCCATATGGAGCGTAAAGTTGTGTTCACGTCGGTGTGCAGCAGAGACATTGATCAGGTCCCTATCTTTTGTTCAATGACGTATCAATACGTTTATTACGTAGACGTTTACAAGATACGACTTATTGCCTATCCCACGATTCAGAATTGAATCGATAAAATGTGACGGTTACAAAAATCCAAATCTCACACATGTACTAACTGTACACAAACAATGGTTCTGCAGCTGAGCGCTTTCGGTTTAACGCCCCTTTAACATTTTTTCCATAATAAAAATATGTCCACTATTTTTTCTTCTTATTTTTCTTTTCTTTTTCTTTTTTTTTTTCTTTTTTCTTTTTGTTTGGGGGGTGGGGTAAACTCTGCACAATACCCATGTCCGTCCTTGTATGCAAGGTGAATATGATACAATAACAGCACTCATACATGTTCTACAGCAAAAGGTACGCAAGCTCTCTCAACCTCCCCAACCCAACCCAACCTTTATTTCAAATGCACCTCTGCACATTTGGGAATATGCTAAACAAGGTCAATACAACCCCTGTTTCTTAGAGTAAAAACGGTTCAATGCCCCATTAGTAGTTTACCAACATAATCTTCCTACACAGATATTATGCAAGAGACGTCATATGGCCTCGTGACAAAACTAGGAGATGAAGTTACGACCCCCACCATTTGGAAAAGGAGGTTTTTCTTTTCTGAATACCATGCGAAATGTCTTTTTTGGATTAAATGATAAGGATTATGAATTTCTGTTTCATTAATAAGGTTTATCACAGGTTCCATAAAGAAAAGTAATGAAAGAAAGTGGATATCATTTAAATTTAATATTTATTTACTATACTGTGCACGGGACGACTAGCACGTTATGCTCGGACGAGTTACCTCCCTTGAATCAAGCATTTCGTTCTGTGTGAGATCGTTCCTTATTTCATCGGTTGAAATAAGGCTTCGTTTGACTGATAATCAGGGTCTAAAAAAGATAAATATTTATAAACATACTTGATTGTACGAACGTTAAGATGAAGATTTGGTTAAACAAACATAAGCTGTCTCTGGCGTATAATTTCGTTAACCTCTACACCCTAAAAATTAGCAGTCTACATATTTTACTTAAGGTTTTGCATAAACAGAAGAATTGTTATCTCCCTTGGACCGTTTGTCCATTGCCATGTCTTGAGCAATTATTAACTGGTACACTGTTGCCTCGCGACAGCTAGCTTGATGTTGACATGCGGCGGCCAAAAATTGTGATATAAATCTGTATCATATCCGGTTGGATGTGCGCATGCGTGGCGTCCTTATGTACGAACGTAAATAAACATGACACATGTAAACACCTCAAAATTTTATTTTGCACGATGAACGTAACAACATACAACTCTTCTGGTGTTTGTATTTGTTAGAACTATTTTACTTCTGAGTGAAAGTCACAAACACACTTCAAGAAGTCCGCTATTTTAGTTGCCTTCGACACCGAGGACCAATCGATCTCATTAAAATCGGGTCTGGCTATCGCTACCGCTAAACAAAAATCTGAGGGCATCCCATAACGGGTCATGTCAGAATGACCTTTCAAACGTCGCTTACCAGAACAGGATAGTGACAGTCGAAATGACAGTTTTCTGATCATGCAACCTCGAAAAGGTGAACACTGGGTATTCCGAACGACAGTTTCGGGCAGTACGACTAAGTCAGTGAAAACGATCGTTTAACTCTCTCTTCAGTGGGATGCACATTTGAACGGACAGCCTTTGATAAGCCTGTGAATACTGCCATGCAATCTCGGCTATCTATTAGGATTCAAGAATGTTATTTTGTGCAGTTTTCAAATTTTGTATCGAGAACTTTATCAACATTTTTCCAAAGCAGAATCTAGAATGAAAGTCGCCAGTTTGAAACAAGTGCCGTATAGCTCGAGAAAGCTGTTTTTTGATTGGCTAATGTAAACTTCTTGATTGTCATTTCATTAGGCGGTTCGCGAAATGACACCTCTCATAGGACATCTGGCTCCAGAAATCAGCCTCACGAAGGCATTAAGTCTGTCTTACAGACCCTGATACAAATATATCAACTACAGCCCATGCAAGTCTATTATGTTTGGCAAGTCTAGATTACTGCAGTATTCTGAAAATGAAGAGAATCACTGGGCTCCCTTTTTATTATATTTTTATTAAGATAACTGAGCAACTGTTTTTTCTGTACTATATGTTCATTTCAGAGACTATTTGTTAGTCTAGAAGGCATTCCGCACTTCCTGGTTAGATATCCTTCGTAATTCTGGAACAGTTGTAGAGTATGCTGTTTATACACCTTTACAGCACATAACAGTCGTTGTAACACTTGACGTACCCTGCCGTTGGTACGATGCCAGTGTCCAGAATTGGAGCACTGGGACACGTTCATTACCCTGGCTACACCCGACTGCGCATATCCTGCTTTCCATCGGCTACGTCCACTTTGATTGGCCAATTCACGATGTTTCACGTGCGCAAATGCGTCCCCTGGTTCTCACGTGGTGTTACTTTCCTGTATTGTTACGTTTTGTCGCAGTATTGTGTCATTGATGCGTTTTCGTGAATCCACCAATGATATTATTAATGCAAGACTGTCGCAGAAATGTCATTTTTCGATTGGCACAGCGTGTGTATCTCATTATGAATGAAAGAAAGAATGCATTATGATCAAGATATGAAAATATTTGTAATTATGTATACACTTAGGCAACTAATGGGATGGGTTGGACGGGATTGGTAAGGGAGCAAGTCTCAAAGTCTTGTTTCGTCTGAAATGTTGAGTCGCGCATTGTGCGCTTGGATGTATTCTGTATTACCATTTGTATCTGGTCTGAGGCCTATAAATAAACTTTGACTTGACTTGACTAGACATTATTAGTTTCATAGAAAACTACACCATATTAATAGTTCATATATCGTTTATGTTAATGTCTTTCGAAAATGTATGTTAATATAATCTTTTCTTTATGTATAGGAGTGTTGCTGGTACATGTTGGTTCATTTACTCACTCACTCCGCAGAAGCAGACATTGTGACACATCCTGATTCGTGTGTTCACGCTACGCGTTCGTTCAATTCAATTTAGCGCGGTTAAATCTACAGGTAACCTAGTTCTACATTGAAAACACAGTTTGTTTATCTCCTAATTACCACAGTAAAGATACTTCTTACTGCCACATTTCGCCCTTACCATAACAGAGGCAAACAGATTAGTCAGTCAACACAACATAAAGCAACACTGCAACATGAAACGCTCAGCGGTGGAATCGTCTAAATATAGCACTGCATCTCAGTCACTGCGATAACCGTTCATTCGTCGGAGTTGAAAATACAACATTGAAGTTTTCACTAAAATAGAAAAACGTACATGGAGGAGTTGATCGAAAACGTTGAACCAGTTCGAAAATATTTTGGGGAATAATTTCGGGGCAAACTCGACAGGCGATGGTAGCGGTCATATTTCGGAACACGGATGTTGATTTTGTTAAACGTTCTGTGATTGGATTATCGATATGTGGGATAGTCCATTCATATTGTAGCACAGAAAAGTAGGGTTGAAATGGCAAGGGTTTAAACTAGACAGTGATATAGGGTAGTGGGAAAGTTTGCCTCGAGAAGATGACCAGAACCAAATATTGCTATTGCCTGAAAACATCTTTTGTTTTGATATGGTTCAGCCCCTTATATACTTCAAACTTGATTACAAGATATATATGCACAACTTGCAAAGTCCTGAAACAAAACAAAATGTATCACTTAGTCAGTAGAATATGGTATTTGTACATGCTTTTTAATGTAAACAAAGCACGAAATGGCATGGTTATTTAAGGAAACAATGCAATCGAAAACACATCCTTACTCAAATTAATTACCACATGTAAACCGAACTTTCATTTGTGAAACGGAATTACTTCCTGTTTTCTTAGAAACACTTAGAAACAATTAGGAGCGGCATAAGTGTAAACGGAAATTCACCGAGAACCTAAAGAGAACCATTTACAGCTCTGTGCCAGTATACCCACAGCTGTATTCGTTTTATAAAAGGGATCGCACAAACACGGTAGTCATAGTCATCAAGAATACGTCTTTTAGGTGAAATCGTAAAATATGATTTGGATACTCGTTGTTTCCCAGTTCTTAATGGGATTCCAAACCAATGCAAATATTGAACAGAATCATTGTCATCTAATTGAAGAGTACAAGCACTTACAGACTGCCATGGACGAGTACAAGCAATTTCAGATTACCATGGACACGTACTTGGCATCAAGTGACGGCATCTGTAAAGGCGTATTTTATAACCACAGTGGTGAGTGTTACCTTTTGGCACATCCTTTAACAGTTAAGTCAATGACTGGAGAAAGCGTTGGTTCGTCACACAAAAGGACTGTTTCGATTCCCCACGTGGGGATAATGGGGACTTTTCTCGCGTATTCACGTATTGACCAATTCTCGCTTATTCGCTTTTTCGCATTGTCGCATTTTGAATAATAGTTGTGGCTTTCACCAAAGGCAACAATGCGACAACGTACAAATCAGAAGTGTTGACGCACTGCTGCCCCATCTTGAATGAGTAAAAAGAAGTTTGTATGACAACACCACAAGGCCACATATTCATTATATCTCCATTGCTGCAGCAATCTCATTAAAATCAGATCTTGGTTTTGGCTACCGCTACACAAAGATCTGAGGACATCCAATTACAGATCACGACCATTCACGAACTCTACGGCACCAGTTTCAAATTGGCGACTTTCATTCAAGACTACGGCTTGGAAACATACTTTTCGATTTCAAAATTTGAAAACTCAACAAGTAACTTCTTGAAAGTCTAATAGATGGCCGAGATTGTATGGAAGTAGTTTCCACGGGCTATGGAAAGTCTCTTCTGTTAGCAATGTTTATCCCATTCAAGCGAGTGATAGAGGATGATTTTGAAGCAATCGTGAAAGACGATGATTTTGACGCAATCAGTCGTACAGTCCGTAACTGTCCTTTGAAATACCCAGTGTTAACCTTTTCGTGGTTGCATGATCTGGTAAACGACGCTTTGATTGGACGGATTAAAGGTCGTTCTGACGTGACCTGTAATTTGACGTCCTCAGATCTTTGCTTAGTGATAGCGAGCACAAAAATCTGATTTTAATGACATTGCAGCTCCAGTTGTCCTGAAAACAATTCAGTATTAATGGTAAGATTGGAAACTTTGTCTAAACGAAAACAACTCATTTTTTTTAGAAATTGAAATTATACCAACGTCTTTTGACAGCAAGCCATACACTCTTACATAACTGCTGGCTTTCCCCCACATCAAGCTGACACGCCGTAATATTACAGCAATACTGCGGGAAGCGCCCTTTAAACAAAACTCACACACTCACTGTCTCACTACCATATTTATATTCTAGCTCTTCACTATTAAATCATTATATGCGCTTTTAATTTGAAAATTGTTGGTAGTTACATATATATGAGTCCCATCACACAAACCAACGTAAGGGAAGTGCAATTATTATTAAATATGTATGTAAACATCATAGTTGAGGGTTTCTACTGCATTGTAAACAGCCCCTCACTCACTCATTCAACAGCTTCGTTTGGTAAATTCATTTGCAGTACAGCTGCTACAATGGGGTCGAGAAAATAGGGACCCAACGTGGTGTAGATTCAACATAGATGGGGATCATTGAATACTAAGGTCCACTTGTAGACATGATTACACGGAAGCAAGCATCACCAATCTGAAATTGTTTTGTGAAAAAGGGCTTTGTGGAATATTCTTTTTTAGATTGTGCAAGTATTTTGAAGGAGTATCCGAAGGCTGAAGATGGCGTGTACAGGATAAAACCTTCAGACGAACAAGGCTCGTTCAAAGCGTACTGTGACATGACCCAACATGACGGCGGCTGGCTGGTGAGTACACTCATTCTCATGACAACCTCGACTTGGTCATGGCCAGAAGGACATACAAACAAAGAGCGTTATATTGAATTAGTTGATGATGTGAACGAAGTGTTTACACCCTTCCCGAAAATAGTGAGTGTATGAATACTGTTTTAGGCCGCAATGTGCCAGTTCAATCATGGCAGCCAAATATACACTATCGACTCTGGACAAGGAAAACCAGTCAAAAGAACCATGGGCAGCAAACCATCAGGATCACACAGTCACATAACATTTCTAATTTTAGTCTACGTTTCCAGCAAGTATGATCTGCTGGCGGCCTATTCTGATTAATAACAAGGGTGAAAAAAATCTTATATATTATGTAATATTTTTCTTAATCTTTTTTTGTCAATCTTAATCATTTTTGTCAATATTGCAGATCATTCATATATCAAGTTCTGTTATATTTAGTGATACAATGCTTTGGGTAACTTTTGAAATGTTTGTTTCACAATTTCTGTGCATCAAAATTGATAAATAGTCCCAGTGTTGCAAAAATGAGATACGGGAACATGCGCGTGAATGTAATGTGTCAAGGTACTACAAAGGGATGGTAATGCAACAAGATGTACATCGCTTAAATCTTAAAGTGTTTACTTAGCATCCATTTCTGCTTCCTTTTACAACGTCCACGTTTCACCCGAGTCACCTTACAACTAGCCCTGGTGCATAGGACGGCCTGTCCTCCTTTCGCCTACACCTCATTTCGCCTACACCCTTATCAAAACAAGTGCTGTGTTACCTCTAAAATATTGAACTGACCTAAAAGAAGGTTTAACAGACAAGACAATCTTGAAGCTTTATACATTGTTAAATAGCTGATATTTACATTATGCAGTAATAATAATAATGACTCAGGATTACTGTAGCTTTAGTACATATCCAACGGCATCAAGAAATTGCATTACAGTTAAACAGACAAGACAATCTTGAAGCTTCATACATTGTTTAATAGCTGATATTTACTTTATGCAGTAATAATAATAATAATGAATCAGGATTACTGTAGCTTTAGTACATATCCAACGGCATCAAGAAATTGCACTACAGTTTTTCTTCCACTAAGAAGCTGTGTCTTTAGTCTTTCAATTCTTTCGTCCCTTTGTCTGTCAACACGAGCTCGGGGTCTGCATGATCCTCCAAGATTAATTTGTTTCCTGGAGCGTCTGTCTGCCTTTTCAATCCTCTTGATCTCTTTGATCCTTGATCTAACATATGTCTGTTTGGCCTTGTTAGGAAGCAGGGAAAAAGCAACAGGATACATTTTACCATTTACAAGACAATGAATAATATACACTTGCCATTTTGATGCTGACTTGTAAGCTGATAGGTCAGGTACATATATACCAATGCAATAATAACAACAATAACAGTTCAACAATTGAGCAGACATATAATTTCCTTTAATTAAACCAATACTAAGAACTAACCAATTTGTAACAATTACAAACAATGTGATAAGCGATGATAGGCTACTTTATTCCTTAATTATTAAATAAGATTTATTTAATAAACAAGATTTACTTGCACATTCAAAACAGATTAACAGAATGACCAAGCCAAACAAGAGTTGTGAGAAGTTGTCATAGGTTGTATAAACTTCACTTTGAACCTCTATGCCGCTTGGATTAGATAACAGCCTGAGATGGACAATGCCCATTCATATAATAGGGGTGAGGCAATTAAGCATTTGAATTATTGTAGGCGAAATGATGTGTAGGCGAAATGAGGGCAAGCCATTCAGCGGACAGTGGATGGGTTTGTGGATTTCTGATTACCAAGAAGTTTCATTTATGTTAAATTGTGTGTGTATGCACTGTGGATCATGTTGTCCTAATACTCAGGTAAATATTATGTTTTTATGTTTTGAGTCAATAAATCATTTTGTGTTACAGGTGATACAGCGGAGAGTGGATGGTTTGGTGGATTTCTACAGGACTTGGTTTGAGTACATGGACGGCTTTGGCAATCTCACTGGGGAGTTCTGGCTGGGTAAGAATGTGTACAATGTCATAAATATACAATACATTAATCATAATTTGACTTGTTAAGTCATGGAAGCACACGAATCCTCCATTGAAGCTGAATCGATATATCTTTGAAACCTCGGCATTTTACACAATCGTTATGACAAGAACATACCATAGCATAATATGTTTACACATGCGTTGAAACCAAAACCACTTATTTGTCAGGGAATTTCACACAAATGGTCGCAAAGATGTATACATAGTGTGTCATTAGTTTGTTCAAAAGTCAAAAGTCCACACCGAAGGCATTTCAGTCAAAAAGCAATGTGTTCTTGAATATGTCTGAAAATCTTATTGGAGACATCACAGCATGTTATGTACATTGAAAAGCAAAAGTTGACGTCTCCAAAGTTGAATGACCAAAGGTATTGACGAGACAAATACTTTGACCTATAAGTGAAATAGATGAAACATTGTGGCATTTGTTTATTCAAGTACAAAATATCATAATTATTAATCACAAATGGTATTGTCGCTGTGATGGATATCGTTTTACACAAGTGAGTCAGTGAGTATGGTTTTACACCGCTTTTAGGAATATTCAAGCCATATTACGGGTGGGGACACAAGAAATGGGCCTCACACATATTACCCATGTTGTATGAATGTGGGGAATCGAACCCGTGTATTCTTGACGATCGAACGCCTTAACCACTTGGCTACCCTACCGCCTCATTTTACACACACGTTATGACAAAGAATACAGCGTAGTATAAGATGAAGAACCGTAGTATTTGTTTATACAAATACAAACATACCATCATTATAAAATGCAAATTCTATTGTCGCTGTGGTCCATATCGTTGTTATTTTATTTATATATTTGTATGCCTAATTTGACTTATGGAAACTATGTATTTTATTGCAGGTAACGAAAACATACACCGTTTAACCCGCCAGACAACATACGAATTACGAGTTGACGTAACGTTTTTGGACGGTAAGACTGCATATGGTCATTACAACAACTTCCGACTTGCCAACATGTCGAACTTCTACAGGCTTGCCGTCAGTGGATTCTCGGGGAATGCAGGTAAATATGTAATGTCTTTTGAAGTTTTATGGATCTCGGAGACGCCAACTTCGGACGATATACTCAGATGTCTGAACATGTTTCAACATATCCTGAAGTATGATATATATATAACCGCATTCGACGTAATAAGCGCCCAGGGCCCTCTTAAAATTAGAAATAGGGGGCTCTTATTAGAATATTATTTTGTCGTTGATGTCCACATCAGTTGAAAGATAAATTCCGTGGTTTATGCTGACACCTGAAATGTTTATATACGAGAGATATATTTTTCAAGAATTTAATTGCCCAAAATTAAGGCTGCATATAACACACGAGTGAGTATTATACGCGAATAAATAAGTATTGTGTACATTGATCAATCGGAAAGGGTGCTAATTGGGATTGTTCACTAGCCAATATATCAGCAAATATCACCGTGGGCGCTTATTAGAGCGCGGCGCTTATTACGTCGAATACGGTATATATATGTGTAAAGGTACATTGAGGCATATCTGTATATGTGGCGATGTTGAGTAAAGGAACAAATTATCAATATATATATATTAATATCAATGAGTCAATTATACAGCTCATCTTTGGACTTTTGTATTTTATATATATATATATATATATATATATATATATATATATATATATATATATATATATATATATAAACCTTCACTCCACACACCGACATATACAGAGGTGTGCAGCAATGTACCTTCACTCCACATCAACACATATACAGATATGCCACAATGTAAATCCACTCCACATCAACACATATACAGATGTGCCACATTGTACCTTCACTCCACATCAGCACATATACGGATGTGCAACAATGTACCTTCACTCCACATCAACACATATACAAATATGCCACAATGTACCTTCACTCCACGTCACCACATATACAGATGTGCCACAATGTACCTTGACTCCACATCACCACATATACAGATGTTCAACAATGTACCTTCACTCCACATCAACACATATACAGATGTTCAACAATGTACCTTCACTCCACATCAACACATATACAGATGTGCCACAATGTACCTTCACTCCACATCAACACATATGCAAATATGCCACAATGTACCTTTACTCCACATCACCACACGCACAGATGTGCCACAATGTACCTTCACTCCACATCACCACATATACAGATATGCCACAATGTACCTTGACTCCACATCACCACATATACAGATGTTCCACAATGTACCTTCACTCCACATCACCACATATACAGATGTGCCAGAAGGTACCTTCACTCCACGTCACCACATATACAGATGTGCCAGAAGGTACCTTCACTCCACATCACCACATATACGGATGTGCCACAACATACCTTCATTCCACATCACTACATATACAGATGTTCCACAATGTACCTTCATTCCACATCACCACATATACAGATGTTCCACAATGTACCTTCATTCCACATCACCACATACACAGATGTTCAACAATGTACCTTGACTCCACATCACCACATATACAGATGTCCCACAATGTACCTTCACTCCACATCACCACATATACACATGTGCCACAATGTACCTTCATTCCACATCAACACATATACAGATGTTCCACAATGTACCTTCACTCCACATCACTACATATACAGATATGCCACAATGTACCTTCATTCCACATCACTACATATACAGATGTGCCACAATGTACCTTCATTCCACATCACTACATATACAGATGTGCCACAATGTACCTTGACTCCACATCACCACATATACAGATATGCCACAATGTACCTTCATTCCACATCAACACATATACAGATGTTCAACAATGTACCTTCACTCCACATCAACACATATACAGATGTGCCACAATGTACCTTCACTCCACATCACCACATATACAGATGTTCCACCATGTACCTTCACTCCACATCACTACATATACAGATGTGCCACTATGTACCTTCACTCCACATCACCACATATACAGATGTGCAACAATGTACCTTCACTCCACATCACCACATATACACATGTGCTAGAATATACCTTTACTCCACATCACCACATAAACTATTGCAAGGTGAATAATGGAATTAATGAGAAGGCAATGCTTATAAGTCTCATATTCTACCTGTACATTGCTTAAAGTTGATAATTATTTACTGTACAAACATCATCATGAAACGTGTCTTAATTGCTGATATGTTTACATAAACGGTTAAGACTCAGTTTAATACCATTCAACTTCAGGTGACTCTCTGGCTGGGCATAATGGTATGCGCTTCACCGCCAAGAATCTGGATCTGGACACACACAAGACCAAAAACTGTGCTGTCAGTTATCACGGAGCATGGTGGTACAAAGCATGTTACAGTTCCAACCTCAACGGCAACTACAACGACACGACATCGAAAGGAATGAGATGGGCCAGCAAGCAAACTCAGCATACAAGTATGAAAATTCGCCCGCTACACAGAAACAAAGAAGAATAGCGGCACACCGCGAGGCTCATTAATGTCATGTTATTATTGTTTTCTTCAGAACTGATGGAGAAATAGGGCAATAAATGCAAGTGAACAAAGTACAACGCCAAATGGAATCTGTTGTCTTGCATTGACATTTTATATCTATAGCAGCTAGCACCAAAATTGTTAGGAGTGGCACTTATAATCTATAGATTGTTCTATGTAACCTATGCTTAGTCTAAAGTGCAATTCCTGACATAGTAGCAAAATACTTCTGGCCGAGAAACCGTGGGATATCTAGAATAGGCTTCAGTTTTAGTCCGTGAGGAGACAAGACGAGAGATTATGGGTTTCTAGATGATACATGATTGTGTATGAATGGAATAAATACTTATCAACTGAACTTCAATGAGCTTTGTCAAATTTCACTTGTTGTTAAGTGTCATATTATATTGGGGGCGGTAGGGTAACCTTGTGGTGAAAGTGATCGCTCATTACGCCGTAGATCCGGGTTCGATTCCCCACATCGGTACAATGTGTGAAGCCCATTTCTGGTGTCCCCCGCCGTGATATTGCTGGAATATTGCTACAGACAATTACAATACTAACTCACTCATATTACAATTGAGATGTCAAACAATTTCAATTTCAACTTCTACCATTGTCGGCTCAGAAGTGCATAAGGTTCAGAGTGACAAAAAACACTCCACAAGACTGTATGACAAGATGGAGGACTTCAACTTTTCAGTAGTCAACATTTCCTTTATGTCCTTTGGTATTTACATTTCACAACTTTTGAGGTACAGTCGAGCATGTTCTTTCTACCAACATTTCAAAGACAGCTACACAACACTTTTCTGTGGTCAAGGTTACAGCATTCAATGACGTTTTTAAAACGTTTTATGGTAGACATGTGGACATTTCCAAATTTGACGCATCAGAGACAAAAGAATTATGTCCGTTGCTATTTCCTATTTTTACTTCTTTTTGCAGACTTGCCTTTGTATGTGTTTGTGACGGGTGCCACCGGTGGGGCATGATACGCCCACCTTTTCGCGAACACCTGGTGATGGTATCACCGTTGTTAGTGATTCATAAACACATGCTCACAATACAATCAGAATGGTACAGTTTAACACTTAAATCTTACAGGTCACATAAAGTATCATTCAACACGTACTCCTTTAAGGTCACATTAAGTATGATTTAACACATGATTCGTACATGTCACATTAAGTATGATTTAACACATGATTCGTACATGTCACATTAAGTATGATTTAACACATGATTCGTACATGTCACATTAAGTATGATTTAACACATGATTCGTACATGTCACATTAAGTATGATCTTTGAAAAGAGCTTGAAACCTTCGAACATACATTGGATTTACACCACAAACAAATACATATGTACAACTTGCAAACCACATGAGGAATTCATTACAGGCCTGACAAAAATATTTCACACCTCTCGGGTAAAATACCGTATATATACATGCTCTTGACCAGGAAATAGCATGGTCATTTAGGGAAACAATGCAATCGAAAATACATCCTTACTCAAATTAATTACCAAATGTAAACCGATCGGTTGTGTGTGAAACGGAATTAACTGTTTTGTTTCATTGAAATAATTACAAGTGGCACAAGAGGTAACGGAAAACCACCTAGGACCTAATTGACACGTGCAATATACATATTGTATAGCCATATATATCTATAACTGTATTAGTTTTACGTTGGGCACGCGCAAACACGTTATTCACTGTCAACAAGATCAAATCCTTGCAGTGAGGTCTCAAATATGATTTGGATACTCATTGTTTCCCAGTTCTCTTTGGGATTTCCAGCTAATGCAAATATTGTAAAGAAACATTGTCAGTTGATTGACGAGTACAAGCAGTTTCAGACTACCATGGACACATACTTGGCATCAAGTCATGACATCTGTCAAGGCGAATCTGATAACTACAGTGGTGAGTGTTTCTTTAGGTTTTGGTTTGGTTTGGTTTGTTATTTAACGCCGCACTCAGCAATATTCCAGCTGGTGGTCTGTACATAATCGAGTCTGGACCAGTCAATCCAGTGATTGAGATCATGAGCATCGATCCACGCAATTGGAATGCGATGACAAGCATCCACCAAGTCAGCGAGCCTGATCACCCGCCTCTCACGACAAGCATAGTCGCCTATGTTACTTTACGGTGCCCCTTTAACAGCTTTGTCAACAGCATCAATGGACGTTGTTAGAGCCTAGTCGTTCAGGCGTTCACTCGTCACGCCGAGGGCCAAGGTTCGATTCCCATCGTGGGCAGCATGGTTATGTGAAGCCAATTTTTGATGTCCTCAACCTTGATGTTGCAGGAATATAGCTAAAAGCGTCGTAAATTATATTCGCTCACTCCTCACTCAAAATGCTAATGGCGTTATAGTACTAGTGCTACCTATGTATCTTCTAAAACAACGATACCGGCTGTATGTCCAGCGTAACTCCTGGCCGTGCACATACCACAATTGAGTCATGCTCTTTGGGAATTGTAAAGGGACCTTAAATAATGATTGTTTTCTTAAAATGAAAACAAAATGAAAACCAATCTTTGATCTTCTTTTTAGATATTACCTTCTTTGACGTATTCATAGACCACTATGATTTGATAGCATGAAACAAACCCATTGTATTTCTGTTCATTTAATTCCGGCCCCCAAAAAACATTTCAAATCGATATGGGGGCAGTTAAGCTACCCTTCGTTTAAGACCTGCATAACTTAAGCGTCAGTATCTTTCCGTAGACCACAGGGATAAAGCTGCTTCTTTGTAAACATTTCCTCACTCACTCACTCACTCACTCAACGGCTTCGTTTACGATGGCTAGGATTTGGGTCTAGAGGGAAAACGAGGTTGAAAATTGGTTGAATGTTGATAAAAGAGTTGAAAAACCTTGCTCACTCACTCCTAACTAAATATACTTCTCATACAGATAAGGATCACTGTTAAGGATAACTCCATCTCTTTCATATTACTATAGATAATCGATCTGTCCTGGTGATCTTTATTTATGGGGTAGTAAATCTTAATGACGTTAAAATTGGGCACCACTGGACATGTCCATAATAACGACCTCAGCAATATGACAAGCCTAATTCCCATCATTACCACCAAGGTAAAACATGTCGTTGCACATATAATTTCTCATCATGTAAAGGGCGCATGATGCGTTGTCCCATTGTCGTGTTGTCGGCCTGACAATGCCAAGAAAAAAAGCGAGATTTATTAACCAAAGCGGTACTACGTTTTGACCAATTGTTGCATGCTCGCTTTTTCGCATTGTGACGCTTTGTATAATTCTTATGTTTTTTCCAAAGCTTAAAAATACGACAACGTGACAATTTTAAAGTTTAAATATGACGAGTTGTCGCGTTTTCTTGCCTTTTTAGTGTTAAAATTTATGACAACTCGACAATGCCACATATTCATTATTTCCCCAGTGTTGCAGTTGTCATTCAACTCCAATGATTCGAAATTAATTAAAGTACTAGTGGGAATATTAGTATTTTTCTCAAAACGAAAACAAACCGGTGCTCATTCTTTGAATTGAGAAATTATTGCATATATCTTTCACATAAAAAAGTCTTTTGTATTCCGGTTACCAACAGATTTTGAAATCGAGTCCAGTCGTTTTTCAGAGTTTTGTCCCTTAGTCTTGCCTGAAACGTATGATCGTGAGTTCAAATCCCGGATTCGCACTGATCTTGTTTCTAGGTTTGTCAGCATCATACCAAGGCTTGTTGGCTTCACCGGAGTGTTTAAGCCTAAGACCTACATTACTGCTGGCTTTCCTCCCACACCAAGCTGACACGCCGTAATATTACTTGAAGCGGCGTTTAACTAGATTTGCTAGTTTACATATATGTATGAGGGTTGAGGGCTGCCATACGTCGCACCAAGATCATCTCAGTATATGTTGAGGATTGCCAGACGTCGCACCAAGATCATCTTAGTATATGTTGAGGGTTACCAGACGTCGCACTAAGATCATCTCAGTATGTGTTGAGGGTTGCCAGACGTCGCACCAAGATCATTTCAGTATATGTTGAGGGTTGCCAGACGTCGCACTAAGATCATCTTAGTATGTATTGAGGGTTGCCAGACGTCGCACTAAGATCATCTTATTATGTGTTGTGGGTTGCCAGACGTCGCACCAAGATCATCTTAGTATGTGTTGAGGGTTGCCAGACGTCGCACCAAGATCATCCCAGTATGTCTTGAGGGTTGCCAGACGTTGCACCAAGATCATCTTAGTATGTGTTGAGGGTTGCCAGACGTCGCACTAAGATCATCTTAGTATGTATTGAGGGTTGCCAGACGTCGCACCAAGATAATCTTAGTATATGTTGAGGGTTGCCAGACGTCGCACTAAGATCATCTCAGTATATGTTGAGGGTTGCCAGACGTCGCACCAAGATCATCTCAGTATATGTTGAGGATTGCCAGACGTCGCACCAAGATCATTTCAGTATATGTTGAGGATTGCCAGACGTCGCACCAAGATCATCTCAGTATATGTTGAGGATTGCCAGACGTCGCACCAAGATCATCTCAGTATATGTTGTGGATTGCCAGACGTCGCACCAAGATCATCTCAGTATATGTTGAGGGTTGCCAGACGTCGCACTAAGATCATTTCAGTATATGTTGAGGGTTGCCAGACGTCGCACTAAGATCATCTCAGTATATGTTGAGGGCTGCCAGACGTCGCACTAAGATCATCTCAGTATATGTTGAGGATTGCCAGACGTCGCACTAAGATCATCTCAGTATATGTTGAGGGTTGCCAGACGTCGCACCAAGATCATCTCAGTACATGTTGAGGATTGCCAGACGTCGCACCAAGATCATCTCAGTATATGTTGAGGGTTGCCAGACGTCGCACTAAGATCATCTCAGTATATGTTGAGGATTGCCAGACGTCGCACCAAGATCATCTCAGTATATGTTGAGGGTTGCCAGACGTCGCACCAAGATCATCTCAGTATATGTTGAGGATTGCCAGACGTCGCACCAAGATCATCTCAGTATATGTTGAGGATTGCCAGACGTCGCACCAAGATCATCTCAGTATATGTTGAGGATTGCCAGACGTCGCACCAAGATCATCTCAGTATATGTTGTGGATTGCCAGACGTCGCACTAAGATCATCGATGTATCGACAGCCTGGGTACGGCTACTGCAGTGTAAATTTATCCCCATTCACTCATTCAGCACGTTCCTTTGGGAAATGCATTTGCAGTACACCTGTTATAGAAAGGATCCAGAAATAATGATAGAAATTTCACTTGTTATCATTGAATACTGGGGTCCACACATATATGTGTGCTAGCATCAGAAGTCTGAAATTACTTTTTGAAACTAGGTCTTAATTTGTACGTTTCATATGTTGAACACAGGCATTTATTTTTAGATTGTGCAAGTATTTTGAAGGAGTATCCCTATGCTGAAGATGGTGTGTACAGGCTACAACCGTCAGACGAACAAGGCTCGTTCAAAGCGTACTGTGACATGACTCAACATGACGGCGGCTGGCTGGTGAGTGCACTCACTCTGGGGCAACAACCTCATTATTTGGACATCGGCAGAAACACCTGCAAACAGAGAGATGTTATTACATATGTTGGTCACGTGAACAAAGTTGTTTTACCCTTCCCGAAAATAATGAATGTATAAATACAATTTTAGGCCGCAATTTGTCAGTTCTGTCTTTGCGGCCTGAACAATATCGAATCCTATTCTGATTCATAAAGTAGGAGGAAAAGTCTGAAACGTAATGTAATCTTATTAATATCATTTGCAGGTCAACAATATATCAAGACAAGTCTGTGATATTTAGTATTATAGCTAAAATGGATAGAATTATCATTAAACCGCCCGCATGTTATCGGAAATGAGCGGGCCTCTGTAACTTGAAAATGCCCTCATATTGCGTTGTTAGGTGGCGTCATACGACGGGGATAGGTGACGTCACGTTCAATAGTTACGTCATCTGGTTTGTTCTCTGACGTGTCCACATTTTTAAAAGTGGGTCAGTGACATTCATGTTGATTGCAGTAAATGTTTCCAACCGATATTGTTGTTTCTTCTTATCTGATAACAAATTCAATTCATTTTAGCTATGATAACGATAACGCTATTTTTCAGTGCATTATCATTTGCAGAAGCCCTCGGTCTTTTCAACCGCGCTCCTTCGTCGGGCAGTTACTGGAATACCTCGGGCTTCTGCAAATGACAATGCCCTGAAAAATAGCGTTACCCCTATAATACTATGTTTTGGGTAACGTTTGACATGGATGTTTCGCACTTTACCTATTTACTAAATAATAAGTAGTTCCAGTGTTGCAATATTGAGACAAGGAAACGTGGTGTGTTAGGTAGTTCAAAGACAATTATGGCAATATTTCAGGACGTGCAACCAGTATTGAGGCCGATAACACCAGTGGACGATTGTTTCAGCCTCGAATTACATACAAACCGCATCTCTTAAATCTTAAAATGTTTACTCTATATACATTTTCTGCTTCCTTTTGCAACGTCCTCGTTTCATCTGGGGCGCGTCTTACGACTAGCCCTCGTGCAAAGGGACATGAAGTGTGTGGATCGTAATATTAAACAACAATACCTAGTTTTAGTGTTTTGAATCGTTGGAATTCCTTGTTTCAGCTTACTCAGCGGAGAGTGGATGAGTTTGTGGATTTCTGATGACCAAGAAGTTTCGTTTATGTTAAATTGTGTGTGTATGCACTGTGGATTATGTTGACCTAATACTCAGGTAAATATTTTGTTTTTATGTTTTGAGTCAATAAATCATTTTGTGTTACAGGTGATACAGCGGAGAGTGGATGGTTTGGTGGATTTCTACAGGACTTGGTTTGAGTACATGGACGGCTTTGGCAATCTCACTGGGGAGTTCTGGCTGGGTAAGAATGTGTACAATGTCATAAATATACAATACATTAAACATTATTTGACTTGTTAAGTCATGGAAGCACACGAATCCTCCATTGGAGCTGAATCAATGGGCGCAAAGTTGTATCTGTAGAACGTCCTTACTTTCTCAATAAACAAAAGAACACACTATAGGCATTTTAGTCAAAGAGTCTTGAATGTTTTCTTGAAAATCACTAAAAATTATATGCGATATCGTTGCTCATTACGTGCATTCAAGAAGTTCGAGTCCCTAATGTTAATTCACTAAAGGTATTGACACTGACACTTACTTAGACCTTTAATTGAAACAGATGAAGAAGCGTGGTATTTGTTTATACTAGTACAAACATACCATCATAATAAATTACAAATTGTATTATCGCTGTTGTCCATATCGTTATTTTATTTATATATTTAATGCCTAATTCGACCTAGGGAAAGTACTGTATTTTATTGCAGGTAACGAGAAGATACACCGCTTAACCCGCCAGACATCATACGAATTACGAGTTGACGTAACTTATATGGACGGGGAGACTGCATATGGTCATTACAAGAACTTCCGACTTGCCAACATGTCGGACTTCTATAGGCTTGCCGTCAGCGGATTCTCGGGGGATGCAGGTAAATATGTGTTTTCTTTGGTTATCACTTTTGAACTGAACTTATTCTACATAGACAAGAGTGACATGACTGTGCGAGGACTTACCAAGCAGTGAACTTCACGTGGCTGTTTATGGCGGACAGCCACCTGACATCCTCGCATACATATATCGATAAACTGACGTCCAAAAGAAACTTTACCAACTGAAAATATACATTTCAGACAAAGTATAAAAAAAAATTCGATGAAGTCTATCTAAAACACATAGCCTAAATACAACAATAGTGTATGCAGAAAATGTTAATCGTCTGTT
This sequence comes from Haliotis cracherodii, assembly GCF_022045235.1. NCBI lineage: Eukaryota > Metazoa > Mollusca > Gastropoda > Lepetellida > Haliotidae > Haliotis > Haliotis cracherodii. The sequence goes on along the minus strand of NW_027266341.1, from coordinate 25,757,888 downwards.
ACATGTTTGCGAGATAACAAGCGAAAAAGTGAAAAACACGTGCACCACGGACAACTGCAAATGCACGTGCGGGTAAAGGTATAAAACGATTGCAACGGCAAGTCAGACATCCACAGTGATAAAAAACACAAAAGAAATGCCACGACTCACAGTCGAACAACGTGAACGAGCCTTGGGTATGGTACAGATAGGAGCCACCCACGCCCATATTGCACGAACCTTCGGTTGCTCCCGTGTTGCCGTTACCAACTTGATGCAACGTTACAGACAGACAGGGCGGACCGCTGACAGGCCAAGAACAGGCAGACCCAGGGTGACCACGCCCCATGATGACCGGTACATGCGTACCTTGCACCTCCGAAATCGCTTCCTGGCAGTGACGTCATCGGCGACAATTGCCTTAGGTCACAGGGTTAGTCGACAGACAGTGGCCAGGAGACTCAGGGCTTATGGAATCAGGGCTTTTAGACCATACAGAGGACAGCTATTGACAGCGCAACATCGTCGTCTGCGATTGAGATGGGCCCGGACTGTACGACGTTGGCAACGAAAAGACTGGCAGAGGGTTGTCTTCACTGACGAAAGTCGATTCTGTATGTTTAGGGCTGATGGACAACGTTTTACCGCCGAAGGGGTGAGCGAACGGCGGCGTGTTGCGTGCGATATGGTCGAGGGAGTGTCATGATGTGGGGAGGGATCAGTGCGCAGGAGAGGACACCGCTGGTCATCGTTGACGGAAATTGACAGCTCAGCGGTACATGGATAACATTCTTCGTGTAGTTGTCCTACCATTTCCCCAACAGCAGCCTTGTTGTGTCATTTATCAGCATGGCAACGCTAGAGCCCATACAGCCAGAATTGTCACTAACTTCCTCGCAGCCAACAACGTCAACGTTCTGCCGTGGCCTGCACGCTCACCCGACATGTCCCTCATAGAGCACCTCTGGGACTTGATGGATCGTCGTGTTCGACAACGACCACACTCTCAAGCCAACCGGCAAGAACTGATCTTGGCCCTCCAAGACGAATGGTGTCAAATCCCACGTGACCTCATCAGACGACTGACTTTTTCTGTGCGTCAAAGAGTTTTTGCGTGTATTGAGGCATTTGGTGGTCACACACGCTACTAATGACTTATTGAACGTGAGCGATTGTTTATGTACTCAGCCTATTGTGCATGATTCTGAAAGCTTCAGTTTTGTACCACACCCAACGTTGGGGAGCTCTGATGTCAATCTCGGTCGCGGTATGATTGTCATTTTCAGTGTTGATTATGTTGATATATTGATCTTCTCAATACACTTTTCTTCATGCATGTATGTTTTGCTGTTTTTGAGCAAGAGTGATTTCAAAATCTGGTAAAGTTTCTTTTGGACGTCAGTTTATATGGAAGAGAATATACTGAAATCTGAAGTCTACACTGGATTACAAACTCCCACGAACAATATATTCTACAATATACCTTCACTCCACATCATCACATAAACGTAAGGTGCGACGATCAACCTTCACTCCACATCATCACATACAGAAGGTGCGACGATCTACCTTCACTCCAGATCACTAATATACAGACTATGAACCACAATCTGCCTTCACTCCGCATCATCTAATAAACAGAAGATGTTTCAATGTACCTTCACTTCACATCACTAATATACAGAAGGTTTCCTACAACATACCCTCATTCCACATCACCACATATACAGATGTCCCACAATGTTATTTCACTCCACATCACCACATATACAGATGTGCCACAATGAACCTTCACTCCACATCACCACATATACAGATATGCCACAATGAACCTTCACTCAACATCACTACATATACAGATGTGCCACAATGTTCCTTCACTCCACATCACCACATATACAGATGTGCCACAATGTACCTTCACTCCACATCACCACATATACAGATATGCCACAATGTACCTTCACTCCACATCACCACATATACAGATATGCCACAATGTACCTTCACTCCACATCACCACATATACAGATGTGCCACAATGTACCTTCACTCCACATCACCACATATACAGATGTGCCACAATGTACCTTCACTCCACATCACCACATATACAGATATGCCACAATGTTCCTTCACTCCACATCACCACATATACAGATGTCCCACAATGTTATTTCACTCCACATCACCACATATACAGATATGCCACAATGAACCTTCACTCAACATCACAAGATATACAGATGTGCCACAATGTTCCTTCACTCCACATCACCACATATACAGATATGCCACAATGTACCTTCACTCCACATCACCACATATACAGATATGCCACAATGTACCTTCACTCCACATCACCACATATACAGATATGCCACAATGTACCTTCACTCCACATCACCACATATACAGATGTGCCACAATGTACCTTCACTCCACATCACCACATATACAGATGTGCCACAATGTACCTTCACTCCACATCACCACATATACAGATATGCCACAATGTTCCTTCACTCCACATCACCACATATACAGATGTCCCACAATGTTATTTCACTCCACATCACCACATATACAGATATGCCACAATGTACCTTCACTCCACATCACCACATATACAGATGTGCTACAATGTACCTTCACGCCACATCACCACATATACAGATGTGTCACAATGTACCTTCACTCCACATCACCACATATACAGATGTGCTACAATGTACCTTCACGCCACATCACCACATATACAGATGTGCCACAATGTACCTTCACTCCACATCACCACATATACAGATGTGCCACAATGTACCTTCACTCCACATCACCACATATACAGATATGCCACAATGTACCTTCACTCCACATCACCACATATTTACATTTAGTACTAACTACTAAATGACTTTATCGCGCGTATCCAAACCATGGGCTAATTACGTCTGTAACCCAATCACCCCTCGTAACTCAATCACCCCGGGCCACCACTCGGCACCGTGCCCGGGGAATAATCCCGCGCAAGCATCATCCCGCCCTTTGTTAGTCCGTCATTCGCGAGCAGCCCTTCCCCAAGTACACACGTGTGTCACTGTATCTAATCGCTTTCCCATTTTACGTTTCCTTTGTACCCAGTCGCGAACGTTTCGCCGATTACGCTTTGAATACCATCTATTCCAACACTCGCCGTATCGCATTTACACAATCGCGACCGTTTCGCCGATTACGCTTTGAATACCATCTATTTCAGCACTCGCCGTATCGCATTTATTCCGCTCTACTCCCGAACTTCACCCTCGGGACAATTTACGCTTGTGGAATACCAACTCACCACCCCGACTTTTCGTGATGCCTCCCAAGAGAAGAGCAACCGTCAACCACAAGCTTGTGAGGGGAGCCAAGCAGGCCAGGACAACCAGAAGACAAACCCCGGGAGTACACATTGTACAGGAGACAACAGCTGATGGTGAGTCTGCCAATTACGGAAATATCGAAGGTGGCAACAGAATTAACGTACAATCGGCGCAGCTTGTAAATGCCGCGCAGGTTGCCAACTCGGCTACCCAGGTAAACGAGCAACTGGGAAAAATACTCCAGTTGCTGGAACATTCAGCGCCCGGCCCGGTTAGCGCAAACCAACAGGTAAGGCTTGGTTTTAGTTCTCCCGCCATTTCGCCCAACATAGGGAGAATCCCCGATGCGCACAACGAGGCCGACGGTGACGCGGCCCCAGCCAATCACATCGCTGGATACGGGGATTCCCTTTCCTTCCGTGCGGACGGAATAGACGCGCACGTCAAACAACAGGTGAGGGAAAAAATCTGGCGTGGCGAGTATGTCGACCTCGGCACAATACTACCAAACACCGAGGGAAGTCACGAGGACGGTACGATTACCATGGCGTATGACTCCTCAGGTAAGGTAATTTTTAAACCAATAAAACAGCAAGCAAAGCGCCTGTCCCTGGCAAGCTGGACTTCAGCTTTCCACATTTTCATGTGTACTTACGTTAGTAGGCACTCCGAGGTCCGCACAACCCAGGGGTTGCTGTCCTACATGGAAACCATAAGAACGGCGGCACTTCGATTCGGGGGGGATGCCTGGTCAACCTACGACCAACAATTCCGACACAGAATGTCAAGGGACCCCTCACGACGCTGGGACAACATCGACGGGGAGTTGTGGCTGAAGTACATGGTAACACAGCCGGTACTACAACCAGAATCAGGCGGACGGGGCGCAATGACACGCGTACAGGGGGACATCGCCAGTCAGGTATGCTGGGATTTCAATAAATTTGGCTGTAGCAGGGTCAACTGTAAGTACACTCACAAATGCGGTAAGTGTGGCAAACATTCCCATAGCTCTAGGACCTGCTTTCGAGGGAATGGGGTCCAACCGACCCCATACAAGCCCAATCAGCCCTTTCCTAACAGAAAACCAGCCGGCAAGGCAGGTAAATTCAATGGCCCCTTCCCCCGTGGATCTCAATGAAATGGCACCCTGGTTACGCCAATATGCTAGGGTCAATTACAGAGATGCAAATTATTTATGGGTAGGTTTTAGCTTTGGCTTTAAGCTCGAGTTCCAGGGAAGCCGCACGGGTCGCCTGGCACGAAACTTACGATCAGCCACACACCAAGATACGGCAGGCTACGTGAAACAAAAACTACAAAAGGAAGTCGACCTTGGCAGGATGGCGGGCCCCTTCAAGGACACCCCCCTAGACAACCTCCAAGTATCCCCAATAGGCCTGGTGCCCAAGAAGCAGCCAGGATATGGTCAGCACCTGGGTAAGCATGCGGAGGAATTCCGTCTAATTCACCATCTATCCTATCCCAGGGGTAAATCTATAAATGACTTCATAGACACAGAGGCCTGCTCCGTTGTGTACGCCAGATTTGATGAAGCTACCCAGATGGTGCAACAACTGGGAAAGGGAGCATTACTAGCAAAATTCGACATTCAGTCGGCCTTTAGAATTATACCAGTCCACCCATCCGATTTCGAGCTGCTAGGCATCAGATTCGAAGGTGAGTTCTATTTCGATAAATGCTTACCATTTGGCTGCTCCATATCTTGCGCCATATTTGAAACGTTTAGTACCTTCTTGCAATGGTGCATGCAATCGCATCTTCCAACGTGTCCGGTCATGCATTACCTGGATGACTTCCTAACGGGGGGCACAGCAGGCACCAGCCACTGCTCAGACAACCTCAACGGATGCGTGAATACACTTGATCAGCTTGGGGTTCCTATTGCGCACGACAAGACGGTGGGCCCCACAACCAAACTGACATTCCTAGGGCTGGAAATCGACACCATTGCAATGCAGATCAGAATCCCAGAGCCCAAGATCAAGGAGGCAACAAGGGAAATCCAAGACATCCTGTCAACAGGTAACATCAAGGTCACAAAAAGGGCCCTTCAGTCCCTCATAGGCAAGCTTAACTTTATGTGCAGGGCTATACCAATGGCAAGGGCATTCAGCCGCAGGCTAATCGATCTGCTTAGCAAAGGTAAGCAACCATTTCACCACATTAGGATTACCAGCTGGGTCAAGGAAGACCTACAAATGTGGTTAACATTTCTTACGAGTTATAACGGCATTTCAGTGTTTCAGGACCAACTATGGGTGGACAGCGATTTCCTCCAGCTGTTTTCAGACGCAGCGGGTGGCGCCGGCTTTGGGGCCTACATGCAGGGCAAATGGTTTAACGGCGCATGGCCACCCCGGTGGGTGACGGATGGAACTACACGGGACTTGACGCTCCTGGAGCTGTTCCCCATCACACTGGCCATCCAAATCTGGGGCAAGCAACTCGCAAACAAAAAGGTCCTCTTTTACTGCGACAACCAAGCCGTCGTAACAATAATCAACAAGCAGTCAACCAAGGCCCCCAGAGTGATGAGCCTACTCCGTCGCCTAATCCTGCAGTGTCTCCGATATAATATTATGTTTAAGGCAAAGTATGTATGTTCCACTGCTAACACTATTGCCGATGCTCTCTCGAGGTTTCAGCTCAAACGCTTCCGAGAGGCAGCACCAGCCGCGGACCAGAACCCCACACCTATCCCGTGCAACATATGGCTGATCTGAGGCAGGAAGCCGGCAGACTCCTACAACAATCTCTGTCTACTAATACATGGGCCACTTACCAAACAGGCATCAATGCCTTGCACCAGTTCCGGTCCGCACACCAGCTACAAGAGGTGTGGCCAGTCCCGCTGGATCAGGTCGTAAACTTTATTGCTTATCTGTCAGTCACTCACCACTCCCCTAACACAGTCAAGACTTACATTGCAGCGCTGTCTTCACACCACAAATTCCACGGGCTCACCGACTGTACAAACCATTTCCTGATAGGCAAGATTGTAACCGGCTTACACAAATCAGCGGGCCGACCAGACACCAGAAAACCGATCACTGCAGATCTGCTGCAGGTAGTAACCAACAATCTGCCTCACGTATGCTCATCAGCATATGAAGCCAGGCTGTTCAAGGCAGTCTACTGCACAGCCTTCTTCGGTTTCTTTAGGGTTAGCGAACTCGTCCAAACTGGACCCTCAAAAACAGGTTGCGCCATCCAGAATTTAAGCTTCTCGGGCAACCCCCAGCACCTTTCAATCCATTTACCACACTCAAAGTCTGATCAGTACAGGATGGGGACAACAGTTACAATGTCACCTATACCAGGTAATCCGCTATGTCCGGTAGTCGCCATCAAGCACTACCTGGAGGCGCGCCCCTCCGGCCCACAACATGCATTCGTCCACTTTGACCATTCCCCCGTTACAAGGTACCAATTCCAGGCACTCCTAAAAAAGGCCTTAGCACACAGCAACATAAACACGGCCTGCTATTCTTCGCACTCCTTCCGCATTGGGGCAGCCACATCAGCAGCCATGAACGGGGTGCCTGAACACCTCATACAACAATACGGCAGGTGGAAATCGGATTGCTACAATGCTTACATACGCCTACCAACAAATTCAATGTTGCACAATTAAATCAAATAGTCTTTCATGGTACTTACTACACTTCTTATTGTTTACAGTTTGGATGGTGGGATCCAGCTACATGGCCAGGGCACGGCAGTACTTGCTCCTGAAGGGCACCAGCCCGAACCAACCGAGGATGCTATGGCTGGCACGAGGGGGGATGAGGTGGAAGGAGCTGGACACCATTCTGGATGCACAGGTCAAGGCGACACGGCGCAGCCCCAGAGCCCTCATCATTCACCTGGGCTCCAACGACCTGTGCTCGGTCAAAGGCAGCCAACTCTACCTTGACATGGTGGCACCAATCCTTCGGATACAACTCCAGCTTCCTGACACCAAGATCATCGTATCCTCAATGCTGCCCAGGCGCTACTGGCACGATGCCAGGGATCCACGAAAGATCGAGGGGATGCGGAAGAATATCAACCGCCGACTGACCAACCGAGTCAAAGAGCTCGGCGGTACAACAGTGCCACATCCCCAGATCCTGGCATCTGACAAGACATGGTACGCCTGGGAGGGCGTCCACCTCAGTGACAAAGGACTGTGTGTGTTTACGGACAATTTATTGCATGCCCTGGCGCTCGTTTTGCGCCAGTAAGGATATTATCTCCACAGGTTAGTGTTTCCTTTCAGTGCATAAGCAAGCCGGGCAACAATGCTATCTCCGCGTATCGCGTGGCCGTGGGTGTGGGGTAGCACTCTGGTGCTTTGTGGCGGGGTTCTTGTGGGCTACACTGCTAGTAACAAATTAACTTGCTTCCAAATTAATACTCGTGCTTAAGGCTACCTGCTTTTCAGCGGGAACCTTTCCGGGGTTACCTGCTTCTCAGTGGGAACCTTGTCTTTCCCGACTTTTCAGCCGGGGAATCGTAGAATAACATACGTTGGGGCAAACAGTTGCCACGTATATGGGCCCGGCGGCGGAAGTCGTCTTGTCAAGCGGTAGCTGACAGTTGGGTCCGCGGCGGGAGCCGCACAATGGTTTTGCTAATGGGGCCGGGCAGTGTGATCTGCTTTGGCCGGCTACCTGGGGCCGGGCAGCGGCAGTCTGACTTAGGCCAGCAGCGTGGAGCTGCTTTTGGCAACGTGGGAGTTGCCAAGCAATGGTAGCGTTTAAATATGCTACCGTGGGGGCCGGACAGCGGTAGCAGTCTCAGGCCAGCAGCGCTAGCTGCAATCGCCGTCGGCCACGCGCGTGGCCATGGCAACGGTAGCATTTTTGGTATATACAATTAGCAGCTAAGTAGCCCACTAGTACCTGCACACCCTTGGCCATTTAACCCAATCTCATCTTCTGTTTTATTACAGGCACGGGCACCAACGGCTCGGTGGCCCGTGCCTCTCCTTGGCATATCGCGGGATAATTACATTTAGTACTAACTACTAAATGACTTTATCGCGCGTATCCAAACCATGGGCTAATTACGTCTGTAACCCAATCACCCCTCGTAACTCAATCACCCCGGGCCACCACTCGGCACCGTGCCCGGGGAATAATCCCGCGCAAGCATCATCCCGCCCTTTGTTAGTCCGTCATTCGCGAGCAGCCCTTCCCCAAGTACACACGTGTGTCACTGTATCTAATCGCTTTCCCACCCACCCACCCAGCTTGCCACTCCTTTTTCTTTCCTTTTCAGCCTGACGTGTCCTCTTCACCTGGAATGCTAATCACTTCTTTTCTTCAGCGTTTATTCTATTACAGGTACCAGCAGAGCGGATTGTATATATGTAAATAAACCTGTACATATGTAAAATAGGTTTTCAGAGCGCTTGTATATATGTACATACTTCTAAACGATTCTGATATATGTAATTAAACATGACTTCTTAATAGCTGTATATCTGTACATATGCAATACCTGTCTCAACAATAAACTATGTCGAGGTGTGCGGGGTTTCTTGTGGGCTACACTGCTAGTAACAAATTAACTTGCTTCCAAATTAATACTCGTGCTTAAGGCTACCTGCTTTTCAGCGGGAACCTTTCCGGGGTTACCTGCTTCTCAGTGGGAACCTTGTCTTTCCCGACTTTTCAGCCGGGGAATCGTAGAATAACATACGTTGGGGCAAACAGTTGCCACGTATATGGGCCCGGCGGCGGAAGTCGTCTTGTCAAGCGGTAGCTGACAGTTGGGTCCGCGGCGGGAGCCGCACAATGGTTTTGCTAATGGGGCCGGGCAGTGTGATCTGCTTTGGCCGGCTACCTGGGGCCGGGCAGCGGCAGTCTGACTTAGGCCAGCAGCGTGGAGCTGCTTTTGGCAACGTGGGAGTTGCCAAGCAATGGTAGCGTTTAAATATGCTACCGTGGGGGCCGGACAGCGGTAGCAGTCTCAGGCCAGCAGCGCTAGCTGCAATCGCCGTCGGCCACGCGCGTGGCCATGGCAACGGTAGCATTTTTGGTATATACAATTAGCAGCTAAGTAGCCCACTAGTACCTGCACACCCTTGGCCATTTAACCCAATCTCATCTTCTGTTTTATTACAGGCACGGGCACCAACGGCTCGGTGGCCCGTGCCTCTCCTTGGCATATCGCGGGATAAACAGATGTGCCACAATGAACCTTCACTCCACATCACCACATATGCAGATGTGCTACAATGTACCTTCACTCCACATCACCAGATATACAGATGTGCCACAATGTACCTTCACTCCACATCACCACATATACAGATGTGCTACAATGTACCTTCACGCCACATCACCACATATACAGATGTGCCACAATGTACCTTCACTCCACATCACCACATATACAGATGTCCCACAATGTACCTTCACTCCACATCACCACATATACAGATATGCCACAATGTACCTTCACTCCACATCACCACATACACAGATGTTCCACAATGTACCTTGATTCCACATGACCACATATACAGATGTGTCACAGTGAACCTTCACTCCACATCACCACATATACAGATGTTCCACAATGTACCTTCACTCCACATCACCACATATACAGATATGGCACAATGTACCTTCACTCCACATCACCACATACGCAGATGTTCCACAATGTACCTTCACTCCACATCACCACATATACAGATATGCCACAATGTACCTTGACTCCACATCACCACATATACAGATATGCCACAATGTACCTTCACTCCACATCACCACATATACAGATGTGCCACAATGTACCTTCACTCCACATCACCACATATACAGATGTGCCACAATGTACCTTCACTCCACATCATCACATATACAGATATGGCACAATGTACCTTCACTCCACATCACCACGCATACAGATATGCCACAATGTACCTTCACTCCACATCACCACATATACAGATGTGCCACAATGTACCTTCACTCCACATCACCACATATACAGATGTGCCACAATGAACCTTCACTCCACATCACCACATACACAGATGTTCCACAATGTACCTTGATTCCACATCACCACATATACAGATGTGCTACAATGTACCTTCACTCCACATCACCACATATACAGATATGCCACAATGTACCTTCACTCCACATCACCACATATACAGATGTGCCACAATGTACCTTCACTCCACATCACCACCTATACAGATGTGCTACAATGTACCTTCACTCCACATCACCGCATATACAGATGTGCCACAATGTACCTTCACTTCACATCACCACATATACAGATGTGCCACAATGTACCTTCACTCCACATCACTACATATACAGATATGCCACAATGTACCTTCACTCCACATCACCACATATACAGATGTGCCACAATGTACCTTCACTCCACATCAACACATATGCAGATATGCCACAATGTACTTTCACTCCACATCACCACATATACAGATATGCCACAATGTACCTTCACTCCACATCACCACATATAGAGATATGCCACAATGTACCTTCACTCCACATCACCACATATACAGATATGCCACAATGTTCCTTCACTCCACATCACCACATATACAGATGTGCCACAATGTACTTTCACTCCATATCACCACATATACAGATATGCCACAATGTTCCTTCACTCAACATCACCACATATGCAGATATGCCACAATGTACCTTCACTCCACATCACCACATATGCAGATGTGCCAGAAGGTACCTTCACTCCACATCACCACATACACAGATGTTCCACAATGTACCTTGATTCCACATCACCACATATACAGATGTGCTACAATGTACCTTCACTCCACATCACTACATATACAGATGTGCTACAATGTACCTTCACTCCACATCACCACATATACAGATGTGCTACAATGTACCTTCACTCCACATCACCACATAAACTATTGTAAGGTGAATGATGGAATTATTGAGAAGGCAATGCTGAAAAAGTCTCATTCTATACTCAATAACAAAGTAAACAAGTAAAGTTTGGATTTCAATATTGTAGTGCATATATGGAATCAAGTCACAAAAACGCAACTGCTACAGAAAAGCATGCATCCCATGCAAAAGTTGACTTTTATGCAAGCCCCATGCATTTCACTACCAAGGGTATAAAAACATGTGAGTTAACGGGATTCCATATGCATTGTTTAGCATCGTGCTGACAACAACCACTCAGAAAAACAACAAAATTACGCAATTATTCAATATTACGAAATGCCACGCCTGTCCGAAAATGAGCGTCTGCGAGCCATTGATATGCTTGAAGCAGGATCGAGTCAACGTGATGTTGCAAGACAATTTAACGTCCACAGAAACACCATTTGGTGTTTATGGCAACGTTGGCAACAGACGAATGCAGTCGGAGACCATCCTCGGAGTGGCAGGCCACGCGTAACCAATAATCGACAAGACAACTGGATTCGAACAACACACCTACGAACTCGATTCCAGCCAGCGACAGTGACTGCAAGAAGCATCCCTGGCCTTCGACGACTATCTTCACAAACCGTACGTCATCGCCTCAGATGTGCAGGGATTGTCGCCAGAAGACCGACCAGACGCCCCATTTTTACAGGAAACTACCGTCAGGCACGTCTACAGTGGTGCAGACAGCATCTACGCTGGACAGCCATGCAGTGGGGACAAGTTCTATTCACTGTCTCGTTTTCACCTCAGCCACAGCGATGGACGGATTCGAGTGTACCGACGTCAAGGTGAACGTTACGTCAATCATTGTGTCATGGAAGAAGATCGTTTCGGGGGCGGCAGCGTTATGGTATGGGGCTGGATTACAGCAAGACAGAGGACCCGTTTGATAGTAGTAGAGGGAAATCTTAATGGACAGCGCTACCGCGACGAGATCATCGGCCCTGTTGTTCTACCGTTTTTGCGTCGTTATGGCCCAGGCATTACCTTTCAACATGACAACGCCCGGCCTCATATTGTTCGACTTGTTCAGGATTCTCTTCAACAAAACAACGTGAATGTCACCCCTTGGCCGGCTCGCTCGCCTCATTTCTCACCAATCGAGCACATGTGGGATGAGATGGATCGGCGCCTTCGACGTCAACCACGTGTTCCACATACACTCCAGGAAATTCGAAATAGCTCCAGCAGATATGGACAGATATCCCACAGGACTTTGTGCGACGCCTTGTCCATTCCATGAGACGAAGATGTGTTGCCTGCATCGCAACCAGAGGTGGACACACACACTATTAATATGTAAATTGACATTTTGGCATGTTCATGGTTTTTATGAAATCACGCATTTTCTTAAGTCAGTATGGCAAAAAAAACCATTTGAACACTTTCAGGAGTCTTTTATCTGTTGCAAACCGAAATTGTTTCAGATTTGGTAAAAAACATTACTTTGCATCAAATCTTATTCAATGTCACAGGAACTTTTGTTGTTCAGTATATATGACCATTGCATAAAGTTGATTTACTGTACAAAAATCAATATGAAACATGTCATAATTGCTGATATGTTTATATAAACGGTTAAGACTCTGTTTATTACAATTCAACTTTAGGTGACTATCTGGCTGGACATAATGGAATGCGCTTCACCGCTAAGAATCTGGATTTGGACACGCAGAAGTCCGTGAACTGTGCTGTAAGGTATAATGGAGCATGGTGGTACAAATCATGTCACAGCTCCAACCTCAACGGCATCTACAATGAAACTACTACGAGAGGAATTAGGTGGGGCGACAAGTCCTGTCTTCATACAAGTATGAAAATTCGCTCGCTTCACAGAAACAACGAAGAATAGCGTCACGCCGAGAGGCTCAATACTGTCTTGTTATCATTGTTCTTAGGGGCTTATGTAGGAATATGACGTTAAAACATCATCTGCTGTCCATTTAATTGTAGGTCTAAATAAGTGCAATATGTGAAATAATTGTCATGTTTAAATGCTAGATCAACATACATTTTTGCAGTTAAGTGAAGCGAGAACAACTTGGTTTCAGTTGCTTGACCCAGAGACCATATACCGGGTTTATATGCCTCAAAGTCAGATTGACCAATCAAGGAGCAGAACTTCTGAAACCATATAATCCCGTATACCGTCAGTAAAAATCCAAGTTGGTTGTTACTGAGCTAATATGAGACTAGACCCTCAGTATCAACCATTTTGGATTTTACAACACCCACCTCACATATTTCCCTTGAAAATTTGGTGCAGAAATTCGTTATTCGGCACTGTTTCGTGTTTTAATATCATTAATTGTGATGTACAAAAACATCAGTGTTTAAAGAAATTACGTTAAACTTTTTACAGTTTTTAACTGATATTATGCTTCCCTGCTTTACCCAAAAATGTTATTACTGTTAATTTATCTGGGCCTAGTCCCCATTTAAAGGGAAAGTAAAGAAAAAAAATTATTTAATTTTCAAAGATACATTTAGTCAATTTCATAGAGAGTAAAATTCATAATATTCGTAGAAAGTATTTTAATGCCCAAATGAAGGTGCTGAAATCACACGCTCCAAAACAAACCTACTTGGGGGCGTGGCTTAAAGCTACCGGCGCTGCAGTACCAACTATTTTCATTTGCTGATATGGTGATCTACCTTGTGATCCTTAGCCGTGTGTGAAACGACCTTTGATCTTGACATTGTTAATAATCAAAATAACGTGTCAGGGATTAATCCCCTGAGACAACAACTCAAGGAATCTTCAGTGTTGTAACTAAGGCAACATTAGTCGTGGTCACGGTAATCAAATGGATAAGCAGACAGAAAGAAGACATAATGTACTAAAAAATCCGAGGCGGCAGCCCGATCGTCATCTTCAATGAAATTGCGCAGCGCGGCATGCACCGGGAACCCGTTTTAACCCCCTCAAGAGGAATCTCCTCAGTGGCGGAAAGTTTCGTTTGCAGGACGATTTCCGCTTTTTCCGCTTTTAAAATATAATTTTGGTCAAGCAATTGTGATTAAGTATGCCCCTATGTATTAAAATCTGCAAAGTTGCTGTGTTGACTGTACTTGCACTTTAAGATATAAGTGATACTGTTAGGTATTGTCATCGTGAGCTATTCTTATTCCAACGTCAAATTCCTAAATTAGTTAGTTATGCCCGTCGCTCCTCCCGAAGCATAGGCCGCCGACAACAGTCCGCCAGAGTCCTGGGCTGCCCTCTCTAGTTGTTTCCAGGTGTGTCCCATCTTCTTGCTGTCTGACTCGAGGTCCCGTTGCCAGGTGTTTCTTGGTCGTCCTCTTTTTCGTTTTCCCTAAAATAGTACCTGAATTCTTCTGGCTAGAGACCCCTAAAATAAGCTCAAATTTTACACGTAGTCTATGGAGAGACAAGATAAGGCGTGGCCGGTTTATAGCTGATACATAATAGTGTATGAATTCAATAAACATTTATTACTGAACTTCTATGACTTTGAACTTTGTTTCCTACATTGTTTTACATGTTGTTAAATGTCATGTTATAGTGAGGGTTCAAACAATAGAGTTGTATCAGGATTTCTACCATTATTGACTCAGATGGTTATTTCCAAAGGCTCAATATCTATAGTGTCTCACTGGATTGCTGCTAGAAGGCTTGACCTTCAGATGTGACCTCAATAATTGTATATCCGGGCGGGATGGTTTAGCTGATTCAAATCGGATCCAACGTCCTTTATATAACTAAGACAAAATTGTTATGGATGAGCAACTTCTTGATTACAATTGGGCGAAGTTTCGGTGAAGATTCTAACACCGTTATCAAGCAAATGATGTACAAACTAGGTATGAGCATGATATATATACATAACAATAGATAGATGTTTAAAAACAGATAAGGTGACATGATAACATGAGATAACATGATGTTCAGATCAGGTGTATATAGGATCTGCTATTGTTCTCTTACGGTCAAATAGTCAAGTCCCTTGCATTGATTTACCCTTCTAAACTACACACTAAAACAGACCAGTGATACCGCCTCATCTGTTTCTTATTTAGAAAAATGCATTCCAGCAGCTCTAGATTTTGCTGTCCTCATTCGACAACTCTTGAGCATCTTTCGGCCCCCTACGACTCTTGTTCAAAAGTCGTTTCGATCAAGATTACAACATTACATACATTACAACATTACAGTCCCTATTTTGACTTGTTCCATCTGGTCACAATTTACAGCTTTTTCAGGTGAACAGTTGACTTGCCTTTGCATGTGTTTGTGATGGCTGTCACCGGTTGGACACCTGGTGGCATAACAATTTGATAGTGATTCATAAACACATGCCTATGATAAACTGGGCGGCAAAAGAAAGTATGGGTCGAGTTCAATGATCGATAAAGAAAATAACAAGAAGAGGTTTTGTTGTGAATTATAATATAATCTAGGGAGGGTTAACAAATGATTGATCAGCCACAGTTTGATTGAAATTGTGCAATCACAGGTAATGTAAGCTCAAGGTAAACAATGGTGGGGTAAGAAATTTCATTTTCAAAAGTTGTCTGAAATGTCACCAAAAATTTGGGAGACACACTACAACTTCATTGTCGACACAGTTGCCTTCAATAGCGTGTATGGCCTCCAGCTGCCCCAATGCATGCTGTGATACACCGCCTCATCGATGACGTCAGTCTTCTGATGACGTGGACTGGAATCCGTTGTCACTCGTCTCTCATGGCCTGCTGCAATTCTTGTCTGTTGACGGAAGGCTGATGGCGTGTTCTAATCTGTCTGTGAAGAAGGTCCCACAGATTTTCAATAGGATTCTTATCGGGTGAGTGGGCAGGCCAGGGCAAAACGTCAACTTTTTTCTGGTTTAGAAAGTTTCGAGTCAGTCTTGTAGTATGGGGCCTAGCATTGTCGTGTTGAAACAATGTCCCCTGCTGTTGGTTTTGTAAGAATTTAGTGTGAACCCAACAAACAACCAATAACTGGTATACAATCAACAATTGTATTGTAAAATTAACTAGGTTTAAAAAATACAGATTACTGCAAAGTACACAATAGAGTGGTAGTTCAATATTCAATGGCAGTATATTCAATGGCAGTATATTCAATGGCAGTATAAAATGAGTGAGCAGTGGAAATGACAATGACAAGAATGATGATCACCTCGCCGCAACAGTGGTCAAGCTTCCGAGATAGACCTAGACTAAAAATCCAGGGTGAAATGTGATCTTCACAAAAACGCTGGTCTTGATCTAATGTCAGATGAAATTTGAGATGGCATGTGAGATGATACAGGCACGCGTCCGCTCCACTCGTATGGTCTACCTAGCCTCCAGCACTTTCCACACAGTGCTAGACCAGTCTGGTATCACAAGAACATCACAGAATATTCCACATGTTTCTATAACGAATGACATCCATCCATGCTATTCCGTAAGTTTACAGATAATTCGAGGATCTAATTATATTAACTTCCTCACCACTGTACACATTAAATACTACTACATTCTTGACAACTAATCATTGTCCAAATACAATGCAATAAACTTCTTCTGAATCTCAACAGAAACAATGTTACAATCATTGTTTAAAAATATATTACACTGCCATATAACATAACAGAAATACATTCGACGTTATTTGAGGTAGTGTCAAAGGAATTGGGATGACTAGATGGATATAATGTTCATATTAGCATTCCCGTCACCAAAGGCCTGACACATCAACAAAAACATTAATTTTGCATCGCTCTGTTAAGGAAATACGGTACTTGGGCATGTCGTTTAATGTAAGCAGCAGGATGTAGCATGCTAAAGGAGGGAAACACTGCTATCAAAAACACATCCTTATACAAATTAATTACCACATAAACAAAGGACCCTAATTTGTGAAACGGAATTATGTTTGTCGTGGAAATATTTAGAAGTAGCACAAGTGGAAGCGGAAAATCACCGAGAACCTAATTAGCCCAACAGTATAACATTTATAACCATGCATATTAATAGCTATATTAGTTCACATCAAGAGTACATCTTTGCCGTGATACCTCCGATATGATTTGGATACTCATTGTTTCCCAATTCTTATTGGGTTTTTCAGCCAATGCAAATATTGTAAAGAAGCATTGTCAACTGATTGAAGAGTACAAGCAATTTCAGACTACCATGGACACATACTTGGCTTCAAGTGACGACATCTGTCAAGGCGAATCTGATAACTACAATGGTGAGTGTTGTCAAACCAATTTCCAAAGACGTTCAAAGATGGTACTTGTTGTTACCCTGTCTGGTGATGTTAAACCCAATTTCACCTCACTTTAATATCTTGGTCAATAACTTATAGAAATCCGGTTCCAATCACAACAATGTGTGAAATCTATTTCTAGTACATCCAGCTCAAACAGCGGTGTAAAACTATTCACGTTCGATCCTTACTCAATATTTTAGTGGCTTTAAAATGGGTGTCAATCAACTTTTCCACGAAAATTGTCTGAACTCTAGTATTATCTCTTGGGCGTACCTTTTGTAAATTTTATGAAAGGGCGACAACGTGAAACTAATATTTATTATATATGTTGCGTTGTCAAATTGTCGCCCTGTCAAAACTGTGTGAACAAAAGGGTTAATATGTACGCCAACTCAACATATTAATCATGTCTTCAGTACCCCAGTGGACATCAATCAAGTCCATTCTGAAATAATTAATGTATCATTGGCAATATTGGTTGCTTCCTCAAAATGAACAAGAAAACGCTTGACACGATCCATCAACACGACGGCCAGCTGTGGTCGTCAAATCATACTAAAACTGAAACTGAACACACACTTTCAGGAGAAAAAGAATAATCTTTCGAATGCATTATTCGTTTACTAGTTCCACTTCGATATGTTTCACGACTGTTTTGTCTCATATGCGATTACCTCCCGTTCTTACCAAATTCATAAACTCCGTTGGATCCCCGTAGAATACACGGTAGACTACTCAGGTCACAGGTCTACCTTTCATCATTGTGACAAATTTACATTTGATAAATTTCTGCCTTCATTAAAAAATAAAACTGAACAACTGACAACAATACGAAAATGTGTAAAACACATATTCCAAAAATATATTATCACACACCATTGTAGACAAAATTTATAATGAATTGAATTTCCTAGACATTTTACATTTATATTTGTTTGTTGTTAAACGCCGCACTCAGCAATATTCCAGCCATATGACGGCGGTCTGTAAATAATTGATATCATGAGCATTGAACCACGCACTTGGGATGACATGTATAAACCAAGTCAGCGAGCCTGACCACCCGATCCCGTTACGACGAGCATGGGTTGCTGAAGAGGGGTAGAATGTCCTAGACAATAAATCATGGATCCCACATGCTGTTAACAGAACTATTACAAACATACCTCGTCACCATGGTAGCCGTTGAAAAATCCAGCGTTTTGAGACAGCAAGAAACAAACTTTATATATTTGTATTTCATTTAAATCCGGTCCCCAGCACATCAAAAATTCAAAAGTCGATGAGGTTTCATAGTTGCCCTAGTCGCCAAAGCAAACTACACCGCCATGAGTGAAATCCTTCAGACGTTCATGCAACCCAGGATCGTAAATTCAAATCCCAGATTCGGACCAATAATGTTTCTCGGTTTATCAGCAACATAATCAGGCTTGTTGTTTTCACTAGAGCGGCTAAGTCAAAGACCTGCATCGCTTCGGGATCTCGTCCCACATCAAGCTTATACGCCGTAATATTACGCGATAAGTGTCAGATTGTGCAAGTATTTCAAAGGAGTGTATGTGTAGATTAAACTTGGATGGGTGATCTTTGAACACTAGGGTCCACACGAATACATGGTTTCCTGGGGTCATCATTGATTTTCAGTGATCCATTCATATAATTGTCTTTTGCCTTTAAGTCAAATTTGGTTGGTTGGTTGTTCTCTGGCTCTGGCGTTCTATATTCACATGTGTGCTGGAATTGCTTTGTACAAATGGGTGCTCACTAGTTTCGCCTTCCTGTACAGCTACTGCATTGTAAACATTCCCTCACTCACTCATTCAACGGCTTCGTTTTCATCACCAATCTGAAATTACTTTGTGAAATTAGGCCTTCTCTGGTTTACCTTTCATAGATTCAAAAACAATATTTATCTTCAGATTGCGCACACATTTTGAAGGAGTATCCCAATGCTGGAGATGGTGTGTACAGAATACAACCGTCAGACGAGCAAGGCTCGTTCAAAGCGTACTGTGACATGACCCAACATGGGGGCGGATGGCTGGTAAGTGTATTCACTCAAGAATGATCTCATTCAGTGTTGCGTGTGCAGATATACCTCGGGATACTCGTATTTCTGAATATTTCTGGTTTTCAGTTTGCTGTATGTACAGCAACATGAAAAAGTCAGGGATTGTGGAGAGTACGTATTTGAGTTGATATGTTTATACTTGGACGTCCTTGGTGTTGTCTGATCTTGTATTGGCTAGCTGCCTTCTACACCTTCACTGAACAACTATGCCAGGTATAATCCCTACAAAACTGCCGTACATGACAACCATTCACTTGATGAACACTTCTGAACATGTTAGATTCCAAACTCGTTTTGATTATGGCTACGATAAGATTTCATACATTCTGAAATTCTAAACATGTTCAGACCGTTGACTCATTTTGTTACAGGTGATACAGCGGAGAGTGGATGGGGTGGTGGATTTCTACAGGACTTGGTTTGAGTACATGGACGGCTTTGGCAATCTCACTGGGGAGTTCTGGCTGGGTAAGAATGTCTACAATGTCACAAGTATGCCAGTTTGAAACTAGTGGCGCAAAGCTGAAGAAAGCTGCTTTCTGAGTGGCAAAGTTCGCGAAAAGTCGTTCTGATGTGACCTGTAATGGGATGTCCTTAGCAGGTAGCGAGAACTTGTATCTGATTTTAATGTTATTGAGGTAATCTAGGCATGTGATTAATCGTTTTTTGTTTATTTAAAGCATTAATTGTTTATTGTTAAGCAAGTTTATCTCTGCAGCTGTTGTAATATGCAGCTACCAGCCGACTCATCTCGCATCAAAACAAGGGCTGCGTACTCGCAGAGTTCCCTGATTACGTTATGTTGGCAGGTCGTGGTTACCCTTTTCGAGAACACCTGGTGTCAGCACTGATTTTCTCTGATCCATTTATATCATTTTCACAGCTCTTATGCCTTTTACGCACAATGGAATCTGTTTATAGAATATCCTTTTAACCATCATCAAACAGCCTTGCTCGACAATGGTATAAGGATCTGTTCCGAAACGCCGTCTTTACAGTAAATAAAGAAGTTTATTTAAAGCATTTAAAGTTATGATTGTTTAAAGTATTTTGTTTGCTTGCAGGTAACGAGAAGATACACCGTCTAACCAGCCAGACAACATACGAACTACGAGTTGACCTCAAGTTTACAGACGGGGAAACTGTCTATGCCCATTACAACAACTTCCGTCTTGGCAATATGTCGTCCTTCTACACCCTTGCTGTCAGTGGATTCACGGGCAATTCAGGTACATTCTTGTTTTACTCCAAATGGAATTTGTTTCGGCGGATAAACGAGACTGCTTATTGTCTTGCGTTGACGTTTTATATTCTATGAACACTGGGTTTTTTTCTCTGTGATCTTTACAAGCACTTAAAATATAATATATTGTATTTAATCCAGCCACAAAGCCAAAAGATAAACTGTTCAGGACACACCTGAGTGCAGTCACGGTCATTCTACAATCTCACATGGCCTGGTTATGTGCTAAAGTGATGAAACACCTTAAAATCCAACATTTTCGGGTATGAGCTGTCACCTTACAATCTCACATTGTTTGGTTATGATCATAAGTGACGAATCCCCTTAAAATCTCACATGGTCCTTTTTTGTGCATAAGTGAAAAGTCACCTCACAACCTTATAATTAAATTTTCGCTGTGTTCATTGAAATTCCTGCATTCTGATTAGTTGAATTGGTCACTAGTTATTGCATACATTTCCCAATGAATGTAAAAAATAAGACACGCCCACCTACTTTTATTACTACGGAATGTCGGGGAATCCCAATGTTACAGTCGAGGGAACTCCCTTTCTGCTCACGTCTATCGTCATGCACAGGACATTAAGCGAAAGTCATGCATATTCGTTGTCCAAACAACTCTTTGAGACAGAAGGCCAAGAAGGATCGAAACACCAAATCACCTGATTCATGTCACGCCACATTATGTATCCCTACACCCGGAATGTTTATCAATCTTGTCATTTTTGTCTGCATTGATATATACAACAGTTCTGCTTTTGGTTAAACTATTGTAGATAAAACATGTTTTCGTTGTCGAATTTAATAATAAGGATTGGCTGTGAACTTTCTTCGGTTCATTGAGGTGAAAAACCGATGTGCAAACTGTATGAATCCGCGTATGAATACACAGTCAATCCTTAAATAAATGGGCGATTTATATTTTTAAAAGAGTAGTATTTGTACAACATCATATGGTAAGAATGCATGAATTTATTTTTACTCACTAACCCCTGACACACTTCCACTTGGACATGGAGTTCAGATGTTTTATATTGTACAATATCGCCACTGGTAATTATTTTATTGTTTACAAAACATGATGCAATCAAGTATCATAAATAACTAGCTGTACGTATAAATGATTACCTTTAAAAACGATTAGATTCATTTCCTTTCGGATCATCAGGAATCATCTCTTCACATGTTTTATATTCATATTTAAGGTTATATTCCATACGGATCTATATTCAATAAGTTTCACATGTAGAAATGGTTTTGTTTCAGGTGACTATATGAAGTGGCATAATTCCATGCGCTTCAGTGCTAAAAACCTAGACTTGGACCTTCAACAGACACAAGACTGTGCTGTGCTGTATCACGGAGCATGGTGGTATAATGCCTGTCATTCTTCCAACCTCAACGGTATTTACAACGAAACCACATCAAGAGGAATGAGATGGGGTACCAGCAAGTTCTGCATCCATACAAGTATGAAAATTCGCCCGCAACACAGACAGAAGGGAGAATAAGTGCACGCGAGGCTCGATGTTGTATCGTTATGATTGTTCTTGAGAGCTAGTGCATGATTTAGACATTAAAATGGGACTATCCTCATTGGTACTATGTTAATTCCAAGGCTAGGTATTCACGTTGCAGACCGCCACTATGGTGTAATGGATATAGGGTCTGCCTTGAAAGCGGAAGATAGGTGGTTCCATTCGCGAGCTGTGTCATAGCAAAAGACATTAAAAGATTATATTTCTTGTTACCCTGTCTGACGTTAAGTATTAATGGGATAAAACAAGAACTGATCGGCTTGTAATCAGTATACTGTGTCTGAGTGTGGTGTCTGTGTTGATTGCTAGACGATGAATGAGTGTGTATGAATTGATTAACCGCATTAACTTAACTTACATGATTTTGTATGTATTCAATAAACATAAAATAAATATATTTCCCTAAGTGCTCACCTTCTTGTTGATCCTTATGCATACTGTTACGTGATGATTCCCAAGTTGAAACTACAAGGTGAACCAAGAAATCGATTCGCACAGAAAAAAGTTGTGAAATCAGTACATAACTACACAAGATAAATGATCAATTAACACATTATATTGAAACACAGGAATAGGTTTCCAGTCATAAAAGACAATACAATGGGTAAAGAATATGGCAGCAGCAACAAATAACAGGCCGGTTTCCATTAATCAGTTCTCTCACAGAATTTGTCACAGTCGAATGACGCACGCGCTTAGTTTTGGAATATTCGAAACAGTGTTAGAAGTTGGCAGAAAGGTCGGCACCTTTAGATCCACAGGGATAAATCACATGTCAGATCATAGAGGCTTCGAATCGCCCTCATCTCATCTGAGAAACTGTAACCTTGCAAAACGCATTGAATGAGTCAATCTGTCCCGGAGGTGCATCGACAACTGTAAAGAAACTTCTCATTGCAGAGTCCTTTTTACCGTGAGGGTAAGGAACGTGTCAATAGCTGGGACGGAGCTTTGACTGTAAACAGCCAAGGGAGGTCAATCTAATTTACGAACGCTTGAGCTGCCACTAAGAATCATCAGAAATAGTATACAATAATTAATTGCCACACAATGATACGAACCAGAATTTATGCCCGTATTGGCCTAATCAAAGCAAGAGAATTTGGCTAAAAAGATTAACTTAAGTATATATAGGATCTGCTATTGTTCAAAAACGTTCAAATAGCCAAATCCCTTGCATTGATTTACCCTTCTGAACTACACATAAAGAAGACCAGTGATACCACCTCATCTGGTTTTTTATTTAGAAAAATGCATTCCAGCAGCTCTAGATTTTGCTGTCTACATTCGACAACTCTTGAGCCTCTTTCGGCCCCATACGACTCTTGTTCAAAAGTCGTTTGATCAAGATTACAACATTACATACATTACAACATTATAGTCCCTATTTTGACTTGTTCCATCGGGTCCCTCGCTTTTTCAGGTGAGCAGTTAACTTGCCTTTGCGCGTGTTTGTGAAGGGTGTCACCGGTTGGACACCTGGTGGCATCACTATTTGATAGTGATTCATGAAATGGGAGATAGCATGTGAGATGATACAAGCACGCGTCCGCTCCACTCGTATGGTCTACCTAGCCTCCAGCACTTTCCACACAGTGCTAGACCAGTCCGGTATCACAAGAACATCACAGAATATTAAACATGTTTCTATAACGACATCCATCCATGCTTTTCCGTAATTCGAGGATCTAAATATATTAACTTCCTCACCACTGCACACATTAAATACTACTACATTCTTGACAACTAATCATTGTCCAAAAACAATGCAATGAACTTCTTCTGAATCTCAACAGAAACAATGTTACAATCATTGTTTAACAATATATTACACTGCCATATAAAATAACAGAAATACATTCGACGTTATTTAAGGTAGTGTCAAAGGAATTGGGATGACTAGATGGATATAATGTTCATATTAGCATTCCCGTCACTAAAGGCCTGACACATCAACAAAAACATTAATTTTGCATCGCTCTGATAAGGAAATACGGTACTTGGGCATGTCGTTTAATGTAAGCAGCAGGATGTAGCATGCTAAAGGAGGGAAACACTGCTATCGAAAACACATCCTTATACAAATTAATTACCACATAAACAAAGAACCCTAATTTGTGAAAGGGAATTATGTTTGTCATGGAAATATTTAGAAGTAGCACAAGTGGAAGCGGAAAATCACCGAGAACCTAATTAGCCCAACAGTATAACATTTATAACCATGCATATTAATAGCTATATTAGTTCACATCAAGACTACATCTTTGCGGTGATACCTCCGATATGATTTGGATACTCATTGTTTCCCAATTCTTATTGGGTTTTTCAGCCAATGCAAATATTGTAAAGAAGCATTGTCAACTGATTGAAGAGTACAAGCAATTTCAGACTACCATGGACACATACTTGGCTTCAAGTGACGACATCTGTCAAGGCGAATCTGATAACTACAATGGTGAGTGTTACTTTATGGCGTCCATTTTATAGCTTTGGATTGCATCAATGGTCTAACGGGTAGAGCGTCAGCCAGGAGAGCGGAAAGTTGGTGGTTCGATTCCTTGACCTTATCAAACCAATTTCCAAAGACGTTCAAAGATGGTACTTGTTGTTACCCTGTCTGGTGATGTTAAACCCAATTTCACCTCACTTTAATATCTTCGTCAATAACTTATAAAAATCCGGTTCCAATCACAACAATGTGTGAAATCTATTTCTATTAAATCCAGCTCAAACAGCGGTGTAAAACTATTCACGTTCGATCCTTACTCAGTATTTTAGTGGCTTTAAAATGGGTGTCAATCAACTTTTCCACGAAACCCTAGTATTATCTCTTGAGTGTACTTTTTTGTAAATTTTATGAAAGGGCGACAACGTGAAACTTATATTTATTATATATGTTGCGTTGTCACATTGTCGCCCTGTCAAAACTGTGTGAACGAAAGGGTTACTATGTACGCCAACTCAACATATTAATCATGTCTTCAGTACTCCAGTGGACATCAATCAAGTCCATTCTGAAATAATTAATGTATCATTGGCAATATTGGTTGCTTCCTCAAAATGAACAAGAAAACGCTTGACACGATCCATCAACACGACGGCCAGCTGTGGTCGTCAAATCATACTAAAACTGAAACTGAACACACACTTTCAGGAGAAAAAGAATAATCCTTCAAATGCATTATTCGTTTACTAGTTCCACTTTGATATGTTTCACGACTGTTTTGCCTCATATGCGATTACCTCCCGTTCTTACCAAATTCATAAACTCCGTTGGATCCCCGTAGAATACACGGTAGACTACTCAGGTCACAGGTCTGCCTTTCATCATTGTGACAAATTTACATTTGATAAATTTCTGCTTTCATTAAAAATAAAACTGAATAACTGACAATAAAACGGAAATGTGTAAAACACATATTCCAAAAATATATTATCACACACCATTGTAGACAAAATTTAAAACGAATTGATTTCATAGACATTTTACATTTATATTTGTTTGTTGTTAAACGCCGCACTCAGCAATATTCCAGCCATATGACGGCGGTCTGTAAATAATTGATATCATGAGCATTGCTCCACGCACTTGGGATGACATGCATAAACCAAGTCAGCGAGCCTGACCACCCGATCCCGTTACGACGAGCATGGGTTGCTGAAGAGGGGTAGAATGTCCTAGACAATAAATCATGGATCCCACATGCTGTTAACAGAACTATTACAAACATACCTCGTCACCATGGTAGCCGTTGAAAAATCCAGCGTTTTGAGACAGCAAGAAACAAACTTTATATATTTGTATTTCATTTAAATCCGGTCCCCAGCACATCAAAAATTCAAAAGTCGATGAGGTTTCACAGTTGCCCTAGTCGCCACAGCAAACTACACCGCCATGAGTGAAATCCTTCAGACGTTCATGCAACCTAGGATCGTAAATTCAAATCCCAGATTCGGACCAATAATGTTCCTCGGTTTATCAGCAACATAATCAGGCTTGTTGTTTTCACTAGAGCGGCTAAGTCAAAGACCTGCATCGCTTCGGGATCTCGTCCCACATCAAGCTTACACGCCGTGATATTACGCGATAAGTGTCAGAGTGCAAGTATTTCAAAGGAGTGTATGTGTAGATTAAACTTGGATGGGTGATCTTTGAACACTAGGGTCCACACGAATACATGGTTTCCTGGGGTCATCATTGATTTTCAGTGATCCATTCATATAATTGTCTTTTGCCTTTAAGTCAAATTTGGTTCGTTGGTTGTTCTCTGGCTCTGGCGTTCTGTATTCACATGTGTGCTGGAATTGCTTTGTACAATTGGGTGCTCACTAGTTTCGCCTTCCTGTACAGCTACTGCATTGTAAACATTCCCTCACTCACTCATTCAACGGCTTCGTTTGCATCACCAATCTGAAATTACTTTGTGAAATTAGGCCTTCTCTGGTTTACCTTTCATAGATTCAAAAACAATATTTATCTTCAGATTGCGCACACATTTTGAAGGAGTATCCAAATGCTGGAGATGGTGTGTACAGAATACAACCGTCAGACGAACAAGGCTCGTTCAAAGCGTACTGTGACATGACCCAACATGGGGGCGGATGGCTGGTAAGTGTATTCACTCAACAATTATCTCATTCAGTGTTGCGTGTGCAGATATAAATGCAAATAAAGGGAGTATCCAGAAATGATAAATT
Organism: Haliotis cracherodii; assembly: GCF_022045235.1. Classification (NCBI taxonomy): domain Eukaryota; kingdom Metazoa; phylum Mollusca; class Gastropoda; order Lepetellida; family Haliotidae; genus Haliotis; species Haliotis cracherodii. The sequence continues at coordinate 25,730,783 of NW_027266341.1, read as the reverse complement.
TTGTCGGCGATGTGAATGAATAGTTTATCGTCCCAGGAAGGATAGTATGGGGAGTGAAAGAGAAAGCAGTCATCGAAAGTAACCATCCAAGCATCTGTGGTATGATACCATCATTCTCATAATTCCAACACTGTAAAAAATAGTTTAAGCGTAACACGCGGCGAGACAGATCTGTACTACATATTTTGAGGAGTCTGTTTAAATCCTAAACAGAACAAAGGTTATTCTGGTTCTATCTAAACCCATGAAAAGGGCCAAGATCACACTATATATGAATAACATTCCTCACATCTTAACATGTTTTAAATCAAAACAAGAAAATAACCTAAGCAAGTTCAAAATCAAAACATGTTTATAATCTAAACATATTCAGAACTTTATTATTTTCACAAATAAGTAGGAAGTATTCTGAATCGTGGCATTCAGTAGTTATCTCCCTTTAAACAGATACAAAGGAACAAAACAGGAACAAAACCTGTGCCAAATTCATAGGTACTCTCTGCTGAAGGAAGAGTCCATTGTACGATTTCGACAAAATCATGAGCACGTGTCTATGAATGAAATAGTGATGATACCAAGTATTGGCGAAAAGGAGAGTTTATCCTGCCCCGTCGGTAGCACCCGTCACAAACATATGTACAGGTGATAGCATTCTAAGTTCCTGATTTTTTCTGGTTTTCAGTTTGCTATATGTACAGCAACATGAAAAAGTCAGGGATTGTGGAGAGTACGTATTTGAGTTGATATGTTTATATTTGGACGTCCTTGGTGTTGTCTCATCTTATAAAAACTGCAAAACTGCCACACATGACAATCATCCACTTGATATTCTGAACATGTTAGACTCTAAACTCGTTTTGATTATGAATACGTCGAGATTTCATACATTCTGAAATTCTAAACATGTTCAGACCGTTGACTCATTTTGTTACAGCTTATTCAGCGGAGAGTGGATGGGTTTGTGGATTTCTGATGACCAAGAACTTTCGTTTATGTTAAATTGTGTGTGTATGCACTGTGGATTATGTTGACCTAATACTCAGGTAAATATTCTGTTTTTATGTTTTGAGTCAATAAATCATTTTTTGTTACAGGTGATACAGCGGAGAGTGGATGGTTTGGTGGATTTCTACAGGACTTGGTTTGAGTACATGGACGGCTTTGGCAATCTAACTGGGGAGTTCTAGCTGGGTAAGAATGTGTACAATGTCACAATTATGCCAGTTTGAAACTAGTGGCGCAAAGCTGAAGAAAGCTGCTTACTTATTGGCTAATGTCGACTTCCAGTTAGTCATTTCATTGGTCGGTCAAAGTTCGCGAAAGGTCTTTCTGATGTGACCTGTAATGGGATGTCCTTAGCAGGTAGCGAGAACTTGTATCTGATTTTTAATGATATTGTGGTAATCTAGGCATGTGATTAATCGGGTTTTTTTATTTAAAGCATTAATTGTTTATTGTTAAGCAAGTTTATCTGTGCAGCCGTTGTAATATGCAGCTACCAGCCGACTCGTCTCGCATCAAAACACGGGGCTGTGTACTCGCGGGCAGATGACCACGGAGTACGCTGATAACTGTCGGATTAACGAGACTGATTAATGAATGATTTCGGTCATACGCTTGAGAGAAGAAAAATATATACAAATTGATTTATAAGCCCTGCCATAATGGAATATCCTCAACGTATATCATAGGAAATATATTGAACAAAAGGTATCAACGGTATTTATGATTGACAATGGCATTCAAAATTCTTCAGAGGTTTCTCGATCAGATTGCCGACAAAACAAACTATACACTTGAAAATGGATTTAACCAAAAATTTACATTGTTACAAGATTCATTCGTTGTGAGATACTCATTGATATTATGCATGCAATACCGCTTATGATACCTTATCAAATTCAAGTACATCACCATCACATAACATCACACGTATTACCTTACGGTACGTTGGTTTTCGTTAAGCTGGCAGGACGTGGTTACCCTTTTCGAGAACACCTGGTGTCAGCACTGATTTTCTCTGATCCATTCATAAAATTGTCACAGCTATTTTGCCTTTTACGCACAATGGAATCTGTTTGGAAGAATATCCTCTGGCGTTGACGTTTAAAATTTGCTTCCTTTTAACCATCATCAAACAGCCTTGCTCGACAACGGTATAAGGATTCTTTTCTTTACAGTAAACAAAGAAGTTTATTTAAAGCATTTAAAGTTATGATTGTTTAAAGCATTTTGTTTGATTGCAGGTAACGAGAAGATACACCGTCTAACCAGCAAGACAACATACGAACTCCGAGTTGACCTCAAGTTTACAGACGGGGAGACCGGGTATGCCCATTACAACGACTTCCGTCTTGGCAATATGTCGTCCTTCTACACCCTTTCTGTCAGTGGATTCACGGGCAATTCAGGTACATTCTTGTTTTACCTCAAATGGAATTTGTTTCGGCTGATAATCGAGACTGCTTATGGTCTTGCGTTGACGTTTTATATTCTATGAACGCTGTGGTTTTTTCTCTGTGATCTTTACAAGCACTTAAAAGATAAAACTTTCTGACATTTGGTATTCTATTTAGTCCTGCCTCAATGCCAGAAGGTAAACTGTGCAGTCACGGTCATTCTACAATCTTACATGGCCTGGTTATGTGCTAAAGTGACGAAATACCTTAAAATCTCACATGGCCGGGTTATTAGCGTAAGTGAGCTGTCACCTTACAATCTCACATTGTATGGTTATGATCATAAGTGACCAATCACCTTACAATCACACATGGTCCTATTATGTGCATAAGTGAAAAGTCACCTCACAACCTTATAATTAAATTTTCGTTTAAGTGAGTAGTAATTGTCACTAGTTTTTGCATTCATTTCCCAATGGATGTAAACAATAAGACACGCCCACCGCGGCGGACTACTTTTATGACTGCGGAATGTCGGGGAATCCCAATGTTACAGTCGAGGGAATTCCCTTTCTACTCACGTCTATCTTCATGCACAGGACGTTAAGCGAAATTCATGCATATTCGTTGTCCAAACAACTCTTTGAGACAGAAGGCCGAGAAGGAATGACACACCAAATCATGTCACGCCACAGTATGTATCCCTACACCCGGACTGTGACTTGTCATTTTTGTCTGCTTTGATTATATACAACTGCTTTTGGTTAACCTATTGTAGATAAAACATGTTTTCGTTGTCGAATTTAATAATAAGGATTGGCTGTGTACTTTCTTCGGTTCATTGAGGTATGAATCGAAAAACCGATGTGCAAACTGTATGAATCCGCGTATGAATACACAGTCAATCCTTAAATAAATGGGCGATTTATATTTTTAAGTGAGTAGTAATTGTACAACATCACATGGTAAGAATGCATAAATTTATTCACGAACCCCTGACACACTTCCAAAGGGAAGACTATTGGATGTGAAATTCAGCTGTTTTATATTGTATAATATCGCCACTCGTAATTATCTTATTGTTTACAAAACATGATGCAATCAAGTATCATAAATAACTAGCTATACTTATAAATGATTACCTTTAAAAACGATTAGATTCATTTCCTTTCGGCTCATCGGGAATCATCTGTTTACATATTTAAGGTTATATTCCATACGGATCTATATTCCATAAGTTTCACATATATAAATGGTTTTGTTTCAGTTGATAAAATGGGTTATCATAATTCCATGCGCTTCAGTGCTAAAAACCTAGACTTGGACCTACATAAGACACAACACTGTGCTGTGGCGTATCACGGAGCATGGTGGTATAATGACTGTCATCATTCCAATCTCAACGGTATTTACAACGAAACCACAGCAAGAGGAATGAGATGGGGGTCCAGCAAGTTCTGCATCCATACTAGTATGAAAATTCGCCCACAACCCAGACAGGAGGGAGAATAAGTGCATGCGAGGCTCGATGTTGTATCGTTATGATTGTCCTTTAAAGCTTGTGCTGGATTTAGACATTAAAATGGGATTATGCTTACTTGTATTATATCAACTCCAAGGCTAGGTCTTCACGTTCTGGGCCGCCCCCATTGTTTAAACGATGCAGGGTCTGCTTGAAAGCGGAAGGCCGGTGGTTCAATACGCGGGCCGCGTCGTACTAAAAGACGTCAAAAGATTATACCTGTCGCCCAGCCTGGCGCTCGATGTAAAGGGGATAAAACAAAGACTGGTTGGTTTGGAGTCAGTTTGCTGTGTCTGAGCAAGTATCTGTGTTAAACTTCGGCATGGTATCACAGTGGGTTTGCAGAAGGTACGCTGTACATCACTTGCTTGGTAACATTACGTAACGGCACAGGGCCACGGATAGCCATACTATACTGACTATACTGATTACATTAAAAAAATGTAATCAGTACAGTCAGTATAGTATGGCTATCCGTGGCCCTGTGCGTAACTGTGTTAGAACCTATTAATATTCAATTGTAATAAAGAAGTTATCGTATCTTATCCTTACTTAGACATTGTAGTACTTAACTTCTCAAACATCAGAAATATATTCTATATCATTGGTGGAAGTCTCAAAAGAAATTTGGGACACGGGTGGCTCAGTCGTCTAAGGCGCCGAGATTCGCTGTGCAGAATTGCGTCCCTTGACCGCCAGAAACCTATGATTGTGGGTTCGAATCCCGGTTTGCCCCGATTATGTTTGTAGGTTTGTCAGCACCATACCCGTGCTCGTGGGTTTCACCGAAGTGGTAAACGTCTGAGACCTGCATCACTTCGGGCTTTCCTCCCACATTAAGCTGACACGCCGTGATATAACTGTAATACTGTTAAAAGCGGCGTTAAAACCAAACTCACTCACTCACTCATTTGAAACAAATCGAGATAACTACACGAATATAATGTTCATTCCTAGGATTGCTGACATCCTTATATACATGTATACAAACAATAGGGAAAAGTCATTAAAGGGCTGACACATCAACAAAAACATTTGTGTAGCTCTATAAACGAAATGCACTATTTGGGGAAGCTTAATGTCAGCATGGCCAGGAAATGACATGGTAATTCAGTAAAACATTGCAATCGAAGACACACTCTTACTCAAATTAATTACCACATATTCAAAGCACCCTAATTTGGGAAACGGTATTATGTTTGTCATGGAAATATTTAGAAGAGGCACAAGTGGAAACGGAAAATCACCGAGAACCTTATCAGCACTACAATAGAACATTTATAGACATATTAGTTCACATCAAGAGTACATCTTTGCGGCGAGACCTTCAATATGATTTTGATACTCGTTGTTTCCCAATTCGGGGCGGTCGGGTAGCCTTGTGGTTAAAACGTTCGCTCGTCACGCAGAGGACCCGGGTTCGATTCCCGAAATGGGTACATTGTGTGAAGCCCATTTCTGGTGTTCCCCGCCGTGATATTGCTGGAATATTGCAAAAAGCGGCGTAAAACCATACTCACTCACTCACTCACTGTTTCCCAATTCTTATTGAGTTTTCAAACTAATGCAACTATTGAAAAAGACCATTGCCAGCTGATTAAAGAGTACAAGCAATTTCAGATTACCAAGGACACATACTCGGCTTCAAGTGACGGCATCTGTAAAGGCGAATCTGAAAACTACACTGGTGAAGGTTACTTTAGGGCATCCCTTTTTATGTACTCGTAAATATCTTTAAATTTTCAAAATTGTAAGAAATATTAGTTTTTAGAAATAGTTATTTTATAATAATGAACGAATTGTGAGTACATTACAACCGGTAGTGAAATACGACAGTGGATGTTATGACCGCCAACCGTCTTGAAGGACTATAGGGGTAAGATGTGAATTTCAAACTTGACGGTTCTTTTATGTTGTGCGTAAAATCCACGATTTGTCAAACATTCATTCACTCGACGAGGCATACTGCGTAGGATTCTCCCAATGGCGATTTGGATGAGTTGTGACACTCCTCTTGCTGCGCCGGCCAACTTCAGCCAACGTTACCGGCGGCCTCTAACGTTGACCCACACGTCCCCCTATCATGTCCCAGACGTGACCAATGAGGGTAAAGTCTGGGCTTATTGCTGGTCATGGCATTTCAAGGATGTTGTTCTGACTGGAGGTTAGCATTGACGATTCGTGCATGGTCAGCACGGGCGTTGTCGTCAACTCAAAACGTCGACCCACACGCCTTGCAAACGGGTGTCAGTATGCTGTCCCGATAGTACTATCCAGTAACCCTTTCTCGCACAAAATGGAGTGGGGTTCGGTCAGTTATAGTGATGCCACCCCAGACCAAAACCGATCTATCGCCAAATCTGGCATGAGGTCTCAGGTTGACATTGACTTGACATTCATTCCACGTCACCAGACCATTCTTCACGACCTATTAAGGAAGTGAAGTGTGAATGGAGTATCATCCGAACACATGGCACCTGACCAGCCAAGACAGCCCAGTTTCGACGTTGTGTACACCATTGACGTCTGTTTGTGAGGGGCGGCACAACATGTGGCGAGCATAGAGATGAGCTGCGTGTAGATATTTCTAATCGTACTCCAGTTGTCTGGTGAAAGTTTGCAACAATTTTATTCACCGTTTGAGCTCGATGCCGTAGAGCCTGGCTTTCGGATCAATCGATCCTGCACTCTTCTCGTGGACCTGGGGCGAAATCAAGTAAATCACAGACGTATGATAAGCAGAATCAATAACATTGACAGAAATAATGGTCCTCGAAGATCGCTCCCGGTCGTCCGTAAGCTTTGTTTGTTTGTTTGTTTGTTTGTTTGTTTGTTTGTTTGTTTGTTTGTTGTTTAACATGGCACTCAGAAATATTCCAGCTATAAGACAGCGGCCTGTAAATCTTGCCCAAACAATCCAGTTTGGCACCATGAGCATCGATCCACGCAATCTGGATACGATGACATGCATCAACAAAGTCAGCGAGCCTGACCACCCGATCCCGTTAGACGCCTCTTACAAACATAGTCGCCTTTTACGGTAAGCATGGGTTCTGAAGACCATTCTACCCCGGATCTTCACGGGTACCGTACTCAAGCAGTCAGAATACCAGACTGCCTGAATATCTACACAACGTTAACACGTACATTGTACTTGTTCGGGAGTCATTTAACGGTTGCGGATTTTTAAGATATTGGATCGGGTTGAGCACAGAAAGGTAAGGAGAGGCACTGTTATAAGTGAGTGAGTGGCTGAATATTGTTTTACGCCGCTTTTAGCAATATTCATTCAATATCACGGCGAGGGTATCCAGAAATGGGCTTCACACATTGTACCCATGTCGGGAATCGAACCCGGATCTTCGGCGTGACGAGCGAACGCTTTAACCACTAGGCTACGCCAGCGCCCCCGTGGTGTAACAACTCAATTAACCATATAGCAGTATCGGGTGTGACAATATTTGCGTTGATACAGACGAGACAGCGGTGGCGCATCTAGGACACCACTTGGATGAAAGCAGCCTGGAGGATGTTATTTCAAATGTCAACCAAAGAATGGCCCAACTGAGGTGGCGTTACAGGCTGGTTCTGGTCCTGTCGTGGCGTGACGTCGATCCGACACACCCAAGATTTGTTCTGTGGGGGAGAGGTCTGGAGAAACAGCTGGCCACGGCAGTGTTATGCTGCTTCAAAAAGCATATGACAACACGTGCAACGTATGAGAGGGCCATTTTCCTGCTGCAACGTGACGTTACGTCCCTGCATTTACACTTAAGGATTGAAGTTGTATTTGCTGACGTTCATCAGCTGATGAAGACAGTGCCTCACGTGAGCAAATTCCATGATGCGCTTCATGGTAAATTTGCTCACGCGAGGCACTGTCTTCATCAGCTGATGAACGTCAACAAATACAACTTCAATCCTTATATTGACAGATACATAAATCATAACAAAATAATCAATTAAACATCAAACTTATTGAAAGCGGACAATATCAACGCGGAGAGTCGGGACGTCGTGACGTCATCCATCCCAAATATTCCATTTGGAGTGACATCCCTTGCTTTTACAAACGGCAGAAAATGGAGGCTGCCGCAATGCCATTCGCTTGAAATAGAAGTTACGCCCAGTATAGTTAGCGTTGGAATTGGAAAGACATCCAAAACCGGCTCATGCTGAAAATGGATAAATGTTAACGTTCTGTGAACTTTTGGTGTGTGTCATACTACGACTGCTGATGACGGGGATTACCGCTGGAGGCGGCGCGGTTGGATTTACTGAGGAACGATGTGTGGAGCTCGGTGATTTCTTTTAGTAAGTCGAGCATTCTCTGTTATAGCTTCGAATGGACCATAAGGGACATGGAGTCTGTTTTCAATATTTTGATATTTCACTTACTTTTATCTTTACCTTTTGCAAATTAACACGATTTGTCTTACAAATATGTTATAAATCATGTGTCAAGAAGATATTGAATCGCTGAGAAGTGAAACGAAAATGTCAAAAACTAAAAAGAAAATGTCAAAAAAAACCAACGAAAATATCAACAAACTGAAATGAAAATGTCAAAAACTAAAATGAAAATACAGAAAACTGTTTACACCGCGGTGGAAATGTTATCACCGCGGTGGAAATAGTTTTCTGTGGTTTCATTTTAGTTTTTGACATTTTCGCTTTTGTTTTTGGCATTTTCGTTTTGGTTTTTGACATTTCCATTTTAGTTTTTGACATTTTGGCTTCACATTTCAGCGACTCAATAGCTACTTGAAAGTACATTTTCCATGTTTTCGGTTGTTTTTATACATGATTTATCACATGTTTGTAAGACAAATTGTGTTTATTTGCAAAAGGTTACGATAAAAGTAAGTGAAACATCAAAATATTGAAAAACTCCATGTCCCTTAAGGGTCACCGTACACATGATCTGTCTGACTTCAAAGCTTACATCATTCATAGCCTAAACGGATGTCGCTCTCAGTTTTCCCTAATCATTTTAATGTTATTTTTAGACATTGAGGAATTCCCCTAAAGTAGTTATGTATGTCTCCGCGTGATTGACAACGTAATCACGTGACATACTGACGTTCATCGGGAAATGAACGACAGTCAGCTTGGTAGTGTTCACCTGGGCGAGGTCACCCGCTGCTGTCACTATAAACCGTTGAACATGATCTCGAACAATGTCGTCCCGGTAGCGTACACCTTTCAAATGACCGTTAACAATGAAGTTGTGTTCTCCAATGAGTAGTGAAGTTAACGACGCGATTGACGAAAGCGTCGCTTAAAGTTCTCCTGGACGCATGAGGACCCTTGCGCGACCATCAGAGCTATCCAGATCACAAGCTGGACGCATCTGTGAACAGTATACTGTCCCAGTCCACTCATTCCGCACATGCACCAACCGAATATGGTTGTATTTATGACGAAACGTCACACGTGGACGACCGGCCCATGACAAATCATGAGTGTTGCCCTGTTAAAGATAACGTCTCTAAAGAGATAATATTGAACATTAAAATGTCTGCCAACTTCCGTTTGAGACATTTCGGTTTGCAGCAAACCCACGGCGCATAGACGTCTCAACAAGCCTAGGCATTGCGTAAGCGTTATTTTCAGTTAAACAAAATTCTTTTTATGAGCACCTGAGCCAAACAACATTTTGTGTTGTTCACATTCAAAAAACACGTGTGTGAGTACCATGGTCCCAACCAACACACATTAGTATGCACGTGCAAATAACGACTTTAAAATCGAGATGTCTTCAGAAATATATACTGAAATTTGATAATGAAATTTTATGTGAAGCACATTTACATTTTTCCGTTAGGAAATATTTGAACAAGGTTCGTAACTCAAAAACTGCCTCGTGTAATAAGTCCCTGACCTTTTTATGTGCAAGTTTGTGACACTCTCTCCGAATGAGGGAGATGGTTTGTACACGATACAACCGCCAGACGAACAAGTCTCGTTCAGTGAGTTAAAATTTAACGTCGCATCGGCATTATATCAGCCAGAAAGCAAACAAGGCTCGTTCAAAGCGTACTGTGACATGACCTAATATAGAGTGGCTGGCTGGTGAGTAAACAACTTCATTACATGGTCATCGACAGGAAGACCAGAAAACAAAGAGTGTTTAAAGGAGTTATGAGTTAGTCGGCAGTGTGAACGGATGTTTTCTCGTCCCGAGACTTAAGTTTGGGGATTGATTGAGTAGATGTTCTTGAAATCTGCTGTTAACAATGTGCCAACTGTATCACAGCGGCTAGTCCTGCACCATGACCGTGGAATATATTTATTTTATGAAAAAATAATAATCTAGAAATGCATACAAAAGCAAGTCTAGCCAGCTCAAGCTAGCTCTATTCCACATCAGCATAGGGAATTTTTAATTATTTTTAGAGTCAAGAAGGATCTTGTGTAATATAAGATTTCAGAGACTAAATGTTAGTCTACACAGCGGCCTGTAAATCATTGTGTCAGGACCGAGCAAACCTTGGATTGAAAGTAACCATCCATGCTGTTGGAGAATGTCCTATATTCCAGGCGTGACAGTGTCTGACGCATCCGCAATTAAGTCCGCTCTTGTGACAAAGATGTGCTTCTTGGGACTTTGATAACTGGGAATCCCAATAAGGGAGAACTTGTATGGTGGATTTTGTTATCCTCGTTATCCTAATTACAGGTCGATGCTTTATCAACTGAAGGCTGGTGATATTCAATGAGTGAGTGAGTGAGTTGGGTATAACGCCGCTTTTAACAGTATTCCAGTTATATCACGGCGTGTCAAGCTTAATGTAGGAGGAAGTGATGCAGGTCTCAGACGTTTACCACTTCGGGCTTTCCTCCCACATTAAGCTGACACGCTGTGATATAACTAGAATACTGTTAAAAGCGGCGTTAAACCCTACTCACTCACTCAAATCGCAATACTACTTCTTTAACAGATCAACGTGGTACTGATTTTGTTTTATCACTCATACACAGTACATATTGATAGTATCTTTATTGTTTATACATGTACTGGGGAAAGTACTTCGTTTGAACTCCGAGTTGACCTCACGTTTACAGACGGGGAAACTGTCTATGCCCATTACAACAACTTCCGACTTCGCAATATGTCGTCCTTCTACACCCTTTCTGTCAGTGGCAATTCAGGAAAATGGACGCTGTTTTTCCCGCTGTGATGTGTTCAAGCAGTTCGCTCGTTAGTCGGTCGGGCGGGCGGTTATGACATGTCCTTAAGTGTGAACACAAACTAATACCTTACCAGATCAGAACACCATCTTAGGTGTGTATTCCATCTAATACATACACCAGGGCCCACTTGCACAAAGCGATCTTAGCGCAAAGACTATCGTAAGCCTATGTCAAAGTATGGGAGTTACGATCATCAGAACTCTATCTCAGATGTGTCTTGAATCTTATACCCCACCTATTCCCAACAAGTCCTTTGGTGTGTATCCAGTCATCTAATGTTCCACATTCCGGATGTCGTAGATCCCTGGGCTTTCTCCAGCGTTCAGCTGAAACGGGGTGATATACCTTACAAACTGTTTAAATGGGCGTGAAAGCCAACTCACTCACATACCCATCAGTTCGTATGCCTTACACTCGTGGGACAAAACCACTTCGTGGCAAACCTTCAGCAAAACTGGTCTCCAGAAGAACATTGGAAGGTCTCCCGGGATATATAGATATAATGTTTATATTTCATACTCTCCGTTGTGTTTTATTTCTTAAACTGTCGGGCGATCGGGTAGCCTTGTGGTTAAAGCGTTCGCTCGTCACGCCGAAGACCCGGGTTCGATTCCCGACATGGGTAGTATGTGTGAAGCCCATTTCTGGTGTCCCACGCGGTGATATTGCTGGAATACAGCTCAAGGCGGCGTAAAACCATACTCACTCACTCACCCTACCAACCACTAGTTTATGGCGTTAAAATCAAAATCCAATCAGATCCAACCGTGACTTTTAGAAATTTTAAAGAAAATCACATCACAAAAAAAAAAAAGGCAAAGTCTGTCCCATTAGTTCGCAAAGGTTATAGCCTCCATTCTCTGGGAAGCCGAGGGTGTCATCATGGTAGACTATCTTCCAAAAGGACAGACAGTAAAGGGAGCATATTATGTTTCACTTTTGAGGCAAATACGGGATGAAATTAAAACGAAGACATGGGAAACTGAGAAAAGGTGTGCTCTTTGATCAGGATATTTTCGCCAAAGCACAAATCAAGTCATTTCCATTGTCATTGGCTTTGAACTCCTTTCGCATTCACCTTATTCTCTTGATCTGGCTCCGTCAGACTTCTGTTCCCAAACATGAAGAAAGCTTTAGATGGAACCTATTTCGACTAGAACGGTGACGTCATAGCATCGATGGAGACGTTTTTGACAGCCAAGAGAAGGACTTCTACAAAATTGAGATGAAACACACACACACATCAAATTATCATTATTTATCATTCGAATCTGCTTATCTTAAATCTTTAAGGCATGGAAAATAGTAAAGACAACCATAAACACAAACATATCGAACATAATTTTAATGAACATCTCATAATATGATACAAAGTAGACATGTTGGAGAAGGTACTCCCAGAAATACTGACCCCGGAGAACTGCTCCCATCCCCACACACTTTTCAGAATAAACATCGACACAGAACATGTTCTTGAATTCCGAAGACCATTATGGTCAAACAATGCTTTGTGTTTTGATACTTCTAATGACTGAACAGTTACAGAACAAAGAACTGTTCCTGTAACTTCGGAACCAACATGAAGACCCAATGTTATAATAAGCTTATGCCTGTACATTAGGTTCTTACATTTTAACTGTTACATTAGTTCGCTCAGATACTTGCCTACATTGTGTGTGTGTGTGAGGGGAGAGAAGAGGGGGGGGGGGGGGGGGGGGGGGGCAGTCTCCCGGTGGCAATCTTTCTGGGACATGGGGAAGGAACACTTGCCCTAGATTTGTTGGATATATCAATGTACATTCGGCCCATATACAAGATCATAAGATCACGCTAACTACGAAGCTGGTCCATATATTTTGAAAATGATTCACATGAAGCTTCGATATGTCTTCAATATGTGAATACTTGCCTATCGAAATTATTAATATCAATTTTCACAAGATGACCAGAAGATAAAATATAATAACCATCCAAGATGGCAGACACATATGCATGCTATTACTGTATTATATTGTTTGTTGTTTAACATGTTTAACGCCGCACTCAGCAATATTGCAGCTATATGACGGCGGTCTGTAAATGATCCAGTCTGGACCAGACAATCCAGTGATTGTCATCATGAGCATCGATCCACGCAATTGGGATACGATGACATGCTCCAACCAAGTCAGTGAGCCTGACCACCCGATCCCGTTAGTCGCCTCTTACGACAAGCACAGACATTGAGCGCTTAAAATTTAAGAATTTGCATTTTTCCAACCAGATCGACTGATCATAATAGCTGAATGCCAAATAAACTTAAAAACACATTGAGCAGCACTATTTGTCTTTAGTGATTCACGGTTTCGGTTTCGAACGCTGATTCAATCCCTGTACATTTCATTCGAATCTTAAAAGCTGTATCAAGTTCGTCAGTTCAACAATTTCAGGAGGTAGAAAAAACTCCTTTGTCAATCTTCAGTCAAATGTATCTGTGGTTATCATTGCCATGTCCATTGTTATGTTCATTTTCATGCTCATGGCAGGACCCGATGTGGTTTTCTTTTTTACATTCAACTGGTTCACGGATTTCCCAATATCATATGACCGGGTGTCGAAACACCTAAAGGGATCTTGTATAAGTATTGTTGATTGGTGACATAACATAATTCAAGTCAAATGCTTATTTACCTTCCCCTACTTTCAAATTTCCTAAAATTAGTTTTAAGAAAGCATATTATTAAAACATTTAGTCGACGGTTTCGTAAACTAATCAAAATGCACTTTGCTTGTCATGTTAGCGTCACCATCCACGATTGTTCAGTATATTATGTGTCCATTTTATTATTTGCACTGGATAAGCGAGGATGGAACACCAAATGTTGAGTTTTGAATTCAAAGCCATCTGTCAATCTACAGTGATGTGGTAGAAGGTTGTTAGATCAGTTTATTGTAAATCCTGTTCGCAAAGAGTTTCACAATGTAACTTCCTCCTCGGATCTCGCATACTAGCAAGAGTTGCTTCCCTTGAACCGTTTAGTCTTTTCCGCCGCTTCACACATTTTTGAAATGCCTGTCTTTCATGCCACCAGTTCTCTACATTTCTCTTTGCATTTAATTTATATCAGTATAGCTCTGATTACGGATCTCCAACGAAAATCCATTCGATTCATCTTGTACATGGAGCCTGTCTATATTATGCTGCCATCACATGTATCCATAGATTGTAAATAGGTAATGCTAATGTGGATGAAAACAGGTAAGGATACGTTTTACCAGAATCCACAATTGGATTAAGGCCGCATCACCACTGTTCTTGATAGTTCTCCTCCATTGCAGGAGGTTGTAAGGTTGACCTCTTTAATCCGATTGTTGATAGTTGTCCGGATGAACGGGGTTTTGGACATATGAAACATGGCATTTGATTGGCTAAACAAGTTGTTTTTTCCAGTAACAGGGTATGACACATGCTTGAAGTGGGTAAGAAACCAGATCTGCCCGACACTGCTATACGCCATTACAGTGACTAATAAAATTATCATTTCATTGTAAGCACATTTCGATTAATTGAGGTAAGGTATTTCTTGAGGTAACACTGTGATAAGCTTGCCTTATGATCCAGTTTTATAAATTACCCAAGTGTCATGATGATCATATTTATCTCCCTTTGTTCAAGCACGTTTCCGCTTCCAAGCATGTTTCCATATGTTTGATAAACACACCGTCGAATGAAAACGATAAAAGATAGCTAACGGGCTCGATATATGTGTGAAGATATTCCATGGCAACACTCCAAAAAAGTCAATTTGAATAGGGTTAGCTTCTGATTGCTGGACTTCAAATGTGTTTATGCCCCACAGAGCAATATTTGAGACCAGCAAAAACGTAACAAATTCCCTCCCTGGTTTCCGTCTCTCGTGGTCTTTGACATATGCATACCTCCTTAGAGCGTTCATGATAAACACAGTCTGTACGGTAGCTTGAAACATGCGCAGAACGCTGGAAATAATGATAAGGAGGCTCTGCGCTTGCGCGGAAATGAAGGCTGCTGAGATTATGCTGAATAGAGAAAACGTGTAGATTCCAAGCAGAGATATGAGAATAAGAGATTCTTCCAAATCCAGAGATTTCTCGAGTCGGAATCGGAGACCCTGCATCTTGTAGAATGCTAAAATTACAGCCAACGAGGTGAGTATGTAGATGACGATTTCTGAGAGATGCTCAACCATAATAGCTGCTTCGTTTCGCTCGTGAGAGCCAATCAGAACGAAGAACGTTATGACGGAAATGACGACAGCTACCAATACGAGGATGCCAAGGAATAAGCCTCGACTTGAGCCTGTACAGTCGAGGCTAAGGCGTTGAGCCTTGGCCTTAGCCTCCCTCTGTTCTTCCTGTTCTCGATTGATCCCCCGTTTGCCGATGTTTCGCCACATGACGAACAGAATACCTGAAAATAAATCCAAAATTCAATTCACGGAATATAACTGAACTTAACACTTGACAATTTAAATCATCGTTTTCATTCTTTTCTGATTGACCACGGGTCGTTTAAATTTGTTTAAATAGATTCAAATGTTGAATGTCCATGGTTTGTGGTACACGCTGCTTTTACACACTAACGTCTCTTAGCAATGCACGGATCCGCTTGTCGTGTGTTCGAATCCAAGATCCGACATTCAAAATGAACATTGGTCTGTCAGAATTATATCCGTTGATTACAATAATGTGGTAAATGTCTACGACCTGATTCACTTTCTAATTTCCTCCCATAGTAAAATGACAAGCCGCCGTCATAGGTAAGTTAGGGACAGACCACTTGATTTGAAGGGATGGGGGATTTTATCGAAAAAATTAAATTGTCCCCAAAATTCTTTTTAAAATTAATTATGCGCCAGAGTGTTGAAAAGAAATTGGATGCCACAAGAATTACAATTTTTGAAAGGTGTTTTTCTTTTTAAAAAATCAGGCTCACTGTTTTAAATCCAGAAATATCTGGTTTTGTGGGTGAAGCTGAAAACAATATCTAATCTCGATACAAAATCAGACCTACATACGAGGAATTCTATATAACACCACTGACAAACATCAGTATTTTTTCTGTATTATTGAACCAAATGAGGGATAGCTGTGTATTACTCGCCTTCATGACACCAATGGTAAAATGAAAACACTTCACATTCGGGTTGGGCAAGAAATCGCTTAGTAATCCCTTCGTTACAGAAACAACAAATGAGAAGGCAAATGCAACCTTAATTTCAAATATAGAATACCCCATGCACTAATTCGACTGTACCTGCGCAGATTAGACTGTATTCAATACTGCATGGGTAGAGATAAGGTCCCGACCTCTCCACTACATTCTTCATCAGACTCTCCTGGTGGCAGTGTCGTCCCGGCGACGGCGTAGTTGTCGTTGTAAATGCTGCGAACAACCAAGAAAGGAAGACGTAAGAAGAAATTATTTTCTTCATATCTTGAATGTACTTTAATTTCGTAAAAGAAATAGTTGAAAGGTTCAAGACATCACCAAATAGTTGATATTACTCACAAGGTGATGGAAACAAAAATATCTTGCTGATGAAATTTGCTCGAACCACTGATATGTTGTGGAGTTCATGAAGGTTCACCTAACTACTGATCCTGTGGAGTTGTTCATGAAGGTTCACCTAACTACTGATCCTGTGGAGTTGTTCATGAAGGTTCACCTAACTACTGATCCTGTGGAGTTGTTACTGAAGGTTCACCTAACTTCTGATCCTGTGGAGTTGTTCATGAAGGTTCACCTAACTACTGATCCTGTGGAGTTGTTCATGAAGGTTCACCTAACTACTGATCTTGTGGAGTTGTTCATGAAGGTACCTCGAACCAGTGGTCTAGTGGTAAAGCGGAGGATTTGGGCTTCGATCTCCGGTCGCGTCATACCAAAATACGTTGAAAGATGGTACTTGTTGTTACCCTGTCTCGCGCTCGGCATTAAGGGGCTAAAATAAGGACTGGTCAGCTCGGAGTCAGTATACTGTGTCTGAGTGGGGTATTCTTGTTCAACTGCCGCATGGTATCTCAGTGGGCTGACACTATGAAATCGACATCAGTCTGGACTAGTACACGCAGCCACGAAAACACACACACGTGCATGCACGTCGCTGTAGCGAAGATCTTGGACGCGACGTTAACCCCATGTCACCTCATCTCCTCAAACCACTGATATTGTTGTGGAGTTGCTAATGAAGGCCCCTCGAGCCAAGTAACTGGTAAAATAGTGGCAAATAAAAGTTACGTACCTGGTTGAGGAGTTGCTATTGTGCTGGACCTGTTCGCCGAGTGGACCCTGACGGAGATGTTCCTGATGATGAGAGGCCCCTGTCCCAGCCTCATCTCGCTGACATGCTGCTGCAGCTCCACCAATGTCTCCTCCACTATGTTCTCCACCCAAACACATATGTTCGTGGCAACCAGGTGCATCACGCCAAAACGCGACAGAATCTTGAAACGCTGGATGCATATCTGAAACGCGACAATAGTATTTAATGTTGATTTGGCCATTATGAGACCAAAGTAATTGTTTAAATAAGTCTTCTAATCTTTTTTTAAACAACGACAGAAAAAATGAAATATCTCCAGCATCTTGACTGCCGGGATTCAACCCACTACGATAGATTTCTGGCGTGCCCAAGAAATGCAAGTCTGCACAGCGAATTCCGCCTTCTTCACACTGGGCCACACCTTCTCCAGGAAGTGAGTGAGTAAATGGTGTTTAGCGCCAATGTCTGTTATATTCCAGCATGGATTCTAATAAACACAAGGAGGAGTCAAAGGTTAAACCCCAAGGCAACCCCACCGCCACGGTATTTGACCTTCTTTGTTCGTTGTTTAACGCCGCACTCAGCAAAAGTAAAGCTGTACGACGGCGGTCTGTTAATATTTTGGTCTGGACCAGATAATATCGTGCGCATCGACACAAGCAATTGGGATACGATGATTTGCATAAAAACTCACTCTACCCCGTACCTTCAGGGATCCGGCATATGAGGACAATTTAGAGCATTATATATGGAGGTATATGATTCACCTGAGATTTTGCATCACTACACCAATTAACAATTCAGTTGCAGTTCATCACCGTCGTCACAGTCGTTGTAACCACCCGATCCTTAGTCGCCGAGTGTAAAGGCCAGCATCACTTGATTGTCTGGTCTGTTTACATGCCTGTCACATGGCACTGCTGCTGTGCGGCGTCAGGCAGCAAACACTTTTTTATGCAGTGGTACGTGCTACGACAGGGCAGACAATGCGTACCCTTTTCGAACAACTGTTGTCACCATTGATTTTCAGTTATCCATTCATATAATCTTCACTGCTATTTGCCTTTAACGCCCATTGAAATCTGTTTACTATTCAAGACTGGTTATTCTATGGTGTTGGCGTCTTCTATTTACCTGTTTGTTTGTTTGTTTGTTTGTTTGTTTGTTTGTTGTTTAACGCCGCACTCAGCAATATTCCAGCTAAATGACGGCGGTCTGTAAATAATCGAGTCTGGACTAGACAATCCAGTGATTGACATCATGAGCATCCATCCACGCAATTGGGATACGATGACATGCTTCAACAAAGTCATCGAGCCTGGCCACCCGATCCCGTTAGTAGCCTCTTATGACAAGCATAGTCGCCTTTTACGTTACCTGTAAGTCACAATGGACATGCGGTATACGCCAGGTCGCGCTCACAACAGGGGTGTGGTCCTACCTTGGAGTTGAGGAAGACGAAGTACAGCTGTGAGAAGGTGAAGACGAGGTGGATGATGGGACAGATGCCATGGACGATATCCCGACAGCTGGACATGACGTCACTCTCGAAGAAATCGCCGAACTGTAGACCACTCTTTATCATACTACCGATGCCGAACCCTGAAGGAAGTATTTAATATATGTGACCAACCATGAGACAAAGGACCTTATGGGTGAAAGATCATATTTTCACTTTTCATCATATTTCAAAACTACAGTATCTTCAAAACACAAAAAGGTAGGTGTCATATTATCATCACGTGACTGATCCAATACCAATAATAACATTAAACTGAATAGAATATGCACATTAACCAATATCCATTTGTAGAAGTCAAACGTTGAGATATGGTGTACGGTGCGTGAGCCGGTCTTATTACTGTTGGGCATACGAGAACAGGATTAAACGCCACTTTGAACAGTATTACAATTACATCACGAAGAGTCAGCTTAATTTGGGATGTAAAGCAGAATTAATGATGCCACGAGCACCAGTATGGTTCAGTGAATCAAGCACCATAATCAGAGACAATCTGAGATTCAAATCCATGATCATAGGATTCTGGCATGTCCAAGGGACGCGAAACTGAATAACAATGCTGACTGGGCCAGGTGTGCTTACTGAATAATTTTTCATTTGGGTGAATCCCCCTTTTAAGAGGATTATGACATGGTTGGTCCGGAGATGAATTACTAGCGAGATGCCTATCATTAAACCTAGCTCACTCAATCACTCACTCATCCACCCACAACCTCACTCAAATACTCAAACACCCATACAGTCACTCACCTACAAACCCAATCACCCACTCCCTCGCCCACTCACTCGTCCACTCACTCGCTTTCTCACTCACTCGTCCACTCACTCGCCTACTCACTCACTCACTCGTCTACTCACTCACCCACTCACTGCCTACTCACTCACTCGTCCACTCACTCGCCTACTCATTCACTCACCAACTCACTCACTCAACCACACACTCACCCACACACTCACCAGCCTATTCACTCACTCACCCACTCACTCGCCTACCCACTCACTTGCCCACTCACTCACTCGCCCAATCACTTACTCGCCTACTCACTCACTCATCCACTCAGTCGTACATACCGACTGCACCAAGTCTGAGGTAGAAGCTGCCAGTGTGTGAGTGTGCTGCATCAGAGAAGGTGAATCTGTTCTTGAAGTCCTTGTCCTGCAGTGCCGCTATGAGAGGATCCCGACGTCGTCTCTTCTTACACGGGCACCTGCAGCTGCATCTGTGGGTTCTCAGGACGAAGATATACATGAAGAAGAGGAAGAGGACGCTGACGGCGTACAGGTAGATGTAGAAGCCCTGAAGAGAAGGTGCAAAGGATGATGACGCACAGTTCAAGGTAGCCTGGGTAGAGTTCACCAATATTAATAGAATGGAGATGGAGTACACTTGGTAATCGAGGGAGGGTGAACGTGGGTGAATACATTTCAGGAAAAAATAAGTGAGGTGAGATGAAATGGAATTTAAATTCAAGATTATTGAAATTATTTTGCGTGTTATGTGTATGTGTGTGTGGCGGCTGCATCGTGCTAGCCAACTGAGATACCAGGTCGCAGTTTAACATGAACATCCCACTCAGAATCAGTATACTGACTTTGAGCAGACCAGTCCTTGTATTACCCTCCTGAAGCAGAGCGCCAGGCAGGGTAACAACAAATACCACGTTTAAATGTATTTTTGTATAATGCGGCCGGGGATCGAACCACTGACCTTCCGCTCTACCCACTAGACCACGGAGGTGGTCGATGAAAAAAATGATATAACAATATATGGAAATATATGGACTTGAAAGTTGTACTTTCTACTTCGTTCTTGACGAAGAGAATGCTGACCATGACTTTCATTGGTGGAAGAGTGAGTGAGTGAGTGAGTATGGTTTAACATCGCTTTCAGCAATATTCAAGCAATATCACGGCGGGGGACACCAGAAATGGGCTTCACACATTGTACCCATGTCAGGAATCGAACCCTGGTCTTCGGCGTGACGAGCGAACGCTTTAACCTCTAGGCTACCCGACCGGGAGGAAAGTCTTTTCTGGACGTATGGGAGTCTGCACACCGACATGATGGGTACATGATGGGTCAATTGGAAGCCCAGCAAATATGATTCAAACATTATGATATATTTCATTGTAGCATATCGTGACTATCCCAATTAATTAGAGACACACTCTTGATCTTAACCGTAGAGCATAGTCCCACATTAACGCTCAGATCGTTTTGTGAAACAGGTGCCTTGTCACAGGTGATGTGTGTCTTCCATTAAGTCGCCTGTTCAAGTGCTATTGAAACGGAATAGTCTGGAAATAGATACTATCACCCGCAAGGTAACAAGTATCTCACACCATCTTACGGGACCAAGGAACATACACGAACACCGTGTGCGCTGTGACCATGATTTTACCTGAAACAGATAGGCCCGAGGTTCAGTGGTGAAAGTCTCCGAGATCGGTATGACAAAACCGAGCACAATCACAAACATGGCATACAGGGCGCTGAGGTTGACGAACAGGCTGTCACTGCAACACAAAGAGAGTTCACATTAAACCTGCACATTGAAAGGAATCTATGTATTTCAACCGTTGTAGTTCAGATGCATTGTATATTTAGTATAATAAGGCCATGGGGAACCCATGTCAATCAGAAACCTATTTTAAAAATTGCATATCCCCAGGCTTGGACTACGTTACTTTCTTTTGGCAGAAAACGCGTTAGAAACAATCCCGATATAGTTTAGACAGAGATCTTCGATTGAGAGCCGGACAATGTTTTCAAAAAAGCTCCAAAACTGATTTTGTTTTATTGAATAAAATCAAAAACATATTGACCGGCCTGAAGAAAACCGTTTACTAGACGGGTTTTAAATGACCCGCACAATGGATAGAAACACTGTTTAGCCACACTTTACTAAATATATAAAGCTTGAGTTATATACACCAAACTGAACACCAAATATGCACTTCTAGTTTTATGACATTAAAATAATCAGACATTAAATTCCGATACACCAGTATTCCAAAATGGTATACAACCTTTGGTTCGATTTACTTAACACAGTAACAATACTTTGGTATATTATTACAAGATTCTAGTACACGCTATCTGTTCTACTAATCAATTCCCTTTAATCTAAATCCGTATTGTCAAAATGCAAATAGTGTTCCTTTTCCAATTACGTAAAACCTCCGTAGCCCGAACTCAATTTACGCAATACAACATGATGAATACGAATATGAATACATATTCTGAATGCCTATCAAAGACTTATACAACATGGTGGATACGAATATGAATACATATTTTATTAATGCCTATCAAAGACTTATACAACATGATGGATACGAATAAGAATACATATTCTGAATGCCTATCAAAGACTTTAATACAACATTATGGAAACGAATATGAATACATATTTTAAATGCCTATTAAAGGTTAATACAACATGTTGGATACGAATATGAATACATATTTTAAATGCCTATCAAAGACTAATACAACATGTTGGCTACGAATATGAATACATATTCAAAATGCGTTTCAAAGACTTTAATACAACATTGTGGATACGAATATGAATACATATTCTAAATGCCTATCAAAGACTAATGATGGATACGAACATGAATACATATTCAAAATGTCTATCAGACTAATACAACATGTTGGATACGAATAAGAAATTCTAAATGCCTATCAAAGACTAATACAACATGTTGGATACGAATATGAATACATATTTAAAATGCCTATCAAAGACTTTAATACAACATTGTGGATACGAATATGAATACACATTCAAAATGCCTATTAAAGACTTTAATACAACTTGACGTTGCATTCTGGTTCCTGCTGAATCCTAAGATAAAACGCAATGTCATTGTCTCCTACACTTATATGAGAGATTCCTGTGTCACAGGGTCACCTTTCACACACGGTCTCCTACTTACATGAGAGGTTCCTGTATCACATGGTCATATGACGACCTACTGGCGTTCCCCCTCCGTTGTTTGTAAATGGGGGTGGGAGGAGGGGTGTCGGGGAGGAATGCATCTTCGGCTGTCGTGGGACTTGCCTCACTCCCATCTTGGCATATACCTGGAAATACAGATCGTGTTAAGTATCAGTCACTTGAACGTTACATACCAACATGAAATATTATTGGTTCATTCAAATAGGGGACACGGGGCTCAGTTATCGTGGTGCAACTCCCGGATTCGCCCGCTTGTTTGGTTTGTCTGTATAATACCTGTGCTCGTGGGTTTCTACGGCCTGCGTGGGTTTTCTATTACGACCAAACTGCCCTGTGGTCTTGTGGATAGAGTGTCTGCCCGGAGAAAGAAAGGTCGGTGGTTCGATCCCCGACGGCGTCATACCAATTGACGTTAAAAGATGGTACCTGTTGTTACCCTGCACTCGGCATTAGGGGGATACAACGGACGGATCAGCTCGGAGGCTGAGTGGAGTATTTATGTCAAACTGCGGCACGGTATCTCGGTGGACTAGCACGCATCTTGAACGCGTCGTTAAACCCCATTTCACCTATTACGACCAGTGTGTTTTGAAGGGATATATTCAGCTCAATCACCACTGATAAATAGTAAACGATTGTTCTGGATAACCATAAAAAGGTTCTTCCGTTTGAAATCTATTTACAGTCTAGGTCTAGTTGGTCATTTGTATCAAAAGTGTAATCTTTAACCGCTGAATTGACTTGCATAACAAACCCCTAGTCTACAGATGCAAAATGTAGGTTCTGAGTCACTTGAGTCGGACTTGCAGGGACAGCCTATTAGCCAGAGCCTTGTCCGCCTTTAAATGTGAACAGTGGAGTCTACCAATCAATCATTATTCATGGCACTGATGAGGCCAAAGGCCTATAGTACATAGTAACAAATTCATACTTTTTCTTAGTTTCATACTACAGTAAACTACGGTTATTACGAACTCCATGGGACCACTTATTTTAGTTCGTTATAACCGTAGTTCGTTATAAGCATATATACTGCATATATACAACACATGGACAGGACTACAAAATCAGTTCGTTATATCGGTCAGTTCGTTATAAGCGTGTTCGTTATAACCGTAGTATACTGTATGATAATTGAACAGATGAACTTCTCATAGTTTCTGTACAATGTCATTAATTTACAAAATTTGTCACCATTTGAGTTGTGGTAGAAAAAGTTATTTACTACTATAATACTGGACAGTATTAGTGGAGCCAGTAAGCGAATGACTATCGCTAGTCAGGTTTATTATTCCAGCTACATCACGGCGGAGGGGAATAATCGAATCCGGGCCAGACAAACCAGTGATTGAAAGCATGAGCAACGGTTCCTACAATCAGGGCTAGACTGACAAAGGTAACGCAATGTGACTAAACAGTCCTCATTATAGCGTGACAAGTGTGGGAGCCAGCACACGTAAACTACGCACGCATATACCACTATAGACTGGGGAAGTTCCCATGCTATTATAACAACATTTAAATAATGTCTCAAATAACAAAACAAAATTATCAAAAAGGGAAGGAAAATTAAAACTACAACATTTTTAAAAGAAAAGTGAAAAAATAGAGTTCTGTTTCAGAGGCTTTTATGCAACACATCGGGATCGAGTAAAAATTGTTCATTGGCTTATATATCGCATTTTTTTAATTCATATGGGAAACATGGACTGTTTCGAGACCAGTTTAACACATACACAAGTGACTCCTTCCGAAATAATTATATCTATATCCTATCTTTAAACCCACGCATCAAGACAGACACTGATTTACTTTAATTTAACGGCACTGTCGGTATTTTATCAAAAGTCGATTAAAGATTAAATGCGATTAAAAACAACTATCTTTGTGGGCGAGTTCGGGGAGTGCTCCTCAGATGAAACGCTTCCTGGCAGAGTAGAGCTGATCGTCCGTGCTCCTAATCTCTACAGTCACCCAGGCAGCAAACAACCTAATGAGACTGTCTTCAAATGCGATAAGGTCGAGGCAATAAAAGCCCAGATGTGTTAGCGTTACGCTTCAGAATTTGCTTGTCGGAATGACAACAGCGTCAGGAGTTAGAAATGTAATTGTGCTGTGTAGATGAAAAACACTCCCAGGTTGACACTGATTCGTAATAAAAACGATGGCGTTGTGTGGAGTTTGAAGTCAAATGACAAGATAGGTACTCGGGTAAGCAGCGATAGGGATTAAAAGAAAGCAAGGTTGTAAGTCGGCAAATTGTGTTTGTGAATTGTTGTATTCTTCTTAAGCAACAACATTTGTTACTTAACAGGCTGCTACTTCTACGTCCTCCACAACGACAACTGTCACTCCTGCGTTGACAGCCCTACAGTTGCGGAGAAACGGCTACGAAGGTGCAACATAGGCCACGATGGCTGAAGTACATACAGTCCACGAAGCGTGTCTGTGAGCACCGGCGAACATAAGGTAACCTGACTGACTGTGTTCAAGGTCCAATTATTACAGACCGCCATAACAAAGCTGTAATGCTCAATTTATACAAAATAACTACCTTATCATTCACTTTTGACTGCACCAAGTGAGTGAGTGAGTGAGTGAGTGTGATTTTACGCCGCGGGGGACACCAGAAATGGGCTTCACACATTGTACCCATGTCGGGAATCGAACCCGGGCTTCGGCGTGACGAGCGAACGCTTTAACCACTAGACTACCCGACCGCCCCTGCACCAAGTGAAGGGAAGTGGATGAATTCTAACGTCCAAGATTATTGCTGCTTGTACTAGTCCGGACTGATGCCGATTTATAGTGCTAGTCCACTGACATACCATGCCGCAGTTTAACATGAATACCCAACTCAGACACAGTATACTGACTCCGAGACTACCACTCCTTGTTTTAGCCCCTTAATGCAGAGCGCCAGGCAGAGTAACAACAAGTACCATCTTTTAACGTGTTTTGGTATGACGTGGCCAGGGATCGAACCGACTGGACAGTATGATTGATGACATTGTATGACATCTGGTGCGGTAAATATAAGTGTTTACTTGTTTACTAATCCAGTTTCACAAGTTTTGTGAAATAAATGTTTAAAACACAAAAATCGAATAGCTTAATCAAATCCATGTATACTTTTAGATATACTGACAATAGGAATGACGCACTTTGGATATAACGAACTATATTTAGTCGCTCCTAACATCAGGAGTTGGCTGTATCCTTGCGTCAAGGCTGTACTGAATGGTAAGTCTATTGGTGCATAATAATGCTACCCTTACAATAGTGAGTGAGTGAGTATGGTTTTACGCCGCTTTTAGCAATATTCCAGCAATATCACGGCGGGGGACACCAGAAATGGGCTTCACACATTGTACCCATGTCGGGAATCGAACCCGGGTCTTTGGCGTGACGAGCGAACGCTTTAACCACTAGGCTACCCGACCGCCCCTTATCCTTACAATAGGCAAGTCTAGATAGACGCACAGTACCTGTTCTTATTTATATACAAGAAATGATTTAAACTAATAATTATTGCCTTGGAGACTTGTGCAGGTCCAGCTACATGTCATTGTCCTGGCAGTTGATGGGACTACTAGGGGGCACGGATGGCCCAGTCGTCCAGGGCGCCGCAATTCGATGTACAGAGTTGCGTCCCTTGGGCACGCCAGAAACCTATGATTGTTGATTCGAATCCCGCTTCGCCCCGATTATGTTTCTAGGTTTGTCAGCGCCATACCCGCGCTCGTGGGTTTCATCGAAGTAGTAAACGTCTGAGACCTGCATCACTTCGGACTTTCCTCCCACATTAAGCTGACACGCCGTGATATAACTGGAATACTGTTAAAAGCGGCGTTAAACCCAACTCACTCACTCACTCACTCACTCGCTGATGGGACTACTAGAAAGTCCACCGCCACTTACTCTCCATAAACTCCTCTATTACAAATATACATTTACATTCTTTTCAATGTCCAGTTCTAGACGTGAACAGCTGAGGAGCGCTAGAATAACATATGCATATTTCCACAATCCTGGTATCCAAATTCAGGTCATATTATCCCATGATCGAAGAAACCTTTTATACTTTATATATAGTGTAACCATGTACCCATATTTTCAGTACCAATGAATAGCTGCAAGATTGTTGATGCAATGATCCCTCGCTCCCCTATGAATAGACATCCCTTGTAGAAAAGAACTACACTTACAGCTAGAAGATTCCCACGGGCTAGCTGGCTGTGCTACCATTGAAACACAAAGACATGTCAGATGTCATATTTTGACGAACGGGTGCCTGCACCCACTGAGCAGTCAAAGACGTTCCCGTCGCATCCTCAACAAAGACAAAGATGTGAACAGCCTGGTAGCTCCGGTTGTATACCATGTTATACAGGACTCCCCAATGGAACAAAAACTATATTTTGGTATTTTGATGTGTTTTAATACTTGGTTTGCAGGCCCACACACAAAGCTCATCATTTATTTCTTACAACGGCCGTTTATTCTTCTTGTCGAAACTCATGTATTTCCGTAATGAAAACTTATTTTATATTTTAAAAAATGTAAAAAATGAAGCGAAGTTTCACGTGTCACAAAAATCATTTTCATTTTTTTTTAACTTTACCAGGACATTTGTTATCAGATTTTTTTTAAGCCGTTAAGCAGGTGATTAAAAAGATGTCTAACCTTGCACATATGGAGCCAATATGAAACCCATTGGGTTGTGAAATTAATTTCCACCGTTTTCTTAACCGTGAGTGGTGCTTTCAATCAATTAATGACATTTTAGCCAACAAACTTTGAGCAGAAAGAAGTACTTCAACACTGCACTTAATTTGCTCATACGGCGAAAGCTATTATTACAGTCATCGTTAGTCTTCAGACGCCTACCTTTATACAACGGACATTACTTAATAACACTGAAGGGGTCGTGGTCGGCACAGGTACTACAGATATGTACCCAAGGTACGTTTCTTTATACAGAAAGGTACCATGGCCAAAACCAGATTAGGTACCTTAGGATGAGTCCATCCCGCCGCAGGCCGTATTGCGCAATGCGATTAACCGGTTTCTTGAATGCCAAACCGCGGTAAAATTTAAACATGGCAGCACGCTTTGTATAGTTTTCTCTCGGCATCTCCTTTCGAGAAACAGATCGATACTGTCATATTATTGGATGAGATCCATTCCAGTAGGCTATATACAAAAACGAGCAAACACAGTAACTTTACTCTAATATTCCACGATGCACAGCATTATCCTGCTTGCACTCGACATCAGGCGAACCAGAATAACATGAACCGGTTTCAGTTTGTGGTTTAGGAATATGGACTTGCCCGCCGTTTTGGGTACAGGGTACCTTTCTGTATTCTGATTTTGGCTAGGGTACATTTCTGTATACAGAAACGAACCTGGGGTACATATTTGTTGTACCTGTGCCGACAACGACCCCTTCAGCCTCAATGACAGCAATTCTTTGATCTGGACATCTGCAAAATTTCATTGAAACGGTAACGTCCGGTTTAAAGGAATTTGATATCCAGATTCATTGGTGAATGCCTTTCTAGAACCCAGATTCCGCAAACCAAACTTGGAGGAGTAATAGAAAAGTTTAATACATGCCTAATATATGTAAATGGCAAAAGTCGTAACTTTTTGGGAACTCAATATTACTTCAATGACCACGAGCGTGACAGCTGGTCCACACGTGCCTTGACTCGCAGTGTTCAGATAAGCTTCATGATGATCACAGTGGGTGGGTATTAGCCCCGTCTTAGCGCCCGAGACTGCGTCAACAAACCATCGCGGTCTGACAGCTGTGTTTGGCCGAATCGGCAAACATTACGCAAGGAGTTCCCACTGTAAAAAGGATTACGGGGCTTTGAACTCGCTTGGAGCTACCCGTGTTTACAAACTTCAGGTCTAACATCCCGCCGTCAGTTCGTCTATCTCCCGGGCCCTCGTAAATAAATTGAAAAAGGAGTCTAACTCAAGTCTAGAACGATTGGCAAGACAAAGGATTATTCTGGGCTCCATTTGGAATTTATATTTTTTTATTGTGTAGATATATATTTTTAATAAGTAATTTTATTTCTGGGACCAAATGTCAGTCTATCCATCAGTGTCTATGTCAGTGTATGTATAGCTCAGAACAGCTTGCTTCCGTGTTACTGTAGACTTGCACAATTCTCTAAGGTAATAATTATAAGCTTAAATCATATGTTCTAGATTATGTAAATAATAAGAACAAGTTGTAAGAGACTGTGATGTCCACACATCTAGACTTGCCTGTTAGGAGATAGAATTACTACACATCCATGGACTTTTCTTTCAGTGCAGCCTTGGAGCAAGGCTAGCGTTACTGGCTAGCCCTTAATGTGTTGAGGGTATTAGAAAGTCCCCAAGAACCCCCTAAATTAGTAACATGAACCCATGCCATTCTATATGAAGGTCATTTTATCAGAAATAAAACATGTAGAATAGGGCGAATTCCTAAAGCGTCAATTGTTAGTCAAGTAAAACGTTTGACAATGTTTCTTGTTGAAATGATCAAATTTTCTTTGGCAAATAAAATTTGCCTTAAAATTTAACAGTGTGGAAAAGGTTTGAAAATGTTGGTATTCACGTGTCTTGATGCTACGTACTTACTTTGTTATTACAAGTTTTCAGAAACTCTTGAAGCAGTATGATGATGCTGTAATTTGATATACAAACTAGCACCGTCATAAACATGCTAGTACTGATGACTTTTACTAAAACATGTTGGGCCTTGGAGGTGAAAGAGTTAGCTTTCGATGCGATGCGATAGACGTTAAAAGGGGGTACTTGTTGGTACCCTTTCTGGTGCTTGGCATAAAGGGGCTAAAACAAGGACTGGTTGGCTCGGAGTCAGTATGCTGTGTCTGAGTGGGGTATTCGTGTTAAACTGCGGCATGGTATCTCAGTGAGCCTGCACTATAAATCGGTATCAGTCCGGTCTAGTACACGCAGCCACACACACACACACACACACACACGCACGCACGCACGCACGCATGCACGCACACACACACACGTACATGCTCGTCGCTATATTAAGTGCAATAATCTTGTACGCGACGTTAAACTCCATTTCACCTCACCTTGAAGGTGAAATTGTTAGCTCGTGGTGCGAAAGATCCCCACATGGGTACAATATACTTCGTGTCCCTCGCCATGACACTGCTGCGATATTGCAGCGTGAAACCTCAAAACCCAAGCTACTCATTTGCATTGCAACTCGCATCATTATAAGGCTATAAGGAATATTTCGACATCTCCATGAAGAAATATTGGGCGGTCAGGTAGCCTAGTGGTTAAAGCGTTCGCTGGTCACGCCGAAGACCCGGGTTCGATTCCCGACATGGGTACAATATGTGAAGCCCATATTAGTGTCCCCCGCCGTGATACTGCTGGAATATTGCTAAAAGCGGCGTAAAACCATACCCACTCACTCCGTGAAGAAATGGAGTGTGAAACAGGTGACTGTGTTTTGTTCCTGGGCCCACTTGCACAAAGCGATCTTAGCGCTAAGACTATTGTAAGCCTATGCTAAAGTATGGGAGTTACGATCATCTTAGCGCTAAGATCGCTTTGTGCAAGTGAGTCCTGGTGGTTGCGATTTCATTTCTTGTAGACAATAAACAACTACCAGATGACAAAACCGACAAACACTTACTGGATTTGGGTCACTGATTTACGATAAGAAATCTAATCGCCATCTTAACCTTGTGGTCAAACTGAAATGCCGAATGGACAGCTCTTGAAGTTTAAATATCTGAATTGTTTGTTTTCAATGGTCAAGTTTAGCGTTAATGGCCAACTGTCGAAATAACTGTGTGTGCTTTGACTATAAATCTATCACGGACATTGTCCAGCTTCACTTGACCTCCGAGGGGCGACAGATGGGGGATTGAGTTCCCACTTAAAGAGGAAATTGAGACGAGTGAAATATCTAAGCGCCTCGTCAAGTGGCAATTCGGTGGTTAGCTTGACACTAAGACAGTACAAAGGTATTCTTTAAGGTGCTCTGAAATTAATAAATGTCAAATGTTTGAAGGTTTAAATTGCAACATTAATCTCCGATTTTATCTTCTATTTTACGTTATTTGTAAATAAATCTGTTGAAAAACAGCATAGGTAGGAACACAGTATGCGAGCGTGGTTCGATATAGCGTTCGACAGAACCTCGGACGGATTTTGACTTGCACAGGGGGGACACAGTAGGACTTCCACAGAAAACTGACAGATTACAACAGAAAACTACAATGGTCAAGGAATCGGTAACATAAATAATGATAACGTAACCAAAACTAAGAAACAGCATCATTAATCTGAGGGCATGCTCCCGAAAACATGGAAACAGCAGCACAAAAACACACAGACCGCAGCATTCAAAACTAGGCATACAAAATATCGCTGACCATTGATATTGATATTGATCCGTGATATTGCTGGAATGTTGCTAAAAGCGGCGTAAAACCATACACACTCACTCACTCACATGCATGACTTGATTTCATGAGTAACTGAAAAGCCGTTTTCACGTGCAAGTCATGGAAATTTCCAAGGGTTTCTTTGGCACGCTTATGACTCATATCGCTGTCACAAATCGGTCAGTTAATGAAGTGAATATTGGTCATACTAAGGTTCAATAATACTGTGAGAAACGACGCTAACGTTACACGTGAAGCAGGTGGTCCACAAGAACGGGCTGCCATTCCACAAGGTGTGAACCTCTGGCTTCTTGGTTCCATGGGCAGAAGTGGAGTCATTCAGGCCAATGCCGGACACATACAGTACTTGGCTTTACGACTGTCGTGCTTGAGCTAGTGACGTAACGGCATATGCAAATACTTATACGTTAACGTTTGCTGCACTCTGTTTCACAGCAAGTCTTGAAGAAGTCACGGAATGAATGTCTTGGAGGGAGTATAGTTCTTTTGCAGTTGGTTTGCGGTTATAGTAAATTCGACATTATGATAAGTTTAGCTTAATATTGAGGGTTGTAGGCTTCGACGTAATTTCAAAAAGTCGGTCAATTATTTCATTTTCAAAATGATCGTGGTGCATTAGTGTTGTCACATCAGCAAACCTTCCACTTAGTGCGTAGCTGTCGCCAAACGAGCGCCATGGGGACTTCGACACTAACCCTTTAAAGCGTCATTTTCTCATTATAGATTTTCAGTGGCGCTTCAAATAGCAGATATTTAATTAACTTGACGCCAATGTGCGTCTCATGGAGCACTGACTGTCATACTGGCGCCGTGATTCCACAGACAAAACATTAAGTGAGAGTTGAGTCGGTGCACAGTCGGTACAGGCCTCGACTGTACAACACAGGCTTGCCTCTGTGTCGTATAATGACATCTGGAGCCAAGGAGCCCGGTGGTCTAAAATAAAGAAGATGTTACTTGACATGTGTAGGATGTTAGCTGAACCAAGTCATGTATAAGACATTGTATGGTCCATGTCATGTGGATGATGTTGTATGAACCACGTGTAGGATGTTGTATGAACCATGACATGTGGATGATGTTGTATGAACCATGACATGTGGATGATGTTGTATGAACCATGACATGTGGAGGATGTTGTATGAACCATGACATGTGTAGGATGTTGTATGAACCATGACATGTGGATGATGTTGTATGAACCATGACATGTGGATGATGTTGTATGAACCATGACATGTGTAGGATGTTGTATGAACCATGATATGTGTAGGATGTTGTATGAACCATGACATGTGGATGATGTTGTATGAACCATGATATGTGTAGGATGTTGTATGAACCATGACATGTGTAGGATGTTGTATGAACCATGACATGTGTAGGATGTTGTATGAACCATGACATGTGTAGGATGTTGTATGAACCATGACATGTGTAGGATGTTGTATGAACCATGACATGTGTAGGATGTTGTATGAACCATGACATGTGTAGGATGTTGTATGAACCATGACATGTGTAGGATGTTGTATGAACCATGACATGTGTAGGATGTTGTATGAACCATGACATGTGGATGATGTTGTATGAACCATGACATGTGTAGGATGTTGTATGAACCATGACATGTGTAGGATGTTGTATGAACCATGATATGTGTAGGATGTTGTATAAACCATGACATGTGGATGATGTTGTATGAACCATGACATGTGTAGGATGTTGTATGAACCATGACATGTGGATGATGTTGTATGAACCATGACATGTGGATGATGTTGTATGAACCATGACATGTGGAGGATGTTGTATGAACCATGACATGTGGAGGATGTTGTATGAACCATGACATGTGTAGGATGTTGTATGAACCATGATATGTGTAGGATGTTGTATGAACCATGACATGTGGATGATGTTGTATGAACCATGATATGTGTAGGATGTTGTATGAACCATGACATGTGTAGGATGCTGTATGAACCATGACATGTGTAGGATGTTGTATAAACTATGACATGTGTAGGATGTTGTATGAACCATGACATGTGTAGGATGTTGTATGAACCATGACATGTGTAGGATGTTGTATGAACCATGACATGTGTAGGATGTTGTATGAACCATGACATGTGGAGGATGTTGTATGAACCATGACATGTGTAGGATGTTGTATGAACCATGACATGTGGATGAAGTTGTATGAACCATGAAATGCGGATGATGTTGTGTTTACCGTGACATGTGAACGATACTGTATAAACGTGCATGTGTTGTGTATGTGTGGATGTTAAGTTTCGCCATGGAAGGACTGTCGGTCTGTTCGGTTCCCCGGTATAATTATGTAATAAAAGGACATTGATCGGGGTCAAGACTAGCTCTGAAACGATGACGTCATATGTTTTGTAGCAGTAGAAGAAGGAGGAGAAGGACCAGCAGCAAAAGGATGAACAGTAGTAGTAGTGGTGGTAGGAGTAGCAGCAGTAGCAGAAGCAGTTTTAGCAGTAGTAGTAGAAGTAGTAGTAGCATCATTATTAGAAATAGTAGCAGCAGTAGTGGAAGCAGTAGTAACAGAAATAGTAGAAGTAGTAGTAGTAGCATTAGTAGTTGAAGTAGTAGTAGTAGTAGTAGTATAAGCTATAGTAGCAGTAGTTGTAGAAGCAGTAGCTGTAGTAGTAGTAGTAGTAGAATGTGCAGACCACTGCTCCCCCTCCCCTCACAAATGTGTTCAGTACTCTGTACATCTTGAGTAGATTATTTTTGTTTATCTTCCACCGTTTCATCGCAAACATCCGGATACGACATAGGTTAACCTTTACTTATCTTACAAACATCTCTATACTGAGCTGCTGGCGCGAACCATCATCATCCGTACTCCCGCGCTTACACATGATAAACAAGAGCCCTTGGGATGCAAGCTGCGGGCAGGTGGGGTGCGCCAAGGAGGACCTATACAGCGTTAATGTTCACGAATATAAGCAACGATGCTCAGATGCATTTTATGTTTTATCAAAGATTTTGTTTACAGCGTTCGTTGTTGACGAATGATATATGAAACGCAATAAGACACGCATGTGAGAGCTGGGACGGTTTGGGAGCCTAGTGGGTAAAGCGTTCTCTGTCACGCCAAAGACCGGGTTTGAATCCCCAAATGGGTACAATGTGTGAAGCCCATTTCTGGTGTCCCCCGCCGTGATATTGCTGGAATATTGCTAAATAAGGTGTAAAACCAAACTCACTCACTCACTGAGTGGAGGATAAGAATTTAACGCCCGTGAGGAATCATATTTTGGGATAATCTGGGATTCGAATCACGAATCCTCTGCTTGGGATTTGTGACGTCTTAGACTACATAGGTACGTGGGTAAAAATCTTAAAATAAATACGAATTTCTTTATAGTTTATATAAAGTTTGGTGAATGAGTGAGTAATCTTGGTTTGACGCCACTTGAACAGTATTTCAGTTATATCACGGCCGGTGAGCTTCATGTGCGAGGAAAGCCCGACGTGATGCAGGTCTGAGACGTTTACCACTTCGGTGAAACCGACGAGCACGGCTATGGTAAAAATAATATGAGAAACATAATCAGGGCTAAACTAGGTTTCGAACCCTCGACCACACATCTCTGCACAGCAAACAGTAGTAAACTGCAGCCCAGTTCATGTTCTGGTATAGCAGACGTAAAACTAGTTTAGTTAAATCAGCCTTGTATACAAACAGGGCAGTCTTCTAATCACCCTTGGCTCCGACCTTCTCCATTCTAGGTGCCAGACCTATCCCCCTTGACAGTAGGTAATATGTAGCAAAAGTTCACACTCAGGTCAGCTAGGACTAAAGGTAAGTAAAACCAAACTAAAATGCTTCTGGGACGGATACTTGACGTAAAATGGATCACCGTGTCCATCAAAAGGCCTACACAGACGGGCTATCAAGAATTGATAGATAGTCCGACTAAGCAGGTCTGAGCGGAGTTGATGAGACAGGTGGCTTTCTAACATTCACTCGTTCTATGTTTTCTTAAAGGAAACATAGGAGAAAAGTGCTTTACATGAGTGAGTGACTTTTTGGTTCTACGGTGTAGGCAGTAATATGCCAGTCCTATTTAGGCAGCAGGTTCTGAATATAACCTTCACTGGAGAACAAACTACCAATACTACCATCTTCTCACGTATGTGAATGTATCGTTGTGGAAAACGAAGAGTTCTTGAGGACAAAAGAAAGAGTACGTGTAGATGAGAGTCTGACCATTTAATACTGGTGGGGTGGGATCGGGGCAGGGGTGATGGGGCTGTGTCTGGATGGGGGTGGGTTTTATGACATCCCGTGATAAGTATTGTGGGTTTTTTTAATTTTTTTGTTTTGGGGTATTTGGTTTTTTTGCACTATCATATGTTTTACCTAACCTTATATCTTAACCGGAAATGATGATTAGAATTAACTGCTCCTGATGTCTCAGCATTGTCAGTTGACATTCATGCATCGTCGATGTCAGACATGTGTACGCCACTGTCAGTAAATCTTTCATCCAACGAAAGTAGTTGAAGCCTCTATCTAACAAGGGTTAGAAGTATGGCGAATTCAACGTATTTGTTCAATTTGTTCTGAAACAAGTTAGTTCTTGTGAAAAAGGCCAACATCCAACCCAGACCCTTTCGAAAGTATAATCCGAACAATTCCCAATACATATGTTTACAGGACGACTTGTACACATAAAAAAACACCCCAACAGCCAAACCCCGACCTCTTGCTGTGCAACCTGTCGTCAAAACCAAGACATCTTCTCACTTTTGAAACATGCGTGGATGGTAATTGTGGATGGTGCTGTAGGCATGTAGAGGGTGAGATCGCCAAGTTGGCAGAGACTATCACTTCAGTCTTGGCATTTTGTGAGACACATGATATTACACTTCCCCCATAATCTACATATCAAGACTTTTTCAACGTAAATGTCAGAGGGCGTGGCAGTCTGGTGTAGAAATATACTTGCATACACTGATATCAGGATTGTTGGCGAGTTGGCATGCTCTTTCTACCAAGATTTCAAACAACATCATACGACCCTTGCTAAAACGTTGCTTGATCAGTGTTGCATTTAAGGCCTCGGTAAAGCTTTCGAAACGTTTTATGGTAGACATGTGAGGGACTTTTAGAAATATGATGCATAAATGACAAAAATGATGTCCGATGCAATTCCCTATTTTGGCGTGTAGCATATTTTTCCGTGTTATTTTACTTGCCTTTACATGTGTTTGTGATTCATAAACAAATGTTCATGATATAGACGGAATCGGACATTTCTTATGATTTTGGTTTGTGTGTGTGAGTGAGATTGATTTTACGCCGCTTTTAGCAATATTCCAGCAATATCATTTCGGGGGACACCAGAAATGGGCTTCACACATTGTACCCATGTCGGGATTCGAACCCGGGTCTTCGGCGTGACGAGCGAACGCTTTAACCACTAGGCTACCCGACCGCCCCTTATGATTATGGAAATGGTCTTTTCTCTGTTATTTACCTTTATTTGAGTCACCGAAAAAATCCTGAATCCAGTGAAATGGATAACAACAATGTAACTGTTCGACTGGTATTTTATCATCGCCCTAACGAATTTTGAAATATATAACCAATCAACAACCTGACACTGACCTGCGATTGTACAGGCAACCACATGTTACTCATTGCATGGCTGCGTGGCAAGTGCCAATTTAGAAGAAAAACATTTACATCATGAAAATTAATTCCTTCCTCCTGGGAAACTAAACAATTATTATCCCCAAATGTCAAAAATAATATTTATCATGCTTATCGTCCCTGCTGAATCGTTTATCCGTACCCCGTTGGGTGTCTATTTTGTCTTACATCTGGAAAATGTTTGCCACAATATTGATGCTTTGAGCTAACACGTAGCTACTGGAGTACCATCTGTACTTTGACATTTGGTAGGATCTGCTGGTATTCGGCTTAATGCTTATCTTATGACGCATGGACATGGGTTCATGTATGTACCTTTGAGGGAGCACTCAACGTTCAGTGTATATAGATGCATGTGTAAACAAGTATGACTAGCTACAGGTGTCTTGAGAGCGCTATCTCGGACCGCCTCCGTGGTCTAGTGGTAGGGCGTCCGCGTCATACCAAAATTCGTTTAACTTAAAAGATGGCACTTGTTGTTACCCTGTCTGGCACTCGGCATTGGTGAGTGAGTGAGTATGGTTTTACGCCGCTTTTAGCAATATTCTAGCAATATCACGGCGAGGGACACCAGAAATGGGCTTCACACATTGTGCCCATGTGGGGAATCGAACCCGGGTTTTCGGCGTGACGAGCGAACGCTTTAACCACTAGTAGGCTACCCCGCCGCCCCCACTCGTTATTAAGGGGCTACAGCAAGGAGTCAGTATACTGTGTCTGAGTTGGGTATGCATGTTACACTGCGGCATGGTATCACAGAGTGCTAGCACTATACAACCGGCATCAGTCCGGACTAGCACAATCAGCTACACACTACACACACACACACACACACACACACACACACACACACACACACACACACACACACACACACACACACACACACACACGTGCAAGCACGTCGCTATACAAGTGCAGTAATCTTGGACACGACGTTTCACCTCACCTCACCTCACCTCACATCACATCACATCACATCACATCACATCACATCACATCACATCACATCACATCACCTCACCTCACCTCACCTCACCTCACCTCACCTCACCTCACCTCACCTCACCTCAAATCACCTCAAATCACCTCAAATCACATCACATCACCTATGAGCGCTATCTCAGTTTTCATGTAAATGAATCAGTATCATTGTACGCCGCTTCTAGCAATATTCAGAAATATCGATTTCAGAATGAAGAGTATTGTTTGTTTGTAAGAATGGACTCCACTGAACCATCTCGAGAATCGAACCCGAATGACCTTCTCGAGATACCAACCGCAGCTACTGCATCTTATAAAACGTTGTGAAGATATATTTTTATCAATGATTGGCATTAGCTAGCTTTAAGTTCCTGATATTTTTGCAGGAAACGTCAGGTGTGGTCATAAATTGAGTATGACGTACACCTGTCTGCCCGAACTTATCAACTAATTTAAAAGTTGATCTGATTAAATGATGCTTTTCCTCTATTTATTTCTTCTTCATTAAAGAACGCTATGTAACCAAGGAAGGAATACAACCCGTGTCTTTGCCGCGACGGAGTGATTCTTGGACGATTACGCAACCTCATTACTCCTCAGCGACTATAACATCAATACAACATAAGCGTGGTCAATCATCTGGTTTTGATTACTCGATGTCACACCCGGGCCCACTTGCACAAAGCGATCTTAGCGCTAAGATGATTGTAACTCCCATACTTTAACATAGGCTTAAGATAATCTTAGCGCTAAGATGATTGTAACTCCCATACTTAAGCATAGGCTTAAAATAATCTTAGCGCTAAGATCGCTTTGTGCACGTGGCCCCTGTCAGGTTCTGTCCTAAAACACTTCCCAATACGTGTCTTTAATACGGGCCCAGTCGTCTAAGGCGGCGCGATTCGCTGTACAGAGTTGCGTCCCTTGGGGACACCAGAAACCTATGATTGTGGGTTCTAATCCCGGTTCGCCCCGATTATGTTTCAAGGTTTTTCAGCACCATACCCGTACTCGTGGGTTTCACCGAAGTGGTAAACGTCTGAGACCTGCATCACTTCGGGCTTTCCTCCCACTTTAAGCTGACACGCCGCGATATTACTGGAATTCTGTTGAAAGCGGCGTTAAACACAACTCAATCACTCACTTAATACAGTCAGAATGAGGATCAGGTGGCCACAACGACTGTTTGAGTTATTCAGAAATAGTCAAGCATGACTGCGGTGTTTCACAAGGGGGAAGAGTTATTTTTCTTATAATAATTTTTACTACAGAGACCATAAAAAGATTGTTTCATGGTCTCTGCCTTGAGTAAACCATTGACATTTAGCATTCACGGAGGTTTTTTGTATTCTTTTTTTCTAAAAAGGTAACCTGGCACTTTAATGTTGTTCTTCGTGTCTCATCTCATGCAATCTCCCCAAAAATGTCGGGACATTAAAAATGAAACTCGCCGAGGTGACTAGTCTTCGTCACAATCTATCATCTATAATGAGCCTTGGTGAAACACTAACGAGTTGTTTAGAAACATGTTATCTCCGTATATATTGTCCGTGTGCATAGTGGCTGACAAACACATCTGCCGGGGAAGTCGGTCCATGTCAAATAATGTGATATATGGCTCCGCGCATGTGCAGTCACGCGGACACGAATGATGAATGGCCTTGCGCATGTGCACTGACCCGGCACTAGGATGAGAATGACTTCAAGATGTCACTTGAATGACAATATGAGATTTGGAATCCGTTCGTGACCACAGCTCGTGTGAAATTACAACAAAATATTAAACTGCAGTTTGGGTGGCCGTGGATTTATTGCAGTGGGTATTGTCACCCGAAAGGCTCAGTTTGTTTGATTTCGTGACACTGTCAATATCAATTTCATCGAGTTTACAATTGTCACTGTCTCTCACAAACACTGAGAGGCTACACAAAGCCATGACCTTGCCATTACCCGACCACTGAAATCAGATTGTTACTCAAATGGGAAACTGTGGCCGAAATAGCGGTCAAACAGACATGTCAACTTTACAGTAAACTACGGTTATAATGAACACGCTTATAACGAACTGACGGATATAACGAACTTACTTTTTTGGTCCCGACTATTTGCTGTTGTTATACTGTATATATGCTTATAACGAACTACAGTTATAACGAACTAAAATTAGTAGTCCCTTTGAGTTCGTTATAACCGTAGTTTACTGTATGTATAATCACAACACGTCATTAGTTCACAATCAACATCTACCCGAGGGAAGGGTGATGGAGATTGGACATTAGATAGCCATTTGAGTCCCTTGCCTCAAAAGTTGATTCTCACTTGCACAGTAAATTTCACAATTATCCGTACGTCATAATATTTGTGTTACTTTATGACCAGACAATACAGTGATTGATATCATGAGCATCGATATACGCAAATGAGGTACGATGACATGCATCCTGTCAGCGAGCCTGACCACCGATCCCGCTAGTCACCTCCGACGACGAATCTGGATCTTGACGGATCCCTGATGCAGATGACTTTGATGGAATATGCCTCTTTTCACCCATCAGGTACCCGGTATAATGAAATATGCCTCTTTTCACCCAGCAGGTACCTGGTATAATGAAATATGCCTCTTTTCACCCAGCAAGTATCCGGTATAATGAAATATGCCTCTTTTCACCCAGCAAGTATCCGGTATAATGAAATATGCCTCTTTTGACAAGCAGGTATCCGATGTAAGCCTCTCTTCACCCAGCAGGTATCCGGTATAATGAAATATGCCTCTTTTCACCCAGCAGGTACCCGGTATAATGAAATATGCCTCTTTTCACCCATCAGGTATCCGGTATAATGAAATATGCCTCTTTTCACCAAGCAGGTACCTGGTATAATGAAATATGCCTCTTTTCACCCAGCAGGTACCTGGTATAATGAAATATGCCTCTTTTCACCCAGCAGGTACCCGGTATAATGAAATATGCCTCTTTTCACCCAGCAAGTACCCAGTATAATGAAATATGCCTCTTTTCACCCAGCAAGTATCCGATATAATGAAATATGCCTCTTTTCACCCATCAGGTACCTGGTATAATGAAATATGCCTCTTTTCACCCAGCAAGTACCCAGTATAATGAAATATGCCTCTTTTCACCCAGCAGGTACCCGATATAATGAAATATGCCTCTTTTCACCCAGCAGGTACCCAGTATAATGAAATATGCCTCTTTTCACCCAGCAGGTATCCGATATAATGAAATATGCCTCTTTTCACCCGGCAGGTATCCGGTATAATGAAATTTGCTTCTTTTGACCCAGGAGGTACCTGGTATAATGAAATATGCCTCTTTTCACCCAGCAGGAACCCGGCATAATGGAATATGCCTCTTTTCACCCAGCAGGTATCCGGTATAATGGAATATGCCTCTTTTCACCCAGCAAGTACCCGGTATAATGAAATATGCCTCTCTTCACCCAGCAGGTATACGGTATAATGAAATATGCCTCTTTTCACAAGCAGGTATCCGATGTAAGCCTCTCTTCACCCAGCAGGTATCCGGTATAATGAAATATGCCTCTTTTTACCCAGCAAGTACCCGGTATAATGGAATATGCCTCTTCTCACCCAGCAGGTACCCGGAATAATGAGATTATTAATGTGACTGTTTGGGTAGCTTGGGTATACTCCCAAGAGTGCTGAGAATAAAAATCGAGTGAACGATGGTCCAATGATCAGGATGATAATGGTTTGAACATACATGGGTAGGGAGTTCAAGACTATATATAAAGCTTTACTATTGGCTGGAAGGGTTCTTATTGTTTCATCCCAGTTGCAAATCTTGATGGTCATTGTAAAACACACAACACGTTAATGCGAACAATCATCTCGATATGTCGTTTACGACGATGTAACCATGTAGCGTACATCAAGTTGAAACTCAAGTGGGTGGCCCTTTCGGCTGAGGAGCCGCGGTGCAGAGTTGCGTCCCTTGGACACACCAGAAACATATCATCGTCGGTTCGAATCCCGATCCGCCCGAATTATGTTTCTAGGTTTGTCAGCACCATACCCGTGGGTTACACGGAAGTGTTAAACGTCTGAGACCTGCATCACTTCGGGCTTCCCTCCTACTTTACGCCGACACGCCGTGACGTAACTAGAATACTGATCAAAGCGGCGGTAAACCCAACTCACTCACTCAAATGAACAACGTCGCCATGTAGCTAAAACACGCTTCAAAGCGGAGTACACCCAACTCACTCACCACAGACAATACAGCTGTTCATTTTGGCATCGAATGACACATTTGTGAAATACCTCCTCGCCGAGTTATAAGCTGAAGAATCATCGCGAACAATGCCAGACGATACTAAATAGCTGAGTGAGTAGATCTCCACGCTCGCCCCGTCATCACGTCTACATGGCTTGTAACACCAGCATGAATACAATACCTCACATACACGACAAAGAGACGTATCATCTCAGAAATCAGATACTTCTATCCGTTGCGAACATTTTTGGAAAATTCTGAAGATGTGGGTGCCTATAGATACACAGGGATGACCATGCTACACGTCCCAAACAGGATCGGGTCACCCGAAATTGCTAAGGCAGAAAGCAGGCAAAATCTTGTTTGACTTAAACCCTCAAAACTTCTCTGCTAAGATACGTCGCTTTAGGCGTACCAGGGGTCCGGTCTACAAAGCGATCTTAGTGCTATGATTGTCGTAAGCCAATGTTAGAGTATGGGAGTTAAGATCGATTTGTGGAACGGGGCCCAGGTTCGAATGATCGTTTGTTCCAATACCAATTCAACTTGATTATAAGCCTTGGCTTCTCAGCAGCATACCCATACCCAAGAACTGCATCTCTTTGAGTATTACCTTGTTTGTTTGTTGTTTAACGCCGCACTCAGCAATATTCCAGCTATATGACGGCAGGTCCGTAAAAATCGAGTCGGAACAAAACAATCCAGTGATTATCGATCATGCAATTGGGATAGATGACATGCATCAACCAAGCGAACCTGACCACCCGATCCCGTTAGGCGCCTCTTACGACAAGCATCGTCGCCTTTTACGGCAAGCATGGATTGCCGAAGACCTATTCTACCCCGGATCGATACACTCCGAGTTTAAAATGACTTACAGTTTAAAACGTGTATCTCAGTTAATCTAGCAGATATTATTCCCTCTGATCCCTGGAGTAATTCAGACAATTTACCCAAGCTTAATCCGACTCGATCTCAACCAGGGCATGCCAGAGCACCATTTACATAGCTGCGTATTGTAGAGAGCTCCTCAATTTCTTTATGTAGCGATTCGGAAACCTAGCCCAAACTGGTTTAACGTAATCCGTAATGATAGGTGTATGTCATCCACATGAGCCTTATATGAGGAGTACTCATGTAGGTCAATCGGAATGTACCAGGATGACCTGGTAGAGGGAGCTCCGAGGTAACCTTGATGGTCACAGCCAGAGAAACGGTTGTCAAGGACAACGGCTAGGGTTACAGGTAACAATTATAATGTTACAGAAATCAAGGCCGACAATTATTTTTATGGTTGTTGCAGGTATTGATAATAACAGTTACAGATCTCACTTTTGACTGCTTCTGTTACAGCTATCTAAAGCCGCTTCTGTTATTGTAACACATATCAGTGTCAACCGTTATAGTTACAGCTATCAAAACCAAACGTTACAACGACGGTTGTTGGTATTACAGCTATCACTGCCAACAACCACTGTTACAGACATGGACACCAGCAGTTGATGTTACAGCTGTCACAGCTACTACTGTCACTGTCAAAGGCTACTGGGACAGTAGTTCCTATTGATAGTCTGTCTGACAGACCCCGATACAAATATATCAAATATAGCCTATGCAAGTCTATAATGTTTGGCGAGTCTAGATTACTGCAGTACAGTAAACTACGGTTATAACGAACACGCTTATAACGAACTGGTGGATATAACGAACTTACTTTTTAGTCCTGACTATGTGCTGTAGTTATGCTGTATATATGCT
Organism: Haliotis cracherodii; assembly: GCF_022045235.1. Classification (NCBI taxonomy): domain Eukaryota; kingdom Metazoa; phylum Mollusca; class Gastropoda; order Lepetellida; family Haliotidae; genus Haliotis; species Haliotis cracherodii. The sequence continues at coordinate 25,686,718 of NW_027266341.1, read as the reverse complement.
TATAACGAACTACAGTTATAACGAACTACAATAGTAGTCCCTTTGAGTTCGTTATAACCGTAGTTAACTGTATCAGAATATGAAGTGAGTTGCTGGGTTCCTTTTTATTATATTTTTATTGAAATAATTTTACAACTTTTTGTCTGTACGATATGTTCATTTCAGAGACAAGATGTTAGTCTCCTCCTATTGACACCAACACCTACTGATTCCACTATAATCATCATCATCATCATCATCATCATCATCATCATCTACTGTTGCGGTAGCCGCCAAGATGTTACACAATTTTCGTTGGATTTGTCACCAAATATAGCTGCGCAAATCAAATGCTCACATACGGAGTTGAAGATGAATATCACTTCGTATTGATCTGTAAATATTTTATTGAACTACGTAAAGTTTCTTTGCCAGAATTGCATTGGGAATTTCCATCTATAAATAAATTTAAAACATTGTTGTGTACAACTCAGGATGATTCACTAAAACGTCTGCAATATTATGTATATTATGCATACAAAAATGACATGACGTTGTAAAATCCATGTAATATGTTTCACATTGTACTGTTGGCATTGCATTTCTTGTATATGGGCCAAAGGCTTGGACACAAATATACTTATTTTAAATTTAAGTTCAACCTGATGAAAACCAAATACCAAAAAGCAAATACATACTTTATAACCAGCATACTGTATGAGTGAGTGAGTTGGGTTTAACACCGCCTTTTAACAATCCAGTTATATCGCGGCGTGTTAGCTTAATGTGGGAGGAAAGCCCGATGTGATGCAGGTCTCAGACGTTTACCACGTGGGTGAAACCCACAAGCACTGGTATGGTGCTGACAAACCTAGAAACATAATCGGGGAGAACCGGGATTCGAACCCACAACCATAGGTTGCTGGTGTGCCCAAGGGGCGCAACTCTGCACAGCGAATCACGGCGCCTTAGACGACTGGGCCACCCGTGCCCCCATTACTGTATGATACATCTGACCAATTTGAAATTAAGAAGGAAGCAGTATGTCCATGTTAAATTGTATTCCCTCTCTGCTGTCTCTGTCACTGCCTACCAGATGCATTAATATACTACCTCTTATCCCAACCTGCACGTTATAGATTCATGGCAATAAACTATACATAACATTGCACAATATATAATGAATATAAACAATGTTCGAGTAATTATTGATGAATATTTGCAGGAAATGTATGTCACTGAAATCAATATTGTTAACTATTTTAATTTACGAAATGCTTGATAAGTATACAAGTGATCAACACGAACAAGATTTTGTTTGTTGTTTAATGCCGCACTCAGCAATATTCGGCTGTCTGTAAATAATCGAGCCTGGACCACACAATCCAGTGACTGACATCATGAGCATCGCTCAACGCAATTTGGATACGATGTCATGCATAAACCAGGTCTGTGAGCCTAACCACCTGATCCCGTTCGTCGCCTTTTACGACAAGCATAGTCGCCTTTTATGGCAATCATGGGTTGCTGAAGACCTGTTTTACTGTGGATCTTCTCGTGACACACGAACAAAAGCACTGCTTCATGTGTGTACCTCATATTAATCACATGAGACATTCTCCTGAAATGAATACCATTCAAATGAGCGTAAGTACTGTTTGATATACTCTGTTTTGCATATTTGCATGAAATGTACATCACCACAGAAAATTTTACTCCGTAACTTGAGGCATAGGGGCAATAATGAATATGAGGTATGACGCACATGATATTGATTGCATGTCACTGTAATGAACACAATATACCCACAAGACATCTACTCACCTGAATCCCCATTAGGTAGCGAGTGGGAGAAGCTAGGTGCCTCGCTTGCCATGTTCACAGTGATGCCTTGTCTCTCCTCTCTCATAATGTTGATCCTGCGGGGCAGGTTGGGCTGGAGGTTATTGACAAAGGGAGCATGGTAGGTCCTCCCTACCTCGCCACTCGACCGTGAATCTGCTCCTAATGTACCCCCATTGCTCATCGTAGCGTAATAGGGGACAGGGCGGCGGGGGCAGGGGCGATCCAGAGAGTTCTCCCCGGGGGTGGAGCTTTTGGCTGAGTATCTCTCCAGAGACTCCGAACCCGATTGTCCACTACTGTGCTGGCGGCCTACGGGCACCCAACTGGAAAGAAAATACACGAGTGTTCATTTTATGATTGTTGGGTGTGATAGTGGGTGCTTTAGGGGTAGGTGGGCTAAGTGATTGGAAGGTAGTGTTGGTATTTCCTATTTACACTGCCTCCTAAAAGGAATAAATGTGAACAAAAACACTGCTTGTAATTGGCGGTGGCTATTTATTGGGAGACTAGGGTGTCGTTTGGCAGGAATACTGCACTGCGCCGTTAGAAAACAAACAAACATTTACCTTTTACCAAAATGGGAGAATGGTGGGGGGTACCGGTAAAACAAGACATATTTATCAAGTTCGCGAAAACCTGGTGTCAATATCGGATTTCAGTGATGCATTAATATAATTTTCACCACTATTTTGCTTTTTACGCCCAATGGAGTCTGTTTCGGCAGTTAGTCGTTGGCGTTTTACATTATATTTGCTGACTTGCAATTTCTTCACAAAATCGACTTAGCAAAATAGATAATATATAAAATACAATCCAAGCATAAAAATAAATAGAATCATGTAAACTCACATTGCAACATCTATCCAGACAAAATCAAAATAATCAACATAGGCTAGACTCTTCAGAGACATGCACATTACGTGTCTCTAACAGTAACAAGTCAATAAAATCCCATGATAAAATCAACTTTGGAAAGCCACCGTGAATGCAATTTACCCAGATATAACTGTCCACCTCACAAATTTCAATAAAATCCCATGATAAAATCAACTTTGGAAAGCCACCGTGAATGCAATTTACCCAGATATAACTATCCACCTCACAACTTTCAATAAAATCCCATCATAAAATCAACTTTGGAAAGCCACCGTGAACGCAATTTACCCAGATAGAACTATCCACCTCACAACTTTCAATAAAATCCCATCATAAAATCAACTTTGGAAAGCCACCGTGAACGCAATTTACCCAGATAGAACTGTCCTGCTCTCCTGTAACGCAAAGTCAGCTAAATAACCACGTACGTAAACACGTACTAACATACATAATATAGGTAAGTCAAGTATCTACCTTCCTTCGAACGCCAGCGACAGAAATGTTCATAAATATTCACCAAGGTCCAAAGCCCAGGTACGCCTCCGCCGGCGGGTAATAACTAATTAGAGATCCGGCCACAACCTCTAGCACAAAACCTGCTTGTTGGAACACTCCGGCATGTCAACAAAGCTGTATATGTGCAATTTATATGTCAACTGGTCGACCCGGCTTACGTATTCAGCCCGCGTGAAGGCACGTTGACGCTCTTATCTCTAGTAACTTATACTTGACTGGTCGTCATACAACACTTGTCCTCCTCATTGGGAGGGAGGCTAGAGAACATGCTCCTGTTATGTCAAGGTCGTTCGTGAACAATGGGCAGCACATTCTTACAAGGCTTCGTTCGAACCATGGGTGAGTGAGGGAGTATGGTTTTACGCCTCTTTTAGCAGTATTCCAGCTATATCACTGCGGGGGACACCAGAAATGGACTTCACACATTATACCCATGTGGGAATCGAACCAAGGTCTTCGGCGTAACGAGCGAACGCTTTACCCACTAGACTATCCTACTGCTCCTTGTTTAAGAGTGAGTATTGTTTAACGCCGCCTTGGGCAGTGTTCCAGCAATATCACGACGGGGGACACCAGATATGGGCTTCACACATAATACCCATGTGGGAATCGAACCCGGGTCTCCGACGTAACGAGTGAATACTAACCACTAGACTATTCCACTGCTCCTTGTTGAAACTATGAAGACCGTTTCTTTTACAGTTAGCCGACTTCTATTTACTTTTTGAAATAGTGTTCGAGGTATGTTTCTCTATCCGTGGTCATCAAAAGTTCAAATATGTGAGTCAATGTTGTTTATTGCCGCAGTGAGCAGTAATTCAGCGATAAAAAAGGCAACATGCAAATAACCCAGTCTGAGCCCAACAAGCCAGTGACTGAAAACATGCACCACTATTCGAAAGACGACTATGTTTGTTGTAAGAGGCGACTGACAGGATCGGGTAGTCAGGCTCGCTGACTTGGTTCTTGCATGTCATCGCATCCCGATTGCCTGGATCGATGCTCATGATGTCAGTCACTGGATTGTCTGGGCCAGACTCTATTATTTACAGACCGCTGTCATACGGCTTAAATATTGCTGAATGCGGCGTTAAACAACAAACAAAAACAAACAAACTGAAATTAAAACTCATTTTCATGGTTTAAGCTTTAAAACACATTATATAATGATGGTATATTTCCATAAAGTAAACTCCGGTTTAAGGAAATCGGATGTCCCGAACACTCATCTATAACGAACCCTTTTCTAGAACAGTAAAAATTAAAAATGCTACAGTTGCGAACATCAAACATCAGACTTTCGAACTGATATTGAGGAACCCCGGGAATTCGTTACACCCGTTGTTTGCTAGACTTCCCTTGGTTTGACAACCTTGATAACTTGACTAGCTGTTGGCTTGCGATCTTTCTCGAAAAAAGGTAAAGAACGAAGTTCTTATTTTACCAAGTGATGCTTAACCCTAGTCTGTCTCACAGTCTCTGAACCATATTATTTTCCCTTCCGTCCAGCCTTTACTGTAATGATATATCAATGAAGCAAGTCTAGATTTTCCTCAGGTTCAGGTTCTGAATCTCCCATCTCACCGAGGCTTCTTTTCAATTTAAAGAGAGTTGTTTGTTTCTAAGTGTTAGTCTGGTAACATCCGGATCTGACGCCCCTGTCAGCATCACCACGTCCATGGATGCCAGTGTGACGCCCCAGATCACAGGTGCGTCTGGCTGTGTGGAGTTCTATCCCATCGAGGTCGGACTGTACATCATTCCCCTCGTCCACTGACCCTTATATTAATGAGCCATAAATGTTGAGACCAAGTACTGAGAAAAACAGAAGTTCGCTGGGTTTGTTTTTACACCTCGTTCCGTTTATTTTTCTGCTCGGTTAAGTTCTATTTTTAAACCCTTGATTCCAAAACCATCCTCTATTGGACACCTTATTGGAACCCGAGCTGTATGAAAATAGTGAGATACCGCTAAGTTCGCTTCGTGAGAAAATTATTCCCGATTTTATGATAACCCTACAGTAAACACAGTGCTGAAGCAAAGACCTCGATATCAGTCACGGAGTCATGCAATAGTCAGCTGATCAGTGTTGTCGATTTCTTGAAATATACAAAGGCGTGTGACTACAACATATAATGTCCGCCACTCAGCTGATGACAATCGTCTAAACACTTACAGAAACACCTCTCATGGACGTTTAAGGACATCATTCAATCTGATTATAATGGGCTGCTTTTAACAAGTACGCGAATTTGATTTGCATTGCTTTTTTAAAAAATCCCATTTTTGGTATTTAAAAACATAATCTACCCTTGCACGAAAACTCGGCGTATATCAAACGTTCACGATAAAAATCAAACATACGCTTTAGAAGCAGTCATTAACACACTGAGGTTCATCTGCGTGTCAAATATTCATGAGTTAAAATATAAAAAAATCAAAAATGGTACATCATAAATACTTTTTATATCAGGTTTATTATCAGGTTATGTTTTAGACGATAGGTTCCACGAGCTCTGATGACATTATGAACATACAAGTAGCCACGCAAAGCCATGTTTCCTGTGCCTATCAGTGGCGCCTATCACTGACATCCGTCATGTGGCGGGGAGCTGAGTAGTGCTCGTGAAAGATGGCAGTAACTGCCAGTGGTGCTTGTGTGGGTGTTGTGGGGGTGTGCGCTTGATGCATTCCCTTATACTGTAATAGGTCACTGTCACTGCTGAAGAAACTGATGCAGCGATGCTTGATAAAATAAGATGTAGTAGTAGTAGTAGTAGTAGTAGTTGTTGTTGTTGTTGTTGTTGTAGCTGCAGTAGTAACGGCAGCAGAATAGTAGCAGTGGTAGAAATAACAGTATAGCAGTAGTAGCAGTTGTAGAAGTAGTAGTAGTAGTAGTAGCTCCATTAGCAGTAGCAGTGGTAACAGTAGTAGTAATAGTAGTAGCAGAAGTAGTCGTAGTAGTAGTAGTAGTGGTAGCAGGAGTAGTAACAGTAGTAGTAGCAGTAGCAGCAGCAGTAGTAGTAGTAACAGCAGCAACAGTAGTAGTTGCAGTAGCAGTAGTAGTAAATCTAGTAGTAGTAGTAGTAGTAGTAGAACAGGTACGATGCTGACAGACCAAGGATGATAATTTTGAACTGATGATCAACGGTTCCTGGCACGGAAAAGGGATGTAACTCGAATCTATCGAATATGCATAACGAATCCCTACCCCCAGTAGAAATAATTACAGAAGGAGCATTACTTTAGTAATGTCAACAGTACACGCAGTTACAGGAGGCAATCAGCAACTAGTAGCCATGGTGACAGCAGCAGTAGCAAAGGTAGTAGCTGTGAAGACAACAGCAGTAGTTGTAGCAGCAACAACAGTCCCTGTGTTGACAGCAGTAGTAGTTTAAGTGACCCGTGATGATCCGGGCTAGAATAGGTCTTCAGCAACCCATGCTTGTCGTAAAAGGCGACTATGCTTGTCGAAAGAAGCGACTGGCGGGATCGGGTGGTCAGGTTCGCCGATTTGGTTGATGCATGTCATCGAATCCCAATTACGTAGCTCGTGATGTCAATCACTGGATTGTCTGATCCAGACTCGGTTATATACAGACCGCCGTCATACAGCTGGAATATTACCGAGTGCGGCGTTAAACAACAACCAAACAAACAACAGCTGTTGCAGTAACAACAAATGTGTATTAACAAAGGCGTCGTCTACATATCACAGAAGACAAAATTACAATCCGCTCGACGCACTGCTACGTCCAATTATTGTATAATGTTGTTTACCGGGGTATGTTTTAACAAGGATTGATTTCTCATACAAAACATTAAACACTGTAATGGATATAACCGGACGTCTAATTGAGAAACACGATAGGATCTCATACAGACCATTTACAACATTCCATTTTAATATACGAAACACTATCACATAACGCAAGATGGAAAAATCCCAAATCTCATACAACCTATGTTATGTTCATATACCGCCAATCGCACTGTACGTTTGAAGGCGAATACAGTCAAACCATAGATGGGTGTCAGGTAAGTAGTATGAAACTGAAGACCATCTGAAAACGATGAACGTGTATTTTACTGTTCCGAATTCGTGCAATATATGGGTTAATGGTGTTTTAGTCGTGCTTTTCATGTTTATCCCGTGACCTGAAAAGCAAATGATGAATGTAAACGATAAATGATAAAGCCAAGAGCAGTTTGACAGCAAGTTTTCACACGTGGTTAAGATCTAGATTGATGGGTAAACTGTGTATTCCGTGTCATGGTGGTCGGGGCACTTCCGGTGTCTGTGGTGATACTCATTTTTCACAACTATTATCATAATATGAATCTTATCGAATATGGACCAACCCAGAGAATTAACGTCTGCTATTTAGCAGCGTGTTATATGTGTATTCATAGCGCGCAACAAGCTTATAAACAGAAGCGGATTTGTTCGTTTCTATATTTTTACGGGTAAAAACGTCGTGTCGGACTATCGGCCAAGAGTGAAAAGAGGGACCGATTATTGACAGGCTGTCGTTATATTTAACTGGAACATCGATGATAACATTCACTCACTCGCTTGAATACTTCTATTTGTTCATGATATCGCGACCTCCTGTCCGCGTCATACCAAAATACGTTAAAAGATGGTAATTGTTGTTACCCTGCCTGGCGTATGAGAGAAAACAAGGACTGGTCGTCTCGGTATAAGGAGCAGTACAAGCAGCGTCACACAAACGAATACACGTCGCTATACAAGTGCAGTAATGTTGAACGTGATGCTAAACCCCATTTTCACCACCTCATGCTGTCGCCGTCTACATCAACAGCTATCATCACCATCCCATACGCATGCGCCTAAATGACCTGTTAATTAGTACCCCCTCATTAGCTCACCTTAATCACCGTGTTTCCCAAATGTGTCCCCCTTGATTCCCCAGCGCACATCTGATGGAAGTATATAGGTCATCAGATTGTATAAATTGGGTTTTGATGAAATGTAGGTGCCGAGCGCCATCTGCCGAAACTGTCCAAACACAGATTACCGTCAATCAAAGCATCGGACTTGTCGGATGCTGACCAAGTTAATTACGGTCACGCTACACGGTAGTAATATAGGGCTCTGGCAGAAAGGTGGATGCTGGGGCGATTTGGTTACACTGTGCTGACAGTTCAGCTGAAGACATATTGTAATTGTTTGTCCACCTATATTTGTTTTGTTTTCTTGTCTAGCCGCTGGTTCGTACATTGAATCATCCACGCACTTCCTTCATCAAAACTTATCATCTCTCTGTCAAGGCTTCTGATTGACAAACGTTAAGTCTGAAACGATAATATATTCTAAAGACTTGTGGTTAAATCATCTTGTAAAAATATCATATTAAGGACGGACAAACTCTTAATTTTCACACTAAATAAATCTGGAAAGCCTTTAAGGGCAATTTGATTTTTGATTTTTTTCGATACTAAGTTGAAATTTCAAGATATAGAAGTTGAAATTTCAAGATACTAGGTTGAAATTTCAAGATATAGAAGTTGACATTTCAAGATACTAAGTTGAAATTCCAAGATATAGAAGTATACTATCTTGAAATTTCAACTTAGTTTCTTAAAATTTCAACTTAGTATCTTGAAATGTCAACTTCTATATCTTGAAATTTCAAGATAGTATCGACAATTTTTTATTTTTTTTAAAATGGCCCTAAAACTCTTCCGTAGTATCTTGATATTTCAAGATTATTCACTTATTCACGTATTTTTACATCTTAGGATGATAATTTAGTATCTTGAAATTTCAAATTAATATCTTGAAAGATAGTATCTTGACATTTCAACTTAGTTTCTTGAAATTTCAAGATAGTATCGGAAAAAAACACCAAAAACCAAATGGCCATAAAAGGCTTCCGTACTTTCTTGGGATTCTTCGGAAATATATTTGTTTCAAGGTCTGTATGAGAGACTTGGCCGCCAAAGGGGAACGAAAAGAAGCAAGACGGCGGACGGCGGGCGGTGGGCGGTGGGCGGTTTCCATGCCCTGGGGGCCAAGCCATGCCAGTGAAAGTGATAACGGTCTAACGTGTACTTGTCTTGTAATGGACACCAGCCCCGTCAACTGTCACTTCCCCTGCTACTGACATGAGGCAGGTTGTGCTGACGTGATGAAAGTGATGTTACTGCTCTAGTAATACGTCAGTCATGAAATGCAATGTACACTTACTGATGGTGACAGCTGGGTTAAAACACAGATGGGGCAGCACGGAGCCCTCATTGTAGACTTCCTCGTAGTCTCTCGTACATACATGTAATTATGTCTAGCTTACAGACCCCAGAGAATATATTTGGTAAAACGTTCGACCCCCAACCATTCTCATCCCTTTTCACTTCAAGCAGCTTACACTCACCCCCTTGCACTCCAGATCTGACATTCAGTGACTTGGGGGGTCCTTGATATTTCAGTTTTTTTGTGATATAATCATTTATGTATAAATTTATACATAACTGTAGTACATAACTATATGTTGGTCCAGTGCATAATTATACACACGTTTGAAAGGTTCCGTGTGATGCTAGGCCCGATGCCATGAATGGTGAACACTTTTAAATCAAACTAAATCGCGCACGCACGCATGCACGCACACACACACGTGCATGTCGTTAGTCCTGGCAAAATATAACTCCATGATTGGAGCGTTGTTCGGCAGGGTTGGAACCTGGACGTTTTCAGTCAGTTTACTCCCTTCCCTCGGGATGATGTGCATTGCATTGTGACAGTCAAGATATTATACAGTAATGATCATAATGAGACACAATGTCAGAAATATATAATATCAGCCTAACAGCATTGTCAAGGAACCTTCACAGTGAGGGCATCTTGACGCATTACACACATGGTGTGTATAAAACGGACTATAAGGGACGAACAATCTCTGGACCATCTTCCCGAGGCAAGAGAGTTAACTGACTATAAAAGTCCAGTTTCCACCCTTGCCGAAATAGACTGGTATTATGGGGTTACATTTTGGCTGGACTAACGAGTCTATGCATAGTCCAATCAAAATCGAGCACCGAAATCGAAATCCGGTTAGTAAACTGCCGTGCAGATTTCGGTCGATTGCATGATTTGCAAAGCATGTGCACCTCTAGCTCGTTGTCAACAGATATTTTCCAAGTCTTTTCACGTTTTCAATCAAGGTGCTCACGTGATTTGATGCACTTCGCGAGGTAAAACCCGTTTTATCACAATATAGATCTTGATTATCGAGCAGATCGTCTTGACTGGGCGCCGCCATTTTGTTTGAAACAAATACAAATGATACGAGAGGTGGAATCTGATTGATCCATAGGAGAGGATTATAAGGGACATAACTTAAAATAACCACTAGCGGCGCTAAGATCGAGCCCAGGAATTCCAGCCTAGTTCGGCAAGGGGGGAAACTGGACTTTTACAGTCATTTAACTCCCTTCCCTCGGGAAGATGTCTCTGGACGGGTTCAGGGGGAATTTTTAAGCTATGTGTAAGCTTTGTTCCCAGCTGAGGTTCTTTTACCATTTTCAACATGTTTCATATTTTTATCTCAAGACATGACGTAACTTTAACTCCCAAGCTGATATAAATTATACTTTTGCATTGCCCTGAATAATATGCATTAGACTTGCACAAGTCCTTAAGGCAGAAATTATTTGTTTAAATCATCATTTCTAGATTATATAAATAACAAGAACAAGTTCTCCATATAAGAGACTGGCGTCCTTAGTATTGTCCGCGTATCTAGACTTGCCTGTTATAAGGTTAGCATTACTATACACCCATGGACTTATCATTCAGTACAGCCTTAGAGCAAGGCTAAATATGCACTGGAAACAGACTGAATATCACCACAAAGGCAATGGGATTTGGTCATATTTGTTTTTCCTTATAATACTTGTGTAGATGAGAGACTGATATAGGGCCCATCTGGGCGTGTATCTGGGTGGGGCGCCAGTGTCATGCACAACATTCGGCACGACTTCCGAATAAGGTCTCGTTTTATCTGCAGTCCAGGTTGTATTACAATCTAGGCAAAAACTTAGACTTCTTTGTGCGTTATAAACGTGGGTGGCTTCTGTGCAACAGTATCCAAATACATCTGCTTAACTTTCCTCATCTCCAGCTTAACGCTAAGGTTAGACAAGGAAATATTATTTTTATAGACTTAGTATAGAACTCATCACATTAACGTTATAAAAATGATGAAAAGATTGAAAAAATATATTAATGTGAGGTAAAATATTTGAGGAAAAACGTTTGAGTGAGTATTACATTTCCATTAAGACGAGTACGCTTGATGTTGAAGTAACGCCCAAAGTGGCACGGTCTATACGTTTACCAGTTTGGTGCAAAGCAAGGGATGGACTAAGGATGGGAGGACAACTAGAACAGCTGATACAACTCTGAACATGATTGTGGAGCCTCAGACCACTCGGCTACACGTGTCGCAGTAGTAGTGGCAGTAGTAGTAGTAGTAGTAGTAGTAGTAGTAGTAGTAGTAGTAGTAGTGGTAGTAATAGTAGTAGTAGTGGTGGTAGTAGTAGTAGTAGAAACGGTAGCAGCAGTAGTAGTAGTTGCAGCAGCAGCGGTAGTAGTAGAAGTAGTATTTGTGGCAGTGGTAGTAGCATTAGTAGAAGTAGTAGTAGTAGTAGTAGTAGTAGTTGTAGAAACGGTAGTAATAGAAGAAACGATAGTAGTAGTAGTGGTAGTAGTAGTAGTCGTAGAAACGGTAGTAGTAGTAGTAGTAATAGTAGTAGTAGAAATGGTAGTAGTGGCGGTGGAAGTTGTAGAAACGGTAGTAGTAGTAGTAGTAGTAGTAGTAGTAGTAGTAGTAGTAGTAGTAGTATTAACGTTAGTAGTAGTAGTAGTAGTAGTAGTAGTATAAACAGCAGTGGTGGTAGTAGTAGTAGTAGCAGTAGTAGTAGTAGTAGTAGAAACGGTAGTAGTAGTAGTGGTGGTGGTGGTAGTGGTGGTGGTCGATATTATGAGCAACACCCGACACCGTCGGGGTTTCACTGACACGCAATCAAGTAGTAGTACATTGGGCGGCGTTATTGACCCACTGTCACGAGCGAAATAACATAACACAAATATATCAAATAACGTTAAACAAAAGACAACTGTTTTAAGTACAAATGTACCTAGAACATATACACGATATACATACCACTGTACATAATATGTGTTTTGCGTGTTATTGCTACATGACAGGTGTTTATCCGTCGATCTACAAGGGTTAGAATATCTTAATAATCACCCCGGGACTTCTGAACATTCATCCGGAACTAATACCACAACAGCGGCTAAGGACGCGATGGAAATCAACCATATATTGTGTGTAAACACTACACTTAGCCGTCACGACTGATAAGGCCAACGTGTATGGTTTACAGGTATGGCTTACTGGGTGTATAATTTATTTGACATTTATTGTTATTTACTTATTATTCAATATGTTGATATGCGCTTTGCGTGATGGCATCAAAAGAGAATACAAAAGGACACCGTACGATGAAAGTGTATTCCTTTCAGGTCGATTGTTCTATTTTTCTGTTTCACGTACCGGTAGCTGTAATGTCTGAAGATCGCTAAAAATGCATGAAATGTGTCATGAATGAATGTCATTAACCTGGATATCGTCAGTTTATCACCGTGGTGCAGGAAAGGGGCGTAACTCCTAATCCTTGATATTGTTCTTACTCTTATCTAGTATAACTGTAGACTAACACTTAATTAATGAAAACATGTCTTTCATTTTTTTCTTTGAAAGAATCTTTCCTCTTCTGTTGTTTCCATAGTTTGATCCTGACTTGCCTAGGCTTTTAGTAAAATAAAATACCCATAAAATATAAATACCACAGAGTTACATACATAATACTGTTTATTGTTATTACTTCTTCTTCTACTTCTTCTTCTAGTTAGTTATTTACTACCAGTAGTATTGCTCCTACGTATGTATGTTGTTAGTTCTACTACTGCTACCACTTGCGGTATTTATACGATTCTGTTGGGCATTTGAATAATTCAACAGGAATACTCCTATCATATTTTGTACTTTGATCATTTATTTTTATTATATTATTAATATATTGTTATTATCTATTGTTGGCACTTGCCAAGCATAAATAGACTTCTTGGATTAACCACTCCACTTTCACAGTCAATACTGCCCGGAGTTCTCTCCCTTGTCACAATTTGCATTTGACCATGGAATAGTCTATCGCTTGGTAGGTTTGGTTTGTTTGTATATTATTCAACGCAGCACTCAGCAATATTGCAGCTATATGTCGGCTGTCTGTGAAATAGTCGAGTCTAGAACAGTCAATCCAGTGATTGATATCGTGAGCATCGATCCACGAAATTGGGATACGGTGCCATGCAATAGACAAATCAGCGAGCCTGACCAACCGATCCCGTTAGTCGCCTCTTACGACAAGCATGGGTTCTGAAGACCTATTCTAACCCGGATCTCCGCGGGTCTCCAGGTAGGTATGCACGCTGCAATCCGTGGGATTCCGGGTTAGAATAGATCCTTTTACTGGTCGAATGAGGCGACTCAAAGGAGGAGTGGTCAAGCTCGCTGACTTGGTTCATGGCGAGGGACGTGAAGTCACTGGTCTGTCTTCTCGAAACTGGATTAGTTACAGGTCCCCGTCATATATCAGATTTAGCAACAAACACACAAACACTAAAACGGGGTAGATTACATTAGAGTGCTTTGTGAGAACCGCCACCCACGCCCACAACCTTAACACAAACCACACCTGTGTCATATCAATTTGTATTTCCTAAGCTTAAACAGCGTATCTGCCAAATCAGTCTGAGGATGAAGTTTTACTTGTTCTGGAAACCAGACCCAGTGTTTGAGCAGCTATCAGTACGGGGGTAATTAGCGTGCCGTCCTGGCTAACAAGGTACGTTATAGAGATGATGTCTTCCTCTGAAATCTTGTGAAGTGCTGGGTTTTTTAACCCAGGTTAGATTTTCAATGGCGTGTGTCTTTATGGCTGTAGATTAGAGATAGCTAAAGGGGCGGGTTACGTTTCTGTGAAAATATTACGGTAGCTGCGTTGAGTCCGTAAAGTTTACTTTGATCTCTGACTCGACCACGTGGTGTTTAACCATTTAGATGGAAACGTGCTAGGGACAGCATTAAGATATGTCGAAGAGATTAAGATGGGAATTTTTAGTTCTGAATGTTCATCGTTATAATGAAATCTATTCATGACCTTCTTGCTAGGTACCTGTGCCATAGAACGTAGAAGTCTCTGGGGAAATGATTATTGGTTTAAGTCATAATTCCCAGATTATATATGTAACAAGAACAAGTTGTCCCAATAAAAGTCTTGTCTTGTCCGCCCTCCGCTTATCTGGCGTGGTCAATCCTTATACGTCTGTTTTTTTACTCTCAAGCATGTAATAGTGTTTGAATAGGGAGGGTGGGGGGAGACCTCGCCATAGATGTAATGGCTGTAGTTGGCCGGTAGCAAGAGCGGTTGTAGTCTGCCATACAAATCCTGATACAAATATATCCCAAAAAGCCCATGCAAGTCTAAAATGTTTGGCAAGTCTAGATTACTGCAGTATCGGCAATGTAGAGAGTCGCTGGACTCCTTTTTATTATTTTTGTATTTAAAGATAATTTAACAACTGTTTTCTATCTGTAAGATATGTTTATTTCAGAGATTAGACGTTAGTCTAGAGCGGTTGCTGCTTTCTGGGTACGGAGGGTTCATTTAGTAATTTACCAATTTTGTTGGAAAGATAACACCCAATTAGTAAGTGATATTGTTGTAAACGTTTACATTAACTATAACATTCCCGAATACAAACATGTATTAACATTTTAATATGATTTTGACTTATAATTAATACACACACACCCCTACCCCCATCCCCATCATTCCATTCTCATACCTTTCTCAACACTAGTAGCCCATCCTCATCCTATTTTGATCTCTGAAATTAAGACTTGATGGCTCCTCTACACCCGAGTGTATCTGTATAAAACAAAATATTCTGTACAACAGTCAATGATATATTTTATTACGCTGCACATCTCTATCCTCTAATATGTTTTTTGCTGACATCTGATATAATTATCTGTTTCCTTTTCATAAGATCGATTGTTTTTTGTTTCGTTGTATGCCTATATTCCTCAATTATGGACTAAGCATTACACGGGCGTATTTACAAAGCACAGCCCAAAGACGAAAAACCATGTACACAAACCTATCATATTTCTGACTAGACCTGAATGCATTGACATGGCTCATATGTTTAGAATCTGACAATACAAACGCTGAAATCAGCCATTCTTCAAAATTACCAAAAGCTTTCAGACCGCATGATGTTCCTTTAAGAACAGGTCATGACCATCCATTGGCGACCCTTGGGCGAAGCAAGCTAGCACTCATCAGTAAATACCATCATGGCTTCGTGTTGATTCAGACAAGAAGTCCTGATCATATCCGACGGATGTCCGTGACATAACCACGCGCCGTCCAAACACCCCGCCGACGACGATACACGGATCCCGGAATATGAGATGCAAGAGTAAGCGCAGCACTGGCCAGATTCTGCCCCATCACAGGGGTTGGGTCGGAGACTGTCGCCATCATCTCGGCAAAGTCTCGCGTGACGATCCGAGATTGTCATTACGTATTATGAGCTAATAACACTGTTCAAAGAATCTGTGATATAGTGCTGGGGTTAAAGTATGTGCTGCAAGGCTGGTTCGGATTTGTATATTTGCATTAAATGGATGTCTTGAATAGTTGCGGTTTGTTCGTGTTGTAATTGAGCCATTCGTGACCAACTCGTGTTATTCCGGGACAAGCAGGTTACGGAAAGGGGCGAGTGGTGACGAATGGTAATAGACAGAGATCCAGGGAACAAGCGTTGGTTGTGACATGGAAGGTTTTTGTAGACGGGGTTACAGGTTAGGTCGAATGTCATGGAACAGCACAAGCTTGTTCACACCGTGTATAATATCTTGGTTGAAATTTGAAATAGTTTATTGAATAAGGGTGCGACAAGTGACTACTAGTATGTGTGTTATTAAAACTTGATCAACTTTCGATAAAACTTATAAGCACTGAAGACAATGAAACCACCTTTTTTAAAGATCTCAGGATGATTTGTAAAATAATTGTTACGACCTACTTTTCAGGTCATATTGGGGAAAGTATCTTGTTTTACGCCTGTCAGGAATAAAGTTGCAGGTCACATAATTCAGAATAGTTTATGCGTAAGGGGTCAACCAACCATTCTTATTCTGAAAGGCGAATCTTGTGTTACAGACAGGGTCTGTTGTTGGTTATTGTTTAAACACACGCATTTTTTTCTGGGATAGGAGCTGAACAAGTATTTTTTCACAACACATTGTTTACTGGGCATCCATAGCCACCAATCTATTCACTCTGCTTAACGCCTGTAAGACATTTATGTATATAGATGGGCGTTCAATGGTTTGGTTGGTTGTTTGTGTATTGTTAAACGCCACACTCAGCAATATTCCAGCGATTGGCGGAATCTGTAAATAATCGGAACCAGACAATCCAGTGATTGACAATATGATCATCGATCTACGCAGTTGGGGTAAGAAGGCATGCATCAACCACCTGATCCCGTTAGTCGCCTCGGGTCTTTAGGGGAACCAGATTAAGGACAAACATATTCAATGGAACCTGTACGTCCATATAAATGTTTTCGGTTAAGGAGATGGTTCCCTGCCCAAAACCTTGGTTCGATTTTCAACATTTTATTAATTCTAATTCTAATTTGGCTAAAAACTTAACTGAATTACTTCCTAAGGCAGTCGACGCTGCTAGTTTTCTTCAGATTTAAGCATATTTCTGTCATAATTGGTAAAATCTCACTATGTCATAAAATAACATGAAGGTTATTGATCCGTACCAGTTAAACATAACCCTCCACACACACACACACACACACACACACACACACACACACACACACTGCTGCATGGGTATTCTGCCTCTAATATCCCGGATGTACACAATCTGAAACCTGTCTTTACAATAAACACTGGCTAATCAGAACCAGATTCACCACAACATTCAAGTACCTTTCAGTCGGGCATGAACCCAGACAAATACCGATGTCAAGCTGCCAACAATAGGTCTATTTCCGGCTGGTCTAAGCACCACCATGCACAGCACTAGGAAACGATTAGTTGTGTTTGTGCAATATTACCAAGCTAATTTACCCCAGATCATACCAGGACCGATGTTTGTTCAGTTAAATTGTCTGGGGAGTCCACAATTTTATTTGACTTTGGTAATGGTTTTCCTTTTAATAAAAAGAAACTTAATGAAATGCCACATATACTCCAAGTCTAACAGAATATGTTTATCAAGTATATTTTAGTCGTTCCTGTGTAATGATTTCCATATATTACAAAATTAGTCGAAAAGAAAATGACAATTATAACATAATCTTTCCTCTACATATATACTTAGGGGCCATTTGTTCTTAGACCGATGTTCCCGCGCGCAACTATCAGCACAACCACCCGTAAATTAATATCTTGTCTCGGAAACGAAATTGTTTTGTAGAAAAAACACTTGTAAAATTATCGTATTAACATATATTACAACGGAGCCCAGGGACTCTTCATTTTCAGCCCAAAACAGCAGTAATCTAGACTTGCCAACTTTGATATACTTGCAATGGCTGTATTGGATATACATGTATTTGTTTCAGGTTCTGTGTGACAGACTGAGTTACCCGTTGTTATAGTGGTTTACGTTGTGTTTGACAGTTTAATCGTCATGCAGGACGGGGGGTTGCATTCTGCACATCGGGAGTAGAACCCCGACTGTGAGACGTCCGTGAAAAGCGATCACTCTGCCCACGGAGCTAACACTTAACCCAACGGCTTTTATGATTCGTGGAATTTACATGTGTCTCTGTTACCATAATCATCACAGTGGGTCACATGCTTAGTAATGACATAACAGTGTTCGGATAGCGGTAGTATTATAACAGTATTGAGATAGCAGTAATATTATAACTGTGTCGATATGGCAGTAATATTATAACCGTATTGGGATATCAGTAATGCTTTAGTTGAGTTGAGACAACAGTAGCAATATAATTGTGTTGAGATAGCAGTAATGGTTTAACGACGTTGGAATATCTGTACTGGTTTAAAATTGTTTAGACATCAGTTATTGTTAAACGGAGTTGAGATATCAATTCTGGTTTAACAGTGCTGAGATATTAATAATGGTTTAAAATTGTTGAGACATCAGTTATTGTTAAACGGTGTTGATATATCAATACTGGTTTAAGAGTGTTGATATATCAATAATGGTTTTAAATTGTTGAGATATCAGTTATTGTTAAACGGAGTTGAGATATCAATACTGGTTATAAGTGCCGAGATATTGATAATGGTTTATAATTGTTGAGATATCAGTAATTGTTAAACGGAGTTGAGATATCAATACTGGTTTAACAGTGCCGAGATATTGATAATGATTTAAAGTTGTTGAAATATCAGTAATTATCAGTAAAATGTAATGGATATTAGCAAGGTTTAACGGTGCTGAGATATAAGTTATGGTTTAACAATGTTGGGCTATACTATATGATTAACAATGTTGGATATTAGGAATGTTTAGATATCATGAACAGTGTTGCAGTATCATTAGCCTTGCTCCAAGGCAGTACTAAAAGATAAGTCCATGGATGTGTAGTAATTCAATCCTCCTAATAGGCAAGTCTACATTTGTGTATAGTAAGGACTGCTGTCTCTTACAGGGACAAACTTGTTCTTATTATTTACATAATCTAGTAATTATTATTTAAAATAATAACTATTTGCTTAGAGACTCGTGCATTATGATTTAAACTCATAATTACTGCCTTAGAGACTTGTGCAAGTCTAAGATATCATCTATAGTTAGAATATATGATGGAGAAATTCCATCTCGGCACAAATGAGGATCAAATCCGTTCCATTATTGCAGTATGTTGTCATTATTCCGCGCCATTCTTCAGTAATGGGGTCTGGCTGCAACAGTTGTGCATAAGCATCCACCTTATGGGAAACAGGGTGGGTCTATTCAAAATCGTTGTTATTGATTATCAGTTACATAACTGAAAGGAATGTTGTGATCATAGCTCAAGATAATAACGCTTAAACGTTTGAGATAACAATACAACCATCGACTGACAATCTAACATTATTCTGTTCACCAAACGTTGCGCGTCTAAATCGTGCATTATTGATAACTATTAGTTCTGAACACAATTAAGTCTAGCTTACAACAATAACGTCATTTGAATAATGCATCTCATTTAGATCATATTAGCACCAAACGCCTACAAGGGTAGGCAACCGGCGTCCACCTGTCGCTGATGTGATGACGTGTGTCATGCAGTATTGTGCTTCACAACAACGTCCCTTAAGCACTCGGTAACAATTGTCAGTCTTAAAGATGTACATTATACATATATAACGTATATTTCGACGGAATATCCTAACAATTTATGTCATAAAATATTTTCTTTTACAATTTGAATTTGAAAGTCTGCTCTGGCGAAAAGAAATACTTCATTTTCAGAAATCAAGAATATGTCCAAATGTATAGCTGTTGTACATCGTTACCTAAAAAGTTGAATTAAGTTGAAGTCGCGATTGCATCACGTAATATGTTGGAAAATTCCCGAAACTCTACTCATCATACGGTATATTTTATGAGAATAAACAATCTTGAATAACGTTTTTTATGACCTCGAGATGAAGGTGTGTGTGTGGGGGGGGGGGGGGGGGGGGATCACGGGCATTTCACAGATGAGGGTCAGGCGTAGCTTAGTTGGGCCCACAAGTAGCGACACAATGCATGCTGTATAAAAGTTGTCTCCTTTCAAACGAAAAATGCAGTGTAGAGTAAATAAACGAACATGAACCATTTCTATCATGTTAACCTTGCAGTCTACTTCACTATGTTATTCGGCAGTTAACCATCATAATGTGGCGACATTTAGCGTCGTCTTGGTCTGCATCCTGTGCCATTCTCACGAGTATTCACACATAGTATACCACGCTGTTTGGTTTAACATAATCTCCAATGTATTCCTTTACAAACAGTCAACAATACCGGGGTATTCATCTACCCATACATTGTTGAAAGTTTAGTATCTGGTAATTCGGTATCTTAATTAAGTATAAATAATCCCCGTAGTATATATTTACCCATTGGCATAATCGCCTGTGCTACGCGTAAATATTATCTCACCCTCAAAGGGCAATTTCGCACGAACTAATTGTTGAACGTTCTTAGACGGCGCGGATGACCGGTCACAAACAGCCCCTACTTATAGACTTCATGAATGGGCTTTGTACGACGGTTACCCATCCGGAACGCCTCTTCAAATATGTACTAACGCAGTAACAGCATGTTTTCAAAATTTCAAAAAGCTAGAATTTAACTTACATTTGTGTGTCTTCAGATTCAGATGTGCTGGTAGTGTCGTCGGTACCTTGTCCACCCCTGTCCATCATTGCATCACTGTCCGTGCCGGTGTCCGAATCCGTATCCATGGCAACCGGACCTTGCCGGACAATGGGTGGCATGGGTAGTTCTCCATGACCATCCATCCCTCCCCCTTTTGCTAGATCGGGGGAACTGGTGACAACACGTTCACTTCTTTCAAAAGTGCTGAAGTCCTCTCCAGCATCCATGCCTTCCTGACAGGCCATGTCCTCGCGTGCTTCCAGATCCGGAGCTTCCCCGGATGTGCCACTGGAGTTATCCATAGAATAACCTTGTCCCGCTTCCCAGTCAAAACCCTAGCAACCCACTACATCGCTTCACTGCAGTCCCGAGACAAAGAAAACCGCTACCCCTGCCGCCGAAGGATAGCGTTGGTCACGTGGCATTGCTACCTCCCTCCCATCCCCTCCCCTCCTCGTGGCCCGCTGTCAGAGAATGCTGCTGGGTCATTATCGCAGCCCGTGGGGAGGGGCTAGTGAACTGTGTACCAGAGTTTACCGTAATCACAGGGGCGAGATAAAGGCGCGACGAGAAACATGTTTTGAATTTCTCGAAAACGGTTTACTTTTCAGAAAACGTTTTAAACATCTACACCCCAGACAGCCGTGTATTGTAACAAGGTGAATATGTCTTTTTAACGTTAAAACTGATTATTGATAGGACTATTTGCAAAACAAACATACAAAAGTGTGTTGACCTTTCAGCTTTTGTTGACAGACCTGGTGGTCAATAACAATCAATCAAATTTTCAATAGGCTGTCGAGCGAGATTTTCACAAAACAGGATCATGTTTCTTGAAATCATACAAAGCTTTTTGCTTCAGTCAGTGATGGATGTGTAACATATATTCGCGGTAGTCTTTCATAAATCAAAATTATTGTTAGTATAAATAAATATTGCATAAGAGACGCGAACTTGTCTAAATTTCATATTTCAAATGAAATCAGGTCTCCTTTGTTGCTGTCAATAGCGATGAGCAAGACCCGTAGCTCACACAGACATGTGTACACGGTGTACGTTTGATGTTAATTTCAATTGGCTAGTTATTGGTCAATATCCTTGACCAGCACTAAATATTCGATTATGTCAATTTCGCGCTTTCTAAATTTGAATACACCAGGGCGGTTAAATATTTGATGGCTGGAGCGGCCTCGCAACAAAAGACAACTCCGGAAATAATTTCACGCACATGGTCAGCACTCTTGACCGTTGTCCCTGAACTTGGTTTCTGAGCGTGGAACTTTTGACAGCAATGACATTAAACATTTTACAGCGACGAAATGTTAGCGTTTAAGCTTAAAATAGACACAATTGCTCGTTACAACCATTAAACCACAGTTAAACCTTGAACAAGGATTTGCATATGAAATGCAACCGTTTACATTGAGTGACGAGTCGTCATATGATAAAACATAGTTAATGGTTTATATTTAATATCAACTTGAATGTTTTTGAAAATTAAATATGTTAACGTCAATTCAACATATTCCTTCTGATATATCATATCAAACTGATATAACCTTAAATACCAAACCAGGATTCACAATTAAGAAAATAAAATTCCAATATCAATATATGTGCCAAACACGAAAATACTGGTATTTCATCGACACAACATACGTCGTTGGGCATATATGCAATTTAAAACCACTGAAATAATAGAGGAAAAAGCTACATTTTGAGTGGACAGCTGTATTAGGCTTGTAGAAATTCTTTGCTTGGGATTTTTCACATTTTTTCTCAAAGAGAGACACCGTGATCTTTACATGTTTAATTTCTGTATTTCAAAGCTATATCGTTTTGTGAATTTCGGGGCATGGGCTGTTTATTCAAGCAACAAACCGCAACCGTTAACTCAGTGTATTTCAAGTGGCATGTTTTTAATACAGTCAGCTTTCAATCTGGCACGAGAATTTATCTTGGGGTAATGGCGGGTTCATTAAAAATATGGCATCGAATTTCAGACGCCTTTTTTTCTTTATCTGTTGTAAGCGGAGACGCTTTGCCTAGCGTTCTTCTGGTGGAGTTGCGACTTTGTCAGCTGTTTTGGCTGCGGGATCACGGATCTGTTACAGTATCAACAAATGATGTAAATATCGTCACTTTGAAAACAGTAGCTGAATTTAGGCATTATTGTGGATGAAATAAACTCGCCGCTTCAGCTGGGACGTAATAAACAGGGATGAACATTTGTATCTACATGCACATACAATTGGATTTGGTGGGAAGGTCTGGAGGAAATATATTTTATACAAAAATCACCCCATTCTATTTTCATCCTGTTTCTGGTTCTAATATAATAGTTCCTCAATACTCGAGGGTTACTTTATATAATTATGTTTATTTATTTATTGTTGTTTTTTATTTGTTAGCTTTTTTTGTTTCACGCCGCACTCAGGAATATTCCAGCTATGTAAAGCCGGTCTGTAAATAATCTTGTCTGGACCAGACAATCCAGTGATTGACATCTCGATTCACGCAAATGGGAACCCATGTTTGTCGTAAGAGGCGACTAAATGTATCGGGTAGTCATACTCGATGACTTGTTTGATTGCACGTCCATGTAGCATGGGATATTCCTGAGAGAGGCGTTAAACAACAAAAATATGATGAAAAAGATGGACTGTGAAGAAGCAGGAAGTCACATCATCTTAAGCAGTATCTGAAGCTGCTAAAATTTCAAGTTAAGGAGAATGTATACAAAAGAATATAGGCGTGTTGAGGACGGTCTGGACACGGATGAGTCAGCTGGCGTAGAACGTTCGGTTCAAGTCGCTATACAATGTACACGCTTTCTGTGATAACAGATATTTTAACACGTATATGAATCTTACAGTTAATTGTAACCCCTGGGGCGGCGAGGGTGGCCTAGTGGTTAAAGCGTTCGCTCGTCACACCGAATGGTCGGGTTCGATTCTCCACATGGGTACAATGTTCTATGCTCATTTCTGGTGTCCCACGCAGTTTGTGTGTTTGTTTGTTGTTTAACGCCGCACTCCGCAATAATCCAACTATATGACGGCAGTCTGTAAATAATAGAGTCTGGACCAGACAATCCAGTGATTGACATCATGAGCATCGATCCAAGCAATTGGGATACGATGACATGCATCAACCAAGTCCGCGAACTGGACCACCCGATCCCGTTAGTCGCCTTTCACGGCAAGCATGGGTTGCTGAAGTCCTATTCTACCCCGAATCTTCACGAGTCTGTCCCACGTAGTGATATTGCTGGAATTTGCTAAAAGCAACGAATAAACATGCCTAGTCACTCACTCACTAATTCACACTAATGATGACCCTAATTACGTAGTGTCTCAATATTTCCAGAAGCCCCCACAAGACGAGAACGAATCTCTGGTTTCACATATGGCAGTAATTACATTGTCTAGACCTTGATTTGAAATAGGTTCCAGTCTGCGAACACATGCAAAACAAGTAACGTGTTGTTTTCCGATTTTATCATAAGGATGTGGATGTAATGTTTTGTAACAAAAAGTTCTGTCCGTGAAAGCTGTCTACTAAGTTCTTGTCACAAGCTATCAAATAGAAATAACTCTTGTCTTGTCATCATCATCATCAGCAGCAGCAGCGACAGTCTTGTCTCCAGCATCTTTTAAAAAGTGTGAATTATTTTCCTCAGTGACCTTTCCATTTTTATTACCCAACACCACTTCCTCCTGCTCCCCCTCATCATCATCATCATCATCATCATCATCATCATCATCATCATCGTAGTTTTCCTCCTCCTCGTCTTCATCACCCAACTTCATCCGCATCATTCTAAATACACGCACCTTTCCCTATTTCCAGTTACAGTAACAGCGCTTGGTGGAAGCATTTCGTTATAATAAGGTCGGTAAAAATGCAAACAAACCATCTGTTTTCGCTATTGTATGTAAACAGTACAGTATTTGTTATTGTATAATAACTGGCATATACTCGTTTACCTTCTACTGAATCATAATTATTTACATCTCAGAGCCTGTTTGGACTGAATGCACCATTCACTGAAGACGTCTTCGGGGTATACCAACACGTGTACAACCACAAAAGCACGCTTCGTAAGTACATTTAAAATTACCATTTCTTCGACACAGCCGCGTTGGAGGTAATGAGAGAGACGTTTCAGGAGCAACTCTCTCCTGCATCAAGCTAGACTTGCACAAGTCTCTAAGGCAATAATGATCATCATAATTTCTAATTTATGTAAATATTACAAGCTGTCCTATGAGAGACTGGAGTCATGTACTGTCAACATATCTAGACTTGCCTATTAGGAGGATAGAATTACTAGAACACCCATGGACTTTTCTTTCAGTACAGACCCAGAGCAAGGCTACAGTCTCTGAAACGAACATATTTTACAGAAAAAAACAGTTGTTAACTTATAGTTATAAAATATACTAAAAAGGAGCCCAGAGACGTTCTTCATTTTCAGATACTGGTACTGCGGTAATCTAGACTTGCTAAACATTATGTATTTGCATTGGCTGTATTGGATATACTTGTTTCAGAGTCTGTATGACAGACAAATAACAAGATCAAATCGGGACAACCGTGTTGTAGATAACGATAGTCATGCATATAATAAGAACGTTTCATATCAACGGCATTGATATAAAAGGAGTGTTGTTTGAGATAGTCGTGTTCGACATTAAAAGCGCCCTTTCGATATAACCGTATTTGTAAAGAAAATTTGAAAACTCTCGCCTCTAATGACTAGAAACACAGGACTCATGTATCTTCCTGACATCATATGGACACCAAAACCCTTAAATTCACTTATAACTATAACTCAGTGAGAAGTTCCAGCCATAAACATGATACGTTCTATGAAATGAGCGACTACCGCCACAGATCTGAAAACACACGCGCGCCTTGTTGATATAAGCACCATATTGCGACCATCTTGTTTTCGGCAACTGCATTGGGTTTCAATTATGCCTTTCAACAACGGTAAGGCGGAACTCGCACTGAACCGTATCAGAATGATCATCGCTAACGTACCAACGCCATTCCCAAGTGACCCCCCACCCCTAAAAGAAAGCTAGTTCTCGAGGTTTAGATTTTGGAAATGTACCATGATATTTTTATATGTCAAATGTTTGTTTTCGGGAGGTGATATTCCTAATTCGGATAGCCTTTGTTGATTGTTCGCCCCACAAATGTATATGTATGTTTCAGGAAAATTTGAAAAAATAGCGAATTTTAGTGGACTGATCCATGGTGAATCCCAGATTGAGTGTTATTACTTTGGACAGCAGGCCTATTACAGCCTTGGAGCAAGGCTAGCTCGCACGTAAAGTAAGACATTATATTCCAGACATTATCAGGTGAGCTGCAGAAACGCCAAAACATTTCTTTTTCAACAAATTGACAGAGTATGAATAAATTATGGTTGATTTGAACTGGCGTCTGAACGTGTTAAAAGAAGGCATTGACTGTATATAATAGAGCATCATCTCTATTAAGAGTATTTGTTCCGAGAATAACAGTGTGGCTCTCGGCTTGACATTCGTGGAGATATGAGATATGAATGCGTGAACATGAATGTATGGACTAGTGTAAGGGACATTCTCGCGATCTCGACCTTTGGAAACGAGCCAAATATGCCCAAAACACGAAAATGCAAACTGCTTTTAGGGCACCATGGTGTTCGACACATCCGGTGTAAACTGTACATCAACTTAATGTATGCACACCAATCTGTACAGATGTTACTGACATGTCAACACCGCTGTACAGAAATCTGTTTGTTCTCACTATGTCCAATATTACCTGTGCAATTTCATCGTCAATGGTCTGTCTATATGTGAGGGGTGCTTGGGTGGCCCAGTCGTTTGAGGCGCCGCTATTCGCTGTGCAGAGTTGCGTCCCTTGGGCACGCCAGAAACCTGTCATTGTAGGTTCGAATCCCGGTTCGCCCCGATTATGTTTCTAGGTTTGTCAGCACCATACCCGTGTTCGTGGGTTTCACCGAAGTGGTAAACGTCTGAGACCTGCATCACTTCGGGCTTTCCTCCCACATTAAGCTGACACGCCGCGATATAACTGGAATGCTTTTAAAAGCGGCGTTAAACCCAACTCACTCACTCACTCAAGTTTACCTCCCGTGGGAATCCCGGGATAGAACTGTTCCTTGGTGACAAAGGTGATCGTTAAAGGCGACTTAATGCATCGGGTCGTTAGGCTTTGTGACTTGGTTGGTTGTCTGCGTACCATTACGGCGTTGAACGTTGCTCATGATGTCAACCACTGGTTTGTCACAAATTCGAATATTTACCGCCGTGATATAACTAAAACATTGCTGTCTGCTGTCATAAACAATAAGAAACGAAGAAATAACATTGTACGACATACATGATATATGCTGTACATGAAAATAATATTTAGTACTGTTTTATAATTAGGCATGCTTTCTTCCATTGAACGTCAGCTTGATATAAGGTGCTCCCTACACAACTGTAAGATTATCATTTCCAGCCCATATCTTTAAAAGCTGTTCTGTTGTCAATATGTAATTAAGTTCTCCACCACGGTCCTATAACTCTGCACTCAGACATTGTGTTTTATTTATTTCATTATTGTTTATTATTCCTCACTGTCATAATGTATAATCTGTTTTATTTGTTTCTGTACCCGGTATCTAGTGGGTGCGCTAATATGTACAATAAAATGCATTTATATTTACCTAATCACGGTGTCACAAGTGTCAATCACTTGATTGTCTGGTCCACACTCGATTATTAACAGACCGCCGCCATATAGCTGGAATATTGCTGGGTGTGGAGTTAAACAACAAACAAGATGTTCACACACCACGTCTTGAGTTGGACCGCTTCTCTATCCACACGCAAGATCTCGAAACAATGTTTACTTCTTAAAATAACCAAAAACAGTTAATTAAAAAACAAAGTTTATGGTTCCCTTGCTTTCCATTTCCTTATTTTTACTCGATGTTTTTCTCAATCATTTAGCGAGTTGAACAAACATTAAAATAAAGACTTCTTCAAGCGACATTTTTTTATTTTATTTTGGGGAATATCTTTGCTAAGCATCTTCGAAATTGATACGGCTTTTAAATATCTCAACGCACGTTCTCCTGACTGTTTTATCCATTAGTGTATGCCTTCACGACCGAGGTCAAGTTTGCCGCTTGCCTTCCATAAACATATGTTGCGGGAGGCTGCTAATTCAATCGGCCAGCCTCGTCAATTTCCGTGTAACAGCGATGTGCTCCGAGTGAGCCTCTTGAGACATGATGAATATATTAGCGTGTTGTCCCACATACAATGACGGTTCGTGGCTCGCTCAACACCACGTGTCAAACAGTTTCACAACATCTTGGATCTTAAATACAGCTGTGAAGAATATAAACCTTGACGTTAGACTTCTAGAATATCGGTGATAATGAAGATAGGTGTCATGTAAACATACATCCCTTGGAGATCAGCTTACGCCTCGTAGATTCGTTGCAAGGAAAACATAGAATTTCTTCATGGTACAATAAATACGACCTGAACTCATGCAGATGAAGCCAGAAACCATTTTTTATGGTCTCTGATGTAACTTATTAATTATTGGTTTATCTTTATCATTTGTGTGGTATATTAATAAGTAAAACCAGATATAATAAAATAGTTTGGTCTCTGATTAAACACATGTTAAATTCTTCACTTTAGTTTAAACATATTCTATTGACTAAAAAGACAATGGGATTGGGCACAAGTGCAAAACTTGTTGTCGTCTTCTCTTATACACAGTTGCACACATTATAACTTAATGGAAATGAACAATTTACAACTGAAGAATGACTGAAATAGAGCACTATATCAAACAGTACCTACGTAAAGGGATCTTTAACATTCGATGAAAAATGAAAATAATCAAGAATTTTATTGCACAAAACTCCCGATGGGGCAGAGTACACACTACCCTTATCTGGGAGTAAATATTGTAAACATGAAAGTAATAATACTATAGAGAGAATATCTTTTATTAAAATATATACAACATATACTAAAAATTACTACGACTGACTGTTTATTCCAACCGAGGCTGCACAATGAACGTATATGCAGACAATTTGATAACTGTTTATACTCTAAATATGCACTAAATGCGATATATGCATAGACAGGGAGGGCCTCGGTTTGTACCTCCTCGGATCAGTTTATATTGGAGTATAAATAAAATACATATAAACACCGTTATCTCTACTTCCAAAAATCAAATAGTAACATCAAACACCACCAAGGTGAAACGTCCAAGTTTTATCATTCTTGATATAAATGATTACTTGAATGGAAAATGAATGTATACAAAGAATTTGATGACGTTATATATATTTTACCTTTCTATTATCAGGTAGTTACTTGAGTGAACTTTGATTGAAAATAAATACGTTTTCGCTGTGCTTTCGAATTCATTAGAAGTGAAAAGCACTACTTGCGTTGATTCATACAACGATTCGAGACCGTATTCAATATTCCTGATCCTTGTTCGTAACAAAGACTATCCCCTGGGGTCAAACTATAACTAACCCCCTTGGTGCCAAAACAATACTTTACCATCATTGTATAAAACTGCTCCTGACTGAACCACATAATAATGAAGGCAGTCTCTCATTAATCGACCATGATAGATCAAATCTCGTAGGTGGACGAAATCCCGCTTGACAGACACGTGACCCCTAGCGGCCATAGACGATCTGGACTGTCACGCTTCAGTGGTGTTAGTCGGCCATCTTTCTTTGTAAGATGATAATTCTTTTTGACAATACAGGCTTTCCTCGAGTGCTTAATTAGCCAGATGTATTTTCATCTGGGGTCGAATTTCTGTATGGTGGGAAATGAAAAGGAGGAGAGTGTCAAATATAATGAATAATTTCTATTATGAATTAGACAGTGCTCGCGGAGGTATAATCGGTTTATCATTTTGTTTCCGTGCTGCTTCTTTGTTATACAACTCGGGGGGGGGGGGGGGGGGATTTGGCTGCTTTGTATCTTGAAGTGGTAATAACGCAAACCTATTTATGTTGCTTCCGGACGAACATATCATAAAATTTAAACTGTTGTTTTACAGTACAGTTTTTTTAGCCTTGCCTCAAGCCTGTACTGAGTGATATGACGATGGATGTGTAGTAATTCTATCCTAATAGGCAAGACAAAGTCAAAGGACGCCTGTCTTTCATAGGAATAACTTGTTCGTAATAGTTATATAATCTAGAAATTTACTATTTACAATAATAATCATTGCCTTACAGACTTGTGTCTATGTTTTGTTGAAAATATGAAAATATCATCACGATTTGGCAGTGATTCATAAAGTGATTCATGCTTGTGATATGGTCGGAATCGTACAAGAGTCTCTGCTTTTGGTGGAGATTTCTTACGATAATTGGAAAGGTTCTGTAGCTGTATTCTTAAAACATATCTGTTTTGTTAGTTTTGTTAAATTGGAATGTCGTAATATTTAATCTTTTTTTTAAATTTCGCCCTCTGTATTTTGGCTTAATGATCAAGAAAACATATCAAAACAAGCATGTTTGAGTCTGACAGTCAATACCTCAGGTCCCTTTCTATACACATGGTCTCTACCGCTATAAAAAAAAAGGAACAGATGCAAAAGAAAACAAAAAGTGTCGTTCAGTTGTAAATCTTCATGTCGTTGTTAGGCCGAATAAATCTTCTCTTGTGTTGCTTCTCGGGAGAATTCAAATAAATAATTAGATATACGTATTCTCCACCTTTCAATCACCAGACTCGATTATTTACACATCGCCGTCATATAACTGGGATATTGCTGAGTGCGGCGTTAAACAACAAACAAACAGGATAGCGAGTTGGTGAATTTCGTTCAGTGAGTAATGTTCCAGTTTTATGAGAGAGGTAAGTTCTGGGCCAGAAAAAGACTGATTTATAGTCCATGATCAACTAGAATAGAAATGTTTTGTATAATCCATGCTAAGTTTGGAAGTGTGCATTCCAGTATAGACAGGGCAAAGAGCCATTTTGTCATTGAGGTCAAACATATCTAGGGATCATTATACAAGCGTGTGTGTCACACTGATTTTCAGAAACGAGCGTTAGAATTGTTGTATTTCCCGAACGATACCGAGAGTAATACATGAATTCTTACACGAGCTTAGTAAAATCAGTACGACGGGTAATAATAAACAAGTATGTGTACGAGGGCTGATCAAACAGTTCTAAGCCTTACCATTTTTTTAATATGGGCCTAAACAAAGTGAACTAGTCAGTGTAGTACATTGTTTGAGTAGTTTATTGCAAGTGCATTTGGTCTGTTGAAGCCGTTTGTATATAGATCTACGAGACAGCCAGTTCAACGCGATAGGGACTCGAATGGACACAGAAATGGAAAAGAACGAGTACTGATCAGTCATCAAGTTTTTTACTCCAGAGAAAAGTACTCCCCAAGAATTTCATGACCGCATGTCGAAAGTGTCTGGGGATAAGTGCCCTAGCTATTCCAATTGTGCCATTGCTGAACTTGAGGAAGACACAGGTCTAAGCCATGAATCCATTGAAATTATTATTCATGAACTTTAACAGATGAATAATATATCTGCTCGTTGGTGCCTGCGTTTCTAAAACCTGAGAAAGTCAAAAGATGATTACCGGTATTATGGATCGGGTGGTCAGATTCGGTGACTTGGTTGATAGCTTGTCATCGTTGCTTACAATATTAATCACTGGATTTTCTGGTCCAACCTAAATTAGTTATATGCCGGAATATTGGTTGAATTAAATAACAACAAGAAACAAAACAAAAAACACACCCCTGCAAATTTGAAACCTCGTGCATCCTAACATTTAGACAATGAAGATACATGTATATATACTCCTACACGTATATATCTGTGTCTATCATTGCAATTTACAAATAACATTTCATGTTGCATTTATTTCAACCGTATGCCATAAAAGCGTCTTCTGTGATGAACATGTATGTTGTATACAGTTCCCGTGGCAGTGACATCTGTATGTATATACAATTAACGACGTTTACCGCCCGGTGGCATGTATACGATCAATTTGTTTGTGGGAAGTAATTGGACATCGTCGAGCGAAATTAATTGAGATGGTTCAATACATGCCTCTGATATGGGGTTCTGGGTTAGCATTCTTAATGGATCAAGCGGTCAGGCTCGCCGACTTGGCTGATTGTGTGTCATCGTATTCCGACGGCGTGGATCGTTGCTCATAATATCAACCACTAGTCGATCAGGTCCAGACTCGGTTATTTTCAGACTGCCGTCATATAGCTGGAATGTTGCTGAGTGTGGCGTTAAACAACAAACGGGGCACGGGTGGCCCAGTCGTCTAAGCCGCGATTCGCCGTGCAGAGTTGCATCCCTTGGGCACGCCAGAAACCTATGATTGTGGGTTCGAATCCCGGTTTGCCCCAATTATGTTTCTAGGTTTGTCAGCACCATACCCGTGCTCGTGTGTTTCACCGAAGTGGTGAACGTCTGAGACCTGCATCACTTCGGGCTTTCCTCCCACATTAAGCTGACACGCCGTGATATAACTGGAATACTGTTAAATGCGACGTTAAACACACAACTCTCTCACTCACCTTTCATTTATTGAACTGTCAGTATGACCCCAAGTCTTAGGGTGATGCGAAACAGAAAGGAAAACGATGCCCTTACCTGATAGAGTTGTATCTTGAATAAGTGAAAAGTAGTAACATTATTTGTCCAATGAGCTAATTTGTATATCTACCAACAAGCCCCTTGTGAGATGTTATTGAGGCCACTGAGTAAAACCTTATATCTTTGGAACAACACGTAAAGAAAGAAATCACGCGAGATTGTACGAGCGTCTGCCTTCCTCGCGTGTAATCACACGCACGTGCGACGCAGACGACAGCCGGCACGGTCTGCTTGGAAATGGAAAATTGGACAAATATTCACTTGCTGTGACGAGATATTAACTAACTAATGTTTATACGGGACACGTGATTAGATCAGCCCCCAAGTGAGACTGGTATTGAGTGATTGTTGTTGAGCCATCTGGAAAGTGAGTGTAATTATTTGTTACTTTTAAAGTCTCTGAACTATGACACAAGAACTGTCTTTCAGGAAACAAATAACCCTCTTTATATGATTTGCTTGTTGTTTTAACGCCGCACTCAAGCTATATGACGGTGGTCTGTATGGGCACCCCCCTCCCCTTCTTTTTATTTCGAAATTTTTTTTTATTTCTGTATAAAGTACCACCAAAGACATTAAATAGATCTTAATTGTGCACACATACACCCCCCCCCCCCCCCCCCCCCCCCTTTTAAAAAAAGCGGTTTCCGCCCCTGGTCTGTAAATAATCGAGTCTTGACCAGTCAATCCAGTGATTGACATCATGAACATCGATCCACGTAATTGGGATACGATGACATGCGTCAACCAAGTCAGCCTGACCATCTTATATGTTTCTGCAGGAGAGATATTTCAACCGAAACGTGAAGGGCAAAATGGAGAACCGTGTTAAAGCTTGGGCAATGATATTATTAAAACGCAAAACTATGAAACCCTTGCATGCTTATTAGGCGTTTGTCTTGAAAATAGATGAATAAGCCAGTATGTTTTTACGCCGCTTTTATTCATGCAATTTCACAGCAGGTGAGACCAGATATACACATTGCATACCCGCCTGTGGGGAATAGTACCTACATGCAGTTCCTCGTATATAGGTTCCCAGTATATCCCATGTGCTTGTCATATATGAAAGAGACGCCTAAAGAGGTTCGGGTGCATTGATTGCGGGTCATCGTAACCCGTGACCGTGATTCATTGCTGTTGCTTCTAATCGATGCTTTGTCTGGTCCAGATTATTTACAGGCCATCTTGATATAACGTTCTGATCACGGCGTTAAACAACATTCACTCACTAGATTACATACTGCTTTGTATGTCACTATTCGTCATGAAGAGACTAACATAGCATGCCATCATGTCAGTACTCATGCTTCGTTACTTCCGCTGCAGACTATTGCTTTTTATTGGTGGCCCAATCGTGCAAGGCGCGCAATTTGCCGTACAGAGTTGCGTCCTTTAGGCACGCTAGAAACCTTTTATTGTGGGTTCGAATCCCGGTTCGTCCGAATTATGTTTCTAGGTTTGTCAGAAAAGTACCGGTGCTCGTGTGTTTCACCAAAGTGGTCAACGTCTGACCTGAATCGCCTCGGGCTTCCCACATTAAGGTGACACGCCGGGATATAACTGGAATACTGTTCAAAGCGGCGTTAAACCCAACTCACTTACTCACACACTCCTTTGGTCCGGTTTACAGACGACCCGTGAAGATCCGGGGTAGAAAAGGTCTTCAGCAACCCATGCTTGCCGTAAAAGGCGACTATGCTTGTCGTAAGAGTCGACTAACGGGGTCGGGTGGTCAGGCTCGCTGATAGCTGGAATATTGTTGAGTGCGGCGTTAAACAACAAACAAACAAACAAGTTTATAGATCGCTGTGATCTTAAAAAGTGCCACCATACTTTACTAGGCCTGTCATATCACACTGTTTCAATATGGCTGAAAACGTTTTATGTATATTGCGGCTTCGACTCGCAAGTAATAGTTGCGTAATTTGTAGCTTTTTTGCAAGACAAGGAGTGTGTAAAGTTATTGTTACTCCATATGATCTATGAAGTCCCATACTATACATGGTTGTCGGGACGGTCGGGTAGCCTAGTGGTTAAAGCGTTCGCTCGTCCCGCCGAAGACCCGGGTTCGATTCCCGTCATGGGTACAATGTGTGAAGCTGTTGTCCCCCGCCGTGATATTGCTGGAATATTGCTAAAAGTGGTGTAAAACCATACTTGCTCGCTCACATGGAATGTCACATTGGTGTCGCTTATAGTGCGCTATAACCTTATAGTACGGCTGTGTGGGCCTTGTCCTCAAAACGATATTTAATATATAGATGACTATATCGTTTTAAAGGGGTTATGCTGACCACAGCATAGCTGCGAAAAGTAGAGCTACATATACTTATATCAGCTTTTACTATCAATTCTGACCAGTGGATGCCGGATAGTAAAACTGTTGCAGTTTAGTACGATGTCATCGCTTTTGTCCTTGCCACTTGAAATAGGATGCTAATAGTAATCACTTACAGTAATGCCAAAAATTGCAAAGTGCCCTTTTCAAAATATGTCCATTTTCTAAGCAATAAACATCACCATTGAGTTTTGGTTACAATCCGGGTAAGATTCGACTGTCAGGTGACTGCGAGTGGTTATATTTAGCAGCGACCTTGGTCAAGGGCGCTTTAAATACTGGCTACCAGCGTTCCCGTTTACCGGTAATTACCATTTTTTTACCGATACAATTAGGCTTGGACCGGTAATTCATATGACTGCCAGTCCACGTGGACCGGCAAATAAAGTACCTTTTGAATCTTTGTTGTTGAACAAAACATCGGTGATATATATTTATATAGAGAGAGAAAGAGAGAGAGAGAGAGAGAGAGAGTTGCCAGTCCACAATGACTGGCAGTTTCAAAAGCCAGTGGGATTTTCAGTTCATGGATATCCTTATCGTTGCTATCCATACAAAATACAATATATATATATATACAATATATATAGAGGGAGAGAGTTGCCAGTCCACAATGAATGGCAGTTTCAAAAGCCAGTGGGAACACTGACTACAGTTGTACTTTTTCAGTTCATGGATATCGTTATCGTTGCTATCCATGCAAAATACATGCAGATACAGATGCATCACCTGTTGTTACGTCTTAACCAAAGACATATATCATATACGTCTTTGGCCTTAACTGTTCTTCACTATAGATCACTCTATGGCGAGGGTCTGGTGTCGCTTAGTGTTCCAAGAAGACAGACAAAGTTAGCTCCCTTTTCCATATTCAAGATTTGAAGTTATCTGCGTATCTCTAAATGATTGTCTGTTTGTTGTGTACCGCCGCACTCAGCATTGTTCCAGCTATATGACGGGGTCTGTAAATAATCAAGCCTGGACCAAACAATCCAGTGATTGACATCTTGAGCACCGATCTATGGAATTGGGGTACGATGACATGCATCAACCAAGTCAGCAAGCCTGACCACCCGAACCCGTCTTCACGGGTTGCCAAATCCGGTGGCCTCTTAAGACCAGCAATTGGGTGTTGAGGACACAGCTACCCCGGGTCCCCACTTATTGAAACGCATAATCGATATCATGTTTAGGTCTTTTTGCTATGCCTTACAAGTAGGCATTACACAAATCGAAGGCAGTGGTCTATCGGGCACTAAAACAGTGCATGTAAGCTTGTCGAATAAGGAAACAGGAAACTGTCATTGGAAGCTCCGCAGACCCGAAAACGATCTGGCATTTTAAATGTTGTCCATTGGACCCAGATTTCACACCTTAGATCTTGAACGCTTTGTTTTTCACGTTCCTTTTATTTCTTATTATACCTACACCAAATATCCGAAATATTCTTGAACGGTATTTTTTTTCTTCCCATCGAATTTGTCAACACGTTCAGTGAAAAAAAACCCAAAGTGATGGATACTGTAAGGTAATTACTTCATTGTCAATAAATACAGAAAAATATATTATAGTAATATGATAAATATACAGAGTGTAATACAGTATTTGTATTTTTATTTAATATGATTTTATTTCACTATACCGTCCATAGTTGTAAGAGATCACTTAAGAACAACAATAACTAAATGTCTGTGGAAGGCCTTATTGTCTAACTCCCTTACGACGTGGAATGGAAGGGGCTGGTTGTTTTATGTGCTATGCGGTATAGTAAGAGAGTGAGTGAGTGAGTATGGTTTCACGCCGCTTTTAGCAATAATCCAGCAATATCACGGCGGGGAACACTGGAAATGGGCTTCACACATTATACTTATGCCGGGAATCGAACCCCGGTCTTCGGCGTGACGAGCGAACGCTTTAACCACTGGGCTACCCGACCGCCCTAGTAAGAGAGACTACAGCAGTGTTGCCTATTTTGTTCTTTTGTATCCATAGTAGTCTGTCTTACAGTCCCTGAACCATAGTAGTTTCAATTTCACCAAGGCCTTACTCCAATACTTTCGTCCTCGACGAAGCAAGTCTAGATTTTCTACAGGTTCTTGAAGTCCCATCTCACTGGGGTTCATTTTCAATTTAAATGTAGTTCCTATCAAAATTATATACTTTTAAAGGCTGTAAGAGTTAGTCTTTTTTCACAGGTACCTGTTTGGAAAATAAAGCAGATGTAGGTAGCGTCCATGTCATATGCTTGTTGTAAGACAATATCAGAATAGGTATCGGGTTGTCCAAATACAATGGCCAATACCAGCTTGTTTTATCATAGATTGTCTATCCGTTCAGAGACAGCAATCGAGAATTTTACAGCTGCTTCAATGCATTTTTCAGAATTTTTCACGTGAAGACAATCCTTACTCCTTTTTTCCTGCACAATTAATCTCCATGTCATTGATTGCTAACCCTTATAGCCTATTGCAATCAGAAACAAAATCAGTGTGAACGAAGTGTTCTCAATCCGTATCCGTTGACATTTTCTGGTGACTTTTTGTATAACCCCAACTCTCAAAATGGCTGCCGATGAGTTAGGAGAGGTAAATCAACTTCGAAAACTATTGTTCAACACGAAGTGCGATGTTTTTTAGTCATTTTGTTGCCTGATATGTGATCTCAAGATAGTTTATGTATTGTGTTTGTGAAATAGAAAAGCCTCTTTGACACATGAGCAATATCAAGTGAAATATAATCCAGATTGTATTTCTAATACTTCCTAAGATATAATCAGAAACTCGGGTGCTTCTTGAAATAAGTCTTAATTATTTGTTTTTGAAGGTTTCGAATGTATAAGCTATGCGTGTGTGCGTCATGTAGTTATTTATGAATAGATGGGCGAACAGGTGAACAGCAAAGTACTGATTACGATATAGCCTAAAATTATGAATATGGGTCCTCACTTGGCAAGGCTGCAGTTGACCATTGTTTACCAGACGCAACTATTTAGCGCTAATTAGCAGCAACTATGGATCTTCCCTGATCTTGCGTGCCACTTTGATCCTTTGGGTTAGTTGTGTGTAGTTACCAACTATTCTCTCCATTCCCTTGGATGCCCTTGGGTAGCCTAGTGGTTTAAGCGTTTGTTTGTCACGCCAAAGACCCATGGTTCGCTTCCCCACATTGGTACAATGTGTCAAGGAAATTTCTGGTGTCATGATATTGCTGGAATATTGCTAGTAGTGACATAAAACCATTAGGGGTGAAACAATACAGAGGTTCCATCACCAGTTTTCATGCCACGATACGATAAATGACACATTTTCTTCTGTATAGATATAAGACGATACACTTGCTAAAGTAAATTATTTAGCTGGTTTTCTTTAACTGCAGTACAGCGATGACCATAAGAACACATACAATTTTATGGATACAACTTCTGGTTTCTTGCAAAATGTAAGAATCTACATCAAAACGTAAATACATCGAAAATTAATAAACCAGAAGTTGTCATCTATAATGTTGTTGCGTTTTCTTATTTTCTCTCCAATTTCTAGAATGATAATGAAACAAATCGAAGCTTGATGATTCATAAACCACCTCTGAAATAATTATGTTCCAAAAGTTTCCAAAAGTCTCCATGCGATTTGGCGTGAACATGGTGATTACATGTATGTGTATTGCAATATGTAGGTTATCATGTATTGCAATATGTAGGTTATCATGGTCCTTGCTGTATTGTTTCACATCTAAAAACCATACTCACTCACCCTTTACGATCAAGCACCCTTTTATGATCATTAGGGTCAGGAACCCCTTTTCCGATTAACACCCCTTCGTGATCAAGTGACCCTTTGCGATCCTCAGGGTTAGTTGTGAGTTAAGATTATGATTAGCTATCTCACCTTTTTCTCACCAATTTGAGGTAAATCTGCATATCAACTGTAACATCAGCAATATTTCAACCATATCGTGACAAGAACATTAATAATCCATAAAATTATACTACTAGAAATCTGTCAGTGATTGACATTATAATAACTAGATTATCACAGTTTACGTTTAAAACTAGTTGAGAACAAGTAAAAGAATAACCTAAAATTCAACATTACATAATAAAAATGGGATATAGATCACCAGCAACCAAAGTTGGGCCACCATACTAGGGACTGTGGAGACTTACGATACATCTGGTACCTGCAAGGTTCCCCAGCAGGATTCGCTACTCAGGAGGTGCTATTTGAAATACAAATAAAAATCTGCCGCGTATGTTGCAGTACTCCCCATCTCACATTTAGCCTTCCCTTCATATTGGTCATCAGTGGTCATTCAAAAACTGATGCCAATGCAACATTGTAATCATTGTTCATTTATTGACAGCAAGTGCAGTCAAGCCACTCCCAGCCAGGAGTTGGAAGCACCAACACACTGTCCATGAGGGAAAAGTCCCATATGAAAAGAAGAGTGAATAAGGAGCACAATAGCAACTTCCGAGCTGGCTACATCAACATCAATGAGGAATACCTACACAAGACTGGAATAAGAGGAAGAAAGCGCTACTTCCTGTACTGCTTTGTTGGTTTCCTTGTGTTCCTTGCCTTGCTCAATGCCCTGGTAAGGCAAATATAACTTTTAGAAATAGTTTGGTCGTTCAATCAATAAACCAAATTCCATGTAACTCATTTCCAGCGCAGATCTTGAAAACTGTACAATGTTTCTTCACCAAACTGGGTACATTCATAGGTCTAGTGGTGAACTGGTGCCTTTTGATAGACTGGGAAATTATAAGAAATTTATTTTGGGGGAAATTATAAGAAATTTATTTTTTGAGTTTCCATAACAAAAAGTTTCATATATTTATTCACAACTTTGTTCTCTTGTTTGTATTTCGTATTTTCATTTGTAGGTCACAGCATGGCTGGTATACAAGTTCAGGATTTATCATATTGGGATGAAGCCAATGGAATTTGTTTCTGACAACAATATGCTGCGATTCTTGGAAGAATCTGAAGTCCGAGTCATCAAAATGTCCAATGCACGGCTGGGGGGTCGATTTGAAAAGGATCTATACGTCGTTTCTAAAAATAGCACAGTAAGCACTGGGTTTGAAACTCCTTGTATTAAGGTACCAATAACACGGTTACAATAAGTCCCCCATTAAGCATGTAGTGGGCGCACTTTATTTTCATATGAAGCTTGAAAAATATATTGGACAAGCACATTGAAAAATGATGAATATATGATCAAAGTCAATGAACAAAATTTGAAATTATTTTCTTTGAAATGTATTCTACTCGTTAGCACATTCAAATTCCAAAGGGGACACTGACACTTCCTTATCAATGCCCTTTGTGCACTAGAACAAAGGTATGTTGTATTTCCATCCATGAAGCATTAGCCCCAAGATGTGCATTAACTGTGGATTAGAGGGAGATTTCATGTTATTTTAAGAATATTCTTATTAGATCAGGTAAACATAGATCATGTAGATATTATTCCTACTCTGATAAGCATACTAAGACTATCATGTTTATCACTTTGATTACAGAAACAGTTTGAATATGACTGAAAGATGTGGTTTCCGTAGCAGATCTTGAAAACCATGGCAACAACTTGACTTAGACTAGAAAAGGCGGTAGTGCTTGTTTCCGGAGCAGATCTTGAAAAACGTACAATATTTCTTCACTAACCTTGGCACATAGACAGGTCTAGTGGTATAAAGGTTCATTTTGACAGTTTGGGATTTTTGAAAGATCTTTTTTTTTTAGTTTCCATAGCAACAACAGTCTACATAGACAATACATTCTGGTATTAGATCATGCAAATACATCAGAACATACATAAATTGTACATCTCAGCCTAATAAATATTTTAGGTCTGGGCAGTTTATCATGTATATTGTAGAAAGTCAGTGACTTTAGCATTGTCAATGTGCCTGCGATTGTGATGATGAGGCAATACTAAATCGGTCTCCCCTTTCAGATGCTGATTGGTGCTGAGAACATGCGTGGATCAGTCTGTGAGTGTGTTATTGATTCTTAGTTTTCACTGTGAAAACGCTGCTTTTGCACATTGCCATGATCATTGATATGGGGTGGTGGCATAGTCTAGAGGTTAAGGCATTTACACATCATTCTTAAAGCCTATGTTGAATTCCCCACACTGGTACAATATGTAACGTCCCTTTCTGGTGTCCCCCATCATGATATTACTGGAATACTGAAAATGTTTTGTTACCTTGTCGGACTGCACCCTGCCAATTATTACAATGACCTATCATACATGTTTTGAATGTCTCAGTGCCTCACTGTCATGCTTTGGTTATAATCATCAGTTGACGGTTTGTTTTGTAAAGACAATGCGACAATGTCCCTTTCTAGTATTCCGTTGGTAAGACTGTTCTGATAATCTTTATGACTACGGCTCGTGAACTAATTAACATGATTAAGGTATGAATGGGAACTGTTATCTTATGAGTGTTGTTGGATTAGTACTGAGCTGATGACGTGGATAGTTGCTCATATGAAGGTGTACTCCGATCTTCAAACAAGGCCACGGGTATGGTATTGGAGTAAAATATCTTATGGGAATGAGATTGAGGGAAATTGAACAGGACCCGTGAAGATGAGTAGAGAATAGGTCTTCAACAACCCATGCTTGCCGTAACAGGTGACTATGCTAAGTCGTAAGAGACGACTAATGGGATCGGGTAGTCAGGCTTGCTGACTTTGTTGATGCATGTTGATGCATGTCAGCTGCTACAGATATGTGGATTCCTGATAAGTTCCCAAACACCCCATGCTTGTTGTTGGAGTAGACTAACATAGGGATTGGTGGTCACATTTTTTCACTTGGTTGATTGTGTGTCCTGACTTGGTTGATGCATGTCATCGTATCCCAATTGCATAGATCAATGCTCAGGATATCAGTCACTGGATTGTCTGGTCCACACTCGATTACTTATAGACAGCTGGAATATTGCTGAGTGCGGCGTTAAACAACAAACAAACAATAGAAATTGAACAGAAAACTGAATGTTGTGAAAGGTGATTATATCTTGTTACATTTACAGTGAAGCTGAAAAAAGGCCTGACCAGAATATCAAGTGATTACTTCATAGTCAAGGGAAAAAACTCCAGTGTCAAT
Source organism: Haliotis cracherodii (assembly GCF_022045235.1). NCBI lineage: Eukaryota > Metazoa > Mollusca > Gastropoda > Lepetellida > Haliotidae > Haliotis > Haliotis cracherodii. The sequence goes on along the minus strand of NW_027266341.1, from coordinate 25,644,797 downwards.
TTGCTGCAGACAGGATATGAAGGAATGGAAGTGCCGCTGAAACATGCCAAGAATCTCCATGCCCTCACAGTCCAAGTGGGGAAGGTACCATGAGTGTCCATGCATGGTGTTGGCAACCAGTCCGTAGTGACCAACAAGGAGGCAGTAGTTGTTTACCCATGCTGCATGATGGAATGCACTATATTAACAATGTTGACAGGTACATCTCATTACTTACACTTAACTGTGCTTGTTAGCTAAGACATGGAGCATGATTGTTTTTGAGTGATGCATGTATAGTTGATAAGTAAATACCCCTTCTTAGAAATCTAACCCCTGGGGATTCAAGGAAAGATTTGATCATCAGAAACATGCTGATCGCAAAAGGTGACTTAATGGATCAGGTTCAGTGACTTGGTTAACTGTGTGTCATGGATATGGCATGGTATGTTGCTCCTATCAATCATTGTATTTTCTGGTCCAAGACTCATTTATTACAGGCTTTTGTCACATAGCTGGAAAAGTGTGGCATTAAACAACAAACAAACTATAACAAGATGTTTCTGGTCTGGACCCTCATGGTAATTCAGGTCCTCACGACTCTGTGTTTGATGTAAGGGCGGACTAGAATTTTGTTCAATTTTGATATTTTTTCTAGCATGTGGTCTTCAGCAACCCATGCTTGCTGTAAGCATGGTAAGAGGCGACTATGCTTGTCATAAGAGGCGACTAACAGGATCTTCTTGTCAAGCTCACTGACTTGGTTGATGCATGTCATCGTATCCCAATTGCATGGATCGATGCTCTTGATGTCAGTCACTGGATTGTCTGGTCCAAACTCCGGACAGAAAAATTTAAATGTCCGGTAAGCCATATTTTAAATAGGACATTTGAGATTCCCAATCAGACATGTTCGGCGCATATGACCATTTCCGGACCACTGGTTTCACCGAAGTGGTAAAAGTCTGAGACCTGCATCACCTTGGGCTATCCCTGTCTGCATCATACAAAAAGCTGTTGAAAGATCCTTGTAGAAACTAACATTTTTTGTCCACAAGGCCTTATAATGATAACATGAAGCAAAACTCTTAAAAAATAGTACATTTCTACAGTCCTTATGATACCTTAACTATTGGGCAGTTTGGCAAGGACTACAGGACTAGTCCCAATTTCTAATGGTGAAGATAGTAATTGCTGTTGCCCTGGCTAAACTCGGCTTTAAGGAGATAAAACGAGCTGGTCGCGCTGGACATGTTGGAGTCAGTATAATATGTCTGAGTGGCATAACCAAGTTAAACTGCATCTTGGAATGTGATGTTAAATCTCACCTCAGCTGCTACAAGTATCTGGATTAGAATAGTTCCCCAACAACCCATGCTTGTTGTAGGAGTAGACTAACATGGGGACTGGTGGTCACGTTTTTTCACTTGGTTGATTGTGTGTCCTGACTTTGTTGATGTATGGCATCGTATCAAAATTGCGTAGATCGATGCTCATGATGTCAATCACTGTATTGTCTGGTCTAGACTCCATTCTTTACATGCTGCTGGAATATTGCTGAGTGCTACATTAAATAACAACTACCGTATTCGACGTAATAAGCGCCCCGCTCTAATAAGCGCCCACGGCGATAATTGCTCATACATTGGCTAGTGAACAATTCCAATTAGCACCCCTTCCGATTGATCAATGTACACAAGACTTATTTATTCGCTTATAATACGCACTCGTGTGTTATATGCACCCTTAATTATGGGCAATCAAATTTTGAAAAAATATATCTGTCGTATATAAACATTTCAGGCTGTCAACATCAACCACGAAATTTATCTTTCAACTCTGTTTTTTCCACCAAAATTATATTATAATAAGAGCCCCCTATTTATAATTTTGCGAGCGCCCTGGGCGCTTATTACGTCGAATATGGTAGTATGATTGTGTGTCAGTACCCCTTGATAGAGTGGATGGTTACTCATGTTTTCAGACACTGTTTTTTTTCTGGAGCAAGCTTTTATTGCCAAGAAGCTGTGAAAAAAAGCTAAATATTGTGGTGCTAAAGAACATTCACTCTCTCACTCTTGTCTTGGCTAATTTCATGGCCTTGTCTACATTGAACCCACTGGTTGAAGTACATGTGTTTTGTGTGTTTTGCAGCTGAGAAGTCGAGAAGGCTACCAGGACATTGTGTTTGAGTCCCAGAAACAGATCAAGGTGGTTGGATCTGAGGGAGTGCAGGTGGAGAGTGGCAAGAGTGTCTTTGTCGAACCCTCGAACTCTGTCAACCTAAACGCTTCAGTGAGTACAGCATTGATGCCTCCTTGTTGGATGTTTGATAGCTAATATCCTGCTTATAAGAGATGAATGATCCAAGTATTTAAGTTTGTTTAATCCAATAATATGGGCACACAGGTGGTCTAAGGTGGCTGTATTGTAAACCTAAACTGTCAAGAATCAGCTTCCCAGATTTATGATCCTCGACCTGTCTGCACTATGCAGAGGCATGGGTGGCTACGGTGCCACATTTTGCTGTGCAGAGTTGTATCCCTTAGGTGTTTCAGAAACTTTTAATTGTGGCATTGAATCCAGACTAGAACTAGGACCCAGGTACCTGACCCCCTACTACCACTTACCCTACCCAGTCCTACCCGGGTACCTGCTGTGGGTCTCACGAGTTGTTACAAAATGTTGCTTTGGGAAGGGTTTTATATAACGATCTGATCATGCATATACTGAAATTTTATCTTTACTCAACTTGCTCGAACATGTACAAGACAATGCAAACATTAGAAAGGCAAGGTGCTATTGTGATATTTTTGTTATTAAACAAAATATCTTAGTGACTAACCTCTGGTCCAGGTTGTCCTGTGGGTACCCGGATCCTACTCAGTACCCACTCGACCCAAACCCATGAAGACCCGGGGTACAATAGGTCTTCAGCAACCCATGCTTGCCATAAAACAAACAAAACAAAAAAAACACCTGAGTTCCCGAGATCCCCGTCCCAGAGGAATGAGTGACCCAGTTGGCTATGGCGCCACATTTTTCTGTGCAGTCTGAGAGTCGTGTCTGTTATGTGTGTCAGAAACTTATAATCGTGGCTTTGAATCCAAAATTTGCCACAAAGATTTTCTAGACTTGTCAGCATCACTTCAGGTTTCATCCCATGCTGTGAGATAATTAAAACTCATTTCAAAGCATCATTAAATCCAAAACTCACACACTCAGCATAATGCCCATGGTTACAGGTTTCAGAATGATTGTCAGTGTGTACAAGTTGTACAACCTGTATCACCTTGGCCCTTCCTCCACAATAAGCTGTTGCGATGGAATGTATACAACTCCAAAGAAGTTAAAGACCACCAGATTCTTTCATATTACTATAGTAAATCTGGCATATAGAATAGATATGTTAAGACTATAAAATTAACCAAAATAGATATATGTTAACACCAATGCCATGTAAGAAATAAATTTGTCGTAGGCTAGATATTGTTAGTGGTTATAAGGCATTTTATTACAATTATGGTTGTTGTTTTTAACAGGATGGCTCAATTCACTTTGATTTTGGGAGCAACATCTATCTGAACCAGAGTTTGCCAAGACTGTCCCCAGGGTACCAGATTGACACAAATCTTATCATCTACAAACTCTGTGTTTGTTTGGACAGTGGGAGAGTGTTTCGCGTTCCGATCACTGGACCCAGCTCAGGTTGCAATACATTGAATGAAAATCAGAACCCTTGTGATTTGTAACAGGTGCCTGTCCACAACCCTCCAGCTTTTTTTTTATCTTAATCAATGCATAGTTGTTGGTATATACACATTGCAGTTTGCAAATGTGATATTATTATGTACAGTTTCTCACATGAATAAGCTGCAACAAATATGTTCGGCTTCAGCCTCTGAATGAAGAGGCATAGTGTTATTGATGGTCAAGGGGTAATTTGAAGTTTATAGAAACAAAGCTTATACAAGACGGGGGTCTGTACAGCATGAAATATGGCCTTAAATGATTGTGATAAGCTATTATTATTATTCAGTACATCCATCTTATGCTAAGGACACAATTACCACTACCTTTGCATATTTTGCAATTGTTTCATTCCTAGTTCTGTCTTAAGGGCGGAGGGGTAGCCTAGTGGTTCAAGTGTTCGCACTCCACGCCAAAGGCCCAGGTTCGATTCCCCAGTCATGGGTACATTGTGTGGAGCCCATTTCTGGTGTTCCCTGCCGTGGTTTTGCTGAAATATTGCTAAAATTGGCATAAAACTGTCTTCGCTCACTAGTTCTGTGTTAGACTGAAGTATGTATCTGATGTGGGTAGGTTTTGTTACGTTAATCAATTTAATTAGCACCCTTTTATTAATAATCCTACTTGGTTAAACAAAAGGAGAGCTAATCATGTTGATTAAATTTATGATATATATAAAAAAATATAAATATGTTTTTGATATCATATAGCATGATATATATTAAACTTTTTATCAATGTTTATATTTAAATATGATAACACTGTTACCATGGACACTGGTCATGTGAAATAAAATCTATATTCATACATATGTATTTGTCTGCAAGGTATATGTAATCCATCCATTAGTCAAACATGATGCAGATTTGAGCTTATAATTCTATGCCTTACTCATTCATTATGTTAATTTATGATATTTACATATTAAATGTCCAATGATATCTAGAGTTTGATATTTCTTATGCTGATTATTTTTCAAGACATTTTTGTACCAGCTGTGCTTTAACATTTTTGACATCATGCTGTAATGACTGATACAAATGTTATGTCAGATGTATTAAAAATGATAATAGCTTTATTTAATATCATATTATGATTATGATTATGCCATTTCTTTTGTTTAGAGTGAGTTCACATTCACAAACTTCTTTCACCAAAGTTTACAACTGCAGTGTTAAGAACTGCAGGTGCTTTGCTGGCGTGTACCGAAGGACCATGTTTTGAATTGATTTACCATATTCAACATATCATGTGCCTTGGAGGCATGAACAGATTGCAAGGTGGTTTTGAAATGAGTTATCTATCAAATGAATGAACTAAGTCTGAAATTTAGTTAGAAATGAATTATCAATGAAATAACTAAGTCTGAAATGAATTAATAATCAAATGAATGGACTCTTTCTGAAATGAATTATTATTCAAATGGATGAACGAAGTCTAAATGAATTATTAATCAAATGGATGAACTAAGTCTAAATGAATTATTAATCAAATGGATGGACTAAGTCTAAATGAATTATTTATCAAATGGATGAACTAAGTGTGAAATGAATTATTAATCAAATGAATGGACTAAGTCTGAAATGAATTATTAATCAAATGGATGAACTAAGTCTAAATGAATTATTAATCAAATGAATGGACTCAGTCTGAAATGAATTAATATTCAGATGGATGCATAGTATATTACACGGATATTTTTAACTAAACAGTGAACTAGATGAATGTTCAGAGTTAATGCAGGGAAAGCCATTTGGTTAAACATATGCCCTTCTCTCTATAGACCCAAATTCAGTTCCCCGTACATGTGAAGCCCATTTCTGGTTCCCCTTCTGTGGTATTGCAGGAATATTAACAAAGTAGACACAATTAATGTATAACTTCTTTAATTACTATAAAGGCAATGTTTCGGTATAGAGCCTTATTCCATTTGTCATCCGTCAACTTCTAAGTAATTCCTATCAAACAATGCAGGAATACTACTTAAAGCTGCATTTAGCCATACGCAAGGCTTTAAAAAATAATAGGCAATGGTTTTTGAAAATATAGTGCGGGTGGGCGGTGTCTTTTTTTTGGGTGGGGTGGTTGTTCAAACTAGTATGCAACCAAATGAACAGTTATTTAACCAAATAAACAGTTGTGTGCAGGAAAGGGCCTCTCTACATAAATGTATCCTTTGATGAGTAAAATACTGGAATACAGTATTTCACTACCATTGGACATGGAATATTGGAGGATAATAAAAAAAAATTAAAAAGGAAATAAAAAGGAAACAAGCGAAATTGATGATGATGCAGGCGGTGCCTGAGAACCAAAACATTTTTGGTTTATTAGCCTAATCCAATCTCTATATTTTAGTGAGATTGTACTTACTGTGAGTTCATATGGGCAGAATTAATACTCTGTTGACTCAGTTATCCTTTTGAAGACAATTGAATGAATGATACTTTAGTCATGGAGTTTAACTTCAAGTTTGTAAAAAGTAGGTCCCTGCATGAAGGTGATCTTAGGTTTTGAGAAGGTTTTATACACACTCCTGCGCAGTGGTGACTCAGCATAACACCACTGCCACAGGCTAATTTGCATATCACGTGACTGGACTTTTCTCTTGTTTGTAAACAATCATGCTTTTTCAGAAATCAGTATAGAAGGGACTAATGCAAGTATTTGTGGGTGCTTAACATATTGTTTTGCATAATTATATAGATACTACAACTGCGACTGAATTTCATGACTATATATATTTATACATCAAAGTGACCGTATCTCTAACTCTCCGTTGGGCTTCGATGACAACATGTGGAGCCGTACAACCAATCTAAACAAAGGATAACTACACAAAAACAAGTAGATTTTCACGTATTAGGATACTTTCTTAATGAACCGATACCATTCTTTGACATTTGTTTATGAAAATGTGTAGACTTGTCAAACTTGAAACGAATGAAAAGCACATTCAATATCTTGAATGGACTGTGAAAGATGTGACGAATCGTCACAATGTGCTGGCCTGTGGCAGAGGTACTTTGCTCACTGGCTGCCAAATGCGTGGAACTCTGGGTAGGAGAATGGATTTTATACCTACTTACATTTTTTTAGAGCTACAACTTTATTTTCACGACTGATCAGTTTGTTCATTGTGTGCAGGCATCTTTTGCATTTTTTGCCTTTGTCCTAGTGAGCTAAGTATAGACCAGTACCTTAGTTATTATGTTATTCTTAATTTGGACACTTGGGTCTTTCAAATGAGTGCAAGACAACCTAGAATTCAACACATTCAAATTTGACAAAACAAGGTTCGACTGTATTTCAGTAATGGATAGTTTTCAAGAGCCATATACTACAATGAAGACATCCTTAACCATTGCACGCACTACAAAAATATATTGTCTGGTCTTATGGCAACAGCTGATTTTCCATATACATCAATACGTCAGTGAAACTTCACCTTCTGTATTTCCTCCATTAGACACCCAGGTGCATGTATTCTGTTTAATGCTGGCACAGTGGCATACAAAGGCTATGTGCGCGCAGGAAACGGTCCTCATGATTATTAAGAGGCCGGCTTGTGTTGGAGGCCTGCGTCTTGTAGAGGAAATACGGTAGATGCCTTTGTAGATTTGCAAACAAGCAATGATGGACAAGGATAACAATATAACTTGTTGATGATGATCCTTTATCTGTTGTGTTCCTCATCAATCTTAAAAGTGACAATCGATTTCATGAAGGGCAACACAAAACAACATCACCTTTCAGTAGGACTGCACGGTATTACCGGTATACTGCTATACGCTTTTAAAATAATATGTATTGCAATATCTTTTCTGTGTACCGGTATATTGGGTAAAAACAAGATAACAAGTTTCGTTTTCATTTGTATCATTTAACCTACAATATATCAGAAATTCATTCACATATCCCTTCGAAATCAATTGACAAAATGAGAAAGTGATTTCTCTCTCACGTTATCTCATCTGTAAATGAGGGAGATTGACCATGCTTACTTTAACATTTTAATATTTACTTCAGTAGGAAGGAAATAGGTTCTGCATGTAGTCAGTGTCAGTCACTATGAACACATTACCTCTCTAGATATCACAATACCTACTGCAATTCAGAAACCTTTATCGCATTATATTGCAGTGCAATGTTTTGCTAATATTCAGCCCTTACTGAATGCCATTTCAGCATTATTCACTCTTACCAAGTCTACAGAGACTGGTGATCCATGTCTTAATATGTTTTGTGTGATAGGCTGAAAACAGGAACTAAATGTATTCAAGGATTGAAGTTGTACTTGTTGGCTTTCAATGAAGACAGTGTCTCAAGTGAGCAAATTCCACCATGTGGAGCCTATGTCATTAAATGTATTGTAAACATGCTATGCAAAGCAAGGCAAAGACTAGTAAACTCATATAAATTCCTTATGCACGCTTCTTTTTACATGCCTAAATGGTCTACCATATGAAATGAATTGAGACGTTTCTTTCTTATTTTCTGTGTATAATTTCTGTTTTCTTTCTTTTGTTTGGTAACCTAGTAAAGTGGTTTGTCATTTAGTACGGATATCTTTTGTTTTTAGTTAACATAAACAGTATTGTGATGTATATGATGTTGTCATTTAGTTAATAAATCATGAAACTCTATCTTTTCTACTCTATTTTGTTTTGTTACCTGAAAAGAGACTGAGGTTGTGGCGGCTTCCACAAATGTCCTTTGTTAGCTTACCCTGATGTTGTCAAGATGTCAATAAGGGTTTTCATTGGTCCTCCGCCCATCCACGTGTCTCAGCACTGAACTAAGAACTCCTCTTCAGCAAATCTAAAATTGCCATCATATCAGTTGTGTTAAGTTGTGTTAGGTATGGTGCTCACAAACTTAGGATCGTTTTCGATATCAACCATGATCAGCTGATCCTGTCATGGCAAAGGGACATAACCCTGCATAGATAGTTGCGGCACAATCATCCACTTGGCAACTGATGCCTCAGGAAGTAAATACAGACTATAGGTAAATAGTAAACAATTTATTGCTCATGTATGCCAAGATACACGTCCAAATGTATCACAATAAGACATGATCACATGGTGTACAGGAGGAAATCAAGAGGCACTTAAATCTGTACCATAAGGGAAGGTGCATGATTGACTGCTTACTTGAAGGAAATGCTGACATGTTGCATGCAACGTACAACTGCATGAATTCATATTCTATACACAACTAATATTGCACGGAAATATATTACTAAAATAAGATACAACAATTGTTCATTGATCATATATCATTTTTAGATATAAATCTATTAAGGAACTGATAATTTATTATAGTGTAGTGTGGCTGTGTTCAATTTTTTTTTTTTTAAATAATCAAAATTGGAAATGTCATTTTTTATGTCTCTTCCTCCCACCCCCACCCCCTTGGGGTGATACATTTTGTGAACTCATTTTTGTCATGACACCACCCCTCAATAATAAATTATCAGTCCCTAAAGAGTGAATACAGTAACAAATACATTTTAAATAAATTTCTGAACAATGTATAGACTAACATCTAGTCTTCGAAATGAACATATTTTACAGAAAATAAACAGTTGTTAAATTATCTTATTAAAATGTGATAAAAAGGAATCAAGAAACTTTCTTCATTTTCAGAAACTTTTTTCTAGATTTGCCAACTATTATAGACTTGCATGGGCTGTTTGAATGAATTTGTTTCCGGGTCTGCACTGCTAAATAAGGTAATATCAATCATTTATTTGAAGGTGTATTTGACACATGACTAGTGATGACAATATACTGATGGCAATAAGTAGGGGAACATACTAATAGATGCATGTATCTGATATAACATCCCATATGTACCGTCAAGATGGCTGAAAACTGTTTGACAATTTGGAAAAAGTTAGTTACAATTTATCATATTATTTTATTCATATAAAGAATTTATGTCTAATGCAGCACTACACCTACATCTGCATTCTTATAATATTAGGTTCCTTTTATGTGGCGTAGTACAGTGGTTAAAGTGTTCGCTTGTCATGCCAAAGACCCATGGTTCAATTCCCCATATGGAAACATAGTGTGAAGCCCATTTCTGGTGTTCCCTGTCAGGATATTGCTTGAATATTGCTATAAGCGCCGTAAAATCATATTCACTCATTCATTTCTTTAATGTTTTCTGTCAGAACATATACAGCATATATTTCATTTCTAGTGAGGGAGAGTGAGTTTGGTTTGGTATTCATATGACAGCGTGTCAGCTTGAAGTGTGATGAAAGCCCAAATTGATGCAAGTCTCAGCACTTTACCACTTTGGTGAAATCCACAAGCACGGGTATGGTGCTTACAAACCTAGAAACATAATCGCACCTGGGATTTGAATCTATGATCATGGGTTTCTGGCACACCTTAGAGACGCAAATCTGCACAGCAAATTGCACCACCTTAAGAATAGACTAGGCCACACATGCATCCCTTTACGAACCATAAAAGAAAGTATCAAATATGCTCCTACATTTACAAACAGAAAGTAATATTTGTGACATTCATAATACCTTTAAAGGTTGTATCAGATCGAACAAGTACAAGACATACGGAAAGTGATCACTCAGAAACAAGCGTATTTCAAGGTATATTAAAACACAGTGAGTTCCTCAATGTATAATCAAGCATTCGGCAATATATGGAAATTAACAGTCATCTCTTACTCATAAGAATATTAAAATGTGTGGTTAGTGAGTTGGGTTTTACGCCTCTTTTAGCTATATTTCATCAATATTCTGGTCAGACCAGGAATGGGTTCACATGTCGTATCCATGAGGGAGTCAATCCTGGGCCCTCAGCAAATACTTTAGCCACACGACTCCATTAAAATGGAAAGAAATGTATCAGAATTTTGCAATCACTGCAATATCGTAAAACTTGTTTTGAGTTTTTTAAGTTTAATGATATTGTCTTACTTGATCTTACCATCCTTGATGTAATACTGAAAGGTGTTTAAAAACCATTTGCACTGCATTTAACACTGGCGACGATGATGATGACTAAGATGATGATGTATTCAGTGTGATGATGTTTGTCAACATTAAAAAAATCTTAAATAAAACCAGATTATTCTGAAAGATTTGTTGGTTTTTTTAAATTACCACATAAATCCCACAAATTGTTGGTTGGTTTGTTGTTTAAAGCCGCACTCAGCAATATTCCAGCTATATGACGGCGGTCTGTAAATAATCGAGTCTGGACCAGAAAATCCAGTGATAAATATCATGAGCATCGATCCACGCAATTGGGATTAATGACATGCATCAACCAAGTCAGCGAGCCTGACCACCCGATCCCGTTAGTCGCCTCTTACGACAAGCATAGTCACCTTTTACGGCTATTCTAAACTAAGCCAGATGCACATTCAGTAAGTGCACATATTCACTTCTGAGCCCAACTTACAGCACATTTTTCAGTTTAATAAATGTATACATGAACTGAGTGAGTTGTAGGGCTTAATGCTGCTCTCAACAGTATTTCAGTGACATCACGGTGTGTCAGCTTGATGCAAGAAGAAAGCTTAAGGTGACTATGTTCACCACTCTGGTGAAACCCACTAACATGGGTCTGGTGCAGACAAACCTAGAAATGTTACCAGGGTAAATCTGGGATTTGAACCCAAGATCTCCTGGGGGATGCAACTCTGCCCATTGAATTGTGGCCCTTTAGAGTGTGGGCCACCCATTCTCCATATGTATACAGGGGTTTGCTCCCATAGCATCAGAGACTAATTTCAAATACTACCATATTCGATGTAATAAGCACCCAGGGCGCTCTCAAAATTAGAAATAGGGGGTTCTTATTAGAATATTATGTTGGTGGAAAAAAACAGAGTTGAAAGATAAATTTCGTGGTTTATAGTGACAGCCTGAAATGTTTATGTACGACAGATATATTTTTCCAGAATTTAATTGCCCCAAATTAAGGGTGCATATATAACACACGAGTGTGTATTATACGCGAATAAATAAGTCTTGTGTCCATTGATCAATCGGAAGGGGTGCTAATTGGGATTGTTCACTAGCCAATATATCAGCAAATATCACTGTGGGCACTTATTAGAGCGGTGGCGCTTATTACGTCAAATACGGTATTAGAGCTTTCACGTGAGTAAGGTAGTTGACACAGCTTTAGTGCTTTTGAGAAACGAACATTGAAACTTAGTGTCCATACATCAGACATAACTCACAAACCACCAAATGAGAAGCACATTCTTTGATATTTAACAATCAGAACATTCCAATATTGTGATTCTTTAGTTATAGTGAATGCTGTAAAAATGTTTGGTTTAATAAATTTAAAAACATTTAAAAACTGATTGCTCATAATACTAAAAATGTATTATACTATTTTGGCTACGATTGGCTGGAGGCACTGCATGCTAACAATTCTACACTAAACAATTAGACCACAGTGAAACCTTTTTGACTGGAGGTCCAAGAGTCCACAACAATATATCACATCACATATATTTCTAGACAAGGGGGTGCCAATACCATTTTGTTTTGTTTGTTTTTTAATACCACACTCGGCAATATTCCACCAATGCAATGATGGTCTGTAAATGATCAAGTTTGGACCAGACAATCCAATGATTGACATCATGAGCATCGATTTACACAAATGGGATATGATGACATGAACCAACCGAGTCACCTGACCACCCGATCTGGTTAGTTACCTCTTACAACAAGCATAAGTTGCTGTAGGCCAATATTCCAGCCCAGATCTTCACAGGGTGCCAATATGAAGAGGTACTGGTATAGACACTGTTGTAATGAAGGTTCACAGCAATCTCATTAAAATCAGATCTTAGTTCCCGCTATCGCTAAAAAAAGATCTGAGGACATCCCATTAAGGGTCACGTCAGAACGACCTTTCATCTAACTAATCAGAGCGTTGCTTACCAGATCATAAAAGTGACAGTCGGAATGTGTTTTCTAATCATTCAACCACGAAATATTTAACACGGGGTATTCCTAACGACAGTTACAGGTTTTATGATTATATCCATACATTCTAACCCATCTATAAGCCATTCCAGAATGTTCTTCTTATTAGTTTTAGTTTTTTTAATCGAGAATACGTCAAAATATATTTTGAAGCGTAGTCGCCAGTTTGAAACTTGTGTCATAAAGCTCGAGAAAGCTGCCTTCTGGTTGGCTAATGTCGATTTCTTGTCAGTCATTTCATTGGTCGGTCAAATTTCGCGAAAGGTCGTTCTGACGTGACCCGTAAAGGGATGTCCTCAGATCTTTGTTTAGCAGTAGTGAGAACTAAGATCTGATTTTAATGAGATTGGGTTCACAGAGATGTTCCATTATTATTTTAGCAATTCCCACCAAGAATATCAAATGATTGACCTCTTAAGGTTTCACTGTATCTATTCCACTCTACAAGCACCATGGATAGTTCAACAATGATCCTAAATGATCTAAATGAATATTCGGCAACTCCTAACAACTTGGAAACAATCTGTTTCGTACATTGGCAAATGGAAATCTACATTGATAAGCAGGGTAAAAACAAACACCAGATGCTGAAACATCCCAGCCTATCCTCTCCAACACAGAGTGCACTGCTTAGAGTTGTCCCTGGGCATATTCTGTGGCAAGGGTCAGGCAGGGCGGCTGACAGGGTCACTGTTTGAAGTATAACACCACAGTAATCAGTATCACAGCTACATCATGACAGCCTGTAAACTCTGGGTCAGACAAACCATTGGTTGAAACCCATTTCATCAAGCACGATGGGACACACTCAACCAATTCGTTAAGCACGTTGAGAAACACTCAACCAATTTGTCAGACACGATGAGAAACACTCAACCAATTCGTCAGGCACGTTGAGAAACACTCAACCACTTCGTCAGGCATGATGACACACACTCAACCAATGTGTTAGGCATGTTGAGAAACGCTCAACCAATTCGTCAGGCACGTTGAGAAACATTCAACCAAGTTACTGAGTCTGATAACCCAACACAATTTAGTTTCCCGACTACACGGTACAACAATCAGTACAGTGATGGGAACAGTTCCCACCCAGGACTCCAAATGTTTTTATCAATACATTGCTTGGACCTATTGCAGCCAGTGTTTCAAAACGTTTTTTAACTTTGATAATCTCAAGCAAGATCTGAAAAATGCTGATCTGCAGAACAGGGAAATTTGGCTTTTCTTTTTTAATTACCACATACATCCCACAAATTGTTTGTTTGTTATTTAACGCCACACTCAGCAATATTGCAGCTATATGATGGCAGCTTGTAAATAATCAGGTCTGTACCAGACAATCCAGTGATTGACATCATGAGCATTGATTCACTCAATTTGGATACGATGACATGCATCAACCAAGTCAGCGCGCCTGACCATCAGATCCTGTTAGTCGCTGCTTTTGACAAAGATAGTCGCCTTTTACGGCAAGCTTCAGTTGCTGAAGATATATGACGGTGGTCTGTAAATAATGAGTCTGGACCAGACAATCCAGTGATTGATATCATGAGTATCAATCCACATAAATGGGACACGATGACATTGCTCAACCAAGTCAGCGTGCCTGACCATCCGATCCTGTTAGTCACCTCTTACAACAAGCATAGTCACCTACTTAATGGAATGAGTGGTCAGATTCGGTGACTTGGTTGATTGTGTGTTATTGTACCCGCCCGATATGGGCACATGTATCAATCACTGGTCTGTCTCATCCAAAAATCAATTATTTACATGCTGCCATCACATAGCTGGAATATTGCTGAGTGGGCAGAAAACAATAAACACTAGGTTCACACGACTGAGCTGTGTGTCGTAATAAATTACCAATGTTCATTAAAATTTCTGTACATGGTATTAACAATATGAATTTTGTAAAATGATGAACACTGAACAACAGCTGATTATTAAGCTTTGTGACAATTGTTGACCATTAAAAGTTGATAAAAAAGTGTAAAATGTGTGATTGTCACTTAACTCTATCATGCTTGATACTAATTAACTATTAAATAAACAACAAGACATGAAAACACAACATGTAAAAGGAACTAGTAATAAGCAAATATGTCTAATCAGACTTCCACAACTTTCATGTTTTCATTTTCAGACACTTTGTTTCCAGCTTAAAGCCGCACTCCGCAATATTCCAGCTTTATGATAGCGGTCTGTAAATAATCGAGTCTGGATCAGACAATCCAGTGATTGACATCATGAGCATTGACCTATGCAACTGGGATATGATGACATGCATCAACCAAGTCAGCGAGCTTGACAACCCGATCCCGTTAGTCGTCTCTTACGACAAGCATGGGTTGTTGAAGACCTATTCTAACCCTGTTCTTCCCAGGTAGGACCTTTTCTACTAATGTCATCATTAACGCATTAATCATACCTTTTCTACAACAAGTATACACCAGCTAACTCGAACAGACAAATCAATTTCTTGTTTACATTTTCTTCTCTAAATATAAGAATATAAGAAGTGATTAGCATTGGTTACTTGCGAGGCCTGTTCATGAAGCAAGAATATCAAACAGCCTGGCCTTATTTGCACCAGTGAAAATAACTGCTCTGAACACATATATTTGATATGAACACTTCCACAATAGTTTCTCAGTCATCCACCTGTGACCAGGGCCCACTTGCACAAAGCCATCTTAGCAAACACTAGGTCTTAGCGCTAAGATGATCGTAATTCCCATACTTTAACTTAGGCTTACGATAGTCGTAGCGCTAAGATCACTTTGTGCAAGTGGGCCCAGGGCAAGTGAGTGAGCTACCACTTCTTCGGAAAGTACTTCAGTATTTGAACTCGGTGTAAGCTAAACGTGAGAGGCAACCCTGCCCAGCTTGGTAAAACCTCTGAGCCCCGGTATGATGCTGACAGACCAAGAATAATAATCTGAGAAATCTGGGATTTGAATCCTTCCACAGCTAAGGGAGGCAATTCTGCACAGAGAGTTTTCCAGTATTTTTTTATATGCTTCCCAGATACATGTATATATCAGAATTTTCATATTTTTATCTCGAAGAAGAAAACAATTTCATCCAGGACAGGTTTTGCTCAAAAACGGATGTGTGAGACTATTTCTTGTGTTGGCTTTTATATATTGCACATGATCAAGAACATAAGTATTAAGGCTGTCTTGTCAGGGTATGATATGTTGCACAACCTTACACAACTATTGATTAAACCAAGAAAGGGTTATATTAATAGTAAAAACTAAAGAAATGAAGAAACCAAACTGTACTGTTGCTTTGACATATCATCTGTATGTATGTATATTCTCAATGCCAAAAGAAACGACAACCATAGACACGTATAGAGAAGTATGTATGTTAAGAGATGTTTCCAATGTCTACCAATTAATGACAATACTAACAATCAGCCAAGTGTTACCACATAGTGATTTATTCTTATCACGATATGCTGCACATGATTTCCAAACTTGACACTTGACACTTTACACGCTAATCCTGCATGAAACACATCTTGAGCCATGAGTCTATGATGTCACAGGTGATGTGTTCATGAGCATCGGTTCACACAACATACCAGTATGTTCGTTTGTGCATCGAACCAATTAATATCTCTGGAATATGAGAATATTAACCAACTTGTATGGTATTCGTGTCTCTTTCGTCATATAGTAAGAGTTAACAGTGCGGTGAAACCCACGAGCACGGGTATGGTGCTGAGAAACCTAGAAACACAATTGGGGTGAACCAGGATTTGAACCCACAATCATAGGTTTCTGGCGTGCCCAAGGGACACAACTCTGCACAGCAAATCGCGGCGCCTTTGACGACTGGACCACCAGTGCCTTCCTCACATATAGACAGACCACTGATGATGAAAATTCAAAAGAGTAACCTCCCAAACTCTAAAGTTAAAAATGTTAAATGCACTCCCCTCCCCAACCATTTACAAAAATTCTATATCTGCTGCTAATATTTTACCAAAGTGCTCAGGGAGATTGCGCCAGGGCCATCCAAGTTACCTGTTATCGTTACTGAGCTAATAAAGGTTTACTCTATGTTTATATTTGATGGTCAGTTTTATATTTGGTACTTACTGTTTCAGAAACAAACAGATACCTTATAGTCAAAGTTCAAATTCATCTTGTACCTAAAAAAACACAACAGTGACACTTCAAATTCTGATATCAAGTTAAAACATCATAATTCAAAGTGTCATTGTCTTCATATATGAGAATATTTTTTGTCAAATTTTCATCCTGGTTCAGTATATGTATGAGGTTTAAAATGACAACTTGCCAAAATGTTATTAAAATGTAGGTCTTTCCGTTGTATTGTTACAAAATTGTATGTACCGTATTTGCCATATTAAAGACCCCTGACTGACTGTTAGACCTACCATTGTTCCTCTATGTTCACATTTCTTTCTAACTATGCACCCATTCCTTCTGACTTTTCACATGGTTGAATAAAGATATAACTTAATTCAACTTCAGTGTATGAATACCCATATTGTTTAATACATGTATGTAAATACTTTTGGTAGGGCTATGCT
This sequence comes from Haliotis cracherodii, assembly GCF_022045235.1. Lineage (NCBI taxonomy): Eukaryota > Metazoa > Mollusca > Gastropoda > Lepetellida > Haliotidae > Haliotis > Haliotis cracherodii. The sequence continues at coordinate 25,627,497 of NW_027266341.1, read as the reverse complement.
AAATATGTTCCCAATCGGACATTTTGAGACATCTCCTGGGACCTACAGTGGGTACCCGGGTCGTAAATTTGGACTTGTCCCAGTCCTAATGACAATCCCTATATTCTTGCACATAGTCAACATATGTCTACACAAAATACAGCTGTGTAGATGGGAAAAGAGACCCCCACAGACATTGAGTTCTGACTTGTTCCCAAATGAACGCATACCACTGTAAGGGTTAACCCCGAAAACAGCATATCAATAAACTCATCGCAAATATTTTTTATAAGAGCACCCTTTCTCAATTTCCTAAGCATAATGACATTTCTTACAGCGAATATGGTAGCTGATGATATATGATATTCACTAGCTCATGTATTCATGGAGATATATACATGTGTTGAATATGACCTTATTGCACTGATGGCCTAGAGAACAGTTTGGAAAAAAATGTAATGCAGGTAAGAGAAAGTATATTTGTGTGGTATTACAAATAAGTTATTTCTTCATAATGCCGGCATCTAAAGGATAATATAGGTATCCTTTTTACTAGTAAAGTGAGACTACAAAAGGGAATGAAAATACACTCTTGTGAAATAGAATGATTTTTTCCGCGGTAAAAGTGATATGTTGAGAATAGATTCAACAAGTACTTGAGCAGTGTCATTCCAACAAGTTGTGCTACATTAGCGATTAGGGCTTTGACAACATAGTGTGTCGTATATACGATATGTATCTCTATGGTGATATCATACACAATGGTATATAAGGCTAAAAAAATAATAGTCTTCGTTCTCAGGCCTGTATCATCAAAAAGATTGCGCACGTTTCGTTTTAATTCCTATTTAAGAACTTTTTTGGGGTGGGGTGGGGTGTGTGTGTGTGTGTTTGTGTGTGTGTGTGTGGGGGGGGGGGGGGGGGGGGGGTTTCAAGCGAGTATCTAACAAATTTTGTTTACAATAATTTCAGCTAAATCAAATTGTTCTTAAGTATTTCACAGCCGGAATTGTTTGTTGAAGATGCAGAATATGGAAATGGAAATAAAAAAGACTATTATTTTTTTCAGCCTAACAGTTGACCTTTAGCTTGAACCAGGCTGTGGGTTGACTGAATGGTTAGAAGCCTCAACACCGCAAAGTGACAGAATGTATTAACAGGTGACGTACTAAGGACGGTAGTGCATTCAAACCAATCAAGTACTGACGACGAGCTGTCATCGGTGGGAATAACTGGAGACCCAACCAAAGCATTTTAAGAAATTTGGAGTCAAAGAACTAGGAAACGACTAGAGAATTAGTAAAGTAGTATTTTACAATTCATTTCCACAGCTAATATCATGTTATCTTTGTACATACTCACTGCACATCCAATAGTGCAGAGTCTGCACGCACACCTTTTGTCCGACACTGACACAGCCTCTCATGCAGTTTTGTTCACTTTGCGATACCTTTTTTCAAAATTCTGGATCCACCTCTCTACTTTTTTAGCTAAAATGGATAGAATTATCAGTAAACTGCCCGCATGTTCTCAGAAACGAGCGGGCCACTGTAACTTGATAATGCCCTCATATTGCTTGACAATGGATCATTATCACGCCTGTTGTTAGGTGACGTCATAGGGATAGGGAAAGGTGACGTCACATTCAATAGTGACATCATCTGGTTTGTTCTATGACGTTTCCATATTAGTAAACGTGGGTCAGTGAAATTCGTGTTGATTGCAGTAAATGTTTCAAAACCAATATTGTTGTTTATTTTCATTTGATAACAAATTCTATCCATTTCAGCTATAGTAACGGTAACACTATTTTTCAGGGTGTAATCATTTGCAGAAGAACTTGATCTTTTCAACTGCCCTCCTTCGTCAGGCAGTTAATGGAAGACCTCAGGCTTCTGCAAATGATAATGCCCTGAAAAATAGTGTTACCCTTATAGTATCGTTTTTTGTACCAATACATGGCTTGTTATCATGTTTATAGATTATTCTGTCATCATAAAGCATAACGAACAACACCTTCAGTGAGCTACTAAATCCATCCACATCAAGATGAAGACAATGAAAAATACTTTGTGAAATGGAACATTTTAGACATAAAGAGACTGATATCTGCATGCTGATATGCATGTGCAAGGGAGGTAACTACAGATAAGGCTGACATTAGTACAATAACATTTGGCTTGAGAAAGCAATGTACATCCCTGTCGACTTAACAAATTGGCCAGTATAATTTCTTATTTTGTAGTTTCATTTTACAAAAATAAGAACAAACATGAACAAGATTTGATTTTAAGATATTTTGATTTGATATTTTATATACTTGATGCAACATATTGATGAATGATTGAGATGTTTTAACATGAGTTAGTTCTGTCGTAAACAATGGCCCTTTCTACTGAGTGATATATTCTTGTTGTCTGAAATAAAATTAGAAATTATTTTACTTCATTTTTTCAACACACTGGTAACACATAGGGCAGTTTGGATTTATTCTGAATCTATAAATGTACCTAAGTTTCATTCAACAAATTTGTTTAATAATAGGCCTTGCCAAAGTCTTTTCAGGTTTACCATTTGTTTGAATTGAAAAAACAATTATTGCTCATCTTTTAAAAGTTATTTGTTTTGCAATTATGCTACTGGGCAAAAAAATCAATATTGATACATGAAATATTTACAGTACATGACATTATTTCTAATTTACCATAAATCAGCAGGAAAGAACCATAATCTTTGATCAAGAAGTCCTAACTATCTGGCCTTAAAGAGAAGTGAGCAGAAGTGATCACATGACAGGAAGATCACATGACTGGGTTCAACAAGGCTGATTTAGATCTCACAGTTGCTCCATTTGTTTGATGGAGGAGAGAGTTCGGACGAGTAAGGTATACGTGTCCCTCGCAGTTCGGATTTGTGACTCTGCAAATGCTACCAGTGATTCCTGAGTTGAGAGAATCCGCTGTTGGAGAAAGGTCTTCATCTGGAACATGATAAAGAATATTTGTAGAACTTGGCCACAATCGGAAACACAGAGAAAACATTGACTGAAAGTGAGTGAGTGAGTGAGTTTAACACCGCTTTTAACAGTATTCCAGTTATATCACGGCGTGTCAGCTTAATGTGGGTGGAAAGCCCAAAGTGATGCAGGTCTCAAATGTTTACTACTTCGGTGAAACACACGAGCATGGTATGGTGCTGGCAAACCTAGAAACATAATCGGGGCGAACCAAGATTCGAACCCACAATCATAGGTTTCCGGCTAGCCCAAGGGACGCAACTATGCACAGCAAATTGCAGCGCCTTAGACAACTGGCCCACCCCTGCCCTCACATGACTGAAAGTTTTTGAAAGGCATTTAGAAGTGATACACATAAGGTAGAGAATTTATGGATGACAACTTCTTTATTATGAGGGACACATATTTCCGGAGTATATGCTTACTCCTTCATCAGGTGAATGAAGGAGTAAGCATTTACTCCTAAACGTTGTGTTCCTCATAAAAAAGAAGTTGACATCGATAAATTCTCTTCCTTATGACTGTACTTGTAACAATTGTTATACACTTTCTTAATAAACTACAGATTCTAGTACTTTTTAGGGTTGAGTCCCATCTGGGATTCGAACCCACACTGCCAGAGTGAGGCACTTATCGCCAGCACACAAAGTCAGCAACCTAACCCACTCAGCCACTGAGGCTTCCACAAAAATGAAAGTCTGACAACTGGTAGTCTAGATCACATACTTAGTGTACCGCTCTAGCAGTGTGGGTTCGAATCCCGGGTGGAACTCAACCCAAAAAGGTACTAGACTAAGTACTTTACAAATATGGTATTTGAGGATGGGGAAAAAAGCAAAAAAAAAGCAATTAAATTTTATCCTTAGTGTCCTGCTCCCCTACAGGTTGTCTGGTATAACAAAATAGAAACGATTTAATGTGGGCGGAGAGCCTGCAATACTGCTGTTGCTTTAAGCAATGCACACCTGATGAATCAAGCAGAAGACTGTCTGTGGATCTATGCATCCTATGAATTTAAGGAAAACAACAAACTTTATTTTGATTCCCATGAATAGGTCAACTTCAGTTAAAATATTTTTTGGGTGCAATACTATCAGCTTCACGCGGCATAAAAAGAAAGAGAGAAAATTCTGAAGATAAAAAATCCATTTCAACAAAATTTAAAGTCAGCAGATCCATAAAGCAAATGAGTGAGTGAGTGAGTATGGTTTTATGTCGCTTTTAGCAATATTTCAGCAATATCACGGCGGGGGACACTAGAAATGGGCTTCACACATTGTACCCATGTCGGGAATTGAACCTGGGTCTTCGGTGTGACGAGCGAACGCTTTAACCACTAGGCTACCCGACCGCCCCTTTAAAGCAAGTGAAAAAAAGTGTGCCCTTACGTTGGTAACAGTATATCATTGAAGAACAAGTGGGACAGCATATTACCTCTCTTCTGGCATTATCGGAGCAAACCTCGTAGGACTTCTCAGCAGTCTGTTTGGCCTCCTCGGCCTGCAATCAATAATCATTACAAACATCACCTTTAAAGACAGAAAAAGAAAAATCTAATATAAAACATGACATCCTGACAAGACAAATGGTAACTGAAATTAACCTAAAATAATCTTCACAGTATATATGGCCAATTTGACTGACCATTTGATATTCAAGGGATGAGGTTATTCTTTTTATTGAAAAAAATCAACCGTACCCGGAATTCTTGAAAAAAATAATTAAATAGTTATGCTTCAGACTTTAGAAAAGAAATTGCCTGTCACAAAAATGACATTATTTTTTTTCAAAAACTTCAGGCTCATAGTTTTAAAGAAAAAAATTGTCCATTGTTCTTTGTAAAATTGAAACAAATTGAGGGCTTGCTTGAACATTTTGAATGTAGAACTATGCCAAACCCTTTTTAATAAGAGTGATTCTGATTGGCTGGTGACTCAAAGCTCACCAACGACAGAAATTCTGTGCTAGGTTAGCGCTACGGGAGATGAGATGGTTATGTCACTTCCGCAACGAAGCATGGTGGCTTTATTATTTCACGGGATTATAGGAATTCCAAACACGTTTGTTGTTGTATTCAAATGTTATGATTTCCCTCTTTGTTTACATTTATAACGTCACAATATTTAATGCAAGACTCCACACCGATCTTATAAAATTCATATCTTTAACGCCAATACGATATCTGTGCGTGTGAGGTTCTGAGTACATCCTGATTGTTGTTGGGATTTCACTTTCTTCGTAAATGGCATCGGTCTTGGAAGCCAAACAAGTTTACACTTAACAGAGGGGTACACAAAGTAAGTGATCTAGACTACCAGTTGTCAGACATTCACTTTTGTGGAAGGCATGGTGGCTGGGTGGGTTAGATCGCTGACTTTGATTAGGTGCCTCACTTTGGCAGTCTGGGTTTGAAACCTCAATGGGATTCAACCCTAAAAAGCACTGGAACTTGTACTGTATCAAGAAAGCGTAATCTCAAATGTGACATTTGTTAAAATCATTAATGTCTTACAGCTTGTCTCTTCAGAGGCTTAGCCTTGTCCAGGGCCTTGTTAGCATCCTCATATTCCACCAGCAGACAGGTCCGTCTCAGCAACATTTCCTGGAGACAGACACGCGAAACTTGTATAACAATGTCTTACAAAACAACCACTAAGGCTACGGGTGTGTAAATGTACAGTCCGACGCTGTTGTCTCGAACCCGGACGTGTCAAATCCCAGGTTTTATCAAACTCACAGTCCGGTGCAGCGAACTCTGACTCATTTGTCAGAACTTTAATCCAGATGTGTTGAACAGGGAGTGTCAAATTCACTGTTGGTGCCAACTCAATATATATGTTAACTTACTTGAAAAACACAACTTAGCAACAGAGGCCTCTGCAACCAGAGTGGTGAACAAGTCAAAAGTCACACTCAAGTTGACACCTGGGCAAGATGCATCTTACCATTAGCTCTCTTCAAGAAAATCAGACATGGGGTACAGATATCGTAATCAAAATAGTTTCTCTTGTATTCTAGATACTGTCAAGTCCCGTTAATCCGACATGGTTGGTTGCATATGATTATGTCAGATTAACGAGCATGTGGGATAAACGAAATTAAGTAGTATCAACGTTCATGACCGAAAATCGGACAACTACATGATAGCTATCGATCCAAACACGTTGTAATAAAAAATGAAATATTCATATTGTTAGCTTACATTGATGGCTGAATGTTTTCTAATCATGCAACCTCTAAAGCTTACCACAAAACTTTTGTTACGGGCTGTATGACTGATTCAAAATACTTTAAAAAGCAGTCTGGAATGGAAGTCGCCAGTTTGAAACTAGAGCCGCAAAGCTCAAGAAAGCTGCTTTCTTAGTGGCTAATGTCAACTTCTTTTCCTTGGTCAGTCAAAGTTTGCGAAAGGTCATTGTGATGGGATTCAGTGATTCAGCAATGCCACTCCACTTCAAAAGATGAGGGACCCACTCCCCCCCACCCCCACCCCCTTGCTGCCCATGTGTTGAAGAAACAGTCACATACCTTGATAGAATCACTGTATCTGGCATACAAGTCCAGTTGGAGGCCCATTGTCTTCTCATCATTGGTGCAGAGAACTTCGAGACCATGCTGCAATTCACAGATGAAGAATAACTTTCATTATTGGATAGATATTCTATAATAAGGTACGATTAGTCTCAGGACTGTATATATTGCTGACCCCCAAATTTTAAGTAACATTTTTCATGACCCCCAAATACATGTAACATTTTTCTATGACACGCCCTCCCTATAATAAATGACCAGTCCCTAAATAATGTTCTAATTAATAACTGCTTGATTTGAAAAAATATTACTGTGCCATCATCTTCATCATCATCATCATCATCATCATCATCATCATCATCATATTATTATTATTCATGGTGACTCCCCCTCTTTCGCTGTGTCATCTCACCAGCGCCCCGTTCCTTCTTTATGATAAATGACCAAGGCGCTGTTGTACAAAACGATTTTAGTGCCAAGGTGATCATAACTTAATACCTTATTATCGACTTACGACAGTCATCGAACTAAGGTTGTCGTGCACAACGGCACCCAGTCCCTAACAGCTCTCAAAATGCTCTCCAAGACAAGAATCTTGATGCTGATGGCAAAAAAGAATGGATGATCCACTTCTTTATTACATTTGTGGCAATACTTCGGAATAGATGCAAACACCGTGACGAAGCAAGAATCTTGTTATTGATGGGATATTAGTAGTGGGCAATTTCTACCCATAAATCATTGCTTGAGCTGATTGTGAAAACACCCAGTTAAGAGTTTGTAAGAGTACACCAAATATGTACACACTGAAACTACATGTTAGCCCATCATAACCTCATCAAAACTTAACGCTTACCTTTGAATCATTCAAGGCATCACTCAGCTTCATAAACACCCTGAAAAACACAACAAAATAAGTTCAACGATTTCTCCAACTTTAAACAGTTTTCTTTTAACTATTAAATCTAGTTTGATTGTCAAGCTTACTGATTTCTATTCAAAATCTCATAAATTGATATAAAAATGGGAATGAGTGACTGTGGTAATTTATTAAAAGGGATGAGGGGTTTCTTATCTTTTTTCAATCATTACATTATTAATTGCACATAATTTAGGGGCTGGTCATTTAATATTGTGACGGGAGGGTCACAAAAACATGTTACACATGTATAAATGTGTGTGTGTGTGGGGGGGGGGGGGGTTTAGTAGGTCGAGGGGAGCATAATTTCTTTTTATTTCTGTTTGTGTGTGTGTGTGTCATGGGGGAAGGGGGGAATATGGAACAAAATATGATACAATCCTACAATACCCCTACCCCACCCGTTCAGATGGACATTACCGGCTATATTTCCAACATGTTGACAGAATGCTATATACTATGAACATGAGTTTACACCTGAGCTATCCCAACAAAGCAAGACATCGGTGACTTGGCACTAATATCTTGAAATATCTCTTACATACCCCAAACCCACTTCCTCACCATCTCTCACCCTCACTCACTCACTCACACTTACTCACTCACTCACCCACCCTCACTTACCAGCACTCACTCACTCACCAACCCACCCTCACTCACTCACCCACCCACCCTCACTCACTCACTCACCCACCCACCCACCCACCCACCCACTCACTCACTCACTCACCCACCCGCCCGCCCGCCCGCCCACCCACCCACCCACCCACCCACCCACCCACTCACTCACTCACTCACTCACTCACTCACTCACTCACCCCCCCACCCACCCACCCACCCACTCACTCACTCACTCACACTCACTCACTCACTCACCCTCACTAACTCACTCACTCACTCACTCACTCACCCACCCTCACTTACCAGCACTCACTCACTCACCCACCCACCCTCACTCACTCACTCACTCACTCACTCACCCACCCACCCACCCACCCACCCTCACTCACTCACTCACCCACCCACCCACCCACCCACCCACCCACTCACACTCACTCACTCACTCACTCACTCACTCACTCACCCACCCACCCACCCACCCACCCTCACTCACTCACTCACTCACTCACTCACTCACTCACCCACTCACTCACTCACTCACACTTACTCACTCACTCACCCACCCTCACTTACCAGCACTCACTCACTCACCCATCCACTCACCCACCCTCACTCACTCACCCACTCACTCACTCACTCACTCACTCACTCACTCACCCACCCACCCACCCACTCACTCACTCACTCACTCACTCACTCACTCACCCTCACTAACTCACTCTCTCACACTCACTCACTCACTCACTCACCCACCCTCACTTACCAGCACTCAGTCACTCACCCACCCACACTCACTCACCCACCCACACTCACTCACTCACTCACCTACCCACCCTCACTCACTCACCCACCCACCCACCCACCCACTCACTCACTCACACTCACTCACTCACTCACCCTCACTAACTCACTCACTCACACTTACTCACTCACTCACCCACCCTCACTTACCAGCACTCACTCACTCACCCACCCACCCACCCACTCACTCACTCACCCACTCACTCACTCACTCACCCACCCACCCACCCACTCACTCACCTTCACTAACTCACTCACCCTCACTAACTCACTCACTCACACTCACTCACTCACTCACCCTAACTAACTCACTCACCCACCCTCACTCACCCACCCACCCACCCACTCACTCACTCACTCACTCACTCACCCACCCTTACCATCACTGACTCACTCACCAACCTCACTAACCATCACTCACACTCACTCACCATCACTCACTCAGCATCACTTACCCACACTCACCCTCACTTACCATCACTCACACTCACTCACCATCACTCACTCACTCACACACCCACTTTCCAATATTCACAATGACAAACATACTTGTTTATTTTCACAGTAGCATCGTCCTTGTTGGCGCCGGTCCAGATGAGCGCCGTAGCCAGGTGGGTGTAGCTGCTGGAGACTCCTGGCAAGAAAACACACATAGCTTCCTTACTCTACTCACTCGCATTACATTTTATATTGATTACATATTAACTTTCAAAAACGGAGAACGGGATTGGTCTAAAGTCAAATTACCAATACAAATATATTTAGTGAGTGAGTTGGATTTAACACCGCTTTTAACAGTATTCCAGTTATATCACGGCGTGTCAGCTTAATGTTGGAGCAAAGTCAAAAGTGATGCAGGTCTCAGACCACTTCGGTAAAACTCACGAGCATGGTATGGTGCTGACAAACCCAGAAACATAATTGGGTGAACCCCAAGGGACACAACTCTGCACAGCGAATCGTGGCGCCTTAGACAACTGGGCCACTCATGCCCCCTCACAAATATATTTAGAATAGTTTAGAACAACACACCATGTGGGTATGATCAAATATATGCATATCATTCATTGTGTGAATGTGTGTGCGTGCGTGCGTGCGTGCGTGCATGAGTGTGCGCGAGTGTGTGTGTGCGCGTGTGTGCGTGTGAGCGTATGTATCATTATACTAATCTCTATCTTAAAATCAAAGATATCAAAGACATATTAAACACATAATTTTAGTAACTGAATGGAAAATGGGATCATACTTACTGTATTGTGCACATACAATCTTGTTAAAGTTCTGCAATGAAGAAACAGTTAGAGTTATTATGAGTTATCAAATGATACACCCACAATGTAATTTTCATTCCAGACCTCCAGATAACAATTGAGTTTTTACTCTAGTGTTTCTGTTTTAATTGGGTTACAGTCGTGCCCCGCTTATACGGACTTCAGATATCCGGAAACCTCGGTTCCCGGACGATTTTCATTCAAAACGAAATAATGACTATATAAATTTACCCGTATATCCGGAAATTCAGTTTCCGGAACCGGACGGTCATTTTCATACACAAAACACTGAAATGCACACAAAATTGTCTCACTTATCCGGACAATACACTTCCGCTGGTGGTAATCCTTCCGCTGATGGTAATCCTTTGACTCGTGAGAAGTCAATTAACAAAGTGACACTGAGTTACGTTTGAGACGAGCTTGTTTATTGTACATGTAATCCCCAAGCACAAGTTCGTGGCTTGTATGGAGACCTTGATTACCTATTACGAGAACACAGGCGATCTGGACAATTTGGATTTATTGTTTAAAATTCAAACCTCAAAATGTGGTAAAGTTCATACTTCCATGACAGACTTCCAGTAAGAAGCTGGTTTCAGTTATACGGAAATTCGTTTATACGGACGAATTGTGAAGTGACGCAAGTGTCCGTATAAACGAGGCACGACTGTATTACATTTTTCATTGGGTTTTTCCCCAAAAGAGTGACCATTTTAAGATATAAAAAAAGTGAAATAATGTTTTACATGTATATAACCATGATACCTGTTCTAAATATATAGGCTTGACTCAGAAAGTAAAGTAGCTCGTAATTGAGTTTCGGAAATCGGCTCTTTTGTTCACATGCTGAAAAAGCTTCATTGGGTATTTATGCGAGTTGTTTTTATACATTTGAGTTTTTCTTTCAGTGCATGCGTTTCTGTATGCAAGTTCAGCGTTCGAAATACCTGCCTGCCCGACTGTCCGAGATGGGTTGATTTCAACTGGGGCTGTCAGATTTTCAAATCCCCCAGCCCGACTGTCGGGTTATATTTCATAGGTGAAAATATTCCAAATATTTCCCGATGATAAGCATTAATTCACATGTAAAGATGAATGATAAAATGTAACCAAAAAGAAACCCTGTTAGCTTTTAGACAACCTAACATTTAGCGATGCGCTTATGCTACAAGCAATCAGTTTTCATAATTTTAATTAAATTATCCTGAGAAACATATGATTATAGTGGGCAGGAAGGTTTTGGTCAGGGCTGGCAAGTATTTCAGCTAGCCAGTCCTGTGGTCTGGCTGAAATTTTTGGGAGTTTCATACCCTGGCAAGTTAACTGAAAGTAATTGAGTTTTGAATATTTTGGGGGGTATTTTAGGCAAAAACACTGCTTATCTGTAGCTCTGCTATTCATAATCACTTAATCAACTCATTAGTTCATAGCAAGATATAAAATATATGTACATACAATGGACGACTCGGCCCATTAGTTCATAGCAAGATATAAAATATATGTACATACAATGGACGACTCGGCCCATTAGTTCATAGCAAGATATAAAATATATGTACATACAATGGACGACTCGGCCCATTAGTTCATAGCAAGATATAAAATATATGTACATACAATGGACGACTCCTTTATTGCCTGTGACCACTTTGTTGCCCACTCTCGCTTGTTGTGGAAGTATTCATCGATGTCCTGCAAGACAAGCACAAAGCTCCATCATCCATTCATCATTCATGCAGGCAGGGGAATTAAACGTCCTATTTTGGAATTAGGCTTCTGTTACACAACTACACTCCATGTATTTCCTTCTCTCTCTCATACCTTCACTGTCACTCATTCCTTCTCTCTCTCTTTCCTCAGCTGTCACTCATTCCTTCACTCTATCACTCATTCCTTCACCGTCACTCATTCCTTCACTCTATCACTCATTCCTTCACTCTATCACTCATTCCTTCACTCTATCACTCATTCCTTAACTGTCACTCATTCCTTCACTGTCACTCATTCCTTCACTCTATCACTCATTCCTTCACTGTCACTGATTCCTTCACTGTCACTGATTCCTTCACTGTCACTCATTCCTTCACCGTCACTGATTCCTTCACTCTATCACTGATTCCTTCACTGTCACTGATTCCTTCACTCTATCACTCATTCCTTCACTGTCACTCATTCCTTCACTCTATCACTCATTCCTTCACTCTATCACTCATTCCTTCACTGTCACTGATTCCTTCACTCTATCACTCATTCCTTCACTGTCACTGATTCCTTCACTCTATCACTCATTCCTTCACTGTCACTCATTCCTTCACTGTCACTCATTCCTTCAGTCACTCATTCCTTCACTCTATCACTCATTCCTTCACTGTCACTGATTCCTTCACTCTATCACTGATTCCTTCACTGTCACTGATTCCTTCACTCTATCACTGATTCCTTCACTGTCACTGATTCCTTCACTCTATCACTCATTCCTTCAGTGTCACTGATTCCTTCACTATCACTCATTCCTTCACTCTATCACTGATTCCTTCACTGTCACTCATTCCTTCACCGTCACTCATTCCTTCACTGTCACTCATTCCTTCACTGTCACTCATTCCTTCACTATCACTCATTCCTTCACTGTCACTCATTCCTTCACTGTCACTCATTCCTTCACTATCACTCATTCCTTCACTGTCACTGATTCCTTCACTCTATCACTCATTCCTTCACTGTCACTCATTCCTTCACTATCACTCATTCCTTCACTGTCACTCATTCCTTCACTGTCACTGATTCCTTCACCGTCACTCATTCCTTCACCGTCACTGATTCCTTCACTATCACTCATTCCTTCACTGTCACTCATTCCTTCACTGTCACTGATTCCTTCACTGTCACTCATTCCTTCACTGTCACTGATTCCTTCACCGTCACTGATTCCTTCACTCTATCACTCATTCCTTCACTGTCACTCATTCCTTCACTGTCACTGATTCCTTCACCGTCACTCATTCCTTCACTATCACTCATTCCTTCACTGTCACTGATTCCTTCACTGTCACTGATTCCTTCACCGTCACTCATTCCTTCACTGTCACTCATTCCTTCACCGTCACTCATTCCTTCACTCTATCACTCATTCCTTCACTGTCACTCATTCCTTCACTGTCACTCATTCCTTCACTGTCACTGATTCCTTCACCGTCACTCATTTCTTCACCGTCACTGATTCCTTCACTGTCACTCATTCCTTCACTCTATCACTCATTCCTTCACCGTCACTGATTCCTTCACCGTCACTGATTCCTTCACCGTCACTCATTCCTTCACTGTCACTGATTCCTTCACTATCACTCATTCCTTCACCGTCACTCATTCCTTCACCGTCACTGATTCCTTCACTATCACTCATTCCTTCACTGTCACTCATTCCTTCACTGTCACTCATTCCTTCACTGTCACTCATTCCTTCACTGTCACTGATTCCTTCACTGTCACTGATTCCTTCACTGTCACTGATTCCTTCACCGTCACTCATTCCTTCACCGTCACTCATTCCTTCACTGTCACTGATTCCTTCACCGTCACTCATTCCTTCACTGTCACTGATTCCTTCACTGTCACTGATTCCTTCACTGTCACTGATTCCTTCACCGTCACTCATTCCTTCACCGTCACTCATTCCTTCACTGTCACTGATTCCTTCACTGTCACTCATTCCTTCACTGTCACTGATTCCTTCACTATCACTCATTCCTTCACTGTCACTCATTCCTTCACTGTCACTGATTCCTTCACTGTCACTGATTCCTTCACTGTCACTGATTCCTTCACTGTCACTCATTCCTTCACCGTCACTCATTCCTTCACTGTCACTCATTCCTTCACTGTCACTGATTCCTTCACTGTCACTGATTCCTTCACTATCACTCATTCCTTCACTGTCACTGATTCCTTCACTGTCACTGATTCCTTCACCGTCACTCATTCCTTCACTGTCACTGATTCCTTCACTGTCACTCATTCCTTCACTGTCACTCATTCCTTCACTGTCACTCATTCCTTCACTGTCACTCATTCCTTCACTATCACTCATTCCTTCACTGTCACTGATTCCTTCACCGTCACTCATTCCTTCACTATCACTCATTCCTTCACTGTCACTGATTCCTTCACTCTATCACTCATTCCTTCACTGTCACTGATTCCTTCACCGTCACTCATTCCTTCACTGTCACTCATTCCTTCACTGTCACTCATTCCTTCACCGTCACTCATTCCTTCACCGTCACTGATTCCTTCACTCTATCACTCATTCCTTCACTGTCACTCATTCCTTCACTGTCACTCATTTCTTCACTGTCACTCATTCCTTCACTGTCACTCATTCCTTCACCGTCACTCATTCCTTCACTCTATCACTCATTCCTTCACCATCACTGATTCCTTCACTCTATCACTCATTCCTTCACTGTCACTGATTCCTTCACTGTCACTCATTCCTTCACTGTCACTCATTCCTTCACTGTCACTCATTCCTTCACTCTATCACTCATTCCTTCACCATCACTGATTCCTTCACTCTATCACTCATTCCTTCACTGTCATCATTCCTTCACCGTCACTCATTCCTTCACCGTCACTCATTCCTTCACTCTATCACTCATTCCTTCACCGTCACTGATTCCTTCACTCTATCACTCATTCCTTCACTGTCACTCATTCCTTCACTGTCACTCATTCCTTCACTGTCACTCATTCCTTTACTCTATCACTCATTCCTTCACTGTCACTGATTCCTTCACTCTATCACTCATTCCTTCACCGTCACTCATTCCTTTACTGTCACTCATTCCTTCACTGTCACTCATTCCTTCACTGTCACTCATTCCTTCACTGTCACTCATTCCTTCACTCTATCACTCATTCCTTCACTGTCACTGATTCCTTCACTCTATCACTCATTCCTTCACTGTCACTGATTCCTTCACTCTATCACTGATTCCTTCACTGTCACTCATTCCTTCACAGTCACTCATTCCTTCACTGTCACTCATTCCTTCACTCTATCACTCATTCCTTCACTGTCACTCATTCCTTCACTCATTCCTTCAAGATCATTGACTCACTCGATGTCCCCCTTTTCTTGCCCCGTCTACTGCCGAGGACAGTTTGCCAAACAAACCCTTCTTGACCTTCACACGAACAGGGGGCTGAAACAAATAATGATAAATAATGCAAAAAATGATTTGAAAAGAAGGTTGAACAGCTCAAAATGTTTGAGTACAAAATTAAGGTATTTAGAGTGAGTGAGTGAGTCTGTGAGTTTGATTTTACGCCGCTTTTAGCAATATTCCAGCAATATCACGACGGGGGACACCAGAAATGGGCTTCAAAAATTGAACCCATGTCGGGAATCGAACCCAGATCTTCAGCGTGATGAGCCAACACTTTAACCACTAGGCTACATGACCGCCCCTAAGGTATTTATAAATGCTCTCACCTTTGCAGGCTAAAGAGAATTGGGAAAATATTGTAAACCTTAAACAAACATTAAACTATACATTTATGTCAAAAATAGAAAATGGCTCTGTTGCTTACAGAAACATTTATTTTGTTGTCTTTTGTTTAACATCATGCTAAGCAATATTCCAGCAATATGATGGCAGCCTGAAAATAATCAAGTCTGGACCAGACAATGCAATGATCGATGTCATGAGCAATAATCCATGGCATTGATGACATGCTAGCTATCAACTAAGTCACTGAGCATACACCAATCCCTTAAGCCTTTTACAACCAGCAGAGGTTGTTGGGGACCTATTTTAACCAGGAATCCCCATGGGGTTGAAATGTGATATCTAGTTAATTCTTTAGCCTGCTAGTGAAAAGAGTGTGCATCTTTGACTGTGAATGCTGTGACGGATGAGGATCGTTATAACAATACAAAAAATGTTTGAACAATGAGCAGATGTGAAATTTTTAATATGGATGCTATGGCGGCCATGTTTGTAATCAAATCAGAATTCCAGACGTGAACGATTAGTTGAACATGTGACGAAAAGTATCTGCTTCAAAAACCTTCAATCTCAATAAAATCACATCTTAGTTCTCGCTATCCCTAAACAAAGATCTGAGGACATCCAATTAAGGGTCACGTCAGAACGACCTTTTATCTGACCAATCAAAGCTTCGCTGACCAGATCATGAAAGTGACCCTCGGAATGTGTTTTCAAATCATGCAACCATGAAAACGTGAACGCGGTGTATTCCAAACGACAGATATGACCTGTATGACTGATTCCATCAAAATTATCGCTTATCTCTCACTTCCATGGGATAAACAGAGGAGGCGTTGCACAGTAAGTGTGTAGCACTGCCATACAATATCAACCATATACAATTAGCGTTCTGAAATTTTCGTTTGTTCAGTTTTCAAAATTTTAAGCGAGAACTGTGTCAACATATTTTTCAAGCGTTGTTTGAAGTAAGGAAGAGATGGAAACGAGTGCCATAAAGCTCGAGAAACCTGCTTTCTAATTGGCTGATGTCGACTTCTTGTTAGTCATTTCAGTGGTCGTTCAAAGGTTGTTCTGACGTGACCCATAATGGGATGTCCTAAGATCTTTATTTAGCGGCAGCGAGAACTTAGATCTGATTTTAATGAGATTGTAAAACCTTCAAACAAAAGTCATTACAAACCTCCTTTTCTGTGAGGAATTTTTCTAAATTGGCATCACCTCCAAACACTTCATGTTGCAGCATGAGCTGTAAGTACCTGAAATAGAATAAACACACGCTACAAACTTTGAGCAGTAAATCATAGTGTTAGAAACAACCGAGTTCATAATAACCGTATGTGCACTCATGTGCACTCGATTCATCGATCCTGTAACGTACAAAGGACACACCAATAGACAGTGGTCTAGACACACTGCTAGGCAGGGGTTTTCAATATCACTAGACAAGACAAGCTGGATGACTCGGCCACCTGTTGTACCCTGATCTATTCAAGGGTATGGAGAAAGACAGAAATCACATGGTCAGCATGTGTGACACTTACTTCTCCATTGCCCGACAATCCTTATGAAATTCATCTCCTTTGAGAATCTTTGTGTCATTTCCAAGCTGTTTCTTTGACTTGTTTTCTGCACTGCGTGGATCCATCTCTGGCCGGTTTGGAGGGGGCGGAACCTGTCAGAGGGCAAACTTTTAACAAGTAACAGATTCCATAGACTGTATTTTCTTGAGCAAGTGCACACCAAAGTATAATACGCATCCCACCTAGTGGATTCAGTATTTTGGGAAAATTTGTTTTCGAATATTACACAGAAAAGAATTACACCGTACCCCTCCAGCGAATGCCGGTAAACAAATGGGTAATAAGAAACTTGATCAGTACAAATTTGAAATTTATATATTATATATTATATATTTGGTGATAAAAAATCACCGGATATGTTGATTTACGGTTTAAATGGGTTTTTTTGGTCTGCTAGGCATTGTTTTACAGGCAGGGATTAAGATTGTGTATTTTCTTGTAAACTAAGCCAGAAACAGCAATCAGCTGTACACACGTTTTCTTGGAATCTACTGGTGATTCGGTTAAAACCAACCCAATGATATAACTTGAAAAGGATTTTGATGAAAGGATCGGGAAAAATTGTATCTGAAACTATTTTTTTATCAGGAATAATATATTCAAATTTCATGTTATTTTAGTTGCAGCTTTTACTAAATATATTTAAAATAATAATAACCCTAAACGTAACACTTCAGTGCAGCTGATCGTACATGCCTAGCCTAATTTGGAGAAAAACAGAATATAGATGATAGAATATTGTAAATTTTACAATAAATTGTACATATACTTATCCTACCTAACACTATGCATTTCTTCCTTCTTCTTTCGTTCCTTTGTGGAAACATGATTGAACAAAGTTTCCAGCTTTTAAAAAACAATTCACCCAAACACATCCCAGCATCACTATGGTTGCGACATAAACCAATAGGTCGAACACTATAATCCTGTGCACTGGACCCACGTTCCCACATAGAAGTGAAAGAAGAAGGAAAAAATGATTTGTGTGAGATAGGATAAGTTTAAATATTACATTTCACACTGTGTAACTTCACAAAGCAATATTTTAGAGTGAGAAAACAGGAATATATATCAGACCAGACAAAGTTTTTCACAAATTACAAAGAGGCATTAGTAAACAACAGAAAAATGTTTTCATCATTCAGGAATTCATCTAGACCTGCCCATATGCCGATATTCAGTCTGATTGATGCAAATGTCAGTAAAAATATCCAAATTAAGAAATAAAGTTTGCTCTATCCCCATGTGTAGCATCATAAAGTTTTGACCTCAGCTATTATAGTTAAAGCACAAGGACGTTTGCTCAGCTTTATGGTTTTACACTGAATGAAAAATTATAATACCCCTGAATTTGAATAAATATGGACTTTGAAAAATATCCCAATTCTGAACAAAATTACAACTTTTTCCCAGTTTGTCTGTCAAGGGCAATTTATAGTTTGGAATCCTTGATAAATCCCTTGGTAGTTTTGTAAAAAAAACATTCGTGAAAAAAAATGTTTAAAAAAAAAAAGATGTGAAAAAAACATGTTTTCAATCAAACATAGCATTTCCTTTTTCAAAAACAAATTATATTGTCCTGGACCAACAAGAAATCAAATTGTAAAGATTCAGTAATTTTGAAGTGTTCTTATTCGGGCCTGAACATTCTGCAATGCAGTTTTTTTACTCACAATAACTCCATCTGTTTCATTTTGGGTCAACACACAATGATGCAGCCACTCGATATCCTCGTATACCCTGGTCACAACGAAGCCCTTCTCCGTATCACACTTGGATGACATAACAGTAAACTGTATCGCGTCGCCATCTTTCACAGCGTCCGTCACTTGCACAGTATAACGTGGAGAAAATGGAGCATGTTTTGTTGGTGTGGAATCCGCAGAGCTACCCGTGTCTGACCCGTTCATTAAGTTGTTTGTGGAATCATCCTGCAGATAAAAACAAGCAAGACAACAATAAACACAAGTCTTGAAAATCTACAAGGTTTTTTATCAATATCGTGAAGTGAAAAGGGGTTCAATGTCACGTTCAAGATTATTTGTCTGTCAGTCTGCCCCTTAATGTTGAGTGCTAGGCAGGGTAACAACAAGTGCCATCTGTTAGTTGTTCAAAAGGGATTAAAAACATCAACAACAGACTAATTATGCAAGGATTAGAAGCCAAATAATATAGAAATTATGATATAGCCCTTCACTTTCTTTTAATCTTCACATTTTCAGTCTCTGGGTGATGAAATTAAGCAAAAAAATGTTTGGAATTTGTTATCATAATGATATAAGATAGACACAATTTTATGGATAATAACTTCTTTAATACTGTAAAAAAGCGACGTTGCGATATAGATCCTTAGTCTTGCTTGACAACGGTATAAGGATCCATACCGAAACGTTGCTTTTTTACAGTATTAAAGAAGTTGTTATCCATAAAATTGTGTCTACCTTGTCATCCGTCAACTTCTAAGTAATGCCTATCAAACAATTCATTATGATATAAATGGACATACTTTTCAGCCAGTTTGTAGAATAATACACACGATAAAATAAGCAATGCTCAAGTGAAATATTTACTTTGTGTTGCAAGTCAAAATAGTGTAAACAAAATTCGCAAAAAAACAAGCAAGTGACTTATCTAAACCTCTACCCCAAAAGATACCCACATTTCCTTATTATTTTCAAGACTAAACTGAATTTCACCTTGTTAATCAATGTGACCATATGCCCTATTACTATCACTAAAAGCGACACATGCGCTTACGAATGGTGCAGCACAGATCGTGAATTTTTCTAGATTTCGGCTATAGCATCCGGCTACTCACGGGGAAAAAACAATAACAAAGGCAACAACCAGTCCCAGGGAATTGCTTTAGATCAGTGCCCTTTAAGTATCAATGAGGAACTATTTATGCACACGCTATCTATCGCTGTAGTGACTGAGAATGTGACTTGACCAGCTGTTGACCAATCTTCTAAAAGGGGGCATTTTAGCATCAAAATATATAATAAATATACTATTTCATGCCTTTTGTCAAATATGATGATCTACTTAATAAGCGCCCTGCTCTAATAAGCACCCACGTCGATAATTGCTCATATTTTGGCTAGTGAACAATCCCAATTAGCACCCCTTCCGATTGATCAATGTACACAAGACTTATTTATTCGCGTATAATCCGCACTCGTGTGTTATATGCACCCTAAATTATGGGCAATTAAATTCTGAAAAAATATATTTGTTGTACATAAACATTTCAGTCTGTCACGGAAACATGATATCCAATCAGATCGCAGTTCTTATCTCGAAGAGCTTCACAATGACCTTTTCGATCAGATAATGAAAACATTCCCGATTTCATCCCTGACACAAAAACATAGACAATCGTTGGGGGGTTTAAAAGATGAAAAAGACATTTTTGTGTCAACAAAGACAGGCAGTGGCAAATCACTTTCGTACGAAGGTGTACTAGTCGTGGATGTTGATTTTGTGAAACGTTCTCTGATTGGACTATCGATATGTGCAATAGTCCAATCCTATTTAACACAGGAATGTGGGCTTGATGTGGCAAAGGGTGGAAACATGACTGATAAAAAGGCTTGTGGACGCTCTTGCCTCGGGTACCAAGTACTAAATGCTTAATATACCCACAGAAGTATAATGCATTATACACATCTGTGACTTACCAGGTATAACCAACCACTTAGGGATGTTATAGTTACAACATGACTCTGAGGTTTGGGTTGAAAACATAAAACCTAAAGCAAGTGTTTTTACTAACTTTAACCAGGAAGAACAAAAAACACTGGGATACCTTATATGAAACAATACAGTTGTCGTGGTATAAAACGAATACGTAGAACGGGGGAGAGAAACCCATGTGCAGCATGCAGACAACTGAAGTCATGACATGTAAGAATGAACACCCATGTCATCGCCTGTCCCAGTGACTGAGTGGAAAACAGTGGGTTACAATACTAAACATGACATGTGAGGTTGCAGGTTCAGATCACATCATGTAATTTTCAAGCCAAAAAATGGTGACATTTAACCAGTCAAAAATCTATATCAGATACATATTAAAAGGATTTGCATAAATCTTTGGTGATGAAACACGCTTCATTTAAGTAGGAAAGTCAAGGGCAATCTCCCTGATTGCCGAAAGCATTGTCTTTGAATCCTCTGGGCATGGATACAAGCAACAGGTTATGCATTCTTGCTTTCTGCTATTTGGAGAAACTTGACGAATATTAGGATGACGCCACTTTAGGTTTATAAATTCATATCAAATTCAGTTATTGTTCATTAAGGAGGAAGCATTGATACTACGACAAATCATTTATTAAAACTGTTCTAAATAGGCAGAAATGCGATCGGAAGATATGTATTGACATATCTTCACACTAATTAA
Organism: Haliotis cracherodii; assembly: GCF_022045235.1. NCBI lineage: Eukaryota > Metazoa > Mollusca > Gastropoda > Lepetellida > Haliotidae > Haliotis > Haliotis cracherodii. Next base: position 25,605,858 of record NW_027266341.1, on the reverse strand, counting down.
ATTCTGCCATTAAATATTAACATCTACAGGGTATAATTAGGTCACGGGTATAAGCAGAGTCATTTACAAGTCACAGAAAACGTGAAAATCGTTAAAATCAATATGAGGTCTTTGACAATTGTCGTACTGTACTGGAGCTGTCAAATCCAGTTCGTTTTGGTTCCCATTTGAATGAGTTGACAAATGAGGCCATAAATAGCCTAAGCAAGATTTGTAATTCATACCTATCGGGGGAAACACCAAAACGAATAAAACAACATTCATAACATTTCACAACAATGATATTATCAGCTGATACTGTCAATAAACAGTGATGCATAAACGTCAACAAAAAGGGGGCGTGTCAGCGACTTCACGCGATCTATCAGACGGGCGTTGACACACGGCAACATTAATTAAGGAAAACATTCATCAAAATTTACCATTTAGACTGTATTTGTAATCGGGAGAAGGATTCTCGGCGGTTGACAAATTTTGATGAACGTTTCCACCCTGTCATCGACTTATATCCCGGAGAAGGCGTCGTTCTCGTCCTTGTTTGTAATTTCCACCGCTAGATGGCCGTTCCTCGGGGACAGCTCCGTTTTTCGATCAAGATGAACATTTAATGGTCCTAAATGTATAATTAATTTATGATTGGGTTGAATATATGTTGATATATGGATATACGACTGACTTTTGAATACTTTTTATTTAATAACTTCCTATTGTAATTAATCCAATTTTGAGAATGATTAAATGTACACTCCCATGAGGTGTTACTAAAAATAACTAAGGGAGAATTTGTTATTTTCATAAATGTATTGTTTTAATTGATATATGGGGTTTTCTGGTTCATTGAATGATTTTTTTGTATATCAGATTCTAAGAAAATACTTTTTAGGTATTGAAAAGGTAAATATCATGTTATACAGCTACTTATGCGGTATAAATTTTAAAATAATGTCTGAAACATTTCTCTTCAAGTCTCCCTAGCATTGGGGGATTCCTCGCTACTATTTGTCTATCAACTAATAGCATGTATAAATGTGTAAACGGTTCTCTGTCGCCTAAATTGTTTTCATGCCCGAAAATCTTGGTTACCTCTGATGTTCATAAAAGCGTAAACAATAATAAGAAAACAACATGTTTACATGGATTAAGAAAGGTTACAAGATAGTTACTTTGATAAGATATATCTCGTTTATCAAAACCATGTAGGATAACGTGAAACATCAAGACCTTATTTCGCGGCTGCCCAGCAGGAAACCATTAGAATGTGCCTCAGGATGGTGGTCGTTACTGCCAGTTTTTGGTATTGTTTCCAAGAGGCTACAGGTATAAAAGCGTGTATCAATGGCAAGTTAATGCTCGCGCCATTGGGCGGTTTTTGCGAGCTTCAAATAATTCAAACCCTACGTTTCTATGATGTCATGATGTATATCAATATAGCTTTTAAGGAGTACACTAATGACACAGTGACAATGTCTCAATTTCACAAATGGCACTACTCATGTCTAGAACAATATTAGAATTAGCCCTGCTTGTCAAAATCCACACATTACCAATACAACAACACTCATGATATAACAGTTCCCCTTCCTACCTTAGTTCAGGGGCCATAGTGATGAAGATGATCAGAACAGTCTACCTACGGAATCTAAGAAGGGACACTGTCGCGTTATATTTACAAAACAAAGCATTAACTGATCAAATTAACCAACGCGTGACATTTTAACACTTTTACACATTATGATAGGTCAAAAATGAAATAATTGGTCAAAATGTCGCGCTTTGGTGAATTTTTTCTTTTTTTTTCTTTTTTTTTATGATCTTCGCGATTATATTGGTTTTATGATCTTCGCGATTATACTAGCGACGTGCACGTCCTGTTGCCGTTATGACTTTTGGGGGGCCGTTTTGACTATGGCTTGTCGCCATTTTGACTTTTTCTGTGGCCGTTTTGACTTTACCTTTTAAAGACGTTCTGACAGGAAGCCGGTTTGACCCGCTCTCTATATCAACATTACCACAGGATAATCATAAAATCTCCTAGCGCGATGATGGGTTATTGTGCAGTCCTAAATAAGCAGTGTCTCAGTTCCATTTTACCGCTGAATAAACACATGTCTTTCGCTTGATGCCAACTGCTGTTTATTTCTCAACGTTGTCATGTGGACAAGGCATATTGTTTGTGATGAAACGATAAAAAGCGTATGTTATATGTCTATATCTAAAAGATAGGTTGGCAGCTAATTATCATATACGTTTCTATGTAACATTTCACCCCTTCTGAGCCCTGGAAAGTACATTTTTGGTTTAAAATAATTACAAACGGGTACTGCTGCATTTGCGCCATTATTTGTAAGTAGTTGTAAGGATGTAGATTCTAGGTCAATCTATTTTTAGGTTACCCTGACGCCATTGGGGATCCCCAAACGTGCGTGACGCCATTTTTATTTTAGGCGCCATTGTGGGTTAGCCTGCCTTGAACTAGATTTGTGCAGCTGAATCGGGTTGCATTATGACAACATAGTAACTCTTTATAAACCCTTGAAATAAACAATCTGAAAATTATACGATCAAGGCATACACAAGGTGAGGGATGGCATGTTTCTTGGATTTTTAAATGTCGGTGCCGTTGTGATTATTTGAAATTGAAGTGTGATTTCGTTTCCACATTCGTGTCTACTTTCTGTTTACACTCAAGACACTTTCGTCTTTGAGAGTTACAGTGTGGTTTTATGTTTAATGTATCAACCAGTGTACGTATTATTTCATTACATATTATGTCATTCTAGAAGAAAATGAGTTGAAGGCCTATCTATCAGCATGCCTTCAGTTAGCCTGTCTCGGGGAGACCCGATCGAGATCCCTTTCCTGGTTTACTCAATGATCGACTATGACTTATACCCCGCATTCAGTGAATTGGGGCTTTAGATACTGATGTTGACTTCCAACGACAATTTCTTCCGAAGGCAGTTCAATATTGACTCAGCCGGAGTGGACAGGTCATGCAGAACCACACAGGCTAAATAAATACATCATTCGAAGTATCATATCTCAGTCGGCGTAGCCAACGTTTCACACACTATCGGTGCATGACGATGTTATTCAAGTATGTTCACATATGAGTGTTTTAATTATCAGAGCAGAGTTTTTCTCCTATTGTTGGGTGTGCAACATTATCAATTATTATGCCAATATGGAAAAAATATACCCATGCTGTATTGAATATAGGCCTATTATATTTTTCGCCTACATACAGGCTGATATATTCACTTTGTGCAAACTCAAAGAACAGCAGTACAAGTGGGTGTGCAACTTAATACGTTAGCATCTAGACAATACCTGCATCTAAAAAATAAGTTAAATTCAAAATATTGTCATTTTCATACTTATACTTATTCAGGGTTCACTCTAGGAATTTTCTGACATGGACCCTTCATGTGAAAATTTCAAATAGTACAGAGGTACGCCCATACAGCAAAATGTTAAAATGCCCCATTGTATTTAAAAATGTGGGCTTTTTTCAAATTAGGGGCTAAAAGCACAAGGCCTCGCCCTAGAATTATCACTGCCTTTTATATATATATATATATCTAACCTGGTGAATTCTTGACAAATGGTGATAAGCCTTTGAAAAATAAAGTAATCTCTACTGATGTATGTACTCTAGTCATAGGTTAGTATGTAACAATATGTAATAATAGGCATGATCATCATGATATACATGATATGCAACAAATATTTTTAAATGAGATGTCTTAGTCTGTAATTTTGTACTGCCATGACCGTCATTTGTTTATAGTCATTATTACTGTCATACAGAAAGAAAAGGTTGTGATAAAATACATGAAGACTTAAGTTTTCAAACCAAACATTACTTATTTATTAATCTGAGTCAGTGAAACTATGTTTTACTACCTCATGCATAGACAATCAGATATCAGTATTTACTATTTAACAATTAATTTTCAAACCAAATAACATGCTCATATATGTAGCCCAATGTACATGCATCTTTTTGTATAAATACACACCCTCTAGATCAGGTTCTCCTTAAATGCTGCATACAAGTCTACTGGCTTTTATTTTCAACAGTTTCTGTCGAGTACCTCTGAAGACGAGAACCATGTCTATGCATCCTCATGATGTGATTCTTATGTTATGGCTCAACCTATTGTAAAAAAAGTAAATCTTGGCCAATCACTGCTCTTAACTAGAGTTACCAGAATATCCTAACCTGATACACTCCAGAATCAATCCACATTCATCAGTAGGGGTATGCAATTTAACTAGTATATTGCAATACAGCTGTCAGCAATACCCATATCGCAATACAACCCTCGCATATCAAAATTTTATGAAATAGTTAAAGAATTTTTTTATATATAACTTCAATAAATTATATCTACTATCAGCTATCATGAGGCATTTGGATGGATTGAATTCCTATCTAAACCATGTAAACAACACACGCTTCACACTGTTTACATTAACATTCGATATTAATGACGTAATAGTTAGTCTTATTTATTCATGCTATTCATCACGCAATCTGAAGTCTGGATTATTATAGGAGTGAGTGAGTGAGTGTGTATGGTTTTACGCCGCTTTTAGCAATATTCCAGCAATATCACGGTGGGGGATATGGACTTCACACATCGTACCCATGTCGGGAATCGAACCCGGGTCTTCGGCGTGACGAGCGAACGCTTTAACCACCAGGCTACCCGACCGCCCTGATTATTATAGGAAGAAGTACCATTTGAACAGTACAAGCATATATAATTTCGGCCCCAAAACTTATTGCAAAATATATCTCAATACAGGTCTCCATATTGCGATATATTGCAATATGATCTGTGCCAATGCCAACCCTATTGATCAACAGGATGGGATTGACTTAATACATTGCCATATGTTCTGTAATATTTATCAGATTTGTTAATTTAAGCTGACAGTTATCCAAAACGTTGATAATTATGTGTAATTATTATTGATTCCTGGCTTGGATCATCTTTGCATATTTTTTATATATTTGTTTATATTTTCAGAATAACCATTACACTTTGTTGGTAGTACAGTGATGTTTGGACAAAAGCCAATGGGGTTTGGAGCTGGATTTGGCGGTGGCACATCTTGTGAGTATTCACTGAGGATAACACTATTTGCAGCTTGGTGTGTTCAAATACCCTGTAGTGAAAATGATGAAACAAGTATCCCAAGCTGTTCCCGTATCAATAATATTGTTTGCATGCCTGTATAGATTGTAATGATTTGACCCGTGAATATCTGGGGTAGAATAGATCTTCAGCAATCCATGCTTGTCGTAGAAAGGCGACTATGCTTGTCATAAGAGGCAACTAACGGGATTGGGTGGTCAGGCTTGCTGACTTGGTTGATGCATGTCATCGTATCCCTATTGCGTGGATCGATGTAAATCACTGGATTGTCTGGTCCAGACTCGATTATTTACAGACCGCCGTCTTATAGCTGGAATATTGCTGAGTGGGATGTTATACAACAACAAGCAAATGTAATGATTTCAAAACTTGGATGTTGTTTAATTATTATACCTATTTTGGGACTCCTTGTTAATGTTAGACCGTGTCACAGCAGCCTATGCTGGTTGTAAGACTCAGAGGGGACTAAGTAGATCAGATGTCAGGCTAGGTATCTTGGTTGATTAGCATATCATAGTTGTTCATAATATCAATCACTGGATTGTCTTGACTAGATTTAAGTATTTACAGGACGCCACCTTATAGCAGGAATATTGTTGAGTGTGGCAAGAAGCAGACATGCAGTAAATATACATAGAGTCGTGAAACGTCTTATTTTTTTAATGTGTCCCACAAAGTTGCATTTAGTGTCCATTGGTATGTGATTTGTATTCCTGTTCCATTAATTATGTTGTCATTTATAAGACATTAAATTTATAAGTCATTCTATTCTTTTGCAGCCACATTTGGAAGTTCGACACCATTTGGACAAAGTAAGGAATTTTCTTAGTCTCTTTCTAAAGTTTGTTTGAAAAGATAGAATGATTCTGTATGTTTGTTTGTCATAACCTGACCAATTAACTAAGTGGTCATCGACAACATTGACATGCTGCACCCTGTGACTTTAGCCACTAGTCCAAAGCCCGTGTCTAGTAAAATTTTGTTTGGTCTAGTAAGCTCAGCTGATGATAGTACTTATAACAGTAAAATCAACTGAAAATGATGTAAAGAGATATGTTGGGGCTAGGAGACTCAAATGTTTTGGGCACAGACTGCAGCTGATCAATCAGCCTTACCTCTTGATGAGTGAAAATTGAAAATATGAAGTGTAGGTGATAAAAGCATGTATCATGTTAAATTGGGTACAATGTGTGAAACCTATTTCTGTTGTCCCCTGCCATGATATTGCAGGAATATTGCTAACAATGGCTAAAAACCACATCTTCATATTTCTTATGTGCTAAGACCCGTGAAGATTCCGGGGTAGAATAAGTCTTCAACAACCCATGCTTGCCGTAAAAGGTGACTTTGCTTGTCGTAAAAGGCGACTAACGGGATCGGGTGGTCAGGCTCGCTGACTTGGTTGATGCATGTCATCGAACCCAATTGCGTTGATCGATGCTCATGATATTAATCACTGGATTGTCTGGTCCAGTTTCGATTATTTACAGACCACCGTCCTATAGCTGGAACATTACTGAATGCGGCGTTAAACAACAAACCAACCAACCAATCTTATGTGCTAAAATGATGATAAGTTGTTGCTTGCTCTTTCACTCATCTGCTGGATGTTCCATGATCTATTCCAGATAACAACTCGTTCGGGAACAAGCCAGCTGGAGCTGCTGGATTTGGAACGCCAGCCTTTGGTTCGACAACGCCAGCCACAGGAGGCTTGTTTGGTGCAAACAACAACACAAGTACTGGAGGCTTGTTTGGCCAGACTAATGCAAGCACATTTGGGAACCAGTCAACAGGGTTCAGTAAGTTACGAAATTCTACAAAAATGGATAACATGAATGTATTTTTCCAGCAAGTGATGATGATATGCACCCAATGCTGATTTCAGTTTAAGAATCGGCCCCCAATGTCCCATGCTTGTCATGCATCGCATGCCATCACAGTTTCATTAAAATCAGACCTTTCACTCCAATATGATATCTTTCTGCATTAGTGAGTGAGTGAGTTGGGTTTAACGCCGCTTTTAACAGTATGACAGTTACATCACGGTGTGTCCGCTTAATGTGGGAGGAAAGCCCAAAGTGATGCAAATCAAAGATGTTTACCTCTTCAGTGAAATCCATGAGCACAGTTATGGTGCTAACAAACCTAACACAAACATAATCAGGGTGAACCAGGATTTAAACCCACAATCATATGTTTCTGGTGTGCCCAAGCGACACAAGGTGAATCGCGGTGCCTTAGACAACTGGGCCACCCGTCCGTCATAGAAGGTTGCGTCAAGTGAATTAGTGTCCCATGTTTCTAAATTCTTGCTCTGTGGTAGCGGAGCATTCAGACAACCATAATGGATTTCTGTATCTCAAAAACTAATATAATCAAGGAGTTCTGAAAAGTTGCACTCTGATATTGTTGTGGATATTTACACATCCTGTCTTTTCTGAGCACAGTGGTATCTACACTCCAAAAGGTGTACTATCCCTGTATGTTTGTGTTCTGTGGCAGGTTTCCTTTGCTAAAATTGCAATTTCTGTATAGGGGTTGGAAAAATTTGAAGCCAAATTGTATTAGAGGCTGACATCTGAATGGTTCAAGAACACATCCATAAGGGTCACATGACTTAATATCATGCCTATGGGAGAAGTGTCTTCAGATCTTTTTGCACAGAGGAATCGTACCCGAGTAAAACTTTTGATGTCATCATGCTTTAGTGTTCAAAGCGGCATTTAACACTCACTCACTCACTCACTCACTCACTCACTCACTCACTCACTTTAAGAAGAGATATATTTTCTTTCATGTATATTTGTAATGGTTAATGATATATTTTGGTCATTCAGAACCGAGTTTCATATTACTTACTAATTTCGTGATAAGCATTATCCAAGGGACATTGTTTTCTTCAGATTTTGGCAACACTCCCAGCACATCAAGTGGAGGGGCTGGAGGGTTGTTTGGACAGACACAGACTCAGTCAGCAGGTGGGCTGTTCTCAACACCACAGTCAACCACGTCAGCTTTTGGAGCAAAGACTCCAGGATTTGGTGGTAAGAGAGAATCATTGTTTCTATCGCTAAGTGATGCTTTTGAATGTGGAGTCTTCAGCTAATGTACCTGAAGGTGTATCATGGTTCTAGTCCTAGGTTATCAACCTAGAATGCTCAGAGTATAATCAATGGCATTTTATCGGTCATATCCATGGGTTCCAAAGGCTTTTACCATGACATACAAAAGTAGGGGTACAAGGTACCCCCAATAACTAATTGTAAGGGTCCCTGTGGGCAATATGGGGGTCCGGTCAGGTAATGTAATGGTGTAGTGTACAGTATGTTCAGATCATTACTTAGAGCCTGCAATGAATCAATGATCATGTGGACAGTGGTCATGATTGATGGATGAACTAATAGACACCCATAACTGGTCTTGATGGGCTGTAGGTACAATGAATATTTATTGTGTGTCCCGTGGGATGCAGTATTTATTTTTTCTGCGTCCATTCTATGCATTTGTGCATTCTGAACGCACATTTGTGCTTCGGGTAAAACCCTGGTTCCACTAAAGTGGGAAACGTCCTGCATCACTTCAGCAACGGTAGACACCATTGGTCATATCAAACTGGTCTGCAGCTCATTTGGTCTAGTGGATATGCATTACTAGCCGTGGGAATAAAGCAACTAGTCTGTCTTGATTGTTACCAATCTCAAGCTTGTGACCAGGTTCTTATTCACCCTATGGACCAATAATCTTTACAGGACTTTACAGTGTTGTCACTACCCCTGTGTTCAGTACATTCACCCTGGGGTCAACTGCAGTATTTGGGTCCCCACTTCATATATATAAGCGCGCATGCGCAAGCATGCCGAAATCTGTTAGGAGGCATTTTTTAGCAATAAGGACCCCAAAAATGAGCTGGACGTGAAAAGTATAGTCTTAAACTCTGCCCCTGTGGGGGTCGAGAGTTTTACAATAGAAAGTGAAGCCGAATTATTGTACTGTCAACTTCTTGTTGTTTGTGGGCGGGACATAAATGACGAAAGACGTCACGTGTCTGATCATGTGACTTTCCATATATGGACTCGTTACTACGAAAGCAACTTTGCTCATAACTTGTAAATTCATAAAGTGTGGCTTGTACAAATAAAACGGAGTCGACTTGGAGTACAGTGAAGACATCTTTGCATAGGTATGGGGCGAATGCGGGAATGTATGATAATTATTTTGTTCAAATCATTATCAGAAAAGAAATATTTCAGTTGTTCAATTGATCAGTTTCTAAGTTCACCGGACGTGTTTACATTTATTAACTTAGGAAGCAAAATGATCGTTTAAGAAAAAGATGAAAAAGAAGCAGAAAAGGAAATTGAACTAGGTCTAGATGGATCCACAGACTTAGGTCCTAGAATCTATATGACAGTAAAAACGAATTCAACGTTTCAAATGATTTGTTTGAATGAGAAAGTATCTATCGATGATCATTTTCCTATGAAAATTCACATGCTTTCATGAATGAAGTTATACCATATTGCCATTACCCCCCGTATTTTTCTTTAAAAATGTCATAAAGGTGGGGTTATACCTGCCTTGAACCCCATTGTGTTGTCCGCCCAACAAAATATAACAGAATGAACTTACCGTCGTGCGATTTATTTGAAAAAAGGGGGGTGTAACCCCCCTTACCCCCCATTTTTACTTTAATATTTCAACAAGGTGGGACAAACCCCCCTTGTACCCCCTGTGTGTTGTCTGTGTAAGAAAATACTGAACATCAGACAGCATTCGGTAGAAAAATGGCGGCCAACAAATCCTCTCGCTTCGACCGTAAATAACGAACTGCGCATGCGTGAAACGTTTTTCATTCGACAACTTCTGTAAACACGTAAAAACATCCGAAGTGGGGACCCAAATACTGCAGTCTACCATTCACCCTGCACACTCTAAAGAACCCACTCATCCGTTGGTAGGTATCCAATTGGTAGAAACACGAATTCTTTTCATGCGCCCAAAACACCAGTGTCAAAACATGTGGTGTCACCCTGGGCAAGTAAATTTGTTTAAATGTGCCTCTAATAACATGACCCTTTCATGCATGATGGTTGAACAATGGCTGGAATTTGTCTGCTGCAATGTGAGGCTTCTGTTTTCACTTAACAAGTTTTTAAAATTTATCGACATTATCCATTTGCCTTGTCAGGATTCGGGACTTCCACCGCTCCTGCCGGGGGGTTGTTTGGCCAGCAGAACCAGGCAAACACAGGGGGGATGTTGTTCGGTCAGGCTGGGGCAGCAGGTGAGTGTTGAATCACATGATGAGCCAGTACCTATTCCTTCTTACGATCTGTACAGTAGAATTTTATGAATATATGGACATGTTAGCATTTGAAAGTGGCACTAGTCCTATAATCCTTGCCAAACTGCCCAATAATTAACAATGATTAAGTATCATAAGGACGAGTAGAAATTTGCCCTTAAGGGTTTTGCTATATGTTATCATTTTATTAAGAACTAGTGGACTAAAACTGTTAGTTTCTATCGCTTCATATTTGCAAGGCTTATTTGTCGGAGAGAAAGTTTACTCGTCAATGTTTTTGGACTGAAAAAGTGTCATATTGAAATAATTGTCCCTCGTATGCAAGAACTTACTGCTATTAAAATGCATAATAGTTCTATGCATACTTTACAAGTGTCTCTTTACACTGGAATTCTTTAGAATTACAGTAATTTGCTGTAAAATCGTACCGATTAAATGCAACAGCTGAAGTCTTTGTTGTCTCTTGAAATCATACTGGAAATAAAGCTATTGCAGCAAATGGGTGGTGGGTATTTATCATAATAGAAAAATAATATTAAGGGAAGTATAATACACCAGATAATCAAACTGTACTGTAGTATACAAATCAAATTTCAGTCCTATTTAGCTCCATATTACAATATTGCATTTGTCTTGTCAGGGTTTGCTAACAATGCCAATGGCACTACAGTCAAGTTCAACCCTCCAAGTGGCCAGGATACAATGATGAAGAATGGGGTGTCCGCCAGCATCAATACAAGACATCAGTGCATCACAGCCATGAAGGAGTATGACAACAAGTGTCTTGAGGTACTTTTGACAACTCAGGATTTTACTTCCACCTTTAAAACTACTGGTCAAGGGACTCCAATAATTAATTTCAAGGGTCGCTGCAGGAAATATGAGGGTCCTGTAAAGTATTGAAACAGTTTCGTGTACTGTTAGATTTAATAATTACTTTACTTCACTCCTAAAACTTGCACTTAATAATGACCCGTGTCAATTTCACATTTCCTCACACAACATAAAGGTGCACCAGTAGTGCACCAGTAGCGATTTGCATCGTGTTTAACATGTTTAAAGCTCTTGAAACTGTTTCGGTAGTTGAATGAAGACAGTGATTGAATTGTCACACCTGTGCAGTCAAATCCTACAAAGGACAATTCTGATGTAGTGTGTTAATGTTTTCACCACTCTGTGATTCAGGAACTGAGACTTGAAGACTATCAGGCCAATCGGAAAGGCAAGCAGCAGGGTACTGGGGGTGCTGGAGGTGGTTTGTTTGGTTCTACTCCGGCAACGTCCAGCACTGGCTTCTCCTTCGGCCAGCAACCGCAGCAGCAACAGCAACAACAGCAGGCATCAACAGGCTTTGCCGGTCAGAATAGTAGGCCACACATTATTTCTCAGCCTGAAATTAAAACATTGTAGTGCTGTAAAATGTAAACGATTCTGTTCCCTTGTCTTGTTTTTAATCCAGGAACTGTTACTTGTTAAAGACCATTGTTTTGTGATTTTCCTCATCACTGGTATGGTATGGTCAGTGTTGTAGTAAATTGTTTGTCTTGAAAGAATATGCATTAAGATTGTTGCAGTGAACTATGAGTACAGGGATACACACTGGGGGAAAGTTGAATGAATGAGTATAAAGAATTTTAAAGAGCACAGCATTTCTGTTAAACAACACCTTGTTACAGTTTGTCAACATGTATGTGTTTTCATGGGATATCCATCCAGTAAATGACATTAAAATCAAGACCCTTGAAGATCTGGGTTAGAATAGGTCTTCAGCATCCCATGCTTGTCGTACGAGGCGACTAACAGGATCGGATGCTCTGGCTCTCTGGCTTCTTTGATGCATGTCATTGTATCCCTATTTTGTTGATCGATGATTATGATGTGAATAACGCTTGAAGAACATGTTGTTAATGCCTATGTTGCAATGATTGCATGCTTTTATGAAACTGGGATTTTTGACAACTATTACAAACAATGAAAAGTACAAGATTGAAGGTAGTGGAAAAGAAATACCAAAACACAGGCCAGAATGCAACCAGTGGTTTATCCATGTTAGCCTATGTATGTGCAATGCATGACAAGTAACAGTCAATGTGGGTATAAAATGGTTCAATCAAGATGCAACTGAACTGCACTCTTGGTAGTTGAAAATGTGACCATTTTTGAATTTGTTTATCTCTTATTATTTGCTTGACCCCTCAGTGACACTGATTATATTTGTCAGTTGCTCCCAGCTCTGTGAATGCCCTAACACCAGGTCAACATTTGATGTTTCAGGCTTTGGTACAAGCACATCTACAGCAAGCACTGGCTTGTTTGGCCAGACCAACCCTCAGGCTAGTGGTGGAATGTTCGGTCAGAACAAGCCTCTGTTTGGTGGCGCCAGTACCACCACAACTGCCAGTACCTCTGGCTTTGGATTTGGAAATACCAATCAAGCAGCAGGGTTGTTTGGACAAAACCAACAGAATAAGGTATTCAGAACTCAAATTCCTTAAGCTTACGATATACAGGGAAAACATGTGTCGTGTTAGACATTCCAACGGTAAGCATCCAGAACTATAACCACGGGAAATCCAGGCCAGAACAGGGCCCCTACAACCTATGCTGGTCGTAAGAGGTAACCAAATGGATCTGTGGTCAGACTTGGTGACTTGCGTGATTTCATTGTGTGTCATTGAACTTTGACAGTGTGGTTTGTTAATCACAATATTGATCACTGGATTGTCTGGTCTTGATTGTTTACCATGTTTACAGTCTGCGGCCTAATAGCTGGAATATTGCTGATTAAAGGTTTAAACAACACGACACACACACAATAATAAACTTACGGGGACTAAACAAAGAGAATTTAACTTGATTCCTGTTTCGTTTTTTCTTTTAGACAAATCACACATCCCAAAGTTAGACTGTGATGTTGAGGAGTCTAAAACAATGTGTCTCAGGAGGATGAAACACTGTTTTTGTTTTATCTTCAATTTGAAAATGCAGTTTGACTTTCTTTGCATATGGTGCTAGTAATACTGATGTTTATTTGATTTAATTACAGCCTCTGTTTGGCACGGCTACTACTCAGTCCTCTTTGTTTGGTGCCAACACAAGCACGGCGCCAGCAACATCATTCAGCTTTGGTAACACCGGAGGCTTTGGCACGCAGGCACCATCGGTACGTTGAAACGGATGATTTGACCACTCTTTTCAAACAATGAGATTGCGATACATATTTAGGTTATTGTTTCTTCTTTGTTGCGGCGACCTGATTGGCCCAGTCATCTGAGGTGCCACAATTCGATGTGCAGAGTTGCATCCCTTGGGCGTGCCAGAAACCTATGATTGTGGGTTCGAAGTCTTGTTCTCCATGATTATGTTTCTAGGTTTGTCACCACCAAACCTGTGTTCATGGGTATTGCCAAGGTGCTAACATCAGAGATCTGCATCACTTAGGGCTTTTCTCCATATTAAGCTGATGTGCCATGATACAACGGGAATAATGTTCAAAGCAGTGTTATACTCACTCACTCACTCACTCACTCACTCACTCACTCACTCACTCACTCACTCACTCACTCACTCACTCACTCACTCACTCTCTTGCTTCTAGACTGGACTGTTTGGCAGCAAGCCTGCAGGATTTGGAGCAGCTACAACTTCAGCGCCAGGATTTTTTGGTCAAGGTGGCAATCTCTTTGCCAAGCCAACAACAACTTCCTCCTTTGGATTTGGTGGTACGAATACAGGCACAGCAGGCTTTGGAGGTCAGTGCCGATTTGAATCCCTCTTCTATCTGCACCATAGCTCATTCACTGAATAGTTGTGTCTTATGTTTCGTCACCTAAAAAATATTTGACAAAAGAATACATATTTTAAGATTATTTGGGCAAATGTTTGGAACTAGAAGAATGTCGCAAACAATGATTATTTTCCTGTGGACATTACATACACAGTGATAAGATGTTCTCCACCTTTCACCGTTATCTGTACAAAACTATCACTAAAGAAAAGGAAAATATTTTTCCTTGGTGTTGAATTTTGCCCAAACAAAGAAAGAAACATCAGACACTTTTTTCAAATTTTGTTTTCTTTTGTGCTTAGGGATTTCAACTTTGCTTTTCTTAGTGCTAGTATTTAAGTCTTGACAAGTCACAGTTACTTTCCAGTACAATATTTGCTATTTACAATTTACCGAAAAGCCAATTTCCTCTTTCTTCCTGCCATGGGCACATGCAAACACTCCTGGATGCATTCCTGATATGTAAAGTGATAAGTCAATAATGTTATTTTCTAACAATGCATTCAGGGTTTGGAGGTTTTGGTTCAACAGGTAGGTAACAGTTTAATGGTATTCTCATGCTGCCAGCCCTGCTTACCTGTTGCCTCATTTGCACATGCAGAATCAGGGGACGTAGTGTTATTATGGGTTTCAGTTTTGTGTCTGTGTGATCAACTGCTTGCTGTAGCATGTGGATGAACATCTCTTTTGTATTTTTGGTGACTAGGAGATATGTAAATTTGTAACATGTTTTGGTAAAGGGTGTTTGTGCTAAGTAAAATACTGCAACCATCTGTTGCCTTTGGCCAGGATCTTCTTTGTGTGCAAGTCTGTCCTCAATTAAACTCTTACTCAGGGTTAGAAATATTGTTTTTTAACCCAACTGCAAGAATGATCTGCTACACACAGTTGCCATCTGTCTAATGGTTAAAGTGGTTGGCCACAAGGAAATGTCACTGGTCCCACTTGAATTTTTTTTGTCAGACTGGTGGACTTCAAAATTCAACACCCTATGCTTGTCCGATGTAACTAGTGTGGTGGACATGGTGGTTATAGACCTGTAACAGGCTGTGGAGTTGCAGGAAGACTGACTGTGTGGCAATGCATCCTTTGGCATACAACGCCTTTTGAAACACTTGCTGCTTGACACATGTACTTTCCATGTTTACCATTTGTTCCACATTTCTTAAAAATTAACAATTCTCATGAAGCACACTCACAAGTCATGCTTTACCAAATGCGATGCATCACAAAGCAGTGTTTAAGGCCAGACACGGCACCTTAAATTAACATAATTGCTTCAATATGTCAAAATCGAGATTTTGATTTTTTTCGCATATATAATACATGTACTTTGTGATGCAACATGTTTTTTACGATATTGTGTATATTTACTGAATAAAAAACGTTATTTAAATCATAATGTGTGGTATTGTTTTTAAATATGATCGTAATCAATGTGGAAAACCCTGAACTTTCACCCATGACAACGCCCCCGCAGCTGTAACGAACCCCTTCATGTTATACATCGATAGAAAGCTGATCGTTTCCGCCATCTTTCTGTGCAAAAACATTCTAAAAATAGATATTCCACGTGAGGCTATCGTCGGTTTTTCCCGCGAGTCATTCGTACGTAAATTACCATTTAAGGAGAAATATCCCGTAATGCAACATTCGGGAATATTCGTTCGATCCAAATAAAGTAAAACGTATCCCACAATGCAACATTCGGCTTAGCAACAAAACACCGGTCTTTTCCGGTAGGTATACAAAATGGCGGCTGCTTTGCGAAAGATTGACAGGCAAACATCGTTTTTGATATTTTCTTAACTGAAAATTGTTGTATTTTTTTAAAATGAGGTCAAAACACGTGTCACAACACGCCAATGGTTAGAATAGGAGGCGAAGGGCAAGTCAGTTGAAGCAGGCACGTTCGAAATGCGGTGTTAGAGTTACGACCCGTGTTGACTGCGCGATCATCCCCGTGTCAGATTCTGACAGCTTGGACGTTTTAGATGCATCGGAATCATCCGGGGACCACGCCGTTGGGGAAAACATCCCCGTTGGAGACAATGAAGGTGAGAATTTTTTTTTATTGAATGCAACTTCACGCAGCGACATAAAACTATCAAAATTTAAAGCTGCTGAAAATATCAAATCTCCCGTGCTTGACAATGATGAACCAAAACCTCAATGGATGTCTATTGACATGAGACAAATGAATTTTTTTTTTCAAGAGATTGAATGCCTATCATGTCACGAACAGGGGTCTTTTATTGTTTGAAAAGAGTGACAATTTTGATAGATTTGGATTTGCTGTAAACGTTATGTCAAAACTGTCAGATGTGTGTTGCAAAAAATTACACTTCACAAAGGTCAGGTAATCAATCTGGTACCAATCCCTTTCAGGTCAATGACATTTTTATGCTCTGTCAGAGGTAGGACTTGGTCATGCTGCAATGAAAAGGTTTTGTCTGTTTTTTGGAATGGAAGGTCTCCATCCTAAGACATTACAACAAAAACAAAACATTCTTTCACAGGTTGTTGTTGAAAATACTAAGGAAGTTTTGTCAACATCAGACATTGTCTCGATGCAGAAATTGCAGAAAAGATGGTACCTGTGTATCAAAGAATGTCTGATGAAAACCTCCTTAAGAGGATGGTGAAAGGCAAGACACAGAATGCTAATGAATGCTTGCATTCCGTGATCTAGTCCCGTTGTCCGAAGACCGTCTTTTTGGGTGCAAGGCGGTTGCATCGGGCAGTGGCGTCTGCAATAGCTTCGTTCAATGAGGGTACATGTCACATTACTCAGGTAATGAACAAGCTTGCAATAGAAGCTAATGAAATAACAGCAGCTTCTATTGAAAGACTTGATAATGTGAGAACCCTCAAAGCAAGGAAACAAAGCCAGGAGACATCTAAGATAGAACGTAGTGCAAAGTGGGAGGCTAAAAAAAGGGACCGAGTTCATGTTGAGGCAGCTGAAGGCTTGTTGTATGGTGCTGGGGAGTTTTAAGTCCTGTTATTTCTTTGTACATGCATTGTTTTATGTATCTTGAATACATCCCATCAGTAAACTAAGATCTTGTAACTGTTTAATAGGTGCTGAAGGAAGAAAACCATATACAAACTTATTTCCTCATTTTCTCCATTAACGTCATTTTGGATCTTAGTGAACATAGATCTCAACCGTTATTGGCCCGATTTGGATGAAATTTAGTGTACATATAGGCAGAGGATTACTTTACGCAATAACAGAGAGACTTTTTGAAATTTGTTGGCCATTTTGATTTTAAAAAATAAATTATGGGTAAAAATCAACCTAAAAAATGGGAAATTTTGAAAAAATATTTTAAAAATATATGCCAGTCTTTTTTTAATTTTTCTTTCTGTCATTGCACCCAACACCATACAAGCTTTGTTATACAACTGAAATTTTATAAATATCTTTATTGGTCTTAGAGAAAAACTGAATCTAATTTCCATCTTTTTCAGGCTTGCGGCGGCCATCTTGGATGTTTCCATGGCAACCGGTGGCAACATCACCTGGAAAAGACTCTATTTCAATTGTTAATATGTATACCTCCAAGTTGTAACCAATTAAAACTAACAAATACTTGTGAAGCATTTTGTCAACTGTAAGGTGCAGTGTCTGGCCTTAAGAGGCAGTGAAGCGCATATGTAGACTCATATATTTTGATCTTTCAAATTAATTCTTCAGGGCCAAGTGGTCACTAGACCTTGTGACTGAGGAATGAAATAACCAACCTGTTTACCCTAAATTCGTGAGAGCACAGAACAATCATGTAGATAATATTTTGCATCAAAGTTTACTGTTGATTTCTTGGGCACTGAGCAAGAAGACTTTACTCTCAAGGTGACCCCTTTTTTTTGGCCTGCCAAATTTGATCTGCAATGTTGCATCATCTTGGTTTGCCTGATGCAGGCCCAATTACTCTGTGGGCCACTTTGATATTTACTACTACTGTGGGATCTTCCAATCTCTGATTCCAGGAATACTGTCTTCCTTTCAACTTTATTACTTCTTTTTTCAGGCTAAGCTTTGGGAAGATATGTTTAACTCACAATTTGATTGCATTGTCTTCCACTGTCAGCTGATTTGTTGTTGTGTGCCGATATATAATATATATGTATATTTACGCTACTAGTTACTTAGTATTTACGTGTATATGTTTTTAACGCTTTACAAGGCTACATAATTTTCTGTTGCGTAATGCTTATTTCTGTTTTGAAAGGAATCGGATAATAATTATGAAATTTTGGTTTGTATACCATAGTGAAAAGTTTCATGTATTTATGGTTTTAAATGGCATTGAAGAGACACACAAGATCGGGTCTTGTTTATCCTAAAGTAGATTTTTTTCAATTCGAGTTTAAGAAATCCAAAATCATTTGTAGAATCCAGAGTACTGAAGCAACTGCAACACATTCAAATTTAGATACAGGCTTAACAAGGTTACAAAACAATCATGTTAGACTTGCACCAAAACCACTTGTCCATTACAAACGTGTAGGTCAAGCATTTCCAGAAGAATCTTTGATTGCTATTAGTTTATATACATTTTTCCTGACTGGTGGAGTGTGAGTGATATAGAATAACGAAGTCCTTCAATCTTACCAACAGCTAACACAGGAGGAGCTGGTCTGTTTGGCAACAAGCCAGGTGGTTTTGGAGCGGCTGCAGCCTCCACATTAGGGGCCGGAACAAACTCCTTCAACTTCGGTCAAACTGGACAGACTGGTGCAGGACTGTTTGGGGCCAACAACATGAACAAGCCTTCAACCTTTGGCTTCAACTTCAACAGCGGTCAGACTACAGCGTCCACAGGTTTTGGAGGTGTAGGAACTGGCTCCGGCTTCTCACTTGGAGGAAACACCAGCACGCTGGGAACGTGAGTAGACACCTTCATACTTGGGGCTTTTCATATTCACTTGGTCGACGAGTCTAGTACGGAAGGGAAATGGTTCGATCCATGGCTCCATTCTACCGAAAATTGTTAATAGATGGTACTTGTTGTTACCCTGCCTGGTGTCTGCCGTTAAGGAATGAAACAAGGACTGGTTGGCCGAAGAGTATTTTGTATCTTGAGTAGGGTATCCTTGTTAAACTGTGACATGGTATTTCAGTGGGCTAACCCTAGCACTATAAAGCCAGAATTAGTCCAGACTAGTACAGTAATCTTGAACTTGACCTTAAACCCCATCTCCCCTCAGCTATCATATTTACAATTATTTAGCAATTTCACATTTGCTGTCACCAATGTCGTGGATGCTATTGCACGTTTCAGGACAACCAACCCATCAGCAAGCAACAACCAGCTCCAGCAGCAGCTCTTGGCACTCACCAGCTCACCGTTTGGAGATTCCCCTCTCTTCTGGAATCTCAAACAGGTCAGTACCTGTACACTGACTGCATCTTTAATTCCCTCCACTGCAAGCAGCTTGCATTTGGATGCAGACAGGGTATCCCAGTAGTGAAAGACAACTCTACCCATCATTCAGATGTTCCCACAATCACACCAGGATCCTTTGATCAATGGTTGGAGTCCTAGATTTAAAAAAATTGTGAACCAAAAGTGGTAAATTAAGGTGTAGCATCATCTAGCTTAAATGCCATGATGTTAGTGAAATACTGATGAAGGTGTTGCTAAACTCACAAGTATAGTGTAGTTCCGGCAGTGTTAATGTAAGGAATGTCAGTTATACATGTGTCAAATTGTTTTGTTGGAAGTGGACAGTGCAAATATGACAGTTTCTTTTAGATACACAATCCTATGGATATTTGAAAATGCTATGAATTCTTTTCACCCACCAGTGGCAGTTATTGACAATGTTCAAAGTGTTATATGTAACTGAAGCTAGATACTATCGTGAGTTCACCAATTTAAGAAATGTAATTTGCCATGTCAAGAGCCTGCTGTGGCTTTGAAATGAAAAATCTGTGAAAAAAGCAGGTTAAAAAAATCATCCATGTGAACATTATCATCCCTTTTGTGCCAGAACTCTGAAAAAAGGGAGGAAGTTCTTAAACCAACCAACCCTGCTGCCCAGAAAGCAGCCCTGAGTTCTTCGAGTCAGTACAAAGTGAGTCCTCGACCCACGGCCAAGATCAAGCCCAAGTCACTACACTCACTCATGAATGGAAGCAAGGTAAGGCAATCCATAGTAATAGAATATGTTTGTTTCACATTTTCCCTGATCCTTCTTGCTGTGTAAACCACTGGTTTGTTGGGTATAAATTTAATTGTGTACAAGCTGCCATGTCATTGCTGTGGTATAAAATATTTCTATTGCAACTGCCTCCACAGTCTAATGAGTAGAGCATCTGCCCCTCGTCATACCAAAAGATGTTAAAAGATGGTACTTGTTCTTACCCTGCCTGGCACTCTGAGGGGTGAAACAAGGCCTGGTCTGATCAGGCAGTATGATGTGTCTGAGTGGGGTGCTCATGCTCATGCTCATGCTGTTTTTCAGTCAAAGTGTTTGAACTGGTATGCTGATCTTACTAGGCTAGGGTGCTCAGGCTCGCTGACTTGGTTGATGCATGTCATCATATCCAAATTGCATGCATAGACTGATGCTTAAGATATCCATCACTGGATTGTCTAGTCCAGACTCAATTTTTTTACAGACCACAGTCATATAGCTTGAATATTGTTGAGTGCAGAATAGGTCTTCAGCAACCCATGCTTACTGTAAAGGCAACTATGCTTGTCTTAAGAGGCGACTGACAGGATCGGGTGGTCATGCTATCAATCACTGGATTGTCTGGTCCAGATTTGATTATTACAGGTGATAATACAGGTGTTACTATATTTGGTACTACATGTACAGTGATGTATGTGATGGTGGATGTATAAGTGAGTGTGGCTTTGTTTCAGTCTCAGTTATTCGAGGGGTTGGAGGATGAGGATTTCAGTTTTGGCAATGACACGTTCATGCCCCGTCGAAGTGTGAAGAAACTGACTCTGAAGAAAGTAAATGGAGACTCTTCCAATATGAGCAGAGCCTCATCACAGACTGATGAACAGCCAGACCTACAATCCTTCAGCCAGGACACACCCAGACCTAAACCTATCACAAGGTTAGTGTAGTTCACATTACAAACTAGTTTTTAGAGTTGAACAGTTTTTAGCTACCGGATTTGTGAGAAAGAACTTATCTTTCTTTGTCTGTTAAAAGTACGTTTGATGCTGTCATTGGCCCTGGTCAAAGTGATTATTGAGCAAAGAGGATCTTTACGCCTACTCTATATATAGACCTTGTGGAGATTCCGGATAAGAATTGATCCGCATCAGCCTATACTGGTTGTAAGAGGTGACCAAATTGATCTGATGGTGATGCATGTTATCGTATCCCAGTTGTGTAGATAGTTGCTCATGATGTCAGTCACTGGATTGTTTGGCCCAGACTCGATTATTTACAGGCTGCCATCGCATAGGTGGAATATTGCTGAGTTCGGCGTTTAAGAACAAACATACAAAACACACTTTAATGTAGACTTGTGACTATAGTATCATTAAAACTGTTTTGGGGACAGGTACCTGGCTCCTCTTACACAAATCAAACTTAGCACTAAGACTATCAAAACTCCCATACTCGAACATACTTACAAGAATCGTTCCACTGAGATGCCTGCACTGGTTTCGAATGTCAAAATTTGAATGCAGTTCATCACTTGATTCATTGTTTTTCAACACACAGTGTTCCCGTAAACTGGTAATTACCTGGTTTTTACTGGTAAAATTAGGCTTGGACCAGAAATTCATGTGACTGCCAGTCCCTTCGGACTGGCAAATAAAGTACCTTATAAATCTGTGATATTCATTACAAGTATATTTTTCAAACGAAGTCAGCTTGTCTGTTACCATTAGAGTTTCCTCTTGTTGATTTTTAGTGCAAGGAACTGACATTTCACTTTGCTTCAAGGTTAAAAATATATTTGTAGTGACTTGAAATATTTAAAAAAAAAGAGAGAGAAAATTGTGACTGAACTTGATGTGAATGATCTGTAGATCTAACTTAGTTACTTCAGAGATGACGTCATTGAACATGATGTTGAAAGAATTATAACCAGGAAATTTTCATATGCTTTTTTTTTTATTTGTTGAAAGTTGGGACTGACAAAAATTAGGGGGGACTGGTAATTTTTAGAGTTACCAGTCCACCTGGATTGGCAGTTTCAAGAGCCAGTGGGAACACTCATACAGCCTGTCGAATGATAGGACTGCATCTGAAGTCATTACAATTCCTTTATCACATTGAACAATTGAACACGTTATTTACAGAACACTACAAGCTGACTTAGATCGTGCGGCCCAGAGCCCGGACACAGAGCCAATACTCCGTACAAAGAGCATCACAGAACCTACCAGACACTCTCCTATCAAAGAGTAGGTTATCTGCAGTGAATTTTCATCACTTATTTTTTGTCTATAGGGGATTCCAGTTTAGAATTTGTTCCCAGCATCCTATGCTTGTCATGCTAGGAGATTTAATAGAATGGGAGGCAGCCTGCCCCTCATATCAATCACTGGTTTTACACACTGCCAACGTATAACTGGGGTATTACTGTGTTTTGCATTAAACAACAAACAATGACAACCATGTATTGACAACCATGTATCTACTGCCCAGTGTCTGAGACACTGCAGCTTGCTGTGCAGATTTGTTATGCTGTCCCAGGAACCACTTGTCTGGAGTTTGAATCCCAGGTTCACCCTGATTATGATCCATGGTATTTCAGCCCCATACCCATTTGCAGTATCTTTGACATCCAGTATTTTGTTCTCTCCTCCCACATTATGCTGACACAGCAAGAGGTAACAAAACTTCTGTACATAGCTGTGTCGGATTCTTAAAATTTGTAGGTGATATAATTCCATTGGTTTGAAAGATTGACCTTGACATTGACCTTGCCCTCGACCTTGCCTTCGACCTTGCCCTATTGCCATTGTTCTGTGAAGCTGTAAATTATCCATCTTTCTTTCAGTGCCACCAGTCTGGATGACACTATTGCTGCCCTGACTTCCAAGAACAAAGTTCTGTCAGGGGACAGCCATTCTGACATGAACAAATCTCACAGTGAACAAGATCCAAATGTCTCCATAGAGCCCCAGGCACAGGTAACAGTTGCAGGGCCATGTGGAATAATTGAAACAAAAGCTCTCGAACAGCTGAATGTGTTTAACATAAACAATAAGTATAGGTGTATTTGATTTGACCTGTGTTTGAAATTTAAGGATTCCTTGAGGTGTTCAGCTAGAATATTCAACTTGGGATCCCTTTGATGTTAGACTTTTCACATTGGCGTTGAGTTTCAAACATTGTTTACCCTATTTCCTGGAAAGGCATATTGAGCTTGTATTTCTTCCTTTCATTCTTATTCTTGATAAGTAAATGTATTTATGATTCTTGCGAATATGATGCCGTTTCTTTGTAGCCATAAATCCTGTATTTTGGCTGTGATCACACTGTAAAATCTTCGGGTTTTCAACAGAGGTCCTCTTCTCTGTCAGCTGAACACCCAACCTCTTACACGTGTGTAAAGCGGGAACACCTCACTTCTGTTGTTGCTAAAAAATTAAGAACATGATCGGGGAGAAAAAAAAGAAGAAAAATAAGGTTCAACTGTCCTGTCCTTATAAATTTTGTAAATTCTGACAGCAGTGGATGGGTAGTTAATCTTTGGTTTTGTTTAGATGGAGGACTTCGAGCCCCACCCAACTGGAATCATCTTGACCCGACCTGGCTACTACACTAGTCCGTCACTAGACAGCCTTGTGGAGTTGATGGATGAGAATGGAGATTGCTTTGTGGATGATTTTACCATCGGACGAGAAAATTATGGCAGTCTCTTCTTCCCTGGTTCAACCAATGTTTCCAACTTGAATCTGGATGAAATTGGTAAGAAAACTGATATTGATTGCAAACAAGTTAAAGTTATTGATTTATGTTATATCTTGTCTGATGAAATTTGGTTAAGCTTTACTCAGATTCTACCATCTGGTGAAAGTAGTCAAATTATCATAAGTATTTATTTTCCAAACAGATTATTGTAGGGCATGACATGTGCTAGTTCGTTTAGTTGTCAACCCATGAAGATCCAGGGGTAGAATAGTTCTACAGCAACCCATGCTTGCTGCAAAAGGCGACTGAGCTTGTCGTAAGAGGCGACTAACAGGATCATGTGGTCAGGCTTGCTGACTTGGTTGATACATGTCATTGTATTGCGATTGCATAGATTGATGCTCATGATGTCAATCATTGGATTGTCTGGTCCAGACTCGATTATTTACAGACCACCGTCATATAGCTGGAATATTGCTGTGTGCGGCGTTAAACAACAAACAAACAAATCATTTAGTTGTCCTCTGACCAGTGAGTGAGTGAGTGAGTTTGGTTTTACGCCGCTTTTAGCAATATTCCAGCAATATCACGGCGGGGGACACCAGAAATGGGCTTCACACATTGTACCCATGTCGGGATTCGAACCCGGGTCTTCAGCGTGACGAGCGAACGCTTTAACCACTAGGCTATCCGAACGCCCCCCTCTGACCAGTGAAACTGTTGAAAGATTACTGTTTTCTCAAGCAAGTTATACTTGTTAAACCACCAGTCACCACGTATTCATGGTATTTCTGTGTTTTACATATCTGAGGGTTTGTTGTTGCAGTGGTTACTTTCTACTGTTTCGTTTCCAAATTCAAGTAAATAAATGATTGTTCACTTCGATGAAAAAGCAGAAAATTCTAATGCTCATTTTTGCTGACAGTTCATTTCCGGCGTAAGGAGGTGATAGTGTACCCCGATGATGACCAGAAACCCCCTCTTGAGGATGGGCTCAACAAGATAGCTGAGGTAACATTGGACTGTGTCTGGCCCAGTGACAAGTCCACAAGGTCTCCAATCAAGGTAAGCCACAAGACCCACTGAATTAACACTGGCATATATATGTTTGTAAGTGAAAGTGTTGGAGGTGCCAGTTTCTCTATTGAAACAAACTTCATTTTATCAAAATCAGTTTCAGTTTCGAATGATGTGTTCGTCAAGGAAAACCTGAACTGTCTGAACTGATTTTGTTAAGCTGACATTCTGGAGGGTTGACAACAGGGTAATTGATAACATGCTGATTGTTTGTCATATGAGACACAGGAATCCCTGTTTGTGGATTTTTCTGGAATACTGAGTAGTGGATGATGATGATGATGATGATATTGAGGATGATGATGAAAACGAGGATGAAAACCTTGTATCACTGTACCATAATATTCATACTGTCACACATACTAACACAGCTGGATCACTGATATTTCAGTGTTCTTGTTTGTTCTTTCTCAGTTTATGAGAGGCTAAGTATGGACGGATGTTCTTTCCTTTTCAGGACTCTTCCAGATTGAGGACAATGGGCTACCAGACGAAAATTGAAGAGATCACAGCAAAGATTGGAGCCAAGTTCATAGACTACCGACCTGAAACTGGGTCGTGGGTTTTTCAAGTGAGGCTATTTTTCTCTCGGAGTGTATATTTGTAATCACTGCTTTCATGAAAGACTGTTTTTGACTAGAACGTTACAAGGGTAATTGGGTTTACTTGATTATTTCTGTATCCTTTATGTTCAGAGCAGAAAAGGACCACAGCACCCAAATCTAGTTGAAAGAACTGAGGCTGCACGCTTTCAGTATGTGACCAGGCTGATTGTGTGTCGTCATGCCCTGACACCATGCATAATTGCCCACAGTGCTGTTCCACAAAGTGATCTTAGCACTAAGTTGATCGTAACTCCCATACCTTAACATAGACTTATGACAGTCATGGCGCTGAGGTTGTTTTGTACAACGACACCCAGCCTGCTAAACTCTGGTCTGCCTGACATAAACTTGATTTATATTTTGGCGTCTGTGCTGGCATAAAACAAATTTCACTCACTAACTCTTGTTATGAGTATAACATTGTCCTCTGGATGTTGCAAGCTGGAATATGAATATACATATATGGGAACAATTCAGTGGCTTTTAGGGTTTATGAGAGATGTCATCTTCAAAATGTTAATGGTATAAGACTTACCTTAGGATGAACATCGACCCGTGAAGATCTGGGGTACAATAGGTCTTCAGCAACCCATGCTTGCTGTGAAAGGTGACTACGCTTGTCGTAAGAGGCAACTAACAGGATCGGGTGGTCAGGCTCGCGGAATTGGTTGATTCATGTCATCATATCACAATTGCGTGGATCGATGCTCATGCTATCGATCACTGGATTATCTGGTCCAGACTCGATTATCTACAAACCGCCGTCATATAGCTGGAATATTGCTGAGTGCGGTGCTAAACAACAAATAAACAAACAAACATGCAAACAATAGGATGAACATCATTGACCTCACACACATTGAATGTAACTTTCTTCCTTTTCCAGGTAAAGCACTTTTCTAAATATGGTCTTGTTGATGACTCCGATGAAGAGGAAGTTACTGAATCAGAAAAGAAAAAATTGAAGCTTGCAAAAGAACAACAACTGCAGATTCAGGTCAGTAGCCAATGAAAGCACAGGAGAGAGAGTGTGGTGTGTGTGATTGGCTGACTGACATCCCGTGGGAACCTTCCAATCTTCATGAGTCAACCTATCAGCGGGATTGATGCGTTGCTCATTGAAACATGGATAGAAATTGTGTCGACTTCTGTGATTGGATGGAATGCATTCAGATGAACAATTCTAAATGGAATGTGCCAGTCAGATGAGCTGATATTTGAGGTAGTTCTGTATGGTGATGGTGAACAGTTTAGAAGGCATTGGAATGGAGATTTCATATGATGGACAACTTGTAAATAGGCCACAAGAATCAGAAGCCTTTCAATGCTTATCTGAGAAGTGATTATCATGCTACACGGATTCTACTCCTAGAGTGGGAACAGTTTGCTATATGCACAGATATGTATGCCTATTCCTGCTCTCATGAAGATAATGTACATGTCAGAACTATTTGTTTCATGAATTTTCTGTTGAAATTTTTAACCTTTGTTAGAGTTCACTGCGATCATCAATCATGTCAACCATTATATTCAGTCAATCATGCAATCACTCATTAGTTTAGTTATTTCAGAACAGTTGAGAATTTACAATGTTTTAAACTTTTAACTGTTTCCATATTATTGTTCACCATCATCATTAATCGATCAATCTTTTATTATTTTTGTTTACTAGACTAAACGGTTTTGGTTTTTTTCCTTAAATTTTGTTTGATTTCAATCTCAGGAAGAGAAGGATAGTTTGATTTTAATATGAAATTTCAAATAAAGTTTATATTTACTTGTTGAATCAGTATTTATTAGTACAGATTGTATATATTTTGTATTTCATGCATATGTTGAACTGTGATACTTTTTTATTTCTGATGTATGTGCAATGTAGAGCTATCTATATATTCCCTCTCTCCAAATATTTGGAACTGTATATCCTATATTTACTATGATCACCAGCAATTAATCATGGTTGATATGTAATATAAACTTCTTTGTAGTTATTACCAAATTGCTGTTATGAAACTCATCTCAAATTCTTTCTATGTATCTACTGGGGCAGTCGGCTAGCCTAGTGGTCATTCTGAAGACCCGGGTTATAATCCCCACATGGGTACAATGTGTGAAGCCCATTTCTAGTGTCTCCACCGTGATATTGCTGGAATATTGCTAAATATTGCTAAAAGCTCACTATGTATCTACTTTGTCTACCTGCCACAGAAGTGTTCTTTCTCTTTCGGCTTACTCCTTCTGAAAGGTTTACCGTTTAATGTTTCTTTGAGATAATGTCAGAGACCACCAGAAACTGTGCCATCTTAAGATATAGTCAATTTAGATGCATATATACTACTTAAAAAAAGGAGCATGACATAAACTATAGTAATATGAAAGATTTGGGTGGTCTTTTACACTTTTTCTGTAGTATACATTGATATAGGGAACAATGATTGATGCAATTTCTAATATCCTATGGATATGTATACTATTATGAATGTCGGTTGAGGCTGTTAGACTGGTGCCAGTTTCTAACTTGATATACTCCTGTGTTGATCCTTTGATTAACCTAAATATTTTATACATTTTACTTTTGTGCATATGGGCCTCCACATGTTTGTCTTTGCATGTATCATGTGTATGGTATGCACTAGTTTGTATTTAGTATTAATGTCATATGTTGTTATGAAATAAAAAAACAGAAATATGCCGATCTACAGTTCTTGTTATTGTGTAGTGCTGTTTTGGTTAGATTCCCGACACAAATGTGTTTCTGTAGTTTTTTTTAACTTGGTTGAATTTATTTGTTTAAGTTTTGGTTTCAACAGGTGTTTTTTTATGTTGGTGAAGCTACAATAGTCTTTACCAAATACATTTAAACCTGTACTTGTTTTTGTGTGTTTTTCAGTAGATTTTGGTCAATGCGAATACTTTGATCAGCTCAGTTCATTGGACTGAAAGACATTTTGCAAAACACAGATTTGGTCTAGTGGCTACAGACTGATAGTCAAGACTGTATGTTGCTAATGAAAGATTACAGTATGGTGAATTGCATTGTTGTGCTACATGTTGAAGGGATGTAAAGAGAAATCTATTTTATCCGGAACATGTTAGTTCAAAACACCTCCCAGAAATATTGTTGGGAATATTTGCATATATCAAAAGGAACTTTTGTTCATCCCAAAATTTGTTTTTCTGATGGTTTTTCGCGAGGAATGGAACATGATCCAACTGTATATAGTGAACATTCACTCTTATTGCCATGTGTTTTGCACTTTCCCCAATTGTCAAGAGACATGTCTTAGAAGCATCGTTGATTGCGGGGACAAATCCAAGATTAAAAATATTCCCAAGAAATGAAGGCAATGCTAGGGTTCAGTATGAAGAAAATGTGACTGTAGACAAGTCAGTCTCTATAAAATCAGATCTTAATTCTCACTACTGCTAAACAAAAGACTGAGTACATCCCATTACAGGTCATGTCAGACCGACCGTTCATTAACTTTGACCGACCAATGGAATAACTGACATGAAGTCAACATAAGCCAATCAGAACAGCTTTCTTGTGCTTTATGGCACTTGTTTCAAACTGGCGACTACGCTTAGAAACATTCTTGACACATTCTCGATTTACAAATTGAAAACTGAACAAAAGAACATTCTGGAATGGCTATTAGATGGCCTAGATCATATGAATTAAGTTGTTAAGCCCATAACTGTCATTCTGAAAACCCCACGTTAATTCTTTTTCGAGGTTGCATGATTAGAAATCTGATTAGATTTGACTGTCACTTTCCTGATCTGGTAAGCAATGCTCTGATTGGTCGGATGAAAGGTTGTTCTAAAGGGACTCATAATGGGATGTCCTCAGATCTTTGTTTAGTGGTAGTAAAAACTGAGATCTGACCTCAGTGAGCTTGTGCACAAATTTAGATGTAATTGTGTTCATTATTCATACTTCCTGCAACAACTTTTTTACAAGAACAGGAACCACAAAATTTCATTCGCCATACCAGTGCACAAAGTAGAGATAATTAATGGATAACAACTTTTTTATTTACTGTAAAGGCGACATTTCAGTATAGATCCTTATACAGTTGTCAAGCAAGGCTCTAAGTAATGCCTATCAAACAATTCATACCAGTGCACATTGGAAATGTCTGTCCTGTGTCAAATTGGGTTTACTTCCACATGGCAATTTAGATGCTGTGATACAGTCAAATCTTGATCATTCAAATTTTGCAACTGTTACAAGATACTGTACAGAGTTAAGCAGAACTTGTGAGGTCTTTTGTAAACATGTTAAGTATGAAATAGACAATAACTGTACCATACTATTTGACCTAAGAGTCGTTTATCCAGCTATTTCAAGATCCACCAACAGTGAGCCTGAATCCAAGATCTGTCTTGATAATGATCCTTGGTTTGTCAGCAATATATAGGGTTCGGAATTCCTCGTATTTTAGTGCTGATGGCATGTTTGAAGTTCCCAATGCCAGAAGGGTACATTTACATACTTGTTTTTACAATAAGTTATGACAAAGTAAATTATATGGATCAACTGATACTTTTACACAAATATATATGACAAATGCATGGAAAATGATGGGCACACACTTACTATACAGTATAGTTTACAAAATGAATATTGGGTTTTCAGAAATTAAAACATGAAAAACGTGTATTATCAGTCTCATTGAAAAGGGGGCTAACTGTCTCGCCTACAACTGCTTGCGGGCATACCAAGTTGCCAAAGAGCATACCTAAATATTTCTATGGGTGTCCTTTGGTACTCTTGAAAACCAATACATTTCTATCCATGGTATCTTTGCTTGTTGGTTTACCCAATATGGGCAGTGCCTAGGACCTGTGTTGCCTCAGTAACAATCTTGCTTCATGGAAAAGGGTCACTTGTGGATGCTCAGTGATCAATAAAATATTACCTTTCAGAAGTTGAAGATACAAACTGAAGCCCAGATGAAGGGGAAGGAGGTCAAAGGGCAAGGTGACATGGAGTTCCAACTTCAAGGTCTGACTGGTAAACCAGTATCTCCTCCAAAGGAAGGGTACGAAGCCCATTACGCCCAGTCAGAGGGTATGGATGACTTTGATGAGGATATGCCGGACATTACTATGGAGAAGTTCCCTCGAGATATGGAAGACTCAGGTGGGTTGGGGTAAAGTGTTTGGTAGGTGGCACTGGGTGAAAGGTTTCCTTTGAGATATGGAAGACTCGGGTGGGGTGAGGGAAATGTTTTGTAGGTGGCACTGGATGATGGGTTTCCTTTGAGATATTGAAGACTCGGGTGGGTTGAGGGAAATGTTTGGTAGGTGGCACTGGATGATAGGTTTCCTTTGAGATATGGAAGACTCAGGTGGGTTAAGGGAAATGTTTGGTAGGTGGCACTGGGTGAAAGGTTTCCTTTGAGATATGGAAGACTTGGGTGGGTTGAGGGAAATGTTTGGTAGGTGGCACTGGGTGAAAGGTTTCCTTTGAGATATGGAAGACTCGGGTGGGTTGAGGGAAATGTTTTGTAGGTGGCACTGGATGATGGGTTTCCTTTGAGATATTGAAGACTTGGGTGGGTTGAGGGAAATGTTTGGTAGGTGGCACTGGATGATAGGTTTCCTTTGAGATATGGAAGACTCAGGTGGGTTGAGGGAAATGTTTGGTATTTGGCACTGGGTGATAGGTTTCCATTGAGATATGGAAGACTCAAGTGGGTTGAGGGAAATGTTTGGTAGGTGGCACTGGATGATAGGTTTCCTTTGAGATATGGGAGACTCAAGTGGGTTGGAGCAAAGTGTTTGGTAGGTGGCACTGGATGATAGGTTTCCTTTGAGATATGGAAGACTCAAGTGGGTTGAGGGAAATGTTTGGTAGGTGGCACTGGATGATAGGTTTCCTTTGAGATATGGAAGACTCAAGTGGGTTAGGGTAAAGTGTTTGGTAGGTGGCACTGAATGATAGGTTTCCTTTGAGATATGGAAGACTCAAGTGGGTTGAGGGAAATGTTTTGTAGGTGGCACTGGATGATAGGTTTCCTTTGAGATATGGAAGACTCAAGTGGGTTGGAGCAAAGTGTTTGGTAGGTGGCACTGGATGATAGGTTTCCTTTGAGATATGGAAGACTCAAGTGGGTTGAGGGAAATGTTTGGTAGGTGGCACTGGATGATAGGTTTCCTTTGAGATATGGAAGACAGGTGGGTTGAGGGAAATGTTTGGTAGGTGGCACTGGATGATAGGTTTCCTTTGAGATATGGAAGACTCAGGTGGGTTGAGGGAAATGTTTTGTAGGTGGCACTGGGTGATAGGTTTCCTTTGACATATTGAAGGTGGGTTGAGGGAAATGTTAGACTCGTGGCACTGGATTATTAATTTGTGGATTTACAAAAGAAACTAAGGATCATGTGGTAGTGATAATTGGGGAAACAGCTTGTAGTGACAATTGGGGGAACAGCTGGTAGTGACAATTGGGGGAAACATGAATTCTTCTATTAAAGTTTAATTTTGGTTAAGCATTTATGATTAGGTATGGCCTACATTATTAAAATCTGTAAAGTTGCTATGTTGAATTTACCTGCCACGAAACATGTGCAACCGACTATGACAGCGAACTGAGAATGGGCTTTTGCAAACAAGCGTGCAATTTTGGAGGACATCTCCAACAGTGGGGCCGCTATATATATAGTCTTCACCTCTGTTGTATTTTCGTTTCAGTCTTAAAATTGAAAGACAGGGGACTTAAGTGGAGATTTACCTTTTTTCCATGCCAATTTCAATGTTTTGAATGTGATATTACAGTAATGATGCTACAATCTATCCAGTTCTCCAGAGTTATCCCTACCCATGAGACTCACACTTTATCTAGGCTGTATGATCATGAGTTGGAATACTAATTTACCAGAGTAAGCCACTGGGTGTGTCAGCACCATACCTGTGGTTGTGGGTTTTCAAGTGGTAAGCGTTTGAGACCTGCATCTTTTCTGACTTTCCTCCTACATCCAACTGACACCTTGCTATAAATGAAACACTGCAGTTTTAAACCAAACTTACTCCCTCTAGGACAGTGGGGTAAACTTGTGGTTAAAGCGTTCGCTCGTCAGACCGAAGACCCAGGTTCAATTCCCAACATGGGCACAGTGCGTGCAGTCCACTTCTGGTGTCCCTTCCAAGATATTGCTGGAATATTGCTAGAAGCAGCATAAAACAACTCTCACTCATTTACTTCCTCGACCGCCTCCGTGGTCTAGTGGTAGAGCGTCCGCCCGGAGAGCGGAAGGTTCGGGGTTCGATCCCCGGCCGCGTCATACCAAAAGACGTTAAAAGATGGTACTTGTTGTTATCCTGTCTGACGCTTGGCATTAAGGGGCTAAAACAAGGACTGGTCGGCTCGGAGTCAGTATACTGTGTCTGAGTGGGGTATTCATGTTAAACTACGGCATGGTATCTCAGTGGGCTAGCACTATAAATTGGCATCAGCCCGGACTAGTACAAGCAGCCACACAAACACACACACGTACATGCACGTCGCTATATAAGTGCAATAATCTTGGACGTGACGTTAAACCCAATTTCACCTCACCTCACCATTTACTTCCTCACTAACAACTTTGGCATGTGCTGTCAGTCACATTCATCGAAGCTTGTGATGTCAATCACAAGATTATCTGGTCCAGACTTGATTATTTACAGACCGCCGTCAAATAACTGGAATATTGCTGAGTGCGGTGTTAATCATCAAACAAGCAAACGCTTTAATCTGATATTTCTATGTTCACACAGATGATGATATGAAGGGTATGACCGACACGCCCTCCTCCCACCGCCTCGCCTCCAGCATGGGGGTCAGTGCTCACAGCATGCAGGTCATGAAGGCTTCCTTCTTTGGAGACGACGACTACCAGGATGACTTCAAAGGTAGGAGGGGCAGGGGGTAGCCAAATGGTTAAAGCGTTAACTCATGAAGCTCAAGGCCTGGGTTCAGATCCTCATGTCGTTACAGTGTGTGAAGTCCATTTCTGGTGATAATGAAAGAAGCGGTGTTCAATTAGATTGTGATATTAGTTCTGAGACGATAGAAGCTGGCTTATACATTGACCTGTGACAGTGCCATGACAGGCCTACCAATGAAAACCGGCAGAGTGCTACCAAACTATGGAATTGTACCTACTTCATTTGGAAATAGCCACCCAAATTTTAAACAAGACACGATACCCATAAAACCTGCCACATTTTCAGTGGAGACCACAACAAACTGATTTAGTGCACACTTGCGTCGTTGCAGTCTGCGTGATTTACTGTGTTAATTACCATTGAAAATGTGGCAGGTTTTTTATCATTCCAATGAACACTTTATGGGGATTGTGTCTTGTAATTTGTGTGGCTGTGTCTATTTAGAGTGTGTCCAAATTTCATAGTTTGGTAGCTCACTGAGGTTTTTATTGGTACGCCTGAATGGTCGCTTTGTGGAACAGGGCCATCGAGCCATGTCACATAAGCTGCAAGGTTTTCTTAGCCGTAAGTGTTAGATG
The DNA here is from genome assembly GCF_022045235.1 of Haliotis cracherodii. Classification (NCBI taxonomy): domain Eukaryota; kingdom Metazoa; phylum Mollusca; class Gastropoda; order Lepetellida; family Haliotidae; genus Haliotis; species Haliotis cracherodii. The sequence continues at coordinate 25,571,544 of NW_027266341.1, read as the reverse complement.
TAATGTTGTTGTATTTTCAGGGAAGCTGAGTGGGTTTACATCCAGGGCCATCGAGCAATGTCACATAAGCTGCATGGATTCCTTCGCACTAAGTGTTAGATGAAATGTTGTATTTTCAGGCAAGCTGAGTGGGTTTACATCCGGGGCCATCGAGCAATGTCACATAAGCTGCATGGATTCCTTCGCACTAAGTGTTAGATGAAATGTTGTATTTTCAGGCAAGCTGAGTGGGTTTACATCCAGGGCCATCGAGCAATGTCACATAAGCTGCATGGATTCCTTCGCACTAAGTGTTAGATGAAATGTTGTATTTTCAGGCAAGCTGAGTGGGTTTACATCCAGGGCCATCGAGCAATGTCACACAAGCTGCATGGCTTCCTTCGCACTAAGTGTTAGATGAAATGTTGTTGTATTTTCAGGCAAGCTGAGTGGGTTTACATCAAGGGCCATCAAGCAATGGTCACATTAGCTGCAAGGTTTCCTTAGCCGCAAGTGTTAGATGAAATGTTGTTGTATTTACAGGCAAGCTGAGTGGGTTTACATCCGGCCAGACCTTCCTGAAGCAGCAGGACAAGACAATGCCAAGTCTGTTCAGCCCCGCACTCAAGTCCAAGTATGTGAGCCCGCTGAGGGTGACGCAGTCTCCAGTACCCCAGGAGATGCAGAAACAGCCGCCAGGTAGGAGCCCAGAGGCGTAGGCTGAAGTGGAAGTGAAAACTATCTACACTATTGGCCTAAATTGACACAGGGAAATTGTCATCCTCCTGACATAAATTAAATTAATTTAACCCAACTAGGATTTCTAAGAGAGTTGTTTTTTGCAGCAATTGTTTGCATTCTATAAATTAATGGTTAAGTCAGTTGATAAGTAGAACTCAAGAAATTTGGTTCTATGCTTTGATGTCTCACTTTGAAAGACTGTAAACTTGATTGTGAAAGACATTATGAAAGACATTTTAGGTTCAGTTATTTAAAATATTGCTTTAGGAACAATTGGACTTGTCTGAAGGTCAGCAAACTTAAAAAATCAATTCCTTTGTAGGTCTTTTCTCACAAAAGATAATAGCCCCAGAAGCTCGTCGTCCCCCTCAGAATTTTGGTCATCCTCCGCTAGCCGAACACATGCTGTTGACGAGTGGGCTGAGCCAGAAGGACACACCCAGGAAGATTGTGGGGTCGCGAGTAAAGAGAGACATACCCCCTGTCAGTGACTCCCTCATGTACAAGAAGCAGAAGCTGATAGTGGACGCAGGCTGCCTGATGGGCAGGTCATTCCGTGTGGGCTGGGGGCCTGGCTGGACACTGGTACACAGTGGCCAACCCTCCAACTTCGAGGAGAAAGGTAGAGAAGACAATGTAACATCTTTGTCAGGAACATGCATTGTAGAAATTGGCCCATTTTAGGGGTTTTGCTCCATGTTATCATTATAAGGACTAGTGGACAAAAACTGTTAGTTTCTAACCCTGAACATGTCAGAGCTACAGTTAAGCTGTGTATTTGCGTAAAGTACCCACCAAAAGTATTCAAAACCCAATTACTTTAAATTAACTTGCGTACAGAAACGCATGCGTTAAATGAAAACTCAAATTATAAAAAACAGCAAGCGTAAATACCCAATGAAGCTTTTTCACAATGCGTACAATGGAGCTCATTTCTGAAACACAATTACGAGCTAATTTACTTTCCAAGTCCAGCCTATAGTTAGAACCGAGCTATACATCTAAAACATTATTTTATTATATTTTCTTTTAAATCTCAAAATGTTGTCTCATTTTGGGAATAACCCATTAGAGTGATGAATAGATGAGTGAAAATAGTGGGGTCATGGCTCAATAATTGTGAGGGTGAAATGTAAGATTGTGTGACAATTGTACAATGCTATTTTCTGCTGGTAAGAAGCCACAATACACTGTTTCATTAATTACCTCAAATCTACTAAGTCGGTGGGATAGCCTTGTGGTTAGAGCCAAACATTCCCCACATGGGTACTATGTGTGAAGCCCATTTCTGGTGTCCCCTGCTGTGGCCCAGTCATGATTTGCTGTGTAGAGTTGCGTCCCTTGGGCACGCCAGAAACCTATGATTGTGGGTTTAAATCCCGGTTCGCCCCAATTATATTTCTAGGTTTGTGAGCACCATACCCGTGCTCGTGGGTTTCACCAAAGTGGTAAACGTCTGAGACCTGCATCACTTTCCTCCTATATTAAGCTGACACGCTGTGGTATAACTTGAATACTGTTAAAAGCAGCGTTAAACCAAACTCACTTACTCACTTTATGTCAAAGTGTAGTGGCAAACACTTTGGACACTATATATGATCCAATTTATAACAGGCCTTCATTTGCAATAAAATTTGAAATGAATCTTGGATCTGAATAGCACTAAATGCGGATCTAGGGTCACACTCCTTTCAGCTATACTAAACCTTCGTACAGATTTTAAACTTGGCTTGTAATGGTTTGGGTTCGTTTGCAGAGGCACCTCGGCAGACACCATTCTCCCTGTTGCCTGGCATCCAGGGTGGGAAGCCGGTGAGGGCAGGCAGCAAGGCTTGGACTGTGACCTGTGAGAAGATGGACGTAGCAGATTATCTCACTGGCAATGATAAGACAGTCATAGTGAGTGCAGGGTTTACTCTGATAGGTTAAAGAAGACGAGAGTTTGATTCCCCACATGGGTGCAATTGCTGGTGTTCCCTGATGTGAGATTTCTGGAATATTGCTCACTCACTCTGATATGTTTAGATCATGAAAATTAATTCTTGTATGACCATTGACTTTGGAGTACGATACAGATGCAGTGCTTAAAACTGCATCACTAAGGCCTGGAAAAAGAGTGTGTTTAAACAGCAGGGCTTGAGTCAGCTATCTCCAACATGCACCAATGCAACCTTTTATTGAAAAGTGCAACCTAATATTTATGTCTCAATGCACGAAGTGCTTGTAAAACAAATGAAAATTTGTGTCTGACTTACCCTTACTTTTCAACCCAACAACGACTTTTGTACTCGCTCAGTACCTTTAAGCTTTATGTACCCTATTACACCATTAGCCACTGTGTTTTGTGTAATTTGTCATGCTTCCTTGGGCTTGTCTCCAAACTGTGGGTACTTGAATATTATCTCGCGTTTGACAGCAATATGTAACTAATTTCAGTAAAATCATGATACAGATTTATTTATTTAGACTAGTTTATGCATTTATGTTTCGACTTTTATAAATTTATCGGACCAGGGTGCAACCTGGTTTTGTTCGGTGCAACTAGGTTTTCATGTCAACATGCACCTGGTGCAAGTTAAATAATTTTTTAAATCGAGCCCTTGACAGTGCCAGATTATAATATTACAGTAATTTATCAGGCAGGTATAACCAATGTTGCTGACTGTCTTTCAAAATGTCCTAAAGGTGTTTTTCAAATTTGGTAATGATATTGAAGAAGTTCTTATCAAATGTTGAAAAAGAAATCATAAAATATCCTCTTGCCATTTGTTTCGGTTAAAATCACTGACAAGCGACCCGTGAAGAGGCCGGGTGGAATAGGTCTTCAGCAACCGTAAAAGGCGATAATGCTTGTCGTAAGAGGTGACTAACGGGATCGGGTGGTCAGGCTCGCTGACTTGGTTGATGCTTGTCATTGTATCCCAATTGTGTGGATCGATGCTCATGATATCAGTCACTGGATTGTCTGGTCCAGACTCGATTGCGGTATTAAACAGCAAACAAACACTGACACGCCCACTCCCATTCCAGTCCACCCACGAGGAGATGCTGGATGTGCAGCTGGAGAACTCACAGCGAGACACGGATGGGGGCTGCCCACTGTTTGTGCCATCTCCTGGTGTAGACTCTCTTCATCAGTATGCACAGCTGGGAGAGAAGCTCTTAGAGGAGAACAGTGAGTATCTGCAGCCATAGGTTTTACATCAGAGCATTTCTTCTTTCTTTGTGGAAATATGTCCACATCACCCTGTTAATCCTGCTTAGACCAACCTGGAATGTTAACCCAGTCAGACCCGTGAAGATCCGGAATAGAATAGATCTTCAGCAACACATGCTTGCTGTAAAAGGCAACTTTGCTTGTTGTAAAAGGCGACTAACGGGATCGGGTGGTCAGGCTCACTGCCTTGGTTAATGCATGTCATCGATCCCAATTGCGTGGATCGATGCTCATGATATTAATCACTGGATTGTCTGGTACAGACTCGATAATTTACAGGCCGCTGTCATATAGCTGGAATATTGCTGAGCGCGGCGTTAAACAACAAACCAACCAACCAACCAACCATGATTAGACCTCCAGATGAGATGCTTATTTGAGTATTTAAGAGTTGCTTGAGTACAATGATGTATGAAGAAGTATCATAACCCATTGGTATAACACTGTTGATAATGCCCGGTGTACAGCTTGGGTACACATAAATCTTTACAGATTTTCTTCCTCCTGTATATTTCTTTGTTTGTTTAACGCTGCACTCAGCAATATTCTAGCTGTGTGACAGGGGACTGTTAATAATTGAGTCTCGACCAGACAATCCAGTGATTGACATGATGAGCATCGATCCACGCAATTTAGTTATGATGACATCCCGTTAGTCGCCTTTTACGGCAAGCATGGGTTGCTGAAGACCTATTCTGTCCCGGATCTTAACAGATCTTCCTACTGACTGAATGTCGGGATGGCATGTACATGAACTCAACTGTCGTGAATAATGAAGAAATGTGCAAGCTCTCTCTTATTGTAAGAGAGACATATTTCGTTGTTTTGTGACATCTGACTCAGACATGAATTGTTGTTTTGTGACATCTGACTCAGACATGTATCATCGTTTTGTGACAGCTGACTCAGACATGTGTCGTTTTGTGACATCTGACTCAGACTTCAATTGTTGTTTTGTGACATCTGACTCAGACATGTGTTGTTTTGTGACATCTGACTCAGACATATGTCTTTGTGACATGATTAAAACATGCATCGTTGTTTTGTGACATCTGACTCAGACATGAATTGTTGTTATGTGACATCTGACTAAGAGATGTATCATCGTTTTGTGACAGCTGACTCACACATGCATTGTTGTTTTGGGACATCTGACTCACACATCCATCGTTGTTTTGTGACATCTGACTCACACATGCATCGTTGTTTTGTGACATCTGACTCACACATGCATCGTTGTTTTGTGACATCTGACTCACACATGCATCGTTGTTTTGTGACATCTGACTCACACATGCATCGTTGTTTTGGGACATATGACTCAGACATGCATCGTTGTTTTGGGACATCTGACTCACACATGCATCGTTGTTTTGGGACATATGACTGTGTGACAGCACATAAAGCTTACGCTATTCAGAAATAACTCGAAACAGCATAGAAGTAGAATCATTTCTTTAAACGTTTAAAAGTTCACAAAACCCATTCGGCTGGACAGAGGAGTGAAAATATATAGAATACCCAAAGAATCGTATTAATACCCAATGTGAATGATAACATGTGAGTATACTCAATAGCTCCAACAGTTATGTGGAGCCCTGCATCCTGTTGTTTCTGTGGGGTCACTGATGCTGACTGTGTTGCAGGTGGGCACCCTGATGAGAGCAGTGTGGATCATATACGGATGGTGTGGAACCTCTGTGTAGCTCTGTGGGGGAATCTCCCCGAGTTCAGGTACTCAGGTGAGTCACAGTCATGTAGTAAACATCAATACACTGATTGGTTTAGATCACTCCGTGGCCTATTGCTTTCACTATTCGCAATACTAATAACAACACTAAAGCAACACTAAAAGCATCACTAAAAGCAACACTAATAGCAACACTAAAAGCAACACTAATAGCATCACTAAAAGCAACACTAAAAGCATCACTAAAAGCAACACTAATAGCAACACTAAAAGCAACACTAAAAGCAACACTAATAGCTTCACTAAAAGCAACACTTATAGCATCACTAAAAGCAACACTAATAGCATCACTAAAAGCAACACTGAAAGCAACACTAAAAGCAACACTAATAGCATCACTAAAAGCAACACTAAAAGCAACACTAATAGCAACACTAAAAGCAACACCAAAAGCAACACTAAAAGCATCACTAAAAGCAACACTAATAGCAACACTAAAAGCAACACTAAAAGCAACACTAATAGCATCACTAAAAGCAACACCAATAGCATCACTAAAAGCAACACTAAAAGCATCACTAAAAGCAAAACTAAAAGCTTCACTAAAAGCAACACTAAAAACATCACTAAAAGCAACACTAATAGCAACACTAAAAGCAACACTAAAAGCAACACTAATAGCATCACTAAAAGCAACACTAATAGCATCACTATAAGCAACACTAATAGCAACACTAATAGCAACACTAAAAGCAACACTAAAAGCAACACCAAAAACAACACTAAAAGCAACACTAATAGCATCACTAATAGCATCACTAAAAGCAACACTAATAGCAACACTAAAAGCAACACTAATAGCAAACACTAAAAGCAACACTAATAGCAACACTAAAAGCAACACTAAAAGCATCACTAAAAGCAACACTAATAGCAACACTAAAAGCAACACCAGTAGCAACCCTTATAGCAACACTAAAAGCAACACTAATAGCAACACTAAAAGCAACACTAATAGCAACACAAGTTATTAGAAAGAGATTTACATGCCTTCTTTTATGACATTTAATGCAATCACAACATACAATGTTAAACTACCTCTGAAATCAAGGAAATATGAACTTTTAGAAAATCCCAAATTTTAAACAAAATATCATTTGTTTCTCAATTTGCATGAATCCCTGCAACAGTTGCAGATAATCATAGTTTGTTAAGGTATGAATCTGTCTGTGACCCTTCACCCGACGGCCCCCTCTGACACTTCAATAGGTGAATGAGGAAGGGTTAGAAGCAGCCTTGAACATGTTGCTCTTGTACATTTTGTTACGAAGGTTTAAGAACAATTTAAAGTCATTACTGCAAGGGTCCGTTAAACCTGGCATGAGGGGTGGTCGGGTAGCCTAGTGATTAAAGCGTTTGCTCGTCACGCCAAAGACCCGGGTTGGATTCCCGACATGGGTACAATGTGTGGAGAACATTTCTGGTGTCCCCCGCCGTGATATTGCTGGAATATTGCTAAAAGCGGCGTAAAACAATACTCACTTACTCAACCTGGCATGAGTTGACCGTATGTGTTGTAGATACAGCACCAGATTATCCAAAACTGTTTGTTGTTGGTACATGTCATCATGTGTTTTATCAATGTTAATATGTAGATAAATACTTTACATGTCTATAGAATCTACGATAAACTGGTAACAGGTTCTAGGAGCATGATAACAGTGTGTCTTCAGCTACTAAGTCTGAAGCCAAAATCAAGTAAAAACAGTTTGGTATAGTACTCGGATGATAATAGTAAATTAGCATTATGATGTGTACGCACATAACTGTACTGAAAATGTTGCCATGAGATTCTTCTGGCACTGACAAACAGTTGTTTTCAGAGTTTAACGTAAAATATATTCTTGATGATGTAAGTTTATGAGCTTTAAAATACTGTTATTTGAAGCAATTTTAATTGTCAAAACAAATCCATCATTTTTTTACCTCTTTTGACATATCTGATCATATTCTGTATGTCTTTGTCAGACACTGATGAGTATGCTGTTAGCCAGGCACGAAGAGAAGCCTTCTCAAAATGGTTGTCCGAGACAGCCCAGCCTAAGATCAAGGAAGAAGTGCAGGAGTCCAAGTTCAAGGTGACCCTATACTCTGGACCACCTCCGTGGCCTCTTTATCATGCCAATATCCATTAAAAGATGCAAGTTTTTCTTACAATGCCTTGCACACAGCTTTATGGGGATGAAACAAGGGCTTGTCGGCTCAGGGTCAGTGTAATGTGTCTGTGGGGTATCCCCGTTCAACTGTGGCATGGTATCTCATTGAGCTAGCACTATTACACAGGCATTTATCCAGACTAGAACAAGCACATATTCTTGAACGCGAAGTTAAGCCCATTTCGACCTCACCTTGACAATTGCATGCCACCAAAAAGGCTTTGCCAGTGATGTAAGTTGTTGCACGACCCTGATTCAATTATTTAATGGTAGATGTGACAAACTGTGATACTGCTGAATGCCTCATTCAGCCGTTTTCACTCACTCACTGTTATATGAAATTCCACTATGAATTTGGGAAATGCTTGAGTCTGATTGGTCAATCAAAGGTTTCAAATCACAATAACCACCTGATCTGACATCTACTGTTCCAGTTAAATGTACAAGTAACCTAGCTTCACATTGTGAGCCTAAATTATCCTCACATGTTTGGCTTCAGGCCAGATTTCACATTGCATGCAAGATGCTACTCAGACATGGAGGAAGAGGTTAGCTGTCAGAGAATTAGTTCGATCTGTCAGCATGCATTGACCAACACATTGTACTGATGGGAGAGAGACCCATGAAGATCCGGGGCAGAATAGGTCTTCAGCAACCCATGCTTGCCGTAAAAGGCGACAGCTTGTCGTAAGAGGCGACTAATGGGATTGGATGGTCAGGCTTGCTGACTTGGTTGAAGCATGTCATCGATCCCAAATGAGTGGATCGATGTTCATGATGTCAATCACTGGATTGTCTGGTCCAGACTCGATTATTTTACAGACCGCCATCATATAGCTGATATATTGCTGAGTGTGGAGTTAAACAACAAACCAACAACTGATGGGAGAGTGAATGAACACTGTAGAATAATATAATAATGGGTATGAGTTCAGCTGATATGATGTTAAACAGAATTTCCTCATTCTGTAACCATGTGGGGGTAAGAATAGATCCCTAGCAACCTATTCTGGTCGTAAGAGGTGATCAAATGGATCAGGTGGTCAGACTTGGTGACTTGTCATCATACCCTAATGGCGTGGATTGTTGCTCATAATATCAATAACTGTCTGGTCCAGACTTGATTATTAACATGTAGCTAGAATATTGCCGGATGCATCGTTAAAACGACAAACAATCAAGCCTGCTGAAGGCAGTTGCTCATGCTGTCACCCACTGGTTGTCTGTCTCATTCAATTATTAACAGATTGGCTATCGCTGTCTGTGATGTAAAGAACTTACGACTCACTTCATTGTTACCAGGCTTTATAAAAGCAATACTGGTGAGTTACCAGATAACCTGAATACATTAAGAAGACAACACCCTTGAAATATTTTCCTATGCTAGTTTGTTTTTATATACATTCATCAATCTAATCGCGTATGTTATGTTTGTAATTTCAGAATCAAGGTCACCTAATAGCCATTTTGAGCTATTTAAGTGGGAGACAGATAACTGATGCGTGTACATTGGCACAGAAGTCAGGTGATCACAGATTGGCGCTCTCATTGGCTCAAGCAGTCGGCAGCCATGTTCCTCGGCAGATGTTGGCCCGGCAGCTGGAGGAGTGGGCGGAGCTTGGGGTATGTGAAATAAAACATTCAATCATGCCTTATATGGATCAAACTCATGAAAGTCCAAACATGTTATGGAATTTCTGGGGGATGTTAAGATTGTGATTATTGTTTATTTCATTTTTTTATGCAAACAAATCTCAAGTATATATTAACCAATCAGAACAGATGTTGTGTAAGTTACTTATGCATTGTGGAGTACAGTCACAAGTTACAAAGGCTATTTGGTATCACAGGGTTTATTATGGGTGTTTTTTCTGAGGATGCCGAAAATAATGGCAATTGTGAAAACCCACAAATCTTGGTGCAACACTGACTCTTGTGCATTCTGACAGAGCTATGTTGATTATGTTCCAGGCAAATCACTTTATCGACCAAGTAAGACTGAAGATCTACTCCCTGCTGTCTGGTCAACTGGTGTGGTCATCCAGCACACCTGTCAACACTTGTGACAACATGGACTGGAAGCGAGCCCTTGCCTTGCATCTGTGGTCAGTCACAGCCCTATGTAGCCCTTGTTTACCCATAACAGGACTAATACCTAAATCATTTGACCCGTGAAGATTCCGGGGTAGAATAGGTCTTCAGCAACCCATGCTTGCCGTAAAGGTGACTATGCCTGTCGTAAAAGGCGACTAACGGGATCGGGTGGTCAGGCTCACTGACTTGGTTGATGCATGTCATCGTATCCCAATTGCGTTGATTGATGCTCATGATATTAATCGCTGGATTGTCTGGTCCAGACTCGATTATTTACAGACCGCCGTCAAAAAGCTTGAATATTGTTGAGTGCGGCGTTAAACAACAAACCAACCAACCTATGTAGCCCTTGTTTACCCATTACCTTTGTTAGGTTGTCATGGCCAAATTTGGGGAATCTGATACAAAGATGAGTAAAATATCTGTCTTTCAGGCACCTGATAATAGTTTATGTAGCTACTTCGGATTTGGTGATGAAATACTATATACAGTATTCGACGTAATAAGCGCCAACGGCGATATTTGCTAATATATTGGTTGGTGAACAATCCCAATTAGCACCCCTTCCGATTTATCATTCTTTGTGTTAGGTGTGTTATATGCTCCCTTAATTATGGGCAATTAAATTCTTGAAAATATATCTGTCGTGTATAATATGCACATCTTTTGTATCATATCAGGCTGTCAGCATAAACCACGAAATTTACGATCTCTCAACTCTGTTGTGTTTTTTCACCAAATTTTTATTCTAATAAGAGCCCCCCTATTTCTAATTTTGAGAATGCCCTGGGCGCTTATAACATCAAATACGGTATCTTAAAAGGCGACTAAGCTTATCGTAAGAGGCGACTAACGGGATCGGGTGGTCAGGCTCGCTGACTTGGTTAAAACATGTCATTGATCCCAATTGCGTAGATTGATGCTCATGGTGTCAATCACTGGATTGTCTGGTCCAGACTCAATTATTTACAGACCGCCATCATATAGCTGGAATATTGAGTGCGGTGTAAAACAACAAACCAACCAACCAACCAACTACATATCTGAAAAAATAGAATAGATATACAGGGAAGGAAATTATCCAAGAATGTTGACTAGCCCGAAGAGTAATAACATAAAGCAATACAGTACATTCACCCAGTGCACTCAAAACAACCCACTCATCCGATGGTACATGACCACATGGTTGAAACACGGATGCGTTCGTACTCCTGAAACACAAGTTTCAAACGTGTGGTGTCACCCAAGGCAAGTGACTTAGTTCAAATGTGCCTTTGTTCACCCAGCACGAAATGGGTACCGGATATCTGAGATTGATCTGAACTCTAGATCCTGTCAGCCACTTGTTTTCACAAAAAGGATTGGTTGCTGAATACCAATTCTAAACCGGATCTTCACAGAGTTTAACATCTGTTTTGTGATTCTAAAACATCACCAATAGATAACACTTTACTTCCAGGTATCACTGCAAGCCCAACGCAAGCATATCTGAAGCCTTGTCCCAGTATGAAGATGCCTTCAAAAGCCGCACCCCATTCGGCAAATACTCCAACTCCCCACTGCCTCCGTATCTGGAAGACAATGACAGTTACGAGGAAGAGGAGGAGGCGATGGATGAGCGAGATGACCATGTGGTGCGGGACACCTGCTACCACTTGCTCAAGTTGTACTGTCAGAAGGGCCATAGGCTGGAGAGGATCCTCAACCCCACCACATCCACTGCCAACCAGCTGGATTACCGTCTCAGGTAGGTGCAACTGTACCATGTCAGAAAAGTTAGTTGAAACAGGAAGGTTTTCTAAAAATTTGCTCCAATTAGCAGTGTGCCTACATTGGTTTGTGGGGAGGTGGGGTAGTCTAGTGGTTAAAGCGTTTCCTCGTCACACCAAAGACCTGGGTTCGATTCCCGACATGGGTACAATGTGTAAACCCATTTCTGGTGTCCCCTGCCGTGATATTGCTGGAATATTTCTAAAAGCGGCGTAAAATCAAACCCACTCACTCATTCATTCATTCACTCACTCACTCACTCACTCACTCACTCACTCACTCACTCACTCACTCGCTCGCTCGCTCACATTGGTTTGTGGTGGCCCAATGGAGATTCTTGTTCAGAAGGTCATCTCAAGTCATCACATCCCATTCTTGTCGCAAGACCAATCTAAGACATGGGTTTCTTACACACCTGTGGGTGAGAAACCCCTTTGAGATAACTGGTATCAAACATATGTATGAGATCAAATTCCAGGACCGTGATTGGCTACTCCATGGTGATGACCTGGTGTCAGTTGATGACGGACTACTTTCCTGAGTGTAAGTCATTCATAAGTAGCTCGTGCTTCAGTCGAATGTTCACCTACGTCTGTATTGAACGGCAAGACCGTGTAATTAATAATAAAAATAAACAAACTCGACTTCGTCTGCGAGTTTGTTTGTTATTATTATCAGTTACATTGTCTGTTGTTATGGCAACATTATCGTTTTTTCAGAGTGTAAACCCCCTTGATGCCACAGCGACACATATGTCCCTTGTCTTCAACCCTCACTTCGTGACTGAAAGTTAGGTACATTGTAAATCTCGCCAAATCACAATTCACAGCGTTATATAAATATTTACTGTGTGTTTAGAAATCTAAATATCGGATATTAACTCGAATAATTAAAGTAGAAAAATAGCATATTAGTGATCACGGGTATCACATCACTAATGATAATTCTGAAACGTCGCTGATAAGCATAGAATCGTTTAGAATGTTTTGGAAAATACGCATATACGAACGCGGAATTGTACAATACAATACAATGATGTGGTAAATTCAACAGAAGACCTAAAAGTTTCCGTCCTGTGTGACGCCATGACTGACGCTAAATCACGCACAACGATGACGGTAGTTGTCTGCATTTCTGACTAATTCTCTTTGATACGTTGGAAAACATGGTAAACAAATAACAGTACGCAGATTGTCAGAATGTTTCTGATTACCTACACGACACATTTATGTGTATACGATCCCTCAATCAACGAAAACCTTCTCTGGAAATCCCGCGTACTGTTGTCAGTGAACACGCCATTTTATAAAAGTCGGTCACCGGTAGTGATGTCATACGGAAGTAAACATTATTGTATATATTTGGTAATTTCTTTGAGGTGTAAACTTTCATCTTGGCACCCAGCGCGTTCTTGGTTTTTGTCTAGTATGCATTTTCATCATCACCTTGATAATCCACAGATATGACGGAAACCTTTTTTGTGTAGGGTCACATTATTTATGAGTAGTAAGCAGCACATAGGATGACGTCACTTATGACAGAGGTGTTACGTATTAATGCGCTACTGCAATCATGAGAACAGACAAAATTCATCGGTTCGATGCTAAAAAGGTGCGATTTTAGGATGTGTAAGAAACAGATTACTGCACTCGTGCCTGTCAGATACCATTGATCTTACAACTCGTTGTTACAAAGCGTATCTAACTCGCTTTCGCTCGTTAGATACGATTTGAAACAACTCGTTGTAAGATCAATGGTATCTGACAGACACTCGTGTAGTAATCTCTATAGGGTGGTAACAATTTTTTAGTAAGCTGATGGTGTGTCCACCTCCAACATGCTATCAAACAATAGTTTGCTTGCCTGATATTTTTACATGCAGTACTAGTTTGAGCATTGCATACTGTGGTATAAATAATTCTGTTGACAGACTGACATGTACGAGTGTTTCATCCCATGTATGTTTCAGCTGGCACCTGTACCAGGTGTTACAGTCCATGTCCTACCATCACGTCTCCCCCTACCATGCTGCCTGTCTTCACACCAGCTTTGCGGCACAGCTCGAAGCTCTCCATCTCTGGCACTGGGCAGTATTTGCCCTGCTACATATTGAAGATGCACTCAGGTAGGTGGTCCATCTATTACACTTTGCCTTGTTTCATAGTGAAGATGCACTTAGGTAGGTGGTCCATCTATGGCACTTTGCCTTGTTTCATAGTGAAGATGCACTTAGGTAGGTGGTCCATCTATGGCACTTTGCCCTACTGCACATTGAAGAGGCACTTAGGTAGGTGGTCCATCTATGGCACTTTGCCTTGTTTCATAGTGAAGATGCACTTAGGTAGGTGGTCCATCTATGGCACTTTGCCCTACTGCACATTGAAGATGCACTTAGGTAGGTGGTCCATCTATGGCACTTTGCCTTGTTTCATAGTGAAGATGCACTTAGGTAGGTGGTCCATCTATGGCACTTTGCATTGCTGCACATTGAAGAGGCACTTAGGTAGGTGGTCCATCTATGGCACTTTGCCTTGTTTCATAGTGAAGATGCACTTAGGTAGGTGGTCCATCTATGGCACTTTGCATTGCTGCACATTGAAGAGGCACTTAGGTAGGTGGTCCATCTATGGCACTTTGCCTTGTTTCATAGTGAAGATGCACTTAGGTAGGTGGTCCATCTATGGCACTTTGCCCTACTGCACATTGAAGATGCACTTAGGTAGGTGGTCCATCTATGGCACTTTGCCTTGTTTCATAGTGAAGATGCACTTAGGTAGGTGGTCCATCTATGGCACTTTGCATTGCTGCACATTGAAGAGGCACTTAGGTAGGTGGTCCATCTATGGCACTTTGCCTTGTTTCATAGTGAAGATGCACTTAGGTAGGTGGTCCATCTATGGCACTTTGCCCTACTGCACATTGAAGAGGCACTTAGGTAGGTGGTCCATCTATGGCACTTTGCCTTGTTTCATATTGAAAATACTCCCTTGGCAGCACCATGAAACAGTACTGCAAACACCTCTATTGAAAAAGGGGGGATGGGTGGCTCATTTTAAGGAGCCACAATTTCGCTGTGCAGAGTTGTGTCCATTGGGCGCTACAGAAACCTATGATCATTGGTTTCCTTGTTCGACCTGATTATGTTCTAGGTTTGTCAGCACCATACCCACCCAAAGTGGTAAAAGTCAGAGAGAGACCTTAATCACTTCAGGTTTTCCTCCAACATTAGGCTGACACGCCATGATATAACGGGATACTGTTCGGAGTGGCGTTTAACCAAACTCACCCACTCACACACTTAAATATGTCCTCAACAAACTCACCAACTCTCACACTTAAATATGTCCTCCATTACTGTTTGGTGGGAGTAGGTTTGATGGTGAACATCCTACGAGAGGCTTACCCCTGCAGATAACAACACAGGACCCCATGTGGGAGTAAAGATTGTTTGTCTTCACCCCTTAATTAATCCTTTGTAATGAGCTCTCTTTTAACAAGGCATTTTGTAAATGGGAGACAAGCAGAATGATCAGTTTACCCAGAAATCTTTTGTGTTGCTCCATATTCATGCTATACTCTGTGATGTTCCAGACGAGAGACTGCAGTGAGATCAGTATTAGAGCGCCATGTGACGCTGTCGAAGAGCCCCAAGTACTTACACAAGGAGGAGTTTGTGAGAGAGAGGCTTCGGGTTCCTCACGCATGGATACACCATGCTAAGGTGGGAAACTTGTCAGTGGAACTGAACCGATGTATGGAGATTGGTGGAGGACGAGATGAACATATGGTCCCCTGAAATAGTCTTGTGTAGAAGATTTGAAAAAAATAATTCTAAAGAACCAACACACCAGCATTAAGAAACCAGAGCTCACTGGACGCAAAATATTGCATCGTGAACACATACAAACTATGAATGGCGACGAGAATTGGTTGCTTACTTGCTATGGTTAATGTGGGGAGAGAATAGGTTGCTTACTTGCTATTGCTGAGAAGGGGGGTTGTATACTTGCTATTGCTAGGAAGGGGATGAGAATAGGTTCTTAACTTGCTATTGCTAGGAAGGGGATGAGAATAGGTTGTTTTCTGGCTATTGCTTAGAAGGGGATGAGAATGGGTTCTTAACTGGCTATTGCTAGGAAGGGGATGAGAATAGGTTGTTTACTGGCTATTGCTAGGAAGCAGATGAGAATAGGTTGTTTACTGGCTATTGCCTAGAAGGGGATGAGAATGGGTTCTTTACTTGCTATTGCTAGGAAGTGGATGAGAATAGGTTGTTTACTGGCTATTGCTAGGAGGCGGATGAGAATAGGTTGTTTACTTGCTATTGCTTAGAAGGGGATGAGAATGGGTTGCTTACTGGCTATTGCTTAGAAGCGGATGAGAATAGGTTGCTTACTGGCTATTGCTAGGAAGGGGATGAGAATGGGTTGCCTACTGGCTATTGCTAGGAAGGGGATGAGAATGGGTTGCTTACTGGCTATTGCTAGGAAGGGGATGAGAATGGGTTGCTTACTGGCTATTGCTTAGAAGCGGATGAGAATAGGTTGATTACTGGCTATTGCTAGGAAGGGGATGAGAATAGGTTGATAACTGGCTATTGCTAGGAAGGGGATGAGAATGGGTTGCTTACTGGCTATTGCTTAGAAGCGGATGAGAATGGGTTGCTTACTGGCTATTGCTAGGAAGGGGATGAGAATGGGTTGCTTACTGGCTATTGCTAGGAAGGGGATGAGAATGGGTTGCTTACTGGCTATTGCTAGGAAGGGGATGAGAATGGGTTGCTTACTGGCTATTGCTTAGAAGCGGATGAGAATAGGTTGATTACTGGCTATTGCTAGGAAGGGGATGAGAATAGGTTGATTACTGGCTATTGCTAGGAAGGGGATGAGAATGGGTTGCTTACTGGCTATTGCTTAGAAGCGGATGAGAATAGGTTGCTTACTGGCTATTGCTTAGAAGGGGATGAGAATAGGTTGATTACTTGCTTGGACATTTCTCAATACAAACGTAGACAGTGTTGAAAGACTCTGGCCTCAAAATGTACATACCAAGTTGGTCTCACTTGTGAATGAACTCCCTGGACCATATTATTTTGCCTTATGCCCAGCCCTTACTGTAATTCGTTGCAGGGTAGAGATGTACACCATTATCCCATGCTTGCTGACTAATGAAAATGTGATTATTTGAAGCCTACTGAGCCCCGTGAAGATCATGGTTAGAATAGGTCTTCAGCAACCCTTGCTTGTCGTAAAAGCAAGGGTTGTAAGAGGCGACTAAAGGAATCAGGTGGTCAAGCTCGCTGACTCTGTTGATGCATGTCATTGTATTCTGTTTGTGTGGATCGATGCTCAACCACTGGATTATCTGGTCCAGACTTTGTTATTTATAGTCTTCATGGATCCGCGAATTTTAGTGAACACAAACCTGTCCTCATGAACCCAATATCAACTTCCCCAAGTTATGGACCATGCTCTATTGAAAAGAAATTTCAGCTGAAAAGGGAAATATCTATTCTTATCCCTGCATGTAGCTGGAATATTGCTGAGTGCGGCGGTAAACAGCAAACAATCAAGCCTGCTGAAGGTAGTTGCTCATGCCGTCACCAAGGGGGGCACGGGTGGCCAAGTTGTCTAAGGCGCCGCGAATCGCTGTGCAGAGTTTCATCCCTTGGGCACGCCAGAAACCTATGATTGTGGGTTTGAATCCCGGTTGGACCCGATTATGTTTCTAGGTTTGTCAGCACCATACCCGTGCTCGTGGGTTTCACTGAAGTGGTAAACGTCAGAGAGAGACCTTAATCACTTCAGGTTTTCCTCCCACATGAAGCTGACACGCCGCGATATAACTGGAATACTGTTAAAAGCGGCGTTAAACCCAACTCACTCACACTCATGCCGTCACCCATTAGATGTCTGTTGCAGAATCAATTTTTAACAGATTGGCTATCGCTGACTGTGATGTAAAGGAACTTAAGACTGACTTCCTTGTTATCAGGCTATAAAAGCAAGATCTGAGAACAAATACCATGAAGAAGCATGGCACCTGCTGAAGGCAGCTCAGTGGAATGAGGGACACAAGGTTATCTTGGCACACATAGCTGCTGATGCCATCATTAATGGTAAGTCTTTGTAGACATAGGGATCACGAGGAAGAATTGGTTCCCAGACACCTATACTGGAGGTAAAAGGGGCGACTTAGTAGATCAGGTGTTCGTGGCGTGTTGTTGGACCCGGACTGCATGGATTGTTGCTCACACTATCAATCACTTGATTGTATGGTCCAGACTTTATTATTTACAGACCGCCATCTTATAGCTGTAATATTGCTGAAGTGTGGCATTAAACAACAAACACACTTTACACAGGAATTAATGCACAGGAGCAGCCCTTGTGGTAGTCTGTAACATATTTCCTGTTTAGAACTTAGGTTCAAGTATGGGAACACTCTGTGACCCTCACTCCTCATTCACACAAACATGCAAACTGTGCAGGCTTGTAAAGCTTTAGGCTAAATATTGCATCTGCCTTTTCTATACTGGTGTTTAATACTGTTTGCTTAACCTATTTACAAAATACCTGATTATGGTTTGGTTTTGTTTTCCAACTACAGTGTTTTGTTGTGATGAATTAAGAAATGTTTTCATGCTTAACTATATATATTTAGGTCTTGTTGGATGCTTCTAATGGGATCTAAGAATTTATTGGGATCACTCCCATTTGTATTGACACCTTTCCAAATTCAGGCTAAAATTAATGTCTGATAAATATTGTCTTGATTTTACAGAGAACTTTGCCTACTTGCGTCGCTACTTGGAAGAGTTGTCTCCCCCTGAGATTAGTTCTTCGGTGTTAGACTGGACCACAGGGGGAAAGGTGTTTCTTGACTACATCAACTTGTGTCAACGATTAGAGGAACTCAAGCAGGTAAAACACCCTTGTTGTCAGTCTTAGTAAGTTGCAAAGGCTTTACTGATTGATAGAGGTATCTTCCATTGCCTTTTTGTTGGAAATCTTAATGAAACATATGACCTCCTGTGGTGTAGTGGATAGCGTCTGCTGTGAGAGGTGGGTCGTTTGATCCCCTGCCCATGTTATACCAAAAGATGTTAAGAGATGGTACTTGTTGTTGCCCTGCCTGGCGCTCTGCATTATGAGGGGATGAAACAAGGACTGGGGCACGGTTATCCAAGGCACCGCGATTCGTTGTGCAGAGTTGCGTCCCTTGGGCACGCCAGAAACCTATGATTGTGGGTTCGAATCCCGGTTCACCCCGATTATGTTTCTAGGTTTGTCAGCACCATACCCGTGCTCGTGGGTTTCACCAAAGTAAACGTCTGAGACCTGTATCACTTTGGGCTTTCCTCCCACATTAATCTGACACACTGCGATATAACTGGAATACTGTTCAAAGCCGTGTTAAACCCAATTCATTTACTATAAGTGTGCAGTGAGGCCGTCTTATTGTTGATAGTCATTTTGGAGACATAAATGCGAAGTTAATTAATACGAGCAAAGACCATTCGCATTTTTCGCACTTAATTCACGCTCTCGTTAATTTCAGGATTAACCATATTTGACATGGTATCTCAGTAAGATTACACTCTCATTATGCTATGTAAGTGACATTATCTTCTGCTTGCAACATTTGCAGGAGGATCATACTTATTGTTGTCATTTTAAATTGTTGCTTCATGACTCAATCATTGAGCTGAGCAGTCTTCAACTTTGTCTTAAACCTAAGTTGTGTAACATTCTAGTTAGGTTAGCTGAGAAGTTCAAATAGTAACTTCAAGATTTACTTAAGATGGAGCAAAGTGCCAACTTTGGTCCTGTAGATGCAGACGTTTTAGTCACAGAAACAAGAAAATACAACAAAGCGAAAAACATAGCTACACCATAGCAAAGAAATTTTGAAATAACTCATCAAATACAGAGCATAATGTTTATTTTTGTCCCCAATTCCACGGATTAATATGTACAATGTTATATCCAACAAATCCAAACAACATTCAGGTATCACTAGTCACCCAAATATAACATGACTGCTGACTCGTAGAAACATAATGAGATGAGACCGTCAACAATCATATTATCTAATTAAAGAGAAGCCAGGCAAAAGAATTCAGATAACTTTGATTCTTTTTGTTTTGTTGGTCAAAAAATGAAGAAGTATCTTCTAGTTATTCCTCAAGAACATAGGCAGATCCAGAAGGGTCCAGACCTCCCCCCCCCCCCCCCCCCCCACCTTGAAAACCAAATGTAGTATGTTGTAGGCAGAGAGGACTTTTGACCCCTACCTTTTAAAACTGCTGGATCCTCTCTTGAAGGAGGTCCCTGTGACTAAGACATGGTTGTATTTCCAGGGAACACCCAGTGCTTATGATCTGGAGAGACTTCAACCGGCCGTCACATCCCTCTGTCACAGGGTGGGCAGCCTGGAGTGCAGGAGTTCCAAGGAGAGGTGAGTGTGCAAGGAACCTAGCTCAGTCTATTCTGTTGCCAAGGAACATTATGAACGACCAATTTCTTTACCTGTTTTCAGAACCCATTGGGATTCTGGGTAAGAATTAAAAGTCTCCAACAACCTCTGCTTGTTGTAAGTGGCGAGTGCATGGATTAGGTGCCCAGGCTCTGTGAAAGGCAACTATGCTTGTCGTAAGAGGCGACTAAAGGGGTCGGGTGGTCAGACTCGCTGACCCAACTACCACATGCAGTCATATATTAGTGTACCTCAGTGTTGATAAAAGCAATATGTCCTAATCTATAGGTGCATTCTATCTGTAAAGACATTTGTTGTGGAAATACTATTTTTCGTTTTGTGTATGGGCAGGCTCTGCCAATCTGAGATGGCTAAAAAATCAGCCAACCTTCTTGGAACTCTACTGACATTCCAGAGTGCAGGATCAGCAACAGGGCGCCCTCCGACAAGGTGAGCTATATACACTCACCATCCACCTGTCTCTCCCTCTCCTCTCTCTCCCTCACCTCTCCTCTCTCTCCCTCACTCGCTCTGTAAAGATCTAGGTGAAAATAGGTCTTCAGCAACCCATGCTAGTCTTAAGAGGCGACTAGACCGCCTCCGTGGTCTTGTGGTGGAGCGTCCGCCCGGAGAGCGGAAGGTCCGGGGTTCGATCCCCGGCCGCGTCATACCAAAAGATTTTAAAAGATGGTACTTGTTACCCTGTCTGGCGCTCGGCATTAAGGGGTTAAAACAAGGACTGGTCAGCTCGGAGTCAGTATACTGTGTCTGAGTGGGGTATTTATGTTAAACTGCGGCATGGTATCTCAGTGAGCTAGCACTATAAATCGGCATCAGTTCGGTCTAGTACAAGCAGCCACACACACACACACACACACACACACACACACACAAACGTGCATGCACGTCGCTATATAAGTGCAATAATCTTGGACGCGACGTTAAACCCAATTTCACCTCACCTTAAGAGGCGACTAACGAGAATGAATGGTGAGGCTTGCTGTAGATGCATGTCATAGTATCCAATTGTGTAAATCGATGCTCATGATGTCAATCACTGGATTGAAACAAAACACACTCACTCACTGTTCTGTACTTTCACTGAAGGATCAAAACCGGACTATCATTCATGACTCTGAAACCTTGTGTGTGGCAGTATAGGTCCCTGTGATATAAGCGGAATGCTGTTAAAAGCGGCGTTAAACTAAACTCACTCACTACCATGGGCTGTGTGCAGCCCCAGCCGTTATCTCACTCCCCAACTGATGCATACTTTACTCTGTTGCAGACTTGTTGCATCTCACATCAGTGGTTTACCCATGCCAGAGGACTACGCCCTTCAGGAGCTCCGAGAACTGACTCGTAGCCACCTGCTTGAGATGACCATGGGCACGTAGGAGCTTCCCTTGTGTAGATACAAAAATATACATATATAAAACAGTCCTGAAGAACAATCGACCTTCTGTTTGGAAAAAAACAATTTGTAGCAAGATCCAGCGTAATTGACCAGTGCAGATTGGACTTTCATGAAGAGCTGCATGACTGAAGTTCGGGGGATCAAGGATGGATTTGACTACTACTTTCTAGTTCCACACAGGGACAAGACACCTGTATGCCATCTTAATTTAAACACTAAGAAAAATTTTGAGAAAAAATTAACTGTTTTTAAAAAGCTCATAAGATGTCAATCTGTAATCGCTACATAGCGAAAATCCATGGAACAATTGTCTTACAAGAAAAGGCCCAGTATTTGTGGATCTTTTTGATCATGTGCTAAATCATTTCACATTTCTTGTCGTGTAACAAGAGAAGACTTCTTGAAATGGTGGAAATGAATGTTCCTCTATATATATCAGGTAAACTGTTGTTAGGTGTGTGCATGTGGAGAATGAAAGACCATGACAAGCAATCATTTATTTGTATTCATACCATTGGCATCATGTTGATTCAGGGCATCTCTCATTCTGTAATAAGTACGGAGACGGTTCTGTTGCCTCTGAAGTACAACTGCACCCTTACATACTCCTCATTGTTTCGAAATATGGACATTGTCATTGTTGAATGAAGAGGCTGTATCCTATGAATTATGACCTTTTACAGACCAAAGTATGGTGGTATAAAATACAAGGTGATGATGTGTGCTGGATAGGATGTATCTGGCAAAATTATGTTTATTCACAATTGCCATTCCTCATGTACGAAAATCATGTTAAAACATGTTGGTTTTGTGCAATGTATATATATATACCAAGACAACAGTGACACATGTTATTAATAAATGGAAAAGTACTTTTATCTCGATGCTTGCTCTTCTTTGTTTAGTGAAGATCCGGGGTTGTATAGGTCTTCAGCAACCCATGCTCGCCGTAAAAGGCGACGATGCTTGTCATTAGAGGCGACTAACGGGATCGGGTGGTCAGACTCGCAGACTTGGTTGATGCATGGCATTGTGTCCCCAATTGCATGGATTGATGCTTATGATTGTCTGGTCAAGACTCTAATATTTACAGACCGCTGTCATATTCAGGGAATATTGCTGAGTGCGGCGTTAAAAGCAAACAACAACAGACATAAGCCAAACAATGTGAGACGCTCACGACCAGAAATATCACGTAACCACACAAACAATGACACATCTCTCTTACGACTTACGAAATCTAACTTACACAATACGTGTAAATATACCAACACAATGTGCAAAGGTAAACTACATTGTGCCTTAATAACATCAGCCATAATCAAATACGGAAATTACCATAAAGGTGTGTATTTCGTACGATAGACCCGCCTCTGTGGTCTAGTGGTAGAGCGAGGGGTTCGGGTTCGATCCCCGGCCGCGTCTAACCAAAAGACATCCAAAGATGGTACTTGCTTTCCTTCCTGCTGGCATTACGGGGCTAAAACGAGGACTGGTCTCTGAGTCGGTATATGGTGTCTGAGTGGGATATTCATGTTAAACTACGGCAGGATATCTTAAAGGACTTGTACAAGCAGGCATGTCGCTATATAAGTGCAGTAATCATAAACACGACATCAACTCACTCGCCGTTTGAATCTGTCCTGTCTCTAGTCTTGATACATGGTCGACCAGATCTGGGAAGGTCACGTGTTGTTCCGTGTTTCTGATAAGAGTTGACTTGTAGAGATACCCGCCTGCAATATTACAAAGGCCAAATCCTCTTTGTACAGTCGACAGTCTCGGCATCGTTGACTTGGTGCATAATCATTGTGTAGACGTTCCTAAAATAACCATTGTTCTAGACGGTCCTTACAGAATCATGTGTAGATGTTCCTAACATAGTCATTGTGTAGATGTTCCTAACATAATCATTGTGTAGACGTTCCTAACAGAATCATTGTGAAGATGTTCCTAACATAGTCATTGTTGTGACGTTCCTGACAGAATCATTGTTTAGGCGTTCCTGACAGGATCATCGTTTAGACGTTGCTGACACGTTCAGAAGATGACAAACTTGTTTGAAAAATACACTAATATATTGGTGTCACAGGAACTTCTGTTGTTGAGTATATATTTTACTTTATTTAGTGTTATAGAATAGTGGCTGGCGAACAAGAGATGTATTGGATATTATGTGATTAATCCCCTGTTGTTTGCATACAAATCGGCCCTTAGTCACCTATGATGGTCGTACCAAATATTTGTTATAGTCTTAAAGAATCATAAATTACTCATATATTTAAAAGGATCGTGTATCGAAAACATAATTAGAACGGGATATTGGAATACTGAATAGAATATAAAGATGTCATAGGTTTATGGATCCTGCACCCACACAGGAGGCGAAGTCTGATATCCTTTCCCATATGACCATGATATAAATTACATTTTATTACTGGGGGAAGTATAGAACACCATGCTGTTACCATGCTTGCCTATTAACCTTGATAGGAACCGTTAGTCCCCGTGAGTGACCTATATTATGATATACAAGGATTATAAGTGCATGGGTTCATAACGGGGACGATTGTAGTACTAAACTCGGCGGCAAAATAAAGTATAGGTCGAGTTCCATGATCGATAAAAAAATAACAAGAGGTTTTGTTGTGAATTATAATATAATCTAGTGAGGGGTAACAATTGATTAATCAACCACAGTTTGAATGAAATTGTGCAATCACAGGTAATGTAAGCTCAAGGTAAACAATGGCGGGGTAAGAAATTTCATTTCAAAAGTTGTCTGAAATGTCACCAAAAAATTGTCAGACACACTACAAGTTCATTGTCGACACAGTTGCCTTCAATAGCGTGTATGACCTCCAGCTGCCTCAATGCATGCTGTGATACGCCGCCTCATCGATGACGTCAGTCTTCTGATGACGTGGACAGGAATCCGCTGCCACTCGTCTCTCAGGGCCTGCTGCAATTCTTGTCTGTTGACGGGAGGCAGATGGCGTGCTCTAAATCTGTCTGTCAAGATGGTCCCACAGATGTTCAATTCTAACGGATTCTAACGGGTGAGTGGGCAGGCCAGGGCAAAACGCCAACGTTCTGCTGGTTTAGAAAGTTCCGAGTCAGTCTTGCAGTATGGGGCCTGGCATTGTCGTGTTGAAACAATGTCACCTGCTGTTGGTTTTGTAAGAACGGAAGCACAACTGGCTGCAACACTTGGTCTCTGTACTGCACAGCGTTCAGGTTTCCCTGTATAATCACCAAATCAGTCTTCTGATCTCCACAAATACCGCCCCACACCATGACACCTCCCCCGCCGAAAGGATGGACCTTTCGAATACACGCCGGAGCCCAACGTTCCCCTCTGCGTCGATAAAGTCGTTCTCTGCCGTCATTTCGAAACAAGTTGAACCGACTTTCATCAGTAAACAGCACTCGACGCCAATTTCTCACTTGCCAGCATCGATCCTGCCTCCCCATCGCAGTCTAAGGCGTTGATGTTGAGCAGTCGGTACCATTCCTCACGAAGTCGTCGTTGTACTGTATGTTGGCTAATGGGATGTCCAAACGCTGTTGCTGCCGTCGCCGTCGCCGTTACGAATCTGTTTCGCGGGTGAATGAGCCGTATCTGAGCGTCTTCCAGTGGTGTTGTCACTCGGAGTCGTCCGGTTCTAGGCGTGCCCTCCCTGTCTGCCTCCATTTCGGCCTTACCGATGGCTCGCTCTCTCTTTCTCTCTCTCTCTCCCTCCCTGTCTGCCTCCATTTCGGCCTTACCGATGTCTCTCTCTCTCTCTCTCTCTCTGTCTCTCTCTCTCTCTCTCTCTCTCTCTCTCTCTCTCTCTCTCTCTCTCTCTCTCTCTCTCTCATCTCTCTCTCTCTCTCTCTCTCTCTCTCTCTCTCTCTCTCTCATATCACGTGTGGTTATACCCTGCAGACGAACGCATGTATACAGCTGAGCTCCGTAGGGTGAGGTGTATTTTGCTACCTGTTCCTGGGCAGTCATATTCCCAATACCCACTTTCCACTTGTTATTGCTGTTTTTAGGAAAATAACAAATTGCCAACATATACTTTCTTTTGCCGCTTAGTTTAGATTTATCACTCACAGAGACTTAGCACATTACCTACTGACACATAATAATTGTTATTCCTGCGTTAAATGATGGGTGAGTGGGTATGGTTTTATCACGGCGGGGGAATATTCGGAAATAATAGTACTCACGTTTATGATTTGTTGACTATGAGCAAATGCACTTGGATTGAATGAGTAGGTACATGGGGTTCAATCTGTTCTCTGAGTGAGTGAGTGAGTTGGGTTTAACGCCGCTTTTAACAATATTTCAGTTATATTGCGGCGTGTCAGCTTAATGTGGGAGGAAAGCCCGAAGTGATGCAGGTCTCAGACGTTTACCACTTCGGTGAAACCCACGAACACGGGCATGGTGTTGAAAAACCTAGAAACATAATCGGGGCGAACCGGGATTCGAACCCACAATCATAGGTTTCTGGCGTGCCCAAGGGACGCAACTCTGCACATCGAATCGCGGTGCCTTAGACAACTGGGCCACCCGTGCCCCCTCAATCTGTTCTGAAATATATTCACTTGAACACTCAAACCTTTTCGTCAGGTCTCGGTGACGAACAAGTACTGTGTGTACCGTATTTCATCTTATGGACGCTGGTCCCCGAATAGACGCAGGGTAATACCAAATTGATTGAGTGAGTGATTGAGGCCGGGTCTCTGAAGGCCGAACAGAATAAATGAGTGAGTGAGTGTTATTTTACGCCGCTTTTAGCAATATTCAATCACTATCACGGTAAGGAACACCAGAAATAGGCGTCACACATCGTACCAACGTTCATGGGGAATCGGGGCGGTCGGGTAGTCTAGTGGTTAAAGTGTTCGCTCGTCACGCCTAAGACCCGGGTTCGATTCCCGACATGGGTACAATGTGTGAAGCCCATTTCTGCTGTCCCCCGCCGTGATATTGCTGGAATATTGCTAAAAAAGCGGCGTAAAACCATTCTCACTCACTCACTCGCTCATGGGGAATCGAACCCGTGCCTTCGGCGAGATAAGCGAACACTTTAAAAACACTTCGTGTTTGTGTCATACATCCCGTTTAAACATATACAAAATACATACGATACATTAGTCTTGCATAAAAATTAATCATGTAATCAATTCTTATCTGTTTCGCCTGCCTGCAGAAGTTATTCACTTTCTGTAACTCGTTTGACTAGCTTAAGATACAGGTCGCGAACACGTCACAGCAACATTGAATAATCGATGCGGGAAGTAAAACCGGTTTTAGCAAGAAGTAGGCATCCTAAGGGCACCAATTATCCGGGATTGCCCAAAAGTCGGGCCGGGCCGGGCCAAGACGGGCCAAAGTTGTATTGGCTATTTACTCCATTATCGGCGACCATACCTACATATTATTGATGCAACATATACACATGACATTAATAAACAATCACCAACCAAGAATGTGCTCCATAACTGAGTGATTCGGAGTAAATCGCTTGAAAACGAGAAAGTGGAGCTGTGTGTAAGCGTCTCTGATCTAGGTAACATGTGAAAGGGCAATCGTTAAACGGCATAGGATTTGAAACGTATTAAATACTAAAATAGCTACCGTGATACAAATTTCCATCTGTCGGCATAGTGTTTACATTTATATGACGGTACTATATCTAAGTAAATACCACTTAATAATGTCACTGTTCTTCGTATTCAAAGCAGACCTCTTCTCCCCACACTCTCACATGCAAGTGTTCGGTCCGACTTGGCCTGGGCTGTCAAAATCAACTTTAAACATACAGATGTATCATCAAATGTGTTTACATCTATAGATTCGTATTATATCTACCTACATACCACTTTATAATGTCACAGTACGTTACATTGAATTTTACTGTATTTTCTTAAGAAAATGTCTGTCAGAGGTGTCGGGTTCGACTTGGCCCGGGCTGTCAAAATCAACTTTAACACACAGATGTATCATCAAATGTGTTTACATCTATAGAATCGTATTATATCTACCTACATACCACTTTAGAATGTCACAGTACGTTACATGGAATTTTACTGTATTTTCTTAAGAAAATGTCTGTCAGAGGTGTCGGGTTCGACTTGGCCCGGGCTGTCAAAATCAACTTTAACACACAGATGTATCATCAAATGTGTTTACATCTATAGAATAGTATTATATCTGCCTTTATACTACTTTATAATGTCACAGATCGCGGTATTTAAAGAAAATAAGTTGCTCAAAATGAAGCCCTTTTCCCTCTACATTCTGAACATAGACTCTATCAGAAGTGTTTGACTCAATTCTCATATTGTTTCCATATCATTATAATACACTTGTTTTAAAATAAATTTGTTATAATGTGCCTTCTGTTTATGTTGAATGTACTCGTGTGTTTTGCACTTATTGTGCATATATTTTGTAGTTTGTGATAGTGTAATATTGCCACTGTTTCTTCATGGAATGTGACTGACGCAATACATATCTCATCTTAAACATCTTTGTTGTATGAAATTTGTTACAGTTGTGTACGGGGTTACGGATAAGCCAAACATCGTGAATATATCATGCAACCGAATTATTTTCCAGGAAAATATTTGCAACCTACAGGCCAACATGTTGATTTCCAATGTATCCAGAAGCAAAAAACTTATACGGGTGTATAATCCCTGCCGGAAGTTAAAATAACTGTCAATACAATAAACCATGCAGAACCATAAACCGCCGTATGAAAC
Organism: Haliotis cracherodii; assembly: GCF_022045235.1. NCBI lineage: Eukaryota > Metazoa > Mollusca > Gastropoda > Lepetellida > Haliotidae > Haliotis > Haliotis cracherodii. Next base: position 25,543,180 of record NW_027266341.1, on the reverse strand, counting down.
GGTATGAATCATACTTTACATACAGTGAGCTACTTGAAACTGTGCTCAAATCTGCACAGCAAGCACCATACATGTGATTGTGAAGACAGCTAATTACAAATTTCTGATATCGAACCCGTTGTTTTACATGTGTTGTTTATTGAACAAAGTCATGCCCATAGAAGCCTGGTTTTAATCGTGTGTTGAACAATAAGTTGCAATAGCAGTGTGAAGGGAGAAAGATTGAGTGCGCGTTACATGCTTGACGTGAATTCCTCCCTGGAACCATTCTCGCTGGCTGCCTGAATAACATAAGTTACATTGCAAAGGTAGTGCACAATAGAGCTATTCGGGTAAGGTAGATAATCACCCACTTTCAGTGATACAGCTTGAATAAGATACGATGTACATCATTGCACGTGATAAAGCTCTATACTACGCATATGCTCAATGCGCAATAGTTTATTCTTGCAAAATATACACCGGTCAACTTTAGCGAAAGGAGATATACACTCTTCGAAAAAAAAAAAACCGCACAGATAGATGTAGTAAATTTATTGAACCTAATAAAGTCGATATATTTAATTTTAATATCATTGATACAAATATGAAATTTTGGAGTCCGATAGTCACATGTTGTCGTTGTACAAAGGCATCTAACTGGCCATTGTCATGTCACATAAGGCCACAAGGGTGCGCTGAAGTCAGTATATCTTGTAACCGCCCTTGGCAGCAATCACGGCTCTGCATGTCACCAGCTGTCAATATACAAAACAGAATGACAAATCAAGATGGCACTTTCCATATAACGATTGAGTATTTCTAAGCAACTTAAAGATACATATATCCAGATATTGTACATATCTTTAAGTTGCTTAGAAATACTTAATCGTTACATGGAAACTGCCATCTTGTTGTATTATACTGTATTGTATATTGACAGCTTGTGATTAATTGTTACCAGATGGCTCCAGCTGGGGTAGCAGCCGGCCTGTCCTCATCTGGCCTACAACTCATATCGCCTACACTACTAACAAAAATAATACGGATGAGTGTACATCACGCTTGTACCCTTATCCCTTAAGTAAAATGAACTCTTCCAACCGGATAACAAAGAATGTAAATGAATTTTGATACTGTAATTTCCTTTGTATCTTCACAACTCAAATGTTTTCACATCAAATATCATAAATACACATGTATTATCATAGCACTGTACATTTATATCTATCATCTTCATGTCTTATAACATTAGCACTACATCGTTACTAGCACAATTACTGTAATTTGATGAAATGTCCAACTGCATCCAGAAACTGGATCACTGATCTTCTGCCAGTAGCAAGCAGCTGCTTCAGTCGATCCTTGCATCTCGGTCTCGGTCAACACGAGCACGAGGTCTCATGGCACCACCCAGTCCAATCTGCCTTCTTGACCGTCTATCTGCTGTCTCGATCTTCTTGAGTTCTTTGACAAACTGGAAGATGTTGGGATGGGCTCTCAGCATTCTCTTCTTCAGGCCGTTGTGGAAACCTTCAAGATGGTTGTTGGAGCATGGATCGGTGTTCTCGTGTTGATTCCATAGGGCTCGAAGGAACGTGGCATTGAAGTCCACCCATGTGCTGGTGACGTCGTCGTTGAACCTGATGATCTGCTGCCCATCTGGTCCTTGCTCCATCACTTCAATCCAGGCATCTTGGACTTCAGCTAGGGGTAGAAGCGGCAACGCTGCAGCTCTTCTGATGTGGGTCTGCACTGCTGGGTTGTCGGTGTAGTCTCGGGACAGGCCTCTGTCCACAACTAGTCTCCACAGAGCCTGGGCGTAGTGGAAAAAACATCCCCTGACGGAACTTGCTGGGAAGACATCGCTGATAGCACTGATGACAGCTGCTTCGTAGTCTGTCTGGATGATGTCTGGAGAGAGGTCTACACCAGTCCTTGCGCCAACAACATCCTTCAGCAAGGTGAACAATCGGACATAGGTCTGCTTGGTCTTGTTTGGGAGTAGGGAAAAGGCGACTGGGAACATCTTGCCATCCACAAGGCAATGGATAGTGTACACCTGCAGCCACAAGCTAGGGCACACGAAGAATGTCCCATCCATGAAAATAGTGTCCCGCTCACTAAGGATCTCCAACATCGCAGTTGTCGCAAACACTAACAGTCTATCATCAGCACCATTATCAATGCACAGGAAGTCTCTTCCATCTTCAGTCTTGGTCCAGGTTTTTTGAAGGTCGACAGCGGTAAAACAGTGTAAAAAAATGTTACAATATGTGCAGGCTGGTTATCATCGAACTCTAGTCTCACCAGTCAAAGATGTATTGAAAAACCACAATTAATTTTAAACCTTATCTCATGTCAATTCAACAATTTATCATATATTTAGCAGTGGGGTGTTCTGTTAATAATCTCTCATAATTGAATGATTCTGTAATTCTATCAATGTTTATTGTAAAAAGCTGTTTTATGTATGTACAGAAGTGAGTAATAAATAATTGTCTGTTTGTCTACAATGTATACCGTACAATTAAACCGATTACACACAGATGCTTCACTTTGAACTCCTTGTTTTCTTTAAATACCGCAATCTGAGACACTATAAAGTGGTATTTAGGTAGATATCGTAAAAGGTGAACAAGATCGACATGGTTGTTCTTTTGTTGTTCTAAAAATAGACGTGGTGGTGGTGAAGGGAGGAAGGTGGTGGGGGGTGAGTGGGTGAGTAAGTGGGTGGTGGTGGTGGTGGTGGTGGTGGTGAGGGAGGGAGGGAGGGAGGAGGAGGTGGGTTCTTTGTTTGGGTTTGAGGGTCGTCAAAGCAAAGGATGAAAGCGTTCTTTCGGGAGAGATGGGTGGCCCTGAAAAGGGCCGTTGGAAAACAAACTGGAAACGGCAGGAAACGGTAGGAACACTGGAACACTTGAAAAACTGGAAACGATGGGAAACTGGAAAAAACAGTGGAGCAGCATGCCCCTCATGCGTTAGTCACTTTGTTCAGATGATCTATCTTCTTCATCCTCTACCTCCATCTCATCCTCGGACTGAAGGTGTCGTAAGCGCTTTGAAGAGTGTTTTCTTGAGAGGCTTCTGTCCCGTTTTCTTTTCTCTAGACGAGGTGTGATGCCCACACAGAGTTGTGTGATGCATTCCTTTAGGTCGAGGACATCGACATGCATGGCTTCTATGAGATGAAGCACTTGTGTCACTGGTGTCACGGGTGTCACGGGTGTCGACGTGGACGGTGTTGTTGACGTTTTCTTTCGCCTGGGTTCTGGTCAGTCTGGAGCGAAATGACCCATGACTTGGCAGTTGTAACAGAGTCCCTGAGGAGTCTTCTTTCGACTGGGTTACGGGCAATCTGCAGCGAAATGACCCATGACTTGACAGTTGTAACAGAAGTGCAGGTAAGACTTATCTTGATTGCCTTTCTTCGGAACAGACATAGTAACGGTGACCTTGAGCGTGGCACTCGGTACATGTCACTTCAGGGCAGTACAGGTAACTGTGACTGTCGGTCTGGCACTTCATACAACCGTATCGAGGTGGCATGGTTGGTTTCACAGAATGTAGTGTGTGAGTGGCTTCGCTCTTGTTTGTTTTTTTATAGGAGAGCCACTGACACCCTGCTTCCTGATTGGTTCCCCAGGCAGCGCCCCCGATTGGTTCGTTCCGGTGCCTGGTCTGCACCTCGGTCTTCAAAAACGGACCGACCCCTGTGTTTCTTTTCCATAGGAAATGGATTTTACCATGGGAGAGAAAGCACAACCCCGGTTCGACCAATCAGAGCCCAGCATGACCCCGAGCACGGTCTCTGATTGGCCGACAACCCAAGCCTATGATTGGTCAGATTTCGATCCGTTTTTTATCGGGGTGTGCATTTCGATCCTGTTTTGTTTTTTCTTCATCCTACAGACAACATAACACTACTATTTGTTCAACCTTTTTTTAATCCCCTGCTCACATGAACCAACACAACAAAACAAAAGTCACAGGATGAGGGGGGCGTCCCTGTGATTTTTGTGAACACGAGGGTGACCACGAGGGTATAACGTCTGTACACTTTAAAAAAAAGAACCTTTGTCACTTGGGGTGAACAAGACACTCGACTCTTCTCTTCCGTGCTTCTTGTGACACCAAACGTCTGTATTTTTCGTTCACTTCTCCATCAGGACAAAACACACATAAGTATTCACAGGGGACTTTGGCGTGCTTCAGATGTTCTTTCCAGGGTTTGTCTGTGACTTCCCATTGGCGGAGTGTCACACCGCAGCAATAACAGATAACACGGTCACCTCGTCCTGGATAGAAATAGCCAGCCATGGCCATGTCATTAGGGGTCTGGGTAATCTGTTTAGGCCACGTTTGAAAAGACCTCAGACGTTCTTGAAATGAATCATAGTGAGGATGAGAAGGATGACACAAGGTGTAAGAAGGAAAAGGTCCCTCCAGAATGTCACTGAGTCGCCATGTGTCGTCCATAAAGAGTGTGTCGTCCATAAAGAGTGGGCGTTTTCTCGCTTCTTGTTCTCCCGCCTTTTCAGACACCCACTCGGAATCGGGGACAACATCTCGGGCGGATGACATGGCATTCATAGACCGACTTTGATGACTGTGACTTCACTGAAAGAAGGTCTGAGGGTTCACCTGCTTTTATAAACTCTCCTACCTACCCCTTTCAACGGAAGGTCATGACCTCATCCTCCTCCTCCTCCACCTCATCCACCTCATCCATCACATCCACCTCACGTGACGTCATCCTGTGTTTGGGCTGACTGACACACGGCATGACACATGACATGACACATGACATGACACATGACATGACACATGACATGACACATGACATGACACATGACATGACACACGGTGGTAGTGGTGGTGTGTACTGGAATGACTGACACCAGGCAGCTGATCTTTCAAGCATGGCCTTTCTCTTTTATCTATTTTTTTATTCTTTACTTTTTTCTTCACTTTTACAACAAACATGTGCACTGACATGACAGACACACAGACACACAGACAGACAACGTAGACGACATCTCAACTCAACCTCTACCCTCGGTTCGGCACTCTATTGGAGTTGAGATCAATCAAGACACAAAGAGTCAGTTCAATCAATCACTGTTTAATAATGAACAACAACCACAACCAGATACATTGGAAATACGAAAAAGACAATGGAGGAGGGAGTGCTTTGCATGTCCCTACAACAACAACAACAACAACAACAACGCGACAACGTTTCCTCATCCGTCTTCAACCTCTTCTATCTTCAAGCCCATAAGATGTGGTCCTCCATCAAACATGTGAGAGGTCCATCAGTTAAACAAGTACAGTCTATGGCCACCCTGAAACAGACATGACACATCACTTGACCAATGTTGCAGCTTATGTGTTGTAAAGCTCTTCGAGTGAAGATGAGGATCACCATAAGATGTGGCCCTCCATCATACTGTCCCAAACAGGTCCCAAACATGTGACAGATTCATTAGTAAATCAAGTACAGTCTGTGGTCTCCCTGAAACAGACATGGAACATCACTTGACCACTGTTGCAGCTTATGTGTTGTAAAGCTCTTCGAGTGAAGATGAGGATCACCATAAGATGTGGCCCCCCATCATACTGTCCCAAACAGGTCCCAAACATATGAGAGATCCATTAGTAAAACAAGTACAGTCTATGGTCTCCCTGAAACAGACATGGCACATCACTTGACCACTGTTGCAGCTTATGTATCTTAACATGTTGTTGTGTCAGCAAGCACTACATTCTTGTTGTAGCGGAGTGAGTTGAGCTTCTCCATAAGGACCCTAGTCAACGTTGTCATCGTTGCAAACCATGGGCATACCTGAGGAGAAGACATGAACATCTTCCTGTGATGCTGGTGACCAAGAAGCATCAAGCAGGGTGGGTGTGTCCAGATCCATGGAAGGGAGAGTTGCCAGCTTGAGCGCTTCATGATCATCACTGTCACCGGTCGTCATCATCACAGGCGCATTCGGTGAATAGGTTGGCTCCCGAGGGGTTTGTTCCCACCACTGTTCTAGCACGGACTGAGCTGAACTGACATCTGGGGTCCTGTCAATAATATGACATAGTTAATCATATGAATAGTCATACTCACGATCAACATCAACATCATCATCACATCAAGAATGACTGAGACAAAGGATAGCATGGTACTTACAGCTGTTCTTGATGAGAGATCTTCAGAGACAATTTCTTCTGTGACCGTCTCTTTGCAGGTGTTGCAGGTGTTGCAGGTTTCAAAAAGGATGTCCCCTTCGTATCGGTGTCTGCTGCTGCTGCTGTTGCTGCTGTGGTGGTGGTGGTGACTGGCGCTGTTGGGAGGGTGGTGGTGGTGGTGGGTGTTGCTGCTGCTGTGGTGGTTGTGGTTGATGCTGCTGCTGCTGCTGCTGGTTTGCTTGTTTTTTCTTCTGGGTCTTCTTTATCGTCTTCTTCGGTGCTACTTTCTTGGGTTCAGTCAGTTTCCTCATCTTGTCATGTCACCGTTCCCATCTCCACTGCTTCCTTTACCACCCATGTCCCTCCATGTCTTGGCATTCAACCGTTTCGACATGATGTTGTCCGGATTTTCTGTTTGTTGTTTCTTTCCAAGTCTTCACAGATGTGTGTCAACACTTGATGGTACCCTCTCCAAACAGCCAACACAACGTGAGGAACATCAATCAGAGGGACGATGTTGTTGCTTGGTCTGTTCAGTGAAAAGTGATAACCGGAGAGCGTTGGTCGTATTAAAAGGCACTGAGGCCCTGCTTTCTGATTGGTCCATTCCGGTGTGTGGTCTGAGTCTCAATTTTTCCAAACTGGACCGACCCTTGTGTTTCTTTTCCATAGGGTTAGGCTTGTAGCGTGAGAGAGAAAGCACAACCCCGGTTCGGCCAATCAGAGCCCACCATGGTCCGAGCGTGGCCTCTGATGGGTCGACAACCCAGGCTTCTGACTGGTCAGATTTCGATACGGTTTTTCTGTAGGGGTTCATGTCGATTCAGTTTCGATCCGTTGTGACACCCCAATGGTATGAAATATTTATAGAAAGTCGTCTCTGTACCCAAAGGGGAGTGTGTCTACAGGCAGCCCTGTGGTTTCGTCGTAGACAAGACGTCGCTTGTCGTACACGGTACGATAGTCTTTTCGGGTGGGTCGGGTCACAAGAGCGTTTTCATGCCAAGGTCAATGAATGTAAATGACGCTGTCCGTGTCAAAGTACAAGACCCTGCGACCCACCAGCGCAAGGGTCTCGTACAGCTTGAGACGTGCTTGGGCGGTGACCCAAGCAGTAATGGCAACATTGAAATGAGAATGAGGGGTTTGGAATTCTTTCTTCTGGGTATAGGTCACTTCCACCATGTGTTCGTTGACAACAGTAACATCCTCGATGGTATTGTGTTCATTCCTCCACAAGGCAAAGTACTGTGCAGGAACGTTCATACAGATGTTCTGACTGTAGTCTAACCATTGTCCAAACTTGCCCCAGAGCGAATTCAGTTGCATCTTGGCAATCGTGCGACATCCAGGGTTTTTTTCGATGCGGTCCTTGTCCAACCCAATGCCTTCTTTGTCGTAGATCTCCTGGATGTAAGCGTCGTGATCCGTACATCCCTCGGGGTATCCGCTGGCTTCGAGCTTCTCCTGGAAATGACGATCAATATAAGTGTCAAAGAGTCCTACTTGCTGGGTGTCGGGGTCATGCTGGGCAAAGGTGTCAAAATGCCAAACGTCATAGATCTGAAGCACCTGGTAGTCATACTTCTTCACGGCTTCATGGAGTTCTATGGTGGCGTACGTGCCCACCCATGATCTCTCTTCGTTCGTGTGCTCGCAGGGGGAGTCTGACCGGGTATCGGCACACATACGGCACAAAGGACAGAGCAGTTTGCCACCCGATCTGTAAGGCAGTAGCGGAGGGTAGAGTCGTTTCGGGGGTAGGACACGACATTGGATCAGGTCTTTCAGTTCAAACAACATGTCCACAGGGGGTTGATGGAGAAGGGTCGGGTGTCCCGTGGGAAATGCTCCTGTCTTACAAATGTATGGATAAAGGGAACAAATATCGATGTACTTGATGGTTTCACCTTCTTGGACTTCGTAGCATAATCGCGTGGCATCGGTGCGTCCCCCATAGAAGGCGTAGCGAGGGTTGAGCAGTCCAGGGACGTGGATACAGTGGGGTCCCTGCAAGAAAGCACGCAGAGCGGAGTCCTCCTGTTGCGTTTTTGTAAACTCGTGCTCCCACAGGGTGACGATCCGTTTCACCTCAGGGTGTTGATTCAAGAGACTCAGCCGGTAACGGGTGTCGGAATAACTTGCTCCCAACGACGTGCCCAGCACGGGATGAGGTTCTCCACGTTCGGTCTTGTGACAGGCCTGACACCCATTCTCCTTGCAAGTCAAACAAGGCTCCTTCTTGCACTTTTTGGGTATGCCACTGGAGGAAGGCTGTGCGTTCCGCGGGAGACATGCCATCGGGATCGTACATGACGGCTGGTGGACAGGGACCTCTGTAGGTCTGGTTGGCTTTTGTATTGAAAAAGTGTCAGTGTCACTTGTAAAAAAAGAAAAAATCATCATCGCATTAAGAATGGCTGAGACAAAGACGGAGACGTGGTGACGGATAGTGCAGATACTCGTGGATGTTGGAGTAAGAGTAAGCACTATTATCTACGCTTTGAAAGAAGACTCACAAAAGTATCAGACTGCTGAAGAGATGGCCCATGCGGGCTTTGTCTACACTCAGGGTGGCGATGGTGTGTGCTGTTTCCAAAGTGGTGTGCGGCTGAGACCATCGGCGTCCCATGACGATCCTTGGGTGGCACATCACAAGTGGTCCTCACACTGCGACTACCTCAGGCTAACTGGTCTGGTGAAACACAAGAAGAAGCTACAACTACACTACTTCGCGAGGAGAATGTGAATCAGAAGAACACAAATGGCCTAGCATGACCGGTTGCCTAGGAGGGCTTTTCCCGTTTCCTGTGTTCCTGTTCAAGTTGCCATTCAAGTTCCCGTTCAAGTTCCCGTTCATTACTATCACTGTTTCTTTGTTGGACCCACAAGTGGTGCCACCTAGGGCACCCAGATGACATACCCAGATGACAGCAAGTACCACTTCGACGATCCTTCATAAGCTTGGACATGATCATTCTTCTTTGACAGCAGCAGAAAAGTTTTTCTTCCCCAAAACGGCCCTTTTCAGGGCCACCCATCTCACCCAAATGACAACTTTCATCCTTTGCTTTGCCAACCCCAACAACAACAATCCAAAACAAAGAACCCATACTCTCCCCCTAGACCTCTTGGAGGCACACGCCTACGCGTGACACCACCATGGTACGCCTCAAAATAAATACATATATATATAATTATATATAAATACATATAAATAGAGACTCGTAGTACATCACGTTTGCATGGAGACACGTGTCAAACATCACGTGTGCATGAAAACACGTGTCACAGTACGTCTGTAGACCTACACGAGTGTCAACACCTCGGTATCATTAAATAATAATAATTATAATATGGATCAACGTCTGTTTGAGAGACACACACATGACACTACGTTTGCATGAAGAAACGGATGAAACACTACGTTCGCATCGCGATACGAAGTACATCACTCGTGCAAACGTCACGTATGTCTATCGATCTTTCTCTATCCATCTAAATATTAAATATATGTTTGTAGTCACACACATACACACACATACACAGGACACCACGTTTTGCATAAAGACACGCGTGAAACACTGCGTGTGCCTGGCAACATGACGTACATCGCGTAGGCATGGCATCACAATTCTATGGATCAACGTCAACGTCTGTTTGAAGATACACACACATACACATGACATCCCGATTTGCATGGGGGTGAAACAACGTACATCACGTAGGCATTCCCACATCACGTTCATGCCTACCTATGACGGTCCACCCTTAGCATTCAGACGACCGTCTACCTAAAAATATCAAGACTACCAAAGAAAGAAAACCGGATTGAAATCTGACCAATCAGAGGCTTGGGTTGTCGGCCAATCAGAGATCGCGCTCGAGTCATGCTGGACTCTGATTGGTCGAACCGGGGTTGTGCTTTCTCTCCCATGGTAAAAATCATTTCCTATGGAAAAGAAACGCAGGGGCCGGTCCGTTTTGGAAAACCGAGGTGCAGGCCAGGCACTGGAACGAACTAATCGGAGCTGCTGCCTGGCGAACCAACCAGGAAGTAGGGTGTCAGTGTCTCTCCTATAAAACAAGAGAACAAGCATTCGAGTGGATCAGTGTCACTTGTAAAAAAGAAAATAATCATCAGCAGCAGCAACAACAAAATGGAAAAGAAATCAGAAAACTGGGATCTTGAGATCATTTCAGTGATACAGCCTTTGTCCCTGTGTAAAGGGTACCACTCGGAGTTGAAGAAGAAGAAAGAAGAAACATCACCAGCATTGTCTCCTCCATGGCAATGTGGCAGGTGTCAAGGGTACCTGCCAGTGTATGCCCTTGGCACAAGGGCACGGGATGACACTTTCCAGTGCGTCTATTGCAATACTATCTTGAAGGATACCTACATGAGACGTTTAACGCACTCAAGTAAGTGTCCTGTGAGACGCCAGATGACAGCCCACCCGTGCCTTTGTACCGTTGCGTGTACGTGCATGTGAAGAAGTGATCTTCCTCAAAACGGCCCTTTTCAGGGCCACCCATCTCTCCCGAAAGAACGCTTTCATCCTCATGAAGTGACGTCACAGAGGTCACGTGATCCTCTCGACTAATCAGAAGCCAGGAGCGGTTCTGTACCGATGCCCCCAACTACTCCTTTATACTACTTTATAATGTCAATTTATAGAGGTAAACACATTTGATGATACATCTGTATGTTTAAAGCAGATTTTGACAGCCCGGGCCAAGTCGGACCCAACACTTCAGACAGATTTTCTTAAGAAAATACAGTAAAAGTGTTTGACTTTAACGGATCGGTTTTCTTTCAATGCCACGTGCTGTGACACTACAAAGTAGTATATAGGTAGATATAATACGAATCTATAGATGTAAACACATTTGATGATACATCTGTATGTTTAAAGTTGATTTTGACAGCCCAGTCCAAGTCGGACCCAACACAAGCCAAACACTTCTGATAGACTATTTTGAGGATGTTGAGAATGTGGAATGAAAAGGGCTTCATTTTAAGCACCTTGTTTTCTTTAGATATCTGAGACACTATGAAGTGGAATATGGGTAGATGTAATACTAATCTATGGATCTGAACCCATGGCATGATAAATATATGAGGTTTAAGTTGATTTTGACAGCCCGGGCAAAACATGAGACAGATTTTCTTGAGAAAATACAGTAAAAGTGCTTGACTTTAACGGATCCGTTTCCTTTAAATGCAGTGTTCTGTGACATTATAAAGCTATTCCATATAAGTAAAGACATTTGATCATACATCTGTGAGTTTAAACTTGATTTTGACAGCCAGGGCCAAGTCGGACCGAGCACAGACCAATCACTTCTAAAAAAGAACGTTGAGAATGTAGACGGAAAAGGGCTTCCCTTTGAGCACCGTGTTTTCTTTAACTACTGCAATATGAGACACTAAAGTGATATATAGATAGATATAATACTAGCCTTTAGGTGTAAAGAATGTTCAGTAACTTTTGAAGTGCTAGGACAGTTATTTACACGTGTCGTGTCAGCCCTATGACATTCGAAGAGTATCCACTTCCAGAAAACATCCTGTGTTGGTTTAACATGAATTAGCAAAGGCTAATTAGGCATGCCCAACACGTTAATTAATGAAAGAATAGTAGTCAATATACTGTCATTTCCTGCCCAGGACATCACACCCCTACACGCTAAGGTTGGTGAGATACCTTCTCATCAAAGAAAACACAGTCAAGACACTAACTTTTCTACGAGGACTCACGGTATGTAGTCATAGTTATCAATTTATTACATTGTTGAAGATGCATTTTGATTCAAACTCAATCAAATGAGAAAAAAACTATACATGGTTATAGTGGTTAAAACGTTCGCTCGTCACGCCGAAGACCCGGATTCGATTCCCGACGTATACTAGGTACAATGTGTGAAGCCCATTTCTGGTGTCCCCCGCCGTGATATTGCTGGAATATTGCTAAAAGCCGCGTAAAAGCATACTCACTCACTCACAACAGTCGAGCATGGTCTTTCTACCAAGATTTCAAAGAGCGTCGTAAGACTCCAGGGGCCACTTGAACAATGCGATCTAATTGCTACGACATATGTTAAGATATGGGACATACAATCATCTTAGCACTAATATCACTTTGTGCAGGTGGGCCCTGCTGCGGAGTTCTTTGGTTAAGGTTACGAGATTCGAAGCCTCAAAACGTTTTATGGTAGACATGTGGAAGACTTGTCCAAACATGACACATCAGTGACAAAAATGATGTCCGATGCGATTCCCTATTTTCACTTGTACCATATGTTCCCGTGTAGTTGTTTTTCAGGTGAACAATTGACTTGCCCATGCATGTGTGTGTGTGTGTGTGTGTGTGTGTGTGTGTGTGTGTGTGTTAGTGTGTTAGTGTGTGTGTGTGTGTTAGTGTGTGTGTGTGTGTGTGTTAGTTAGTTAGTGTGTGTGTGTGTGTGTGTGTGTGTTAGTGTGTGTGTTAGTGTTAGTGTTAGTGTGTGTGTGTGTGTGTGTGTGTGTGTGTGTGTGTGTGTGTGTGTGTGTGTGTGTGTGTGTGTGTGTGTGTGTGACGGGTGCCACAGGTGTGGCAAGATACTCTCACCTTTTTGCGAACGACTGCTATCATCGTTATTTGATAATGATTCATAAACACATGCTCATGGTAGTCGGAATCGTACAATCGAATCTGCTTTATGCAGATATTTCTATTGGTTATGTAAAGGGTTTTGTCGCTATATTAATATTAATGTTAATATCAATATTAATATTATATAAAAAATGCAACAAAGAGGGTTTGGGTGATCTTGGCACACTCAGGCTGGTTAGGTTCATCATCAGCTCAGGGCCCTTCCCCACTTTACACGCAGCCTAGACAGCAAATGGGACTTCTCCCAGGAAGCGCTGCCTAATCATACCCATCCAGAACTTTTCGGAGAATGTGAAGACACCCCTACCTACACTGCAGCCTTCTGCATTACCCAGATTGACCAATGGGTTGTAATCCTGGTAGCAAACATGGGTACTCTCCCAATGTCAGTCAACAGATTGGGAGGTACCAAACCTAAGGAACCGAGAACAATGGGGAGTCGGACAACTTGGTACTTGGAATGCAAGCGTGACATTTCTAAAGCGAGGTCGGCATATTTGCCATGTTTTTCCTCAATTATTATTATGATGATGATGATGATGATGATGATGATGATGATGATGATGATGATGTGGGAATGTATTTATTTCTTTTCTTTTTTTATTTCCACGACACGGTATGGAGGTCCTGAATAAAGTTCCAGTCACGCAACTCATTAGAGTTATGTTCGTTCACCTGAACATCTGGCTTTTAATGTATATCTATCGTGATGGAGAGCCAACACAAATCGAACACTTGCAGTACTCTGACACTGTGTACAATCAATAATTTAGAGACGAGGAGGAGGCCTATCTCTCGCCCGGGAAACCAAGGGCCAGCTTGCACAAAGCAACCTTAGCGCTATATCCCACATCCCATACTTTAACATTAATGTGCAGAGCGAGGATTGCAAGTTGGTTTGCATTGTGTAGATTCGTTCCAGAACATCTTGGAAGCAATCATGAACGTATCTGCAATGTATACGGAAGAGTGACGTTGTTATGGAGCTTCATCTTCAAATTATACTTCACATGATTAGTGATGTAGATATTGTGATTGTCCGGCTGCGGTCTGAATAGTATCAGGTGGCCCACCACCTCCTACAGGTTATCACCGCCAGTGTATCAAAATAACCAAGAAACCTTAGAATTAAACAGTATCATATATATCCCCATAGGTATACCCGTGAAGATCCGGGGTAGAATAGGTCTTCAGCAACCAATGCGACTATGCTTGTCGTAAGTGATGTTACCGGGTTACCGTCACTATCACATTCGCACAAAACGGGGTTAATTAAAGCGTTCGCACGTCATGCTGAAGACCAGGGTTCGATTCCCAACATGGGTACAATGTGTACATCCATTACTGGGGCTAAAAGTGGCGTAAAACCATATTCACTCACTCACTCGCACACAACACTCCGGAAGCAGTTATGATCCTGCAATGTTCTATATTCTATATACTAGATCTAGCTTCTATTAGCCATAACAATGCCTTTTCTCAAATTTGGTTGTTAAGTTGCGTCCGGATATGTCGTTATATTAGCTATTACACCTGGTGTTATCACTAGTTCATTGATGCTAATTCACACATGCTCATGATATAGACGAATCGTACAATGAACTCTGCTTTTGGCAGAGAATTCTTATGAATGTTTTTGTTTACAATAAAGTGAAATAGTGCTACTCCACGGAACGTATTGTAACTTTAGTGTTTAAATATTAGCGTTATTGTTCCGAAAATGCACCCGCCCTTTAGAAAATAAATTACTACATCGAACATAAATCCCCTTAAAGCCCCGAAATGATTTTTGAGCGAAAACCTATGAAAAGTTTATTATCATTAAATTATGATAATTTAGCAACTCTGATTTAATGGAGTCACAGACGTCTTGTCAAGTTTACTGCAAAGTGACGGATAATTTGCTGAATAATGTAATTTCAATCAAAATATGTGCATCTGAACATCATCGTTAAAGTCTAATTAGTGTATGATACCTCAATAGAATTGATCAATCATTAATCAATAAGGCTTACGCAGAATGGATATTCCGAAAGACTCTAACCAATATAAGCAAATAATGACTTGATAGTGCCCTAATGTTTACGTATCCTGGCTGGGAATACCCATTGATCAATACAGCAATATTCCAGCTTTATGACGGCGGACTGAAAAATAATCAAGTCTGGACCAGACAATCCAGTGATTGAAATCATGCGCATCGATCCACGCAATTGGGATACGATGACATGCATCAACCACCAGACCACCCGACCACCCGATCCCGTTAGTCACCTCTTACGACAAGCATAGTCGCCTTTTACGGCAATCATTGGTTGCTGAAGACCTATTCTACCCCGGATCTTCACGGGTATACCTATGGAGATATATATGATACTGTTTAATTCTAAGGTTTCTTGGTTATTTTGATACATTAACATCCGTACACGAGTGGATACTGCACCATCATCATGACAGACATGCGACAATGTGTAGGTTGTGGTGGGAACTATTGGACTATGTGAAGGATTAGGTTTTGAGGAGGACTTGTGTCGCCGTTTTATGGCATTTTTGTACGGTATGATTGTAACTCTGTTAAGAAATGTCCACCTTTATACTATGAAAAACCGACGCTGGTTTATTGTTGCATTTGAAATTAACTTCTAATGTAACTGTAATCTCTCTAGATTTGTTAAAAATGGATTGGCGGATTGGTGCAAAACCTCATGAATAATATTTTACTCGCTACACAACCGCTGCATGTACAACGTAGAGTAATTGACAACTTGGTCGCTTCCAAAAAATGTAGTTTGTCTCATCCTGGTACAGTGAAGGATGAAAAACACACCAAGGTATGTAGTCTTTTAAGAGTCAGGGCTGGTGCAACCGGACGTACAGTTTTAAATGGAATATATGTTATGCCACACACAACGTCAATAAAGTGCACAAGTTGTAATTCTGGTGCCCTCCTGTACCTTATACATTGTTATTAACGGACACTTTTCGCACGATACATATAGAAGAAGCATATACTCAAACCATCGGAACTGGATATTTGGATAAACACAATGTCACTTCATGTGACCACATCCGTGACAAAGAGGGAAAGAGCGATTATAAATGACCTTGCCAATATCTGCCTCTGGGAAGATATATAAATTTAAAGTACCCGACATCACAATGGCCGCCAAGTATTAGTTGGTTGACTGGTTGGTTGGTTTGTTGTTTTACGCCGCACTCAGCAATATTCCAGCTATATGACGGCGGACTGTAAATAATCCAGTCTGGACCAGACAATCCAGTGATTAAAATCATGAGCATCGATCCACGGAATAGGGATCGATGACATGTATCAACCAAGTCAGCGAGTCTGACCACCCGATCATGTTAGTCGCCTTTTACGACAAGCATAGTCGCTTTTTACGGCAAGCATGGGTTGCTGAAGACCTATTCTACCCGGAATCTTCACGGATAATTGAGACACAATTATGACTTTCATGTATCATATGTAATGATGGAGTAGTCAGATACAGTAGTTGCAAAACTTTGTAATGTTTCTGTTTGAAATTGATATATCCTTAAAATATGACTTGATGCATGAGCAGCATTATGCACTGGTGTTTATTCACAATGTAAGCTGTGAAGTTCCCGGTTAGAATTGGTCTTCAGCAACCTATGCTTATCATATGAGGCGACTGGCAGGATTGGTTGCTCAGACTCACTGACTTTATTAATGCATGACAACATATCCCAATTGCTGAAGACCTATAAGTAAGAGTAAAATAAGTAAAAAGAAAAACAGCTCATAATTTTGTGCAATTAAAAAACTCCATCTGCTTGGAAAAAAGTAACTCCGCCCCAATAAAAAGTCTTAACAGCAACATGGCCATCTTCATTAATACAGCGTGTTTCGTGAGCAAAGACATAATCTTTGACAGAGAAAAATCCCCATGAGAGACAATATGTCTGTAACCCTTATTTATTGATAATCATTTCAAATCTTCCAATTCAAGAGACCATATTCTGCGAGTCACCGTCTTGTATCCGTGGACAAGGTCTTTTGACTCCGCTTGTCCCACTGCGATATGACTGAAACAGTTGTTGACTGTGATGTGAAATGAACATTAAGCACCATTTACCCTTACTTGGAAGAAAATACAACATAAACATATATATAAATAAAAATAGATTATTGCAATAGGCTTAACTGGCGATCAAAGGAAGCGCTACCAACCAACATAATTTGTTCCTAAAAAGACAGAACAGGACCATTGCATGGGCACCCATTCGGTCAAAAAATACAAAGTTGAAATAAAGGACAAAAGTACGTCCTTTTTACGTTAGTTCCACATTGACAAAGCAAAATAATGACAGATGGTCATCTGTGGAGTTAATATCACTTCTTGCCGTTTGTTATTCTCTCTAAAATGTTTCGTTATATACTGTAAATTTCTCATTTAACTCGTCACTCGAAAGAGCCATATTTTAACTTGACTTGAATTCTTTCGCTTCCAACAGCGGTCTCCAAGTTTTCAAGAATATTTTTGTTAAAATTGATTTTGTATATAATCATATCTAAATGCATGATACAGAATTTTCGTGACCCTAATTTTTTTAATACTTTTGTTTATATTTTTAAAGATTTTTTAAGAAACTATATACTTTTTTAGTCGCAAATCAGAGACCATATAATTATTCTATTACATAGTCTCAGCGCAAATACAAGGGATGGTGAACCGTCCCTGGGTAGAAAGTAGTGAGAATTTACCTATCAATGTTTTACATTTGTAATGAAATAATTTAATTTTCTAGTAGACAACTACACAAAAAGTATATTATAAACAGGATATACCATGTGTCTCGTGAAATATCATGTTTCTCTCATCTCGTGACGTGGGAAAAGGAGATGAAAATATATCTTTCCCTCCCCCCCCCCCCCGTCACTCATAAAGATCATATGTGCCCTAGGGTTACATCACGTCACGACACAACAGTGTATTGCTGACGTCAATCGAATCATATTGTGACGTCACACTGGAAACGACGTCAAGGCTGAAGATTGTTCGACAAATTGTGGTTCCGCTGCTGTTGCGACTTTCTGCACTTGTAGGTAAACACTCAAATTCTGTATGAAGACATCTTTTTCGGTAATAGATAGAACATTATATTCGTGTGAACACTCACATAATATCTTCTATACATTGCGCTCGCAAGGCACGGGATTTACCACGTTATTCTCACTCAGAGATGTTAAATGTTAAATTTCATGGCTGATTGTGTAAATTTTACCGCAAATATTAAACCGATTTGAAAAAGAGACATCTAAGTGTTAACTGAGATTGTGTTTTGCGTACAAAACAGCAAATTTTGACACACCGACAAAAGAACTGTGCGGCAATTTGTCCATTTGCATATATATGCTAGCTATTTTCCCTATTAAATGCGCAGATATATTTGACTAGCACAGCGTTCGTTTTCACACCTGATCGATTTATTTCACTTGATTTTATCCAGACCATTTGTACAAGTCACAAAGACAAGTTTTTCATATGGATTTTAAAATGTATGCGTATTTCAGTGATGTATGTATCGCAGCTGTGTGTGAAATATACTGAACCGTAAAAAAAACCCGTCACCATGGATAGATTTATGAGAAACCTTATTTGTCCAAACACTGTAAACATACTTTGACACATATTAAAAAGATGAAACTTGGCAAAACTGATCAACAAGGTTGAAATTAAAGTTTGATGTTCTGAAAGTGAAACACAACACTAGTCTCTGGGAAAATGGCATCACAAGTCAGTATATCGTGTGTCCGCCATGTGCATTGATGATTGTCGTGCAGCGTCGATACATGGAATAGATGAGGCGGTTGATGAAGGCCATGGGCACTTGAGCCCACACTCTGGGGAACGCCTGACGCAGTTCAGCTGCAGATGTCGGTCTTGGTCGGACGTCATTCAGCCGTCTTTGAATCTCGTCCCACAGGTGCTCAATGGGATTTTAAATTGGGACCGAGGGCAGACCACTGCATGGTTCTGATGCCATTCTACTGGAGGAAGTCTCTTGTTGCTCTCGCAGTGTAGGCGTTATCATGTTGAAACTCGTGGTTGCGGCGACGTGCCAAATGAGGCATGGCGTGTGTGCTCAAGATTTGATCGATGTACCGAACTGCCGTGACACCATTGCCTCTCCGTGGACCGATGTTCTGGAAGACCACAGGGCCGACTCCCTGTGCAAGACCAATTCCACCTCACACCATGATTATCGGACCACCCCACGAGTCTCTCTCAACAGCACAAGCATCCGAATAACGTTCCTCGCGGAGTCACCAAACCCTCTCTGTCATCTGCTGTCGAATTACAGTAACGGCTCTCGTCTGAGAAGAGGACTCTTCTCAACTGCTGGTGGCGCCAATGCTGGTGCTTTGTTGCCCACTGAAGACGGTCCCGTCGATGACGTGGAGTCAGAATGGGTCCTCGGTGTGGCCTGTGACAGTGGAGGTGTCTGCTCGTCAATCGTCGACGTACGGTGTTCGCACTAATGTGTCCCTGGTGTGTCCCCACGGTGTGTCCCCATGGTCTGTCGAGCAGTTTCCGCAGCAGTAACAAAACGATCTTGAAGATGCTGTCGTACAATCTGACGATCCTGACGATCCTGACGATCCTGACGTCGGGTGGTGACCCTTGGTCTTCCACTAGGTGGTCGGTCATCTGTAGTGTTGGTGGTTTGGTACCGTTGCTGGAGCCTGTTTATGGTCCTCACGTGGACTTGAAATGCATTGGCTACTTGCCGGGCGGTTTGTCCAGCTTGCAGTCGTCCAAGGGCTTGGTGTCGCTGATTTCTTGTGAATATTGTCATGTGGTAGCAATTCAATAACCAATGAATGTTATCCGATCTGGGTGGATTTTTATAGGGCAAGAAATGGGGGAACCCATGTGCATTTCAATTTGCACGGAACTCACGTGCATCGGGTTACCATGGCCGTTGCCGTGATGCGTTTGGGCGATCGCTTTTATTGTCATCTGCTTTGTTTTTTTATCATCTAATTTCATTTTTCCGGACAAGGTAATGTTAAATTTTAGAAACTTTGACAAAAATTATCCAGATATTTAAATGACAACTTTCGTCACGCCAAAGACCCGGGTTCGATTCCCGACATGGGTACAATGTGTGAAGCCCATTTCTGGTGTCCCCCGCCGTGATATTGCTGTAATATTGCTAAAAGCGGCGTAAACCCAAACTCACTCACTCACTCACATGTGACGTCTTTTGTTTGCGTGTTGTTCCTTAGTATTGGTTTTTTTAATCCTCAGTTCATTATTCGAATGTAAAAAATGACCTTTATTTCTATCATTCATTCTTTATTCCCAACATTTGACTATTATTGCATACTTCAATGTAAAGCGAGATTTTTGTATTGTCAAAAAATAAGAATTAACAACATCATTACAAGGTATGTCATGAGAATCAAGTTGGCTTAAAATGTCCAGTTTGAGATGCATCAGTTGTGAGAATGAAGGGTTTGTTTTGGTCGGGATATACAAGGATGGATCTGTTGTTAGGGCTTGCTATAGGTTTTCGGTCGCCTGTTGGCAATTGTTGGACCATTCGAAAGACGCGTCTTTTTTCCGAAGGTTTTGTAAAGGAGAGGCGGTGCCAGAAAAGTTTGCAAAACATTTGCGATGATACGGGATAAACCTAAGAAATAACGCATATAATGAACATTTTTAGGGAGTGGGATCTGTGAGACTGATTCTGTTTGTGAAGGGTCGACATGGATGCTATCTTTGTTGAAGATATGCCCTACGTATGGGTGAGTGAGTATGGTTTTACGCCGCTTTTAGCAGTATTCCAGCAATATCACGGCGGGGGACACCAGAAATGGGCTTCACACATTGTACCCATGTCGGAAATCGAACCCGGGTCTTCGGTGTGACGAGCCAACGCTTTAACCACTAGGCTACCCTACGTATGATTTTAGGGGGGACGCTGAACGCTGAATCTACCGTTTATCCCTAGGGCTTTCCATAAATGTCAATTAACATCTCCTTTAGTCGACGGATCTTACGTATGGACTTTTATTACATAACAAAATGCTTTATTACACTACAATTTCATTGTTCTGTTTTAAAATCTCCTATATCTGTACAGTTTTTTTAATGTTTTTGTGAACAGTGAGAATATTTTAACATTCAATCCAAAGGTTGAATTTGAAATATGCCATAAAAAGGAAGAAGAGAAGGAAAAAACTCAGCCCCTAAAACTGAAGAAGAAGAAAAACATGACTTTGCTGAGATCATATTCATAACATATCATACATTCTGATACATGTAAGTCACATTCGCATATCACAGTAAATGTCCTAATACAGAAGCGTGGTTGTACTTTAAAGTCAAATGCCACGACAGGTTCATAAGTCCACATATTGCCCCAAACATTACCATTATGCTATTCAACACAAAACATACTTAGTGCGTACTAAATGTCATAACGGCACACCGATTAGTGGTCTGAGAAATGAAAACAATTCACAGATTCAAAGCTGCTGTCATTACGTCCATGTGAAGAATACAGAGGGTATGTTTGGAATAGGATCGTAAGTATCTTCAGTGCAAGTCTGATTGATCTTCATAGATCACGGGTAACCAATCAGTGTTAAAAATGCGTAAAACAAATATTGCCTCCAAGTTTAATTGGCTGTCCTTGTAGACGGTAGTCCAGTTTCTTGTTACGCTCAGTTGCGTTAGCGAGGAAATCGACTCACGACAGCCGAGAAGAAGCCAGAGATTATTGCCCCTTAAACGCCGGACTCAGCAACTTGCCACCTTTCTTACGGCGGTCTTTAAATATCCGAGTATGGACCAGACAAACCAGTGATTGATATTCTGATCTACGCCATTGTGATAAGATAACATCCATTAACCAGGGCATCGAGACTGACTACCCGATCCCGTGAGTCGCCTCTTACTAGACACACAAATACTGAGATCATAGATGCACGGTGTTGGCATCGTGGCTTTTGTGGATAAAATCGGCATGTTCATTTTCATAAAGCAATAAACACCACACCCATGCAAACTTTTCCTGTTTAATTGGCTTCAACTATGAGTTATCTGTCCATCATGTTGTGACAGTATTATCCTTCTGTTGTCATTACTTACTCATGTTATCCCACTCACGTATGCAATTGTTGTTATTGTTAATCGGGGCGGTCGGGTAGCCTAGTGGTTAAAGCGTTCGCTCGTCACGCCGAAAACCCGGGTTCGATTCCCGACATGGGTACAAAGTGTGAAGCCCATTTCTGGTGTCCCCCGCCGTGATATTGCTGGAATATTGCTAAAAGCGGCGTAAAACCATACTCACTCACTCAATCACTCACTGTTATTGTTAATCCTCCACCTACTTTACAAATTCTGTACAATGTTTTCTCATTCAGTCTTGCTTGACAACGGTATAAGGATCTATACCGAAACGCCGCCTTTACAGTATTAAAGAAGTTGTTGTCCATAAATTGTGTCTAGTTTGTTAACTTTGTTGACGGACAATAACAAACATACCAATTCGTAGAACCATCATAGAGTGACGTTCTAAGCGGTTATCGGGCGGTCGGGTAGCCTACGAAGTGGTAAACGTCTAAGACCTGCACCTATTCGGGCTTTCCTCCTACATTAAGCTAACAGGCCGCGATATAACTTGAATACTGTTAAAAGCGGCATTGAACCCAACTCACTTACTAACTCTTATCGGTTATCCATATGATGATGATGATGGGTGAGTATGGTTTTACGCCGCTTTTAGCAATATTCCAGCAATATCACGGCGGGGGACACCAGAAATGGGCTTCACACATTGTACCCATGTCGGGAATCGAACCCGGGTCTTCGGCGTGACGAGCGAACGCTTTAACCACTAAGCTACCCGACCGCCCCGTTATCCATATGAAGTCAGAAAACACCGACAGTAGTATGTCCCTACTTTAAGCGTGTCGCGCAGCTACTTCGTAAACCAACATGTAATGCGCACTTATAAAGAAAATTAAAGAAGCTTTGCATGGTTTTGTTCTATAAATCATGCACAACATATTATGCCAAGCGATGTGTCGAGAAACCCATGCTTGTCGTAAGAGGCTACTAACGGTACAGGTGGTCAGGCTCGCTGGTTGATTGCATGTCATCGCATCTCAATTGTGTGGATCGATGCTCATGATGTCAATCACTGGATTGTCTGGTCCAGATTCGATTACTTACAGACCGCCGTCACGTTGCTAGAAAACTGCTGAGTTCGGCCTAAAAGAACAAATAAAACTATGGATTGTTGAATATTGAACCACAACGATGATTACAGAAAACGATTTTTCTTTTCAGAAAATCTATACAATATGGTATTATTGTTACGCCCTCGTCACATCAAATAGAGTGTGGTGATCAGCTGGTGATGATCAATGGAAGAACGATAGTAAAGGAAGAATTATCTCCCCTATATAAAGCGGAAGCAGCTGATCAGCGCCGCCTATCTGTCGGAAAACAACCCGTGAGTGCAGACGGCAAAAATTCGGGCGAAAGTGTTTCAATGTTCTTGTGCCGATTGTTCTGAGCCAATGAAAATATAACCTAATGTTCGCTCATGCACAAGCCATGTGTTGCGAGAGATATACAGTATTAAAAGTTCAATAAGAAGGCGGCAACGACAGATTACAGGGATTTTCATGTGATTTGGTGAGTACGGTGTGATCATTACTACTCAATCTCAGTCGTCACTTCGACTGACCTAAAGACAAAAGTCGAGCCAGGAGACAAATGGATGCCCTTTGATAAGTTATCCTGAACAATGTGAGACGTTGTGTCATGCTCGCCGCAACCGTCGCATTATTCTTGTTTCGCAGTGTGATTTTCATCATTTTGTAACTATTTAAAATACTTTAGTATCGATTTTTATCTTTCTTTTCATTTTTCTTTTCTATATGTAATATCATGGTTATGTTAGCTAATCGTTTCTTTGCTACCTCAAAGGATTATGACAAGGAAAGTGGTAATATTGTATTTATAACATAGGTTTTCACATAATATCTGTGATATATCATCCTTGGCTGAAGTCAAATTGTCATACATTGTTTTACTTTTCCCTTTGATGTCACTATTTTTATAACATATATATAATATAACGTGTAACATATATATACAGAGTTATCATAATGTGAACACATGTTTTATTGCAGTGTTTAAGTATATTCTTCAGTTGTCAGTAAGCCAGAATGCTGCAGTTGTTGTGAAAAAAATGTACAGATGAGAGATACATGTGTCCAGTGTCAGGATCTTGAACAGTGAAAGAAATATTTTCCTCTACCACATTTCACATCATTGCCCTGTTGGGGACATGAGATAACTATTTATGTTGTGCCCATCTTGTGAGCTTGAGACACTAAATGTTTGCCCACAATTATTTCTTGTGTGTAATTTATATGTAGGGTAGTAGGATTTGTGAATACATACTTGACAATGGATGTATGTAAACAATTGATGGTCAATTGATGGTCATTCCTGGATTGCATCAGCGGAAATATACCATATCAATTATGTGAAACAACTGAGGGATCTTCTGAATACTAGGTAAATCATGTTAACCTGCACTTCATTTGATGGGGCCATATATATTTATGACCAGTATAGGTCCCCCATGCTTTTCTGTAAAAGTGTTCTCAATCACTAAGTAGACACAATTTATGGATAACAACTTCTTTAATACTGTAAAAAGCAACGTTTTGGTAAAGATCCTTACACCGTTGTCAAGCAGGACTGAATAAGGAACATTGTACAGAATATATATACATGTAGTGGGTGGGGGATTAACAGGAGGGGATTAACAATAACAACAATTGCATATATGAGTGGGATAACATGAGTAAGTAATGACAACAGAAGGATAATAATGTCACAACATGATGGACAGAGGGTATAGAGAGGATGTATAAGGATCTATACCGAAACGTCACTTTTGTTGTTGTTATGCATAAATTGTGTCTACTTTGTCGTCCGTCAACTTTTTAGTAATGCCTATCAAAACAATTCTCAATCACTGTTTTGTAACATGGGTCAAGTATGATAAATATCCTTTAGCATGTTTAGTGGGCTTTTTATTTCCTTTGATAATGGAAATTGCTTCTTTTTATTTCAGGTGTTGAGTTTTTAATGCATCATATCATGTGTAATATTCAGGGTTTTACCTTTGGGGTCAAGGGGACCCCCAATAATTTATTTCAAGGGTCCTTACAGGAAACATTAGGGTCCTGTTAAGTAATAAAATGGTGTAGTTTACTGTACCTTAAGATTTGATAATTACTTTAACTACAGGAACTTTTTTTGGTCAAGTTTGGGTACTATTAATGTAATGTGCACCCTTTGGGATGCATTTTATGCTTTTCTGTGTCCATTCTATAGATTTGTGCGTCATGGACACACATTTGTGCGTCATGTAGAACTCTCTTCACCCAGCAGTAAATGGGTACCTAGTGGGATAAAATGGTAATGTGACTTGAACCTAAGTTAACCTCAACCTTAGCTTGGATCAAATACTCTCCACTTTAAAACTAATTAACCGTTTTTAATTAAAAAAAGTGAGACCTGGGCCCACTTGCACAAAGCGATCTTAGCGCTAAAACTATTGTAAGCCTATGTTAAAGTATGGGAGTTACGATCATCTTAGCGCTAAGATAGCTTTGTGCAAGTAAGCCCTGGAGACTGTCCTGTGCGCATGTTTTGTGGTAAGGCCACCTCTTAAACGGGGTATTGGAGGCTCCATCCTATGTTGGTTGTGGTTGTTGGTTTGTTGGCGGTCCGTAAATAATCGAGTATGGACCAGACAATCCAGTGATTGATATCATGAGCATCGATCCACGCTATTGGGATCGATGACCTGCATCAACCAAGTCAGCGAGCCTGACCACCGGATCCCGTTAGTCGCCTTTTACGACAAGCATAGTCACCTTTTAAGGCAAACATGGCTTGCTGAAGACCTATTCTACCTCGGAATCTTCATGGGTATCCACCCTTTGTAGGCTATCAGGAATTGTATGAATAACATCAAAGGAAAAATGCTGCTCCAGGCACAAAAAATTTTTTTGAATTTTTTGTCTGCAAAGATGTTCATGATATCGCTCGATAAACAAAGAGTACAACCTTATACAGACTCTCATGGAAATTTGAGATGATGTTCAAAGTTTTTTGTGAAGGTCTGATGTTAACATCTTGTCTTGCTCCATGAAGAACATTATCTCCTCAAGCAACTTGTATAGATTTGCAGTGTTTAATCTTCTTGGTTACATGATGTATAATTAGGAAATTGAGTTGGCAATTACATTGCATCTTATCAGTATGATAACAACACTGCCATACCACATGTTCCTGCTGAAATTCAAAACTTGACTTTCTTCTTCTTGCACCTGAGGCATCCCAATGCACATGTGAAATAATTTCATGTAAAACATGATCATTAATGCTTCAACTTTGAAATAAATAGTCAAATAATCCATGTTTCACCAGATGGGCTATGGCAGGCCTGATGCTTGTCAAATCAACATGCTTATCATTCTTATGTAGACTGAAGTTTGCAAAAGTCCTTAAAATGAATCATTCATTTTCATATAAAATTTAAATAATTTTAAAAGATAAATAATTCATCATTGTTCTCCTCTGAATGCCCAGAGCTAAACCTTTATATGTTTTTCATGTTAATGACCCTGATGAAACTAGGACACAACATTCTGTTAAAAATGTGAATAGAGCTGTATTGTATCTGAAGACTGTTTGAAAAGAAGACAAAGAAGTCACGTTGTCATTCAAGACAATTTAATTGCAGTTAGTTCATCATCATAGGCAAGTCATGGCAGTTTGTCAACACAAGCCCACGGACAGCACATGGATGCATATAATTGTTGAATTGTTGGACCGGAAGCGTAACGGCAGACAAATGAAATTACACCGCATGACATATACACACCATCGGCAATAGGCGAACAGCCTTACTATTCTTATTATTATTGAACAGCATTCATTCATAACTTTATGACACTGTTGATGCTAAGATTATGAATTTTTGTTTTTATTAGCGTGATTATAGCTGTGTGTTTGCAAGTTTCTGATGCTACTACTCTTGCCATGGAATGACAGCAGACTTTTGAATCATCATGACTTTTGTAATGTTTTATTGTCAATTGATATGACAACATTGTGGTTCGTTAGAGCTTATCATGCCCAGGTGTCAATCATCACTTGTGTACAATGTGTGAAGCCCATGTCTGTTGTCTCTTGCTGTGATATTGTTGGAAATATTGGCATTTACTAAAAGCATCAAAAACAATACTCACTCACTCATTCAAATACCCTTATTGTTCTTATTTTCCTAAATTCTTAGGTATTTTGTAAAAGGGATTTATGTCTATGAGCCCACAAGCCCAATCACGTCTTTCATTGTCTTTGTCACAACATTTTAGACTGAGCCTACCACCATGACCAGGCTTGCTAGACCGAAAGACATTTTACTAGACTGGGGCTTTGACAAGTGGCTGAAGTCTCAGGCTGTAAATGTCATGGTACTCTGCTGGAATGACTGGTCTTCCTATACATGGTGTCATGGTAGTCAGCTGCAATGACTGGCCTTCCTTATAATGCCCGGTGTCAAGATAACCTGGAGGCATCTCCGGTCACACAAGGAGTCCCTTTCAGCTGTCAAACTGATGGTTGACATGGACATTTGACATACAGTGTTAAAATATTTCAATTGTATATCTGTGCTGTCATTGTGTCAAGAGTTCACATCTTAGTTAACCAAAACTTTTGCTAGAGACCAATGGCAGTAATTTTCCTTTGGTGGCATATCTTTTTATCTGTTATACAAGTAATCTAGGTGTGATGGTTGATTCAACATTCAGTTTGAGAAACCACGTGAATAACATCTGCAAAAACAGAAACCATCAGGTGGGAATTATCAGACAAATCAGTAGATATGTGGCCATAGGCTCAGTCAATGCATTTGTCACCTCAAGATCAGACAATTGTGACAGTCTCCTGCATGGCTTCAGTGTGTGCAAAATACAGCTGCCAGGCTCATCACACAATGAATGTGTGACCTCCTAACACCGGTCCTCAAAGACCTGAATTGGCTACCAGTGAGACAGAGAATCATGTCCAAGCTGCTGGTATTTGTCTACATTGTCTGGCTTCATAGTACCCCACAGCCTTGCAATGTTTTACCAACCTGACAGGCAATGTATAGGCATCATTTGTAAAAAAAGCTTTTTTTTTAAATATACGCTATGTACGAGTATATTCTTTACCTTCATTGGTCAGCCAAGGTACACTGTTGTTACATGATTGGAGCTAATGGCAAGATCACCAGTACTGGATTTGCCTTGTTTTGTACTTTCTGACAAGGATGATTGTAGACTGTAGATTGTAGTATGATAGACATGTATGGGTATGTAGATGTGGTAACTCCAGCTTCTGTTCCTTAGTTATGCCTTAAATGTTAATGGGGCGGTCGTGGTTAAAGCGTTCGCTTGTCATGCCGAAGACCTGGGTTCGATTCCTGACATGGGTATGATGTATAAGCCCATTTCTGGTGTCTTCAGATGTGATATTGCTGGAATATTGCTAAAAGCGTCATAGAACCTCACTCACTCTCTCACAATAAATCTTATATCAGTGCTGTTACTGTTCCTTAGCTCTAATATAAATTTTATATCAGTGTTGTTACTGTTCCTTAGCTGTACTATAAATCTTATATCAGTGTTGTTACTGTTCCTTAGCTGTACTATAAATCTTATATCAGAGCTGTTACTGTTCCTGAGCTGTACTATAAATCTTATATCAGTGTTACTGTTCCTAAGCTGTACTATAAATCTTATGTCAGAGCTGTTACTGTTCCTGAGCTGTACTATAAATCTTATATCAGAGCTGTTACTGTTCCTTAGCTGTACTATAAATCTGATATCATTGTTATTACTGTTCCTAAGCTGTACTATAAATCTTATATCAGTGCTGTTACTGTTCCTAAGCTGTACTATAAATCTTATATCAGTGCTGTTACTGTTCCTTATCTGTACTATAAATCTGATATCAGTGTTATTACTGTTCCTAAGCTGTACTATAAATCTTATATCAGTGCTGTTACTGCTCCTTAGCTGTACTATAAATCTTATATCAGTGCTGTTACTGTTCCTTAGCTGTACTATAAATCTTATATCAGTGCTGTTACTGTTCCTTAGCTGTACTATAAATCTGATATCATTGTTATTACTGTTCCTAAGCTGTACTATAAATCTTATTTCAGTGTTATTTCTGTTACTTAGCTGTACTATAAATCTTATATCAGAGCTGTTACTGTTCCTTAGCTGTACTAAAAATCTGATATCATTGTTATTACTGTTCCTAAGCTGTACTATAAATCTTATATCAGTGCTGTTACTGTTCCTAAGCTGTACGATAAATCTTATATCAGTGCTGTTACTGTTCCTTATCTGTACTATAAATCTGATATCAGTGTTATTACTGTTCCTAAGCTGTACTATAAATCTTATATCAGTGCTGTTACTGCTCCTTAGCTGTACTATAAATCTTATATCAGTGCTGTTACTGTTCCTAAGCTGTACGATAAATCTTATATCAGTGCTGTTACTGTTCCTTATCTGTACTATAAATCTGATATCAGTGTTATTACTGTTCCTAAGCTGTACTATAAATCTTATATCAGTGCTGTTACTGCTCCTTAGCTGTACTATAAATCTTATATCAGTGCTGTTACTGTTCCTTAGCTGTACTATAAATCTTATATCAGTGCTGTTACTGTTCCTTAGCTGTACTATAAATCTGATATCATTGTTATTACTGTTCCTAAGCTGTACTATAAATCTTATATCAGTGCTGTTACTGTTCCTTAGCTCTAATATAAATCTTATATCAGTGCTGTTACTGTTCCTAAGCTGTACTATAAATCTTATATCAGTGCTGTTACTGTTCCTTAGCTGTACTATAAATCTTATATCAGTGTTATTACTGTTCCTTAGCTGTACTATAAATCTTATATCAGTGCTGTTACTGTTCCTTAGCTGTACTATAAATCTTATATCAGTGTTGTTACTGTTCCTTAGCTGTACTATAAATCTTATATCAGTGCTGTTACTGTTCCTAAGCTGTACTATAAATCTTATATCAGTGCTGTTACTGTTCCTTAGCTGTACTATAAATCTTATATCAGTGCTGTTTATCTTGTTCCTTTATAGTATAAAATGTAACACTCAGAGAATTATCAGTCTCAATTGTCTTGAAACCGATTCCATTGGGTGTAAAACTAAAAGGCAAAATACCTGTAAGAATTCTGTGAAAGGATCACTGAATATCAGTGATGACACCAGGTGTTCATGAAATGGTAAGCATGCCCTGCCCTACCAGTGGTACCTGCAACTCGCACAGCTATGCCATAAGTGTAATGTTAGTGCAGGTTATGCTATGGAAGTTATCACAGTTAGATCAATGTTGGACATAATCGATCAGTTTAAAAGTGTTGGTTGATGAATAATATGTTACCGGTAATACTGACATAACGGAAGATATTTATTCACTTGTTTTTATACATGAGACCTAGTTACTGTTTCATGCGTGTTGATGAACTGTTGTGAAAGTGAGAAAGGTGCATTACAATTAGGGCTATAAGATTCACTCGCATATTCGGTGAATCGAACCGTATCCATTCATGAATTTAATTCGTTATTCGTGGCCACTAGAATCGAATAATTTTGAATATGCTAGCATCTGCATTTACATAACCTGTACCTAAAGATATCATAAGAACATATTATATGCATAGATTTCATCAAAGACATCACTCTTATAATATTTAGTTTGACAGTATGGTGCTCACTGGTCATTGTAGTATTTTGAGCTGAAACTAGTACCTGGATAAGTGCAGTATATAAATGTATAATATATTAATCATTAACAAACCATGTCAAATAATCTATGTTGTTAATGTTTCACTGAATATAACAAATAATACTACAGCTGCTACTTCAGACTTGTTATTGTATTCGTGAATAAATATTCGTATTAGTTACCCTATATTCGTCATCATTTTTGTTGGTATTGCTTCTGTGGTCTAGTGGTAGATCGTTTGCCTGGAGAGCGGAAGGTTGGGGGTTCAATCTCTGTCCACGTGATACCAAAAGGCATTAGAAGATGGCACACACACGCACATGCATGTCGTTATATATAATAGCAATAATCTCTGACCTGATATTAAACCTCATTTCACCTCACCTGATTTGTTTGAGGTTTTGGAGTGATAGGGAGAAACCCATATCATGTGTTGATTGAGATACATGGTCACAAGACAACATCATTGCTGACTTTTGAGAGCAAGAGTACATGACAATGTTTTTGAAATTTACCTTTTATTTCTTCTTTGACTTCATAAGGTCATTTTAAACAAATGTAATTATTCCCAGGGAGAATGAACACGGAGCATGCTTTAGGAAATGCACTGGGCGCAATATAAATTAGTATTATTATTTGCTGTTATTATTAATTTGAACCCGACTTTAACATGTTTAAACATATGTTTCCAGACAAGTCAGTGTTTGAAAGAACATGTAACTGTAAGGATGATGTTTTGTATATTTCTTTCAGTTTTGAGCTACTAACGCTCCAGTGACTATAACAGTGGGAACAGTCTCGACGTGAGCAGCTAGTCTATGCGAATGAGAGTAAAGCTGAAGAATGTTCTTATTGTGACAAGCGTCCTCTGTTTCACTCCTCTGCTTTGGCTCTCACTTTTTGCACAAAATGGTAAGTAGTTTAGTGATTGATTCTTATTCTAATCGCCTTAGTTGCCCAGTGCCGCGCCGCGATTCGCATGGCACGTCAGAAACCTATGATTGTTCGCCCCTGCATCACTTCGGGCTTTCCTCTCGCATTAAGCTGGAATAATGTTAAAAGCGGTGTTAAACCCAACTCACTCACTCACTACCTTGTGTAGAATGATCTGGATGACATTTCATGACCAGCAGCATAGCTGAGAGAATTAACAGCAAACATGTTTTGAGAAAAATTATTTCAAAATCATTTTACAAATGAGTAGCATCCCTAAGTTTGCAGTCGAAAAAAAGTGTTTCTTATACACGAATAAATACGGTAATTAGGATCAGGTGTGGTCAAGCTTTCTACGCTGATGGCATGGATCATCGTTCATGTTTTAGTTCACTGGTTTGCTTGGTCCAGACTTTATCGTTTACAGGCTGCTGACATATTATATGCCTAATTGGGTAATTGATCACAGAAATTGAATTTGTTGTGCGTTAATAACTGTTTCCCTATGAGTGGAGATCATTGGGCGCAGCAGACCTGCTGTGTCCATTGTTAAAGAGGTAGCAGATGTTGTTTTCCATTTAATTTAAATTCCCGCAATTTTTAAACAATAATAACAAATTGCGGACTGTGGTTTTGAACATGATGCACTAACCAGTGCTGACTCTGTTCACTGCTGTTATTGATCAAACAAATTAATTTTCTAGTGCCTTAATTACGTTTTCCCTGTGGGTATACTGGGACAAAATAGACTCAGATTACCCCTTGTTTCCAGCAATAGTGGATGTTGTTTTCCATTGAATCTGCATTCCAGCGGTTGGTTAGCAACAGTAAACCAATGGTTGTTAGCATGAACAAAGGTCCTTGGGCAAAGTTCGATACCTACTACACATGTACGTACTGCTGACATGTCTATCATGATAATATTTTCATAACATTTTCATGTTGTTACGGTTCACTGCATTTGTATAACTAGGTTATATGATTAACATGGATCAGTTTAATCATCATACATGTCAAATACAAGAAATTTGTCAACGTGTTCACAATGTTTATTTGGTGTGTTATCAGATCAAGAATAGAAATCTTCAGGCTTTCCGAGCCTATCCCACCTTATCAGTAATGATAAGATCTATAACTAATGGTGATTACGACTCCGTAATGTCTTGTCTTTGATGTGAAAAGAACTACCTACCAAACCCTGGCTTGGGCATGTTGATAGCCCTGATGGTTTATGGTATTACCTGCTTCCATTATGGGATCGTCTCATGATGCTTAAATATACACCTGATACATGTAGAACCATGGGATACTTAAATGACAAGAGTTATGGTGTGTCTTAGAGATGTAATAAATGGAGTATATTCAAGGCTGTAATGTGAGATTCGCTCTGGGGATGATCATTATTTTTCCGAAACAAGTTTCCAGATAATTGGCGTTTCTTTGCATTTCTCCCACGGGGAGAGATTCATTTGTAGAATAAATCCCCATAATGCCCATGCTTGTAAGAGAAGAAAAATGAGGATTGGGTGGAGTTAATCTATAACATGCCTGAGTGTGTGATAAACCCTGACATCATTGGTTGCCTGTTATATTAACCACTGGTTTGCATGTTGTTGTGATATAATTGCAATATCACAACATTCACTGTCATGGGTCTTTCAGTGCATTACATGTTCTTTAAGTAATGAGAGTGGCATCATGGCAAATTTGAGCAAGCTGCAGTGTTCAAAATTGGGGTGGGGTGACAGGATCCTTGACTTTGCTGCTATATTACCATATACCATTGTGTGTAATGCATACTTTTAAAAAAAAATATACAGCTGTGTAGAGTGGGGTGCGCGCAATACACACATGCAATTGAGTTTTGATTCTTTTTTATCAACACAAATATCAACGTGAGCACGTAACACAGTACCTGTGAAGATCCACGGTAGAATTGGTCTTCATCAACCCTTGCTTGTCGTAAAAGAGGACTATGCTTGTCGTAAGAGGCAACTAACAGGATCGCTGACTTGGTTGATGCATGTCATCGTATCTCAATTGCGTAGATAGATGCACATGATATCAATCACTGGATTGTCTGGTTCAGACTCGAGTATTTACAGATCGCCGTGATATAACCAGAATATTGCCGAGTGCGGCGTTTAACAACAAACAAATGTAACACAGCATTTCATGTTAATCCTGTTAATACACTATCTGGAAATGAAAAGTGTTCATTGTATCTCTGGACATTATGATTTCCATTCAATATTGTTAAAGTTTATGATAATTTGACAAAGTCATATGTGAACTGATCGACAGATCGCACCGACTCCCCACTATTTTCTGCAGCCATGATCAGATTACTGCTATTGATGCCATGAAATGAACCAGAGAATGGATACATATTTTTATCCTAAATGCCATACTTTGACTCATTAAAGATCATATTTGTTGTGGTTAAACTATTATATATCAATATATTGTTTTCACGATCTGCGGAAAGCCTCAGCATACTCAAACGGTGATTCATCAAACTGTTCCCTACATAGAGAAGATCCAGCAGTATACCAAAGTGCCATACTTATGGTTATTATTATTTTAAATATATATGGTAAAAGTTTTTGTTTTTTTAATTAAATTTCATTCTAATTCCAAGTAAATCTTTACAAATATATGGAGTGGACAACTTTATACATGGTAAAAGTTGCAACTATATTATTTCTTGTAAAATAATAGTTTCCAATACAGTTTCTTCCGGTCATTGCAATAAAAATCTTTAAAGTTATAATATTAGGTATATTTATCTCTATCACCTGTAGATATGGGAGGAAATGTGTGTACAGCTGATTGCTACTTCCTGCTTACTTTTATGAGACAATTACTGGTACACACAGTAATCTTAATCTCTGCACAGTAATCTTTATCTCTGCATATAAAACATAAAGCTCAACCCGTGTGCGAAATACGCATCAGTCGGAAAGCGCACGTTAAATCTCCAAAGTAAGTAAGTAAGTAAGGAAGTAGAACTGGAATTGTAAATCATCATGTCAAGTGATGTGTTTATTATGTTCTTTTCATTCACCTGAAGTAATAAGATGTAGGTTTTGACTGTGCACTATACACAAAATACCATTTCTTCCTGAAACTCGAATCCAAGAATGGGGTTTGCTTTATACTCAAGTATGCACTATAAATAAGAAACTATTGAATTCTCAGAAACCTATATCATGTACATTTTTATATCCTTTTAATGTTAGGACGTTGACATGGCTGACACTCACTCACTCACTCACTCACTCACTCACTCACTCTTTGAATGACATGATCATTTCATTAGCTTACTTAATGGAGCGTCTGCTTGGAGAGCGGAAGGTCAGGGGTTCGATCTCCGGTCGCTTCATACCAAATGACGTTTAAAGATGGTACTTGTTGTTACCAGTACTCTGTCTGGCATTCGGCATGAAGGGTTAGAACAAGGACTGATAGGCTCGGTGTCCGTATACCGTGTCTGAGTGGGGTATACATGTTAAACTGCGGCGTGGTATTTCAGTGAGCTAGCCCTATAAATCGGCATCAACCGGACTAGTACAAGCAGCCACAGACATACACACAACCTTAGATGCAACAGTAAACCCAATTTCACCTCACCTCACCCAGTCAACCAAGTCGGAGGAACTTTACCACCTGATCCATTAAGTCAGTTCTCACAACCAGCATTTAGACTAAGGTTGCTGAAGACCAATTCTAACCCTCTTGTAACTTTTTGCCAGAACCCCCACAGGGCAAAAACTTGATTATTATGG
Organism: Haliotis cracherodii; assembly: GCF_022045235.1. Lineage (NCBI taxonomy): Eukaryota > Metazoa > Mollusca > Gastropoda > Lepetellida > Haliotidae > Haliotis > Haliotis cracherodii. Next base: position 25,507,732 of record NW_027266341.1, on the reverse strand, counting down.
ATAATAAATAGAGAATCTCACCCAAGTGTCTTTTGATATCAAATATATCAACACGAGTTGATAAAAGTGGAAAAATTCAGAGGCTTGCCGAGGATTTTTGCCACTTTTATCAACGAGTGTTGATATGTTTGATATCAAAAGACACGAGGGTGAGATTTTATTTATCATCCAACACATTCTTCCAACTTTTTCAATTTGTAGACAGTAATTAGCAGTGTCTTTAGTGAAAAAAGTACTGCTAACAGCTTCAGTTGCAGAGCCATTAGTGATGTCATTTGATTGTGACGTCATGGTAACCAGTGACGTCACAATGGTCTGCAAAGCATTGTGATGTAATTTCATTGCAGTGTGGCTTGATCTCATCCAAGCGATATCTCCTGTGGGAGCCAGTTTTGGATAATAAGATGTGTTCCTTCTTTCCAGAGCACAACCAGTATGAAGAGCTGCTAGAAAAGCGTTTCGCTGACCTGAGGGATAGGCTTCAATATGCCGAATCTTTGAACAGGCAGCGAGAAAATGACCTTTACGTCCTCAGAACACAATTTAACTACCTCCTTGAGGCTGTCTCCCACAACAATGGCACAAATAACCGGTAAGTAAACTGTGATAAGAGTCCCTCTCTTGTTCCCATGGTTACAGGTAGAGGGACACTGTAGCCTAAGGCACTGTATTTCACATTCCAGGTTTGTATCTCATGCCAGGCCATGCCAGGATCTGCTGTTCTTCTTAGAACATTAGAAACCCATGCATTATGATATTTGGTTTGTCAGCACTATTCATGCATTTGGCATGTGTTTGGAGTAACCTCATAGTTTAAGGTGACACCTGCAGGCCTCAAAGTTGTGACTAAAACAGTCACCAATTCGACTTAAATTTCAATTTGTCTACTGTCTAAAATTCAGAAGTAGCCAAATGATTACCTTGAAAATATCTTGTGGCAACTAAAGTCTGAAGACACAAAAAAGATAAAAGCTAAATGTGGAAGACATGTCTGCTAATATATATACTTGTGTATAAGTCCTGCTCAAGTCGACAATGAACAGAAATACATAAATATTAATGTAATGTATTTTAGTTCAGTTGACAATGCTCATTGGATAAGCAAGGATATACCAAAATAATCTAGTAACATAAATTGCATCATTGTCCAAATTACAAATGACCAAAATCAAGTACAGTTTCCACTGATCACTGCTAATATACAATTCCAAGACTAGTGCTATGACTTGTACATACTGTAAACAGCTTTATTTCTGCGCCGTTAAAATATTGCGAATACCACACCAAAGACAATACTGCGACAAGATATTTTTGCGAGTTGCCGTGTTGAGATGACCCCTCGATTACTAAACAATAGACAGCCTCTCTCCGAAGCTAGTTAATCTGAGTTGGCTGGAAAGTTGATAATTGATAATTGACGCAACTCAGTGTCATGACTGTGAGTTTGAATGCAAAATATATAAGAAGGATTTAAATTAAATTGCGAAATACGCATCAGTCGGAAAGCGCACGTTAAATCTCCAAAGTAAGTAAGTAAGCCAATTGCAAAGGATACTGACGCAATCAAGCGAGGTTGGAAGAAGGCATGATTACTGTGAAATAACAGTGACACTAATTGCTCTGTTTACACTGTCATTTGTGATGTATTGTGTGACCGTTCTGCATTCATTTGTGTTTTTAACTTATTGAGCAACTTGTGGTTCTGATTGATGATTTCAACATTTGATGACGTGTTGCAATGAATAAAGTATGTATGTATTATTTATACTTATTTTTGCGTTTTTAATTTTTGCGATTGAGTCTCGTTCGCAAAACTCGCAATATTAAAACGGTTGCAAAAATTTCCCAGTTTACAGTATTATAATAGTTATTTGATGAAGATAATTTCAGATGCTTTTGGCTACCTACAATATTGGTTTGACTTCTTGATTTTACCATTGGCTACCAGGAAAAAAATGCTTATAGCGATATGGCTACTTGTTAAAAATTTAAACTTTTAAGCCTGCACCCTGGATCAGTGTTAGACATGAAAGTGGTCCTGGGTTCCTTTAGTTTTTCTTCTATACTATTTGAATCTACCGTATTTGACGTAATAAGCACCCCGCACTAATAAGCGCCCAAGGCGATATTTGCTAATATATTGGCTAGTTAACAATCCCAATTAGCACCCTTTCCAATTGATCAATGTACACAAGACTTATTTATTCGTGTATAATACGCACTCGTGTGTTATATGCACCCTTAATTATAAAATTAAATATAAAATATATATTTCGTGTATAATACACACAGATTCTTCTTTTAAATCATTTCAGGCTCTCAGCATAAACCACAAATTTTACAATCTTTCAACTCTGTTTTTTTCCACCAAAACCTTATTCTAATAAGAGCCCCCTATTTCTAATTTTGAGAGCGCCCTGGGCGCTTATTACGTCGAATACAGTAATTTGTTTTTGACAATAGGGCTGTGGCAAGGACCAACTGGTTATATTGCCGAAACTATTCAAAGTGTCTTTGAGCTATATTTAAAGTGCCGTAAAGATAACTCACTAGCTCACTATCCTGTGTCATATAATTGAGGCACAGGATGTGAAGATCGAGCAATGTGCCTTTTGGGGAGCCTTAGGAACTGGTTATAATGATAAGGTGACTTTTGGGGAGTCTAAGGAACTGGTTATAATGATAAGTGAGTGAGTGAGTAAGTTGGGTTTAATGCTGCTTTTAACAGTATTCCAATTATATTGTGGTGTGTCAGCTTAATGTGGGAGGAAAGCCCAAAGTGATGCAGGTCTCAGACATTTACCACTTTGGTGAAACCCACGAGCACGGGTATGGTGCTCACAAACCTAGAAAAATAATTGGGGCGAACTGGGATTCGAACCCACAATCATAGGTTTCTCGTGTACCCATGGATGCAACTCTCCACAGCGAATCGCGGGGCCTGAGATGACTGGGCCACCTGTGCCCCCTTATAATGATAAGAGGTAGTAGGGTAACCAAGTGGTCGGAGTGTTTGCTCATCATGCCAAACGAAAGGATACAATTTTTCCCATGGTTACACCATTTGGAAACCCATTTCTGGTGTTCCCACTATGATATTGCTGGGATATTGCTAAAGTTGCATAAAACACAACTCACTAACTTGGCCATTTGAAAATGAGCATCCCAAACTGTAACGGTGGTAACAGAAGACAGCGTCAGCATCCAGTATACAAAAATTATGTCTTGTTTAATGTTTCATCCCATCATGGCTCCAAGATGATAAATGTATAAAGCACTTATTGTCCAGGTGTTTTTGGTATTATACGCGTTATAGATATCATGAATAAAAATTGAATATTTTTTCCCCTTGAATATGATATTTACAATACGTATACACCATCGGATAATAATCAATGTTAAGTACATATGCTGAAACACAATGAGACAGATAATCAACTTTAACTAAAACTCAGAAAAGACCATCTCCAAACATATCAAATGAGATTCAAACATGTATGACGACATTGTTGTGTTTGATTGTCTCATGCCTACTTACCCAGAACAACTTAATTTGATTTTTGTGTCCATTTTGCCAAATATTATGAAAAATTGAATATGTATTTTCAAAGTGTTTCAGTATACATTTATTTACTGAAATTACAGCATATGTATATAATGCCAGATTAATTACCATGTGTCAAATGCGTTGAAGCCGCACATAGAGAAACACCATTCTGAACTAGGAATGTTATGGTGTTGTTTTTAAGCAAGTAAGTATAGCTAGGTGAACTCATTTGCATATTTATTGGATGTTTACACCATGTTTATCAGATTGGTTTATCACATAGATAACACTATTCATTATATGATAGATTCTTGTATATATCCTCAAACTGTTTAATCTAAAAACTAGCTCAGCCCTGTTGTGTCTCATGCCAAGTGTCTAGGGCACATGAATTTCATATGGCGAGCGTCATTGCAAGCTATTTGAGATGTGTACCTAGTATCCCATGCTCCTGTGTGTGGTATGAATCATATCCCTTTATTGTTTACATTAATCATGTAACAAGGTCCCATGGGGTTGAATATAGTCCCCATCTTTAGAAAGCATTTGATATGTTTCCCCTATATTCCCTACCCGGCTTAGTACAGGCTGTATCACCACCCCCTGTATTGTCAAGATCGAGTTTCTATTCATTCGCTCATGGGCCTATATCTACTCAGCATTATAACAAGGTATATTCTATGTATCCCTTATATTCTCTACCCCCATGTGATATGTGTTGTATCACAACCCCCTGTATTGTATCCCTTATATTCTCTACCCCCATGTGATATGTGTTGTATCACAACCCCCTGTATTGTATCCCTTATATTCTCTACCCCCATGTGATATGTGTTGTATCACAACCCCCTGTATTGTTCACTTCGGCAAGTTTCTAATACATGGCTCATGGGCTTTCATGTCGTCAGCATTATAACAAGGCATTTGCTATGTATCCCTTATATTCCCCCCCCCCCCCCATGTGTCATGTCACAAACTCTTGTACTGTTCACTTCCGTAACAGTCTCACAAACACAATATCACATAGCGCTTTAAACAGCACAAGCATAGCTGAAAGATAAGCATGTGAGTATGGAGGGCCCCATTGTTGGTTTGGTGTTGGGTTCCCCCTTGACCTGAAACTCTTCCAGTGTGTCAACTTTCCACTGTCAACTTCTTGCTTTAACTGTCTGCTTCTTGCCAAGCTGTACACATGCTGCACAAGCTTTCCCACACAGGCCCTGTAAATATTAAACAGGTGCATGCCTCTCAAAACTGACACACACTCAACAAACTGAACATGCTGAAGCCAACATTTGAATTTACTTTCTTTGTGGGCTTATTAGAAAGTAAATTCTACAACCCCTTTCACTGCTATATATTGTGGCTTTTGTCAATTTTTGTTGAACTTAGTTCTTTTTGTTACAGCACAATTATTTTTTTTTCTGAGACAATGTTAGAATTCATTTATAAATGATTTGCCTGCAAGTTTGGTACATATGTAATGTTCAAGGTTTAAAAGTCAACCTTGACAGTATTTGGGGCTCACTTGGAATAGAAAAAAGTGATGAGATGAATGTTAACATTGTTTATTTCCACAACATTAAAGGGGACGGTCGGGTAGACGAGTAGACTAGTTCGTTCGTCACTCCGAAAAACCCGGGTACAATGGGTACAATGTGTGAAGCCCATTTCTGGTGTCCCCCGCCATGATGTTGCTGGGATATTGCTAAAAGTGACATAAAACCATACTCACAGCAATAAAGGATGGTGATACAAAACAGTTTTAGAAAAAAACTATAACCATAACTCCATTTAGTAATAGGGGGCACAGGTGGCCCAGTCGTCTAAGGCGCCGCGATTCTCTGTGCAGATTTGCGTCCCTTAGGCACGCCAGAAACCTATGATTGTGGGTTCAAATCCCGGTTCGCCCCGATTATGTTTCTAGGTTTGTCAGCACCATACCCGTGCTAGTGGGTTTCACCAAAGTGGTAAACGTCTGAGACCTGCATCACTTCGGGCTTTCCTCCCACATTAGGCTGACACGGCGTGATATGACTGGAATACTGTTAAAAGCAGCGTTAAACCCAACTCACTCACTCATTTAGTAATATTTTATTAACGATGTTGAATCATAATCCATAGGTCGCATTTAAACTTACATTTTGCATGTAAGTTAACAAAATAAATTATTACATTGATGTCGTTGGGTGTGTAAATGATTTATGAGTTTCATCTAATATCTTTGGCATGTTCAGTATTCTGGGGTGAGAATCTTCCACGAATCTGTAAATTTCCAAACATTTTATTGACTGCAAATGTGTTAAAATCTCATGGCTTTCCCCTAAACACATGCTAAGCACCCCCAAATAATATGGACCATGCTTCAATGCAAAGACGTTTCAGCTAAAAAGGAAAATGTCCATTCTCATTCCTGAGTATTGAAACAGACTAAATAGTTTTAATTTTGAAGTAAGTAGCTTCATCCTAATATTAAATTTATGATTTAAATATTAGGAAAAATCTTTGCATCTCTGTGTCAGTGGAATGTACATCCAACGACACTAATTGTCCTATGGCAGTTAGTGGTTGGAAAATACACTGATTGGTAGGTGGATCGCGATATTTTACTTCCCGATACAAGTATCGATCACAGTCGCACACTAAGTACAAAATATTGATTCATACCTTTAATGTTTACTTGAATGGCTGTTACACCAAACACTAATTAATGGAAAAAAATAGTATTTTCATCCTTTGCCTCATACTTGACACTGCCAGCTAAAAATCCTCACGGTGCCAGGTATTTGACTATCCTGTATATGAAAAAGATGGCTTATACACCACAGATAAGAGCACTTACAAGTATAATGATACGTATCAGATTGTACAGTTGGTGTATCGTCCCGACCCTAATGCCAGTGACATCATTTTTTGTTTGTTTGTTGTTTAATGACGCACTCAGCAATATTCCAGCTATATGATGGCGGTCTGTAAATAATTGAGTCTGGTCTCAATATCATGAGCACACAATTGAGATATGATGACATGCATCAACCAAGTCAGCGAGCCTGACTACCCAATCCCGTTAGTTACTTCTTACAACAAGCATAGTCGCTTTTTATGACATGATGGAAGGGCCTCAACATGAATGGGAATCCATCTTGTTTGCAATTGCCCAAATCTTTGATTCAAGTGCTGTGCTGTTTGCCTGTGTTGTCACTCCCCAACTGTGCGTAATTCTATATTGAGATTCCTCTTGGCTTGCCTTGGAACACGTCTTTGTGATCTTTATCTCTTGTGATCTCTTTTTGTGTGTATTATCACAAAGCCTGGGCTAAAATGTATGAGAGCATGTGTGATAAATTAATCACTTTGAGTTTTCTCTTGTAGTGTGGCATAAGCCATGCTTCAGGTTTCCAGGGCCGAGTTATGAAAAAAGAACACCACCCCTGATACAGATAATGATTACAATGTGAGCAGTACATGAGTAGGGGTAGCAGTTACAACATTGACTTGCCATACCTAAGATTCAGATTTGATTCCCAACATCGGTAGAATACAGACACACACACAGACACACATACCAGTCCCAGACACATTCTGCAGTAAAATTACCAACATTCTGCAGCTAAAAGCATAACCTTTTTCCCCTAAAAGAATTAATACAAACTCCTTTTTTTCTTCAAAATTCTTAATCTGTAGCAATTAGACTTGAATCTAAATCCAAAGTGAAATAATTCCACAGACTGTCATTATAATCAGTTATACTTGGATGAGACATTAAATTATGCAAATAAATATATATGAGAGGGTTTGCTTGAGTGAGTGAGTGAGTGAGAGAGTGAGTGAGAGATATGGAGGGGAGCGGGAAGTCAATATTGCAGCAGTATCACGGACCCATTGTACAAAATACATTTACATTATATTTATCTAAGAGTTACCTAATTGAAAAAAAATCACAAGTCATTATTTAAATTTTTTTTACAGAGCTTAAGATAAAACTTACATCATATTTATACATTTTCTTGACCCAGGCCTCAAAGTTTAAATTTTTACCAAGTAGCCATATGGCTACAAGTACTTTTTTCCAAGTAGCCAGTGGTAAAATCAAGAAGTCAAGCCAATATTGTAGGTAGCCAAAAACATCTGAAATTGTCTTTATCAAATAACTATTATAATATGTACAAGTTACAGCACTAGTCTTGAAATTGTATATTAGTGGAAACAGTACTTGAATTTTGTTACTTGTGACTTGAGCAATGATGCAATTTATGTTACTAGATTATATAGGTATATCCTTTCTTATCCAATGAGCATTGTCAACTAAAATAAACTACTAAATACATTAATATTTGTTTTTTGGTTCATTGTCGACTTCAGAAGGAATTATTTGCGAGTACAATTATTAGCAGAGGTGTTTTCCAAGATCAGCTAATATTTATTTTTGTGTCTACAGATCCGTAGCAATAGAATTTAGTCGCCACAAGATATTTTTATAGGCAGTCATTTGGCTACCTCTGTCCTTTTAGACAGTAGACAAACTGAAATTTAGGTCACATTGGCTACCATTTTAGTCGCAACTTTGCGGCCTGTGACCTTAAACGTGAATAACATGATTGAATGTGGAATCCAATTCACATCAGGAACCTATTTAAATCCTTAAAACTTTGCTATTTCCTAACTATTGTACTTGGTAAACAGTTCGCCTGCAGACTGACAGTGATTAGGAAGGAAATATTCAAGTATGGGCCATTCATTTTACTGAATTGGCCATTGATAACTGCAATGGGGACAGGGAGAAAAATGGCTGACTTTGCTGTTGCAATAAGCCCAAAGTTCTCTCTCATTCACTTCAATTTGAGTTTATTATTTCAATCTTACTTCAGGTCTTCAATGGGAGGTCTTCCACACAACGTCAATGATTACTTGAGAAACTTAAGTGGTATTGGTCCCGGACAAGACAGCATCCACTTGCCTAGTATCTTCACATATCTTCCATACCTGGTGGGTCGACCAGAGCGCATGCGGCCAGCATATCGTCTCACACAGGGGAGACATGGAGGTAAGTCTGTCAGTTTCCTTTATGCAGACAACCCTGTTATCTTGGGCTCACACCTCACAGAAGACCTGGGTCTCCTCTCATGGGTTCTCACATCACACAGAAGACCAGTGTCTGTTCTCACAGGTTCTCATGCCACACAGAAGACCCAGGTCTCTTGGATTCTCACATCAAACAGAAGACCCAGGTTTCTTGGGTTCCCACATCACACAGAAGACCCAGGTCTCTTGGGTTGTCACATCACACAGAAGACCCAGGTCTCTTGGGCTCCCATATCACACAGCAGACCCAGGTCTCTTGTGTTCTCACATCACACAGAAGACCCATGTCCAAGCTATTCTATCAGATATACATAGTATAAATGTATGAAGTGAAACCCTCTTATTATTTTGGGTAGCCAAGTGGTTAAACCGTTTGCTCATCACGCTGAAGACCCGGGTTCAATTCGCGACATGGGTACAATGTGTGAAGTCCATTTCTGGTGTACCCCGCCGTGATATTGCTGGAATATTGCTTAAAGCGGCGTAAAACCATACTCACTCACTCACTCACTTTTGGTTCAATCCCCAGCTGCGTCATACTAAAAGCCGTTAAAAGGTGGTACTTGTTGCTACCCTGTCTAGCGCTCAGCATTAAGGTCAGCTTTGATAATACTGCATACTGTGATTGAGTAGGGTAAACTGCGGCATTGTATCTCAGTGGGCTAGCACTATAAATTGGTATAAGTCCATACTAGTACAAGCGCGTGCGCTCACGCACGCACGCACGCACGCACACACAGAGTGGTACTGTCTGTAATAAAGGTGTTCACATATATACTACACAAAACATGTTAAAGAACACCCACAATTAAAAGGCTGTGTGTTGCAATTCCCAACAGGCATGACACATTAACTAGAGTCATATGAAACAATCAAGTGTTACATTCTGTGCCAGAAACTGTCGAGGCTACTAGCCCAAACTAGCAACATCATTTTACATCAATTTTAGTTCTATTTATGGACTAATATTTCTGAGCTCAGTAAGGGGCAGTCGGGTAGCCTAGTGGTTAAAGCGTTCGATCGTCACACCGACGACCCGAGTTCAATTCCCGACATGGGTACAATGTGTGAAGCCCATTACTGGTGTCCCCGGCCGTGATATTGCTGGAATATTGCTAAAAGCGGCGTAAAACAATACTCACTCACTCTGAGCTCAGTAGACCGAACACAATTTTACTAGACTCAGGCTTTGGACTTGTGGCTATTGTTGCAGACTCTTGTTCTTTAACTTCTATTGAGTAGTATGAAATGGAAAAGGGTTAATAATAATATTGGACACCATGACTAGGATTTAAGCTTAACAATATCGAGAAAATTATTCTTGTCGACAGTACAATTACATACCTTGTTTACACCATTTTTAATGAGCATATGGTGTCCTATCAGAATATGTGACCCTGAGAGAAAAGGTACGGAACGCAAGCCCTTTGATGGAGGTGACACAACCTTGAATATATAGAGTGGGGCTTATGTCTTGTTGATCCAGCATGTAGGAAATGATAATGTTATGACAGTCTCAAACAGTTTTACATGGCTAAAGAAGAAAAGTATCTTAGCAGGGAGTAGAGACTGAGGCTTATTTTGAGACATTATTGTCGGTATCCTGCAGTGATTAAAAGATATAATTACACCATCTCAAGTCACACTTTTGTGATAAAGGTTTTACATGTTTTGGAAATGTGTATAATTTTTATTTATTTGATATATATACACATGATATAAGAAATTATTGTATCTTAGTACAGTCATATCTCTTACCTCATGAAATAATTAACAATTTAAAGGTCCTTATCAATATGAAAATGTCATAACTAGCAATACAGTAAAAGTTCACAAGTAAACTTGTAACCAAAGGATCTCCACTACTTAAACCACTTAGATATGAGAAAAACAACTTTTAATTCTATCTTATTCTATCACATTTGAATTATATTTTTTAAATTTTGTTGAAATATCTTTATGTTGTCAGTGAAATATACTTTTCTATCAAACATGTCAAAGGGTGAAGAGGACATTGATAATAGAATGATAGAATGAATAGTTGTTGGTTATTCAACATTTTCAATCACAACTCGGTGTCTGACTACTGGCAGGTCTAACTAACACGACTTGTGGGGGAAACATTAGTCTTGCATGGATTCAATAGAGATGATTTTAGGTTCATAAGGCATGAGGGGGCACGGATGGCCCAGTCGTCTAAGGCGCTGCGATTCGCTGTGCAGAGTTGCGTCCCTTGGGCACGCCAGAAACCTATGATTGTGGGTTCGAAACCTGGTTTGCCCCAATTATGTTTCTAGGTTTGTCAGCACTATACCTGTGCTCTTGGGTTTCACCGAAGTGGTAAACGTCTGAGACCTGCATCACTTCAGGCTTTCCTCCCACATCAAGCTGACATGCCGTGATATAACTGGAATACTGTTAAAAGCGGTGTTAAACCCAACTCACTCACTCACTCACTCACTCACTCATTCATACGGCATGTACACTTGTGACTGATATTGTGACATTCCAGTACTCTGAACACTTTTGCCGTAGTGCTATGTACAATTTAAAAGTTCAGGTCAATCCAAATGATCATTGGCTATATTTCATTTAACATGTTCAGGAAGTAATTCGTTATGACATCCATTAGAACAGATTCAATGAACTGTATGCGCAGGAATCTACAATTACACAACCAAATATAATTCGTTATAACAATATTGTTTATATGGACTTTAATGTTTCTTGAGTATGAATGAGTCAGTGCTATTTTCACTGTATTATACTTCCTTATTTTTTGTGCTCTACACATTCAGTTCCGTGTTGATTAAATACATAGAGAGTATTAGATTAAATTTGTATTTTACAAGCCTTTGGTGAGCATAAACCATATTTTTCTTCCTAATAAATATAAAATATTCATGTAACAAAAAAAGGGATAATAATCTGTTTATCACATTGTGTCTGTGTCCTTAGAAAGCACCTATGACCACAAGTTCTGAGCGAACTGCCAAATATATGATATGCCAAATGATTTGAAGCCATGTTTGTTGCCATCTTACAACAAAACATTGGGAAACTCCTATGTAAGCATATCGGGAATGTTAGTCCATAGTTTATTGAGAAGGAAGGCATCACATTGAATACAGTTTGAAAGTAGTTCTTGCTAGGAGACCTCATTTGCATATTTAATCATGATTCTAACTTTATTGGATTAAGTTTAATCTGAATTTTAACTTTTTTTGTGTGTTATATCAGGGTTATGTAAAATCTAAGCCTGAAACTAAATTGTAACTTATATCCTGTTTTTTTTTTACTTATTTGAATAAAAGGATGTGAGCCACATGAGCTATAATGTATCGTGTATTCCAAACTAACATTGGATGCTCTGTCATATCAAACAGTACACTGCAGAAATACATTTCACTGTTTGAAAAGAAAAGGCTTTCATAACCGGGTACATTCATTTGAATTCTCCTATCCTGGCAGTTTGTTTGGGGCCCAGTGGTGATAACTCCTGTCCCAAGTGCATGTGCATTTACGAATATGCCTTTGTTTCCTATTATTCATACAGATTACTGGCAAAACTAATTCATCTTTCATGAAAGCCAAATGTTGGTCATTGTTTGTCCCTATTGACTGACGCTGCATTAGACTTGAATGTATGACTCCAGCATGTCCAATAAACACAGGCACAAGAGACTGTTGATATGATATCTGTTTACCACTGAGGTGTGAATGATTTGTTTAGTGCATTGACGTAATATTTTCATTGGTAGATGCATATTCAACAGATAAGATTTTTTTCAAGGATCGGCTCCAGTGTTCAATGAATAGTTTCATATGCAATGAATTTATTAGTTCATTTCACTTATATTTTGTATTGGAATTTGGAACTGAACACACAGTATTTTTAGCACCACTGATTCAAATTAAGTCAGTGTGCATATCATTATTAAGGGTACCAAATGTTCATTGACAACTGAAATAATCCCAGAAAACATAACAGTGCCTGAATATATCTTACCGTGAATATTGAAGGAAAGAGAAAACAAAACAACAATTTCATTACTTTAATCTATTCTATTAGTTTGGATTTGTGCTAGACATAGAAACTAAAATAAAAATACCCAATTTTGTGGTCAAGCCTTAGTCTGCAGAGTGGGGAATGTACAATATCATATATCCTCTTGTAATTCTGTATCTCTCTATAGCCTGTATTGTTGCTGAATGTTTGTTTAGATTCATGGGGCAGTGTGGCCCCTGTGATTTATTGACTTTAAGAATTCATTATCCATACAGTGTGGATACAGGTGGACTTGAAAGACGTGATTGTATGTTAAGAGTGAAGGCGTTTTTTTTACTGAAAATATGGTAATCTTTTTCTTTAAGCATATTTTATTGCGAAAGATCAAGGGGATTGAGCACAGGTGACACTCACACTCATTGTGTTGACGTAACACCGGAAATTCCATGACAAATCTGTACTGAATTATGAAATTTAACTTTGTTATTACACTATCTGGTTATATTTGTAATCTATTTTATTAATTTTATTCAAAATTACATTTAATAGTGTTTACATTAAATGCCACACTTTGACTCATTAAAAGTCCTATTTGTGGTAGTTTGACTATTATATGTCAACATAACATTTTTTCTAGTCCGCGGGAATTCTCAATGGTGGCAGGTCAAATTGTTGGATTCTTAAAAAATATTTGTCAATAACAATTAGCTGCGCCAAAGCACTACACTTACGGTTGTTATTTTTAAAAATATTTATGTTAAAAGCTGCAAATAAAAAATCCAAGATATTGGAATATATTATTTCTGAAAAAATAAGGGTTTCAAGTATAACTCTTCCAACTGTTGCATCAGCATTCTTTGAAGTTATATTATTGTGTATTTTTTTTAACCGAATTTGTAGATTTGTAGAAAACTTGAGTACAGCTGATTGCTGTTTTTGGCTTAGTTTGCAAAAAGATACACTTGTTAATCGTAAACAGGAAATTCAATTTATATGGTAAATCATCATATCTACTGATATTTAATCTCAAATTTCACATTTTTATTAACCAATTACTACTGTTATCACCTAAATTCCCTGAAGGGATATGATGTAGTTTTTAACCGTGCACTCGGTCACCCCTGTAAGTCATGTATACACTAATCAGCAACAAAAACACTTGTCATTCTGGCTGCACCTCTTTATCTCATATTCTTTGTTATGATATGCGGTCTCAGGTTGTAATGTCTGGCAAGTACTTTCTTGAAAATAACCGGTTGGCAAATTTAAAAACGTCTGGTTAGCACTTTTTTCAAATGAGACATTTTGCAGTCACAACTGGACAAGTCCAGTGCACAGACCGGTTTCCTGATCCCTGGTAAAAGGCGTCTACATTTTCTGAATATTTACATTCACTTTCTTTTGCTTTAGGTTGAAGTTGTATAAGTTCAGTGACTTGGAAAGAAATAGGACATTTGTAATTATTGCAAAAGATTGATGCTGATAACAATAGCTGGACCCATTATTTCACAATATTCCAGATTGCTTTCATAGGCAATTGTTGCACTCTTAATACATGAAAATATGTAACATACCACACCCTTGTAATATTACAGTATATCTCATTGGTTGCCACTTTATATTCCCCAGCTGATAACTGACCACATTATCACTTGATTTGAAACACTTGTTTACATTGTGTGTAAGTTATCAGAACCATATGTTTGAAGCTCTATGGTTGCCACTGACCTTCTGGCATGGTTTGGATGACCAGCTTGGGTTACCTCTGTTGTTTCCCATCACATACATCTAAAACATAAAGACATTGATCAAACGATAGGAAATTGGAAAATAACCCTTTAGGGGTGATGAGGACAAATGATAGGACCAGTGTGCTGTTAAGTATTATTGCACTGTAGGTAATTCCTTAAGGGAAGTTAACCCTTTAGAACTTGTACCTTCCGATGCCAATTTTTCTGATCCAGGGTAAAAAATCCATGGATTAATTTGGAACTAAAAGCTGCAGTGTTTTCTTTGCAGACCTAGAGTTAATATGATGGTATAAATAGTTGCTAGTGTGGTATAAATAGTTGCTAGTGGGTTTGGCCTTTCAATGATTTACCTTCTGCGTGATGTTAACCCAAGCATTTGACGTAGTCCAAACCCAGATCCCCAGGCAAAAAATATATTTGCATGTGTTTGTAAGATAAAACATGAAAATGATTATACAGAAAAATCACACGTTGATGTTTATTGATATTTTCTCAGCTTTCATTAAAATGATAATGGGGGTATTGTTATTAAGATCGTATCTGACGTTATAGTGCATAAGCATTTCGTTTACGTTATTAATGTCAGTGCTAATGCTTTTCTAGCTGATGTAGAATTCCCAAATGTTTGCCTACTTGATAAAGAGCATTGATATAGCATTGTCCAAGATCTATTCTTCATTTCCCTCACTCATTACTCACAGTTTAATGTAAATAAAACCCATGCCAAATCAACAACTTTATTCCACCTTGTTCAAGAATCCAGCCATATTCCATCCATATTAAGTGTGTGATTGTATGCAATTGGCCATGATCATGATGATAGGCTCTAGGATTTATCAAGGATTGTATAATAAATGCACATGGTTGGCAAATTAGGGGAATAAAAACCTCCTTTTTTAAATCTGCATAAAGAGTCTGCATTCAGGGTATTTAGTTTTCAATAAAATAGGTGTTTTAGAATCTAAATATTTTAATCTAACTGTCCAATTGCGAAAAGAAGGGGTTACTAGATGCTCTTATGGACCATGTTCAATCAGCTACCACTCCAAATTCACTCTTTACAAATGAAGCATAAAGGGAAATCTCAACAGTTTTGCTTCCAAGTATGATTGAAAGTGATAAACTGTTTTATTGCTTTAACCACTTATAAATGAGACATTCATCCACAGGAGCATCATAATCTCTAAGTGTGCTAACTTTCGGGCGAATGAACACAGCACATTTACTTGTTTCCCTCAATTTCTATGGCACAGCAGTCCCGTATTCCATACAGCAGTGCTCTCATTAAATTTTGTTTGAAGCAATAAGCGACCTGTTGTAGAACGGAAATGTTTTCTTTTTTGTTTGATATCTAACATTGCATCTTTGACTATTTGAAATGAAACGTATGATTCTCGTCTGCACTGCTTCATTTTTAGCAGACTCATGAAGTTCCGAGGTAGAATAGTCCTCTGCAACCCATGCTTGCCGTAACAGGCGACTATGCTTGTCGGAGGGATCGGTTGACCAGGCTTGCTGACTTGGTTGATGCATGTCATTGTGTCCCAATTGTGTGGATCAATGCTCATGATGTCAATCACTGGATTGTCTGGTCCAGACTTGAATATTTACAGACTGTCGTCAAATAGCTGGAATATTGCAGAGTGCTGTGTTAAACAACAAACCATCATTTTTAGCATAAACAAAACCATAAAGTATGTCATTAAACTTGTTAAAGTGACCCAACTCACAACATTGTGAGTTATGCAGTGAACACCAAACCATGCAAGTTGACTTCTTTATGATTAACAAACCATCTTGCTTACAACATCACGTAGCTACAGTTAATATGCAATAAGACCAGGTCCGTGGCACTTTGGGATAAGATGATTAAGGACTGGTCAGCTCGGCTTGGAAGTCAGTGGTTTGATCCCTGGTCGAGTCATACTATAAGGGGGGCGGTCGGATAGCCTAGTGGTTAAAGCGTTCGCTCGTTACGTGGAAGACCCGGGTTCGATTCCCGACATGGGTACAATGTGTGAAGCCCATTTCTGGTGAACCCCGCCGTGATATTGCTGGAATATTGCTAAAAGCGGCGTAAAATCAGACTCACTCATTCATACTATAAGGCGTTAAAAGATGGTACTTGTTGTTAACCTCTCAGCATTAAGGGGCTAAAACAAGGACATGTTGGCTGGAGTCAGTCTGAGTGGGGTATTCAGTGGGCTAATATTATAAAACCTGCATTGTTCCTGTCTAAGTACAAGCAGTCACACACAGAGACACACTTCACCATATAAGTGCGGTAATCTTGAATGCAACATTAAACCCCATTTCACCTCACCTAATATGCAGTAAAACAACAGTTGTTTTTAACTTTTTATGAGTATTTAGGAATAATGTGATAGATAAACAGGGTTCTCATTTTACTTAGTCCAGTCTGGACCGATTTAATTTACCACTGACTCTGGCTATCAGTCATTTCCATATTCTAGATTCCAGTGTTGTCAAGATCTTCTCCAGTATCCATCTCATCCAAGATGTGGGACACTGAGATTGGCAATTGTGTTTGTTGTGATAAAATGGCTGTTGGGAGGTCATGACCTTTTCATCCTTCTTTGACTGAAGATTTGAATCTCTGAAGTTCAGTATATTCTTATCTTCAATATCACAAGTTTATCATGAACTTTTGGCATAGATGAAGATTCTGTGTTCTAGATTGCTTTGTTGTCACACATTTCGTCCAGCATTATATGGAAGATTCCAGATGAGATTTGATCCCAAGGAAGCTCTGCGTGTGGTAGGAGATCCCTTAATGGATCAGGTGTTCATGCTGTGTAGATTGTTGGTCATAATATTAGTCATGGGTTTCCAGACTGCTGTCATATTAGTAGAATATTGCTGACTGGAACGTTGAAAAACAAACAAACATAAGTCATCGTTGAATATCTAGAAATATTATTCACAAGGGTAGATAAATTGTGCAATAACTTTTCAATATTTGCACATGTGTTGTTGTTTTTTCAATTCTCAATGTTGATTGGTTTGTTGATTCCACATGATGTCATAGTGCTTCATTATTGATTAAAATATGATATGATATGACATCATCCATTGTTCATGATGTCACAAAACCATAGAATTACAAGTCATCCGGCCCTCGTGAATGAAGCCAAGGCTAATTGACTTCCACCATTCTTTCACCATGTTCTCTTGGGAAAGTACAATGTGAAGCACATTTCTGGTGTCCCCCGCCATGATATTGCTGGAATATTGCATAAAGCGACGTAAAACCATATTCACTCACTCACACTCACTCACTCACTTGGGAAAGATCTGTAATTCCTCGTAGCTGATCACCTCCATGGTCTAGTGGTAGAGCAGTGAGAAAAGTCTGGGGTTTCATCCCCAGCCACATCATAATATAAGACGTTAAAAGATGGTACTTGTTGTTACCCTGTCTGGTGCTCGGTATTAAGGGGCTAAAACAAGGACTGGTTGGCTCAGAGTCAGTATACTGTGTCTGAGTGAGGTATTCATGTTAAACTGTGGCATGGTATCTCAGTGAGCTAGCACTATAAATCTGCATTAGTCCGGACTAGTACAAGCAGCCACACACTCACACACCTGCATGTACGTCGTTATATAAGTGCAATAATCTTAAATGCAATGTTAAACCCCATTTCACCTCACCTCCTCAAAGCTGATTTGTCTGACATAATTTGAAATATTTTTCAAGAACAGTCCTTAGCAAATATTAAAGAAACTTTGCCACTTGCATCTTGTTTGCTGTCAAAGCAGTAATCAAGGAAAAACATTTTTGTGGCTTGTTGATCATGTTCATAATAGGTTAGTGAATGAGGGTCTCAAAAGAGGGTTATTCTATTGTTGAGAAACAGTCATTGTCAGAAAAGTTAAAAAAACCAAAGTTGTTCACTGTATTAAAGATCTTTTTGATGTAGTGAATGATATTATATCACAATATGTTTTGTATTTCAGTTTCCATAGTGATAGGTGTTCCTACAATCAAACGTGACAAGGTTACCTACCTCACACAGACATTGCGGTCCCTTGTGAATGAACTGAACCCTGAGGAGAAGGATGACTGCCTCATCATTGTCTTCATAGCAGAGGTGGGTGCAGTGTTTCTACGGTAACTATGTGAATCAGGTGTAACACCGCTTTTAACAGTAAGTCTGTTATGTCTTATGTGATATTGCTGGAATATTGCTAAAAGCGGCGTAAAACCATACTCACTCACTCACTCATGCTGTGTCAGGGCCTCGGGGGCATCACACAGGATGGCCCAGTCATCTAAAGTGCTGTATTTGCTCTGCAGAGTTGCGTCCCTTGAGCATGCCAGAAACCTATGATCGCTGCTTTTCAATTTATAAATGTTGTTGCTCATTTCTATCAAAATTATATATTCAGAGACTAAGCATTTAGTCTACATCCATTGTTTTGTGGGTTTGAATTCCAGATTTGTCTTATTTTGATTCTTGGTTTGTCAGCACCAGTGCTCGTATGTGGAGAGGGGTATTAATTAATGATAGTCGATAAAAAAGCTGTTATGGTTTCTCTTATATTTTATTGTTTGTTTGTTGTTTAACACTGCACTCAGCAATATTCCAGATATATGATGGCGGTCTAACGGGATTGGGTGGTCAGACTAGCTTGTGGGGTAGCCTAGTGGTTAAAGTGTTTGCTCATGGGTACAATGTGTGAAGCCCACTCTCACTCACTCACTCACTCACTCACTCACTCACTCACTATGGTTGAAGGCAAAAATTCTCTCTCAAGTGTTAATAAATCTTATGAAGGTGAGCTTCTGTACCTATGGTAATCTGTAAACAAAATAACGGATGTGTATGTTTTTATGTTGTCTATTTCAGCCTTGGGACACAACATTCGTAGAGAGAGTTGCTGGTGAAATCCGTGAGCAGTAAGTAACATCACAGGGATTCTTGTGCCATGCCTCAGGGCAACAGAAAGGGGTGAATCAATTGGTGAACATTTGTTGCATCACATTACTACATGATTAGTAAGAATTCTGTGAAGTTATTTTTGTTGCCATATCACTTCATAAGAATTGACTTTTATATAGTTTTAAGTTTAATCCTTCATTAATGCAAAAAATATTGAAGTCAATTCTTAAATAACAGTCACAAAAAGTTTGAGACAATGGTGACTTTGGAGCCACAGGTCATGAATTTTCAACTGAACCTTTTATCTAACATATTTGAGGACAAAGTCCATTAGTACAGTACTTGGATAGTAGGACCGTATTCAGTGAATCAAACCGTATCCATTCATGAATTGAATTTGTTATTTCGTGGCCACAAGAATCAAATATTTATGAATATGCAATCATGTGCATTTACATACCCTGTACCAAAAACATCCATAAGAACATATTATATGATATGCATAGATTTCTTTAACGACAACACTCTTATAATATTTTATTTGACAGGAATTTGGTCACTGGTCATTGTAGCATTTGAGATACGGAGATACTAAGACTAAGTACCTGGACAAGTGCAGCACATAAATGTATAATATAGAAAATTAACAAACCATGTCAAATAATTTATGTTGTTAATGTTTCACTGAATATAACAAATAATACATCAACTGCTGACTTATTATTGTATTCGTGTATTAATATTCATATTCATTACCCTGAAATCCGTGAGCAGTAAGTAACATCACAGGGATTTTTGTGCCATGCCTCAGGGCAACAGAAAGGGGTGAATCAATTGCTGAACATTTGTTGCATCACATTACTCTGTGGCATGATAGCAGTCACAGTCCGTCATGTATCCATTAAAAAGGATATAAATAATATAACAGTTGCATGTATGATGATATGAACATAAATTGTGAAATATGATTTTCTCTTTGAAACATTCAAACTGTCTAAGCCACAGTTTGATTTATTGAATTGAATCTGATAAATAGGTAAATAAGTTAAAGTTTAACACAACTCTTAGGTATTGATTGAAAATGTAGAATCTGGAGTGAGTGAAAAGAGTGAAAAGTCAGAGCTTGAGGTTTTGAATTTTCAACCAATACCGAGGAGGAGTGTTTTAACTGACTAATGATCTAAATATCAGTACCAGAAAGAATAAAAAAAAACATTGGCATACCTTATAGTTAAATAATACAGGAAGTCGCAGTATAAAATGAATTCGATGACAGCGGGCAAAAGAAAGACCACATGCAGCATGCAGAAAACTGAAGTCATGACATGTGAGACTGAACACCCTTTCATCACCTGCCCCAGTGGCTCAATGTGAAAAATGTGCGTTACAATACTACCGATAATCAGGATATGTGAGGTTGTAGATTCGATTCACAGCATGAAATTTTTGTGTAAATAAATAGTGAAGTTTTGTCTTTGTTTGCATAGACCAAAAGAAATTAGGCCACGCCCACTTAGTGATTGCTGATTGGCTGATAATAGAAAGGGCACGGCTTATGTTGTATTAGCTCAACAAAGTCACTGATTTCAATCTGTCGTCTTCAGCTTTTTTGGTTAATGATTAGTAAGAATTCTGTGAAGTTATTTTTGTTGCCATATCTATTGATAAGAATTGACTTTTATATAGTTTTAAGTTTAATCCTTCATTAATGCAAAAAAATATTGAAGTCAATTCTTAAATAACAGTCACAAAAAGTTTGAGACAATGGTGACTTTGGAGCCACAGGTCATGAATTTTCAACTGAACCTTTTATCTAACATATTTGAGGACAAAGTCCATTAGTACAGTGGGTGGGTGGGTGAGTATGGTTTTACGCCGCTTTTAGCAATATTCCAGCAATATCACGGCGGGGGACACCAGAAATGTCCATTAGTACAGTACTTGGATAGTAGGGCCGTATTCAGTGAATCAAACCGTATCCATTCATGAATTGAATTTGTTATTTCGAGGCCACAAGAATCAAATATTTATGAATATGCAATCATGTGCATTTACATACCCTGTACCTAAAACATCCATAAGAACATATTATATGATATGCATAGATTTCTTTAACGACAACACTCTTATAATATTTAATTTGACAGGAATTTGGTCACTGGTCATTGTAGCATTTGAGATACGGAGATACTAAGACTAAGTACCTGGACAAATGCAGCACATAAATGTATAATATAGAAAATTAACAAACCATGTCAAATAATTTATGTTGTTAATGTTGCACTGAATATAACAAATAATATATCAACTGCTGACTTATCATTGTATTCGTGTATTAATATTCATATTCATTACCCTATATTCGTGATACAAATCGTATTCGCCTCATAGTGTATTTGTTGCAGCCCTATTGGATAGGTCATAAATTGTGTATGTATCAACTTGGTCTCATCACTTAACGACTAAAATGATGCCGACGTGACGTTAAATTTTAATTCACTCACTCACTCACTCACTCACTCACTCACTCACTCACTCACTCACTCACTCACTCACTCACTCACTCACTCACTCACTCACTGGATAAGGCATAGGAACATCTATGGAACATATGTCACATTTTTACTTATTGAATCTTGATAATAAACCCTGCAACTAAAACACAGCAAGTAAACAGTGACAAATTCATCCCCAGCTAAGTATGTATTCAGAGAATTATCTTGACCTGCTCACAGGCTGATAATCAGCCTCAAGTCTGCAGCAAAAAATTGCAAAAATTCCCAGTTTGAATTAAAATTTCCCGATACCTCAGAAATTACAAAAATAAGGACATTAACATAAACAAACTTTGAACTTTGTCCCAATTTGCTTGCCAAGGGCACATAGTTTCAAATCCTATTTACATCCCTGATGTAAAATATACTCTCTGTATAAAGATAACGTGACTTACAATGGAAACATGCTAATTTTCTGTGAGATACATCCAGCAAATGTTCAATATTCATTTAGGATTTCATACTGAAGTCATAATAAGACTTGGAAGATTAAGAATTTATAAGATTCAACTGGACTATTGTTTAAGGTGTGTTTACTGTAATGTCTAAAGTTTCCTGCTGGTGATTTTTTAAAGAATGTTCGATGTAAAGAAGTGGATCTAAATATCGTATATCTTAACACTGTAATAGATTTTATATATATCTAAGATCCTTTTAATGTATGGGAATCGCAATATAATCTGGATCATTATTCATGTATTAACTTTTTGAAGAATTCCAAAGATGTTTTGAAATAGATCACTGATACATGTTGCTTGAAATCGAAGAATTATTTTACTTGGGCTAACCTACCTTGAATAAGGTTGTATTTGCAGTAACGCCTGGTTTGAATCAGGCTTGTCTTTCTCTTTTTTCATTATGTTGTTGACATTTTTGTTTCCAGATTTCCAGAATATCTAGACAGTGGTTTGTTGGAAGTCATTGCGCCACCTTCTGGGTTCTACCCAGATCTGGATCACTTAAAAGAAACATTTGGTGATTCCAAAGAAAGAATCAGGTGATGACATCATGTATATAACATATGAAGATAACAGACAAACTGACAACTAAAGTACTCACGGAAATGAAAAAAACCTGTTTTTCTCAATTTAAAAATCGACACAAAGTGTTACGTCGATGTAAATATGAAATAACAAAACAACTCGAAAAGTACTAGTCTGGATTTGCTAGTTTGATCTCAGTGAACAATACAAAATGTACTTTACAGGAGGTAATTTGTCGTCACTTTCAACATTCAAAATTGAAACTAAGTCCAAATTGACATATCAGAAACAGACTATAGGCATTATGCACCTGTTCTCACCTGTCGTCAAGGTGTCATAGGTCATGGACATTCATCTTGATCTACTTACACCTGGTTATGCCCTGTTTCACAATAGTCTGTTTTATTCACATTTTTACACACTTTTACTTGTAAAAAGGCATAATAACCTTAGATACGCTGTATTTGTGCCAAGGCCCAATTAGTACTAGTTGACTTGTTTGAATATTTACATATTTTGTATATTAACTGCATTGATTTAAAATCTGAGGTCGAAAAAACAGTTTTTTTTCATTTCCGTGAGTACTTTAGATTCTAATTATGGGATTCTTCAGAAGAAAGTTAGATTTGTTGATAACAATGGCTTGAGAATGTTGGAACACTGTGAAGATCCTGGTTAGAGTTGGTGTTCATCAACCCATGCTTGTCGTAAGAGAATCAGGTTGTTAGGCTCACCGATGTTTGATGTTATTGATGTCAGTCACTAGATTGTATGTACCAGAGGCAACAGTGCTTGTTGTAAGTGGTGACTAACGGGATTGGGTAGTCAGGTTAGCTGACTCAGTTAATACATGTCATCGTATCCCAATTGCGTAGATCGATGCTGATCATATCATTCACTGGATTGCCTGGTCCAGACTTGATAATTTACAGACTACTGGAATATTGCAGAGTGCAGCATTAAACAACAAACAAACAATTTCATGTATGGGTAACCACAGCAGCTTCGCAATCTTCCATCTTTAATGTAATTACTACCCCAGCCACATACGAGCACTGGTGCTGACAAACCAAGAAACAAAATGAACAAATCTGGGATTCAAACACACAAACTGTGGACGTAGACAAATTCTCAGTCTAGTTCTAGTTCTAGTAGTTCTTGTTCTAGTAAGATAAGTAAGAAAGTCCATATATCTATATTAAAATTCTACTGAAACTGATGCACAGGTGGCCCGTGAAGATCCGGGGTAGAATAGGTCTTCAGCAACCTATGCGTGCCGTAAAAGGCGACTATGCTTGTCGTAAGAGGCGACTAACGGGATTGGGTGGTCAGGCTCGCTGACTTGAGTGAAGCATGTCATTGATCCCAATTGCGTGGATTGATGGTCATGTTGTCAATGACTGGAATGTCTGGTCCAGACTTGATTATTTACAGACCGTTGTCATATAGCTGGAATATTGCAGTGTGCGGCGTTAAATAAATAAACAAACAGACCTGAAAAGGTCCTACAAGCATTGTCCAGGTAGGAGCATTCTAGGAATATCCCATTGTGTGAAAAACTTGATTCATTGTGGCTGTCTTGATGTTTTACAGATGGAGAACAAAGCAGAACCTGGACTACTCCTTCCTGATGCTGTATGCCAGAAGCAGGGGAGTCTACTATGTGCAGGTATGTCATAGGATCCTCTCTAGCTGCAAACGCACTCAACAGGTGCCCTTTCTGGTGCTTAGTGTGATAATACAATGTGCTTGGAACAGTGTAGCCTGAATGTCTTGTCAGTTAACCTAAAACATACATACTCACCAATTGTTTTGTACCAGTTTCCAACCTGCAGTTATTATTTGAGAATTGGGAAACAAACTCATCTCCAACTTCCAAATTAAAACTTCCTCAGTAAAAAAGTAGGACATGTAGGAATAAATACAAATCCCTTAATAGAGAGTTAAAACAAACTCTGAACTAGGAATGGATATCTTCTTTGTAAGTGATGCTTTAGAAGATGTCATTAATCAGGCTTAGATATTCATGCTTTTAAAAAGAGTTTTGATTACCAATGCACATTCTGGTAGGATGACAATGGAAGAGTGTTATTAGTGGAGGGATGATAATTGCATAGGCCACAGTAAGAGGGAATAGGGATGGGCCGTTGGCAGAAAAACTAGCTTGATTCAAGTACTCCAATACCCATTTGTTTGTATGCAAACCACAGTTTTATTGTTGTTTTTATTATGGATATCAATTTATTAGTTAATGATTACCTTAATACAAATTACCATGCTTTCCTACGAACACAATCTCACATGGTCCTGTGCACAGCACACAAGCTCAAAATTAGGTGAGGTTAAGCAACGTTGGTCACAGACTGTTCTTGGATGGGTGACCGTGTTCGGCAGCTTGACTTCTGATAGATTCTAGCGCTTTGGTCCTACCCCACATTATGATTTAATATTTTAAGCACAAGTAATCGAAATCATAATTTGAGGGCAGGTCAAAAAGGTCTAAGCCTAACAAACCAAACCAACTATTGTGAAAGTGTTTATAGTTTGTTTTTTTCAACATAATCTCCCTACTTCTCATATCGATAGTGAAGCTTTTCAATTCCAGTCAGGAAGAAGTTTTCTGAAGCCACCCTGAAAAAAACCCATTCTAGGCAGCTTTGAGGTCATCGTTGTCATCATGCACTTTCCCCGAAGGTGTTTATTCAGTTTAGGAAACAGGTGGAAATCACTTGGTGCAAGGTCTGGCGAGTATGGAGGGTTAGGAACCTCGTCAAACCCACATTGTTGCAAAACAGCCTTTGCAAGTAGAGAGGTGTGAGAAAAGGTATTGTCATGAAGTAGTAGAACGACAGCAGTCACCATTCCTTGCCTCTTTTCTTTGATGGAATCTCTCAGGTGATGAAGCATAGTAGGCACTGGAAATGGTCTTTTGATTTTCTTTGATTTGCATCCCAAAATACAGTGGCCAAAAAAAATTCTTCACTGATCTTGATTTTCTTTGGTGATGCCTACCTGGTACTTGTTCTTTTCCATTTCATCTCCTCTATCACAGTCAACTGGCTGTCACTAATATACAAACGGCCTCAACAGACCCAACAAACTTGCAAGGAACTACTCAAACGATGTACTACATTGACTAGTTCACTTTGTTATGGCCCATGGTTGAAAGTTAGTCAGGCTTAGAACTTATTGACCAGCCTTCGCATCAGATGCTTTGTGTTGCTGGCTGCCGAATACGCCCTTCTCTACCAGATGGGAAACTTGTCACAAGATGTTACCATGGTTACTATAAAATACTACATTTTGAATGGTTAGCATGTTTTTCATACAAACAAACCAGTATGTAAACAATATTCATACTGACAACTTTGTTTTTAATTTCCACCTCCCGAAGCAAATAAATTAAAAGTTGATCATAGAATTGACCCTCCATGTCCTGTGTCATGCGATGTCTTGTATGTCTTTGTTGTTTTTGGTAGCATGTTGCTTGTTGTTTTCCAGTCGCATGGGACTATGAAGCAGAATTATGGGTAATTCGTAATTATGGGGGCTTTAGTCAGTGATAGCAACCCTCACTTAAATCATGTTTATTACTTTTCAAATCATGAAACTACTAACCCACTCACATTTATGCTACGCATAATATTTTCACTTGTTAATTATTACCTTAACTAATTTCGAATTGTGAATAGTGTTGTAGTTTCAGTGCTCTTGATTTTTTTTTCAGCTTAACTGGTTCCAATAATTTGTATGTTAACACATTTTCTTTTAGCTGTTTAGTAATTTTGTTTCATTCTTTTTTGCATCAAAACAAAAACAAATATCAAAGTACATGGTTCTTTTAAAGGTGTTTATTTATTTGTCATGGTGTCAGGTGATGATTTAAAATGAATTGTTTTGTTAGTTTGTCCCAAGTATTTGTTTTTAGTGATCTAATAGTTTGCTGTTTGTTTCTATTTCTAATTTGGGTAGCCTTGTGGTTAAAGCATTCGCTCATCACGCTGAAGGCTCGGGTTTGATTCCCCACATGGGTACAAAGTGTGAAGCCCATTTCTTGTGTCCTTCTACTGTGATATTGCTGGTATGTTGCTAAAAGAAGCATTAAACCATACACACTTACTCACTCACTCTAATGACATGTATTTTTCAGTAAGACTACAGTATCTAACTTCCAACTAGCCATGATTTTGTTCATATAGTTTGAGTTAGCAAATTTGCTTCCAATGATCTTTCCTGTTGTGTTTGCTTCTGTTACATATTTGTTTTCAGACAGATCACAATAAATGATTGGGTGTTCTACATTCCTAGCTCCAGATGCCTCCTCATATAAATATTTTTTTGGTTTTCGTTTGCAAGGAATATTTTTCACATATTGAACAAATATTGTTGCAGAGGGATATCCCTATAAAGAACCTCAGGAGTTAAAAAAACTAATGAAGAGCTAATTTAAGTGTTATTCTGTGTTATACAACCCATGATTATACGGGCAAGAATTGGTCTTCAGCAACTCATATTTGTTATAAGAGGCAACTAACGGGATAAGGTGGTCAGATTCGCTGACTTGGTTGATGCATGTCATTGTATCCCAGTTGCATGGATCAATGCTAATGATGTGAGTCACTGCATTGTCTGATCCAGATTTAATTATTTACAGACAACCATCATATAGCTGGAATATTGCTGAGTGTGGTTTTAAACAACACACAAACAGTGTTATATATTATCATACTGAATATTACAAACACAAGTGTGCAATGAACACAAGTTCTCTGAAGAAATAAACGAAAAAACTCTTACTGTAACTGTATCTCAGAGTGTTTGCTATCCCATTGCCACATCATTCCAAAAGACATTGTTGGCATAAGGGATATGTTAAACAGCGGCATGGTATGTCAGTGGGCTGGTACTATTAAACGATATAAGTCCGGACTACTACGAACAGACACACCCATTTCACCTCACCTCTCCTCACATTTATTATTCAACAATCAGTAATGTAAGTTTGTGAGTTTTTTGTGCTCCATTATGTTGTAATGGAAATATATATTACAGACATGGCACACTCCCGCTTTTGTGTTTGCCATCATAATTACATGATTTTGTGTTGTTACGATATTGTCTACTGGGTAAGTGGAATTTTGAAATGAATATGTACCTTTTGACTAATGCTTGTAATATAGACAAAGCAAGTTTATTTTTCATAGATTCAACTTGTAGACAAAATTTTGGAATAATTTGTCTTGTTTGCTTGTTTATATTCCTACCCAAGATCAATACACAAAATGTTAACATTTTAAGACTTTTTATAGTACAGTAAAATACATAGGTATATTTTCAACTCTATTAAAGAGATACATATTAGATACATATTAGTATTCACTGGTTGTATCGGGTGGTCAGGCTCGTTGACTTGGTTGATGCTTGTCATCGATTCCAATTGCATGGATCGCTGCTCATTATGTCAATCACTGGGTTGTCTGGTCCAGATTTGATTATTTACAGACCGCTGTCATATAGCTGGAATATTGCTGAGTGCAGCGTTAAACCAAAAAAAACAAAAAACACTACTGTTGTAACAAGAATGTTAATGTCTTTTTGTCCTGAGATGATATTAAATGTAATATGTTCGGAACTTTCTTTCAGCTGGAGGATGATGTTATGGCAAAACCGGGGTACCTGTCAATTATGAAGTCATTTGCATATCAGCAGAAAACAGATGACTGGCTACTTTTAGAGTTCTCTGCACTTGGATTCATTGGTAGGTGTTCGAAAATCAAAACAACAGGTGTAACTTTTAATACATTCATACACCGTATTTGACGTAATAAGCGCCCAGGGCGCTCTCAAAATTAGAAATAGGGGCCTCTTATTTGAATATTATTTTGGTGAAAAAGACAGAGTTGAAAGATAAATTTCGTGGTTTATGCTGACAGCCTGAACTGTTTATTTACGAGAGATACATTTTTCCAGAATATAAATGCCCTTAATAAAGGGTGCATATAACACACGTACGTATTATATGCGAATAAATAAGTGTTGTGTACATTGATCAATTGGAAGGGGTGCTAATCATGCTAATTGGTATTGTTCACTAGCCAATATATTAGCAAATATCGCCGTGGGCGCTTATTAGAGCAGGGCGCTTATTACGTCGAAAACATTGTATTAAATGAACACGAACATGATGTTCTATATATTACCAAAGAAGATGTCTACATACAGAGACGAATTTTAGTGTTTACACAGCAAGTCGTTTCTAGTGTGATGTCATTCTGACCTCATGTCACAATAAGACTCGAATGACATCAACAATGCCGTCCGGATGATGGAAACAATACACTGTTGTCTCGTGACATGATATGACCCAAGGGCTCATATGATTTTTATGAACCCCGATATGTTTGCCCTCATAGGTAATAAACAAAGTTATTTGTTGATTGTAATATTTTTGTTGACCTGATTCCTTTGAAACAATGTTGAATATCTCAAGAAATACTGTTGTTTGTAGTTTGTCATGTAATTGTTAACCTTTCAAACATCAATGTAAACTGTATATTAACATAGGCAAGTGTGGAATATTGAAAACAATAATAAGCATGATAACAGAGCTCTGTTGTTGTTTTTTAGGGAAAATGTTCAAGTCAGCTGACATCCCACTGGTGGTTGAGTTCTTTCTGATGTTCTATGCTGAGAAGCCCATTGACTGGCTTCTAGACCACCTTCTACAGGTCAAAGTGTGCAGCCCTGAAAAGGATCATGTGAGTTCCCTCGGAGAAAAACCTAGTGTTTTCAATTTCAAGGTTTCAAACCTAGATTAGATACCTGTAAATTTCATTTGAAACCAAACAGGACAAGTATGGCATAGAGAAGCACCAAAAGTCAAGCCATGGTGATGTTACTGAATTTTACAAAACACTCTCTAAGTATTTGTTAGTCAAGTTCCGCCTGAAATGTATTGTAACACATGTGAAAATAATGTATGACCAGCACCATGTTATTAAGCAAAGTTAAAGAAGTAAGAACCCAATTTACTATTGTCAAACAGGTGGCTTTGCAAAAGAAATGCTTCTGAATAAATATATACTTTTGCGGTAATGCAGTCATCAACAGGATCATTGTCTAACCTAGATTCAATACCTCTGGGTGACCAATCAGAATGCAGGATTCTAAAATGTCACGGAAGAAATACCAACAACTCAACAGGGTTTCATCACAAATGGACATGTTCCACAAACCTATGCACAGCTATTGCGTAAATCTCTCAAACAGACTAAATATCCCATGTCTCTTGTGGTTTGCCAAGTCTAGATTTTTTCAGTATCTGAAAATAATGAGATTCTCCCAGCTCCTTTTATACTTCTCCACTTTTGAAAGTTTTTTTTTGATATTTCCATCATACACAAAACAGATTCTCATATGTTTGGGGCATATGTGCCAAGTCATCTCAGGCACTGCAATGTGCTTGGCAGAGTTGTGTCCCTTGGGCCCACCAGAAACTTATGATTGTGGGTTCGAATCCCGGATTATTTTTCTAGGTTTGTCAGCACCATACCCATGCTCATGGGTTTTTTACCAAAGTGGTAAACATCTCAGACTTGCATTACTTCAGGCTTTCCTCATACATTAAGCTCACATACCGTGATACAAATGTAGTACTGCTAAAGTGTCATTAAACCCAACTCACTCACTTGTGGTAATATTATGTCAAGTGTATAGTTAAATAAAATGAAGTACCTGATTATCCCTATACAAAGCGGAGTAGTATAATAATATATATCGTAAGATAAATTAGCAAAAACGTTTCTAAATATTTCATTTCAGAGAGTAAATGTTAATTTTCTATTGCATATTTTTTGTTATGATGTAGGAGTTTAATACTTTAAGCTCTAGCATTGCTTGTGAAACAGGACGAGTGAGAGAATGTTAATTAATTCTGCAGTTAACAATAGTCCAGCTATATCATGGTGGCCTGTGAAGTCTGAGCCGGACAAATGGAGCAGAAGAATATCCTTTGTGCCACTTCACAAAAAAAGATAAATAATTGCCAGCAGACATTCTGGTATCAGTGATTGTGTGAATGTCCAAACTACTTTTTTTTTTAACTGAAGTTTTCTCAAATGTAAATATGTCTTAGCAGTTATCACAAAAAGAATGCACTGATCCATATCTTTTTTCCCCTCAGAAACACTGTAACAGAATGAAGCTTCAAGTGAGACGTAGATTCAAACCGTCTCTATTCCAGCACGTGGGTCTCACTTCATCTCTCAAGGGGAAGGTGCAGAAATTGAAGGTAATGTATTTAAGACTGGAGCCTCCATGAGGATTCTGGGTTAATAGGCTTGTTGTAAGAGGTGACAGAATGGATCAGGTGATGAGATTTGTTTGTTTTGTTTGTTTGTTTGTTTGTTTGTTTATTTGTTTGTCGTTTAATGCCGCACTCAGCAATATTCCAGCTATATGATGGTGGTCTATAAAAGTCTACTCTCAACCAGACAGTTCAGTGATTGACCATCAAACCAAGCAATTGGGATACGATGAGATGCATCAACCAAGGCAGCGAGCCATACCACCCAATCTCATTAGTCGACTCATACAACAAGAATGGGTTGCTGAAGACCTATTCTAACCTGGAGACTTGGTTGACTGCATGTCATCGTACCCCAACAGCAAGGGACATTGCTGATAACATCGGTCATTTGTTTGTCTGGTCCAGACTCGGTTCTTTACAGGCCACAGTGATACAGTTGGAATATTTGCTTAGTGCTGTGTGAAAACAAACAAACAATTCTGTGTCTCCTTCTACCAAGTGACCGCCTCCATGGTCTAGTGGTAGAGCGTCCACCCGGAGAGGAGAAGGTCCGGGGTTCGATCCCGACTGCATCATACCAAATGATATTAAGAGAAGGTACTTGTTGTTACCTCACCCTCTACCAAGTGATCTTAGTTCTCCATCTGTCTACCCTTGTTAAGAATATGTGAGTTGTGAAAATTTTAAGGAGATTAGGTCCCAAGTACCTTATGTTAAGGTTAACATTAGCTTATATGTATGGCTGTGGTGACATGGTACATTTATCATCCAAAACTGGCTCCCACAGGAGATATCGCTTGGATGAGATCAAGCGATATCTACACTGTAGATATCGCTGCAATGAAATTACATCACAATGCTTTGCAGACCTTTGTGACATCACTGGTTACCATGACGTCACAATCAAATGACATCACTAATGGCTCTGCTACTGAAGCTGTTAGCAGTACTTTTTTCACTAAAGACACTGCTAATTACTGTCTACAAATTGAAAAAGTTGGAAGAATGATGTT
The DNA here is from genome assembly GCF_022045235.1 of Haliotis cracherodii. Taxonomy (NCBI): domain Eukaryota; kingdom Metazoa; phylum Mollusca; class Gastropoda; order Lepetellida; family Haliotidae; genus Haliotis; species Haliotis cracherodii. The sequence continues at coordinate 25,475,580 of NW_027266341.1, read as the reverse complement.
GGATGATAAATAAAATCTCACCCTCGTGTCTTTTGATATCAAATATATCAACACTCGTTGATAAAAGTGGCAAAAATCCTCGGCAAGCCTCGGAATTTTTACACTTTTATCAACTCGTGTTGATATATTTGATATCAAAAGACACTTGGGTGAGATTCTCTATATATCGAAAGACTTGAGTTATGTTATAAACACACATATGGAACCAAATGTATTTGATGACACTGTGTACATGTTCATTAACTAATGGAGAGCACTGTGTGGTTTACATTGCAGGACAAGGACTTTGGCAAGCAAGGTTTGTACCGTGCCCATGTGAATCCTGCTGCCACCCTTGGTTCCTCCCTGAAGACCTACCAGAAGTATACCCTTGTGAAGGCCTACATTGGGGAAACCTTTTACTGGGCCACAAGTCCCTCAGAAGGCGATGTCATAGATGTCAAGCTCAATCCTCCAATCCTGCTTGAAAAGTGAGTCATTGGTGTTGAATGATGATTCTACCATGAATTTGGAAATGACTCAATTCTGATTGGTCAATCAGATGCTATAAATCACAATAAAGCTGCTCTGATTAAAACAGCTGGTTTGACGGCCACATCACCACAGAAGCTAAAATTTATAGAATAGTACTTTTTTCAGTCATTGTTGGTAGGCATAATTAAGTAATTATGTCTCCAATTACAGGTTACAAAATGCAAAGTTGCAGTTACTACAATATTCAAAGGATGTGTGGCAATACATTTCCTGCAGAAAACACGATAGAAATCTACGAAGAGAATGTATTTAAGTTTTGGGGACAACAGAGAGCTTGGAATTTGGAGCTTTTCTAATACCACTCTGACATCATATCTTTTGCGTCACAATGAGCGAGAAGACGTCATAATGGTGACGTGCAGTGTAAAACGAAAGCTTTGCAAAGCTTGTTTACTTTCCTTGAGGGGTGCCCACCTCATGTTATCTTGCCAAGTTGCTGTGCTTATATGCTTCCAATGCCTGTCATATGTTTAAGTGAAGTATTACGCTGTAAACAAACTGCTTGAATATATACAGCGCCATATTTTGTTTACAGGTTGTTGTCAGTGATTCAGTAATTCAGATTGACAACCCACTCAAAACACTGGACTCAATTTGTTAAATGGTTAGGTTCTCTGCATCACATACTGAAGAATTCATTGTTAATATACATTAAACAGCACTGTTCTGAGCTAAGGAACTTGAACTGCCAGTATGACAGAGATCGGTCAGAGATCTTTAGGGATCATATGTATAATTGTTTCAGGATACATAGAAATTATGGAAGGGAATGTATGGATGTCAACTTCTGATCACCTGATGAAGGTGTAAGCATGTACTCCGAAACGATGTGTTCCTCATAATAAAGAAGTAAAAGATCTCTTCCTTATGTGCATCACTTCTAAATGCCTTTCAAAGACTTGCTGCATAGAAATTGATAAAATGTCGTTGACCAATAAAATTTAAGTATTTTACATGTAAGGTAATAGCGACGATATGGCTGTAGAATATCATTCAGAACAACCTAAAATCACTGTCTCCTCATTGCAGGTTTCTTTTCCGAACCGGTAACACCGACCACACTGATGACCGGGTTTATGATGGCACAATTGAAGTTCTTCCAGAAACTCCACCAGATAACCCAGTTCACCTGCCAAAGCTGGACTTTGCACCAGGGGAAAAGCAAACCAAAGAGGAAGGTTACTACATACTTGGCGTTTTTGATGACCAGGGTATATGTGAGGGAGATGTCCCAGAAGATCTCGGGAAGATAGCAGTATTACGTATTCACTTCCAGTCGGACAGTAATCATTGGCTTGTTATTAGTGAGGTGAGAAGTTTTCTGTGCAAACAGATTTGCATAATTAATTATATTAATAATATTAATAGTATTGAACATTTGTGTAAGAAAGCATCATAATTTCTCATTTTTAGTTTGCACTTTTTGGTGAAAAATGATAAAAATCATGATCATTTACATATTTCCCTAAATTTCTAACATGCAGCAACATCCCATGTATGAAGTCATACAGTACTATAATAACACATAGAAAGGTTGCACTGCAGGTATGTGATAGTTTAAGGAACGTTGCAGCGCTACTCTCAGTCACTTTTGGTGTTAGCAAGACATGTCATGGGACCAGATTCACTTTTTGTATCATATATTACACCATATATTACTTCATCACTTCATACTGGAGATAGATTGACTTAAAACATGTAGTAAATGACTCCCAATACACGGCAGTTTGAGTTGAGCAGTGAACACAGCTTTTCAGCAGACATCCTTGATCATAAGGGGCGTTCAGGTAGCCTTGTGGTAAAAGTGTTTGCTGGTTACATCGAAGACCCAGGTTCGATTCCCGACATGGGTACAATCTGTGAAGCCCATTTCTGGTGTCCCCGACAACACCCACCCATCCACCCACCCTCCCCACCCCCGTGATATTGCTGGAATATTGCTAAAAGCGGCGTAAAACCATACTCACTCACTCACTCACTCATCCTTAATCATAAACTGGTGTAGGTGGTAGGGCTGGGATGAGTCCCAATTTAATACCCGGGTACCCACATCCCTATTACCCGACCCTACCCGGGTACCCACTGTGGTACTCAAGAGATGTTTACAATCTCTGATTGGGAATCTTTTACCAAAGCCCTGGCAAAACGTATTTAGATATATGTATTGAACAATCTGGTCCTCATATACTGAAGTTGACATACGTTATATCTTTATTCAACCATATGAGAAGTTGGCAGGAATGGGTGCATAGTCAGAAAGAAATGTCAACATTAGTAAGTTATAGTGTAACCATAGAGTTCCAGATATTTTTTGTCATTAAACAACATATCGCGTGACTAACCACGGTCCGGGTAGTCCTGTGGGTACCCAGGTCCTACTCAGTACCCACCCGACCCGAATACCCGAGTAACCCGTCCCATCTCTAGTAGGTGGGCAGGGGTATCTTGTATCATTAGGTATGAATTTAGATGGATCAATACATCGTTGGATCATGACATCGCTAATTCTAATTTTCCACTCCTTTATGTTTTCTTTTTCAGATTCATGTGAAGGAGAGGAAGCAAATATAAAGTTCATAAAGTGGATCTGAAAGATGTGTAACCAGTCGCCAACATTGCTGTAGATCTACACCATCAAATCACTTAGAACAACCAGTGGGAAGCACCTAGGACCCATTCTTAGGGAAACAGCCATAGTATTAGTGCATTTCTATTCAAGTGTGATAATCTTGTTGTTTTTCAGTCTGGCAACAGTAAGTCAATACCATGCCAAACATTGCACGAAACCAGAGAACTTAACCAGTTGTGTGATATGTGCATTTGCAGCTTGCCTGTTTCCATGGTTACCTTTCTGAGTGGCATGTAGATATACACATTGTGCACATAGCAGAGATGTTAGGAATAAAATATGTTTCTAGGTTGAACAATTTTGGAAATTCTAAGAAAAATGTTAGCCTCACCGTAACATGAATACATGACTCTTTTTATGGATAGCAATATAAGTTGTAGCAGGATCACGAGTGGTACATTAAGTTTTATGCATACCGTGTTAGGTTTTAAACAATGGGCCGGAGGCGAGTGGCATAAAATCCATGTACCATGAGTGATCCTGCTACAACGAATTTATCTTACCGACAAGTTTTAATATGATGTTGTTAAAGAATTTAAATAAATTCCTAATTAATAGAAAACAGCTGCTTGATTGAGCTGAGGTTAGGTTGCGCTATGTCACATGACATCCATTGGCTTGGAAAAAGTGTGCAGCTTTTTACTTTGAAGCGAGGTATAAAGGATTGATTTTGTCTCTCAGAAATGCTTGTGGTAGTGTATGAGATTTATTCCCCCGCTGAGAAATTTATTACTTTCCAAGGTCACGTTGATCAATCAGATCTCATCTTTCTGACATGGAGGTATGATAACTTCTTTTATTCTTTGTATGACATTTCAGAGCTACTTCATCGGGTGATGAAGGAGCAAGAAGTAGCTCTGAAACATCATACACAGAATAAAAGAAGTTGCTATCCATAAAAAGTGTCATGTATTCACGTTCTTCCAACTTCTAAATGCCTATCAAAGACTTCACTATATCATGTATAACGTATATCATGAAACCTTTTCATGACAGAGAAAAAGACAAATGGCACAGGCAGTTGCTAATGTTTCTTTTTTTATACAAAAGACAAGTGCTGATAATATTGCAAAACAACAATGTATTACAGTTGTTATAACATTTATTACTGATTTGAAAACACATGTGTATATATGCTATTCAAAAGAAAATGAGAAAATTTGCTTTCCAGTTTTTACATCAGAGTTTGAGCGCGACTTTCGAGGATGTCAGGAAGGCTGAGATTAGGGCTGGGACAAGTCCAAATTTACTACCCGGGTACCCACCCCCTATTACCCGACCCTACCCGGGTCTCAAGAAATGGGTACAAACTGTCTGATGGAAAAGTTTGACATTAGCCATGGCAAAATGTATTTAGATACACATTTGAAACAATCTGGTCATACATACATTGAAGCTGACTGAAGTTATATCTTTACTCAATCATATAAATCAGAAGGAAATAGTGCACAGTCAAAAGAAATGCAAACAATGGTGACTTGTAGTGTAAACATAGTCATTAAACAATATATCCCGTGACTAACCACGGGTCCGGGTAGTCCTGTGGGTACCCGGGTCCTCCTCAGTACCCACCCGACCCGACCTGTCTCAGCCCTAGTTGAGATGACAATGTATGACTAACGTTATGTGCCAGTTAATTAGGGGTGTGACTGCACAGCTTTACAGAATCCAGTCACCATCAATGCTTACTTTTACATTAGTTGTATCATAATACAAATGATATATGTATATATGTAGCGGCCATAAAATATCTGACTCCCATGATGGGATTCGAACCATGGACCTTCTGATCAGAGGTCGGACGCCTTGTCCACATGACCAAAGAGGTTAACCCTGTCAGCAGGCTGACAAGGTAAGGATATCATCTTGTTAGATGACTCCACGTCCTGCTACATATATATATATACATATATATAAATCACAATGTGGGCATTGTGCAAATCTCAAATATTTATTTCTTATGTACCACAAATGTATAATCTCACAACATTTGACATCAAATAATTATCTTTTATGATACTTTCATTGTAATGTGTATTGTATGAAGACATCTGTATAGCAATATGCAGCATATCACACCCCTGTGTAGAAAACACAAAGCTGTAACATTTTGGTCTATTGTCCCTTTCTAACACTGTTGCTAGATGGCCTGTCTTAGAGAATAATTACCAGCATGTTCAGTGTGGACCACTCAACTAGAAACATTGTTCCTGAACATCAAGATCAGTTTCACATGAACAATTATGTCTGTGTTGAATGATTGCAGGTTGGCCTGTATTCATGGCATTACTGAACAATTGCGAGCCTGTTTTGAGAGTGATATGTACTCCAGTAGGACATTGGGCTGTTTCTTGGATATCACATCAGTTCCAAGGAAAGATGATATGGTGATGGACATGATAGGTCAAGTTTCATGGTGCTTTTGTTGAAGTCATTTGTCCTGTTTTTACTTTGTAAATAATTTGTTTTGTGTTGTTAGAGAGTTGAAATTACAGAGTGTATTATAACACTATTTAATCAGAAAGTGTGTAAAATCATCACTGAAACAGTACATGTGCCATATAACATGTATGTATTCCTTTCTTTAGGAAAATGATTTGTTATATATTTTTAGAGATTTTCTTTAGTTTTACCCCCCAAAATGTTTTGATGAAATTCAAGGTTTTAAGTATCCAGATTCCATTTTATTTATGGTTAAATTAATCCATGAAAATATTTCTGACATTTTTGTTAGATATACTTTTATTAATAATTTTGTGCTTGATGTTCTAGTTCAGATAGTTCAATTAAGTCAGATTTTTATGCCTGTTTCCTATTGAAATTGTTGTTATCTAGTTCACCTCAATCTAGTCAGTTTGAATGAAATAGTATCAATTTACTATGTCTTTTAATGGAATATGATGTGCAATGGAAAATGAAAATGAACGTTGAAAGTTTTCACATCCACTTCAGTTTGTTTGAGGACACTGTCCCTTTTGGCATCCATACACAACCTGGGTCGGAGAAAACAGTTCCACAAACGATCATAGAGCTACAACTGTCATGACACTTTTTTAGCTGATGGGGTAGCTAAGGGGTTAAAGTGTGGCTTTAATTGTTACGCCACTTGAGTTTGTTTCCCCACATGGATACATTGTGTTAAGCTGCCATGCGTTAACTGTAATACTGTATAAAGCCCACTCACTTACTCATACTTCAGTATAGAGTAAGATAGCTGTAGCTGTAAGACTGTGGACCAAGACTCTGTGCCCCATTTCACAAAGCAATCTTGGTACTACTACTATTTTCTAACATAGATTGGGATGGTCATAGTCCTAAGATTGTTTTGCAGAACAAGACCGAGGTCAATTAAAGGTGGTGGGTGACTTTCAGTAACACACTGGTTACTGTGCTTATATATTGCTACATACAAGACCTGTATGAAAGCCTTTTAGGGCCATTTGTTTTTTTATTAAATTTTTATGGTACATACGTTAAAATTTCAAGTTAAAATCTGAAACTTTCAACATATCTTGAAATGTCAAGATCATCATCTTGAAATTTCAACTTAGTATCTTGAATTTCAACATAGTGTCTTGAGAAATTCATCTTACATATGTTAAAATCTTCAAATTTCAACTTATCAACTTGAAATTTCAACTTAGTATCCTGAAATTTTAACATTGCTAAAAATAAAAGAACAAATGGCCCTTATAGGCTGCTGTAAGACCTGTGTCAATTTCAGAAGTTTCAGATCACATGTGTATAATATCTATGTTTTAACCCTGACAAGCAAGCCTTTGTAGGTGATATATCTCATAACCTCACACCTGTGGCGAAGTAAACAGCAGGCATAACTTCACACCTTAGCTGATGTCAACAGCAGGCATAACCTCACACCTGTGGCGAAGTCAACAGCAGGCATAACCTCACACCTGTGGTGAAGTCAACAGCAGGCATAACCTCACACCTAGGTCGAAGTCAACAGCAGGCATAACCTCACACCTAGGTCGAAGTCAACAGCAGGCATAACCTCACACCTAGGTCGAAATCAACAGCAGGCATAACCTCACACCTGTGGCGAAGTAAACAGCAGGCATAACTTCACACCTTAGCTGATGTCAACAGCAGGCATAACCTCACACCTGTGGCGAAGTCAACAGCAGGCATAACCTCACACCTGTGGCGAAGTAAACAGCAGGCATAACTTCACACCTTAGCTGATGTCAACAGCAGGCATAACCTCACACCTGTGGCGAAGTCAACAGCAGGCATAACCTCACATCTAAGTCGAAGTCAACAGCAGTCTAGCCTTCATTTGTTATTTACTGTGTTATAATGAGGGATTCAGGGACACCTCAATGTGTCCCTATAATGAAAGGATTGTATAGTCTTGAACTTACAGAAGATATGATGTTATGATGAAAGAGACTTGCCATTTTTAATAGATTGTTAAGTGAAAGAGAAATCAAAAATGGTTTCGTGTGAATGAAATATCATTTTAATCATCTATGCACGATGGGAACTAGCATTTTATACACATTGTTAAAGAAGTGGAACCAGATGGATTAGTTCCAAAATAGATATATTTTTAGAATGTGATGACTTATAGTGTATTAATCATGTTTATACATTTCTTATATTATATGTGTTCTTAGTTTAATTATAAAAGACTGATGATTCATTGTCATGTGTAAATATACTTAAGTGTTGTTTTTGTGCATGTTGTGTTGTAAATAATAACAATGTGTTAACAGTACAGTAGAACCTTGGTAATCAGGATGCTTTGGGTACCAGGGGAGAGAACTTCCTCCTGAATCCAATACCAGGCACAAGTGTTGACTAAATAAGCCATACTCAGGTCTGCAGGATGTGTGGTTCCTAAGCACATGACACAAGGCATGCTGGCCTCCCGAAAAAGTCTCCAGTTTGTTGCAAACAGCTTTTCTTAAACACTGCTTGACTAGGCTAAAAAAAATAGTCTTGGTTCACAGGCAGAATGGGGGGACATGGGGGAAAATGTCAATGTGTGTACATGGGAAACCACCGTTGAATATGAAGTCTCGGTTGTAGCCATCAACTGCTTCATTGCAAACAGAGATATGGGAATTGACTGTCACACTATCAACCACTGGTTTCTCTGTTCTTGAAATAACTCTGATATGGCCAGTCATCATGCCCAAGATCCAGACTAACGAGGATCCACAGTACTTTAACAACATGACATGAATTCCTCCACAATTCACAAATGTTTTAAGTGCAGTTAGTAGTAAGTTAGCTCTGTTTTCACAGTGAGTGTTGTTTTATGTTGAACATATGTTTTGGGATAACTATTGGCCAGTTGTCCTGACCTAGTGCCAAACAGGTGCTTGATGTTGGTTGTCTTGTTATGGAATACATGGAAGTCAGATGCAGTCCTTTAACTGGTCTTTGTTCACAAACCATTAACATTTTCATATGTGTTCTCAGATGTATTTGTATTTCATTTAAAGGAAAAATAGTATTTGCATAAAAGTTATCATTTTGAATTTTTTGAAGACTATTTTCAAATTTCTTGGAGGACTTATGGTATTGATGATTAATTTATATAATACACAGATATGTTCTTTTATCTTCAGTTGTTTGATATATGTATGAAGGTGATATCAGTTCCCTTGTGCAATGATCAAAAAAAGGGTAAAAGAAAAGTAGTTTTACTCTCCTTTGTTTCTTGTTACTCTCAGATATGTTATTTCAGAAAGAACGATATTATTTCATCTGATAATCAAAAGTGCGCTGTTGTGTATTGTTGTTATGGTAGTTGATTTAGAATTTGGAATCAGTATTTATGTAATTCTGTGAAGATGATACATCGAATTGGTAAGAAAACACCACTGTATATATGGTGTGTCACTTTCTCCTCACCATCAACACTGTCTCTTTATGTACATAATTTCTTTGCACTCCGCAGACCAATACACTTCTTTCTAACAATGAGTAGTGCCAGTGAAAAATATTAGAGTATAACTTATGCACAAGGTGGAACTACGGATTATCAGTCCCAAGTAAATTACAGTCAAGTCCCGTTAATCCGACATGGTTGGTTGCATATGATAATGTCGGATTAACGAGTATGTCGGAAATCGAAATTAAGTAGTATCAATGTTCGTGATCGAAAATCGGATAACTACATGACAGTTACAAACACGTCATAAATAAATGAAAAATGAAATATTCATATTGTTATGTTACATTGTTAGCTGAATATGTTTTCTAATCATGCAACATCTAAACCTTAACACAAAATAACTTTTATTGACTGTATGACTTATTCAAAATACTTTAAAAAGCATAGTCTGGAATGGAAGTCGCAGATGACCACGGAGAATGCTGATCAATGTGTCAGATTAACGAGACTGAGTGATTTCGGTAATTTGTTGCAAATTAGGGGTGTCGGAGATTACTTAAACTGATTTAATCGGTTTTTATCATTTGTGTCGGATAAAGCAGATTGTCGGATTTACGAGTGTCAGACTAACGAGACTTGACTGTAATTTTGTTTGACAACTTTCAACACTAATTCTTGAGGGACAGATACTTCCTCATTGCTTGTAAGTTATTCTATGTTTTATCCATATTCCTTCTTCTATGAAAGTATAGAAAAATATGGGTTTCCTGATCTCAAAATTGAGACATCAGCTCAGTAACTCCGTTGTTGGAACATCACATAAAATTGTCATGAACAATGAATGATTTTATGATTAATTATATGGGTCAGTCCATTATGATCCTCTTCATAAACGTTTATATCTCCATAAACACAAAATACATTGAAGTCAATTCTTATTAACAAATATGTCCACAATAATACCTTCAGAGAGTTCCTAATTAAATCATTAACACACAAAAATTGAAATAGGTGGCATTATACAACGCAATAATGCAGTGCAATAATGCAAAACAAGCCCTACCCAGTTTATTATCAGGACATATTAATTTTACCTTATCTTTCAGAGTGATATATTGATAGAAAATGCCAATTCAGTAACCAATCAGAAATGAGGATCTAAATGCAAGGTATGATCAAATTATTGACACCACTAGGGTGTGTTGTAACATCCAATGTTTCAGCAGGTTTTTCTTGGTAACTACCCTGTATATGCACGTGCAAAGGTTGGACATTTGGATTTAGATGAAAGGGGAGTAAGCCTTATTCCAGGGTTTCACATCATCGTGTAAAGTGCACGGTGTTTATTGCTTGCATCTCATGCTTTGAAATCCATACTACTTTTGAGAGGATTACTCCAACTTCAAAATGCCTCTCAAAGAAGTTTTGAGAGGATGCTAATGTGTACAGAGCAACTGTTGTAATGATAAAGACTTCTATACTCCTTCAATATGATGTTTGGTGCAGTTGCTAAATGATAATGAAAGTATGTCCTGAATATTATAAGATTGTCCATTTGATAAAGAGATTATTACCTACCCTCATTTCTTAAATATCTGAATTTAGGAATATAAGTATTATACTTGCCATAGGTTTGTTTATATTATTTTTCTTCATGATATGTGATATTTGTGATATTAAATTCACAGCAACTACTGTCCTACTGTCAGCAATCAAATGACACATAGTTTATTCGCTTAATCGCTGGGGGGGGGGAGGGGACGCACTGAAACCATTCACAATCAAGATGGTTTGATTGGAGAGAGTAGTGAAAAAAAACCTTCTTTCAAATGTCAGTAATACTAAAGCTTTTAAATAATAGTTACTTGGCAATTGTATACCCGTTCTGCGCTGCTTTTTTCTGTAAGCACATATGCAGTATGCACAAGAAAATAGGAACTAATGTAAATTTTCGGCCTTAATAGGGGTGCTTACACATGGTTCGTACAGGCTTGAAAAGGCCTTGCATTTTAAGGTCCCCCTTGAAAAGGCCTTGATCTTGAGTGTCAACCTCAAAAGGCCTTGAAAATTGCCAAAATAGTTTGAAAAGCCTTGAATTTGTACAAAATACATACTTGTTTTTAAAGTATAAAAATATATGAATTATTTTATTTTATTTGGTGTTGAATGTTTATTTGTGATGATGTTACTGCTTAGGTCTTATATTAAAGACTAAGGCTAATAACCCAAATAAGAAAGGCTTGAAAATGACAGTTAAAAAGGCCTTGAATTTTAGTGTCTCTTATCTGTATGAACCTTGTTATAAACATTACTTATGAAATGGTCTGGAAGTTAGTCTGGGGGTACTTAATGGAGCAGGGAGCTTAATACGATACAACATTGCCTGTAGTTTATGTGCTTTGTGGACATTCTGTATAAAATGTTTTGATAGCCTGTGGTATGGGACAGTGTCAAACATGTATGGTTAAGTTATTGCAGAACAAGGCATTCCTAATTTGGTAATTGCTCAAATACATGTTCACATTGTGGAGAATGGTTCAAATTACTTGTGATCTGTAAAACACTTGACATAGAACATGCACAGCATATATGCAGGTGTGATGACAATGTATGATGAGGGCCCTTTTTGGCCTCCAGTATGTGCATGATTTGGGAAATCCAGCATTTTAGAAATTGTTATGAAACTTATCAGATGTGTTCACATTAATGTGAACTAGCATTTGTTTATTTCACCACATGCATGTTTTTGACTTGCATACAGTACAAACATGGCAAGAAAATAAAGACCTTTGGGTCATGGACTTGCTCATAGTAAGATGTTTTCTTAGAATTTGAAAACATGGTCATTATGGGGCTGCTTTAGCCAGTTTTGTGCACTTGAAAATGCCAGAAGTAAAAAAGATGTATATATGAAAAAAGGCAAGTTGTCAACCCTTGTTACAAAGTTTCCCACAACACTAACATTTGACATTTTAATTGGGCATAAGGTGTTACATTTTATCCAATATCAGTTGGGACAGGTAGAAAATCCAAAATAAATGCCATAGAACATTTGACACTGTCCCTTTTGATGTAGAGCAGGTGCTTGTCTTGTCTTCCAGTGTTAACAAGTGGTGTGTGTGTTTATTTTGGTGTAGGCAGAATGCAGTTTACTTACTTGTGTGACGTGTTCTTGTGTGTTAATGATTGCAGGTCAAAATAGTATTAATTAGGTGTCTAAATGGACATTAGTTATATCTTATCTAAAGAGACTATTGAACTATCTCTTTTGATTTGTGTAGGGAAATTGTTATGTAGTTGTAAAGAAAGCCTAAAGAAGATTTTGAACCTGACCACTCCTTTTAAAACACCTTTCTGTGAAAAAGAGGACCATCATCAGGTGCCCAGTTTCAGTCCATTAAATTAACAAGTACAAATATGCAAATCAATGCAAGAAAATAACAAGTCTCGATTATCCACCAAAACAGATTCTATTGGGCATAAAAGACAAAATAGATAGGATTTAAATACTTCAAAATAAGTGGTTTTTAAATTACCGTATTCGACGTAATATGCGCCCAGGGCGCTCTCAAAATTAGATATAGGGGGCTCTTATTAGAATATAATTTTGGTGAAAGAGTTGAAAGATCATAAATTTCGTGGTTTATGCTGACAGCCTGAAATGATGCAAAAGAAAAGTCTGTGCGTATTATACAATATCCAATATTTGATTGCCTATAATTAAGGGTGCATATAACACATGAGTGCATATTATACATGAATAAATAAGTCTTGTGTACATTGATCAATTTTAAGGGGTGCTAATTGGGATTTTTTAGTAGCCAATATATTAGCAAATATTGCTATGGGCGCTTATTACGTCAAATACGGTACTTGAATGAAATGAGCTGAGACTGCTAGTTTCACAGGGACAAAATTTTGTGTTTGACGGTGAAGTCGGATACTAAGTGTATGCGAGTGGAGTGCTCATTCCCTGTGCCTGATACGGGCTATGCCATCATGTAACTGCCAAAACACTAGATGTTCAATATTTGCTGTAATAAGCATCACTTAGAAAGTAGAGAAAGGAGGTGCTTACTTAAGCCATACACAAGTTAAATGTGTTGTTGGAGATGTTTAGGGAACAAACCTAATACTAATACACTTTTGATAATAGTTACAAGGCAATTATATATCTTCCACACTGCGGTGTTTTATGTAAATAAAATCTGTAGGATACATAAGAACATACTAAATTTTAGAGATAAGTATGGAGTTCTTGTAAGTATTACTTACAGAATTGGTCAAAGGGCGCTTTTTGGATCAAGGTACTTAATACGGCTCGGGGCGGTCGGGTAGCCTAGTGGTTAAAGCGTTCACTCGTCACGCCGAAGACCCGGGTTCGATTCCCGACATGGGTACAATGTGTGAAGCCCATTTCTGGTGTCCCCCGCCGTGATATTGCTGGAATATTGCTAAAAGCGGCGTGAAACAATACTCACTCATTCACTCACTTAATACGGCGAATACAGTATTTGTTGTAGTTCATGTAGAAACTGCCAAAACACAAGTTGTTAGTTGTATCCAGTTTTCTACCTGTTAGCATTGTGAGACGTCTTGCCATGGTAAAGGAATAATGGGACTGTGCTGGTCAGATATACATGATCAGGGCACCAACCCAATTCTCATCAGCCCCACAAGGGTGTATTTCCAACCTGGTCAATCAAATGGTACGTTGATGGTATTGAACTCTGATCCAGTTTCTTGAATATGTGTAAAGCATTGTGTTTGTTTCTAATATGTAAACAAAGATAAATTGTATGTAAACGATATTAGTAGAAATGTATGTTTCACGATGCAGAAGATGCATTTGACAACATGTAAATCCAGGTGTTCTAGCTCCTAAACATCTGATTGTTTAGCCAGTGTGCATGTACAATGATATTGCAATACAATACAAACTTAAAACTAGATTTGTATTGAGAAAGAACGAGAGCAGATATTTCAGAAATAAAAACTTCATAGTATACATCGTGTACGAGTTCTTTGATATCCCGGTTGGAAATGATTCTACTGATGTTCAAATCAAATTCCGTGGTAAAATTGGTGCCAAGTTACCTATTCTTGTCATAAGTGTTGACACAAATGGATTGGGTGCTCAGTTTCTGTGACCACCAGGGGCATGGGTGGCCCAGTCGTCTAAGGCGCTGTCATTCGCTGTGCAGAGTTGCGTCCCTTGGGCATGCCAGAAACCTATGTGGGTTCGAATCCTGGTTCACCCCAATTATGTTTCTAGGTTTGTCAGCACCATACCTGTGCTCGTGGGTTTCACCAAAGTCGTAAATGTCTGAGACCTGCATCACTTCGAGCTTTCCTCCCACATTAAGCTGACACACAGCGATATGACGGGAATACTGTTGTAAAAGCGGCGTTAAACCCAACTCACTCACTCAATTCTGTGACCACCTAGTGGATAGTGTCTATCCAGAGAGAGCGGAGGGTCAGTGGTTTGATCCACTGTTAAAGGATGGATACTTTTTTAGCTGACGTGGCTCTCGGAATTAAGAAGGTAAAACGAGGACTGGTCTGATCAGTGTCAGTATAAGTGTCTGAGTGGGGTACTGAGATACAGTGGGCTAGCACTATAAAACCAGCATTAGCCCTGGCTAGATCAAGCAGACACACACACATATGCAGGCATGTCGCTATGTGAGTTCAAAAATCCTGAATGCGACATTAAAGCCTGTAATACCTTTGAATTCCTTCAAATACCTTACCTCTTTTTGCCATAAATTCTGTTTAGTGTGTTGCCAAGATATAAAAATCGTTCAGATTTTTCAACAGACGTCCTCTTCACTGCCAGTGAGTAGTTATGAGGGCAAGCGCATGGTGGGAATACATCACTTCTTTTCTGTGTGAGCTTGGATCCACAAGGAATTTTATGTTATCCCAAGGTTTCTCACAGTTAAATTATCATTCTATCAGTTAAATATCAACTTGCAAAATCGTTTGTGCAAGTTTGTGTCAAAGATTTTGAACTTTCCATTACCCTGCAAGAATTGCGGAACTCATCAGATTCCGATGGATCCCATACCATTTGTTTCAAGTGCCTGGATATGGGCACAATGGATTCAAGATGTGATCTGTGCGTTTCTCTTCATGAAAGAGTTCTGTGGACTTGGACGCCAAAATCCTTCAACTCCAGGATATTGGTAGATTATTGGAGGCCAGGAATCCCTCAACTCCAGGATCTTCTCATTCCAAAATTCTGAGTAGGACTAGATCTAAAACGTTTAGCTCCCAGAAGGATATATCCATGAATTCACAGAAGTCATATCATGAGAGCGCTCAGGAGCAACCTGTGGAATCTTTCCAACGCAGCAGGGGGATAAAAAGCACTTTGATGCTGAGAAAGTCACAGAACTTTGCTCTGCAGTCCCACCTTTTTTTTTTGGTAGTGACAGTCTAGCTTCCGGATTCTCTGACCTTGAGGCACATGTCCCCTTTCACATGGAACAATTTATCAAAGCGACTCAATTAATGCAGTCAGATGTTACGTCTTCAGTCAACCATCTCATTAACAAGGAATTATCGTCTTTCAAGAAAGACAGTGTTAAGAGGTTCTAAGGACTGTGTTGGTAGAGCTCAACGCAAGGAAGCTTACTCAGCGGCAGATTTACAGTTTATGCCTCCTTCACATGCGTCTTTTGAAAGAGCACACCTTACGCAAAGTGTTGATGTGGACCTTCCAAAGTCTTTCCTCGTGGACTGCATCTCAGATACTGTAAAATCTTGCGTCTGCCTCTTACCAACAGGAAGCCTTGACCACTCTATACGTAGGAGATTACTGTCATTCAGGTGCCAGGCCGTCTGTCAGAGATAGATCACCCTACGCCAATCTTCTTCTAGGGGTTTGGATTATTTTTCTGAGCTTGTATCATAGACTCTTCAACTGTACCCAACTCCAGTGCAGATGGTCTGACTACAGGAGTTGGAGTTGTGACGGCGGTCTGTAAATAATCGAGTCTGGACCAGACAATCCAGTGATTGACAACATGAACATCGATCCACGCAACTGGGATACGATGACATGCATCAACCAAGTCAACCCTGATCACCCGATACCGTTAGTCACCTCTTACGACAAGCGTAGTCGCCATTCACAGCAAGCATGGGTTCCTGGAGACCTATTCTACCCCGCATCTTCACGGGTCCTCAAGGAGATGGTTCAAGTTAACAGACACATGATTATCATTAGGGACTATAATAATTGGTTTGTTGCCGGTGTCAGGGATGTCGTTCTGTCAATTTATGACCATTTCACATGATCTCCTCGGATAGTCCTGAAGAGAGACGAGTGTAGACCAGGTGGGATTTGTACACAGCACTTTGTTGGCCATTCTCCGGATGGATGTCTGCCCAACTAGTGTTCACTGAAAGACACCATATTTTCTCTCAGGTTCGGAGTAAGCTTCCAGATTCCTTCATGAAGTTGGTTTGGGCTCAACCTTAGGCGTTGCCGGTATTGTTCAACAACAAACTTAGGTTGGTGATTGACGAAGTTACGCAGGATAAATAGGAGAGATTTCAGAACTCTACAATCAGTTTGGCTGCTTAGGCGCAGAAGCGACTCGCCCAGATTTCCCTAAGGGCTCCTACCAAGGGAAGACATTGGCAGATTGGACGGGATTCCTTTCGTACCCCGGCTGTGAAGGATAAAGCCTCACGCCAGTTTTACCACGACCAGGAGAGTAACCGGTTCCAACAGCGCCGCGGGGTAGAGGTAGAACCATCTCCAGAGGCAGAGGCGGATGCAGGAACTACACAGGTGTATCCAAACTTACTATGAGCCCAATTCGACCTGGCTTTACTTATGGACCTTGATTAAGATAAAACGATTTAAAGGGGACTTTTAGTGTGACTTGTAGTGTAACATATCTGTTGAATATGTTCTGTGCCATACGCAAATTAGAGGCTTCAGTCGGCAAAATCTATATTAGTTTACATGTAGTTATAACTGATTGTAAAATAGTTTATACTTCAACGTGAATGTCTTATTATTACGCTATGATATATATAAAACCTTCTCCAGTAGTTCCGTTCTGGCAACGGTAACATATCTGCCCTGCAAATTGAAGACATGGAATGTTCTTGAAACATAAAGAGTTTTTCGAAGAGGAAAACCGAAATTATGTTAGTAATTTTCCTTTATGTTCCAACCCACGTGTGGGATTCGGTTGAGAATGAGATGGCGACAGGTAAAGTTTGCTAACTTTTTCAACATATAAAGACATTCATTTGGCGTCCTGAAGCACTGATGTTACCAAGTCACGTGTTGAGACAAAGAGATCAGTCTGGGGGTTGATTTGGCAAGTTCGTAACATTTTAATTAACTCTATGCGCATATGGGACTTAGAACTTGTTTAATGTACACGCTTAGCGTAGAATAAACTTAATAGTCACGCAATACCATACTTACGCAGCATACTTATACTTATATGTAATTGAAGAAAGTATTGTTTTTTTATGAAGGCGCTCTCATGAGTTATAAGGCTGTAAAGCCCCTTTTGCGACGAGGGATTCGGGGTCTATTCAGAGGGTATTCGGGACTCATCATTGGTACGTGGAACGCAATAAGATGGGTGGCGGGGGGGGGGGGGGGGGGGGGGGGGGGGTCACCTTGAGCTATGTTAATTCAGATATATTCGTTCTGTATGCTTTTGTGATTACCAATCTTCCTATGAAAACGTAATAAAATGCTACTATCTCAGGCACTCGTAACTCCCATACTTTATAGGCTTATAATAGTCGGAGTGCTTAGATTGCTTTGTGCAAATGGGTCCTGGTTCTTGACTATTTGCTACAACTATGGTGATGATTAGGCCACCGTCTTGTACCAGGGCAACCTTACTATATAAAAAATGCGAATAATTAAATTAATGTCTAAAATTAAACAATAAATTTGAAGCTTTGTTTGAAAGAAGTTATAAAAATGTTTCAATGTTTTTTATGCATTCAGAAAAACAGACGATAGAAGGAAGCTTACTTTGTTAACTATCAAAATTTACAATTTAAATGTAAGTGTCTTCCTCCATTGTACAATACTGATATGACGATCTGACCGTCATTGCGTTGCATTATGGAATGTAAAGAAAAGGAGAAGAAAAAATAATATCATATAGTTCTACAGTGTCACATTATTTCCGAGGAGTTCATTTTAGAGTCTAACTTATTCAAAGTAATTGAAAGTGAAAGTGGAAATGTTTTGAAACATGAATAATATTATCTTATTTTTTGAGCGGCGTGCATTGAGCATGGTCAAAGGGAGATAATAAACGTAATTCTTGTGAGAAGAAGGCGGAAAAACGCCACATGTCACTGGATGTTTTGGTCAATGTTTCCTTCGGTAAAATGTCATCTAACTCCAAACTTCTGGAGGACAGAGTGTACGCAACGTTGAAAAATGTCTTCGGGCATGGTGAATTCAAAAGTCAGCTGCAAAGACAGGCGGTCCTTGGCATTGCAGGAGGTTTGTGAGATATACTGTCGCTGCTATTCGGGGCCAGCAGGTCTCAATTTCTGATCAGAAACAAATAGAGCTGACTTTGCAATGAACCGGATTGATTATGTGTACATGTATTTTGCACATATGTTATACCGGATTTGGCTATTGTTTTGTGGATTTACATACAATACCAACGACAAGTATCACAGTTTGTGTTTGCAAATTTCGTTATATGGGTTAGATTTGATATAGGATACCAATATAGACCTAGTACGCGGATACGGTATTGAGTTATCGTGTCTCATTGATTTCACCAACTGTTGTCGTGTAATGACATTTTACGATAACATTCGTGATCAGTTACAAACATATTGCACCTTGATGAATAAGTCAAATATTCAGCCAAGGCTCAACATTTAAGTAGAACTGAGAGCTGTGAGGTTATATTGATGTACTGCGCCAATTTAATAATAAACCAGTTACACCAAATACATAGCTACGAATCCACCCTACAATTCTGTTAGTCTTATTGTCACACTTGCTGATAAACAGCAGCTAACCTTTCCTCTGTTCATCAACATGTTGTAGTGTCAAATCAACAGGAACACCCTCCACGAGTCTAATAGTCTGCAGTTGTACCAGTTGAAGAAGAAAATGAATTTTCTTTCAAACAAAATTTTTATTTTTCATAAATGTGTGAGATTTCCGGTAGTGATTGTGAGGGCATGATCTGTGAAGAAATTGTGTGAGTCTCATGCCAAATGCGTGAATATTGACAGGAAAGACCAATGTGAATAATCATAAAAATATGTCCATTTCTTTCATGTCCTTAGGCGCTTATTTCCATCCATTTTGTGGTTGCTCAAAGCATAGTGTATGTTCTCAGGTTGATTTAGGTTTAACTTAGTTTTCATGGTCTTTATCTTTACCATACTCAGGGATAATTCTAGGGTGGGCCTTGTGCTTTTAGCCCCTTAATTTGAAAAAAAGGCCCACATTTTCAAATACAATGGGCCATTTTAACATTGTGCTGTATGGGCGACCCTCTGGAATATTTGAAATTATCACATGAAAGGCCCATGCCAGAAAATTCCTAGAGTGAACCCTGCATACTATGGAGACAGTTATTTAACAGTAGTTTCCATGGTTACGATATTCAGGCAATATGTATTGAACAGTTGTTATGTGGGTTACAATATTTGACCTGACTTATTATTTACTGAAGGTCATAATATTCAGACTCACAGTGGCTGCAGCTGGAGCAGCATCAATTCATCCACCACCGTCTATTTTGTTCATAATGATCATTAGATGTGAAATTGGATTAAACGTGTGTGTGTGTGTGTGTGTGCGCGTGTGCGTGCATGCACACTTGCACTAGTCCGAGCTGATGCCAATTTATAGTGCTAGCTCACTGAGATACCATGCCACAGTTTAACATCAATACCCCATTCAGACACAGTTTTCTGACTTTGAGCTGAGTCAGCTGACCAGTCCTTGTTTTAGCCCCTTGATGCCAAGCGCCAGACAGGGTAACAACAAGTACCACCTTTTGACATCTCTTGGTGTGACACGGCCGGGGATCAAACCCCAGACCTTCCACTCTCCTGGCAGACGCTCTACCACTAGACCATGGACACGCTCCATAATGATCATCATGATATACAGTTTTCTACTCTTGTCAGATTGCCTCTGTGGTATAGTGAATAGAGCATATACCTGGAGAGGGAAAACTCGCTTTGATTCCCTGGCTGTGTCATACCGAAAGACATTAAAAGATTACTTCTTCTTATTCTGCCTGGCACTCGGTATAAGGGAAAAACCCAAGGACTGGTCGGCATGGAGTCAGGGCATCCATGTTAAGCTGTGGCATGGTTTCTCAGCATGAGCTAGCATAAGTCATTGCAAAGTGACTATGAGTGAAATAATCTTGTTGAATGTATCAAAACCTGTTTCACCTTGTCTCAACTATTCATATCAACTTAATTGTTGATTGTCTTTTCCAGGGAAAAATGACGCCTTTGTCTCCATGCCAACAGGAGCTGGGAAATCCCTCTGTTACCAGCTTCCTGCAGTCCTCGCTGATGGGGTGTCACTGATCGTCTCCCCTTTGATAGCTCTCATGCAGGATCAGCTGGACCATCTACAGGCAATAAAAGTCGTGGCCAACACACTCAATTCCAAAATGACTACAAAAGAACGCAGCAGAGTGCTAGCAGATCTACACTCCACAAAACCAAAGATAAAACTGCTCTACATCACACCAGAACAGGCTGCAACGGATCACTTCAAGTCACTTGTCGAATCTCTTGCCAACCGGAATCTGATTGGCTATCTTGTTGTTGATGAAGCTCACTGTGTTTCCCAGTGGGGCCATGACTTTCGCCCAGATTACCTCAAACTTGGAACTCTTCGCTACAAGATGCCTTCTGTGCCTTGTCTCGCGTTGACAGCCACGGCTACAGGTCAGGTTGTCGAGGACATCATGAAGCAGTTGAAGATGAAGAAAAATGTGCTGAAGTTTAAGTCGAGTAGTTTTAGAGAGAATCTGTTTTATGAGATCTGTCTGAAAGAGGTTCTGCCAGACGCTCATGAAGATCTTGCTGTTTTCGTGCGGAAAAATCTGGGATATGATCCAGACACTGAAGAGAAAGTAGAAGACTGGGTAGGTTGTGGTATGTTCCTGATAATGTGTGGCACTGTGAGTGAGTGAGTGTGTTGGGTTTAACACCACTTTAATCAGTATTCCAGTTATATTATGGCACTTTGGTGAAAATCAGGAGCACTGGTATGGTACATACAAAAATAAAAACGTAATTGGTGCGAATGGGGTTCCGAACCCACGATCATAGGTTTCTGGTGTGCCCAAGGGACGCGAGTCTGTACAGTGAGGGTGAGATATGATGTACACCGCTTCAGTATTTCAGATTATTTGTTAATTCACAGAGTTAGCTTGGTGAAAGAGAAAAGTTCAAATTAATAGAGGCCTACATGTTCAAAGATGCAAAATGTGTGGTGAAATGGGGTTTAAAATTGCGTCAAAGATTATTGCACTTAAATAGCGACTTGCATGCGCATGTGTGTGTGTGTGGCTGCTTGTACTAGTCTGAACTGATGCCGATTTATAGTGCTAGCCCACTGAGATACCATGCTGCAGTTTAATATAAATACCCCACTCAGTCACAGTATACTGACTCTTGAGCCGACCAGTCCTTGTTTTAGCCCCTTAATGCCGAGCGCCAGACAGGGTAACAACAAGTACAAGTACCATCTTTTAACATCTTTTGGTATGACATAGCCGGGGATCGAACCCCAGACCTTCCGCTCTCTGGGTGGACGCTCTACCACTAGACCACAGAGGTGGTCCAAAGATGCGAAAAGCAAGAATCATGGGTTTGAATCCAAGATCATCGGATCCTGGGACAATTCTGTGAACTTGGCCACTCGCATGAAGTGTACATTGGCTCATAGTATTAGTAGGATCTGAACATGCTTGAAGTAATGAATGTTTCCTTGGTATTTACTGATGCAAATTGTGTCTATGAGGCTGTTGTTGTTATATAATTTACTTTGCAAGTAAGAGTGAGTGAATGAGTATGGTTTTACAAACAAATATGGTTACATGAAGGTGAATGGTAAATGGGCTTCTCTCATTGAACCCATTTTGGGAATTGAACCCGAGGCTTTGGCGTGATGAGCAAATGCTTTAATCACTAGGCTCCCCCACCGACCTTGCTAGTAAGAAGCGTGTGTCATTTGTTATAAACCCGCTGAAGAATTCCTAATATGTTTAAACATGGGTGAATTCCGGCTTAAAATATAGGTCCCTTGTAACCTATGCTTGTTGTAAGAGGCGACTAAATAGATCTGGGGTCAGACTCAGTGACTTGGGTGATTGTTTGTCATCGTTTCCCAATTCCTCATGATGTCAATCACTGGATTTTCTGGTCTAGCCTCAATTAATGACAAACTGCCGCCATGTAGCTGGAATATTGCTGAGTGCAGCATTTATCAACAAACAAACAAATGAAATGTCCTATATTTGTTTGTCTCAGACTGACTTTGGATGTGGGATCGTCTACAGTCGGACACGGAATGGGTGTGAAGAGATTGCCTACCAGCTGTCTCGCAAGGGTATCCCAGCCAAGGCGTACCATGCAGGCCTGAAGCAGTCCGAGAGGGAAGGAGTGCAGACAGACTGGATGGAGGGGCGGGTGCCTGTTATTGTCGCCACCATCAGCTTTGGTATGGGTGTTGATAAGAGAAATGTCAGGTCAGTCTTCAGGGATAGAATCTGGTATATTTTTTACTTACCCTGCATTATTCCTTAATGCATTCACGGCTAACTTTACGACAAAAAAAAGAAAGGGCTCGGCGATGGTCTTGGGTGAAGAAACAAAAATGTTTCCCATTCCACTCCTGCTTTTTGCCTGGACCATCGCCATCGTCATGTGACCTTGATGACAAGTTACCTTCCTCACATCACTGCCTGTTGCGGTAGAGCAAGGATGTATCTCATCTGAGCTCTTTAAAATTGGATTTTTTTTAGACCTTTAGTTTCGGCTTTTATTCTAAATTTCAAATAATGTAAACAATAATTAGATTTAACTAATTTATTGACAGTATGTAGCAGCGAAATTAAGCATGAAAATCAAGGTCTCCTTGTCGTAAATCTGTTAAAAGATTTTTGGGGTCCCTAGATTCAAATTCTCAAGTATACCTCAAGGGCCACAGGCTCCTCCTTAATGTTCAAACACTGTATATATTTGGTGAGTGTTATTGCATTATGGATTGCCTTGGTTTGTATATCCCTAAACTTTATGAATGTTATATGATGGTTGGCATGGTCCTCTTTATGTCTTCTACAACCAACTGTATTTTCACATCACCGGTATGCCCATGCACATCCCATGACCTTTAATTAACACCAATTCAGAGATGAGAATTTCCTGCGAATCCCCAGATTTTGTTACATCAAGGGTTACGTTTGTGATATGTCATGATATTTGCATAAATTGTATAGTCCCCCCTACCTCTGACTAACTTTCAGTGTTTTTAATAAACCCAACATTCTCATCACTGCTGATTAATTGTTGAGATGATTAGCAACCTTTTGTGTTGGTTTGGTGCAGACCTGATTGTGCCAGTTGCTTTCCATTGTGCGCTACTGTCATGTGTTGTGCCACCATCATGACTTCTGTTTCAAAACGACAATTTCCCCCACTCTCGTTCATTACAGGGAGCATGGGTGGAACAGTCATCTAAGGGACTGCGATTCTCTGTGCAGAGTTGCGTCTCTTGGGCACACCAGAAACCAAGGATTGTGGGTTCGAACCCCGCTTCGCCCCAATTAAATTTCTAGGTTTGTCAGCACCATACCCGTGCTTGTAGGTTTCACCGAAGTGGTAAAGGTCTAAGACCTGCATCACTTTGGGCTTTCCTCCCACATTAAGCTGACACTCTGTGATATAACTGGAATACTGTTAAAAGCAGCTTTAGACCCAAATCACTCACTTGTTCTTTACACAGAGATGAATGGAGGACAAAATCATGCCAGCATGCTTTCTGAATGCATTTTATCCGAATATGATAAGTGCACAGGAATATTCCTTGTACGTATGATTGAATATGACGACTTTTTGTACTATTCTTTCCTCAGGCTACCTCTAAGTTTTGCCTCAATTATGTTCTAGGTTTGTAGCTCATTGGACATTGCCAACCTCCATGGCTGGCTACTATCAGGAATCGGGCCGTGCAGGGAGAGACGGCAAGCCATCTGTGTGTCGGCTTTACTATTCACGAGAAGAGAGGGATCGAGTTGCCTTTCTTATCCGGACAGACACAAATAGACCATCCGTAAGTTTGGGTCTGAGTGAAAATTCCAGGTTAGATTAGGTCCCAAGCTTCCTATGTCGGTCATGAGGCGATAAGGTGGTCAGATTCGGTGACTTTGTTATTGAGGTGTCAACATAGCCCCATCGTGTACATTATTGCTCATAATATCAATCGCTAAATTTTCTGGTCCAGGGGTCAATTATGTAAAGATCGCTGGAATATTATAGCTGGAATATTGCAGAACATGAAGCAGAGCTGGGAGCATAAAGTCAAGTGGCTATGAGTGAAAAACCCATGAAGATCCGGTTAGAATAGGTCTTCAGCAACCCATGCTTGCTGTAAAAGGCACTATGCTTGTCGTAAAAGGCGACTATGCTTGTCATAAGAGGCGCCTCAGCCCTGACGATTTCGGGTGGTCAGGCTCCCGGACTTGGTTGATGCATGTCATTGTATCCCAATTGCATAGATCAATGTTTGGTCCCAATTTGATTATTTACAGACCGCCGTCATATAGCTGGAAAATTGCTGAGTGCGGCGTTAAACAAAAAAAAAGAAGCTATGTGTAAAATGTTATTGGTTAATCTTAATTCTGCATATTTCTAATTTATTGGTGGTAAGTTTCCCTTGTTTTGAAGTAAGGGGTTTTGGTGGAGCCTTGTGATTTCCAGATGTTGTTAAAGGCAGCAATGAGACACAAATCACAGAAAGGAAGACCTTTTGACTAGCCTGTGGCACTAAAACATGAATTTGTCAAAACTAAAACCCATTATCCATTCACTTGCCAATTGTGTTGTCATAGTAAGTTTTTATTTACGAAACATGCCGAAGTCAGTGTATTTGTAACGGTTGTCTACCTGTGCAAAAGTCTAGACTGACATAAGTAAAGTTATCTTTGTTGTCAAATAAAAGTAAAGGGGACCCTCAAGTATTCTCAATTTCGGACTTCAAGCCTGAGACTAGGATGAGTGTCAGAAGGGGCCGATTGTTTTATTCTTGGGCAAACTATTCTCTAAATACACCATGCATGGTGTGGATTAACATGAAGTGGTGATTGGTTGGTTGTTGTGTGTGATGTGGCTGATTGTTGTGTGTGATTGGTTGGTTGTTGTATGTGATTGGTTGGTTGTTGTATGTGATTGGTTGGTTGTTGTGTGTGATTGGTTGGTTGTTGTGTGGACTGTTTTATTGCTACCAACTACTGGTTTGTCTTGAATACTGGTTGCCGTTGTGTAGCTGGAATACTGCTGACTGCAGCTTTAGTTGGCTCCATGTCCTGCAACATTGTTATTCAACAGTGTGTTGCGAAACACTTATTTGCTTCAGAAGAAGAAGAAGGAAACAGCTGTAGTCCGAGCCAAGTCTGCCAATGCCGGTTTTGATGCGCTGGTCAAGTTTGCTGAGGAGTTGAAGTAAGTCATGGCTTCTATAAAATCTGTTCTTATAGCATATAAAGCCTCAGTAACTATATTTGACTTTAGTTATATTTGTATTATTTCAACAAAGTTGGCGGGGGATATTGAAATGGATTCTGTGTGTCCGTGTGTGTGTGCGCGTCACGAAATCGTTTCCAGAGCATAACTCAGAAACTGTTAAATATTTCTCTATGAAACTTAGCATGTCTATCAGACTCATGCTGAACTGGTACCTTTTGCTATTTAGGAATTTTAGAAATTTTTATTTTTTTACAAGTTGGACTTAGGTTCTATAAGGGTGGTGTTCATTTCCGGAGCGTAACTCAAAAACTGTTAAATACTTTCTTACATAACTTTGCATGTCTACCAGGCACATACTGAACTGGTGCCTTTTGCTATTTAGGAATTTTAATTTTTTTATTTTCTATGTTTCCATGGCAATAAGTTGGACCTAGGTTCCATAGGGTAGAGTTTGTTTCCGGAGCATAACTCAAAACCCATTCAATACTTTCTAACAAAACTTTGCATGTTTACCAGGCATATACTGAACTGGTGCCTTTTGCTATTTAGGAATTTTAGAAATTTTTATTTTACGTTTCCATGGCATCAAGT
The DNA here is from genome assembly GCF_022045235.1 of Haliotis cracherodii. Classification (NCBI taxonomy): domain Eukaryota; kingdom Metazoa; phylum Mollusca; class Gastropoda; order Lepetellida; family Haliotidae; genus Haliotis; species Haliotis cracherodii. The sequence continues at coordinate 25,449,208 of NW_027266341.1, read as the reverse complement.
TGGACTTAGGTTCTATAAGGGTGGTGTTCGTTTCCAGAGTGTAACTGAAAAAACATTAAATAATTTCTTACAAAACATTTTTTGCTTGGTGATAAGTGTCTTCAATGGGGACAAGTTTTCTCAAAAACCACTGATGTTACATGAATGAAACTTTGCAAGCTTATCTAAGAGAATCTTTACATACCAAGGCTGAGTTGGTACTGAAAATTGGTTCCATAATTCATTTATTCCGGCGAAGGGACCTTTCGTTCTTATTAATTTCTAATCTGAACAGATTTTTTCAAATTTTCAGATAACATATGAAGCCATCCTAGTGCTTATCACTTCTTAAGGCTTTATTGGACGCCGAGTTCTGTCCCTTGAGCACACCTGAAATCTGTGATCGTGGGGTCCAAACCCAGTTCACTCTGATTTTGTTTCTAGGTTTCTCAGCACCTTCCCCGTGCTCATGGATCGCACCACATTAAGGTTACACGCAGTGGTATAACGGGAATATTGTTCAAAGAGGTGTTAAACCAAACAGGGGGATAGTGATAACACTGTTTTCTTGTGGTATTTTTTATGAGTCTGGATCTCTGGAATGCATTTTCTATTATATCGACTGATTGTCATCCAAAATCTCCTGGGTGATGTCCCACAAAGCGATCGTAGCGCTACGACTGTCGTAAGTCTGTGTTAAAGTATGAAAGTTACGATCATCTTAGCGCTACGATTGCTTCGTGGAACAGGGCCCTGAACCTTTTTGTTCAAGTTGATAATAATATAGAGGAATGTCCCATCCAATGTAGGGAATGTAGGGTAGCCAAGTGGTTAAGGCATTTGCTCCTTATCTTTAAGGACCAGGTTTGATTCCCCAATGCATGAAGCCCATTTCTGGTTTCCGCTGACATGATATTGCCAACAAAGCAGCATAGAGCCATATTCACTCTCAGTAATTACAATCGGATTTATTACTCTGATTTTATGCCTCTCGCTGTAAGGATCTGACTAACGCTCCATGGACATGTCAGGTGAACCCTAAGTGAACTTTGACGCCTGATCAAAATGAAGTATTCAGTGGAGTATTAAGCATTTTGAGCGAATTTTTGTCAAACTGGGAGGTAGTTTTACCAATGCTTTGTGTGAAGAAGTGAGTGAGTATAGTTTTACGCAGCTTTTAGCAATATTCCAGCAATATCATGGGGGGGGACACAATGGCCTTCACACATTGTACCCATTTCGGGAATTGAACCCGGGTCTTCGGCGTGAAGAGCAAATGCATTAACCACTAGGCTACCTGACCGTCCCGCTTGGTGTAGAAAAGAAACCACAGCAGAGGCGACTGATGGAAGGGCTCAATCTGTCTATAATTTTGCAAAAGTAATAATTAAAAAAGGTGTTTGATAATATTCTGATTTTGAGCTTATTTTCTCTTTGTATTTCTATGGTGAATTTTTCATCCATTTTATGTTTTATTTTGTTTTCTTTGTAAGTAACCCCAAATTGACTCCAACACCATTTTCCCTCTTGAATCTTGGCTTACTGGCCAAGAAGATCCTGAAAAGTAAGTTGATCTGGTATTCATGCCCCATAAATATTATTTAACCTCTGTGACGCTTTCAGATGTCGACATGCAAGTATTGCAGCCTACTTTGAAGATGAGAAACCCCAATGTGACGAGGGCTGTGATGTGTGCAGTAACCCCAAGCTGGTGGAACTTACCATGCTCAATCTACAGCGTGGGACCTATGCCAGTGTCAACAAGGTCGTCGGGAAAGGTGGCATCTTCTTCATGGATGAAGACGCCAGCGATATGTACGGAGGCGGCAGAAGAGGAGTTAAAAAGTAAGTTAGGGAATTTCCGAAAATGACTCGGAATCATGGGTAAACCAGGCATCTGGCAGCATCAGCCGGTTGAGTTAGAATCCCATCTTCAAAACCTCCAGTGCTCAGATTTTGGTGAGGCGCGGATATCTGTGTGGAAGTAAATCGGTGTCCAGAACCCTCTGCTAACCAAACGGTAGTGAGGATCGAGTGGTTGTGTTTGAAGGCCTGTGAGGGCAGTTACTGCTCGTTCCTCTTCCTAACATAGTGTCCTCAGAATGTAAAAAAAGACTCCATGGCTACTACACCTTACATCGACAGACTGTAAGCAAGCAGGCGGTACTTGTAGAACTCCGCTGTCAGGGGCAATGGTGTCGTACTCTGTTGCCTACAGGATGGGTTCTTGATCGTTACCCCCTTCTCGTTCTGGTACACTCATTCTTTGCAGTTGTGTTTGAAAGCTATAACAAAGCATAAAAAGAGATGCTAAGCTGTTACAGGATTTCTTCCCAAAAGAACTGTCAGAGACAAAATAATATAAAAAAACTAGCCAACAAAGCTTTGATTCATCAGGGCCGCTAATGTTTCCAACTACTTGAAGTCAAAGTTATGTTTGGGGCGGTGGGGTAGACTTTCACGGTGAAAACCTGGGTTCGATTCCCCACATGGGTACAATGTGTGAAGCCCATTTCTGGCATCCTCATCCATGATCTTGCTGGAATATTGCTTAAAGCAGGGTAAGACTCACTCAAAGTAATGTAAGAATTTGAGACTGTGTTGGTAAAAATATACGAGATAATAATAAGAAGTAGTTTCCTTTAGTTCCCGAGATTCCTCTGGAGAAAGGGAGGATGTGTTAGTCTTCGTATCATCTTGTGGAATAATGTAAGGTATCTAACATATGAAGGTAAAGCTTTGTCCTCATCGTACTACCGTAGTTTGTTGGCTCTCAGACAATGACTTTTGAAAATATAGTTCGGCGGGCAGTGTTTTTTTGTTGTTGCTTGTCAAACCAGTATGTGACCAAATAAACAGTTGTGTACCATCAACCTGGGAAAGGGCCTCCCTACATAAACAAACACGCAAACTCCTATTCCCAGCATGACCATAACACGAGATGCAGAGTAAAATCATGCACATCGTGCAATGACTCGATGATGATGCTGGCTGTGCCGGAGAACCAAGACTATTATTTCTTTTAGCCTAACTTGCACGCAGCAATATTCCAGTGATAAGAAATACTATTTTGATAGTGTTTTAGGTATTGCACTTTAAAACTAACCCTGATAGTTCTCCTTATTTCCAATGTTCTGTGTGTTCAGAGAGTCAGATGATTATGCCCGTGGCTTTAGTGATGAAGAAGGTCCGGACAAAGAGGCGCAGGAACTGAAGGAGAAGTCGCAGCGGACACGGATGATCATGAAAGAGTTCAAGAAGAGGCGAGGGGTGAGAGGAAATCAGTGGGAATTAGAACCTCAGTGCCCAATGATTATCTGGCTCAGCATGCATCTTCAGAAGAGTAATCTCTTAGGTTGAATACTATTGAGGATGAGTGGGAGTACCAATGTTGCCGAGTATAGCATTGTCACCAGTATGAGTAACAATGTAGTCAATATAAGTAACATTGTAGCCAGTATGAGTAACATTGCTGCCAGTATGAGTAAGTTGCCAGTATGAGTAACATTGTTGCCAGTATGAGTAAGTCGCCAGTATGAGTAACATTGTATCCAGTATGAGTAACATTGCAGCCATTGTAACATTGTCGCCAGTATGAGTTACATTGTCACCAGTATGAGTAACATTGTAGTCAATATAAGTAACATTGTTGCCGGTATGAGTAACAGTGTAGCCAGTATGAGTAACATTGTAGTGAATATAAGTAACATTGTTGCCAGTATGAGTTACATGGCGGCCATTATGAGTAACATTGTAGCCAGTATGAGTAACATTGTCGCCAGTATGAGTAACATTGTTGCCATTGTGTCGGTATGAGTAACATTGTGACCAGTATAAGTAACATTGTCGCCAGTATGAGTAATATTGCAGCCATTGTGAGTAACATTGTTGCCAATATGAGTAACATTGTTGCCATTATTGTTGCCAATATGAGTAACATTGTCGCCATTTGAGTAACATTGCAGCCATTGTGCCTTTATGAGTAACATTGTGACTAGTATAAGTAACTTTGTAGCCAGTATGAGTAACATTGTCGCCAGTATGAGTAACAGTGTTTCCAGTATGAGTAAAATTGCAGGCATTATGAGTAACATTGCAGCCATTGTGAGTAACATTGTTGCCGGTATGAGTAACATTGTCATCATTATGAGTAACTTTGAAGTCATTATAAGTAACATTGTTGCCGGTATGAATAACATTGTCATCAGTGTGAGTAACTTTGTCGCCAGTATGAGTAACATTGTGGCCAGTATGAGTAAAATTGCAGCCATTGTGAGTAACATTGTTGCCGGTATGAATAACATTGTCATCAGTATGAGTAACTTTGTAGTCATTATAAGTAACATTGCAGCCATTATGAGTAACATTGCAGCCATTGTGCTGGTATGAGTAACATTGTGACCAGTATAAGTAACATTGCAGCCATTATCAGTAACATTGCAGCCATTGTAACATTGTTGCCAGTATGAGTAACATTATCACCAGTATGAGTAACATTGCAGCCATTATCAGTAACATTGCAGCCATTGTGAGTAACATTGTTGCCGGTATGAGTAACATGTTACCGGTATGAGTAACATTATAGTCAATACAAGTAACATTGTAGCCAGTATAAGTAACAATGTGGCCAGTATGAGTAACATTGTTGCCAATATGAGTAGCATTGTAGCCAGTGTGAATAAAATAACATTGCTGCAAATTTCAATACCAGTTTTGCAGAGTGCAAAAAGCAATATTGCTCAGTTTGAATATCAGTGTTGCTGAGTATGAATAAATTAACATTGTCGCCAATATGAATAACATTACTGCCAATATAACTACCATTGTTCTTCTGTTTGAATACCATTGTTGCCAGGTGTAAATGACATTAGTGTGCAGTATCAAGAAGTTTGGTCTGGAGTATGAAAAACGTTATTGCCTAGTTGGAATACCATTATCACAGACTATGAATGCTGTTTGTTACCCGATTTGACTACCCTTGGTTCAGAATAAGAATAACATTGACATGATTGATGCCAAGAATGTATGAAATATTCTGTTTTTGTGACAACAGGATGGTGAGCCAAGCAGTCGTCCAGAGAATGACTTCAAACCCCCAACACTTGACTGTCCACTCAGAGATGCGTCCAGTCAAAAGATTCCTAAACTCACAGTCAAGGTTGGTTCGTAGTCACTGTCAAACATTTGTCAAAACTGAAGGCCAAGTACCTGTACTGTTATTTAGTCAGCGTCAGAAACTAAGAAGAGTCCTTGTTATGTTCTGTCATAGTACTGGAATCCTGGAACTACCTTCTTGTTCTTTTATCTTGAACTTTAGCGTAATGACAAAAATCCCTTGACTTGTACTCTTCATTTCATACACTGGTGGTAGTTACTCGTGTTAGAAATTCAAGAGGTCATTGACATTTAATGTATGGACCCCCTTAATCTTGACTATTCAACATTAGGCTTAAGGATTGGTTCCCAGGCAGTGGCTTTTTCAAATACAGTGCGTGCGGGCTGCCCTTTCTTTTTTATATAGAAACGGGCTCTGTCCGTCCATCGGTCCGTCTGTCACGTTTCGTTTCTGATAAGGAAAATACTGGAATACAATATTTGATCACTGTACGACTACTAGTGTGTGCATGATACACACATACAATGAGCTTCAATTTAATTTCAATGCGAAGACATTATTGTGAGCACAAAACACACAATCACCTATAGATCGGGGAGAAAATGTATGAACAGCTGGTTGCTATTTCCGGCTTATTTTACGAGACAAATGGACACTTAATTTCAGTCTATGCATATGAAACATTGTACAAATATCATGGAATTTGTAAATCATCATGTCTAGTGATATTTTATCATTTATTTCATGTTTTGGAATTTGTAAATCATCATGTCTAGTGATATTTTATCATTTATTTCATGTTTTCATTGACCAAATTTGCAAATGTGCATAGATTCTACATATATTGCCACCATGACCATAATACGAGACGTGCAGTATAGTAGGGTACATGTAAAGGGAAGTAACTGCCTGCTATATTGCTACATTTCACTGATGGGGTCGTGTCTTCAAGATGCAGAATATTTAAGGATTGTTTTCTTTTTTAATTAAAATAAAATCAAAATGTGTGGTAGACTTTGTAATCATGCGGCGGTGCCCAAAGGCGACTATTCTTGTCATAAAAGACGACTAGCGGGATTGGGTGGTCAGGCTCGCTGACTTGGTTGATACATGTCATCGATCCCAATTGCGTGGATCAATGCTTATGATATTAATCACTGGATTGTCTGGTCCAGACTCGATTATTTACAGACCGCCGTCATATAGCTGGAATATTGCTGGTTTCGGCGTTAAATCAACAAACAACAACAACTTTGTTATAATCGAGGAAGTGACTTTAAATCCCATTTCACCTCCTATTTCAAACCAACCAAGAACCAAGAGTATTATATTTTTGGCCTTAGGTTATAATGGTTATGAAAAGGACTCTTAGGTTTCATGCATGATTTCAAACACTGATTACAATGGACAGGATGTATGTACAATTTCTTGTAAACTATTTGAGTATAAACTGGTAATGCCTTTCCTTGATATATTATTTATTGCATTGTAAGAACAGTGTAACTTAACTTTTTATGTAATAATGAATTAATTGCATTTTGAATATAAAATCTGGCACCTTATAAAGGGAACTAACCCTTCGTGTATATTATTTAAAAAAATTATTTGTTTATTTTTAGATTCGGGAACATTGCTTCCAGATGTTGGAGACTGCACTGTATGAAAACTATATTAATCATTATGAGAATGAAGCAGATCGGATAAGTGCAAGAGACTACGTGCCAAGATGTTGTGCCCTTGACCTTGAATACCAAACATTCCAATCCAATAAAATTGCAAATGTGTACAAAGCTGGTGTTATGAGAGTTGTGTCCGAAATTAGGAAATGTACAAAAGACAAAAAAGTGCACACGTCACTGGAATCTAACTCTAAGTCCAGCGCCAGTGGCAGGCCAGGATCTCCAGCCAATAGCCCAGGGGCTGACACCACAAACCCATCACTCCCCTCGGGAACAAAGGTGCATAAGAACACCGACACTGGCGCTTCAAGGCTTAGTGCTTCATCTGCATTCGTAACAGCATCTTCGTTACTTGCGTCACGTGAACGTAATTCTGATTCTGTGCCTTCGTCGACATGTAGCCTTCCATCGGAGCATCTTGTTGGAGAAAATGTGGTAGACAGTACCCAGGATCCTGAGCCGCAGAAAAACAGTCGGAAAAATTCCAATTACAGAAAAATATTTTCAAATCAGGACAGTTCTTCGTCAGAATCTGATGAAAGTGAAGCAAAGTTTGACATTGTATGCTCCACGACAGCTTTGAGGGACAAGGTGGTGCCGAAAATTACGTACTTTTTTGAAAGTCAGTCTTTTAAGGGTAAAGAGGAAGAAAGTGTCAGCAGTGTTAGTGACAGTTGGACAGTGTCCAGTGTTAGTGTCCTTGACACTGTGGGAAGTGTGAAAAAATCCGACATCAGCAACAAGAAACGTCATAAAGAGGTATGTTACCATGAATACATGCCTTATGCATCTACTGAAGCAGTGAGTGAGATGGTTTTGACACAGCTGGGACAGTATTTCAGTTGTATGATGGTGGGTTAGTTTCATCTTAAGTGATGGATGTTAACCACTTTCTAACAGACTTGAGCAAAAACCACAATCTCAAGATAAAATGACAAAAATAATACTATTCTAATTCAGCTTTATCTGCAGACCGCGCCCGGCTTGTGTACATGTTACATCTGCGGCTGTTTATTCACCCAAACATTTCATCGGATTTGAAAACTACAGGACCCCTGAAGATCTGAGTTTGAACAGGTCTTCAGCAACCCATGCTTGCCGTAAAAAGCGACTGCTTGTCGTAAGAAGCAACAAACGGGATTGGGTGGTCAGGCTCGCTGTCTTGGTTGATGCATGTCATTGTATCCCAATCGCGTGGATCGATGTTCATGATGTCAATCACTGGATTGTCTGACCCAGACTCGATTATTTACAAACCGCCGTCATATAGCTGGAATATTGCTGGTTTCGGTGTTAAATCAACATACAACAACAACTTTGCTATAATCGAGGAAGTGACTTTATACCCCATTTCACCTCACCTAGAAGATGATTGATTTCCTCTTGTTAAGGACAAGCCGGACAAGTCTGAGAAATGCAGCCCACCTGCCAAGAAAGCCAAACCCAGCCATGACGAAGCCAGTCCCAACTCCCCAACTGAGATGAAGGCATATCCGATGAAGGAAGGTGATCAGACAAACCAGCCTCTACGCATACAGAAGAGTTCCACAGAGTTGAAAGGAGTTGCAGACCTTGTCGTCAAGTACCTCACTCCCCATTACAAAGATGGCAGGTTTGCTACAAAGGTCAGTTCTAAGTGTGTCCCTGCTTAGTTCTTGTAGAGGAGACCGTCTCCGTGGTCTAGTAGTAGAGCGTCCGTCCGGAGAGCAGAAGGTCCAGGGTTTGATCCCCGGCCGCTTCATACCAAAAGACGTTAAAAGATGGTACTTGTTGTTACCCTGTCTGGCGCTCGGCATTCAGGGGCTAAGACAAGGACTGGTCGGCTCGGAGTCAGTATACTGTGTCTGAGTGGGGTATCTATGTTAAACTGCGGCATGGTATCTCAGTGGGCTAGCACTATAAATTTGCATCAGTCCGGACTAGTACAAGCAGCCACACAAACACACACACAGACATGCACGTTGCAATAATCTTGGACGCGACGATAAACCCCATTTCACCTCACCTCTTGTAGAGAATGTTGTTGGTTATGTCTTGTCATGATTTGTCAACATGTATGTAGTACCGTTACATATTACGCAGTGTTTGAACAAGAGGGGTCTAGGGGCCCTTGTGGTTTGGATCTATGGACTAGGGCTGGGACGGGTAACTCAGGTACTCAGGTCGGGTGAGTGCTGACTAGGACCCAGGTACCCTCAGGACTACCCGGAAACGTGGTTAGTCACAAGATATATTGTTTAATGACAAAATATATCTAGAACTCTATGTCTCTATGTCTTGTCTAACTACAAGTCATTAATTGTCGCAGTTCTTTCTGACTACTACACCCATTCCTTCTGGCTTTATGTTTAAATCAAAATAAAACTTCTGTCAACTTCAGTGTATGCATGACCAGATCGTTTTGTATGTGTATCTAAACACATTTTGCCAGGGCTACAGTCAAACTTTTCCCATTTGGACAGTTTATACCTACCTCTTGAGATCTACAACGGGTACCCGGGTAGGGTCGGGTAATAGCGGGGAGGATACCCGGGTAGTAAATTTGGACTGGTCCCAGCCCTACTGTGGATCCTCTAAAAAGTCTAAGGCTTTAACGATGAACATGATTATGATTAGGCTTGTCACAAGGACACCTTGACTATCAGGATTTGACTCAATCATTGTAAGGGATATCAACATCAGTATTGATAAATGACTATTAAAATATAACGTAAGTTGCCACTGTTCAGAAGTGTTGGTACTCACCAGTGTTGCCTCGTCACTTTCTAATTTTTTACTTAGGTTTCCGCCAATTCTGATTTAAATGAGGTTGCACACTGTAACCTGCGAAGTCTAGAAACCAAGCCTTCTGGACTGAAGTGAAGCCTGAAAATCAAGGTGTACTTGTTGTAATGCTGATGCTAAAAAGATTTAATGAGTCCCTGGATTCAAGTTTTGTATGTTGCAGCGAAAATCATCCATGTTTAACGTGCTTAAGGAGGCCAGATACCCGATATCCCACTGCAAAGTGACATACTGTTGACCACGAATAATCTGGATGATTTCACTGAGAACATTTCACTTTGACAGTATATTAACATGGCTACCCTGTATATCAACCAGTCTTAGCTAATCAGAGTTGTTGATGATCCAATCTTTTCACTTTGTCAGTGTATTAAAATGGCTACCCTGTATATCATCCACTCTTAGCTAATCAGAGTTGTTGATGATCCGATCGTTTCACTTTGACAGTATATTAACATGGCTACCCTGTATATCAACCAGTCTTAGCTAATCAGAGTTGTTGATGATCCGTGACCCATGAAGATCGGGGGTAGAATAAATCTTCAACAACCCATGCTTGCCATAAAAGGTGACTATTCTTGTTGTAAGGGGGGACTAACGGGATCGGGTGGTCAGGCTCGCTGACTTGGTTGATGCATGTCATTGATTCGAATTGCGTAGATCAATGCTCATGACGTCAATCACTCTATTGTCTTGTCCAGACTCGATTATTTACAGACCGCCGTCATATAGCTGGAATATTGCAGAGTGCAGTGTTAAACAACAAACAAATAATTAGAGTTGTTGAGGATATGATCTTCTCCGTCAAGAGTGACAGGCTGTGTGAAGGATGTGTAGCTCTGTTGCATATCCATGGCAATGAGTGCCAGTATTGTTTCCTGGGATATGTGCTAGTTTAGGACAGTAGACAATATTCCCTTCGACAAACTCTCACAAAGACAGTTCATTTGTTTACCAAAAAAACACACTACCTGTAAAATTGTCCTGTTTCTAAGGGAGATAACCCTTCCAACTCTAAATGTTCAGTCAGTCAAAATCGGCATTATTCTAATCTTTGTTCACAAACATCATTTGTTTTAGTATGTGAATTTCTCTACCATTTCACAAGCTTTTACATAAAACTGAATAATCATGATAATATGGCCTTTGATTCTCTTACTGCCCCCGAGCCTGCTGCTTTGGTAAATATTTAAAATACACTGACAGCTGAGCTGGTAAAAGAACTGTATGTTCCTCCAGATGGTAGCAAGGAATTGGTTTTATCCCATGATACAAAGAAGCAGAAAGTCATGGAAAGAGTATTGAAATAAATATTGACATGGAATGGTCTCAAAATATGTCATTAAGTAATTTGTTTCGGTTTCTGTATTTCAATAGAAGCATGTCACCTTGTAAACAAAAACAAATGTGTTTCATCCGAAAATAAATACATGATACAATTTTTTTAAATTGCTATTTGATATGGAAATATATATTTAGCAGTGATTGTTTTCAAGGTGTATACTTAACGTTATCTGACAACAGGCTTTATGCTTCAAGTTGTGTGTGGATTCATGTTAGAATTTGTTCCAGCAACCTATGCTGGCCGTAAGAGACTTTGTGGATTGCGTGTCATCGTATCCCAACAGCATGGGATGTTGCTCATGACATCAATCAATTATTGAAAGGTCACCGTCATATAGCTGGAATATTGCTGAAGGTAGGGTTAAACATCAAAAGAATAGAGCCAAAATTTATCTCCAGGAACCCCTGCCTTTGATGAGGTCCCTAGAAGGAGGCCCCGGTGCCCTAGGCACACTTGCACAAAGATGATCGTAACTCCCATACTTTAACATAGGTTTACGACCCGTGAAGATTCCGGGGTAGAATAGGTCTTCAGCAACCCATGCTTGTCGTAAAAGGTGACTAATGGGATCAGGTGGTCAGGCTCGCTGACATGGTTGATGCATGTCATCGATCCCAATTGCGTGGATCGATGCTCATGATGTCAATCACTGGATTGTCTTGTCCAGACTCAATTATTTACAGACTGCCGTCATATAGCTGGAATATTGCTGAGTGCAGCGTTAAACAACAAACCAACCAACCAACCAACCAACATAGGTTTACAATAGTCTAATCTCTAAGATCGCTTTGTGCAAGGGGGCCCAGATGCCCAGGTGGATTGTGTGTCACTGTACACCTGCCTTCGTGGTGGGTAGTTGCTCACTCTATTAACCACTAGATTGGGGGTTGAGACCTGTTACGCTGCGAACCACATTGGTATTGTCGCAGCTGGCAGTCCTGAAACCCACTCACTCATCATGCTCATTCCCAACTATTGTTTGTATTTCAGGAGCTGTTCAAGACAGTGGCCAGGTGCATTTCTCATAAAGTAGTGGAGACAACAAAAGGACTGCCTACAACTGGTACGATACTAAACGTTTGCTCTCAGTGTATTCTGTATCATTCAGTTCCATCTCTGCCTCTATGGTCTAGTGGTAGAGGGTCCACCCGGAGAGTTGAAGATGGGGGTCCCGGGACGTTGTATGTTGTTGAACTTTTAGCCTTAACATATTGATTCTGCCTCATCCAGTCGTGTTTGTTAATAGTGCTTCGAACATATATTGACTGGCTCCCTTGTGGATACATAGTCTGCCAAGAGAGCGGAATATGATTGTTTCGATCCCCGGCTGCGTCATACCAAAAGATGTTTAAAGATGGGTACTTGTTGTTACCCCGCCTGTCGCTTGGCATTAAAGGGCTAAAACAAGGACTGATCGGTTTGGAGTCGTCATTCTGTGTCTGAGTGGGGTATTCATGTTAAACTGTGGCATGGTATCTCAGTGGGGTAGCACTATAAATCAGCATCAGTCAAACAGCCAAACGGGGGCACAGGTGGCCCAGTCATCTAAGGCGCCACGATTCACTGTGCAGAGTTGCGTCCCTTGGGCACGCCAGAAACCTATGACTGTGGGTTCGAATCCCGGTGGGCCCTAATTAGGTTTCTAAAATTGTCAGCACCATACCCGTGCTCGTAGGTTTTACCGAAGTGGTAAACATCTTAGACCTGCATCACTTTGGGCTTTCCTCCCAAATTAAGCTGACACGCTGCGATATAACTGGAATACTGTTAAAAGCGGCGTTAAACCCAACTCACCCACTCACTCAAGCAGCCACACACACATGCATGCACGTCACTATATTAGCACAATGGTCTTGGACGCGTTTCACCTCACCAGTTCCATCATGACTCTGTTGGGAGGAATTCCAGCACAGAATAGGCACAGAACCCATGCTTGTAACATGTGTAGTAAGAGCAGGCTAAGATATGATTGGGTGGCGGCCAAATTCTATCTGGATGATGAACATGGAACGCAACTACATGAATGGTTGCTGATGTTATCAACTACTGGTTTGCTTGGCTCAGATTGTGATACAGCTGGAATAGTGTCAGCTATGGCGTAAAACAGTATTCATCCACTCACTTGATTCCATCGTGTCCGCAGCTCAATGGGAGTGGAGGTTCCTTCCTTGTCATTATAGCAGGGGAGAATTTCATGATTGGCTGTATAATGATCAATTTGACAAAGTTGCTATGAACCTAACTATGCTGTATTTTGTTGAGCCTCATAGGTGAGGTACTCAAATATGGCTTTAGTTTACTTCCAGGGATAATATGAAAGATTAGCTGACCATCAGCTTTCACAAGTGGCCCATAGTTTGCGTCAATATTATACTATTATAGACAGCGTTAGAAATTGGCACTAGTCCTATCCTATGGTCCTTGCTAAACTGGCCAATAGTTAAGGTATACTAAGGACTAGTAGAAATTTGCTCTTCAAAGGGGTTTTGCTGTATGTTATCTTTATAAGGACTAGGTAGTGGGGAATGTTCGAGTAATTCTCCATTCTTTAAAAATAATGGAGCCAAGTCCCATTATTTTTAAGGAATGGAGACTTACGAAGTTATAACCCTACTTCCAAAACATCCCTACTTTAACTCTTTGACAAAACATTCTCTTGTGGAAAATATTTGAAAAATAAACCAGAGTTCTTTGTAGCCTGAATTTAAACTGTATTAGTCGCCCTTGCGTGATGCATGATACGCCAAACTCCGCCTCAAGCTGATACATACAATGCTTGGTACATGGCTCTTCATAATTTAGTGGGGCCCTAAACTAGTATTTTATCAATCGCTTGCATAGGGACTATAGGAGTTTTTGTCTTGTCAAGGGTTTATTTCATTGCTTTAAATATGAAAATGAAAATTGTAGCCAGCTTTAAGACAACATTATATACATATTACGTTTTGAGTTTGTTAGGATAAGGCAAGTATTTCATAACGTTTAAAAGTTAATTTCACATTTAGTTAAATCAACCAAAGCGGGTTTGACCCCTGCTTGCAACACGTTTTCTAACAAAATTTGAAATTGTTCACTATAAAAAAAATAGTTCAGTCTAGGCAAAGTGTAAATGCACTGATATTTTGTTTCAAGATAATGTATAATTCGCAAACAACAGTCCATTCCTGAAAAATAATGGAGCATTCAAACAATAGAATGACATCACAGATGTGTTTTAATGGTCTGTTAATTTCTATCACTGATAGACAGTGATTCAGTGGTCAACTTTGAGGAGCCATCATACTGACCTAGAATTATGACCACTTTTAATATTCCAGTGAAAAATAGGTCCCTTTACAAAGGTCCATTGCATCACAGGGACGTCTAGCTCCCGTGCCAAGGGGAAGAATAGGTACCCTGAGTCCCAGGGAAGAAAAGGTCCCCTGTGTCGGGGAAGAGTAGGCCCCTGATATCCCGGGGAAGAGTAGGCCCCTGGTATCCCAGGGAAGAATAGGAACCTGTGTCCTGGGGAAGAATAGGTCCTCAGTATCCAGGTAAAGAATAGGTCCTCAGTATCCAGGTAAAGAATAGGTCTCTTGTATCCTGGGGTAGAGTAGGTCTCCTGTATCTAGGGGAAGACTAGGTTCCCTGTATCTTTGGGAAGAATAGGTCTCCTGTATCCTGGGGAAGAATAGGTCCCCTGTATTTCAGGGAAGAGTAGGTCCCCTGTATCCTGGGGAAGAATAGGTCCTCTGTATCTCAGGAAAGAGTAGGTCTCCCGTATCCCAGGGGAATAATAGGTCCTGTGTATCCCAGGGAAGAGTAGGTTTACTGTATCTCAGGGAAGAAAAGGTCCCCTGTATCTCAAGGAAGAAAAGGTCCCTTGTATCTCAGGGAAGGATAGGTCCCCTGTATCTCAAAGAAGAATAGGTCCCCTGTATCTCAGGGAAGAAAAGGTCCCTTGTATCTCAGGGAAGGATAGGTCCCCTGTATCTCAAAGAAGAATAGGTCCCCTGTATCTCAGGGAAGAAAAGGTCCCTTGTATCTCAGGGAAGGATAGGTCCCCTGTATCCTGGTAAAGAATAGGTCCCCTGTATCCTGGTAAAGAATAGGTCCCCTGTATCCTGGTAAAGAATAGGTCCCCTGTATCTCAAGGAAGGATAGGTCCCCTGTATCTAAAAGGAGAAGGTTCCCTTGTCACTTTTATTTAGATGATGGGGATTGTTGCTCAGCCCTGGCTGTGTAGATTGTTGCTCAGCCCTGATGGTGTGGATTGTTGCTGATGCCTTGATGATGTGAATAGTTGTTCATGCCCTGATGGTGTAGATGGCTGCTCATGTCTTGATGGTGTAGATTGTTGCTCATGCCTTGATGGTGTGGATTGTTGCTCAGCCCAGATGGTGTAGATGGTTGGTCATGCCCTGATGGTGTAGATGGTTGCGCATGCCCTGGTGGTGTAGATGGTTGCTCATGCCCTGATGGCGTAGATTGTTGCTCATGCCTTGATGGTGTAGATGGTTGCTCATGCCCTGATGATGTAGATTGTTTCTCATGCCCTGATGGCGTAGATTGTTGCTCATGCCTTGATGGCGTAGATTGTTGCTCATGCCTTGATGGCGTAGATTGTTTCTCATGCCCTGATGGTGTAGATTGTTTCTCATGCCCTGATGGTGTAGATGGTTGCTCATGCCCTGATGATGTAGATAGTTGCTCATGCCTTGATGGTGTAGATTGTTGCTCATGCCTTGATGGTGTAGATGGTTGCGCATGCCCTGATGGTGTAGATGGTTGCTCATGCCCTGATGGCGTAGATTGTTGCTCATGCCTTGATGTCGTTGATGGTTGCTCATGCCCTGATGGCATAGATTGTTGCTCAGCCCAGATGGTGTAGATGGTTGCTCATACCCTGATGGTGTAGATTGTTTCTCATGCCTTGATGGCATAGATTGTTGCTCATGCCTTGATGGTGTAGACTGAGAGGCTGGTGTGATATTGCCTGAATATTGTTGTTTGCCAAGTTGAACAAGATAAATGTAAGTACATGCTATTTTCTCAATGTAGCATCAAGAATTCTTAAGCTGTTGAAAGTTTAATGGCCTCAAGTGTATTGAACATAACAAAGATGTCTTGGTTAGGTATCATGTCATTCCTTAAAAACAAAGGTGTCAAGTTTTCATGTCTGGATTATATTGTCTCATGACCTAACTACAAGGACATACTTGTCGTAAGATGCGACCAACAGGATCGGATGGTCCAGCTCGCTGACATGGTCGATGCAGGTCCTCATATCACAATTGCGTGGATCGATGCTCATGATGTCAATCACTGAATTGTCTGGTCCAGACTCGATTATTTACAGACCGCCATCATATAGCTGGAATATTGCTGGAGTGCAGCGTTAAACAAAAAAACAAAAACCAACCTAGATACATCGTATCTTGAGACGTGTACTGCCTAATTGGCAACAACATCATCTGTGGAAGACTGCCCGTCCTTCTCTGCAATATGCATTACAAAAGTGTGTTAACATCAGCTGGAGTGACTGTCAAAACACTTTCCACCTATGTCTGCATTTCCAGAATCTCAAATGTCACAGCGACCTCATCTAAAAGCATGTGCTATAGAACATACAATTCCTTCATGTGTAATACTTCTTAAACCGACTGCAGCATCTGTTTACAATCTAAATATTCCAAATGTTTCTGTTTATCCTAGTATGTTGGCTTAATCACAATTTCCCTTCAAAGTTTGTGTTTCCTGGTTGGGTAGCCTTCTATCCCCATTCGATCAGGAGGATGCTTATTTAATTATGATGAAGAGAGAGATGTGAGCGAGCTCTACACCTACACAACTGCACTATTTTCACCCTCTCAACGTGAAGTGAGGCCGCTTTGTTGCTTCAAAATTACACTTTGTATTCTTTGTTTAGAATTAAAAAAATGAGTAACATGATAAATTTAAGTAGTTATCCTGATGTTAATTTTGATATTTTACGTTTAAAGTAATTAATCTAATCTATGTAAGACCAAGAATTTCAACAAATAACTTTCCTAATTAAAATGGTCATAATGTTAATGAATATGCATTAACTGCATATCAATTTTATTAGGAGGATTTATTTTACTTCTTGTATGTTCGTGCAGTTAACTTCTGACATCATTAGGGGCGGTCGGGTAGCCTAGTGGTTAAAGCATTCGCTTGTCACGCCGAAGACCCAGGTTCGATTCCCGACATGGGTACAATGTGTGAAGCCCATTTCTTGTGTCCCCCGCAGTGATATTGCTGGAATATCGCTAAAAGTGGCGTAAAACCATCGCTAAAAGTGGCGTAAAACCATACTCACTCACTCTGACATTATTAATCAGAAAACATGTTGCAGAAAGTATTGGAACAGTGAAGCTGTGTCAGATAGGGTATTTGAGCACACCTGAATAAAAGGTCATGTGAGCATGTGTGTTGCGTTATCTGTCAATCATCCATTTCTGATAATCTGTTTCATTTTCTCCTCTGAAACTTAACAGTGTAATATAAATTAATTTGAAGTTTACACGTTATACAGCTTTTCCATTCAGTAGTGTATGAACGACACAATTTGACGTTCTTAAATTTTTCACGAGACTGTATTCTTGAAATGACGTAAACACTGATGGACTACTTCCACATTCCTGGGGAAAACTCCTGGGAATTCACTTTTGTGAATTCACTTTTGCGAATACTTACAAAAGATTCCTTTCTGATCATGCAGACCCTTTAATCTTTAACTTAGCGTTTTAGCATACATTGAGAATCGTCAGAGAGTTAGACAGCATGATCGTTCACAAATATCCTCACTACAAACCACCCTAGTGAAGAAAAAGTAGAAATGCACACCCAGTATCGTAGTATCGACTCGATCCGTGTCTAGACTGACAGTTACAGTCTACATCAATCTTTAGTCTCTATTTGTCACATCATTATAATCAGCCAACTGATCCATGATAACTGACATGCAACCGCCACAGTTTCATTAAAAAGGTCGGAAATTTCTCCCGTCACGGTGGTCGTGTCGGCCAGTTTGACGTCTTGTACTTGATGTAAATGTATTACGAGGCGCTGTCATTGTGACTGCCTTGTTGAGGTAGTTCTTATCAGACCTTTCTCACTCAATGTTGATATTACTTGAATACATGTCATGTAAACAAACTACAACAGATGTTCCTGTAAAGCAAGTTGAGCATTCATAGGCTCATGCCACCCCTCTTTTGGGGGAACTCTTTTATTCCGAGAAACAGCTGGTTGTTGTATGGATGTGAGTGTAATCATGAAGTCAAGTGTATAGATCTGGTGCTACATCCCTCGAGGTATAAAATGCTGATATAAGCTCTGACGTTCATACAGTTCATACAGTTTGGCCCTTACTCTATGAGTGAGTGAGTGAGTTTGGTTTTACGCCGCTTTTAGTAATATTCCAGCAATATCACGGCGGGGGACACAAGAAATGGGCTTCACACATTGTACCCACTTACTCTATGAAGGTTCATACTCCAGTGAACTCACACAGTGAATTCAATTCTTTAATGGTCATGATTCTTCTGTCAGCCACAACAGCCATATTGCAAATGACAAGGACTAAGGTTTTTTTTGCAATAGAATGAGGTTTGCAGAATAACAGTTGTTTTTGGTCCTATGCGATTTGTTATCAACATATATCCTATCAATATAAACTATTTATGCTTTTTGTCACTTCAAGACTTTTTGACTTTCAAGACTTCAGCAAGCCTCAGAGTTTCAATGGTGATTGGGTAGCCTAGTGGTTACAATGTTCGCTCCATTCGCCAAAGACCCGGGTTCGATTCCCGACATGGGTACAATGTGTGAAGCCCATTTCTGGTGTCCCCCGCCATGATATCGCTGGAATATTGCTAAAAGCGGCGTAAAACCATACTCACTTAATAACTCAAAGTTTGAAACTTTCATCAACTTGTGTTGATATGTTTGTGTATCCAAAGTAACTCAGGTGAAATTCTATAGCTTGAATGTTGCTGTTGTTGATTGACATAAAATTGCATTCACTCACTGTTTATCTGTTTTGTTTTCTTTTCTGCAGGTAAAGAGGAAACAAAGCGTCTTGTCCGGGAGTTCATGGAAGAACATCGAAAGGTGACCTCCATGAAGGACCTCACGGGCTGGCTGTGACTGGAGGCGCTGTTGGTCAGCCTCTTCTTTATGCACATTGTTAATAGCATTTCTATAACTGCATTTACAGACATGTAAGAACTATTACATGTTTTGTTATCTTGCTGTTGTCTGTTTATGAAGTGGAGCTGACATTGTTATCTGTTGACCTGAAGGTCTTCGTGTTCACTTTGGCATGTCCATGTGCTAATGTCAGCAAATATTCCAAGCTTTATTGCTAGCTGAATTCGTAGTCATTGGGGTTATTGTGTGAGGAATTTAAAGCATACTGTCTAAATCCTTTTAGTTTTTGAGGAAACTGTGACACTGCATATCTGGGTCTTTTGCCAAACTAATGCACTGAACCACAGAACTGCACCTCCTACCAAAAAGTCATCTGTTTAAAGTGGATGATGTGTTTGTTCCTTGGTTTTGCCGTCAAAGACAAAAGAACAATTACATTGATGGATTTAGTTCAAGGCATTATCATTTGATTATCATGGACTTTGACAGTGGAGTCATCCTCTTCAAATGTACATATGTGTATTATGTCGACACTATTGTTCTTGAGCAATAAAAATATAGGTACTATTCTATTTGAAAATCAGGTCACATCATCATGGTTAATGGCTGGCTCCAAACAGGTCCTCACAACTCTATTGCTTGTCAATAGAGGCCCTGAAAAGGATTCTGGCTTAGAAGTGAGGTCTGGTTCACTAACTTGGTTGATTGCCTGTTTTTGTACCCCAATGACTGCTCGTGATATCAATCTCTAGACATCTTCCCGAGGCAAGAGAGTTAACTGACTTTAAAAGTCCAGTTTCCACCCTTGGTCGATCGTAGCGCCACCAGTGGCTATTATGAGTTATGTCCTTTCTATGCCTCTCCTATTGAATAATAAGATTCAACCTCTCGTATGACTTGCATTTGCTTCAAACAAAACGAGGGCGCCCAGTCAAGACGATCTGATTGATAATCAAGATCTATATTGTGATAAAACGACTCTTACATCGCGAAGTGCATCAAATCACATGAGCACCTTGATTAAAAGCATGAAAGATTTAGAAAGTATCTGTTGACGAGTTAGCGGTGCACATGCGTTGCAAATCCTGCAGTCGACCGAAATCTGCATGACACTTTACTAACCGGATTTCGATTTCAGTGCGCGATTTTGATTGGACTATGCATAGACGCGTTAGTCCAGCCAAAATGTAACTCCATAATACCAGCCTAGTTCGGCAAGGGTGGAAACTGGACTTTTATAGTCAGTTAACTCACTTGCCTCAGGAAGATGTCTCTAGGCTGTGTGGTCCGGACTTGGTAATTTACAGGTCACTGTCATAAAGCTGGAATATTTCTGAATGCAGCAGCAAACAACCAACAAACAAGACCATGTGATGTCTACGTGGGCAGTCAGTCAGTCAGTCAGGCTTGATGACATGGTTGATTGTGTGTCATCGTACTCAAGGTAGTGGAAGGGTGCTCTTAATGTCAGTCGCTGGTTTATCTGGTCCAGACTTGGTTATTTACATACCACTTTCATGTAGCAGGAATTTTGCTGATTAAACAGTAAAACAACTAAACAAATATATTATTTCAGGGTGGAAAATATTGACCACAAATAAAGGCATTTTGGAAGCTAATTCTTCCACTTCAATTATTTAAAAACTTGAATTTATTAATCCAAGTTATTTTGTGTAAACCACATCCCATGTATGGTTAAGACTCTTTTCTTTTTGATAGATTTGAGTTTAGTCAGAAACAGTGCACATGGTTTATTATCATGATAAAGCTGTTTAATTGTACATGTATAACTGAATTTCTTGGTACAATTAATATGATTGAGTCATAATGTGTATGTATTTATGTTACTGCTGTTTTTTATTTGCTTACACACATTGAAGGTAGAGCTATAACAGTTTTGTTATGCATTTTGTTATATGTTTCATGGGACACCTTGCATTTGATGAACAAATACTCAACACATACTATCGGTACTGCGGTACAACAGGCTGTGCAGGAGGATGGCCTTGATCTGCAAGCAGTTACACATTCATCCCAATGACAGCCCTTGGCATCCTGAGGCACGCACTGCCTATTAGACTAAAGCCCTGCAATTTGACAGCAGTCTGTAAATAATGAGGCTGTCATGGGTGGCCAAGTCGTCGAAGGTGCTGCAATTTGCTGTGCAGAGTTGCATCCCTTATACATGCCAGAAACCTATTATTGTGGCTTCGAATCCTGGTTGGCCCTGATTGTGTTTCTAGGTCTGTCAGCATCATACCCATTCTCATGGTTTTAATAAAGTGGTAATCGTCTGAGACCTGCATCACTTTGGGCTTTCATCCCACATTAAGCCGACACAGTGATATAACTGGAATACTGTTCAAAGTGACGGTAAACCCATCTCACTCTCACTCCCTGGTATCTCATCACAGAATCGGTGCTTCTGGGTTTAACAAGATGGGTAAATGTGTATGACTTCATTTTGCTCTTTCCTTATAAACATTTATTTGAGTTGTGCTATTGATAATGAAAACTAATTCAATACTGAAGATGTATTGATATATGCTGTGTTATCCAGGAAGGAGACTCTGTTATCGATTTAATCTCAAAGGCATGCCAACATAAAAATATATTCCAGTTCATGACTCCTGAACCTTACAACTGTTATTATTCTTATTTTAGGGGTGGTTGGGTAGCCTAGTGGTTAAAGCGTTCGCTCGTCACGCCGAAGACCCGGGTCCGATTCCCGACATGGGTACAATGTGTGAGGCCATTTCTGGTGTCCCCTGCCGTGATATCGCTGGAATATTGCTAAAAGCGGTGTAAAGCCATACTCACTCAATTATTCTTATTTTCATGGGATACCAGTAATGAATACAAGATGTCAAGGAATTTTCACCTGATGCATTTCTGGGAACATTTTGATTTCGGAGAAAGATTCTGATAAACTAAGGGAAAAGCTTAGGCAGAAGAAAACAATGGGTGATTGCATTTGCCAAATAAGATCTATCATTACAGATGATGAATGTCTCTGTAGGATACAATTTTGTGTTTTCGAGTAAATCATGCATAGGTTCTTAGGTAATGTCCTGTGTAAAAATTGAAATATTCCGTTTGATAATGATGTTGGCTGAAGACATGTATTGGGAAAGTCTCGTCCATTTCATTTAAGGCAACAATGGTTTGCCAATATGGTACATTAATGTAGACACATTGTGCACAGCCATCCAAATAACAATCAACAATGTCTAAGGATGATTAAAAAAGTTAGATATACATTACCTAACCGAAAGTCATTTGTCTAACAACCTTCCTCACAAAGTTATTTATGGCCACTATTCTACTCAACCATTTTTGTTAAAAATGTAATGAAATTTGGTATGTATGTAGTTTGTTGTAGGACTCATCATAGTATATCTGTATTTTTCGATATTTTTAATTTTGACCTTGATTTGACCTTTTCACTTTGGCCATGCTCCTAAATTCTCTCAAAATGCATTTCTTTGCACTGTAAACATCATCTCCTCAGAAACCACTTGACCAATGAGGTGAAAACTTTACAGTTCTATTCCCACTATTGATAACCCAGTTTGTTCAATAGATTCTGAATCTGATTTTCATTTGACTGCCATGGTAACCACTTTGAAAAAGTTATTTCTGGCAATTCAAAACGATATTTCTGGTTATTTTTGCAATGTTTTACTTTTCAACTTTGTTGCTCTGTACTTATCTCAGAATGCATATTTGACTCTGTTCTTCTCTGAAATTGCAAGACTCTGTGAGTTGACCTTTGGCATGTATCCTTTTTATGACAATTTTGTTCAAATCATTTGAATATTGATGCATAACATATTTGAATATTAATGCTGACACTTTTGTCAAGTGTCCCAGTTAACTGTTGCAACAAATAGAGTGAACAGCCACTACACCAAGATGAAAGATCAGTGGGGAGTTTTGATATAGAATATACATATACCGGTATCAGGGGTTGTTGTCATTTGTAATTTCACATACATGTATATAGTCTAAAAAGAGTGTTGGCAGTAGGTAAGCTATGGTATCTGACAAAAGCTTCTGTTATAAGGTGTACCAGACCCTGTTTCATTTTGTTTCATATCAGAGTTTTACATATTGTACAAAGTTATTTTGATACCTTACAGACTTTTTGCAAGCCAAAGAATATGATTTTAGAGTCCAACGTGCAATATGTATTTCCTTGTAGAATTGAGTTGCTATTAGGTGCAGAAACTCTTGCTCTAATCTCTTAGACATAGATACGTTTTTTTAGTTTGCAGTGTTGAAGCGACCATTAGTACATTAGTTAAACCCTCTGCACCTCCTGCAGTCAATCCCAACTGCCTCAACCCCATCTACTGCTCACAAAAATTCTGGCAAGGTTTCCTTTGATTGAAGAAGTAACCTTGGTAACCTCTTGGATAGTTTTTTGTATTCAATGGTGACCAGATGTATGATAATACAAGTCAGTATAAAGGTGGCTTGGGAACCCAGTGCACTATTACCAGGAATGGCTGGATGATTCGAATCCCAGTTTTGCCACGAATATGCCAGGACAGACGTCAGCACCATACCTGGATTTCAGCAGAGTGGTACCCATAAATGTCTGTCTATGACCTGCATCACTTTGGGCTTTCATCCTGTGGTCTTGATACACTGTTAATTGACTTTAAACTTTATTTACTCAAAGGTGAAGTCTGGAACTAAAGTTTCTCATGGTGCTGCATATATGTTATAAAAGTTAATGTTGAACACCTGGCAAGGGAATCATGTAAGGTGTGTGCACCAGTATTAATGATTAAATGTGCAATCTGTGAAGCTATTATAGTTGACTTCAATATGTTTTTGTGTTTATGGAGGTTTAAATAACAACTGGTGTGGACACAGTATGGATTTACACATTATGCACTCCATTAGTTTTACATTTCTACCTCCATGCAAACACATTTTGTATCAATAAATCCACAAACATAACATCACAGATTGCTTATTTAATTATTAACACATAAAATAATGGGTCCCAAGTGTGCCAGTGGATGTTTGATTTATATTCAGTTTGTGGGAACATAAACACAACATAAAACGTGTGGTTAGCCATGGAATGTCATGGAAGCACTTTGGAATGTATTTATTCACATTTTACCACAATCTTCAGCATAATGCCTTGTCATTGGAAATATCTTGTGATTTTGGACCATTTGGTGCTGATGCTTGACTTAACACATCAAGACAATCTGAACCATTTGTGCTCAGTTTTATGTATGTGACTTTAACTGAAGAAAAGGTACATTTGAGTTGTAAGTGCCATCATTTCTGCCACATTAACCTTCCAATTGTGTGTGTAGGTCTGTTAAACTTGTTTGATTACTATTATCTTAAACATTATCATGTAAGACTGCAAATAAAGTTAAACACATAAAATATTAAATGTTTTTCGGGCACATTTTCCTCAAAAGGGAGGAGAGCGATAGGACATTTTATTTTTTTAACAAAAGGGATGCAAGGTGAATTGTTTTTTTTGGACGAATAATACCAACAAACACAACTGGGCACACATTAAATGCAGCGTCCCTTTAATACAGTGTTATTTTTCAAACATATTTAATGGATAACTAATATGATCTGGGAAATTTGAATCTTTTTATTGGCAATAAAAATGCCTTGACAGTAGTGTAAAAGGTGACATGCTGATATATGCCTGAGAAACGTGTCATTTTTCTTTTAGCCTAAGTTACCATGTTATTTATATTTATACTCTGCAAACACAAGTCTTCATTCGTACATGATAAACAACCTGATTTTGCCATGTTGCAATATTGTTGTAGTTAGTGTAAATAAAACGGTATACCAAAAATATTGGTGGTACTTGAATACCTGAGGGTTTATATGTAAATACATCGTTTCTGATACCATTACACTTCAAAATAAATAATAGATGCACATTTAGTGTTCTGTTGTTCCTTAAAATATGTGAAGCACTCAAAGCATGACTTTCAAGAATGCTTATTCTGATTGGTCAAATAGGATTAAAGCGAGGTATATATTTCCATTCGATACCTCAAATTAGAGTTGCCTTTACACACAAAGGCATTGCGTATGAATACATCAATCTAGCCATAGCACACGCATCGATGCCTACAACAATGGCTGCCGATAACCCATTAGTATTGTATACGTTCGCGACTCATTGCTAGCTGTAATTCAGCACGTTAATGGTGGACATAATTACCAATCAGGCTTATCCTCTGGGTTCAGGCAATTGGTAAACGTCACAGCAACTATTTGGGCTGCCATGGTCACTGAAAAGTAACGGAAGTGTTGAGAGATAATCATTCTGTATATGTACTGGCGAGTTATTCCAAACCAACTGGTGCATAAGTACAACTTCAAAGTGGCTCTAACACTGTGAGAAATAAGTTAGTTAAGCTTTTTGTCACTAGTTCTGTCTTAGCACCTCTAAAATGGAAAATGGCATGTTGATTTCCGAGATAGGTCTTGGTTGATTCCAAGCAGTGCAAAATATACAACAGGGTGTGATGAATTTATACCAGAGACCTCAAAATATCTCTTTGTTATGGTCTCTGTTTATACGTACAGCTATGGAAGGTTATTTCAACTTCTTTTTGTAAAACTCTAGATTGTGTACGCATTAACTTGAACTAGTCAAGAATATGTTTGTTTGTTGTTTAACGCCGCACCCAGCAATATTCCAGGTATATGACGGCGGTCTGTAAATTATCGAATCTGGACCAGACAATCCAGTGATTGATATCATGAGGATCGATCCACGCCGAAGACCAAGGTTGGATTCCCGACATGGGTACAATGTGTGAAGCCCATTTCTGGTGTCCCCCGCCGTGATATTTCTGGGTAAAACCACACTCGCCCACTCACACATTAAAGACACACGTGAGTCAAGTCGCGTGGGGTATACGCGCGGTCCAGCTGGCTAAGGGTTGTAAAACCCATGACTGCGTCTAGATTTGTCAGTACCATACCCCTGCTCGTGGGTTTCAGTAAAGTGGTAAACCTCATGCATCACTTCAGGCTTTCCTTCCACATCCATCGGACATGCCATGATGTAACTGAAATACTGCTATTTTTAAGGTGATGTTACACTCAAACCACTCTTATTTATTGCTGGAAATTCCCAATGGTAGAAGACAAACATGGGTCACTGGGAGTATATTCTAACCTGAGGAACTTAAAAATTAGGGGCGTCCATTCATAAAATGACAGTGTGTATGCTCCATACTTGGTTTTAACATTGAGAAGCTGTAATCTTGATAAAAGCACATTGGAACCCCGCTTTGATTAATGTAGATGAAGATCCCAAACCTCCCGACAAATCAGCCCTCTCAGACCACCAGCAAAAGTCCCCAAGCCAAAAATGCAGTTTGACAAAGCCCAAATCCTTGCAAGTGAACAGCAGGACGTCACTAAAACATTTTAGCGAAAGCAATAAATTGGCCCAGAAAATGCGTGAAAAAAATAATTATGCTTCCGACAATTGGAAAAAAAGAGGAAATTATCGGCTACAAAAATATATTCTTGCAAGGCGTTTTTAGATAAAAATATTTAGGCTCATAGTTTTAATTTTAAAAATATGCGGTTTTGCAGCTGTCTCCTAAAAAATATTCCCAGCCCCACAAAGCAAAGTTTTACGACTAGTAAGTGACCATTGTTTTATACCGCCTATAGCAACATTCCAGCAATATCACAGTGGGCTCTCCAGAGATGTGCTTCATATAATTTACACACGTCGGGAATCAAACGAGGTAGCCTACTGGCTCTTTTAGTGAGTGAGTGACTTACGCCGCTTTCAGCGATATTCAAAAAATATCACGGCGGGAAAGAGAAATGGGCTTCACACACTGTACCCATGTGGAGAATCGAACCCGGGCCTTCGGCGTGACAAGCGAACGATTGAACAACTTGGCTACCGTACCGCATCAAATGGCCCGTTATGTAATACTGGAAATGAGCGAGTGAGTGAGTTGGGCTTAACACCGCTTTTAACAGTATTCCATTTATATCACGGCGTGTCAGCTTGATGTGGGAGGAAAGCCCGAAGTGATGCAGGTCTCAGACGTTTACCGCTTGGGACACAATGGGACGCAACTCTGCACAGCGAATTGCGGCGCCTAAGACCACCGGGCCACCCGCACTTCAACTACAGGAAATGTCATGTTGCAAAAATATGGGTATGAAAATTATCAGACATGTTCAAATGGTTAACAGGAATCCTTATTTCTTATGTTGGCAAGTTCGAGCACGAATAGGGGCGGTCGGGTAGCCTGGTGGTTAAAGCGTTCGCTCGTCACGCCGAAGACCCGGGTTCGATCTCCGACATAGGTACAATGTGTGAAGCCAATTTCTGGTGTCCCCCGCAGTGATATTGCTGGAATATTGCTAAAAGCGGCGTAAAACCATACTCACTCACTCACTCGAGCACGAATACAGCTTATTGGAGAGAGAGTGGTCGGGATGTCCCAGCCATTTTTTGACATTTTGTATCTTTACCTATACAAGTTATTAAACATGACGTGGAAACCCTCATTATCTTGCTGTGGGTCCCGGGACGTTGTATATTGTTGAACTTTTA
Organism: Haliotis cracherodii; assembly: GCF_022045235.1. Classification (NCBI taxonomy): domain Eukaryota; kingdom Metazoa; phylum Mollusca; class Gastropoda; order Lepetellida; family Haliotidae; genus Haliotis; species Haliotis cracherodii. The sequence continues at coordinate 25,421,546 of NW_027266341.1, read as the reverse complement.
GCTCTTAACTTATTGATTCTGCCTCATCCAGTCGTGTCTGTTAATAGTGCTTCGAACATATATTGACCGGCTCCCTTGTCTAGTGGATACATAGTCTGCCAAGAGAGTGGAAGATCGTTGTTTCGATCCCCGTCATACCAAAAGACGTTAGAAGATGGTATTTGTTGTTACCATGTCTGTCGCTTGGTATTAAAGGGCTAAAACAAGGACTGGTCGGGTCGGATTCAGTATACTGTGTCTGAGTTGGGTATTCGTGTTAAACTGTGGCGTGGTATCTCAGTGGGCTAGCACTATAAAATCGGCTTTAGTCCGGAGCAGTACAAGCACACACACACACACACACACAAACACACACACACACACACATGCAGAATGCAGAATCACTGGATTTTCTGGCCCAGACTCGATGACTTACAGTCCGCCCTCATTTAGCTGAAATGATCGCGGCGTCACACAGCAAACAAACAACAAAGGAATCTCGTTCAAAAATTAATCATGCGCCCCGTTATCAACGAAATCGCCACATTTACACAAGGGGTGTGTGTAAGGCAAACACAGTTTCATCTCGGCGAACGGAAACTTCTTGAAACTGAACACATACATCAGCGCAGCAAGGTGCTGTGTAAACAAATGAGAGACGGAATTAAATATAAATCCGAATGAACCCTCTCTCGTTGTATCGACTTTAACACCGAAAGACCGGCTACTTCTTATCGATGCAGCTAGACGTACGAGATGCTCCTTTTAAATTCAACTTCAAGTATTTACTATCATATAAGTATCTTAACCAGGTCGTTAACGGGTTGAACGCTCCGCGAGTTTCAGTCGATGTAGTCCGATTCCAATCCACTGTCTGAGAGGTGAGGTGAACTGGATTCAACGTCGCGTCTACGATTATTGCACTAACATGGCGACGTGTGTGTGTGTGTGTGCGTGCGTGCGTGTGTGTGCGTGCGTGCGTGCGTGTGTGTGCGTGCGTGAGTGCGTGCGTGTGTGCATGTGCGTGCGTGTTTGTGTGTGTGTGCGTGCGTGTGTGTGCGTGCGTGTATGTGCGTGTGTGTATGCGTGCGTGCGTGTGTGTGTGTGTGTGTGGAGGCTGGATATTGTTTCATCTACTGCTGCAAAACCAGATTTAAACAATGAGTCTATCTTTGAGCAATGCATGCTGGTCGTAAGACGCAATCAAATGGATCGTATGGTCAGGCTCAGTGACTTGGTTGATTGCGTGCCATCATGACCCAGTCAGCGTAAATCGGTGCTCATGATACTAATCACTGCTTTGTCTGTTCACAGCATTATTAAAACGTAAAATGTAGATTGCGACCCAATAATATTCCCATATTATATTCACATCATTAGAGCGATATTGGATCTTCACGATGAATACCATTGAACCAGACATCCCGTAGGTAGGTACTTACACTCCCTCCGTTATAGCCCACCGCTAATACAAGTTTATGGTCATGGTCCCGATCAACACGGCTTTGAAGTGAACCTCCTTGATCCGCCATCTAATCGCCATATCCATCCCTGCTAAGCTTGTAAATCGCTCACTTGAAAGTGTTAGTAACTGCCATTAAACATATCTTAGAGTTCGGGTATGAAGCGAGCGTCTTCCGTATATCCAAAAGGCAGAGTTGCATTTTCCAGACGACGCACGTTAGTAGTTCCACGTACGTCATGTGTGTCTTTTATGACAGTGATATCGTAACGTGAAGTTATGAAAAGTTTATTACCTAATCGACCGTAAATCTCCATTTTCTGGCACAGCGCCGTTATGCTTTGATTTCATTTTAGTGCAGTTTAACCCGAGAATGGTGTGTTTATATCTATTTCACGTCCCTCAAGATTCAAGGTAAATGAGAGTGCAGATCGAAGCGCCATTCCCTTACTGCCTCGCATCATGTAGGGTCGCTATTGCTGTGGCCGCTGTTGCTGGCTTCTGCGTGGAAGTAGTGATGGGCATGCTGGTTCAGATCATGTCAGGACAACGTCCCATAAGTCACTAGTCATTATAATCAGTCATTTGCATGGACTATGCTTATTGAGTGAGTGAGTGAGTGAGTGAGTTGGGTTTAACGCCGCTTTTATTCTAGTTATACCACAGCGTGTCTGCTCAATGTGGGAGGAAAGCCCGAAGTGCCTATTGTGAGATAGTTAGAGACAAACATGTCCTATCGACAAAGATTGAGAAAGATTTTCTGTAACTCGATATTTCGCTTTAGACAATGTTACGTCATGGCCCCGGCAGATTCTATATTTGGTCTATGGGTTTAAAGTAGCACCCAGCCTGTTTCTAAGTAGACACTCGATATAGTATTGATGGTCCCCTGTACTTCAAGTTAAGGAGGTTGCAATGATAGTTCCTGTGTTTATTAGCTGAGCTGCCGACCATTTGAAAGTTCTGGGGGGCTGGGGGGTGGGGTTGGGTTCGCTGGATATGCTGATTGTCCTGAAAAAAAATATGTTGTGACAAAAAGAGAAATGACGTATCTACTCCTAGACTTACACAAGTCACTCCGGCAATAATTAATTGTTTAAAGCATCATTTCTAGATTATATATATAATAAGAATAGGCTGTCACTCTAAGAGACTGGCGTCCACTTATCTAGACTTGCCTATTATGAGGATATAATTACCACACATCCTAGGACTTATCTTTCAGCACAGCCTTGGATCAAGGCTATGCTCCTCCTTTCACAGAGAAAAATAATTGTGTGTTTTGAAGCAGCGTTAAAAAATACACAAACTCCTACTTGTTCATATATTGTACCTCTGTTTGGACCCCAACTTGTGGGTTTTTTTCTGCGTGACGAGCAAACTCTGTAACAAGTAGTCTACTCTATAGCCCTTACCGATATAGTCTCTTAATCGCGGATAATCGCACACCTTTTTTTGTGTAGGCAAGAACTAAATACTTACATTATAGCACTTAGCATTTCACCGATCCCACATTTAAGAAAAAACGGATGTTTATGGTAGCCCGTCTTTACAAGCTGATTGATTCATTGCTTCATCATGTAGGTAGGTACACATGGTAATGCACTTTAGATCATACAAATACATGCAGTAGTATTATTAGCATATGTCAAGTTGAAACGGATGAAAGCAGTTCTCAAGAAGATGTGGAAGGATCGCGAGTTTCTGGGTACATGTTTCATAAGTGGCCCTACCTTGTACTTGTCAGACAGCCGGCTTAACAGACATCATGATATGAAAAACACATGGCTAATATAAAATTAATTAGTTATAAGAACTGTTTATTCCAAAACATATACGAGGGGCGTTCAATAAGTTTTGCAACTTGGGCATTCGTGTTTACATAAACAATGTCAACTTGTGGCAGGAGTGACACGTGTCATAACAAGTTCCAGACACAACAATAACTTAGATGTGATGGCTTCATTCACCTAAGGGTGGTCACAATCATGGATTCTCTCAAACATGAAATAAAGTTACTTACCAAGGAGGGATGCAAAGCAAAAGAAATCCATGATCGCATGTGTAAAGTGATAGGTAAGGATGCTACTGACTATTCCACAATTTGCCGTTGGTCTCTACAGTTTCAAAGGGGAAGGGAGTCCATAGACGATGACCCAAGGTCAGGCAGGCCTTCAGATGCCACCCAACCGGAAACCATTGCTGCCATAGAAAGAAGAATTTTGTCTGACCGACGAGTGAAAGGATCTGAACTTTCTGGGGAATTCCAAATATCTGTTGGAACTGTTGTAACCATTATTCATGAGCATCTTGGTATGTCCAAGGTATCTGCAAGATGGGTACCTAGAATCCCCAGAGCAGAACTGAAAGTTGTCGAGACCTCCTGGATCTCTATATAAGTGAATTTTGGTGAATGGAGATTATATTGAAAAATAACAGTGCAAAAGATATTCTGCGACTTGGTCTTATATTGAAGTTGAAAAACATATTCAACGCCCCTCGTAGCTCTGTTTCGGGGCTTTGAGATACGACCTTGGGATACTTTAGGGAGATGTTCTACCGCCGTATTTGTTTATGGGATTCACAGATATATATGTGGCTGGGTATTTGATCCCCATACGGATATCCAACTGACATCTGGTTATGCGCGGACAGCAAATCAACGTGACAAGGCAAACAAAAGAAGAATCACATAGTTCAAGGAGGATATACCATGTAAGCATTACACAACAGATGAAAACTGAAGTATTATGTCACGATTCAAATAGTTATTCATAATATAGCTGACACCATTTTCTTTATGCATGTTTTACTCATAAAGTATTATCGAAACACAGATCTCAATCTAAGCTAAGGAACTTAATTTGGAACGTGAGTTTTGTGGTCATTCCAATCTTTATTTAGATCAGGAACAAACTGTAATCTGACATCTCACCATACAGCTACACGTATTTATCTCAGGAAAACTATGTGATCGACAGTAACATGACATGTGGCCAGTCAGATATATTGTTAGGAACTATATGTAATCTGACATCTCACCATACAACTACACGTATTTATCTCAGGAAAACAATGTGATCGACAGTAACATGACATGTGGCCAATCAGATATATTGTTAGGAACTATATGTAATCTGACATCTCACCATACAACTACACGTATTTAACCCAGGAACACAATGTGATCGACAGTAACATGACATGTGGCCAATCAGATACATTGTTAGGAACTATATGTAATCTGACATCTCACCATACAGCTACACGTATTTAACCCAGGAACACAATGTGATCGACAGTAACATGACATGTGGCCAATCAGATATAATGTTAGGAACTATATGTAATCTGACATCTCACATTACAGATACACGTATTTAACCCAGGAACACAATGTGATCGACAGTAACATGACATGTGGCCAATCAGATATATTGTTAGGAACTATATGTAATCTGACATCTCACCTGACAGATACACGTATTTATCTCAGGAAAACAATGTGATCGACAGTAACATGACATGTGGCCAATCAGATATATTGTTAGGAACTATATGTAATCTGACATCTCACCATACAGCCACACGTATTTAACCCAGGAACACAATGTGATCGACAGTAACATGACATGTGGCCAATCAGATATAATGTTAGGAACTATATGCATCTGACATCTCACCATACAGCTACACGTATTTAACCCAGGAACACAATGTGATCGACAGTAACATGACATGTGGCCAATCAGATATAATGTTAGGAACTATATGTAATCTGACATCTCACCATACAGCTACACGTATTTAACCCAGGAACACAATGTGATCGACAGTAACATGACATGTGGCCAATCAGATATATTGTTAGGAACTATATGTAATCTGACATCTCACTATACAGCTACACGTATTTAACCCAGGAACACAATGTGATCGACAGTAACATGACATGTGGCCAATCAGATATATTGTTAGGAACTATATGTAATCTGACATCTCACATTACAGATACACGTATTTATCTCAGGAAAACAATGTGATCGACAGTAACATGACATGTGGCCAATCAGATATATTGTTAGGAACTATATGTAATCTGACATCTCACCATACAGCCACACGTATTTAACCCAGGAACACAATGTGATCGACAGTAACATGACATGTGGCCAATCAGATATAATGTTAGGAACTATATGCATCTGACATCTCACCATACAGCTACACGTATTTAACCCAGGAACACAATGTGATCGACAGTAACATGACATGTGGCCAATCAGATATAATGTTAGGAACTATATGTAATCTGACATCTCACCATACAGCTACATGTATTTAACCCAGGAACACAATGTGATCGACAGTAACATGACATGTGGCCAATCAGATATATTGTTAGGAACTATATGTAATCTGACATCTCACATTACAGATACACGTATTTAACCCAGGAACACAATGTGATCGACAGTAACATGATATGTGGCCAATCAGATATATTGTTAGGAACTATATGCATCTGACATCTCACCATACAGCTACACGTATTTAACCCAGGAACACAATGTGATCGACAGTAACATGACATGTGGCCAATCAGATATATTGTTAGGAACTATATGTAATCTGACATCTCACCATACAGCTACACGTATTTAACCCAGGAACACAATGTGATCGACAGTAACATGACATGTGGCCAATCAGATATATTTTTAGGAACTATATGTAATCTGACATCTCACCATACAGCTACACGTATTTAACCCAGGAACACAACGTGATCGACAGTAACATGACATGTGGCCAATCAGATATATTGTTAGGAACTATATGTAATCTGACATCTCACCATACAGCTACACGTATTTAACCCAGGAACACAATGTGATCGACAGTAACATGACATGTGGCCAATCAGATATATTGTTAGGAACTATATGTAATCTGACATCTCACCATACAGCTACACGTATTTAACCCAGGAACACAACGTGATCGACAGTAACATGACATGTGGCCAATCAGATATATTGCTAGGAACTATATGTAATCTGACATCTCACCATACAACTACACGTATTTAACCCAGGAACACAATGTGATCGACAGTAACATGACATGTGATTCTGGGGAGGACGACGTAGTTAAGTATGCCACGCCTGTTTTATAAGGCGATTAAAGAGCATCGGGTGCTGATCTGGCTGGTTGTGTGTCATCAAGCCCCGATGGCAGATGGTTGCTCACACTTTCTGTCACTGGTTCTCCTCGTCCAGACTCGATCATCTACTGGTCGCAATAACACCAACTACCGGGCAAAAGATGGCATACGCCCATGTCTGATGGTGGATTTAGATGAAACAAACCAGAAAATTTATAGGGTATCATTGCTGTGCTTTGGACCTACGTTTGCAGTGTTTCGGCGACTGTTTTCAGCCTAGTTACGTTTTGAAGACGTTTGTAATGTTTGGGTTAAATCCAATGTTCAAGTGTATTCTTTGCCTGGCAGTATAATTAGAATATTACTGACAGAGTCGTAAAAGACCAAGCCAACAAATAAATATACTTACCGGGACTGCACGTATTTAAGCCCCTCGTTTTTAGCCCACTTTTATGCCCATAGGTTTAAATTAAATTTAAAAATTGATTGATCTCCCATACCGGATATATTTCAACTTGGGTTGCAGCACGCTTCTTTTTGGCCAATTCCCAACAATACTGCACCTTAAGCGCTGTTAGAGGTGTTCCAAATTTTCTAGGTACATTGGACCCCTTATGCTGGTGATATTCTGGATAGTCAGTGTAACATTTTAAAGCAATTAACATACACGCACAACTGCGATATTGGTTTGTTGTTGAATTTTTGACATGTGTCATTTCAATTTTGCGTTCTTGACTCATAACTTTCAAGTTGAAAAAGAAAATCATGTCTTATGTTAAAGTTTTGCTCTCTCATTCAGTTAGTAAGTATTGTTTCATTACTCATTGGATATTCATTCTTCCTATTGTGTTTTGTCTCCTTTTCCATTTTAAAGCCCTGGGCTTAAATTTGGATAAAATGTTACTCAACTAAAACAGGCAATACCTGTAATTAAGCACAGGCTTAAAAAACGTGAAGTCCCGATATTATAACGTTTATTTTAAATTGACAGATCTGTATTCTGTTGTGAAAAGTATTGCGCGTCTGACAGTACCTTATATAATACAACACTGATACATACACTGATAAAAAAACCACAGACCACAGAACTGCCACGACTGACACTCGAACAACGCGAGCGGGCCCTGGGTGTGATACAGATTGGAGCCGACAATGCCCACGTTGCTAAAACTTTTTGTTGCTCCCGTGTTGCTGTAACTAACCTGATGCAACGTTACAGACATACGGGGCAGATATCAAACAGGCAAAGAACAGGCAGACACTGGGTAACAACGCCCAATGAAGACCGGTACTTGTGTACATTGCACCTCCAGAATCGATTCCTCTTAAGGAGCGGTCTGTATGAACAAAAGCTATATACCTTGTAGTCATAAAATGTATGGAATGTCTAGACTCTTAACTGCCATTACTTATAAGATACTGATCCCAATTATAAATCCCCATTGTATTGTAAATTGACTGTCTGTCATCCTGAATGAGCTGTGCAATATGTCACTGATTCTTTTTCTTTTTTTATGACTTAATCCGTGTCAGAGGAAGGCCTCACTCTTAGCCTAGCTAGGTTTGGGCTAGGTGCTCCGGGGCTCCAACACCATCACTACTATGACTTTGTGTTGACGTGACACATTGTGCTTCTTGTATACAGTAAACTACGGTTATAACGAATATGCTTATAACGAACTGACGGATATAACGAACTTACTTTTTTGGTCCCGACTATTTGTTGTAGTTATGCTGTATATATGCTTATAACGAACTACGCTTATAACGAACTAAAATTAGTAGTCCCTTTGAGTTCGTTATAACCGTAGTTTACTGTATATATATACCTATATAAAGTATACCTGTATATTCCGCAAGCCATAGACTCCATGTTGTCACTTTCTACCGAGGACATTACACCGACCCCTTACTAATACGAGGCCTGGCCAAAAGGTTCAAAGGCTAACAAACAAACCCAACAATTGTTAAGGTGTTTTTAATTTTATTTTTGAACAATTATCTCTCAGCTTTTTAATACACTTCTCATATCGATAGGGAAGTTTTTCACTTCCAGTTAGGAAGAAGTTTTCTGAAGCCACCCTGAAATACCCATTCTAGGCAGCTTTGAGGTCATCGTTGTCGTCATGCACTTTCCCCGAAGGTGTTCTTTCAGTTTAGGAAACAGGCGGAAATCACATGGTGCCAGGTCAGCCGAGTATGGAGGGTGAGGAATCTCTTCGAACCCACATTGTCGCACAGCAGCCTTTGCAAGTCGAGGGGTGTGAGAAGAGGCATCGTCATGAAGTAGTCGAACTCCAGCAGTCAGCATTCAGCGCCACTTTTCTTTGATATAATCTCTCAGGCGATGAAGCAAATCAGCATAGTAGGAAACGGTAATCGTCTTTTCACTTTCTAAGTGAGTGTGAGTGAGTGAGTTAAAGTTTAGCGTCACATCGGCAATATTTCAGCCAAAGCGTGACGAAACAAAATTTGACATTAACATAACATATTAAATTGTATAAAATTCTGCCGACGAAGGGCAGTATAATAACTAGAATATCACAGATTTTCATAAAACTAGTTTGAGAACATGTAAAAATAGAAACTAACTAATCATTCGACAACACGTAAAAACGGGCTATAGATCACTGCGCCGGGGACCATGGTGACTTACAGTCGGATTTACATAATCCCTTCAGCTGTTGGCGATGGCTGACACATTTAGCCAAACATTAAAATAACACATATGCTACGACTAAAAACGTGGAAGAAACAAATATACTTTGAAAGACGTGGTCTTACATACCCTCTCAGGGGGAAAATAATTTTACACGACATTAACCCCTTTCGAGGATACATCCACTAACAATCTCAGTCACTGATTTATTCAACCAATTAATATATGCATTTATGTATCTACAAAACATAATCAAAATTTATGGATCAAATGAATTTCTTTTAAAAAAACAAGAATGTAACGAGAACTTACCTGAGTAAAAATATTCTTGATACCTGAAACTTTAAAATATTGATCCCTTGTGATGAAAAATCAATGCAGTCAAGCAGAACATGCTTGACCATGATTCTTTCATCACAAGGGATCAATATTTAATAAATGTTCATGTGTATATCGAGAATGGCCAATACGAAATCGTCTTAATACGAACTCTTCAAATCTGGACTGACAACCCATGTAGGTATAACCGATATTTGCTTTTATTGCATGTAATTTATTTATACCCACTTGGATGTCCCACTTCTTCTGCATTAGATCTCTGATGAAACATCTAACAACGGGTTTATAATCACTATGGGGTATAAGACCTTAGCAGAATCATCAGCCATTGTGTTACCAATGATACCAACATAACTGGGTAACCAACAAAACAAGCTATGTGCCCTGTGATGGCTCACGTCGGACACATCCATGTCCTCAAGGGATCCAAACTTATTAAACAGCTGGATCTTGTTTTCTGCCCCTTTTGAGGCTCTGCTTGATACTTTTAAGATTGTTCGGTTTGGGGTTTGAATTTGGTTTTTTTAAATTTGTTTGACAGTTATTTCTGATTTCGACTGTTTTGATGACTGGTCCTGAGATATAGCTGCATCCTTATCACAAGATGTCATGGATTGAGTAAATACCTGTGACGTTTTGGAGCTAGAGTTTTCTTGTAGTTTGTAGTTGAAATGCTGCAGATAGTAACATTGGACCAGAGGTTTTAGCCCACGTGTAATCGGTCTGACAAGCTATGGATTGACATGAAACATGTTTAGGCTTGGAAACCTGCAGAGAAGCAGAAACAGCAGTAGAGAAGTCGGACCCGCTTGTTCCTGATCGAGAACAACCTTTTCTTGCATCGAAAAAAGATATGTTCTGTTCATACTTTACCTTTGAAATTTTGGATTGTAGTTTCCAGGTAGGACATTCTTTTGAAGAAGATGGATGGTTGCCAGAACAATTAACACAGCGAGGAGGTTTGTCACAGAGATTACTGGTTTGCATGTTCCAGCATATAGGTGCCATGCAGCTGGGTCATGGCAGGACTTCGAGCCATGGCCATACTTTTGGCATGAATAACACCTCAAGGGATTTGGAAAAAATGTATCTACCCTTAAGCTGCAATAGCCATCTTTAATTGATTCTGGGCGCACCAGAAGACAAAATGTGAACAGATATGTATTGGTGTTGGTGATTTCATAGTTTCTTTTTGCTTTAAAACGTTTGACAGCAGTAACTCCTTGGGAGTGCAACTCTGTCACAATGTCACTTTCATTCATGTCTGAAAGGCATCTTCCGATATCACGAACAATGCCTTTACTACAATTAAGTGTCCTGTGAGGGTCCACCTAGTGTCCTGTGAGGGTCCACCTAGTGTCCTGTGACGGTCCACCTAGTGTCCTGTGTCCACCTAGTGATTTGGTGGAAAGGAGAATTCGAGACTGGATTTGTTTTTTGCATTGGATCAGTAGAGAACCAGATCGTAACTTTTTTAACTTCCTTTACTTCACCAACTAAACCTTCAATACTCTTTGATATGGCAAATGGATTCAGTTGAAGTGGATCTCTATTTGGAGCAGACATAACGAGGAAACTAGACCAAGCATCAGGATTGGTGAAAGGTTGTGGAGAATCTTCATCCCCAGAGAATAACGAATCAGACGTCCTAGCTCCCTACCCACCATGGAGTGTCTACATGGACGATGCCACACACCTGTGGATCTCCAACAGACGGCACCAGGGATACCAGGAGAGTATACTCAAACAGAAGTACTAATCAATAGATCAATAAATCCACCGGATTATCCCATGAGCCACCACCTTCTGGCACTGCCATCTAGGCAAATTTTGAATTTATCAAGTATTGTAAAAATCAATATACGTGTATATTCAAACAGTTCTGTTATAAACAGACTTCCAAGCCAAATAATGAAAGAGAGCATGAAAAGTAAAGTGCTCAGGGCATGGCATGACCAGCCGATTGATAGAATCGGGCCCATTCTATCACCCGTCTAGGCAAAGTTAGGGCCAAAGTGGTGTGTTGGGTTAAGGAACACTATTGCACCCTCTACCATCAGACTACCTTGCTCTGCCTACACAGGGACGCAACCCTCGGCAAACAGGCTGCCCAATTTGGCCGCCTTTAACGACCAGCAATGGGGTGCTGAGGGCACATTCTACCCCGGGTCCCCACGGGGGAAGAGCTATAAGCGTTACCCAGCACTCACCACGGGGAGGTTGCTCTTCACGAGTGCCACCCTTTCTAAGTAGTCAACAAGGATCACATCATCTGCATCCCAGAAAACAGGGTCCATAACTTTCCTCACTAATCTGGAAGACTTGAATTTCTATGGTGCCGGAGAAGTGGAATGGTGCTATTCCATGGACTGATGTCGTTTTGACTCATAGTGGTAGACCCATGTTTCATCACCTGTTACTTATATACTGAACCGCAAAAGAAACGTCACCCCAAATGACATTGCATTAAAAGTTGTCATTTAAATGTAAAAGTTTACCAAATTTAACATTACCTTGTCCGGAAAAATGAAATTTGATGATAAAAAAAACAAAGCAGATGACAATAAACCGATCGCACAAAAGCATCACGGCAACGGCCATGGTGACCCGATGCACGTGGGTTCCGTGCAAATTGAAATGCACATGCGTTCCTCAATTTCTTGCCCTATAAAAATCCACCCAGATCGGATAACATTCATTCGTTATTGAATTGCTACCACAAGATTGACAAGAAATCAGCAACACCAAGCCCTTGGACGATTGCAAGCTGGACAAACCGCCCGGCAAGTAGCCAATGCATTTCAAGTCCACGTGAGGACCATATACAGACTCCAGCAACGGTACCAGACCACCAACACTACAGATGACCGACCACGTAGTGGAAGACCAAGGGTCACCACCCGACGTCAGGATCGTCAGATTGTGCGACAGCATCTTCAAGATCGCTTTGTTACTGCTGCGGAAACTTCTCGACAGACCATGCGGACACACCAGCGACACATTAGTGCAGACACAGTGTATCAATACACGTGCAGCAAACACGCTGTTAGACTTTACAGAGGACAGTTATTGACAGCGCAACATCGTCATCTTCGCGAGGCAAGAGAGTTAACTGACTTTAAAAGTCCAGTTTCCACCCTTTCCGGATAAGGCTGGAATTCCTGGGCTCGATCGTAGCGCCACCAGTGGCTATTACGAGTTATGTCCCTTCAATGCCTCTCATATGGACCAATCAGATTCCATCTCTCGTATCACTTTCATTTTCTTCAAACAAAATAGCTGCGCCCAGTCAGGACGATCTGATCGATAATCAAGATCATATTGTGATATATCGGATCTTACATTGCTAAGTGCATCAAATCACGTGAGCACCTTGATTAAAAACATGAAAAGATTTGGAAAATATGTTGACACCGAGTTGGCGGTGCACATGCTTTGCAAATCCTGCAATCGACCAAAATCTGCATTACAGTTTGCGAACCGGATTTAGATTTCATTGCGCGATTTTGACTGGACTATGCATAGACTCGTCAGTCAAGCCAAAATCTAACTCAATAATTCCAGCCTAGTTTGGCAAGGGTGGAAACTGGACTTTCATATTCAGCCACCTCTCTTGCCTCGGGAAGATTAACATCGTCGTCAGAGATTGAGATGAGCCCTGACCAACGTCGTTGGCAGCTACGCATCTTCCCGAGGCAAGGATGTCAACTGACTATAAAAGTCCAGTTTCCTTCCTTGCCGAATATCCTTGAATTTCTGGACTCGATCGCAGTCCCACCAGTGCCTATTACTAGTTATGTTCCTTCTATTTCCCTCCTATTGATCATTCAGATTCCATCCCTCGTATCACTTGTATTTGCTTCAAACAAATGGCGGCGCCCGGTCAAGACGAGCTTATCGATAATCACGATCTATATTGTAATAAAACGGGCCTTACCGCGATAAGTGCATAAAATCACTTGAACACCTTGATTAAAAACATGAAAGAATTTGCAAAACATCTGTCAACGCTCAGCTGGCGGTACAATGCTTTGCAAATCCTTCATTCGACCGAAATCTGCATATTGAAATCCATGTTGTCTGGTTCGTTATGTGATTTTGATTGGACTATGCAAAGACTCGATAGTCGAGCCAAAGTGTACCTCCAGAGTTCCAGCCTACTTCACCTGGAACTAGACTTCTATAGCCAGTTAAAGCCCTTGCCTAAGGGAGATGGCAGTGACGTGACTGGAAGAGGGTTGTTGAAAGCCGGTTCTCTCTGTTCAGAGCGGATGGAAGACAGCGTGTTTACCGCCGAAAGGGAGAACGAACGGCGGCATGTTGCGTTCAAGAAGTCGTGCCGTATGGTGGAGGGATGTTATGGTGTAGGGAGGAATTTGTAAGCAGGCGAGAACACCACCGTTCATCGTTAACGGAAATATGACAGCTCAGCGTTACATGAATGACAATCTTCGTCCGATTGTCCTACCATTTCTACAACAGCTGCCTCGTGGTGTGTTTTATCAGCATGACAACACCAGAACCTACAGAACATCCCTTGCAGCCAACAACGCCATTGTGTCACCTTGGCCTGCACGCTCCCCAGACATGTCCCCCATAGTACACCTCTGGGATGTCATGGGTCGTGTATTCGACAGCGACCATCCTCCAGCCAACCGACAAGAAGTGATCCAGACCCTTCAAGAAGAATGGCAACGTATTCCACGTGACGTCACCAGACAGCTGACTTTGTCTGTGCTCCAGAGAGTTCTTGCGTGTCTAGTGGCAGGGGGTGGTCATACACGCTATTATTGTGACGTGTCATTGAACTTTAGCGATTTTAGATCCATGTGCCTTGTCCATTACCTTGAAAGCTTGTTTTTGCTACCCAACCTCAATTCTGACAACTGTCATGCCTATATCGGATGCTGTATGACTGTCATTTTAAATATTGACTTCGTTGCAATTTCGATCTTTTCAATAAATTATACTTCATGCATCTATCTTTTGTGTGTTTTTTTTTAACTAGAGTGATTTTAACCTATTGACGTCAGTGTATATCTCGGATAATAATATTCATAACAATACACAGCGACTGGGACGAGTCTAGAGTATTCGTCATGGCCCCATGATGGACAGTGGGTCATCTCATCACAGCGTCTTACCGGCAGCTCCAAACAGTGCCCCAAAAACCGATCAGATAAAGGAATATGCTCCGGTGGCTGACCAAGCTCGGACGTACTCTCATATGGTTTTCTTCCATGTCTGATACTAGATAGTCTAACCGGTTTACGTAATTACACGCGCTTAAATCAATATACATGTGGCATCACCTTTTTTTCCTATCCGATATATTCTTTCGGATCGTTGACGTCAAAGAGCGGTTGCCATGGTAAGCTATGAAACCACATTTTTCTGACCACCTTTATCGCTGTTTTATATCGAACACATGCTTTATGCTTAAAAAATAATACCACGGCTTCCAGTTTTATATTTCTATGCACATTAACTCACTTGATAAAAACGGACAATGCACAGTATTGCCTACAAGCTGGCCGATAACGTCGCCATATTCCGTTAGGATATTTTCAGGTGGCGTTCCAACATGTTCGTCAGTCGATCTTTGTTCGGCGCGTTCATCATGTTTGGTCGATAAATGACAAATCAATTTCTTAAGTGTGTTGCGTGGGTAGATCAGTTGCTAGGAAGATCACTGTACACCATGGCACCCTGCTCTAAATGTGACTTTGATAACGTTCTCCTTGTTCAACCAGAGAATGTCTCGCATCGGTAACTTCAAAAATTGGCGTCACTGATTGGATTCGTGAGTTTCCGTGATCCCGATGATTCTCCTGTCATTCGTGAAAACAATTACTATTTCTGTTTTCTCGATATTGCTTGTGCCGATACGTGTCAAGGATTCCACTGACCCTTGTATTGTACGTTTATATGATGATTAAATTTTGCAATGTTCAAACAATATCACGGCGGGGGAAACCACCAATGGGCTTCCAATTATTCCCATGTGCGGAATCGAACCCGGATCTTTTGGCGTGATGAGTTAACGCTTTAACCACTTGGCTACCCCAACTGAAGAACCAGTTCATGCAATAGAACCTTCTGTATTCTGAAACCTTAACTTAACTATTCAACCCCAGCATAGGAGGTGAGGTGAACTTGGGTTTAACGTCGCGTCTACATGTGTGTGTGTGTGTGTGTGTGTGTGTGTGTGTGTGTGTGTACGTGTGTGTGTGTGTGTGTGCGTGTGCGTCTGCTTGTACTAGTCCGGACTGATGTTGATTTATAGTGCTAGCCCACTGAGATACCATGCCACAGTTTAACATGACTACCCCACTCAGACACGGTATATTGACTCCGAGCCGACCAGTCCTTGTTTTAGCCCCTTAATGCCAAACTCCAGACAGGGTAACAACAAATACGTCTTTTGGTATGACGCGGCCGGGGATCGAACACCGGACCTGCCGCACTCCGGGGGGACGTTCTACCACTAGACCACGGAGGCGGTCCTCCAATAATTGGACCTCACAGCGGTTTTGTTTCGATTGCAAACCAAATACGCACCACGTACTCACTAGTTCACCCACATATTCATTCACTTGCCGCCTCAGTGGTCTAGTCGTAGAGCGTATGTACGGAGAGCTGAAGGTGGGGGGTTCGATCCCCGCCCGCATCCTACTAAAAGACGTTAAAATACTGTACTTGTTGTTACTCTGACTGACGCTCGGCATTAAAGGGTTAAAACAATAATGTGTCTGAGTAAAGTATTCATGTTAAACTGCGGTATGGTATCTCAGTGGGCTAGCACTATAAAGTCACACACACGCGCGCACGCACGCACGCACGCACGCACGCACGCACGCGTATTAAGTGCAATAATCTGGAACGCGACGTTAAATCCGAATTCACCTGGCCATCTGATCTCATTCACTCACTCTCTGTAAATAAATCCTTCATTCACTCTCTAGACCCGGGGTAGAATAGATATTCAGCAACCCATGCTTGCCGTAAAAGGTGACTACGCTTGTCGCTGACTTTGTTGATGCATGTCATCGATCCCAATTGCGTGAATCGATGCTCATGATATCAATCACTGGATTGTCTGGTCCAGACTCGATTATGGTTAGACCGCCGTCATATAGCTGGAATATTGCTGAGTTCGACGTTAAACAACTGTTAAACAACAATTAAAATGTGTTTCTATGGCACGCTTCATACATCACCCTACATGATCTTCCGCTGCAATTAAGTGAGTTTTAGTTGATAAATCTGTCCTCATATTAAATATTATGACTTCCTGTATAAACTCCCCCCAAAACTGATTGTGTACAAATAACATTAACAGGTTTGCTATATAATTGAACCTACTTGGTTCCAAAAACAATGTCTGGATCTTGGTTTAATGAAGTAGCAGCCGACGTCAGTTTCGCAAATATCGCCGTGTCAACTGTCATGGCTGATCGTGTTTCCCACGTACATGTAGCAAGACGCAATAACATTGCAATCACTTTTTATCGTATTTACAGACAAATGGTTTATTAGATTTCCATATATACACTCAAGAGAATGGCATCATGCCATTAATGGATTTGTTAATATGTGTAGATCCAACATCTGTGCCATTATATCTTTACAGTCACCATTTTTCTTACGTATATTCCGTGGTCAAGTGGTAGAGCGTCCGTCCGGAGAGCGGAAGGTCCGGGGCTCGATACCCGACCGCGTCATACCAAAAGACGTTAAAAGATGGTACTTGTTGTTATCCTGTCTGGCGCTCGGCATTAAGGGGCTAAAATAAAGACTGGTCGGCTCGGAGTCAGTATACTGTGTCTGAGTGGGGTATTCATGTTAAACTGCGGCATGGTATCTCAGTGAGCTAGCACTATAAATCGGCATCAGTCCGGACTAGTACAAGCAGCCACACAAACACACACACGTACATGAACGTCTCTCATTTCAAGGAAATGGTTTAGCTGTTCCATGTTTTAAGAACTTCAATAGCGACAGTATGTTTATCTCTCTCATCACCTGCGTCCCTTAGTAGCCTTTAAAACCTGGAGATAAAACCGTCCTTTGTCCGTACTTCGGTTTTCCCGTGTACCATGATGATTGTTCCATTCCGTACAATAAATCGCAACGTGTAATAATGTGCTACGCTAGACTATGGAACACACAGGGATGTAGTTTGGACGGGTTGTTACTGCGCATCTACCGTCATGTGATCCATGTACATTACAGCGTGTGTTGACGTCAGTGGGGTTGGAATACATATCGATGCAGATTACTACTACCGTAGACGTGAGACGGGATTAATATAAATGATTAGTGTATGACCTTTAACGCTCTTCCCCACACGGCCCTGCATCCTACCGCGCCGCAGCGCTGCCGAATAAACAACAACTGTGTTATTAATAAACACGTGCCTCTTCATTTCACGATGTCTTTTAAACATGTTTAAAGGGATATCAGAGTTGTAATGTACGGTTGGTAGGTTTTGCCAAAAAGTACGGCGCTGGCTTAAGCATAGTGGCGTTCTCAGTCACTAGGCAGTCTAGAGTTAGAGTTGCGTCCCTTGGACACCCCAGACTATGATTGCGAGTTCGAATCCTATTTCGACTCGATTATGTTTCCAGGTTTGTCAGCTACCATACCCGTGCTTGTGGGTTTCATCAACGTGGTAAATGTCTAGTATTACTTAAACCAACTCGCTCACTCCCTCACTCCAAGTTACCATACATGTATAAGTGAATGTGGACAAAGCCCAGTAGCGGGTCATATGAGTGCTGAGGATCTTAGGGATATAATTTGAACAGAATTACAACCGTATTGTTTCAGATACCGTTAACAGATACATCTCTTACGATCTCTGCCTAATATTTGACAAGGGGGCACGGGTGGCCCAGTCGACTAAGGCGCCGCGATTCGCTGTGCAGAGATGCGTCCCTTGGGCACGCCAGAAACCTATGATTGTGGGTTCGAATCCCGGTTCGCCCCGATTATGTTTCTAGGTTTGTCAGCACCATACCCGTGCTCGTGGGTTTCACCGAAGTGGTAAACGTCTGATACCTGCATCACTTCGGGCTTTCCTCCCACATTAAGCTGACACGCCGTGTTATAACTGGAATAATGTTAAAAGCGGCGTTAAACCCAACTCACTCACTAATATTTGACAAAGGATGAGGCATGATACGGCTCCTTTTGGCCCACTGGATAAGAATAATTTATGAAATGAACAATCCTTTCAGAAATTGTTACAAACGTCAGACAAGTTCATATGAATATGAGTCAGGTTACCCGTGAAGATCTGGGTTAGAATAGGTCTTCAGCAAACCATGCTTGCCGCAAAAGACGACTATGCTTGTCGTAAGAGGCGACTAACGGTATAGGATGGTCATGCTCGTTGACTTGGTTGATGCTTGTCATCGTATCCCAATTGCGTGGATCGATGCTCACGATGTCAATCGCTGGATTGTCTGGTCCAGACTCGATAATTTACTGACCGCTGTCATATAGCTGGAATATTGCTAATTTAGGCCTTAAACAACAAACAAACAAATCGAAACTTGCATTGTTTAACTGATTTACAGGTAAGCCTGAAATGTGTGAAAATGCTGATTTTAGAGGTTTTCTTGAAGCATTTTTTCAAATATACTGCTCAAAAGAAGTTAAGGATAACCCGATTCTTTCATATTGGTAATGTTAATCTGTCATGGCATGAGAGATTAACTATTGTAATATGAAAGAATCAGGTGATCCTTAACTTCTTTTGAGTAGTATATTTGATCATGATGATGTCTTTGGCTCAAGTTGATTGTCTCAGGAGATAAAGACATTACATGCCTATGGTTTAATATTCATTTTGGGTCAGATTTCTTTTGTTCGAAACATCGTCATTTTTCACTTATTTTAGCCACACTTATATACCTGTATGTGAGATATTTAAAACATGCATGTGAAAAAAGCCATACCACTTACAAAGTAATATTTCAAAATATGCTGTAAAGTTTTTTAAATACCCAGTTGGCCAAAAAGGACAATCGTTCTTATAAGAAGCCGGAGCGGTCGGGTAGCCTAGCAGTTAAAGGGTTCGCTCGTCACGCCGAAGACCAGGGTTCGATTCCCGACATGGGTACAATGTATGAAGCCCATTTCTGGTGTCCCCCGCCGTGATATTGCTGGAATATTGCTAAAAGCGGCGTAAAACCACACTCACTCACTATAAGAAGCCCTGAGTGTCATGTATACGTGCGTTTTTGGCAAACGTACGTCCGTGCAGGTTTTTGTGCATACTCACTACTCTGTGATAGTTTCATGTGCATTTCTGCGTATGCGGTCGGGCGGTTTGTAATGCGTTTTTAGTAATACAGACGTTTTCATCACGTTTACGTCTTCGTTCAGGCTTTCTTCCCAAATTGAGCTGACATGCCGAAAAGTAATTGGAATACCATTCAAAGCGAGGTTAAAACCCAACACACTCTCACTCACTGTTACAGCGTACGTACTCGTCTATGAAATGTTGTCTTTTGACAGGAGTTTTTGAGTACATTTGTACACTTACACAATTATGTAAATGTTCAGGGATTCGATGGACCCAGCAGACAGGAGTCCATCTTGAAACTTCATTAATCCCGCGCTTGGTCGGAAATCACCATGTCAGAAACATATCTCAGCGTCTCAGTCCGATGCCTGCATTATTTGAAGGAAGCGAAAATACGTTAATTGAAACACTGCAAGAGAATATGGAAAATATCCGCCCTTAGTTCAACGGGTCATTTAATTATGTAGCAGAAATAGACGTATAATTTGTATTGCTTCAAGCACCATTTAGATTACCGCCATACTAATGGGTGCTGTATCCCGTTTTGTGCATACCTCAAGGCGCTGTCACTCATCCAAAAGGTTGATTGAACTATACGTGAAGCTTCAGACCTCTGTCATTTGGTTAGGTATCATTCATTTGAATGCAAATGGGAAATATTCGAACCAATGGTAGTAGGGTATATTTTGTGGGTTGGTGCTTCAATGTATAGCTGACATCTCAAACAGTTCAAGTATAAATACAGGGTAATGTGTTGATAGGCAGGGAAACCAAGTTAATTGGATGCTTCCGTTCCTCGTCAAATGGGTCTGTTTAATAATTTCCGAATTAACAAATCATAGGTACCATGAGTCTACATAAAGAGTGTTAAGTCTACATAAAGAGTGTTACAGTCTACATAAAGAGTGTTACAGTCTACATAAAGAGTGTTACAGTCTACATAAAGAGTGTTACAGTCTACGTAAAGAGTGTTACAGTCTACATGAACAGTGTTACGATCTACATAAACAGTGTTACAATCTACACACTATGACAATGTTATAGTCTACATAAACAGTGTTACAGTCAACATAAATAGTGTTACGGTCTACATAAACAGTGTTACAGTCTACATCAGCAGTGTAACGATCTATATAAACAGTGTTAGAGTCTACACAACATTACAATGTTACAGTCTACATAAACATTGTTACAGTGTACACAGTGTTACAGTCTGCATAAGCAGTGTTATAGACTACACAATATGGTAATGTTATAGTCTACATCAACAGTGTTACAGTCTACATAAACAGTGTTAAATTCTACATAAACAGTGTTACAATCTACTTAAACAATGTTACCGACTACACAATATGATACAGTCTACATCAACAGTGTAACAGTCTACATAAACAATGTAACAGGCTACATAAACAATGTTACAGACTACACAATATGACAATGATACAGTCTACATTAACAGTGTAACAGTCTACATAAACAATGTAACAGGCTACATAACAGCGTTACAGACTACACAATATGATAATGTTATGTCTACATCAACATTGTTACAGTCTACATAAACAGTGTTAGAGACTACATAAACAGTCTACAAACACAATACAGACTACACAATATGACAATGTTACAGTCTACATAAACAGTGTTAAGTCTACATAAACAGTGATACAGACTACACAATATGGCAATGTTACAGTCTACATAAACAGTGTTACAGAATACACAATATGGCAATGTTACAGTCTACATAAACAGTGTTACAGTCTACATAAACAGTGTTACAGACTACATAAACAGTGTTACAGAATATACAATATGACAATGTTACAGTCCACATCAGCATTGTTTCAGTTAACATTAACAGTGTGACAGTCTACATAAAAAGTGTTACAGTTTACAAAAAACAGTGTAACAGACTACACAACATTGCAATGTTACCGTCTACATAAACAGTGTTACAGTCTACATAAACAGTGTACCAGACTACATAAACAGTGTTACAGAATATACAATATGATAATGTTACAGTCCACATCAGCATTGTTTCAGTTAACATTAACAGTGTGACAGTCTACATAAAAAGTGTTACAGTTTACGAAAACAGTATAACAGACTACACAACATTGCAATGTTACAGTCTACATAAACAGTGTTACAGTTTACAGTCGAGGAAAAATTACTTTTTTACAGTAAACTCAAATGCAGTAGTGTTACAGTCTACACAAAATGACTCTATTACATTCTACACAAAACGATATTGGTAAATCGAAACAAAATGACATCGGCAAATATGTTAATAAAAAGGACTGTGATACATTGATCTCTAAATGTTAATGACTCAAGACAGACGGATTGCAGCGACAACCGACTGAGACTGTAAAACATATCCAAATTACCCAAACTGCCCGCTTGTCGGGTGTATGTATACGCCCTTTCAATAACAAAACTACAAAATGGTGTTTACAGTATTTTAATGCGAGCTCCCGCGATTCAAGAATTAGCTTTATCGAAAACATCATGCTTGCGTAGGAGGTGGGCTTGTATTTTTCTATTTTAGAATCACAAATCGCAAGGGAACTTCTCGTTCTGCTTGTTGTGGTATTAACTTGCTTGTCGTCGGCGATCTGGTTACTCAAATCTGGCGTCGAAAATTAACATCGTTTAGCTGCTGGAGAAATAAAATACGCCCAAAGCGGCAATTGTATTTTTTGAGCTTTAACCCCAAAAGCGTTTTCTCTTCAAAAGCTCTATAATTGTTTATAATTCAACGAATTATATTTATGTGCACATAAAAACATATGGTTCAAACTCCCTGTTTGTTACCTCTTTATTGTCCCAGTAGAAGGAGTTCGGTGATGTTCATGATGTTTATTGGTAAACAAACCTCGTGCAGCGCAATCTCTCCTCGTAAAGTGACCCGTGAGTGAGTGGTTTGGGTGGGTGAGAGAGTCGGTGAGTGAGTTTGTGGTTTGAGTGTATGAATGTATGAGTGCGTGAGTGAGTGGTTTGGGTTGGTGAGAGAGTCGGTGAGTGAGTGGTTTGAGTGTATGAATGTGTGAGTGAGTGAGTGAGTGAGTGGGTGAGAGAGACGGTGAGTGAGTTTGTGGTTTGAGTGTATAAATGAATGAGTGCGTGAGTGAGTGGTTTGAGTGGGTGAGAGAGTCGGTGAGTGCGTGAATGGTTTGAGTGTATGAATGTGTGAGTGCGTGAGTGAGTGAGTGGTTTGGGTGGGTGAGAGAGTCAGTGAGTGAGTGGTTTGAGTGTATGAATTTGTGAGTCGGTGAGTGAGTGAGTGGTTTAAGGGGGTGAGAGAGTCGGTGAGTGAGTTTGTGGTTTGAGTGTATGAATGTATGAGTGCGTGAGTGAATGGTTTGAGTGGTGAGAGAGTCGATGAGTGCGTGAGTGGTTTGAGTGTATGAATGTGAGTGCGTGTGTGAGTGAGTGGTTTGGGTGGGTGAGAGAGTCGGTGAGTGAGTTAGTGGTTTGAGTGGGTGAGAGAGTAGGTGAGTGAGTTAGTGGTTTGAGTGTATGAATGTGTGAGTGCCACAAGGCTACTTCACCGCAAACAACCGCAAGGCTACTCCACCGCAAACAACCCTAAGGCTACTCCACCGCTGACAACCGAAGGCTTCTCTGCCGCTACCAACCAAAGGCTTCTCCACCGCTAACTACCAAAGGCTTCTCTGCCGCTACCAACCACAAGGCTACTTCACCGCTAACAACCACTTGGTTATTACATCGCTCACAACCACAAGGCTACTCCACCGCTAACAACCACAGGGCTACTCCAGCGCTAACAACCACAAGGCTACTCCAGCGCTAACAACCACTTGCTTATTACACCGCTAACAACCTCAAGGCTACTCCACTGCTAACAACCTCAAGGCTACTCCACCGCTAACAACCTCAAGGCTACTCCACTGCTAACAACCACAAGGCTACTCTACCGCAAACAACCACAAGTCTACTTCACCGCTACCAACCACAAGACTACTCCACCGCTAACAACCACAAGGCTACTTCACCGCAAACAGCCACTTCACCGCTACCAACCACAAGGCTTCTCCACCGCTAACAACCACAAGGCCACTCTACCGCAAACAGCCACTTCACCGCTACCAACCTCAAGGCTACTCCACTGCTAACAACCACAAGGCTACTCTACCGCAAACAACCACAAGACGACTCCACCGCTACCAACCACAAGGCTACTCCACCGCTAACAGCCACTTCACCGCTACCAACCACAAGGCTTCTCCACCGCTAACAACCACAAGGCTACTTCACCGCAACCAACCACAAGGCTACTCCACCGCTAACAACCACAAGGCTACTCCACTGCTAACAACCACAAGGCTACTCCACCGCAAACAGCCACAAGGCTACTTCACCGCTAACAACCACAAGGCTTCTCCGCCGCTACCAACCACAAGACCACTCCACCGCTAACAACCACAAGGCTAATTCACTGCTACCAACCACAAGGCTACTCCACCGCAATCAGCCACTTCACCGCTACCAACAACAAGGCTTCTCCATCGCTACCAACCACAAGGCTACTCCACTGCCAACAACCACAAGGCTACTCCACTGCTTACAACCACAAGGCTACATCACCGCTAACAACCACAAGGCTACTCCACCGCTAACAACCACAAGGCTACTCCACCACTATCAAACACACGGCTACCCCAGCCTCGCTTCTAAAAAACACCTTTAAAGAATCTTTACACTCCAATAAAAAAACGTTTTACACATATGTTTTTACTCTGATGTCACCTGTAACTCCAGCTGCTCCGCCATCACGTATACCTCTTCTCCAAGATGGACAAACAGGTTTCTTGTTCCGTTTGGTGTGTGTTGATCAATATGTAAACGTCGTGCTGTACTGCATGCGTGACGTCAAATGTCATCCATATCCTGGTACGGCCCACGCACGCCACATTGAAATCATTGTCGCCATTCAATATGTCCGTGCAAGGTGCGAAGACCCATTCTTATGGATGTACACACACTACTGTCAACAAATAAATATGTTGTGGCAGTCTAGGTGGTTGAAACGCCGTGATATAAATGAAATACTGTTATAAGAGGCGATAAACCCAACTCACTCACCACTAGGTGGTCGAAGGATATTAATCTCGTATCATACACAGGCCCAATCATCTAATACCCTGATTTTCTGAACTACCTTTAGGGATATTCAAAGGACGTTAAGAATAAAAGTTACGAGGATTCGTCATTCCCGGAGACCCTTTTTTGAATTTTTGAAATTCAAGCCCAACTGTACTTGTTTCTCTCCCTTTCGACGTCCTCACTCTGTTCGCATCTTAAGGGTGAAGTCGGGTAGCCTAGTGGTTAAAGCGTTCGCTCGTCACGCCCAAGACGAGGTTTGGATTTCCCACATGGGTACAATGTGTGAAGCTCATTTCTTGTGTCCGCAGCCATGATATTCCTGGAATATTGCTAAATGCGGCCTAAAACCCAGTCACTCACTCAATCATCCTCAGATTCGCCTTTTAACCCTTATCCCACACACCCACCCCCCACACTCCCTCACCCCACACTCCCTCACCCCACACTCCCTCACCCCACACTCCCTCACCCCACACTCCCTCACCTCCACTCTCCCTCACCCTACACTCCCTCACCTCCACACTCCCTCACCTCCTCTCTCCCTCACCCCACACTCCCTCACCCCACAGTCCCTCACCCCACACTCCCTCACCCCACTCTCCCTCACCCCACACTCCCTCACCTCCACACTCCCTCACCCCACGCTCCCTCACCCCACACTCCCTCACCCCACACTCCCTCACCCCACACTCCCTCACCTCCACACTCCCTCACCCCACACTCCCTCACCCCATACTCCCTCACCCCATACTCCCTCACCCCACACTCCCTCACCCCACACTCCCTCACCCCACAGTCCCTCACCTCCACTCTCCCTCACCCCACACTCCCTCACCCCACACTCCCTCACCTCCACTCTCCCTCACCCCACACCTCCACACTCCCTCACCCCACGCTCCCTCACCTCCACTCTCCCTCACCCCACACCTCCACACTCCCTCACCCCATACTCCCTCACCTCCACACTCCCTCACCCAACGCTTCCTCACCCCACACTCCCTCACCTCCACACTCCCTCACCCTACACTCCCTCACCCCACACTCCCTCACCCCATGCTCCCACACCTCCACACTCCCTCACCCCACACTCCCTCACCCCACGCTCCCTCACCCCATACTCCCTCACCTCCACACTCCCTCACCTCCACACTCCCTCACCCCACACTCCCTCACCCCACACTCCCTCACCCCACACTCCCTCACCCCACACTCCCTCACCCCATGCTCCCTCACCTCCACACTCCCTCACCCCACACTCCCTCACCCCACACTCCCTCACCCAACGCTTCCTCACCCCACACTCCCTCACCTCCACACTCCCTCACCCCACACCTTCACACTCCCTCACCCAACGCTTCCTCACCTCCACACTCCCTCACCCCACACCTCCACACTCCCTCACCCCACACCTCCACACTCCCTCACCCCACACCTCCACACTCCCTCACCCAACGCTTCCTCACCTCCACACTCCCTCACCTCCACACTCCCTCACCCCACACTCCCTCACCCAACACTCCCTCACCCCACACTCCCTTGCCCCACACTCCCTCACCCCACACTCCCTCACCCCATGCTCCCTCACCTCCACACTCCCTCACCTCCACACTCCCTCACCTCCACACTCCCTCACCCCACACCTTCACACTCCACACTCCCTCACCCCACACTCCCTCACCCCACACTCCCTCACCCCACACTCCCTCACCTCCACACTTCCTCACCCCACGCTCCCTCACCTCCACACTTCCTCACCCCACACTCCCTCACCCCACGCTCCCTCATCCCACACTCCCTCACCTCCACACTCCCTCACCCCACACTCCCTCACTACACACTCCCTCACCCACACCCAACACCTCCACACTCCCTCAC
Organism: Haliotis cracherodii; assembly: GCF_022045235.1. Lineage (NCBI taxonomy): Eukaryota > Metazoa > Mollusca > Gastropoda > Lepetellida > Haliotidae > Haliotis > Haliotis cracherodii. Next base: position 25,394,611 of record NW_027266341.1, on the reverse strand, counting down.
CCCACTCTCCCTCACCCCACACTCCCTCACCTGCACAATCCCTCACCCCACACCTCCACACTCCACACTCCCTCACCCCACACTCCCTCACCCCACACTCCCTCACCCCACACTCCCTCACCTCCTCACTCCCTCACCCCACGCTCCCTCACCTCCTCACCCCACACTCCCTCACCCCACACTCCCTCACCCCATGCTCCCTCACCTCCACACTCCCTCACCCCACACTCCCTCACCCCACACTCCCTCACCTCCACACTCCCTCACCTCCACACTCCCTCACCCCACACCTCCACACTCCCTCACCCCACGCTCCCTCACTCCCTCACCCCACGCTCCCTCACCTCCACGCTCCCTCACCCCACGCTCCCTCACCTCCTCACTCCCTCACCCCACACTCCCTCACCCCACACTCCCTCACCCCACACCCAACACCTCCACACACCCTCACTCCCACACCCAACACCTCCAAACACCCACACTCCCTCACCCCACACTCCCTCACTACACACTCCCTCACCCCACAGCCAACACCTCCGCACTCCCACACTCCCACACTCCCTCACCCCACACTCCCTTCACCCCCAACCCCCTTACCTATTCATTTCTCCTTAACCATCTTCGAATTTAGTCATTTCCGGGTTCGAATTCCCGATTGTGATCCTTGGTCTGTCAGCACATATTGGTGCTGGTGGGTAGACGTCACTTCCAACATGTTCACGTCAATAAGTCGCGACGTAACTGAAATGCTAAAGCGACGTTAAACTCACTTACGTATCCGTCAAGATAATACTTTACGAAGAAACGTCATCCCTTTGGTGAAAGCCACTATTCATGGCTCATTAAATCGTTTATTCAACATAAAACATATTGTTCCTATTCAGACAAATCCTATACATAAATCCCGTGAGACTTAATTCACTACAATTGACGTCACGTTTGTTATCTAACACTGTTGCTAATATCGAATGGGAATAGTCTTAATTGAAAACTCAAAAAGCTAAATTAGGAAACAAGCTCGTTTTGAAATGGAACCTCCACAAAATAACTAGATTATAAACAACGTCTCAATTCCACTGATGAAGCAAAAAGACGGATCTGATGGTTCCAAATTATGTTTTAAATCTAAAACATTTAACTGAGCAGTAGAGAAATGGACAATACTTGTTTTTGTTTAAAATCTTTCCGAGAATGCGTCTCAGAGGCGCCGCAATGATGCCATTAGATCTCCCATTTGTTTGTGTTAGTCTCATCTACTGCACACTCCTTCCTACCTTTTCCAGCTAGTTGCTTAAAACAGTTGTCTGACTGGATAAGATACATCGAGGGGACGCTAGTACGAGGCCGCAATTTTGAATGTAAATCTATGTCATACTCTCATGAGGTAGACGTAGTTTGGTTAATGACTGAAAACCCCTGCGTGAGTGAAGAATTTTGTTTGTGATGAAGGACCTGGAGATGTTGTTTCTGAAACGAAACTTTTGTGGCGACTGTGTCTAGGGCATTTATGAGTGAGTGAGTGAGTGAGTGAGTGAGTGAGTGGGTGGGTGGGTGGGTGAGTGAGTGAGTGAGTGAGTGAGTGAGTGAGTGAGTGGCTGGCTGGCTGGCTGGCTGGCTGGATGTGTGAGTGAGTGAGTGAGTGAGTGAGTGAGTGAGTGAGTGAGTGAGGTTTAGCGTCGCTTTTAGCAATATTCCCGCATTATCATGGCGGGGGACACAAGAAATGGGCTTCACATATTGTACCCATGTGGGGAATCGAACCCGGGTCTTCGGTGTGACGAGCGAACGCTTTAACCACTAGTCTACCCTACCGCCCCGCATTTATGAATACAATAATGGACATTACTTTGGATAGTCGACAAATGAGTCCGCCATTTTTCGAAAGAGCTTGAATGTGGATTGGTTGGGTTAATTGTATGACCTGTTTTGGTTCTGTTTCATTGTCTTCCGAGGACGCTGATTCCTGCTCATGGTATCAACATTATATATACTATTTCATCTACAATAGTTGCAATAGTTGACAGCGGCCTAAAATGACATTCACTCATCCTTTCAAATCACCTTTTCTTTTAACGAAGTACGTCAGACATGTGCCAGCTATGTCATAACAAAATAATCTTGTTACGCAAACACGTGGTTGATAGCATGAGTACCGATCGACGCGGTCAGGATACAATAACACAATCATCCAGACGACCAACAGAAAGTACCATGTCCTCATTGGCTCTTCCAAGGGGTGCTTGGAGCCTATTTTCCCGGCAATCCCCATGGCGACTTCTCTTTACAGTTCACACTGTTCTGGGCACGTGGAGTCGCAACAACAAAGAGAACGGACTGACATTATACATCGTCAAAACTACATCAGTCTCACCCTCTTGCCTCATTTCACTTTCAGTTCAACCTTCCTGTAAATATATTGGTTTCATTACGAAATTGGGACTGCCAGGAAGAGCAGTAATAACATGCCAATAACCTTTCACTGGATGGATAACAAACAAGTGAAAATTGCATGATCTATATGGCATGCTGAACCGAAATGATATTGTCGCGAGCATAATCTATCCAATGATGAATTAAGCATCAGCGAAATTGGAGAGATCGCTTAAGTTCCTTCCCGTACTGTCATCGGCTTGTATTTAAACCATAATTGAGCTCCGTGTCTCCGAGTAAGCTAATACCGGCGTTAGCATTATGGTTTAGAAACGCCGTGGTCGGACAGGCAGTTCCATCGCTGTGGTCGCCTCTAACCTGACTTAAAATGGCTGATATTTTGAGAGAAAGGATATGTTGGATCGTAGAGCTGTATGCAATATGAAAGTTTTATTACATCTGTTGTAGTTCCGTGAAGATCTAGGTTAGAATAGGTCTTCAGCTACCGATACTTGTCGTAAAAGGCGATTATGCTTGTCGTAAAAGGCGACTAACGGGATCGGGTGGTCAGGCTCGCTGACTTGGTTGATGCATGTCATCGATCCCAATTGCGTGGATCTATGTTCATGATGTAAATCATTGGATTGTCTGGTCCAGACTCGATTATTTACAGACCGCCGTCATATATCTGGAATATTGCTGAGTGCGGCGTTAAACAACAAACCAAACCAAACCAAAACATCTGTTGTACAGAACTTTTGAAGGATACTTTACAATGTGTGCATTTCACCTGTTCTTGGGTGTGGCAGCGATAATTGTGCCCGTTGAGCGACGGATCCATACAACTTGATGTTAGCTTACCGTATTGCTAAGTAATTTGGTGGTAATTCTAAGCTGAGATTAGGTAGGACATGCACGCAGATATGATACTTGTCTTTTAATTGGCTATATTCAGAAAGGTGTGCTGACCAGAGACCATATAACGTAGTGATGCAATAGGGAGACAATGCTATTTGTTCTACTGCAGCTCTTCGTTGTTGTGTAGACTGATAGACATAAAATGCGAGATTCTTTCAAATATCTACATTTTTACTGGCATGAGCATGTTGAATATATATTCAGGATTGACACAAAATATTGATGGTAAAAACAGTTCCTGGTGGATCGACACATGCTACAAGTTCACTTACAAACAAGGATAAAATGAAGTCTTTGAAAGGCATTTAGAAGTGATACACATAAGGAAGAGAATTTTTATAAATGTCAACTTGAAAATGATCACCTGATGAAGGAGTAAGTATATACTTCGAAACGTTGTGTTCCTCATAAAAAAGAAGTTGACATCCATAAATTCTCGCCTTGGTACTCATCGTCTATATATAGACAGTACACACACTCTCTAACATCTTGGTAGTTTGCAGTATTTTCCGGTTTCAATTCTTAACTGATTGGAAACCGCATTTTAGTTTTGCAAGACAATTTCTAAATTTAGAGACATTAATTATGTTTAGATACATTTCTAAACCAAATGACGTTTTATACCAAGAATAATTATATGTAATCTAGCTTGCATTATAATATACTGATATGGCGGAACATGTTTGCGGAGGGTCACACTAGGTATGAGTAGTAAGCAGTAAGCTGGATGACGTCACTCATGGCTGTTGTGTTTTGTATTAATGCGCCACTGCGATCATGATATTATACAAAATATGCATCGATTCGAAGCTACAATGGTGCGATTTTAGGGCGTGTTAGAAACAGATTACTTCACTCCTGTCTGTCAGATACCATTCATCTTACAACTCGCTTCTGCTCGTTAAATACGTTTTCAAACAACTCGTTGTAAGATAAATGGCATCGGCCATACACTCGTGTAATAACCTCTATGTTACAAATGTGCCTTTATCAGGCAAATAATGTACTGAAACGTCAGATTAAAAGAATAAAGGTGTTGAAATCCATTAATCAATATCCGTCTTCGTTAATTCTACAGATTTCAAATGCCAGTGAGCATTTCGGATACGTCAGTCTCACGAAACCGCCGCACAGATTTGTGAACCCGCAAAACAAATTGTGCTTGAATAAATAAAAACACATGAATAAAATATGTGACTACTCATTTATCGAAATGTCGAACTGTCATATGCTTATCAATAGACATAATACTCCCTTAATGCCAGCTCCTCGCGGCATATAGTGAAGTATATACTTAGTATAAAGTGTGAAATATAGTTCAGGACTAAAATATAGATGTATACGGGATTGTTGTCATGGTGATGGTGTTTCCCCGTTGACGAAGAGGCAGTTCGGGGGCGTAAAGATTAAAGTGTTGGCACGTCACACCAACGATCTGGGTCGTTTTTCCTTTACTGAAGTTCACACAATGAAATTTGTGGGAAAATGCGGCGTAAAATCATGCTCAATGTTTACGTTAAATAAACACTTAATGTAATTATTGTATAATAGTCAGACACAAATCACACACAGTAGGCCCTTTTGAAGATCCGCTCTAAAAGGGCCACATGCGGGAACATGTATTATAATAATAGCTACCTTATTGCACAAACCCGTGGGAATTCCGGGTTAGAGTGAGTGAGTGAGTGAGTTGGGTGTAACGCCGCTTTTAACAGTATTCCGGTTATATCACGGCGTGTCTGCTTAATGTGGGAGGAAAGCCCGAAGTGATGCAGGTCTCTGACGTTTACACTTCGGTGTATGGTGCTTAATGTGGGAGGAAAGCCCGAAGTGATGCAGGTCTCTGACGTTTACACTTCGGTGTATGGTGCTGACAAACCTAGAAACATAATCGGGGCGAACCGGGATTCGAACCCACTATCATGGGTTTCTGGCGTGCCCAAGGGACACAACTCTGCACAGCGAATCGCGGCGCCTTAGACGACTGGGCCACCCGTGCCCCCTCCGGGTCCCCATGAACCTATGGTGGTCGAATAAGGCGACTTAGAGGATCGGATGGGGAGGCTCTCTAAAGTAGTTGATAGCGTGTCATAATACCCCGGCATCGCGTGTCGTTGGACATAATATTAATCACTGGTTTACGTGGTCCAGACGCGATCATTTACAGGCCGCGGTCATATAGCTGGAATATATAAGTAAACTTCGATCTTGTTATGCGGTTCATGTAGTCAACTTAAGATCGTAGCGAACGCATTCATTACTGATTGTTAATAGAAATAACCCCTATACGCTGACAAGATCTACGTGGCACGTTACTCATAATATCAATTACTAGTTTGTTCCATAATTGCCAGGCAAGGTAAATAGATGGAATATTAAGTGGAACGTTAAGCAGCCAAACAATACAGTACAGTGTATCACACACACGGACACACGCACGCCCGCACGCACGCACGCACGCACGCACGCACGCACACACCTCCTCCTTCTCTCTCCTAATAAACTGGCATACTACCCGTCATATACCTGTATATATCTAATCTATTTATTATCAAATGTATACTTATTTATATATCTGCATGTCTTTCTTATCTACATTACCTGTCTCATTTCCTTTTGGTTACCTGAACAGATTATCTGGCAGATTCTATCTAACAGCGCCGGTTAATCTATCTACGGAACGCCTATCCGTCTCAGTACCTGCCTCCTTGACCTGCCACTCATTAGGGATGTGGTTGGCGTCCGATGTACCAATAGATCTATAATTCTTTACTTTGCCTCGTGGATTTACATGCATATTATACCCCCGTGACCTTTAATGTCGTAAAACTAGCCAAAGAGGATTGGGTGGTCAACTATGTATTACCATTCGTGACCAACTCGTGTTGTTCCGAGACAAGCCGAATAGCGACTCGTGCCCCTTTCGTGACCGGGTTCCGTCTTAGCGCAAACTGGCATACCTAAAACAATTGTCAACTCGTTGTATAGTGGTTCACATATATTTCCCCATATATTATATATATTTCAGATGCAATATAAAGCACAAAGGGACATGCGAAATTATACAGTATGACTGAATACATTCAACTGTGTCTTGGGTATATTTTTAGATGCAAGACATATGTAAAATCAAAAACTATTTCTGAGGAATTCTTTGACGAAGAACTTAATCATACGCGCATTCTGATTGGTTTGTCGTATTTTCGCACATACCATTCATCGATAGGGGGACGAGTCTTCTTGCAGGTTACGGAAAGGGGCGAGTGGTGACGAATGTATGTATTACCTGGCTCATTGTGTGAACAAACTTCTAGTATTGTTGCTCATGATATTCACCACTGGTTTGTCTGACAAGCCGCCTAAGTGTTTAATATACCCGGGATAAACACACGCACACACACACGCACGCACGCACGCACGCACGCACGCACGCACGCACACACACGTACCTCTCCTATTGAAAAAAAACCCTCACGAACCCCGGCCCACATAACCCCCATCCCACTCCTATCGCCAACGACTTCACCCAATCAGCCCCAGGTGCAAGGCCGATTATAAACAGTTTATCCTATCGGCCCCGCGTATACACCGACGCATTAAAAGTGCTCATTTCAAGCTAGACAATTTTCAATTATCAAGCGAAACATAATTGATAAAGTCGAACGCCCTCGTTGAACTACCTGTATACTTTACTCTGGATATTCTGAATAAAATCCAAAATGCGTCCCGAACAGAAGCTCAATTTCATTACCGTTAAACGTTTGAATGTCAGCGATAAGCCGACCTCCTACATCAAACCCGGTGCCATCGGAACAGTTGGCTAAGATTGGAGAAGTTCTTTCACGGCATAATTCTATTGGACATAATATCGGGGGAGATCGCCTACAACATCATAAGCATGACTGGTCGTTTTCAGACTGTCGTCTGCCTTTACCTCCTTTTCAGTGCCGACTTGGCACTGCTTGGCACTAATTGGCGATCTGTGGCCGGCGGTCAGCGCGGCCGAGGGGGATGCTGGTGAACGCTAGGGGGTCGTAGTGGTAAACCTGGAACATAACGGGATCAATGGAGGAAGCAGAGAGTAATGTTAAACCTAAAGTTCCTGTTTTATATGCATCGCATGACGACGTAAAATGCTTTTATTTGCAATTTTATATATGATGTCGTTAGTATTTTAAATGGGAAAGCACCTGCTTGACGGATTTTATTATATACAGTAAACTACGGTTATAACGAACTCAACGGGACCACTAATTTTAGCTCGTTATAACCGTAGTTCGTTATAAGCATATACACAGCATATCTACAGCAAATAGTCGGGACAAAAAAGTAAGTTCGTTATATCCGTCAGTTCGTTATAAGCATGTTCGTTATAAACGTAGTTTACTGTAGTCTGAATCGTACAGAAACTTTGTTTTTTGCAGAGATTTCTTATGATTATTGAAAGGGTTTTATTGTTTTATCCACTACATAATTAAAACAAGAACATTCTACAATGTTGCGGGGTCAAAGAACATCAGCTTGACGACGTCATGTTTTCTCTGGTTAGAAGATCTTTCCGAGTCTAATTAATACGATTCACTTATGTGACAATCTATAGGTACTAAAATGTATCACTACATGTATGAAGGAAAGAGCTCACAACGGAGGTCAATGTAGAGCTGGGTTTCATGTAGATTTAACCACGGTAAATTGAATTTGGAACCGAACGTGCAGCGTGAGGTTTCAAATGTTAAATTTAGCGCGGTTTATTGTGATTAAATAGCCTCTGGTTAACCAATCAGAATCGAGTAATTTCCAATTCCATGGTAGAAATACAAATATCAAAGTCATAGAAGATAATATAGGATGACGTCACAAACAAGAATGACACCAGTGACTTCACATAGCAACAGAAAAGATCGCAGCCCGTCGTTAGGGAAAGGCGGACTGGTATCAAGTCACAGTGGCCTCCGGATTTCTGATAACATGCGGGCATAGTTGTGATCATTCTTTTCATTTTAGCTTTGATATTTGTTTAAACGTTCGCATTTAGTTCATCACATATTCCATTGTTAACGTTTGTGTTTACATTAATGTTTTGTTTCTTTCTTTCTTTGTTGTTTAACGCCACCCACAGCAATATTCAAGCTATATGACGCCGTTCTGTAAATAATCGAGTCTGTACCAGACAATCCAGTGATTGACATGCATCAACCATGTCAGCGAGCCTGACCACCCGATCCCGTTAGTCGCCTCTTACGGTAAATATGGGTTGCTGAAGACCTATTCCGCCCCGGATCTTCACAGGTCGTTTACATTAATGCATTGTATGGGAAACAAGTGTACTGGTTCTGTCATTTGTACCGGTTGTAAGTGTCAAGTTTTCATTTTGACATGGCGTGTGCGATACCAAATAGTGTAAACTTTTCGGCCGTAAACTTTTAGTTGCCGTATACGGTTATATCAAGTTAGCAGACAAATAAAGCTGAATATATAGCCAAAGTTCGTTAAATACAATGTTTATTCCTAATACAGGATAGCAACCAGCCCCAAACACACTCGCTTGATAACCTCTGTGTGTGTCTGTATGTGTCTGTGTGTGTCTGTGTGCTGACGAACTGTCCCTAAAGCAGCAGCATTCGTTGCGCGTGAAATGTGGTCTGAGTTACTTCCCCTAGGCTGACAGCAAAGTTTAAACAGGACTAAACAGTTTGAAAAACATTATCCATGGTCATTAGGAACAGTCTCTGCGCGCTGAATAGGGATTTCGATAACAGATTGATTGACCCCGCTGCTCCTTCGCACACATACCAGGTTTCTTATGTTACGTTTATTAAAAATATTCGAGTCGAATACATTCAAAGTCGTCAGGGGGCACGGGTGGCCCAGTCGTCGCGATTCGCCGTGCAGAGTTGCGTCCCTTGGGCACGCCAGAAACCTATGATTGTGGGTTCGAATCCCGGTTCGCCCCGATTATGTTTCTAGGTTTGTCAGCACCATACCCGTGCTCGTGGGTTTCACCGAAGTGTAAACGTCTGAGACCTGCATCACTTCGGGCTTTCCTCCCACATTAAGCTGACACGCCATGATATAACTGGAATACTGTTAAAAGCGGCGTTAAACCCAACTCACTCACTCACTCAAAGTCGTCATATGTTGACGTTAACACAGCAAGTACATTACGCTTCCCTGCCGGGTAAAGAGGAAGATCGTATAATACTCTTCTCGCATTTTCACTTTTCCCAATCCTATACTTATACTTACATAGCTCGCCAACAACAACTTTCTCATCGACATAGCGCCATATACTGCCAAGGTTATGTCAAGTTTAATTTGCTAAATTGCAAATGGGCGTTGTGATGTGTGTTTATCGGGCCCGTATGACAAATGACTGCACATCAGAAACAATGTATTTTCTTAAATATATATATAAAATCATGACATCCAAATATCAGACATCTTAACATCTCCCAACACGACACTTAACATTATATAGCCAGACATTTTCTTTTAAAGTCTCGAAACTTTCTTACTTCATGGAACCGTAAAGAAATAACGAAGGGAATCAATAGCATTAGTATCTCTTGTTTTGAATGTCATAAACAACATTGTCGCCGAGGGGAGAGAAATAAACAGTGCACACCCCTCAAAGGAGTGTCGGCATTTTGTAACCCTCGTGGTTATTCGCGATCTTGCGACGAGAACAATTAGACTCTGGGAGCGGCTTCAAGATGACGCTCCTCGTGCATAAGGGGAAGCCATAGGGCTTATAGAGAACAACCATTAGATTATCAGGGGGCGAGCGGGGGCTGGATTTGTTCTAAATTATAATCAAGCCTCAGTTTTACTGACTGTTTTACTGATGCCATGCATTGTAGGAAAAGATAATATGTTATTTTTTATTTATTTGAACACCCCCCAAAATAAATAAATATATATATATATATATATATATATATATATATATATATATATATATATATATATATATATATATAGTGGTTGCGCACTCATCCATGTTCCCTGCAGAGTATACAACACTAAACATTTTGTTTTACCACACAAGATCATGTCTTTAACAGGATGTGTACAACGTACATTTCCATGTTCACCTGATCCGGTCCCACTACCGAAAGCGTACTGGTTAAAAGGTCCCCCTTGCCTTACCCAAAGCTACACTGAAAGATAAGTCTATGGGTGTGTAGTAATTCTATCATAATAGGCAAGTCTAGATAAGCGGACAGTACAGGACAGTGATGGGACAACTTGTTCTTATTATTTATATAATCTAGAAATTATTATTTATACAAATAATGATCGCCTAAACTAATAATTATTTAATCGTCTTGCAGATGTGCACACCCGAGCTGTGCAGATAAATGTTCCGTTGGCAGGATGACGAACTAAGGAGAGAAACAATATGTATCGAATTGAACGCGGGAAGTTGTGAAAAACACATAAATTATCGCAAACCTTGAGAAGCAAGCTTCTGGCTTTGTGATAGCGTTTCCAAACTATCATGCAGCTTTGAACAGCGAGAATTCAGGTGACGCCACTTTTGCAAATTAATGTAACAAGACAGCCTCGGTGTCCTCGCCACTGTCCGCGCATTGTAGCACCTGGGAAACAGATTGCTGGATATTGACTATCGTCGTTATAACCCAGCCGACGGAGGCTGTGATCGCCAGTTGACTACAGAATACCCTCCACTGCTGCTGGCACGCGTCTCGCGCTCTCACCTCGCGCTACAAGCAGACGGGAACTTCTGGCGAGATTTAGACGAAGTCCGGCGAACGCGGGTTGCAGAATGGAGTGATACCATCCGGCTTATTACTGCCGTGGCATTTTATTGGAGGTCCTGCTTCTCCTTGTAATGATAAACCCAAATCTGGGATTTCATTGGCAAATCATATCTACCATTCGTTGAAGCCCTTCAAGTTTGTGAATGGAAGCAGGTAGCGTTGTGTTGTAATTACAAAGGCTTTCGCAGTTATCGAGCGCTCAGCGAAGCTCTACAAGTGGTTAGTTCTTTTGATTTGGAATACCACTACGGACATATTGCTGTCGTTTAGATTCATATGGAATTCTTTTGGGTAGTTACAATCAAGTGGAGTGTTGCGGCGTTGTATGTGCTGAATACGTCATTGTACCAGTAAGGACCTCAAAGAAGACGCCGATATATAAATGGTACCTGACTGATCGCTTCGTGCAGTTATAGGTGAAAGTTATAGCACTGTTATTGGACTTAATTCGTGATAGGAGCAATGCTTGTCTTGATTGGACATGGAGGCCGGGGCTTCCACGGGAAGTGTCGGGCGTGAATGGTGCCTTACCTCACTGTTGTGTTTGAACTATGAACATGTGCGTGAATACAAATGTAAATTATTGCTAGGTCTAGCTGGATGTTTGGACGACACATCCACCTGGGTTACACCTGTCTGGATACGAGCAGAAGATCGCTATTCCAAATCTCGTCTGCTCCAGGAAGGCGGGAATGTCTTCCCCTCCCAACCTACCCGGTCAACATATTGTGCTCAACGTCTCCGACCTCCTACTACCCCCTATCAACTACACCGATGTTACCGATCTCGCCCCTTCGGCCAATGTTTCCAGTCTCGTGCAGGAAGGGGACCGAGTCAACACCTATACGGACATTCGTCCCCCGCGGGAATTTCCCCTGGCCCTGGTCATAGCAAGCCCGGTGGTGGCTGTGTTTATTCTGGTGTTTTTCTGTGTGTCTTACTACTGGCATGCCTCGTACCTGGACCGGCAAGCCAGAAAACTGGCCATAAGAATGGCAGCAGACGCCGAGTCCGGTCTCCGACCCTCCAGGCGGACTCGAAGAGGTTTGGGCACAGACGGACGGAAGGGTCGATCTCGGAGACTGTCCAGCCCAACCCCTCCGGTGCCCAAACGGGTGTCGTCTGCTGTAACTGATCAAGAAATATTGTCACATTTTGCGGCCAGACGACACTCAACGTTTTTCATATGACGCAGAATATTTTTTTTCATGGAGATGTGTTTATTGTGTTTCTGACAGGAGTGGAAGCATATTGTCGTGTGTACAGCAATCCAACGTTTTATTGAATTGCAAACGGAAAAGTAATTCAAGCAGACGACAATAAAAGCAGACGACAGAAGAGGTTTGTGCCCCATGCTGATCTTAACCATTGACTCAGAGTTAGGTAATATTTCTCCACGGCAGGTGTGCAGACTGACTCTATTGAGTGTTCGGATTTAACATTTAAAGGCAGTTGCGGGTGCTTTATCCATATATTTCTGTCAGAATTCAAACGTTTCACAATACAAGTACGTCCGAAAATCAATGACCCGGAATAAGAGGTAAATAATGCTTTTGTATGTCATGGATTTGACTAAGACAGGCGTGTTTGAAGATATGTCTTCAATTGATTATGAAGTCTCTCTTTCACCAAGAGACCCCACCTAGAGGTGTGTGGCATGAGAAACGACTACTGTGATACCCATATCATTCTAAGCTGTCAGTACAGCCAATGCCTTCTTTTAGCATTGCCAGCATAATCCATCAACGTAATACCATGTACTATATACGCCTCCCATTGTAACAGAATATGCTTCATAAATCTTTGAACTTTGTTCATTGAAACTCGATGCTGTTGAGTTTTAAGATGAATTATGTACAATAAATATATTTATGATGAAACGCACAAGATTATATTCAAATTGTTCAATAAATATGTTCTAATTTCACCGACTTTTTACGGCATCCCGACTTCCGTTAAAAGGAATCTATAGAAAGAATGATTGAAGCATTAAACCTCTGTTGCTCTGAGACAGATGGCATTGATTAAAACAGCATTAAGATATGGATTGTACTAGGCGTTAAAAACACACGTGGATGCACGTCACAGCTGGTAACCTGGTCGCATTCTCACAACTATTTTGGGAAAGTTCTATGGTAGACCCAATTCTTGAGGTTAAGCAACACTTCCACCGTCGCCCCTGCAACAGCGGCTTCATAGTGACGTGATTGACGAGGCAATGTAACGAGATTGCCCTAAGTCGATTAATAAACCAGTAAAGTTTTGACAGGAATACTCAGATATTTTATGTCATTTTCAAGTTCGTGTCTTATGAAGGGCACCACAGGGTTACCAAGTGCGAATTTTGTAACGTTTATGATTTGGCCATTTCGCGTTCAGAAATCGTTTCAGTTACATTACAGATATATCCCCAAAGGAGAGTTATTGAATTGTTATACGTTCCCGTTTAGTATAACATTCACCTGATGGTTCGAAAATGTTACTTGTTGTTACCCCGCCTCGGAATTGTCAATGTCTGTATCCTTGAGTTGGTATGTGTGTGTGTGTGTGTGTGTGGGGGGGGGGGGGGGGGGGGGGGGGGGGGGCAGCACCCTACCCACCCACCCTGGACCCCACCAGGGCCCGCTTATTGGTACCCGCGTGGTTAGAGGTTTTCTCGCCGTGTCGATGACTCTAGTGACCCATTTAGTACAATGTGTGAAGCTCAATATATCGGGAAGGTCAGCTTGAAATTATTTAGTATTTATAAGGTATCGATTCGGATGTAAAGCTGTGTCAGTGTTTCAGCTTCAGTCTTAGTGTGGACAATGTTTAGGATTGTAACATACGTCTCACCAATAACACATGCACATAGGTGCTAAATGACGCCATAAGTGTCAGCTGAGTACTGAGCAAGGCATACTCCGCTTTGATACAAAAGGAAGTCTGTATCATAACGAACGTACTATTGCGATAACGAACCCTCCAGCATGCCAGTCACAAACCTCTCCGAGAACATACCTGCGCTGAGATTTAGAGGAGATCAATTGATTGTGAGAGCTTAAAATAGACCACTCGTTTAAAGGTTTAAACCAAATCAATCGCATTAGATTTAAAACAATTTTGCGAGTAATGCGTCCGAGGACGAGAAGGTTGTTGCCCCAGAGAACTGTGGGTAGTACCTTGAGAAGGGTAATATGGGGTCGCGATTAGGATATTAGTATAAACGCCGCACTCAGCAATATTCCAGCTGTATGACGGCGGTCTGTAAATAATCGAGTCTGGACCAGACAATCCAGTGATTGACATCATGAGCATCGATCTACGCAATAAGGATACGATGACATGTATCAACCAAGTTAGCGAGCCAGACAACCATATGCCGCTAGTCACCTCTTACGACAAGCATAGTTGCCTTTCACGGCAGGCATGGGTGGCTGAAGACCTGTTCTCCCGGATCTTCACGGGAATGTACTTGGGTGAGCATTGGCTCATATATATGGGCATATGATTCATGAGGTAGAAGTGATTAGTTGGGTTGATGGTGCGTGGGTATGTCACCAGGGAGTCTGGGTTCGACTCTCTATATTGGTAAATATGCCTAGTAGGTCTTTGCCCCTATCAGAACGGATTGAGCGCAGTGTGGCTAAATGCAATGTCAATTCTACTGACCCACCCGCTGTCTCATTAATGTCTCACAATAATGTAACGATGTTGCTCACAAGCGTGTCGGGATGCTGGATCATAATAGGTCGCACGCATCAACTGCTTGTCGCAAGAGCCCACCAATGAGGTCGGTTAGTTACCAGAGTGGCCTGGTTGATCGTATTTCATCGAGCCCCGACAAATCGTTGTTCATATTGTCGACCACTTGTTTGCCTGGTCTAATAACTTACAGGCCGCCGAAGTAAAGCTGGAATAACGCTGACTGCGGCGTTCAGCAACATTCACTCACTCAGACCCCCTCCGTGGTGTAGTGGACAGAGCGTATACCTAGAGAGGGGAAAGTCCGGGGTTCGATCCCAACCGCATCATACCCAAATACGTTAAAAGTATGGTACTTGTTTCCCTGCCTGGCTCTCGGCATTTAGGGATAAAACAGGACTTGTCTGCTCGAAGTCAGTACACGGTGTCTGTATCTATGAGTGTAGCATCCATGTTAAACTACGACATGGTATCTAAGGAGACTAGCACTATAAAACCAGGGGGCACGGGTGGCCCAGTCGTCTAAGGCGCCGCGATTCACTGTGCAGAGCTGCGTCCCTTGGGCACGCCAGAAACCTATGATTGTGGGTTCGAATCCCGGTTCGCTCCGATTATGTTTCTAGATTTGTCAGCATCATACCCGTGCTCGTGGGTTTCACTTCGGGTTTTCCTCCCACATCAAGCTGACAAGCCGTGATATAACTGGAATACTGTTAAAAGAGGCGTTAAACCAAACTCACTCACTCACTATAAAACAAGCATATTTCCAGACTAGTACAAGCAGACACACACTAGTGCAAATACGTCGCTATATAAGTGAAGTCATCTTGAACGCGACGTTAAACCCCACTTCACCTCACCTCACATATTCACACATTCATATAACACTCAAGTGCTCTGCAATAGGCAGTGAGAGTGACACTTCCAGTGGGTGCTCATATCGACTATCAGCCATTATTGATTGCTTTGTTAGCTACCTGTCGCGGATGGCTGTAGTGTATATTTCCACTGTCCACTATTGGTCAGCCTACAGGTCAGCGTATTGCTGCGAAAAAGTAAATGATGACTATACTAAAATTAGGATACAATTTGCCCGGTGTATGACGTCTGAAGTTGTCGTTGGTTGCCATAGTAACGCGACAACTTGAGCTGCAAATGTATTAATATCCGTCTAATTCCAAACTTATCGTTGTACTTATCCCGCAGTATCTTCAAGCAGCAAGGCAGGTGTTTTCATCAAGCAAAAAATAAGTTGTTTGATCTAGGTTACAACATTCAAGGCCTCAGTAAAGCTTTCAAAAAGTTTTATTGTAGACATGTGAAGTACATTTCCAAATTTGACGCATCAGTGACAAAAATAATGTCCGATGAAATTCCCTATTTTGACTTGTACCAATGTTTTTTTCAAGTGAACATTTGACTTGCCTTTGCATGTGTTTGTGACGGGTGCAACCTGTGGGGCAGGATACGTTCACCTTTTCGCGAACACCTGGTATCACTACTATTTGAGAGTGATTCATAAACACATGCTCATAATATAGTCGGAATTGTACAATCGACTTTGTTTTATGTGGGGATTTCTATTGGATAGGGACGTTTGTTTTTCGCTTTAATTATGGATTTCATGTTTTATATCTTCTAATTATCAGTAGCGTGTTTGACAGAAACACTAGAATATGTACAAGTTGCTTGATAAATGAACCAAAATCTGTTCAAGTTGCTTAATAAAGGAACTTAAGTCTGTACAAGATGCTTGATTAAGGAACTAGAATCTGTACAATTTGCTTGATAAAGGAACAAAAGTCTGAACAAGTGTTTGATAAAGGAACTAAAGTCTGTACAAGCTGCTTGATAAAGGAACTAAAATCTGTACAAGTTGCTTGATAAAGGAACTAAAATCTGTACAAGTTGCTTGATAAAGGAACTAAAATCTGTACAAGTGCTTGATAAAGGAACTAAAGTCTGTACAAGTTGCTTGATAAAGGAACTAAAATCTGTACAAGTACTTGTTAAAGGAACTAGAGTCTGTACAAGTTGCTTGATAAATGAACCAGAATCTGTACAAGATGCTTGATAAAGGAACTGGAGTACGTACACCAATATGCGGTTTTCTATGTTAGATACTGTTAAGCGGCGTTAAACCCAACTCACTCACATTAGGATAGATGTGCACAGAGAACCTTTCGTACAACCTGTGCTGTCAAAAACTATTCTAATCTTGAAGCGTTTTATTGTTCCCGAAAAAGATGCAGTTCACGCGATGACATTACATTGTATTTCTCCAATAAAAGATCTTCTCTCTTCAGACACCATCTGGCGCTGTGCTTGAACAGCTGTGAGATTTATATGTACTCCCCAGCGCTACAGCATAGCGATCAGTGCACTACTGCTAGGTGTTGGTATAAACTATAAATGGTTTACTACCAATGGTTAATGCTAATGTCCTGTCGATCTACCTGATAAACTTCATGCTGTTGTGGTCGATTGGCGTTTTGATCAAGGTCGACCTATATAACGGTACAGCTGATGTTAGGTTTAGTTAATGTGTTAAGTTTGTCTCTATAAATGTGCCCATTTAGCTACCTATCTACCTCCCCCGAACTGTATTCACGGTTTAACTTACAGATGTCCACTCCTATATCCGCACACTTCATTTATCCGACCTTCTGCACACGTGTCATTATGTTCAGTTGATATTGTTTGATATTTCTACCCAACCTGTACATATCTACCCATTGAAGTCCCTAGCTACATACACATACCCCTATCTACCCACCCCTGTACATATCTACCCGCGCATCTCTCCTTCAACATGACCATAACCTTATCTACCCTCCCTGTACATATCTGCCCGCCAATCTCGATCTATATGCCAGCACCCCTATCCACCCACCCCTGTACATATCTACTCGCGCATTCCTCCATCAACATGCCCACAGCCCTATCTACCCACACCTGTACACATCTACCCGCGCATTCCTCCATCAACATGCCCACAGCCCTATCTACCCACCCCTGTACACATCTACCCGCGCATTCCTCCATCAACATGCCCGCAGCCCTATCTACCCACCCCTGTACACATCTACCCGCGCATCTCTCCGTCAACATGCCCGCAGCCCTATCCACCGACCCCTGTACAAATCTACCCGCGCATCCCTCCGTCAACATGCCAGCACCCCTATCCACCCACCCCTGTACACATCTACCCGCGCATTCCTCCATCAACATGCCCGCAGCCCTATCTACCCACCCCTGTACACATCTACCCGCGCATCCCTCCATCAACATGCCCGCAGCCCTATCTACCCACCCCTGTACACATCTACCCGCGCATCTCTCCGTCAACATGCCCGCAGCCCTATCTACCCACCCCTGTACACATCTACCCGCGCATTCCTCCGTCAACATGCCCGCAGCCCTATCTACCCACCCCTGTACACATCTACCCGCGCATCTCTCCGTCAACATGCCCGCAGCCCTATCCACCGACCCCTGTACACATCTACCCGCGCATCCCTCCGTCAACATGCCCGCAGCCCTATCCACCGACCCCTGTACACATCTACCCGCGCATCTCTCCGTCAACATGCCCGCAGCCCTATCTACCCACCCCTGTACACATCTACCCGCGCATCTCTCCGTCAACATGTCCGCAGCCCTATCTACCCACCCCTGTACACATCTACCCGCGCATCCCTCCGTCAACATGTCCGCAGCCCTATCTACCCACCCCTGTACAAATCTACCCGCGCCTCCCTCCGTCAACATGCCCGCAGCCCTATCCACCCACCCCTGTACACATCTACCCGCGCATCCCTCCGTCAACATGCCCGCAGCCCTATCTACCCACCCCTGTACACATCTACCCGCGCATCCCTCCGTCAACATGCCCGCAGCCCTATCTACCCACCCCTGTACACATCTACCCGCGCCTCCCTCCGTCAACATGCCCGCATCCCTATCTACCCACCCCTGTACACATCTACCCGCGCATCCCTCCGTCAACATGCCCGCAGCCCTATCTACCCACCCCTGTACACATCTACCCGCGCATCTCTCCGTCAACATGCCCGCAGCCCTATCTACCCACCCCTGTACACATCTACCCGCGCATCTCTCCGTCAACATGTCCGCAGCCCTATCTACCCACCCCTGTACACACCTACCCGCGCATCTCTCCGTCAACATGTCCGCAGCCCTATCTACCCACCCCTGTACACACCTACCCGCGCATCTCTCCGTCAACATGTCCGCAGCCCTATCTACCCACCCCTGTACACACCTACCCGCGCATCTCTCCGTCAACATGTCCGCAGCCCTATCTACCCACCCCTGTACACATCTACCCGCGCATCTCTCCGTCAACATGTCCGCAGCCCTATCTACCCACCCCTGTACACATCTACCCGCGCATCTCTCCGTCAACATGCCCGCAGCCCTATCCACCCATCCCTGTACACATCTACCCGCGCATCTCTCCGTCAACATGCCCGCAGCCCTATCCACCCATCCCTGTACACATCTACCCGCGCATCTCTCCGTCAACATGCCCGCAGCCCTATCTACCCACCCCTGTACACATCTACCCGCGCATCTCTCCGTCAACATGTCCGCAGCCCTATCTACCCACCCCTGTACACATCTACCCGCGCATCTCTCCGTCAACATGCCCGCAGCCCTATCCACCCATCCCTGTACACATCTACCCGCGCATCTCTCCGTCAACATGCCCGCAGCCCTATCTACCCACCCCTGTACACACCTACCCGCGCATCCCTCCATCAACATGCCCGCAGCCCTATCTACCCATCCCTGTACACATCTACCCGCGCATTCCTCCATCAACATGCCCGCAGCCCTATCCACCCATCCCTGTACACATCTACCCGCGCATCTCTCCGTCAACATGCCCGCAGCCCTATCCACCCATCCCTGTACACACCTACCCGCGCCTCCCTCGCATGTGAATCCTTACCCGAGACCTTACACATTAGTCCCACTTGATTCAGCTGAAGTGAACCGATGTGTTGGTTCAATGTCTGCCGACTATCAACCGCTGTCACGATATCACTCAACGATAAACCTGTCACGATGTACCCCAAGTACACACCATCACATGCCTCACCATTTACACCATAACCATGACATGTTTCACAATATAGCTGTGTTGAAAACCGTGACATGTTTCACAATATAGCTGTGTTGAAAACCATGACATGTTTCACAATACAGCTGTGTTGAAAACCATGACATGTTTCACAATATAGCTGTGTTGAAAACCGTGACATGTTTCACAATATAGCTGTGTTGAAAACCATGACATGTTTCACAATATAGCTGTGTTGAAAACCATGACATGTTTCACAATATAGCTGTGTTGAAAACCGTGACATGTTTCACAATATAGCTGTGTTGAAAACCATGACATGTTTCACAATATAGCTGTGTTGAAAACCATGACATGTTTCACAACGGAACTCTGTTGCAAACCATGACATGTTTCACAACGTAACTCTGTTGCAAACCATGACATGTTTCACATTTACCAAAGATAGAAACCATGACATGTTTCATATTTACCTAAGGTACAAACCATGACATGTTTCACATTTACCTAAGGTGCAAATCATGATATGTTTCACATTTACCTAGTGTGCAAACCATGACATATTTCACATTTACCTAAGGTGCAAACCATGACATATTCCACATTTACCTAAGGTACAAACCATGACATATGTCACATTTACCTAAGGTGCAAACCATGACATGTTTCACATTTACCTAAGGTACAAACCATGACATATTTCACATTTACCTAAGGTGCAGACAATGACATATTCACATTTACCCAAGGTGCAAACCATGACATGTTTCACTTTATACCGGAGTTGCAAACCATGACATATTTCAATATATACCTGGGGTGCACACGATGATATATTTCCCCATATACGTGAAGTGCAAACCATGGTATATTTCACTATATTCCTGTACGTCCATGACGTGTTTCACTATATGCCAAAATATATTTCAGAAGGTGTTACGTTAGCCTTGTTATTGTACACTCTTCATTGGGCCTCTATGTATATTCTCTTCAACCATTCACGCTGTATATCAATGAAACTTAAATATTTCTATATAGTACAGGCCATTATCAGCGTGGTTTACACCGGTTGGTGTCTAAAGTTCCCCATTCGAAACGATTCTACATTTAGAAGAAGCTCACTAGCGACAGTTATGCTATTGAATAAGGTTCAACTATTGCAACCATAGTTCTGCTGAAAGAACATTATAACACCATTGCCACACCTTAAGATCCTCGTCATGCTGGTGTAACAATGCTGTCATACCTCCAACACTGTAGTCGTGCTATAATTAAACGATTGTCAGGCTGCTGTTGTACTGTTGTTACTGTAACACTGTCGCGTTACTGAAACACTGTCACGTTACTGAAACACTGTCACGTTACTGAAACACTGTCACATTACTGAAACACTGTCGCGTTACTGTAATATTGTCATGTAACTGTAACACTGTCACGTTACTGAAACACTGCCACGTTACTGTAACACTGTCACGTCACTGTAACACTGTCACGTCACTGTAATATTGTCACGTCATTGTAACACTGTCACGGGACTGTAACATTGTCACGTTACTGTAACATTGTCACGTCATTGTAACACTGTCACGAGACTGTAACATTGTCACGTTACTGTAACATTGTCATGTAACTGTAACACTGTCACGTCACTGAAACGCTGTCATGTAACTGTAACACGGTTACGTTACTGTTAGACTGTCACGGCACTGTACCACTGTCACGCCACTGTACCACTGTCACGTTACTGTGACACTGTCACGTTACAGCAACATTGTAACGTTACAGCAAAATTGTCACGTTATTGTAACACTGTCACGCTAATGAGGCACTGTCATGCTACTGTAACACTGTCACGCCACTGTACCACTGTCACGCCACTATAACCCTGTTGAAATGATTATGTGACATCCACTTTCTCGCTTGAGCCTGTTTTAACGCTGTCACCCATTAATAGCGTCAGCTTGTCGTTAACGGTAAGCCTATCCCAGGACACAGAATGCATCGTCGACCACAGAGATACAATACTGCACCTACTCTACAGCGGTGCAACTATACGCTTGTTGTTTGTTCAGGGAGAGAATGGTTACAGATATGGCACAAAAGTGGCAGGATTGAGCAGATAGCATCTTATCCGGACAAGATCGCGCACTGCTGCCTCTCGTAATGTTACCCTGCTTATGTCAGGGAGCGTGTAGTTAGTGAAATCTGTTGTCGCTGGGGCTGAATCGGATAACAAACACTGTTAGCTTATATGTCAGGTCGAAATACAATGCACAAAGGGCCGTACCAACAGTCTTTGCATAAGACGGTGACATCTTTGAAAATATTTATCGCAAGAACGTAATCTTTATGTATTTGTAGTTGATGGTTTTAGATACAACGCCTTTTCCTTTAGTTACAAAATGTGTATTTTTATTAATGATTTAATCCTCTTGAGATTACCCCTCGTATTATCGATTTCCGCGATTTAAGTGTTGTATTGGATGACACAGCAGTTGACATGTGTTGCGCTGACACACTGTGTCAGTATGGTGGATTCGCTAAAAATTAAAATGTCACGACAGATTCGATAGATTAATATCGGTTCAGTGAAAACATGGTCGTAAAAAATTCATTAACCGAATACGTCGATGTTAATGTCGAAGAGACAGTTAACTCAAGGTGAGGTGAAATAGGTTTAAACATCGCATTCAAGAATATTGCACTTATATAGCGCTGTGCACGCACGTGTGTGGTTTTTTTTCTCTCTCTCTCTCCCTCTCTCTCTTTGTGTGTGTGTGTGTGTGGCTGTGTGTGTGTGTGTGTGTGTGGCTGTGTGGCTGTGTGTGTGTGTCTGTTTGTGACTGCCTCTGTTAGTCTATAAGTGTAATACCGACCGAGATACCATGCCGCAGTTTAACATGAATTCCCCACTCAGACACAGTATACTGACTCCGAGCCGACCAGTCTTCGTGTTGGCCCCTTAAAGGCGGGCGCCAGGTAGGGCAACAACAAGTATCATCTTTTAATGTCTTTTGACATGACTACACAATGTGTAGTAATAAGGTAACACTGTGAATATGCTCCCGTGTGGTATGGAAATGAAGGACCATTATTATTATGATGATGATGATGATGATGATGATGATGATGTACAGATTAAAATATAAAATGCAGAAAAGAGGGTTTGGGTGGCGCAGTCAGGCTGGTTAGGTTCATCATCAGCTCAGGGCCCGTGCCCCCTCTACACGCAGCCCAGACAGAGAATGGGACGAACCCACCCAGAACTTTTCGGAGAATGTGAAGACTCCTCAACACTGCAGCCTTCTGCATTTCCCAGATTGTCAGAAGGGCTGTATTCCTGGTAGCAAACCGGGTAGTCTCCCAATGTCAGTCAACAGATTGGGAGGTACCACACCTAATGCACCGAGAACAATGGGGAGTCGGACAACTTGGTACTTGGGATGCAAGCGTGACATTTCAAAAGCGAGGTCCACATATTTGTTATGTCCTCAATCTGTGTCAAAACCACAAGCATCGCAAAGACGGTAATAAAATGATCGAGCTGCACCATCATGTCGTTTAAGATGCTGTGTTTGTGCCAAAGCTGGGCACCCACTCACAATGTGTTGGACAGTCTCATTAAATTCAATACATAATCTACATTTCATATTCACATTTTGATGCAAAATCACACATTGACGGTTTCGAGTGGGAAGTGACTGGTCCTGAGCAGCAGACAGAAAGCCTTCTGTTTCACTTTTCAGGCCAGACGACTTCATCCAAGCAAAGGACTTTGCACGGTTGCTGATTTTCTAAACACACTGTACATAAACTCAATGCACTGGTCGTTCACATAGCCTCTCCTTGAAAACCTGAGTCTGGGCCGATTTGATATGGCTCTACGCTTGGTTGACACTCATTTCTGTACCGTCCAGCAGTACAGAACCATCAACAAAATCAACATCGACATTGAGATTATGTCCCACATCCTTGGCTCGTTTTAGAAAACTGTGGAATGCCTTGTTTTCATCATGAGTTTTGACATGCTTCACAAGAGTTTTATTATTATTATTATTATCATTATTATTGTTGTTGTTGTTGTTGTTGTTGTTGTTATTGACACACATATAGCTACTGTTGTACAAATATATATGTAATTTAGGTATGTTTCCAAAGCATGCTTCACGTATGTTCCTTTCACTGACGTACAGCAAGCCAATATTTTTCCACATCTAAAAACGAATATATTACTATTATATACTCTTGTCTACTCGAGGTTCAATTGTAACGAGGTCGAGTTCATAATTTGACCATCTTGCAGCTAACATTTGCGTCATTCAGCAATCGGTTGTCGTTAACTGACAACAATCAGTTCACACCGGGGCATGGAGATACGCCCGCCGCACGAATTGGATGCATACATCTGTCGATTATCTGCGGGGCACCCTTAAACCAGAGATAGGCGTCATGTTACAGCTCTCGTCTGAAAGGCGTCTGTTCTATTATCGAGAAGTTGATATTGCTTCCTTACCTCTTGGTAAGCTTGTACTTACTTTAGATGTTTACTTTTCCCCATGCGAGAATCATCAATGACGTCCACAATACTATCATAGTAACACTGATTGTCTTCACCATTACAGTAAACTAGGTTTATGACGAACACGCTTATAACGATCTGGCGGATATAACGAACTCGTTCGGTCCCGTACGTTTACTATATATATATGCTGTTCATATGTTTATAACGATCTACGGTTATAACGAATTAAAATTATGGGTCCCTCGTTATTTCATTGCCACATCGCCTGTATGTTATCGTCATCATCGTTGACGACTACGATTGCAATGTTTTGACAGTGATAACCACAACTCTGGTCGTTATCATTCTCATTGGCGATCACATCATCTTCATTATGACAGCGATAAGCATCGCCCACTTTATAAGCATCATCACTCTGAAAGAAGGCACTTGTACCATATATTCCCGTGGTTTTTCAGCTGAACAATTGGCTTGCCTCTGCATGTGTTTGTGATGTATGATACAGGCAGGGCAGGACACGCTCACCTTTTCGTGAGCACCTATCATCACTATTTGTAAGTGATACGTAAACATATGTTCATGATATAGTCGGAATCGTTCAGTCGATATTTTGGCAGAGATATCTAACGCTTATGAAATGTGTCGCTTATACTTATTGTTATCACCGTCGAAGTCATATCATTTTCACATACATATATGTCATGGTTATGATAGACTATAGCAGCTATGACAATGATTGCGATACTGACGGTCGTTTTACCATTTTGTTTTACGCCTCACTCAGCAATATCCAAAATATCGAAGCGGTAAAATGTATGATCTAGATAAACCAGTGATCGAAAGCATGAGCACCGCCAACCACCCCATCTGTGTTGATGATGATGATGATGATGATGTTGTTGTTGTTGTTGTTGTTGATGATGATGATGATGATGATGATGGTGATGATAATGGTGAGACTGTGTTGATGATGATGGTGATGATACTGATACTGATGACGACTGTGATGATGGTGTTGATGATGATGATGGTGGTGATGATGATAATGGTGGCATCTGTGTTGATAATGATGATGATGATGATGATGATGATGATGATGATGACGACGACGACGACGATGATGATACTGATACTGATCAGGACTGTGTTGATCATGATTGTGATGATACTGATACTGATGACCACTATGTTGATGATGTTAATGATAGTGGTGACTACTGTAGTGATGACGCGACCGGGGATCGAACCCCCGACCTTCCGCACTCCGGGCAGGATCTCTATCATTTAGACCACGGAGACGGTCTATCAATATTGAAAACTCAATTAATAGCTGCTGTTGATGTTGATTAATGTTATGAATGTAATAATGACAACGGTAACGCCGACATTGTTGATGACGTTGCATTCCTTCATAATAATTAAATACGGCGACAATCGGTTGTTCAAACAGACTCGTCACAGACACGACCTAAAATAAATATCAATAGCACTGACGATGTGGATATTCACAGTTTGTATCTTGGAGAACCATATATTGATCCCGTTCGTCGAATGCCATATAACTCACAGGGACGTGTCACAAAACACAATATCACAGTTCCGAACAACCTCTCCCGGACCTTGAGACCAAAATAGAATCGTTGGATCCAGATTTAGACGCAAACAGGCAATCAAAACATCACTGTGTCCTAACGAGATTCAATATATCAACTCAGTCCCTAGAAATCATCCATTCACCAGCCAAGCGTGTATAGAAAAGATGGGAAACTCTCCCGCGTTAGACGGGCAATCAGCACCGTACGTGCGCTGTGGGGCAGCTATGAAGCGCCTTACAATCACGAGCCGGGTCGACTTTCTCTCCTGAGCCTCTGAAGCTGATGACTGCCCTTTAGATCGAAGCAAATGTATCTCTGCTTATCTCCCGGACATGATGGAAACGCTATATGAGTCAATTAGAAAGCGAATCTGTATGGCCTAGCCCAAGGGTATAGCTTTTTGTGTGATACAAGCCTTATATTTATTCCAAGAGCGTGTTTAATTAAGTGCTTTACCGTGAATGTCACGAAAATAGGAAACTCGCCCAGGTTTTCAGAGAATATATGAAACGCAGCTTCCTTATTGATTTTGTATCGATTCGTGACTCACGGCCGGGCGCGAAAACAGAGATTCACTTGTTGATCACGGTACCGAATGGTCGATCTCATAGTTTAAAGGTAGATTGTGCTGTGTTTGTTTGTTGTTTAACGCCTCACTCAGCAACATTTTAGCTATATGACGGCGGTCTGTAAATATTCAAGTCTGGACCAGACAATCCAGTGAATGATATCATGAACATCGATCCAGGCAATTGGGATACGATGACATGCATCAACCAAGTCAGCGAGCCTTACCACCCGATCCCGTTAGTCGCCTCTTACGACAAGCATAGTCGCCTTAAACGGCAAGCATGGGTTGCTGAAGACCTATTGTACAGCGGATCTTCACGGGTCAGATTGTGCTTGTTATATTTAAATTAGTATTATATATAATAGCCATAGGGGCACGAATGCCTGGGAAATACTTGTGTACTGTGTAACTTAGATTTTAAAGTTTTTGATTGGCTAGGTCACGCCTGTAATCCCGTTGTCATGATTGTTTGCGAAACGTCCTTAGCGCTACGATGATCGTAAGCCTATGTTAAAGTATGGGACTTACGATCACCTAAGCGCAAAGAACGCCCAGGGCCCCGTTCCACAAAGCGATCTTAGGGCTAAGTTGATTGTAACTCACTAAGTATGCGATCTTAAATTTTTGTTACGATCAGCCGCCCGTTCCACAAAGCAATCTTAACTAAGAGAGTTGTAAGTTAAGATCAAAATGCTAAGTTGCTCCGGACCAACGTAGGATTGCTAAAATCGATCTTAAATATTGTACCATAACAACAAAGATGGCGACTATTATTATGGTGTGCAAGGAAATGCGTCGTCTGCCTAACATGACCAAGGGAGGCCACTCTAAGGGAAACTTTTGCATCTTCATGGCTGAATATTTCGATCTTTGTTAAGATCGGCTACTTAAGAACTTGTAAAGTTACAATCGCCCTAAGATCGCTTTGTGGAACGGTTGTAAACTTTAGCTAAGACAATTTTAAAATTGACGTAAGTCTCTAAGATTGATTGTAGTTACGATAGCTTTGTGGAACGGGGCCCAGACGTCCGGCGTAGTGTTGACTTTGTTTCACATCACTGTCACAGTCTAATGATTACGTGACCGGACTCTTTATCTTGTGGGTTGGAGGAGACATGTTATAATTCAGAATCCCAAATAGTCACAGCTCGATAGCCGATGGTAGAGGTACAAGCTTGGCCCCAAGAAGCTAAGGGAAGGACGGTGGTACACACATCAGCGCATTGATGTAATAATTGAAAATGACGTCATACATTGTTATGACGTCACCGAATATTTTGAGTGACGTCATCACATGATAAACAGAGTGAGCTGATTTTCCTTTTTTTCTCTAATCGGAAAACTCCTTTTTCGTGAATTAATGTGAATCCCTGGCGAAATGTTGAGGACTTAAATATGAATTCATCTGTGACAGATAATCGATAAACCTCGTAGCTTATTCTCGTCATATATCAGACAGTGATCCGCTCTGTAAGCTCAGTATGGTTGCCATAGAGAACTAAGGTACGCGTGATAACACAGAGGTTCACTCCCATTACTTATGTCTCCCATTGTAATACCCCTTGAAAGTCGAGTGCAATCTGATCATATCTACCTCAGTAATTTGTTTGTTTGTTTGCTTGTTGTTTAACGCCACACTCAGCAATATTCTAGCTGTATGACGGCGGTCTGTAAATAATCGAGTCTGGACCAGACAATCCAGTGATTGATATCATGAGCATTGATCTATGCAATTGGGATACGATGACATGTAACAACCAAGTCAGCGAGCCTGACCACACGACCGCGTTAGTCGCCTCTTACGACAAGCATGGTTTGCTGAAGACCTATTCTACCCCGGATCTACACGGGTCCTACCACTATAATGGGACATTGTGTATTAGTTAGATTAGCATCAGGAACAGTTACATGTACTTAAGAGATGATTAATCACTGTGTACCTTGTCATTGCTTACTGTTCCGACTTACTGTCATGGCTTACTGTCCTGACTTACTGTTCCGACTTACTGTCATGGCTTACTGTCCTGGCTTACTGTTCCGACTTACTGTCCTGGCTTACTGTCCTGGCTTACTGTCCTGGCTTACTGTCATGGCTTACTGTCCTGGCTTACTGTTCCGGCTTACTGTCCTGGCTTACTGTCCCGGCTTACTGTCCCGGCTTACTGTCCCGGCTTACTGTCATGGCTTACTGTCATTGCTTACTGTCCCGGCTTACTGTCATGGCTTTCAGTTCCGGCTTACTGTCATGGCTTACTGTTCTGGCTTACTGTCCCGGCTTACTGCCATGGCTTACTGTCCCGGCTTACTGTCATGGCTTTCAGTTCCGGCTTACTGTCATGGCTTACTGTTCCGGCTTACTGTCATGGCTTACTGTCCCGGCTTACTGTCATAGCTTTCAGTTCCGGCATACTGTCATGACTTACTGTTCCGGCTTACTGTCATGGCTTTCTGTCATGGTTTACTATTCTGCTTACTGTCATTGCTTACTGTCATGGTTTACTGTTCTGGCTTACGTTCATGGCTTACTGTTCCGGCTTACTGTTCATGGCTTACTGTCATGGCTTACTGTTCCGGCTTACTGTTCATGGCTTACTGTCATGGCTTACTGTCATGGCTTACTGTCATGACTTACTGTTCCGTCTTACTGTCATGGCTTTCTGTCATGGTTTACTGTTCTGCTTACTGTCATGGCTTACTGTTCCGGCTTACTGTCATGGCTTACAGTTCCGGCTTACTGTCATGGTTTACTGTTCTGCTTACTGTCATGGCTTACTGTCATGGCTTACAGTTCCGGCTTACTGTCATGGCTTACTGTTCGTTCCGGCTTACTGTCATTGCTTACTGTCATGGTTTACTGTTCTGGCTTACGTTCATGGCTTACTGTTCATGGCTTACTGTCATGGCTTACGGTTCTGGCATACTGTCATGGCTTTCAATTCTGGCTTACTGTCATGGCTTACAGTTCCGGCTTACTGTCATGGCTTACAGTTCCGGCCTACTGTTGCGGCTTAGTGTCATGGCTTACTGTTCTGGCTTACTGTTCCGGCTTACTATCATGGCTTACTATCATGACTTACTGTCATGTTTTACTGTTCTGGCTTACTATTATGGCTTACTTTTATGACTTACTGCCATGGTTTACTTTTATGACTTACTGAACTAAAGAAATAGCATTGCGTCGATACGTTGTCATTCTAAAAGTGTATCGCCAAGCTTCCAACCTTATGCCAGAAAATCAAATAAGTTCTTTATTTGGCATAGCTTAAACGCTCCCCATTTTGTTTCTATTCTGGTGATTATCACGTAGGGGAAATCCATACCATGCATCAAGTGTCATCGTCTCCGCCACCAGGCCTATAGCAGCCTGATAGGTCCTGCTGGCATAGAGTCTCACATCCGGTTTGGGCGTAAATCCAGCTTCTATGTTTCATAGAACGCCGACTTAATATCGCATTTCTCATACCCGACCAACTGTATAATTTATTTCAACTTAATTTTTCTAAATAATTTCGACCTTGAATAAATTGCCTATTATAAAACATAATGAGTATGATATGCTGACATTGGCGGTGGAAAATAGTGACACATATTTTGAAATAATGGAAGAAATATTCTTTTTTTTTTAAATAAAAGGATTATTGGGGGGGTGGGGTGGGGGGGGTGGGGGGGTGTTACTCCGCTATGTAAAACGTGCATGTTGCACATGGTTATCAATATAACATGTTGCACACTGCAACTATATTACACCACTAAGAAACATGAAAACAACACGTTGCACAGTATAACAGTACTATTATTCCGCTTAGTAAATCATAAGAATGTAACATGTTGCACTCTGTAACTATGTTACACCGCTTCGAAACATGAAAACGACACATTGCACAGTATAACAGTATTATTCCGCTTAGTAAATCATAAGAATGTAACATGTTGCACTCTGTAACTATGTAACACCGCTTCGAAACATGAAAACGACACGTTGCTTATTATCAAAGTATTATTCCGCCTAGTAACCATAAGAATAAAACATCTTTCATATTGCAACAATATTACACTATTACGTGAAACACATGCGTATACATATACGCCCTTCCTGACTTCAGTCCTGGCATAGCAGAGGTCCACCATCTGATCTCAACATACGTAAGTTAACGGTAGGCCATGGGACTTACTTTATTTAGTGTAAGTGGAGGTATAAGTTTGGGAGCGGGACCCCGATTTTACCTTATAGTGAGTTAATGAGAAGGGTTTTACACCGCTTTTAGCAGTATTCCAGATACAGTGAGTGAGTATGGTTTTACGCCACTTTTAGCAATATTCCAGCAATATCACGATTTATTAATTTCATAAAAAGGCTTTGCTCTTTCTGCTTCACTTCTAAAGAAATCATCCACATTCAACATCAACTGTTTAACATCTGCTGAGTAGCGCATCTTGTCATTGAATGAACACGGTCACTGTGTAGCACGTGCAGACCGTGCTTGCGCTGTTCCTTCCACGGTTTGTCTCTCCCCCCCCCCCCCCCCCCCCCTGTCATGTACACATTTCTATACAAAATTACATGATAGTTTCTTAAAGAACTTCATCCGTCATGGGTCTTAAAATAAACAAAATTCAGATTTTGTTGGGTACAGGGTATTCATGGTCAAGTACCGTATCGATGTTTCATACACTTTTCTGGATTTCGAGTTATTTTGCAATTCATCGTTCTCATTTGGAGTCAAACGGACGGTTACAATATACCGCTATGTACGTGTTCTGTCGGGTAGCCTATTGGTTAAAGCATTCGCTCGTCACGCCGAAGACCCGAGTTCGATTCCCAACATGGGTTCAATGTGTGAAGCCCATTTCTGGTGTCCCCCGTCGTGATATTGCTGGAATATTGCTAAAAGCGGCGTAAAACCATACTCACTGACTGACTCACTCACTCACTCTAGACACACATGCATTTGAAAATACATGTGTAGATTTCTTGAACACGTTTAACATATACAGTAAACTACGGTTAATACGAACTCAATGGGGCTAATATGCTTTGTTCGTTATATCCATTGTACGTTCTAAGGGCTTCAGCTAAAGGTTATCGCAAATGGCTGCGACCAAAAACAACCGTTCGTTAAATCCGTCACTTCATTAAACGCGTTTGGGTTATAAACGTAGTTTACTGTACGCGTCTCAATATGTTAGCAATCCTTAGGCGCTGTAATACAACATAATTTATGTGACAAAATTATCAATACTGTCATCGTGGGACTGTGCTCATAAATCAGCCCGCCTGTTTATATACACGAACATTTTTCAGATATTAGCCCCAACATCAATGAACAATTGATCGTGCATTGAACATTATTCATGTACGCCGACCGATAGCTATCTGCGTTGTTTCACGACCCCCCACGATCAATTTATCACCTCCCTCTAAACCCAAACACGACCAATACAGAGTATTGTGTATTTGTGTGTATGTGTATTTGTGTGTAATAAATTACGATTTAGCAATATTCCATTAATAATGTGAATCAATCCGGATCTCAACCATAACGAGCGAACGCTTTAACGACATGGCTACCAAGCTGTCCCCCAAAAGCAAAAGAAATACAATCCAACGTATTCGCCCAGTGGCGTTAGATCAACCATTCCACCCAGTTTCCAAAACCTTGAGCAATGTGATACCTATGTACACACGCACGCAAACGCTCACGCACACTCGCGCACGCACATATATGTTTACAAATGGCCCATATTCAAATCAGTTTCAAGTTTTAATCCATGTGTCACAAATTCCAACATGAGAGTAATACAACTGTGACAGCTTGTTCGAGTCTGGGACAGACAAACCAGTGATGGACAGTGTGAGCACCAATACTCGCCGCTTGGTCCCATGACGTTAGTGAGTGAGTGAGTGAGTATGGTTTTACGCCGCTTTTAGCAATATTCCAGCAATATCACGGCGGGGGACACCAGAAATGGGCTTCACACATTGTGCCCACGTTGGGAATCGAACCCGGGTCTTCGGCGTGACGAGCGAATGATTTAACCAATAGGCTAGCCGACCGCCCCCATGACGTTAGTAAACGTCGAGATGGGTATTGAATCGAGCATTACACAGAGGCTTCTTTAGGTGTAACGCACCATAAAGATTAACATTTAGTTGCAATAAAGTTTTCTTATTTAAAATTATATATCTACGAAATTTAAAAAAAATCCTAATGGAGCAATGAGTAATTCCAAGACTAGAAGTGAGGCTATCTCGAATTGACCAATCATTCTAGACTTGAAATGGACTACTTTTGGAGACAGACTACGCAACACACAACGGTGAACTGTAAGTGTTTCACACAACATCCTCTATGTATTGTTCGGTTGGGTAGCATGGTTGTTACAGTGTTTGTTTAACTTGCCTTTGCATGTGTTTGTGACGCGTGCCATCGGTGGAGCAGGATAAGCACACCCTATCGTGAACACCAAGTATCATCACACTTTGATCGGGATTCGTGGTATATACATCATGTATACGTCAGCGCGAGATAATTACCATTGCAAACAAATGCATGTGGTCGCCGCCTGACGCCGCACAATCGTATTCCTGTCACGCGACGGAGGATGTAAACAAAACAGACGCTCAACTGATGGACCGGAAATCCAGTCACACGGTTGCGCATTTCCTGATTTTGTTGAAACTGAAAACAATGTGTCTTTTCTAGTTAGTTATGCTTATGATACCGTCGATATCGTGCAATGGACCCTGCTTACAGGGGGCGGTCGGGTAGCCTAGTGGTTAAAGCGTTAGCTCGTCACGCTGAAGACCCGGGTTCGATTCCCGACGACTCGAAACTATGGTAACGTGATTGGAAATATATATATCTTAAGCGTCTTCTAAAAACAGATAAAAACATGTTCTTATCACCAACATCTTGGAATACCAACACATACGCAAAACCGCTATTAAATAAAATTTGTCTCACACACGATACCCAATTGATTTTTTCCATTGTCTCTGCACGAACCCATCGTTTGCATATAGACTTGCTTTAAGTTTGAGTTACAGGAAATAAGAGATAACTTTGTCAAACTGGATAAATCGCGCGTGTGTGTGTGTGTTAATTATGACACCAAACTTATATGATACTAACTGTATTTACTCACTCTTCAAACACTGGGGCCACTCAAAACGGTAAGATGTCCATTGCACATCTCCGTATTTAAGCGATGTAATTCATATTGGCGCAAGATCATCAACATGCGTGAATCGCGCCACCCTACAAATGTTGTGAGTTTGAATGCTGCCAACGGTAATGCAATTCGACATCTACAACTAAGTTGCCCCTGAAGAAGTTTAGTGTCTGGTATATTTGGGAAAGTCAGGGTGCTGATTTTCCTGAACTGTTTTTTTACTTGAATTCAGAAAGAGTTTGTTGCTCAAAAATGCACCGTTAAGGTTTTAAAATCAAACTTACGTGTTGAATATTATGCATCAGTTAGACCGGCAATGGTTCGATTACGCTGTACCTCATTCATCACACAATGAAACCGGTAGATGCAATAATACTCCCAGACACCAGAGTTTCTGTAAGGTATGTAGCATGGGCTGTGTGGAGGACGAAAATAATATCTTGTTCATTTATAACGCATATGGTAAACTTCGACAAAAGTATATTCCGGAAAGGTACGCTGTACCTAACATTTATTCCATTTATTGTAGATGCAATAATACTCCCAGACACGAGATATGATATGATATAACATGGCTATGTGGAGAACGAAAATAATATCTTCATCATTTATAACGCATATAATAAACTTCGACAAAAGTATATTCCGGAAAGGTTTCATTTCCATCCCTCATTTTCTAAGTTTAATATTCTTATGTCAATCCAAGACGGATCGTTTATTAGGAATACTGTCTTCAAGCGGACCATGGGTTGCAGGTAAGTAATCAAGTACTGAATAACGAATACAACACAGCGAGACAAGCTGTGATATTATTACGAGGCAAAGCTGTGTCCTGAGGCTATTAATTCGTACCTGTAACAGCAGGTATGATTATTTATCACGACTGAACCTCAAATCAAACCAGTGTCATTGACATCTGCCGTTGAGCCAGTGTGATTGACACCTGTCGTTAATTAGACACCACAACAGTTATACAACACCTGTGACAAGATGCTTTCATATTGATTTTGCCGTTAATGTGTTACTGGTTGAATCCCTTGTCGAAGCACACAGGACTACGTTTATGTAAGACAATACAATGGGTCAAGGATGTAACAGCAGCTATAAATAACAGGCGGTATTACAAAAGTCAGGTCAGTCACGAATGTCCAGTATCTGTCACAGTTGAAGGCTTGAATTGGGCGACCCGTGAAGATCCGGGGTAGAATAGGTATTCAGCAACCCTATGCTTGTCGTAAGAGGCGACTTAAGCAGCTCTCACACTTTGCCGAGGTAGTTGCCGAGCTCTCCCGAGCCTGTCTGGGTTAGGACTCGGGAAGAGACTACATATATACGAGTACCATACGAGTACGCTACGAGTGTGTTACGAGTCCCATAACAGTCCAATAGGAGTCCAGTAGGAGTCCAGTAGGAGTCCAATAGGAGTTGCATACGAGCACAACAATCTCGATACGAGCTGTACGAGTTTGGTACGACTTTAAGACGAGGTGGCTACGAGCTGCTAAATAATTCGGCGGGAATTACACTCGTATAGCTCGTATTAGACTCGGTCAAGTCGGAATAAATTTGCAGACGATCCTCATACGGGTTCTGTACGAACACCACGAGGTCGCCACGAGGGTACTACGAGTAGGACGAGAGTGTTACGAGTTTCTTAGGAATTAGCTGGCGGCCCGACTGTTTTGAGAAGTTCCAAAACTCTCGTAGATCAGAACGAGGTATCCCGAATTAGCCCGAGTCTAGTACGACCTCGCTACGAGCACCATACGAGTACCCCCGAGTCAGCTCGGGTCCATACTCGGGACGCAACTCGGCAAAGTGTGAGAGCCCCTTAACGGGATCATGTGGTCAGGCTTGGTTCATGTATGTCATCGTTCCCAATTGCGTGGATCGATGCTCATGATATTAATCACTGGATTGTCTGGTCCAGACTCGATTATTTACAGACCGCCATCATATAGCTGGAAAATTGCTGAGTCCGGCGTTCAACAACAAACCAACCAACCAACTTGAATTGGGCATATGCTCCGTTCTTGAAACGAGGAAACAGTGTTGGAATCCGGCAGAAAAATCGCCTTGACAGGACACGCTCACCTTATCACGAACACCTGGTGTCATCACTATTTGATAGTGATTTATAAACATGTGCTCATGATTTAGTCGCAATCGTATAATCAACTCTGCTATAAGAGATTTCTATTGAATATGGAAAGAGGTTTTGTCGCTTATATTTTCAGATACGAAACACGACCGCACTACGCAAATAGATAATTCGCAAGTCATATCGCATTAGGCGTCCCAGGGTACTCATCTTGCTCTTATGTGGGTACAGCCAGCCTTCTAGAAACATCTCAAACAGTGTAGTCTATCGAAACACAAAGGTAGATCACTCTTTAAGTAAAATCCAGAAATAAAGACACTTGACATTTTACGAGTGCTTCAATACGCTTCCACTAACACTCATTAGAAATATACTTAATAACTTTACTGCCACATACCGGTGTTTACGTGTCATCAATGTGGTACTAAAAGCCACGTCATCACCTCCAGCAACCACCAAGTACATAACACTCTGATCTTCCACTTTTCAAGTTTGAAGTAAATAAATACCACAAAATCCTTTTCATAATCATAGTACTGAGTGAGTGAGTTGGGTTTAACGCCCTTTTAACTGTATTCCAGTTATATCACGTCGTGTCAGCTTAATGTGGGGGGAAAGCCCGAAGTGATGCAGGTCTCAGACGATTACCCACGAGCACGGGTATGGTGCTGACAGACCTAGAAACATAATCGGGGCGAATCGGGATTCGAACCCACGATCATAGGTTTCTGGCGTGCCCAAGGGAAGCAACTCTGCACAGCGAATCGCGGCGCCTTAGACGACTGGGCCACCCGTGCCCCCTTTCCATAATCATAAGAAAAATGTACTAAAAGCAGAGTCTATTGTCTGATTTCGACTATATCATGATCATGTGTTCATGAATCACTATCAAATAGTGATGATACCAGGTGTTCGTGATAAGGTGAGCGTATCCTGCCACACCGATGGAACCCGTCACATACCTGTGCAAAAGCAAGTCAATTGTTCACCTGAAAAATACACGGGGATCTACTCTACAAGTCAAAATAGACAATTGCATTCTACATAAATTTAAATGTATGTTACGGTTGAGTCAAATTTGGAAATGTCCTCCACATGTCTACCATAAAACTGGCCTTTCAAACCAGGTCAATCAACTTTATAGCCAGAGTCGTATGATGATCATTCTGATATATTCCCTGTGGGGATTCCGGGTATGAATTAACCCCTACCAACATATGCTGGTCAAAAAGGGCTCGGTTGATAGAGTGTCATCCTACCCCGACGTGGGTCAATGCTCATAATATCAATCACTGGATTGCCTGGACCAGTCTCTATTATTTGCAGACCGTCGTCAAATAGCTGGAACATTGTTGAGTGCGGCTTTAAACAACAAACAAATACCAATATATTTTTACATTTCATCGGTCAAACCATGTATTAAAGTATGCTGCTATAAAAAAACCACAAAAACATTTACACCGACAACACCGTGACGCCGAATACCGAAACCCAGGGTAAATGATTAGGTCACAGTAGTTAACAGTTTCCAGCAGTTCAAAATAATAGGAAATGTTTTCACCTACCTTACAGTTCGATTGGCTTTTTTACAACATAAAACGTGACTGCACAATTAACATCATAGGTTTCATGATATACCGAGTCCCTGTGGGTGTTTTCATTTCTATATGTGTGAAGCACATCTGGCAAGCCCTGATGAATATGTTGTGTACCAGTTTCTGTGAATTAACTTTGATTCTGTGACAACTTCATTAACCCACGACGGGTAACAATTACACGGAAGTTGATAAGGTCAACTTCCAGTACAACTGCGAATCACAACGATGTTGTTGCACATGTTATGACATCAGAGGTGTCTTTTTTCAATATAGAAGACCGTAGTTTCCGTCCTGCCGAACAATGGCGCTAATTTGGCATTACAGCGATCTCGCTCTCGGTATACAAGGCGGTAAATGGACTCCCGCCAAAACTAACGAATTCATGAATTATTAGTTTTTTTGCGAAATGGATCGCCGTTGCCAATTTTTTTAAAGATCATGATGTATTTTCTTGTGTGCCTAAACAATTAGTGCAGGCGAGTGGCGGGCGAGTGAGAGAATGTAGTTTTATGTGCAGGCGAGTTGCGGGCGAGTGAGAGAATGTAGTTTTATGTGCAGGCGAGTGGCGGGCGAGTGAGAGAATGTAGTTTTATGCCACAGCAAGCAATATTACAGAAATATTAATCATCAAGAAAAGTGGACCTATGGTCTTTGACACGATATAGGTCAAATAAATGGGAGTAAACTTAGAACATTTAGGTTGTTTAAAACTAAATTCGACGTTTCAGCATATGTATGGATGATAGTAGTAAATTTATGTACCATTAAGGTGCTATACTGAGATGCGGCACTCTTCCTCTGGACATAACCTTTCATACCCGGAAACTACCTACAAAACGTATTTGTGAATACTGTCATTGTTCTGATGTGGAAGATGAAGTACATTTTTTTGATAAATTGCAACTTTAATTCTCTTTAATCGCTCATGGATAACCCTCCTAGTAGGCAAGTCTAGATATGTGGACAGTACACCAGTCTGTTTGGGGACAACTTTTTGTTAATATTTACATAATCTAGAACTCATGATTTAAATTAATAATGATTGCCTTTGAGACTTGTGCAAGTCTACCAGACCGCATGTATGATGCAGAATGATCTGTCCCTTTCTGTCACTTCACTTCAATGTTTAACCGAAGAATGTCTGTGGCGGTTCATTTTTTTTTTTTTTTTTGTGTTTTTGTCTTTCTCTGGGGGGGGGGGGGGGGGGGGGGAGATGTTCTTTTACTTCTTTTGATCAGCATATTTGTTTATTATATTGATTACATATGGAATAGCACCAACTAAATCAGTTCGTACAGTTAGTCTGTTTCCAGCGGGTTCATTATATATTCCTTACCTGTCTGAGGTTGAGTTGATATAGTAATTGATATAGTTTTGTATAACCAAGGCCGTATATGTTATCATGGCCCGTGTACACTAAAACCTCACATTAAACGGACAACTTCCGCATTTCCGATAGCGAAGCTCAACACAACTTGGGCTAAGGTATAAACAAGTACAGGGACTTGAGGGAACTGGCGTGAGCCGCGGTGTGATGCAGTTGCTCTTGCACGTAAAGATGAAAGTCATCCTCCAATTTCAAACATGACAGGCAGTTGAGAATGGAGATTAGACGTTAGTGTTGTATGTCTTTGTAATATGCTGCGAGACAGACAATGCGCTTCTTTTCAATATGAGTGAGTGAGTGGGTATGGTTTTAAGCCGCTTTTAGCAATATCTCAGCCCTCTCACGGGCCATGTGTATCCATGTGGGGAATCGAACCCGGGTCTTCGGCGTGACGAGCGAACGCTATATCCACTAGACTACGCCACCTATCAGCGAAACGCCAATACGATACATATTGCTACATATTTCCCGCATGCACAACCAAATAACAAATAGTTGATTACTTTTCCTCCGCGAGAGACATCTACGTCTACCACTAAGTCAACGTCTACTACATGTACTACCCATACAAAGTCAGGCATACAACTGGAAAGGCGTTAACCCCCCTTTACTTAATATTCCCATACCAAATAGCAATTTAAATCGTATATATGGTTAATCTTCTCACGAAACTTGTACAATGAAATGCAGAAACCGAAATCGATTATCTGATGTCACACTTACTTAACAAAGGTACAGTAAACCACGTTTAAAACGAATATACTTTTAACGAACTGACGGATATAACGAACTTATTTTTTACCCCGACCATTTGCTGAACATATGTTGTATATGCTTGTAACGAACTACGGTTATAACTATACTAGATTTAGTGGTGCCTTTGAGTTCGTTATGACCATAGTTTACTGTATACGGATTAATACCGAAACGTCGCATCATAACAGAATAAAGAATTTGTCATCCATAAAATATCTTGTATTTGCTGTTACCCATTATCTTCTTCTTGCCGACCGCCTCAGTGAGCTAGTGGTAGAGAGTCCGCCCGGAGAGCGGAAGGTCCGGGGTTCAATCCCCGGCCGCGTCATTCCAAAAGACGTTAAAAGATTGTACTTGTTGTTACCCTGTCTGGTGCTCGGCATTAAGGGGGCACACACACACACACACACGTGCATGAACGTCACCTCACCACCAACACCAGGACCAGATCTGTGAAGTTGGATGAAGGCTCCATTGAGACAAGTATTTGGAGTTCAACGTTTATCACCGGTACTTTGGTCTTTGAAAGAGACATGATGTTCCACCTTTAATGTTG
This sequence comes from Haliotis cracherodii, assembly GCF_022045235.1. NCBI lineage: Eukaryota > Metazoa > Mollusca > Gastropoda > Lepetellida > Haliotidae > Haliotis > Haliotis cracherodii. The sequence goes on along the minus strand of NW_027266341.1, from coordinate 25,354,486 downwards.
ACCATGGCAAATGCGGCTGTTGATAGATGTTTGGTAATGCGTTCGCTTGTCACTCGAAATAGACGGCATCGATTCCGTGTGCTGTTATCCTGATGTCGGGTGTACACTCCCACACCCAACATACAAAAGATAATAATAAACTGGAAACTGTTTCCTTGTGTCCAAACACCATTTCTTTACTGTTTAAATTCTCTTGTGGATACAGGGGATGTTTCGCCTTGGTTCTACAAAGGGCGAACAATACTTCGCCCAAAGAAAGGTGTTTTGACTGATCCCAAAAACTTCCGCACTATCACTATTACTCATACTGCGCATCCAATGACATTATCTACATGGACCAGTAAGGAGCCAGAAAGGGAGGTTGGGGTTGTAACTAGTTCAGAAAATAATTCTTGAAGAGGCTAAATCTTACCACCGTTACCTCTCAGTGTGTTGGATAGACTACAGAAAAGCTTATGTTTCTGTACCTCACGAATGGATTTTGAGGTCACTGGAATTTATTGACCTCCCCGAGCTACTTCTTATTTTACTCAAGTCTTTAATGAATTGCTGGTCAACTCAACTTGAGATGTATTCTCAGGGGCAGGTGGTGACTTTTCTATTTGAAGAAGAATATTTCAGGGCGATTCTTTTAGCCCTTTGCTTTTCTGTTTGTCACTAAATCCTTTAAGTTTTTTGCTCAGCAAAGAGGAAGGGTATCACCCGGCACCTCCTCAGCGCAGATCCCGAACACCCCTTACTCGCCTCCTTAACATGGATGACCTTGAACTTATTGCCAATGGAGCATCTACACTAAAAAAAAAATTCTGCTTGTCGAGTCGTTTTCTGATGGTATTGACATGTCATTTGGGCTCGACACATGCAACATTCTTCATTTGAAACGTTGCAAGGTAGAGGAGGGAGGATCAGTCAGTTCACTTGGAGGAGGAGTTAATGACCATCTCGTGGACAAACTCCAGAACGCCCATATCAAGGACAAACTTCGGGCAGAGTACAAATGTAGAATTAAGAAAATCTGGAATACAGAGTTGAACGCTCGCAATAAAGTCAAAGCCACAAATACTTATGCTGTACCCTTCTTTTTATATTCTTTTGGTGTTGTTGATTGGACGAAACAAGAAATTCACGGTTTTGATACCCTCACACGAAGAATCATGGCACACAATATATACCACCACCCTCGCTCTTCCCTCAATCGCTTATATTTACCAATAATGATGGGAGGGCTTTGAAGTTTATCAATGAGGAGGCTCGTCATGATACGATTGTTTTGTGCACTTTTGCACACATTTATTTGTCTATGATCCTCTTGTGAAGCATGTCAAGAATTATGATGACAACAGGGCATTCCACAGTTTTTTAAACGAGCCATGGATGTGGGACATAATATCAATGTCGGTGTTGATTTTGTTGATGGTTCTGTACTGCTGGACGGTACAGAAGTGATTGTCAACCAAGCGTAGGGACAAATCAAGTCGGCCCAGACTCAGATTTTCAAGGAGGGGCTATCTGAACGACCACTGCATCGAGTTTATGTACAGTGTGTTGAAAAGATCAGCAATCCTGCAGAGTCCTTCGCTTGGATGAAGTCGCCTGGCATGAAAAGTGAAACAGAAGGCTGCTGCTCAGGACCAGTCAATTCCCACTCGTAACCGTCAATGTGTGATTTTGCATCAAAATGTAAAAATGAAATGAAGACTACATGTTAGTAATGAAATTGATGAGACAGTCCAACACATTATGAGCGGATGCCCAGCTTTGGCGCAAGCAGGGTATCTTAAGCGACATGATGGTGTACCTCGATCCTTTTATTACCATCTTTGCCATGCTTGTGGTTTTGACACAGAGATCCATCCATGGTACGACCCGGAATATGTAGAGGGCGTCATGGAAAATGATAAATTCGAAATTCTTTGGAATAGGCCCATTTACAGCCTCATTTACGTATCCAGGCCAACAAACATGATCTTGTCCTTTTTGATAAATCCAATGAAATCATCTACAACATTGAATTTTCTGTCCCTTTTGCCGCTAGGGTAAGGACAAGATAAGATTGAGGAAAAAACATGGCAAATATGCGAACCTCGCTTTAGAAATGTCATCCCAGGTACCAAGTTGTACGACTCCCCATTGGTCTCAGTGTCTTAGGTTTGGTACCTACCAATCTGTTGACTGACATTGGGAGAGTACCCGGGTTTGCTATCAGGAACACAGCCCTTCTGACAATCTGGGTAATGCAGAAGGCTGCAGTGTTGGGGAGTCTTCACGTTCTCCAAAAAGTCATGTGTGGGTTTGACTAGGCAGCGCTTCCTGGGTGAAGTCTCATTCGCTGTCTGGGCTGCGTGTGTGTACGGGGCAAGGGCTTTGAGTGATCACCCAAACCCCGTTTGCTGCATTTTTTATTTTAATCTGTACATAATACTAATAACAACATTTGTTATGAGCTTAACTCCATACTCTCGGTATTATTTCTACACTCGGCGCTACATAAAATAGGGGAAATCTCTGCTGATACAAAGCCATAGATACAAGACAAATAAATGTGGCAGTTGGTGTTGATTATAGATTTGATAGAAGTGTCTGAACAGGAATGTCTTGAGACGCGACTGGAGTTTCTGAGTTACACATGTGATTGAAATGGTTCCATAGAACTGGAGCATTGTAGGCAAGTGACCTCTGCCCAGACCTTGTCAGTTTAGTCTTTGGTATAACAAAAGAAATGTTTCTCAACAGAACGGAGGGATCAAGATGGTTGGTATACCTGGATAAGGTCAGATAAGGTGTTGACTGTTTTTCCCATTTAAGATCAACTATCAGTACATAACGTAGAACACCTATGGCATCGATAACCAGCCTGATATATGACTGTTGTCTTAAACAGTGCAAGAAGACCTTTACAATTATGTAGTACCCTCAAGCTACGGCCATTGACTGAATATGTGCTGAATCCTTCTATAAACACGCCAATGGAAATAACATCTCTTTTACAAATATTTGTTCAGCAGCAAAAACATCCCTTCAAACGTCTCCCTTCAACACGGATGCTACATAAGCTGTATTCAAATGGTTCATATCTTTAAAAGCCATTACACACAATATGTACAAATATTGTGAATGCACACAGGAATGACAACGTGATGAAATTCATGTTACAAATGCACATAGGCATCTACATCTTCCGGAGGATGGGTCAGCGTTCCCTGCAATGATGGCAGCACCATAGCAATATAAACGTACGTCTCGACTACAAATGTTTATGTTCGAAGAGCGCAAGTGAGCCATTGCGCTCCGTTGAACCTTGTCTGTGCATTTCCTCTAATAGCCAAACATCCCTTTGTTTACCCTGCGTTGCCAACTACTCCGACTACGCTTGAGTAATTTGAGCTATTTCAGTTGGAGTTGGAGTTGGATGCGACATAGTCGGTTTTGTTTGAATAGCGGACAGATTACGTTTTGACAGAGAGTTTATGGATGATTTGATGTCGCTTTTAACACCATTCCAACCATATCACGGGGGGGGGGAGAGGCCAATACAGCTTTCACAACTGGGATTCGAATTAAGTGATTCTGTTTAACACCGCAGTCAGCAATAGGAATGCCGTAGCACAGCGACAGTAGATAATAGCATCTAAACAAGCAAACCTGTGACTGAAAGCATTTTTGTGTGAGAGTGAATGCCTAAGTAATTTTATTAATGTGATGTGAGGTAAAATTCGTTTCACGTTGTTGTTGATTCAGGATTATTGCACTTACATAGTCACGCGCGTACATGTGTTAGTGTGTTTTAGTGTGTGTAAGTGTGTTAGTGTTAATGTGTTAATGGTTAGTGTTAATGTGTGTAAGTGTTAATGTTTTAATGTGTTAGTGGTTAGTGTTAGTGTGTGGGGTTGGGTGTGGGGTGGGGTGTGGGGTGGGTGTGTGTGCTTGTACTAGTTCTGACTTAAAATAGATAATCCATACAGACTGATCTTACTGGCTCTGAGCCGACCAGTCATTGTCTTACGCCTATACTGAGCGCCAGGCAGGGTAACAGCAAGTACCATCTTAACATTTTATCATGATGCGGCCTGAGGATCGAACCACCGAGCTCCGGGCAGACGCTCTATCCAGGCGATCAAATTGAATCAGATTGGGCTTACCTGCTTATATTTGTTTGTTTTTTGTTGTTTAACACCTCACTCAGCAATATTCCAGCAACATGACGCCGGTCTGTAAATAATCGAGTTTGGACCAGACAATCGAGTGATTGATATCATGAGCATGGTTCCACTCAATTAGGATACGATAACATCAACCAAGTCAACGAGCCTGACCACGATCCCGTTTGTCGCCTCTTACGAGGATATATAAATTATACAGAATATTTGAATTTTGAGGCCGGGTGTATGACAATGCATCATAACGAGCGAATAATTGATGGTTGTTTTAACGCCGCAGTCAGTTTCTTTGTCTGTTTTCTGACCATGTGAGTTGTTTTTGTAGTAACTTTAACCCATCCATTGTGTTTGTTTGTTTGCTGCTGTACACTACCGTCATCAAAATTCGACCTTTACCACGACGACACATGACTAAATTAATGGAGTCTTGACCAAGCCCTCCAGCGGTTGATACAAAACTTAATGAGTGAGTGCGCGATGAGATCGTGGTAAATTCCATGCTTGTGAGTTTGAACCCAAACCTGTATGTTTGTATCTGTCTTGTAATGGTAACACAACTGACACCATGAGTTGTCTTCATACACTGTATCCATTTTGGGAATAAAACCCGGATCTTTGGCGTGACGAGCGAATGCTCTAACCAACAGGCTACCTAACCACCCGGTTACTATAGAATACCTTGTTAAATCAAGAACCTCACGATACAATACCCGCCAAAACATCAGGGAGCTGAAGATGATGTATCCAGCGACCTGCACATGGTCTGAAGTGGCAAATACTCGCAGGGGTGGGGATGAGGGGTGGGGATGAAGGGTGGGGATGGAGTAGGGTGGTGGGGGGGGTGACCAAAGATGTGCCCGAAGTAAGTAGAGAGATATTAGCATATCAAAAGCCCCCAAAGGTTTCTGTTTTCGACTTTTTTGACTCTTAGTATCTTAATCAGTTCCCGAGCCGCAATATTTACAGAAAGCTACTCAACTCCAACTAAAGGGCCGACTTAAAATGTCAGTAGCAGGTCAGGGCTTTGCGGTAGTTTTGTATATATGCAAGCATGCTTTTTGCCGAGCGGGTTCATTAGTGGGGCGTGAACAATGACACTTATTGGCTTAACGTGTTTCACACGTGTACTTCCAACAGGCAAGTACTGTGGTTCATGTCATTGATGTATTCCATTGATTTATAGGTCCTCACGTTCGAAGATAATTACGTTTATGACGGGGTAATTATGCGGGAGATTGGAATAACATGTTTTTATAAATATCTGGGTTCTAGAGTAGCATACGAGGTTTCAAATTTATAAGCAAGAGGTATCTACTCTACAGCAAGACTGCCTCAAATTTCCAAACACGGTTCGTTTATCTTCATTCAGCCACGAGGAGAACGGTTTTAATAATGGCGCTCTTTTGGAACGCGTAAATACACATGTGTAAATAGTCCCGGAAAGGGGTCACAAGTAGCGAAAGGCGTAACAATATCAATCAGGTTCAAGGCCAATTATTTATATCATTGACTGGTTGAAATAAGGTAATTCATAATACTTAAAGTTTTTCACATAATCATAAACATGGCTGCCAAAATAAATTAGTTTGACAGTGCTTTTTACAAAATTATGATTCAACATTAACCAGATTGTTTTCTGGTAGAAAATGTATGGATTCCTAGAAGGGTCATTGTCTCGTTGTCGCATTGTCGCCCTAACAAAGACAAGCAAAAGGTGTCCAAATTAACCAAAGCGTGACAATGCGACAATACGACAACGCGACATTTTGGCCATCTGTCGCATTGTCGCGTTGTCGCATTGTCGCGATTTGAATCATATTTGTTATTTTACAAAGGGCGAGAATGCGACAACGCCACATTTTCCCCTTGGTGCTTGTTTTTGTAATGGCGACAATACGACAACGCGACAATATCCCTTCTAGGGTTCCATAGAAATGAGCCTATGACACAACCTCATTGCCAGCGGAACTACCCTGAAGTATGGCTGATGGCCTCCATTAAGGGCTGAAGACGAGTCGTCGTTGTACAACATGAATTCATAAGAAGAAAGTAATTTTCGTAATTTCACGGCTTCCGACGGTGAACGAAGTGTGACAGTTGTGGTAATGACAGAGTAGTTAGTGTATGTTTGCTTAAATCTGCCTGCTCTAAAAAGATTTTATCATGTTAGATAAACAGTTTACAGTTCTAATGGGTTAGTAGTAGCCCATTGTTGCATGCACGATATGTACAGGCTGTGGAGATACCTGAACTGGATATCGGTATCAAGATACCGGATTGTACTCTATTTTGATCAAGGAGAATTTAGCATTCTTCAGTGTCATGCTAGAATTGTCCATGTGCTAGATACGGGTTACAATAGGTCTTCAGCAACCCATGCTTGCAGTGAAAAGCGACTATGCTTGTCGTAAGAGGCTACTAACGGGGTCGGCTGGTCAGGCTCGCTGACTTGGTTGATGCATGTCATCGTATCCCAAATGCGATGATCATGAAGTCAATCACTGGACTGTCTGGTCCAGACTCGATTATTTACAAATCACCGTCATATAGCTGGAATATTGCTGAGTGCGACGTTAAACAACAAACAAACCATGTGCTGATAAACACAACTAATCCGAACATCACTGAAACTCGATATAATTATGTCTCTGATATAGAAACATATTTTTATATTTTATTTAGAGATAATTAAAATGAGATATCCATACATGGTTGTGCCTTTCTTTGACACACAATATATAGACTTCTTGTTCAGTTACATAATGGAGAAAAATGAAAGTTTTTTTTGTGCAACAGATGAAAAAAAGTCAGCTGATGTAAAGAAAAAGACCATGAAAAGAACTTCCTTCTTTGCCTTCTTTGTCCTTGAAATTATGATACAATAGGAAGTATAGAATATGGTGTCCTCGTTGAGGAAATGAGCGATGGACGCCTGTCATTATTCAGCCGAATTGACTCTAAAGGTATTGTTTTTGTCTCCGGAAAGCGCCCGTGTGGAACCACTGACAGGAAACCTAGCATAGCGCGTATGTACTTAAAACGTTACTTGCTGTAAATACATAACCGTCGACGAGGTGATAAAACCTTCAACCTTTCGCACTTGTATCGACACAGATGTGCTTAAACAGCAGCAGATAAGTATAAATAGACTCCAGTTTAAGAATAATCTTACTTTGTTTTTTTGTACACTTGCAACTTTTTTCAACAGACAAAACTACGAATCTTAGAGTCAGCTTTTCCCACCATCAATAATCAACCAAAACGTTTCTGGGCGACTATATCTCTCCTACAGACGTTACTGTGTATTATTCCAGATTTGTCTTGGCGTATAGTCGTCATTTAACACAGCATGCTTTCGTAATTATGACGCAAATCACCCAGGTGACTATCACATTATGACCCCAAGCTAAAGGCAACAGTGTTTCATGTTGCGTTTTTGTGACCCAACCAGCAAAAACACGAGTATCACTGGGAACATGTTACAATCATCTCGGTTCCTCGAGGAACACAACAGAAACTGACTTTGTCTTAGTGATATCTACTGCCTAACAGCTGGCATGGGCTACTTTTGATTCGTAAAAAGCTGTTTTCAAGTTAAGGTTTTGTCGTTTTGTTAACGAGCTAATTACTTGAATCTGAAATTATCTAAAAAAGGGTGTTATTGCCATCATACAAATAGGAATAATCTAGAACACAGTTCTCGTCGACAAGAAACCGTTCAAATTCAACGTGAGATGAGACTTAACTGTTGCAGTATTCCAATGTGTTGACTACGAGGTGAGTGTGTGGTTTTAAGCCGCTTTTAGAAATATTCTCGCGGGGAAAATACACATTTGACTTCTCACATTGCATCTTTTTCGGGAATCGAACTTTGACAAACATTTTAACCACAGTGCTTTCCAATTGTCCCGTATTTAACATTGCGATGTTCAGCTGCGTTGTTGTGGCTATATTCAGGTGTGATCAGCTGCGTTGTTGTGGCTATATTCAGGTGTGTTCAACTGCGTTGATGTGGCTATATTCAGGTGTGTTCAACTGCGTTGTTGTGACTATATTCAGGTGTGATCAGCTGCGTTGATGTGGCTATATTCAGGTGTGATCAGCTGCGTTGATGTGGCTATATTCAGGTGTATTCAACTGCGTTGATGTCGCTATATTCAGGTGTATTCAACTGTGTTGATATGGCTATATTCATGTGTATTCGGGTGTGTTGATGTGACCATACCAGGTTTATTCAGGTGTGTTGATGTGACTATACCAGGTGTATTCGGGACCCGTGAAGATCCGGGGTAGAATAGGTCTTCAGAAACCCATGCTTGCCGTAAAAGGCGACTATGCTTGTCGTAAAAGGCGACTAACGGGATCGGGTGGTCAGGCTCGTTGACTTGGTTGATGCATGTCATCGATCCGAATTGCGTGGATCGATGCTCATGATATCAATCACTGGATTGTCTCGTCCAGACTCGATTATTTACAGACCACCGTCATATAGGTGGAATATTGCTGAGTGCGGCGTAAAACAACAAACCAACCAAACCAAGGTGTATTCAGGTGTGTTGATGTGACTATACCAGGTGTATTCAGGTGTGTTGATGTGACTATACCAGGTGTATTCAGGTGTGTTGATGTGACTATACCAGGTGTATTCATGTGTGTTGATGTGACTATTCCAGGTGTATTCAGGTGTGCTGATGTGACTATACCAGGTGTATTCATGTGTGTTGATGTGACTATACCAGGTGTATTCAGGTGTGCTGATGTGATTATACCAGGTGTATTGGTGCGGCTATGTGCTGATGAGGCAATGTCCAGGTGTGTTGATGCAGGATTCAGTCCAGCTGGCACAAACCCGCAACAACGCAGACGCTCTCACACGAATATGTACGCAAATCCTTGCTCAAAGCACTATATCGACGCCGTACATGGATGCATGCACTTATCAATATGCCAAGGGAACCAAGGCCTGGAGAAGTGTGAACACATCACCAAGACAGATTTTTCATCGTTGAAAAAATTGACCATTAATGCATTCTTTCCCTGAAAGCATGCAGGGGTGAGAGGGACGGTGACCCCCATTGACCGACGTTGGTGGAATTCTATCAGTATGAAGTATGTGTCAGTTAGTATAACACTGTCAGTCAGTCATTTACGTTAGATGAACGAGAATATGAAAGGGGACTCCGTTGTCTGGGCCCGGTGCAGAAGGGTTGAGGCGATGTTATGCCAGGCAGTGTGACCTCGTACCAACTAATTAATACCAAAACGCGCCGAAATGTATTTAGATACTGAATGTGTGGTGCTGGATGCCCATTCCGACTGATTCTAACAGCGACACAGTGTACGTATATCCCGGGTAATTACACTCCCCAGTACCTCATGCTTGTGTCGCGGGGTGATTTAAAATTGAAACGCAAACGTTAACCAAGACATCGGTCCGTATCAAACTAAATGGTGAAATCAGGACATAAGCACAAAAGAGGCATGGAAACTAATTATATTCAGGTTTAAAAGGCATTACAATCGATCATATAAGTTTATATGTATATAAAATACAAAAGTCCAAAGATGACCTGTGTAATTTATTCAACTGGTTTCACGAATGTGATTTTCAAGAATATATGTACATTTATATTATACATTTCATTGAAATCGAGTGGCACGGGTGGCCCAGTCGTCTAAGGCGTCACGATTCGCTGTGCAGGGTTGCGTCCCTTGGGCACACCAGAAACCTATGATTGTGGGTTCGAATCCCGGTTCGCCCCAATTATGTTTCTAGGTTTGTCAGCACCATACCCGTGCTCGTGGGTTTCACCCAAGCGGTAAACGTCTGAGACCTGACATCACCATGGCGCTCTGCCATCTAGGTAATCACAGCCTTCCTGTTCTAATCACAGCGCTGTCCCACCGGGTAACGTTCTTGTACCGGAGGCAATCGATCACAAAGCCCCTATAGACGTTGGGTATGATTAATACGTACAACGGAAATTTAATACTTTCCATGATCATTTGCGTCAACAGATTTAAGTGATTTTAAGTTAACTTTATTAAATATTGAATTCAACATTCAACTTCGACATTTTTAAAAGTTAGAAAGATATTGAACAACGTATACGCATCATGGCTAGTTTGTTTGTTTGTTGTTTAACGCAGCACTCAGCAATATCCCAGATCGATGACGGCGGTCTGTGAATAATCGAGTCTAGACCAGACAATCCAGAGATTGGCATCATGAACATCGATCCACGCAATTGGGATCGACGACATGCATCAACCAAGTCAGTGAGCCTGACCACCCTATCCCTTTAGTCGCCTCTTACGACAAGCATAGTCACCTTTTACGGCAAGCACGGGTTGCTGGTTCTTGTGCACATATGTTCATGTAATAGCTGGTGAATGCTAAGTTAATTATTTTAAAAAGATAACGTTACTAAAGAAGTCTATAGGAATTCATTTTGTTGCATGTAACCTGTATTTACATGGTATATACAAAGCATGACTTCAGGGTTAGCTAACCTATTGGATTTATGTTTGACGACCATTGTCGTGAACTGGTCGCTATGACAATATGGACGCCCACTGGCTCAATCTGATTCAACTGCTTAAAAACGATTTTATGGTGACGGACATTTTCTAAAAAGTTTACATTCTTATTCTCTGGGGTTTATCGTTTATATTTACATTAGACGAACCAGTAAACGATGATTCAAGTTGAATTGTTTTCATTTTGAGCTAACTAGTTGAAGCAAGCGCCTACATTGAAAGTCGATATGAAACAATAGTTTAAGTAAGACTGACCATGATGCGTGTACATTGTTCAATATACTTCTTTTTAAAATGTCGATGTCGAAAGTTGAATTCAATATTTAATAAAGTTAACTTAAAATCACTTAAATCTATTGACGCAAATGATCATGGGAAGTATTAAATTTCCGTTTTACGTATTAATCATACCCGACGTCTATAGGGGCTTTGTGATCGATTGCCTCCGGTACAAGAACGTTACCCGGTGGGACAGCGCTGTGATTAGAACAGGAAGGCTGTGATTACCTAGATGGCAGAGCGCCATGGTGATATGTGCTTTGGAGCGAGATCCTGAATGAGATTCAGTGCTATGGGCACCACTGTTGCAGATAGATGATACACCAGCATATAAACTGCCGGGCAAAAGAAAGTATACACCCATGATTGATGGTGGCTACAAATGAGTGAGTGAGTTGGGTTTAACGCCGCTTTTAACATTATTCCAGTTATATCACGGCGTGTCAGCTTAATGTGAGAGGAAAGCCCCAAGTGATGCAGGTCTCAGACGTTTACCGCTTGGGTGAAACCCACGAGCACGGGTATGGTGCTGACAAATCTAGAAACATAATCGGGGCGAACCGGGATTCAAACCCACAATCATAGGTTTCTGGCGTGCCCAAGGGACGCAACTCTGCACAGCGAATCGCGGCGCTTGAGACGACTGAAACAAACAAGACATGTTCATTCGGTGGTGGTGTATTTCATACGGGTATCACAGTTGTGTTTTGGAACTTAAGTATGTAGTGTTTCGGTGACCGATATATTTTCAAGTGTATTCCTATGAGCCTAGTGGTTAAAGCGTTCGCTCGTCACGCCGAAGACCCGGGTTTGATTCCCGACATGGGTATTATGTGTGAAGCCCATTTCTGGTGTCCCCGCCGTGATATTGCTGGAATATTGCTAAAAGCGGCGTAAAACCATACTCACTCATTCACTAGCTGTGCCAGGATTCGCTGATCGTAGGCTCGAACCCTTGATATGCTGTATCATGGTCATGAGACTGCAAGCACCTGTTCCTGAGTAAAGTATGATTCATTTCGCTTTTTATCAGCGAAGTACAACAGAAAGTGTGTTATGTTGTATTTATTTCCGTGTTCTTAAAAAGGTTTCAAGAACCCAGATTTACAGACAAGTAGGTTGTTTGTATTCAATTGGAGACTGACAAATCTTGAACATTAAAGTCTTATTATCAAAAGCTCTATTACCACTGTACTTAAACTAACTTCAGAAGAAAGTATACACCCATGTTTGATGCTGGCTCATAATGAGACAAACAAGAAAAGGTTATTCATGGGGATGTATTCGATTCGGCTGTCATTGTTGTTTTGTCAACTGTGTTCAGCCAAGTAACGTTTTGATAACGTTTGTAATTATTTGGTCAAATCCAGTTTACAAGTGTATACTTACTTTTGCCCGGCACTTTACATCCATAAGTCTTTAGCCGACCATTGCTCATACAAGTTCAGATATCATCACCTCTACACACTGAGATCTCAGATGCTATCCAGCATGACTTAGTTGACAAGCCGGTCATTCAATCAGTAACATAAGGCCAGTTAGTGACTGACCCCTTGAGACCTGTGACTCGCGGATCACAAGAACACTACAACATGGTTGTATCTTACAGTGGACACAGGCAGCCCCCTGTGTGCTGTTGCCTTACTCTATTTACATTACTTTACTTATGTGATATCAACTGCTATTACAATATTTTAATGTCGTATTTTAATGTCGTATTTTAATGAGAATTGATGTCTCATAGGCCATTGAGTCCGGCTGTTGTCCACCCACTGAAATGTAACTCAAAGTAATTGTATCTGCATTTTAACAGCACGTGACATTTCAAATATTTTTTTCTTCTTCATCTTCTCTCCCTTTGTCTTCTTCTTCCTTCTCCGCCTCCTCCTCCTTCTTCTTCATCTTCTCCCCTTCGTCTCCCCTTCTTCATCTTCTCTCCTTAGCCTCCTCCTCCTTCTTCATCTTCTCCCCTTCGTCTCATCTTCTCCTCTTCCTCCTTCTTCATCTTCTCCCCTCGCCTCCTCTTCTCCTCTTCCTCCTTCTTCATCTTCTCCCCTTCGTCTCCTCTTATCCTCTTCCTCCTTCTTCTTCTCCCCTTCGTCTCCTCTTCATCTTCTCCCCTTCGTCTCATCTTCTCCTCTTCCTCCTTCTTCTCCTCTCGTCTCCTCCTCTTTCGTATTCTTCTTTTCCTTCTTCTTCATCTTCTCCCCTCGTCTCCTCCTCTTTCTTATTCTTCATCTTCTCCCCTCGTCTCCTCTTATCCTCTTCTCTTCATCTTTTCCCCTTCGTCTTATCTTCTCCTCTTCCTCCTTCTTCATCTTCTCCCCTTCGTCTCCTCTTATCCTCTTCTCCTCTTCATCTTCTCCCCTTCGTCTTATCTTCTCCTCTACCTCCTTCTTCTCCCCTCGTCTCCCCTCTTTCTTATTCTTCTCTTCTCCTCTACATCTTCTCCCCTTCGTCTTATCTTCTCCTCCTCCTCCTTCTTCATCTTCTCCCCTTCGTCTCACCTTATCCTCTTCCTCCTTCTTCATCTTCTCCCCTTCGTCTCCTCTTCTCCTCTTCTCCTCTTCATCTTCTCCCCTTCGTCTTATCTTCTCCTCTTCCTCCTTCTTCTCCCCTTCGCTTCCTCCTCTTTCTTATTTTTCTCTTTCTTCTTCTTCATCTTCTCCCCTTCGTCTTCTCCTTCTTCCTCATATTCTTCTCCTCCTCTTCCATCTTCATCTTCTTTTTTCTTGTTCTCCTTCTCCTTCTTCTCCTCATCTTCCCCTCTTTCTCCTCCTCATTCTCTTTCTTCTTATCAACCTTCTTATACTCCTTCTTAATCTCCTTCTTCTCCTCCTCATCTTTTCTTCTCCTTCCTCTTCATCTTCCCCTTCGTATCCTTCTTCTGCTCCATCTTCGACTTCTTCTCATCCTCCTTCTCTTCCTCATCTTTCTCCTCTTTTTTCTTCTCATCCTCCTCCATCTTTGACCTCTTCTCATCCTCCTTCGATTTCTCCTTCTGACTCCTTCGATTTCTCCTATTATTACTATTAAACATAAGAAAAAATCAGGTTAATTCGATAGCTAGTATAGATATTGTGTATTCATAGATATTAGAACATTGCAATCTTAAAAGAGTGGCCAGTCACAATGCTCGTCACTGACTGCAGCATTTGTCTTTGTTCTAAATGTATGGAATATGGAAGTGACATTTGCTTCTTTGTCTTGGGCCGTTTTGACAACGTGATTTATCTTGATTTAAACGTCATTATTTTGGAGTGGCACTTGGCTTTTTCTCACAACGCTATATTTCCTAGTTTTCTTTCTAGAATAATACCAGGGATCGCTTTGACACGTGAATATGGAATGTTTTATCTGGTTTCATGTATTTTTCTTATTCACGTTACCATAGCAACTGACACCTTTTTGTCTTGAACATCAATGCTTGACCGCCCACGTGGACCCGATATTATTGTAGTTGGATGTATTACCAATGAATGTCAATAAATGCGAGATTCTTGGTTCAATTAATTATTTACCTTTGAAATAGCCTGAACTATTGGTGAGTGTTGACTGTGAGATGTAAACCAACACCAACCACAGCGAAGTTGAATATGGCCCACAATAATAGACCAAGCATGCAGCAGTTGTACGCATGCGTAGTATTCATGCGCTTACTTTTAGAGTCATTTGCTTATGTTGGGTTTAACGTCGCGTTCAAAATAATTGCACTTGTAGTGCGACGTGCATACATACATGCGTGCGTTGGTATGTGTGTGCAGTGTGTATCAGTTTGTACTGACTCCGAGCCGACCGGTCCTTGTCTTATTCCCTTATTGCGAGGGCCAGACAGGGCAACAACAAGTACCATAGTTTTCCGTATTTGGTATGACGCGGCCAGGATCGTACCATCGACCCTCCACTCTCCGGGCAAACGCTCTATCCACTAGACCACGGATGCAGTATTTTGCCTACAAGAAAACGTCACTATTCTAAAGTAATTAGATATGAAAACACTCCTTTATCATTTATACTTGTAATGTATTGACAGACTAATTTCATTCCTTGAAGGGATCTCATCAAACTGTTGGTTGGTTGGTTGGTTTGTTGTTTAACGTCGCACTCAGCAATATTCCAGCTATATGATAGCGGTCTGTAAATAATCGAGTCTGGACCATACACTCCAGTGAATAATATCATGAGCATCGATCCACGCAATTGGGATCGATGACATTCATCAACCAAGTAAGCGAGCCTGACAAACCGATCCCGTTAGTCGCCTCTTACGACAAGCATAGTCGCCTTTTACGGCAAGCATGGGTTGCTGAAGACCTATTCTACCAGACATTAAACAACAAACAAACTCGCTTACATAACTGAATTATCGTTCAAAATTGTCATTAACCCTTCGTAATTCACTATAACGTGTCTGCTGTTAAGGCAATGGCGTATAAAGCACAAGGATACATTAAACGCCTCTGTTGTCATCGCACTTAATCAACGCGAGTAGATGTCCTTAGTACGTTGATCCTAGTGTCTGGATCTATCAGATCCATCTCTTCTTTGCCTTTACTACTCGAGAGAGGTTTGAAGGGTATTAACGCAATAAAGATATTACAGTGTACTCTCTGTCTGTCCAGCGGCTGCCTCTCTTGTATCTGCATGAGACTTGAGAGTTACGAAGAGGTTCATGCTAGAATTATGTCACATTACTATAAATATGTAAAGCATCAACACCAGCATCGATTATCCGCCGGAACAAATTCCAGTGAACACAACAAGACAACGGTGACACTTCTATGAATAGATCACTGAAATCGGTAATGATGCAAGATTTTTTGGGAAAGCTGTCATCATGCCCTGCCCGACCGGCATAAAGAAACATGTCAAAGGAATGAATGTATACGTGTATACAACCTTTCGAATTGATATGGTTCTTGCTATTAGTGAGTCAGTTAGTTGGGTTTAACGCCGCTTTTTAACAGTATTCCAGTTATATCACGGCGTGTCTGCTTAATGTGGGAGGAAAGCCCGAAGTGATGCAGGTCTTAGACGTTTACCACTTGGGTGAAACCCATGAGCACGGGTATGGTGCTGACAAACCTAGAAACATAATCGGGGCGAACCGGGATTCGAACCCACAATCATAGGTTTCTGGCGTGTCCAAGGGACGCAACTCTGCACAGCAAATCGCGGCGCCTTAGACGACTGGGCCACCCGTGCCCCCTCTTGCTATTAAGTTATCATTACAAATCTTAAAATGTAGATATGTATTGATCTATGTGATGTTGTATAAAATATGTCTCACTGAGGGAAATACCAAATACATGTCATATGTCAATACAATTATCACAACTGGGAAAGTCCTAAACACTAGAATATCTTGCTTAGAGCTTAACTTTGCAAGGTCATCAATCCTGGTTTTGGTCGTGTTGTCATGGTATTCGTCAGTCTGTCAGATGGCTGGGCCTCTTGCATGATCTCTACCCAAGCATCTTGCACCATGTTCACTAGTGTGCTACTTGTCGAGCCCATCTGTGGGCGTCACGGTCTTGTTCATAGGCTTCACTGGAACCAAGATTCGGCAATCCCTCCACAGGGTCTGAAAATTACGGAAGTAGCACCTTCGATCATCACATTTTGAGAATACAGTCTCTACAGCATTGATGTCAGCAAGTCCGTCTGGATCCCACCTGGCTGCAGGGGTCCTGTTGTCTGCTGGGCCTTGTCACTAAGACGTCGTTGGAGACGTTCATAGGTACGTTGCTGACGATTATGCAATAGGCAAAACACCAGCTGGGTCATCTTACCACCAACAAGTCCATGGTTAACATAAAGCCGGTCCCAAACAAAATTCTCATTTCTCACAAAACCTCTTACCACTCTTCCAATCAAACTTGACTCTAAATTGCAGTAAAAATACTGGAGATGCTAAACAACATCATCAGTATCTTTTATTTTCTATATCTGTGTATTTCCGTATCTTCGTCCTCTCAAACTCCATCCTGGGTTATTGTGAACACACCGGAGATGCTATAGTCAGAACATATACAGTTAATCTGTTTTAACACTGAAGGCATTAGTGAACAGTGAGTGGAACAGTCCATTTGTGTCCGGGGAAGCGTAACACAGTCACTGCTCAAAACAACATACTCTGTAGCTGTTATTCCCTGTAGGCGTTTGTCACTGTAGGCATTAGTAGCCCCAACCGATGACACACCTAGCGTACTTGAAGCCGAGGATTATTTCTAAATAAAAGCAATAAAACCATTAAGTTCTGTTATCATAAGAAACATCTACTAACAGCAGAATGAATTGTACGATACCGACTATACCATGAATCACTGTCAAATAGTGCTAATACCAGGTTTTCGCGAAAGGTGAGTATATCCTGTTTAATTGGTGGCACCGTCACAAACACACGCAAAGGCAAGTCAAATGTTCGCCTGAATAAACACTGGAGCATAATATATTGGTAATAACCAAAATAGGAAATTTCGTCACTGATGCGTCAATTTTGGAAAGATCTTCCATATCTGTCATAAAACATTTATTCAAGCGATACAAATGCCTCGAATGCTGGAACACCGATCAAACATCTTTTGAGTACGAGTCATGTGAAGCTCTGTCCAATCTTCGTTGCAAATGCATGATTAATAGTACCTCACAAGTTGTGAACACCGAAGGGTGGGGCTGCCTGAATATTGCTCGACTTTTATGGAAATGTGACTGTTGGATTGTTGAAGTCTCAAATCTTTGTCATACAGTCTTGCGGACACGCTTTTGTCACACTAAATCTATATACATAGATTTAAATATGGAAAGATAAGCCGGTTTCTCCAGTCGCTTTTATCTCTATCTCAGATGGTTAAATCAGTGGAAAGTTCAGAAAAAAAATGATTGAAAAGACTTTATTGTTTGACAGAAACAGATATGCATTGACCTTTTCACAACGAAAGCTCCCGCCTTTATATCCTTGACTGCCCTCCCGACTTTATTGGAGAAATGTACGTTGATCATAAATAACAAAGGTCTAAGAATATAGCCCGATATACCGCCATGCCACCCACTGGAGCGGAGGCATATTGTCAAGTTATAAAGACATGATATATTGATATTGATTCCGTATGACCTACATAGCTATTCTCAGCTGATATGTCCCCACGGTTGTCAGTACGGAAACATAAGATGCAAGCTATCTCCACGGAGACTCGCTATGCAAGGTCTTCCTCCACCGAGACAGCCGATGCTAGGCTTCAGCTAGGGGTTCTCAAACGAACTTAAGGTTCCGATACACTTGTAATTGAAGGGTTTGTTTTCAAAGAACATGGCATTTAAATGAGTTGTTTTTGACACCTGTGAGATTATCACTGTTCTAAGTACTAAGAAGTGAATTTAGTTAACACAGTTTGTTTCAATAAATCAGCACAGAGCGAACTTAACAGATACTACGACGTGCGATATGTGATAGTCCTTCAACTTACTTCATATATTAGTTTATATTACTGTGAGCATTTCAATTAAAACACGGCGTGCAAGACAGCTGTGGCCATCGACGTTTGATCATAGCAAAGAGGGGTCACGGGTGGCCCAATTGTCTAAGGCCCCTCGATTCGCTGTGCAGTGTTGCGTCCCTTGGGCACGCCAGAAACCTATGATTGTGGGTTCGAATCCCGGTTCGCCCCGATTATGTTTCTAGGTTTGTCAGCACCATACCCGTGCTCGTGGGTTTCACCGAAGTGGTAAACGTCTAACCCCTGCATCACTTCGGGCTTTCCTCCCACATTAGGCTGACACGTCGCGATATGAATAATGTTAAAAGCGGCGTTAAACCCAACTCACACACTCACACCAAAGAACACACAGTGACTGATTCTGGCATGGCGTGGACAATAAATTCCAGAATCATGATGAGGACAAATCCAGGTCCTTACCCCCATAAACGCAACAAATATATAGAAGCAAATTCTTAAATATGTTCATTATTGATGCGAAAATGTATTTTTGTTGAATTATCTGTCTCACAAGTTCATGAACCAAGATTCTGACGACTGACGTCATCCTCCTGCTGATGTTTTGGCTGCAAGAGGGCGCCGCGATTACTGAGGATACTGAAATCTGTATTCCACTGGTGTACCAAGCCAGTGATGAAAGGTCCCACCTGCCTCGTTGCCGTCTCATTATCACAGCACCGGAGAGTGTGTTATTCATATAGCTCGAATGAGATTGTTTTTATAGTATGTATTATCTTAGGCGATATATATTATATACTATATAAAAATATCCATACAATGAATTGTGAAGCCATATGAATTTGAAGTTATGTGTGACAAAAACATTTTCATCACATGGATCCAATCACATGATTTTCACTTATTTTACCCTTTGTGCCTAATCGAATCACAATGGGCGCACAATTGAGACTGGTGATTCTCTGGCGTTGAAAATTGGGAAACAACGACATGTATCAACCAAGTCAGCAAGTCTGACCACCCGATCCCGTTAGTCACCTCTTACGGCAAGCATAAGTATCTGAAGACCTGTTCTAACCCGGATTTCACGGGCAAAACCTCTATCAACGTTAATGAAGCATGATTCCAAGGCCTGGAGTATATTACCAGAAACCAATTGATTTTGCCCAAACATCACATGACTTCATGTTCTAATCGAATTAATGGCCTCACTGAGCTCAGTTTCATTTAACACATGGTTACTTGCAATAAAACATCACAATTTATGGCCATATAGAAACAGTTTATTGAAACAGTCAACAACTGTAATATGGGGATAATGTAGATCATTATTTGTAATCACTCAAATCGATCTGGGATTTAATCCCGTGCCCTCTCTTATCACTGTGAACGTCCTCCCGTAACGAGCGTTATTCTTATGTACGTTTGACCAGCGTATTTCGAAGCCATTTGTCTTGGCCATACACAAGCGAGATGAATATATAGAGTGCGAATCGAAATTAACTGGCTATCTAATATCAAAACAATTTCGTGGTAATGCGATGTATTGTCATCCATTTCAAAGGAGCGCGGAAGTACGCGTCGTAAAGCAATTCTAATGACCGTGAAACAGTCTATCTAAAAGCATAATTATCAAAGACGTAATGCAGTCTTCTGCAAATATCCAATATTGTAACAGTTCATGGACTCCGTAGAGCTCCAGTCATTTACTCTGAATACGAACAGCATCAGGCAGGTAATTCGAAACGACATGTAGGTGAGTGAGTATAGTTTTACGCCACTCAGCAATAGTCAAGCCATTTCACGGCGGGACCACCACAACTGGGCTTAACACATTAACTGTACCCATGTTGGGAATCGAACCAGCGTTTCGGCGTGACGCGCGAACGCTCTACCCACTAGGCTACCCTACAGCCTGGACGAAATATAAAGACGTTACCAGTTCAAAGGTGAGGTGAGGTAAAATTGGGATTAACGTCGCGTCCAAGATTATTGGGATCGAATCCCTTCCGCTCTCCAGGCAGGCACTCTATACTGTTGAAAACGTCCACTTTAATATCCGTCACAATTACGTGTGGGGTAGATGACCCTTGGGCGTTAATGGCCTGTTCGATGACCATTGATATGCAACATGCGCCTCATAAGAACCTTAAGATCCGAGTTAGAATTGATCTTCTGCAACCCATGCTTGTCGTAAGAGGCGACTGACCGCATCGGGTGGTCAGACTCGTTGCCTTGGTTGATGAATGTCATCGCATCCCAGTTGCGTAGATCGATGCTCATGATGTCAACACTCGATAATTTACAGATTGCCGTCATATAGCTGGAATATTGCTGAGAGCTGCTTTAAACAACATACATACAAAAAAAGACAAAGGCAAAGTCCATGGTGATGCCATGAGTATCACAATAATGGCATTATAGGTGTGGCACCATATTTACGTGTAACGGATATAACCAGGGACATGGGTGTGAGGTGAGGCTTAACGTCACTTTCAAGACTAATTGATGCCGGCTTTATAGTGCCAGCCCACTGAGATAGAATGGTGAAGTTTAACATGGAAAGCCCCACTAGCCAGTAAGTAGCAACAGCATGACTTTTCCTGGAATTATATTCACACATTTTACTCATGTTGAGATGCAACCGCCTCCGTGGTCTGTCCGGAAAACGGAAGGTCGGGGGTTCGATCCCCGGCCGCGTGATACCAAAACACGTTAAAGTATGGCATTTGTTGTTACCCTGTCTGGCGCTCGGCGTTAAGTGGCTAAAACAAGAACTGGTCGGCAGTAAGAGTATTGTGTCTGAGAGGATTATTCACGTTAAACTGCGGCATGGTATCAGCATTAGTCCGGACTATTACAGCCACACACACAAACACACATGTTCGTCGCTATCATTGCAATAATCGTTAACGCGACGTTAAACCTCATTTCACCTCCCCCCACCAAGTTGGGAACGCGTGTGTTCTGCGTGACGAGGCAACATTTTGACCACGCCCAAGAACGACCAGACAAACGACTTTTTTTTATTCCTCTGCCGGAATTTCAAATGAAAGTTGTCTTGTAATGGTTACTCATTACATTTGTAACCCGACAACGATGACACGTCGAGAAACCAAGATGGTCCTAATGGACTTCCGTAGAACCCATAAGATTGAGTGTATGATACAATTAATCACATTCCAAACATATCGGGAATGAACGTGCAATTTCCGGGACTGACATGACGTCATTGATAACATTGCCAAGCAACCAGATCAATATATGGAAAGGTTAAATGTTCAGTGTATCGATAACAAAATGTCAGCTCCAAAGTGTTTCCATGATTCCCTGTAAATCATTGTTCAATTAACTAGGGAACAGATTATGGATACAAATACGCTTGTAAGCGTTGCGTGCTCAAAACGAATGGTTTCTGTTAGGGGTTCCTCTTGTGTCAAGTCAGCGCGTTGTCCGGGGCCACGGGTCAACTATACACGTGGAATACGTTCAACAAAGCTATTTTAGCACTAAGATACTCCCATACTTTGAGATTGACCCACCACAGTCGTAACTAACACAGCAAAAAAAGTGTAGGTTTCCGTTATCCGGAAACCTTCCGGAAACCTTCCAGATACCTTCAGCAACCTTCAAATTTCTTCGTAATTTTCAGATAATATTTTTATGTGTTTCACACTTAAGTGAACAAAATGCACCCCCTAAATTTTGACATTATTTTGGAAGGTTTCCGGAAGGTATCCGGGCCGGATCCAAAGTGGGAAGGTATCCAGAAGGTTTCCGGAAGGTTTCCGGATAACGGAAACCAACACTTTTTTTGCTGTGTAAGATTGCTTTGTTAAACGGAACTTAGTTGTTAATTAATATATCTTATTAGACCGGTATTCTTGATGCTGTACCGTTCAGATATTCTACACAAACCGCGGGACAAAAGAATAATACACGTGAACATTTTGAACGTGATATTCACAAATATTTTCATTTTGTGCGGAATTTGTACTGGGATTGGTGTGTTCGGCTTTCTGCATTCGGAAAAGGAACCAGTGAACTAGCCAAAATTTGTCTTATTTTGTAGGTGTAAGGACAGACAATGCATACATGTACAAGTGGTGGCTTTTGAATGCCTACTTATTTTGAAACCAATATTACGTTACTATAGAAGTATATGGGAATTTGTTTGGTTATGTGTAACCCCCAGGGATTAGTATAGTATATGGAAATATAGATCATGCAGTGGTAGCGTGCATTCTACGATATACCAGTAGGGGTAATAGTGGTAATGTGTGTTCCACGATGTATCAGTAGGAGTAATAGTGGTAACGTGCATTCTACGATATACCAGTAGAAGTAATAGTGGTAACGTGCATTCTACGATATATCAGTAGAAGTAATAGTGGTAACGTGCATTCTACGATATATCAGTAAGAGTAATAGTGTTAACGTGCATTCTACGATATATCAGTAGGAGTAATAGTGGTAACGTGCATTCTACGATATATCAGAAGAAGTAATAGTGGTAACGTGCATTCTACGATATATCAGTAGGAGTAATAGTGTTAACGTGCATTCTACGATATATCAGTAGGAGTAATAGTGGTAACGTGCATTCTACGATATATCAGAAGAAGTAATAGTGGTAACATGCATTCTACGATATATCAGTAGGAGTAATAGTGGTAACGTGCATTCTACGAGTGAGTGAGTGAGTATGGTTTTACGCCGCTTTTAGCAATATTCCAGCAATATCACGGCGGGGCATTCTACGATATATCAGTAGAAGTAATAGTGGTAACGTGCATTCTACGATATATCAGTAGAAGTAATAGTGGTAGGTCATGGTAGTCGAAAATATGCAACAAATAAGTAGGATAACATATCTAATATATCTAAACGGAACAGTATCAAAGATATCTACATTTGTTTAATTTACAAAGTAAACTGCCTGGCAAAAGAAAGTATGCAACCATGTTTGATTATGGCTAAAAATTAAATAAGAGATGGTTATTCCATGGTGATGTATTTGATACGGTAATAGTTGTGTTTTGGACCTTTAGTTTAAAATTTTACGGCGACTGGTTTCAGCCTGGTAACATATTGATAACCTTTATAATTGTTTGTTCAATCCAGTTTCTAGTGTACACTTTCCTTTGCCCGAATGTTCACATTAAATACACCCGGCACAATCCAGAGCTACATGTAAACCAGGCATCATACATACATCAGTCATACACACGTATACAAATCAGATAAACATCTGGCATATATCCAGTATCAGACATTTACCCAGTAGCCATTTATCAAAGTAAATTACACTGGCGCACAATAACCATGCTTTCCCTTAACACATTAGCGCATGTATTGATCATCGCGGACATTATGCTAAGGCATTAATTATTTAAGCTACTGTCATACGTTATTCCTGGCAGGCGTATCGAACTGAATACAGTTGACATTTACAACGTAACACATTTACCCACATTGACATTTTCACCCCAACACTCATGTTGATTCTCAGTATTAATCAAGTAATGTTGTATATATTTTCATGTTGTCCCACACCCAACCTCGTTTGACGTGCGAGACCACTAACGAGACGTCATTTCGGGGTCAAGGCCAATGGATGTGCACGCGTTATGCCGGGAATGTATGCCTGGAGAACAACCCTATCATAACCCCCTGGTTGGGGGTGACAGTGATGCAGACACAGTGGGATGCATCAGCTTCATCCAGGGGATTCAGACCATCAGTGTAATGACGAATCGATCACCTTGGAGCTGATTGCAAAATAAGTGAAAAATCCATGTAGTTCTAGTGTGATACTTCCTGGACGCCATTATGGTCACATATTGCATATGTCTCGTCGAGTCTCGCGGGATTTCCCAGTATCTCGTTAAGTTCCTGTTAAATCTGCTCTTGAAAGGTTTCTAGTATTAAACTTGATGAACAGTAATCTGGTCACAATAATTTGTAAAAGAGCTGCTTTCACTCCCAAAATATGTCGCTGTTATTTAGTCTGGTGTTCAACGATCGATACCATATTTGAAGGTCACTGCTCACAAATGGAACCGGTAGCCCCCAAATGGCTACGTTTGTATGATAGAAAAAGTATGCGGCGCTAATGGTCTCACGAATAATAGTTTCAGCAATTTAATCAAATCATTCCATATCGATTCAAATCGCCAACATGTGTATAATCGTTTACAGGACTCAGGGGGAGGCTTTGAAATATAAAAAAAACTCTACTGCAGATCACTTAACAGGCTACTACCACTACTACAACTACTACTGCTTCTACTACTGCTTCTACTACTACAGCTACTACCACTACTACAACTACTACTGCTTCTACTGCTGCTACTACGTCTACGTCTACGTCTACTACTTCTATCACCACGACTAAAAGCTACTCCAACTACTACTGCTTCTACAACTACAGCTACTACAACTACTACTGCTTCTACTGCTGCTACTACGTCTACGTCTACTACTTCTATCACCACTACTAATACTACTCCAACTACTACTGCTTCTACAACTACAGCTACTACCACTACTACAACTACTACTGTTTCTACTGCTGCTACTACGTCTACGTCTACTACTTCTATCACCACTACTAATACTACTCCAACTACTACTGCTTCTACAACTACAGCTACTACCACTACTACAACTACTACTGTTTCTACTGCTGCTACTACGTCTACGTCTACTACTTCTATCACAACTACTAATACTACTCCAACTACTATTGCCTCTACAACTACAGCTACTACCACTACTACAACTACTACTGCTGACACTACTACAACTTCTACTGCTTCTACTGCTGTTACTACGTCTACGTCTACTACTTCTATCACCCCTACTAATACTACTCCAACTAATACTGATTCTACTACTACGTCTACACCCTGACTACTTCTTCTACTACTACTACTACTACTACTACCACTTCTACTGATGTGTCTCCTGAAACCATAATTTCACTGACGACTTTTCATACCCTAGGGAAAATTATTGAGCTGAATAAGTCGTTTTGTGGAATAAAAAAATCCAACTACATCCTCACACATGTATAATATAACTCTAGAATAAATCTAATTCAAGTTTCTTTTTTACAACCCACGCTATACAGAAATAAAAATTTAAACACATGAATTGTAACTCGGTAATTTGGATGCTTTTTGCTTTCAACAGTTTATAATCGTCCACAGCAACGCCGATCCGATCATGTCAATCGTTTTCATTGTCACTGGTAGAAAGACACCCATAGAACATAGAACGGACGCTCATTTCAGATATTCAACGTGTTAAGTCCTAATATTGCAAATAAAAAAGTCCAACGACTTTCGTATCATATTTTCAATAGTGGACAGCCTTAGATTGCATTGGATAGTCTTGGATAACTATGGATTGCATTCATTTGGATAGTCTTGGATAGGAACACTGAATGCGTGTAAGAGAGTAGTGAATAGTGACTCGGGTACCGACAGAGATTACTTGTAACAGGAGAGTTGTATCACACATTTTTAATGATCCATTGTCACCACAAGATACTTTTTAGCCCACTGGAATCTGTTTTGGCAGATACTCCAGATTGACTTTTCTCTGGCACTGATGTTTTATATTTAGATATAATGATTTTGATCGCATGCTTGTCAAACACGTTAAGGATCGACTATTTGCTACTCTAGAAGAGAGAATGTGATCACGTAGGGCTCCAAAACATTCATTCAATGTCTCAAAAAAAAGCTTTCAAAAGGTTTTATTGCATACAAGTGGGGGATATTTTCAAATTTGACCCATCAGTGACAGAAAATATGTCCGATGGAATTCTTTATTTTTTTAACTTTTGTGCCCGTGTACCAGGTGAAGAATTGATTTGTCTTTACATGTGTTTGTGACGGGTGCCATCGGTGGGCCAGGATACGCTCACCGCTTCGCAAACACCTGGTATCTTCATTATTTGAAAGTGATTCATTAACACATACTCGTGATATAGTCGGTACCGTATACAATCGAATCACATTCTTTCTTATGGATATGGGAATGGTTTTGTCACTGATATATTCTTGAAAGAAGTAGCAAGACAATACCAAAAATCACATCATGTTTGAGAATATCCAGCACACTCATTGAACGATATTTCTATTATAAATAGTCTACGTCCTTACACAAAAAAAACAAGAATGAAGTTGTAATCGATACCGATATGGTTTTTTTCTGCAAAACTGGTTCATGTGCAAAGTACTAATGTATTATTTTGGTCGTATTTTGTGTTTTCCTGTCGTAACATTGAGTTCGTTTTACTCCTTGCTAAGATGATTTCGCGCGTGTGCGTGTGTGTGTGTGTGTGTGCGTGTGTGTGTGTGTGTGTGTGCGTGCGTGCGTGCGTGCGTGCGTGCGTGCGTGCGTGCGTGCGTGTGTGTGTGTGTGTGTGTGTGTGTGTGTGTGTGTGTGTGTGTGTGTGTGAGATATGATGATAATGGTGTGTGTGTGTGTGTGTGTGATGATAGTGATGTGTGGGGGTGGGGGGTTGGGAGGTGGGGGTTGGGGGCGGGGGGGCCTTTACTAGTCGGGTTATAGTGCTAACCGACTGAGATACCATGCCGCAGTTCAACACAAATGCCCACACAGACACAGTATACTATCTCCAAGACGACTAGACCTTGTTTTGTTAATGAAGAGCACCAGGCAGGGTAGCAACAAGTACCATCTTACAACGTCTTTTCGTATGACGTGGCCGTCGTACACACGCACAGACGCGCGCGCACACACTCACACACATACACCACGCACACAAACACACGTTGCTACATAAGTGCAATAATCTTGAGCGTAACCTTAAACTTCAACACAAACTCATCTTAAGCTTCCACTTATAAACAACACACTATGATGGTATTAGTATGACTGATGATACTCAGTTTCATTGTGGGATACGTAGGCATAGCTAATGTCACGTTGATGAAAGATGAGCCAGTGAACCCAGTCCATTATATCATAACAAATACCTCCGATCCATTCTCAACCATCTCCTCGTTTTGTGAGTGACGTAACCATCTCAATACCCCTCTGTGTTCTTGAAAAGAAACAGTCCTCGCTCTTCAGTTTAGAATCACCAAGCAAACAAAATGATTCTTCTGTTCGACAAAGATCAATATTCAAACCAGTAACCTTGGAACGAATTAGAAGAATGTTATTAATAAACGCTTAGCTGGAATAGATGTGCCCCTGAGTATTAAGATAGGGGAGGTAGTTCTAAGTTGAAATTGAGATGGTACGCAACAATGCGAGTCGATCACTAGTGATATAGCAGCGTGTATTAATCATGATAGAATGGTGTAAACTGACTGGACGAATACTTTCAGGATCATGTTATTCCAATCTGATAAAACGAAGAAGCTATGTCAGCTGATGGATCCAGAGTGTTTATCATTATACATCTGAGATAATACACTGGCTAATTAAGAGTGAATTTGACCCAACTAACACGGAACACGCGAATGCTGGAGCTTGGTATTGCTCCTGCTATATGATTAGCTGCAGGTCTTATAGTTGGCACGATCACAGGAAACAATGAATGGTAAACACAAATGCCTGTTTGAATTATAGAATCACAAATGACAAGAATTGAAATATTATAAACAGCAAGATCTTGTTTTGAACACCGCAATTATTATGCGTCTTTATTCCAAACTTTACGTCACCATCTATTGTTCAGAACTATAACACCACAAGGTACAAAACACTGAATAAAATCGATCGAAATCTTCTGTTAAATATGATAATGTAGCTTCAAAGTGCAAAGTGTTCTCTTTGAAGTCCCTGGGTATTCAACCCACCCAGGCGCGAGTGGATTTTTAATATAGGTTTAGTACACATATATTCAATTTAATAAACATTAGTGTTTCGTATTCAATTGCAATTGTCTAGAAAATGACCTGGTATGTTCGTTAAGAGTTGCTAGTGTGTCTTTAATACAGACTCACGCGGTGTAGCCTGACAACGAAATTTTTTTAGTGACGTTCTCAAAGCATTTGGTACCTATCACATATGCCATCTACAACCGACGCCCATTCTGAACAACCCTTGGAAATGAATTCCAATTTCTTTTATCACGCCTTACTTCGTATTGGAATCATGTCCATGGCCTTTCTGGTGTTTTGCAGCCAAACCTATAACTTGGCTGTCTAGGCCCACGAGAACTGCATGGATTACTTTGACAGATGCAAACAAAGCACTTATTTTGGTTCACGAAACCTTTCTGGCTCTTGTGACCATGGCAACAAATGCCCTTTGCTGTTATTGCTTATGTTCCATGCTTGACATCAGTTTGATTTGGTTATTCCTGTCCCTGGGTGTGTAGAAAAGGGTTTTTATATCATAAACTGACATGTAGGATCCTAAATAATCTCCTTCGAGAACAGCCTCGCCAGACGGTGAGTGTGTACACGACTGAAGGAGACACTGTCGTGATCTGAGACGTGATTAGGGAGAGAATGAATGGGCTTTTATACCGCAGTCAACATTGTCTCAACAGCACCGCAACAATATCTCAGCCATGTCACCTCCACCTACCCAGACCAACTAGATCACATAGGTATTGATTAAAACACTTGGGTAGACCCAATCTGTTGTAAGGTGATGACACACTTGGTTTACCAGCACGACTGACTGTATATCAAAGCATAGAGTATGCCATTAAAACTCGGCTTGATGTATTTCATTCCAGCGATATCTGCTAAGATATCACCCAAGCGATATATCCAGTAAAAGCCAGTTTTGAATGATAAAATAGGCGATTCACTCTCCCTATGACAACAAATCCAGCTGCGAAATGCATGTTAGATGGGATGGTCCTGTAGTCGAAGATGTCGCAGTTCCTTGCGCACCGTAGTCACGGGTTCGAATCTCACATTTGCTCTCTTTTACACTTGCTTTACTTTTGCACCACAGAGAGTTGATATAAGTGACGCAGCCACAACGCAATCAGACACAAGTAGGTGTACATATGCGTCACAGCCTACCTCACACATTTACTCCACGAAAGACTGGATTCGATCGCTAAAATAAATTAACTAATCATGGACCTGGTTGCTCTTGAAACGTATCGTGGATATTGTATAAGCTTGGCATCAATTTCAGATAGAATTATCCGTCTAAAATTCCGATCATTGGGTTGTTGGCTCTTAATTTAAAAATCGAGAATTAACATTTATTTACTTTGGTGTAATATTTTTAATGTAACCGTTGAACTATAGCCAAGCGGAAGACAAAATTTCTTCGCCTAGAGATATATGACTTGTGACTCGTTTTCAGAAGCCGACTGTGTTTGAAGGGACACAGACCTCCATTATTAGCGATCAAAGGCTGCTCATACTCCGGAGAGAATGAATCACTCTGTGACCAATACATACCGACATGGTGGTGAGATGAGGTGAAATGGGGTTTTACGTCGCGTCTAAGATTATTGCACTTATATAGCGACGTGCATGCACGTGTGTGTGTTTGTGTGTAGCTGCTTGTTAGCCCTGACTGATGCCGATTTATAGTGCCAGTTCACTGAGATACCATGCCGCATTTTAACATGAATACCCTACTCAGACACAGTATATTGACTCCGAGCCGACAAGCCCCTTAATATCGAGCGCCAGACAGGGTAACAACAAGTACCATGTTTTAACGTCTTTTGGTATGACGCGGTCTGGGATCGAACGCCGGACCTTCCGCTTTCCAGACGGACACTCAACCACTAGACCACGGAGGCGGTCCTGACATGGTGGAAGCTGATATAGGTTTACTGAAACACAATGGCCATGTGTAATTCTTTGAAGCATTTATGTGTCAGTGCCGTGTACGAAATGTTAAGCGACTTACGACAGAAGGTAGCAAAACACTGGCAGGCGGTATTTCATAAACGATAAATACTTTTTGACCGTTTTGTTTGGTTGATATCAGTGACAATGGCGCTTTACTTATCTGGAGAGTCCATTCGCTAACATAATTCATTAGTTTGTGACTCGAATATCACCTGTTACCTGGTGGTTCACCAGGCAACTGATGGGTACCCGTGAGTATAAGATGATGTTACTGCGGCTTGAGTGTCCTTCTCACCAGGAAGCCGACAGTTGAACCTATGGATGTGTGGCGTTGGATCACTGGATACCTATTGAAAATCAGTCAAATATATCAATTTTGTATTCGAGACATTATTATATTCATTATAAGAATACAACTACAGTGAACTACGGTTATAACGAACTCAAAGGGACCACTAATTTTAGTTCGTTATAACCATAGTTCGTTATAATCATATACAGCATATGTACAGCAAATGATCGGGCAAAAAATGAGTTCGTTATATCCGTCAGTTCGTTATAAGCGTGTTCGTTATAAACGTAGTTTACTGTACTAAAGATATTCAGCTTGTCTTACCTAATACAGTAAAATGTTTGAACTGTATTCAAACTGTACCAAATTTTGGCATACGTTGCCCAAATTGTCTAATCCTGTACTCGTCAGATATGTTCTTACTAATGTCAATTTTACTTTGACATTCCCCCACACATGGAATAACAATACGAACAGCGCTATCACGTGGAAGCGTCAGCCAAGACAGCCAGGAAGTATCTGTGTGAGTGGCTGTCCCTAACCCGCTGGTCAGGATCTCCGGGGCTATTAGACACCACTTAACTTGTATTAAACAAACCGGGAAGGGACTTGACATCTATTGATCCAATCAAGATGCTACGAGCCACACAACCATGTCTCCGTTTGATGATAACTCCCAGGTCACGACATAGTGTGGCGGGTTCGGCGTTAAAACTTGACAATGGAGATGTTCAAGCTAGACACACTAGAAGATCTAGTCAAATGTAGATGGACGTTAAAGCTATGGGACGCTATGTGTTAAAGTTCGATAGGAAGGTAAAAACTGTAGTTAAAGTTCGAATGTTAAAGTTGAAGTTCGACAGAATCTACGTGAAAGTCGGAGACAGTCGAGGTGTTCTAGCTGAAGTTTGACAAACTATACGTTCATGCTCGAAGTTACAATTCGACAAACTCGATATCAAACTTAGACCGGCTAGACGTTAATGCAAGATAGACAGGACGTTGAATAGAATGTTTGTGTCACAGATCAATGTTAAAAGGGGGGTTTAGAGTAAGACGTGTCCAACGTAGATATGTAGATATTTAGCGCGGTAGATGCTGTAGTTTTCAGGGAAGAGCGTCATCTATACTGAAGTGGCCCAGTCGTCTAAGGCGCCGCAATTCGCTGTGCAGAGTTGCATCTCTTGGACACGCCAGAAACCTATGATTGTGGGTTCGAATCCCGGTTCACCCGATAATGTTTCTAGGTTTGTCAGCACCATACCCATGCTCGTGTGTTTCACCGAAGTGGTAAACGTCTGAGACCTGCATCACTTCGGGCTTTCCTCATACATTTAGCTGACACGCCGTGATATAACTGGACTGCTGTTCAAAGTGGGATTAAACTTCACTCACTAACTCACTAACACACTAACTCACCTACTCACCCGTGAGTGGGTCCTCACATTAAACCTTTTGAGGGAATCAAATAAAAGTTCTTGTGTCCGATCACAAACATGTATGTGAACATTTGTAGTCTGCGCCATGATCACTTAAACCTTTTTGGGGAATACAACCCGGATCTTCGGCGTGACGGACCAACGTTTCAACCACTGGGCTACGACACGTGAAGATCCGGGGTAGAATAGGTCTTCAGCAACCCATGCTTGCCGTAAAAGGCGACTATGCTTGTCGTAAGAGGCGACAAACGGGATCGGGTGGTCAGGCTCGTTGACATGGTTGACGCATGTCATCGATCCCAATTGCGTAAAACGATGCTCATGATATCAATCAATGGATTGTCTGGCTCAGACTCAATTATTTACAGACCGACGTCATATAGCTGGAATATTGCTTCGTGCGGCGTTAAACAACAAACAAACAAACAAACAAACAAACAAACAAACAAACCACTGGGCTACACTATCGTCCCTCTGTGCAGGAAGGTTATAAATGGTTTCCTCCACATTCGTAGTGAAATACAAGCATGCCTTCGTTTGTAGGAATACCCTGGAGATGAATATGATCTAAACAGAAAAACGCTGGACAGTGTAGACGTGTCAACACTACCAGAAACCTTTCCGGATCCACCAGATAGGTTCCATCTGATGAGGTGAAATCTTGCAACAGTTGGAAGTGATTTTTGTCTCGCTCTCTGGCCCCTGTTAACGAGCACCACGTGTTTCCCAAACAGAGCCAGAAAGGTTAACACGGAGCACATTGTAACGTCGCCTAACGATTCACCTTTCAAGTGTGTGTATACGTTTTTCCTACAATACATATGAGAATGCACATTGCAGAAGATCACGTTTTGATTTCATACAAAGATCTTCTTCTCTGTGTTTAACAATTACCATCATGTGACATTTCGACGTTACGTGCTCGTTACATACTAAGCGGCCTTAGGACCTTGGCTCGTTATATTCAGGATGTTTAGTCTAGGAAATATGTTACGTATTAGTGCAACCTTTGATGGTATATCGTGAGTGAGTATTTCAGTTACATCACGGCGTGTCAGCTTGACGTCGGAGGAACATCTCAAGGTGACGTCGGCTGTTGACGTTAATCCTTTAGCGGAACCCACGTGCAAGGGTGTGGTGCTGTTTGATGTTTAATGCTGCACTCAGCAATATTCCAGCTATAGGACGGCGGTCTGTAAATTATCGCGTCTGTACCAGACACTCCAGTGACTGACACCATGAGCATCAATCTATGCAATTGGGATACGATGACATGCATCAACTAAGTCAGCGAGCCTGACCACCTAATCCCGTTAGTCGCCTCTCACGACAAGCAAAGGTTGCTGAAGACCAATTCCAATCATTGACGAGGGGGTACGGTGCTGTTAGACCGAAAATATGAAACAGCACGATCTGGGATTCGAACCCACGATATATATATATATATATATACGTCGCTATACATGTGCAAAGGATATTGGACGCGGCGTTAAACCCTTTTCACTTCATCTCCCTGTGATGTCAACACCTTGTATTTATCATGCAAGGGAAGGGTCAAACAATAACCTATCAACACAGCCTCTTCCCAACTCATCCTGATGTAACAGCAAACGAAAAATACAACCTTGTCAATTAGTAAACTGTAGCAATACCGCTCCTCGCTGGAACCCAGATGGCATATTAATTCAAAATAAGTCAACGGGTTTCAACTCGGGATAGCACTGCTCGATAACTGGTCTAATTGCTTTAATGCTGTCAGATCAATCGGTCAATACCCTTCTTGTCTGTCGGGACAAGGTTGCACTGATTAATTAGCGGAGATATAGAACCATTGAATAGCATCCCTGTGGTAACTGCGGGTCACAGTGACTTACGGACATCGTCACCCTTTTACACCCAGTGGAATCTGTGTCGGCAGACAATCAAGCCTGAATATTCTCTGGTATTGACGTGTTATACTTACTTATTTGTTCACAAAACCCTTGGTCAGTGGCCGTAATAATAATAATGATAATGATGATGATGATGATGATGATGATGATAATGATAATGATAATGATAATAATAATAATAATAATGATGATGATGATGATGATGATGATGATGATGATGATGATGACGATGACAACAACAACAACACCAATAATAGTAATGATGATGATGATGACGACAACAACACCAACAATGATAATAATAATAATAATAATATAAAAAATAATTAAAATAATAAAAATAAAAATAATAATACATATAGAAATTGAAATACAATTTTTCTATTTCACTTAAAACGTTTTTGTGAACTCCATGTGCAACAGGACTGTTAACATTTACATTGAGGCAGATTCACACAAACCTTGGAGTACATGACGAGATAAGACAGTCAACCGATGGACAAAAGAAAGTGTACACTTCAAAATTGGATTTTACAAAAAACATCTCAACCGTTTTCAAAACGTTACTAGGCTGTAAAACACTGCAAACATAGATCCAAAACAAAAACACATCACCATCGAATAATCATTTCTTCTTTCTTTCATTGTTAGCCACCATCAAACATGGGTGTATACTTTCCTGTGCCCGGCAGTTTACATGGTGCAGCAAACACATCTAGAAACTGTTTGTATCTAACACAAGCTCTATCCATTTGTACATTTCCCAGGAGCTGGTAATGGTATTAGGATGCATAAATATCTGCTAGGTGTCGCTGCAACATTCAATGAGCTTTGGCATAGCCATTTCAGTGTGAACGCTCTACACATGTATGTGGTATGTTATTATTATTCAGAATGTGTTGGACTCACTAAACACTAAACTGTGGGTCCTCCTGCCTGGCTGATGGTCTTTCCAGTTTTTGTCATCTTTGTGGAAGCTAAGATGGAAATGACAGTATATGCCACAACCGATAGTCAAATTGACCATCTATTCTGTTTGGAAGATATAGCAAACTAGGGGTAGAAACTAACATATTTAGCAAACAGGAAAACCCTTAATAAGGGCAAATTGCTGCTAGTCCTTGATACCTGAAATATTGGGCAGTTTGGCAAGGACTACAGGACTAGTGCCAATTTTTAAC
Source organism: Haliotis cracherodii (assembly GCF_022045235.1). Lineage (NCBI taxonomy): Eukaryota > Metazoa > Mollusca > Gastropoda > Lepetellida > Haliotidae > Haliotis > Haliotis cracherodii. The sequence continues at coordinate 25,319,430 of NW_027266341.1, read as the reverse complement.
GCTGCAAACGTGGTGACGTAACCGCAGTTGCTGAACTCACCAACTCCCCCTGGTGCCGCTGGTGACGACGTCACCAAATCAGACAAGACGACCATGACACCTCGCATGACGAATGCTGACATTGACATAAGTTTGTCAAAACCGATGAATCGAAAACAATTATTGCTCGCTCCATCATCTCTGCATATATTAGCAGTTTACGATTGATGTAGTGTGAGTTCCAGGTCTATAAGGGCTTGTTTTATACATGCAGGAGTAAACTTGTAGAGTTACTTTACAGCTTTCTTTGAAGGTGTCAAGAGCCAACATTTACAGGCGTTTCAAATATTCATGGCCGCAGAAAGAGGTTCGTGAGTGAGTGAGTGAGTGAGTTGGGTTTAACGCCGCTTTTAACATTATTCCAGTTATATCACGGCGTGTCAGCTTAATGTGGGAGGAAAGCCTGAAGTGATGCAGGTCTAAGACGTTTACCACTTTGGTGAAACCCACGAGCACGGGTATGGTGCTGACAAACCTAGAAACCTTATCGGGGCGAACCGGGATTCGAACCCACAATCATAGGTTTCTGGCATGTCAAAGGGACGCAACTCTGCACAGCGAATCGCGGCGCCGCAGACGACTGGGCCACCCGTGCCCCAAAGATGTTCGTGCAATAATCGTTACATGGATGATGCAATTATGGTTTCATTGAACCTACAAGACGGTTGATGTCAGCATGTGAAGGGCATTGCCAACTTTGACGCATCAATTACAAACTCATTGCCGATGCAAGTTTCGATTTTGATTCGTAACATATGTTCTCGTGTTTGCTTAGGTGAACGCTTGACTTACCTTTGCATGTGTTATTGATGGGTACCCCTGGCGCAGCAGGATGCGCATTTTTCGAACACCTGATATCATCACTATTTGACAGTGATTCATAGACATATGTAGGATCGTACAATAGAATGTACAATGGTCACTGCTTGTAGCAGAGATTTCTTATGATTTTGTAAAGCGGTTTGTCGCTTATATTCGACTACAGGTACGACAACACAAGTTCTAATTCAAATGCTGATTTATATCCAATAAAGTGTGAGTACTTTATGCCAGGAAATTTTGTATCTGACTCTCTTTGACACACACACCCTAATCATCACTCGTAAGAAAAGACAAAAATCTCCTTCAATTATCATCTATTACGTTTTCAACGCTTTGATTCGTTCTTACAAATGGGGGAATAAAATCCTTGACATATTTCGGCAATCAGTTTTCAGTAACAAACATATTCACTTACTAGACACATATAATATCTAAGACTGGTAAACATATATCAAATTGACACGAGGCAAAGATTGGAAAGAAGTCGATATGTTTCTGATTTTCAAACTTTAAAAGGGGTGTTCGGGTAGCCTAGTGGTTAAAGCGTTCTTCCGACACGCCGAAGACCCGGGTTCCTTTCCCTACATGAGTACAATGTGTAAAGCCCATTTCTGGTGTCCCTCGCCGTGGTATTGCTGGTATATTGCTAAAAGCGGCGTAAAACCATACTCAATCGCTCACTCAAACTTTAAAATGGTCAATATACTTATGGTAAATCAAATTAAATACGGACTTAATTTGATTTCGATTGTTCCAATATTATCAATAGATCAATAACAATAACAACAACATGTTGCGATGCTGTTATAGTCTTAAACGGTAATTACATGTCACAAGATCACAATGTATTCTATTGCTGCTATATATAAATGGACACTTTAACCCTGATACTAAGACTTAATAATATCCACATATATATCCAAGCAGAACAAGTAACTGGTCGACTGGCCTACTTGTTATATAGACAAAGACTATCTGGTAGTATGGCATAGTTCGGCGGAAGAGCGATAGAGACACAAACAGCCTTGGGTGAAGCTCTAGCACCAACATCTGTTCCTGGCAGAACTTACCACTCTGGAACATTTCTATTTGATTAATTATGATACTGTACAGTTCCCATAATACGTAATAATAATATAAAATGGTTTCTTCACTTCCTACGTGTGTGTTCTATTGGTGGCCCATGCCCTCCTTTGGAAATACGCTTACGCTAAACAGTAAACTACGGATATAACGAACTCAGAGGGAGCTCTAATTCTAGGTCGTTATAACCGTAGTTCGTAATACGGATGTATACAGTTTGTCAGCAAATTGCCGGGACCAATAAAGACAGTTCGTTACATCCGTCAGTTCGTTACAAGCGTTATGAACGCAGTTTACTGTATTTGATTTTAAGGCTGATGATGACAGCCGACGACAGATGTTGCAAAATGTATGGTTCTTGTCCTCTCCCGTCGGTGCCAACGTCGCTGAGGGCGCCATTGTCACAGGGTCGTTTTAACTCTCACTAGAATAACCCTACAGGCTTAAACGACATATGCAAGTAAAATGCGGATTTGTATTTGCAAGTTTTTATTCTAATCAGGCATCAGCTTTAACATTGTGGCGTAGGTAATAAATTTACAAACTTGTCTCTTAACTCAAATAAACGTCAGCACAAATATCAGTTATTTAAAAGAATCCACATATATTTGTATCCCTCGGTACGAAATACATATGGCTTTGACGTGAAAGAAATGAGTGACTGTCGTACATTATTACAAAACAGATGAACAATATTTATGTGTTTATTGTGGAAATGATAATTATCAAGACTTCCTAAGGTGTGCACTGGTAGACCAACATAAGTATTGAGGGGATTTTGACAGAAATATGGCTGCTGTGTATGGTTCCGCTAATTATTAGGAGCTCATCGCAAAATTTAAAGATTCAGGATGAAAGCAAACACAAATATACACACTAACATAGACGGAATCCGAATAATTATTCAGTTATAGGCATTATATGAACTTTTGCAAGGAGAAATCACCCTCTTGGTAAAATGTGAAAGACGTGCCATTTTAATTTTCGGTGGCTAACGGTTTTTTTGCTCCTTCGTTACCCTGTGCTTGACAAAATTACATCTGTTATATGCCACACTGTATTTAGTTTGAGACATGGTACTTTTAAGATTACTCGACATTGAACTATGATTTACTGATAAAAGATTCGATTTATCAGATGTGCCAAATCGAATCCGAACGCTTTTATCAATTACGCTACCACATTCCCCAAACACGTGGGAATGCCAACTAGATATGTTTAACCGCTCCCACACCGTGATATAGATTCAATACTGCGTACAACCTCACTCATTCAAATATGAGGTGTGTGTGTGTTTATTGTTTAACGCCGCACTCAGCGGTCGGTAAACTAATCGAGTCTGGACCAGACAATCCTGTGACACATCATGAGCATCGATCCACGCAATTGAGATCGATGACATGCTTCAACCAAATCAGCGGGCCTGATCATCCGATCCGTTAGTCGCCTCTTACGACAAGCATAGTCGCCTTTTTTGGCAAGCATGGGTTGCTGAAGACCTATTCTACCCCGGATCTTCACGGGTCCACTCAAATGTGACACTGCTGTGTATATTCCATATTTATCATGGCAATTTATCCTGCCTGTAATATGAAATATAGCTATTATTGAGAGATTTTTTGAAAATGAAACCGCCAATTTGTATTTTTTTATATTTTATCTTAAGTTGAAGATGATCTTTGAAAAAAATACCTCGCGTCGTAAAGCAATGGTGAATCACTCAAACAGGTTTAGCCTGTCAAGTGAAAGTCGAAGAGGGGATTTCGAATGACTGGGTAGCCACTTGCCTCTGTTGGCAAGGTTACCATGACCCATTGCATCAAATACAAACATCATAAGATGATGAGTCCCATAAATAACGACTGGATTATGTCAAATTGATAAACAACGTTCCTGGTGAGATTTTTAAGCGCCTATTTTTACGCCATTGCTATCAAAAACTTTAAAGCCGGGTCCAGTAAACAAATGTTGGTTAGGAGAAAAATGTACTTCAGGTGAAAAGCATTAAATACTGATGGAAACCCGACACCAACTGAAGTTAATTTGAGCCACGTGTGACCTTTTCCTTGCCCATTGTCGTCATACGTACAAAGATTAACGATCGCATGATTTTCTATACGGAAACAGAACCCCCTTCCAGTCCGACATGATAAAATATTAAAGTAACCCATAAACCTATTTTTGAAATGTAAATATATTCTTAAATCTGTTGTGTGGTAAGTGTGCTCTAATCAGATAAAACTCCCATTTTCCTGATGGACTTTGAAAGGATCATTGATATCTGTTACAAAGATTCAACCAATGCAAGAATCCCAAATAACCATGTATTGTATTTCTAATCAGAAAAAGATACGAGCATAATTCATAACTATAATAATATATAACCGTTCCACGTAGCTTAATTGCATTGCTTGAATTATATATGTCGAATGCGGAACACCACATAGCTCTATTGATTTATCTTTTAACGAAATTTAAAGGGCAGATAAACATTCGTTGTTTTTTTATTGCTATAGAATATTTCTGTATGAATATTTTTGACTACTACTACTACTACTACTAATACGACTACTACTACTACTACTACTACTACTACTACTACTACTACTACGACTACTACTACGACTACTACTACTACGACTACTACTACTACAACAACTAATACTACTACAAATACTACTACTACTACGACTACTACTACGACTACGACTACGACTACGACTACCACGACTACTACTACGACTGCCACTACTACTACGACTACTACTACGACTACGACTACCACGACTACTACTACTACGACTACCACTACTACTACTACGACTACTACGACTACTACAACTACTACTACTACTACGATTACGACTACGACTACGACTACTACTACTACTACTACGACTACCACTACTACTACGACTACTACTACCACGACTACGACTACCACGACTACTACGACTACAACTACTACTACTACGACTACTACTACTACTACTACGACTACTACTACTACTACGACTACGACTACTACTACTACTACTACTACGACTACGACTACGACTACTACGACTACTACTACTACTACTACTACTACTACTACGACTACCACTACGACTACTACGACTACTACTACAACTACTACTACGACTACTACTACTACTACGACTACGACTACTACGACTACTAATACCACTACTACTACTGACACCCCTCGGGGGAACCCGTCAGATACACATGCAAAGTCCAGTCAATTGTTCACCTGAAAAATAACACGGGAACAAATAAATAAATTTCCTCCACATGTCGACAATAATTTTTTTTTGTTCAGCCTTCCTAATCATTCGATTCCTTGTAAAAGACATGTTTAAACTTTTCGCGAACCCCAGGTGTCATCTCAGATTTTCAGTGATCCATTCATATGTTGTTAACGTACATGTTAATACTTCCAACAATAATAGTTTGTCGGTATGTTTGTGTGTTGAACGGACCAAGGTACAGATGAACGGATACCATGGTACTGGTGTAAGATGAGACTGTGGCAGCGCGTGTGAGGTTGGTTCACTGGAGGTGGGGTGGGCATGTATGCATGTTAAGATGTATGTGGGAGACAGGTGTATGTGCGGGTGGGGATGTATGTGTGTATGGGGGCGGGTGTGTGTGTGTGGGGGGGGGGGGGGATATGTGTATATATGTGGTAGTATTCGGGAATTATTAGTGTGGGTGTGAGAGAGGAAGGGGGGGGGGGGGGTTGTTGTGTGGGATAGATGTGTGTAGTTATGTATTAATGTTCAATTAGGGCGTCAGTGATGGAGAGTGTGTTGTAGGAAACATGATTGCGTAATCCTGACTTGCACGTTATATGTGGTCTGGTGTATATGTTGACTATTTTTATGTCATATAAATGTGTGAATGAAATATATTTGTATTATTGTATTTTCATTTTGTTAAATGTTGTCTTATGTGATCTTAACTGATGTTTTATAACATTTTACATTTAGTTTTAATGAGAATTGATGTCCAATAGGTCCACGAGGCAGGGTGCTCTCCATCAACTGCAAAGAAACTCCATATAATTGTACCTGAACAGCACGTGACATCTTGCTAATCTTCTTCTTCTTCACATAATTTTCTCCACTGTTGTGTTTTTGCCTTTTACACCCAATGGAATATGCTACGGCAGACAACTGAGGCTGATTATTCTCTGGCATTGACTAATCATTTAATCTTTTATCTCATGTTCGTTCCTGTCCGGAATGGGAATTTTACTTCCGGTGATTGTAATACGTTGACGTTTTCTAATAACCAAACACAAATACAAAATGTTAAAATACTAAAAGAACATGCTCCTCACAAACACGATACATCTGCCCACATCACATTTCAAATGACATTATTTCTTGTAAATTCGTAGCTTCCAAGCGCTCAAATCTTCATGATAATGCAAGTTTCTTTCACCATATTCTCATCAAGTCAATGATCACGATGGCAGCAGATGTTACCGAATCATGTGCACAACAGTATCAATTATCTATTTCGCTGCCTACAATCTAAGCATAATGGAAAGATGGCAAATTACATTCTCGTCCACTTAGCACTCTAGGTCTCTTATATTCATCAGTAATGGAGAAGGAGGCTGATATCATCTAAACTGATTCTTGAATGCGGAACCGTTTACAGAGTTCCGTCCAATCAACAGTTAAGTAGCTACGTATCCGATGATGATACCCATTTCTTTATAAGTCAGTTGTGTATCAAGTATGCGCGTAAAAAAAAGTACATTGCTCTGAAAGGTGTAACTACTCGTTGTCTGACTGACCCAGTTCCTCTGTCGGTACAACGGGATGCTTATCACCTGGGCGGGGAAAGGAGATCATTCTGTGAGGTAAACGTCAGATAGTGTTCTCAATAGCAGTAGTGACGTATGACCGCAATCGTCGTAAACTAGGAGTGGAGCCACTATTTGAGGTGAGGTGAGGTGAAATGGGGTTTAACGTCGCGTCCAGGATTATTGCACCTATAAAGCGAAGTGCATGCACGTGCGTGCGTGCGTGCGTGCGTGCGTGCGTGCGTGCGTGCGTGCGTGTGTGTGTGTGTGTGTGTGTGTGTGTGTGTGTGTGTGTGTGTGTGTGTGTAGCTGCTTGTACTAGTCCGGACTAATGCCGATTTATTTATAGTGCTAGCACACTGAGATACCATGGCGCAGTTGAACATGAATACCCCACTTAGACACAGACTCCGAGCCGACCAGTCCTTGTTTTAGCCCCTTAATGCCGAGCGCCAGACAGGGTAACAACAAGAACCATCTTTTAACGTCTTTTTGTATGACGCGCCCGGAGATCGCACCCCGTACCTTCCGCTCTCCGGGCGAACGCTCTACCACTAGACCACGGAGGCGGTTGCCACTGATGGAACCTACACGTAGATGAGAAACATCAGATAACACAACACTGTGTATTTATGATTGTGTAGGTCAGTGTATAACTCCCTTCTGTCGGTTTAAGAAAACATACACAATGATTGATGGTGGTTGAAAAGAAACAAACAAGAAATAGTTACTCACTGGTGATGTATTTGATGGGTATCATACATGTGTTTTGGACCCACCGTTTGCAGTGTTTCGGCGACTGTTTTTGGCCTAATAACGTTACTTAAAGTTGCGTTATTTTTTTCAGTGTATTGAGAACTGAATTGAATATGTTTTGCGTTTATTTGGGTGTACATACTGTGTAAATCCACATTTTGAAGTCAATTCTTATAAATCAAATAAATACGCCAAAAACAAATTCACAGAGTGCTTATCTAATCATTAACACAAAGAATTGTCAACAACAGTATGAAATCAGGGACATCCTGCAGCCCAATGATGCAACACAAGCGCCGCCCATTTTGTTATCAGCCAATAAGGAACAGTAGTCTCCATGTGGGCGTGGTCTACTTTGCTTGGATTATGGAACCAGGGCTTGTCAATCAAAGGCCGCGGAATGACTTCACATGTTCAGTTCAGTTACTTATCAAATCGTGGTCAGACGTGAAAGAATTGGACGACAACTTGAATCGAAGTGAAGTGAGGTTTTAGATAATGAAGAAAACAGTCACTTCTGATATGCATATATCGTGTCTTGAAATTCAAGCAACTATTTTCAATAAAAAAACGATTTGGATACTAAGTATATTATTGCTAAAAAAGATGTTAAGACTGATTTAGGGTTCAGTTCAGAAAGCGGATTACCGCATTAAAGCATATTTGTGTTGTGTGAAGAATGACACAGGGGTTCAGTGCCTTGACGACTGTCGTAGCTATATATGAACACACAATACCATTTGGAAAGTGGTCAAATGTAACAAATGTAATATTTGGGATAATACTTTCTTAGTTAAGTGGAGATTCTCGTACATCCGAACCCACGCTGCCAGTGTGGGGCACCTAATCGCCAGCACACAAAGTCTACTATCTAACCCACTCAGCCACCGAGGCTTCGACAAAATGAAAATCCGACAACTGGATGTCTGGATCACATACTTTGTGTACCCCTCTGACAAGCAAAAATTAGCACTACTCCCATGGCCGAAAGCTTTGCACACATTTAGAAAGTGGTCAAATGTAACAAATGTTATATTTGGGATAACACTTTCTTAGTAAAGTACAGATCCTCGTACTTTAATAGCTGTAATAACTTTTCTTTAACATTCTGTCAGAAAAACAGAATATTCATATAAATTTACAATTTACAATATAATTGATCAAACTATAACAGTTTTCAATGAATGAAACTAAATGTTTCTTTAATCTCAAAACTTCAAGATTGTACTTGCATGATAATTACTGATCTGGAGTGTCCTTGGTGGCTTGCCTAGTTTTTATGCAAATTCAATCGGCAATATCACCATGGTAATTTGTAAGAGAATATGGTTTGAGCAATATTCCAGCAATACCACAAATGGTCTTCACACACTGTACCCATATCATGATTCGACAGTTCTGCTTTTTCGTAAATTAAAGAAATACGTTTAATGAATGTATTTTTCCTGCAAGTTTCATCTGAACACCTCCAAGTTGATGCCGTACACTGCATTGCGGCTTGAATTTCGTACACAGCGTTGTGGCCCAGTTTTGTGTAAGGAAAAGTAACATTGTACAAGGTTTCGCGTGATACAATCTTGAATGGAAACATGTGTTGATTAACAGCCCACATCATGGATCCGGCCACAGCACAGGCTTATCATGCCGGAATACTCCAGGCTCCCGTGGAATCTGAATAGCGTGATCTATCTGGCCAGCACCTGCTGGGGGCATAGACTTACAGCAAGTCCCACCAATTGCCCTCATTCTTTAAAAGCGTGTCGATGGCCACGCAACTTCTGACCAAGTAATGCATTGCAACCGAAGGGAGTATTATGGTAATTCTTGTTTAAGAACTGACTACCAACGTGTTAAAACACCTTGAATTTGCGTTTGTAGTTGTAGAAAACACTCTGTGTAAATAAGGCTCTCCCACTCGCGTTGAAATGTGAGCTGTATCCGTGTTCTCGTATGGGGCTATAACTTACTTAGAGGCTAAAAAGAACAGAGAAAAAACGTTCAAGTGTTGGATTCCGTGTAGAGAAAACAAGATAAATGGGGATAAAAACAGCTTACTTCAGAATGTGGTTACGTTGATTCAGTACCAAGCGGGTGTTCTTCCCACATCGGATGGGATCATCCATGGTGCCGTGTTGGTGTTGGTGTTGGTGTTGGTGTGGGTGTGGGTGTTGGTGTTGGTGTGGGTGTGGGTGTTGGTGTGGGTGTTGGTGTGGGTGTTGGTGTTGGTGTGGGTGTTGGTGTGGGTGCTGTTGTGGGTGTTGGTGTTGGTGTTGGTGTGGGTGTGGGTGTTGGTGTTGGTGTTGGTGTTGGTGTGGGTGTGGGTGTTGGTGTGGGTGTTGGTGTGGGTGTGGGTGTTGGTGTGGGTGTGGGTGTGGGTGTTGGTGTGGGTGTTGGTGTTGGTGTGGGTGTTGGTGTGGGTGTTGGTGTGGGTGTTGGTGTTGGTGTGGGTGTTGGTGTGGGTGTTGGTGTGGGTGTTGGTGTTGGTGTTGGTGTTGGTGTGGGTGTTGGTGTTGGTGTGGGTGTTGGTGTTGGTGTTGGTGTGGGTGTTGGTGTGGGTGTGGGTGCTGTTGTGGGTGTGGGTGTGGGTGTGGGTGTGGGTGTTGGTGTTGGTGTTGGTGTGGGTGTGGGTGTTGGTGTGGGTGTTGGTGTGGGTGTGGGTGTTGGTGTGGGTGTTGGTGTGGGTGTTGGTGTTGGTGTGGGTGTGGGTGTGGGTGTGGGTGTTGGTGTTGGTGTGGGTGTGGGTGTTGGTGTTGGTGTTGGTGTGGGTGTGGGTGTGGGTGTTGGTGTTGGTGTTGGTGTTGGTGTGGGTGTTGGTGTGGGTGTTGGTGTTGGTGTTGGTGTGGGTGTGGGTGTGGGTGTTGGTGTTGGTGTGGGTGTTGGTGTGGGTGTTGGTGTTGGTGTGGGTGTTGGTGTGGGTGTTGGTGTGGGTGTTGGTGTTGGTGTTGGTGTTGGTGTGGGTGTGGGTGTTGGTGTTGGTGTGGGTGTGGGTGTGGGTGTGGGTGTGGGTGTTGGTGTTGGTGTGGGTGTGGGTGTTGGTGTGGGTGTGGGTGTGGGTGTGGGTGTGGGTGTGGGTGTTGGTGTTGGTGTTGGTGTGGGTGTTGGTGTGGGTGTGGGTGTTGGTGTTGGTGTTGGTGTTGGTGTGGGTGTGGGTGTGGGTGTGGGTGTTGGTGTGGGTGTTGGTGTGGGTGTTGGTGTTGGTGTTGGTGTTGGTGTTGGTGTGGGTGTTGGTGTGGGTGTTGGTGTTGGTGTGGGTGTTGGTGTTGGTGTGGGTGTTGGTGTGGGTGTTGGTGTTGGTGTTGGTGTGGGTGTTGGTGTGGGTGTTGGTGTTGGTGTGGGTGTTGGTGTTGGTGTGGGTGTTGGTGTGGGTGTTGGTGTTGGTGTGGGTGTTGGTGTGGGTGTTGGTGTTGGTGTTGGTGTGGGTGTGGATGTGGGTGTTGGTGTTGGTGTGGGTGTTGGTGTGGGTGTGGGTGTGGGTGTGGGTGTGGGTGTGGGTGTTGGTGTGGGTGTTGGTGTTGGTGTGGGTGTTGGTGTGGGTGTTGGTGTTGGTGTTGGTGTGGGTGTGGGTGTTGGTGTTGGTGTGGGTGTTGGTGTGGGTGTGGGTGTTGGTGTGGGTGTTGGTGTTGGTGTGGGTGTTGGTGTTGGTGTTGGTGTTGGTGTGGGTGTTGGTGTTGGTGTGGGTGTTGGTGTGGGTGTTGGTGTTGGTGTTGGTGTGGGTGTGGGTGTTGGTGTGGGTCTTGGTGTGGGTGTTGGTGTGGGTGTGGGTGCTGTTGTGGGTGTGGATGTGGGTGTGGGTGTTGGTGTGGGTGTTGGTGTGGGTGTTGGTGTTGATGTTGGTGTGTGTGTGTGTGTGTGTGTGTGTGTGTGTGTGTGTGTGTGTGTGTGTGTGTGTGTGTGTGTGTGTGTGTGTGTGTGTGTGTGTGTGTGTGTGTGTGTGTGTGTGTCGGTGTCGGTGTCGATCTAATTATTGTCTTTGGTTGTAATATATACAGAAATAAAGATTTTTTCGAAATAAAAAGGGGGGTGCACACACCCCCCTCTGTATCCGCCCATCCACACTATACTGATGACGGCTGATATGGTGGATATGCATACTATACTGATGACCGTCATCAGTATAGTGTGTGTGTGTGTGTGTGTATCATACCATATCAGCTGTCATGTGTTTCCATCATGTTTATTCTCCGAACAGGTTATGTCCAAAACTTTTTATCCTCAGGTTTAGTATACTGTTTAAAACCAGTCCCACTGGCGCTGTGACCACCTCCGTGGTCTAGTGGTAGAGCGTCCGCCCGGGGAGCGGAAGGTTCGATCGCCTGCCGCGTAATACTGAAAGACGTTAAAAGATGGTACTACTTGTTGTTACCCTGTCTGGCGCTCGGCATTAAGGGCCTAAAACGAGGATTGGTCCTGACCAGTACAAGCAGCCACACACTCACACATGTGTATGCACGTCGCTGTTTAAGTGGAATAATCTTAGACTCGACGTTAAACCCAATTTCACATCACCTCACCTAGTGGTAGAGCGTCTGCCCGGAGAGACGTTACCCTGTTTGGCGCTCGCCATTAAGGGTCTAAAACAAGGACTGATCGGATCGGAGTCAGTGTACTGTGTCTGAATTGGGTTAAAACTGCGGTATGGTGTCCTAGTGGGCTAGCACTATAAAATTTCGGACTAATGAGTGAGTGAGTGAGTGAGTATGGTCGTACGCCGCTTCTAGCAATATTCCAGCAATATAACGGCGGGGGACACCACGACTGGGCTTCACACATTGTACCCATGTCGGGAATCGAACAGGTCTTCGGCGTGACGAGCGAACGCTTTAACCACTAGGCTACCCGACCGCCCCTCCGGACTAATGCCTATTTTAGAGTGCTAGCCCTGTAAGATACCATACCGCAGTTAGATAGTGCCAAGCGCGAGGCAGGGGATCATTAAGAACCATTTTTAACCTTTAACGTCTTTTGGTATCACGCGGCAAAGGGATCGAACTCACGATCTTCCGCCCTCTGCGTTAACGTTCTACCACCAGGCTACGAAGGCGGTCTCGTTCAACAAGGGGAACAATGTCTTCTTGAGATGCAAGCAGGCTGCACCACCTGGTGTTTATTGCAGTCTTGAGAGTCATGAAGTGTTTACAATCTTACCGACAGTCACGTGACTCCGCCTACAGTGACACGTATCCCCTCTCATCAGTGTGACGTCATACGCGTTAGGGACTGTTAAGTGAGTATCGTGATGTCTACTTGGAGGCACTTCACGTGTTCCTAAATATTCTGTGTGCTGCGTGCAAGTGTGTAAACAAATAATGCCAGTGTAAACGTATTCCGGAGGGAAATATCCGTTCCACAATACATGATAAATGATATTTAAGGCCGAATTTAACAGCACTTCACTTCAAACACTGCTCCACAGTTAATTGTTGGAGTGAAGCCATGGACTTCTAGAAAAAATCTTATAATTACTCTACGTCTAATCCCCCCCCCCCCCTCTCTCTCTCTCTCTCTATCTCTCTCTCTCTCTCTCTCTCTCTCTCTCTATCTCTCTCTCTCAAATAGTGTGTCTCAAAATATGAATTCATCTCTACCAATTAGGCAACAACTGTCTTGTGTGTTTGTTGTTTAACGCCGCACTCAGCAATTTTCCAGCTATATGACAGCGGTCTGTAAATAATCGAGCCTGGACTAAACAATCAAGTGATTGATATCATGAGCATCTACAAACGCAATTGGGTTCGATAACATGCATCAGCAAAGTCAGCGGACCTGACCACCCGTTACTCGCCTCTTACGACAAGCATAGTGGCCTATTACGGCAAGCATGGGTTGCTGAAGACCTATTCTACCCCAGATCTTCACGGGTCATATTCTTGGGAATACTTCATCGGTCATAAATAAGCGTTTGCGTTTGAACTTCTTTTCTCGTACCTGTAAACAAAAGCGACAAAACCCTTTCCATAATCAGGAGGAATCTCTGTTGAAAGTCCGTTGTAGTCCATTTTCGGATTCCGACTATATCATAAGCATGTGTTTATGAATCACCATCAAAGTTTATGAATCACCATCAAATTGGGATCATACCAATTGTTCGCGGAAAGGTAAGTGTATCCTGGCCAATCGGTCGCACCCATCACAACACACACAAAGGCAAATCAATTGTTTACCTGTGCAAACACGGAAACATATGGCACAAGCAAAAATAGAGAATTGCATAAAGATGGGGAAAAGTTAGTAATTTCCCTGTCAAGCTGCACTATGCCGATACGTATACGACCGAGGCATATGTAGAGTGCTTTTCTGGCTTTTCCTGTGAACGTGCCGAGAGCGAGCGTCGCTCATGATAAGCATCATTCTACAACCAGTTCCCCGTCACTGCGCACGTGGTAGATACATCAATTACCCAAATTACCTTCTGAAACACCGCTAAAAGAGTCTACTTGAGTGTAACAGAGAATACTCAGTTAAGACAAAACTTGATCCCAGAGGGCAAGCATATTTGACTTGAGAACCATTCTATGTTCATTCGCGGCCCGCCAGTGTGTTCTCAAAGCAGAACGGACATCGGCCATTTGTCAGAACAGGACATTAACGAGAAACCGGGGGCCTTTCAGAAAGTTGAGACGCGACCCGCAGCCGAACAGTTCAATGTTTATTCATGATAACTGCGTCTGTATCAACATATATATCATGTCCAAGGTAACGTTCGCCATCACTATACGGTCAGTGGTACGCGAGGGATCCAATTGTGCGATTGTACCCGATTTTGACAAACTGTATAATAAAGCGGTGTCACATTAACCCCTAATGGAAATAAAACCCATTGATGCTAATGAAATTGTTATTCAGATTACAATTTCTCAATCATGTTAGACCTCTCTCTCACGATGATATATTATTTAGTGTCAAAGTAGAACAATAATCCGATCGACATCAATACAAGATCCAAACCAATGACAATATATTATGCCGGTATAAGCAGGCAATGCGTTTCCCAGCAGCCGTAAAGTGGGTAATATATGTACATTAATGTTATTTATGGTCAGTGCGAATTCTGTGTTAACGTCACAGACAACAAAAAGCTTTGATCCTTCTTCGATAAAGAAACTTGACTAAACATGACAATTTATATTTTGCAATAAGGGCGTGTTGTTTAATATTATTAGTTTATGTGCTGATATACCTTTACACTTGTCCACTGATATCCCTCCAAGTCTTTAAAACACGGACGTTCATGTCTGTCTGGAAAAAAAACAACGTTTGAGTTGTGTATGCTCGGGCTGCAATCAAGACAAAAATGTTGCCTTTCACGTTCATTTAGTTTCAATAAAGATGCTTTCGTTTGATAATGATATTTTATTGAGTCAGCCTAAGTTGATGACAATTGTAGCAATTATATGATGACCTTTCTTTAACCATAACAAATGCTGTTTCAGTTAAAATTACATCTTTATTCTGTGTAACAAATATGATAAAATAATTAATAAAACGGATTTACAGATCAGAATAGAAAACGTATTTGGTAGGTAAATCGTATACTATTATCAACGGAGCGGTAGGGTAGCCTAGCGGTTGAAGCATTGGTTCGATTCCCTAAATGAGTACAACGTATGAAATCCATGTATGGTGTTCCCCTCCGTGATGCTACCGGAATATTGCTAACAGCGGCGTAAAACTATACGTACTCACTACTTCAGCATGCACTTCTATGTGACCAACCTTAGGTAACCAAAGAATGCTGACATTGCAAGCATGTGCCCTGTTTCCTTGAATTTGGATTATTATACATCTTAGCAATATCGTATCTCAAGTCACTATCTTAAATGGAGTTGACAAATCTTTGATTAACAAAATAAGTTGCTTCAATTTTATGAATTTATGTTTACTCTTGAAAATATCTAAATTTAATGAGGCAACATTTGCACATTAAATACAACCATTATTTCATAAGCATTTACTTTTACAATAAACCTATGTCATGCATTCGTATTTTCTCCAACCACTGAAATAC
Organism: Haliotis cracherodii; assembly: GCF_022045235.1. Lineage (NCBI taxonomy): Eukaryota > Metazoa > Mollusca > Gastropoda > Lepetellida > Haliotidae > Haliotis > Haliotis cracherodii. The sequence goes on along the minus strand of NW_027266341.1, from coordinate 25,303,903 downwards.
AGCACACTTGTAACTGACATTCTCATATCAATGCATTTCCCAATTAACCTCTCCTTGAATTACACGTTACCTAGAGACGTTATCGATGACGTCAAGAGCGGAGTTGAAATATCGTGTTTATAATGATAAATGTGTTTTTTCAACAACAAATCGCATTACGCGTTTAAGTGCATCACTTATCTACGAAAGCTCTTTGAGGACACATCTGATTCTCGATCTGCTTTATATGCCTGTCACGAAAGCCAAAAACATGAGCTAGATTAAGAGATTGTGAATCGGTAACGACGTTTTCGTTTAACGATTAAAGTATAAAACGTCATCTGGATACGCCAGAAAACACAATTTTGAGTGAGTATGGTTTTACGCCGCTTTTAGCAATATTCCAGCTATATCGCGGCGGGGGACACCAGAAATGAGCTTCACATATTGAACCCCTGTTGGGAATCGTAACCGGTTCTTCAGCGTGACGAGCGAACGCTTTAACCACCAGGCTACCCGACCGTCCCTGAATTTGGAAGTATTAGGGTAATCATTGTTAGTATTGTACAATATCCACATATTTCAACCTGTATGCATAAGCCATTTAATAAATACCACAACAATACCAAATGAAGGCACACATTTGTCATATATACCGACCGCCTCCGTGGTCTAATGGTAGAGCGTCCGCCCGGAGAGCGGAAGGTCCGGGGTTCGATCCCAAGCCGCGTCATACCAAAAGACGTTAAAAGATTGTATTTGATGTTACCCTGTCTGGCGCTCGGCATTAAGGGGCTAAAACAAGGACTGGTCGTCTCGGAGTCAGTATACTGTGTCTGAGTGGGGTATTCATGTTAAACTGTGGCATGGTATCTCATTGTGCTAGCACTATAAATCGGCTTTAGTCCGGACTAGTACAAGCTGCCACACACACATACACGTACATGCACGTCGCTATATAAGTGCAATACTCTTGGACGCGACGTTAAACCCCATTTCACCTCACCTCATATAAAACCAGCACCGTAAACATGTTTATGTCACAAATAACCTCTACTGGTTGGGAATGACCTTCAACCGATGCCCTGAGCGTACGGCCCAGACCATTTGCTGGAACAACAAAGAGAACAGATGTCATGTTATACTTAAGACTCATTTGTATGACATCACATGTAATGGCCATATCTTCAGGTGATTCTTAACCCACGTGGGTAGTAATGTCAGGCGTTGCTGTAAGGAAGAGTCGGATATTATTAATAGTGTGTCTCAAAATGTGAATTCATCTTTACCAATTAGGCAACAACTGTCTTAATGTTTTGTTTTTTTGTTGTTTAACGCCGCACGTAGCAATAGTCCAGCTATATGACGGCGGTCTGTACATAATCGGGTCTGGACCAGACAATCCACACAATTGGGATCGATGACAGCGATCCTGACCACCCGATCCCGTTAGTCGCCTCTTACGACAAGCATGGGTTGCTGAAGACTTATTCTACCCCGGATCTTCACGGGTCACTGACTTAATGAGAATGGTTATCGAACTTCAAACAACATTTTTCTTGTTTGTTAGATTAGTGTTTATTGAGTTTGGCTTTAAAGCGTGATATGATTTGACAATTTTAATGAGAATAAGTAGTACTGTTCAATTTAGTTCAAACATAAATTGCATAACTCTTATACTTTTGAATAAGTTTGTTATTAATCTAGCTGTATGCTATAGTTACTGTTAAGAATTGTTTAACGTATACAGGTTCAAACCATGTTCCTTGGTCTTGGCTTTGACCAAATGAATTGTTAATATGCGACCCCTTTGCAATGATAGAACGGCTTTCATCGAAAACAGCATATCACAGTTTAGCATAAAGTCAGTGAGTGAATGTTCTCTGCCTTCAAATAATTGGAACAATACAATGGATGATAGCACGATCAATGATCTATGGAGTACTGTAAGGGACAATCTTGTGATCTCGCATTCTCGCGATTTCGACCTTTGAAATATGGCAAGCGTGCGAGAATGTAGTATTCCATACTGATCCGCACTGTCTGGCTACGATGGCCCGTATGAACAAAGTAATTACAATTTTGCCTTCCGATCCTAATTTTAGGCGGTACTTGCCCCGAAATCCGACATGGGGTCAAGGCGTTTCTAGATGCAAGAGACAGACAAATGGTAAATATATTTTTGTATCAATAACCAGTCTAATCAGCCCTTGGTTTGTTCTATCCATACTAGGTGCTGTCTAAGAGCATTGAAGGGTCATGTCAGCTGGTGGGCGCACACCACATAGACCCAAAACCAGTTTAATATGGTTTCACGTGGCATTGGTGGAGAAATCCCCCCAAAAATATAGTTTCTTGCTGACTCATTGTTAATTATCAAAATTTAAAATGAAAGATATGCATAAGGAAGAGAATTTATGGATGTCAACTTCTTTATTATGAGAAAAACAACGTTTCGGAGTATATGCTTACTCCTTCATCATTCACCTGATGAAGGAGTAAGCATATACTGCGAAACGTTGTGCATCACTTCTAAATGCCTTTCAAAGACCTGAAAAGATATGCATGTTTTCACGTAAGATTACCATTACTTCTTAATAGAAGCGTATCATTCACTGCAGGTACAAAAGAAGTGTCAGGTTGAACGTGTATACTAGACAAAGATGCAGACTACTACACGCTTGACTCAATTAACAATGTTCCTTCAGGTTCTATTGTTCTTTCGTTTGTCAATAGGACTATTTTCCTTCAGAGAAGTTTTTAAAAAGTTTATGAATGTCTTCGGGTACAAGTTCAATTCGTTTTCTGGGGCGGTCGGGTAGCCTAGTGGTTAAAGCGTTCGATCGTCACGCCGAAAACCCGGGTTCGATTCCCGACATGGGTACAATGTGTGAAGCCCATTTCTGGTGTCCCCCGCCATGATATTGCTGGAATATTGCTAAAAGCGGCGTAAAACCATACTCATTCACTCACCATACGTTTTCAGAAGCTGAGCCATAAAAGGTGCAAATGCAAATGGAAGCGACAAAACCGTTTCCATAATCACAAGGAATCTCTGCTAAAAGCAGGGTCTGTTGTACAACTCTGACCATATTACAAGCATGTGTTCATGGATCACTATCAATAAGTGATGATACCGGGTATTCGAGAAAAGACGAACGTATCCTGCCCCGTCACAAACACTTGCAGAGGCAAGACAATTGTTCACCTCAACAAACACGGGTACAGTGTCAAAATAGGGAATGGTATTCGACATCATTTTTGACATTGCTGCGATAACATGTCTGTCATGATTTGTTTTGAAAAACCTTACGCAGAACTTGAATGTTGTAACCCCGATCAAACAATAACTGAATTGGATGCGTGTTTACAAGTAAACCGCCAACTTGCTGCACAGAAATAGAACAAATGTAGACATGCACTTGTACAGATTGCTCCACCCTTTGTTTGGCCACCCAAGTCCAAATGTTTGCTCTTCAAACACAAAGTTGATGAAATGTGTGGGTTCCTTGTAGACAAACAGTTTATCAATGAAATAGTTTAAGATTATATGTGTATTAGAAAGGAGTCCAGCGAATTTCTTCTGAAAAAATGTCGGCTTTCTAGGATTTCTAGACTTACGTGTGAATTTTGTTTGATAGGCATTACTTAGAAGTTGACGGATGACAAAGTAGACACAGTTTATGGATAACAACTTCTTTAATACTGTAAAGGCGACGTTTCGGTATAGATCATTACACCGTTGTCAAGCAAGACTGAATGAGGTCTTGAAGAAGTTGTTGTACATAAATTTTGTCTACTTTGTTACGTGTGAGTCTGGTATTATGGCTTTGGTCATAGCTGGCGCTGCAATGACTATTGTAAGCTTGTGAAAGGTATGTGTGTTGAGATACTCGTGGTATCACTGACTTTTCTACAAATCAGTTGTGGTGTGCAGAACGATGTGATGTGACACATGTTATATTTGGGATTACACTTTCTCAGTAAAATACAAATTGTAGGACTTTTTGAGGTTGAGTCCCATCCGGGATTCGAACCAAAACTCTCAGTGGGTGAGTGGGTTAGATCGCTACTGTGCTGGCAATTAGGTGCCTCAATCTGAGAGTGCGGGTTCGAATTCCGGTCGGGACTGAATCCCCCAAAATACTAGAATTTTATTTTTACTGAATATAACATTTGGTACGTTTGACCACTTTCGGAAAGGCATTGAAAATGCATACTATATTGTGGTATATAACAATTAATCACAAATAGATAGAGAACAGGGGTCAGAATGGCCTTTTATGCGAATCACAAATTATCATCACTATGTATTTGCTCAGTAAATGGGGTCGCGGGTGGCCCAGTTGTCTAAGGCGCCACGATTCGCTGTGCAGAGTTGCGTCCATTTGGCACGCCAGAAATCTATGATTGTGGATTCGAATCCCGGTTCGCCCCGATTATGTTTCTAGGTTTGTCAGCACCATACCCGTACTCGTGGGTTTCACCGAAGTGGTAAACTCACTCACTCAGTAAATATCTACTCATTCTAATTCTATCACTATATACAAGTTTGTCTTCTTTAAAAAGGGGGTGGTGGAGTAGTCTAGTGGTTAAAGCTTTCGCTCGTCACGGGTTCGATTCCCGACATTGGTACAATGTGTGAAGCCCATTTCTGGTGTCCCCCGCCGTGATATTGCAGGAATATAGGTAAAAAAGGCGTGAAACCATACTCACTCACTCTTTAAAAAGGGCTTCGTAGAAAAGTTGCAAATATGTTAAAGAATTTTGTAAACTTTACGTCATCATTTCGGGTTCGAAAATGACTTTAGAAATTCAGAAACGTGTTCATAGTTTCTGTGTTGTCGTGGAGTTGGACCATGTTATATCAAGCTCTAGAGTTACACAACTCGTCTCTTCGAGAACAGTGTCAGTGAGATTCGTCGGATTCACCATCCCCGGGGAAATTAAACATATTTGTCGAGGTTAATAAAAAGGGGATATGTTAAGGGTGTTATTAGTCTATAATATTAACCGACACATGATAACTACGTATGTACCAACCTATACAACATCCCCGCCGGCCCCGTAGACGCAACGTCAGCCAACACTGTGGCCATAGAGGTATCCAACATGAGACACTACCTGGCTTGTACTAATTATATCACATTAACCGCTTTCGAAATAAAACCCCCAAATGACATTTATTTTTGTTAGATTATCTATTTGGGATTCCTTGATGATGTTAGACCTCCGTATCACCATGATGAATATCATTGCGTCAAATAAAAACAAAATCACAATCAACATCAATACGAAGAGTGAGTGTGTTGGGTTAACGCCGCTTTTAACAGTATTCCAGTTACATCGCGGCGTGTCAGCTTAATGTGGGAGGAAAGCCTGAAGTGATGCAGGTCTCAGAGTTTACCACTTCGGTGAAACCCACGAGCACGGGTATGGTGCCGACATACCTTGAAACATAATCGGGGCGAGCCGGGATTCGAACCCACAATCATAGATTTCTGGCGTGCCAGATGGACGCAACTCTGCACAGCGAATCGCGGCGCCTTAGACAACTGGGCCACCCGTGCCCCCACTTTCAATGGGAACGTGGAATTGATGGTATTTATGGTCAGTGTGAATTCTTTGTTAACGTTTGATTTTATGAAAGGATTTGATCCTTCTTTGAAAAGAAAATCTTGAATTGACATAACATGATGATTTATATCTGCAGTGAAGGAGTGCTGTTTGATTTAAATAGTTTAGGTACTGGTATTCCTTTCCACTTCTTCAAGACTACCTCCCCCATGCCATTAAACACGAACGCTAATGTCCGTCCAGGAAGGGCGGTGAATGAGTTGTGCGTGTGTTTAGGTTGCATTTCAAGACAATAAAACCTTCTCTGTTATTTCAGTGAGCATATATGCAGCTGTTGCATTCCGTTCGGTCCACTGTGACATTTCAGGAAAACGTTAAGCGATTCCCGGATGATCCATTATCTGGGTTGTGTTTTGGGTGAAATTCAAGACAATGACATAATTGTACCCGAGTGACTTTTGGTATCAAATATACCAACGAGTGTTGATACACATGGGTGAGGTTGTGTTTATCATCCAACATTCTTCCAACTTTTTTTCAGTTAAAAAACTTTGTAGACAGCTGTAGCTGTAGCTTAAGTGTAAAGAGTACTGCTAACAGCTTCAGTAGCAGAGCCATTAGTGATGTCATTTGATTGTGACGTCATGTAATCACAATGGTCTGCAAAGCATTTTAATGCAGTTTCATTGCAGCGATATCTACAATGCAGTCATCGCTTGATCTCACCCAAGCGATATCGTTTGTGGGAGCAAGTTTTGGATGATAATACAATTTTCCAAATTGGAAATGAATTACGAATGTCTTACAATTACAGCACGTTTCTACTATGGTTAAACAATATCGTTTTAAATTATATAAACGGCCAGTGTGTGCTACTGTCATATATTAGTTTTTGTATTCATTTAGCGATATGTATTACAGTGTTATGACATTCACTGGTCTCCTGTTCTATAGTGAGTGAGTGAGTATAGTTTTACACCGCTTTTAGCAATATTCCAGCAATATCACGGTGGGGGACACCAGAAATGGGCTTCACACATTGTACCCATGTCGGGAATCGAACCTGGGTCTTCGGCGTGACGAACGAACGCTTTAACCACTAAGCTACCCGACCGCCCCGTAAATTCAGAAAGTCCATTTTATTGAACGTCTCGATCTGGAGATAATGTGCTATCTCTTATTCCTGAAAACGTGTATTACCATCATCAACCAATGACAATGCAATGACGTCACTTTGGGTCATATTTGACCGTTATTGGCCCCCACGACCCTCAGAACAGTTTACTAACGAGCCGCTACCCAACACAAGTAGTCTTTCATGAAGAGAATATTCACACCATCTTGCCACTGACCTTGTCTCGTGCTCGTAGATGAAAAGAAAATATTTAAATTCCTGTCTGTAGCATTCATGGCCAAATAAACTCGTTCAGTGGATGAGATGGACGTAATAATTGACAAGACAGCGTGTGTAACCTTTTTGTTTATGTAATTTAACTTGAGCCAGTGCGACTTGACGTCAACTAGATACAGAGTACGACGCTTTTAGCAATATTCCAACAACATCGCGGTGGGAGCAAGAAATGGGCTTCACATTCAGTATCCCTATAGGGAATTGATTCCGGGCCTTCGTCGTGACGACCGAAGGGTTGAACTCATCTATATAATTATATAAAGATGATTGCATAATATTAATATCACTATTATATATTAAAAAGTTAGGTATCGGGAATATGTTTTTTGAGATATTGATTTAAAATTGTGTGATTAGTCACACTTTATAAACATCAAAATATTCATGATCTCTAACTTGTTTAGTTCATCATAGATTCAAAATATATGGCAACGCTCCCATAAAGTGACGTAATACATTTTCTGCTAAGAACAAGCCTGTTTTATAACATCTTCTTGAGGCAAGAGAGTTAACTGACTTTAAAAGTCCAGTTTCCACCCTTGCCGAACTAGGCTGGAATTACTGGGCTCGATTGTAGCGCCACCAGTGGCTATTACGAGTTATGTCCCTTCTAAGCCTCGTCTATGGACCAATCAGATTCCACCCCTCGTATCACTTGCATTTGCTTCAAACAAAATGGCGGCTCCCAGTCCGGACGATCTGATCGATAATCAAGATCTATATTGTGATCAAAAGGGGTCTTACATCGCGAAATGCATCAAATCACGTGAGCACCTTGATCAAAAGCATGAAAAGATTTGGAAAATATCTGCTGACAACGAGTTGACGGTGCACATGCTTTGCAAATCCTGCAATCGATCGAAATCTGCACGACAGTTTACGAACAGGATTTCGATTTCGTTGCGCGATTTTGATTGGACTATGCATAGACTCGTTAGTCCAGGCAAAATGTAACTCCATAAAACCAGACAAGTTCGGAAAGGGTGGAAACGGGACTCTTATAGTCAGTTAACTATCTTGCCTCGGAGCGATGGTTTTTATAAGGTCTACATTGCAGCGAGTGACACACGTGGAACAGTCGCTGTAGAATACGAGCTTTCGTCATACGGCTATTTTGGAAATATGTGTCCACATATACTACGAGTATGACGTCACTGCGGCTCTGCATAGACTTATTTTTCTAGTCGGGGGGAGTTTATTTTGACATTATCTTGTTTGGCAATGTCGTACAAAAACTAATAATTTAAAATCTTTAAATCAGTACATACATATATTATACTTCATTCCAAAAGGTTCAACCTATTGTAAGACTAGACACCCCGTGTTGGTCATGGCCACTTACTTTTGTTAGATGTAGTTTTAGTTTATCACCATGTATTATTTTGTATAATGCCATCTTGGTTATTTACTGGAGAAGTATCGACATCAGCCTTATGTTTAAAATACTGCATCGCCGATTTGTATTTATGGATTAGATCTTACCTCCTTAAATATGTCTCTATTTTAAATGTGCATTGACAATAAACATAGAAAATAAAGGAATGTAAATGAACTATCAACTGCTAGATAGAAATCACGCAATATGAGTAACCAGGCACAACATCGGAGCTTGAACGATTTGAATAAAATAATTGATGTCGTACATGAAGCCCATTGTATGTGACACACCATCCTAGATGGTCTGGTGTAAGAGCGTGAACACCTTTTGGAATGAATAAGTATTTAACAAATAAAAGTAACAAAACCCTTTCCACGTGTCAACATTATGTACGTTTCACCACACTCTCCCATGCAGCATCTTTCCGATGCCGAGACGCACGTGTTGACTTTTTCGGACTACCTTCAAAGATCTTCCTTCCACGCTTCTTGAAAACAAAAGTCATTTTTTGCAGACTCTCATCTTTTGATTCAGAGAAAGTCAATTTTGGATTCTAAAGACATCCGTTTTTGTGTATTGTGACAGGAGCAAAGATAATACAACCGTTCCTTGGGAAGGAATGCACGTACTGAACCTCCATTGCATAATATTATTTATTTTGATCGTGTCTCTCTAATTTTTTTTAAAAACGGGAAATCCAAAGACCCACAGCCTTCCATACAGCTGGCACATAGCGTCGTGGTACCAGCATACATACTATCTGTATTTATCCTCAGCTGAGAAGTATATATATATAAATGGTAATAAACACGACCAAACCCTTTCCACATTCATAAGACATCCCTGCTAAAAGCAGAGATGAGAGCACGATTCCGGCCATATCATGAACATGTGCTTACGACTCACCATCGAATTATAATGATACCAGGGCCCCGTTCCACAAAGCGATCTTAGGGCTAAGTTGATTGTAACTCACTAAGTACGCGATCTTAATTTTTTGTTACGATCGGCCGCCCGTTCCACAAATCAATCTTAACTAAGAGAGTTGTAAGTTAAGATCAAAATGATAAGTTGCTCTGGACCAACTTAGGATCGCTAAAATCGATCTTAAATATTGTACCATAACAACAAAGATGGCGTATGTTGACTTATTATTATATCAGTCCACAGCTCACTTACTTGTTAGCGATGTCCTCCCATATGCTGCCTTTCAGCTTATTGGTGACGGTAGAGCTGAATGAGGAATTCAGTGTCGTGTGGTGAACAGCCACCTCATCAACAAGGACAGCGATCTCGCTTGCTGAAAAATTGCTGCGACGAACGTGTTTGACGCCGACAGAGGTCTGCGATTCAGACATATTTCGACAATGCGTCGTCTGCTAAACATGACCAAGGGAGGCCACTCTTAGGGAAACTTTCGTATCTTCATGGCTGAAGATTCCGATCTTTGTTAAGATCGGCTACTTAAGAACTTGTAAAGTTACAATCGCCCTAAGATAGCTTTGTGGAACGGGCGTAAACTTTAGCTAAGACGATTTTATAATCGACGTAAGTCTCTAAGATTGATTGTAGTTACGATCGCTTTGTGGAACGGGACCCAGGCGTTCGCGAAAAGATAAGGCAAATGTCGGTGGCCTCCGTCACAAACACATGCAAAGGCAAGTCAATTGTTTAAAAAAACTCGGGAACATGTGATACAAGTCAAAATGGAAATTGCATCGGACACACCTTCTCAAAATTTGGAAAAGTCCTCTACATAACTCTAATTAAACGTTTTGAAGCTTTACTGAGGCCTTGAATGTTGTAACCTTGCTCAAACAACTTTTTAGCAAAACGTCGTATGACGCGCTTTGCAATATTCGTAGAAAGAGCATGCTCGATTGTACCTCAAAAACAAAACAAAAACAAAACTAACAGCAATATGGCAGGTCCTTTGCACTTTTTGTATACAATAAATACAAACTATTCTTGTGTTCATATCTAATGTTTATCAATATCGGTCATACCCATTACGCGATCCTATTTCTAAAGTACCAATCCCTTTATGAGCCTTATTATGTTTCTAGGGTTTGTCAGAACCATGCATGTACTCGTGGGTTTCACCAAAGTGGTAAACATCTAACACCGGTCTTTCTTCCCACACCAAACACAGTGATATAACTGAAATATCGTTCAAAGCGGCGTTAAACCAGATCCACACACTCACGCACTCAATCACTCCAGTAAGACAACATAAATTAATATCAAGTTCGTGTAAAAATCTACAACGACAAGACGACACATCACCTACAGCTAAAGATAGTTGTGACAGATGCATAAATATGCATCTGCGAAACTGCTGCTTTGCACGAATTATTAGCATCACAACAATGACAGCACGGTATGGTCTTTCTCATTTATACTGTATGAAAACAGGTTATTATCGAAAATATGTTCTTATGCCATGGATATCTTTTTTGAATTTCAGGAACATTTCTTCATTTTACACGCAAACGTTCATGATGTGACTCATAAACACATGCTCATGATATAATAGGAATAGTACAATGGAATCTGCTTTAGCAGAGTTCTGGTGAATATGGTAATGTCATTTTTCGTTTGTATATAGCCGAAATGTTTAACAGGCATAATTTAAGAAACTAAAGATGGTCTCGTTCTTTTACACGAAGCATTCTGATACAAATGGCTGAAACAAAAGTAGTTCAATCACAGGATGTGAATCGAATTATTTTCATTTTGTTTGTTTTTCTTTCGTTTCATATCAGAAACTATATTTTTTTACCCACATGAATTTGTAGTGGACAGAACTCATTTTAACAACATACGAAATGAGTATAAGTGTCCCGTCAGTCAGTTGTTTTGCGTCTTGATATGTCACCAAAACACACTCTTCATGCCGACCGCCTCCGTGGCCTAGTGGTAGAACGTCCGCCCGGAGTGTGGAAGGCCCGGGTTTCGATCCCCGGCCAGGTCATACCAAATGACGTTAAAAGATGGTACTTGTTGTTACCCTGTCTGGCGCTCGGCATTAAGGGCCTAAAACAAGGACTAGTATGCTCGGAGTCAGTATACTGTGTCTGAGTGGGGTATTCATGTTAAACTGCGGCATGGTATCTCAGTGGGCTAGCACTATAAATCGGCATCAGTCCAGACTAATACAACCAGCCCTACACACTCACGCGCGCGCGTGCATGCACGTCGCTATATGAGTGAAATAATCTTGGACGCGACGTTAAACCCTATTTCACCTCACTTCTATTGTCTTGTTACTTACCCCAATCTCACATTACAGTAATTAATGAAGCTTTTATATAAAGAACATGTATATGCAGCAGTTACAGATTTTGAATATTTTGTATTTCACCTTTAAGTGGGCGGTCGGGTAGCCTAGTGGTTAAAGCGTTCGCTCGTCACGCCTAAGACCCGGGTTCGATTCCCGACATGTGTACAGTATGTGAAGCCCATTTCTGGTGTCCCCCGCGGTGATATTGCTGGAATATTGCTAAAAGCGGCTTAAAACCATACTCACTCACTCACTCACCTTTTAAGTATAATTCATGTACATAATTAAATACAGTTTTTGTCATCTTAATTTTTTGCTCACCCCACCTTAACCATTACACTGTCAGTCACAACCCTATGCACTGACACAATAGCCAAACCCCTTCCCTTCTCGAGCTCTACTGTCTATATGTACTCAGTCATGCTGTGAACTGGACACCTCAGAAAGACTGTGGTCACTCCGCATATACCTTTTGAAGGATAAACATATATGTATTCTCACTTGATATTAGGAAGGATATCTTCTGGGAACTTTGGTTCAAATTTAACTTTGTACTCCTGGGTAGAAACTTGGCGAGGAATCGTCCTCAGGTGTGATATCAACCCAGGCACACCTGGGTATGCGTTTATAACCATCTGAATGAAATATACCATATTCGACGTAATAAGCGATCCGCTCTAATAAGCGCCCACGGCGATATTTGCTGATATATTGGCTAGTGAACAAATCCCAATTAGCACCCCTTCCGATTGATCAATGTACATGATGTACACACTCGTGTCTCATATGCACCCTTAGTTATGAGCAATTATGTTCTGGAAAAAATGCATCTGCCTTACATAAACATTTCAGGCTGTCAGTATAAACTACAAAATTTATCTTTTAACTCGTTTGTTTTTACTGAAATAATATTCTAATAAGAGCCCCCTATTTCTAATTTTGAGAGCGCCCTGGGCGCTTATTACGTCGAATACGGTACATGTGTACCAGAGCATGATAATTAAATGATATGAAACAGGCTATGCATATACATACAATCAATGAAGAAATATTGAATATTTTTTGTGATTTGTGGGGTCACACATGCTGTACACAACATACTAGACACAATATCACTTTTCTCAATTAGGAGTCTTTTTAGGTGAACGATTGACATGCCCTTGCATGTGTTTGTGATGGGTGCCACCAGCGGGGCAGGATATGCTCACCTTTTTGTGAACACCTGGTGTCATCACGATTCGCCATTGAAGAACACCGTAGCGTCTGACGCAGTCCTGCTACATGTGTGACTTGAGTTGAGTTGGTTTTGCGCCTTTTCCGTCTACCTGTTGTCCTGGGGGTCACGATATAACAGTACTTCCCTTGAGTGCCATAACGGTAGTATTGCTTAACGCCGCATAAAACCCCACTCACTCATTCGTCTCCTTCTTAAGTGCAGGCGTAGTGAGGAGTATTATTGACTTGGTATGTGTCTCGAGAGATTTCAAAGCCAAACCCGTTAGAAAATAAACATTGTAAATAGAAGGATTGGGGTTTTATCGTCATTGACTTCAGCGAAATACTAAACTTACGGTCATACTACCTGATGAAATGAACCTTTTTTTCAACTGACCTCATAAATAAAAGATTTCCTCTACAATAATGGCAGGTCATTTTGTGCCAGAGCCAGAGTTTAATGGTGTTCTTCAATTGTGCTTTCGGCCGGGTTGCCTGTCGCATGAAGCAGCTCTTTAAACTGGAACGTGGCCTGTTTATGACCTCTAACATACGGCACTGACATCTTAGAGAGAACGTACAACTGACATTTGTTCAGTGTCTCAATTAATAGGAAAATACGAGTAGTTTGATCTGGCTACAACGTGAAAACAGCATTTTAGTTATTCTTTATTGAAGGATAACTGTCCCCCATGTCCCCCCTAAAATTGGCCAAAAATAAACCTTAACAACATGACAAACTTTGAAATTGTGGCCACCCTCCGACTTTCTCGTCGGTTAGTTACTTTGATCTAGTCTCACAACAGATGTTGCTAAATAATACCTTTTGCTACCAAAATCAGGATCATACCCACTACAAAAATTTAAAAAATCAAACTGTAACATTCCCATTGAGACCGGAAGATGGAACAATAAGTGAATATCGCTTATTTAAATTAAGTAATTCACCAGGCTTTGCAGACCAATTTCACTACTTAATTGCGTTGTGAGGCTTTTAAGAAAACAAAGAATAACATATGCCGATATTAAGTACCTAAACTGCCCAAGCTAAAATAATATGTATATAATACAATCGGAAGTCAATCGGCAATAACTAATCGCGTATATCCATGGTTATTTAAAAATGTATACTCCCTGTCATCTTGATTCACTGTTAAACTCACATTTTATATATATATGTTATACTATTGCCCATGTACCGCCGATGGTGGTTTAAAGAGAAATAAAGAATCTGTAGATATGTAATAACACATGGCGCCATTAAACTGTCATCGAATCAACTCTGGAAATGTCGTTTCCACTATTGTGTGGCCTCTAATCTCTTGAGCCCGTGTTAGAATTGGTCACTTGAACCCAATTGGGATTCCGGTGTAAAAGTACTCAAATGGACAATGGTTCACTGCAACTAATAGGCCTTGTTGTTGTGTAGTATTGAATGTCCTTGGACAATGGATACTACTGATCCCAGGACACAAAGTTCATCTACGACACCGCGTGGGGACTGGTGTTAAAGCATCACTATTCAATAGTGTTAGGTTATTCACCTGTACGAGCTTGGTACGAGGTTATTAACCTGTTACAGACTGGTTCTAGGCTATTCACAGGCTGTTGTAACAGTTGAATATCCTAATACGAGGAACTGTAACAGGTGAATAACCCAATACTAGATATTATAACAGGCGAATAATATTATATCCGGCTATTGTAAGAAGTTAATAACATTATACCAGGCAATTTTAACATGTGGATAACCTGTTACCCGGAGTTGTAACAGGTGAATAATCTCGTAACAGGCTATTGTAACAGGTGAATAACATTATACATGTACTAAGCTATTTTAACAGGTGAATAACATTATAGCAGGCTATTTTAACAGGTAAATGGCATTATAGCAGGCTGTCGTAACAGGTTAATATCCTAATACTAGGAATTGTAACAGGTGAATAACCGAGTACCAGGCCTTTAAAAAGGTTAATAACCGAGTACCCGGCCTTTTAAACATGATAGTAACCGAGTACCAGGCTATTGTAACAGGTGAATAACTGAGTACCAGGCCTTTTAAACATGATAGTAACCGAGTACCAGGCTATTGTAATAGGTGAATAACCGAGTACCAGGCCTTTTAAACATGATAGTAACCGAGTACCAGGCTATTGTAATAGGTGAAAAATCTGGTTAAGGCAGCATGCGAGCAGAGCAATGATGCGACATCAACATACACATCATCCCGACACAAGCAGCTGTAATCTCCCCTCATCCTACTCATCATGTTGTGAGAGCGTAGTTCAGCCTTATAACTCCGTGTGATGACTTGGTTTCCCGTGAATACTTAGCCAGTGTTAGGCGGATAATGTTGACGGAATTGATCTATCCGTATTGAACTTCAATGTAGCTGTGAAAGTTGAGTTGACTATACAGACGTTACGTGCTGCGACTGATTCAGTAGTCACAAGCGTTACACCAAGGTTGGTAAAGAGGAAAACGGCTCCATGTCATTTTTCAACAAATATTTTGGAATTGTAGTTACTGGTCCAAACTGTTCGTTAATTTGAGTCGACTGACTTTTACAGAACTGTGTCATATTGGTTCTGCTTCAGTGCATGTACTCACAAGCGCCGATCTCTATATAGCGATGATATGAATTGATAGATGTGATGATCCTGACTGCCGTTACGTTCGGTATCGATTTGTACATTAACCTTCGTCCTGGGACAACACCCGCTCATTAAATAAACCTTAGCTCTGTGACACAATTAGGAAACAAGCGATCATGGTCATCGTGCTGCGTAACTGTTATGGGATTGCGGTAAGGGTATTTGAACCCGCTAGTATTACGAATCAATATTGATGTGAATGCATATTTCATACCCCAGCAGCACTGTATAACCAGATAGTAGTAGTAATGGCGGTGGTAGTAGTAGCGGTGGTAGTAGTACTAGTAGTAGTTGTAGTAGTAGTAGTAGTAGTAGTAGTAGTAGTAGTAGTAGTAGTAGTAGAAGGAGGAGGAGGGGGGTCAGGAGAAAAAATCAGTAGTAGTAGTAGTAGTAGTAAAAATATTATAGTAGTGTTAGTAACTTGTAGTAGTAGTGTTAGTAGTAGTGGTGGTCGTGGTAGTAGTAGTAGGAGTGGTTGTAGTAGTAGCAGTGGTGGTGTTGGTGGTGTTGGTAGTAGTAGTAGTAGTGGTGTTGGTAGTAGTAGTAGTAGTAGGAGTGGTGGTAGTAGTAGTAATGGTGGTGGTGGTGGCGGGAGCAGTAGTAGTGGTAGCAGTAGTAGTAGGAGTGGTGGTGGTGGTAGTAGTGGTGGTGGTGGTGGTGGTGGTGGTAGTAGTAGCAGTAGGAGTGGTAGTAGTAGTAGTAGTAGTAGTAGTAGTAGTAGTAGTAGTAGTAGTAGTGGTGGTGGTGGTGGTGGTGGTGGTAGTAGCTTATATGGTAGCTTATACGGCAGCAGAATGAGTAGCGACGGCCTCCTGTAGATCAGGGTTAGATTTTTGTCTTCAGCAACCCATGCTTGGTGTGTGAGGAAAGCTCGAAGTGATGTAGGTTTTAGACGTCTAGAAACATATTCAGGGACACGAACCCCCAGAGACTTGAGCACGCCCAAGGGACGTAGAGTAAGTTGCAGCACCTTAGACGCCTGGGTCACCCGTACCCACCGTGATGAGTGAACGTATGAACGACCACTCAACCCAATGTCACGGTGACCCCTACATCAACGATACCTGTATAATACAATGGAACTATGGACGCCTAAGCTGAAAGTACTTCAGGGGCCTAGACGGAAAGAGACGCAGAAAAATACTATCCGCACGAATACAATTACAATAACCCCCGACTAGCAACATAGTCGCACCTTCTGTCAGCCACAGTCACAACTCCTTGTCTCAGTGAACATAGCTTCCAAGAACATTCTAGATTCTTCGCTCCTGGAACACAATGTAATCATCCTTGTGAGCACAAAAACCAGAGTGCTGCTGACTTGATTTTACACTCAAGACATTGATGCTTATTATGATGATAAGAGGCGCTTCTAAGTCGTTGAATTTCAGTTTTAAGTAGTTTGATAAAACCCCAGGTATATAAAAGATATTCATAACGAGATCATTAGCATCAGTTCCATTAAGCTAGCACAAATGCCTGCTCCAATGTGCTGAAAGGAATTGTTAACAATGACTTTATATTTCAATATTGATCGGGGACATTAAGCTTCTTAACAAGAACATATTTCACGAGTTAAACTCCTTTTCACGATCTTATAACTACGTTACTGATCAGTGCGTTTGAAGCTAACAAATCTCCCCGAATCACATCAAGCAGGTTGTTAACGAGATGCCACGAATTCCCGCGAGAATCGACGTGACAAGTCTAATATACGACGATAATGGTTGTCAGGAAGTATCACGCTATAACTACATGGAGTTTTTGCTCCTTTTGTAATCAGTATCGTGGTGGTTTACCGGTATCCTGGTTTGAGTGAGTGAGTGAGTGAGTGAGTTGTGTTTATCGCCGCTTTTAACAGTATTCCAGTTATATCACGGTGTGTCAGCTTAATGTGGGAGGAAAGCCTGAAGTGATGCAGGTCTCAGACATTTCAGCTTCGTTGAAACCCACGAGCACGGGTATGGTGCTGACAAATCTAGAAACATAATTGGGGCGAACCGGGATTCGAACCCACAATCATAGGTTTCTGGCGTGCCCAAGAGACGTAACTCGGCACCCGTGTCCCCTTCCTGGTTTGAAATTTGTAGCATATCGAGGTCTTTACATCAAGCATGAGCCAGAACCATGGTGTTTTTGATAGTGTGATATTGCTTGGGTTATTGTCATTATATTCCACACACACCAACTATACATAGCTCTGTCAATTCTGAAAGCCTAGTTTGTAATCTCGTTCATCAAATATGAATGAATGATTGACAGTTTGATACCAACTGACACACATTTCATCATGGAACTGCAGTTACATCAAAGCAAATGTCATATGGTAATATTCCTGAATCGGCTCAGTTCTATGCGCCATTAGTTTCATGTACATATCAATCATCTAAATAAATCACTCTCTTTTGCATCGAAACATCAATATTGGCTATACTGTTTACGATGTTTTCATTTCATATTTGCGTATTTCATTATGTTATCCCGAACGTCAGCACTAATTTGTTAAAAATCATACCTTTTAAGGATAAAGTTATTAATCATATCACCATCAAGTACTGGTTGCTGAAAAACAAAGCTCGAGGTTTAAGCATGATTCCGGTAAATGTCTTAAGGGTCGTGCTTAATCGTGACGAGTGGCACCATTAGGACGATTGTTTCCTAACTACAAAGAAA
Source organism: Haliotis cracherodii (assembly GCF_022045235.1). Classification (NCBI taxonomy): domain Eukaryota; kingdom Metazoa; phylum Mollusca; class Gastropoda; order Lepetellida; family Haliotidae; genus Haliotis; species Haliotis cracherodii. Next base: position 25,285,733 of record NW_027266341.1, on the reverse strand, counting down.
CATGGTTATGACGAAGCCCAAGGGAGTTGTGAAATGTGTTCCTAATATCCGTTTTCCGTTACTCGCGAAACATTATCTGCCATTTCGGCTTTCTTATTCACGTTCCTATAATTTACCGTGCTCATGCTCTTTGGCGTATTTGGTACTCAAATTCATTTCCTCTTCTTGGTATTTTCGTAAATAGTTATTGATTAATTTTGACAATGTCGGTAACTAATATTGCAGCCCAAGAATTCAGCTGAACGACTGCTGGTAGTCTTATGATGTCACCAATTGGCTATCTCAGCTGATTACTATCAGCGTTAATTACTGTAAAGTGTTTCCTTCCATTGTCTACTCCTAATTGTCTATCAGGGTCAATTATCTGTTGGTTTCCCTTGTTAAGTTTTCACATTTTGTTGTCTTATTACTTTTGTTGTTCTTACATGTACACATATATGCTCTCGGCCTCATATAATTAATTCACCTGATGAAAGAGTAAGCATATACTCAGAAACGTTGTGTTCCTCATAATAAAGAAGCTGACATCCATAAATTCTCTTCCTTATGTGTATCACTCCTAAATGCCTTGAACTTGAACGTTAATATAAGTCACATGTATCAGCAGCATAACTCACATGTGACGTTAACATAAGTTACATGAGTCACAACATAACTCACATGTGGCGTTAACATAAGTCACATGTATCACCAACATAACTCACATGTGACGTTAACATAAGTCACATGTATCACCAACATAGCTCACATGTGACGTTAACATAAGTCACATGTTTCACCAACATAACTCACATGTGACTTTAACATAAGTCACATGTATCAGCAACATAGCTCACATGTGACATTAACATAAGTCACATGTATCAGCAACATAACTCACACGTGACGTTAACATAAGTCACATGTTTCACCAACATAACTCACATGTGACGTTAACATAAGTCACATGTATCACAACATAACTCACATGTGACGTTAACATAAGTCACATGTATCAGCAACATAACTCACATGTGACTTTAACATAAGTCACATGTATCACAACATAACTCACATGAGACGTTAACATAAGTCACATGTATCAGCAACATAACTCACATGTGACATTAACATAAGTCACATGTATCAGCAACATAGCTCACATGTGACGCTAACATAAGTCACATGTATCACCAACATAACTCACATGTGACGTTAACATAAGGTACATGTATCAGCAACATAACACACATGTGACGTTAACATAAGTCACATGTATCACAACATAACTCACATGTGACGTTAACATAAGTCACATGTATCAGCAACATAACTCACATGTGACGTTAACATAAGGTACATGTATCAGCAACATAACTCACATGTGACGCTAACATAAGTCACATGTTTCACCAACATAACTCACATGTGACGTTAACATAAGGTACATGTATCAGCAACATAACTCACATGTGACGTTAACATAAGTTACATGTATAACCAACATAACTCACACGTGACGTTAACATAAGTCACATGTATCAGCAACATAGCTCACACGTGACGTTAACATAAGTCACATGTATCACCAACATAACTCACATGTGACGTTAAAATAAGTCACATGTTTCACCAATATAGTTCACATATAACGTTAATATAAATCAACTGTATCATCAACATAGCTCACATGCATCAACAAAAAATACCCCGAACCCACAAGCGAAACGCCCCGTTAAAGTGTACAATGCATGTACAATTGTCTACCCATTATGTCAATAGGATGAGCACCAATCCCAGACAAAGGCACACAACCGTCAAGTGCCAGTGTCTTCTATAAAAAAAACCTTGATCATTAAACTTCCAAAAGGAAATGGGCACAGCAAATCGTTGTTTCTTTCTTTACACAATACATCAATTATTACATAAACGCCGTGACAAACAGAACTACCACGGGAGCTATCTCTGCCTAGTAACGGATGTGTTTCTAAGGTGACTAAATGTACGGTTTGGCCATGCCAGTGTAATCCATACAATTCCAGAAGGACCATAACACAAATGAGAAAAAGCCTACAAGGGCTCAGGAAATGATAGCAATACGAAATAGGGGATAATACGAGAAATTGGAGTTTCATTTGCATGAATCTGTGGTCGGTCCAAGAATCTGTCTCTGATGGTTATCGACATTGTATTCTTCCAGATAAGAAAGGTCATCGTTACTTTCCTTGCTTTCTTTTCTTGTTGAGACTTACGATTGGGTAATTGAGTTTTAGTGTTGGGGAAACGAAACCCAGTGTGACTCAGGAGTTTACCGCTTTGTACTGAAAAACAAATCATCTGGAACTTATGGCCGTCTGATCCTGGCAGCGAAGGACCGCAACTCTGGTCAGCGAAATGAAGACACCTGTGCCCCTGACACAACATCGTATCTGCTGGGATCTAAATTCTAATATATGCTAATTTCCCTATTCTGTTTACCGTATTCGCCGTAATAAGCGCCCCGCTCTGATAAGCGCCCAAGGCGATATTTGCTAATATATTAGCAAGTGAAGAATCCCAATTAGCACCCCTTCCGATTGATCAATGTACACAAGACTTATTCATTCGTGTATAATACGCACTCGTGTGTTATATGCACCCCAAATTATGGGCAATTAAATTCTGGAAAAATATATCTGTCGTATATAAACAGTCAGGCCGTCAGCATTAACCACGAAATTTATCTTTCAACTCTGTTTTTTCAACCAAAATAATATTCTTATAAGGGCCCCCTATTTCTAATTTTGAGAGCGCCCTGGGCGCTTATTACGTCGAATACGGTAAGCAGAATAGGGAAATCAGCATATTTTGGCCGATATTGCCTGCCCCATTGAATACAATTTGGATGCGTCCATGCGATAGATCTGGACCTGATCACTGATCCTCAATAAAGGCAGAGGTGCACTTGAACTATGAAGTAATAAGTAAACCCTATGAATAAATGTTTGTATGTAAATACATTTCTTGTACGGTTTCCAAAACACACCAACGCATAGTTGACAGGTAAACAGTGCATTTCGTAATGTGAACTTGCGCCCAGATATTTGTCACCACAAACACCACTAGGAATAAAAGAGACCAGTGAAACCGCCGTTTCATGTTTAAATCTACGTATTAACATTTCAGGTGAGGTGAGGTGAAATTGGGTTTAACGTCGCGTCCAAGATTATTGCACTTATATAGCGACGTGCATGTACGTGTATGTGTTTGTGTGGCTGCTTGTACTAGTCCGGACTGACGCCGATTTATAGTGCTAGCTATATAGCTCACTGAGATACCATGCCGCAGTTTAACATGAATACCCCACTCAGACACAGTATACTTACTCCGAGCCGACCAGTTCTTGTTTTAGCCCCTGAATGCCGAGCGCCAGACAGGGTAACAACAAGTACCATCTTTTAAAGTCTTTTGGTATGACGCGGCCGGGGATCGAACCGCGGACCTTCCGCTCTCCGGGCGGACGCTCTACCACAAGACTTGGCTTGGGATAATTATTCTCGAGTTTCAGTCTTGTCTGGTTGAAACGTTACTTGCCATTAATACGCCCATACGGATATCCTTTCTAGCTATAGGTCAGCATTTAAATAACTCGATGCTGGGATCGCCGACAATAATATAAAGTGACGTATCGTCTGCAAAGAGACGTATATTACTGTCTATATCATCAACCAGGTCATTTATAAAGATCAAATATAATAATGGTCCTAGCAACATGTTATAACCACCATCCCATTTCCTAGCCCCTTGACATCTGTGATTATTCACCTATTGAGAGGCACGACAGCGCTCTGCTACGCTTGGACGGCAATAACCCGATACAATGTAGCTGCACTTCCGTTTTTTGTCCTCTTTCCATATTTAGCTTATATGTAATCCTGACGACGTTACTCGTGATGAAAAACAAATATTACTTCGGATGTGTACTGTAACATTAGTTCAGTCTCGAAAGTCAATTTCCCTCGGAACTACATACCGGCAGATGAAAGACCTTTGTTAGAACGGGAACGACGACTCCGTTGAATGTATGCGTTAATCACGTTAAGTCTGTGTCAACACAACGTGATGCATGTTGTTGGAGGGTTGTAATTACATGATTAATGACTACATTGACCTAACCATTATGCAACCGACTCTAACCACGATGTTCGCCGATAATACTGTTTCACTATTTTAAATTATTTACATTTCATCGAATTCTCAACGGGATTCATCAAAGGAGGAAACATATTTAAGCTAGAAAAGTAAAACACACTGACCCGGATTTGTATAAGGGGAATTGCTTTGATAATATTGATATCGGGTGGATATTGTTATAACAATAGGGGAGAGGGGGTCGAGTTTAGGAGTTTAGTGGTTAAAGCGTTTGCTTGTCTCGCCCAAGTTTCTATTCTCAAAGTGGGTTATAATAAGTGAAGCCCTTTTCTGGTGTTCCCCGTCATGATATTATGGTACCGCTGGAATATTGAGTGAGTGAGTGAGTATGGTTTTACGTCACTTTTAGCAATATTCCAGCAATATCACGGCGGGGGACACAAGAAATAGGCTTCACACATTTTAAACATTTTGGGGATCGAGCACGGGTCTTCGGCGCTTCGAGCGAACGCTTTAAACACCAGGCTACCCGAACGCCCCGCTGAAATATTGATAAAAGCAGGGGAAACTAATATCAGTATGGGTCTGTTTGGTTGTTTGGTTTGTTGTTTAACTCCGCACTCAGCAATATTCCAGTTATATGACGGCTGTCAGTAGATAATCGAGTCTAGACCAGACGATCCAGTGATTGACATCATTAGCATCGATCCACGCAATTGAGATACGATGACATGCAACCAAGTCATCGAGTCTGACCACCCGATACTGTTAGTCGCCTCTTACGACAAGCGTAGTGTCCATTTACGGCAAGCATGGGTTGCTGAAGACCCCGGATCTTCACCGGTCAGCAGTATGGGAATTTGTGTGGTCTGCAGTATCTCTGTTGTGTTTAGAGTTTGGAGTGTTGTTTTTTTAATGTCGTTATATGCCTTAAGTAAATATATATCAGTGTGTGTAATGGTGCATGAGGGGGCATGAGTAGCCAAGTGGTCCCATGGGCCGCATTTTGCTGTGCGATGTTGCAACCCTTAGATGTGTCAGGATCCGACGATAGTGGCTTCGAATCCTAGTCTCACTCAATATCCATTACACGTTAGCAGAATTTAGAAATCCTATACAGTATACCATAATTTGACATAAATTGCAATGGTATATATTTCTTAAGAACTAGTGGAAAAAAAGTAACAGTGCTTCAAATAAATTGCTGACATGTTAAAATAACATCCTGCTATTTCGTTATTCTTCTGATCAATGTTCTATCATAACAAATTCATTGACAAAAAACATACTTGGTAACAGGCGACAAGCCCTAAAAGGGGTGGTAACTCAATAAACGATGTCAATTTGGGGTGTAATCACCATTTTCGTTGATACCAGGGAGGCACTGGCGGCGCATTGAAGACACCACATGATTGAAAACAGCCTGGGGGATGTTGTTCCAAGTGTCATCCAAAGATTGACACAACTGAGTTAGCTTTATCTGCTGGTTCCGGTCCTGTCGTAGGCGTCGTTCAATCTCATCCCAAACATGTTCTATGGGGAGAAGTTTGGAGAAAAAGCTGCTATGTCAGTACATCAATGCTATGCTGTCTTAAAAAGTCTGATACAAAGTGGCGTCACCTCGCTGGATTTGCACGAAGCTTTTAAGTGTAGAGCATGACCTCGAACGTGGTCGTCCCGGTAGCGTACGCCATCAAATTATCTTTAACAATGATGAATTGTGTTCTCCCTTGAGTTGTAATGTCACTCCATATTACATTTCCACCCCCAATGTGACAACGCTTAGAAACGCAAGCATCGCTAAGACCTTCTCCTGGAAGCCAGGTGACCCTGGCACGACCATCACACCTGTCCAGATAAAACTTATCTGTGAGCAAGATACTGTCCGAGTCTGGTCTTCTGAACCCCAAAGGCTGTCTAACACGGGGATAGGCGTGCCGGACTGTGGAAGCAAAAGTCTGTTAAGAACTACCCCAGTATATCAGTTAGAATGGGTGAGTATACTTTTACGCCGCTTGAAACAATATTCCAGCAATATCATGGCAGGGGACACCAGAAATGGGCTCCACACATTGTGCCGAAAACGGAATCGAATCGGGGTCTTCGGTGCGACGAGCAAACGCTTTTACCACTAGGCTACCCGAACGCCCTCAGTCAGATTGACAGTGCCTCGAAGTACATGTACATCAAGTACAAGACGCCAAAATGGCCGACACATGTGTGTACAATTTTGAAGTTGATAATGAACCTGTGGCGGTTTCACGTGTTGGTCATCATTAATCTGTTGACCGATCATTCAAAGGTGATAATAAACATGTGTCAAATAGATACTAAGGTTAATTCATATAATGCCGTACACTGTCACTCTCAGTATGTATACGGATAGAGTTGATACTACGGTAGTTTGGGTATATGTGCATTTCTTCGTTTTCTTCATTAAGATTGGTCGTAGCGAGGATGGTCGTGAACGATCATACAGTCAAACTCTCTCAATGTATGTTTTAAGATTAAGGGCTCAACATGATCATGATTTCCCCGGAAATGTGTAAGTGGTCCGTCAGTGTTTACGTCATTTCAAGAATACGGTCTCGTGAAAAACGTATGAACGTCAATTTCGCTGCCATGTCACCGACCTTTCGCCCAATCGAAAAACCGTATACCGTGTAAACTTCACATTAAAAAATTATAATACCTTTGACGTCATAGTGACAATAGTGGGAGGCATAAATACATAATGTACAAATATACATTGAACTACATAGGGACGTTTTGAATTAAGTTTAGGTTTCAAAATCTGATGTACATCTGTTCTTTTTCCATTGGTAAATGTTTATCGTTGTTAAACAATTTATAAAACAGAAAGATAGTAAAATGGCCACTCCCGCATTCACCAATGTGTTCGCTTACATTTATACAACGTACATTTGGATCTGGAATTTGTTGTCTGTGTACAGTGATTCGGTCTTCTAGATGCATACCAGTTTCCCAATTATAATGTTCACCACATCCCGACAGTAAATAGTCAAACGTCTCAAAATATAAATGTGCAGTCTTCAATTATTATTGGGCAGGTTCCACATCCAATTGTGTGACATTTTGTTACACCGACGTTATTTGTATTTGGTGAGTATTTTGATGGACACATGATTTGTAAGAGATCTTTCGGCTGTCTAGTGCTGCGTATATGTTTACTCTTAGATGCACATTTACTTATGTTTCACATTGTGTAATATATAGAGAATCTCACCAGAGTGTCTTTTGATATCATATATATCAACACAAGTTGATAAAAGTGGAAACATTCCGAGGCTTGCCGAGGATTTTTGCCACTTTTATCAACGAGTGTTGATATATTTGATATCAAAAGACACAAGGGTGAGATTTTATTTAACATCCAACATCATTCTTCCAACTTTTTCAATTTGTAGACAGTAATTAGCAGTGTCTACAGTGTAAAAAGTACTGCAAACAGCTTCAGTAGCAGAGCCATTAGTGATGTCATTTGATTGTGACGTCATGGTAACCAGTGAGAACACAATGGTCTGCAAAGCATTGTGATGTAATTTCATTGCGGCGATATCTACAGTGTAGATATCGCTTGATCTCATCCAAGCGATATCTCCTGTGGGAACCAGTTTTGGATGATAAATAGAAATATATACACATATGGAAGTATTCACCTCTTCAGCTATAAAAAAAGAGGATTACATGAACTCACCAGTTCCAGAGTTTTACCAAGCCATCAAATCGCTTCTTAATTCTAGCTGGACCGGCTCCGTGGTCTAGTGGTAGAGCGTCTGCCCGGAGAGTGGAAGGTCCGGGTTTCGATCCCCGGCCGCGTCACACTAAAAGATGTTAAAAGATGGTACTTGTTGTTACCCTGCCTGGTGCTCGGCATTAAGGGGATAAAACAAGGACTGCTCGGCTCGGAATCAGTATGCTGTGTCTGAGTTGGATATTCAGGTTAAACTGCGGCATGGGCAAGCACTATAAAATCGTCATTAGTCCGGACACACACACACACACACACACACACACACACACACACACACACACACACACACACACACACACGTGCATGCACGTCGCTATATAAGTACAATAATCTTGAACGCGACGTTAAACCTCATTTCACCTTGCCTCACCTAATTCTAGCTGCCTGTCTGATGACCTTATCCCCCTACCTCCAGAGCGTAGGAGTCCTTCTAACGAGATGCTTTGTAACGATCTGCATCACTACAGAATGAAGCAATAATGACAAAAGTGCGACTTCTATGAGATAATTACAATCTAGACTTTCTATATGACTCATAAGATCATCAGCTCACACGAAAGGTCACCATGCTAACGCGTAAAGCGTAAAATGTCCTTTGTTCTGTAAGAGTTTGGTACCACTGGTTGAACTTTGAAGAAAATGTTCATGTAATTGATTGACGTATTGACTTTCACCTGTAGTGTGAATGCCTCTGATGTTTAACCTTTTTTAATCCACATCAATGATAATGACGCCCCAAAGGCTACAATATAGGTTATCTTCCGCCACAAGAGATATTGATTACTTATGTACATACATACATACAAACACCCACCCACCCCACACACACGCACACGCACACGCACACACACACGCACACACACACACACACACACACACACACACACACACACACACACTGAACCGCAAAAGAAACGTCACCATGGATAGATATATGAGAAATCTTACTTGTCCAAACACTGTTAACATACTTTGAGAGATATTGAAAAGATGTAACTCCGCAAAACTGATCATCAAGGTTGAAATTAAAGTGTCAATGTTCTTAAATTGAAACACAACACCAGTCTCTGAGAAAATGGCATCACAAGTCAGTATCTCGTCTGTCCGCCATGTGCATTGATGACTGCCATGCAGCGTCGATACATGGAATGGATGAGGCAGTTGATGAAGGCCATAACCCACACTCTGAGGAACGCCTGACGCAGTTCAGCTGCAGTTGTCGGCCTTGGTCGGACGTCATTCAGCCGTCTTTGAATCTCGTCCCACAGGTGCTCAATGGGATTTAAATTGGGACTGAGGGCAGGCCGCTGCATGGTTCCGATGCAATTCTGCTGGAGGAAGTCTCTGGTTGCTCTCGCAGTGTGGGCATGGGCGTTATCATGCTGAAACTCGTGGTTGCGGCGACGTGCCAAATGAGATATGGCGTGTGATCTTAAGATTTGATCAATGTAGCGAGCTGCTGTGACACCATTGCCTCTCCCTGGACCTATGTTCTGGACGACCACGGGGCCGACCCTCTGTGCAAGACCAATTACATCCCACACCATGATGCTCGGACCACCCCACGAGTCAACAACACAAGCATCCGAATAATGTTACCCACGGCGTCGCCAGGCTCTCTCTCTCTCTGCCATCTGCTGTTGAGAACCAGTAACGGCTCTCGTCTGAGAAGAGGACTCTTCTCCACTGCTGGTGGCGCCGATGCTGGTGCTTTGTTGCCCACTGAAGACGGACCCGGCGATGACGTGGTGTCAGAATGGGTCCTCGGTGTGGCCTGTGACAGTGGAGGTGTCTGCTCGTCAATCGTCGACGCACGGTGTCCGCATGTCGCTGGTGTGTCCCCATGGTCTGTCGAGAAGTTTCCGCAGCAGTATCAAAGCGATCTTGAAGATGCGGTCGCACAATCTAACGATCCTGACGTCGGGTGGTGACCCTTGGTCTTCCACTACGTGGTCGGTCATCTGTAGTGTTGGTGGTCTGGTGCCGTTACTGGAGCCTGTTTATGGTCCTCACGTGGACTTGAAATGCATTGGCTACTTGCCGGGCGGTTTGTCCAGCTTGCAATCGTCCAAGGGCTTGTTGTCGCTGATTTCTTGTCAATCTTGGCATTTGGTAGCAATACAATAACGAATGAATATTATCCGATCTGGGTGGATTTTTATAGGGCAAGAAATGGGGGAACGCATTTGTATTTCAATTTGCACGAAACTCACGTGCATCGGGTTACCATGCCCGTTGCCGTGATGCGTCTGGGCGATCTGTTTAATTGTCATCTGCTTTAGGTTTTTTATCATCAAATTTCATTTTTCGGGACTAGGTAATGTTAAATTTTAGAAACTTTGACAAAAAATACCCAGACATTTAAATGACAACTTTTCATGCAATGTTACATGGGGTGACTTCTCCATATGTAGGACATCCACCCATCCATCCATCCACCCACCCCCCACCCACCCACTCCCCCACCCATATATATACACACACACACACACACACACACACACACACACACACACACACACACACACACACACACACACACACACACACACACACTTTACCTCAATTCACATTACTTGTGTAACTTTTAATCATATACACATATCGTGTGAGTGACGCGTGCTACCAAACAAGGCGTACATACCCCTTTCGCAAGCCCCTGGTGTCATCACTAATTTTCATTGATCCATCATATAATTTTCATCACTATTTTGCCTGTTACCTCCAATGGAATCTGCTTCGGCAGCTAATCGAGACTTCTTAGCATCTGTGTTGACGTTTCATATCTGACAGAAACAAATATAGCATTTATTTTTGTTGAAGGAACCTTTCTGTGACCTTGACCTTCATATTTTCGCGAACATCGGGTATCATTACTAATTTATAAGGATTCATGAAAACACATGCCTTTGATGCAGCCGTATCTTACGGAACCGCACAACTGACGCAATAAGGTTCCTTCCGATTATGGAAATGGTTTTATCCCCTTTATTTACAGATCGTCGTTATTCAGCTTGCACGTTGCTGCGCGAGGGCTTTAAACTACGTAACGCGGAACGTATATGTCAACCATAAGAAGAAATGAATATTAATAAGATTTCTTCTGATTTTGGAAATGATTTTGTCGCTTCTATTATATAGCTTCGTTATGTGGCTTGGGCGCTGCTGAGTGAGGCACTAAACTCCAAACAAGTCAAAACGTAATGTCAACTACAAGAGGTACGAATAATGGACATATTGAATAAGCATTGTGTCGACCGATGACTACCATTTGACAAATGGTTTTATTATATTACACCCGAACATTGGCCTCAGATGGCATTCGCAACTGTCAATATAGACATAAAAAATGCTTCACTTCATTTTCTAAAAGGCTCTAGTGTGTGTTTCCACCCACGCGATTCACGCCAATGGGCGGTCAATATTGTTCAATGGTGAAGCAGCTTTGATGTGATTAATTTCAGAGCTGTTTTCTCCAACGGTGTCCGCACAGTGTCATTGTAATGGATGCACACAGGGAACATTTATGTCTTTGTCGCAGCTTTAATAACATTCCCAAAGTCCACATATCTTATGTTCAAAATTATGTCTTCCCTTAAGTGTGGTAACGTTATGTGTATAGCTAACAACAAATACAAGCGACAGAACGCTTTCCATATTCATAAGAGTGAGTGAGTGAGTTTGGTTTTACGCCGCTTTTAGCAGTATTCCAGCAATATCATGGAGGGGGACACCAGAAATGGGCTTCACACATTGTACCCATGTCGGGATTCGAACCCGGGTCTTCGGCGTGACGAGCGAACATATTCATATGAAATCTCTGCCAAAAGCAGAGTCGATTGTACGATTCCGACTATATCCGAGCATGTGTTTATGAGTGAGTGTGAATGGTTTTACTCCGCTTTTAGCAATATTCAAGCTATATCAGGGCGGGGGACACCAGAAATGGGCTTCACACATTGTACCCATGTTGGAATCGAACCCGGGTCTTCGGCGTGACGAGAGAACGTTTTAACCACTAGGCTAACCGACCGCCCGCTTGTGTTATGAACCACTATGGAACAGTGATTCTACAGGTATTTCAGCACGCGGCATGTGATTGTTTCCACCTCAGTGCTCCTTGGCATCACCGTGTACTTGAGTTTGTGACAACTACTTGCACTGATTTAATCGACTTAATCGATTTAATCGAAATCCGAACATCAAGTTTTGTATATAATGGACAGTCACAAATATAAACGTTGTGTCATCGGTTTCTTTTCAAGCTGATGTATTTGTTTACGACGCTGTAGAATTTCATGACAACAGAGGTGTGTGTCCAAGTCAGCCCCCGCCCCCTCCCGAATATCAAATGGTCGGTCTCTAACTACTGTTCCAAATTTATTCTTACTATGGTGACATATAGAGAACTCCCTCAACGTCTTAACCCTTTGATACAACAATAATTAACAGTATTTAACTTTCAATAATATTTTAACTATGTATGCACAAAGCGTTCACCGATCTGACATATTGTGTGTTTAGTTTGAAGAAAATGGATAAAAGCATTCGGATTTACGTATTTTCCTGTTTCTAACGTGCAGCGAGATTCCATTGGGGATGTCATATAGTGCTGGGATGTCACAACTCGAGGTTAAAATGGAGTTTATAGTTTAAAGGGCGTGACGCTGCTGCTCTCATTTCCTTTTGTCGTAAGCAATCCGCGACATGGAATTATTTCAAATTTTGTTTGAAGATTTATCTTTTAGTCTGGGGATCTCGGCTTCATCACTTCAAATATTGAATTAAGTATGTCATTAAAGGACTGTCGATACACGACTGTTCGAGCGCAGTGAACACAAGGACACGGTGAGATCCAATTACTCAATGGACTTGTTTATAAAACATTAATTGCATCAAACATCGAGATGAAAAAGAGTTCCAATGATATTGGTAGCACCAAGTTCATAAAATGAAATCTACACTTACGAACCATTGGCTTACAATGATGACACCAGATGTTCTCGAAACACCAGAGCATATTTTCATTGCATATGATTCCCGTTATTCTCTTCTTGAGTACTCGGTGATAAAAAAGAAGTGTTTTCTTCCAGCAGTTCCTTAATGCTATTATTACAATGTACGTGTACTTACCCGTTTGAGTGTAGTACAATTTGTTTTAATAATGATATTTAGTATTCGAAGAAATGTAGAGGAACCTGAAGATAAAGAATTCCACGTGTAAATAAATACCAGTGAAGTATAGCTCAATATGAATGCATCTTCTTTGAAATACTAGTATCGGTATATATGTTGAGCGCTTTCCGTGTTGTTTGCTAAGAGAGTGGCATCTCCGCTGGTGGAACGATAGCCTCGTGCTGTTGTCTTCTGGGGCAATAACAAATGTTTCCGTATGACTTATTGCAACGAAGGAATGCTTTGATAACACCACGAATACTTAACGGTCCTGTTTGAAGTCGTTTCATGTCTCCCGTTTTGGGGGAAGTATGGCCAGTGATCTCCAATTTTTATATTGATCATTCTGGGGCATTTCTTTAACTTGAGATGGATCTTCTGTATATCTATACAATAGGGATTGTACATTCGAAAGTAAGGTATTCAATCTGCACAATATGTTATGTGAATAGAACAAATGAATAGAACGCATTGAGACATGAAGCTGTTATACATGTATGTGTATTGACTGATAGTCCAGTTGTTTGTCTGCACCTTAATCAAACTCCAATGAACTCGTGCACCGGATTTTGTGAGAAGAAGAAATGCCAAGGCTGAATATGTCTTCAGTGTCACGTACCTTTCTGAATATGCCTTCAGTGCCACATACCTGGTTGAATGTGTCTTCAGTGTCACTTACCTGGTTGAATGTGTCTTCAGTGCCACATACCTGGCTGAATATGTCTTCAGTGTCACATACCTGGTTGAATATGTCTTCAGTGTCATATACCTGGTTGAATGTGTCTTCAGTGTCATATACCTGGTTGAATGTGTCTTCAGTGTCAGATACCTGGTTGAATGTGTCTTCAGTGTCACATACCTGGTTGAATGTGTCTTCAGTGCCACATACCTGGTTGAATATGTCTTCAGTGTCACATACCTGGTTGAATGTGTCTTCAGTGCCACATACCTGGTTGAATGTGTCTTCAGTGTCACATACCTTGTTGAATGTGTCTTCAGTGTCACATACCTTGTTGAATGTATCTTCAGTGTCACATACCTGGTTGAATATGTCTTCAGTGTCACATACCTGGTTGAATGTGTCTTCAGTGTCACATACCTGGTTGAATATGTCTTCAGTGTCACATACCTGGCTGAATGTGTCTTCAGTGTCACATACCTGGTTGAATGTGTCTTCAGTGTCACATACCTGGTTGAATATGTCTTCAGTGCAACATACCTGGCTGAATATGTCTTCAGTGCCACATACCTGGCTGAATATGTCTTCAGTGTCACATACCTGGTTGAATGTGTCTTCAGTGTCACATACCTGGCTGAATATGTCTTCGGTGTCACATACCTGGTTGAATGTGTCTTCAGTCTCATATACCTGGTTGAATATGTCTTCAGTGTCACATACCTGGTTGAATATGTCTTCAGTGCCACATACCTGGTTGAATATGTCTTCAGTGTCACTTACCTGGTTGAATGTGTCTTCAGTGTCACATACCTGGCTGAATGTGTCTTCAGTGTCACATACCTGGTTGAATGTGTCTTCAGGGTCACATACCTGGTTGAATGTGTCTTCAGGGTCACATACCTGGTTGAATGTGTCTTCAGTGTCACATACCTGGTTGAATGTGTCTTCAGTGTCACATACCTGGCTGAATATGTCTTCAGTGTCACATACCTGGTTGAATGTGTCTTCAGTGTCACATACCTGGTTGAATATGTCTTCAGTGTCACATACCTGGTTGAATATGTCTTCAGTGTCACATACCTGGTTGAATGTGTCTTCAGTGTCACATACCTTGGTGAATGTGTCTTCAGTGTCAAATACCTGGTTGAATGTGTCTTCAGTGCCACATACCTGGTTGAATGTGTCTTCAGTGTCACATACCTGGTTGAATGTGTCTTCAGTGTCACATACCTTGGTGAATGTGTCTTCAGTGTCACATACCTGGTTGAATGTGTCTTCAGTGCCACATACCTGGCTGAATATGTCTTCAGTGCCGCATACCTGGTTGAATATGTCTTCAGTGCCACATACCTGGTTGAATGTGTCTTCAGTGTCACATACCTGGTTGAATGTGTCTTCAGTGTCACATACCTGGTTGAATGTGTCTTCAGTGTCACATACCTGGTTAAATATGTCTTCAGTGTCACATACCTGGTTGAATATGTCTTCAGTGTCACATACCTGGTTGAATATGTCTTCAGTGTCACATACCTGGTTGAATATGTCTTCAGTGTCACATACCTGGTTGAATATGTCTTCAGTGCCACATACCTGGTTGAATATGTCTTCAGTGCCACATACCTGGCTGAATATGCCTTCAGTGTCACATACCTGGTTGAATATGTCTTCAGTGTCACATACCTGGTTGAATGTGTCTTCAGTGTCACATACCTGGCTGAATATGTCTTCAGTGTCACATACCTGGTTGAATGTGTCTTCAGTGTCATATACCTGGTTGAATATGTCTTCAGTGTCACATACCTAGTTGAATGTGTTTTCAGTGTCACATACCTGGTTGAATGTGAATATGCTGAGTCACTATCTCAACTGGAGTTGACAAATCTTTGATTAACAAAATAAGTTGATTCAGTTTTATGAATTTATGTTTACTCTTGAAAATATCTAAAGTTTTTAATGAGGCAACATTTGTACATTAAATACAACCATTATTTCAAAAGCATTTACTTTTACAATAAACCTATGTCATGCATTCGTATTTTCTCCAACCAGCCGTGCACTGAAATACAGTATCCTAGAACAGGCATTCTGCACACTTGTAACTGACATTCTCATATCAATGCATTTCCCAATTAACCTCTCCTTGAATTACACGTTACCTCGAGACGTTATCGATGACGTCAAGAGCGGAGTTGAAATATCGTGTTTATAATGATAAATCTGGGATGTGTTATTTTGACAACAAATCGCATTAAGTTTTCAAGTGCATCACTCATCTACGAAAGCTCTTTGAGGACACATCTGATTCTCGATCTGCTTTGTATGCCTGTCACGAAAGCCAAAAACATGAGCTAGATTAAGAGATGGTGAATCGGTATCGACGTTTTCGTTTAACGATTAAAGTATAAAACGTCATCTGGATACGCCAGAAAACACAATTTTGAGTGAGTATGGTTTGACGCCGCTTTTAGCAACATTCCAGCTATATCGAGGCGGGGGACACCAGAAATGGGCTTCACACATTGTACCCATGTCGGGAATCGAACCCGGGTCTTCGCTTTAACTACTAGGCTACCCGATCGCCCCCATAATTTTGACTATGACGACAAATTATATCTCCTCGACGAGGCACGTGTTGCCCTTTTGCGTCAGTACACATAGGCGAACCAGAACCTATGCTCGTAGGCTCGAATCCCGAATCAAGAGCTGGAGGGGACAAGGTGAATATAATTATAAGTATTTTTTTGAAGGTTTTATGGTGTTGATTCCTCATGAAATATATGAATATACCATTAATAGTTTCATAGTCAATAAACATTCGTGGTATCGCTTTGAAATTGCACAGGGTGTCAAACATTTAGGAACCCGTTTTAACATCCATTAAGGGGAATCCCCTTGCTAGAGGAACTTTCCTTTGGGGGGTGACTTCGCGTGTCGTTTTTATCGTCTGTTTTACGCTATTTCCGTTTTTCAAATTTTATTTTGGTCAATATTTTGTGATTTTGTATACCCTTAAGTATAAAAATCTGCAAAGTTGATGTGTTGTTTTTGCTTGCCCTTTAAAGCAAAAACAGCTGCCAGATTAGAAAGACAACACTTCTCTGACACTGAAAACACAACATATATGTACTCTTGATAAGATAAAAACCTGCCTAACCTGATGTACAGCGAGGCTTCGTTAACTCCGAGTCCCGAAGAGACTGTCGAATACATGGCGAATTATCCGTAGTTCGAAACACAAGCATTCTAGTAGAATCGTATAATTACATCGTCTTTGGTAATATTTTGATATAATGATATTCAAATAAAATGATTTCACTGTACCCATGTTCAAGGAGAACATGGTCAATACGAAAATAACTTCAGTAGAAGCAACAGCGTGTAACATGGATAAAAGAAGAGGGTTGTGAGTGTCTTTGATAAGGCTAAAGTCGTCTTCTGGAGATGGCCATGATGGAATACAAACCCTGCCTTGAGATATATTATGGGCGATACATATTCCCAGAGTTCAGACCAGTGGCACGATAAGTAAATACGAAAATACTTTCTTCGCAGGCTTGATATATCACATTGGCAGCCGTTAGATTGCCATGAACTATCTTTCACTACATGAGCCACCTGTTAGCATTCTGGTCTGCTGGTCCGCCCTCCTCTTGTCTCATTACGTCTATAGTACGCTAGATGCGATGGTAATCACACTTGATAGTCAGATTTACAAGAGACGCTTCCCTTGGGTATGACCTGGTGATTTACGATCATACAAATAGCCTCTTGTGATGCTCCCTGTGCAATCTTCTGATAATATACGTTACAACAAGCTCTTGTAAGGGCCTCTGGGCATGTATTGGTGATATACGATACCAACAGGCTCCGGTGATGGTCTCTGGGCATGAACTGGCGATATGCGATACAAACAGGCTCTGGCGATGGTCAATATTGCATCTTTTGATGAGACATGATGGGACTTGGAATGGTGATATACGTACATTAAAGATTAAATTAAAGATTGTATCAACTCTGGTGATGGTCCCTGTGGCATCTACTAGTGATGTACGTTACTAACAGACTCTGGTGGTGGTCCCTGTGGCATCTACAAGAATATACGTTACTAACAGACTCGGGTGATGGTCCCTGTGGCATCTACAAGTATATACGTTACTAACAGAGTCTTATGGTGGTCCCTGTGGCATCTACTAGTGATGTACGTTACTAACAGACTCTGGTGGTGGTCCCTGTGGCATCTACAAGAATATACGTTACTAACAGAGTCTTATGGTGGTCCCTGTGGCATCTACTAGCGTGTACGTTACTAACAGACTCTGGTGATGGTCCCTGTGGCATCTACTAGTGATGTACGTTACTAACAGACTCTGGTGATGGTTCACGTGGCATCTATACTAATAATGTATCTTACTAACAGACTCTGGTGGTGGTCCCTGTGGCATCTACTAGCGATATATCGTTACTAACAGACTCCGGTGGTGGTCCCTGTGGCATCTACAAGTATATACGTTACTAACAGGCTCTGGTGACGGTTCACGTGGCATCTACTAATGATGTACGTTATTAACAGGCTTTGGTGATGGTCCATGTGGCATCTACTCGTGATGTACGTTACTAACAGGCTTTGGGGATGGTCCATATATATATCTATATATAGGGCAACAACACTAAATTACCTTCCAGACTATAGAACAATATCAACGCTCTCGATACACCATTAGCCTGCTGCTGGATCTGTCCATGTGCATGAATGTACCAATGATAATACCAAGACTGCGTCCTCAGTTTAATATACTTATTCGGAATGAATTGAGACAGTAAGAACGAAAAACCAGGATACATTGATTGAAAAGAATAAGTTTAAGTTACCGATCAGGATATTCGGCCAATATCATTAGGTTACCACCAGGGGTGACGGAGAGATATATTCGCATTCATATATCATATGTAGAGTCACTGAACGTCGAACAGACCCCGTGTTTATAATTTTGTGAACCGGTAGTCATAGTGCGAAAATCTCGACTCTTGTGGATTACATCTCCGACGTGCATGGTAAACAACGATGATCGATGCCCATTGTGACTCTTCTTGGTCCCTTAATGAACATACATGGTCAACAACAATGATCCATTGTGACTCTTCTTGATACCGTAATGAACATACATGGTAAACAACGATGTTGGATGTACATTGTGACGCTTGTTGATCCCTTAAATAAGATATATGGTAAACAACGATGATCTATATCCATTGTGAATCTTGTTGATCCTTTAAGTAACAGCGCTCGATGTCCACTAAAGGAATGAAGGGATGAATAGAAAACAATCCACACTGTATGACAAGAGGGATGATTTCAACTTTCCAATAATCAACTTCCCCTTTATGTCAAGCATATTCCAGCAACTCCAGCCCTCTGTATGCATATCAGGACGCCTACATCGTGGACAATGGACTCATCTTTTATGGTCACTTATGATTATGAAAAGGATTTTATCGCTTGCATTTACTGACTTATACTAACATAGGCTGCCAATTTATATTGTCTCTAACATCCAAAGCAACAGTCACCCCCCAACAACCCCCACACCCAACCCCACCCTCCACCACCCCTCCTAGAATATGACACAGTCCCCCCCTTATAGTCGAGAACCTTCCTGTGCCGAGATTCCCCTGTAAACGCCGTGGATTTGGATCGTGAACCAGTCATGAAAACAAAAGAGAATAATCAGAATGGAATCGTGCGTGTGACATATCATATTATATGGAACCTGACTCACTTAAATGAGTGCAATCAGCATGGCTCCTTTTATGATGGCACACCTAAATTTGTTTTGCATGTTTGCAGCAATGATGGCGCCGGTCAAGTGCATCTCTGTAAGACGGTGCCCATCAATCAGCAGTCAAGCAAGGCTATATCTAGCATGCACGATTGACTGGAATATTCCCTGTGACTGATCATTTCACGCGAACAAGAAATAATTTCTGTAAACCCATGTCAGTGCGTCAGTACTATTATTTAATTGTACGGCTAATCGTATAACACATTGCTTGTGTCGGCTTGCATATTGTGGGGCTACACAGTTGATGACATAACCAACTAATATCACGTGCATCGTCCTAGCGTCGTGTCAACATACAGGCCTCGTCATTCATGAGTATCTTTATGGTGTGAGCAGGGTGTGTACAGTGATGCTTATACATCCTTGTGAGTATACTGAAGGTGAGATAAGATATTCATCATGACTCTCTGGTTGAGATTAACGCGTCCACTGTAACGGTATCGGGTTCAGATTAACGCGTCCACTGTAACAGTATCGGGTTCAGATTAACACGTCCAATGTAACAGTATCGGGTTGACATTAACGCGTCTACTGTAACAGTATCGGGTTGACATTAACGCGTCCATTGAAACAGTATCGGGTTGACATTAACACTTCCAATGAAACAGTATCGGGTTGACATTAACACGTCCAATGTAACAGTATCGGGTTGACATTAACACGTCCAATGTAACAGTATCGGGTTGACATTAACACGTCCAATGTAACAGTATCGGGTTGACATTAACGCGTCTACTGTAACAGTATAGGATTGACATTAACGCGTCTACTGTAACAGTATCGGGTTGACATTAACACGTCCAATGTAACAGTATCGGGTTGACATTAACACGTCCAATGTAACAGTATCGGGTTGACATTAACACGTCCAATGTAACAGTATCGGGTTAACATTAACGCGTCCACTGTAACAGTATAGGGTTGACATTAACACTTCCAATGAAACATTATCGGGTTGACATTAACGCATCCACTGTAACAGTATAAGGTTGAAATTAACGCGTCCATTGTTACAGTGTCAGGTTGACATTAACGCGTCCACTGTAACAGTATAGGATTGACGTTAACGCGTCCAATGTAACATTATTGGGATGATATTAACGCGTCCACTGTAACAGTATCGGGTTGACATAAATGCGCCCAATGTGACAGTATAGGGTTGACATTAACGCGCCCATTGTAACATTATCGGGTTGATATTAACGCGTCCACTGTAACAGTATCGGCTTGACATTAACGCGTTCATTGTGATGGAATTGTCTGCGTCGGGTGGGTTTAAACTTCACATTCTCCTTCCAATGGTTCCTTATCCAAGTCTACAGCAGGTGGCCATTAGCTTTGATGGTCATCCAAGTATCAAGGTCAAGTGTAGCAGCTCGATCCACACAGATGTACCTCCTTGAAGACACTCCGACACACTCACGCTCGTTAGTGTTCAGTGATAACCATATGTCCTGCTCCACTGTTATTTTCATTAAGGCTCCTGGCCTACTGTGTTCCAACAGGTTAAGAGGTATAATAGTCAGTCATTCACTACTCGATGTTGCCATGGTTGATAACGAACAGAAACACCAGACTACCAACCAACGTGTGTTATACCTCATTAATAGTTTTGGTTGGGCTAACATTTCCATCCTGGAGTCATGGTGTTCGAAAATTCAACTGTTTTAACTCCGAGTCCTTCTTTTCGATAAATTTCTATCACTCATGTGATCATGAAGCCCCTTGTGAAACCAGTTATATCCGTGCAGTGCACATTATAATCTAAAATTTTTTTTTTTTAATTTAAACTATTTATTGGTTTCTTTCACTTGTCATTTTAATGTTGATCATAATTGGATATTTTAGCAGTGCACATACTCCATCTCAATTGCGTGGATCCAGGCTCATGATATCAATCACTGGATTGTCTGGATCAGACTGGATTATCTACAGATTATGTTTCTAGGTTTGTCAGCACCATACCCGTGCTCGTGGGTTTCACCGAAGTGGTAAACGTCTTAGACCTGCATCACTTCGGGCTTTCCTCCCACATTAAGCTGACACGCCGTGATATGACTGGAATACTGTTAAAAGCGGCGTTAAACCCAATCCACTCACTCACTCACTTTGTCAAGGAAGTGAGAGAATGGAACACACATATTCAGTGTCTCAGTACAGTTTGTTTGTTTGTTGTTTAACGCCGCACTCAGCAATATTACAGTATATGACGGCGGTCTGTAAATAATCGAGTCTGAACCAAACAATTCAGTGATTGACAACATGAGCATCGATCCACGCAATTGGGATCGATGACATGCATCAACCAAGTCAGCGAGCCTGACCACCCGATCCCTAAGTCTCCTCTTACGACAAGCATAGTCGCCTTTTACGGCAAGTATTGTTTGCTGAAGACCTATTCTACCCCGGATCTTTACAGTCGTCTCAGTACAGGTAGACGGCAGTGGAGCAAGACACGGCAATGTTTCCAACATGGGCAAGTATGACTGAACCTTCCTCATCCTCTTTACCCGTGACACAGGTTACAGAGTAGGACAGAGGATCAGTTTGCATTGCTGCCAGAATCGTGTCGGCACAGCTCCGCGTAATTACTGACTAAATATGTTATATGAGTGACTAAGGAATACGTGTAACCTTACTCTAACGACCCCAGCCATAACGTGACGATCATAATTAGGTTTGCCGATGGGCGCACACAGCTTGAAGTGCTGTACTGAAGATTCATTCATCGAGCACGACCCTTCATGGTCTTACAGTATGTCTTCCTGGCGTCCTAACAAGCCTTAATGAAGCTGCGTGGACCCTGCTGTCGTCATAACAAGCCTTGATGAAGCCGCGTGGACCCTGCTGTCGTCATAACAAGCCTTAATGAAACTGCGTGGACCCTGCTGTCGTCATAACAAGCCTTGATGAAGCCGGAAGGACCCTGCGGTCGTCATAACAAGCCTTGATGAAGCCGGAAGGACCCTGCTGTCGTCATTACGAGCCTTGATGAAGCCAGAAGGACCCTGCTGTTGTCATAACAAACCTTGCTGAAGCCGGAAGGACCCTGCTGTCGACATAACAAGCCTTGATAAAAGCCGGAAGGACCCTGTTGTCGTCATAACAAGCCTTGATAAAGACGGAAGGACGCTGCTGTCGTCATAACAAGCCTTGATAAAAGCCGGAAGGACCCTGCTGTTGTTATAACAAATCTTGATGAAGCCGCGAAGACCCTGCTGTCGTCATAACAAGCCTTGATAAAGCCGGAAGGACCCTGTTGTCGTCATAACAAGCCTTGATAAAGCCGCGAAGACCCTGCTGTCGTCATAACAAGCCTTGATAAAGCCGCGAGGACCCTGCTGTCGTCATAACAAGCCTTGATAAAGCCGGAAGGACGCTGCTGTCGTCATAACAAGCCTTGATAAAAGCCGGAAGGACCCTGCTGTCGTCATAACAAGCCTTGATAAAGCCGCGAAGACCCTGCTGTCATCATAACAAGCCTTGATAAAGCCGCGAAGACCCTTGCTATCGTCATAACAAGCCTTGATGAAGCCGGAAGGACCCTGCTGTCGTCATAACAAGCCTTGTCGAAGCCGCGTGGGCCATGCT
Organism: Haliotis cracherodii; assembly: GCF_022045235.1. Lineage (NCBI taxonomy): Eukaryota > Metazoa > Mollusca > Gastropoda > Lepetellida > Haliotidae > Haliotis > Haliotis cracherodii. Next base: position 25,262,563 of record NW_027266341.1, on the reverse strand, counting down.
TGAGTCATAAGACGCCGCCAGGGAGCTACTGACACCTTTGTTTGTTAATCATCACTGCGTCTGTATACACATTAACGTCATCATCGGCGGATAAACATCGTCGACGTCAGGAATCGTGGCTACTTCACGTGTGCAGCAACTGCCCCACTCCCTACACAGTGTCAGTTTTGTGATACAGCTCCATGTCGCAGATCTTTACGAAAGATCGGGTTTATTGACACATTTGAACGTGTTGGAGCTTTAAGCCGATTTGACAGTATTCCAGAAAAAAAACACGTGGGGAAAAAAGTTAAGCTCCACCACTTTTCCCATTGATCTCATTCTCCTCTATGTCCAAGATACAACCGATATGAGTATGTATACAAAACGAAAACGCGTTTTTTTTTTTTGTTTTTTTTTTTAAATGATACGATTTCCCTGAACCTGGGTTCCCCCCTTTCAATCCGAGTTGAAACAAACAATCAAAACTGTAGAGGCATTTGACATCACCACTACCAAACAAGGCAAAGACTGTGCTGTCGGCTGGAAAAGCTATGACCTCCGTGCTCAAGGTTGCCGAGTGAGTGAGTATGGTTTTACGCCGCTTTTAACAATATTCTAGCAATACCATGGCCGTGGACACCAGAAATGGGCTTCACACCTTGTACCCATGTCGGGAATCGAACCCGGGTCTTCGGCGTGACGAGCTATCGCTTTAACCACTAGGCTACCCGACCGCCCCTCAAGGGTGCCGAGCGTGTCATCATGGTGTTCTATCTTCCAAAAGGCCAGACTTTGCCAGGGCTACAATCCACGAGTGTGGCTTGCAATTCCTTCAGCAACCACCTCATTCTACTGATCAGGCTCCGTCATTATGACGAAAGGTCGTCCAGTCGGAACCTATTTCGACTCGAACGATGACATCACAGCAACTGTGAAAAAACGTTTTGGACAGTCAAAAGGATTTCTACGAAACTGGGATGAAATCCTTCCGACATCGTTTGCAAAAGTGTGTCAATGTGGAAGGTTGTGTCGAAACTGTTTCAATTGCAATGTCTTTAGGTCAAGTCTTTCTATGTAAACTCTGAATTTAATCAACCCTCGAAAGTCTTTACCACTACAATCAACGTGCACAAGTATAATTTACACAGACCAAGGATCATAATGGGAGAAAATCTTCAATTCGACGCAGCGGATCCTGGACCTAATCATGACAGGCTGATTAGGCGCCCGTGCCTCCAAGGGTTTCTTTTCCTTCGAAGCAACATCAGGTTCCAGGAGATTGACATTAGGTGTACGTTTCAGCCTATTAGCAGTAGGCAATCATACAGACTATGCAATACCCCTTGTAGCCTCATAGTTATGTGTGTAAGTAATGAAGCATATATTCATTAGCCACGTGCTGTGTATTTGATATGAATGTCAGTCCTCACATTTCCAAGTAGTTGTGTGCACCATGGCAGGTTTATCACCTGGGCCTTGTTTCCGAAAGCGATCTTAGTGCTAAGACGATGTTAATGACCATAATGTAACAAGACTAAGATCGTTTTATGAAACGGAAGCCTCAACATAAGAGGATTGTGTTGTTGATTGACCTTTACCTTCAAAGAATGGGTGAGTAGATATACTACTCAAAACAAGTTACAGATCACCCACAATAATAAGGCTGTGTGTTGCAATATCCACCATATGAAAAGATCGGTTGTTCTTTAACTTCTGTTGTGTAGTATATGTAGAAGTTCGGAACAGTATTTGGAAAGCAAGATTTCCTGATACACATGGTCGGGAATACAGGCGCCTCACTGTTCTGATGAAAACGAATAAGGGAACAACACTGGAAGTATGTTTGTAATGAATTGTTTCATTCCGATATTCAATTAAAAAAGTTATCTGAAACATTTTTATACAGCTTTGGTTGGTTGGTTGTTGTATGCCGCACTCAACAATATTCCAGCTATATGACGGCGGTCTGTAAATAATCGAGTCTGGACCAAACAATCCAGTAATTGATATGATCAGCATCGATCCACGCAATTGGGATCGATGACATGCATCAACCAAGTCAGCGAGCCTGACCACCCGATCCCGTTAGTCGCCTTTCACGAGGTCGCCTTTTACGGCAAGTATGGGTTGCTGAAGACCTATTCTACCTCGCGGGTCATTTTATACAGCAGTGAACATCATCCTGCAATATTACCACGTGGTCATTAGGTTTTCAGTATGTCTTTAGACAATAAATATGGACATTAAATATGGAATAAACACGTGAAACTGCTGTGTTTATTGTGGCATAGCCTTATTGCATATCCAAGACATGATAAACTGAGATCGGTTTGTTTAAAATGTTCTATTCTCAAGAAAAAAATGGAATAAGTTTTTACGATTTGTTAGGATCAATATGCTCTGCATGATGGTCAATATCTGTGGTGGTATAAGAAGCACTTCAATTGTATACTTTATGCGTTGGTACACAGCTTGATTGTCTCTTGACTGGCGTCTGTGACGTCACTAACTGAAAGAAGATACAGTGTTTGTTTGCAATCACTCATCTCTAACGTAGCTGATTTATTATATATATGGTTAAAGATAGGCTATTTAATAAACATCCACGTCAAACACACGTAATACAGGTTCAAGACGTCAGACATGGTTCTTTTAAGAACTCGACACGACGTTTTTTCTTATTGTGTGGATAAAAAAGGAATATCTTCTAGTGTGTAATAAAATACAGATAACATATGTTTGTCATGTGTTCTCTAGTAGCAATGCAATGTTGCTTATGGTATTAAGTTGTCACCGACAACGGTTCAAAAGAAGGAGTAACCGAAGTTCTCACAATCTACCGCGAGAGAGTGAGAATGGTTTTATGCTGTTTTTAGACATATTCAAGCAATATTAAATGGGACAACAGAAATAGCAAAGCAGTGCATGCTTACGTTTTTCGCGAACACCTGGTGTCATCATTGATTTTGAACACTATTTAGCCTTTTACGCCCATTGGAATCAGCCTATAGTCAAAATTATTCTCTCAATTTGACGTTATATATTTACATTGTACCATATGGGGAATCGAACCCGGACGTTCGCCGTGTCGAGTTAACATTTTGACTACTAGCTTATATCACGACCCTCTCAATATCTACAGGGGTCATTATGAACAGATACGATGTAGTCTACGTGAGTGTCGGTCATTATTATTTGAATAAATCATTAAGCGCTTATGTCAGTGCTTATATGTTGGAATTTTGTTTTACTAATGATAAAAACGCACATATTTCGGTTTCATAACTCTCAGAGAATATTTGTTTCCAGTGGAATAATTTAAAATCGTGAGAGAAAAATTGCCATACAGAATCATTTTCGAAATGCCAGTCTGCCAGTCAGTGTGGCCTGCCATCTAATTTGATTGAACTGTCAAGTCAACCCCAACCCCACCCAACCCTACCCGGCCCCACCCCCCACTGGCGACCGTTCCCAGGCGCCCGTCCCCAGCCTCAGGAGAGCCTGTTCTGCAGCTTGTCTAAGTGGACACGTCGGATATCCACCGCCCGCATTTGATTGATCAAGGAACATTACCTTAATTAGACCTGACACTTTGCAGATGAAAAGTCTTTCACGGATAAAACAAAATGGTCTAGAGCCGAAGCTGGTTTTAATCTAGGTTAGCTCGTCCTTTGAACAGTTTTACTGGTCAATAAAAAATAAATAACAACTTGGTGCGAGAAGAGGGAAGATTGCATGAGTTGCTTTTCCGAGACCCTACAATCCCCTCAACATCGTAAATTATCCTAACCTCAGCATCAGGGTAACCATTATGCATGGACTCTTATATAGTGGTTCTCATATTTGAGCATGGCGTAACGAAACCATGGATGGCGAGGAAATCAATGCGCCAGGCCTAACGCTTGTTTGAGGAGTACTTCTCTTATATTGCGACATTTCAGCTAAATGCCAAATTTTGAGACGCCAAAGTGACACAGGTGGTAGGTGTGTGAACCGATAAGGTGCTGACAACCCAATACACGGCAAGGAAGTTAACTGACCATAAAATAAAAGTCCAGTTTCCACCCTTGACGAACTAGGCTGGAATTTCCACGCTCGATAGTAGCGCCACCTGTGGCTATTACGAGTTATGTCCCTTCCATGTTCCTCCTATTGACCAATCAGATTCCATCTCACTTGCATTTGCTTCAAAACAAAATGGCAGCGCCCAGTCGAAGATGATCAGCTCGATAATCAAGATCTATATTGTAATAAAACGGTTCTTACATAGCGAAGTGCATCCAATCACTTGAGCACCTTGATTAGTAACATGAAACAATTTGCAAAATATCCGTCGACGCCCATTTGCAAATCCTGCAGTCTACGAAATCTGCACGTTGAAATCCATGTTGTTTACGAATCGGATGTCTTTTGCTAGTTACGCGATTTTTATTGAATTTTGATGCATAGACTGGTTAGTCCAGCCCAAATGTCACTCCATAATTGCAACCTTATTCGGCAATGGGGGAAAGTGGACTTTTATTATGAGTTAACTCCCTTGCCTCGGGAAGATGAATACACGGGGACGAAATTTGATTGGAAACTCACGACAAGCGGATTCTGGGAAAACATAGGGACGAACCTCTGCTGAGATATATAGCATCATGCACCACTGGGCCACCTGTATCTACACTTCAACGGATAAGAGGTGATGTTAAAAAATGTTTGACGGTGTTCAATAGTATTGCTCTTATATAATGACGCGCATGCACGTGTAGATATAAATACTTGTGGACCCGAAGGCGGACTGGCGTTCTACCGAGATCCATCTTCCCGAGGCAAGGGAGTTAACTAAAATCCAGTTCCACCTTTGCGGAACTTACCTGAATTTCTGGGTTCGATCGTAGCGCCACGAGTGATTATACGAGTTATGTCCCTTCTATATCCCTCCTATTGACCAATCAGATTCCTCCTCTGATATCACTTGCATTTGCTTCAAACAAAATGGCGGCGCCCAGTAAAGACGATCTGATCGATAATCAATATCGATATTGCAAACGGGTCTCAATTCGTTAAGTGGATCAAATTATGTGAGCACCTTGATTAAAAGCATGAAAAGATTTGGAAAATACCTTTAAGCAAAGTTGACGGTATACATGTTTTGCAAAGCATGCAATCGACAGAAATCTGTACCGCAGTTTACGAACCGGATGTTGATTTCGTTACAGGATCTTGATTGGACTATGCATATACTCGTTAGTTCATCCAAAATATAACTACATAATTCTAGCCTAGTTCGGCAAGAGTTGAAACTGGACTTTTATATTCAGTTAACTCCATTGCCTCGGGAAGATGACCGCGATCCAGCAACAACTACTTGTGATCGCTGGTTGCCTGGCGCACTGAGCGCCAACCTAGAACCCAGAATAAAGAACTATCGTTGATGCACTTGTTAGTGTAGGAAATATTCAACCACAAAACAAGACTAGAAATTAGGATAACACTATGCATATGTATTGTTATGAGGTCCAAAATTAACCACAAGACTTAAAAGCGATGCTAATATTATGTTTTTGTCTGTTTGTGCAAAAGTCAAAGAAAGTTATGATCAACTGCATCACACCGGTCTTCCGATTCCTCTCAGATGGTTAGGTTTAATGGACGTGTTCGGCTGGATACACCAAGTCGGTGGAACTTCAAGGCAAGCGTTTCAAAATCTAATTCAATTTCTAGCTAACTGAATTTCCAATGATAACTGGCAGTGGAATAACAGGAATTGAATTTGTTGTGAAGCCCTGAACTTATGAACTTTTCCCAAATGATTTGAGATCGTATTTGACTATTCGCGACACGATTCTAGAATCATCGTGACGGCAAACCCTTCTCACTTCTGTCACAGCACAATTGTCTGTATCAAACATCACACAGGATCTAGCCTATACAATAACGTGACAGGAAAACATTAGGGACCGACAATTAAAGATAACAGAGGTCAATATGAAACTGGGTAGGTACATATCTGCATTATATCTGGCTTGCAGGAGATAAGGTATCACACTTCGTATCGATCTGGCTTTACCCTACACAGACACCTATTCTTCACAACCCTACATCGTTTACAGGAGCAATCGGTTTTACCGCAGATAGTTCCACCGATTCCCCGATCTTCAGACAGTCGCTCATTCCACGAGACCATGCAGGTGGTCGTAACCGATGAGAACCCGACTGAGTACGAACAATACACAAACAGACAGACATTAAGTATTGATATTCATCCTGTCAGCTATAAATTGATAACTAAATTATCTCCCGAAATATCCAGGTTTGGAAAACCTGATCCTTGAACATGTGGAGATGCTCCACCACGGCAGCCTTAACAGCCGTAACTGGTTCTTTCAACCTGTAGGGTAAGAATGGATTGAGGGTATCATCATCGTCGTCGTCATCATCATCATCATCATCGTCGTCGTCGTCGTCGTCTTTTTCTTCTTCTTCTTCTTCATCATCACCATCATCATCGTCTTTTTCTTTTTCTTCATCATCATTTTCATCATCATCATCATCATCATCATCATCATCTTTTTCTTCTTCTTCATCATCATCATCATCATTTTCTTCTTCATCATCATCATCATCATCTTTATTTCAACATGAATGTAGGCGATCGGTATACAGTTTGCTATACAGTGCAGACAACATGCAGTCTTTGGGTTACGCATTAACACTATTAGTATTTAATATTTAATCAGGGCTGTTGGGCGCAGGTTCCACTGATGTTTGCCACTCAGGTGCAACCCATGAGACGAACATGGATCACGAACTACACACGAACAGCCAGACAATAAGTTCAAACTGACCCTGACCTGACCCACGATTCAGTTATGATTCGTGACAAATGAACTGTAGCCCTGGAAATACATCAGCAGGTTGGAATTGATTTGAATAAATAAATAAAGAAAAACAGTGTACAATAAAAAAGTACAAATGTTTGCTGATGTATAACGTGATCTTGTGACTGATAAAAAACTGCAAAATGTGAATCCTAAAATACAACAATGTACGTCATTAGGAGATAAAATTACACATTGAATTATTTATAATTTCTATAAATATGACAAAATAAACATTGTCTGAAACAGGATTAAATATATACAAATAGAAAGAACAATAAGCACTTCTAAATTTGTCCAAGCATTCCCCAACAGTGTTAGAGAAAAAAGTCATTTTTACTTAGTAGCACATTGTATTTCACCACGCTAAATTTAACTTTTGAAACCTCACGCTGTACGTTCGGTTCCAAATGTACAGGTAACTTAGCTCTGCATTGAAAACACAGTAGGTTGATCTCCTCAACAGAGATACAAACAGTTGAGAACAGATAACATCTAGGTTAACAAGAATCAAGCTTGATATTAACTACCAGAACATTTCCGGGCCTAAAAGGCAACATAGTACTGAATGTTATTAGAAAGGATAATTAAAATACAGTGATTTTCTGATTTCTCTGAATCACTGATTCTGAGGAAGAACATCATACGTTTTCTTGCTCAGAATTTGTTTGATCAAGGTTAAAACATTCAAGGCGTCAGTAAAGCTTTCAAAGGAGGACACTTCCAAATTTGACGCATCGGTGACAAAAATGATGTCCGATGAAATTCCCTATTTTGACTTGTGCCATATGTTCCCGTGTTTTTTCAGGTGAACAATTGACTTGCCTCTGCATGTGTTTGTGACTTGTGCCTCCGGTGGGGCAGGACACGCTCACCTTTTCCGAACACTTGGTATCATTACTGTTTGATAGTGATTCATAAACACATGCTCATCATATAGTCGGAATCGTACAATCTTTCGATTGGATATGGAAAGGGTTTTGTCGCTTTATTAATGTAACTTCAGGAAGTATTCGGTTTCCACATAAACAATTTTACTGCTTCCACCTGTAAATAATACATCACATTCTATCAGTATGTCTGGCACATGCGGTCTTTATGGTCCATGATGACGTCATTAAATGTTCCAAGGATGCATATATACGACAGGGTGTTGTGAATGTAGCCTTCCAGCGATGTGTGAGCAAACGAACTGTCAACATAACTCCATGCCCCATATGGTGAAGGAGTGAGACGTCATGATGCAGGTTTGAGACGTCTTGATGTAGGGTATAGACATCATGATGCAGGGGTGAGACATCATGATGCAGGGGTGAGACGTCATGATGCAGGGTTGAGACGTCATGATGCAGGGGTGAGACGTCATAAAGCTTGTTGAGACGGCTTGATGTAGGGTTGAGACGTCATGATGCAGGGTTGAGACGTCATGATGCAGCGGTAAGACGTCATGGTGCAGGGATGAGACGTCATGATGCAGGGGTGAGACATCATGATGCAGGGTTGAGACGTCATGATGCAGGGGTGAGACGTCATGATGCAGGGTGAGACGTCATGATGCAGGTTGAGACGTCATGATGCAGGGGTGAGACATCATGATGCAGGGGTGAGACGTCTTGATGTAGGGTTGAGACGTCATGATTTGGAATTGAGACGTCATGATGCAGGTTTGAGACGTCATGATGCAGGTTTGAGACGTCATGGTCCAGGATTGAGACGTCATGATATAGGGTTGAGACGTCATGATGCAGGGATGAGACGTCATGATGCAGGGATAAGACGTCATGATGCAGGGTTGAGACGTCATGATGCAGGGTTGAGACGTCATGATGCAAGGGTGAGACGTCTTGATGCAGGGGTGAGACGTCATGATGCAGGGGTGAGACGTCTTGATGCAGGGTTGAGACGTCTTGATGTAGGGTTGAGACGTCATTATGAAGGGCTCGGACGGACCTGCGGCTGGTATATCTTTCGTGAAATATATAGATTCCAGGACTGGGGTTGGTGGTAAACATATTATAAAAATCAAATAAAAGTAGAAACTGATTATAAATAATTTAGTTCTTCATTCAACAACAAACAAATCACAAAAACAAACCTCCCAAAATATATCGCTTGTATGGCATACACGTTTATGACTAAATTGGACTTTAAGTCGCTCCATAGATTTTCATCACAACACAACTGTGACCTATTTAAAATATTCAAAATGATCAAGATGTAAATTATAAATATTTAATGAACACAGTCAATAAGTCAATAAATGACTTGTTACAGAAGCTGTTCACATCTTGTCTATATTCATGTCTAACAGTCTATGTTAAGACACAGTTTGCATGCCAGCAAAATATATGTACTGTAAAATGTTATTGTAAGAATATATTAAGTAATATATTTAGGGGGCGATCGGGTAGCCTAGTGGTTAAAACGCTTGCTCGTAACGCCGAAGACCCGGGTTCGATTCCCGACATGGGTACAATGTGTGAAGCCCTTTTTGGTGTCCCCCGCAGTGATATTGCTGGAATATTGCTAAAACCAAACTCACTCACTCACTAATAAATTAAGGCACCCAAAGTAAAGAAACGAATGACTACTTCAGCATGATGTGCGATGATACTGAGAACCCAACCGTATGGCACTAGTAAGGCATAGTCACGTTGTTGTCCTCCGCGAGCTGCCTTCAGACACGGACAAGGACTCTCCATCTGTTCAGCGACAGTGAGTGAGTGAGTGAGTATGGTTTTACGCCGCTTTTAGCAATATTCAAGCAACATCACGGCGGAGGACACCAGAAATGGGCTTCACACAATGTACCCATGTCGGGAATCGAACCCGGGTCTTCGGCGTGACGAGCGAACGCTTTAACCACTAGGCTACCCGACCGCCCCTTAGCGACAGTGGATCCCTGCACTCTAATATGACAGATTAGAGCAAATCATTTCTTCACACAAAAAGCCAGAAATAACCAGTTGCATTAATATGAATCATAGAGTTGAATAAACAGTAACACATGGATTTTGTTACCATGGTCACAAGAGTTCCTTGATCCAAAATAAATGCTTTGTTAGGATCTGTCAAAGTAATCTGTGCATTCCTCGGGGGTCCAGAGGGACACATCTTGTAGATAGCAGACCAAAGATATAATGATAATAAAGGAACTACAAGAAGGGGAGAATATTGGTAAGACGATAATTCGATTAAACAGCCTAGTATGTTAACAAATTGTAAGAACTAATATACAGACATACAGACAGACAGACAGACAGACAGACAGACAGACAGACATGTTTATTCAGTAAAAGGCCAATGGCCCAAAATACAGACATGTGAGCATGACATTTACAGGGCACAGATTTATCATTAATTATTTTGTGAGCATAATATAAGAATTTACAAACTAGAAATAATGTTTGCTCATTATAATTACTAAGAATATTTATTACATGAGAATTACTGTAATGAGTAGGCATAGGAAGATTAACAAGGTATTTTTGTCTTAGGGTAGAATATAAATTACAATTAAAGAGTACATGGAATTCATCCTCAATGACATTAACTCCCTTACTACTACAGTAGTTACAGAATCTGAGTGAACGGTCTGTTTTACTATATCTGCCAGTTTCTAAAGCTATTTTAAAATCTGAACATCTGAATTTAGTAAAAACAATTCTTAAATGGGTAGGGTAATATATATAAATATGTGTACTGTTTGAATATCGACTTAATTATCTTAAAATATAAGGTGACATTCGACATTAAATTTGTTTGTATGTTGTTTAACGCCGCACCAAGGAATATTTCAGCTATATGGCGTCGATCTGTTAAAAATCGAATCTGGATCAGGCAATCCAGTGATTGACATCATGGGCATCGATCTACACACCTGGGATACGATGACATGCAATAACCAAGTCAGCGAGCCTGACCACCTGATCCCGTTAGTCGCCTCATACGACAAGCGTAGTCGCCTCTTATAGCAAAAGCATAGATTGATGAAGACCTATTCTCTACCATCTACACGGGTCGTTTTTCACAATACATTATATACATTACATCCAAAAATGGTATTAGCTCTTTTCTATCATGAAGATACATTAAAGGTTGTTCTCATTTGTTACCAGAAGTCTGGATGTGAAATATAAAAAGCAACTTGAAATGTTCGAAGCTCTTATCTGGCGTTTTCACAACGTGAATCTATACGCTACAAAATGACAGTTTTATACATATTTCATACTACTGAGAGTAGAACCCATTATCCGTGAACTCACTAAATACAAAACTGCACGGGTACGTGAGGTGAGGTGAAATCGGGTTTAATTTAACGTCGCGTCCAAGATTATTGCACATATATAGCGACGTGCATGCACGTGTTTCACGTGTGTGTGTGTGTGTGTGTGTGTACGTGTGTGTGTGTGTGTGTGTGTGTGTGTGTGTGTGTGTGTGTGTGTGTGTGTGTGTGGCTGCTTGTACTAGTCCGGACTGGTGCCGATTTATGGTGCTAGCACACTGAGATACAATGGCGCAGTTTAACATGAATACCCCACTCAGACACAGTATACTGACTCCGAGCCGACCAGTCCTTGTTTTAGCCCCTTAATGCCGAGTGCCAGACAGGGTAACATCAAGTAGAATCTTTTAACGTTTTTTGGTATGACGCGGCCGCCTGGGCAGGACATCGTGGCATTCAGGCGTTGTTGTAAACGTCTTTATATGCACTAATTTTTCTATCGACCGCGGGTCACTGTCCGCATTAGCACAATACCCAGAGGTAATACTAGTCGAATGACGGACACAGCTTTGTTGTCTTTGTGATACACACAACACGAAAATCACTAGACAGATAACAAAAAAAGCACTAACCCAATTTTCCAAATCGGATCATTTCCACAATAGCATAGAAATTCCAACTCCTATTTCAAAAGGCCTCCTTCAGTTACTTATTATGTGAATGAACTTTATCGAACTATTTAACATTGATTTTGAATTTCGCTTTATTCACACAAGGGTCTTATGGATTTTTTTATGGTTATATTTTGTGCTGATGCATGTTATCATAATCGGTATTGTTTCCTTAATCGTCAATGTTGACAGATGAAAATAGCGCAAGACACTTCCGATATTATCAGGTAATTCTATACACCATGGCTCTCCAAGGAATATTTCAACAATATCATCTATTATGTTAAAGTTGAATACACATTCGGATAAGAAAGACCCGGAGTTCATTAACCACAAAAAATGTAGGACGAATAGTTGTAATGCGCCCTTGTATCCCCCCATGCATACTGACGGGCGTCTTTACTCATCGGAGGAATAGCAACTCTAGTTGACCTTCCTCATTTAATGGACGCCCCAAAGACAGGGATCCTGTAGACTCGAATGAGTTTATTTGAACCTGGTATTTCAATGAATATATAAATACCACAGTCTGTTTTTACGAACTTAGAGAAAGGTTATTTATCATAGGAGGTTGGGCTGGAGGGTTTTGTCTTGGGACTGTATCATATTGCGCTGACCTCCTCATTTTATGTTACCTATTTTTCATGCTCCACTCAAATTCCTGCAACTTTTCTTATGCACCCCAGCCCCCTTTCCCTATAATAAATGAACAGGAAAAGTCCCTAAATAATGCTGAAAAATTAGAACTGGCATTTCAGCACCCCGCCCCTACCCCATAAATCACACCGCCTCCACCAGATCCAAATCCCCCTAACGTAAATTACCAGGCCCTGAAGTATTGCTGAAAGAATATGGTTATTACTTCCTACGCTTATTGCTTTTGTTTTACCCGGCCAGACGCTAACAGGTTAAGCTGCCCCTCTTATTCGGTAATAACCTGCTTCCAGTATGACCTGCTGGGCGGAGGCGCTGTAATGTCAACAAAAAGAAGCTAGCTGTAATAGATGGAGATAAGAGGTGAATGGGTCTCTTCCTAATACAAGAGGAAGCAATTTCGTGTATGCACATAATTGGACAGAGGTGTAGGGAAGTCAGGGATCGCGGTATATTAGGCTTACGTCAAGTGTTATTATAGCGCATGTGTCTGATCTGGAGTAAAAGGTTTGGTTACTTCCTCACTGATAACATCTGATAACATCTATGTAATTCTGGGGTGAGAAATTTAGTCAAGAGTGAGTGAGTGAGTGAGTTTGATTTTACGCCGCTTTTAGCAATATTCCAGTAATATCACAGCGGGGGACACCAGAAATGGGCTTCACGCATTGTACTCATGTCGGGAATCGAACCCGGGTCTTCAGCGTGAAGAACGAACGCTTTAACCACCAGGCTACCCGACCGCCCCAATTTAGGTAAGAAGTAGGCTTCCCCAATTATGTTCCCTTTGCTGCTGATCTGTTTCTTTCTACGTATGAATCAAAATTTCGACTGGCATTGGATAAAGGTAATTGGTAACAAGTTAATTTTGCCAAGCAGTTTAACTTAAGCATCAGGTACATGCATATCGATGATCTGATATTCTTCAATAACCCTCAAACAGGCAATTCCCTTCCAGTGATTTACCCACTTGAACTGGCAATAAGGAGTCCAGTGAGATCTGTTTTATGTTTAGATCTATGCATAAAGATTCAGAGTGACAACACTACTCAAGACTGTACGACAACAGGGGTGACTTCATTTTCCCAATAGTCAACTTTCCCTTTAGGCTCAGCAATATACAGCCTTTGAATGAATGAATAAATGATTGAATGAATGAATGAATGAATGAATGAATGAATGAATGAATGAAAGTCTTTATATCCTCCCGATAATTCTGAAGATTCTCAGAACATCAGAATAAATAATTGAATAACAAAAAAATGAAACATATATATCAATGTTCTGCATATATGCAGGCTATAAACAGTGAGAAATATTAATAATTACCTCACGTTGTTTAGGATACTTTTCATTTTATACAAATACTTTGAAAATGCTGTAATAATAAATAACCACGTTATTTCAATGTCAATGTCATTGTTATCTGCACCACGAAAACATGCTAACATATCATAGTCCTCCATCATCTCTATTTTAACATACATTTCAAGGTTGTCAATTAGAGTGGAAAAGAATACACCTCTTTCTGAAAGTGTACATTCACAGTTTAAGAAGACTTGGTGATAATAATCATCAGCAAAAGTATTACATTTTGTACATTCCTCAGATATTTTGCTTCTGGATCCAATCCTAATTACATACTGTATTTCTTCTCTCAATTCTGGATATAACATTACAATGCTGTATAACACATGAGGAGTAAGTGTTGTGTGCACTTTAGAATATCGAAACGGGTCAGTTCTACATGATAATTTATATTTCCAGAGTCTTCCTCGTAGGAAGTTATTTTAATTAATACAATCTCTCTCCACTTGTACTTCATGGGGAAATTCACCTGTGCAAACGTATAGAAATACATGATGAAGTAGGGTATGTTTCTCAGCTGTTGAAAGTAACAGCTCTCTTCAATATTTAATTTAAGAGAAAGATTACTTTGTAGAACAACACCTGCATGTTTTAGATTATCAAACACAGGTATGTCATAATCTCCAAAGTGATAAGCATGCGTACACAATAATTCCTTCTTTTTATGAAACACAACAACTCATGCTCAAAGGTTGTTTGATCAAGGTTACAACATTAAAGGCCTCAGTAAAATCCCAAAGAGGGAAAACCCAACGAGTGCTGGTTAGGTGCCAGCACAAATATTTTAGGTGAGTATTACACTCAAAGGTTGTTTGAGCAAGGTTACAACATTAAAGGCCAACGTACTCAGCGATCCAGTTAGCACTATCTTGAGCTATATCACGGACCAGACCAACCAGTGACTGATGGTGACAGCAACGTCGGGGCAGGCAAATCAAATGACCACCCGATCCCCTATAGTCGCATCTCAGGTAGCGGGGACTAATTCTAACCCAGCTTCACGAGAAAATATGTATACAATAACCTGGCGCTCGTTCTAACTAAGTAACGAAGCCACTCAAGTACATGTAATGATTGTCCACGTACGTTTTAGCATTGACTGAAGGACTGTCTGCTGGCATCTATTTAACAGTGATTCATAAACACATGGTCATGATATAGTCGGAATCGTACACTGGATTTACACTGGAGATTTCTAATGATCATGGGAATGGTTTTGTTGATTTTATTTCTATGTCCATATAAATTAAATAGTAAAATAAATGAAAAGTGCATTGTTTGTAGACTGTTTTGCTACATTTACTTAATGTCATTATGTACCCACTTAGACGATGAAAGTATTCAGTATTGTTCGTTCAAATAATTCAAGGTATGCTTAAGGTGCTTGAGGTATAGAGGGATGGAGTCTGTTTCAGGTTCTGTATCTTTAGGACTGGGTGCTTCCAGGAATGGCATTTCTTCTCGTGTTCCTTTTGTCATAGAAGAATTGCATGAAAAGATAATCTGAAACGAATGAGTCTTTATGACATGAACTCATCTATCAGTTCGATTAACATATTCCATTAGTAATGACCGAATAGTAACGCCCACACCATTGTTCATTTATCACAATGCTGAAGTTAGAATTGTGAATAAGGTACAGTAAGGTTTGTATACTTACATGTATTTGTACAATTGTCTTCCAGTGGACTGGTGATTCGTCTACCATTTAATATAATACCATAGTGAGAGTTAGTGAGTATGGTGTTACGGCGCTTGTAGCAATACGCCAGCGATATCACGGCGCGGGACACCAGAAATGGGCTTCACACATTGTACCCATGTGGGTAATCGAACCCGGGTCTTCGGCGTGACGAACGAACGCTTTAACCACTAGTGTACTCGACCGTCCCTAATGCCAAGGTGTACCATGGTATTACACTTTTCGTGTCATAATAGCATCGTTTGGATCAAATAGTCCGAAATACGACCCACCCTACAGCCCAGACTTAGCCCCCAGTGACTATTTCCTGTTCCGGTGAATGAAATCTGCCCTACGTGGAAGACCCTTCCAGGATGACGAGGACATAAAGGCTGCCACAGAGGCGTGGTTAAATCTGCGGATTTCTATAAAAGTGGTATCAAAAGCTTGAAGGACAAATGGAACAAGTGTATTGAGGTGAATAGGGATTACATTGAAAAATAAAAGTGCAAAAGATATTTAGCGACTTGGTCTATAATGAAGTTACAAAACTTATTGAACTCCTCTCGTAGGTCTACCAGTTTTCACACTGATATCTTAGTCAAAGAATGAAAGAGCAAATCGTTGCACTGATAGGTTTGGCTTATAAAAGCAGGTGAACAAACAAACAAATATTCTAATCGATTCTTAATATCTGCTCAGGTTTAAAAATACCTGTTAATGGCATCTGGCTGTTTGTTATTGTCTGGTATCAAAAGAATCTGTCTGTGACATTTAAGGTTATTACCATGCACCAACATATGCACTGAGGGCTTCACTATACACAGTCAATGTCGGTTCAGAGGCAGAGTGTTCGTAACACTTCCGACCACACTTCAATGGCGTGCCGGAAATTCAGAAAAGGTCAGAAAGAACAACGAAACTGTTACCGTACTGCTTGCTTTACTTTTTCTGAACAGCAAATAAAAATAGACATTTTTCGATTACCACTTTAATTTACATTTTAGCTTAGAGATATTCGCCGTGGGGGAGTTTAGTAACAGGAACTGCATTTTTATAGTTTGGGAAAAGCAAATGGAATATATTCAAGTTACTGCTACAGCACGACGTCAATGTCTTGCTTAGGTTAACCGATGGTGGACAGCATGAGCAAAGGTCCACGTCTTCGAGGTACAATGATAAACAGGACAAACATTGCAATTGCAACCAGATAGCATGCCCCAGAAATCCCACGAGGTACATTTGTACAAAACTTCTATTCTTATAAAAATAAAAGCTAAACACACAAAAAAAACCCAAAAAAATACATTCCCATGATCATAAATATAAATTGTCAATTCAAAAGAACAACGATAAACAATAAACCAGGGTTTAAAGGGCAACCCATATGTATGCACTCTTCATCTGCTTACATTGGATCCTCTGGCCGTTGACGTGGCAAACAAATGAAACGGATATGGTTCAGTCCAAGACTCATAATAAAGGCGAAAGGATTCAAACACACATGTATCATCGGGTGGTCAGGCTCGCTGACTTGGTTGATACATGTCATCGATCCCAATTGCGTGGATCGATGCTTATGATGTCAATCACTGGATTGTCTTGTCCAGACTCGATTATTTTACAGACCGCCGTCATAAAGCTGGAGCTTTGCTGAGTGCGGCGTTAAACAACAAACCATCCAACCATCCATGGCTCCAAAAAGAAACAAGTCTCTGTTCAGATACGGCTCCAGATTGACCGCAGTCCGTGTACTGTATTAGACGTTGGAGGTCTGGTGCACTTATCTATCTAGAAGAGAGAAAACTACCAACATCTGAGATTGCATGTTAGGGAATATTCAACTAGAAACCGAAACATCTTACATTGCTGTGTATTTTCTCAGGATTAGAGTAGAAATGGAATGACACTATGCATATAAATTGTACTCTGATCCAAAACTGATAATAAGAATATAAAGGTTATTGTTTTTTCTGTTTGTCCATTGGTCAAAGAGAATTTAGTTCAGCAGCATCAACGACTCCCAATACACTGAGTCGGTGGAACTTCAAGAGAAGCGTTTCAAAATCTGATTCAATTACAAACTGACTGAAGTTCCAATGACAACTGGCATTAGATTAACAGGAATTAAATTTGTTGTGAAGCCCTGAACTTATGAACTTTTCCCAAATGATTTGATAACGTGTTTGACTATTCACGACACGATTCTAGAATCATCGTGCGGTAAACCCTTCTCACTTCTGTCACAGCACAATTGTCTGTATCAAACATTACACAGCAGGATCTAGCCTATACAATAACGTGACAGGAAAACATTTCTGACGGACAAACAAAGGAAAGAGAGACCAGTATGACCCATCTAAATGCTCTGAGCATGGCTAAGTACATGTCGGCATTGTATCTGACGTGCAGGATAGATGGTATCACACATAGAATCGATTTGGACGACGCTATATACAGATATCTATTGTTCACATCACGGCAGCCTTTACGAGTAAGTTTGGAAGAAAGTTGTATATACGTATTTCAGTACTTCTGTTGTTTTAGACTTCGTCACGGTGACGCGTGTCTCACATGCTTCCCAATCTGGTGTGACCGATAAGAACCCGAATGAGTACGAACTGCACACCAGCAGCCAGACATTAAGTACGTTCACCAATCCGCTATAAATTGATGACAACTAAATTTTCCCCCTAAATACCTACCGACGGATCCAATGAGGATTTGTGCAGGCCAAGGTCGTATGGAATGAGTACTGTTGAACACCTAGTGTCATCACTTGGTTGTCTGGTTTAATATCAGGCCCCTCCGTAGCATGGAATGAGTACTGCTGAACACGTGGTGTCATCACTTGGTTGTCTGGTTTGATAACAGACCCAATCGTCGCATGGAATGAGTACTGTTGAACACCTGGTGTCATCACTTGGTTGTCTGGTTTGTTTACAGGCCAAGGTCGTATGGAATGAGTACTGTTGAACACCTGGTGTCATCACTTGGTTGTCTGGTTTGTTAACAGATCAAGGTCGTGTGGAAGGAACACTGTTGAACACCTGGTGTCATCACTTGGTTGTCTGGTTTGTTTACAGGCCAAGGTCGCATGGAATGAGTACTGTTGAACACCTGGTGTCGTCACTTGGTTGTCTGGTTTGATAACAGGCCCATCCGTCGCATGGAATGAGTACTGTTGAACACCTGGTGTCATCACTTGGTTGTCTGGTTTGTTTTCAGGCCAAGGTCGCATGGAATGAGTACTGTTGAACACCTGGTGTCATCACTTGGTTGTCTGGTTCGTTTACAGACCAAGGTCGCATGGAATGAGTACTGTTGAACACCTGGTGTCATCACTTGGTTGTCTGGTTCGTTTACAGACCAAGGTCGCATGGAATGAGTACTGTTGAACACCTGGTGTCATCACTTGGTTGTCTGGTTCGTTTACAGACCAAGGTCGCATGGAATGAGTACTGTTGAACACCCGGTGTCATCACTTGATTGTCTGGTTTGTTTACAGACCAAGGTCGCATGGAATGAGTACTGTTGAACACCTGGTGTCATCACTTGGTTGTCTGGTTTGTTTACAGGCCAAGGTCGTATGGAATGAGTACTGTTGAACACCTGGTGTCATCACTTGGTTGTCTGGTTTGTTAACAGATCAAGGTCGTGTGGAAGGAACACTGTTGAACACCTGGTGTCATCACTTGGTTGTCTGGTTTGTTTACAGGCCAAGGTCGCATGGAATGAGTACTGTTGAACACCTGGTGTCGTCACTTGGTTGTCTGGTTTGATAACAGGCCCATCCGTCGCATGGAATGAGTACTGTTGAACACCTGGTGTCATCACTTGGTTGTCTGGTTTGTTTTCAGGCCAAGGTCGCATGGAATGAGTACTGTTGAACACCTGGTGTCATCACTTGGTTGTCTGGTTCGTTTACAGACCAAGGTCGCATGGAATGAGTACTGTTGAACACCTGGTGTCATCACTTGGTTGTCTGGTTCGTTTACAGACCAAGGTCGCATGGAATGAGTACTGTTGAACACCTGGTGTCATCACTTGGTTGTCTGGTTCGTTTACAGACCAAGGTCGCATGGAATGAGTACTGTTGAACACCCGGTGTCATCACTTGATTGTCTGGTTTGTTTACAGACCAAGGTCGCATGGAATGAGTACTGTTGAACACCTGGTGTCATCACTTGGTTGTCTGGTTCGTTTACAGACCAAGGTCGCATGGAAGGAACACTGTTGAACACCTGGTGTCATCACTTGGTTGTCTGGTTTGGTAACAGACCCAATCGTCGCATAGAATGAGTACTGTTGAACACCTGGTGTCATCACTTGGTTGTCTGGTTTGATAACAGACCCAATCGTCGCATAGAATGAGTACTGTTGAACACCTTGTGTCATCACTTGGTTGTCTGGTTCGTTTACAGGCCAAAGTCGTATGGAATGAGTACTGTTGAACACCTGGTGTCATCACTTGCTTGTCTGGTTTGTTTACAGACCAAGGTCGCATGGAAGGAACACTGTTGAACACCTGGTGTCATCACTTGGTTGCCTGGTCTGTTTACAGACCAAGGTCGCATGGAAGAAACACTGTTGAACACCTGGTGTCATCACTTGGTTGCCTGGTCTGTTTACAGACCGCCGTCACACGGCAGTTCTGTTGCGCGGCGTCAGGCAAATTGCAAATTGTGTAAGTGATGGATGCTACCCTTTCCCCAAACATCTGGTGTCATCACCTAATTTCATTGATACATTCATAATTGTCACCGCTTCCTGTCGACAGATAACAGAAATTGGATATTCTCCGGTGTTGACGTTTTATATTTATTTAGTTGAGATGACAATTCGATAACTAAATGCATGAACATAATACAGGTGTTGCGCTAATGTGTGACGATGGCTTGTGACGGCAATTCAAACTGCCAGGTGTTCATACTTATATATGACAATGTTTGTCATTTTCAGAGAGAAACATATTAGCATATTAATTAAATTTTTCTATATTCACTGGTGCAAACTTTAAGTTTAATAAGTACATACTGAAAGAATATAAAAACGTCAATGCAAGAGAATAACCAGTCTTGATAACCCGACGAACGAGATTCCATTTCGGCGTAACTATGTACAAGGGCTAGTGGAAGAGCTCTAAGTCTGACTAACTTTCACTAACTTTCAACTATGGGCCATAACAAGTGAACTAGACAATGTAGTATACTGTATCTGAGTGGGGTATTCATGTTAAACTGAGGCATGGTGTCTCAGTGAATTAGCACTATAAAATTGGCATCACTCCGGACTAGTACAAGAAGCCACACACACACAGACAGACAGACAGACAGACACACACAAACACACACACACACACACACACACACACACACACACACACACACACACACACACAGACACACACACTCACACATGCATGGACGTCACTATAAAAGTACAATAATAATAAGTACGACGTTAACCCCCATTTCACCTCACCTCATGTAGGTAGACGAAGTGCTTACGCGTTTGTTTATGAATGTTCCTGCTGCGTTCACCATTTTCACCCGTAAATATTACACAATGTTATGTCGGTATACCTGCCATGAGCGTCTTAATGTCCGCGAGAACGTGCAGACTGAGGTGTCCCTAAATGCTCCAGGGATCAATGTATCACTAGGAATGAAGCATTTCAACAGATCGGGATGTTAATAGAATGAACGGCAATCATTCATGAGGTAGAATTTAGACGCTGTAATTCCTCGCAATATAAAAAACAGCGATGCATCTGTAATAAACAAAAACTGTAAATTACCTTTGGAAATAAACCGGAAGATTTAAAACATATACCACAACGATGAAATGTAAGTATAAGATCTAGAGGGAAAAGAGAACTAAAACAGACGAAAATGACAAGAGTGACATAAGACAGATGACGTCTCTCTCTCTCTCTCTCTCTCTCTCTCTCTCTCTCTCTCTCTCTCTCTCTCCCCTCTCTCTCTCTCCCCTCTCTCTCTCCCCTCTTTCTCTCTCTCTCTCTCTCTCTCTCTCTCTCATGACCCTTATGTCTGATCATAAGCTCTGTTATCAAATAACCTTTGGCACATTCCATAAAGTTTCTCCAGGACTGATTACGTATATCTAATTAAGAATTGAATACGTTCTGTCAGCACCTCATTACAATATTCAGTTTGATCTGGATGTAATAATAAAAGACAATAACGATATTAAATGAATATGATTACTCACATTAAATATTTACTTTGGGGGCTAACACATAATGGTGTATGATGATGTAAAGGTCGAATGAATTTATGATTTTTTGAAAGCAGATTTTTGCCAGCACCATGCAAAATTAATTAATACTCAATCCAGAAACTGCCGTCTGCTTTCTTGCAATCTGGTCCTATTTGAGCAGATGTAGCCAGAGTCCATTGCGCGCTAAATCAATCCAGGGCCTGACTGGTAATCCAACCTCACGGCGTGATGGTGAAAGCCACAGCCGTCACGAAGTTGTCCCCCTTCAGAGGTCCATCCAGACATGGACAAACACTCACCATCTGTTCGGCCCTTCATCAGTGAACTCCAGTACTCTAACATGACCCATTATGACAAGGAATTCCTATCTTTACACGACAAACCAGGAATAACCATATCAACATTATGTCCAAGTACCGAGTCAACACTAACATAAGGATTCTGTTGCCAAGGTGACAGAAAGGTTCCTTCAACCAAAATAAATGCTATATTTGTTTCTGTCAGATATGAAACGTCAACACAGATGCTAAGAAGTCTCGATTATCTGCCGAAGCAGATTCCATTGGAGGTAACAGGCAAAATAGTGATGAAAATTATATGATGGATCAATGAAAATCAGTGATGACACCAGGGGCTTGAGAAAGGGGTATGTACGCCTTGTTTGGTAGCACGCGTCACTCACACGATATGTGTATATGATTAAAAGTTACACAAGTAATGTGAGGTGAGGTAAAGCGTGCGTGTGCGTGCGTGTGCGTGTGCGTGTGCGTGTTCGTGTGCGTGTGTTTGTGTGCGTGTGTGTGTGTGGCTGGTTGTACTAGTCCGGACTAATGCCGAACTTACAGCACTAACCGATGGAGAAACCATGCCGCAGGTTAACATGAATGCCCTATTAAGACATTGTATAGTAACTTCAAGCCGACCAGTCCTTATTTTAGCCCTTTAATTATAGCAAGGCAAGGTAACAAGTACCATCTTTCAACGTCTTTTGGTGTTATGCGACCGGTAATTTAACCCCGGCCTTCCGTTCTCCAGGCAGACGATCTACCTCTAGACCACGGAGGCGGTCACACAAGTAATGTGTGTATGGTAATTAAGTAAGTTAGTATTCATTTAGAACGACAAAATCGGCAATCAATAACGGACCACATTTCTATATACAGTGTACTAGACGACACGGGCACCTGAAAATTGGAGGCACTGTTACCATTATTAAGTCAGCCAGATTTAGACCTGGGGTCATTTCTGGTTTCTGAATATTGACAAAATATCTCAAAAATATGAAGTGAAAATTGATTCTAAGTGTAATTTAATACCAAATGATTGCACAGAATGTTTCTCGGTCAAAAGCTGAATTTATACCACAATCTATTTTACATTTTTAAATCTTGTGCATTTGGGAACGTACATGTTTGGCCCTGGTTCCAAGATCAAATTACACAAGGATTGGTCAGAAAGCATGTTCAGTATCTGCAAATCATCCAATTCTTTCAAATATGCTGTGGAAACCGATACTGAGAATGATTCCAAATATTACCACACACAATATACGTCCATAACAATTTAACACTGACCATTTTATGACAGTTTTGAAGGCAATACTCCAATTTTTTGCAATTATTCTTTAATGCATGTGTGTCAGCAAAGACTTATGGTGTTAGCATCTAGTAAACTGGGCCATTGTCCCGTTTGCAAATAAATTTGTGATTCCTCGAAGTATTAACTCAACTGTAATGCCCAAGATATATTTGATTTTAGTTTTTGGTTTGTTGTTTAACGACGCACTCAGCAATATTCCACCTATATGACGGCGGTCTGTAAATAATCCAGTCTGGACCAGACTGATTGATATCATGAGCATCGATCCACGCAATTGGGATCGATGACATGCATCAACCAAGTCAGCGAGCCAGACCACCCGATCCCGTTAGTCGCCTTTTACGACAAGCATAGTCACCTTTTACGGGAAGCGTTGGTTGCTGAAGACCTATTCTATCCCGGAATCTTCACGGGTCTATATTTGATTTTAATCAATGTCATTTGTTTTTTTCACCATTATGTATACAATGTACGTCGTCATGACTCCTTGTAAAATGTTTGAAAGCCCCCCTTTCACCTTAATTATATTGAATGAATCTCTGAAGAGAAACTCCACTAAATAACTGTTACACAAATATCCGATCCTGTGATGAGTATGAATTATTTTGGGATGACTAAATGTTTGTGAAATCACTTAATACAAAACAGGCAGTGCATAGCATCATTCGTTGCATTCAGAAGTACACTGCGGGTCGCTGCCCTCAATTGCACAATATCCAGCTGTAATATTAGCCGAGCCCCTTAACAGCTTTAGGATACGAGGAACACGAAAACCATTGGACAGATAGTAAATTAAATAAAACCACTGACGCCACTTTGCAAAGCCGATTACTTCCACAAAAGCATAAAGTAAACTCCAATTTCAAACGACCCTCCTGTATCAAGTAAATGTAGTTTACATATATATTAGCATTGATTTTTTAACTGCGCTTCAAACACATACGTGTTTTATTGGATAGTTTTATTGGTGCAGATGTCTGTGATCATCATTGGTAATGTTGCCTCAATCGTCAATATTGACAGATAAAAATACACGGTCAAAATTATTCCAATATTATAAGGGAATTATGTACACGAATTCTCTAAAAAGTCGCCCATGTGAAAGTGATTTCACCAAATCCTATGATGGTGTTAAAGTTAAATACAACTTTTTATAGGAAAGGTAAGCTTAATGTAATGTGTAATGTGTAATGATTGATTAACCATTTCGTAAGATGCATAGTTGTCGTTCACTATGATATTACCTTGTGCATTTTAACAGTGTTCTTTTCTTACAAGTGGAACAGCTTCTCTTGTTAAACATTCTCATCTAATCGATCCCCCAATGTCTTAGGTCATGCAGAGAATTTAAAGAAGTATTATTGAGTCTGG
Organism: Haliotis cracherodii; assembly: GCF_022045235.1. Lineage (NCBI taxonomy): Eukaryota > Metazoa > Mollusca > Gastropoda > Lepetellida > Haliotidae > Haliotis > Haliotis cracherodii. The sequence continues at coordinate 25,237,900 of NW_027266341.1, read as the reverse complement.
TCGAGCAAAGAATATATGAATACCATAGTCTTTTTCTTTGAAGATTTCTTTACATAAACACACTGAGAGGCAATTGTAAATTCTGCCTATTGCTGTTATATTGCTTTTGTTTTGCCCGACCAGACGCTAACAGGTTAGACTGCCCATCTTATTCGGTAATAACCCAGCATGACTTGCTTGGCGGACGAGCCAAACGGTCTCGACAAGTCTTCATCAATGAAGTTGAATGTCGATAAGAAAGACTCTAGCTGTAATAGATAGGGGTAAGAGGTGAATGTGTGGCTCTCTTCCATATAATTGAAGAAACAATTTCGTGTATGTACATAACTGTACAGTGGTTTTATCTGTAATGAAGAAAAGAGACAACACTCTTTCTGTAATCATAAGAAATGTCTGCTAAACGCAGAATACAATGTTGGATTCCCACTCAATCAAGCATGTGTTCATGAATCAGTATCAAGTTGTGATGATACAAGGTGTTCGCGGGAAAGGTACGCGTATCCTGCCCCACAGGTGACACCCGCACAAACACTTTATAATAAAAGTGTTATCTGACCGGAGCACAGGCCACACACTAAACAAAATGTGCTTGTAATTGAACTTTTGGACTATTGCAAGGGGGGTGGATCCACCTCTTTCAACAAGAATGAATGCATATATGAAAGGTATTGCCGCAGGACAACTTCATCATGACGAGCTAGCACCTGTTCATTCCCGCTTTGGTGCCTTTGATCTTATATATATTCTCTAATAGCAGCTTTAAGGTCAGTAATAGCACTCGTGTGGTTGTTACTGGTGTTTCAAGTGCAGCTCTAGCTGAATAATCTGCTTTACAGTTTCCTTTGATGCCAGTGTGGCTAGGAAGCCAGTAAATTACGATATTCTTTCTTGCCACAGATAATTCCAGATGATGACTTTAAATGTAAGCTAAGAAAGGATGATCATGTTCCTGCTGATTTATTGCCTGTGAGCAGGACAAGCTATCAGAAAAAATGCTCTGGTTAGATTTTTGATTATTTTTCACGGCCAGCAATATAGCCTAAGCTTCAGCAGTAAAAATGGAAGTTCCATTAGTTGTCCTGCTATTTTCAGAAAGAGTCACAGTATCTTTAGATCCATATGTGTAGATACTTTCATTTATAAGAGGGGTATCTGTCTTTCCGTTCTTCAAATACTTGTCTATACAGTAGTGTATTTGTAACTGCCGTCTTTAGCTTGCTCAGTTCTACATCAACGTCAGACTGTGTAGATCGTCATGGTGGTGTTTCTGGTAAGTTAAATCTAGCAATGTCAGTAAGTTCAAATCCTTGATCATACCAAGTGGCGGGGTCGACTTTGAAAAACACTGATAAACTGGATAAAATTATGTTAAAAATTGGTCAGATGGATTTGAGAGACAAGGAAAACTCTCTTGGTGTGCAGGTTTTACTCTTCTTTATAAGGTTCATTTGGTTCGACACAAAAACTAACAATCGGGGACGTTCTAAGTGTTCCAGGCATAGTCTGATACATTAATTTTGAAGGTACATGTATGGTTGCTCTTGTCAGGCCTCGAGTATTTAGAGGCTGACATAACTGTAAAATTGATGAATGGAAACGAACATTGATGTTTAGTCTTTGCACGAAAAACCTCATTCCTTGAACCATGGGGCAACGTGGTGACCATAGTTACATCTCTATCTTTAAGGGTTTAGGGCAAAAGTGAAAGCAAATGCCAAAGTTGTGAAATGCTGGACTTCCTCATTGATCACATCTTTGTGAGATTTCGGGATAGGACATCTAGGCAAAAAGTAGGCATACCCATTACCACTAATTGTCCACCTTGATCTGTTTCTGTATTTATACGAGTAAGAATGTCTGCCCGGATTGGTAAATTCAACACAAGGAAATATGGACAATAAGTTTAACTTAAGTTTTAAGTTCATTGATGATCTGATATGATTAATGACGATCCAATTGTCTATTCCCTTCCACTGATTTATCCACCAGTGAAATCAACCGCCTCATCTGTTTCATACTTAGATCTGTGCTTATGAATTCAGACACACCGAAATATATTCACAAGACTGCATGACAAGAGGGATGACTTCAACTTTCCAATGGTCCACTTTCCCTTCATGCCGAGAAATATTCCAGCGGCTCCAGCCTTTTGGTGATTTCACAACGTTTCAGGTACAATTGAGCATGTTCTTTCTCCCAAGAGTTCAAAGTTCTTGCTAAAACATTGTGTGATCAGAATAAAAACATTCAAGGCCTTAATAAAGCTTTCAAAACGTATTAGGGAAGACATGTGGAGGTCATTTCCAAATTTGACGCATCAGTAACAAAAATGATGCAAATCCCTATTTTGACGTGTACCATACATTTTGTACATATTTGTTATGATTATGGAAAGCGTTGTGTCGCTTTAAGTTACGTCTGTTGTACATCTGTGTGGATCTTATACCATACATTGACATTTAGATGTTGGTTTTACAAATACTTAATTTATCATTTCTTTACCCTTTTAATAAATTCTGAATGAGTAGAAAATATGGAACACACTAGTTTGTTTTTGTTTGTTGTTTAACGCCGCACTCAGCAATATTCCACCTATATGACGGCGGTCTGTAGATAATCGAGTCTGGACCAGAGAATCCAGTGATTAATATCATGAGCATCGATCCACGCAATTGGATCGATGACATGCATCAACCAAGTCAGCGAGCCAGACCGCCCGATCCCGTTAGTCGCCTTTTACGACAAGCATAGTCACCTTTTACGGCAAGCATGGGTTGCTGAAGACCTATTCTACCCTGGAATCTTCACGCGTCGGAACACACTAGTTAGATTATCCTTTTTGATGACGAACATGTGTGTTCATGAATTGTAAATAACACGAACTTGTTTTCTATTGGGCAATTAGGACTTAAATTTAACACGTTTGCTCATTCAAATTCCATAGATATCCAGTTCCAATTACTAAACTGACCCAGTGTGAACATATCTCAGCTGAAACGTAAACCTTGATGCTAATGGAAAACATTTATTTTGATCGGCTGTAAGAAGTAAAGCAAGCAGTTCGGTAAGGATTCCCTCTCATTCTGGCAGCTTGTTATTTCTGACATTTCCTGAATTGCTGGCCCATCAGTTAAGTCTTGCTAAAAGAACGTCAGAACAGTTTTCCTCAAAAACGACATTTACTAAAATACAGAGGTGGTCCTCAGTGTATACAAGTGCCTGACTGTTATCTATAATGATAACGTTGTTACTTTAGTCACAGATCAAGATAAAAGCGAAAAACCCTTTCCATATTCATTCGAAATGGCTGCTAAAAGCAGAGTCCATTGTACGATTCCCAGTATATCATGAGCATGTGTGTATGAATAACTATCAAAACGTGATGATACCCTGGGTTCTCAATAATGTGAGCGTATCCTTCCCCGCTGGTGGCACTCGTCACAAACACATGCAAAGACAAGTTAATTTTTCAACTGAAAATCCACGGGCACACATGGCCCTAGGCAACATAGGAAACAACTTATAGGGAACAAGACTCTCATGACGGCTTTTTAAATTTTCGTTGAAAGATCATGTTCGATTGTACACTAAACGTTTTGAAATGTAGACACCAAACTTTAAGACTGTGTGTGGCTGCTGAACTATTGCCCGACATAAAGAGAAAGCTTACCACTGTAAAGGTGAAGTCATCCATAGTTGTATACAGTCTTGTGAAGAGTGTTTTGTTACTCTGAATCTTTATGCAGAGATGTTACTATGAATCAGATGAGGCGGTCTCACTGGTCTCCTTAATTTCTAGTTGAGGTGGGTAAATCAGTGGAAGAGAAATGTCTATTTGGTGGTTATTGAACAATATCCGATCAAGCGTACGTTGAACTTCTTGGCCAAATTATCTTGTTTTGACTTTGCCAATCCAAGCAGAAATTCCGATTCATATCCATACAGAAACAAATCAGCTGGAAGGGAGCATAGTCAGTGCCCATGGGGATGTCTACTTTTTACCTGAATGTCTTGCCCCTTCATTGCATACTAAACCTATCTATCTGAAGATAGATTATAACTATATCTATGGTAACCACAGTTTGTAATAAATGCCCCATGGAACAAGGAATAGATTTCTTTAAGTTTGTCATGTGGGATAGCTATGCACAAAGTTGAAAAATCAAATTTATGACAGAACTGAACTTAGTTTCGAAGACACAAATATGGGCAATCGCAAATAGCTTCATGTCATTAATAGGTACGTTTAGAAGGAACTTGATAATGGATTTGAATGGAGTCTTAGTTCTTCCCGGCAAATATGTTACCCATAAACTAGCTGTATCTCATAATTACATAGCAGTGAGGGTTATAAAATATGCTGTTTCAAACAAGGCTATGATGACATGGCAAATGAAACGAGTAACAAGAGGAAACCATCTTTGCTATAGATTGGTCAACCTTAACAGACAGACAGACAGATTGGAATATTTTCTTTCCCAGGAATACCTGGACCAAGTCCATGATGTTTTAGCTGCGTATATGGGCGTCCTATTATGCCTACAGCTCATTCTGTATACCTGAAAAAAACATTCAATAAATACCTTGAAATATTAAACGAATCATGTTGAATGCATTCCTAATCAAAGTGAACGTAAATTGAACAAAATAATCAGAAAACGTATGGATGTGTCCCACAAATGAATACCAGCCATCATTCAGGTTTTTAAAAGCAGGTGGGAAGGGGCGGCCCTGTCGTCTAAGGCGCCGCGATTCGTTGTACAGAATTGCGTCCCTGGGCATGCCAGAAACCTATGATTGTTGGTTCGAATCCCGGTTCGCCCCAATTATGTTTCTAGGTTTGTCAGCACCATTCCCGTGCTCGTGGGTTTCACCGAAGTGGTAAACGTCTGAGACCTGCATCACTTCGGGCTTTCCTCCCACATTAAGCAGACACGCCGTGATATAACTGGAATAATGTTAAAAGAGGCGTTAAACCCAACTCACTCACTCACTCACTCATTTTAAAAGCAGTGCCTTACGAGTCATCCGAGACTTACCAGTTCTAATCATCATTGCCTTGTGGGTGGCATTGAACAGTCTGGATGTATGTCTAACCAGAGGAGCCCTTGAATAGTTTCATTAAATGTGTAATTATGTTCCATCATGGCTGTGTAGGTCTTAGCGTGGTGCATGCCAGGCGTCATGTGCTGATTGCCGTACCGGAGTCGCAAGCTTCAGCAATAGGCTAGTTCACACTTCTTTTTGTATCTTTGGAATTATGGGTTGTAGAGTGTATGCACGTATGCGCCCAGATACCAATGGGGACAGTGATCAGGGACGACCATATTGGTATTCTGGGGCTACCTGGGATTTCTTGGAAAAAACAACTTCTTGTAGAAAACACTCAGGTTTTTACACACACGAAACGATTGGCCGCTGGCAATGTCCTGATAAATATTCTTTTTGTGAAAAGAATTGGACTTCTCCTTAAAACTAAATTACTCCTCCGGGGAAACTTAATTGTATGGTTTGAAGCTCTGACCGACAAAATAAAGAGTATAAAATTACAGGATTTATTAGAAATGACAAGGAGACAATCTGCAGATATGACAGATCATGTGAGTTCTCTATCCGCGGGACATTTCCTGCTACAGTTTGATAATCATGTACGGTGAATTTCTACTCATAAACATACTGTCTTGTCATTGGTTAGCAGTGTGCGGTAACATGTGCAGGTGTTTGTGATTATTTAAGCATTTCATCGAGCTAGTACAGTTTGGTGGGATGAACATGTGTATCATCAGCCGCACCGTGTGGATGTACTTTTGCCAACATGTCATGTCTTCAGATCTGTATCATGACCTATGTCATACCCTTACAGTGGGCCTTGTGAAATGAATTAATTTCACAGTTCCTTCTTAACTGAATGCGCTTGGGTAATTCAGTGCTTTAAATCGTTCGCAGAAGTGCCGGGTTCGATCCTCTACGTTGGGAAGCCCATTTCCAGTGTCTCCCGCCGTTATAGTGTTGAACTATTGCTAAAGCGGCGTAAATCTATACTCACTCACTCCTATAAGAATATAAATTTGTAGACATCCTCACAAAATCAGTGAAGCGACTGGTGTCTTAAGAACTGGCTATTTATGAAGTATTTATGTGTGTGTGTGTGCGCGCGCGTGTATGTGTGCGTGTGTGTGTGCGTATACGCGTGTGTGTGTGTGTGTGTGTGTGTGTGTGTGTGTGTGTGTGTGTGTGTGTGTGTGTGCGTGTGTGACGCTGCTGATTCACACCAGACAGTATCAACTTGACATACGTTCCGACACTCAGATGAAACCTAAGGTACTCCTAAATACCTCTTGCTCCGGAAACTCCTGATAGGTCTCGACTGGTTACACAGAAGTAATATTTAGTTTGGGCTTAAACGGTTTCTGACAGCTCCTTTGATTCTGAGGGGGTCTAATTTGGAAGTGAACAAGAACAAGAACACGCGAAGAAGACCTACACATGGAGGTGTCCCCACAATTAAACAGAAAATACATTGCCCCCAGCACCTTCACTTCTTCCCGTTTCATTGTGATAATTGAGTTCTTTCATGATGCCCACCTCGCTATTTTAAACAGCAGACATCTAAATCATCTCTTGCTTAGCTCTGGCTGGTGGTTTTAGATTTGTCTTTGAATGAATTAGTCTTTTACCTTATCAAGGCAATTTTAATGATAAAATTTGTTTCCTTATATCGCCATCAAGTTGGTATTACTTACAAGGTGCATATTATATATTTGCATACAGACGACTAGCTTCTGATTACACTGACTTCCAGCATTTATATGAGATGGCTCATTGGTCTCAAACCTTAGCTTCAAGGATCTGATACCTGTTGGTTCGAGGCGAGAATACATGACAAGGAATGTCTTAGAGCGTTAATAAAGTATAAGAACCTTTGAACAATATGATCCATTTTCAGTTATATAGCGACGTGTCAACTCAATATTGGAGGAAAGCCACAAGTTACCATTGTAGCAAACGTTCAGCATGTCTGTAAAACCAAAGAGCACGGGCATTGGGCTGACATTACAGGGATTTTAATTAGGAACGGTTAAGAGACGCAACTCTGCGCGGAACTGCACTGGTCACTCAGGCTGAACAATGGTCAGTGTAAGCGTTATGCATACATTAAACCAATTTATCATGGTTAGAAATAAGCAATCATAAGCTTTCTACATCAGATACTTTTTGATTAAAATTGTGTAAAAGTTGTGGTTGCATTAAAACAATTTCAAAGATGTAGAAGGAATACACTCGAGCTCTCGATGTTGTTCTCGCTGATTCGTATCTCTTCTCACTTCACCCCCTCTACAGTCTGTAGTAATGGATGGGTCTCTCAACCAACTGGCGTCAGAGTATGATACTGAGTGCGAGTATGCATTCTACCTTTCACCGATACATGTTTCACGTGGCGTAGATTTTAGATTAACAGTGCCAGTGAGCTGCATGTACATTCTCTGTCACTCCAAACCGCAATATCGAAAACGTTCCAAAGTATTTTTCTTACTCTGGCATAACGCAGTTGAATAGATCATGCTCAATGGCTGAAGACATGAGAGACAGATATCGTGCACAACCTTCATATGTCAATCCTCCACAAGAACATAAATTATATTTTTTGTCCTGTGTTAACTTTATTACCCACTAGTCATAATCTGTCAACCTTTCTTCCTTCTGATCACAACCGATTCCATAAATCATATAATAGTTTTTTCTCGTTAACAGAAAAGGTGGAAATTAATGTTGAAAAAGAAGAATGGAAACACATTTATGTGAAACAGGTCCATTCGTTGCCCGAAATTCGAAGAGCGAGTCAAGTAATGACCTCAGGTTCCTCAGTTACAAAAAATGACCAGTACGATCTATGATAAATTTATCTTTATTAGAAAGAGCATGTCATCAATCTGATCGTAATCTTGTACCGTTTCGAAAGCACCAACACATTCTGCTTACTTCATTGACGACACTTGAACCAGGTTCATCGTAGAGGAGGAACTTTTGGAGAAACTGATTCTTAAACGAGTAGTAGGTTTGTCAGCTGAGTTCTGATTAAACTAAAAAAAACAACATTTGGTTAATCGGACGCTTATAATGTTTCATCAGCTCAAGTGACATTTCGAAAGCGAGGTCTGCATATTTCCCACGTTCTCTTGTCAATCACATTAGTGTCAAAGGGGACAGAAAATTCAATGATATAAATGATTTCATTGGATTTATCAAAAAGGACAAGTTCAGGTTTGTTTGCCTGGCCTGGATTATTATTATTATTATTATTATTATTATTATTATTATTATTATAGTTACTATTAGTAGTAGTATTATTACACAAATTGTAAATATTTAAAGAGTAAAAAAAACTTAATACAGATTTGTTGAGACCAGAATGATGACTTAAATGAACCACTATGTGGTGCATCAACACAGATGTCTATTTTATTCCAAATAATTAACTTGCTTACCAAAAAAACATCGTGAAAACTAAGACAGTTTACGTGCGTATAATCGAAGCGCTCCGCTTTACGTAAATGTTGAAATAAATAAACTGGGGTAGGTACCACAATTTGTTTGCTTGGAGGGATTTGACTGAAATTTCCGTTCTACTTTGAGTCAGATATTTACGCGACCTCGATATTTCGTGCTGCTTGTATATTTTCTTCTGTTATGTTTTCATCTCGCCCCTCGACTGCTTGATTGCTTTCTCTTGTCTGGTGTGGTGATGACGTGCCAGCAAGTGTGAACGCCCAGTTAGGATTCCGGGGAACGATAGACACGCCAATAGCCCTTGCTTGTCTTAAGAGCCGACTAAATTGGTCTTGATGATGGAGTATACATGTTCACGTTCCGCGATGGCGTGGAGTCAAGCTTACAAACCGGATTAAACCAAGTGGCCATCATATAACTGGAATACATTATTGCGGCGTTAAACAACATTCACTGATTGTATTGTATTTTAATGTGAATCTGAAGTTGTTTTCTGTGTCGTTTCTGATGGCAGCAGAAAACTGCTGTATATGTAGGATCTACGTGATTGAACGTCTGCACCTCTGACTTCACCGTGAAGACCCGGGATAGAATAGGTCTTCAGCAACCCATGCTTGCCGTAAAAGGTGACTATGCTTGTCGTAAGAGGCGACTAACGGGATCGGGTTGTCAGGCTCGCTGACTTGGTTAATGCATGTCATCGTGTCCCAATTGTGTGGATCGATGCGCATGGTGTCAATCACTGTATTATCTGGTCCAGATTAGTTTATTTACAGACCGCCGTCATATAGGTGGAATATTGCCGAGTGAGGCGTTAAACAACAAACAAACAAACTACATACACCATGGGGTAAACAGCCTACACTTTAGCACCTCTGTATTTTTTCGTTTTGATTCAGATAGCAGGAGTGCCCAAGTGGTTCCGCGCCACAAATTGCTGGGCATTGTTGTAATTGCGTCCCTCATCATTGCATGTGTGTAAGACGTGTTCCAAAGATGACACTGTTTTATGCAAGCGAGAGGAAAACCTTTTTGCCTTTGAATTGTGGAACATTATAACTCTGAAGTAAATGTAGAGTTTTGTAAAATGAACAATAAACTACTATTTCTGCAAATGATATACATGTTCTTAACAAATGATTAGTATTATTGGATCTGACATTTGCTTGTTTCTTGTCTCAGTGGGCATGTACCACGGTAGCCTAAATACAATTCCTTATCTAAAGCTTTCAGTGGCGTTGACAAATGTAAGTGTTAACTCACACATTACAAGTTGGATATTTGAGTTTCAGGATCAACGTATTTAGACCCGTGAAGATTCCGGGATAGAATAGGTCTTCAGCAACCCATACTTGCCGTAAAAGGCGACTATGCTTGTCGTAAAAGGCGATTAACGGGATCGGGTGGTCAGGCTCGGTGACTTGGTTGATACATGTCATCGATCCCAATTGGGTGGATCGATGCTCATGATATCAATCACTGGATTGTTTGGTCCAGACTCGATAATTTACAGACCGCCGTCATATAGGTGGAATATTGCTGAGTGCGGCGTTAAACAACAAACAAACAAACCAACCAATATTTGGACTCGAGTAGATGCAGTTATCAGCCCTTAGAGATCCCGGTTACAATTCAGCGTCAGCAACCGGTTGGACTGGCTCGCTGACTTTGTTGATGCATGTCATCGTTTTCCAGTGGCGGAGCTCTGTGCTCAAGATGTCAGATTATTCCCGACTCGATTATGTACAGACTGCCTCCATATAGCTGTAATATTGTTGAGTGTGGCGTTAAACAACAAACAAACAATCAAAACCTGTGATATTACATGGAACAATGTGAGGGAGTAGCGTGTTATGCCAGAAATGGACTTCATACATTGTACCCATGTGAGGAATCGAACCCACGCCTTTAAGCCTGACGACCGAACGCGTCGCTACCCTACCCTTTGAACGGTGTGGTATTAGCAAATATCTGATTGTTTTTGTTATTAACGCCTCATTGTGTCTGTTCTGTCTATAACAAAATTAATATCGAGTGTACACAACCTTCGTCACTTTGGGATTTCCTCCACTACCGATAGGGAGTCTTTGATTTAAGACGCCACTCACAGAAATATTCCATCTATAATCGAATCTGGACCAGACAATCCAGTGATTGATATTTAATTAACTCTAAATAAAACTAATTTTAACTCACCTAGAATGAAGTTTTGTTGCAAATATCAGAAATGGTTTGATGCATTATATTCAGCTGAAAATGTGTCTGGATCTTTGTAACTATAAGGGGGGTTCAAGTTTAAACATCAAAAGTTGAATTTAATCAAGACCGTCAGGTTGGCATCTTTGATTATGTTACAGAAATGAAAGGGATATGTAGTCTGATCTGTCTGGCATCAGCCATATTGGATCATACAAAAAAATCATGTCACATTCGTCGTAAATATCTTATCAGAAACCTCGTTTCTCATGAGGCCTTCACATGTACAAAATGTAGTGAAAATTGTAATTTGTGCAATCAGTTCAACACATTTTCCTCATTTGGAAAATTTAAAATTTTGGCCATGAGCCCTTATTCCCTGAAAAGCAAACGTGTCTTTCCCCATGAACTTATCATGTATGTGTTTTCATATGACGCGGTCGTAATTGGTTCAAATAAAAAAAATAGTGACTAAGTGTTAAATTTTCGTATGCCAAAATACATCAGTTTCATTGCTGACAGCAGTTGCACTATTTATCTGCATTATATCTATTCTACTGTATTGTGTAATAAGGTCTTGAATATTAATCTTCGCGCTAATTCCCAATCCATAAATAGCCAGGTCTCGTCAGAGATGAAACGAATGTCAGGTGTTAATCGAAAATGTTATTTCAATTTGCTTCTTGGGAGACGTGTAGCAACCACCACAGTAATGGTTCCTTTCAATGAACCAACTTGTTATTTGTGACCTTTTCAAGTTTCCTGGCACTTAATCAAAGGTTGGACGGTATCACGAACATTGCGCTTCTAGAACTATATCATTTGCGTTCTTTGAGTGCAAGGGAGTTAGCTGATATTTATTTAGAGAACATTCTTTAACTGATATGATTATCCTGCATACTGTAATGCTACCAGAGGGAAAAAGCGGAGATCAAGCGCCTTCGCCAAAGCCGAACTGACCGACTAACTAACCTTTACGTTTTAAAGGTGCTCCTCCAACTAGGCCCATTAAGGCTTTGCCAATTATACAAGCTTGCTACATTTCCATATATTATAGATTATATATATTATAGAGAAGGGAAATTGCCAAACGTTTTTGAACAATCTGGAATACTATTTTGAACTTCACGCGAATATACTATTCCATAATAGTCCAGCCAATGACAGATCAATATTCAGAACCTTAGTGACTCGACTATAACATTGTCAGTCTTGCTTGACAACGGTATAAGGATCTATACCGAAACGTCTTCTTTACAGTGAGTGAGTATGGTATTACGCCGCAATATTCTAGCAATACCACGGCGGGGGACACCAGAAATGGGCTTCACACATTGTACCCATGTCGGGAATCGAACCTGGGTCTTCGGCATGACGAGCAAACGCTTTAACCACTAGGCTAGCCGACCGTCCTTCTTGTGTACAGTAATTAAATTAGGTCGACTTTGTCATCTGTCAACTTATAAGTAATGCCTATCAAACAATTCAAATCATTATCATATCAACATATTTTTGACAATGCTGAAAGTATTGAGTACCATTCTCAAGCTACAGCAACTGTACGATTGGAGGAAATGTCTTTATTCAGATTGTGGACTTAACACCCAAGACCACAATGACCCAGACCAAGTCTGGTTAAGAGAACCTCTGTAGAGTCTATTCTCCGATTGTTTTTAGATATACGGAATTTATTAAAAGATGACTCCCGTTTACGGATGATGCCCCTTACCAGTTTGCTTTAGCGTGAATATAGCTGACGTTACCTGTTTCTGCAGAAGGTTATTTTGTGTCATCTTTTTCCGTTCATCAAATTCTATCCATGGACTATTTTTTTAAAGTTTTTATACAATAATATTGTGATGTGACGGATAAAGGAAACGTCAATGGAAACAAGCGCTATCAATGACATTTCCAATATTGCCTTTGGCTACTTGTGTGCAGATAATCAAATTATACAACGGTAAACCGTAAATTTAGTCTATGAGCCTGTGGCGAGTAATTTGTCACCTGAGAATAATTCTTTCAAAATTATGCTTTGGTGTCCTCGTTGTAGTGATCTTGACATTCACGCGCCGGCTTCCTCCGAACACCTGGTGTCATCGGTGAAGTTTACACTGATTTGTGAGCGCGCATTGCTGTGTTTTAATTGTAGTTTCCGTGAATAATTCACAATTAATTGCTAGTATCATGTGGTGGCTTTTCACATATGCTATCTCTAGTTTTAGTTGTCTTTGTAGAAATTTCTTGAAGTTTGTTTGTTGTTTAACGCTGCAATCATCAATATGCCATGCTATATGACGGCGGTCTGTAAATAATCCAGTCTTGATCAGACAATCCAGTGATTTGACATCATGAACATCGATCCGCGCAATTGGGATCGATGACATGCATCAACCCGATTCCGTTAATAGCCTCTTACGACAAGCAAAGTGGCCTTTTACGGCAAGCATGGGTTGGTGAAGATACTGATTGAATGTCTATAATGTACTGAATATAGTGAGAAATGATTAATCAATGTATTGTGCCTTGGCTGCTATTTGAGATATATTTCCTGGCATTTGCACTGACATACGAGGGCCGTTCAATAAGTTTTGCAACTTGCATTGGGCAATTGTGATTACACAAATAATGTCAACTTGTGGCAGGTGTGAGACTAACATAAGGTTGACACGTGTCATAACAAGTTCCAGACACAACAATAAGTTAGATGTGATGGCTTCATTCACCTAAGGGTGGTCACAATCATGGATTTCTCAAACATGAACAACGCGCTGTAATAAAGTTCCTTACCAAGGAGGGATGCAAAGCAAAAGAAATCCATGATCCACAGTTTGCCGTTGGTCTCTACAGTTTAAAAGGGGTAGGGAGTCCATAGACGATGACCCAAGGTCAGGCAGGCCTACAGATTCCACCCAAACGGAAACCATTGCTGCGATAGAAAGAAGAATTTTGTCTGACCGACGAGTGAAAGTATTTGAGCTTTCAAGGGAATTCCAAATATCAATTGGAACTGTCGTAACCATTATTCATGAGCATCTTGGTATGTCCAAGGTATCTGCAAGATGGGTACTTAGAAACCTCGGAGCTCAGGATCGCCACCAGAGAACTGAAAGTTGTCGAGACCCCTTGATCTCTATACTGCTGATGAAGCCGGATTTCGTTCTCGTCCAGTGACAGGTGTTAAAACATGGATGCACCACTGGGACCCATGCAATAGAAGCACCCCAATTCTCCGCATCCGAGGAAGTTTCGCACTCAACCATCGGCTGGCAAGGTAATGGTCACCACATGTTGAGTGCAAGAGGCATATTACTGATTGATTACATGCCACCAAAAACTACAATCAGTATTATGCTAATGTAATGAAAGGATTGCGAAAATCTATTCGCCAAAAACGCCGTGGGATGTTAACACGTGGTATTCTACTTTTGCATGACAACGTTCCGGTTCACAAGTCGAGAATTGCACAGGCCGCCATATGTGAATGTGGATTCGAACAGTTAAATCAACGACCCTACAGCCTAGACTTAGCCCCCAGTGACTATTTCCTGTTCCGGTAAATGACATCTGCCCTACGTGGAAGACGCTTCCAGGATGACGAGGACATAAAGGCAGCCACAAAGGCGTGGTTAGAGGGCCAATCTGCGGATTTCTATACAAGTGGTATTAAAAGCTTGATGGACAAATGGAATAAGTGTATTGAGGTGAATGGAGATTATATTGAAAAATAAAAGTGCAAAAGATATTCAGCGACTTGGTCTTATATTAAAGTTGCAGAACTTCTTGAACGCCCATAGTACTAGCATATACAGTCACAAATCGCAAGATATTGCCCATGATACTATCACACATTAATTTATTATTTACAAAGTTTCAGAATCTATGTGTCGGCAGTGATTTTTTTCTAACGGTTTGGCACTAAACAAGGTTGTTTCAATATTGTTATTGGAGAGTGAAAAGAACCCGCAATAATTTCTCCTATCTGGAGGTCTAAACAAATTGTAAACATGTAACGTTCAAATATTGATGACATGATTAAGTTAGTTTCATGATCCCGGGCCCAGGTGTTTCTATAGAAAGATGAGGCGTGTTTTACATGTATATCAATGCTTCCTTTCTTTACGTGGGGCCAACTGCGTCAGTGAGACACGTTTAAGTGGCTCGTTATTTGTTTTCTCTGTAGTTGATGTATGTAAAATGTCACGTCTAGATGTAACTTATTACACAGAGGCGACTAACGGGATCGGGTGGTCAGGCTCGCTGACTTGGTTGATGCATGTCATCGTTCCCAATTGTGTGAATCGATGCGCATGGTATTAATCACTGAATTATCTGGTCCAGAGTCGCCTTTTACGATAAGCATAGTCACCTTTTACGGCAAGCATGGCTTGCTGAAAATCTATTCTAATCCGGATCTTATGACCTCCTCGTGTCCTCCATAAAACTTTTTGAAAGCTCTACTGGGGCCTTGAATGTTGTAACCTTCATCAAACAACTTTTGAGCAAGAGTCGTATGACGACGCCCTTTGAAATCTTCGTAGCAAGAGTATGTTTGTGCGTGCGTGCGTGCGCGCATGCGTGTGTGTAGGGGTGGTTGTGGGAAGGCGGATTAATTTGACAAATACAACCTGTTCCCGAAAATTAAGGCAATATGTAATTACTGACAGGTCTTGCAATTTGTATTGTTTTTAAGATTGTTCAAAGGGACCACTGTTATGTATTCCCACCTACCCGGTGGATCAAGATGGTGATGTGACTGTATACTGTCCAGTGCCTCACAACGTAGCTTGGGTTGTATACATCGCGGGGAGCTGAGAATGAAATGTGAGTGCAAACTGGTCCTGGGTAATGTTCACTTGATGAATGAAATCTGACTTATCATAAATGGACTTTTAGATATTTTTTTCTTCTTCTCCTCCTCCCCTCTTCTTCTCTTTCTCCTCCTCCTTCTTCCTCTTCTCCTCCTTCCTCTTTTTCTTCTTCCTCTTCTCCTTTTCCTTTCAAATGTTTTTTTTTCGGCGCTTACCCTGGAAACGGCTACCTCAAGTGAAAACGTCACGATAGGGACAAAACAAAAACGCACGCACAGATGACGCACATTGTAGATATTTCTATATATATCAAATAATAAGGGTAATTTCAAAGATACTCATTCTAAGTCATATAATTTTCTTTTTATGTGTGTATTTTGTGTCAGTGTCTAGATGGTTTAGATGTTTAAAAACCTCGGCTTAAATAACATTATTCCAAGAACATTCACAATTCTGGCTTATTTTAGCATCCGAGAACTGATTATGTTTGTTATCATTACTGTGTGGGTGATGGTTATAGCGTACAGAGGTATGCACAGCCGAGAATAGTTCGTGTGATATGCCTAATTGTTGACAACGCTGCTGTAGGTCTACATGCATTGCTTGTTTACAGTAGCGCCTCTAATGTCATTGATTTTGTTCTGAGAGTTGCATGTGTATGTCAGCCCATGCCGAGACGTTTCCACCACAGCTAAGCCTGTGGGGATTCCGGTACTCCATGCTTGCCATAATAGCCGAATACATAACACCAATAGTGATTCTGATGATAATAAGAATAATTATAAGAAGAAGAATATGTAGAAGGTGTCGTTGAAAATGATAAATACAACATTTTGAATATGCCCGTATACAGCCTCAGACGTAACTATCCAGGTCAACAGACCTGATCTTGTCCTTTTTGATAAATACAAAAACATTAATTATGTCATTGAATTTTCTGTCCCTTTTGACACTAATGTGATTGACAAGATCAGAAAAACATGGCAGATATGTGGATCTCGCTTTCGAAATGTCACGCTTGCATCCCAAGTACCAAGTTGTCCGATTTCCCATTGTTCTCAGTGGCATTCACTGTGTGGGCTGCGTGTAAGGGCAAGTGGCCTGATGATGAGCCTAAGCAGCCTGACTGTGCTGAAGAAGAAGTTGATGATGAAGAAGAAGAACATCAAGATCTAGAACAAGAAGTACATTAATAATGCGCCAGATTCCATTCACCAAGTGTTTGCAAATGTCACTACATTATTTTTACCATGGACCACTGTTCACACAGATTTTTTTCTCAGCTCCCCGGAGAGTATACTACCAAAGGTGCCGTATGAGACGGTTCACACTCATATTGCCATCTGATTCCACCGGCTAGGCATGCATAACAATATACCTTTGACACACACTGTATATTGACATTTTTCAAAACAGTTCAACATTGCAAGACCTATCAGTTATAACATGGGACGGCAATTTGAATTTAGCAGTTCTTCTATTTCATTATCTAATGTCCTGAGGGTGTAGTCGGTGTATGATTGAGTTACTTATCGTGCAACAACACTCGGCTCGCTCGCTTCTACAGCCATGCTCATATAACATATCTCCTCCCACGCGATGTCTCAATCCCGGCCAGGTTGTGTAGGTAGTCCAACAGACTACAACACACGGCGTGTATTCATGATACCATTGATATCATATAAGTCCTTTGGTGCCGACCATTTTAGACCATTTAGTGGTACTATCCTCTGTGTTTTGAGGAAAGGGCTGGTTTCTTCTTTGAGACATAGCTTTTGTTCAAGAACTGCTTCAAGAGTTTGTCTTTGAGTAGGAGCTAGAGAAAGTATGTTCTACTCAGAACATCAAGCACGTCAAGTGGACGATTTATTTGATTCTGTAACCTGAGGAAACATAATTCATTTCCTGGATTTTCGTAAACAAATGATACTACATGTATATATTTGTTTTAAAAAATCTGCCCCCTCAAATGCAAAAAAAATGAAAACATACTTAAGATTGTGTTTTTGTTGTTAAACGCAACACTCAGTAATATCCCAACTTTTTGACGGCGGCCTGCAAATACGTTTGGGCTATACAATCCAATGATCGATATTATGAGAAACGACTCACGGTATCGGGGTACGATGAAAAAAAATAAACAACCAAGTCAGCAAGCCTGACCACCCGATCGATTTGGTTGCCTCTTGACAAGCTTGTTTTGTATCATTACAAACCCATGGGGCACACATACTACAGGGTATCTTTTATAAATAGCTAACTATGATCAAATTCATAAACTAAAATCAACGGTCCGTCAATTATATTAAGAAATTATTTATTCTTCAAAGTGCATTATCCTGTTTGCTTTCAACCTTTGTTTATTGTACTATTTCCTCTAATCAGAAAAGGGGCAGTCGGGTAGCCTAGTGGTTAAAGCGTTCGCTCGTCACGCCGAAGACACGAGTTCTATTCCCGACATGGGTAAAATGTGAGAACCCCATTTCTGGTGTCCCCCGCCGTGTTATTGCTGGGATATTGCTAAAAGTGACGTAAAACCATACTCTCTCACTCACTATAACCAGAAAAACCTAAAATTATCTATTTTACAATTACAATTACAATTTTACAACGAAAACAGCTTAATAAGAGTTGGACGCCACCTTGCAAGCATGACAAGTCAACGGAAAAGACTAATAAATATATAAATAGTTCTAATTGTATTTAACAATTATCATTTGAGTAGTATTAGAACAACAAATATACAATCTCTGTGTTCTTTGGGATTTGTTCTGGTGGTCATTATGCAAGTACATTGATCTGGTGGTCATTATGCAAGTACATTGATCTGGTGGTCATTATGCAAGTACATTGATCTGGTACAACGTGATTCTCAGGGATATGTTTTGGTGTAAATCATTTTAACCCTAATGTCTTCGCACATTGTAATAATGTCAGGAATCGAACCCGGATCATGGAATCCCCAAGCGAACGTTTTACCCACTGAGCCATCTCCTTTAACAACAAAAAGTAAATGAAGCGAAGACGTGGCTCTTGTCCTATTAAGGGTGTTCGACGTGCATCTTCCAAACCTATTGCTACATCCTCGCATACATTGCGGACACTGCAGTTTCTGTATCTTTACATGTAAATATGTGTGTATTTCATGTAAATATGAATTCCCGCCGAAAAAAAAGTATTAAGATTATGGAGCCAATTCTGGGATGTACATCGACTTATACAACATTTTAAAACATCTGTAGAAAAACAATACATTTTGGATACACAGACATGTAATTCTGGTCGATGTAATGTTGGAGCCGAAGAACAGGAACATGGTAATTTGTATTTGATGCATCTTGTGTAATAACAGTTACATCTAGACATAGCGTTTTACATACATCAACTACAAAGAAAACAAATAATGAGCCACTTAAACGTGTCTCACTGACACAGGTGGCGCCACGTAAAGAAGGGATGTGTACGGTGAGCATTCAATTTGATATACATGTAAAACATGCCTCATCTTTCTATAGACGGGAACACCTGGTGTCATCAATATATGATCGTTACATGTTTACAAATTGTTTAGACCTCCAGACAGGAAATTAGTTTGGGTTCATTTTCAATCTCAAATAACAAAATTGAAACAGCCTTGTTTGGTGCCAAACCATTACAATAAATCACTTTAGATTCTGAATCTTAGAGTAAATAGAAAATATTGAATAAATGTGAGATAGTATTATCCTGGGCAGTATCTTGTGATCAGTGACGGTATGTCAGTGCAAAGCCCGGGAAATATATCGCAAATAACACCCAAGGCAGAATACATTGATTAACTATTTCTCACTATACTCCGTACATTATACGCCTTCAAGCAAGGTCTCTACAACGTTGGTTGGTTTGTTGTTTAACGCCGCGTACAGCAATATTCCAGCTATATGACGGCGGTCTGTAAATAATCCAGTCTGAACCAAACAATTCAGTGACTGACATCATGAGCATCGATCCACGCAATTGGGATCGAAAACATGCATTAACCAAGTCAGCGAGCCTGACCACCCGATTCCGTTAGTCGCCTTTTACGACAAGCATAGTCGCCTTTTACGGCAAGCATGGGTTGCTGAAGACCTATTCTACCCCGGATCTTCACGGATCTGGTCTACAAAGACAACTGAAACCGGGATGGCACATGTGAAAAGCCACCATATGATACTAGCAATTAATTGGTGTGTACGGTAAGCATTGATATACATGTAAAACACCTGGTGTTATCAATACATGAACGCTACATGTTTGCAATTTGTTTAGTCTTCCAGATGGGAAATTATTGCAGGTTCTTTTCTATCTCCAATGACCATATTAAAACAGCCTTCTTTTGTTCCAAACCTTTAGAAAATCACTTCTGACACATAGATTCTGAAACTTGGAGTACAATAGTAAATAGTGATGAGTGTGGGATAACAGTAATCTCGGCAATATTTAAATATCAATATGTTTGTTGACTTTCCAGTTTCTCAGATAAAGGGGGGGGGGGGGGGGGGGGCGCACGGGTGGCCCAGTCGTCTAAGGCGCCGCGATTCGCTATGCAGAGTTGCGTCCCTTGGGTACGCAAGAAACCTTTGATTGTTGGTTCGAATCCCGGTTCGCCCCGATTATGTTTCTAGGTTTGTCAGCACCATACCCGTGCTCGTGGGTTTCAACAAAGTGGTAAACGTCTGGGAACTGCATCACTTCGGGCTTTCCTCCCACATTAAGCTGACACGCCGTGATATAACTGGAATACTGTTAAAAGCGGCGTTAAACCCAAGTCTCTCACTCACTCACTCTAATTAGTGACCGTACACCAGTATGGCAGTGTAAATACCATGACAGTTCAGAGAAATCCATCTCAACTAACAACCAAGGCATAATAGACTGATCAATTACTTGTCACTATGTTCAGTAATGTACAGGCCTTCTGCTGACGACCGCCTCCGTGGTCTAGTGGTCTAGAGCGTCCCCGGAGCGGAAGGTCCGGGGTTCGATCCCCGGCCGCGTCATACCAAAAGACGTTAAAAGATGGTACTTGTTGTTACCCTGTCTGGCGCTCGGCATCAAGGGGCTAAAACAAGGACTGGTCAGCTTGCACCCAGTATACTGTGTCTGAGTGGGGTATTTATGGTAAACTGCGCCATGGTATCTCAGTGAGCTAGCACTATAAATCGGCATCAGTCCGGACTAGTACAAGCAGCCACACAAACACACACACGTACATGCACGTCGCTATATAAGTGCAATAATCTTGGACGCGACGTTTAACCCCATTTCACCTTCACCTCACCCTCTGCTGACTTGCTCCAAAAGGCTTCAATAGCTGCCATAATGTTTTATGGGTGTTTTGCTAAGGTTAGCTATACAAGTATCTTTGTGGCACTGTTTGCGCTCCTTGATATCAGACACTAACATCTTCACACACCTCTGTAGGGAATCGGGGCCCGTATAATCGGATGGTCACAATTTATGACCTAACTGATTTTGTTTTAATAGCACGCTAAAGCATGCTGAAACCGCTACACTATAACCCCAGTCAATGGATCAATGTGCACTTCTTTGTCATTCTCGACTCCCTGGGGACTATAAAACCCAAGCTGTCCGTGACGCCCTGGAAGTTAACAGTCACATTACTTTCTCATCCTACAGGTACCTATCCCCTGCTTGTTGATCACAGGCATCTTTCGAAGTCCATTGCCTGAAGGGACACCATGCTACATGTGCTTCAGAGTATGAAAAGCACTAAGGAGTCAAGCTGCCGGACGTGGTCACCCATCCAACTATTCTCCGCCATGCCGACATAGTTGTTATAAACCACTGGCTTTCTTGGCCGAAATTCGATTTTGACACTAATATTGAAGTATTACGAGAAGAGAGGCCAATGTCGGTTGAAATCCCCAATGATGGGGATAAATGTTAGCCAGACAGATGCCATGAGCATGTAAACTGTTTCTGTGATTGTGTCTTACAGAAATGTAAAAGTGGCCTTTTCCGTTAGGTTTTGTATTCCTCTACACGCAAACCCATCTCCGAGGTATTAGTCAACACTACGGCATGTAATCTGTGCATTTCGGCAATATGTCTGTGAAACGAAACAAGCGATACTGTAGGGAATTCGACGTGGTAGAGTTTTAGTGCAAAACAAAGATGCATTAAATGTCAATTCAATCAAACTGAAAAAAATGTTGAGTTTGTTTGTTTGTTTGTTTGTTTCAGCAATAGAATAGATCTTCAGCAACCCATGCTTGCCGTAAAAGGCGACTATGCTTGTCGTAAAAGGCGACTAACGTGATCGGGTGGTCAAGCTCGCTGACTTGGTTGATGCATGTCATCGATCCCAAATGAATGGATCGATGCTCATGATATTAATCACTGGATTATTTCCAGACCGCCGTCATATAGCTGGAATATTGCTGAGTGCGGCGTTCAGCAACCAATCAACCAAGTTTTGGTTTCCCTCCTTCATTATATATCCTTCGTTATATAACTGAAATACTGTTAAACACAAATCTCTAACAATAAGAATTAATATTCTGATGGCCTGTTTAGAAGTTAGATTTTCAGGGATGATGACTACATAAACAGACCAAACACGAGATGTAAGAAAAATAAACTGAAGGAAGTGACCAAAGCGGAAAATCAACGTTTACAAGAATCACACCGTGAGAAGAAGCGATCCAGATGTCTGTAGAAGAGGAAACATGATCACTGAAGCATCAAATCTCGAAATTCATCGAAATACTCAGACTATTTGTTAATAGCATTGAGATCTAAGAGCGGTCACCATAAAAACGGAAAAGGTCACATCTATGTCTAATCGTGTCCACAAATATTTTCATGACGTCATTGGTAGATTAACCCACGTTTGTCAATGTAGTGTACTCGTGCATGAGTCATCTATTCTGAACCCAGCTGACCTAGTTCATAGAGCACATAGTCATGACTGTCTATCAGGATAAAATTGAAATTATTATAGCTCGAGCATTCTTTGTCATACTCCTACCATGGGTTCAGTTAAAACGAGCTTGTCCTTCGGTCTCGCGTTAGGTCAGATAGCTTCTTGTCTACTTTCGATTCACCTTGCAAGTTGTGTCCTTAAACGTTTATAAAATATACACCAACATTTGAGTCTTTTATCTATATCACTCAAGCAAAGTAAAGGACCACCCGATTGTAATACGAAAGAATCGCGTGGACAACTTGTTTTATTAAATAGTAATATAATAACGTTTCCAGATTAACTGTAGAAAAATGAAAGAATCATGTCAAATTTCCAGATACCCTTGACTATTAACCAGCCTGATCACCATACTGTGTTCATCGGTTTTAGCCCTTAACGGCGACTATGCTTCTCGTTAGAGGCGACTAACGGGCTCGGGTGGTCAGGCTCGCTGACTTGATTGATGCATGTCATCGTATCTCAATTGCGTGGACCGATGCTCATGATATCAATCACTGGTTTGTCTGGTCCAGACTCGATTATTTACAGACCGCCGTCATATAGTTGGAATAGTGCTGAGTGCGGCGTAAACAACAAACAAACAAACATCAGTTTTAGAAATTAGTAAGTGTGTCTGACATGCACCACAAAAGTTTCCAATAAGCTTCCCTGTGATGAAACAGAGCTACTGTACAAGGCGACGTTAATCACACATTCCTATACTTTAATCATGGTGGAGGTGCCTCCAATGAATAATGAAAGGCTGGAATATATTTTTTGCAATGTGTTCCGGAAAAAAGAAAACGATAAATCTTCTCCCGGATTTGAAAAAAACCCAACAAGCTTGTTCGCAAGACATTATATATGACCTGAAACAAATAATGTCTTGAAAAAACAACTGTTCAGCCCTTCTTGAAGCAGTACCTGAAAAAAATATTGTCTGGAACAAAAGTGAATAGCCAACGTCTCCGGCTCGCGTTACTTTGAGCTTTCCACCAACAACAAGCCGGCACGCCATTACACGAGTAGTTTATTTTATACTCCAGCCATATCTTGGCGGTCTCTAAATAATCGTGTCTGGGCCAGATAATCCAGTGATTGATCTCATGCTCAACGATTAACGTCGTCGGGGTAAAGTGACTCGCCATCAACCAAATCAACTCTTTTAACCCGGAACCCCCAGTTTTCTCGCCTCCTACGACTACCACAAGTACAATGGGGATACGACCCGTGAAGATTCCGGGGTAGACTGGCTCTTCAGAACCCATGCTTGCCATAAAAAGGTGACTAACGGGATCGGGTGGTCAGGCTCGCTGACTTTGTTGATGTATGTCATCGATCCCAATTGCGTGATCGATACTCATGATATTGATCACTGGATTGTCTGGTCCAGATTCGATTACTTACAGACCGCCGCCACAAGCTGGAATATTGCATTTAAAACAAGAAATGCTAGATAAATGCTAGTAAATGGGGTGCATTTATAAAAAGAAATTCTAGAAGAATGCTAATAATGGGGTACATTTAAAAAAAGAAATGCTAGAAGAATGCAAATAATGGGGTGAATTTAAAACAAGAAATGCTAGATGAATGCAAATAATGGGGTGAATTTAAAACAAGAAATACTAGATGAATGCTGATAATGGGGTGCATTTAAAACAAGAAATGCTAGAAGAATGCAAATAATTGGGTGAATTTAAAACAAAAAAAGATAGATGAATGCTAATAATGGGGCGCATTTATAAAAAGAAATGCTAGAAGAATGTAAATAATGGGGTGAATTTAAAACAAGAAATGCTGGAAGAATGCTAATAATGGGGTGCATTTAAAACAAGAAATGCTAGAAGAATGCAAATAATGGGGTGGATTTAAAAAAAGAAATGCTAGAAGAATGCAAATAATGGGTTGAATTTAAAAGAAGAAATGCTAAATGGGGGTGGGGACGTACTGAGGTAGCGAAAAACAATTTGATGTGGCCTTGTAAATTTGAAAACAAGCAGACCTTTTGGTATTCATATTCTTATCCAATAATAACATAAATATGAAACAAAACACGAACGCACAAATTAATAAAAACGACACCGGCGAACTCTTAATGACACCAGGTGCTAGCGAACAATGTGCGCGTCTACGTTAAGGAAATTGAGGGTGCCAACATTGTCAAAATGTGTCCGAGGCCTGAGGTTGGCAGGTTTGGAAATGCTTGGGCACACTAGTTAACGTACCAACGACCCATGAAGTATTTTAAGTATTTTGCTATCTTGTTTGTCGTGGCTAAGGAACGGATTTATGTTCATCAGACAGCGCTGGCCTTTCAAGACCATCTATGGTCCTCTGACTCACTGAAATAAGAGGATATACCCATAGCTCACCTCTGGCTATTTCGTTTTTCCAATATACAGCTGAATATTACAGCTTCACCTAGAGATTTTTATTGTGGGTTTTTTTCTGTGTGTGAAGCCTTAGCTTTTCTTTTATAATAGTTATGCTCACCTGACCTTCTGTCCTCGCAAATTGCCCGGAGTCTGCGTCAATTACCTTTTAACATTTTCGACTTTTCTCAGAAATAGGTGATGGATTCAGTTGAAATATTGTGTGTATGTTTGTTATCATATGGGTGTTCAAGTTTGCACAATGCATCAAATTTGTACCAGGTGTGTTAGGTTCATCGTGATATGAAATCAAACATGGCTACCAGTAGCTTCTTGGAAATGCGTAGTCATTTATGTTCAAAATGTAAGGCAATTTGGTACAGGTGTTAGGTATGAGGCTAACCATTATGATACTTGTTAGGACATCGTTTTTAGCTTAATAATTTTCATACCGTGATTAGACCTTTACTCTTAGAATTCCTGGAAGTTCCTGTGACCTTAGTCGTGTTGCAAGATGTTTCGCGATGTTTTAAATTTCGACCTTTATTTCACCTTTGAACTTTGGATCATGCTCTTAAATTCTCTCAAAATGCAGTAACATAATCTCCACAGAAACCACGTGACCATGATGACACCGGCATTTGTTCAAAAGGTTCGAATCCCATTTCACTGGCAGCGATGTTAATAAAATCTTTTTATGTCCATGACCCAGACATTTCTGCTCAAAGTGTATTGTAATGTTCTGAACTTAAATGCATTCTTGGCTCTAAAAATATTTGACATTTAAATTTGCCATACTGAGGAAGCTAAACTCTGAAATACATGCGTTTCTTGTGATGACACCATATTTTGTTCGAATAATTTGGATTTAGTGTTTTTTGTGTGACACAATTGGAAAAATGGTATTGCATCAAAACAAGTATTCTCCTTAGAAGGTACATAAGACTAAGACTTTGTGTAAAGTGAGTGTGTATGGTTTTACGCCGCTTTTAGCAATATTCCAGCAATAGCATGGTTGGAGTCAACCGAAATGGGCTTCACACATTGCACCCACGTTTAGAAGCGTGACGAGTGAACGCTTTAACCACTAGGCTATCCCAGCGCCCCTTTTGTGTAAAGTACATTTCAATGTTTTGCAACAATGTCCTACAGCCATTACTGTAGATTTAGAAACAATGTGGACATTTTGTTAGTTGTTTCATACTTGATGATACTTTTGTCTCATGATTCATGTACAAAATATTTGAAGAACAGTGCTGATAACCACACCTGTAAAGTGGATATCGTTTTTGACATTTTTACTGACTTCATTTAGTGAGCTACAGTACCGTGGCACAATCTTTTTAGATTTCCTAGTGTAAATTGGGTATTAGCATATGTGTGAAATTGTAATTGGTGTTTTTGATTTAGAACCCAACAGTGTTTCTTTTACACCCGAAAGAAGAGGAAATTGTAAAGGCACGAACGTAATCAAGCAAGTTAACATAAACTTTATCAAACTTTGAAAAAAGGTCAAAATGATTAGAACGTATCGATCAATGCAAGGTGTATCGGTTTTATTGCTGGATCTGAAGCAGATGTCACTCACGTTCATTGCAAGAGCTCTTTCTTTTTTATGGTAGAAGGCTTGAATATAACCAGTCCGCTCATTCTCGATCCGTGAATATCGAGTTCTGTTACCAAACTCCCTTGATCTGAAACAAGATTTTTTTTAATCCACGCACTGTTTTGCGATTTCCCCAGCGATCACAGGGACGCTATGAAAGCTAGGTGCAGATAAGTCGGCAACACGTAATCACGGTACAAATACTTGGGTGCCATAACATCGTTTCTTGCTGTTTGCTGTAATTGCATGTAATTGTCGAGAGGCTGGTAAGATATATCTCTATATCTGGTTCCGTCGCGAGTTTTACAAATTCCAAATTTGACGCCGATGTCAACAATGATCCAGCGTTATCAAGACGACCTGTAAAATGATAAACAAACAAGTGGTTGATAGCATGAGCACATCGATGACATATAATCAGCTGTATCAACTCGATAAGATTCTCAATGAAACGTCATTAGATTATTAAATCGACCATTCTTCCCCAGAAACCCCATGGTGCGCGCATTTTTCAGAGAGTGGGGGTTGGTGAGGTGAGGTG
Source organism: Haliotis cracherodii (assembly GCF_022045235.1). Lineage (NCBI taxonomy): Eukaryota > Metazoa > Mollusca > Gastropoda > Lepetellida > Haliotidae > Haliotis > Haliotis cracherodii. The sequence continues at coordinate 25,210,914 of NW_027266341.1, read as the reverse complement.
AGGTGAAATGGGGTTTAACGTCGCGTCCAAGATTATTACACTTATGTACAGACGTGCATGCACGTGGTGTGTGTACAAATGAGTTTGGCTGCTTGTAATAGTCCGGACTGATGCCGATTTATAGTGCTAGCACACCATGCCGCAGTTTAACATGAAAACCCCACTCAGACACAGTATACTGACTCCGAGCCCACCAGTCCTTGTTTTAGCCCCTTAATGCCGAGCGCCAGGCAGGGTAACAACAAGTACCATATTTTAACGTCTTTTGGTATGACGCGGCTCTCCGGGCGGAAGCTCTACCACTAGACCACGGAGCAGGCGGTCAAGTGGGGGTTGGGGGTGGGGGGGGGTGGGGGTGGGGGTGACTTAATATTGTCTGAAGAAATCTTGTAATATTTATATCTCTCATATGAGTCATACCTTGCCCCATTACCAAAATGACAGTTTGTCTTTGATATAGGATATCAATGTTTATCACTCTCAGAATCGTGTGGCAGACACAGAGAATGATTAAGCACGAGACAAAGTAGTACAGTGTTCCCTGAAATCCAAGAACAATTGCCAAGAAAATCAAGACATTCTGTAGGTAAAAAGCGATGTTTGAGTCGCACGCATTTTTCAGAGAGAGGGAGAAACTAAAATTGTTTGAATAGAACTTGTAATATTTATATCGCTCAACAAAAAAGACCGCCTCCGTGGTCAAGTGGTAGAGCGTCCACGCGGAGAGTGGAATGTCGGGAGCTCGATCCCCGGCCGCGTCATACCAAAAGACGTTAAAAAGATGGTACTTGTTGTTACCCTGCCCGGCGCTCGGCATTAAGTGGCTGAAACAAAGGACTGGTCGGCTCGGAGTCAGTAATCTGTGCCTGAGTGTCGTTTTCATGACAAACTGCGGCAGGGTATCTCAGTGGGCTAGCATTATAAGACTAGCATTAGTTCGGACGAGTACAAGCAGCCACACACACACACACACACACACACGCACACGTGCATGCACGTCTCTATAGAAGTGCAATAATCGTGAACGCGGCGTTAATCCCGACTTCACCTCACCTCAACTCGCAACAAAAATGTGATTCACATTTTACTTTCAGTACTAATATGTCAGTTTGACTTTGACGTTGGATATCAATGTTAATCACTCTCAGAATCTAGTGTCAGACACACAGAGTGACTAAGCACGAGGCAAAGTCGTGCAGTGCTCCGTGAAATCCGAGAACAATTGCCATGAAAATGAAGACATTCTGTAGGTAATAAGCAATGATTTAGTCCAGCTCTCCTGCTTTACATCAAACGTCAACGAATCTAAACAGTTTACTCCGAGTAACGGAGGCGACATTGCTGAAGATAATGAGAGTGAGAGGTAATCAGAATCTCTGTACCCGACAAGGTTAATAAGTTTGGCTGTTCTCATTTTATAAATGCGTATATTTACTTATATCATGTTTGCTTTGGTTCGTCATCTTCATCACTAATAGTACAGCCACTGTATAAATTTAAACATGACTATTTCATGATCAGACACTGACAACACAAATATATCAGAGGAATATGTTGTATGCTGTATATACTTTTGTTTCGCTCACCTCCAATAGTGACCCGTGAAGATTCCGGGGTAGAATAGGTCTTCAGCAATCCATGCTTGCCGTAAAAGGTGACTATGCTTGTCGTAAAAGGCGACTGACGGAATCGGGTGGTCAGGCTCGCTGACTTGGTTGATACATGTCATCGATCCCAGTTGCGTGGATCGATGCTCATGATATTAATCACTGGATTGTCTGGTCCAGACTCGATTATTAACAGACCGCCGTCATATAGCTGGAATATTGCTGAGTGCGGCGTTAAACAACAAACCAACCAACCAACCACTTCCAATAGTCAACTGTTCCCTTTATTGCGAGCACTATTCCAGCAGCTCCAGCCTTTGGTGTCTATATGCCAACTTTTGAGGTACGTCCAAACATGCTCTTTCTATAACTTCAAGAAGGCAAACTGTACATCTGTCATTGTCATCCTGACAAGTCTCTCCATCCTCATTTGATTTTGGGGAGTGTGTGTGTGGTGTGTGTGTGTGTGTGTGTGGGGCGGGGTGGGGGGTGGGGGGGGGTGGGGTGGATAATGGACATAAGTAGCCTAGGTAGCATAACTTATGATGTCAACTGACGAAATAAAGAAGCGTTACCAAACTGAAAGTTGGACAGCTTGCAAACCCCGAATAGTGTTACAAATGGTTGAGAATCAATGGCTCAAACACAATCACAACAGTTTTCTGAGTAATGCATGTGTTATATAACCCAGATCAGTGGCGCTTGAGGTTGAAGTGAAACTTCTGCCGCTCTTGCAGCACGCAGCCTACAGAGATATGGATATAAAAGGGACGTACCGTTCATTCACATCCAAACCATTGGAGAGTGACAAATAACATGCTGAGATAAATGGTCCTGAAAGAACAAACCATTGATATGACACATCAAGAAACAACGCAGGAACACGTTGCGAGGAGTTTGGGCTGTAGCAAATTGACAGTCATCAGGATGATGATCCGTTACAGACACACTGGATGGACGGCAGACAGGCGATACTTCATCGTCGACGTGGTTGGTGAGGCGGCGGCCTTGGCCGACTCCACAACGAACCATGCACCATAACAATACACCTGAACGTCGTCGAGCCTTAGTCCCCAAAAACATTTTTAAAATAATCTAATAAGTCCAAGTTCACAGTAAAATGCATTTCTCCAAACAAAAAGATCAGTTTTGGCCTCAGATTGGTCAGAATTAGGGCACACTCACCTACATCTTCACAAAATAGAAACAGGTGACACCAGACCCATTAGTCTCCCCTTTCATAGGCAAAACGCACCCATTAGGAAAGAATGTTCCAGACAAGTGCAAAATATGTTTGAAGGCAATATCATTCAACCCAGTTCTTCTATATGGCACTCTCCCATTGTCATGGATAAAAAACGTGATAGCTCTTACCCCTTTGCCGTATATTATAGTCACCCAAACTATATTTTCCCATCTACTACCTTTGCTAATATTTTTAGTGTGCTTGATTGTGCAAGTAGCTTTTGGCAAATACCACTCCATCCAGATGCAAAACACAAGTCGGCCTAAATTACACCCGATGGTGTTTTTTCGAAGGAATCGCCTCCCTTTTGGCCTAAAAAATGCTCCCATAGCAAACCATTTCAGAGGCAATAAAGGAATGAATTTGCGTTACATATTAATATATGTAGATGACATAATATTTTCTAAAACGTTTTTGGAACATTTAAGTCGGCTCAAGGCAGTATTCCAAAATATCAAAGAAGCAGGACTCACTCTAACCCCATGGAAATGGAAATTTGCGACTAAAAAAAAGTCACCTACTTAATGCATATCTTCAGCAAAGATGGCATCCATGTCGATATACTTCAAAAACAGATTCAGTCACATAGATCCCACTCCCCAAAAATGTCCATGACGTGTGTTATTTCTTAGATTTGGACTCGTATTATCACAGACTTGTAGCAAACCTTTCTGGCATCACCTCTCCTCTTTACAACATTCTGAAAAAACGTGTATTTCCAATGGTCGAACAATTGCCAACAGGCATTCTAAAAGCTAAAGCAATCCCTTACAACAGCACCCCCCCCCCCCCCCCCCCCCCCCCCATCCTTGCATATCCCGACCAAAACAAACACTTCATCCTCACAACTGATGCATCACAAACTTCACAAACTGCAATAGGGTACATTTTAGGCCAACTTGATTCTCATGTCGTAACTGCTGCTGTCAATTCATGACCTTTAACCATACAAGTATCTTCGAGATCTTTTTTTTAAATGTTGATTGGTGACGTTTCTTTTGTTGGTCAGTTTCCAAGTAAGGGTATATGATGCTAAATGGTCATTTCCCATCACAGATGACTGGAGTAGGTCCAATAGTTTTTCAGATATTGTAATAAACGTCGGTACCGTAAATTAACTTCCAGACTATAGTACCATAAAACCGAATTACACTGCAAAAAGAAAGCGTACACTTTAATTGGATTTGGCCAAAAAATACGAACGTTATCAAAGCCTAACTAGTATCAAGGGTAAAGAGATGCCATCTATCTGAACTGCTGCCCCTACTAATGCACGGGTCACTGGAGAACCATGGTCATCCTTGTCCCCTAGTCACAGAGATAGATGGGCCGACAGCGTATGATGAGGGTTGACCAGGGACTGACCCCATTATGATGAGGGTGACCGGTGGTCATGGGTCGGAGGGAGATCAACAGGCGATTAATTATGACATTAATGACAAAGCACTGACCACTAGAAACAAAGGATTTAGCTGACGACCCTGGGTATATAAGTGACCAGACAAGAGGTCTGGAAAAGGAGAGAGTTTAGACCTGGCCTACGACTGTAGCACTACAGTCATCGACTAAATAAACAGTTGTGGACCCTCAGACGGACTTGTGTTATTCATGCCGAAGTCATCACTTAGACCAACCAACCACTAAGTGTGATACTAGGTTGAAGATAGTCGCCGAAATACAGCCTACTTAGGGTCGAAGACTAAGATACCGTGTCAAATACATCACCATCGAAGAAACACTTCTTGTTTGTTTCATGTTAGCCACCCTTAAGCATACTTTCTTTTGGGCACGTACGAACACGCACGCACGCGTTTGAATTCGACGTTGAACACGTTTTCACCCAACTTCAGTTTCTGCACGAGCCCAAAGCACATAAATAACTATACAGCTCTATTTAGAATGTAGTGGGCGGTCGTAATGTAAATGGGCTCAGTGACATTTATGGTAAGGATTTGATTTCATTACGTGACATTTGAAACATTACTGGGAATGTTTGAAATGTGATGACACTGAACAAAATCGGTTTCAAATGATACTGTCTCCAAATACATTGAATGCGAGTTACATAATCTCTTCATATATCACCATTTGCAATTATACTATTAATTGACACCTTTTTTACACTGATGACATATATAAACATCAATGATTACATAGATATATTGTTTTAATGTACTAACAGAAACTAGGAATGTTATTGTAGTGAAGGTCTTGGAGTGAGTGAGTTGGGTCTAAACCGTTTTTAACAGTATTACAGTTGTATGAGGGGGTGTCAGCTAAATGTGATCGGAAAAACCGAAGTGATGCTGGTCTCAGACGTTTACGAATTCGGTGAAACCCACGAGCTGACAAACCTAGAAACATAATTGCGGCGAACCGGGAATCGAACCCACAATCATAGGTTTCTTGCGTGTCCAAGGGTCGGAACTTAGACGACTGGGCCACCCGTGCCCCCGAAAGTTTTGGAAGACGATATTTTTACAGATTTCAGTGACTACAGCATAGTGCTTATTAGAAACATATGCGTTAAATGACAGAACACCAATGTTGATGGTACAAACTCAAAACTGATTTCTAGGTCTCTGGCAGATCTCTGATGTCACGTTTGCTTACCAGTGCTTTACTTTACAATTTGCAAATCATTGGTCCAATTCAAAAATGGGCATTATGCATCAAATATTACAGAATTAAAAGGGATAAAAACCAAACACCGTAAAATGTCCACACCAGAGACGACCAGCTGCGACTTTTCGCCGAAACAGATTCCATTGGGTGTAACAGGCCAAACAGGGTTGAATATTACATATATCACACCCTTCAGTTCCAACTCACACACACAAAAAAGGATCAGGTGGGGTGGTATCCTGTTTTGGCCTACTGGGAAGTTTTCACAGAATCCTTTGAAATTTGGATGGAAAAATACACCCCTAAATGACTGACAGCTTGTCGTTTTGTCTTTCTTATACTTTTTGGAATTATTGCACGATATAATTTTTTAACTACACTTCAAAAGAGTGAAGAGGAAATGTTTTGAAACTTCAAGAGAAAATCCGCTACAAGGTGACTTTGTCTTCCAATGAAAATTCGCTTGGGGCAGAGACAGACTTCCTCATGTTCACACAAACTGAGGGGCTAAAAAAGGTATATAGCGTTTTTTATGTAATTGAATATTTAAGGAACTTTTGTTAAATTGGATTTTGTCTATTTAACCGTCACTCATTATTCCTGCCACAGTTTGTAAAACACAACCTGTGGCTGGGTAGAAATGTGTTAAAATAAAGTGGTTCAGTGAGGAATGGGGTAGGAAATGAATTTGCAGCCGCATGATCCCTACCAAATTTGAAATATAAATTTGTGCCTAAACAAGCAATTGTATAGATTTTCAAAGATATTAAGATATCTTAGATACCTATCAGCAGTTATTTGAGTTTTATCTTTAAATTTTTAAAAGTTCTAAATCATATTGTATTATAAAAATAAATAAATATGTAGCAGTATTCTTAGCTTTCTGAATAAGTGCCAGTTCAGTTCATGTTTTGGGCATATATACTTTCGACAAAAATATGTAACTTATTATTTAAATGCAGATGTCATTGAGGTGTACATTTACAATACCGTGGCGTTGCATCTGAACACAACACCTAATCACCATGAAATTTCACATCATGCATGAACAGCACGGAAAGCACGTGCACCAAAAAGCTGCTTTTGGGGAACTCGCAATCACTAACGCAATTAAGCTAAGCACACGCTCAAAAATGCCTCCGAGATCTCAAAGAACACGCACAATGGTTATTTATGTTAGCGCAATAGTAGAGGCGAGGGGACGTCATCAACCCAAGGTGCCAGAATGTTTGGTAAATCAAAAAGAGTTATTTCTCGACTGTGGGACAAGTACCATGAAACGGGCGGGGTAACAATGTACGAGTGAGTGAGTGAGTGTGATTTAACGCCGCTTTTAACATTATTCCAGTTACATCACGGCGTGTCAGCTTAATGTGGGAGGAAGCCTGAAGTGATGCAGGTCTCAGACGTTTACCACCTCGGTGAAACCCTCGAGCACGGGTATGGTGCTGACAAACCTAGAAACATAATTGGGGCGAACCGGGATTCGAACCCACAATCATAGCTTTCCGGCGTGCCCAAGGGACGCAACTCTGCACAGCGAATAGCGGCGCCTTAGACGACTGGGCCACCCGTGCCCCCTTACAATGTACGAAAGCCCATTAGGACCATATTGATATTTTGTTTTTTCTCCTTTAAACGTCGTTATTACGAGAATAAAGTCGTAATTGTGAGAAAAAAAGTCGTAATTTTTTCTCGTTATTACGACGTTATTCTCGTAATTACAAGTTTTGAAAAGTCGTAATAACGACTTTTAAAAGAGAAAAAACAAAATACCAATATGGTCCTAATGGGCTTTCGTAACAATGAGACCTGGGCGTGTCAGGCCCCCAAAAGTGAAACCCAACAAGATTGTCTCGAGTTATTAATTGCACTACGCAATAAATTACCAGAGAATTACAATTACAGGAAGGGGATTCCAACATATACCATGAAAAACCTGCTCCATACAGCCCGCCTGAAAGCAACAAAGATTGGAGACGGATTGTTCACCAGTGGCTTTACATCATGCATGTTTACAGACATGGCGAGCAGTATGCAGCGTCTGCAATCCGGTATAGGGGCGGTAGAGTCATGGTGTGGGGCGGTAGTGTCATGGTAGGGGCGGTAGTGTCATGGTGTGGGGCGGTAGTGTCATGGTAGGGGCGGTAGTGTCATGGTGTGGGGCGGTAGTGTCATAGTGTGGGGGGGTAGTGTCATGGTGTGGGGCGGTAGTGTCATGGTGTGGGGCGGTAGTGTCATGGTGTGGGGTGGAAGTGTCATGGTGTGGGGCGGTAGTGTCATGGTGTGGGGCGGTAGTGTCATGGTGTGAGGCGGTAGTGTCATGGTAGGGGCGGTAGTGTCATGGTGTGGGGCGGTAGTGTCATGGTGTGGGGCGGTAGTGTCATGGTGTGGGGCGGTAGTGTCATGGTGTGGGGCGGTAGTGTCATGGTGTGGGGCGGTAGTGTCATGGTGTTGGGCGGTAGTGTCATGGTGTGGGGCGGCAGTGTCATGGTGTGGGCGGTAGTGTCATGGTGTGGGGCGGTAGTGTCATGGTAGGGGCGGTAGTGCCATGGTGTGGGGCGGTAGTGTCATGGTGTGGGGCGGTAATGTCATGGTGTGGGGCGGTAGTGTCATGGTGTGGGGCGGTAGTGTCATGGTGTGGGGCGGTAGTGTCATGGTGTGGGGCGGTAGTGTCATGGTAGGGGCGGTAGTGTCATAGTGTGGGGCGGTAGTGTCATGGTGTGGGCGGTAGTGTCATGGTGTGGGGCGGTAGTGTCATGGTGTGGGGCGGTAGTGTCATGGTGTGGGGCGGTAGTGTCATGGTGAGGGGCGGTAGTGTAGGGGCGGTAGTGTCATGGTGTTGGGCGGTAGTGTCATGGTGTGGGGCGGTAGTGTCATGGTGTGGGGCGGTAGTGTCATGGTGTTGGGCGGTAGTGTCATGGTAGGGGCGGTAGTGTCATAGTGTGGGGCGGTAGTGTCATGGTGTGGGGCGGTAGTGTCATAGTGTGGGGCGGTAGTGTCATGGTGTGGGGCGGTAATTTGGATGTTCTTGGACGGAGAGTGTACGCCAGAGACCCAACACCCGCCAACGTGGGCAACCATGTCGAAGCTCTTGAGGCGGAATGGCGGGCAATACCAAGGGCAACCATAATCTTTTTGGATTAAGGCGCCGTATTTGACCCAGAATTGGGTCCCATAATAGTAATAGCTGATAGAATCCAATATTTGGTATCAAGTCAGACATCACTGTTATCGTTGGTTTCAACAAGGTAATAAAATGCCGGAGTCGTCTTGGTCTTTCTTGACCTGCCTTTGCATGTGTTTGTGACGGGTGTCACCGGTGGGGCAGGATACGTTCACCTTTTCGCGGATACCTGGTATCATCACTATTTGATAGTGATTCATAAACACAATCTTATGATATCGTCGAAATCCTGGCTCATACCCTTTGTCTGAAACATGACAGATTACAGTCGCACCCTTTATTTAATGTATTTAGCAAACAATAAGACCATTGGATTCCTCTTTAGCAGCCTAACTAACTGGAGCAAGTGGTAGCAACCGTCAGAAACACATGCCAGGGCAAAGCTACTGCTCACCTGAAAAAAGGGGAGCATTATCGGACACATCAAAATAGGGAATTGCATCGGACATCATTTTGGTCACTGGTGCGTCAGATTTGGAAATGTCCTGAACAAGTCTCCTTCGAAACGTTTTGATAGATTTACTGAGCCCTTGAATGTGGGAACTTCGATTAAAAAGACGTTGAGCAAAAGTCGTATGACGCTCTTCTGAGTAGAAAGAGCATGCTCGGTTGTATCTCATAAGTTGTGATATGTAGACACCAAAGGCTGGAGTTCTTGGATATTGCTCTACATAAAGGGCAAGTTGACTGTTGGAAAGTTGAAGTCATCCTTCTTGTAATACAGTCTTCTGGAGAGTTTTTAATCACTTGAATTATTTATAAACCATGCTACTGGATTGTATGATAGTTACCGATGACGTTAAAGGCTTGACATGATTATATCTGTTCAATAGCTCGAGGCCAATTAACGGAGAGAAGTCAAAGCAATTAACGTTGACGTGGAGTGTCAGATGCATTAACGCACAGAAAAATAATGACACCCGCAAATGCTTGTCATATATTTGGATGAGACTCCCCATGTCCTTGAACATTTTTTTCATGACCCTGAAAAGACAAAATGCAAAAGCTCTTTTTTTATCCAACCCAAATATATGCAGTATATTTATTACCCTCCCCTGTCTGTAGAGACTGTCATATTTTTGTGACCTCCCCTGATCTCTAACCCATCCCTCCCTATAATAAATTACCAGTCCCTTACATCATGAATATTCTCAATTCAAAACGCCAAGGATGGAGAATAATCAGTTTGGATTACCTGCCGAAACAAAAAAAGACAAAATATCAATGAGGTGAGGTGAGGTGAAATGGGGTTTAACGTCTCGTCCAAGATTATTGCACTTATATAGCGACGTGCATGTACGTGTGTGTGTTTGTGCTTGTACTAGTCCGGACTGATGCCGATTTATAGTGCTAGCTCACTGAGATACCATGCCGCAGTTTAACATGAATACCACACTCAGACACAGTATACTGACTCCGAGCCGACCAGTCCTTGTTTTAGCCCCTTAATGCCGAGCGCCAGACAGGGTAACAACAAGTACCATCTTTTAACGTCTTTTGGTATGACGCGGCCGGGGATCGAACCCCGGGCCTTCCGCTCTCCGGGCGGACGCTCTACCACTAGACCACGGAGGCGGTCCAAAATAGCAGTGAAAATTGTATGAATTGATAACTGAACGTCAGTGATGAGCCCGGGTGTTCGCGAAATAGGTAATCATGTTTTGAATTACCGGAAGCACCCGCCGCTCACAAAATTTGCATTAAAAAAGTACAGGTTTTTATGTTGTTGCCCTACCCCGCAGCCACATTAGGGGGCTACAGAGCCAAAACGCAACACAGATTCTTACAGGTTGAGACGTCTGCCAGTTGCCGTTGGATCACAAGACGGAAGTACATAAGGATGGTCACAAGTGTGGGTGTGTGGTACAGAAGGTACTGATGTTTTGAAACATGCCCAAAATACCAACCCCGGTCACGCCTCTGTGTATAAACACACACGCGGCGGGGTTAACATTCCTGACAATCCTGTCTACAATAATCGGGATGCAGACATTCACGATACTGGGATTCTTTTACAACACCGGCTGAATGGTCTGTATTCCGAGAGCTTCCTTCCATCAACACTCTCATCAAGTATACAAAGCTACTTCATCAGTTAAAGAATATCGAGCAGTTAGGGAGTATTTGTCCCTCCAGAACGAATAATGTACAATTGCAGGCCAAAGCCGTTGTCATTTTAAGAAATAGTCAAATTGCATGTTCCTATCCTTTCTTATAATGGCATATGTAATATGATGTTGGTGATGTTGATGATGATTTGAGTATATTTGCAGATGCTGTTATTTCAAAGAACCTTTTTCACTATTTGTATTTTGGAAGCAAATTTACCATACCATGTTACAATTTTAACATCAAAATAAGATCATTGTTGATTTATAAAAATCATGCAAATGTTGTTCAATCGCGACTGTAACTAAGTCTGTTTATCATCTGCCTGTCAACCTTGTACATGGAGACAACGATATGTCACTTATACATGTATGTTGAGGTTCGTGAATTCTACCCTCCATAGAAATATCACTGTAACATCAGTGTTCAATAAACGTGAAGGGCGATCGGGTAGCCTAGTGGTTAAAGCGTTCGCTCGTCACGCCGAAGACACGTGTTCGATTCCCGACATGGGTACAATGTGTGAAGTCCATTTCTGGTGTCCCCGCCGTGATAGTGCTGGAATATTGCTAAAAGCGGCGTTAAAACAAACTCACTCACTCACTGAAACATGAACGAGGCGTGGTATCATTGTTCCACCTTAAGGGAAAGTAGACTCTGAATCTGTAGTCATAGATCTGAAAATGAAACAGATGAGGCGATATCACTGGTCCCTTTTATATCTAGTTTAAGTGGGTAAATCAGTGGGATGGAATTGGATATTTGATCATTATTGAACGATATCATCGCAATGCCCGAACCATAAGTTACATTATAAATTTCCCATGTTTCGATTTGGCCAATCCATGTTCATATGCATAAAGGAACAGATCAACAAGGTAGAGAGCACAATTTGTGTTCAAGGGGATGTCTGTTTCTTACCTAATCGTTCTAACCTGAAATTCACAAAGACTTGGTGTACATTTCTCATCCAAAACCGTGTCCCACGGGATATATCGCTTGGATGAGATCGAGAATGTAGATATCGCTTCAATGAAATTGCATCACAATGCTTTGCAGACCATTGTGACGTCATAGTAACCAATGACAAATGACATCACTAATGGCTCTGCTACTGAAGCTGTTACCAGTACTTTTTAACACTTTAGACACTGCTTATTACTGTCTACAAACTGAAAAAGTTGGAAGAATGATGTTGGATGATAAATTAAATCTCACCCTCGTGTCTTTTAATATCAAATATATCAGCTCGTGTTGATATATTTTCGAGAGATTGGCGAGAATCTCAATACCTATGAGGAAATCCAGTATTTCACATATTGTTTTATCAGTATACTTCAGATGACATATTCTTTCATTTTTGACAAATTGTCCTGAACCTTTGACGATAGAGATATAAAGTCATCCATGGTCACCAAAGTAGTGACAAATATAATGTGCCAAGGATCAAGAAAGGAAGAATTGTCTTATATTTGTCGTGTGGAACAGTGGTGTACAAAGTTAAAAAAAGAAAATATTTAGACAGTATTGAACATGGTTCTTTTCTGAGATTGCTGAAATTCAAGCATATCTTTTGACTTTTTGAGAATGCACAGGATATAGATCCCACTCGTCTTAAATGTTTTCTGTGAATAGATTACGTGGATCGATGCTCATAATATCAATTACTGGATGGCCCAGACTCGATTATTTACAGGCCGCCGTCACATAGCTGGAATATTGTTGAGTGCTGCGTTAAACAACAAACAATTGCACAGAAACATTATTCGATATGTCACTTACACCAATCACACCCTACACATCAATGAAACCTAATGTACAACATGATAATGCTGATTGAGACCAGCTCTGATATGATCCGATGTCCTGGGTGTCCTAACTTAATAGTAGGAGCATGGGTAGCATGAGTACCCTGATTGCTGAGGATGTTCATTACAAGTCATGATTGTGTTTTGGTGGGGTTGGTTTTATCTTTAATCTTGTTTCCAAAAACACCTCCTGCTTTGGTGCAGTTTAATCCTGACTTGTTATTGAGTGAAACTGCATCCAAAATTTAGATGACTTTTTCAACGCACTCTTTCACACGGGAGCCAGCATCAGGTGATGCATATGCAGTCATTGATGAACGAGGAAGATAAAACAAACTCGGCACTGTTTTCTAAAGGATTCCAATGAATGGAAAATCGGGACGTCATGTAAGGTATAACATTTTTGTTGATGAATCTCTTTGAGTGTCGTTAACTCTAATCGCGCGGGTATTTTCCTCTCCTTTATTGTGCAAATAGGACTTCACTTTTAACCATTCGCTCATTCCAAATCCTTAAATATCCAGGTCTCGTTACCTAGGCCCTGCGAGTTTGAAACAAGAAGTTGGAAGAAGTATGTGGCTTAAAAGAAATGTAGCAGGTAGTAAGGAAATAGTTGCCTCTCAATCAAGTAGCTTGTTACCCGTGACCTTTTCTCACTTTCTCGCTGGCAGGTCATGAAAATCGGTTACGTTTAGGTATGCACAGGTGCACGAACATGCCTCTTAAATAACACTGCTTGTGAATCGTTTTTGTTCCATGTATAAATATTTTAGTCTATATTCATAAAATATAACACATAATGAAAATTCTGAGCAGAAGATAACTAGTTATGAACACACAATGCCATTTAGAAAGTGGTCAAATATAACAAATTGAGTTGAGTACCGTCTGGGCGATTAGGTGCCTCACTCTGGCAGTGTGGGTTCCAATCCCGGACGGGACTCAACCCAAAAAAGTACGAGATTCTGTACTTTACAAAGAAAGCGTTATCCCAAATATAACATTTGTTACAAGATAACTAGTTGTTAAAGAACCTGTTCAATCTCATGAAATTTATTTCTAATCATCGAATTAAGTTGCAGAATACAAATCGAAGATTCAGAACAGGAAGTCAGTATCTGAAGAATGATTTAATCCATCAGCATTAGAAAATCGTCTGGAACCTGGAACCCACGATCACAGGTTTCTAGCCAGACTAAGGGACTCAACTCTTCGCATCGAATTCCGAATCTTAGACGACTTGGCCATCAGATTACATGAGTTGGTCATCTACTGTTGTCTTCATTGGCATCTTCAGTTTGCCAGCGCATTCTCTGAGCACTTGCTGAAGTATCAATGACGGTCCCCAGGTTACATTTTAAAAATGCTGTCAGGTTCAAATTACTTGAGCAAGATATATTTCCATGGCTTAGATGTTGCAGATGTTTTCTTGCATCGACTGTATCGTGTCTTGTCCTTCACTGGTGGCGGCTGTATATATACCAGATGGTGTTTTACCTGGAGTGCCTCATCTCGGACTTGCTGCTAGCATCGTGTGTGACTTGTGGTCGCTGGACAATGAAGAGAAACTGCACTGGTATTTTTTTTAAATGAATAAAATTAAGTAATTGAGATCCTTAAACATTAACCAAAGAAATTACAGGAGAACTGATGTTTGGCGTCAGGCAACAAACAAACACTTATTTTGTTATGCAAATTGTGTGAGTGGCGCGTACTTCCGGTATGGCAGGACTTGCTTACCCTTTTCACGAACACCTGGTGTCAATCCTGATTTTAAGAGATCCATGGATATAATTTTCAACGCTATTTATAGTTAGCCTTTGGCGCCCAATAGAATCTGTTTCGGCGGATAATCGAGATGGTTATTTTCTGGCGTTAACGTTTTATATTTTTTAATGTGTATTCGGGGTGATTATTTAGCTTCCTTTTTGGAGAGAAAGACGTTTGTTTTGAAAGACAAATCTGTTCTGTTTCAGTCACAAAATTCCAACCTGCCTTTCCCCTCCCCCAGAGTACATGTGTTTTGTCTTTTTAACTTAATGTTGATCGTACCATAAGAACATTGCAATTGTTTGTTCTACTCTCGATATAATAAGGAATGGTTATATAGTTGGACCATTGCAAACGTAGCTGGAACAAAACAAACAAACAAACAAACATTCTATTTTTCGATAAAAAAAAGCCCTCAGACATGCCCACATATCCTTTATTCTCCATGTTGAAATGTACCAATTTCTCTATACACAAATGGCGCTACAAAATATTTATATTTCTAGTTCACTCACGAAATACATATGTAAACTAAACTTCCTCCCGGCAATGTAGTCACAAGCCTTTGTTGCCTCCGTTGCAAAGAATTGCTAACATTTCCAATGAAGGATAAATATTATCACTTTACAAATATAACAAGGCCCATGCAGGCAATAAATCAAACAGTTTATTGCATTAAAAGAAAACGAGGAACGGCTTTGTAAATAGATTGTAATCTTTTATTTCCTGCACATTTCTCGAATCGTTTCAAGAATCTACTTTTAAGAGACAGTAGGCGTCTTCAGACTCTGCAAACTAGTGCTGCAGCCTAGCAGTCGCCAGATTCCAAGCACGTTATAATGATGTGGTTTTTTTTGTAATACCCTGGAATATTTAAAGGAATAGCGTCAAATGCATTTCTTATTGAAACTCTTTACTTTTATTGTTTCATTCAGCAAACTCAAATCACATATGGCAGTGCAGGTTTCTCAAATAAGATGTGTATTTATCATTATAGAAAAGCAATATATGCTATGAAGCCATCTGTGAACTGAAAACTTTCATTATCATTGCCTGGTTGTGTGGCGGGTCAAGGGTATACCAAGAAACGCACGTCCTCGTGCAGTATCAGTAAAATGTTTCAGACACTGCTGTAAGTCTGTCTGCGTCTCTGCATGTTTGAAACGTTCTGCTGTCTCCAAGTGTACATTACTGCGTGTGCACAATTTAATTTCAACTCGGATGTATGTGACTACCTTCAAATTCATGGTATAATTTGAAATCTTAACACAATACAAGGCACTTGCTGACATAGGGTATGTGGGATAAAATACAACGATAAGAGTTTATTATATATGTTTCCTGTGTTTATTTGTACAATGTTCCCGTGTTTTTCAGGTAAGCAATTGCCTTGCTTATGCATGTGTTTGTGACAGGTGCCATCGGTGGGGCAGGATACGCTCAACTTTTCGCGAACACCTGGTATCCTCACTAGTTGATAGTGATTAATAAACACATGCTTATGATATAGTCGGAATCATACAACTGAAATCTAATTTTTATATATTTGTGATAAATGGTATTTTGATCAATAACGTAATTCCACGCTTAAGTATGTTGGAAAGTTTGAAGTAATGTTTGTTTTGTACAGTTTGAGTTGCTTTAATCAAAGTTGTTTTGGGGTTTATTTTCAAAACTAGTAGTAACATTTCATATGTTGTTATTGATAACAACGCGATACACGCATAACACGCAGCCAATGATACCTCAATGGAACCTACCTCCTTCAAGACCATTGTCAAAACTTACTCGCCCAGAATTAATTACCATCATGGATACAATTTCTATTGAACTCACAAACAATTTAACGTTTCCTTCCAATCTGAACGCATCAAGATTTGCAATCACACTCTAGCGTCATAATGACTGTGAAAATTCAATGTTTTGTATTTATTGAGATATTTCAAGTTGCAATTTAATTCTTCTTTGGTGGTATATCAAGTCGTATGTGGTTGGAGTTTTAAAACGGCTTAGGTTCCTTTCCAGGGCAGAAATGTTGCTCTGTACATGTCTCTCTGTTAGTGTGTTCATCGGGTAAATGTGTATGTAAATGTATAGATGGACTGTTAATTGCTGGATAGATCGTCAGCAATATCACTGCTTTATCTAGTCACGACTCGATTATTTCTAGATCGCCGTAAAACAGCGGGAGTAATGCTGAGTGCGGCGTTAAATAACACATATAGATATTGTGAATTATAACATGAGGTAAAACATAGCTATATTATACATGTATGCTTCAAAATAAATAGTTACTAATATATTTTACATATTTCATTTAGCATTTGTAACAAATCCACCTTGTATGTATGATATGTTCGACATGGATACTGTAACATGTTTCACATAGAAATTATTCCAGGTTTTACATGGAAATTGTTACACGTTTCACATGGATGTCACATGTTTCTCTTTGAATTGATTGATACAAAATATTCTGATTGGTTACATGTTTTCGATGATACACACAACATAAAATTGTATTCACTTCGCGTATTACATGTGCCAAAATACACGAGAGAATGGTTAATTTGCAGCAGGTTTATAATACCTTTGAGGTTGGAGTGCAAAAGAATGCTACAAATAACGGCAAAACTGGAGTGTATATTTCAGAGACTACCAGACATACCATGGCCATACAACCTGTCTGCGGACTCGTCCCTTGAGAGTCTGTCTGGGATAATCTCTCTCTGGAATCTGGAAACGTTATTTGTCTCTTTGTCTGTTCTGATGGCTTCTATCGTTGTATGTACAACGGAAATACCCCACGGTCTGACGTGTCTATTATTTATGAATGTTTCAATACATCATCACGTGGGCCTGTTTTGATACCTTTTAATGTCAGAACACTGACCGGTTGGAAATACGTTCAGGAAAATAGGAAAATACCAATGCCATTGTTATACCCCGATGAGGGTAAATCTATCAGGAAGATTGTTTTAAGAAGTATTTCTCACTCAGAAGTGATATGGTTTTTTTTAAGCCGACTGGCTGAATGACAAATTAATAAATTGCGAATGCTGGATTTTCAGATCTATTCGGTCATCAGATGACAAAGGTAACGCCTAGGGAAAGGACACGCTACTGCTTAACACGTAGTCGAGGGGTCTAGATACATTTATGTGCACACAGTTCCTTATACCATGATGGCATCTCGATAAGTATGAGAAGTCTACATCCTCCGATTACCATCGGATGACAGAACAGAACAGAACTTTTATTGCGATCAGATGATGACTGCAAATATATACATAATAATCAATGGTTCTCATGGCAATCAAAATATAATGGACAAAAACATATTATACATTTTTACACAGCGTATACGGAGGACTTATTTCTTGCCTTGTTTTTCTTTCGCAAAATTTGGAATGTTTTTGTAACATATTAATATTTGTACATTGGATTAATTTCATGAATTTGATAATATTTGGTTTACTAAAATGAAATGTCTTAATAATTACGTTTTAGCTGTTTGAAATATTTACCTGAGAATATTACATGAAACTCATAAAACCAATACCATTAGATTGACAAGGATAACATTTTCGTTCTATAAAGGGAATATTGTTCCGTCGCCTGACTAGCTGTTCGAAACTGTTAATTAAACCACAGCTGTTTTGCAGCTTAATAAAATACGGTTCTGAAGTCAATTCTGTTTTAAAGATTCTTCACTCTTTAGCTCATGGAAATTAAGCATGTGAGAATGTCATTCATGTATAAAATGATATCTTCAATATCCTAAATTTAGGCCATGTTTAACATGTATTGCTACATCTACATTAACCCTCATTCTGTAAGAATGTTTAACATGTTTAACCATTTATTGAGTTTGCCTTATTCATTATGTTTATGAAACAACAGTTTGTATGTTTGATATGGTACTTTAGAAGTTTACCAGTTATAATTCTCGCTAGAAACTTACAAGGGTGCATATTTCAATGTGTACATGCTTCCTATAGTCTGTCTTACAGACCCTGATACAAATATATATATCAAATAAAGCCCATCCAAGTCTATAAATTTTGGCAAGTCTAGATCACTGCAGTATCTGAAAATGAAGAGAGTCACTGGGCTCCTTTTTATTATATTTTTATTAAGATAACTGAACAACTGGGTTTTTTTCTGTACGATATGTTCATTTCAGAGACTAGATGTAAGTCTAATGCTCCCTGCACAATTCACCATTAAATGGTAAAGGTTGGTGTACTTTTCTTAACGGGCAAAAACTGTCGTTAACCTATCTAATGAACATTTTCTATCTGTTTAATGTCTTCAAATCCCCACACCTTGCAACCGTGTAACAATACTGGAAGTACCATATCATCAAATACTATAAGTTGTGATGGCACTGATACGTTGTCACGATCCGTGAACATTGGGGGTAGAATAGGTCTTCAGCAACACATGCTGTAAAAGGCTTGTGAGAGGCGACTAACGGGATTGGGGTTCAGGTTCGCTGACTTGGTTGATGCATGTCATCGTATTCCCATTGCGTGGATCGATGCTCATGATGTCAATCACTGGATTGTCTGGTCCAGACTAGATTATTTACAGACCGCCGTCATATAGCTGGAATATTGCTGAGTGCGGCGTTAAACAACAAACAAACATTTCTGCAACTGATGACCTCGAAAAATAAGTTTTTTTTATTCTGTTTAACATTTAGATAATTATTTTACTGAAATGGTTCATAATTTACAATTGGGCCATTGATTGCCAATAAAACAGGCGAATTGAAGCTAAGATAAATTTACGATATCGGAGATATCGTCATAGAAATGAGATTCATCAGGTTTCTAAAATGAAACCCTCTATATTCAATCACGTGATTCAGGTAAATTATTTATTTTTTTTACAAATTTTATATCCTTTCTGCTCTTAATGTTACAAAATGTGGAACGCCTTATGCTAGAATTCAATCCAGCATGCAGGGGTAAGAAGCGTGAAATCATCAGTATAAACGTTAAGTAAGGAATATGTCCCTGGCGTGTTTCAACATGTCAATTGTTTCAATGAAATATTATCATCTCTAAAGTACTGGTGAACATTCTACTCTTTTTGAACACATTTTCGATATATTCGATTTAACACTGTTTTGTGTCAGTCAAACATGTACATGAAAAAGTATCTAAGTAAAGTAACATGCATAGTATTAAAGAAGTGTCATTCGTATTAATAGTAAGCTTTTGTGCAGTATGAATGAATATTTTCCAACGCTAATATATAATTATATATTAGCGTTGAAAAAATATTCATTCATACAGCTCTTTTTTAAAGGCTTACTATTGATTATTACGAATGATACATTTTCCAAAGCTAATACATATATATTTATTTATAAGGATTTAAATAATTATTTATTTATAAATCTTAACTCAAAATATCTTCTGTTAAATGTCACCTGACATATGTCCTCGGGAGGCTCTTTTCATTATACGAATACAATACTCTATGCAATTTCTTCTGGGAGAGTATTCAATGACATATAAAACATCTTCCAAATGACAGCATTAACGTCAAACCCTCAGATGCCAAAGGAATATGTCAACCAGTTTTGCATTACAAATTCAGCAAAACCTGAAAATAAGACATCTTTTTCAAAACACAAGATCTCATTAAGACATGACACCCGATATTTAGTAGCACAGTCCAAATGTCAAGCTTCGAAAATAAATCCGTCACTTGAATGCCATCAATCCTCCAGTTATTAGAATCGCCCTATTCTAGTAACATTATTAAACTTCCGATGAAAGTAATTTTTAAAACATAGTCGTTTTATTGTACTGTTTTTAACCATAGATGACGCAGAAGAATGTAACGAGTATGGTACACTTTACTTGGCTATAAACGTCATCAGTATTCTAATTCAGATAGGGGGCGGTCGGGTAGCCTGGTGGTTAAAGCATTCGCTTGTCACGCCAAAGACCCGGGTTCAATTCCTGACATGGGTACAATGTGTGAAGCCTATTTCTGGTGTCCCCCGCCGTGATATTGCTGGAATAGTGCTAAAAGCGGCGTAAAACCATACTCACTCACCCACTAATTCAGATAGGGGACACGGGTCGCCCAGTCGTCGACGCGATTCGCTGTGCAGAGTTGCGTCCCTTGGGCATGATTGCGTATTGATGATACATTTGTTGATGCTGAATTATTTACAGCTGTTCGAAGCTTTTAACATTTTAAATTATTTTTATAGTAAGTAGTTATTTTTCCACATTGATTATGTGTATAGACATTACATATTGATCAATGCATCAGCATATTGGAAGTGATCAACCTTCAATTATTATCTTTCATCTTATATGTGAATAAGTAACTATTTGATGTCATCATTAAATGTTATTAATCCACGAGTAATAAATAAATAGATAAGATCCTCATAGGACATCATTCTTGTGTAATAAGTGGTCTGTTTCAAAACAAGGTACTGCACAAATATAACTGATATGAATATGATACATTATATTTGTATCTACAAAATATTAGTGTCTTTGTTTACTCACCAAACCCAGAGTGGTACTTAAGTTGCTGAGGTAGCTAAATATTTATCGGAGAATGTTATCCTTTGAAAAAAGAATAGGGCACATAATTATGTACATTGACCATTCTTGCAGTTCTGTTCTGTGGGAGAAAAGTACTTGGAAAATAACCTACCTTACGTAGCTTTTTTTCTGGGTTCTCACCAACGAAATAATGTGTAATCAGTTTGACAGGACTTAGTTTGGCAGTATCCTCGGATGTCTCATGTCCCTGAATGAACATGAACCATTGTGGACTGTGATCAACAGATGAGGAATGTGATGAATAAAAAATCAAAATAAATGCAGATCATAACCAGCATTGGATCTGATATCCTTCATCATTTGATGGTTTCACAATATCCAGGCAGAAAAGGTTCTTATCATGTTCCACATGTAGCAGTCTTCTGGTTGGAGTGAAAGGAATGTATCTGTATACACGGTTACCCTCCACCTGATATATTCTTTCCTTTCGACCAAGCTCCATGACTTCGTCACCTAATTTGGTTTATTTTCCACATACATGTACTGCTACAAACCTGTTTTTCCCTTGTATGCAATCACAGTATCACACTTTCCACAGTTGATGTGTACAAAAGTGACCCTGCCATCATGAAACAAGAATTGTTAAGGAAAGTCGTATTTTCAAAAACATATTTGTCTTTCCTAATATACTCTTTGGTTAAGTGCTTGAAACTGTCAGTGTCATACAAATGGAAGAAAACAATCATACGGAGTTTTCTTTGATGGACATAGGTCAAACCATGTGACCGATGTTATATGTGAGCATTATTTATATTAACTAAAGAGTAACCATGTTTGTGTAACAAAGAGGTTATTGATGTTGCAGTAAACGTGGACCAAAGACCTGTGATTGATTAGCTTTGCCACTGTGATGGGTTGGTTTGCTCGCCACATTGAGTAGCTTGTGTAATCCTATAAACAATGTATGGTGTATTGTCTTAGAGGCTTGGACATGTGACTGAGGCTGGGACATGTGACTGAGGCTTGGACATGTGACTGAGGCTTGGACATGTGACAGAGGCTTGGACATGTGACTGACGCTTGGACATGTGACTCAGACTTGGACATGTGACAGAGGCTTAGACATGTGACAGAGGCTTGGACATGTGACTGACGCTTGGACATGTGACAGGCTTGGACATGTGACTGAGGCTTGGACATGTGACTGAGGCTTGGACATGTGACTGAGGCTTGGACATGTGACTGAGGTTTGGACATGTGACTGGGGCTTGGACATGTGACAGAGGCTTGGACATGTGACAGAGGCTTGGACATATGACTGAGGCTTGGACATATGACTGAGGCTTAGACATGTGACTGAGGCTTGGACATGTGGCTGAGACTTGGACATGTGACTGAGGCTTGGACATGTGACTGAGGCTTGGACATGTGACTGACGCTTGGACATGTGACTGAGACTTGGACATGTGACAGAGGCTTGGACATGTGACTGAGACTTGGACATGTGACTGAGGTTTGGACATGTGACTGAGGCTTGGACATGTGACTGACGCTTGGACATGTGACTGACGCTTGGACATGTGACTGAGGCTTGGACATGTGACTGAGGTTTGGACATGTGACTGTGGCTTGGACATGTGACTGAGGCTTGGACATGTGACTGAAGTTGGACATGTGACTGAGGTTTGGACATGTGACTGTGGCTTGGACATGTGACTGACGCTTGGACATGTGACTGACGCTTGGACATGTGACTGAGGCTTGGACATGTGACTGACGCTTGGACATGTGACTGAGACTTGGACATGTGACAGAGGCTTGGACATGTGACTGAGACTTGGACATGTGACTGAGGTTTGGACATGTGACTGAGGCTTGGACATGTGACTGACGCTTGGACATGTGACTGACGCTTGGACATGTGACTGAGGCTTGGACATGTGACTGAGGTTTGGACATGTGACTGTGGCTTGGACATGTGACTGACGCTTGGACATGTGACTGAGGCTTGCACATGTGACTGAGGCTTGGACATGTGACTGAAGTTGGACATGTGACTGAGGTTTGGACATGTGACTGTGGCTTGGACATGTGACTGACGCTTGGACATGTGACTGTGGCTTGGACATGTGACTGACGCTTGGACATGTGACTGTGGCTTGGACATGTGACTGACGCTTGGACATGTGACTGTGGCTTGGACATGTGACTGACGCTTGGACATGTGACTGACGCTTGGACATGTGACTGAGGCTTGGACATGTGACCGAGGCTTGGACATGTTACTGAGGCTTGGACAAGTGACTTGGACATGTGACTGACGCTTGGACATGTGTCTGTGGCTTGGACACGTGACTGAGGCTTGGACATGTGACTGACGCTTGGACATGTGACTGAGACTTGGATATGTGACTCAGACTTGGATATGTGACTCAGACTTGGACATGTGACTGAGGTTTGGACATGTGACCGGGGCTTGGACATGTGACTGGGGCTTGGACATGTGACTGGGGCTTGGACATGTGACTGGGGCTTGGACATGTGACTGAGGCTAGGACATGTGACACAATTCAATTAACTTAGGTTTAACCATTTTAACTGGCCTCTTCTTCAGCGACAAGAGGGCACTTTCCTATCAAAACCAAACAATCAATTTAACAATATTATGTTGTTATTATTATGTCACATCAATATGTTATATCGCTCCCCACCGCCGTCGTTGTCAGAAAATAATTCGAAAAACATCGAGAGTAGAATCCATGGATTACAATTTCGGAGGGGGTGGGGGGGTGGATGGGATAGCTCGTCACGCCGAAGACCCGTGTTCGATTCTGCACATGGGTAGAATATGTGAAATCAATTTCTAGTGTCCTCTGCCGTGACAGTGGTGGAATATTGCTAAAAGCGGCGTAAAATCTTCACGTTCACTCACTCACTCACTAAAACCATTGATGTCACGCATCGGCGGCAATCACGAATTATGTCAAACGAAGACTGCTATCCAGGTCGATACATCGTAAATAGTCGACGACAGATTAAATTATGTAACTTCTTTGGGATATGAATCTATTTCGGAATTTTCTCAACTTTTGCATATTTTGTCACGATGTGTGAGATGCGGTACGTGCTTCCGGTTTTAACAATGACAGATAAAATTGCAGGTATTTTCGCAATCTGAATTATTTTTCCGCTGAATTGTTTACATAGGATGTATATAAGTTCACATTCAATATTTTTAACTATTCTCAGCGTTTGTTTACGTTGTTCAACTAAACAAATCGCGAGATTGGCCACGCCCAATCGTGTCACTTACGTTTGTCGGCTTGTCAACAGCAGGCCAATGTTCGAAAGTTTTTCAAACGGAATAATTTTTTACAAAGATTTATACATCCGCGTTAAAAATTCTAGAAAATTAAGACAGACGTAACGAAATGATTGTAATAGTGTTACGGGGTTCATGTGGAGTTGTTTGTTTACCGCCGTTGCCATTATCATACAACTTTCATCCAATCGATACCGTTACGATTCAGATTGTATTGGTTTCAATTATTTACACCGAAAGTTGCTAATGTTTAGAAATTAAGGAACCTGTGTGTTTTCCTTTCGTCAGCTTTTAATAAATTATGATTGAATGTAGAAAATGATAACATTATAAAGAAATATTCGACTGTATGCCGCTCAACTGAGAAGTGCCAAAAGTCAACAATGGCCGTTTCTGGAAGTTGTGTGCCGAGAAATTTGGTCTCATTTTCTTTTTGAGGTAAATAAACTTCTGACAGTTTTGATATTAGCAAGTTCCGCATTTATGCATATCATACGTAATTTAAGTGATACGCAAAGCCTTCTTGGAAAATAGATATTGCTAGTTGTGTTTGTTGGTGTCCTTATGCTATTCGCCTGTCGAATGGGTTCGACACTAGATGCATGGCTAGTGACATACTCTGTGGAATGGCTTCGACATTATCATTGAGAGCTTCAAACTGAAGGTAGCTAGTTTTATTGTAAAAACATATTTTCTTTCCGAAAAGATTTGCATTTTGCAAAAAGCGGCGTAAAACCATACCCACACACTCACTCCGAAAACATTAAATTGCACGTGGATGAGGATGTGAGGTCAAGAGATGTTCGAGCTGTCACTCAATCGGAAAGTGTATTCCTACTTGACCAGCACCTCGAGAGGGGATAAATCTCATTAAAATCAAATCTTTTACACTGATACGATGACTCGCTGCGTTGAGGTCTGAGGACGTTTCATCTTCAAAAGCCATATGGTTTCTGAAGAGATGTCAAACATGTAAATGTTTATGAAGGAAGGGGAGACAATGCGACTTGAAATGAGTTAACTTTAGATAAGTTGAGCCATAAATGACATATCTTAAACTTGTTTACCTTGACAACGGGTGATAGACTGGGCAACTAGGCATCGATTCAACTCTGAAAGTTCCACACAATCAAGAACAAGTTCGTATTGGCATTTGCGTTTGGCATTTGACATGGTCCTTAAAAACCTAACTGGTGTTCTTAATGAAGCCTTGATAGTTTGTCAATATGTGAGGCAAAGCTCACACATAACGAGCTTGGTGACCGAGAGGATCGTGGCCAGATTACTGCACAAAAATACGTGTTGTCTCATTCCACTGGCTACAGAGGTCCCCAATAAACAATGCTTGTGGCAGGAGCCGAGAAAAAGTGGCAGCGGGGATCATGATCTATGGCCTAGCTGTAGGGCATCGTACCCGTGAACATGGGGCGTTAGTCATCACCATCAATTGGTTTTCCTGGACGCTGTGATACATCTGGAATACTGCTGACTGGCCGCCGTGATATATCTGTAACGTTGTTGGCTGTGGCGTGGAAAAAACAATTCATTTCTTTAAAAAGCTTTCAGTACATTCTCAGTATACACTACAATATCTGACAGGTTCTAATCTGTGTTTGAACTTCATATGGTCCATTAATGTGACGAGGTCTTTTGGAAAGAACACACTAAACTGAGGGCTTCCTACACCCCCAGATGTTAGTGTGTTTCGCTTGACTAAGTGCTGTCCCTAAATAATAGAGTCTGGACCAGAAAAATAGTGACT
The DNA here is from genome assembly GCF_022045235.1 of Haliotis cracherodii. Taxonomy (NCBI): domain Eukaryota; kingdom Metazoa; phylum Mollusca; class Gastropoda; order Lepetellida; family Haliotidae; genus Haliotis; species Haliotis cracherodii. The sequence goes on along the minus strand of NW_027266341.1, from coordinate 25,184,933 downwards.
GAAATTATGACCAACGACCCATGACTTTAGATTAGGATGACACGAAGTCAACCATGTCACCGTGCTGACCATTCCATTATAGAGTCACCTCCAACAAATATTGGTTGCTGGGGACTTATTCCTACCCGGTGATTGGTTGGTTGTTGGTTGGTTGATTGGTTGGTTGGTTGGTTGGTTGGTTTGTAGGTTGGTTGGTTGTTGGTTGGTTGGTTGGTTGGTTTGTAGGTTTGTTGGTTGGTTGGTTGGTTGGTTGGCTGGCTGGCTGACTGGTTATTTGGTTTGTTGGTCGTTTGTTGTGCACACCAAATGTGTGCTGAAAAGTTAATGCAACTTCCTGATGTTCGCAAGCACTAAATCACATCATTAGATGCAAAGGAGCAGGGATGCAATTACACGGGTAGTCAAATGACAGTGGAACAGTTCCACAACATGCCATTAGATTTCGTTTTCTGTCTTTCAGCATGAGGATGTTACTCTGGTTTCGTCAGAGAATATTTACAGGGTACGATCTTTATTTTGTGTATTAAAATGATATGTAAATACATGCTAGTAGTAAGCGGTGCTTTATGGGTTTTTTTCAGGTTTATTCATATCAATGTCTACTTCAATACATCAGTGTTTTTTATTAGTGAAATGCAAATTACACTGAACGCTGTATCCACAGTCACATTTAGTAGGGGGCACGGGTGGCCCAGTCGTCTAAGGCGCCGCTATTCGCTGTGCAGAGTTGCGTCCCTTGTGCACGCCAGAAACCTATGATTGTGGGTTCGAATCCCGGTTCGCCACGATTATGTTTCTAGGTTTGTCAGCACCATACCCGTGCTCGTGGGTTTCACCGAAGTGGTAAACGTCTGAGACCTGCATCACATCGGGCTTTCCTCCCACATTAAGTTGACACGCCGTGATATAACTGGAATATTGTTAAAAGCTGCGTTAAACCCAACTCACTCACTCACATTTAGCAATATGAATCAAACATGGCATTAAAAACTAACATGAAATGTGTGAAATGTTTCAGCATTCACAGTGTGTTGTATGCGGACTCTTACAATAAATATATGTTGAGCAAACAAGGGAAATATTCTCTGCCTCTCCCGTGCTAAAATATTGTCTTCACACGTGTACATGTGTGGCCCAACGGCTGCAGATTGGATCTCAATGACAATGTAATATACGTATGAACATTTCACAGACATAAGTAAACATGTTTTTACTCAGGTCGAGTTAAGAGCAAAACAATTCTTTCCAGCAAATGTCCTGTTTCTTCGGAGTAAATTGCTTTTCCTACCATGTTACAGAAAGCGCCGACAGCGCTCTGAATTCATTCGGAACATCCTGGTACAAGCTTCGGGTTCAACGTCTGCTGAAGGAGCTGTATGTCTCCGAACAAATCCGAACTATTTGACATTTGGGCTAAATTGCCCGCAAACCATCTGTGATATAGACATTTAATCATTTTAAACTATTGCTTTACGTTTTACTCATCGTCTCATGCGCTTGTTGTGATCCCTTGCTTGAAATATGAACATGATGGTCGTGCATGGTCACATCAGGATAGAGCCCAGATCCCCTGTGTTTACACATGGACCACTGTCGTGCCTAATTGCATTACTGAGACTTCTTTGCATTGCAAGCAGAGAAAATAAACCTAACATTGTTTTTTCTCACACGCCGTGCTGGCAATGTACCAAACATGTTTTGCAATGGAGGGGTCGTATAATGAGTTTTAAAAATATTTTTTGTAGTCTGGTCCTCACATGTACCGTATAATTCCCCTCCCATAACGCATCATAAAACCTGTTTATAAACAGAATTTGTTGATAAGTTTAAAATGTATTTTTTTTATTTTATGTTCAATTAACATGTACTCTAAAATTGTAAAATATTAGTTTGGTGTTCACGATGCTTGCGTTGGACATAGAATTATGAATTATTAAAAAATACATTTTCGAAACAATATAAAATTTGACTCCATTTTGATGGGTAAAGGTGAAATGTACTACATCAAATATGATGAGTAGAATGTTTGAAGCATCATCTTATAACTTTGCACATACACCATCAAGCTGCTGAACCCCGGGTGATACTGGGTTAGAGTGAGTGAGTGAGTATGGTTTAACGCCGCACTATTCCACCAATATCACGGCGGGGTAGCCCAAAAAATGGATTCACACATTGTACCCATATGGGGAATCGAACTCGGATTTTCGGCGTGAAGAGCGAACGTTTCAACCACTAGGCTACCTCGCCACCCCTGATACTGGGTAAGATTTGGTTTGGTTGTCTGGACCAGATAATCCAGTGGTTGAAATCATCAGCATCAATCCATGCAATTGGGATACGATGACATGCATCAACCAAGTCAGCAAGCCTGACCACCCGCTCCCGTTAGTCGCCTCTTACGACAGGCATGGGTTGCAGAAGACCTATTCTGATCTTCACAGGTCGATACCAGGTTAGAACACGCAACCTATACTGTTCGAAAAAGACTTAATGGATCTCGTGGACAGACTCGGTGACCTGGCTGATTGCGTGTCATTGTACTCTGCTCCTAACATCAATCACTGGTTTGTGTGACCCACGCTATATTTATGTACAGGCAACCGTGATAAAGCTGGGAAATGGCTAAATGCGGCGTTAAACAACTCACTCACTCTCACAAATTCATTCACTCGCTTTGTGCAACGAGGCCGTGGAATACTGCTTGGCTACGGATGCACCAGGGATACAGCATGTCCATAAAAGCTGGTCTACTTGTATAATAGGCATCAGGAAAATAAGCTTGAGTTTTATATAATTGGATCCTAGACTAAACAAGTACACCGCCTGTGGGCATATCGTCCTGTTAGTTTCTGCTACACTAATGCTGCACGTGCTAAAGTGATCATATGACCCCAGTGCACGTGAAATGCATGCTGTTCGTGTCTGTGTTATGTCGACTGACAGACGAAGAAATACAATGTTTTCGGGAAAGCATAGTTCCAAAAACAATCATTCGGGTCAGTAACCAGTGTGTCCGATTGAAAATATGCACAGCATACTGGGACCGTTCCACAAAGCTCAGACGTAACTCCTATGCTTTATAACATGAGCCTACGACAGTTGCAACGCTGCGATCGCTTTGGGGAAAGATCTCTGACGTTTATGTATTTATTTTAATCACGTGACCTTATTCAGTAGTTTTTAGGCTTGTTTAAATCAAAATCACCCAGACAGAATCACCCTGCCCCCAGAATATCAAATATGGTCGGTCCCTTTAAGCCGCATAGGGCGTGACCAAGAAAGAAAAGGTGCCACGTAAGAGTACACGTTAATATTTGAAAAAAGTGTGTGTGTGTGTGTGTGTGTGTGTGTGTGTGTGTGTGTGTGTGTGTGTGCTAGTGCTAGTCCGGGCTGATCTTGTCGTGCTTGGACACTGAGACACCATGCCGCAGTTTAACATGGATATTTCACTCAGACACAGTATACTGACTCCGAGCCGACCAGTCCTTGTTTTAGCCGCATTAAGCCAAACGCCAGACAGGGTAACAACAAGTACCATCTTTTAACGTAATTTGGTATGACGCAGCTGGGGATCGAACTACCGACCCTCCGCTCTCGGGCAAACGCTGTATAAAAGAGCTGATTTAAGTAGATGCTTGGGTGGGTGTGGGAGTGAACTTCCCCGGATTCCGTCCACATCCACTCCGGGTTGACCACTAGGGTGTAGGAGAACCATTGTAATAGTAGCTGTTGTGTTCGAGGCGAAATGAGGCCATACACCATCCGAAACAAATTAGTTACTTCTTACCAAAAGTCAAAGAGTGCTTTGGAGCTATTTTTCAACGGGTCACCGGGCGGCTGTTCGTGGGAGTTATCGACCTTTGGCATTTACAGAAATCAGGAAATGACCTTGCATGCTCAACGAATAGTGACACGAAAGGTGACAAGAAACAAAACTCAATCAATCTGTCGAACAATAAAGTCGCTATGACATTTTGACGGATTTGCGGGATTTGACCTAAGAACATTTACGAAAACCTTGTTAATATTCTATGCGTGGAAACGCTTTTTGCTTAAACAGATCATGAATTGCAAAGGTCAGTGTTCCCCATCAGTATGGACTGAACCATCCAAAAAATCGCGTGATTTACGCCCAATCATCTTTTTAAAGGTCACATGATCTTAAGCCAGAACACAGCTGCAAGAGTGATGCCATTTTCAGCCGCCAGTTTTATCAGACAAGCCAAAAACGTTTCGCAGTCCCTAACACGTTACAGCACTGTGATGGCAGGTTAATGAGAGGTGATGAACAAGCGCTCATCAGATCAGAAGACGTCTTACTTTGGCCAGGTTTGGTGCAAAACGTGGTCGAGGTTACGTTAAGCGTCAATTAAAATCCTTTTAACTAGTTACGCCTCTTCACATAGGTTAACATCGTTAACGCTTCTTTTTCATCTAAATGTGTTTTTAAACTTTTGAAATATCAGTCATGTCGGTAGCGGCACATGAGCTACACGTTCCTTTACTGAAAGGTAACAACCAGGAAGGATGCTGGAGAGACTCCATCACTTCAGGCTTGCGTATGTATGTTAGGGTGATGGATTGCTGGGCTGAGTGCATCACATTTACTTAACGTGAAAGGGTATAATTAATGAGGTGTTAATAAATTCACGTAGCAGTGTAGTTGCTCCACAGCCCGTCTTGTCTAAGGATTATCTTCAGCCACTTACCATAGCGCTACATGTACAGTAGTTTGAGGGCAAGCACCGTCTGATTATAGTCTAGATTGAGGCATACAGTGAGCGGGGGGGAGATTCGGAACTGGAATATGCTAATATTGATATGAGTGAGTGACTGAGTGAGTTTGGCTTAACGCCGCTTTTAACAATATTACAGTCATATCACGGCGTGTCAGCTTAATGTGGGAGGAATGCCCGAAGTGATGCAGGTCTCAGAAGTTTACCACTTCGGTGTAACCCACGAGCACGGGTATGATGCTGACAAACCTAGAAACATAATCGGGGCGAACCGGGATTTGAACCCACAATCATAGGTTTCTGGCGTGCCCAAGGGACGCAACTCTGCACAGCGAATTGCAGCGCCTTAGACGACTGGGCCACCCGTGCCCCCAATATTAATTTGAGGGCACCGTGGAGTACCCACGATGTTCAAGCTTTGACTGGTCACACCGAAGACACGGTTCGTTTCACATCTTGGATATATGTGCGAAACCTATTACTGGTGTAATAAATATTGCAACAAGATCATTTCGGAAACAGAAAGTAGGCTTTTTATATCTTCTCCTTCAAGAAAAGCTAACACAAAAGTCACAGTAACGAGCGAACGCACATTCCATTGTGCTACCGTAGTGCGCCTTAATAACTCGAGGTTCCACAAAGCGAGGGCGGTCGGGTAGCCTGGTGGTTAAAGCATTCGCTCGTCGCGCCGAAGACCCGGGTTCGATTTCCGACATTGGTACAATGTGTGAAGCTCATTTCTGGTGTTCCCCGCTGGTGCTGGAATATTGCTAAAAGCGGCGTAAAATCAAACTCACTCCACAAACCGATGGATCTATTTTAACTCCATAATCTAACATAGACTTACGAAAGACGTTGCTGAGATCGATCTTTAATTTTTAATGAGTCCATGTAGAGCTTTGCGTTTGAGAGTAGGATTAAACACGGATTTAAACGTCACAATATTTTGCACCCAATTATATCAGATCGTGTCCCAGTTACCCAGGTGATGGGCGTCGAGCATTAATATACTGCTGATAAACCAACAATGATAATTTGGCCGATTCTAGGATCTGCACCAATGATGTAATGGATCGTGGCAGCTTTATGTGAAGGAAAACAGAAATAGACGTATTAATGGTGAATTAAAAGATTACGTCATATCGTGTAATGACTATCCAACTGGAAATATACTGTCATTCGCTTAGTGATGAAAGACAGGAAGTTGATGTTTATATTCAGTTCTCTTTATGCCAGTGATGAATATGGAAATATTCAATCTGTGCAATGATTGATGGTGCTACATGATGTTACCATTGACACAATGTTTGTTTGTTGTTTAAAGTTTCACTCAAAATATTCAAGCTATATGACGGCAGTCTGTAAATAATCGAGCCTGGACCAGACAATCAAGTGATTGACATCATGAGCATCGATCCACGCAATTGGGCTACGATGACATTCTTCAACCAAGTCAGCGAGCCTGACCACCCGATCCCGTTAGTCGCCTCTGACGACAAGCATAGTCGCCTTTTACAGCAAGCTTGGTTTGCTGAAGACCTATTCTACCCCGGATCTTCACGGGTCATTGACACAATGGGGTTTGAGAGTGAGTATGGTTTTACGCCGCTTTTAGCAATATTACAGAATATCACGGCGGGTGACACCAGAAATAGGCCTCACACATTGTACCCATGTCGGGATTCGAACCCGGGTCTTCGGCGTGACGTTTTAACCACTAGGCTACCCGACCGCCCATCATTGACACAATGGCTGATTGTAACATGACAAATTCAATTTTCACTCAAATATCGATGCATATGTATCGGTATATTGACACATTTCTGAATCTACACCTGGCGTTTTATCCCCAGACTAAACTTGATTAAAAGCACGCCATGAAATATGTTCCTGAGTTAATAATTCACTCACTTGTTATTCTATTCTTGCTTCAAGACAATATGACATGGAATCTCAGCTGCAAAGGCAACGTACGGCCATTGTTGAAAACTTCGTATCGGCATTTAATGCGCTATTACCGTACATATCGATGTATTTGTCAGTTCCATGTAAAATTACCAGAGCACGACAGTTTGCTGTGCAGAGTTGCGTCCCCTACCTCGATGCTGATTTCGATCCGGAGTTTGTCCGTATGATTCCCGAGAATGGGTTCATTCTAAGTTAAGCTGACCCGCTTATAAATAACTGTAATACTGTTCAAAAGGACGTCAAACCAAACACACACACAACGCTTGCATTTTTCGTTTTGATTGTTGTTTGACGCCGCACTCAGCACATCTTCCGGAGGCAAGTGAGTTAACTGACTATAAAAGTCCAGTTTCCACCCTTGCCGAACTAGGCTGGTATTATGGAGTTACATTTTGGCTGGACTAACGAGTCTGCATAGTCCAATCAAAATCGCGCACCGAAATTGAAATCCGGTTCGTAAAGTATCATGCAGATTTCGGTCGACTGCAGGATTTGCAAAGCATGTGCACCGCTAACTCGTTGTCAACAGAAATTTTCTATATCTTTTCATGTGTTTAATCAAAGTGCTCACGTGATTTGATGCACTTCGCGATGTAAGACTCGTTTTATCACAATATAGATCGTCTTGACTGGGCGCCACAGTTTTGTTTGAAGCAAATGCAAGTGATACGAGAAACTGAATCTGATTGGTCAATAGGAGAGGCATAGAAAGGACATAACTCGTAATAGCCACTGGTGGTGCTACGATCGAGCCCAGGAATTCCAACCTAGTTCGGCAAGGGTGGAAACTGGACTTTTAAAGTCAGTTAACTCTCTTGTCTCAGGAAGATGCACTAAGCAATAATCCAGCTGTATGACGGCGGTCTGTATATAATCGAGTCTGGACCAGTTTGTAGTCAACGTTGCGGCCTTAAATGTTAACAAACAATATGCGAACCCGGAACACTTTTAAAAAATAGATAAAGACAAAACAAATGCCAAACAAAATCGTCAAAGTAGTTTCTTCAAGTTATAAACAAAAGCATTTCCCCCGCCTATATTGGCACCGATACACACAAATATACCGAAATTTTATAATTGCTAATATAACTCTTTTGCTCCCAGAAGACGTATTCCAACTGACATGTTGTTCTGATAAGGTGCCGCAATTCTCGCTGTTCAGAGTTTGGCAGAGCAGAAACCTATTATCGTTGACCCGTGAAGATCCGGGGTAGAATTGGTCTTCAGCAACCCATGCTTGCCGTAAATGGCGACTATGCTTGTCATAAGAGGCGACTGACGGAATCGGGTGGTCAGGTTCGCTGACTTGGTTGACACATGTCATCGTATCCCAATTGCGTGGATAGATGCTCATGATGTCAATCACTGGATTGCCTGGTCCAGACTCGATTATCTACAGACCGCCGTCATATAGCTGGAATATCGCTGAGTGCAGGGTTAAATAACACATAAACAAACAAACAATATTATCGTTCGAATCTCGGTTCGTCCCCATTATGTTACCAGGTTTGTTAGCACCATACCCATGCTCGTGGGTTCCACCGAAGTGGTAAACGTCTGAGACCTGCATCTCTTCGGGCTTTCCCCCCACATTAAGCTGACACGCCGGGTATAACACGAGTACTGTTAAACTGCGTAAAATCCAACTCACTCACTCACTCACTTGGATCAACGTGTGATCCAGGATAAGTTGAAGCAACTAACATAACCATTTTGAGACAGGAAGGCGGTGCACAGATTTCAGTAAACATATCAGGTTTGTCACAGGAAGAGAGGAAGTGCTAATGTTGTGCACGTGTAGGTCATGACGATGAAATTGACTACGCTCCCGTGGACACACGTGTTGCTCATGAGACTATTAAGAGGTTGGTGTGACAAGTCGATACTGGAATTCTCTAAAAGTCGTTCGATAGAAGATAATTACAAACAAATAAACACGTCTTAGCCAGGTAAGAATGATCTAATCATACATTCTCAGGCTCGAGAAATGGCCTGTAATGTCATAATTTACATGAAGAAAGAATGTAAAAATAAATCTCAAGCATTGTCTGAAGCTGGCATTTCCATCGGTCTGTCTGTCTATCTGTCTACCCTAATGCGCTCTCACCGTTTTCACAGTCATCGTGTACCTCACATCAGCACGTACTTTTATGAGCTACTACTCCTGAGGGGGCGGTCGGGTAGCCTAGTGGTTAAAGCATTCGCTCGTCACGCCGAAGACCCGGGTTCGATTCCCGACATGGGTACAATGTGTGAAGCCCATTTCTGGTGTCCCCCGCTGTGATATTGCTGGAATATTGCTAAAAGCGGCGTAAAACTATACTCACTCACTCACTCACTCACTCACCCACCCAAAAACCCACCCACCCACTCACTCACTCACTCGAGGTTAAATATAAGGTCACAGCTCAACTTATCCTGGTCATGAGATACCTGTGGTACCTTATTCCAAATCTGTTGCGAAACAAAGAGCCATGTAAGAAATCACCATATGCCTTTCCTAAGGCTATATGAACGTAGATTTTTTTTTTTTAATCTATTATCCATTTTGCCTCATGTTCTAAACAAGAAAGATGGTCTTAACCTAAACATATATTTTGATTCTATGATGCCAAAAACACAGGTAATGGCGTGGGAGGGAGCTCTCTGATAAGACCGTCTGACACGCACGTGCAGTACATGCAAACCGGGAAAATCCCGTGCACTCCGTGGGTGGGTGCAGCGTTGTGTGAAACGAGATAGGACAGGAATGTTTGCCAGTGGTTCCTAGGATTCTGAAGCAGGGGGTGGTAAGGAGGTGATGTGGTGCAGATGACATCGACCGTTCAACTGAACAGTGCAGACAATACATTATATTTGTGTCTGGCACCAAGGTTCTACTGGGGTTCTCTTTACACAACAGCTGTTTGGGGCGTGATGGCTGAAGGTGAAAGAAACGCCTGAAGTTACGTGTAATTATATTATCTCCTGAGATTTCCTGAACCCAACGAGCAAGGATATTGTGCTGACAAGTCAAGGATCAGAATAAAGCCTAATCAGACATTCAAACATCACAGGATCCTGGCACAACTAAGGGACATAACTCTGAATTGAATCCTTAGAGGACTGGGCCATCCTTGGTTAACGTCACTCCTTAGCATCATATTTAAGCCACAAATTAGTTATTGAACTTTCAAATTAGTACTATTTTGAGAGTGTCTGGCTCTGAACGACCTGATGCTTTTACCGCATAATTCCGAAATCAATACATTCTGTTTATAAAAGGTGGTCAATGACGTCATGCATCCAATTTTTGTCAACAGCAAACATTGCCTCGAGATTGAATAATTTCACCATGGGATTGGAAACGAATATATGGCTTTCGTCTTCATTTGCAGTGAATCGATTTTCTGAATGTAAAGTTGATCATTGGAAACGTCTGTTATGGACCGCGTCGTTTGTTTCATGGCTCAATGAAATTGTATGACATACCCAGACGAAACCGGAAACGGAAAGCGAAATAAACACCTCTCTTTTTGAAAAAGACATTGTCAACACTAAAATTAGTTCCATATATAGGAATCTAGTCACAGGGCGGTAAACCGAGCTTCCCCATGACAATGATTGGGTTTCCTACGAAATGACCGAGTTCCGTCTACAATGGTATCATTAGCTTCAATAAAAGGTCGTCAGCGTCATCCTGTTTACGCATAAACCGACTTGGTTCTGTCTATACAGATTGTAGCTGTCCTTTTAAAGTGACAATGAATGAAGGGATTCCACTTAAGGCAAATATGTATGTGCGGAACCTGACGAGCTATAACTTCAAAGCTGAGAAAACACCTTTAAATGAGATTTCTCCGTCAATATGTGCAGTTTGTGTTTGCAGTTCAGCCAACTTGACTGCCTTGGAATAGGAGGTACGCATGTTCTTAACGTAAACCCAAAGCGATGTCACAAACGTTTTCTCGTTCACGCATGTAAGGCCATCAAAATCAATCCTCAGGAGGAAGCGTGTTGAAAAAAATAATTTTAATAAATAAAAAACAAATTCGGATAATAAATTGTTTGTAGTTTAAGATTAATTTGATGGTCTTTACTTGGTTATAAACTAATAAACACACGATTTTTACAACAGAACATTGCGTTTTCATTTACAAGGTGAAATTGTTCAGGATTACGATTTTCTCTCCTCCCAATCTGTTTATCATGTCATCGTATCCCAATTGCGTGGGTCGATGCTTGTGGTGTCAATCATTGGACTGCCTGGTCCACTCGTGATTGACAGACCGCCGTCGTACAGCTGGAATATTACTGAGCGCGGCGTTAAACAACAAACAAACAAACAAACTAACTAACAAACATTCCAGGACAAGTCGGAGATGTGAGCAGCAATGACGGCTGCCAAGTATCACTGGAATAGCTAGACACGGATGCAAACAAATGACCTTGACTTTGACTCCTTGGTCAGAACCCAAAAAAGAAGGAGCGAGTGCTTTAAGGAGAGATTATGTGTTGTCAGCTAGCTAAGTGGTTTCGCTCGAAGGACCGTGTTCGATCACACCACGTTGGTGAATTGTTTGACACCAACCGCACCGCACCGCACCACTCTTTAGGTGGGATCCCACCCAACCACGTGTTGTCCTCTTTACAAGCAAGACGTTGTGATTGGTGTCATATTTGAAACTGAGACACTGTACGGCTTATCATTTTTCTTTCATCGCTGTGCAGAATTATAATATTAATATTTATTCTTCTCTGTGTCACTTCTGTGCGACTAAATTGTCTTTACTTAGCGAGGAGTTCGATGCCCGGCCGCGTCCTACCAAAAAACGTTAAAAGATTGTACTTGTTTATACCCTATCTGGCGCTCGGCATTAAGGGGCTAAAACAAGGACTGGTCGGCTCGGTGTCAGTATACAGTGTCTGAGTGGGGCATTCATGTTAAACTGCGGCATGGTATCTCAGTGAGCTAGCACTATAAATCGGCATCAGTCCGAACTAGCACAAGCAGCCACACGCACGAGCGCACGCACACACACACACACACACACACACACACACACACACACACACACACACACACACACACACACACACACACACACACACACACACACAAACACGTCGCTATATAAGTGGAATAATCTTGGACACGACCAAATTTCATATGGTACCACGGGCATTGAGCAGATCCTCAGCACCTAAGACCAATGTTCAGAGAACTGTGAACCTATTTTCCCCCTATAAGAACGTGAAAATATTCATGGGGGGCTGATTACCTATTCTGTCCGGGAATCTCCACGAGGACTTTGTTTAAGGTTTCTTTTAATTAAAGAGTTCGTTCCTTTCAATATTTATTCAAAGATCAAGTATTTGACAAGCAATCTTGATTTCTGTGTGAGCACTCTCGAATATCCTTCAAATGCAGATATAAAATTAACCGTCTCCACTGTCCACTTTAGGGCCGTCTGCAGCTTGTTAGATCGATATTAATCAATGTATAGTTTTTATGTGCAAAATGTCACCTGTTGATCGATATCTATCACCTCATTGCCAGGCCACCAGTTCGTGTTGGGCAAAGTCATTGAAATGCGTGTGTGTTTCACAGAAGGCTATGTTGAAACGTGTTTCACTACAATTAGTTTCTATCAATAAACAAATTTAATATCATTATATATTTTTAGCGTGTATTCATTCATAAAACATATCGTATTGAAATATAAATAAACGCAATATCATGGCTCGCTGCTCCGTTTCAAAGACGATCAATTTTATCTGATTCTTGTCAGTCGATAGTCAGGAAAGCACTAAGATCTGCGATATCCTGAAAAACACAACGCCACGCTCAGTCCCCCTATTTTGTACGGGGGCTGCAATGTAATGTTCTCGGTGTGGGAGTTTTTGTTAGAGATAGATTGTTCTTATATGATCTCTTAAAGATATGGGAACCGCCCCATGGTAGAGCGCCCACCCGGAGAGCGGAAGGTCCGGGGTTCGATCATACTAAATGACGTTAAAAGATAGTACTTGTGGTTACACTGTCTGGCGCTCGGCATTAAGGGGCTAAAACAAGGACTGGTCGGCTCGGAGTCAGTATACTGTGACTGAGTGGGGTATTCCTGTTAAACTGCGGCTTGGTATCTCAGTGGGCTAGCACTATAAATCGGCATCAGTCCGGACAAGTACAAGCAACCACACAAACACACACACGTGCATGCACGTCTCTATATAAATGCAATAATCTTGGAGGCCATGTTAAACCCCATTTCACCTCACCTCACCTCACCTCACCTCACCTGTGCCTCACCCCACCTCAAAGGAATCAAGCATATTGCTGCGGAAAATAAGAATTATTTCAAAGAAAAGTGAAAGGCGTTTTCCTTTCTCCTGGTGTCGATGCAACGTTACACGTTAACTTTTTCCTCTCTTCAGGTATGGAGTTTTGTCTTTACAGAAATGAAATTAAATGACACAGAAGAAAATTGTTTTAAACTGTGTAGAATACTTGTGTGACTATTAAGTTCGGCACATCTAAACCAACTCACCAAATAGAAGCGACAAAACACTTTACATTATCATAAGAAAATTCCGTTGAGATTCCATTGTACAATTCCGACTAGATCATATTTTTTAAGGCATGTTATGAATCTTCACATTTTTTGAAGGCGGTCTAGATAATCCTGGACGAAACAGTCCAGTGAGTCCGACACGATGACATGCATCAAAAAAGTCACCAAGCCTGACAACCCGGTCCCGTTAGTCGCCTCTTTATGACAAACATTGGTTGCTGAAGACCAATGCTAAACCGGATCTTCACAGGGGTATCAATCAGTGATCACACCAGAGATCCCGTTGCAGGAACTACTTTCAAGCGTCTAGCTCCTTGATTTTACTTAATCTATCTGTTCCCAATATGTTTAGATATTAGTTTCCCAATGATTGGGTCTTTCTGAAGGCAAACATGGTTGGAAATAATTTTTGGCGCTTCACTCAAACATTGCATTCATAGCTTTGTTTAAAGCAAGAGTTCATCAAACAAACAATAATGACTTTGTGAGAAAGTGTCCGGATTATGACCTTTGACCTTCGGCTGAGATGTATTCTGCGGTAAAAATATCACTGTTTCAAGACAGGCGTGTTTAAACTCTTTGACCGTGGAAGCAGTAACTATTGGTCATTAGACTGGCTCTTCACTACAATTACGCCTTCTCCCAAATCCAAGCACCACTTACAAGTGACCGGTCACAATAACTCACTGCCCCTTACTGCCCCTTGCAACACTCTAACCAGTATACGAGCTACGGAAATGTGGCCTTGATTTCAGAGGGCTTGAGGGACATATAGTTGTAATGACTGTTGCCGTGGCCGTTGATTAACAAGCGGACAGGTAATTACTGTCTGGTCAGTTCCAAATTATTGACCTCAGGTCATCCTGTTAGTAGCGTTGCTATCGCCACCGTCTGCCAACAGTTGGAGAGGTGTTTCAAGGTAATCAACGCGCCCCGTCTCGTTTTCTTTGCCGTATCAAGTCAAGTCAGTATTTATCGCTCCGTGCATAGATGCCAGGACTGGTCTTGCTCTGGACATTCCATGATATTAAGAAGATTAGGGTTTGATTATCTCTGTTCTGAGTTAGTGAGTGAATTAATGAGTTTCGTGTAACGACGCTTTGAAATGTATTTTACCACGGCTTGTCGGCTTAATGGTGATGGTGGTGAGAACGAGTCGGTGGTGACAAACCAAAGCAACATAATTACGACGAATTTGGGACTCGAACCCACGACCATAGGTTCCTGGTCCGCCTATTTATTGGTCGCCACTCTGCACAACGACATGCGGCGCCTCAAACGACAGCAACACACGCGCTGCCTCTCAATTCTAAGTTACATGTCAAAATACTGTTACCGTATACATACACGTATCAATCTCATGTAAGAGGAACGGCTCTTTTAGGGTGAGTGAGTGAATATCGTTTAATGCTGCGCTCAGTAATATATCCCCATTACCTCTAAATGATTTGATCTGTATCCTTCTCTACAGATAACATCAGATGAGCGTGCCCTTCTCTACAGGTAACATCATATGAGCGTGTCCTTCTCTACAGGTAACATCAGATGAGCGTGCCCTATTCTACAGGTAACATCAGGTGATCGGGTCTTTCTCTACAGGTAACATAAGATGAGCGTGCCCTTCTCCACAGGTAACATCAGATGAGCATGCCCTTCTCTACAGGTAACATCAAGTAAGTGTGTCCTTCTCTACAGGAAACATCAGGTGAGCGTGCCCTTCTCTACAGGTAACATCAGGTGAGTGTGCCCTTCTCTACAGGTAACATCAGATGAGCGTGCCCTTCTCTAGAGAATAACATCAGATGAGCGTGCCCTTCTCTACAGGTAACATCAGATGAGTGTGCCCTTCTCTACAGGTAACATCAGATGAGCGTGCCCTTCTCTAGAGAATATCATCAGGTGAGCGTGTCCTTCTCTACAGATAACATCAAGTGAGTGTGTCCTTCTCTACAGGTAACATCAGATGAGTGTGCCCTTCTCTACAGGTAACATCAGGTGAGCGTGCCCTTCTCTACAGATAACATCAGATGAGCGTGCCCTTCTCTAGAGAATAACATCAGGTGATCGGGTCCTTCTCTACAGGTAACATAAGATGAGCATTCCCTTCTCTACAGGTAACATCAGATGAGCATGTCCTTCTCTACAGGAAACATCAGGTGAGCGTGCCCTTCTCTACAGGTAACATCAGGTGAGCGTGCCCTATTCTACAGGTAACATCAGATGAGCGTGCCCTTCTCTACAGGTAACATCAGGTGAGCGTGCCCTTCTCTAGAGAATATCGTCAGGTGAGCATGTCCTTCTCTACAGATAACATCAAGTGAGTGTGTCCTTCTCTACAGGTAACATCAGATGAGCGTGCCCTTCTCTACAGGTAACATCAGATGAGGGTGCCCAGGTAACACCTGTCAGTGTGCCCACCTGTGAGCGTGTTCTGTCCTACAGGTAACGTAACACCTCTGAGCGTATCCTGCCCTACAGATAACACCTGTGAGCGTATCCTGCCCTACAGGTAACACCTATGAGTGTGTTCTGCCCTACAGGTAATGTAACACCTGTGAGCGTATCCTGCCATACAGGTAACACCTGTGAGTGTGTTCTGCCCTACGATAATGTAACACCTGTGAGCGTATCCTGCCCTACAGGTAACACCTGTGAGTGTGTTCTGCCCTACAGGTAATGTAACACCTGTGAGCGTATCCTGCCCTACAGGTAACACCTGTGAGCGTATCCTGCCCTACAGGTAATGTAACACCTGTGAGCGTATCCTGCCCTACAGGTGACACCTTCGAGCGTATCCTGCCCTACAGGTAACACCTGTGAGCGTGTTCAACCCTACAGATAGACACCGTCGTCTGTTAGGTCCGAAAGAGGTTTTCATGGGTGAAAAAAAAATGAAGAGAACTAAACTCAACACAACTCAACTCAACTCAACTCAACGTCATTACCAAATGTATAAACAGCAACGAACCAGGCAAATCAATCGCTGTCATTATGAACATATTATTTGTAGAATATTGCAATCATACAACCAGGCAAGAACTCAATTCGAGAACGGTGCCTAACGAGTTTACTTCAGATGCCGACCCGTGAAGATCCGGGTTAAAATACGTCTTCAGCAACCCATGCTTGCCGTAAAAGGTGACTATGCTTGTCGCAAGAGGCGACTATCGGGATTGGGATGTCGGGCCCGCTGACTTGGTTCATGCATGTCATCGTATCTCAATTGCGTAGATCGATGCTCATGATGTCAATCACTGGATTGTCTGTGCTAGACTCTGTTATTTACAGACTGCCGTCATATAGCTGGAATAGTGCTGTACGTGGCGTCAACCAAACAAACAAACATTGAGCCATGAAACTAACGACGCAGTACATAACAGACGTTCCCAATGATCAACTTTACATTCAGAAAATCGATTCACTGCAAATGAAGACGAAAGCCATATATCCGTTTCCAATCCCATAATTATTCAGTCTCGAGGCAGTGGTTGCTGTTGACAAGAATTGGGATGTATGACGTCATTGACCACCTTTCATAAACAGAATGTATTGAAATATGCGGTTAAAGCATCAGGTCGTTTAGAAGTACTAATTTGAAAGTTCAATAAGTTATTTTGGGCTTAAATATGATGCTCAGGGGCGAGTTTTACCAAGGGTGGCCCAGGCGTCTAAGGATTCAATTCAGAGTTATGTCCCTTAGTTGTGCCAGGATCCTGTGATGTTTGAATGTTTGATTAGACTTAATTCTGATCCTTGGCTTGTCAGCACCATATCCTTGCTCGTTGGTTTCAGGAAATCTCAGGAACTAATTTAATTACACATAACTTCAGACGTTTCTTTCACATTCAGCCATCATGCCCCAAACAGCTGTTGTGTAAAGAGAACCTCAGTAGAACCTTGGTGCCAGACACAAATATTATGTATTGTCTGCACTGTTCAGTTGAACGGTCGATGTCATCTGCACCACATCACCTCCTTACCACCCCCTGCTTCAGAATCCTAGGAACAACTGGCAGACATTCTTGTCCTATCACGTTTCACACAACGCTGCACCCACACACGAAGTGCACGGGATTTTCCCGGTTTGCATGTACTGCACGTGCGTGTCAGACGGTCTTATCACAGAGTTCTCTCCTACGCCATTTCCTGCGACCTATTGTATTTGTCGTGTTTTGCTTCATAGAATCAAAATATATCTTTAGGTTAAGACCTTCTTTCTTGTTTAGAACATGGGGCAAAATGGATAATAGACCAAAAAAATAAACTGACGCTAAAATATCCTTAGGATAGGCATATGGTGATTTCTTACATGGCTCTCTGTTTCGTAATAAATTTGGATTGAAATGATAGGTTTCTGGTAAGACATTGCCAGGATAAGTTGAGCTGTGACCTGAAAATTAACCCCATATGACTGCGTATGATGCGCGCCTACTGGCGCGTACCGTTTTGCAGGAAGGGGTAGCGGGTGGTCCGCGACAAGTAGTACAGACCGTCGTCATATAGCTGGAATAGTGTAGAGTGTGGCGTCAAACAAACAATCAAACAAACAAATTCAGATGCCAGTTGGAACGTATTTCAAACATGGATTCGGTCGGATAAATATATGTTTATCGGATTAAATCTATACCTTTACCCTTTCGTGTTACCGGGCCCGTGAAGATCCGGGGTAAAAAAGGTCTTCATCCCATGCTTGCCGTAAAAGGCTATTCTAGAGTAGCGAACACGGACGTAATAACCTTCGCGTAAACATATTAACAACTTAGTGTCTTGTGATCTTGATGAGACATTGAAAGGGGTCAAAAACATAACTGCCAATTGATTTCAGTGAAATATCTTCCTTCGTGGTTCATAATTTGTTTTCAACTACAGGTTAACTTGCGAACGCCTGCAGCATTAATAGACCCTTTCGGTGAGACACTGCGCCGACTTGGGGATGATATCATCGGGAAAAGGGTTTCAGCTTGTTATCTGCATGCCGCAAAGATCTCTGACCTAATCTATATTCCTAAAAATCAGTCGGGATGGCTTGCAACGCGACATTTCGACAGAAAGCCGTAACAGCAAGTATGGTTTCTGCGAGACAAGAGACAGGTGATAAATGGCGTGGAAATAGATCACGTGGGACTTGAATGAGGCTCAGCTTCCACAACGAGACTAACATACATTCGTCATCTCTCGTCCCTTTCCGTATCCTGCAAGAAGACTCGTACCATCATCGATCAATGTTATGTGCAATAATACGACAAACCAATCAGAATCCGCGTAAGGGTTGAGGCAATGTAACAAAATTAATCCCAGGGTACTTTAATCCATTAGGGCAATATGTGATCCTTAAAAAATACTTAAAAGTGTATATCGTCATGAAGATATTACAAAGTACATGGATAACAGAATTGTGTTGCATGAATTGTAGTTGTTAATTCAGATAGAGCCATGTAAAAGATTCAAATCCACACACGTGCGTTTTTCACATTTAGGTAACGGCTCAATTGACAACAGCATTTTCCTCCATCGTTTCTCAAGCTTCAAAAGAATATTTACTCATATGTACCAGTTAAGTTAAACATTAACGACTGTACTTACATTTCACTCCATTGGGTATGTTTTAAGAGAATATACATAACCTGATGTATGTCGAGTCATTTATATTCTATTCAACGTATTCATATTAAAGGTTCCCATGGGGTATATTAGTTCGATTATGTTTAGACAAGACCAACATCTTGTACAGTAAATCTATTACATGTTCCCAATGAACTTATTAATCCGTTTTTAAAAAAATTTAAAGCAATTTGAAAACTTTATCCCCAAAGTTGATGTCACGTTTTGAATACTGCCTATTTAAACTTGCATCACGTAAATTTTAAAATAACAAGAATTGAAAAAATGCAGCTATTCCACAGTCATTGTCTTGAGCTAATATTTACTCATGGTTGCTTTGATTTATCATATTGTCTATAGATATAACATTGTCAGATATTAACTCTTGAGTTATATATGGTAATGATGAACGTAAATATGTCAATCTATTTTACACACTGTTAGAAATCTAAGGTACCTGATTAAAACAAACTTAATAATCATTAAAACTTAAAATATTGATATCCTGAGACAATTCAAGAATTATACTTGTTCACATTTTACGCTATGAAGCGTAATCTTTATTGAGGCTTTAATAACACTAAAGTTACTCTGTAATCATAAAAAAGATATTTCAAGATTCCTTAAGACATATAGACCATCTTTAATATTTCCTGCACATATCTTTAACGTATGCTTGCTCTGTTTTGTCTGATTCCAGATACTTTTATTACACTCATAGCGGGCGACCGATCGTGCATCATCTTCGAATGGTAATGGGGTTTTCCCTCAATACACATTCAAACTTACTTGTGGTTATACCTAACATCATTGAAAATGCCAAATGTGCAACTATTAATGGCAGCTATGTTATTAATATAAAACAATAAATGCTGACAGAAATGGTTTATGAAAAATGAAGATAGTTTAATAGTTTTGAATAACCAGACTTGACACTATATATTATAACGACACACATTTACGTGTATTGAGGCTTTTACAGATTGGGAAAAAACTTTATACGAATTATAAGTTCAACTGCCTATTCGAATACGAAAATCACAGTTCTTAAATGTCAAGGAAATTTGAAGAAATACATTTACACCAAAAAAAACAATAGCGGAAATTTGAGGAAATACATTTAAAAACAACAACAATACCTTCTCACTGTAAGGTCTTCAAATACATATGACGAAATATGCATTTGGAAATGCACGATAAACAGTTGTCAATAATTAAGTTACATTATTTGTCCAAGAAATAATTTAAATATTGTTTCAATAAATCAAAGATATTGTTTCTAAACCCGAAACAAACGAATGATATTGTAACGATTATTACTGTCAGACTCAAACAGAAATAGAGTTATCGTTCTTGTATGAAGTAGTTCTGGTGTTAATACGCCAATAAGAAATCGGCTTGTCCCGGAATGACACGGGTTGGTCGCGAATGGGCTAGCATCACTGAAGCTCCTCCACAACGAGACTAGGATACTGAAACTTAACAAAGAATTATGTTGTAACTAGATGAACTCTAACTATATCCAATATAAGGAAATGCATACAACATGTAACTTCCTTCAAGAAATGTTCAGCCATCACAATTGAAAATCCATCTCAGACGATCGGCGTGGCAATGGTCTTGAGGACCCCCGAGAACTGACAGGTTTGGCTGGTGCGTGCTGAATGTTTTTCAATGACCCTCGACTATTTCCGTGGAATCGGGGAGTGACAGGAAAGAGACGGAAATGTTCAAGGTCAAGCAGGTTTGTAAACGTCATATGAGAGGAAAAAACAATTTGTTTATGATTGCGATTTCTCGACAACATCTCCTGTTTTAAACACGAGTGATGGAGACCGGAATCTTTACGGAAACCGTACAAAATTTATCTGAGGATGAGTTCGTTTAGAAGAATACTTGTTATTTCCAGGACATATAGGCCATACACTAAGGTGCAACGCTGCGGGATAACTGATTTATTCCATAGAGATGACGTGTGCAAAGTCAGGTTAGATTAACAGGAGCATATACAACGTCCTATTTCTTGCGAGAAGCAGAACATCTGTGTCCCTTCGCTTCAGAGAGAACGTTAATGAGATAGCATATTATAATAGATACGCAATGAGAAAAAGGATGGTGTCGTATAATAACAGAAATACCCCGTTCACATGCTCTACATTTATTAACGTAAGTAATTTTAAACATGTGTAACTAACTATACGTGCGTATATGTAAATTTACTATGCGTTCGCATGAAAAATATCTTAGATGTATAAATAAAGTAACTATGTAAATTGTGTAAGGCGCACATATTCGTCAATCTGTTCACGTCTTTCAACACAAAACAGGTTGTTTGCCAATGAAAGTTGAATGACAAGAAAGTTACTTTACCGAAAATATTCGCGTGAAGCAACATGTGTTTGATTTAATTTGTACACAAAGTTTTGACTCCTTGAAACCAAAAGAAAACACCGTCCGCCCAACTCTGTATATACGTATAAAAGTTGGCAACTGTTGACAATTTGTTTGGTGTTGGCAAAAGATTAGATATTAATTAGATCATCCTCTTATGTTGACATAAACGTTCAAATTGCAACATATACAGAGAGTGCAAAAGTACCTTTACATTTGCACCTGCTCCAGACATGATGCAAATTTGCACCTGGTGTAAATATACACACATGAGTAAACGCGTTCACATGACAAGTATACTCACGTATGTATTCTACACACGTAAGTACATATACACATGTGTATAGAGGCGCATGTGAACGGGGTATTATATAACATATATATACACTGTTTGCTTAAGTATATTCCTGACAGGCCATGGTAAATCATTTGATAGAGTCAGTATAGCGTGGGAGGTGATTGGTTAAATGTACTCAGTCAATTCGGTAATAGTGAGTTAGATGGGTTTAACCTCAATTTGAACCATATTTCAGTTATATCACGACGTATCAGCTTGTTGTGGGAGGAAAGCCCGAAGTGATGCAGGTCTCAGACGATTACCACTTTGGTAAAACCAACGAGCACGGGTATGGTGATGACAAACCCAGAAATATAATCGGGGCGTACCGGGATTCGAACCCACGCTCATAGCTTCCTAGCGTGACTAAGGGACGCAACTTTGCACGGCGAATTGCGGCCCCTTGGACGACAGGGGCACCCGTGCAGTCGCATTTAGAGTAAACTATATACAACATATATTATTTCCATTCGGCTCTGGAGTTATCTGGCACTCCCTGTGGTTGCTGACTCGGTGTTTTGAGCAAAGAGTGTAAGATAATCTTAATCAAAATTGATATCCATTATTACTGAGCTTACAGAATTATGTACTTCACAAATCACTTCTACATGCTGAAACCTATGTTTGTGTTGATATTTCTCCATTTTTTATAATATGTTTGCCTAAATTTAAATGAAATATTCAAACTTGTAACGGCTTAAATTGGCAGTTCATAGGAATGTACCATACCATTTAGGTGGTTACGTTGAAGATGAACTTCATGTTATATTTGTCTATGACAGGACCGCATCCGTTAAACCGAATTTCACATCAACTTGTCTGGGACATCGCTGTAAAACTTAATGAAGTCAGAGAACTTTGATACTATTTATTATTTAAGGTTGTAATGATACAGTACTAAAAGAAACAAGGACCTGTATTACATCATGTTTCTCTTTCAGAATTAAATGTTGTAATAAAACGTTTGTATGATTGTATTCCTGACCAGTGGCCGTGTACTGAAAAAATTGTCTGCCAGTCCGATCTTGAAACATCGCTAGCACAGGTCCATAGCAAGCATACCTGGGAGCTGGTCCTTGGAAAACCATTCCGGACATTTGGTCCGGAGCCAGCAGACAGGACAGTTGGTCCGTAGAATACATATCGGACAGTTCGTCCGTAGCAAGCATACAGGAGAGTTGGTCCGTAGAATGCACACGGGAGGTTGGTCCGTAGAATACATACAGGACATGTGGTCCGTAGAAAGCATACAGGACACTTGGTCCGTAGAATGCATACATTACAGTTGGTCCGTAGAATGCATACCTGACAGTTGGTCCGTAGAATGCATACCTGACAATTGGTCCGTAGAATGCATACCGGACAGTTGGTCCGAAGAATGCATACGT
Source organism: Haliotis cracherodii (assembly GCF_022045235.1). Classification (NCBI taxonomy): domain Eukaryota; kingdom Metazoa; phylum Mollusca; class Gastropoda; order Lepetellida; family Haliotidae; genus Haliotis; species Haliotis cracherodii. The sequence goes on along the minus strand of NW_027266341.1, from coordinate 25,161,958 downwards.
GTAGTTGCTCCGAAGAAAGTGTACGGAAACTTGCTCCCTATGCTATCACGACATCCACCCCACATAGGAGCAAATACTAAGTTTGTTGTAGCCTAACAGTCTCAAGTATTCAGATACGATGACAAAATAATTTCCCGCTGTCCGTCACACACAGACGCCACATAACAAATCCAATATCCAATATAGGATTTCCCGTGCCCCCCTGGTATTTCCGGTACTACCGGTCATGTATCAACGCTCGCGACGTAACACCTGGATCATTTCGTCTCCGGGCGCAGAATATATAAACTGTTCCTTAGACTTTTAAATGTCAGCAAGTTGAAACTGTCCCTGGGGTTAATGTCTGGCGGGAATATAGGTTCTTAACTCTTTATGTTTTTCTTATTAATAACGGACGTTTAAAACTGAACACGTGAGTTATGACGCACGTTAATACATGTAAATATCCCCTTAATTGTCTTGTTAGAAGGCTCGATTGTTAAACACTCCAATATGTTTTATACATACAAGAGTTAACGATGACGACTCATCTAATCCTGGCGTCCATGTTGACATGTCCTTCATCTTCATCTTAACTCATTCTGGCTAACATGTGGAAGTGTCACCTGTTTGAAATATGTATTGCCGAATATATCACTCAACCGATTACAATTAAAAATATAACGCCAGGAAACAATCTTGAGCGGTTCAGGACAATTTGTCAAAAATGAAAGACAAGGTCATCTGAAGGTTACTGAGAAAACAATATGTGAAATGCTGCACTTCCTCATTGATAACATCTATGTGCAATTTGGTGATAAGATATGTAGGCAAGAAGTAGGCATCCCCATGGGCACCAATTGTAATCCCCCCACTGCTCATCTGTTTCGTTATGCATAGAATATGAATAAGAATTTATTGTACAAAAAAACGCCCACGCGGGCAGAGTACAAATGAATATCTATCTACAACAACATGGTAACAAAGTTGATAGAAACTTGTATGCTCTGCTCCACATCAATCGGGACAATTAGGGTGTGGTATCAACGCAAGATGGTTTATGCCGGGAGTTGTGATGTTGATTTAAGGAAACGTTTGATGTTTCACCATGCTCTCGTGGCTTTAGTGCGCAGTGTTGTAATAGCTGCTTTGGAAGACCAGTTATGACGAAGACAATCCCGAGGAATGTGTACGAATCCACTATTTCAAAAGACTGATTTCCAAATGCAAACGTCAGCAGGCTCACAAAAGATTGGATTTTGATATACTTACTGATAGTTTCCTGTCTTGGTGACGTTTTTCAGACTATTGATACTAGTTTGAAGTCCAGGAATAGAGAGTGAGAGGCGTACAGGATCATCAGCGAACAGTAGTAGGTTGGGTGTGATCTGTCTTTCAGGTCGTTGACATCAATACTGAAAAGAGCATGAATCGGAATTTCTGCTCTGATTGGCAAAGTCAAAACAGAAGTAATTAATCAAACAGCCAATTCCCTTCAATTGATTTACCAAACTGGACTAGAAATAAAAGAGATTTTTTTTAAATTTGGAAAGGGTTTTGACGCCCATGTTTACTTTTGGACATTGTTTAGCAAATATCTGCTGACGCATGCTTTCCCATTCTGTTACAACACAGGTATGTAACTTCGCATGCACGACCCGTCAGAGTCTATCTCCCATCTACCAGGACGGGCCAGGCATAGATAGGTGACTTATGTTACATCTTACACCGCACAGATACTATAACATCAAACAGTTTCTCATTTGTGTAACTCACACACTATCATGAGTAATTACACTGACGAATGATGTTGACAAGATGATAGACCAGCGGTACATAGTACATGCAGTGTGTTACACAATCAGTGGGTGGGTGGGTGAAGGGACTGGTTGTCATATCATTTCTGTTTGTTTGTTGTTGAACGCCGCACTCAGCAATATTCCGTGTATATGACGGTGGTCTGTAAATAATCGAGTCTGGACCAGACAATCCAGTGATTGACATAATGGGCATCGATCCACGCAATTGGGATATGGTGACATGCATCAACCAAGTCAGCGAGCCTGACCAACCGATCCTGTTAGTTGCCTTTTACGCCTTCAGCAGCCCATACTTGCTGTAAATGGCGACTATGCTTGTCATAAGAAGCGACTAACCGGATCGGATGGTCAGGCTCGCTGACTTGGTTCATACATGTCATCGTATCCCGATTGCGTGGATAGATGCTCATGATGTCAATCACTGGATTGTCTGGCCCAGACTAGTGAGGGACACTGTCATCCCTTTCTTATGTAATTCAATCCTGGCATTCACTGTCGTCTTATTCTACTCTTAGGCAATCCTGACAGACACTGTCATGTCATTTCACTATTAGCCAATTTTCTTTTATTAGTCTATTTCCCTTCGTCAATCATGACAGAAGGTAGTAAATCCTGTCCTATTTGTAACTTCTGGCATAAACTGGTACCTCTTTTCCCGTTCGGCCATCCTGACAGAAACTGTTAACTCTTACCCTGTTGGTCAATTCTGACAGAAACTTGTAACTCTTCTCCTGTTGGTCAATTCTGACAGAAACTGGTAACTCTTCTCCTGTTGGTCAACCCTGACAGTATCTGGTACCTCTTCTCCCGTTCCGCCATCCTGACAGAAACTGGTACCTTTTCTTCCGTTCTGCCATCCTGACAGAAACTGGTACCTCTTCTCCCGTTCGGCCATCCTGGCAATAACTGGTACCTCAGGGTTTTCTACCGGTCGGCCATCTTGGCATAAACTGGTATCTCTTCTCCCGTTCGGCCATCCTTACAGAAACTGGTAACTCTTCTCCTGTTGGTCAACCCTGACAGTATCTGGTACCTCTTCTCCCGTTCCGCCATCCTGACAGAAACTGGTACCTTTTCTTCCGTTCTGCCATCCTGACAGAAACTGGTACCTCTTCTCCCGTTCGGCCATCCTGGCAATAACTGGTACCTCAGGGTTTTCTACCGGTCGGCCATCTTGGCATAAACTGGTATCTCTTCTCCCGTTCGGCCATCCTTACAGAAACTGGTAGCTCTTCTCCTGTTGGTCAATCCTGACAAAAACTGGTACCTCTTCTCCTGTTCGTCAATCCTGACAGAAACTGGTAACTCTTCTCCCGTTTGGCAACCCTGACAGAAACTGGTAACTCTTCTCCTGTTGGTCAATCCTGACAGAAACTGGTACCTCTTCTCCTGTTCGTCAATCCTGACAGAAAGTGCTAACTCTTCTCCCGTTTGGCAACCCTGACAGAAACTGGTAACTCTTCTCCTGTTGGTCAATCCTGACAGAAACTGGTACCTCTTCTCCTGTTGGTCAATCCTGACAGAAAGTGCTAACTCTTCTCCCGTTTGGCAACCCTGACAGAAACTGGTAATTCTTCTCCTGTTGGTCAATCCTGACAGAAACTGGTTGGTAACTCTTATCCTGTTGGTCAAACCTGACAGAAACGGGTACCTCTTCTCACGTTCGGCCATCCTGATAGAAACTGGTAAGTCATCTTCCGTTCGGCCATCCTGACAGAAACTGGTACCTCTTCTCCCGTTCGGCCATCCTGACAGAAACTGGTACCTCTTCTTCCGTTCGGCCATCCTGACAGAAACTGGTACCTCTTCTCCCGTTGGGCCATCCTGACAGAAACTGGTAACTCTTCTCCCATTTGGCATTCCTGACAGAAACTGGTAACTCTTCTCCTGTCCGTCAATCATTGTAGAAACTTATCAAATCTGGCTGAAACTGGAAACTCTTCTCCTCTTGGTCATTTCTGGCAGAAACTGGTAGCTCTTCTCCTGTTGGTCAATCCTGACAGAAACTGGTAACTCTTCTCACGTTTGGCAACCCTGACAGAAACTGGTAGCTCTTCTCCTGTTGGTCATCCTGACAGAAACTGGTACCTCTTTTCCCGTTTGGCAACCCTGACAGAAACTGGTAACTCTTCTCCTGTTGGTCAGTCCTGACAGAAACTGGTAACTCTTCTCCCGTTTGGCAACCCTGACAGAAACTGGTAACTCTTCTCCTGTTGGTCAATCCTGACAGAAACTGGTAACTCTTCTCCTGTTGGTCAATCCTGACAGAAACTGGTAACTCTTCTCCCGTTTGGCAACCCTGACAGAAACTGGTAACTCTTCTCCTGTTGGTCAATCCTGACAGAAACTGGTACCTCTTCTCCTGTTCGTCAATCCTGACAGAAACTGTTAACTCTTCTCCCGTTTGGCAACCCTGACAGAAACTGGTAACTCTTCTCCTGTTGGTCAATCCTGACAGAAACTGGTAACTCTTATCCTGTTGGTCAATCCTGACATAAACTGGTAACTCTTCTCCCGTTCGGCCATCCTGACAGAAACTGGTAACTCCTCTCGCGTTCGGCCATCCTGACAGAAACTGGTAACTCTTCTCCTGTTGGTCAATCATGGCAGAAAAGGTAACACTTTCTGATTTCTTCCCTGGAGCACAAATCCTGGCAAATCAACACAAATATGTTTTAATGTCTGACACTTTTATATGATTCCCATTGCCTTATGAGATATTTATTGCACCATGTGATTCATCATTGCGGTATTGGGCACATCGACTTTAATATAGATTCCTACAGACAATGATTAGGTTATAACACCAGAATAACCTTTGAAATCGAAATATCCCATAAATATAACACCGGGAACGATATTAAGAACAAACTATTGAGTTAATAAACATCTATTTGGATAACGTAAGCCCGACTGACGCAGGACGAGATTAAATTAGTTCCATCAGGAGCAGTTATTTGACAAGTTGACAGCATGATTTGGTGGTCTCAAAAGTGTAAACGACTTTAAACAGTTCGTGCTTCTTTGAATTGATATAATCTGCAGTCGTTTCTTCAAGATTCAGGTGGTGGTAGGGTAGCCAAGTGGTTAAACTGTTTGCTCGTACCTCCTAAGACCCGGGTTCGATCCCTAAGCGGCGTAAAACTCACTCACTTACACTACAACCTCAAAGACCCGCCATTATATGCAGGGAATTCCTGTGACAACCTCACAGACACGCCATTATATGCAGGGAATTCATGTGACAACCTGACAGACACGCCATTATATGCAGGGAATTCCTGTGACAACCTGACAGACACGCCATTATATGCAGGGAATTCCTGTGACAACCTGACAGACACGCCATTATATGCAGGGAATTCCTGTGACAACCTCACAGACACGCCATTATATGCAGGGAATTCATGTGACAACCTGACAGACACGCCATTATATGCAGGGAATTCCTGTGACAACCTGACAGACACGCCATTATATGCAGGGAATTCCTGTGACAACCTGACAGACACGCCATTATATGCAGGGAATTCCTGTGACAACCTGACAGACACGCCATTATTTTCAGGGAATTCCTGTGACAACCTGACAGACAAGCCATTATATGAAGGGAATTCCTGTGACAACCTCACAAACACGCCATTATATGCAGGGAATTCCTGTGACAACCTCACAAACACGCCATTACATGCAGGGAATTCCTGTGGTATGTCAGTTGCAAGTATCAACCTCGGATCTTGACCAGAACCTCGTTTCAGAAAACCGCCTTAGCTAAGGGTAACATTAACCACTTAGGTTAGAAATAAAGGTAACTTACTCTGAAGTTACACCCGTTTCACAAAGCAACCTTAGCTCGAACTTAACTCGAAGTGTGAAAGCCTTAGAGCTAATTTGTTTTGTGAAACGAGGCCAAGCCGTGACAATGCGTCATGGTTAGGAGTGAGTATGGTTTTACGCCGCTTTTAGCAATATTCAAGCAATATCACAGCAGGGGGACACCAGAAATGGGCTTCACATAGCGTACCCATGTCGGAAATCGAACCCGGGTCTTCGGCGTGACGAGCGAACGCTTCAACCACTAGGCTACCCGACCGCCCCTTCGTGGTTAGGAAGGTGGTAGATGTCTTGTATTCATATTGAGAGTCTTACATGGTTAAAGAACGTGAGCATGGGTTTAATTTACAAATATATTGATTCATACAGTATGGGATAAGTATGTAGAAGTAGGTATGGGATAAGTTCTATGTATGTGTGGCCTTAAAATTACATTCTGATCACACGAAGGGAGGAGGGTATACGTGCTTTTGGTTGTTGTAAATTATCGAGTAAGGCCCACCAACCCTGTCAGCATGGTTTACGTCCTAAAACCGTGAGTTCCGGTGATACAGCGTGAACACCCGACCCTCAGTTTGTTTGTTTGTTTGTTTGTTTGTTATATGGCTTTCGTCTTAATTTCAGTGAATCGATTTTCTGAATGTTAAGTAGATCATTGGAAACGTCCGTTTCTGTACTGCGTTGTTTGTTTCATGGCTCAATGTTTGTTTGTTTGTTTGTTTGTTTGTTTGTTGCTCAAAGCCCACACTGACTCACCCCATCATCCTTTCATCCTGATATACGACCAAATTGTCTCCTATTCGTATATATCAAAATTTACTCTTTTACTAGTGGCAGTTTAAAGGTAGTCAGTTGATCAGTTTGGCTTCTTCTGTTCAGAATACCATCAAACACAAATAAAATATTTAGATGTGATGGTTGTTTGTTTGATTGGATTTTTCTTGCATTCGGCAATGTTGCAGCTATGTAACAGCGGTCTGTAAATGATCAGCTCTGGACCAGACAATCCAATAATTGACATCATGAGCATCAATCCACGGAACTGGAATTATGACATGCATTCAACCAAGTAAGCAAGCCTGACCGCCCGATCCATTTAATCGGATCCATTTAAACAACAATCATAAATAGCCGGGAACCAATATTGTTACCTGGAAGCGCCTCATGGGTTTGAAGATGTATGGGCCATCTCGATGGTTTTGATGCGTGTTTCAATATCAGGAAGTATTTTATAACTGTTTTCGTTTACTAACTCGTGACTAAAGTTTGTTTGTTTCTTTGTTGTTTAACGCCACACTCAGCAATATTCCAGCTGTATGGCGGCGGTCTGTAAATAGTCGAGTATGAACCAGACAATACAGTGATTGACATCATGAGCATCGATCCACGCAATTGGGATACAATGACATACATCACCCAAGTCAGCGAGCCTGACCACCCGATCCCATCAGTCGCCTCTTACAACAAGCATTGTCGACTTTTACGGCAAAATGAAAACCTGCATTTATCACCCACTAACCACAACCCTTTCCATAATCACTGAAACTTTTGAGACGCTCCCTCCCATGATTGAGAGAGATGACTGGAAACGGACACAAATCTGACGATGTCAGCTGATCTAATGCCATAGGAAATAGGAAAGGATTAACCTGTTTCTCTCATCAGTTTCATGTACTTTAAAATTGATATTACACCAATAATAGCAGCAATGGTATTCGCATTCAATGAACTGAATAGAGAGGTCGATATTAAATTTTCTACACAGTACGGGAGACGATAAACTGCGCTATGGTTATTTGTTTCGATGAGTAATGGATTTATCAAGTTATTTTGACGTGTTAAATAGTCATGGCCGTCCTTGGGCTGTTATGATCTTAGTTCTCGCTACTGCTAAACAAAGATGTGAGGATAGCCCATTACGGGTCACGTCAGAACGACCTTTCATCTGACCAATCAGAGCGTCGCTTATCAGATGGGCATGTGACAGTTGGAATGTGATCGTGCAACCTCGAAAAAAAAAACACCGGGTATTCCGAACGACAGTTATGGGATTTATGACTGTATTCATTCCAGAATGTTCTTTTCTTCAGTTCTTAATTTTTTAATTGAGTATATGTAAAAATATGTTTCCAAGCGTAGTCACCAGTTTGAAACTCGTGCAGTAAAGCTGCCTTCTGATTGGCTAATGTCGACTTCTTGTCAGTCATTAAGTCAGGTTGGTAAGACGCGACCCGTAATGGGATGTCCTCAGATCTTTGTTTAGCGGCAGCGAGAACTAAGATCTGATTTTAATGAGATTACCCATGGATCTAACATCAGGTCACTTCGTGGGTTGGATGGAGCTGCCATGAAAAGAAGTCGCCTGTAATTTACAGTGGGGTGGTGGGAACTGCCATTGGGATCTCAAGGGTTGAACACCCTTGGGTCACTCAAACAAATGACACTGTGGGTAGTCGTAAATATACTCACACGCAAAAGAAACGCAAGTCGAGTATGCAATATATATGTTATTTATTTTCAACAGTAAAGACAAGAAATACTAATAGGGCAAGAGTGACAAAAATTTGACTGAAGACAGAACTATTTCAATATCGCTATAAAATCGTTGAATTAAGTTAAAATGGGTTAAATTTTGTGTATGATACTTGATGGAATACAACTTAAGTATTTGCGAAGCAAAAACCTGAGTTTTGAGTAAAGGAAAATATTCTCGACCATGGGCAGGCCCATGGGCGAGATGGTGTAAATATTGAGTTTTTTAACTACTTTTTTTTTTTCTTCTTCCTTAGTATGTTCCCATGAAAACAGCATGCTTGTTTTTGTAAATACCTTTGACCGAGACTGGGAAATGACCGTGGAGTTTCTGGACTTTTGGGTTTCCAGAATTAAAATGGGACGTGTTTCAGCTTCAAATGACGGGAAATGTTATTTTTCTCGTGGCGACAAAAACGACTGATTTAAAGTAACGCGCCGATGACCGAGGAGGTATTTCGGGTTTTTTTAGCCTATAGTAAATATGATTTCTCCGGATATACGCCCCTCTCCAACTGTATATCGGGGGTGCCTGTTGTTATAATTGGTTACCATGACCACGAGTGATACGCGTGTTCAACCAATGCGATGTACTGGTTGAAATGTGTCGTTATGGCGGATTTAATGACAAGTGACATGCCGACCTGTCTGTTCCCTATATTTGTTGTCTAAAGCGACAATATTCCAACTTTACGAGGCGGTCTGTAAATAATCGAGTCTTGACCGTACAATCCAGTGATTGACATCATGAGCATCGATCTACGTAACTGGAATACGATGACATGCTTCAACCAAGCTGGCGAACCTGGCCTCGCATGCACTGTTAGTCGCCTCTTGGGTAGCTGGAGATAAGTTCAAGCCTAGATTGGGGCGTGTGTTTCGGCTACGTGCACACGTTGTTAGTAATTATGGAGATAATTGCATTTGCAATAATACGCATTTGTAACAAATCCTAGTATTCTGTGTCGGTTTTTGTCATTAACGTTACGTGTTTTTTCTACAGCACCGTTAAGTTGCAAATGATTGTTTACCTAACTTTCCAATGTGAAAAGAATCAACAAAAATCTTTGATCAATGTCATAAACAGTCTAAGTAAATCAGCTGTCATGATTGGTTCCAGCTTTGTATACTGATGAGATTAGGCAGCGTGTACATTTCAACTGTATCCGTTCTCTTGACGTGCGTCAGAAGAGCTTTGATTGACATGACTGACAGGTAACGATGTACATGACCGACACAACATCAAACCAGCAGGCCACGTGGATGCTATCAATTGTTTACAAGGAGGGGTTATTTACGAAAGGTATTCTACTACCGATATTGTTTATGTGGAAAGTCATTGATCGCGGAGGTCAGGTCACCGTTCAGGACGCCGTCTTAACCCAGACAGGCATTTCAAAGCACAACATTTCTATCGAACGGAGACCAAGACTTTACGGAATTTCCACGATGCGATTTTTTGCTATAAGATTTCTTTTGTCACTGATAATTTAAGATGAACATAGAATGGGAGACGTCATCTGAGTGATGCTCGCGATGCGATTTCACCATACGACTTGGTGCCTCTGTAGATGACGTTCAACCTAAGACAAGTCGATGTGTACAATTGACGCTAGACTAACATCTAGTCTCTGAAATGAACATATTTTACAGAAAAAATCAGTTGTTAAATTATAGTTATAAAATATAATAAAAAGGAGCCCAGAGTCTTTCTTCATTTTCAGATACTACAGTAATCTAGACTTGCCAAACATAGACTTGCATGAGCTTTATTGGATATATTTGTTTCAGGGTCTGTATGACAGACAAAATTAACGCCCGCGATGCTATTTCGCCATACGACCTGGTGTCTGGTTGGTAGCCTAGTGGTCAAAGCGTGTGCTCGTCTCGCCAAAGGCTCGTGTTCGATACCCAACAAAAGCACAACGAGCAAAGCCAAGTTCTGTTGGCTCCCTACGTAATATTGTTGGATTAGTGCTGCAAGCGGCGTAAAACCTCCCACACCTTTATTCATTAGAGCTGATTCTGTATGGCCTATGTGTACCGAAACAACAGCGTAAGACCCATTCACGCATGTCACTGTACTACCTTGTGCAGCAAAGATCAGAACGAACTCGGTACAAACATATTGACGGCATTCTTTAAACTCAATCAAGGGGGTTGCGGTATGTATAAGTATTGCATTACACATAGCGTCGCTGGGCTTCACCTACGTCACAGAACAGCCGGGGCCTCGTTCTACAAACTGATTTCAGCACTACGACTACCTTAAGTATATGAGTCAGGTTAGCCATAGCGCTGGAATCTCTTCACGGGACAAGGTCGAGATTGCATAGGACTATTACTTTCCATGTCATCCCGTATTATCCTTCCTATCCAGTCCATTACCCATCGACCGTCTCCTTGGTCTAGTGGTAGAGCTTCCGCCCGGATAGCGGAAAGTCCGGGGTTCGATCCCCGGCCTCGTCATACCAAAATACGTTAACACGTCTGGCGCTCGGCATTAAGGGGCTAAAACAAGGACTTGTTAGCTCGGAGTCAGTATACTGTGTCTGAGTGTTCAAATGCGGCATGGTATCTCATTGGGCTAGCACTATGAAATCAGCATCAGTCCGGACTAGTACACACACACACACACGTGCATGCGCGTCGCTATATACTCGTAAGTGCAATCTTGGACGCGACGTTAAACCCCATTTCAACTAAATTATTTGCTATAATCCTGTCAAAAGAAAACCACGTAATTTACTTCCTTTTATAAAAAGATTGAAACGAGGTGGTTTCCATGGGAACAGATGTAAAGTTGTTGTATATGGAGCAGTAAACTGTTGCTGGGGTTACCATGTTGGGCATATCTATTGATGCTTAGGTTCATGAGACTCCTTATTATCCTTATACTGCCATAATGACACTACGTCATCAGGCATGTGTATTTATCTAGCAATCACGCCTATAAAAAGGTCGTAAATATGGCGTTTGTGACCAAATGAAATGAACATACTGCAGATTGAAGCAATAATAATGTCTTAATTAAACTTCGGACCAGACGGCTTTTTGTTGGAGCACACTTTGTCCGGTGTTTGTATCGCGCCCAATATATAAAGTAATTACCCCCTTTTATCGACAGACGTATTGGATGTGTTTTTCACGCGAAGGTTTGGAATTTAAAAATGCTATTGATAGATATTGGCGAACAGATTCAGCGCTTGGACCAGATTTGTACCTGTGCGCATGTCCGAGAGTCGTCTCCCTTGATTTGTTATTTACTGCTTATACTTTTCAGATTGATGTGCGGCAATATTATACATTCGTCGGAATATCATCGTCCTCACGATGTCCGTTAACAATAATTCTCAACCCTACAATGGCACTTGTCTCTTTACTAATGATTGTGCCCATTGTCATCATGACTGAACAAATATCGGAGAATAACATTATTTGTCTATGATAATATTGCCAGGACATGTATCGTGTCTGACTTGAATCCAACCAATGGGTATAGTTGTCGTACACTCAAACTGATATAGACAGCCATCCCGTGAAGATCCCGGTTAGTTTTGGTCTGCAGTAATCCATTCTTGTCGTAAGAGGCGACTAACGGGATCGGGTGGTCAAGCTCGCTGACTTGGTTGTTGCATGACATCGATCCCAATTGCGTGGATCGATACTCATGTTGTCAATCACTGGATTGTCTGGTCCAGACTCGATTATTTACAGACCGCCGTCATATAGCTGTAATATTGCTGAGTGCGGCAGTAGACAATAAACAAACAAAACAAAAAAATTAAATGCCTTACCGAAACTTTGATATATACTATACTCACACGCAAAAGAAACGCAAGTGGTTTTAAGCAAATAGGTAACAAACACGGAATCATAAATTGATACGAGTTTTAGCATGTAGTGAAGCCTGATGGTGTTATCAATATTTTTGGTTGCATTTTAGAAGGCCCTAATAAAAACGCAACATAAAAAACGAATCGCCAAAACGCACCATTTCAATGAATATGTGGGTATCATGCACCCATTTCTCGCAAAATCGAAAATGCACGAACTGTCACGAACTGTAGAAGGTATAATGCATGTCATCGTATCCAGGTTGCGTAGTTCGATGATGTCAATAACTGGTTTGTGTTGTCCAGACTCGATTATATACTGCGGTCATATAGCTTGAACTTCGCTAAGTGTTCAACAACGGTAAACAACGAACCAAAACATTGATTCCCTTTGACGTATGTGTGGCTGGACAACATTCTGAATCAACAAAGCAAACACTTAAAGCCATCATTGGCCTTCGTAGTCGTAATGTAAGCCATTGTATAACTTTTTGTTTGTTGTTTAACGCGCGGCACGCAGCAATATTCCGGTTATGTGACGGCGGTCTGTAAGTGATCGAGTCCGGACCAGACAATCCAGTCTGTGGTTGATATTGTGAACAACAATCCACCTCAGGGGGTACAATAACACGTTCAGAACCAAGTCATCACCTGACCACCCGATCCATTTACTCGCTTAGCACAGATTGCTAGGGTTCTCACTATTCTCATTGGGACATTTGATAACTGGAATGACGCAACATTGGCCCCGCTTCAACTCAGTCATTTCGTGATAGGTGTCGTCGTTTGTTGTTTGTTTGTTTGCTTATTTGCATTACACACAGTCAGCAAATTTCATTTTTATCATAGCGACCTGAACGTAATCGTACTTCAACGTCTCTCAGACTCTGGGTATTATGACCAGCTATCAACCAGTTGCAAGTCGCCTGCTCTTACATGTAGTTGCCGCCCCCGACAAGCAATAAAGTGGGTGGCCCAGGTATGCGCGGGGTTGTTGTTTTCTAATCCGACGTATGACAGAGTTTAAACTCACAAACCGTTCTAGAAACTTATATGCTGTAGCTGCAAGGGTTCGTAAAATGCGGACGGCTGAAAAAGTAGATATTCACTGGCGAAATGCCAGTCGTGATGCGATTATTTTCAATTAATGACAAGCAAATGTCTATACAATTTGTCGGTAGTTGCGTAAAGAGAGCTGAATTTCCGAGACAGGGGAGCAAGGTGACGGGACTTGGAATAACGACGTGGTTTTCATGTGACGGCATATCAGTTTACTCTCTCATCCGAATTTGCTGTTTCAAATAGCTGAACTCCTAGATTAAAACGTAATTGTATCATTGTGGAAGTCATATCTCCCCATGTTAGAGACAAACAAGCAGGATCATCGATTAGAAATCCTGAACAAGTTTCACTATACCGTAAACTACGGTTATAACGAACTCAAAGGGACTACTAATTTTAGTTCGTTATAACCGTAGTTCGTTATAAGCATATATACAGCATAACTACAGCAAATAGTTGGGACCAAAAAGTAAGTTCGATATATTCGTCAGTTCGTTATAAGCGTGTTCGTGGTTTACTATATTTCAGGCGAACGTTACACACTGTGGCAGACTCTCACAGTGGGTTCGAATCCCTGGTTCGCCCTGGTTATGTTTCTAGGTTTTGTCGTGATCAACGATATACCAAATCTAGTGGGCTTCACCAAAGGTTTAAACGTCTAAAGTCTGCATCACTTCGGGCTTTCCTCCCACATACAATGACAGGCAGCTTGGGTTGTATACTCCCCAGGGAGCTGAGAATGAAAATCGAGTGCTCACTGATCCATTGACCGGAGTAATTATGTAAGCGCCATGAGCACACGAGCTGGTATGGAGTTTGGCGCCATACAAATGGACTCATTTGTAGTAGTAGTAGTAGTAGTAGTAGTAGTAGTAGTAGTAGTATATACTTAAAGCTGCATTTAACCAAAGTCACTCACTCCCTCTCCGAGTGGGCAAGTCTGGAACTTGGTCAACTGGATCAAGTCCACCGTCAACTATAATTGACCTTAGTATATCAGAAGTAACATTCGGTGTTACCTGTATAACAATGATTGCCGTGGAACAAAGAATGGGGTCCATCTGGGCATGCGTGAAAACCTATAAAATCATGTCACCGTCCCAGTCTTCACAAACAGAACGCCTCCTGTGGATAGAGGTGAGGTGAGGTGAAATGGGGTTTAACGTCGCGTCCAAGATTATTGCACTTATATAGCGACGTGCATGCACGTGTATGTGTGTGTGTGGCTGCTTGTACTAGTCCGGACTGATGCCGATTTATAGTGCTAGCTCACTGAGATACCATGCCGCAGTTTAACATGAATACCCCAATCAGACACAGTATACTGACTCCGAGCCGACCAGTCCTTGTTTTAGCCCCTTAATGCCGAGCGCCAGACAGGGTAACAACAAGTACAATCTTTTAACGTCTTTTGGTATGACGCGGCCCGGGATCGAACCCTGGACCTTCCGCTCTCCGGGCGGACGCTCTACCACAAGACCACGGAGGCGGTCCTGTGGATAGAGCTTCTTGTGGATAGAGCTTCTGGCCCGTGAGGGAAAGACTGGTGGTGCGAGCACTGGCCCCGTCATAACAAAGACGTTAGAAAATGGTATTTGTTATTACCCTGTCTGGCGCTGGGCATTAAGAGGATAAAAGCAAGAACAGGTCGGCCTTGAGCCATTTTACTGTGTCTGAGTGGGGTATCCATATTAAACTGTGGCATGGTATCTCAGTGGGCTAGAACTCTATAACCGGCATAAGACCGGACTAGCACAAGCAAAAGCGCACATACGCACGCACGCACGTCGTTATATATATATAACTGCAATGCTTTGAACCCGCCGTTAGGTACCGACCTTTATATATTCTGGGAATGGAGAGGCGGGTGTACAGAAAAACACAAATTGTTCCCGACATTTCTTGACCAAAATAGTTTTGCTTCAGACTGTTGACCAAAAAAAATGAAATTGCCGACCTTATATTGTTACAAGGTGTTTTTCTTGAACACAATTCAGACTCATAGTTCGAATAATAAAATATCTGGTTTTGTAGCTGTAGGTGAAAATATATCTAATCTCAATACAGCCCCCGGGAATATTAAATGGTCAGTCCATTAATCCAATCTCACCTCACCTCACCTCACCTCACCTCACTTCACCTCACCTCCATAAAGAACCGCTCATAACCAATATGAAAATGGGGTCTATTTTACGTGAACTACGGTATGGACATGATAGCTCTTTAATAGCTTCTTCTAGCGAAGTGCGGGGAACATGCATAATTTAGTGTACTGTTCAGTTTTATTAGTCTCCATTTGTTAATGCAAGTTTAAAACAAAACAACCCTTTGGGGAAATCAGTTCAAAGGAGAGGTTGTGACATCCTTTCATTACAGCTAATTCCACTCTATTGGAAATTGGATAACAAAGTTACACGGGGGCTGTATCAAAGATAGTCAAATCTGAAAGCAAGAGATAAAAAAAATATCGACTGTAATTACTGAACTTCGGTTAAGAGAATCAGATGTGGATTATATGACGTAGCTTACATTCTATCAGGGTCAGTTTTCACGCCAGAAAACTTTGATCCTTGGTTCGAATCCCGGTTTGCCCCGATTAGTCCAGGTTAGTCAGCACCACACCCGTGCTCGTGGGTTCCACAAAATTGATAGACATCTGAGACCTGCATCACTATGGGATTTCCTCCCACATTAGGCCGCTGACTTTAAGCTCATATCCATAACAATGAGACGATTTTATTAATGAGGCGTTTTGATCATTGTATGGAAATGGCAAAAAATATGTCTCTGATCTTTTTTGCACCTATAACTCTGTAACTACTAGAGTGAGTGAGTGAGTGAGTGAGTATGGTTTAACGCCGCTTTTAGCAATATTCAAGCAATATCACGGCGGGGGACACCAGAAATGGGTTTTACATATTGTACCCATGTCGGTAATCGAACGCGGGTCTTCGGCGTGACGAGCGAACGCTTTAACCACTGGGCTACCCGACCGCCCCTGTAACTACCAGAAACCATCAACTTGATAAAAATACAACCTTGCGTTATTTTGCTACAGAAACGTTCAACGCAGATGATCATGGCGAGTAGCGAGATCGGGTTGTCAGATCCGCTGATCTTTTCATGCATGTCATCGTATCCCAATTGCGTAGATCGATGCTCATGATGTCAATCACAAGATGGTCTGGTCCAATGGACTCAATTATTTACAGGCTGCCATCAAATTGCTGGAATATACTGCGTGCGGCGTAAAACAACGAACATGACATCATGTACATCTTAAGTCGAAAACCACAATTGCTTCACAAAATTTGGTTGATATGGTTGAAAATCGCGACACGGAGCGTCAGGTTGGTACCGCCCTTATCAACGCAGATCAACAAAATCAAAGTCCATGCTGTGAAAAACTCTTGGTTTCTTTATTAAAGTATTGGTAGGCAGTCTCATTGACGTCATATATTGCGGGGTACATTTACCGAATCGGAATATAGGCGTTGATTAATTAGATTGACCAAACTATAATTGATAAATGAGGTAATGACAGTATTGGTCACCAGAGGCCGCTTTTCGAAAACTATCTGACATCGGATTGCACAAAAATGAAGAAATAAGTGTCGAATGTCTAAACAGGTCGTCAAATGCCTAAACTAACCCCGAACATGCCCTTCTCCCGAAAACCAATCTTCTTTTACGACTATAGTTCAATCCTATGTCGTAATTGTGGCTTTCCATCGTCTTAGTATAATGCAGTTTGACAGAATGGGGATCAACCGACGATTAAACCATAGATCCAATAGTGACAATAGCTTTCTCGTTCCCTTTCTTTCAGTCAGAGACGGTATTTCTTAATACCACATATAAGGCCAGTGTGAGGAAGAAATTTGATCAGTACTATCAATTTTTGCCGACCCTAAAACCTGAAGACATGTCTATTATTCATTTGCATTGGATTCCCAAGCCCCACACAAAAAAATAAAAATAGAGGTGAGGTGAAATGGGGTTTTACGTCGCGTACAAGATTATTGCACTTACAAGATATATAGCAATGTGAATGCACGTGTGTGTGTGTGTGTGTGTGTGTGTGTGTGTGTGTGGCTGCTTGAACTAGTCCGGACTGATGCCGATTTATAGTGCTAGCTCACTGAGATACCATGCCGCAGTTTAACATGAATACCCCACTTAAACACAGTAAACTGACTCCATGCCTACCAGTCCTTGTTTTAGACCCTTAATGCCGAACTCCAGACAGGATAACAACAAATACCATCTTTTCACGTCTTTTGGTATGACGCGGCCGGGGATCGAACCCCGAACCTTCCGCTCTCCGGGCGGACGCTTTACCACTAGACCACGGAGGCGGTCTCCAAAAGAGAAAAATTGCTGTATACAACAAATTCCGCTAAATGCTTAATACAATCGACGACTGTCTTTGTATTCACCGAAAGAATGTGTACTTTGTACACCACTATCCCAAATGGCCAATTGAAGAAAATTGTCATCTGAAGTTAACTGAGACAACAATATGTGAAATGCTGCACTTTCAAATCTGGGGATAAGACATTCAGGCAAGAAGTTGGCGTCCCTGTGGACACCAGTTGTGCTCCCCTTCTTGCTGATCTGTTTCTTTTTGCATATGAATCGGGAATTTTGAAGTTTGACTTAAACTTCATATATAGCCATGATCTGACCATGAAATGACCATCAAATAGCCAATTCCATGCCACTCATGTATTCCCTTGAACGAGATTCTGAAGTGAAAGAGACCAGCGAAACCGTCTTATCTGTTTCATATGGACAGATCTAGCCTGAGTGACACATTCTCCACAACACTGTATGACAAGAGGGACAACTTCAACTTTCCGTTGTCAATTTTCACTTTATGTCGAGCAATATTCCAGCAGCACCAGCCTTTGGTGTCCACATTTTACTTTTTTTAGGTAAAATCAAGCATGTTTTTTCTACGAAGAATTCAAAGAGCGTCATACCACTTTATTTTTTTTAAAAAAACGTCATTCTTTGATCAGGATTAATACATACAAGGCATCAGAAAAGCTATCAAAACGTTTTATGGTAGACATGTGGATTACATATCCAGGTTTGACAAATCAGTGACCAAAATTATTTCCGATGCAGTTCCCAATTTGATTTGTACCATAATTATGTTCCCGAGCATTTAAGGTTAACAACTGACTTGCCTTTGCATGTGTTTGTGATGGATGCCATTTGTGACAGGATGTAATCACCTTTTCGCGAACACCTGGTAGTGGTTCATCAGCAGCACATTATGATATATTCGGAGTCATACAATGGACTCTGCTTTCAGTAGACGTTGTTTATGCAAATGTCTTTGTCTCGTATATTTATAAATATTGTTCTGTGACAGACCCCGTGGAGCGGGGCCCAGGTTTATACTTAGCCTTCCAATGCACAGCCTGAAATTTGTCTCCCTTCTTCGCATTAACAATTTACTACACCGCTCACTAATAGCCGGACATTGACCGTCTCATCCCACCTTATGCATCGGACATAAAACATGTATAAAACGACCATCTCATCCCTTAAAGACAATGACCGGTTCGCCGAAACTGATTTCCGAGTTGTACTGTGGATGAGGGGCGGGCAATGTTCTGCAGGAGCAAATAAAGTTCTAAGCATCCACATGAAAAGCGACTGATTTAAAATATTTTGTTGAAGTTTGAACGCCACCGACAGGGTCGGGTAGCCTAGTGGTTAAAGCGTTCGCTCGTCACGCCGAAGACCCGGGTCCGATTCCCGACATGGGTACGCTGTGCGAAGCCCATTTCTGGTGTCCCCTGCCGTGATATTACTTGAATATCGGCGTTAAGCCATACACACTCACTCACTCACTCACTAAAAAAGGTATTGAAGTTATGTTTTTTTTACTGGAAGTACATAGTTGTACATAAAAAGATATTAAGCTATGAGGGAGTGGCGGGGCAGCTTCTGTTTTAGCAAGCAGGCGCTACCTACGCTAGTTTATAAATCATGCAGGCGATTGTGAGTGAACCAATCACTGACACTAGGACATTGTAATACTTTTCCAATGGAGGCACACGTCGACAACGGCAATTTGCTGTGCAGAGTACCAGGAAACGCTGTTCGTTGGTTCGAATCCCAGATGCTGACTTAAACCTTAATATGACTCTTGGTATGTTAGCACTGTTCTGTGATCGTGGGTTTCACCAAATTGGTAACGGCTAAGGATTGTGACACAACTGAAAACCATTCCAAAACCTACTCACTCACATATTGTTTAACCTTTGTCCTCCCGCTGCTGGAATAAATGCAGCGTCAAACAGCTCGAATCATTTCTGAAGGTGTGAGTAGGAACAAGAATTATTATCTTATTTCAGACTCCAAGAAACCAACCATATCATGGTATGTGGAACCTTATGACAGACAAACAGGCACATTGCCGATATGCAATGATATAGATACTAAGCCCATTTTGCCTACACTATAAAGGAAAGTTTGAACCATTTCGTGAATTTTACACAATGTGTCTAATGGCGGATCCAGCGAGGAGGGGATGTTAGTCCCTCCTCTGTTTTGTTCACTTCGTGTGTACCTACCCCTTATTCATTCCTTGTTCAACCGTAATCTACAATAATCCAGCAATATGACGGCGGGTTGTGAATCAACGAGTCTGGACCATTCAACCCATTATTTTAGTATCGATCCACACAGTACGATGACACATAATGAACCCAATGAACCATCTTGACCAGCCGATCCACCATTAAAGTCGTCTCGTAAGATAGGCAAAGAAGACCTATTCTACCCCGACATCCCCATGGGGCTTTTCAGAATCCTGCATCCTTGGCCGTGATATAACTGAAATACAATAGGAAAGCTAAACCAAATACACTCACATACTGTGATAGCATTGTCAGGTGATATCTTGGCAATCTCTGTTCTATTTACGTGGACCCGGGGTAGAGCAGATCTTCAGAAACCCGTGCTTGCCGTAAAAGGCGACTATGCTTGCCGTAAGAGGTGACTAACCGGTTTGGTTTGTCAGGCTCGCTGACTTGGTTGATGCATGTCATCGATCCCAATTGCGTGGATTGATGCTCATGATGTCAATCACTGGCTTGTCTGACCCAGACTCGATTATTTACAGACCGCCGTCATATAGCTGGAATATTGCTAAGTGCGGTTTTAAACAACAAACAAACAAATCTATCTAAGTGATATTTGTTAACTAAAGTCTACATGCACTGAATCTGTCAGTCACGGTGTCACAATACAGATGATCTGGCGAAAACATACATGTTATCATGACATGATGGATGGCCACGTTGGGTCTTTGAATATATAGATGTAAGGCGTCTCGTTGGACGTTAATGGGACATCTGGCGTTCAAACTTAAACTCGTAGACCAATAATTATCCCGTAAACATGAAATTAAAGACCAGAACGAATGTAGTGAAACTGGTTTGTTCAAAGAAGGTCACGTATCAGACATCCTTCAACTCAATATAGACCGTGCGTCAGAACGATGGAGCCGGGTAATCAAATTCTCCTATCTTATACCTCAACACAGACTTTTCCTTGGCTCTTAAAATAAACTCGCTATTCAACTCTTGGTATTGAAAGAAACGACGTCATCGTGTAGATATTATTACTTCATTTTCAATAATTGTGTCAGTCTCGTGTTTAATACCACAAATCTACCAAGGAACATTAACCAATACCCATAATCCGAAACATTCGTTAACTGAACGACTGACCAGTCTCGAATATAAATGGAAGAGATTCCATTTGCGGTAAAGTTTGTATGAATGGATCAGTGCTGACATCAGATGAAAATAGAAGGCATGTTCTGCCCTACTGGCAGAACCCACCACTCACACAAGTACTGTGCTTGTTGTTGTTTGTATCGAGATAGTTGTTATTAACATATGGCTTTGAATCTTAAAATATGTTAGACATGTAGTTTGAAAAGTTGTTTAATGGATGGGTCAGCATGTATTTATATTCGACTAATAATACATAATAGATAAGCTGACATCGATAGAGTTACACGAATTCTGCAAGAAAAGAAAAAGAAAACATGTATCGTGTTGAAACGTATTTACCGAGTTGGGTTTAACCTCGCTATTAACGGTATTTCATTTATATCCCGTTTGGTTTTTTTGTTGTGGGATTGGCACAGTGATCTAGCATACGGGCACCTGATGTGGCAGATTAAGGATCACAATTTAGACCAATCTTTTGATTCGATAATCAGCGGATCCTTGCCAGTTAAAGGGCCGCAACACTATACAGGAATTTGATCTTGTTGTAGGAGTCACAGTGCCGCAGTGCTTCACCTACCCCACGGGCACATGAATGTTGCAGATAGATAAAGGGTCACAATTGAGACGAATCATTCGATCCATCATCTGCGGATCCTTGCGAGCTAAGGGACGCAACTCTAAACAGGAATTGCGGCAACTTAGACCACTGGACCACCGTGGTAATGACAAATTATGTAGTTTACACCGATTTATTACTAGGCAGTAAACAACAAGCATTAAACTATGCGACTGGGGTTGGTTGTTTTGGGGCAAAATAAAAATACCAAATGAGTAGATTTCACAATTTTTTGTCGAAAGTGCGTCCGCCCGGAGGGATGTAGGTCGTTGGTTCGATCCCTGCGTCATACCATAAGGTGGTATCTCAGTCGGCTAGCACTGTAACACCGGTATTAGTCCGGATTAATACAAGCAGTCACACACACACACACACACACACACACACACACACACACACACACACACACACACACACACGCACACGCACGCACACGCACGCACGCACGCACGCACGCACACTTGCATTCACGTCGCAATATAAAGGCAATACCCTTGAATGCGACGTTAAACCCAAGTTCACCTCATCTAAACCACCGGTTGACCATGTTATCAAGGCATGTCACCGAACACGGCCGGACCTGCGTGCGACTGTTCAACATGATGCATCATACACACCAATTAACGTCAGCGTTCGTCACAGATGCAGAGCCAAGTCCGGATCATATCAATACCGGTCGTTACTGGAGATGCATTACGAGATGACGGATCACGCGAGCCAGGCTGCAGGGGGAGGCACTAGACTGTTGATGAGGTGGTGGAGGTGGTGGTTGGCAGTGATGATACGGGTATGTGCGGGTTTAACGCCGCCTTGTTAAATCCGTGTTTCAGTTAAATTTGTCAGTTTGTGGGAATAAAGCACAATAAACGTTCAGTGAAAAACGCATTACCTTTTATTACTTTAAATTGAGTGAATATTGTTTAATGCCGCTGCCAGCAATATTCCAGCTAGATGGCAACTGCCTGTATGAGTGGAGCCTGTAGCAAGATTCCAGCTAGATGGCAACTGCCTGTATGAGTGGAGCATGTAGCAATATTCCAGCTAGATGGCAACTGCCTGTATGAGTGGAGCCTGTAGCAATATTCCATCTAGATGGCAACTGCCTGTATGAGTGGAGCCTGTAGCAATATTCCATCTAGATGGCAACTGCCTGTATGAGTGGAGCCTGTAGCAAGATTCCAGCTAGATGGCAACTGCCTGTATGAGTGGAGCCTGTAGCAAGATTCCATCTAGATGGCAACTGCCTGTATGAGTGGAGCCTGTAGCAAGATTCCATCTAGATGGCAACTGCCTGTATGAGTGGAGCCTGTAGCAAGATTCCAGCTAGATGGCAACTGCCTGTATGAGTGGAGCCTGTAGCAATATTCCAGCTAGATGGCAACTGCCTGTATGAGTGGAGCCTGTAGCAATATTCCATCTAGATGGCAACTGCCTGTATGAGTGGAGCCTGTAGCAATATTCCAGCTAGATGGCAACTGCCTGTATGAGTGGAGCCTGTAGCAAGATTCCAGCTAGATGGCAACTGCCTGTATGAGTGGAGCCTGTAGCAAGACTCGACACCGTCGGGGAATGTTAAGACGCAATGAACCAATAAGGGGTTTACCACTTTATAGAATCCATCGATCACATAAAGAATTCAGGCAGTCCCGGACCATTGTTTTTGGCGAATGTGGGATTCGAACTTACAACCACCTTGGGTAACAAAGGGGCAACATTCTGCAGAGCGACTTGTTGCTCCTTACACCACTGTTTCCAGGGCCCACTTGCACAAAGCGATCTTAGCGCTAAGATGATCTTAACTCCCATACTTCAACATAGGCTTACAATAGTCGTAGCGCTAAGATCGCTTTGTGCAAGTGGGCCCTGGACAGTAGCATCATAGACAAATTAATTTAATTAATAAATTTAAAGTAGTTTGATCATAAGCAAATGTATAAGGTATTTGAATAATTTGCATTCGTTTCCACTGACTGATGACCTTTTCAAATGATGAGAGACAAATGTCTCATCACGTCTAGTCTCGCCTTTTCTTGTATTACACAATTACTGAATCAGCGCTGTCTCCGACTTTGACAAATATCACCGGGAACTGCATATGTTTCCGACAGAAGCTACTCTTATCAAACAAGCAGAAGTCGGCGAAGAAAAAGTAATTCGACATTGCATGGCATATTTACCCATCATGCAGAAGAGTCCTTTTTCTGTCCAGACAAGAGTCTCAGAAGCAATTGATTTTACAGTTCGTTGTACGAGAACCGTCACTTGACGTTTCCTTTCCACCCAAAGCCTTTTACGACGTTGGCGCGCCAATTTCCGACACTTTCAGAGTCTAGTTGTACAAGACACAAACCGGATGTCACTGGCCCGCCCAAGCATGCGACAAGGAGAGCGAGTTTCGATTGTCGTAAATGTTTTCCAAGATGGCGACACTCTCTCCTGACGGATTGATTACCTGACAAATGTTCATTACGTGTCCTGGCGAAGACTTCAATTTTTAGTCATTTTCTACATGGAACCCGACCGTCTGATTGTCGGGCGCCTCTGGGTCCTTTCAAACTTTCTTCAGACCTACTGACCCACGTTGTCAGTGTCGGATGACGTCTTATCCATTTTCAATACAGAGCGGACAACCAAGTGTCGTCTGCAGCTGCCTGAATCCACAAATCAATGTACATATTACTATTTTGAATTGCATATTGAGTTTGGAAGGTGAAAAAGTGAATAAAAAAATTCTTCTTCTTGAGGAAGACAACTCGCTGCAATGTCGAAGGTGACCAAATCAGACGCCACTCGCAATGCCGGTTATATTAAACTTTATATCGGAAGGAATGTAAGGCCATGAATGAATGATGTTTCTCATCTCCACCCGAACGCTACACATGAGATTGAATGGGGTTTATTGTCTCGTTCAAGATTATTACACGTATAGCGACGTGCATGTCAGGGTGTGTGGCTGCTTGTATTAGCCCGGACTAATGTCGGTTTTATAGAACTAACCAACTGTGAAACCATGCCGAAGTTTAACCTGGGATACTCAAGTATGCAATCCTTTGTTTTATCCGCTTACTGCCGACCGAACGCCAGGCAGGGTATCAGCAAGTACCATCTTTTAACATGTTTTGGTATGACGCAGTCATGGGAATGGAACCACAGACCTTCGGCTTCTCGGGACGAGAGTCCAAACACTGCAGTGAGTGAGTGAGTATGGTTTTACGCCACTTTTAGCAATTTTCCAGCAATATCACATTGTACACATGCCGGGTCTTCGGCGTGACGAGCGAACGCTTATCCACTAGGCTACCCGACCGCCTCTTCATGACACACACCCCACCCCCACCCCCACCACCACCACCACCAAGGAAGCAGTCCCAAACGCTACAAGGGATAAATTGAATGTTGCCTATCGCCGCGCTCATTCCACGGCGACCAGTTAATAATTTAGTCTGGTCCTTAAAAACCAGTGCCGATCCACGCCATCGGAGCACAATGATACGTAGAAAAGCAAACTACTACACTACATTTAAGACTACTATTATACTAGAACCTTATCTATTAAGTGTAAATTTACATAAGTTTAGAACAGCTCTTTCTCGATTCCGTTGTGGCTCACATGATCTATTTATTGAAACAGGCAGATATGAAGGTATTGCAAGAGAACACAGACTTTGTAGGATTTGTAAAACTGATTGTACTGAAGATGAATATCACTTTTTATGTGTATGTCCAGTGTATGAAGATTTAAGAGCAAAATATCTAAATAACTATTTCTACCGCAACCCAAACGGTAACAAATTTTGTAAATTAATGACTTGTGATTGTACAGAAACTATTAGAAATCTATCAATGTTCATTTATCATGCCATGAAACTAAGAAAATGTATGAATTTGTAACACGCCCCACACATTGTACTATAGGCCTTTGGCCTCATAAGTACCATGAATAAAGATTGATTGATACGTAATCAGCCAATTCACAGCCTGACCACCCGATCCCCTTATTAGCCCACTCGAACGTCCAGTATGAGCATGGGCTACTGGAGACATAATCTGACCCAGAACCTGGATTCAAACCCTGGTAATTTATACCCATTTATGATTATATTTTAGATTAAAGACACCTATTCCTTATTCAACCAAAACGGCAGTGCGTTTAGGTACTTTTCCATTTTTATCAACCGCACATGTTAATGTTTGTGGTTTATATATTTTAAGGTAAAAAAATAATATACGCCCTTCTTACAAATGTTTATTTTACAAAATCCACGATTAACAACACGACTTCATCAGCTCAACGTTTATTTTAGACGATGTTAGGTCATGGTTCCGTCATAGATCCATTATGTAGCATGATTTGACAGCCGTACAGTAAACTACGTTTATAACGAACACGCTTAAAACAACTGACGGTTATAACGAACTGTCTTTTTGGGTCACGTCAATTTGTTGTATATATACTGAAAAACACGCGTATTACGAACTAGAATTAGGGCTCTCTTCTAGTTCGTTATAACCGTAGTTTACTGCAGTCGAATAAATGGTTATGTCCGATAAGATGAATCGGTTTTATTGTGGGACCTAGTCTGTCGCTTTGCCCCACACCACACGAGTAAAAGTGAATGTGAACACACTACGCTGAAATTAGTAGTGGGAGTTTTGGTGTATTTTACGAGTGTTTCTTTCAATTTGAGTGTTACAAACTGGACAGTGGAGCTTCTGTTCCTGCTTATCAGAGTGTCAGTCTGATATCTATCGGTGGGTGAGTTACTCCCGTCGAACTGACTTCCACTGAGGATCTATGTAAGATGATCAAATCATTTTGGTTGTTTTGATATGGTTTGGGTCGCCGCTTGTCGGCAAAATTTCAGCTTCATCATGGTGGGCTGAACAAATTCGAGTTATCCGAACCAGTTGTTGAGAACGATCATAAGAAACAATTCCCGTTGTCCCGTGCGGTCACACACCATTATTTAAGATGGCTTTTACGACAAATATGAGCAGCTTTGTATGTATTCTTCCCTGGAGTACCCACGGGGGTAAACATTAGTAAGAATGGTAACAACGATGTGAACTGGAGCGATGGGTGGGTGGCGCATTTTACGGGTGTATCTTTCACTTTGCTTGTCGCTTGTACTAGGTCATGTGACAAGCGTCTCTATTTGTTACGCCGGGAAACTGCCATTGCAATGTGTGAGTTGCTGTAATGCCGGAACTATAAGGCATTCAGCTTAATTTGGGAACGGGCACGGTAAACACAAACCATGTGTCATAATTAGGGCGATTCGGTTATTTAAAAACCACAGTCAGCTGCTCCTGGAACGGCCAAGGAATGCAAGTCATCATAAGCCTACACAACCAACAAGTCACAGACAACCATCACAATCATAACAGTCACAGACAACCAACACAACCATAACAGCCACGTACAACCAGCATAGCCACGTCAGTATAACACAACCATCACAATCATAACACTCACGTACAACCAGCATAGCCACGTCAGTATAACACAACCATCAAAACCATAACAGCCACGTACAACCAGCATAGTCACGTCAGTATAACACACCCAACACAATCATAACACTCACGTACAACCAGCATAGCCACGTCAGTATAACACAACCATCAAAACCATAACAGCCACGTACAACCAGCATAGTCACGTCAGTATAACACAACCAACACAATCATAACACTCACGTACAACCAGCATAGCCACGTCAGTATAACACAACCATCAAAACCATAACAGCCACGTACAACCAGCATAGCCACGTCAGTATAACACAACCATCACAACCATAACAGCCACGTACAACCAGCATAGCCACGTCAGTATAACACAACCATCACAATCATAACAGCCACGTACAACCAGCATAGTCACGTCAGTATAACACACCCAACACAATCATAACACTCACGTACAACCAGCATAGCCACGTCAGTATAACACAACCATCAAAACCATAACAGCCACGTACAACCAGCATAGTCACGTCAGTATAACACAACCAACACAATCATAACACTCACGTACAACCAGCATAGCCACGTCAGTATAACACAACCATCAAAACCATAACAGCCACGTACAACCAGCATAGCCACGTCAGTATAACACAACCATCACAACCATAACAGCCACGTACAACCAGCATAGCCACGTCAGTATAACACAACCATCACAATCATAACAGCCACGTACAACCAGCATAGCCACGTCAGTATAACACAACCATAACAGCCACGTACAACCAGCATAGCCACGTCAGTATAACACAACCAACACAATCATAACACTCGCGTACAACCAGCATAGCCACGTCAGTATAACACAACCATCACAACCATAACAGCCACGTACAACCAGCATAGCCACGTCAGTATAACACAACCATCACAACCATAACACTCACGTACAACCAGCATAGCCACGTCAGTATAACACAACCATCACAACCATAACAGCCACGTACAACCAGCATAGCCACGTCAGTATAACACAACCATCACAATCATAACAGCCACGTACAACCAGCATAGCCACGTCAGTATAACACAACCATCACAACCATAACAGCCACGTACAACCAGCATAGCCACGTCAGTATAACACAACCATCACAATCATAACAGCCACGTACAACCAGCATAGCCACGTCAGTATAACACAACCATCACAACCATAACAGCCACGTACAACCAGCATAGCCACGTCAGTATAACACAACCATCACAATCATAACAGCCACGTACAACCAGCATAGCCACGTCAGTATAACACAACCATCACAACCATAACAGCCACGTACAACCGGCATAGCCACGTCAGTATAACACAACCATCACAATCATAACAGCCACGTACAACCAGCATAGCCACGTCAGTATAACACAACCATCACAACCATAACAGCCACGTACAACCAGCATAGCCACGTCAGTATAACACAACCATCACAATCATAACACTCGCGTACAACCAGCATAGCCACGTCAGTATAACACAACCATCACAATCATAACAGTCACGTACAACCAGCATAGCCACGTCAGTATAACACAGCCATCACAATCATAACAGCCACGTACAACCAGCATAGCCACGTCAGTATAACACAACCATTACAATCATAACACTCACGTACAACCAGCATAGCCACGTCAGTATAACACAACCATCACAACCATAACAGCCACGTACAACCAGCATAGCCACGTCAGTATAACACAACCATCACAATCATAACACTCGCGTACAACCAGCATAGCCACGTCAGTATAACACAACCATCACAATCATAACACTCACGTACAACCAGCATAGCCACGTCAGTATAACACAACCATCACAACCATAACACTCACGTACAACCAGCATAGCCACGTCAGTATAACACAACCATCACAACCATAACACTCGCGTACAACCAGCATAGCCACGTCAGTATAACACAACCATCACAACCATAACACTCACGTACAACCAGCATAGCCACGTCAGTATAACACAACCATCACAATCATAACACTCACGTACAACCAGCATAGCCACGTCAGTATAACACAACCATCACAACCATAACAGTCACGTACAACCAGCATAGCCACGTCAGTATAACACAACCATCACAACCATAACAGTCACGTACAACCAGCATAGCCACGTCAGTATAACACAACCAACACAACCATAACACTCACGTACAACTAGCATAGCCACGTCAGTATAACACAACCAACACAACCATAACACTCACGTACAACTAGCATAGCCACGTCAGTATAACACAACCAACACAACCATAACACTCACGTACAACTAGCATAGCCACGTCAGTATAACACAACCATCACAACCATAACACTCACGTACAACCAGCATAGCCACGTCAGTATAACACAACCATAACAGTCACATACAACCAGCATAGCCACGTCAGTATAACACAACCATCACAACCATAACACTCACGTACAACCAGCATAGCCACGTCAGTATAACACAACCATAACACTCACGTACAACCAGCATAGCCACGTCAGTGTAACACAACCATAACACTCACGTACAACCAGCATAGCCACGTCAGTATAACACAACCATAACAGTCACATACAACCAACACAACCATAACACTCACGTACAACCAGCATAGCCACGTCAGTATAACACAACAAACACAACCATAACACTCACGTACAACTAGCATAGCCACGTCAGTATAACACAACCAACACAACCATAACACTCACGTACAACTAGCATAGCCACGTCAGTATAACACAACCAACACAACCATAACACTCACGTACAACTAGCATAGCCACGTCAGTATAACACAACCATCACAACCATAACACTCACGTACAACCAGCATAGCCACGTCAGTATAACACAGCGAACACAACCATGACAGTCACAGACAACCAACAAAACCATAACAGCCACGTACAACCAGCATAGCCACGTCAGTATAACACAACCAACACAACCATAACACTCACGTACAACTAGCATAGCCACGTCAATATAACACAACCATCACAACCATAACACTCACGTACAACTAGCATAGCCACGTCAGTATAACACAACCATCACAACCATAACACTCACGTACAACCAGCATAGCCACGTCAGTATAACACAGCGAACACAACCATGACAGTCACAGACAACCAACAAAACCATAACAGTCACGTACAACCAGCATAGCCACGTCAGTATAACACAACCATAACAACCATAACACTCACGTACAACCAGCATAGCCACGTCAGTATAACACAGCGAACACAACCATAACAGTCACAGACAACCAACAAAACCATAACAGTCACGTACAACCAGCATAGCCACGTCAGTATAACACAACCATCACAACCATAACACTCACATACAACCAGCATAGCCACGTCAGTATAACACAGCGAACACAACCATAACAGTCACAGACAACCAACAAAAAAACATAACAGTCACGTACAACCAGCATAGCCACGTCAGTATAACACAGCCAACACAACCATAACAGTCACAGACAACCAACAAAGCCACGTCAGTATAAGACATCCAACACAACCATAACAGTCACAGACAACCAACAAAGCCACGTCAGTATAAGACAGCCAACACAACCATAACAGTCACAGACAACCAACAAAGCCACGTCAGTATAAGACATCCAACACAACCATAACAGTCACAGACAACCAACAAAGCCACGTCAGTATAAGACATCCAACACAACCATAACAGTCACAGAGAACCAACAAAGCCACGTCAGTATAAGACATCCAACACAACCATAACAGTCACAGACAACCAACAAAGCCACGTCAGTATAAGACATCCAACACAACCATAACAGTCACAGACAACCGACATAGCCACGTCAGTATAAGACAGCCAACACAACCATAACAGTCACAGACAACCAGCATAGCCACGTCAATATAAGACATCCAACACAAACCATAACAGTCACAGACAACCAGCGCAACCATAACAGTCACAGACAACCAGCACAACCATAACAGTCACAGACAACCAGCACAACCATAACAGTCACAGACAGCCAGCACAACCATAACAGTCACAGACAACTAACATAGCATACACTCAGTACTATTCTGATACAATCACGGTCACAGAGGTGTTGAATCAAACTGAAAGATCGGGTTATAATGAGCGGGACTGCTTGTACTGCGAGGTGTGATTGAGTGTGTGGGTTGTGTTTAACGCCGCCTTTAACAGTTTTCCAGTTATATCCGGGTGTGTCAGCTTAATGTTGGTGGAAAGCAGGTCTTAGACGGTTACCATTTTGTAAAACCCACGAGCCCGGGTATGGTGCTGACAAACCCATTTCTGAAACAAAATCCCCTTCCACACTGATACAATTTTGACAACGATGTTGGGGGGAGTTTATCCCAGTTTCCTAGAAACTATCATTTGCCCGTCTGTGATCACCATATCGGAGATTCTCTGGATCATGTCTGGTGTTGCTGACGATACAGGCCTTTCAGGAAGGTGGTCGTCTTCAAGGCTCCTCTTGCCACGTTTAAACTCAGCTGCCCAACTCTTTACGTTAGCATGGGAAGGGGCATCCATCCCTAGTGTTGTACCATGTACCAGCTGTTGGTGTTAAGCCCTTTTGTCTGCAAGTACTTGATCATTGTACCTCCATTCTCCAAAAGTCACAGACTTCTGCTTACTTTATTGACTTGTCATAACATTTGCTCAATTGACGTTTAAGTGGACATACCTCTATCACATGTAATGTCCACATCAAAATATTTTCACTAATAAGCAATTCAGTGTTTTTGATGCTCAGGACCACCTATCAGGCAACCATGTACAAAGTGTGAACATCATTTGACCTGATCACAACCCAAGATATTAAAACGACCACCAGTGACATGCCCGGGTCATCAATAAACATGATGAGGTCAGCAAAACTGTCCTGGTGGGGGATGTGTCTGGCGAACTAATCAAATTAAAAATTAATTACCTTCCCATATCCGTACAACGGACGTCTATATATATATGTAGTATGTTTGGAATAGAAATATTCCCAACATTTTTGTCAAACAGTCTCACCATATTGACAATGTGGCTGACAATACTGATACTCTTTTCCTATGGACTCTTCGGGACAACAGCCAAGGCTGGGAGTCGTGAATACACCATACCGCACAGGTGAGTTAACCGCGAGCCCTTGCTTTGAAAACAATTTAAAGTAACACCTCGTTAATCCAGACTTTACGTTCACAGTGAAATTGTCTGGGACTAAATGACTAATCATGATAATTTTAAAACCAGCTGTTTTGATTCAGAATGATTTACTCCCTAACTACAAAATGTATTTTATTTAGGAGATGTGTGTTTTGAAATTTGATGTGGTCCCACTGTGAACAAAATTTGCATCACCTGCATCACTTCGGGCTTTCCTCCCACATTAAGCTGACACGCCTTGATATAACTGGAATACTGTTAAAAGCGGCGTTAAACCCAACTCACTCACTCACTGTACCAACCCACCCCTCCCCACGTGAGGATTCCGACTTAGAATATAGGTCCCCATCTATTCTGGTCAGGTGGTCAGACTCAGTGACTTGGATGATGTCGTGTCAACGTATCCCGACGAAGACCATGGATCGTTGCTCACAATATCGATCACTGGATTCTATCGATTTACTCGATTATTTATAGTCCAACGTCATATAGCTGGAATTTTGTTTTGTGCAACATCTTAACCATGCTGGTGCATGTGCAATCTTAATATTTTCAGACGCTTTGACAGTAGGCCACCAGTGGATCCTCGCTGTAAACGCCCATTCGACCAACATTACTGCTTCGACGGAGAGCCGATGGCAACGTTTAATGACGACGACGTCATCGTGATTTACAGCATGACGGGCAATGGAGGCCCGGTGCCAGGCATCGACCTTGAGGTGAGAAGACGGTGTTCTTTATCAACAAAACAACTTTTGTTGCTGATGGTGTTGGGAACAAAAGTACTTCATGCATGTTGTCCTCGAGACAGAAGCGGTCCAAAGTGTCCAGTGCTTGCACTAGCCTGTGAGTTCAGGTATAACAGACACCCAGTAGTGTTTGTCTACCAATAGTGAATCTGTGAATGATAGATACACAATGGACCAAGCACCGCGTCGTGTGGACGCCCCATCTTTTTTCTATGCACCCACTGCCATGCATAACCCCACTCCCCTTTCCGTGAGGTAAACAGGGGTGGGTAGCCTAGTTGTTAAAACGTCGGTTCGTAACGTCGAAGACCCGGGTTTGATTCCCCACATGGGTACAATATGTGAAGCCCATTTTCCGGTGTCCCCCGCCGTGAAATTGCTGGACTATTGCTAAAGGCGGCGTAAAACCATACTCTCTCACTCACACCGTGAGGTAAAAGACCCCATTCAAAAGGCCGATCATTTCATATTTTGGGGGTAATCTGATCCCGAACATCTTTAGGGAAAATAATCAGTCCTCAGGTTTTACCCAAACAGTGTGCTGATTGTGTGTCGCTGTACCCAGATGCTGCTTATGGTTGTTTGGCAACTATTGTTTTGTCGACTCTAACCTATATCCATGATATACCCAAATTTGATTTAAAAAATCAACTTAATCACTTCAGATACCTCAACACGCTGGCATCGGTCTGCACAACCTCAACACCGGCTTCAAATACACCTTGGACTGGTCCCCAATGTTCGGCCCCTTCAACTGCTCCCAACCCAATGTGTTGGAGGATGACTCTCTCCTCTGGTGTAACCAAGCCGAATCGTGCTTCAGGAGCAAGTTTACCAAGCCCTTCCTAAAGCGTAGATCAGAGCGCCATCAGGTGGCGAACACAACCGGTAGGTCCACAAGGTCCACGACGGCGCCATCTTTGCCACTGCACCAAATGTGCCTGTCAGTAAACTGTTGAGTGGTTCAGCGATCCAAATGACATGCTTGTGTTTTCAGCTTGAAAATGGTATGTGAAGGAATATCATCAACTCAGTTGTTTTCAGTTATTATGAAGTCTATAAATTTGTAATCGAAACATCTTTCCAGGCAAAGTCATCAATGCTTTCGCTCACTGGGTCACGTGGGACAACAATACTGGTATCTATGGCGACTCGTCACACCTGATGCGTTCCAGAGGTGAGTTAGGAAGCATACAGCAATACCATACGTATGATCTCGTCATGACCATCAGAGTGAGCGAGTGAGTATGGTTTTACGCCGCTTTTAGCAATATTCCAGCAATATCACGGCGGGGGATGCCAGAAATGGGCTTCACACATTGTACCCATGTCGGGAATCGAACCCGGGTCTTCGGCGTGACGAGCGAACGCTTTAACCACTAGGCTTCCCGACCGCCCCCATGAGCATCAGAGGACAGGATAAACTGACTAAATCTGGATAAGGCTGGCTTAGTATGTTTGTTTGTTTGTGTATTGGTGTTTAACGCCGCTCTCAGTAATATTCCAGCTATATGGTGGCGGTCTGTAAATAATCAAGTCTGGACCAGACAATCCAGTGATTGACATCATGAGCATCGATCCACGCAATTGGGATCGATGATCGAGCCTGACCACCCGATCCCGTTAGTTCCCTCTTACGACGAACATAGACGCCTTTTTACGGCAAGCATGGGTTGTTGAAGACCTATTCTACCCCGGTTCTTCACGGGTCGGCTGAGTATGAAGACCATGATCCTCAAAGCCCGACTCCTGGGGCTTGGCTCCCGACTCTGTGAAGTCTCTATTGATCAGATTGCCACAGGAACAACGGAAGACCAAAGAAGAAATATAACGACAACGTGAAAGATCTCAAGTACCTAATCATCTCACCTTGAGAACTTGATACTTGCGCTGAGACAGGCCAAACTGACGCTCAATGAGGAAGGATGTATGCATGTATTTCCTCAAATCGTGTTGGCCAGAGACCGAAGAAAGACACGCACGCACGCACGCACGCACGCACGCACGCACGCACGCACGCACGCACGCACACCCGACAGCCTCCTACCCCTGCCTCTATAGCCATCGGGTCTGTGCCTAGGGGTCGGGCTGTCTAGCCACGTCCGAACTCACACAATTAAAAGCACAATTGACATCCTCTTCTTCTACATGGTTAATTCATTGCGTATAATCACGCCATGGTTTAGAGGAACTAAACACTTGATGTCATTATATCGATACACACTAAGCAAACTATACCAGGAAATGGAGTTCGCGGGAGATTCAACCCCCACCACCTCCACAGTATAACAACACAAAGAGCGTAGAATGTTGTTTCTCTATATCTACGTTTCATGTATCATGCTTGTCTAATGTGAGTAAAAATGCCACTTGTTAAACCTGGACCAGGTTGTAATACTCTGAAAAATAACACTATTTTATACTTAAACTAGTCTTGTTTATGCAATGTTTGCATACTCTGAAAAAAATTCTCATCCGTGTTGAGAAATACACTCAGACGTTGTTGGTTTTCTTTCAAAGCCTTGGGCATGGGTAGCTCACAGCCGCAGAGTGCAGCCGAGTGGCGTCCCTTGGCCGTTCCAGGGTCCGCTGGGCGTTGGTTCGAGTCACATATTCGCCTTGATAATGACTCTTGTTCTGTCAGCAGACGTGGTGATCCTCTACGACTTTACACCTCGGGGATTTTCTCCTATATTAAGCTGACTCCGTGATATAACATATATATATTTGAAATCGGCGTTACACCTACCACACTCACTTCCATTTAATTTCAGATGGTCCCTATTGGACAGAGACCTGGGATTGTGGCACCTTTGTGCAGCGGGCATTTCAAGCCCTTTATGACCTAGGCGTGAGGTTCTATCCCGACTTTCAACCCTCCTACTGGCTGGGCATCGCCTACACAGAGAGGCCTGAATATCTGGGCAACCACACGGAGATATTCGGTGTTGACGGAGACGCAGCCTTGGCCCAGACTCTGATGTCATACTTCAAGGCAGACAAAAAAGATCTTGACTATATGTACCTACATTACAATGAAGCGTACTGGTACGCTAAGTTCACATCTCAAGCTCCAGAAGAGCCTACCAAAATGGTAGTTCCGCTACCGGGGTATGAGTAGACCATTTGGCAGAGGGTGAGGCTGGAGTTGTTGCAGTAACTTATAGACTAATTTAGAGATATTTTCCAAATCGTTTCATGTTTTCAATCAAGGTGATCAAGTGTTCTGATGCATTTCGCAAGTTGAGAACCGTTTATTACAAAAACGATCTTTATTATCGATCAGATCGTCTTGTCTGGGTGCCGCCATTTTTGTTTGAAGCAAATATCAATGATATGAGAGGTGGAACTTGATTGGTCAGTAGGGCGGACATAATTCGTAACAGCCACTGGTGGCGCTACGATCGAGCCACGAAATCCCAGCAGTTCGGCAAGGGAGGAAACCGGAGTTTTACAGTCAGTTCCCTTGCCTCGGGAAGATGAGTAATTCCAAATTTCAACCGTTTTGGTTCTTCTGTTCAAAATACCACCAAATACCAATAAAATACGTATTTGAGATGTCTGTTTCTTTTGTTTGTTAGCCGCCTCTTACCAGCATGTGTTGCTGTTGATCATTTCTAACCCGGATCTTCAGGGGGCGATTGTATCCGTTTAACTGTTCAACAGATAATAGGTCTGTGAAGTCGAAGCCAGTCTCCACACTCATCCTGACAATTCACACCAAACGGCTTCCCCGTCGACTATAGTAATAGAACAGTTTTGGTTCTTCCGTTCAAAATAGCAATAGAATGCTTAGATGTCGTATTTGTGTGTATTTTCAGGGATACTTCTTGGGTGGGGCCTTGTGCTATTAGCCTCTAAATTTTGAAAAAAAGGCTCACATTTTCAAATGCAATGTGGCATTTTAACAATGTGCTGTATGGGCAAGTGTGGGTGTACCTCTGGAATATTTTAAAATTTTCACATAAAGAGCTCACATCAGAAACTTCCCAGAGTGAATACTGTAAATCAGTATCTTTACATAATGCACGGCAATTGTGGTTTGTTTGTGTTTGCACTCAACTCATCACTCAGCATCAGAGACTAAGCATTAATCTAGGGATATATATTTTTACCAGGAATCCCTGAAGGTCCATTCCCGTATGTTGTGGGTGGTATGCGAGTTTGTGTTTAAAATGGTCCCCAACAACCTCTGCTTGTCGCACGAGACTTGATGGGTCGGGTGGTCCAGGCACACAATTGTGTCCAACACACACACACACACACACACAATGCATGACATTCATATACAACCATGTCACAATATACAACCATGACAGACATATACAACCATGACAGACATATACAACCATGACAGACATAGACAACAATGACATTCATATAAAACCATGACAGACAAATACAACCATGACAGACATAGACAACAATGACAGACATAGACAACAATGACATTCATATACACCCATGACAGACATATACAACCATGACATTCATATACAACCATGACAGACATATACAACCATGACAGACATAGACAACAATGACAGACATAGACAACAATGACATTCATATACAACCATGACAGACATATACAACCATGACATTCATATACAACCATGACAGACATATACAACCATGACAGACATAGACAACCATGACAGACATAGACAACCATGACAGACATAGACAACAATGACATTCATATACAACCATGACAGACATATACAACCATGACAGACATAGACAACAATGACAGACATATACAACCATGACAGTCATGGATAACAATGACAGACATAGACAACCAACACAACCCTGACAGTCACATATAACCAAACCAGTGAAGATTCCGAATAGAATGTGTCTTCAGCAACCCATGCTTGTTGTTAAAGGCGACAAATGGCATCTGGTGGTCAGGCTCGCCGACAAGATTCATGCATGGCATCGTATCCCATTTGGGTAGATCGATGTTCACTGGATTGTCTGATCAAGGCCTGATCATTTACAGACAGTCGTCGATCACGTAGCTGGAATATTGCTGTGTGCGGCGTCCAACAAATAAACAGCACATACTACCAACACAGTCTCACAAATAAGACAACCAAATTCAAGAACACGTGACACCTTTTTTTATACATATCAACTTCATCATTCTTTGTAATGACGTTTCAGGACGACATCTCGACCCTCACGTCGTAAAGTATCCGTCAATGCAAGCCTTCCACCTGTTGCTGTTATTGACTGCACGGATTATGCAGATCTGTGGGGTCAACTGTCAGTCATGAATTTTCGTAAGTTTATACATTGAGATTTTGATTAACTTCACCGACAATAGCTGCTAAATTGCTGACAAGGTGTTCAGCAATAATCACACGCTCCTTCAATTGAATACCTTTTTAAATAGGGTTACCAAAGCTATAGTGTTTAAACATGTTATCTGCCAAGATTATGTTAATCTTGTCCATGATCTTAATAGGTTTTAGCACCCATGGAATCGCATCGATGAATTTGTTGAGGTTCGAGGTGTGAACGCTGAGGGAAAACCATTTCACGGAATCCATGTGCTCTATCCTTTGCATAAATCACATCTGACATTTCCCACGACACTCAGGCCTTTCTTCAGAACACATGTCTATTCCATTCATCTGGCAAACAAAAGGAGACACATATTTCGTATTAAGATAGTTATTCATGTCACTGATGATGTTCTACACAGTACCACGTGCCTTTTTAGTCACGCCCCCATGCGAGACCACGGTTGTACCTCCAAGGGCGTGGCCATCACCTACCACACCTTCAAGGAGCGATAGACGCAGTACCATGTGACCTAATTAGCCACACCCCCTACGAGACCACATATACCTACAAGGGCGTGCCATCATCTACCACACCTACAAGGGCGTGGCCAAATAGGGAGTCATGGCTGATAATAAGAAAACCTAACTAATTAACATACTGAATCTGGTAAAAACTGTTACACAACATCACATGAAAGACATGCAACTGCTTACATGACAACTAAATACATCATTGTAGGCAAAACAATATTGGAAGAACTATATCATAACATTGAACAAGTAAATGGACAGTCAACTGTAAATATATACTCAACAACAAAACTTCCTGTGACACCAATATTTTAGTGTATTTTGCAAACAAGTTAAGTTTGGTTTTCAATATTGTAGTACATGTATGGAATGCAAAAGTTGACTTTATTGCAAGCCCAATGCATTTCACTACCCAAGAATGGGTATAAAAACAAGTGCGTTAACGGGATTCCATATGCATTGTTTAGCATCTTGCTGACAACAACCACTCAGAAAAACAACAAAATTACGCAATTATTCAACATTACGAAATGCCACGACTGTCCGAAAATGAGCTTCTGCGAGCCATTAGTATGCTTGAAGCAGGATCGAGTCAACGTGATGTTGCAAGATAATTTAACGTCCACAGAAACACCAGTTGGTGTTTATGACAACGTTGGCAACAGACGAATGCAGTCAGAGACCATCCTCGGAGTGTCAGGCCGCGCGTAACCAATAATCGACAAGACAACTGGATTCGAACAACACACCTATGAAATCGATTCCAGCCAGCAACAGTGACTGCAGGAAGCATCCCTGGCCTTCGACGAATATCTTCACAAACCGTACGTCGTCGCCGCAGATGTGCAGGGATTGTCGCCAGAAGACCCGCCAGACGCCTCATTTTGACAGGAAACCACCGTCAAGCACGTCTACAGTGGTGCAGACAGCGTCTACGCTGGACGGCCATGCAGTGGGGACAAGTTCTATTCACTGACGAGTCTCGTTTTCACCTCAGCCACAGCGATGGACGGATTCGACTGTATCGACGTAGAGGTGAACGTTACGTCAATCATTTTGTCATGGAAGATGATCGGTTCGGGGGCGGCAGCGGTATGATATGGGGTGGGATTACAGCAAGACAGAGGACCCGTTTGATAGTGGTAGAGGGCAATCTCAATGGACAGCGCTACCGCCACGAGATCATCGGCCCTGTTGTTCTACCGTTTTTGCGTCGTCATGGCCCAGGCATTACCTTTCAACATGACAACGCCCGGCCTCATATTGCTCAACTTGTTCAGGATTCTCTTCAACAAAACAACGTGAATGCCACCCCCTGGCCGGCTCGCTCCCCTGATCTCTCACCAATCGAGCACATATAGAATGAGATGGATCGGCGCCTTCGACTTCAACCACGTGTTCCACAGACACTCCAGGAACTTCGAAACATGCTCCAGCAGATATGGACAGATATCCCACAGGACTTTGTACGACGCCTGTCCATTCCATGAGACGAAGATGTGTTGCGTGCATCGCAACCAGAGGTGGACACACGCTATTGATTTGTAAATTTTTTTATGAAATCGCGCATTTTCTGAAGTCAGTATGGCAAATTAAACCATTTAAACCCTTACAGAGTCTTTTATCTGTTGCAAACCGAAATTGTTTCAGATTTGGAAAAAAACATAACTTTGCATTAAATCTTATTCAATGTCACAGGAACTTTTATTGTTCAGTATATATATGAACCACATGTTCAATGTATGACAAAGTTTTCAGAACAGACCTTTAGAATTCCATGAGTCTTTATCAAATGAGTTACGATAATTCTATACGGATCAAAACACCAGAGTACAGGTACAGAAGCTCACCTTCACTCAGTGCCATAACATGTAAAGGGTGAGAATTTGCAAATTATTTTGAGTAAAAAAACAAAAGGTGTGTTTTTTATAATCGTTTCAAGTTCTCAGAAATATTTGAGAAGTACTTGTCATGGCGTTATACTTTGTTGTACAAGCTGACAAAAGAATGACCACAGAGTCATATTTCCCAGTCTTTTTCCCCTTATATCTATTATTCTGTTCAAATTCATGTAAAAAGGACAATAGTTTCCTGACCGATGTAAGATACTGATAGTAATTAGACCATCCGGATACATAGATACTGTAACTGACTCTTCACCCTTTAACATAAAGTTGTTAATACTGGTTATCACATTGTGGTGCATTTACGTTCCAGTGTTAACTGACGGGTGGACTGACAGACAGAGAGACAGAAAAAGACCCATAACTATCGCTAGCATTGGCGATGTCAAGACGAGCGAAATAGAAAAGAAATAAATGTGAAAATTTGAAAAGAAACAGGAAAAGAGATGTATTTAAACAAAGTCAAACTCTAGATTTCAAACAAAATAAGAGATTTGACATATAATTGGAGATATAATATAGATATGACTTAATATTTATGTTAGTGTAAAACTGTTGTAATATTAGAAAGAAGTGTTAAATATGTCCCAAATAAAGGGAATTACAAAAATCATTTCATCTTATAATTTTCAACAAAACTAAAACATTTCATTAAGGGACCTCCTTCGGGAGGCTGGGAGGCTGTTCTGAAACAATTATCTGTCCAGGTTGAAAATCCAATAAATCCACTTCTAATTAAACTCAATAAAAACCAAATGAGAAGTAGGAACACATAAATCAGTGAAAATAGTACAGAAAAATTGTCATGAACAAATTCCCAGGTCTTTTCATGAATACAAACTACATGTAAGCACTTCATATTTCACAGGTGCACAGTGCGAGCGTATGGAGTATAAGTCATGTGACAGCTGGAAAGCATCTGTGAGTCAGAGAAGCATCTCAAAGGACATGGGCTTTGTCAGATCTGATGTATATGATATAGATAGATATATATATTTATAAAAATCTGGACTATGTATCATAGATATGATTAATATACTGAACAAATACCATTACATTAAGCAACTAGGCACTTATCATGGAATAATAGTCAAATATCAAAATGCCCAAAGATGGCACTTAATGGGGTAAATGTATACTACTCAACTTTTGATAAGGATATACGTCAGATATACTGGTATATAAATATACTCTTGACATGTTATGACAGTTTTGTGAATCATGGAACGATGAAAAAACATGCCGTTCCTAGCAAAAGTGGAGTAGTAAAAGTTTTTTGTAACGTCACGTCCAAGATTAATGCACATAGCAACGTGCATGCACGTAAGTGTGTGTGTTGTTGTTTTTGTTTTGTTTGTTTTGTGTGTGTGCGCGTGCGTGCGTGCGTGCGTGCGTGCGTGTGTGTGTGTGTGTTGTTGTTTTTGTTTTGTTTGTTTTGTGTGTGTGTGCGTGTGTGTGTGTGCGTGCGTGCGTGCGTGCGTGCGTGCGTGCGTGCGTGTGTGCGTGCGTGCGTGTGTGTGTGTGTGTGTGGCTGCTTGTGCTAGTTCGGACTGATGCCGATTTATAGTGCTAGCTCACTGAGATACCATGCCGCAGTTGAACATGAATACCCCACTCAGACACAGTATACTGACTCCGGGCCGACCAGTCCTTGTTTTAGCCCCTTAATTCCGAGCGCCAGACAGGGTAACAACAAGTACCATCTTTTAACGTTATTTGGTACTGCTCGTACTGGTTCGGGTGTGGAATTGGGTTTAACGCCGCTTTCAGCAGTATTTCAGTTATATCACAGCGAGTCAGCTTAATGTGGGAGGATAGCAGGTCATGCAGGTGTCAGACATTTACTTCGGTGAAACCCACGAGCACGGGTATGGTGCTGGCAAACCTAGAAAAATAATCGGGGCGAACTGGGATTCGAACCCACAATCATAGGTTTCTGGCTTGCCCAAGAGACTGTACTAGTCCGGGCTGATGCCGATTTATAGTGCTAGCCAACTGAGATGCCATGCCACAGTTTAACATGGATACCCCACTCACAGTATACTGACTCCGAGCCGACCAGTCCTTGTTTTAGCCCCTTAATGCCGAGTGCCAGACAGGGTACCATCTTTTAACGTCTGTTTGGTATGAAGCGGCCGGGGCTCGAACATCGGCCCTTCTAGTCTTCGTGCGGACGCTCCACTAGACCACGGAGGCGGTCCATTTTCCAAAGGTCACAGACTTCTGCTTACTTTATTGACTTGACATTTGCACAAATGACGTTTTAGTAGATATACTTCTATCACATCATGTAATATCCACAACAAATTATTTCATTATTAATCAATTTAGTTTTTGTGAGGCTCAGAACCACCTATCAGTCAACCATGTACAAAGTGTGAACATCAATTGACCCGATCACAACCAAAGATATTAAAATGACCACCAGTGACATGCCCGGGTCATCAATAAACATGATGAGGTCAGCAAAACTGTCCTGGTGGGGGATGTGTCCTGCGAACTAATCAAATTAAAAAATTAATTAC
Organism: Haliotis cracherodii; assembly: GCF_022045235.1. Classification (NCBI taxonomy): domain Eukaryota; kingdom Metazoa; phylum Mollusca; class Gastropoda; order Lepetellida; family Haliotidae; genus Haliotis; species Haliotis cracherodii. The sequence goes on along the minus strand of NW_027266341.1, from coordinate 25,118,769 downwards.
CTTTCCATATCCTTATCACGGATGTCTATATATATGTGTTGTATGGAATTTTTGTCAAACAGTATCACCATATTGACAATGTGGCTGACAATACTGATACTCTTTTCCTATGGACTCTTTGGGACAACAGCCAAGGCTGGGAGTCGTGACTACACCATACCGCACAGGTGAGTTACTTTGAAAACAGTTTAAAGTAAAACCTCGTTAATCCAGACTTTAGGTTCACAGTGAAATTGTCCGGGACTAAATGACTAATCATTCTAATAAAAAAAAAACAGCTCTATATATTCAGAATGATTTTACTACAAAATAATATCACAAACTGTATTTTATTTAGGAGATAAACCTGGTGAATTTTGATATTTGATGTGGTCTCATTGTAAACCAGATTTAGTCCCTTCCCCATATATAAGTTCCGGCGGAACTTTTACTACCAACATTTGCTCCTCTGGAACATCAAGTCTTGGTTCCTATCACACTGAAATTTGTTCCGGACATACGGGAACTTTCACACACAAATGTTATATCTTGTGAAACTGTCAAGGGTCTAAAAGAGAGAAGAGAGAAAGGGTACATGAATTTTAAGCATGGAACAAATACTTGCAAAATATTTTTTCCGATCGGAACAAATGATCTTTGTTGTAAATTTCCTACTTGACATGTCCTTTAACATATAATATATCTATGTTAACATGTTTGTTACCATGAAAATTCTTATTTTCGGTGCGATATCTAAGTCTTAAGGATACTTCATCACCTCAGCCCCAGTAGTCACTGGCGACTGCCTTTTTGTGTAATTTACTTGACATAAATACAGTCATTTCATGGGGTTTATTTACATGTTTTCACATTTGCATTTATAATTAATCAACTATCAGGATTTCTTTCATGCTTTCCTTTTTATTCATGTTCTTTTGTTTTTCATTTAGATTATGTTTATTTGTATTGCGAGTGTATGTCTTAGTTGCACTGTTTTTTTCATATTGCACATTAACAATATACAGGAATGTCGCTCATAAACACACCCAAACATTTGTTCCCGTCAACTGGAACTTTTCACTACAGGATGGGAATATTTTCACTGCTATTTTGAGCATTTACTAGTAATCCTGATATTTTTTCCGAGACGGGACTAAATTTGGGCGGGACAAGAACATGCTTACACCACTGTAGAGTAGATTCAGCACTGAAGTCACAGCTCATAAATATGAACATAACAACTAACACAAGGGATCTGATCTGACCTGTCAATTTCAAGATTTCCCGGATTTGACACCAGCGTGTGAAATAATGGTGACATTTGTGGCCCAGAAACTGCGGTTCGTGTATGAATTGTTTAACTGTGTGTGTTCTGAAACGAACATGTTGTAATGAATAAAGCTTTTTCAAACATTTTTGTATTTAAGATATAAACGGCGAGTGAGAGTTGTTAATCATACATTAAAACACTGCAAGGCGAATAAACCCTCATTGTATGAGAAACAACGGGCCCACTCGCACAATGCGATCTTAGCGCTAAGACTATTGTAAGCCTATGTTAAAGTTTGGGCGTTACGATCATCTTTGCGCTAAGATCGCTTTGTGCAAGTGGGCCCTGGAGTCGTTTATTTCAATACATAAGATATCAACGTTTTGTACATTCTCTTTAAGGATGTTGATAAAATGTGCCAGCTTCACAAATATTTACCCAAATTTTAATAATAATGGCTCCCTGAATAGAATCCGACCTCGAAAATGTAGGACAAGTCCATGTTACGAACAGGTGGGATAAGGTTGGTATTCCCCCGTATATTCTCACAATCCTCGTGTTGAGCTATCTTACACATAAAATTATAGAAATTTCCGTGACATAGACATCATTATTGTTGTTGTTGTTGTTGTTTGTTTGTTGTTCAACGTCGCTCTCAGCAATATTCCAGCTTGGTTGATTTCGTGTCAACGTATCCCGACGGAGACCATGGATCGTTGCTCACAATATCGATCACTGGATTGTATCAATTGACTCGATTATTTACAGTCCACCGTCATATAGCTGGGATATTGTTTTGTGAACCCTTAATATTTTCAGACGCTTTGACAGTAGACCACCAGTGGATCCTCGCTGTAAACTCCCTTTCGACCAACATTTCTGCTCCGACGGAGAGCCGATGGCAACGTTTAATGACGACGACGTCATCGTGATTTACAGCATGACGGGCAATGGAGGCCCGGTGCCAGGCATCGACCTTGTGGTGAGAACACCGTGTTATTTCTCAACAAAACAACTTTTGTTGCCTATGGTGTTGGGAACAAAAGTACTCCATGCATGTTGTCCTCGAGACAGAAGCGGTCCAAAGCATAACCCCACTCCCCTTTCTGTGAGGCGAACAGGGGTGGGTAGCCTAGTGGTTAAAACGTTGGTTCGTAACGTCGAAGACCCGGGTTCGATTCCCCAAATAGGCACAATTTGTGAAGCCCCCGCCGTGATATTGCTGGAATATTGCTAAAGGCGGCGTAAAACCATACTCACTCACTCACTCACTCCGTGATGTAAAAGATAAGGCCAACCATTTGATATTTTGGTGTTAATCTGTTCCCGAACATTTTGGGGAAAATAATCAATCGTCAGGTTTTACCCAAACAGTGTGCTGATTGTGTGTCGCCGTACCCAGATGCTGCTCATTGTTGTTTGGAAACGATTGTTTTGTCGACTGTATCCATGATATACCAAAATTACGTAAAAACTCAACTCACTCACTTCAGATACCTCAACACGCTGGTATCGGTCTGCACAACCTCAACACCGGCTTCAAATACACCTTAGACTGGTACCCAATGTTCGGCCCCTTCAACTGCTCCAAACCCAATGTGTTGGAGGATGACTCTCTCCTTTGGTGTAACCAAGCCGGATCGTGTTTCAAGAACAAGTTTTCCAAGACCTTCCTAAGGCCAACAGCAGAGCGCCATCAGGTGGCGAACACGACCGGTAGGTCCGCAAGGTCCGCCATGGCGACTCCATTGCCACTCAGAGGCACGAGCGCCATCTGGAGGCACCAAACAACAAGCTAAGCTAAGCTTTTAGCTTAGCCGTGGCAAGTCTTCCATTAAGTGTCTGTTATTAGGCAAATAATCATTTACTGTCTAGTCATTATATTATCGTCTTTTGGGGTATTACAAGCTGTTTTCAGGGTATCTTTAAGCTGGTTATACAGCACCTTCCCGAGACAAGAGAGTTAACTGACTTTAAAAGTCCAGTTTCCACCCTTGCCGAACTAGGCTGGAATTCCTGGGTTCGATCGTAGCGCCACAAGTGGCTATTACGAGTAATGTCCTTTCTATGCTTCTCCTATTGACCAATCAGATTCAACCTCTCGTATCACTTGCATTTGCTTCAAACAAAACGGTGGCGCCCAGTCAAGACGATCTGATCGATAATCAAGATCTATATTGTGATCAAACGAGTCTTACATCGCGAAGTGCATCAAATCAAGCACCTTGATTAGAAACATGAAAAGATATAGAAAATATCTGTTGACAACGAGTTAGCGGTGCACATACTTTGCAAATCCTGCAGTCAACCGAAATCTGCATGGCACTTTACGAACCGGATTTCGATTTCGCTGCGCGATTTTGATTGGACTATGCATAGACTCGTTGGTCCATCCAAAATGTAACTCCATAATACCAGCCTAGTTCGGCAAGGGTGGAAACTAAGCTTTTATAGTCAGTTAACTCACTTGCCTCGGGAAGATGGTTATACAGTGAATCATGACTGATGCAAGGCCCCTTGCTCGCACTAATATATCGATGCATTTCAATGTGGACAAGTGAGAGCCATTCCATCTGGAGAAGGTTGTATAAGCTATATTCTGAGGTAACCCTATTTTCACAGAGGTGAGGTGAGGTGAAATAGGGTTTAACGTTGCGTCCAAGATTATTGCACTTATATAGCGACGTGCATGGACGTGTGTGTGTTTGTGTGGCTGCTTGTACTAGTCTGTTGCGGATTTATAGTGCTAGCTCACTGAGATACCATGCCGCAGTTTAACATGAATACCCCACTCAGAGGAAGTATACTGACTCCGAGACGACCAGTCCTTGTTTTAGCCCCTTAATGCCAAGCGCCAGACAGGGTAACAACAAGTACCATCTTTTAACGTCTTTTGGTATGACGCGGCCGGGGATCGAACCCCGGACTTTCTGCTCTCCGGGCAGACGCTCTACCATTAGACCACGGAGGCGGTCCTATTTGCACAGACAAAGTCAAGACTGTGCATGCACCAAATGTGGCTGTCAGTGAACTCTTGAATGGTTGTTGCTTGTGGTTTCAGCTTGAAAATGTTATCTGAAGGAATATCATCAACTCAGTTTTTTTCAGTTATTATGAAATTCAGTTATTATAAATTTGTAATCGAAACATTTTTCCAGGCAAAGTCATCAATGCTTTCGCTCACTGGGTCACGTGGGACAACAATACCGGTATCTATGGCGACTCGTCACACCTGATGCGTTCCAGAGGTGAGTTAGGAAGCATCTAGCAATACCATACGTATGATCACGTCATGAGCATCAGAGTGAGCGAGTGAGTATGATTTTACGCCGCTTTTAGCAATATTCCAGCAATATCACGGCGGGGGATGCCAGAAATGGGCTTCACATATTGTACCCATTTCGAGAATCGAACCCGGGTCTTCGGCGTGACGAGCGAACGCTTTAACCACAAGGCTACCCGATCGCCCCTATGAGCATCAGGGGGCAGGATAAAGTGACTAACTGTAATTCTGGAAAAGGCTGGGTAAGTATGAAGACCATGCTCCTCAAAGCCCGACTCCTAGGGATTGGCTCCCGCCTACCACGCCTCTGTGAAGTCTCTATCGCATTGCCCCAGGAACCACGGAAAACCAAAGAAGAAATATAACGACCGCGTGAAAGACCTCAAGTACCTAAGCATCTCACCTCGAGAACTTGAGAACGCTGAAACAGACTAAACTGACGCTTAAAATGTAGCCGATGAGACCAAGTATCGTTGGCCAGAAACCGGAGAAAGACACACGCACGCACGCACACGCCAGACAGCCTCCTACCCCTGCCCCCATTGCCATCGGGTATATGTACCTAAGGGGTCGGGCTGTCTAGCCACGTCCGAACTCACACAATTAAGAACACAATTGACATCCTCTTTCTAGATGGTTAAAGCATTACGTATAATCACGCCTTGGTTTAGCAGAACGAAACACTTAATGTCATCATATCGATCCAAACTAAGCAAAATATACCAGGAGATGGGGTGCGCGAGGGACTCAGACCCGGGTATTTGGCTTGACGAGAGAACGCTTTAACAACTTGGCTACCCCATCGCCCCCACACTATAACAACACAAAGAGCGTAGAATGTAATTTCTCAATATCTGCGTTTCATGTACGCTGGTGTAACGAGAGTAAATATGCCAGTTGTTAAATGTGGACATTTTTGTACTACTCTGAAAAATAACACTATCTTATACTTAAATTTGCTTTACTAGATAAATATCTGGATATTTTTCTAGTCTTGTTTATTCAATGCAGACGAGTGCAGACGATGTACAGAGTGACGTCCCTTGACCGTTCAAGGATCTGCTGGGCGTTCGAGTCACATATTCGCTTTGATAATGACTCTTGTTCTGTCAGCAGACGTGGTGATCCTCTACGACTTTACACCTCACTTCCATTTTATTTCAGATGGTCCTTATTGGACAGAGACCTGGGATTGTGGCACCTTTGTGCAGCGGGCATTTCAAGCCCTTTATGATCTAGGCGTGAGGTTCTATCCCGACTTTCAACCCTCCTACTGGCTGGGCATCGTTTACACAGAGAGGCCTGAATATCTGGGCAACCACACGGAGATATTCGGTGTTGACGGAGACGCAGCCTTGGCCCAGACTCTGATGTCATACTTCAAGGCGGACGAGAAAAACCTTGACTATGTGTACCTACATTACAATGAAGCGTTTTGGTATGCTAAGTTAACATCCCAAGCTCCAGAAGAGCCTACCAAAATGGTAGTTCCACTACCGGGGTATGAGTAGACCATTTGGCAGAGGGTGAGGCTGGAGTTATGGAGGCAGTAACGTAACGTCTAATTTAGAGATAGAAAACGTTCACTTTTAGAGTGATGAGCTCTTAAAAAATATATTATTGTGTTTGGGGGAAACTGATAAATGTTCCTTTGGGAAACTGAAAATTATTCCTTTACTCCTAGTAGTAACATGACTGCCAAAAGAAAGTTGTAGTTTTTTATTGTTGCAAAATGTGTTGATGCATTTATTCCTAGTTGAAATATTAAATTGAAATGATATATACATCGCCAGATGAAAACGGGGATAATCGGAACAGGGACATGGAAGACATGTTTTCGGTGACAAAATATACTACGCCATCCCACCACTCCTTTCGTCCTGACAATACATGTCAAATGGTCTCCTCACCCTGTATTTGGGCGGTCGGGTAGCCTAGTGGTTAAAGCGTTCGCTCGTCACGCCGAAGACCGGGGTTCGATTCCCGACATGGGTACAATGTGTGAAGCCCATTTGTGGTGCCCCCCGCCGTGATATTGCTGGAATATTGCTAAAAGCGGCGTAAAACCTCACTCACTCCCTGTATTAATATTTCCCCAGGCAAGGGAGTTAACTGACAATAGAAGTCCAGTTTCGACCTTTACTCAGTTGGACTTAGTTGAACCATAACGAAATCATAAACAACATGGTGTGCAGATTTAGGTCGTTTGTATGATTTGCAGAGAATGGGTATCTCCACATGGCGTCGACAGTTATTTTCCAAATCTGTTCATGTTTTAATCAAGGTCATCAAGTAATTAGATTGTCTTGATTGTGTGCCGCCATTTTTGTTTGAAGTAAATGCAAGTGATATGAGAGGGGGAATCTGATTGGTCAGTAGGAGGGACATCATTTCTAACAGCCACTGGTGGCGCTACGATCGAGCCAAGAAATCCCAGCAGTTCGGCAAGTGAGGAAACGGGACTTTACAGTCAGTTCCCTTGCCTCGGGAAGATGAGTAATTTCAAGTTTCAGCCGTTTTGGTTCTTCTGTTCAAAATACTACCAAACACCAATAAAATACTTATTTGTAATGTCTGTTTCCTTTGTTTTGTTAGCCGCCTCTTACCAGCATGTGTTGCTGTAGATCATTTCTAATCCTGATCGACCGCCTCCGTGGTCAAGTGGTAGAGCGTCCGCCCGGAGAGCGGAAGGTCCGGGGTTCGATCCCCGGCCGCGTCATACCAAAAGACGTTAAAAGATGGTACTTGTTGTTACCCTGTCTGGCGCTCGGCATTAGGGCGCTAAAACAAGGACTGGTCGTCTCGGAGTCAGTATACTGTGTCTGAGTCGGGTATTCATGTTAAACTGAGGCATTGTATCTCAGTGGGCTAGCACTATAAATCGGCATCAGTCAGGACTAGTACAAGCAGCCACACACACACACGTCGCTATATAAGTGCAATAATCTTGGACGCGACGTTATATTAAACCCAATTTCACCTCACCTCACCATCTAACCCGGATCTTTAAAGGGCAATTGTATCCGTTTAACTGTTCAACAGATAATAGGTCTGTGAAGTCGAAGCCAGTCTCCACATTCATCCTGACAATTCACACAAAACGTCTTCCCCTTCGACTATAGTAATAGAACAGTTTTGGTTCTTCCGTTCAAAATACCAATAGAATGCTTAGATGTAGTATTTGTAGTAATCGATTTCTTCATATGATCATACACAATTGCGGTTTGTTTGTGTTTGCACCCAATTACTTTCCCTTCCGCCGAGCCCTTACTGTAATGATAAGCAAGTCTAGAATTGCTTCAGGTTCAGGTCTGAATCTCCCATCTCACTGAGGCTCCTTTTCAATTTAAAGTGAGTTGTTGTTTCTATCGAAATGATACATTCTTACAAGGAATTCCTAAAGGCCCATTCCCGTCTGTTGTGGGTGGTGTGCGAGTTTGTGTCAAAAATGGTCCCCCAGCAACCTCTGCTTGTCGCACGAGACGACTTGATGGGTCGGGTGGTCAGGCACGCAATTGTGTCCAACAGACACACACATCCGACAATGCATGACATTCATAGACAGCCATGACATTCATAGACAACCATGACATTCACATACAAACATGACAGTCATAGACAACCAACACAACCATGATTGTCACATGAAACCAAATCCGTGAAGATCCCAGGTAGAATAGGTCTTCAGCAACCCTTGCTTGTCGTAAAAGGAGACTGTTTGTTGTCTGGGGGTCAGGCTCGCCGACAAAGTTCATGCATGGCATCGTATCCCATTTGCGTAGAGCGATGCTCGCTGGATTGTCTGATCCAGGCCTGATTATTTACAGACAGTCGTCGATCAGCACATACTACCAACACAGTCTCACAAATCAGACGACCAAAGTCAGGAACACGTGACAGCTTTTTTAATAGATATCAACTTCATTATTCTTTGTAATGACGTTTCAGGACGACTTACGTCGTAAAGTATCCGTCAATGCAAGCCTTCCACCTGTTGTTATTGACTGCACGGATTATGCAGATCTGTGGGGTCAGGTCATGAATTTTCGTAAGTTGATACATTGAGATTTTGAATACCTTCACCTTCAATAGCTGCTAAATTGCTGCACGGCGTTCAGCAATAATCACTCACACATTTAGTTGAATACCTTTTTGAATAGGGTTACCAAAACAATAGTGTTTAAACATGGTAGATGCCAAGATTATATTAATCTTGTCCAAGGTCTAAATAGGTTTTAGCATCCATGGAATCGTATCGATGAATTTCTTGAAGTCCGAGTTGTGGAATGCTAAGGGAAAACCATCCACTTCACAGAGTGCTCTCTCCTTTTCACAAATCACATCTGACATTTCCCACTACCATGTGCCTTTCTTCAGAACACATGTCTATTCCATTCATCTGACAAACAAGAGAACACATATATTTCGTATTAAGATATTTATTCATGTCACTGATGATGTGCCACACCTACATGAGGCGATAGTACTACGTGCCTATTTAGCCACGCCCCCATACGAGACCACGGTTGCGGCTCCAAGGGCGTGGTCGTCATATGCCACGCCTTCACGAGGCGATAGACGCAGTACCACGTGACCTACTTAGCCACACACCCTGCGGGGGCATGTATACCTACAAGGGCATAGCCATCATCTACCACGCCTACAAGCGCGTGGCCAAATAAGGAACAGCAACTTCAGCAAAAAGTAGTCATGGCTAATAATCAGAAAGCCTAACATGCTGAATCTTGTAAAACCTGTTACACAACACCACATGAAGGACATGCAACTGCTTACATGACAACTAAATACGTCATTGTAGGCAAAAAATATAAGAAGAACTATGTCATAACATTGAACAAGTAAATGGACAGTCAACTGTAAATAAATATAAGAAACACATGTACAATGTATGACAAAGTTTTCAGAACAGATCTTTAGACTTCCATATTGAGTTACCATAATTCTATACCGATCAATACAAGTTTGGAATCATGAATATGTTCAGGGGTATTTTTTAGTGAAGAAATAAAAGATATCCCCCAAAATATTCCTGATTCCCAACTGTCCTTGTTCAGTGTATTAATATGAAAAGTATATGTCATGTACTTGGAACATCAGAGTACAGGTACAGAAGCTCACCTTCACCCAGTGCCATAACATGTAAAGGGTGAGAATTTGCAAAATATTTTGAGTAAAACAATAATTGGTTACAACAGGTGTTTTTTTTAATAATCGTTTCAAGTTCTCAGAACAATTTGTGAAGTACTTGTAATGGCCTTATTCATTGTTGTACAAGCTGACAAAAGAATGACCACAGAGTCATATTTCACAGTCATTTTCCCCTTATATCTATGATTCTGTTCAAATTGATGTAAAAGGGCATTGTTTCCTTACTGATAGTGATGTAAGATACTGACAGTAATTAGACCACCCGGATACATCGATACTGTAACTGACTCTTCACACTGTCACATAATGTTGTTAATACTGGTTATCACATTGTGGTACATTTAAGTTTCAATGCTAACTGACGGATGGACTGACAGACAGACAGAAAAATACCTATAACATAAGCTAGCACTGACGATGTCAAGACGAGCAAATTAGAAAAAAACATAATAGTGAAAATTTGGAAAGACAGGAAAAAACGTATGTATTTAAATAAGGATAAAACTCTAAACTTCAAACAGATAAAGAGTTTTGACATATAAATGAATATATAATATAGATATGACTTATTATTTGTGTTAAGGTAAAATCATTGTAAGATTAGAAAGAATATGGCTTCAAATCATTTTCAGTGTCAAACATGTCCCAAGAAACAGGAATTACAAAATATATTTGATCTAATAATTTTCAACAAAACTAAAACATCTGATTAAATGACCTACTTCGGTTGGCTGGGGTGACATTGTTTTATAACAATAATCTCACCAGGTTGAAAATCTAATAACTCCACAAATGAGAGCTGAATTTTTTCAAGAAGTATGAACGCAAAATACATTTGACACTCATAGCAGTGACTTGCTGGAACACATAAATCACAGAAAAATAGTCATGAACAAATTCCCAGGTCTTTTCAGGAATACAAACTAAGCACTCCATATTTCACAGGTGCACAGTGCGAGGGAATGGAGTATAAGTCATGTGACAGCTGGAAAGCATCTGTGAGTCAGAGAACCATCTCAAAGGATATGGGCTTTGTCAGATCTGATGTATATGATATAGATACATAGATATATTTATAAAAAGCTGGACTATGTATCATAGGTATAATGAATATACTGAACAAATACCATTATGCACATTAAGCAACGAAGCAGTTGTCATGGAATAATAGTCACATATCAAAATGCCTGTAGCTGACACTTAAATATATACTACTCGACTTTTGAAAAGGATATACGTCAGATATACTGGTATATAAAAATTCCCTTGACATGTCATGACAGTTTTGTGAATCATGGAAAGATTAAAAACATGCCATTCCTAGCAAAAGCGGAGTAGTAAAAGTTCTTTTTTTTTAATTTATATATAATAATAATGACAAGTCCATTTATACTGCGCCAGATTCCATTCACCAAGTTAAAGCTCATGGTGCTACATAATTTTAGCAAATAATGCTAATGAAAGGGGAGTAGAGTTGATAGTGTTGTCTGAAAAGGTGTGTTTTCAGATGAAGGATGAAAGCGATGGCTACAGCTTAAGATCAGATGCTAGTTTGTTCCATAGCGAGGCATAGAACTGGGAAGATCTCTGACCAAAGGTTTTGAGATGGGTTTCTGGGACTTGCAACAAGTGGGTATTCTGAGAACGGAGAGATTTGGAATGCATGTATTTAGGCAGTAATGCCTAATGTATAAATAGATGTATTCCTCACAACTTTTGATAAGGATAATGTGACAGTTTAGATGGGGGCTGACTGGGTAAGTTGAGATGTTGTCGTGTGAATAGTATTTGACACTGCCATGGAAATGTACATTTTCAGCTTCTTTCAAGTTGCTAAAAGTACACGTTCCACTCGGAGTATCTTGAGTAGGAATTGTTTTAGTACTCCTATCAAACATTATAATCATAAAGGACCGCCTCCATGGTTTAGTTGAAAGTCTGAGGTTCGATCCCCGTCCTCTACATACCAAAAGACGTTAAAAGATGGTACTTGTTGTTACCCTGACTGGCGTTCGACATTAAGGGGCTAAAACAAGGACTGTTTGGCTCAGAGTCAGTATACTGTGTCTGAGTGGGGTATCGATGTTCAACTGCGGCATGGTATCTCAGTGAGCTAGCACTATAAATCGGCATCAGTCCGGACTAGTACAAGCAGCCACACACACACGTGCATGTACATCGCTATATAAGTGCAATAATCTTGGACGCGATGTTCAACCCCATTTCACCTCACCCAAAATCATAAAGATGCAGCACTAGGCTAACCCACCTTCCCACAAGGGAGGTTCGATTCACTAAGGGTATCATAACAGTTAGGATAAAAACTAAGAAGATCTGTGTTATAAATTCATTAACATTAGCTACACTTCTTCATAAATTTCTTCAGTTACGATACTGAACACTCTGAGGACAGGTTTGTGACAGTACAACATAAAACAAAAACAACAAGCAGCACCATGGAGTATTATAGACAATCATTCATATACTGGTATGTATAACTAAACATTCTGATTTACATGTATTAGCAACAAAATGATTCTGTAACCACTGACTTCGGACAGGGTCCTACATTCCAAAGTGGCCATGTGAGTCTGCGAACTATTCACTGCACCATCAACACCTCACAGGGTTGTACACACAACGTTCTTTCATGTCGTGTACACATCGTATGATGAATTGTGTGATAATGAATTGTCTCAAGTCTAATGCCCCCATTTCACTACGACGACAAATATCAAAAATCACCCCGAATAGGACATTTTTCATGTTCGTAGATAAATCTAAATTATTTCTTGAAGTTCTTAAATGAATCTTATTTGATTCCCAAACATTCATACAGTTCGTGGGGGTTCGTTGAATCGTGGAAGGGTCCCTGAATTGCGATTTTGTGGCTGTATCATAATCCAATCGTAATCAATTCTTATGTTCCGTAACAGCTTCGTAATCGATTCTTTTGCATTCTTGGCTATTCTTAGCGATTCGTGGCTCCAAACATTTCTTGTCCTCAACCCGAAAACATCCCGAAACAGCCACGAATGTCCCGAGTCAACTACGAATCATGTAAGAATTAAATAAGAACAACATTCAGCATATTCGTAACTTAGTCGTAGGTGATTCTTACAATTCGTGCATGATCCGTACATGAATCTTGTAATTCGTACATGTTTCTTAACCCATTCCTGGCATTCTTAATATTTTTCAACCTGATTAGCCACAAAAGTTTTCATAATTGGCCAAATCATCACGAATTTCGAAAGTTTCCGATTCAGGGTGATTCGTGATCGTAGTGGAAGAGGGCATAAACCAATGAAAACACAACAAAGAAACGTATGTCAGCCACCATGCAGATCCAACACTGGACTCTGGAGATTCACCAAAGTTCAGTGCATCACAATACCTATTCCCAATTTATATGTATCGCACCATAAGTGAATTGGGACTTAAATCATGATTTCAATGTAGAGGTAGGTTATCTGTAGATTTAACCACAGTAATTTGTGGAACTGAACGCAGACTTGTAACAAATTACCCAGAAATGTATATATCATTATTTCAAAATGCCTGACGACAATGATTGACAATGAATTTCTTTTCTACTAATATAAGCTTTCTCAGTGAAATCAGCTGTTTCAGTCAGAAGTGGTTATTGTGATTTGAAACTTCTGATTGACCAATCAGAATCATGTATTTTGTACATTCAGGATATATTTTTTATGCCACAGTCAGCAATAGTTAATTAGCAGTTAGCAATCTATATTATAGCAGCTGAGCATAACAGTACACCTTGAGCTACATAAAAGTGGTTCTCCACTACAGGTACCTGCAGGCTTCATCAACAAGCCCTGTAGTTAGTTAGTCTGGTTTTATGTCACTTTAAGCAATATTCCAGCAACATCACACAGAGGACACCTGAAATGGGCTTCACACATTATACCCATGTGGGCATCAAACCAGGTCTTTCGGCATGATGAGGGAATGCTTTATCCACTCAGCCACCCCACCGACAGCCCTAAATATACTGGTAGTACACAAGAGATGCAAGATCATGTGCCACTTCACTGAGTACAGGTTGCTATGGTAATGACACATATTTGAGTTGATATATGGAATTCACTGGTATTTGTATCCCTGTTAGTTTGAAAACAGTTGCCGTTAGCTTTCGTCAAACTGTCTCCATTAATATTGCCATTTCTTTCAACTGCAGGGAAAAATTCTGCAATAGAATGAAAACAACATTTAAATTATTGCACATTTCTGATACATAACATTTTTACTGCCATAGAAATATAGAGCTATCAGGGTACGTCGTTCATAAAATTGTTCCTGAAATATTTCCAACTTTAACTCATATTGTTGGTAAACAAGGGTAACCAGGGAATAAAAAAATACTGCACGTCCTAGCTGCGTCTACGTAGAATAAACATGAAAACAATCATAGCTGTGTAAGGTACCGAACTTGGCAGCCACAGCGATACATTAAGGTTGAATTTGGTGCAGACACAACCAAATATAATATATGTTATTGGTTGTAACAACTTAATAACAGCATCTCAAGTTTTACAAGGATACACACAGAAATGCATGACTCACAGGAAGAAATAAAATTTTCAATATGGCTGCCAGTGAATCGTGAATCGGACAACTACTTGATAGATAACGATACAAATACATTGTAATAAAAAACTGAAAAATATCTAAATTGTTATGTGACATTGTTAGCGGAATATGTTTTCATTAGGCAAATGACCACGGAGTATGCAGATCGCTGTGTCGGATTAACGAGACTGATTAATGAGTGATTTCGGTAATTCGTGGCAAATTAGGTCCGTCAGTGTCGGAGTGCAAGACTATCAGATTAATGGGTCTAAATTGCACAGATTTAATCAGTTCCTATCATTAGTGTCGGATTAAGCTGATTGTGGGATTAATGAGTGGTGGATTAACGAGACTTGACTGTAACAAGAATATCCAACTGCAATTGTTGGTACTCCTGACCTAAATCCACACCAAACAACACTTGTTCCAACATACTACTGAAATATAATAAGGGGTTATTAGCCTCATGTGGTTCACCATCATTAATATCATACATTAGTTGGTTGGTTTGTTGTTTAACGCCACTCTCAGCAATATTCCAGCTATATGACAGTGGTCTGTAAATAATTGACATCATGAGCATCTATCCACGCAATCAACCAAGTCAGTGAGCCTGACCACCCGATCCCGTTAGTCGCCTCTTACGACAAGCAAAGTCGCCTTTTACGGCGAGCATGGGTTGCTGAAGACATGTCATACGTTAGGAAAACAAACTGTATAATGTTAAGTCTTTGGCAACCATACACAGCAATACATATTTTTTATTCCTAACGTATGCTATCTATTTACCGTACCGAAACACAAAAGGGCAATAATTTCTATATCATTGTCATTCTTAACATAATCAAAGTGAGAGATATTTTCAATCACTTAAGTACAGAAACCATGTAGGAATACAACGCCTGAGTAAACAGCCCCAAATATATATAGTGCCATAAAATTTTCTGCTATGTTTTTTTACAGGAGCACCGGGTTTCACCGAACTAGTAAACGTCTGAGACCTGCATCACTTCGGGCTTTCTTCCAACATTAAGCTGACATGCTGTGATATAACTGGAATACTGTTAAAAGCGTCGTTAAACCAAACTCACTCACTCATTGGCTTCACATAACTATACATACCATAAAAGAATCATAATTCATAGAATTTTAAAGAAAGGAAAGAAACTCAATTGTCATCCAACACCTACCCTAAACTGCGTGAGCGTCATCTCCACAGAGTGTTTGGTGATGTTGCCGCCGGTCTCAGCGATGGTGAGGAGGAGGGTGATGGTTGGGGAGTTGAGGTTCTTGCAGTCGTCCGAACTGATGGCCACGCCCACTCTCCACTGCAAATCCAGCAACTGGTGGGTGAAGGAAGTGAGTGAGTGAGTGAGTTAATAGCATGAGTGAGTGAGTGAATGGTGATCAATTGCACATAAACTGTAAGACAGCATGGCATATCACACTGGCTGCTCAAAACATATGGTTTCAGTTTGATTACCTGGTCATCCCACAATGAATTAGGGGCAGTCGGGTAGCCTAGTGGTTAAAGTGTTCGCTTGTCACGCCAAAGACCCAGGTTTGATTCCCGACATGGGTACAATGTGTGAAGCCCCTTTCTGGTGTCCCCCATTGTGATATTGCTGGAATATTGCTAAAAGCGCAGTAAAACCATACTCACTCACTCATTCACAACGAATGAATTCATTAATCATGTTAATCTTGTCATGACGGGACATTAAGATGATAAATCTGATCAATTCAAAATGAAAATCGCAAACATGGAGAAAAAAACATTTTGGTCAGCAATCTGGACAAGCAGACATTGTCTCCAGACAAAGTGAGTTTCTACTGATCAAATGTTCAAGGACACGATCCCAATGTTGAAATTTCCACACCCCTGACTGATTGTGGCTTACCGTATATCAATGCGTGTAAAGCGAATCTTTCGTTCCTAGAATAAGGAGAATTTCAAGAGGAGACAATATAATCTCAATCTCTGCGTACAGAGTGGCAGAAGGCAGAAGATTAAAGCTTGAACAGTTTCTTTACCGCAATTGTAACACTACTTAAAAACACATACTGTAAGTCAATTCAACTTCCGAAATGAGTAATGACTCTAAATATAGACCTGGCTCTGAAACCACCTCCTGACGAAATAAGCATAACTTAAATAACTGAAATAACTCAACAACAAAAAGTCGTCCCAGATGTTCTATATATGAAGTATCATCACAATGTGCAACGGCTGTGTATGCTACTAACCTGCCCCACATTCAAGCACTGCAACTGTGACGTGGTGGCCATGAGTTGTCTCCCCTGGCAAAGAAATATGCACACGTCAATTTATTTGCAAGTACTGAGCTCTGAAATCTAATTTGGGTAAAACATGACAAAAACACTGATAGACTGTAAATCATGAAATAAATACAAGCATATTTTTTTTGGCAAATGTGAATGCATTATGAACTGGACATACTGGAGGTCACCGTCACATCGGGATCACTTGACATGCAGGAAACATAACAAAGGACCTCTAAAACAATGTAACTGAGGCTAGATTTAGACAGTGCTTCTCACAAAGTCCCCCCCAAAATTTGGTCAGATTTGGGATAGAATAGGTCTTTGCAAACCCATGCTTGCCGTAAAAAGTAACTATGCTTCTCATAAAAGGCGACTAACGGGATCGGGTGGTCAGGCTTGCTGACTTGGTCGATGGATGTCATCGTATCCCATTTGCGTGGATCGTTGCTCATGCTATCAATCACTGGATTGTCTGGTCCAGACTTGATTATTTACAGTCCACTGGAATATTGCTGAGGGTGGTGTTAAACAACAAACAAACAAACAAACAAACAAACAAAGTGTGGTCAGTTTGTTTTTTCCGTTCATCAAGCCCGTGATGTAGGGCCATGTCTTGACTGTCGAATCCCATCATACCCCTCAGTGAGTTAGCACTATAAATTGGCATCAGTCCGGACTAGTACAAGCAGCCACACACACACACACATGCAAGCACATCGTTATATAAGTGCAATAATTTTGGACGCGACATTAAACTCCATTTCACCTCACCGGAGTGGTCGGATGAAGGTTGTTCTGACGTGACCTGTAAAGGGATGTCCTCAGATCTTTGACTAGCGGTAGCGGGAATTAAGATCTGATTTTATGTGATCGCTCACTGTGAACAGGTGAGGTGAAATGGGCTTGAATGTCACATTCAAGATTATTTCACTTAGCTATATAGTGACATGCATGTACATGTACGTGTGTGTGTACATTGTATTCCGGACTTCTGTCCAAGCCGACCAGTCCTTGTTCTAACCCCTTATGCTGACTGCAAGATAACAGCAAGCACTTTCTTTTAACATATTTTTCGTATGACGCAGCCAGGGGATCGAACAACTGACTTCCATTCACAAAGTGAACAGATTTGGTAATGATTTTCAATAACAACGGCAGGATTTGTCGTTGTCAGTCAAGTATTTGCATTCATTCCAACATTCCAAATCTGTCACTACCTGCTCGTTCCACGAGTGTACCAGAGTATCCACGACATCCTTTGTAAAAATGTCCGATGAGGTCAGCTGATTTTGAAATTCCTCACCATCGATTTTTAATGCTGCTGCAGATCTGAGAACAAAACAGAACAAAACTAAGACGACAAAACAAGAGACACTTGGAGCCACCAGCCCCACCTTTCACACACACAAACAGGGAGACCAGTATCTGCGGTGACACCTGAACATTGATGTGAATTTACAAGAAACAGAAATGAACTAAACAAGATGAAGTAATCAACAAAACTGCTTGAGGAACCAGCACACCTGAAGATTTGTAGCTGTACTTGGTTTTGAGAAAATTTCAAAAGAGACTTAACAGTCTTAAGCTAGTGCAAACAAGCAAGGGTTGGGTAAAATGCTATTGCCAAGTTAAAAAGATAGAAAGCATTGGTTACCATGCTTACAGTGTGTGATGAGTTTTAGTGGCTGTAGCTGGACAGTATGGGTCGTTGCTGTTACCAAACCCCTGGTTTGCCTGGCCAGACATGGCCTAGTGTAGAGGCTACCATCATAAACAAACTTTTCCTGACCATAGCGAAAAACAACACCCACTCATCATCATCATCATCATCATCATCATCATCACCGTTATTATCGCCATCGTTGTCATCGTTGTCTTCATCATCATCATCGTCGCCATCACCATCATCACTGCCACCACCACCACCATCACCACCATCATCAACACCACCACATTCACCATCATCATCATCATCATCATCATCATCATCACCGTCATTGTCGTCATCGTTGTCTTCATCATCATCATCATCATCGTCGCCATCACCATCATCACTGCCACCACCACCACCATCACCACCATCATCAACACCACCACATTCACCATCACCATCATCATCATCATCATCACCGTCATTGTCGCCATCGTCGTCATCGTTGTCTTCATCATCATCATCATCGTCGCCATCACCATCATCACTGCCACCACCACCACCATCACCACCATCATCAACACCACCACATTCACCATCATCATCATCATCATCATCACATCATCATCACCACATCCACAATCATCACAACCACCACCATCATCACAACCACCACCATCAACATCACCATCACCACCACCATCATCATCATCATCATCATCATCACCACCATCATCAACACCACCACATTCACCATCACCATCATCATCATCATCATCATCATCACCGTCATTGTCGCCATCGTCGTCATCGTTGTCTTCATCATCATCATCGTCGCCATCACCATCATCACTGCCACCACCACCACCATCATCAACACCACCACATTCACCATCATCATCATCATCATCATCATCATTATCATCATCACATCATCATCACCACATCCACAATCATCACAACCACCACCATCATCACAACCACCACCATCAACATCACCATCACCACCACCATCATCATCATCATCATCACCACCATCATCATCACCACCATCACCACCGCCACCATCGCTGCTGCCGCCACCACACCACCATTACCATCATCCTACAATCAGTTTGAGGCAGCTTACCGCAGTAAGTAGGTGAGAGCATTCACAACACTTGTGATGGACACCTTGGTGGTACTAGCTGAGAAGGCCTCCAGTAGCTGGAACAAACAAGTACATCGTGTGCCATGAACATTGTCTTGTGCCAGCTCAACACTCAGTGTGTGTATTGTATATTACATACATCACATCACAATTCTCTCTGCAGTGATCATATACATGTCCATTATCCCATGTCATACACAACCACTCCAGCATTTAGAAAAGTTTTATAAGTGAGTTAGTTGGGTGTAACGCCGCTTTTAACAGTATTCCAGATATATCACAGCGTGTCAGCTTAATGTGGGAGGAAAGCCCCAAGTGACGCAAGTCTGAGACATTTACCACTTCGGTGAAACCCACGAGCACGGGTATGGTGCTGACAAACCTAGAAACATAATCGGGGCGAACCGGGATTCGAGCCCACAATCATAGGTTTCAGGCGTGCCCAGGGGACGCAACTCTGCTCAGCGAATCGTGGCGCCTCAGAGGACTGGGTCACCCGTGCCCCAAAGTTTCATGAGACGAGAAATACCTGTTGTACAGACTTTCTTGATTCTTTTTTAAAGCTAAGACCAAGGCAGAAACAATATTTTGAAGTGATATTAGTTCAGATGTATTCACATTCAAATGCAATGAAATATTTTTTGATATGGGTTTACTACTGATATTGTTTCTTTGGTCTGCAACAAATTGAATTTGAAATACTGAATAGTTATGTTTTAAGAAGCAAGATCAGAGTTTTTGGAATGAAACCTTTTTTGTTGGTCATAATGACTTGTGTTGCTTTCATGAACAAATATTACACCTTTTTAGGGATAACGACCTTCTTATTATACTTTAAAACACCTTTGTCAACAATAAGGGACCAGTCATTTATTATAGGGTCAGTGGGTAAATATAGGGGTGGGTCATACAAAATAATACAAATATTTGAGGAGGGTTATAAAAAAGGGACATTTAACAATAAAATATAAAGTGCATTTGCATTTTGTTTTTTCAGGGAATTGAAGGTCATAAAAAAAATGTACAAGGGCATGCGAGGGTCATTCAAACATATGACAAGCATCAGGGGAGGGTCATTATTGTCAGTGCATGAGTGCATCCAGAGACAGACAGACAGACAGAAAGACACAGACACAGACAGAAAGACTCAGACAGAAAGACTCAGACAGAAAGACACATACACACACAGACAGAAAGACACAGACACACAAATAGACAGAAAGACACAGACACACACACCGACAGAAAGACACAGACACACACACAGATAGAAAGACACAGACACACACACCGACAGAAAGACACAGACACACACACAGATAGAAAGACACAGACACACACACCGACAGAAAGACAGACACACACACCGACAGAAAGACAGACACACACACAGATAGAAAGACACAGACACACACACAGACAGAAAGACACAGACACACACACCGACAGAAAGACACAGACACACACACCGACAGAAAGACACAGACACACACACCGACAGAAAGACACAAATACACACAGAGATAGAAAGACACATACACACACACTGACAGAAAGACACAGACACACACACCGACAGAAAGACACAGACACACACACCGACAGAAAGACACAAATACACACAGAGATAGAAAGACACATACACACACACTGACAGAAGGACACATACACACACACCGACAGAAAGACACAAACACACACGGAGATAGAAAGACACAGACACACACACCGACAGAAAGACACAGACACACACACCGACAGAAAGACACAGACACACACAGAGATAGAAAAACACAGACTCACACACCGACAGAAAGTGAGTGAGTGAGTGAGTATGGTTTTACGCACACACACACACACACACTCGCACACGCGTGCGCACACACACACACACTCACACACAAACAGGGGTAACAAATGACCGGTCCCTACCCAAAAAGTATCTCTTTTGTCATCTACCAACTTCTAAGAAATATCTATCGAACAATTCAAATATTACACCTACACACTAAAAATTTTGGTCATTTAAAGACTTTTGGGGATTTCTTTTCACCTTAAAATGTGCCTTGTAACCATGGTAACACAATTTACTGTGCACACTGACGCATTGCAATAACCTGGTCACCAATTCATTTTTAATCAATAGCTGTTTGGATTCACCTTTGTTTTAACGACCTATATTTTACATGCTAGGGGAAAACGTCCTATGTGTCATTTACTTTTCCATGTCAGGTGCAAGTCGGAAAAATAGACAGAAGACATATTGAATCTAAACCTGCATGATACCGTTTGTATCATAACACATCCATTGTGAATTAATTGTCAATACTTCATCAATCAAGAACCACAATATGACACATCTCATGCTCATTGTTGTTTTGTTACCATGGTGACAACCCCATGCAACAGATGTGGGTTCATTCAACCTACCAGGAAACTAATTACATGGGAGGAATGACTAATGTGGGTCTATGTCTGAAATATTTGGTATTTGCAACAAGACAGGCAGGCTGGTGACACTACAATGTAACTAACCTGTCTTGAAAGTTGCAGGCCCACATTTGGAAATACATGCTAGAAAACTTGTGTCATCAATAATATGTCACATAAACTATTGTGATGAAATATAGTTTAGATTTACAAAAACAGACTTGTTATTGTCAATAATGTCCATTAACGATGGAAAGTAACTTTTTTTGTTATATCTTAAATGTCTAAAGTATTTCCTGCTACCAAACAGTGAAATATGTTGATTTCATTTAGACCTTTTTTGGCATAGTTGCTCAAAAGTACTTCTCCGATATTTATCTATATCAGATTGATATTAAGTTAACGATTATCGATGTCTTTGATCTGTATTGATAGCCAGCCCAACCTGACGAGTCCAAATTTACTACCCGGGTACCCACCCCCCTATTACCCGACCCTACCCGGGTACCCACTGTAGGTCTCAAGAGATACAAAATGTCTGATTGGGAATTTTGTTAACACATCTCTTGCAAAACGTATTTAGATATATACATGTATTAAACGATCTGATCATGCGTGCACTGAAGTTGACTTAAGTTATATCTTTATTCAACCATATGAAAGGTCAGAATGAATGGGTGCATAGTCAAAATGAAATGCAACATTAGTGACTTGTAGTGTAACCATAGAGTTCAAGATAAGTTTTGTCATTAAACAATATACCACGTGACTAACCAGGGGTCCAGGTAGTCCTGTGGGTACCTGGGTCCTACTCAGTACCCACCCGGCCCGGATACCCAAATTACCCGTCCCAGCCCTACTAGAATGGTTACCTGTAACTAATAATTTGTGTCGAAGACAAGTAAGAATCCATTGATGGTAGCTGTTCTCATTGACAAGTAGCATTTGAGGGCTGTAATTCTAAACCAGTTCTCAATGATTCTAGTTTGCTACAAACTGAATAAGTCTAATTGAAAATGTAAAGATAGCAATCATTTGTGTCTCTTTCAAGCTGGACCAGCTAAAAGCTCTGAGGACTCGTGAAAGGTGAGGTGGTGAAATGGGGTTTAACATCGCGTCCAAGATTATTGCACTTATATAGCGACGTGCATGTACGTGTGTGTATTTGTGTGGCTCGCTGAGATACCATGCCACAGTTTTAAAATGAATACCCCACCAATCCTTGTTTTAGCCCCTTAATGCCGAGCGCCAGGCAGGGTAACAACAAGTAGCATCTTTTACCGTCTTTTAGTATGACGCGGCCAGGGATCAAACCCCGGACCTTCCGCTCTCTGGGCGGATGCTCTACCACTAGACCATGGAGGCGGTCGACTCGTGAAAGAACTATTATTAAATAAGATGTATTTGAAAGGCCGTACCTGTGTGTACTTCTCTGCCTTCACCGGACCGGACTTGTACTGTAGAAATGTTGCAACATCCTGGCACTGAAAACATATGAGTGTGTTAGGGCTAGGACGAGTCCAAATTTACTACCCGGGTACCCACCCCCCTATCATGCGACCCTACCCACTGTAGGTCTCAAGAGAGAGGTACAAAATATCCGATTGAAATAGTTTGATTGTAGCCCTGGACAAAATGTATTTAGATACTGGCATAAAATGATCTGGTCATGATGGGATTGGAACCACGGACCTTCTGATTCAAGGTCGGACGCCTTGTCCACATAACCAAAGAGGTTAACCCTGTCAGCAAGATGACAAGGTAAGGATGTCATCTGTGGGATGACTCCACGCCCTGCTACACAAACACTGAAGTTGAGTGAAGTTTTTATTTTTATTCAGAGATATAAAAGTCAGATGAAATGGGTGCATAGTCAGAAAGAATTGTGAACAATAGTGACTTGTAGTGCAACCATATAGTTCCAGAATATTTTTGTCATTAAACAATATATCACATGGCTAACCACAGTTCCGGGTAGTCCTGTAGATACCTGAGTTCTTCTGAGAACCCACCCGACCCGGGTACCCGAGTTACCCGTCCAAGCCCTAGAGAGTGTGTACCAATAGGGACATAATTGCACAGGATTTACACAGATCTTTTCTAAATGCAATTCAACCTACCGTATTTGACGTAATAAGCGCCCAGGGCGCTCTCAAAATAAGAAATTGGGGGCTCTTATTAGAATATGATTGTGGTGGAAAAAACAGAGTTGAAAGATAAATTTAGTGGTTTATGCTGATGGCCTGAACTGTTTATATACGACAGATATTTTTCCAGAATTTAATTGCCCATAATTAAGGGTGCATATAACACACGAGTGCGTATTATACATGAATAACTAAGTCTTGTTTACATTGACCAATCGGAAGGGGTGCTAATTGGGATTGTTCACTTGCCAATATATTAGAAAATATCGCCGTGGGGCGCTTATTAGGTTGAATATGGTAATTCAAGTATTTTTTTTCAAAGACAATATCTACATTTCAATGATTCTTTCTTTGCTACAGTAAGTACTTATTCTGTTGAAACATCTCAGAAACAGTTCTGCTAGATCTTTTCAAATTTATTGACATTAGTCACTCAGCAAGAACATAATTGGTTGATAGTGATCTTGTGTGCACTTTTTGACAATCATACATTTCACAAGAGTCAAGCAAATTTCAAGCACTGTTTATACCACCCTTGTGATCCAGAAAATAGACCGTCTGCCCTGAGAAAATAGGGTCGATTGTTCAATTCCTTGACTGTGTCATACAAAAAGATGTTAATAGATTGTACTTGTCACCCTGCCTGGCATTTGGCATTAAAGGACTGGTCGGCTCGGAGTCAGTATACTGTGTCTGAGTGGGGTATTCATGTTAAACTGTAGCATGGTATCTCAGTTGGCTAGCACTATAAATCGGCACATTACCCGGACTATCACAAGTAGCCACACACATGTACATACTTTCGCTATAGAAGTGTAATAATTTGAACACAACATTAAACCCCATTTTACCTCGCCTCAAGCACACTTCAAGCACGATATCTGTATACACTTTGACACATTCAAATGTTTTCATTATTTTCATTCACTGAAACACTTATTCCTATATACCCAGGTTATAGGTGTATATTTCATTCTTTCTGTTGTAATTTTCTAACAGTGAGAGAGTGAGTTTATCGCTACTTTTAACAGTATTCCAGTTATATCAGGGCATGTCAGTTTCATGTGGGAGGAAAGCCGAAGTGATCCAGGTCTGAGACGTTTACCACTCTTCCACCAACTCCTTCCGTCTATGATACAAAATCAGTCCCATAATTAGTCTCGTCCTACAATATAAATTTCATGACTCACAATCTGTGCAAGCATGTCTTGAGGAAGTCGACCTGCATCTGCAATGGCTTCTTGAAAACCTGTACAAAACATAATAGCAATGGCATGACAAAATGACTTTCAACATGATTAAAATATAATGTTGTAAAATAACTGACTTACACAATCCCATGTCTAGTACAGTAGATGAAGAAGTTTTAACTGTAATAGTCCATGGATCATCTCAGATGAAACAAGTTAAGTACGGACTGTTTAAACAGTTTAGGCTCGACTTTCTCACTGCATAATGTGGTCAAATGTAACCTATGTTATATTCGGGATTGCACTTTCTTAGTAATGTACACATTCTAGTTTTGGTGTGGAGCCTCCGTGGTTTAATCATAACACGCTGTAGCATGGGGATACATTGGCCATAAAGAATATTTATTTACAATTTGATAATAAGTTATTATCAAATTGTAAATAAATATTTTAATAAGCTCTGTGTACAGCTACGAATAGTGCAGGTCAATGACTGTCATTTTATTCATATTTACCGTTACTCTCCAAATTCTACACTATTTGCATAAAACCACTAGAATCTATTTTTACAAAATATTCCATAGTATATTAAAGTAAGTGCGTTTGTATTTCTACCAGGAAATTATATAATGATTTTACAAGCACCTTGCGGCAAGCTTTGCAATATAGCCGCCATGTTGTTTAGTCACGTGACACAGTTTACAAAATCACATGACTCATATCACGTGATTCCTAAAGAAGCTTTTACAAGAAAGTGAATGTGTTTTGGTTCTTTTCAGGAGTGGGCGCTCAGCTTATTAAGCCACCCCAAACAGATCGATATATTTTAACGCGATATCTAGTCGCGCCAGGACTTGATTGCTGGATCTTGGTTCGAATCCCAACTGCAGTACTTTTCAAAACGGCGTTAACCTTATTCGGGGCGGTGGCGGGGACATTTCAAAGTTATACCCTTTCACTATGGGGGTGGGGTTGCACTTAAAATTACAAAAAAATGCTGGATGATTACAAATGATTCATTCGGGAAATAGATTGCCTTTGTAAGTCAAACATTAGTCACATGATATATTTTTAGTGATTGTTTGAATGAAAACATGTCACCAATGTATTTAATTTTTTTTTATAAGTTAACATTATAGTGTGCTTCATAAATTAGGAATGGTGAGCATTCAAAGTGAGGGTGTTGGAAAGGGTGCGTTTAAAAAATGGGGGTGGGTAGGTTGGGTGCGCTTCAAAAATGGGGATGGGTTGGTAAGGCGTGCTTCAAAAATGGAGGTGGAACAGTAGGTTGGGAGCGCTTCAAAAATGGGGATGGGAGGGTAAGGCGTGCTTCAAAAATGGAGGTGGAACTGTAGGTTGGGTGCGCTTCAAAAATGGGGATGGGAGAGAGGGCGTGCTTCAAAAATGGAGGTGAGTCTGTAGGTTGGGTGCGCTTCAAATATGGGATGGGTTGGTAAGGCGTGCTTCAAAAATGGAGGTGGATCTGAAGGTTGGGTGCGCTTCAAAAATGGGGGTGGGTTGGTAAGGCGTGCTTCAAAAATGAAGGTTGGTGGGTAAGTAGGGTACGTTTAAAAAAAGAGTGGATAAAGTGTGCTTAAAATATGTGCGTAAGTTAGGTGCGCTTCAAAAATGGGGGTGGTTTGGTAAGGCGTGCTTCAAAAATGTGTGTGGATGTGTAGGTAGGGTGGGCTTCAAAAATGGGGGTGGGATGGCAAGGTGTGCTTCAAGGACTCCAATACACACGTGACCCAAACAATAACGAATCTGGCCTCAGACAAACTATTCCCGTATAGCAGGGAGCTACTCCTTCCCACAGTCCCTCAACCATATCTTTTTCCCTTCTGCTCAGCCCTTATTGTAATGCTGTAATCCTAAATGAAGCAAGTCTAGATTTTCCACAGATCCTCCATCTCACTAGGGCTCTTTTTCAATTTAGATTGAGTAGTTTGTTTCTCTCAAAATTATATACTTTCAGAGACCAAGGGTAATCTAGCAAGGTGTCTGCATATTAAGATCATATATGTAGGCCCTGCTTATAATAATTAAATTTTAATCTCGAGGAGGCAACAAGTGAGGGCCGAACATTGTATGAACGTCGTCGCAAGCTCCGACGTTCATACAGTTTGGCCCTCACTCGATGAAGGTTCATACTCCAATGAACTCACACAAAGTGAAGGTCAATTCTTAAATATAGACTACCACAATGAAGGGCGAATAACCAATAAATAAACCTTTTGGTAACTACATGTTAATATACTTGATTAAATCACGGACAAACAATGCAGGTGGTAACAAAACTAATTTCAGATGAAATTAGAGTTTCCAGGGGGTCCAACAACTGAATTGTATATATAACTTGACAATACGACATTTTTTATCACAACAGACCCGTGTAACCGAAAACATGTCCTCCAATTTATTTATTATCCTCACAATCATCTTTTGTCTGTCATGTGTATTGAGCCAGCAACACAAGTGGCCCGTTGAGCATCGGTAAGTGACATTTTTACCCGGTTTTTTTTTTTTTTTTTTTTTTTTTGTTTGTTTTTTTTGTTTTTTTGGGGGGGGGGATTGTTCTTTAACGCCAAACTTCGCAATATACCTGCTAGATGATTTGTTTGTTTGTTGTTTAACGCCGCACTAAGCAATATTCCAGCTCAATGACGGCGGTCTGTAAATAATTGAGTCTGGACCAGACAATCCAGTGATTGGCATCATGACCATTGATCCACGGAATTGGGATACGATGACATGCATCAACCACGTCAGCGAGCCTGACCACCCGATCACGTTAGTCGCCTCTTATGACAAGCATAGTCGCCTTTTACGTCAAGCATGGGTTGCTGAAGACCTATTCTACCACGGATCTTCACGGGTTCCTGTATAGATGACGGCGGTCTGCACTTAATCGACTCTGGACCATTGATAATGCGGGTTTCTATTCACACAATTAATATATTGCTGACATGCACAGGGATTGAAATGTAACGTAAAACAGCACGATTGACCTAGGGCCTAGATCATGGCGTTTGACACCCCAATTCGGTTCGCAAAGCAGTCCCTTAGATTCAAAGATCCAACACTCGTGGGTTCGTATCACAGATATTTCCGTATTATGACTCTAGGTCTGTCTGCACCATACCCGTTTTCGTTTACCAAAATGAAATACAGTTCAAACTGCGATTAAACTCAACTTACTCACTCACTCTGTGTTGCAGGGGCTGTCGGGTAGCCTCGTTGCTCGTCACGCCGAAGACCCGGGTTCGATTACCGACATGGGTTCAAAATGTGAAGCACATTTCTGGTTTCCCCCGCCGTGATATTGCCGGAATATTGCTAAAAGCAGCGTAAAATCATACTCACTCACTCACTCTTTGTTGCAGGCGAGTCCCTCATCGACCCCCGACAGACCCGAGATGTCAAACACCCAACCCTCCATTCTGCGTGAATGGTATCAGTATGCCGACGTTTTCCGATGATGACCGAGTGGAGTTGTTTCACATGTATGCCGATTTGACGCCAAACATGTATCTACCAGACGTAAGAATACCAGTCTTAGATTTGGTTTTGAGTTAACACGTTAGAAGACCTAAGGGCCGACCATTTGCTATTGGGGGTGGGTGTTTAGAATTAAAACACATTTAAATATGTTTGAATAGGTTTAAGGTGAGGAGAAATGGGGTTTAACGTCGTGTGCATGCACGTGTGAGGTGTGAGGCTGCTGGTACTACTCCGGACTGATGCCGATTTTATAGTGCCAGAAACGTAAAGTCGTGAGTTGCGTGTGTTATTCCTGTCATATCGGGCATGTGTGGTCGCTCAGGGGTTGAAGTGTTGGCTCGTCACTCTTAAGGGCCGGGTTCTAATTCCTACAAAGTGTAAAGGTGAGGTGAAATGGGGTTTAGCGTCGCGTCCAAGATTATTTCACTTACATAGCGACGCCCATGCATGCATGTGTGTGTGTGTGTGTTTGTGTGGCTGCTTGTACTAGGCCGGACTGATGCCGATTTTATAGTGCTAGCACACTGAGATGCCATGCCGCTGTTTAACATGAATACCCCACTCAGACACAGTATACTTACTCCGAGCCGACCAGTCCTTGTTTTAGCCCCTAAATGCGGAGCGCCAGACAGGGTTACAACAAGCACCATCTTTTAACGTCTTTTGGTATGACGCGGCCAGGGGTCGAACCCCAGACCTTCGCTCTCCGGGCGGACGCTCTACCACTAGACCATGGAGGCGGTCGAATAGGTCTAAGAAAATTGACATTTGTAACGACAACGGTCTCAAAAGCACAAGTGGAGGACTTCAAATCACCGAGTTACTAAAGCTAATGCGTTCATGAAAGTGTTGTTGCTTAGTGACTAACAGTATTTCTATGAAGCAAGCTGGCAACGAGGTGAGGTGAAACTGGGTTTAACGTCGCGTCCAAGATTATTGCACTTATATAGCGACGTTCATGCTCGTGTGTGTGTTTGTGTGGCTGCTTGTACTAGTCCGGACTGATGCCGACTTATAGTGCTAGCACACTGAGATACCATGTCGCAGTTTAACTCACTCAGACAGAGTATACTGACTTCGAGCCGGAGGCGGTCCAAGCTGACAAATGAAAGTATATCTGATTACAGTAAACTACGGTTATAACGAACACGCTTATAACGAACTGACGGATATAACGAACTTACTTTTTCGTCCCGACCATTTGCTGTAATTATGCTATATATATGCTTATAACGAACTACGGTTATAACGAACTAAAATTAGTAGTCCCTTTGAGTTCGTTATAACCGCACTTTACTGTACTTCTTAATGTTACCCACATATACTGAACCAAATTAAAAACTTCACAATCCTGAAATTTTAACATTTTGACCAGTTATCATTGTGGGCCCTTATGGCCACGTATTGTCTTCATATAACACCCGTTTTTGTGCAGGTGAATCGATCAAAATCATGTCAAAATCACTATAGTGGCAAAAGTGGTTTTTACGTGCCACGGGTCTCGTGGCCATAATACTGCATGTGTTTTCAGCCATACTTGTTAGCAGTCATTAACAAAAAAAACAAGAAAACAAAATTCTTTACGGCCATTTGTCATGCCACGCCTTTCAAATGTGCAACGTGAACGTGCCATCGGCATGTTGCAGACGGGAACGTCCGTAGCTGAAGTCGCAAGGACGATGGGTTGTTGTCGACGGACTGTTTATGATTTACAGACGCGTCTACAGCAAACGGGTACCACCGCTGATTGCCCTCGGCCAGGTCGACCACGTGTGACGTCAGATGCAGCGGATCGTCAGATTGTCTTACGTCACCTCCGTAACCGTTTTTGACGGCTTCATCAACCAGAAATGAACTGCTCACCTTCAAGCACGACGGCCATACTGCGGGCCGATTCTGACTCAATTACACAGACGTCAACGTCAATTGTTGGCACAGCGACACTTACGATGGACTCAGAGGAATTGGAATCAAGTCGTCTTCCGTATGAATCCCGATTTAATCTTCGATTTGCTGATGGTAGGGCGAGGGTGTGGAGGCGCCGTCATGAACGTTACGCCCAGTGTTGTGTACAGGAAGTTGACAGATTTCGAGGCGGAAGTTTCATGGTGTGGGGTGCTTTCTGTTGCAATGCACGTTCCAGGCTTGTCATCCGTGGCAAACTCAACGCTGCTGCTTACCGCGACCAGGTACTGGCACCGGAACTTCTGCCTTTTATGGCAGCACATGGACCCGGTTTTAGCTTCCAACACGACAATGCCAGACCCCACACAGCAATTTTGACAAGGAATTTCCTTCAGAATGCGGGAGTCAACGTCATGGACTGGCCGTCAAGGTCTCCCGACCTCAATCCCATCGAACACGTCTGGGATGCTATTGGCAGAAGTCTGCGCACTCTCCAGCACCAACCACAGAATTTGCAAGATCTTGGCACCATTTTGCACCATAATGGCGTCGTCTTCCCAATCATGTGTTCACAAGCATCACAAGGTCCATGCGGAGGCGTTGTGTGGCAGTTGTCAATGCACATGGTGGCCATGCACGCTACTGAACTTGTGTGCCATCAGATTCTCGTTCTTTGGACTTATGATTTAAACTGTTGATGTTATTAACGAATACCGTAGGTGCTTGGAACAAATTATGGTTACCACCGTTAATTAAAATCCTTCTTTGGACATTAATGATTAAAAATTACCTTCTCTGATACATCTGTCCATTGTATATCATATATGGTATTACTTTTAAAAATGTGAAGTTTTTAATTTGACTCAGTATACTTCTATTCTATATCCCCATAAAACGCAAATGAATTATAAGGGGGGAGCTGGAGGATACGGGTATTTAGACCCAAGACCCTAGCTCCTAACCATGTTTAAACCTTAACGAGTCAAAATTAGAGGACAAAGAAGGTGTTTATGTTTGTGTTTAAGATATTCATATTTATAAGCAATCTTTGTCAAAAGCGACGTCGATTGTACGATTCCGACTACATCATGTGCATGTGTTTAGGAATCACCATCAAATAGTGATGATTTCAGGGTCCAGTTGCACAAAGCGATCTTAGCGATAAGACTATCGTATACCTACGTTATGGTATGGGAGTTATGATCATCTTAGTGCTAATTTTGCTTTGTGCAAGTCGGTCCTGGTTTTCGCGAAAACATGTTTTAAACAGTGAAGGCATCACGAGAGTTAGCAAATTTTTATGAGGCCCTTATTCGGTCAACGTTTCATGTTAAGTTCTCTGCCCGATTTCCGGGTTCGATTCCCTATACATGGGCCTATAGTGTGTTGGGCCCATCCGAGTCAACCTCAAGCTGAAGCAATAGCAGTAAATTCCCACGATGGTACTGTCGTTCTACACATGGTATCAAAAGGCGCCACAGACGCAGGTTTCGAATCGTAGGGTTCGAATCCCGGCTCGCGATGATTGTGCTTCTAGGTTTGTCAGTTATATAGAATGTCCCGCCTAAATAAATTCTGTAAATACTTTATCGTTGCCAGTTTCCGAAGCACGTGGCCATAGGTTTCTGGAACGTCAACACCAACACCAACTACACCATTGACTGGTACGGGGTGTACCTCATCAGTCAATGTTCTTTAGCCAGTGTCCTCACCGACGACAGTCTTCTCTGGTGCAATCAAGGCGCCGTCTGTGTGACGGATGGAATCAAAGACAAGTTCCTGCCCGAGAACAAAGGACAGATGTCTCCCATGGCAACCATGACAGGTAGGAACAAGTAGTTCTGGCATATGTCTCTCATAGCAACCTAGACAGGTAGGAACAGACAGTCAGGATAGATGCCTCTCATAGCAACCATGACAGGTAGGAACAGACAGTCAGGATACATGTCTCTTATAGCAACCATGACAGGTAGGAACAGACAGTCAGGATAGATGCCTCTCATAGCAACCATGACAGGTAGGAACAGACAGTCAGGATAGATGCCTCTCATAGCAACCATGACATGTGGCAACATATGGCCTTGCCAGGGGTACCATGACTCCTGACATAGGCGAATCTCAACACGTTGATGCTAACACCGTGTGTAACTCTGGATACCGATTGACGCCCTTGACCATATGGCCATCACTGTCCTTCGTTATCCTATAGGAATACTGTCACATATTTTTGGTCGTTCCAGGGTCCCAGTTTAACCAGTATACGGACTGGATCGAGCATGAAAATGATACGAACGTTGAGTGTGGTGGCAGCAATGTTCTTGATACTGCAGGTAAGGCTATTCTCCCAAACAAAGAAAGGGTCGTTATCGGTAAGAAACTTTGTATGCTAAATCAAAAGTTGCGATCAAGTAGTCAATGATTGTAATACTCAGTTGATGACTATACCCCGAGGTTTCATAAATGCGACCAACTGCATTGTCAGGACCTGAATTGTAGATTTCAATGTTTGTTTTTTGTTAGTTGTTAACGCCTCATTCAGCAACATTCCAACTATGTGACGGCGGCCTGAAACTCATCGAGTCTGGACCAGGCGTTCGATGATAACCATCATGAGCATCGATTCATGTAATAACCAAACCTTGCTTCTCGCTGCAAGCATACGTTGTTGGGGACCTATATTCTTACCCCGTTTTGCAGTGCACAAGTCTTTTGATTTGACCTAGATGTGGCCCTAATGTGACCTTGACTAACATCACACGTGCAGCTTGATACCCAAGCTATCTGAGAGAGAAAAAAACTACAGAAATGTATATTTTACTTGAAATACTGGAGATGGTTTGAGTTTCAACAGGACAACGCCCGTCCCCACACTGCTCGTGTCTCCAAGAATATGCTGCGGGATAGACAAATCCAACTGCTACCAAGTCCCGAATAGAGCCTTAATCATCTTCACGAGGCAAGGGTACTAACTGACTATAAAAGTGCAGTTTCCACCCTTGACGAACTAGGCTTTTATAGTCAGTTAACTCCCTTGCCTCGTGAAGATAAGCCCCAGTGAGCATCTGTCGGATGTTCTTGGTTGTCGTGTCAAAGAACCCATGCTGCAGCCTTAAAATCTTGATGAGCTGTTCCTAGCTCTCCTAGATGAATGGCGCTGCATTCCAAGAGCTACCACCATAAGCGTAATGTGGAGTGAGCGATTTGGGTTTAACGCCGCTTTCAAACAGCGGCGTGTCAGCTTAATGTTGGAGGAAAGCCCGAAGTGATGCAGGTCTCAGACATTTAGCACTTCGGGAAAACCCAGGAGCACGGGTATGGGATGACGCTGACAAACCTAGAAACAAAATCGGGGCGAACAGGGATTCGAACCCACAATCATAGGGTTCTGGCGTGCTTAAGGGACGCAACTCTGCACAGCCAATCGCGGCGCCTTGGACGACTGGGCCACCCGTGCCCCCCGCGTAATATGGAGCTAGACAGTTGTCCAGAGTCTTGGGGGCACACACGTTGCTAACATCCAGTATTGTGACACCTAAGTATAAGTAAATGTTGTTCTCCATGGTAGTAAACTGAATTTCTCTTCATATTAATGCTAACATCTTGTCTCTGATGTGAAAATATTTTTATTTTTTTAAAAACAGTTGTTAAATTATCTTAATAAAATATAATAAAAAAAGGAGCATGGAAAATTCTTATAGACTTACTTTGGATTTGATGGATAGATGTGTTTCAAGGTTTGAATGACAGACTATTTAAATTCATGCATTCCTTGTTTTTGTCCATCCGTATAGAATCGAACCTGTCACTGCACTCTTGAAATCTCTGCTAACACTAATCCTTTTTTTTATTCATATCACACTTATTTTATTCCACTATTTAAAGGTTCAACTTTCTGGTTTCGTTCCAACGACTGCGGCAGTTTTATAAACAGATCTTACCAAGCATTGTCGGATATCGGAGTCACTTTCAACACGGGCGCTAAGGCAGACTACACCATGATGGTCAGTCATGGACCAGAACCGACATATCTCGGGCAATCTTCGGTAATCTTCGGCTCAGGACGGGACGACCCGTTGGCCAAGAACATCACTAACTTTTACCGCCAGTTTAACAACACATTCGGTGGACTCAATTCAGCGAAAAATAATTTCATTGCGCAGAAGTATGCTGCGACGCACGGCGGTTTATATGTTTATATGAACAGTGAATATTGGTTTGCACCTCTTGTTGAACCGTATCTAAGCATTGTACAATTAACTATCGATTTGCCCTAATGTGACCGCCTCGGTGGTCTAGTGGATAGAGCGCTTGCCTGGAGAGAGGATGGTCGGTGGTTCGATCCCCGACTGCGTCATATCAAAAGACGTTTAAATATGGTACTTGTTGTTTCCCTGCCTGGCGCTCGGCATTAAGGGGCTAAAACAAGGACTCGGAGTCAGTTTACTGTGTCTGAGTGGGGTATTCATGTTAAACTGCGGCATAGTATCTCAGTTCGTTAGAATGATCAAACCCGAATTTGTCAAGCATAACAGTTGTATGCATGGTTTTGACCTCTTGCTATCCCGTAGAATAGAACATGTTTTGTGTGTTATAGTGTACGATGGTGTACTGTGGGGTGTGGGGGTGTATTAATGGTGTATGAGGTGGGTGTATTAATGGTGTGATCGATCTCGGGTATACGACTGCTGTGTCTAAGAAGATAAGTTAACTTAATTTGGCGGGCGGGCGTTTATGTGCGAGTGGTGTGTTTTAGGTTTGTTTTGGGTTTGGGAAGGTGCAGTAATTTAGTGTTATTCTTTATGCTTCTCATCACCTTCTGTAATAATAAATCCTATCATGTACCAATTTGTGTTCCCAGTTATATGTATGGATATGACCTCTTCGTGGTCTAGTGGTAGAGCGTCCGCCGGGAGAGCGAAAGGTCAGGGGTCGATCCCCGGGCGCGTCGTATCAAAGGACGTTACTAGTTTTTACCTGTCTGGTATGGAATACTGTAAGGGACATTCTCGCGTTCTCGCGATTTCGTGTTTTTGTGGCCTAATTTGACAAGTCGAGATTGCGAGATTGCGAGATTTTGCATCATGTTCAAATGTCGCATTCTCGCGTTGTCGACTTTTGACAAAAATGGCTATGTACCAAAAACACGAGAATGCGAGATCGCGAGAACGCGAGATTTTGGCCAAATCTCGCGTTCTCGCGATCTCGCATTCTCGTGTTTTTGGCATATTTACCTCGTTTCCGAAGGTCGAGATCGCGAGAATGCGAGAACGCGAGAATGTCCCTTACAGTATTCCATAGTCTGGCACTCGGCACAAGGACTGGTCGGCTCGGAGTCAGTATACTGTATCTGAGTTGGGTATTCATGTT
The DNA here is from genome assembly GCF_022045235.1 of Haliotis cracherodii. Lineage (NCBI taxonomy): Eukaryota > Metazoa > Mollusca > Gastropoda > Lepetellida > Haliotidae > Haliotis > Haliotis cracherodii. Next base: position 25,082,845 of record NW_027266341.1, on the reverse strand, counting down.
AAACTGCGGCATGGTATCTCAGTGAGCTGGCACTATAAACCGGCATCTGTCCGGACAACCAGCACACACGCACGCACGCGTCGCTATAAAAGTGCAATAATTTTGGACGCGACGTTAAACCCAATATCACCTCACCTATGGATGTGGTTGCATGTTGATATCGCATTCAGGCTTGGCGGTGTTTGTTTGCCATTTCTCAATTCACGAGTGAGTAAGTGAGTGAGATTTGCTTTATACAGCATGTTACTCATGACAGCGCGCCAGCTTAATGTGACGCAGGTTGTAAAAGTTCCCTTTGGTGAAACCTACAACCACGGACATGTCGCTGACAAAAGCGGTGCGAAACTGAATTCGAACCCACGACCTTCAGTGCCGCTTCTCTGAACACCGAATCGGGCAAGAGTGGCCCATGCAGTAGTCTAAGGTGCCGCAATTCGCAGTGCAGAGTTGCGTCCCTTGGAAGCGCCAGAAACCTTTGATTGTGGGTTCGAATCCCGGTTCACCCCGATTATGTTTCTAGGTTTGTCAGTACCATACCTGTGCTCGTGGGTGGTAAACGTCTGAGACCTGCATCACTTCGGGTATCCTCCCACATTAAGCTGACACGCCGCGATATAACTGGAATTGTGCTCAAAGCGGCGTTAAACCCAATTCACTCAATCACTGAACATTGAATCGATTCGCTTTATAGATCTCCGCATCCAATTCATGAATCACATGTGCTCAGGGTAATAATGGATCCAATAAAAATCACCATTAACACGTCCCATTTTAATTCTGGAAACCCAAAAGTCCAGAAACTCTACGCTCTTTGCCCAGTCTCGGTTAAAGGTATTTACAAAATTAAACATGCCGTTTTCATGGGAACATACCAAGGAAGAAAAAATGAAAAAAAATTGTTTAAAAACTCAATATTTAGACTATGTCGCCCATGGGCTTGCCCATGGGCGAAGTCTGGCCCATGGGCGAGAATATGTTCCTTTACTTAAAACTCATGTTTTTGTTTCGCAAATACATTTAATGTATTTATTGAAGTACCATGACACAAAATTTAACTCATTTTAACTTAATTCAACGATTTTATAGCGATATTGAAATATTTCGCCCATGGGCGAGAAAAAGGTTTGGCCCATGGGCGAGTATATGTTCCTTTACTTAAAACTCATGATTTTGTTTCGCAAATACATTAAATGTATTCATTGAAGTATCATGACACAAAATTAAACTCATTTTAACTTAATTCAACGATTTTATAGCGATTTTGACATATTTCGCCCATGGGCGAGAAAAAGGTTTGGCCCATGGGCGAGAATATGTTCCTTTACTTAAAACTCATGTTTTTGTTTCGCAAATACATCAAATGTATTTATTGAAGTACCATGACACAAAATTTAACTCATTTTAACTTAATTCAACGATTTTATAGCGATATTGAAATATTTCGCCCATGGGCGAGAAAAAGGTTTGGCCCATGGGCGAGTATATGTTCCTTTACTTAAAACTCATGATTTTGTTTCGCAAATACATTAAATGTATTCATTGAAGTATCATGACACAAAATTAAACTCATTTTAACTTAATTCAACGATTTTATAGCGATATTGAAATATTTCGCCCATGGGCGAGAAAAAGGTTTGGCCCATGGGCAGGCCCATTGGCGAGAACATGTTCCTTTACTCAAAACTCATGGTTTTGTTTCGCAAATACATTAAATGTATTTATTCAAGTATCATGACACAAAATTTAACTAATTTTTACTTAATTCAACTATTTTACGGCGTTATTAAAATATTTCGCCCATGTTTTCGTCAGTCCCTTTCAAGCATCAACTAACTGTTTGCAAAGTATATTGTATCATGTGAAATATACTTTATATTATATCATTACATTACTATTTAAAAAGGGCATTTGGTTGGATGTTCCTTTAGTTCTACAAATTTCACCTGTTTTACATATTGTAGCGATCTTTAATGAACCCGGCCTTACCTCTCAAAACGTTTTGACAGTTTATCATACGAATTCATGTGCGTGTACTCCAATTCATTGGAGTTATTTTACATAACATTAAATTTTAGTTAGTTTCTATTTCATTTCCCATTTTATGTCCCGTTGATACATCACACTGGGCAATTACGTGACTCTAGGTATGCAATATACAGGTACGCGTGCGCGTATTTTAATGAAAAAAACTATTCGTCTTTTATTGCATAACGTTTGGCTGAATATCTTACATTCTAACGAAATCTCGAAATAATTATTTAATTACATGCGGTTTCGAACTGACCAGTGGGAATTATGTTTCAATGCGATTGAGGAAAACGTGAGTGAATATTGTGACACTAAAGCAACTTTTAACTGCATTGTCACTTTTGGTATGAAAATGGTAACAGTTCAGAAAAAAACAACAGCCTTCTTATGATAATTCTCATTAGTACGTTGTATCTAATTACAGTGTCGGCCTTATTTACAGGTGATTCTACAACACCTGCTCTCGGTCATTTACGATCTACCACACCACGCGTGAATAAACAGTTATGCAGGTGTTGCTGTGGGCAAATACCTAGCCTGAAAATGTTTATTTTTTTAGGATACATGTTATACAAATGTTCGTTGATATGTTGATATATTAAGCACAAAGACAAAAAAATGTTTATGAAAGATGAATTAGTGCCTTGATATATTCATCGAGATGTGTATCATCGTTTAATGGGGTCATTCAATAAACGTATGTTTGGAGGAGATATCGAAGGAGCCGCCCAATATACACAGCGTCGTCCGGTGAACTACCACCCCACCCTGTCCATTAGAGTTATGTAATCGGTCCACAAATATATTTGATGCGGTGTCAGTGCGGAAGGAGTTTGAATTACGTCCGCCACTTGCCACAGAAATCCTCAAAGTATAGAAACAATAAACAAGGTCAATCCGTACTAATTACCTAGTGACGCACGTAACAACGACTGTCAATAGGGAAAATGGTGAAAACAAATTGAAATAGATTTTAATAAAACATTATTGTACTAAATAACTCGCAAAAGCGGTGCCTAAAATTGTTTGACCGTGTTATGTGTGTTGTAAACTGACGAATAGCAAGTAATTGTCATGCTGTACGCATGGTTCCATATACAAATTCAGTTATACAACCGGTATGCAACTGAGAACTGAGATACCAAGTACAACCTGCATTCACACACGGAAGCAATATACTTGTGTGTATGCCCTCTCCTCTAAAAAATGTATCACTAAAGTATTTGCATTGTAATAAATATAGTAATGATAAAACTTGGTAATTTGGTAGGTCTCCGACAGATATGATTTTCAGTTTTTTTACACCTTTGATTGATACGGATTACGTACCTGTAGTCTAGTCACTGTCTCTAATGTATCTGCTTGTAAGAAATTCCAAATGTCTTGTTATAGCACTGTTCCTAAAATACGACGTTTCTGCCGGTCGTAAGTTCATTGTTTGACTGAGCACACTCGTGTCGGGGTTGCGATATTTTCTTCTCTTTGTTGGCAGCCTGCCACCGGTCTGAATTTTGAGAAAGGTCTCAGCATGGGACTGTTAATTACTTCTTAATGATGTCTACAAGCTTACAAACTTGTAGATGTTGGGTGCGGTTAGGACCAAACTTTTTCAGCTCAGAGTGTTAGTGGTCCTGGAACCCATAGTGTCAAACAGGTTCTGCACAAAATGTCCATCAGATTCTACTGTTCAGCAACATTGTCACTGTATTTCAGAACTCTAATCAAGGATTTCGAAGGCAAAACCTTTTCTCGCCCATGGGCGAAATATTTCAATAAATCTGTAAAATAGCTGAATTGAGTAAAATTGAGTTACATTATGTGCCATGAAAATAGTAAGAACACCTGCATGTATTTGCGAAACAAAAACATAAGTTTTAAGTAAAGGAAAATATGCTCGCCCATGGGCCAAACCCTTTTCTCGCTCATGGGCGAAATATTTCAATATCGCTATAAAATCGTTGAATTTAGTTAAAATGAGTTAAATTTTGTGTCATGATACTTAAATGAATACATTTAATGTATTTGCGAAACAAAAACATGAGTTTTGAGTAAAGGAACATATTCTCGCCCATGGGCCTACCCATGGGCCAGACTTCGCCCATGGGCGACATAGTCTAAATATTGAGTTTTTGAACATTTATTTTTCATTTTTTCATTAAATTTTGTGTCATGATACTTCAATGAATACATTTAATGTATTTGCGAAACAAAATCATGAGTTTTAAGTAAAGGAACATATTCTCGTCCATGGGCCTGCCCATGGGCCAAACCTTTTTCTCGCCCATGGGCGAAATATTTCAATATCGCTATAAAATCGTTGAATTAAGTTAAAATGAGTTAAATTTAGTGTCATGATACTTCTTTCAATACATTTAATGTATTTGCGAAACAGAATCATGAGTTTTAAGTAAAGGAACATATACTCGCCCATGGGCCAAACCTTTTTCTCGCCCATGGGCGAAATATTTCAATATCGCTATAAAATCGTTGAATTAAGTTAAAATGAGTTAAATTTTGTGTCATGGTACTTCAATAAATACATTAAATGTATTTGCGAAACAAAAACATGAGTTTTAAGTAAAGGAACATATCCTCGCCCATGGGCCTATATGCGACATAGTCTAAATATTGAGTTTTTAAACAATTTTTTTTTCATTTTTTCTTCCTTGGTATGTTCCCATGAAAACGGCATGTTTAATTTTGTAAATACCTTTAACCGAGACTGGGCAAAGAGCGTAGAGTTTCTGGACTTTTGGGTTTCCAGAAATAAAATGGGACGTGTTCATTGTAATTTTGAAATACAGAATTCATCAGATGATTCATACGACTAATAACAGTTCATGCCATGAACGCGCAGAGGGGTCAAGCACGGTCACCACTGAAAAGATTCATTCAAATCAAACACAATTACATTGTATTTATAAACGAAGTAATTACATCATGTATACCATACCACGATCTGGGCTTTTGTCACGGCTGTCATAACAGGTTGTCATGCCGTATGTCTGAAAACATACCACAGCGTGAATATACAATTATATAAGCGTGAACTGTATAAAGTTGGTTGGTTGCTTGGTTTGTTGTTTAACGCCGCACTCAGCAATATTCCAGCTATATGACGGCGGTCTGTAAACAATCGAGTCTGGACCAGACAATCTTGTAATTAATTTCATGAGCATCGATCTATGCAATTGGGATCGATGACATGCGTGAACCAAGTCTGACATCTATCAACCTGACCACCCGATCCCGTTAGTCGCCTTTTACGACAAGCATAGTCACCTTATACGGCAAGCATGGGTTGCTGAAGACCTATTCTACCCCGGGTCTTCACGGGTCGAACTATATAAAGTCATAATGAGTTTGATCAGACTTTATTAATGAAATAGTGCACGATTGGCATCTGTACTATCGTAACACACACACTAACACACACACACACTAACACACACACACACACACACACACACACACATATATATATATATATATATATATATATCGGGTGTTCTTTAACTTATTTTGAGTAGTATATTTGTTATAGCTGAACAATGACATCGCATTATCTCGCTTTACAGCTTCAAATGACGTCGCTATGTGTAATTAGTTATATCCGTGTGGTTTTCAAACCTGACAATAAATGAAAAACATGGCAACTCAGTTTCAGTGTGATGAAAATGCTCTTTATCTATGTATACTGTAGACGGTATTAAATGTATCTGAAAACCTTTGAACCCTTATCTTGTATACATGGACCCCGAGTTGTACATCGCTAAAGTAGCCCACGGTAGTACACAAGCACGTGTTGTCATTTGATCACGTGGGTCACAGAAATGAATCTGCACCTGACCTTCAAAATGGCGGCTGTCGGGAGGCTTGTGTTGACGTGGTCATGTCTCGCTGTCATTGGAATAGCATCAGCCATAGAATGGCCAGTCCCATATCGGTAAGACGGTGTGTCACTATTGTGACCATGTTCAGAGTTGTGTTACAGAGACCTAGAAAGGTAAAGTGGTGAGTAGCGTGTGTTATTCCTGTCATATCAGGTACGTGGCGTGGCCCAGTGGGTGAAGCGTTGGCTCGTCACCCTAAAGGGCCGGGTTCTAATTCCTACATGGGTACAAAGCGTAAAGGTAAGGTGAAATGCGGTTTGACGTCTCGTCCAAGATTATTTCACTTACATAGCGACATGCATGCACGTGTGAGTGTGTGGCTGCTTGTACTAGTCCGGACTGATGCCGATTTTATAGTGCCAGAAAGGTAAAGTCGTGAGTTCCGTGTGTTATTCCTGTCACATCGGGTACGTGGCGTGGCCTAGTGGTTGAAGCGTTGGCTTGTCACTCTGAAGGGTCGGGTTCTAATTCCTACATGCGTACAAAGTGTAAAGGTGAGGTGAAATGGGGTTTAACGTCACGTCAAAGATTATATCACTTACATAACGACGTGCATACATGTGGCTGCTGGTACTAGTCCGGACTGATGCCGATTGTATAGTGCTAGCCCACTGAGATGCCATGGCGCAGTTTAACATGGATACCACACATAGACACAGTATACTGACTCCGAGCCGACCAGTCCTTGTTTTAGACCCTTAATGCCGAGCGCCAGACAGGGTTACAACAAGTACCATCTTTTAACGTCTTTGGGTATGACACGGCCGGGGGTCGAACCAATGACCTTTCTCTCTCGGCACACGCTCTGCCACTCGACCACGGAGGCGGTCTGGTGCTTTGAGGAATGTGACCTTGATTATCTAATATGACAAACATGAGGTGATGGGGCTTATTCTGTCCACAATATCCACAGTAAGGGCATCTTTATTGATTCATGAAGCAACACAGGTAAGATCTGTGAAGCCATTTATATTTTATTTGTTGGTTTACAAAACTGATCAACATAAAAAACATAAATAAGAAGAAAACAATTGTCTTTGTCCTCAGCGTTATATGGGATCTTGTATCCAAAACAAATTTGTACCCAAGTGATTAGTACCCAAAATCCTTAATGATTATTTTTATATTGTATATGGGGGACAGTGAGTGTGTGAGTATGGTTTTACGCCGCTTTTAGCAATATTCCAGCAATATCACGACGGGAACAATAGTAACATGAAAATGAAACACTATATCACTTTATATATTACTACAGTAAACTACGGTTATAACGAACCTAAAGGGACCACTAAATTTAGTTCGTAATAACCGTAGTTCGTTATAAGCATATATACAGCATAACTACAGCAAATGGACGTAATGCGTCATACGCTTACAGCCGGAAAGCACACGTAAACTGTCCAATATAAGTAAGTAAGTAAGCAAATGGACGGGGTCAAAAACAGTTCGTTATATCCGTCAGTTCGTGTATAAGCCAATAGCGTGTTCGTAAAAACGTAGTTTACTGTACTAAAATAATGCTTATGTCTCAGAAGTCACAAGTCAAGCACCATATAATCACTGTATAGATCAGCATGTTTCTGCACAATCTACAACAAGCCTGGCATGGCAGCTGAGTTGTTGGTTTTTGATAGGAATGAGACATCTTGTCACTGTGAAAAGAGGTAAGTAAAATTGGTTTGTTTTGAGAGGAATCAAGTAAGCTCCTTGAATTTTGTCAATTCTATTCATGTAGTATACCAAAAATTCCTATTGGTGTATTTTGTCAATAATGGTTGAATAAAAACGTAACTTATATTTGAAACTAATGAAAGTGTTCGTGAACAATTAGATGGGTACAAAATCACAACACCCACAACGAATTTGTCGTTGAATTGTCTCACGGAGCATTTTTTGTGTGTTTATGTTTCCATAAACCACGCCTATTAGCGGACTACTCTTTCCTGATTGGCTGGAAATAGAGTGGATGGGGCCATCTTCCCGAGGCAAGGGAGTTAACTGACTTTAAAAGTCCAGTTTCCACCCTTGCCGAACTAGGCTGGAATTCCTGGGCTCGATCGTAGCGCCACCAGTGGCTATTACTAGTTATGTCCCTTCTAAGCCGCTCCTATGGACCAATCAGATTCCACCGTTTGCTTCACACAAAATGGTGGCGCCCAATCAGGACGATCTGATCAATGATCAAGATCTATATTGTGATCAAAAGGGGTCTTACATCGCGAAATGCATCAAATCATGTGAGCACCTTGATTAAAAACATGAAAAGATTTGGAAAATATCTGCTGACAACGAGTTGGCGATGCACATGCTTTGCATATCTTGCAATCGACCGAAATCTGCACGACAGTTTACGAACAGGGTTTCGATTTCGGTGCGCGATTTTGATTGGACTATGCATAGACTCGTTAGTCCAGCCAAAATGTAACTCCATAATACCAGCCTAGTTCGGCAAGGGTAGAAACTGGACCTTTATAGTCAGTTAACTCTCTTGCCTCGGGAAGATGGGGTGGGCCTTGCGTTGCATTATTGCGCAATTTCGTGTCATTGTCTACATTGATGATGATTAAATAAGCAGTCTGTGAAGTTACTATTGTTGATTTATTTATTTGTAAGAATGATCTTTAATGTTATTTGCATTTATGGGGGTATAAATGTGAATACCTGTTTGAACACGTTGCATGTCTGCGGTTTACAGTGCGTTGCTCACGGGTTTCACCTCCACAAACGAAAAAAGTCAATTTTAAAATATTCCGTTTGGCAAACCAGTAATTTATAGCATAAGCACAACGTCGGGTTATGGGGGCATACGCTAAAAGCATGTGACACATTGTCACGACCTGAGTTTAGTACTGAGGTCATTTTCTACTGTTCTAAATACTAAAAAAATAAAACTGAAAGAGTGTGTCTCACTCTGAGTGGTGCGTGGTGCTGATACAAGATCACAAAGTCGATAAGGGTTCTTAGCGACTGTGCTTGTCATAAGAAGCGACTAACGGGATCGGGTGGACAGGCTGGCTGACTAGGTTTGATGCATGTCATCGTATTCCATTTGCGTAGATCAATGCTCATGAGATCAATCACTGGATTATCTGGTCCAGAATCGATCATTTACAGACCGTCGTCATGTAGCTTGACACCCGTGAAGATCTGGGTTAGAATAGATCTTCAGCAACCCATACTTGCCATGTCATCGATCACAGAACCATGTAACTAATTATAACATTAAAAATTTAAAAAACTCGCCCAAAAAATCATAGCCTTAGGCCTCGTCAATGATTTTTTTTGCGAGTTTTTGTATTTCTATTGTGATAATTAGTTACATGGTCCTCTGCGTGGATCGATCCTCATGATATTAATAATTGGATTGTCTGGTCCAGACTCGATTATTTACAGACCGCCGTCATATAGCTTGAATATTGCTGAGTGCGGCGTTAAACAACAAACAGAACAACCAATCATATAGCTGGAATATTGCTGAGTGCGGCGTTAAACAACAAACCAAACAACCAATCATATAGCTGGAATATTGCTGAGTGCGGCGTTAAGCAACAAACAAACAAACCAATCATATAGCTGGAATATTACTGAGTGTGGCGTTAAACAAAACAAAAAACAGGAACCATACCATAACATCGTCTCAAACGATATATTTTGTTAATTAATATATTTTGAATGAATGGGGCTTCACTATACATTTATGATTTTGTAGACGGTTTTCGTCCCGACCCCCAGCAAACCCGTACTGCCAGGCTGGGGTGATCCCGTTCTGCCCCACGGGGCGAGAAGCCAACACCATGCCGACCTTCCAGGCCACTGACATTGTAGAGGTGTATGCCCTGAAGGCCCCAGTCTGGGAGTTCAAGTTCGGTGACCTGCTTGCCAAGTTTGTAAGCACAAATCATCATTATAAATGAATGGAATGGAACTTTGGGTTTTGTAGCTCACCTTGTGGGTTTTTTTAAAATGTGCCAGTAATGATAAATCAGTACAATGTTTTAATTGTTTCTGTTCCAACCTTCGTATCGGTGCATTTTATGTCTTTATTGTTGTTTGCAAATCTTTTGTGTCATATTTTCTTTAAGACATACATTAACGTTTGTCTCTATAAAAAGAACTATAAATGTTGATGTCCCGTGACAGTTTCCACTGTACTCTGTGGACTACAATATAGTTTTGTTTATACCTCATGGTGGTCAATTCCCTGTAATTTGAAGTCTGCTTTCGTTTCGCTTCAGTCTTTGGTTCATGATATCTGTTAAAAAAATAATTACTTTAATCACTCGTGATATGAATATATGTCAGATAACGAACATACAATGCAATTTAGAAAGTGGTCATATGTAACAGATGTTAACTGTGACATAAAGATCCTTGTACCTTTTTTGGTTGAGTCCCATCCGGCGATGCCGGCGATGCCGGCGATTAGGTGCTTCTCTCTGGCAGTGTGGGTTCGAATCCCGGATGGGACTCAACCCCCCAAAATACTAGAATCTGTACTTTACTGAGAAAGTGTTATCACAAATATAGCTTTTGTCATATATGTCAGACTGTTTAGTAAACACAATATCACTGCATATTAGAACAATTTAATGGACGTTTGTTATTTTATTAGTATTATTTTTTGTATGTCAGTTGTCAAAAATGATGGTAACGTACCTCAGACATCCTTTCTCTTCAAACAAATCCAAACCATCCAATCAATGTTAGCGCCCAGGTTTCGTTCAGATAAGGATTACACAGTCATTGTTATACCTGGATTTCCTTATGATCTATAAACGTTACCAGCACTACAGCAACGGACTTCTCTCCTGCTTCAGCACATCATGCACGACGCCATAGGCTTCAAGAACCTCAACACCGGCCTCAACTACACCATGGAGTGGTACGAACTGTTCCAGCTGTTCAACTGCACATTCGCCCACGTGCTGTCAAACAAAACCCTGGAGTGGTGCAACCAGGGCGCCACCTGCATTTACGACGGCATCGACGACATCCACTGGTCACAGAACGGCACCCTCGCCAAGGTGGCGGACATAACCGGTATGAAAACACGGGAAAGAGTGATGGAATGTTGTTTAACGCTGCAGTCAGCAGTAATGTAGTTATATCACAGGCTGGGTAAAACCAAAGGTTGATAGCATGTCAACGCCCAAAGCCGTTGGGTTACGATTATACGCAATAAACAAAGTGTCAATACTTGACCATCCGATTCTAAATTTAGGCGGAGCCGACATGAGGCTCTGGGTACTGTTGTACAAAACAACCTTAGCGCTACGACTATCGCAAGTCTATGTTAAGGTATGGGAGTTACGATCACCTTAGCGCTAAGGTCGCTTTGTACAACGGCACCCTGGTCAATTCATCCTTGGGCTCTCCACGGGTTTCAGTAGAAGGATGGGGCGGGGTATGGTTTTTGGTACGGAGGACTTGGAGAAACTGTTTTGCCACTATTACAAATACAATTCATTGACTTGTCCAATATGTCGTTTCCGACGGCGTCAAAATGGTCGACTATACGAGGACCAACTCACATCGTCGGGGTACGATCGAATTCTAACCCCGATTTTCACAGGGATTAATCAATTAATGAAAGTGCATGTATCTTTCTATCTGCACCAGGTCAGATGTTTAACGACTTTGCACAGTGGACCCTGATGGACAACAAGACTGGGATTTTCTATGAAACGTGGACAGTTGAAAATGAACCAGGTAACGATGAACGCGGTAGACGCTTTAAAACGTTTAAATGTCATGCGACTATTGTCATCAACTGCATTGGTCAAATACACGATCTTTGATGCAGAAACAAATTCATCAGCCAAGAAAACCCACAAAACATGTTTGGGTGAATCGTAATTCATAGGAAGTGGTCATTCAAAGGTAGGATGTAAGTTAAACGATAAAAATTTATTGAAACATTGCCGTGGTTGTCAAATGCTCTATCAGATGTCTATGAGAGTCAGAAGTATCAGCATGTGTTCAAAGATTAATTATTGTCACAGCTACATGACCATGGCCCCGTTCAACAAAGAGATCTTAGAGTTACAACTCCCATACTTTAACATAGGCAATCGTAGGGCTAAGGTCGCTTTGTGGAAGGGCCCTTGCATTTCAACCGGAAGTCCGTAACCCAAATACCGGTGATGCAACCGCGTCTAATAGTCCTGCATCTTTGAACTTGTTCAAGGGTGCAGTTTGTGATTCTTTAGTATAAATGTGAAAAGATACGAAATAAAAAATAGAATATCATTAACAAAGGGTGCAGCAATCTTGGAACAATATAGATTCTGAACATTATACTGACAGATCGCCGTGTGAACTGGACCTTATTAATAGCCTTTTCTAATGAGTGAGTGAGTTTGGTTGAAAGCCGCTTTTAACAGTATTCCAGTTATATCGCGGCGTGTCAGCTGAATGTGGGAGGAAAGCCTGAAGTGATGCAGGTCTCAGACGTTAAGCACTTCGGTGAAACCCACGAGCACGGGTATGGTGCTGACAAACCTAAAAACATAATCGGGGCGAACCGGGATTCGAACCCACAATCATAGGTTTCTGGCGTGCCCAAGGGACGCAACTCTGAACAGTGAATCGCAGCGCCTTAGACGACTGGGCCACCCGTGGCCCCCCTTTTTCTAATGACATTCTTTTGTCTATTTACGCATGGTAACATGTCAAATGTCTTATTTCCTGTTCACTTTCTTATTACAGGTGGAAAAATGTGGTTCGATTCCTTTGACTGTGCCAGTTTCGTCTTGAGAGCGTTTCAGAAAATTGGTGACCTTGGAGGAAAGTTCAACAATAGCGTTCACCTAAATTACACCCGTATTCATCTCTATAGCAACGAGCCTCAGTATCTAGGCAACGCCAGTACTTTATTTGGTCCCGGTCAGAACCAGACCCTTGTGAACGACATGCTGGCCTTCTATGGCCATTTCCAGTCTCACCAATCCATCGGCCACTTGATGGAGAGTCTAGCCGAGGCTTACGAGGAGGTTTATACGAGTCATCGCTTTTACTTCTTCTATAATTTCGAGTACTGGTTCCTGCCAATGGTGGAGCCTTATATTAAGCTTACCTTCTATGACGTGCCTCTGCCCGGTACCCAGGGATATAGAAGACTCCCTGATTATTGAGGATACTTCGGCAAATGTATAAGCACTTACTTCTTTGTTTAAGAGGTAGATTATTGTTTGGCAATTGTAATTCTGTTTTCTTCCATGTACGTTTTCAAGCCTGAAACACCGATAGCAAGAACACATGCTGTGGACCATAAGTGCCCTTATATTTTGTATTTGTTTGTTTTTAGTTGTTTAACCCCGCACTCAGCAATATTCCAGCTACTCGTATAACGGCAGTATGTTTATAATTCAGGGCATGATCAGCTGGTTTGCTGTTTAACATTTCAGTACATCAGTAACATTTCTCCCTGGGTTATATACTCAACTACCCGTGAAGATCCGGGGTAGAACAGGTCTTCAACAACCCATGCTTGCTGTAAAAAGTGACCATGCTTGTCGTTTTAGTTACCTGGGATCGGGTGGTCAGGCTCGCTGACTTAGTTGATGCATGTCATCATATCCCAATTGCGTGCATCGATGCTCATGATGTCAAACACTGGATTGTCTGGTCCCGACTTGATTATTTACAGACCGCCGTAATAAAGCTGGAATATTGCTGAGTGCAGTGTTAAACAACAAACAAACAAAAAACTTTCTCAACCAAGCCCAGGAAGAAAGTTTGAGGTTGGAAGCCCAGACCTGACTCTTGAGAGGATAAGACTGCTACTTGTATAATCAATACACACACCCTTCAATGATAACTAAACATTCAAATTGAACACAAAATATTATTTATTATGACAGGAAACATGAACACTTTGTACAACATGTCTACATTCAGTTTGAGACAAAAATATGTGACCCAATAAATACATGACCTCTGGAAGGCAGATGAACCGTAGGCATGGGGTAACAAAACAAATAATGCACACAGTGGTTCTCGAAAACAGGACCCAGCTGTTTCAGAACTCAGGATACGCTTCATTAAGCAACAGCTGGGCTTTCAAAAATAGTCACACTAATAATGAATATCAGAATGTTATCAAGTAATAAAGGATTTCATTTTCTTGCAATGTAGCCTGTTTTTGTGTTGCAGAAAAACAGCGTGCTGGGAAGACTAGTTGTATTGACTGAGAAAGTGCTGTTGGAAACATCTTACACATTACACATGTTTAGTCACAGATATCACCCAACACATGCACACTACTGTCAATAGTAGAATTTCTTTTTGATGTTTAATGTGGAAGAAATATGAGCAATCCATTACACTTGTAAATAATTGAAGTAATAACTTACCATAATACATTATAATATATACCACTCCACTTTTGACAGGGATATTCTTATCTTTCCATGATACACCAAAATTATTGTCAAGTGTATATATAAGGCTTGCTAAATACAATGTTTATTCCTAATAGGGAGACTTGCCCTCCAAAAACACACTCATGTGATAACCTCTATATATCTGATTATCCTTCTCAAAAGTTGAGTAGCATATTCTTCCATAATTCCATTATATCTATGCCAGATTGACTTAACAGAGACGGAGCAAGCATATTCTTAATGCATTCGAGAAGAGTGACTAACTTATTGTCTTGATGCATAGTGGCCTAGACACAAAATAGATGAGGGAAAAGTGCTGCACCAGCAGTAAGTTAACACTAAGTACTGTGACTGAGATGGACTGGATGTAATACTGTCTGTTTTGATAAATGGAGACCAATACAAAATGTAAACTTGATCAAGATGACCATTGCTCCCTTGGTAGACATGGCGGAATGTTTAGAACATGATGTTATGAGGCGGGCAAAGGAAAAATATTTTCACAGAGGCAGAAAAGTTGAATTAAAGACTGATAAATATAAAACAAGTACAATTTTAAAGGTTGTATAGCTGATAAGCATTTGTTATTTTGTTTAGCATTATAAACATTGGCTACCTTTTTGTTCAGTCCTGGGCCCACTTGCACAAAGCCATCCTAGCGCTAAGATGATCGTAACTCCCATACTTTAACATAGGCTTACGATAGTCTTAGCGCTAAGATCGCTTTGTGAAAGTGGGGCCAGGTTACCATTAACTTATGTTTGACAAGCATGGGAACCGTATACAGTTCCTTATGTAGCACTGCCATTGATAAATATATTGAACAAATACATCGGGAATACCAAATGTGCAACAGGAAACAGAATTAATAAACTATTTAAACGTGTCGTCATGTTCAAGACTTGGAGACAAGAAATAAGTCTACCAACATGACAATTATTGTACAATACTCCTAATATCAAAATGAATGAAGTCATTGACAATTTTGGCATTTTTTTTCTCACTAAACCAAGACTTGTATAACGACAAAAACAATTTAGGTTCTGTGAATGAAGCATGGCATAGTTGACAATATTTTATCAAATAGTTAACAAATGTGATGAGAGCTGAATTGACTTTAATCTGAATTTCAAATGTCCAAGACTGCTGAATTTACTTACCATATGTTTTTTCCCCATGTGGCCCAACAACTTAGAAAGCCAAGCCCCTTTTTTTATAAATACATTGAATCCAATGCATATGGAACCAACCACTTTAAACTTGGAGAAAGATGTTGAGGCATCGTCAATACTTCATAGGATTGTATACACAACATTCTATAACCTGTTAATACATACAATGGCCACTATATTAGCCAAATATATTCACAAGTTATGGAGGAAGATTGTGTTGAGCTCATGAAGTATTGCTGATGATGATATTGAGGTTGCAAAGACGTATTGCATAAGTGCACCAGTGTTGCATTTCAACAGCAGTTCATGAGAGGCCATATGTAGAACAGGATGTGTGAAAAGTTGATGTCATGATACTGTCCATGTAGTTTAATATCAAATCAGAAAATATTTACTTGCATGTTAAACACTTTTCTTTCCCACTCTTTCAGTAATCTGAAGTTAACACAAAGTTGATTGGCATCCAATGTTTCTGATGAACAAAAATGAGTTATCTCCCCTGAAAACTATGAAATGATTCTGTATTACAAATGCTTGCATCTTAAGATTGCACCCAGAATCAGCATCATAAAATGACATTGCAACTTTTGACACACCCGAGGTGACCAACGTCCAGATCTGTCAATGATACCAGGCTGCCTCACTGTCCAGGCGACGCCCACTCGTTTGTGTGTCGCTGAATGACTCCTATATACAGTCTATGTACATAGATACATCAGTATAAGCTTGTCTTCTTCATTATCCTTAAGAATTCCTCCTGATTGATTTCACCATCACCATCCCTGTCAGCTTCATCAATCATTTCCTGAAAAACACAAATTCAAACCATACCTACTTTAAACAAATGTTAAAAGGTTCCTTATTATCATATTTATGTTTGTCACCTCAATCATTAAAGCAGTGTTTGGAATTAAGGGGGGTTCCTGGGCTCCTTGAGGTCTTCTCCTGTCGCATCTGAATCTAGGGACCCCAAAACCTTAAACTTTAAACATTAAGGGACCAGTGACGATCCGGGGTAGAATAGGTCTTCAGCAACCCATGCTTGCTGTAAGAGGCAATTATGCTTGTCGTAAGAGGCGACTAATGGGATCGGGTGGTCAGGCTTGCTGACTTGGTTGATGCATGTCATCGTATCCCAAATGCATCGATCGATGCTCATGATATCAATCACTGGATTGTCTGGTTCAGACTCAATTATTTACAGTCTGCAGTCATATAGATGGAATATTACTGAGTGCGACGTTATACAACAAACAAACAAACAAACTAAACATGAAGGTTATAACAAGGTCCCCTTACATGCAGAATTTCGAAGGGCTTAACTTGAATAAAATGTGGGTCACCCCTTGTCTTCGAGGTAATCAGTGGGTTCCTATGTTGATTTTCTTTTGCTAAAATTGAAACTTCTGAAACAAGGTGTTAAAGAAATGAAGCAAAATCATTTTGGAAAGCCAACTGTCTCAAGAAACATGCATCCTTCACTTTGACTGGGCGGTCAAAGGTCAATCTGGCTTCATCTGACGTGATCTTTGAAGGTCCTCACATCTTAATGCAGACAGATATTGTATCAGATTGGAATAAGATTGAGTACCTCACTCATTTCCTATTGAGGGGGAAATACCAACAAAAGATAAAACACTGGTACTTCTCTACATTCCTATCTCAATAACCATGGTAACCAACCTGCAGTTCTTCATCCGTGAGATTTTCTCCTAATTCTTTGGCAACACGTTTGAGGTTTTTGAAAGATATTTTTCCCGTCTCATCATCATCAAACAGACGGAAGGCCTTGAGAATCTCCTCCTTGGCATCCTTCTCGCTCATCTTCTGCGTCATCAGCGTCAGGAAGTCATTGAAGTCGATTGTGCCTGGAACAATGGGCAATGTCTTTCAGTCTGCGTTCAGACTCACCATTCCTCAATATACTCACCCATTCAACAAAATACAGCAAAATATTTCAGATATTAGACATGCTTGATCAGCGGTGGCGAGGTGAGCTAAACCCTAGAGTGAGTGAGTGAGTTAAGATTTTAAGTCACATCACTAAACCCTAGAGGTCAGAAAGACTGCAAAAATTCTTCACAAACCATCTGAAACCTAAGTTCAACGCATTCTATTGGAAAACACTTCAACAGTTGACAATGAATATTGGCAGACATTATGATGATTAAGCACTGTGCACTGAATTCAAATGTATATTACCTGTTCACTGATGTTATTTTGTCATCCGTTCAGCCTATATGGCAGCTTGCTGCCTTGTGTTACTTTCAAACAGAAATGCTTTGAACTCAACATGCTCAAGTTTCAGAAAGACTATTGTTTTCAATCCAACAAAAGATATATACACTCGGTTTAGTTACTGTCTTGTATGGGTGCCCAGTGAAGAGTCACAGCAAGCTTTAAACATGGCAAGCACAATTTTAAACATACAACACATATTCAATGACAATAATCTCATCAAGCTTCAACTTGCTCCACATGTTTAAACTGTAAGGTAAACCAATGTGAAAACAGCCACCTTTGTTCAGCAATTCCTAATTACCATGTTGAAACATAACCATTAATAAAGGTTCCTTCACTTACCAGTCCATTACTCATTTAGAATACCGTATTCGACGTAATAAGCGCCCAGCTCTAATAAGCGCCCACGGCGATATTTGCTAATATATTGGCTAGTGAACAATCCCAATTAGCACTCCTTCCGATTGATCAATGTATACAAGACTTATTTATTCGCGTATAATACGCACTCGTGTGTTACATGCATTCTTATTTATGGGCAATGAAATTCTGGAAAAAATGTATCTGTGGCATATAAACATTTCAGTGTGTCAGCATAAACCACGAAATTATCTTTAAACTCTCTTTTTTCCACCAAAATAATATTCTAATAAGAGCCCCCTATTTCTAATTTTGAGAGCGCCCTGGGTGCTTATCACGTCGAATACGGTAACTCATATTTACCTCATGGTTCATTCATAATGCTAACCTAATGTTTTGTTGATTATAAACTAAAGCCATGTGATTTCATCAACATGGTCAAGAGAAAAGTTAAATTCTGTGACTCCAAAACATTTTCCATCATCATCAAAATAACTCACCTGTTCCTTCTTTGTCAATATCAGCAATCATTTTCTTTATTTCTTCTTTTTTGGGCTCAAAGCCTAATGCTCTCATTGCAACCTACAATGAAACATGAATATATATGACATTGACATTAAGAGCATAAAAAGGGGTCCTTTTCATCTTGTCATAACACCAATGTTTAACGTTAAAGGTGTTTTTTGGGTTTGTTTGTTGTTTAACGTTGCACTCAGCAATATTCCAGCTATATGACGGCGGTATGTAATTAATCAAGTCTGGACCAGACAATCCAGTCATTGACATCATCAGTATCAATCTACGCGATAGGGATACGATGTCATGCATCAACCAAGTCAGTGAGTCTGACCACCCGATCCTGTTGGTCGCCTCCTATGACAAGAATCCCTAGATTCAAATACCAGAGAAGACCTCAAAGACTCCAAGACACGCACACCATCCCTTAATGTAGAAAGAACTCTGTGCAACACATCTTAATATGTGAATAATATTTAGAGTATAAATTATCCCTGATCTGTCCTCATAATTAATCATCAACCAGTAAATAAAATGAGCAAAGGAGACTACAACTTTTTAACATCAAAGAAATTGAGGTACAGCAACTCTACAGTCCTACTTCTAGCAGGTCAATCAACGACACTACTTGTCTGCAAATTCAAATTTGTCGTTCTGAGAATATCAGCCATGATAACTGAAAACCCTAGTCTCCTAATTACCTGATTCCATGCAGGGTTCTACCTAGACTTATGAAAGTGGGGGTCCAGGGGACCCGAATAATTATTTTTAAGGGTCCTTACCGGCAATATGAGGGGCCTGTACAGTAATGTAATGATGTAGTGAACGGTACATTTAGGTGTAATTACTTCAGAGCCTGGCATGAATCAATGATCATGTGAACACTGGTCATGATTGATGAACGAAATAACAGACACCTATAATATATCTGCTCTTGACGCATTGTACACGATTGTAGGTACAATGAATATTATTGTGCATTCTTCTCTCTACATTTGTGCATTACAGAAAACCCTGTAGGTGTCTAAACATACAACAACAAAGGTTACAATTCTTAAACCTAAACTGGAAACAGACAACAAAGTGTTATCCTCTCACAATGCTCCCCAAGCTTTGATGCTAAGTATTTTAACAGACTTCTCCACAAGCTGAAGTCAGGATCTAAATTATCACCGGATGTCACCATCAGTGCAACATTAGATAAGACTTGATCCACCCAGAGCCAGAATCATTGAGAATGGCCCACTACGCAAACTACATATGTTTCTGGTTTCTAGGAACGATCCTAATCTGGAGCCTCCAACCCATAAACCTTTCCTTGTCATTTTTCTCCAGTAGAACCATAGGTTTTATCACCATCAACATGATCATGGTACCAGAGCTCCAAATAAGCTGCGTATCTGCGTAAAATACGCATAAGGGAATGCAGAAACACGCAATAAAATAAAATCCAAGCGTATCAAATACGCAACGAACATTACAGATAAGCTACAAAAATAAAACTTGTGCGTATCATCCAACTATTGTGAAGTAATCCTGTGTATTCGATTAGCAAATCAGCAACTTATTTTGAAATTATAAACGGGCATTTCGTCAACCTTGCCAAACTCCACGATGACAGTTACATCACGATCATTTGCCATCACTCTTTCTTGTGGAAGTATTGTGGTATTTTGTTGAGTCCTGTAAAGCTCTCAAACCCACACGGCACCAGTTTGCAGGGACTAGATGAAGTGTTTTTAAATATTAACTTAATTACCCACATGTGTAAAAACTAGTGGGTAACAGAAATTTGAATACCCAGATAGAATTACTGATACCCAATGATTTTAAAATGCATGGGTAAAATACCCACAACACCAAAAGCTTATCTGGAGCTCTGTGGTACTGTCCATGCCTAACATGTTCAACGCCACTAACATTAACGTGTGCACCAACTGCTTAACTATTGACAACCAGTCCTTTATACATTCAAAGTAAATAAATTATCTACCTACCTACCTTATATTCATGATATTTGGATTTGCACAAACATGAAGCACGTGCAAATGTTTTGCTCTTTTTTTTAACCTATTAAGCAGCCTTTGTTGCTATCTCATTCCCATCTAGTTTTTAATAGATTCTTAGTCCCCTCTAGCATGCTCAGTGTTCAACAACAAACATTTAAATTGTAGGCATTTCACTGGCATCTATTGTGGGAAAAAAAAACAATAATAATGTTCTACCTTAAGCTCTTTGGCATCTATTGTGCCGGAGCCATCAGCATCAAACAGGTCAAATGCTTCTCTGATCTCCTGCTTCTGTTCCTCGGTTAGTTCCGGCTTGGGCCCCGCCTTCTTCCTGCCGCCACCAGCCAACGAGGTCTTCTTGTATGTTGCCTGCAATGCAGAATGAATATTTCTGTTACAATCCAACTTGTTGACTGTTAATTTAGTACTTACAGGTTCATAACCACAAGTCTTTACACATCATCTACTGCACTGGAATGTGGTCTGTGCTAAAATCTTAAGTCTTAAGGTACTGGGCAAGTAGTTATAAAGGACTCCAAACTAAGTGTCCTTGGCAGGAAAACTGGGGAAAATATCTTTATTTTATTCAGTATTGGGATTTTAAAGTTCTTATTATTTTACCAATGTATTCTCAGCATTGCATTCATGTAAAAATCTAATACTTACCTTAAAAACCTCTTCCTATATATATATCATGTTTATTGGCCACATTATCATGGATTATAAGTCCCCATAAGGCCCCGTAACATTAGATATAATAAATTATTTGGTTGAGACTTTTTACTGACCATGTTATATTTGCTAAAGACTTGGGGTTGAATATCGGCCTTTGGCAAGCCTAGATGAATCCCAACACTGGCAATGTGTTGACATATAACAGTTTGTGTGTAACATGGATACGTACCAACTGCATTATGATGTTTGTTAAACTCACTGAAACTCAGTATTGGGATTTCAACCACTACCATGTCGGTAATTAAAAATGCAAAGCCATCACAGCGCCTACAATTGCTCATAAACCATGTGGTTTAGTGATACTGAGTTGTTTTTAGTTGGTCACTGAAAAAGAAACTTTATTTCCAAGATCATATGCTTGAAAAATATCTTGAAAGTAAAGATTAGCATAATTATAACTTAATAGTGGCAAGTGCAGGCTAAAATGACACTGACTTCTCGATGAAAAAGGCACCTCATTTGGTGAAAATGGCTACTAATTTTCGGGCGAAAACAGCACCTCCATTTTTAAAAACGATAAGAATGATTTATTATTTGTCTTCGCAAGTGACCATGTGAGTTTAATTTCCTTTATTTCAGTACCAAGGTAAAGAAAATAAGGCACTGTTTTTGCCAGGCAATAGTAGCTGTTTTACATGTACAGTTCTTATACCAATAACTAGGGCTTACATCACCTCATCCCAAAAGGGAACTATTGTTTCAAGGTACAAACTCAGTTCACAAGTCCTCTATGCATCACTTGTTCAGTAACAACTTACAAGTGAAGATAATTACAAGGGTTTTTTTTCAACAAACTGTTAGAAATAATTATGAAGGATCGTTGTTTTGAAAAGTGTGCTATTTTGCGGCTCTTACATGTCCAACAAACCATTCAATGCCTTTAGACAAGCTGAGACATGAATTAGGCCCTAGGCCTATTCGACAAGTTCATTAACAAACTACAAAATTTGATTCTACTGAACATTAACGGCACGCATTATACTAAATCTATAGAGGCA
Organism: Haliotis cracherodii; assembly: GCF_022045235.1. Lineage (NCBI taxonomy): Eukaryota > Metazoa > Mollusca > Gastropoda > Lepetellida > Haliotidae > Haliotis > Haliotis cracherodii. The sequence goes on along the minus strand of NW_027266341.1, from coordinate 25,060,509 downwards.
GGACAACTAGATGGCGAACCATGATGAAGAACATTAACATATATGCTGGTAATGGACAGTATTGATCTGGTCGAAGCTATCTCGATCTGACAGTTCCTTGCAAACAAATTCGAAATTTATGCCGAATAAATTCCCCAAATTACGGCTACGAATAACTGTCTTGATATTAATTTTGAAACGAAATATAAGCTTAATTCAGATAACACAAATGAAAAAGGCAATTGATCGATTTCAAGACTCGAATTAAGAATGCAAACAGGTATGTTACTTACCATGACTTCTGTTTTGTTGATCTTCGAGACGAACAGACCGCCTTGGTATCCCGGATATAAGGACCGAAGTGATGCTTTCGTCGCAATTTGATTGGCTTACTTCTTTGAAAGACGAATACTATTCTGTAAACAACTAGTAACAATGTTCGCGTGTACCCTAGAACATTCAGGTGGATATAGTTTAATGTGCTTTTCCATCAATGCACCGTTGACATAACTAAGAAATAATTACTTAACGTGTATATACCTTAATTAACCTGATCCAAATAGCACCATCAACGTGAAAAATGTCAATTATTTTAACTTGGAAAACGAATGATGGATACTTGAGTGGTATCACTTTCAGAGAGAACATTTGAGGTAAAAAGGACGATATATATATAACGATATATATTCATAATTGATTCAGTTATGGCCTGATGAGACTAGTACGTGGTACGATTTGAAAGCGCTAGCCTATTAAAACTGTGTTCAATCTTACTCCACTTATTTAATTATTACTATATTGTGCCTGAGAGTTAGAACTGTACTGTGCTTTATATATCATACACATAGAACCCAAAATACTAGGTTGGGCCGATAATGAGACATCTTCTTTGATATACCACCAGTAAGAAAACCGTTTATTCATATTTATATATATTTATTCATATTTCACTTGCATCTCATTCTTATTTTTGTAGTCCTTATATAAGTATGCATGGTCTTATCTCTGCTTTTTGTATGCATGGTCTTATCTCTGCTTTTTGTATGTTCATAATGAGAACTTTTACAAAATGTATCACCATCGACGAAAATTGAATTTCATGCACTGTTTAATACGTAATTGTTGATATCAATAAATTTAACATTTTAATCATGAAATAATCGTAACTTTGTAAGAAGTAATAAGTTAGGTTGGGATTTATGTTAACGATAACCAATTTATAGTACTCATGAAAAAGCGCAATTAAACACCAGAAACGCCCACGCGTCGCCTGAAGACAGCAGATGCCCGTTTTGATCTGTTATTAGTTTGAAAGTTAGTACTGTCTATATACAACGCTAGGTCCGCACCAGAAGGAATCACACAGCTCATTGGCTAAAACTCTTATCAACAAACAGTATGGCGGCTGCTTCACGGGTATGGGAAGTTTTCATGAATCATATGAACATTAATTCCGTTCCTACTCCGTTCATGATTATATACCAAAATGACAACCGTTGTGTGTCCTAGTTTAGAATGTAGCGATGTTGTTACTGCTCTCTAACCACTGTTAAAATATTTTGCACTGTTCGAATTGCCTCATACGTTTGTAGCAGACGAATCTTTCTATCACATGTTCTTTCCTGATGCTATGATTGGTGAAACTGTCTCAGACGACATACATCACATCGCACCACTTTAAGAGTTTGAACTGAAAGAAGATTGTAATTTAAGGGAATAGTGTTCAATGAGCAAACTAACAACAAAGACAAGGATTATTCAACATTGTTTCAAAACTGATTAAAGTTTTTTATCCTCCCAAGGCACAAGCAGAAATGAATAATTAGAATAGATCATTCTTAGGCAAATCGTGACAAAGCACTCGGTTTTCGTTTATTTTTACATGAGTTTTAAAAGAACAGAATCCTTACAACAACGTATGTTATGGTCTAACATCAACATCCATGATTACAGCATTATCCTAGGGTAATACCATACATGAAGGAAAAATGGTGAAAAGAATTGAAACATGCCCAGTAAAGTTCACTGTGGTCTGAAACCCAAATCTTCATCTGAAGCACTAATGCAAAACACACAACCTCGACCTTTAGGCTCGACCTTTAGGCTCGACCTAAACTGAAAGTTTGTTCCCAAGACTATGGAACCTACAGACAGATTGTATTGGAGAACCAACCTATTTACTGCTGATTCCATCAGTTGTCAGTGCTACTCTAGGGGAATCACTCATAAAATCTCTGTTGTAGTTAATAATAATGCATTAATGTATAACATCCTGGTCGCTTGTTTTGGAGTTAAATAAAACAGAAACTCACTCACCCCTCGACCAGTATATAGTGTCTATTCGTTATGGAGATTTTATGAGTTTTTCTCATAAGCTACAGGAACATTTAATACATATATATGTTCACACATATTTCGCTTGTTTATTGTTTAATGCCTTACTTAGCAATATTCAAACTATGTCAGCGTAGCCTGTAAAAAATCCAGTCTGGGCCAGGCAAACCATTGAATAAATTCCAACTTGGAGTCCAAATGGTGGTGATTATTATTGTCAGCACTCCAATTAAAAAAAAATGGAATAATATCTGTTTGAAATTTATACTTATCTATCAGTTATTTCAGTGAATGTATATTTTTCCATCTAAGAAGAATGATGTGTGAATAGCAGTCCCATGTCAAATATGAGGTGTATGGCTTTTTGGTATTTTTAATCAGCTCTTGTAGCATCTTACTCTCTCTAAAGTCATCCCTCTTATAGTTAATAGGGGGACACATAATGAAAATGTACAGTACTTGAAATAATGGTTTTGAAATGGAATTTGATGAACTGAATTAATACTTAACCTTAAGACCTTGTGTTGGTATGAAAGTAATTGTAAGTTGTAAGTTGTCATTTTATGTTTTCATTGCAGGCATAAATATTTTTTTATTTGTTTCAGAACAAGACATGTTTGGTAATTGGAGGGTGTGGTTTCCTTGGCCGCCATCTCTGTGATGAGCTCCTTAAGCGTGGCTATTCTTGTCGTGTATTTGATGTAAGGAAAACCTTTGATGATGACAGAATCAAATTCTTCACAGGAGATCTATGTAACGAACAAGTAAGTCACATATCATAACCTAATAAAGGACCTGTAATTTTTGTGCCTATTTTTATGCATGTTCCCTATTCAATTTTGTTATCACTCAACTGTATTACAATATCAGAGTGTTCAAAATAGCTTCCTGCTCATTGTCTTGGGGACAGTTAATTGTGAGACAGTGACATAACCCTTCAAGCCTGTCCTATTCAGAGGGTACAGTTTCATTCTGTTTTACCACATGCACCAGGTGCAACCAAGTGAATTAATCAGGTTGCACCACAAAAATATTGGCTGCACCATTTCCTCGTAAATTGAAACACTTTATTTTTAGTTATAGAGACATTCTAAAGGATTTGCAGACAGTTCTTAAAAAAAAATAAGTTTTTCCGCTTTTAGGAAATATAACGGCTGCCATGCACTTGTGGTGAGAGATGTTACCTGCACTGGATGCAACCTGGCGATAAAAGTTACTTGCATTGCACTAGCAATGTTTTACCTGATAGTGAAATCAATCAGTTTATTCATTACATTCAAAATTAATAAAATATCTTCATACATCAATGGAGTGTTTGCCTACTGGGTTAAAGTGACCCCATGGGTGCAGTGAGTGAAGCACCAGTCATGACACTGAGAAAAGCGATGTCAAACCTCAGTCACTATGTATCAATATCAAAATTGCAGTAAGGCAAGAAGTTTGACAACTCAGTCATTGTTGCCTTGTAATGTCAAATTGAGAAAGTATAACTGAAGAGCTTAAAAAAAACCCAGGTAATGTCATTATAGGTTGTAATATAAACCACAAGTTAATATTTTCAGAAGAAAGAATAAATTTTGATCTTAATTGAAACTTTCCCAATTTTACAAATACTCCTTACATGGTTAGAACACTGAAATAACTTTCCTTATTCCTTATTATTTTATTTATGTGACATGTTTGATTATTGTATGTTAGGATTTGCAACCAGCTTTGAAGGGTGTCAGCTGTGTGTTCCACTGTGCCTCTCCAGCGCCCTCTAGTGACAACAGGGCCCTCTTCTACAAAGTCAACTTTCAGGGAACGAAAGTTGTCATAGCAACTTGCAAGAAAGAGGGTGTGAAGGTAAATCCGTATTTCTTGGATTTTATATATTTTTTGTAAGGATTCAAGAGTTCAAGGTTTGGAATTTGAAATGACGTATGTTGGCATCTGAGCCCCATTTAACGAGTTATCTTATGGAGCTACGACTGCTTTAAGTCTATGTTAAAGCATGGAAGTTACGATCGTCTTAGTACTAAAATCTGAGCCCAATTTAACAAGGGATCTTATGAAGCTACGACTGCTGTAAGTCTATGTTAAAGCATGGAAGTTACGATCGTCTTAGTACTAAAATCTGATCCCCATTTAACAAGTGATCTTATGGAGCTACGACTGCTGTAAGTCTATGTTAAAGCATGGAAGTTACGATCGTCTTATTACTAAAATCTGATCCCCATTTAACAAGTGATCTCATGGAGCTACGACTGCTGTAAGTCTATGTTAAAGCATGGAAGTTACGATCGTCTTAGTACTAAAATCTGAGCCCAATTTAACAAGTGATCTTATGGAGCTACGACTGCTGTAAGTCTATGTTAAAGCATGGAAGTTACGATCGTCTTATTACTAAAATCTGATCCCCATTTAACAAGTGATCTTATGGAGCTACGACTGCTGTAAGTCTATGTTAAAGCATGGAAGTTACGATCGTCTTAGTACTAAAATCTGATCCCCATTTAACAAGTGATCTCATGGAGCTACAACTGCTGTAAGTCTATGTTAAAGCATGGAAGTTACAATCGTCTTAGTACTAAAATCTGATCCCCATTTAACAAGTGATCTTATGGAGCTACGGCTGCTGTAAGTCTATGTTAAAGCATGGAAGTTACGATCGTCTTAGTACTAAAATCTGATCCCCATTTAACAAGTGATCTTATGGAGCTACGGCTGCTGTAAGTCTATGTTAAAGCATGGAAGTTACGATCGTCTTAGTACTAAAATCTGATCCCCATTTAACAAGTGATCTTATGGAGCTACGGCTGCTGTAAGACTATATGTTAAAGCATGGAAGTTACAATCGTCTTAGTACTAAAATCTGAGCCCCATTTAACAAGGGATCTTATGGAGCTACGGCTGCTGTAAGTCTATGTTAAAGCATGGAAGTTACAATCGTCTTAGTACTAAAATCTGATCCCCATTTAACAAGTGATCTTATGGAGCTACGACTGCTGTAAGTCTATGTTAAAGCATGGACGTTACAATCGTCTAAGTACTAAAACTTAGCCCCATTTAACAAGTGATCTTATGGAGCTACGGCTGCTGTAAGTCTATGTTAAAGCATGGAAGTTACAATCGTCTTAGTACTAAAATCTGAGCCCCATTTAACAAGGGATCTTATGGAGCTACGGCTGCTGTAAGTCTATGTTAAAGCATGGAAGTTACAATCGTCTTAGTACTAAAATCTGATCCCCATTTAACAAGTGATCTTATGGAGCTACGACTGCTGTAAGTCTATGTTAAAGCATGGACGTTACAATCGTCTAAGTACTAAAACTTAGCCCCATTTAACAAGTGATCTTATGGAGCTACGGCTGCTGTAAGTCTATGTTAAAGCATGGAAGTTACAATCGTCTTAGTACTAAAATCTGAGCCCCATTTAACAAGTGATCTTATGGATCTACGGCTGCTGTAAGTCTATGTTAAAGCATGGAAGTTACAATTGTCTTAGTACTAAAATCTGAGCCCCATTTAACAAGTGATCTTATGGAGCTACGACTGCTGTAAGTCTATGTTAAAGCATGGAAGTTACAATCGTCTTAGTACTAAAATCTGAGCCCCATTTAACAAGTGATCTGATGGAGCTACGGCTGCTGTAAGTCTATGTTAAAGCATGGAAGTTACAATCGTCTTAGTACTAAAATCTGAGCCCAATTTAACAAGGGATCTTATGGAGCTACGACTGCTGTAAGCCTATGTTAAAGCATGGAAGTTACAATCGTCTTAGTACTAAAATCTGAGCCCCATTTAACAAGTGATCTCATGGAGCTACGACTGCTGTAAGTCTATGTTAAAGCATGGAAGTTACAATCGTCTTAGTACTAAAATCTGAGCCCCATTTAACAAGTGATCTGATGGAGCTACGACTGCTGTAAGTCTATGTTAAAGCATGGAAGTTACAATCGTCTTAGTACTAAAATCTGATCCCCATTTAACAAGTGATCTTATGGAGCTACGACTGCTGTAAGTCTATGTTAAAGCATGGAAGTTACGATCATCATAGTACAAAGATCACTCTATGGTATATGTGCTAGTTCAATAATGACAGAACTATATTAGTTGTTTAACTAAGGATGATTCCTTTAATTTACAGCATAAACAGCAAGCTAAGTCTTTGTATTGTTGTAATGTGTGATGAATTTTAGATCCATTAGGTAGAAAGGGACATAATTCTGCCAGTACTGTTTACATCTGACTGTGGTGGTAGAGTCTGCGAACTGCCAGTGGAACAGTGTGCTGGAGCCTTGCAATGTACATACACAGATAACATAACATTACTTTTGTTACAAATATTTGCTAGCTGAGAGAGTAAGTCAAATTGGCATCCAGAAATGTACTAATTTATCTGCAGGGATAAGTTTTGATGAGGGTATTCAGTAAATTTAGAATATTTTTTAACAATCACCAAATAAAAATCTTTTGAACGAATAGGCTATTGTATGGTATGCTGATGTTGCATGTATTAACAGAAATCCTGGTGAAATTGAGGACGAGTATCATGTATTATTGACAAAAAGTGGTCACATGTACATACATATGTTATTTTTGGGATTAAACTTTCTAAGCAATTAGTTTAGCAAATATTTAACTATAATAGTTCAGGGCAAAACTGTACTTTATTACCCTACACATAGGGGTTGAGCCAACTTTGTTTCTTAAATATTTATCCCGAGTGCCTGGTGTTAACAATTTACTTACTTACTTTGGTGTTGACAAGCAGTGCCAGTGTGGTATATAGTGATGTATTTCTGCCCAGCGCCTGATGTTAACAAGCAGTGCTAGTGTGGTATATGTTGATGTATTTCTGCCCAACGCCTGATGTTAACAAGCAGTGCCAGTGTGGTATATGTTGATGTATTTCTGCCAAGTGCCTGATGTTAACAAGCAGTGCCAGTGTGGTATATGTTGATGTATTTCTGCCCAGCGCCTGGTGTTGACAAGCAGTGCCAGTGTGGTGTATGTTGATGTATTTCTGCCCAGCGCCTGGTGTTGACAAGCCGTGCTAGTGTGGTATATGTTGATGTATTTCTGCCCAGCGCCTGGTGTTGACAAGCAGTGCCAGTGTGGTATATAGTGATGTATTTCTGCCCAGCGCCTGATGTTGACAAGCAGTGCCAGTGTGGTATATGTTGATGTATTTCTGCCTAGCGCCTGGTGTTGACAAGCAGTGCCAGTGTGGTGTATATTGATGTATTTCTGCCCAGCGCCTGGTGTTGACAAGCAGTGCCAGTGTGGTATATGTTGATGTATTTCTGCCCAGCGCCTGGTGTTGACAAGCAGTGCCAGTGTGGTATATGTTGATGTATTTCTGCCCAGCGCCTGGTGTTGACAAGCAGTGCCAGTGTGGTGTATGAGGGAAAGGATATAAAAAATGGTCGAGAAGATCTTCCGTATGCTGCCAAACCCATTGACTACTACACAGAAACCAAAATATTGCAGGAAAAGGTAAGTAGGTTTTAATTTTGTACAACTTATTCATAAAAATCTCTATGTCTTTGTTCAGATCTCTGCTTCACATCCTCCTGTCCTTGTTCAGATCTCAGCTTCACATCCTCTTGCCCTTGTTCAGATCTCAGCTTCACATCCTCTTGCCCTTGTTCAGATCTCTGCTTCACATCCTCATGTCCTTGTTCAGATCTCTGCTTCACATCCTCATGCCCTTGTTCAGATCTCTGCTTCACATCCTCATGTCCTTGTTCAGATCTCTGCTTCACATCCTCATGTCCTTGTTCAGATCCCTCCTTCACATCCTCATGTCCATGTTCAGATCTCTGCTTCACATCCTCATGTCCTTGTTCAGATCTCTGCTTCACATCCTCATGTCCTTGTTCAGATCTCTGCTTCACATTCCCTTTGTCCTTGTTCAGATCTCTGCTTCACATCCTCATGTCCTTGTTCAGATCTCTGCTTCACATCCTATTGTCCTTGTTCAGATCGCTGCATCACATCCTCTTGTCCTTTTTCAGATCCTCGCTTCACATCCTCATGTCCTTGTTCAGATCTCTTCTTCACATCCTCATGTCCTTGTTCAGATCTCTGCTTCACATCCTCTTGCCCTTGTTCAGATCTCTGCTTCACATCCTCATGTCCTTGTTCAGATCTCTGCTTCACATCCTCTTGCCCTTGTTCAGATCTCTGCTTCGCATCCTCATGTCCTTGTTCAGATCTCTGCTTCACATCTCATGTCGGGACCTGAACAGAATAGTTCCCTTGTATCACCATGATCACAAGCTTCTCGAGTTATTGCCGTGAGTTGTGATGGATTGATTTTCAGGTTATTACTGTTAGGAGAATTTGTTGAGCAGAGTTGCATCCCTTAGGCATGCCAGAATCCCATGATCATTGGTTCAGATATCAGATTCTCCTTGATTCAGAGTCCCGGTGTAACAGTGCCCTTGTAGCCCTGATTAACATCTGTGACCTTTAGTTTAAATGAAGTGACATAACTGAAATACTGTTCAAAGCAGTGGTAAAACCAATTTCCCTCACTCTTTCATTCACTATGTGAAGAGAATTGGTCTTCAGCAACCCATGCTTGTTGTAAGAGTCGACTTACGGGATCAGGTGGTCTGGCTCACTGACTTGGTTGATGCACGTCTTTCGTATCCCAACTGCATAGTTATTCTCTCATGATGTCAATCACTGGATTGTCTGGTCCAGATATGATTATTTAGCCACTGCTGTCATATTGCTGGAGTGTGGCATACAACAAACACACAAACAAACACTCATGTATTTTATGACAACACCTGGTGTATGAAAATACTGAATATTATATATAATGTTATTCCGTGTCCAGATTATTACTGGACTATGTACCACCAATAAAGTAGAAAGATCTAGTGTAATAATTTTCAATACACCCTTCCTTAGTGCTGAATTATCAGTTGCAGTGGTGTTACATTCATGGCATCACAAATGGATGACATAAGAATTTGATAATGATCTGACTTCTGTGAAGTTTCTCTGTTGGATTGATATTTTGTATTTTTTCCTAATGAGAAATATGTAGAATAACTTCAAAACTTTGGTTGTGGATGACATATCAAGCAAGTTTATTTGTGTCAAGATGGCTTCAACAGCTTTAAAAACTAACAATTTAGTCCACTAGTCCTTTTTAATGATAATATATAGCAAAACCTTTAAACACGGCAATTCATTTTTACTTAGTCCTTATGATACCTTTACTATTGGGTAATTTTGCAAGGTTATATTGGACTAGTGCCAATTTCTATCGCTGCCTCAGTGATACAACCAACAGTGGGGCAATATTCTAAAATTAACTAATCAGAATGTGATGTCAGGCTTCAATCTGAGTTTTGAGATAACCCCCCCACTGAAGCAATGGCAATTCTCTCTACTGCCATGCTACATTGATCAGCAATGTTATTTTATTAGATATATTGCAATACATTTGTGCCAATTGCAGGCAAACAGAATACTATTGTGACGACTTGTCAAAAACTGGAAATTGGGTTAAGCTTTGTGTTGGCCACTGAGAACCAAGCTCTTTCTTAACTCACCCATCATCGATTATCCAGGGTATTGTCTTCATTCTATTTAGATAAATACCCTGGACCCATTTCCTACTATTCCTTTGTTTTTAACCAGATACAAAGAAGACAATCCTGAAAATAGCAGTCCAATCAAATTACTCTCACGAATGAAATTAATTCAGTGCTTAGTTAGAAACAGGAGCAAGTATGGTCTTCAACCCAGGATGGCCAGACCTACCGTTAAGCAGCGTATTTGCGATAAATAACCCCGCAAAATATTCAAAACTCAATTACTTTCAATTAACTTGTGTACAGAAATGCATACATTAAATGAAGAACTCAAATTATATAAACAGTTCACGTAAATACCCAATGAAGCTTTTTCAGCATGCATGCAAAGGAGATAATTTCCGGAACAAAATTACGAGCTAATTCATTTTCCGAGTCAAGCCTATATATTTAGAACAGTTATATACATCTAAAGCATTATTACATTTTTTTTAAAATCTTGAAATGTTCACTTATTTTGGGAAAAAACCCGATAGAATGCTGAATAGATGAGTGAAAAAATATTGGTTACCCAATGCAAAATGTAATAACCCAATTAAAACAGAAACCCTAAAGTAAAAACTCAATTGCTCAAAAGTTGTCTGGAGCTCTGGATGACCTTGCATTGGTCGTCTCCTTTAACCCAGGATGTAGCTCACCCTGCTCAACCATCACCTGGCTCCACTTGTGTCACCACTCTTCCCAACAGTGTAGGCCTTGCATTGGTTGTCTCCTTTAACCCAGCATGTAGCTCACCCCGCTCAACCATCACCTGGCTCCACTCGTGTGTCACCACTCTTCCCAACAGTGTAGGCCTTGCATTGGTCGTCTCCTTTAACCCAGGATGTAGCTCACCCCGCTCAACTAGTGTGTCAACACTTTTCCCAACAGTGTAGGCCTTGCATTGGTTGTCTCCTTTAACCCAGGATGCAGCTCACCCCGCTCAACCATCACCTGGCTCCACTCGTGTGTCACCACTCTTCCCAATAGTGTAGGCCTTGCATTAGTCGTCTCCTTCAACCCAGGATGTAGCTCACCCCGCTCCACTATAACCTGGCTCCACTCGTGTGTCACCACTCTTCCCAATAGTGTAGGCCTTGCATTAGTCGTCTCCTTCAACCCAGGATGTAGCTCACCCTCTAGAACCTGGATCCACTAGTGTGTCACCACTCTCCCCACTAGTGTAGGCCTTGCATTGGTCGTCTCCTTTAACCCAGGCTACCACACTGTTGTTGCTTTCGCATTGCCGACAGAAGCTAAAAATATCAATAGACTTGCATACTCCCAAGCTCACAGGGGGTTCTAGGTATGTTTTTCAGGAAATTGGTATTACCAAAGTGATGGAAATCTAAGCATTAATAAATTGTAAGAGGTTTGGATGTTTCCCATCATTTTTTAAATGCCAAAATTAGTCCTGACTACCTTTTTACTACCGCTATATCTCCCATGAAGAAGAACGTTTTTCATGTTGAAGTCATGACGTTTCATTTCATGACCCTTTACTGAAAGATTTTTATCAGGAGTTTGATAAAACTATATATTTTTTATATGATGAAAGGGAGCCATTGTCTACTATTTGCTCCAATGATCTGTGGGTGTCTGCTGAGATTAATTTTTTTAAGTTAAGAGCCATTCTCTCTTTGAGGTCCATTCTTAAACTGTTTGGGGGTAATGTGAGGGTGATACTCTTAAGTAGAAAAGGGAATAAACTTGACATTAAAATAACAGTACTGTTTATACATGGTGAAAATTAAGCCTACTTCCTGAAACAAGAGCGTGGTGTAAAAACCTGACTGAACAGTCAACTGACTGTGTTAAATGGACTAAACTAAACTGCTTCATGGATTTGTCAAAATGTCTACTTTCTGGCGACCAGTTATTGGCGAGGACCAATTCTCACCAACTCCCCATTATGGCTTGCACATGATCGCATCTCGTTTTACTTTCGCTCGATTTCATTAGAAGAGAGAAATATTTATCCAAAAATGATGAAGAAAACTGACTCTTGTCAAGAAATATTAAAAAGAACGAACCATATAATCGCCTTGCTTATATACAACTGTAGAAGAGGCATGCAGGCGTGTCATGTGACTAATTCACTCGTAAAGAAAAATCCAACAATATAATGATAAAAATTCAGTTTTGTCATAGTTTACCATCTGTCTGTCATTTCTTCCCCAAATTACAATCCTAAAACCTTTTTGAGCTATTTTTCCAAAAATGCATAACCCTGTATATATCGCGAAATCCATCGTTCATAGTGTTGAGGATAAGCATGAGTAGATCAAATTTGGGGAATATTTGTGGACGTCAGTTTTGCAGACAACAAATTGATAAAAGCATTCTTATTAATTGTAATGAATATAAAAAGTGAGTGCGGTACCAGAGAAAACTGAGTGAGTGAGTATAGTTTTACCCTGCTTTTAGCAATATTCCAGCAATATCAAGGCGGGGGACACCAGAAATGGGCTTCACACATTGTACCCATGTTGGGAATTGAACCCGGCTCTTCGGCATGACGAGCGAACGCTTAAACCACTAGACTACCCGACCGCCCCCAGAGAAAATTGAACTTTTAACTGAAATGGTGTGCTTGGTCTTGTGGGATGTGCTGTTTAGATGATGGAGATAACTGGTACAGTTGGTCAAAGGAAAAATCTGCTGAAACTTGTTCCACAGACAGAAATTTGTGCATTTGCTGATAGTTTCTCACAAATCAAAGTTATTGGCACAGTTAACCTTGTCCACGGAATATTTTAGAAATAACATGAAAAAAATGGCAATAACTGGTCAGTGAGCAGTACTCTTTCCTACAAGTTTGAAATGACTAAATGTGTAATTAAATTAGATAAGGTGCCTGTCATTTATTAAAGGGTCTTATTGGTCTTAGGACTGTATCATATTTATCTGACCATCCTCCATTTTATGTTCATTTTCTAATGTTGATGGTTGTTACAATTACAGGGTTTAGTTTTATAAAACACTTTGAAATGGAAAGTTTAGTGTGTATAGAACAATTGGTCAAATATTGCATGGCATGAGATAAATATGTTTAAACCTCAGAAGGCATATTCAGAATCAGAGTTGCAAATTTAACTGTTGTGTATTGCAACAATGTCTTGCAATATTACGTTCATTGTTGCATACTTGTGAATATTTTCCTTCTCATCATTAACAGAAAATAATTGGATGGCAATGCTCACAGCACATTTTGACAATTAGTTGTCATTGTCGACTACTTATGCAGGTGAGCTACAGTGCCTTGGTGTCACTGCCTGCCTCACACCTGTGTCCCATACTTCCATGTGGTGCCTGTTTCTATTGTTGATGAAGTACACCACATAGTGCCAATACACCATACCTGTATCTTGCCTAATCCAACATTCATGCTTCATGTCCAAGATTATTGCACTTATAAAGCGACATCCATGTACGTGTGTGTGTGTGTGGCTGTGTGTACTAGTTCGTACTTATGCTGATTTATGGTGCTACCCCACTGAGATACCATGCCCCAATTTAACATGAATACCCCACTCATACAGAGTATACTCACTCCAAGCCGACCAGTCCTTTAAGCCCCTCAATCCCGACTAGGCAGGGTAACAAAAAGTACCATCTGTTAATGTCTATTGGTATGATGCAGCCGGGGATTGAACCCCGAACCTTCCGCTCCCATGGAAGCAGTCCATTTATGCTTCATGTGAATCACATGCACCAATAGTAAATGTACACATTTTGTCATCTTGTCTAAAATGAATCTATTTTGCAGAAAAAACTGTTGTTTAATTATCTTAATAAGATGTAATAAAATGGAGCCCAGAGACTTTCTTCATTTTCAGCAGTAATCTAGACTTGCCAACTATTATAGACTTGCATGTGCTGGTTGGATATATTTGTTTCAGGGTCTGTATGACAGACTAACACTCGCCCTGAAAAGTTGATTTAAGAAACATATACATATTAAAAAAATGCTCCCACCTCAAATTTGAAAACCAGTGGAAAATTAATGATAATTTATTGTTTCCTCAATCTAATCATGTTACTGATCAGACAATTTCACTTTCCAAGGTGGTTAAACTATTTAACAGACATATACTACTCAACATTTTATAGGGATAATCAGATATGAAGAGAGAAAAATATCCCTATCAAAAGTGGAGTGGTATGTTTGAGACAATCATCTAGACATTCTAAGAATAACAGTGATAGGAAAGCTTGATGTTTTCCTGTTGAGAGTGTGATGACAATCAGCTGATAATCTATTGTTGAATATACCAACGTGACTTATAGTCCCCCACTGTGCTTTAGATGTAGGCTGGTTATTTACAGTGTAACACTTTGTTGTTTACTCTTACTATCTCCTCTGTCATATCAGTTCCGGTAAATTCTGTTCTGCGTAGATCATGACGTCCGCTTTAATAAATGCACTCGCTTGGTGTATTTGAGTTCAATATTGGCAGCCGTGACGTAGAGAAGTGTCACAAGTAATTGACCATAGCTTGAACATGTGTTTACCTTCATGATAACTGATTGACTGGCTTGTGTGTGTCAGTTAATCATCAAGACTGCAATTGAAATGAACACTACCCCCTGTTGGGGTGTGATATACGCTCGTATTGTACAGGTGCTGGGTCAGTTTAATAAGTGCATGATTAAAAGTCTACAAAGAAACTGAATGCACAGAACGTTTGAAAGTATTTTCATAATGAAAGAATGTCTGTTGAAAGGGTAGAGCCCCATATACATACGTCTAATATGTTGTAGGATTAATTTATGAACTTTTAATGTCAGTTCAATTTTGTCATTTCAATGTTTGACAAGCTAATGCAGTAGAAAGTGTATATCTATGATAGAGCATGTGAGATAAGAAATGTAGTGCTAAGAAGAGTGAGTAGGGTGGTAGCTTTTATTTTGCTAGGTCTGAGTTTGATTCCACACATAATGTGTGACTCATTGTTAGACTGCTCAGCATTTAGATATGGTGACGTAGCTACAAATAGAACAAATATGTATTATTATTTTGTATAGAAGCTCTCATTTTGTTGAATGGTGAATAAATAAATTGCAAGTGATTACATGGCATTTGATTGTAAAACAAGTGATTACATGGCATTTGATTGTAAAACCAAGCATATATTTTTTTCGTTTGTTTCCATAAACTGAATAAAAATAGGCCAAGCTTCGGACTACTGTTTCCTGATTGGCTGATAATAGAATGGGCGGGGCTTGTGTTCCATTATTGCTCTGATTGATGTCACTGATTAAGTACTGTTGTCTTCTTTTTTTGTGTTAAAGTGTTAATGATAAAATAAGCAGTCTGTGAAGTTAGTATTGTTGACATATATATTTATGAAAATTGACTTCAATACTGCAAATCTGGAAAGTTTTGCGAGCAGAAAAGTACTTTGAAAACTGTGAGTGGCGCACACTCGCAATAGTTTTATGACACAGATATTTTTGCAGACCAAAAACAAACATAAAAAGTAAGGAGATATATCTCTTTAACTTACTTCCACACATTGTCAAACCAGTCAGTGCATGATTAAACAAATAATTCCTCACATCGTGTGTTTTCTCCATTACACATTGTCTCTCTTGACTCTTGCCACATCTTGTCAAGCTGCTTACATAACACGGAGTAGTCCAGACATACGCCAGCCTGTCTAAACTGTTAGATAAACACTCTACTCCAAACCCTCATTGTCAACTACTGAACAACGCAGCCTTCTATAGTTTAAGAACCATTGACTGACACAAGCTGCTTCCTACTTAAAATGCCACGTGGAAAAGTCGCTTTGATCGCTGGTAATCATAACAGGGTGTTGCAAAACAGTTAAAGGCTATTGTCAGCCACTCGCAATAATGTCATGGCGCAAAACTTTCCAGATTGAAAGTATTTTTTGTATTATGTAGTTGTGTGCTCACCGTTTTTTACGTTTCTAAAAAGGCAAAAAATATTTAAATCAGTTCTTGATTATCAGATCAGGATAAGATTACTTTATTCAGCAAACTAATTTATCAAAGGCACCATGATAGCTTATAAAAATGATTCCTTCATCTTGAACGTTACAAAGCGATCGTAGCACTTAGACAATCGTAACTCACTTACTTTAACATAGACTTACGACAATCGTAGCGCTACGATCGCTTTGTGGAATGGGACCCTGGTCTGTACAAAATATTATGCACAAGACGTAACTGGTGGATTTTATTTTTTGAACATTGGTCAAATCAATTGTCTGAAGCTCAATTTGCTCCTATATTATTTAAAATAACTAGATTTTCTGTAGTCTCTGACTTACGGACTATCCCTGTATTGCTTAAATATTGCTGACTGCATTGTAAAACAACCACATACTTACACTTCATGTGAGTGAGATTGATAAAGTCATTGAATGATCACTCAAATACAGAATATTTCTTTTGCGAATTAGATCAAATGAACTCAGAAGTCAGTCTAAAATATCCTCTGCCAAGTAGTTTTGGAAAATACATTACATTCTTACATTGATACTTGTGATGTTTGTATCGTAAGTATGGTACTAAATTGATACTTATGATATCTTTAACATTATTATGGTACTAAATTGATAATTGTGATATCTTTAACATTAGTATGGTACTAAATTGATAATTGTGATATCTTTAACATTAGTATGGTACTAAATTGATACTTGTGATATCTTTAACATTAGTATGGTACTAAATTGATACTTGTGATATCTTTAACATTAGTATGGTACTAAATTGATACTTGTGATATCTTTAACATTAGTATGGTACAAAATTGATACTTGTGATATCTTTAACATTAGTATGGTACTAAATTGATACTTGTGATATCTTTAACATTAGTATGGTACAAAATTGATACTTGTGATATCTTTAACATTAGTATGGTACTAAATTGATAATTGTGATATCTTTAACATTAGCATGGTACTAAATTGATACTTGTGATATCTAGTACCATTAGTATGGTACTAAATTGATACTTGTGATATCTTTAACATTAGTTGGTACTAAATTGATAATTGTGATATCTTTAACATTAGTTGGTACTAAATTGATAATTGTGATATCTTAACATAAGTATGGTACAAAATTGATACATACTTTCAGGGATTTATCTAGGATTCCAAACTAAGTGCCCTTGTCAGGCAAATTTGGGGGAAAGTGTTATTATGTTCAAAGTGGGGATTTTTTTAGTTTATAGTTTATATTTTCAGAGGTATTTTAACATTCAGTATGAGAATTAAGATTATTATTCTTTTTCGGTTCTGTTAATAATCAGAGCTCCAGCTAAGCTTTTGGTGTTGTGGGTATTTTACCCCTGCATGTTAAAATCACTGGGTATCAGTAATTCTATCTGGGTATTCAAATTTCTCTCACCCACTAGTTTTTACACATGTGGGTATTTAAGTTAAATATTTAAAAACACTATTCAGCTAGTCCCTGCAAACTGGTGTTGTGTGGGTTCGAGAGCTTTATAGAACTCAAAAATACCAAGATACTTCCACAAGAAAATGTGATGGCAAATGATCATGATGTAACTGTCATCGTGGAGTTTGGCAAGGTTGACGAAATGCCCATTTATAATTTCAAAATAGGTTGCTGATTTGCTAATCGAATACGCAGGGTTACTTCACAATATTTTGATGACACGCACAAGTTTTATATTTGTAGCTTATCTGTAATGTTCGTTGCATATTTGATACGCTTGGATTTTATTTTATTGCGTATTTCTGCATTTCTGATGCGTATTTTACGCAGATACGCAGCTTATCTGGAGCTCTGTAATACTGGAATACCTCTTCCAAGCCATCATATTAGTTATAACTATATTTATATGAACTAGGAACTTTATAAATTTCATTTGGGAATTTTTACTGACAGACTTGGGGCTGAGTAGCAATTTAAACTTCTGTCGACAAGTGTTCGTATATTTAATATCAAAAGACAAAAAGATGATATTCTATTAATATCTTCCTAAGTCATTCTGCTAACCTTTTCAGTTCTTTTACAGTAATAACCAATGTCTTGAGTGTAAAAAGTACAACTAAAATCTGAACTTCATTGGCAGAGAGAATAGTGATGTCATTTCATTGTGAAGTCATGGTAACCGATGATGTCACAATGGTCTGCAAAGGGAAGTGATGCAGTTTCACCCAAACGATATGTCCTGTGAAGCCAGTTGTGGATGATAATAAATATTGTGTCCTATAAACATAAAAAATAAGAATGGACAGAAACAATTTGCACTGCAGGTTCCCAGTGATGCACATAAAGTTTGTGAGTTTGAATCTTTAAAAACAATTCAGTTTTAGTCTTGGCAGTATTCAGATAAATGTTTTTTGTTGTTTTAGTATTTGGTATTCTATTTCTGAGTGACAGATAAGACTAAGTGGACACCCAGAGTTATTGTAAGTCCCTAGCCCAAGTTATTAAATGAGTTTAAGAAGTTACTGGTATGCACACAAATGTTAATCTCTAAGTCCAGTTTTTTTCACTAAACTAGGCTTTGCTTCAAACAAGAACATCACATGCAGGCTTCATCCATATAACTATATTTCTAGGTTTAGTTGATACAGTTGTCTCCCTCGAGCTAAGAACCCCCATTCCCATGCATGGGACTTCAACAAGCATGAGGGGGCACGGGTGGCCCAGTCATCTAAGGCGCCGCGATTCACTGTGCAGAGTTGTGTCCCTTGGGCACGCCAGAAACCTATGATTGTGGGTTCGAATCCCGGTTCGCCCCGATTATGTTTCTAGGTTTGTCCGCACCATACCCGTGCTCGTAGGCTTCACCGAAGTGGTAAACGTTTGAGACCTGCATCAGTTCGGGTTTTCCTCCCACATTACGCTGACACGCCGTGATATAACTGCAATACTGTTAAAAGCGACATTGAACCCAACTCACTCACTCACTCACTCAACAAGCATGACTTACAGCATCCTGGTCTCAATAATAGAGACCGCCTCCGTGGTCTAGTGGTAGAGCGTCCGCCCGGAGAGCGGAAGGTTCAGGGTTCGATCCCCGGACGCGTCATACCAAAAGACGTTAAAAGATGGTACTTGTTGTTACCCTGTCTGGCGCTCGGCATTAAGGGGCTAAAACAAGGACCGGTCGGCTCGGAGTCAGTATACTGTGTCTGAGTGGGGTATTCATGTTAAACTGCGGCATGGTATCTCAGTGGGCTAGCACTATACATCGGCATCAGTCTGGACTAGTACAAGCAGCCACACAAACACACAAACACACACACGTACATGCACGTCGCTATATAAGAGCAATAGTCTTGGACGCGACGTTAAACCCAATTTCACCTCCCCTCAATAATAGAAACAAACAAGGACATTCCTTCTTCAGGAACAAGTCAATGGAATTTCAACAAATGCCCAGGTTACCTTAGTAGAGTCAGGGTTAATATCAGCCCATGCTCAGTAAATGTCTATCCCACATTCTACAATAACAGCTCTTAACTCCCAGGAGTGGCCATTGGTCAGTATCCTTGTGTAGCCTCTTGTTGTCTGTTCTAAGTCCCTCCCTTGTAAGTATTAAGCAAATCAGAGTCATAAGATAAAGGGCCTATCAAGAAATCAACTAGCCACTCCAGATCTGGGAGTGTTTGAACGCAATACAGCCAGGGATTATTTGATTGGCTTAATTTACAACCTGTATAAAAAGAAAGTTTCGTAATTTGGTTCAGAGTGTAAAAGTCACTGCTGAAGGATCCAGGAAGGGACAGGTTTCAAATTTATTCACAGACACAGGAGCAAAAAGTATTTACTGAGAGACTTAACTGTTGACAAGAGGATATGTTTTTGACAATATCAGAAAAGGTTTAGAGATTTATGCTCCATTTGGGCAGTGGATTAATCAAGAAAAGCTGCAGAAATAAGGAGTGTAAAAAATTGGTTTGAAAAAAAATCAAATTTGGTTTATTTATTGGAACTGAACCACACAAGTCATCATATGAGTGAAGTTAGCAGACTCAAAGAGGTCTTTTTAACTCTGAGAGATATGAGGATATTAACTGAATTTCTGCCCATTTCTTCATGAAGTACATACCAAGCAATCACCACTCCTGCAGTTGAGGACTACCGTAACACTTGAAATATTAATCCACGAGACACTGAAGCAGTCACCAAGAAGCTCAAGATAATGTCAGACGCCACACAGAATACATTGTCCAGTATCCTCAAGTGTTTAGCAGTGTTCATGATTTTATTGCAGTTGATCAACGGTTGCCCGGCAACCTGTTCTTGTAACACAACATCCAAGCTTGTTTATTGCCAAGACAACACGATGGTCGGCATCCCGTCTGCGATACCCTCGGATACCAAATATCTGTCTGTGCTGGGAACGCCTAGTTCAGGATTGTCAAGCGTCTCCCAACTTCAACGGAGTCATTTCTCAAACATGAAAAACCTTCTAGAACTCTACATTACATATTCAGATATCAGCACCATTGATGAAGACACCTTTCAGGATTTGTCATCAATAAGACAAATAACTTTACCTAATAACAAGATTAAAACAATTCATAAAGGGTTGTTTCAGAATTTGCCAGCCCTGGCTTACATCGACTTGTCTGGGAACTGGGACTGTGTTGTAGAGGTGGGAGGCTTGTCTGGTCTCCCATCACTACAGTATCTCTATGTTGGGAATATGAATCTGGGATCTTTGGATCCGGGCACATTTCAACGACTTCCTTCATTGAAAGGTTTGTACATGCCAGGTAATAAACTCACTGATATTGATAAAGACATCCTTTTGCCTTTGACTGGCTTGGAGGTGTTGAATATCATGGAAAATGACATTGTATCTTTGTCTCAAGATCTGGAACCCCTATTTTCAAATCTTAAAAGTTCGTTCATTTCGGACAACCCGTGGCAGTGCACCTGTGAGAGCAAGTGGATGAAAAGCCTGTCCAATGTGGCATCAGCACAGGTGGATTCCATAGTGATCTGCCTTGGACCTGATAGATTCAAGTACCAGAATCTCAACACCATCCCTGATTCTGAACTTCAATGTACACCACCCAACATAACATGTGGTGGTCCTTTCACTGTCAACGTTGGTGAGTCTTTGAAAATAGAATGCCAAGTGGAAGGAGACCCTGTACCCACTATAATCTTCACAAACCCTGCTCAAGTGAATATCGCTGAAGACACGCCGGTACTTGGGTATGAGTTGAGAGACAACTTTACAATTGTCATTCATGCTGCAGTGGAGGTGGAAGATGGGAACTGGACTGTTTCAGCAACCAACAAAGAAGGAGTGGATATGGAAACTGTACATGTAACTGTCATCCCACCAACTACAACTACAACAACTACAACTACAGCAGCCACAACAACTACTGCTACAACAGGTACAACAACTACCTCAGCCACAACAACTACTACTACAGCAGCCACAACAACTACAACTACAGCAGCCACAACAACTACTACTACAGCAGGTACAACAACTACAGCAGCCACAACAACTACTACTACAGCAGGTACAACAACTACAACAGCAGGCACAACAACTACGTCTACTACGACTCATGATAGTGGCATTAGTGTAAATCACGTTCAAGCAGCTACTGTAGACAACACTGGACTCATCATCGGAGCTGTTGCTGCAGCCATTACTATCATTGCTGCCGTTACTATCTTCTCATGTGCCATGCACAAAAAATACCTTAAAAACAGAGTGGAACCTTTTGAAGAGGATGAAGAAGATTTGTTTGGTGTTACTGTTCATCGAATTGAAGGACATACAGCGCCCACCTCCACAGCATGGATCTAATACATCTCCTCGGTAGGGATTCCGGGGCTTGAACATCTCATGGGGCAGCACATGGCCATGCTCATTCCATGAGCTGACTTACATGGGGACCAGTGATAACCATGTGACAACCCTGTGTCTTACATACCCTGGAATGGATAGGTGTTCATGCCATCAACCACTGGTTTGCCTTTCCAAGACTCTGTTAGATCCATTGACAGCTGATGTGTCATGAAGATGGCATCACAGAACATGACTACATAACAATTCAGACTTTCAGATTGACAATTGTTGGAAGTTTTTCTAATAGATTTTATGAGATTGTGTGATATCAGCCTTGTTTAAATGCTTGTGGAGTAAGACTGTTTGGAACATGCGTTACTTATTCTGATTTACTCAAACACTTGTTTATGGCTGTGATATTCTATGTGTAATATTCCTAATGTGTTGTTGTGTGTGCATGGTTTAACCATTTTGTGATATCCCAAAAGCTAATTGATATTATATATCTGTGATAAGACAAGGTAAGTCTGTTTTACTTACATACTGCAGTAGACAATGTCAAGTTTATATATGATCCATTTGTTCAAATGACATCGCCTCATATTTCTAACATTTATATTACACAAAAGAAGTTGAAGAACACCCGATTCTTTCTTATTACTATAGTTAATCTGTCATACCAACTTCTTTTGAGTTGTATATAATGCCTACATGACTGTTGTCAAAGTCTGCAAAGATTCATCCCTTCAGTGATGTTTAAGCAACTGCTTTATGAAATATTATATGGGCAAAGAAGTCAGACCTGATAAGCACTTAATTTTGTTTCATTTTTGCTGATTGCAAAGTTACAAGTTCAACAAAATAATTGTGTATACAATCTTTTAACTGCATAACTGACAAGACCAGGTGAACCAAATCGGAACACAGGACAACATTTTCATCTTTTTATTTAATTTTTGTCTCACCACAAACCATAAACCAATAAAAAAGAGTCTGGTCTTACTCGTCCCGGATCCACTGATTATGTTTTTTAATCCCAGATTCACTCTGATTATGATCCTTGGTTTGCCAGCTGTTGAAAGTGGTGGTAAACCGAACTCACTCACTCACTCACCCTTTGGTTTTACCAAGTGTGTAAACATGTCATCCTGTATACTTTGATCACTTCTTCCCATATTAAGCTGATGTAACTCAAGTTCTTTTCAGGGTGACATTAAACAAGGGTGCAACTAGGTTAATTTTAAGCGCAAGCAAAAGCAAATTTACTGTGCCTGAGCTCGCAAATATTTGAAAAATTAGATGCTCTTAAACGCTATTTCCTGGTTTTGGAGACTGTTTATGTTAGATTTTATTTGTAACAAATATTGATGACACTCACTCACCCACTGCTCATTGGTTAAGAACCGTTCTGAAGTGTCATTGATGTTCTTCATTAAAAGATGCCGAGAATACATATGTGCAATTTCTTCCTTATATTCTCAACATGAGTGTCATAATGTTAACATTGTTTCCCCAAAGCTTTGCCTGTGTCAGTCCCTGTGATGTTTTCTGTCTAGTTCTATATTCAGTACTCAAACAGGGAGGAAAATATGTTTATTATTTCAGCTTTTTGTATAATACCAGATAAAGGATCTATTCACTAACAGACCAGCTTCATGTGTTCCACTTGAACAATTCTGCAAAACATGAAACTTTGTAATTGTTTGGGGTTAGTAAGATAACTTGTAAGTGTTTGAAATTTAAGGGAGGTCTGGAGTGGTTGAGGTCTTCTCTAATGCTATCTAAATGTTTGAACATGCGAAACCTTTCACTTTTAACATTAAGGTTACGACAAGGAGTTTCATGCTTCAACTCATCCTCATCCCTGAGTTTGTTGGTACAGAATATTAGTTACATAGCCCTTGGCTGTATGAGACCCGCAGTAGTGCTATCCCACATTGTAAAAGGTTTTCTTCAAGCAAGGTGAAAGTATATGTTTTTGGATATATACATGTATGTTCGTATTCTGTCCAGTTCTGAAAAACCTGATTCAGTTTCATGAGTAGCAGATTTGAATATTTGAAAACAGATACAATTTTCAAATATTACCTCGATGCATAGAAATCATATTCAAGAAAAAGATATTGAAACGATAAAGTGTTCAAAATAAGTTTTGGTCAGTGAAATTTGCTGGTATGGTATTCATCTAGGGACCTGATAATCTTTACATTGTAATTCGTAGCAGTATCACTCAGGGGACACATAGAACCCCATGTTCCCCAAGTGATATTGCTACAAGAAATTTATGTTACCGACATGTTTTTATATGACATTGTCAAAGAATTAAAATGGATTCAAACTTGATAATGAGTCATGACATGGACCCCTAGTCTCAAACACTGTCATAGAAGATATTCAGTTCCCTTGCAGTATTAATATATGGGAACTATGTCTTAGGAAAATATCTATTTATTATTGTAACTTATTTAGATTTATTTCATGTGAAAATGCTTTTCATTATATAAAATAGACTTTGGAATAAATTCTTTCTATATTTTTCAATATGATATTCATGAAATTGGAGAACAAAACGTTGTCCACCAAACTGTCATCCTACTCAAGTCAACAATATATACTTGAATGAATTGTAAATTATAGATGTCTTCCATTGCTTTTATACATGTATATACAGTACTTCATATTCATTGAAATGTCAATAAAATAACTGAACCTGGCCCAAGTGTTGTCATAAATATGTTGCAAGAATTCAGTGTAGGGGGATGGGTTCTCAAGAGCCCAGATAAGGTATTTGATTCTCTCTCGAGACCAAGTTCATCTGAAATAACCATACTGGTATATTTTTATTGATTCAATATTCTCTATCCTTTATCTGCCAATGTCAAAATAACTTTTATCATATACCCTCTCATCCCATGTTCAGCCAACTCTTGTATACGGCACCAGTTCTTCTTCATCTGAAGCTTTACGTAGAGTTATAGTAACAGTAAAGATTAACAGGTAGTCTGAGACAATCCTGGAGGGGTCAGTGGCAGGGTAACGCCTCTCTGCTTATCCTGCACAAACACAGGCTCTGTGTAGTCCATGGATGTTACATAACAGTCTGAGATTTTAGTCCAGCGCCTGACTGTCCCACTACCTTGTGGATAAGACATTCTCCTGTAGTCGACCATCAGACATGGAACTGCCCTCATTCAGGCTGAAATTTGTGTGTGTTTGAATAGTGCCAAATATTCTCATGAACAGACTCGGAAACTGAGCATGTATCGCCTTATCAATAATATCAAGTGATATGCTTGACAGCGAAAACAAGATAAGGGTATATGACGATATATCTGGAGGATTGTAGAGCTGGATATATCTGGAATTTGTTTATTTGTCATGTTGAAGAAATATTAGTTCTTAGCTTAAAAGTTGAAGTGTAAATTTATAATCCCCAAATTAAGTCTACACAAATTCACAAACATGTTACAAATTTTTGTAGATGATGTCGCAAGAATAGAGGTTTCTACTGTTGATTCAACTTATGTGGTTTGATGTTTGGTTTGTTTGTTTGTTGTTTAACCCCACACAGCAATATTCCAACGAGCCTGCCCACCCAATCCTGTTAGTCGCCTTTGATGGCAAGCATGGGTTGCTGAAGACCTATTCTACCCTAGATCTTCACGGGTATTATGTGGTTTGACTTTATCCTGCGAGTAGATTAGGGAAATTGGGCACCTGAAAATTTAAATATTCATGATGAGGACATGTATCATGGCCTAAGATAGGCAAAACATCAAGCATGGTGCTATACAACTCTTGGTCCTGTCAGCCTAACGGGAAACTTGATGTTTCCTTTTTCAAATTTATAGGCATATCCATCTGAAACCTAACAATCACAATACCTGAAATTCCGTTTTGATGCTGACAAGAGTTCTGTCTCAAGTCAATTCTCTTGCTGAAACTTTGAATACACAAGGTGCCATGGTGCTGCGTATTTTTGCTTCTAGTAGGATTATGGCATTGTATATAGGATTTGGGCAAATTAACTTAAAATTAATTGGCATTATTTATAGGATTAAGACAAATTAACTTACGAATTACTTGGCCTTATATAGAGGATTTAGACAAATTAACTTACAAATTAACTTAAATGAATGAAAACACTTGTGAAATTTTCTTCTGCAGAATACCGATATAATATCGCTTAATTGTGACAGTGTTGTCCTGAAAAATATTTATCAAAGACAATTGTTTTCTTCTTATTTATGTTTTTTATGTTGATCGGTTTTGTAAACCAACAAATAAAATATAAATGGCTTCACAGATCTTACCTGTGTTGCTTCATGAATCAATAAAGATGCCTACTGTGGATATTGTGGACAGAATAAGCCCCATCACCTCATGTTTGTCATATCAGATAATCAAGGTCACATTCCTCAAAGCACCAGACCGCCTCCGTGGTCTAGTGGTAGAGCGTCCACCCGGAGAACGGAAGGTCCGGGGTTCGATCCCCGACCGCGTCATACCAAAAGACGTTAAAAGATGGTACTTGTTGTTACCCTGTCTGGCGCTCGGCATTAAGGGGCTAAAACAAGGACTGGTCGGCTCGGAGTCAGTATACTGTGTCTGAGTGGGGTATTCATGTTAAACTGCGGCATGGTATCTTAGTGAGCTAGTGCTATAAATCGGCATCAGTCTGGACTAGTACAAGCAGCCACACAAACACACACACATGCACGTCGCTATATAAGTGCAATAATCTTGGACGCGTTGTTAAACCCCATTTCACCTCACCTCACCTCAAAGCACCAAGACGATCATAGCTCCTTCCAATACTTTAACATGGGTTATGATAGTCTTAGCGGTAAGATCACTTTAAGGAACGGAACCTGAGGTGCTTACTGGCTAATTGTGTATCATTGTAAATGTTCCCTCTGGGGACCCCTGCTTGCAATAGGTTCCCAGCAATCAATCCTTGGCATAAAAGTTGATTAAATAGATGAGTTGACTTGGTTGTTTGCGACACCCTACCCTAAATCATCAGAAGCTAGTCATAAGTCCAGTACATGTGGGGATAGTATTAGTGGTGTGATACGGCAATACAGTATTGCCCCCCGAAACAAGGCCCGCGTACAAGACATCAATTTACAACCCCTTTACTACATTTGATACATTACATTACATGTTTTATTGGTGTAAAAACATGTGAATAGCAGAATCTATTCAGAAACTAATTACGCAGATTCTTTAGTATTTCCTGCTGGGCTATTAATAGCTACAAATAGTATAACATTCATGTTCTCTTTAGACTGTTTGTTCTGCCATGCTAGTTCCCATCTTTGAACTCTGAAATTTAATAACAAATGACATCAAACAATAAATAACTACCGGTAAACATTATATTTTCGATCACTGGATAGTCTGGTTCAGATTTGAGCATTTACAGGCAGCAGTCATGTAGCTGGAAAAATTCCTAAGAACTTAAAAATGTCATCTTTGTTTCTTTGCAATATCAATATCATATTTAGTATACTTCAGTTTTTTCAATACCTTTTGAATTGCAAATTATGTGATATGAAACAGATGTTGCTGTATATTTTTGATTAGATACTAACCTTGTAACAAAAGTTGATAAATGTTGACACTTACGCTTCTAATTTTGGCAGTAATTCTACAAGCCCAGTTTATGAATCTGCTCTGTCAATTTTTGATTGATAATATGTGCCATTTAATATACAGTCTAAATATGGTAAGGAAGTCGACCCCATGCCTTTGAGTAATAGCATCAATCATCCTGACACAAGATAATCAACAGATAAACTGTCTTTTGATAGACGCCAACTGAGTATTGGTATAACTTACACCCTTTGATAAATGTCACTGACCTTTTAGAATTATTTTCAATAAATATTGACAAGAACTGACATAAAAAGGGAAAGTGTTGAAGATTTATTTTGCATCAAAGAGAAATGTGACAGGTTAGTGTCTGATTGCATGGCAGAGAATGTACTTCTGGTGAAGATCCGAATGGTGTCTGTCACTTGTGTGTTACTCAATAGTAAGGGTGTGCGGTATTACCGGTACCTGGTATGTTGCAGTGCAAATCTTCAGCAATACGTATTGCGATATGTTTGTAAATGTAGCAATAAATTGGGGCAAATATTAATAAGTATATTTATGTGTTACTAATCGATATGGAGATGAAAATAGTATCTTTCTGATACAACTTGCTTCTGACGATCTTTTTATCAATTAGCGACTATCAAGTTCCTCACAGCAATATCTCTCTATACCAAGAGTGTAACAAAAGTGTCACGCGCTGGGAAGGAGCTTGATGGTATCTGACATTATACAGGGTATAATTCTGATTAACTCATGAAAATGTAAATTGGCAATATAATGCAATACGTATCGCAATACAGGTTAAAGTATGGCTATATATTGCAATACAAAATCCAGGTCAATACACAGCCCTACTCAATATTCGGTATCAGAGGACATGAAGTTTTACCTAAGGGAACTATTTTGTTTGGACAAAAAAGGTTCAATTTCAGGTTGAAAACCCCATATTTGAATGACATTGGTCATTGGTGATAAAAGGAGCTTTAGTTCACAGAAAATTGATACATATATTATAAAAGCCATACTTTGACACGTTAAAAGTTATATTTGTTGTCGTTTGACTATTACATGTCCACATAAAGTTTTCAAGATCGTGAGCACGGGCGCCTGGATTGTGACTGGTCAAATTGTTCAATCGTAAGAAATATCCGGCTATAGTGATTAATTGGCAATAATTTTGGCAATAATCCTAAAAGTATGGAGTTTGCTTGTGCCAGTATAAACATTATTTTTCAAATAAAGTTCCTGCCAGCTTATTAGATATTTTTCCATAAGGACATCTTGTATTTTGCTGGAAATAGCTTAGTATTTA
This sequence comes from Haliotis cracherodii, assembly GCF_022045235.1. Classification (NCBI taxonomy): domain Eukaryota; kingdom Metazoa; phylum Mollusca; class Gastropoda; order Lepetellida; family Haliotidae; genus Haliotis; species Haliotis cracherodii. The sequence continues at coordinate 25,031,915 of NW_027266341.1, read as the reverse complement.
TTACAAATGTTATATTTGGGATAACACTTTCTTTATAAAGTACAGATTTCAGGGTTGAGTCCCGTTTGTGATTCGAACCCACACTGCCAGAGTGAGGCACCTAATCGCCAGCACACAAAGTCAGTGATTTAACCCACTCAGCCACTGAGGTTTCCACAGAAAATGAAAGTCCAACAACTGGTCATCTTCCCAAGGCAAGAGAGTTAACTGACTATAAAAGTCCAGTTTCCACCCTTGCCGAACTAGGCTTGAATTACTGGGCTCAATCGTAGCACCACAAGTGGCTATTACCAGTTTTGTCCCTTCTAAGCCCCTCCTATGGACCAATCAGATTCCACTTCTCGTATCACTTGCATTTGCTTCACACAAAATGGTGGCGCCCTGTCAAAACGATCTGATCGATAATCAAGATCTATAGTGTGATAAAACGGGTCTTACATCGCGAAATGCATCAAATCACGTGAGTACCTTGATTAAAAACATGAAAAGATTTGGAAAATATCTGCTGACAACGAGTTGGCGGTGCACATGCTTTGCAAATCCTGCAATCGACCGAAATCTGCACGACAGTTTACGAACTAGATTTTGATTTCGTTGCGTGAATTGATTGGACTATCCATAGACTCGTTAGTACAGCCAAAAAGTAACTCCATAATACCAGCCTAGTTCGGCAAGGGTGGAAACTGGACTTTTATAGTCAGTTAACTCTCTTGCCTCGGGAAGATGACAACTGGTAGTCTAGATCACATACTTTGTGTACCCTCTGACAAGTGTAAATTGGCACGGCTCCCACGGCTTCGTATTTAAACCAGTGGTGATGTTGAATATATGCTGTATGTTTAGGTCAGCAGATTTTGCTGAAAAATGTGAGTTCCAATTCTTGTGATTAACATATGATTCAGGTATATCAGGGATCTGATAATGTTCAATAACCATCAAATAGCCAATTCCCTTCCACTCATTTACCCACTTGAATTTGAAATAAAGAAGAGCAAAGGAGACCATTGAGACTGCCTCATCTGTTTCATATTGCATAAAGATTCAGAGTGACAGAACACTCTCCACCAGACTGTATGACAATAGGGCTTCAACTTCAACTTTCCCCTTATGTCAAGCACTATTCTTGCATGTCCAGCCTTGGATGTTTTACAGGTTCACAACTTTTGAGTTACAATCAAGGATGCTCTTTTCACCAAGATTTCCAAGATTGTCATATGACTCTTGCTGTTGCTTGATCATGGTAATAACATTCAAGGCCTCAGTAAAGTTTGTCAGAACATTCTATGGTTGACATGTGGAGAACATTTTCAAATTTGATGCATCCGTGATGAAAATTCTGCCCGATGCAATTCTCTATTTTGACTTGTACCATATGTACCCATGTTTTTTTAGGGTGAATGATTGACTTGCCATTGCATGGTTTTGTGATTGGTGCCACCGGTGGGGCAGGAGATATTCTCATCTCACCTGGTATCGACCCTGTTTATTAGTGATTTATAAACACTGTATGATACTCATGATATAAGTAGGAATTGTACAATCAACTGCTTTTGGTAGCATTTCTTACATTTCTTACAATTAGTTTTCTCCCATTGTATTGTTTCACAGGGCCCCCCTTTCACCTCACCTCACCTCACCTCACCTCACTTTACCTCACCATCCTATATAAAAAGGTTGGCCTCACATACATAATCCCTATATCCAATACTATGGGTGCAATAAACTGAATTTTAGTCATTAGTAAATATATCCCACTGTCAAAATTCATCATTAATCAAAGAAATCTTATCACTATAACACACCTACTCTTTCCGTAGACATGTTAAGCTCTGCTACATGGGAACATTTATCAAATTGCCAAATACAGCATAATATCCACATAATCTGTACCCATTGAACAACAAGTACTCTTTTACATGTTGACAATGCTGGAAGCTTTGAGCCTGTGCCCTTCTACTTCAGCAGGTAGATTCAGACACTGTCTCTAGTTCGAACTTAGTATGTAGGCGTTGGGCTTATCAGATCTTTAATAGATTCTGTTAAGATTTTCCCTACCTCTGGATATAAATGATAGGGTAAGATAAAAGGAACCAAGCCTTTTACTTTGGTCACTTGACTGGATAACTTCATATGAGTTCCCAGCATTGCTCTTGAACAAGTCATAGTTGTGCTTGATGAAAGAAAAAGTGAACTTCTTGACTGAAATTGTGGAACACATACTTTGTGAATTTGCCATAGAGTGGTATATATGATATATGTGTTGGTTTGCCCTTGTGTTGATACCTCAGGCTTCCCAACTGGTGAAGTAATTGGATTTTTTTCAGTTGAAATTGTGTATTAACTGGTTCAGTTGCTCTTTCTGGAGTCTACTAACATCTTTAAAAACTTTTACTGCTTTACCAAACATTTGAAGAATTTGTGTTCAACTGGAATACATTTTTCAGGATGAAAAATTATTTGAAAAAAATATTATTCATCATGGCTCTTAAGTGTTTTGTTTGAATTTTTGAAAGTGGAACAAGTTCATCAAGGTCATTTCCAGAGAGTGACACTGAATTCAAAATGATGGGAAAGGCTGTATGTTTGATCCTCTTTATCTCTGTCTTCGTTGGTGTTGCATCTGATAGTGGCAGCTGCCCCATGGAATGCAACTGTAACACAATGACTATGATAGTGACCTGTGAGGACACTGACTTGGTGACCATTCCTAATGGTCTGCCATCAGACATGAAAACACTGGCCATTTCTGGAACAACGTCAGCGCGATTTGACAAACTGACCCACCTGAAACGCCAAGATGTGAAAAATGCCAAAGATTATCACACAATCATTATCACAAACACAGCCCTTACGACCATTGATGCTGACGCTTTTCAGGATTTGCAGGAATTGAGATTGCTGAGTTTGAAAGATAATAAAATATCACAACTTCACCTCGGAACCTTTGACAACCTGCCCAATCTGGACTCTTTGGATCTTAGTGGAAATGAATACTGTAAAGTTGAAGCAGGAACATTTGCAAATATTCCATCCTTGCATTTCCTCTACCTTGGAGACATGAAGCTTGGTCATATTGATCTGAAAAACTTCCAGCGTGACACTTCTCTTCACGTGCTGGACCTTCATGGAAACGACCTGAGAAAGCTCCACAAGGACCTCCTTACCCCTCTCACCAGCTTAGAAACACTCGATCTGAGTAACAACAAGTTAAAGATCCTCCCAATAGATTACCAGTCATTCTTGTCAAGTCTTGACCATCTGGATTTGTCAGACAATCCCTGGCAATGCAACTGTGCTTTGGACTGGATGAGGAATCTTCCACAAGTCTCCACAGCCCAAATAGGGTCCCACACAGCGGTAGAATGCTATGGACCAGATCGACTCAAGTTCCAGAACCTTATTGACATCCCTTCACCTGATTTGCTATGTATACCTCCAAAAATCACCTGCAATGGACCGTTCACTGTTCAGACTGGGGACACAATCACCATCAAGTGTCAGACATCGGGAGATCCAGAACCATATACCATCTGGGTTGTCCCAGACTCTACTACGTTGGATGAGGATCACAAGAAGACTGGATACGGAGTCGAGGGAAGTGTCCTGACCGTACAGTCAGCTTCCAGTTCTGATGGAGGTAACTGGACTGTGATGGCCATCAATGTTGGAGGGTCTGTCAACACCACAGTTGTCGTAGAGGTGGAGGAGCCAGACGATGTTGAAGTAGCTGCTGCTGATAGTGACATCATGCCCATCATTATAGGTAGGAAATACACATACACGAAATGTTAGGACCTTTTTCAGAGACCAAGAGAATTGTGTGTTTTTTTCTATTTGGTGTTTAGCTTATTTTTTTCGCTCTTTTCACTGTCATCCCAGTCTAAAATAAGGCTATTACAATTTTTAATCAAGACCAGACCAATTTTCTTTCTTGATTAAAATATTTTCCAAACTAAACTGCCAAGGTTTATGAGCACCCAAATAGTTTTAAGTGTTTATATGAGTTTCTGTACAGGTGGCACCCACCACTCACAATTTTCATAAAGAAATTACCGTATTCTACGTAATAAGCGCCCACAGCGATATTTGCTAATATATTAGCCAGTGAACGATCCCAATTAGCACTTCTTCCAATAGTCAATGTACACAAGACTTATTTATTCGTGTATAATACAGTCTCGTGTGTTAAATGCACTCCATATCATGGGTAATTCAATTCTGGAAAAATGTGTCTGTCGTGTCTAATACGCACAGACTTTTCTTTTGTATCATTTCGAGCTGTCAGCTTAAACCACGAAATTAACGATCTTTTAACTATTTCTTTCACCAAAATTTTATTCTAATAAGAGCCCCCTATTTCTAATTTTGAGAGCACCCTAGGCCCTTATTATGTCGAATATGGTAAGTGCTAGTGAGTAAGGCAGTGTAGAAACTGTGTGTCAGATGACATAGGAATGTCATACTCAGTAGATTGCTCTGTATATCTACTGTAAAACTTTCTGGAATGACTAAACCAGGTTCTGATGGTGAAACATTAACTGAAAGGCTTTATGAGCTGTAGGCAACATGTGTCTGTCTGTAATAAAGCTGGAGCTGATGGATGTTTGCTCGACAATTGGGAAACTGAAATCATCCCTCATGTCGCACATCTTGGTACAGAGGCTGCCATAATTTTGAATTTCTTCAGACAGATCCAGCTGAAACACAGAATATGGTTTCTCTGTTGTTTCTTTGATTTCTTTGATTGATAGGTGTGGTTAAGATTCTCAATAATCTTGGCATAGTTGAAAATATATACTGTCAACGCCACAAAAAAAACAGTCTTGATTATCAGATTCCATTGGGCATAAAAGTCTGAACGTCGGAGAAAATTATGTGAATTCATCTCTAAAAATCACTGAGAGAAATTGGGTGTAAAACCATATGTAAAACTCTTTGATTCTCTCATTGAAATTATTGTAAATGACGACACAAATTGTGTCTAGTTATTTAACTATGTCGTTACTCATGAGTTAAATGATATAAACACGACTTCTAACATGAACATGGTTGGCATTTGAAATTAACTAACTTTTGCTTATCAAGGGACAAGATTGGTCTGACATTTAAACATTTGGTCAAATTAAGACTGATTATCGTATTTGACGTAATAAGCGCCTGGGGCGCTTTCAAAATTAGAAGTAGGGGGCTCTTATTAGAATATTATTTTGGTGGATAAAAAACAGAGTTGAAAGGTAAATTTTGTGGTTTACGCAGAAAGCCTGAAATGTTTATATACGACATATATTTTTCCAGAATTTAATTGCCCATAATTAAGGGTGCATATAACACATGAGTGCGTATTATATGCGAACAAATAATTCTTGTGTACATTGATCAGTCGGAAGGGGTGCTAATTGGGATTGTTCACTAGCCAATATATTAGCAAATATTGCCATGGGCGCTTATTAGAGCGGGGCGCTTATTACGTCGAACACGATAATAACAGTACATTCCTCTACAGTTAATGTCATTTTATGAAGTATAGACATGACAATGTTCTGTAGTCAGTTCAACTAAGTCCTTTCACTATTCAGAAAGACCCGTAAAGATCCGGGGTAGAATAGGTCTTCACCAACCCATGCTTGCCGTAAAAGGCAATTATGCTTGTTGTAAGAGGCGACTGATGGGATCGGGTGGTCAGGCTTGCTGACTTGGTTGATGCATGTCATCGTATCCCAATTGCATGGATCAATGCTCATAATGTCAATCACTGGATTGTCTGGTCCAAACTTGATTATTTCCGTCATATAGCTGGAATGTTGCTGAGTGCAGCAGTAGGCAACAAACAAACAAAACACTGTTCAGGAGGTTATCAAATAATGAGCATGTCCTTGAAGTATCCCACAATCCCTTCCTTTGTCCAGGAGCTTCTGTGGGCGGTGTCCTGCTGTTGGCAGGAGTGGGGCTCCTTCTCTACATCCGACACAGGAAGAAGAAAGATGAAGTTAAGCCCTTCAGGAACGATGACGACAGTGACAATGAACATCACATCAAGACCAAAAAATCAAGCAATGTTCCCCCTCATGCTACGAGGCTAAGATAACGTGATAACCATGTTGGATATAGTTTCATCTTTCCACAAATACACTTCCTTCTTCAAAATTCCATTTGATTAGTCCTGAAGGCTGTTACATATTGCTGCAGAATGTTTTTTATTTTATTTGACTATTGCTGTGCACGTAGTTGTCTGTCACACTTTGTTTTGTGTCTCATTGAATGTAATTCTTTTGTAAACCTTTCATTTTTGGAAGAAATGGTTCATAAAAACAGCTGAGAGCAGATACAACTTAAAAAAATGTTTCCACTTTCAATAATTAATTTTTATGCAACATGCCGGTGTTTTTGTGTTTATTTATTTATTTATTTTTAAATATTTCTTTCCTTTGTGTTAAATCTACTCTGTCATATGGTACCAGTATATTATGTCAGACCAGGTAAACATGGTTTGGTTTTCATTTAACTGTTGCTGAAAAAATATGAACAAATTCCCTTATTTTTTGGCACATATTTTTATATTCCATAAATAGGTTGACCAATTGTTTAAATAATAATTGGCACTCGGAAATGTGAGACGATTCTTCTCAACTTATCAAGTTTCAAATTAGTACCTGTGTTTACCATATTTACAGTTCATTTAACTGTATCTTTTATCATCCTGACAAACCTGTGACTCTAATGGCTACTGTTTTTAGTGTTTGGTTCTCAGTGTTAATATTGACAAGTTTATGTCGTAAAGGCCAGATGGCCTATGGTCATGATGGTACAGCTTGTTCATTACATGAATGTTGTCCTCAGAAAATTGACAACTTCATGCAGTATGATCACAGATGAAACAGGTAGATTTAATGATGACCCCATAAGGTGTTGGTATATTTCTTCATTTGAAAAACTGTAAACTTGGGTCTGCAATGGCGTGTTAACGTTGATATTGTATTTTAAATATATGAAAAGTGCAACGATACCTGTGCAGTAAATCTTTCTCGTTAAATTATTCTAATACATGTTTTTCAATATCTGATAATGACTAATAACTAACATAAGTACTTAGAATAGATGATTTTGAAATTTATTATGCATTTTGAGATTGAGTATTTATTCAAAGTTGACCGAAACATGTCTAAAACATTTTAACATATCTTGTGCTATTAATATTTAATACAGTCAAGTCTCCTTAATCCGACAATCGGCTTTATCCGACACTAATGATGGGAACCGATTTAATCAGTGCTATTTAGACCCGTTAATCCGACAGTCTCACACTCCGACTAAGACACACCTAATTTGCAATGAATTACCGAAATCACTCATTAATCAGTCTCGTTAATACGACACAGTGATCAGCGTACTCCGTGGTCATCTGCCCGCGTGTACACAGCCTGTGTTTTGATGCGAGACAAATTGGCTGGTAGCTGCATATTACAACGGCTGCAGAGATAAACTTGCTAAACAATAAACAATTAATGCTTTAATAAAGAAAACAGGATTAATCGCATGCTTAGATTACCTCAATCTCATTAAAACCAGATACAAGTTCTCGCTATCGGCAAGGACATTCCATTACAGGTCACATCAGAACAACCTTTCGCGAACTATGACCTACCAATAAAATGTCTAACAGGAAGTCAAGGTTAGCCACTTTGAAAGCCACTTAGAAAGCTTTCTGAAGCTTTGTGATACCAGTTTCAAAGTTGCAACTTCCATTCCAGACTATGCTTTTTAAAGTATTTTGAATAAGTCATACAGTCAGTAACAGTTGTTTTGTGTTAAACTTTAGAGGTTGCATGGTTAGAAAACATATTCCGCTAACTATGTAACATAACAATATGAATATTTATTTTATATTTTTTTATTACGTGTTTGAATCGTTATCTATCGTGTACTTGTCCGATTTTCGATCACGAACGTTGATACTACTTTTTTTCGTTTATCCGACATACTCATTAATCCGACATAATCATATGCAACCATCGATGTTGGATTAACGGGACTTGCCTGTATGTTATTATATTAGATATGAAAGATGTTACCACACTTTTGAGAATTTGAGACTATCATTATAACTGACTCCCTGATCACTGTTTATGTCAATCCCTGTAGAAATGGTTACATAAAATATTGAAAAAGTTAGAATTGGTTGAAGAAAGCAAAATGTAGGGATAAAAAATGGAATTATATCTGCACAGGAATAGTGAATACCTTTACAGCTACACATGTGTAATTCTGCATGTTCATGTGACCGGTTATGTTTTAATCCCAGACACAGGTGTTGTATAAATATTATTATTCATTCACAGAACAAAAATAATCAAGTCTGTCCATAAGGCTCATTTGGCTTCTTTCTGTAGCATGTTCAAGAAGCTGATATTTTGTTTCATAAATAAATTGCAAGAGATACTATGATATTTGATTAGCTGATGAAGCACTTTTGTTTGCCTTTTTATTTCATAAACCGAAAAAAAATATTGTTTGCTGATTGACTTATTATAGTATGGACAGGTCTTGTGTTGCATTTTTGCGCTGAACGATGGCACTGATTTGTTGTTATCTACAGTTTTGTGTGTGTGTTAATGAATAAATAATCAGTCTGTGAAGTTATTATTGTTGAAATATATATTCATAAGAATAAGAAAAAACAGTGTGCCACATTTATGAATGTCGAAGTCAATTCTTAAATAAACTGGCTCACTATTACATCCATTGATGCAAATATTTTTGACAGATTTTCTTCCATGAGGGTTGGTTGGGTAGCCTGGTTGTTAAAGCATTCGTTGGTAGGTTGGTATTCGAAGGCCCCGGCCTGATTACCCTCATGGGTACAATGTGTGAATCCCTTCAGGTGTCAATCATCATCATACGGATGGAATATTGCTAAAAATGGTGTAAAACCATACTCACTCACCTACTCTCAAATGAGACATATCAAAAAAGAGAAAATAAACTCACTACATCTACACCAATATATTTTTCTAGAGAGGGATTGATAACAAAAATATATAAATAATGGAGTTAATTTGCGGTTTATTTTCTCAAAAACAATTTGATCCAAGAAACTTTTGAATTAATGATATAAACATGTTTTAATTAAACATATTCTCCTTCAAACAGAGTTATTGTTTATACCTTAAAGAAATCTAGGGTAAGCATTGTGAACATGAACGTGACTTGGTCTGACCGACATGGCCTGAGGAGCTAAAAATATGGTCCTGATAATTAGAAAAATAGTCCTTAAAAGCTGTTTATTCTGATCAGAAGGTGATATACTGATGCCATTTCTAATATGTAACACTTACAGGAGTCACACAGAACAAATATACTATTTGTCTACAACATGAAACCACTTTGTAGCAGTTGATATTCAACATGGTTGACATTTTTTGCGTAGTGGGAGAGATCGATTATTAAGAAGGTAAGTGTTAAACTATATATACTGCATTCTTATTCATGTCTTCTCTTAGTGGCAGATCATGTATCACATTTGGTGTCATTAGATGTTTCTATACAATTATTCATTTAGATGATTATGAAATATTGCATGAATTTAATATGACTTGTTTTCAAAGATGTAAAATTGGTTGTAGTAGATTAGCTGTAAAAGAAACAGTATGCTTGGTCAGTGTTCCCGTTTACCGGTAATTACCAGTTTTTACCGGTAAAATTAGGCTTGGACTGGTAATTCATGTGCCTGCCTGTCCCTGTGGACCGTCAAATAAAGTACCTTATCAGACTCTTTTGTTGAATATTGGTGATATTTATATAAGCATATTTTTCGAACTAAGTCAGCTTGTGTGTTACCATCAGGGTTTCCCCTTGTCTATTTCTAGGTGAAATATCCATTTGTAACAACTTCATCTCGAAATATTTAAAAAAAAGAAATTTGTGACTGAAGTTTGTGTGAATGACATATAGATCTAAGTAAGTTACTTCAGAGATGACATCTTTACACTGAACATGAAGTTGAAAGAATTAAAACCAAATAATTTCCATATGTTTTTTTATATTTGTTGAAAGTTTGGACAAGCAGCCATTAGAGGGGACTGGTAATTTTTAGTGTTGCCAGTCCACAAGGACTGGCAGTTTCAAAAGCCAGCGGGAACACTGTTGGAAGAAGGGTATGCTTCAGAGGCCTGAGCTGCAAATGACATCATACATACATAGAAGCAACCATGCACAGTGTTTCAAGATATCTGAGAGTTAAGTTGTTAAAGGCAATGTAGACACAATTTATGGATAACAACTTCTTTAATTAATGTAAAGGTGATGTTTGGGTATAGATCCTTATACCGTTGTCAAGGAAGACTGAATGAAGTGTTCTCTGTACCATGTTCATCATTCTTATAAACAGAGCAGCCAAAGATAAAAATGAAATTATATTGATATACGAAAATAGAAATCATATCAATGCAAAAACAGAAATTCTGTGAATAGCAACTCACAATAGATATGTGTACCCTACTCACACACGAGTCCCATAGAGGGACAGGTCAGCCAAAATTGCTAAGGCAGAAGGCGACCTCTTAAACACTTAATGCAACAACAACAGCATCATTCAGTCTTGCTTGACAACAGTATAAGGATCTATACCGAAACAGCGCCTTTACAGTAATTAAAGAAGTTGTTATCCATAAATTGTGTCTACTTTGTTATCCATCAACTTCTAAGTAATGCCTATAAAACATTTCAGTTAAGTTGTAGTGAGACTGTGATATCAATGAAGACAGGGTTGATGTTGGATTTCAACCTCTTTATTCTTTCACTGCAACATCCATGGGAATTTCGGGTTAGTAGGTTATGCTGGTCTCAAACGAGGGTTTGGTTCATTTCCGTGCTATTTCTTGAAAACCGTTCAACGTATCCCAACAAAACTTGGGATATGCATTGCTAATCCTCTTCACTGGTGCCTTTTGATATATTTTTTTTTTTCTCAATTTAATCTTGTTACGTTTCCATGGAAATAATTTAGACTTAATCTCAAACAGATCTAGGCTTCGTTTCCCAACCATAACGCTCACACTAATGAATATTTTTGCATGAAACTACAGTAAACTACGTTTATAGCAAACATGCTTATCTGCAATTTTTGCCTCTACCAGCAGGTCATATTCGTAATTTATGCCTCTACCAGCAGGTCATATCTGCAATTTATACTTCTACAAGCAGGTCATATCTGCAATTTATGCCACTACCATCAGGTCATATCTGCAATTTATGCCTCTACCAGCAGGTCATATCTGTGATTCATGCCTCTACCAGCAGGTCATATTCTTAATTTATGCCTCTACCAGCAGGTCATATTCGTAATTTATGCCTCTACCAGCAGGTCATATCTGCAATTTATGCCTCTACCAGCAGGTCATATCTGCAATTTATGCCTCTACCAGCAGGTCATATTAATTTATACCTCTACCAGCAGGTCATACCCGTAATTTATGCCTCTACCAGCAGGTCATGTCTGCAATTTATACTTCTACCAGCAGGTCATATCCACAATTTATGCCTCTACCAGCAGGTCATATCCGCAATTTATGCCTCTACCAGAAGGTCATATTCTTAATTTATGCCTCTACCAGCAGGTCATATCTGCAATTTATGCCTCTACCAGCAGGTCATATCCGTAATTTATGCCTCTACAAGCAGGTCATATCTGCACTTGTATCCCAACTATGTTTACCACATATAACGTACAACACCCCTTTGTGACTGTTAGTTGAACTATTTATGTTAAGTAGTTATATGTATCTTTTAATGAACTGTTTTCATCATATCGTTTTCTGGCCCTTGACAAAAACATCAATTCATCTTTATTTAAAAGGGGCCCATTTATGTGACTTTGAATCTTTCCCAGTCCTTTCCCAATTAGACTTGTCCATGGTAAGTGGGTTAGGTAACTGTCCATGGTAAGTGGGTTAGGTAACTGTCCATGGCATGAGTGTGTATATATATAAATTTGAACAGCAGAACAAACAAACGTAAAGTGAATTGTACTAATACAATCATGATGAAAGAAGTCAGAAATGTTTTTGTGTTTGAGGTGAACTTGAAAATGTTAATCAGAGTCCATCAAATTTCAATCAGCACTATAAAACTGTCACTGAGTCTCATTAGAGCCAAATGAAATTTCCAATCACATATCACAGTCAGCGGAATCAGTCCATAAGAATTACAGCTGGACCCAGGTAAGATAGTGTAGACATGGTAGTTCTGTATGGCAATGAAGCCCTGTGGGGATACTGACTGGAATAGGTACAACTATCCACTAAACTAGAGTAGGTCTTCGGCAACCCATGCTTGACGTAAGAGGCGACTATGCTTGTTGAAAGAGGCGACTAACAGGATCGGGTGGTCAGGCTCGCTGACATGGTTGATGCATGTCATCAATCCCAATTGCATTGATCGATGCTCCTGTTGTCAATCACTGGATTGTCTGGTCCAGACTTGATTATTTACAGACTACCTTCATATAGCCGGAATATTGCTGAATCCAGCGTTAAACAACAAACAAGCAAAAAATGTTCTGTAAAGTATCTAATAGTTCTAATAGTATCCAATTATTGAGTATTAAATTTTTTGTACTAAATAACTAGCTATATGTATCTGAATAAATAAAGGTGAGCTTCCTTACCTGTGGTACTCTGGATTTAATTAATGTTTTCTGCTTATAGATAAATGACCTTTTAAATACCCTGATAACAACTTATTAAAAATAACTGGGTCGTCTCTGTGATTAATGTTTAGCATACTAATGTTAGATTATATATACATAATAATTTATCTCCACAATACAGTTGTAAATAGTTGATTAATGCTTGACATAAGGATACTTATATATCTTACAAGGCTCACCCACTGAATAAGTCTAACTGTTGAATCGAAGTTGAAGGGACTTTGAATACTTAGAGTTATCTTAGGTTTGACACAACCGAAAAATAATTTGGCATACATCTACCGATTGCCATGATGAATGAACCAATTGAAACATATGTGAAAAACAAATGAAAAAATGAAATATATGACCAACATCTTTTTTATTATTCTTCATTATTGGCATTAGTGGCGTAGTAATTGAATCAATTAACGTACAAAATATGTATTATTAAAAGTATCAAATACATACACGTTAAAAACGTGACAGCTCACATATTTAAATTCCGCATTGTGAGCTTATATAAAACATAAAACAAGATTAAACAAAATAGGAATCATATCTGAGTAAACTCAGTCAATAATGTCTAACAAATAATAGTCTCAATCAATTTTGCTGTTTATTTACTTTCTTCGACCCGTGAAGATTCCAGGATATAATAGGTCTTCAGCAACCCATGCTTGCCGTAAAAGGCGACTGTGCTTGTTGTAAAAGGCGACTAACGGGATCGGGTGGTCAGGCTCGCTGACTTGGTTGATGTATGTCATCGATCCAAATTGAGTGGATCGATGTTCATGATGTCTATCACTGGATTGTCTGGTCCAGACTCGATTATTCACAGACCGCCGTCATATACCGTATTCGACGTAATAAGCGCCCCGCTCTAATAAGCACCCACGGCGATATTTGATAATATATTGGCTTGTGAACAATACCAATTATGTATTTGCACCCCTTCCGATTTATCAATGTACATACAACACTGTACAAAACACTCGTGTGTTATATGCACCCTTAATTAAAATTCTGAAAAAATGTATATTTCGTATATAAACATTTCAGGCTGTCAGCATAAACCACGAAATTTATCTTTTTTACTCTGTCATTTTCACCAAAATAATATTCTAATAAGAGCCCACTATTTTTAATTTTGACAGCGCCCTGGGCGCTTATTACATTGAATACGGTAGCTGGAATATTGCTGAGTGCGGCATTAAACAACAAACCAACCAACCAACCAACCAAAAATTTACTTTCTTCAGATGTAGGAACATCAGATCCAGTTATCCTCTCGGTGAAACCAGGCCCTTAGCTAGATTGCTCAGTCACATTGCTAGCTGCACTGATTCATTTCGGTATCATGGGGCACGGGTAGCCCAGTCATCTAAGGTGCCGCGATTCGCTGTGCAGAGTTCCGTCCCTTGGGCACGCCAGAAACCTATGATTGTGGGTTCAAATCCCGGTTCGCCCCGATTATGGTTCTAGGTTCATCAGCACCATACCCGTGCTAGTGCGTTTCACCGTAGCGGTAAACGTCCGAGACATGCCTCACTTCAGGCTTTCCTCCCACATAAAGCTGACACACCGCGATATAACTGGAATACTGTTCAAAACAGCATTAAACCCATCTCACTCGCTCACTCATTTCGGTATCTTTCCATCATTTTATGACACTAATGAAACAAAAAGAATATCAACACAAATTCTAATCTGTGACACATTCCACTATTTGTAAACACAAGGTACACATGTGACAAGCATATGATTCCATTCACTTCTGCACGTGGTGTTGTTCAAATGACCTGGTAATCCCTGATAGACACATCAATTAAACATTTCTTTGAAGTTAGGTGCCCCCGAGTGTAACCAGCAAGACAATCGGCCCATGACACATTGAACTGGATGCAGTTATTAAGCCATGTTAATTACACCATGTGTCCAGTGAGTCGTGCCGAGATCGTTTTATCAGAGTAAGTTTGTGCTGGAAGTACATGTTTGGGACTAGAAAATAACTTTCGAGACAACCGTAACTTTGACATATACGATTCGACACTTCAGAGGTTTAATAATGATGAATAAAGAAAGAATTCACAGGGACCAATTTTTGACATCGAGACAGCCGTAAGTTCGACACAACGATGTTTGACTGTATAATTATGGGCAGATTTCCTTGTACCACAGCCACACTAAAGTATTATTTCCTTATCATTGAATTCTTGGTCTTTGGTCAACATCAAGAATGAAAATGTTGTCAGGGTCCAACTGAGGTTAATTTATGTAATATGTTGTGAAAAGTTTTAACAAAACGTCTTCCAAATTTTTTACAAACTTTTTAAAGGGAGACTAGGTGTGCATCAACTGGCAGTTCCAGCAAACTTTATTGATGCCATTAAAAACCTGCTGTTTGTGTAAACTGACATTGTTTTATGTATACTACTCAAAAGAAGTTAAAGAAATGACATGACAGATTAACTATAGTAATATGGAAGAATCAAGTGTTCTTTAACTTTAAAGTTATATCATTGGGTAAGTTTTATCCAAATCACCAGTAGATTCCAAGAAAACGTGTGTACTGCTGATTGCTCTTTTTGGCTTAGTTTACAAGAAAATACACACAGTAATCTTAATATCTGCATGTAAATAGAGGTTATCACGCGAGTGTGTTTGGGGATGGTAAATATCCTGCATTAGGAATAAACATGGTATTTAGCGAGCATTGGCGAGCTAAATACATAGTGATTATTCCTAATACAGGATATTTACCATCCCTAAACACACAAGCGTGATAACCTCTTTATCATATAATGTCATTCTTCAATTCTGTTCTTGAAAATCGCACCCCCTCACTCACAAACATTACCTAAACATTGCGTTTTCCTGGAATGCGCGCATTAATATTTATTACGTCACAAGGTAAGTGATGTGTCAGTCGGACATTGACAGTAGCCAATATAGTTCCAAGTGAAATCTGTTTCTTATACATTGGGGAAGAAACATATACTCAAAACAACAATTGTTTTTACTTGCCTTTCACGGCAATCCATCAGTCTGTCCGCTAGAGTAACTGCCCTTTGTCAAAGGGAAGCTACTCTAACCCTAGTCTATGAGACGTCACGACCACGTTCAGCCTGTTCTGTCAAAACGTTAAGAAGTTCAGTCAGATGTACACACAGTGCAAAACGAAACAAGGTAACAATTCATACATATTTCGCCTAAATCCAACTATTTTTATTTGTGGAAAAGGTTTCAAGCCGCAGAGGTCTACAAGCACAGATATGTCTACTGATCCCGCTTGACTAGGCCTAGTGCCCTCGCAAAATTGTTTCGAAATTTATATCTCCAAAGTTGCCAAAACTTATAAAATGCCTTAGTTACGTCGCAGATAGACACTGATTTTCAGTAGATAAGACTCAAATATCTCAAGTCTCAAATTTGTACTGACCAAGTTTCTTATCACCCGTTCATTTCCTGAATTCACTACAGGGGTATGGTGTAATCTTTTTCTGTGCATAATACTCAAAAAATCTATTTTCCCAAATACTGATTCTCCTAGAAGGGGATGCCCTTTATACTTGGGTGCCCACTATACTCAAGAAAATACAGTAGTATATCTATCTTGCAGTTAATGATTCCCAGGTACCGGTACTTATTTGCATACAGTGTCTCAGTTTGACACAGGTCAGTAATTATATGGGCACCAGATTGCATAGCATAAGTACCCCTTTAAGTAGAACAGGATATTATCTTCTTTCTTTTTTAAAAGTTAGTTAAAACTCGTCTGTAAAACAAGAAAAAAATACATTGGCACCAGATTCTGGTATGTAAGCAACCCTTAGGTGTGACAGGATATTATTGTCCTGCTTTAGCAAAATTGAGTTGAAACTCTTCCATAAAAACAAGAAATAAAATTGGTATGGACTGAATACGTTCTTTATTACTTGAAATCTGAAAGGAAATCAGTCTGTTGACCAACTGGTGACAAATGAGTACAATATGTTCAGAATACAAAATACCAACATGAAGTTTTAAGTACTAAATATCAAATACATATCTTAATGCATGGGCATGAGGAAGTATATTGGATTTGGTATTTGTGGGGATTATGGCATGATGGCGAACCAGAGTGACGGTTTAGCATGTGTGCCCATACATCATGGTGATTTGACATGGGGAGTAGTTCATGGGCCTGTGTTATCAGGCCGTGGGCTGGAGCTGCACTGACACACCTGCCTCAATGAAGTATGCGCAGAAAATCTATTAGGATAATACTTGAAAAAATTGTGCAAATAGAATTTCTGTGGACATGTCACTTAGGTACTTAAGTCTTAATGGAAACATTTATGGGATTACACACATATTTATAGATATTACAGAAGCAGAGAACAGTTCATATTGTGAATTGCTTGAGTACTAATCAGTATCTGCCAAGAACCATACCTTTGTTTGTTTGTTGTTTTATGCCACACTCAGCAATATTCCAGCTATATGACGGCGATTTGAAAATAATCGAGTCTGGACCAGACATCATGAGCATCGATCCACACAATTGGGACACGATGACAAGCATCAACCAAGTCAGTGAGCCTGACCACTCAATCCTGTTAGTCGCCTTTTACGGCAAGCAGGGGTTGCTGAAGACCTATTCTACCCCGGATCCCCGGTAACTATCAGACAGTAGTCTGTCAATGAAATCAATCATTTAATGGTTTTATTTTATAGGTAAATCTCGATAATGACATTAACAACTCGTTATGGTCCCACTAAAACTTGCAACTATATTTTGAACAAGAAAGGATTTTATCCTTAGCACATGTTGAGTAGTATGTAAGGCGGCCATTGAAGGTTTTGTTTGTAAAGAATTGAAGACAGTTGACATGGATTATTTAAAGACATTGGAATGAAGGGATCATTATTAGGCTTGAGGACAGTTATGTTTCATTCTTGTGTAAATATAATGGTTTTTCCAATTCATCAACTAAAATTCTGATACAAAATACTGAAATCAGCTGGACTGAAATGTATTTACAGGATGAATAGATGAAAGATTAAATAAACAATACGTTTCTCAAGCTTCTACTATTGGTAAAGCAATGAATATTTTTTTATCTTCAAGATGAAGTAATTTGAGGTTAAATGGTCCATACCTTCTCCTTCTTGTATAGACTTTACTTAATATGCTAAAATACAGGAGGCCAAATAGTATTAGAAATTGACAGGGTTGAGGTTAATTAATGTTATAAATGTTATAAAATTAAAACAAAACAGTTTGGATAATGCATTTTATGTCATGAAAGTTCAGATTTGTGTGAAAAAATGTACATGCTACTCCGTATGATATAAACCAGGGTAGAGGTCAAACTATTTGGGCTCCTTTAAACAAACTAAGTCTGAATATTGTGATCCAGTGCCCACTTGGCCGTCCACCTCACAGGCCTGTCCGCCACTTGGCATTGTGGTGTACACATAAGAGGCCTATCTATCATTAATGTATTTGCTACCTCAGAAGAGGTGGTTGTTCAGCACGCTCCATCACATGTGTTTTGTGTACACAATAGCCACCCCTTGAAGTGAAGTATTTGCCCTATGATGGTGGTAAGAGGCGACCAAATTGATTGGGTGGTCAGATTCGGTTGAGAGCGTGTCATCATGATTTGCTCTGGGTTAGAATTTGTCCTGGGCAGCCCATGCCGGTGGTAAGAGGCGACCAAATGGATTGGGTGGTCAGGTTCGGTTAAGAGCGAGTCATCATGATTTGCTCTGGGTTAGAATTTGTCCTGGGCAGCCCATGCCGGTGGTAAGAGGCGACCAAATGAATTGGATGGTCAGATTTGGTTGAGCGCGAGTCATCATGATTTGCTCTGGGTTAGAATTTGTCCCGGGCAGCCTATGCTGGTGGTAAGAGGCGACCAAATGGATTGGATGGTCAGATTTGGTTGAGAGCGTGTCATCATGATTTGCTGTGGGTTAGAATTTGTCCCCAGCAGCCTATGCTGGTGGTAAGAGGCGACCAAATGGATTGGGTGGTCAGATTCGGTTGAGAGCGAGTCATCATTATTTGCTCTGGGTTAGAATTTGTCCTGGGCAGCCTATGCTGGTGGTAAGAGGCGACCAAATGAATTGGATGGTCAGATTCGGTTGAGAGCGAGTCATCATATCCCGACAGCATGGATCATTGTTCACATTATGAATCACTGGATTGTCTGGTCCAGACTATTTATTTACAGACGGCAGTCGTATGGCTGGAATATTCCTGAGTGTGGCGTTAAACAACAAACAAATCTATTGTTGGGGTGAAATACATGTCAACAGCCATTACATATACATGTTTGCACAGTCTGGCCTTAAAGCTGCAATAGAAAAAACTTTCGGCTTGTTCAGCCAGTTCCTTAAACAGGAACCTGAACTCACCCACCCCAGTTCTGCACCAAATGGCACCTGCTTGAAAATATCTGTGGTCACATTCAGCATAAGTCATCATGTTAAAAACGACAGCACTGAATATTGAAAATCATGGTCAGTTTTAAGTACTGGATGATATACATTTTAGAAGCATTTAAATCTTACAGAATATTATATCACTTTTCAAATGTGAAATCATTGCACACTAACACTTTTCTTGCAAATACCCTAACAGGTTTCTTGTTAACATATTCTGTGATTGTTGTGAAAATAAGGAACATAAGAAAAAATAATGCATAAAAAATAATGTCTGGGATTAGACATTGTTCATGTATATACGGGCTGACTTAAGATGACGACTGGAGTAGTCCTTTGTTCTATAGGTAGGCTTATTTTACCCTTATTTCTTATTTCAGTAGTCATGGGAGTGAACGCATGATCTCACAGTTACCTTGCAGTGTGACATCACTTTTCAGCTGTGACATCATCTCACAGTAACATGAAAAGGTGACATCACTTTTCGACTGTGACATCTTCTCACAGTAACATGAAAAGGTGACATCACTTTTCAACTGTGACGTCACTTTTCAACTGTGACATCATCTTACAGTAGCATGAAAAGGTGACATCACTTTTCAACTGTGACATCACTTTTCAACTGTGACATCATCTCACAGTAACATGAAAAGGTGACATCACTTTTCAACTGTGACATCATCTCACAGTAACATGAAAATGTGATATCAGTTTTCAACTGTGACATCACTGTTCAACTGTGACATCATGTCACAGTAACATGACAATGTGACCTCATTTTACGACCCAGGTTCGAATCCCGACATGGGTAAAATGTGTGAAGCCCATTTCTGGTGTCCCCCGTCGTGCTTTTGCTGGAATATTACTAAAAGCGGCTTAAAAAAGTACTCTCACTCTCACTCACTCACTCACCGTAACATTACCATGTGACATCACTTTTTGACTGTGACATCATCTCACAATAACAGATGTTGTCTGCAAACTACAAATCTGTTTGATGGGGTTGATAGCGTTTTCACGTTTAAAAGACAAGCTCCACATGTGGAATAGCTCCTTATCAATCATGTTACTCATAAGTGGTAGTTGTACTTTGTGGCTTGTATACACGCAGCATTCATCACATCTGAAGGGCAACATGAAAATACCATCTTGTTATCAGGTATTTAAGTATCTTCTTACTTTCTATTTATCGTCAAAGAAATCGTAGTGGGTCACCAGGTGAGGTGAGGGCCTTACAGGGCACTATCGGAACCCCCACACTTTAAGGTAGCAATCAAGCCTCCGTTACACAAATGTGGACTGGAATGTGTGAAAAAACAGGGGCCTGTGTGGCGTTGTACAAAGCGATCGTAGAGCTAAGGTGATCGTAACTCCCATACTTTAACATATACTTACGACAGTCATAGTGCTAGGGTTGTTTTGTACAACGGCACCCTGATCCACAGGTGTCATCCCGATCATTTCAGAACAAGAAAATAGTGGTTGACTGATCAGCGCTGTATGTTCAAGCACATTCGATGGAGGTCAACAATCTCAAAACAGAGCAGTTCACTATTTATCCTCGAGGGGTGTGAAGATGAAAAAAGTGTTTGCAACTGTTTTATTCATGACAAGTCAGTAGTTTAAAAGCAGAGATTTCATGATTACAACATGAAGTGATAAAACCCCTGGCAATGTATCACCTTGTAGCTGATTCACATCTGTGCGGGTTAGAAGAGGTCTTCAGCAACCCATGATTATCATAGAGGCAAGTAACAGGATGAGGAGGTCAGGCTTGCTGACATGGTTGATGCATGTCATAGATCCTAATTGCGTGGTTTGATATCAATCACTGCATTGTCTGGTCCAGACTCAAATATTTACAGACTGCCGTCACATACATGGAATATTGCTGAGTGCAGCGTTAAACAACAATCTATGTCACACCTGTGCCTGTTAATTTGAGCCATCTGCACTTCGCTGCTTGACTGTTCTATCTTTACCTTGGTTATCAAGTCATAAATGTTGGGATGGCACGGTGTCAGGGAGTTCATTTTGTGGTGCCACCCTTTAGTTCCTTTTCGCCATATCTCTCTCATAGAGATTTTCATTCTTCTTGTTAAAGGTGTATTTAAAACCTCAACGAACAACCTGGAACAACCTGGATGAAATGGTGTTCGTATAGTCAAATGAAACTGTTGGTTGTTCCTGAAACTCAAAATATTGTGGAACATTTGGGGAAACTGGAATGTAAGTTCTGGATGGAATGAGAAAGCTGCTTTCTGACTGGCTAATGACGAGTTCTTAGTGGTCATTTCATATGTCAAAGTCATAGAAAGGTCGTTCTGACTTTACCTGTAATAGGTGTTCTCTGGTCTTTGTTTTAACTAAGCTCTTGCATTAATGAAATCGCCTGTCCAGCTACACTGATTCCACGGATTGGGAAGGCATTTTCTGACCGATCAGATCAACTTCATTCTTGGTATTCCACAGATCAGGGAGCTTGGTGCCAAGGTGATTGTTACTTCAACATAGGCTTACGACCATCGTTACACCAAGATCTTTTTGTGGAACAGGTCCCTGGTCACTGTACAATGTTCACTCAATTAAAGTTGGTTTTGCAAGATATGTTGCCGGTGTGTGCTGGAAGGGAATTCCACTGTGATATGTGTTGGTCATGTGATTGCATTAGGTCTACCAGTCTTTTAGTATTGCTTGATGACTATCTTTTGTAACAATCTATCATATAGATGTTTTCCAGTGCAAAAGGAAATATGCTTTTAGCAATATTGCTGTAATATCTCGGTGGGGGACACCAGAAATGGGCTCACACATTGTACCCATGTAGGGAATCAAACACGGGTGACGAGCAAATACTTTAACCACACGGCTACCCCACCACCCCCACACATGGTCAGAGAGAAATGTAGTAATAGAGCTTCATGGTGCACTGCACTAAGATGATGACCTTCCAGACAAACGATATTCTAGGGGTATACCTGGAATAATTGAGCTGTTGACAATACACGTCTAAAAGTTTGCCTAAATGAACACAGTTGTCAGAAGATTAACTTTTTGATATTAGGATATTTGATATTAATATGAGGGAGGGTGCAGGAAAACTGCATGCTACAAACCACAGCCTCTTCTGTGGTAAAAAGTAACTAAAATGAGTAAGTTGGTATGTAAGTTTGGTATATTGTGAGTATTACATTTATATCCAGGCATGTAGGCTTAATGTAGGAGGGAAGCCCAAAGTGATGCACCAAGCACATGTAAAGTGCTGACAAAACCTAGAAACATAATCGTGGTGAACTGGGATTCGAACCCACAATCATAAGTTTCTGGCGTACCCAAGGGACACAGTTATTTGTGGTGACTTAGACGACTGGGACACTCGTGGCCCCAGAAACTAAAGTGGTGGCAATAGCCAAGGATGCTGATTTAGTTATCTCAATTATGTGACCCGAGGTTCCAGCTTAAGAGGGTTTTTTTCCAAATCCTCCCTTTCATACTATGCCAGTCGTTAAATGGTGGGGAAGACCAAGAATGGGCTCCTCACCCATGCCAATGTAGGGAATCAAACTCATGTATTATCATGACAACTTTCCCTGTGTTTATGTGTAATGCTCCAGGAGTCAAATGGTCAGAAAGGGTCAGAATAGGGTCCCAGCATCAGATGCTTGTTACTTAGAACCACCAACGCTGTCCTTGGGGAGATGAGGTGATGGATGATGGTCTGTCATCGTACCCCAGTGGCCTGGATTGTTGTTCATGCTTCATGGTTTGCCTGGTTCAGACTTAAGGAAGAGAATTTATGGATGTCAACTTCTTTATAATGATGAACACAAGATGCAGTTTCCTCATAATAATGTAGTTGACATCAATATATTCACTTATGTGTATCACTCCTAAATGCCATTCAAAGACTTGGTTTAGACTTGAATATTTGTTGACTGTTGTCTGTATGTTGCAATATGTTCTACCCCCCTGGTTAATGGTATGATATAGTACTAAGTTGCAATATGTTCTACACCTCTAGTTAATGGTATGATAGAGTACTAAGTTGCAATATGTTCTACACCCCTCATTAATGGTATGGTAGAGTACTAAGTTGCAATATGTTCTACACCTCTAGTTAATGATATGATAGAGTACAATGTTGCAATATGTTCTACAAGTCTAGTTAATGGTATGATAGAGTACTATGTTGCAATATGTTCTACAGCCCGCATTAATGGTATGATAGAGTACAATGTTGCAATATGTTCTACGAATCTAGTTAATGGTAAGATAGAGTACTATGTTGCAATATGTTCTACACCCCTCATTAATGGTATGATAGAGTACTATGTTGCAGTATGACCTACTCATTACTGGTACCATACAGGACTAAGTTGTAATATGTTCTACCGCCCTCTTTAATGGTATAATCATTTGTTCCTTCCAGGAAGTTCTCCAGGCCAATGGTGCTGACCTCTACACAGTCGCTATCCGACCTCATGGGATATTCGGCCCCCGTGATCTTCAACTAGTGCCTACAACAGTTGACATGGCGAGGAGGGGGAAGTCAAAGTTCATCATCGGGTAGGTTTCTCAACAAGATGACATACTAGTCATATATAAGGCTGTTTAAAATCTACTAAAATTTGCACTAAAATAGTGGATATGCTGTAAAACAAAAATGTTAGCATATAATTGGGAAACAATTGTCAGCCAAAAATTGACAAAGTTAATTCAACTTTTGTATTAACGTGGTTAGATTAGCAGACTTGACTTTTTCCTTTAAATCACCATTCATTCTCAACACACTAGGCAACAACAACAACAAACATACAGATTGAAGACAAGATTTAGATTTTAGTACAAAGTGGTAAAAATGATTTCTGACTACACATATGTAAAATTGTATTGATTTAAGTTGGAGCCATGCTCCATGGAGTGTGCCAGTTTTCAGGTTGGGACACTGTAATTTGTTCTTTGTGTTAAAAAACACCTCCATGGTCTAGTGGATAGAGTGTCTGTGCAGAGAGTAGAAGGTACTTTTTGTTACCCTGCCTCACAGGCCCTTGTCATATTTAGTGTAATTAGCGTAATAATCAACTTCTAGATCAAAATAAAAAATATTTGAGAGGCAGAAAAACAAAGTTTGAGAATTTGGATAAAAATTGCTGGGACTGCCTGTGACTTGAACCAGGGCACTGTCGACTGAGAGTCTTCAACAACCCATGCTTGACATAAAAGGCAACTTGCAGGATCAGGGGGTCAGACTCGTTGACTTGGTTGATGCATGTCATCGTATCCCAATTGCCAAGATTGATGCTGATGATGTCATTAAATTGTCTGGTCCAGACTCGATTGTTAAAAAACAAACAAACAAACTTTGGCTAGGAAAATGAGCTAAGTCCTTTACACATATAAACATGTGCCGAAAAGTTTTTGGTATGTTTTTGTTTTATTGCAGGGATGGCAAGAATGTTGTTGACTTCACCTACGTAGGAAACGTGGTTCACGGCCACATTCTGGCAGCAGAGAGTCTGAAGGAAGGGTCTGCAGTGTGTGGGAAGGTACTCAGTCATCCCTTTGTTTAAACTGGTGGCACATGGACTTGTGCACAGCGCACGGGTTACAAATCAGGTGAAGTTAAGCAACGCCAGTTGCGGAGAGTCCTTGGATGGGTGACCACGTGACTCCTGAGAGTTTCTAGGGCTTTGGTCCTTCCTCACACTGAAGCACATGTAACACGTGTGGCGTCTCCTCGGGCATGTGTCTTTGTTTGAATATGGGCCTCTGTTCACCCAGCAATGAATGGGTACACGGTAGGATGAGAGGGCAATGTGGTTGTTAACCTTCTAGCACCTAACAGGCAGCATCGGTTGTATACTCCCCAGGGTGCTGAGAATGGTTCTTGAGTGCACATTGATTCAGTTACCTGGGTCATAATAGCGCTTTGAGTCTGCCCCTGTATGGTGTGAAAATATGCTCAATATAAATAGCCTATGATAATGATGATGATGATGATGATGACGATGTCATGCTTTTGTTGTTGCAGTTGATTCAGAGCCAGGAATTCTGAACATGCATTTTAAGAAGTAAAATTGACAGGAACAATAGGAACAAAATTGTAGACAAAGTATATCAACCATAACATGGATTAATTCAGTGAAATTTGTTGATTCATCAACTAGAATAAACAAGCCCCGAATATTCGAGTGATTTCTCCATTACAGATTCCCGCAATAATCCAAATATTGCTATTAAGTGTAGATTAAGCGGGATTAAGCGTAATATGCGCTCTCAAAACACCAGACGCCTTTTCCTCCTTGGAGTGCTGGACATTTATGAACATTTAAACATGAAGTCATGTTCATAGATTAATATCTTCAAAAGTTATATATGTTAAAAAAAAAGGCAGAATTGTGTTTTTAGATTAGGGAAAGCCACATCGCCTAAGTTGCAGCCTTCTTGCTGGCTGAAACACATATTATGGGGGCTGTCAATTGTGGCACGATAGGGAAATTATTGCAAAACAAGTACAAACCAGCAAAAAACATAGTGAAAATTTGCGTTTAATCCTTGATTGGTTGCTTTGAAAACTATATTTTCAGTAAGTTTATACCCCTCAAACATTGTCTGGAAGATGAGGTTTCCGTACTGACTGAGTCTTTGAATGGCATTTAGAAGTGCATCTTCCCAAGGCAAAGGTATTAACTGACTACAAAAGTCCAGTTTCCACCCTTGCCGAAATACGTTGGAATTTTGGCGCTCAATCGTACCGCCACCAGTGGCCATTGCGAGTTATGTCACTTTTATGTCCCTCCTGCTGACCAATCAGATTTCACCTTTCACATCACTTGCATTTGCTTTAAACGACATGGTGGCGCCCAGTCAAGGCGATCTATTTGATAATCAAGATCTATATTGTAATAAAACAGGTCTTACCTTGCAAAGTGCATCAAATCATTTGAGCACCTTTTTTGAAAGCATGAAAAGATTTGGAAAATATCTGTCCGCCCAGTTGACAGTACATATGGTTTGCAAATCCAGCAGTCAATCGAAAACGGCACTTTGAAATCCATGTTGTTTACAAATGTGATGTCTAGTTCATTGCATGATTTTGATTGGACTATGCATAGACTCGTTAGTCCAGGCAAAATGTAACTCCAGAAATCCAGTCTAGTTTGGCAAGGGTGGAAACTGGACTTTTAAAGTGAGTTAACCTCTTGCCTTGGGAAGAAGTTAGAAGTGATACACATAAGATAAAGAAAGTATGGGTGTCAACTTGTTTATTATAGGAGCACAAAGTGTGGGAGTAGATGCTTACTCCTGCATCAGGTGATGATACAGTCTGTCTCTAACTGGGTCCAGATAGACCAGGTTTCTCTGTGTAACTATGTATGGCTGTACTTCATATACAGTAAGATCTTTCTTTGTTTTTTCAGGCGTACCATATAACAAATGATGAGCCTATCTTCTTCTGGACCTTCTTGACGAGGATTCTGACGGGACTGGGTTACGATGCTCCGAAGTACAACATCCCCTTCATGCTTGTGTACCTCATTGCTTTGGTGCTCCAGTTCTTCTGCCAACTCCTCAAGCCTGTCCTGGAGATCAAGCCCACCTTCACTCCGATGAGAGTGGCACTGGCAGGAACTCATCATTTCTACAGCTGTGATCGGGCCAAGACGGACATGGCGTACAAGCCAGTTGTCTCCCTTGATGAAGGGATCAAACTCACAGTTGATGGTTATCCTCATTTGAGAAAAAATGCTGGGAAGTCATGATAGTTTGTTAAATATATTTTACTTTGTTTTGTGGATTTTTTTTATCAACATGGCAAGAAACGAGAGGTAAAATAACAAATAGTCAAAATGTCAGGGTTGATCAAGAGATAAAAAAATTAATATTTCCATAAAAATATAAATATAATAAAATAGAACAATTTGTTTTGAAAAGCCTAATTACAATCAAACAGTGCATTATTAATCAAATAATTACATGCAAAATTTGTGGGTGAAATTCATAAAATAAAAACATAAATTGTTCTTTCTTAATTTTTAAATAATTTTTTTTATTATAAGACTAAGTATGGTAAGAAGGTACAATGTCACCTTTCAGTTGTCTCCCCAAACTGAGAACACATGACAGATTGAAGTGTAATTATTTTATAATAAAGTTAAACTGATTAAAACAACACAATTTTGAATCTTACATCAAATACATGTAACTATATAAATGTAGCAACAAATGAGAATAGAAAGAATTTTATTTTTGGTTCACCTGACTAAAAAAATCACATGCTTGCTCCAACCAATGATGAAACTAATCAATATGACCTCCACAGCAGCCATATTGAAATTTTTACTTATGGCCATTTCTCAGTGATATCTGTTTAAAATGTAATAAACCTTGGTACACAGGTAGTCACTAGTGAGCTCACATTTCACTTCCACAATACCGAAAGCAGGGACCTCTTTTGTTTTTCTTCTTCTATGGTCCCACCTAAAATGACACTTGAATCTGTTAAAGAGGTTGAAATGCAATTTTAATATGGCCACCATTAGACTGGTACATGTTAAGTTAGTAGCGGGGAAGATTTATGTTCTGTTTTTTTGCAATACAAGTAATTTAATTCGGCCCCAAACATCAGTAAATATTCCATAATATTCAACTAATGTTATGGTTTTGTAGAGTGTATTTCACTGATAACAGGACCAGTACTGGTATATGCTTAATTACTTAGTTTTATGTCATTCATTGAATGCAAATCTTAAAACACTGGCTTTTTTTTAAAATACCAATTTTTGACAAAATAATTATTTTTTCTCCCCCTTAGTTTGAAATCCTGTATAAATTCCTGCCGTATGAACAGGAGTTTGTCTATTGGTCTGTCCATAGATAGGAAAACATTTGTGTTGATAAGATTTGAATTTATTAATATGGAATATCACTTTATTAAGGTTATATTGTTGATATTATACAAAACATGAATTTTATAGGAGATTTGTATGTATACCTCAATTTATGTCTCAAATATACATGTGTATGTAATAAAGAAGTGTTTGTTCATACCTCAGTGTTCATATCCAGGTCGATGTACAAAGGGAGGTAACTCTTGTCAGTATATTAGGACTGGCTAAAAATATTGATAATCGGAATTATGGTCAACGGGAAGAAATATTAATGATTATCGATATGAAATTTGTGTCATTGATAATATCTTACGCAAACTATTCTGATGAAATAAAGTTTTAATTTACTGAAGCAGACTTTTTTTTTTACCATTACCGAAGACTGCAAGCAACTGATTTTGTTATATCTTTAATGTGTACAAAGTAATCCATGCAAAAATATGTAACTACTCACCAATGACGTAAAATATGTTGTTTTGTCTCTGAGCTTTTTTCATATTTGCTCAAAGTTACTTCTTGGATATTTATTGATAATTGATTGCTCTATAATTAACGATTATCGTTCTCTAAGATTTATATTGATAGCCAGCCCTACAGTATATTACAACGTTTGGCCTCTTTCCCATTCAAGTCAAGCAAAGACAGATTACACTTCATCCCACATGAAGACACTGAACCCATCAAGCTGTTCAAACTTGACATTTGTTCCTGACACTGATGACACCAACATATATTCATTGTGTTAGACACACATCAAGCAAATTGTGATTTGTCATTTAGTCATTTGAAGTCATTTGTTTTGTATTCTGAGGTTGTAGTATTATGTTTATTACCACTAGTTTGACTTGTAAAACAAACTAATAATATTTCCTTATCAGATGGTGTGTTTTCACATTGACGAAGTCCTCACAAATGGCATTAACAATGTTGTCTGACTCACATTGAAGAAGTTCATCCAAATCACCGAAAACAAACTAAAGTGATGATGTTTTATACAACAGTAAGTGAGTGCGGTTTTACTCCGCTTTTAGCAACATTCCAGCAATACCTTTTGGTTTGGTTTGGTTTGTTGTTTAACACCGCACTCCGCAATATTCCAGCTATATGACAGCGGTCTGTAAATGATCGAGTCTGGACCAGACAATCCAGTGATTAATATCATGAGCATCGATCCACGCAGTTGGGATCGATGACACGCATCAACTAAGTGAGCGAGCTTGACCACCCGATCCCGTTAGTCGCCTTTTACGACAAGCATAGTCACCTTTTACGGCAAGCATGGGTTGCTGAAGACCCATTCTACCCCGGATCTGTAAGCACCCTGCTTCCTGTTTCAATAAGCACCCCTAGGCCAACTTTTAGACTAATCTGTAAGTTCATAAATGCCCCCAGCTAAGACCGAAGATAGATAGCATTACCTTTTCTTACAGTAGAGGGCACAGGTGGCCCAGCCGTCAAAGGTGCCGCGATTCTCAGTGCAGAGTTGCATCCCTTGGGCATGACAGAAACCTATATGGTCTTGTTTCGAATCCTTGTTCACCCAGATTGTTTCTGGGTCTGCTCGTGGGTTTCACAAACGTGGTAAACGCCTAAGAGCTGCATCACTTCAGACTTTCTTTCCACAGTAAGCTGACATACCATGATATAACATGAATACTGTTCAGAGCCTACTCACCTTCAGTGTCTGTATAATGTAGCCATTGTCTCTGTGTATGGTAGTAACCTTCTTTAACTATCAATGATTATGTGACATTTTGTGGATGTATTTTGATTTTAATGATTGATCTTAGCTGAAATCAGCATACTCAAGTCTTTCACAATGAAACACCGTATTCGACTTAATAAGCGCCCAGGGCGCTCTCAAAATTAGAATATTATTTTGGTGGAAAAAAAAGGTGAGTTGAAAGATAAATTTCGGGGTTTATGCTGACAGACTGAAATGTTTATATACGACAGACATATATTTCCAGAATTTAATTGCCCATAATTAAGGGCGGATATAACGCACGAGTGCGTATTATACGCAAATAAATAAGTCTTGTGTACATTAATCAATTGGAAGGGGTGCTAATTGGGATTGTTCACTAGCCAATATATTAGCAAATATCGCCATGGGCGCTTATTAGAGCGGGGCGCTTATTACGTCGAATACGGTATTTAATATTTAAGCTATTGACAAAAGTCATGACGAAGTAATTACCTGTCTGTTACAATCACTGCCTCTTTACAAGAATAACAAAATGTAACCATTATAAACATCTATTCTATGATGGTGATTTGATGGGATGAGTATCCTATGTGTTGGATTTAACCAAGACAGAAAAACTGATGTGTTCCAGTGTATGGGTGCATGTACATGTAGGTGAGAAGACATAAAACTATATTCTCTAATTGTAGTTATGTTTGATTTTTCCTCAAGGAATCCTTATTAGATGCGTTTGGTTTTTATAGGAAACCAGTGACCATCAATGACCAAAAATGATGTCCCAATCAATTTCCTATTGACTTGAACCATACTTTCAGTTACTCTCATATTCAAGTAATACATGGGCACCAGTTGTGCTTCACACACACACACACACGTTGTTTTTATGAACATGAATCTGAATTTCTGCTTCCACTCACTTATCCCCCTGAACTAGAAACAAGAAAGGAACCAATGAAAAGGTCCGTTTCATTTAACAGACCTAGATAAGTGACACATTCTCCACAAGCCTATGACAAGTGGGATGACTTCAATTTTCCAATTGTCAATTCCCTTTATGTCTCACAATATTCCAGCAGCTTTAGCTTTCCATAATCATAAGAAATTAGCTGATAGCAGAATCCATTTCACGATAAAGACTATATCATGAGCATGTGTTTCATCGCTATCAAATGGTTATGATACCAGGTGTTCGTAAAAAGGGAAGCCTATCCTGCCTCACTGGTATCATTCATCACAAACACATGTGTATACTGTAAACAGGGATTTTTTGGCGACCGTTTTATTATTGCGAGTTTTGCGAACGAGACTCAATCGCAAAAATTGAAAACGCAAAAATAAGTATAAATAATACATACATACTTTATTCATTGCAACACGTCATCAAATGTTGAAATCATCAACCAGAACTACAAGTTACTCAATAAGTTAAAAACACAAATGAATGCAGAATGGTCACACAATACATTACAAATGACAGAGTAAACAGACCAGTTAGTGTCACTGTTACCTCACAGTAATTCTGCCTTCTTCCAACCTCGCTGGATTGCGTCGGTGTCCTTTGCAATTTTGTCCACACAGGACATGACACTGAGTTGAGTCAATTATCGTATTTGATAATTGGTCGCAATCTCTTCCGGTCAACTTTCCGGCCAACTCAGAAAAACTAGCTTCGGAGAGAAGCTGTCTATTGTTTTGTACGCGAGGGGTCATCTCAACACAGCAACTCGCAAAAATATCTCGTCGCAGTATTGTCTTTGGCGTGGTATTCGCAATATTTTAACGGCGCAGAAATAAAGCTGTTTACAGTATACATGCAGGGGTAAGTCAGTTGTTCACCTGAACAAACACGGGGACATATGGTACAAGTCAAAACAGGGAATTGCATCGGACATCGTTTTGGTCACTGATGTATCACATTTGTAAATGTCCTACACTTGTCTACCATAAAACTGTTTGAAAACTTACTAAGACCTTGAACATTGTAATACTGTTCAACGTTTAAGCAAAAGTCGTATCAAGCTCTTTGAAATCCTGGCAGAAAGAGCATGCTCGATTGAACATCGAGAGTTGTGAAATGTAGATACGGAAGTCTAGGGCTGTTCAACATGCCCTCTGCATTTAGGAAACCAAAACAACATGCCTTTGGTGCTCCATTTGTAAATAGAAATTATCAGTGCAAGAGAAGAACTAGTCTAGATTTTCCACCCAAACAGATTCCATTTGGCCTGAAGGGAAAAATAGCCCAATTTTTCATTTTCTGTCACGTAAACCTTTGGAGGCATTTTCTTTGTACCTGATCAATGCACCATGTGGCTGTGACGTTTATTGGTACGTGTTATTTATCAGGCTGTGTCACCGTGGACAACATGCTATTCATGTGCAAGGTGCAAACTGAGCGAGTTTGCTTTCCGCGTTCAGTAACTGTGTCTCGTGCATCAAAGACGGTCATTTCATTCTGATAGCTGAAATGACAGGGGTTCCCTTGAATATGTTCCTCGTATAGTTATATTCCGAAACGCAACTGCAGAAATAACACACTACAATACAATGGTGTCGTGGATAGAGCGTCTGCCCATAGAGATTAAAAGGTTGATCGAACGGTCCACACGCTGCATTATACGAGATGGTACTTCTTATTATCTCTCTCTCACACACACACACACACACACACACACACACTTGAACGCAACGTTAACCCTATTTTTACGTGTCATTGTTTTGTTTTTTTATCCAAAGTCCAGTGTTCTTATACACACGAGCAACGAATATGTTTCACTCTGTAAATATGCCATTTTTAAGTATATCTGTTTTTTATGATATCAATACAGAGAAATCAAAATGATTAAGTTTGATATTTATATTGTGTTATGTGGCAAAATATATTGATATTCTATTTCTGATGACTGTAAGAGGCAGCAAATTGATTGAGGCGCTCGTACAATATCTAGATGTGATAGTGACCTTGATCTAGTGTAATCATGTGTAGAGTCCAAACTCTGCTCCAACGCTTGACACCTTCGTACCCTCACGGTTTAAAGAGCTCCACTGTGGGGAGCCGATTTACAGACTTGATTATAGCAGTACCCATGCCGGGACCCGTGAAGATCCGGGGTAGAATAGGTCTTCAGCAACCCATGCTTGCCATGAAACGCGACTATGCTTGTCGTAAGAGGCGACTAACGGGATCGGGTTGGCTTGGTTGACTTGGTTGATCGTGTACCAATTGTGTGGATTGATGTTCATGATGTCAATTACTGGCTTGTCTTGCCCAGACTCGATTACTTTTCAGACAGCCGTCATATAGCTGTTCGAGACGCTTCGGCGTAGCAATTTCTTGAAGTCTGGCTATACTTGTAAACCTTTTACCACCTGACTAGCGACTTATCTGCTTACCCAGTTCGGGCGGAGTACCTATCAGAATACCTCCTGCTTCCAACACTATTTCCTGGATTCAGGAACCTCGTACCTCATTCAAGGCATTCAACTGTGACAAAATACTACACGCACTGAGGTAATAGGACCTGTTACTTATCGCCTCTCACTTATTTGACCATATGTATTCACTGTTGGGATTGTAAACCTTATAATGTGTGCTTAAATATATTGGGTTGGTTGTTCTTTGATCTTGTGCTGATAATTACTGTTTTCACAATTTACTTCTGTTCGTACCGATATCTGAGTTAACCTTCGCGTTTCACCTTGGGAATTAATGTATCAGTTGCCTGATATACAAAATGTTTAAGCCTTCATGAAACATGTATATAGTTATGAACCATGTAATACAACCGCAAATGAAATAACCCGTGAAGATCCGGGTGAGAATAGGTCTTCAGCAACCATTGCTTGCCGTAAAAGGCGACTCTGCTTGTCGTAAAAGGGGACTAACGGGATCGGGTGGTCAGGCTCTCTTACCTAGTTGATGCATGTCATCGTATCCCCATTGCGTAGATCTATGCTCGTGATGTCAATGACTGGATTGTCTGGTCCAGGCGCGATTATTTACTGACCGCCCTTATACAGCTGGAATATTACTGAGTGCGGCGTAAAACAACAAACAAAACACTTATGAAGCCAAACATACCTTCTGTTTTTTAACATCAAACTTTAAGTTTCTCTCTCGACGTTTACCACCAAGTATTTTCTTTCACCGTGTTTGTTACGTTCTCTTCGAGTTTGATATCAAAATGATCGTAAGTTTCCATATTTTCTAAGACAGTATATCTGTTTATATATTTAGGTTTATATATATTGCTGTACTGCTGATGGTCGACCAAAGTTTTCAGCACTATGTTGCAAAATCACATACATATACTTTACATATAATCATGATCATTTTCATGATTCAATTCATCAATATGGTTAAATCCGTTTCATATAATGCACGGTCATCTATACTGAGGATATATATTAATATATATTGGATGGAGTATATTGTTCCCTCTATAGTTGCATCTATTATAATATTATTTATCTTTTATTCATTATTTGCAGTTTAAAAGAATCAGTACATAATGTAGCTACACCTCTAGAATGACATGTGTACGGTGCTATTACAATAATCATGACATCTCTACTAAACTCTGTTCGCTGTATTATTCAGACCATATCATAAGCATACGTTCATCAATCGCTGTCAAATAGTGATGATACATGGTGGGCATTCGTTTTGCATTGTATTTTCTCATTATGGTGGTTTAACTTTGGTTTACCATAATCCGATTTATGTTTATTAATTGCACACTAGTTTCATATATCAACCTGTGATGATCGGTTATCTCG
This sequence comes from Haliotis cracherodii, assembly GCF_022045235.1. Lineage (NCBI taxonomy): Eukaryota > Metazoa > Mollusca > Gastropoda > Lepetellida > Haliotidae > Haliotis > Haliotis cracherodii. Next base: position 24,997,420 of record NW_027266341.1, on the reverse strand, counting down.
AACACCTGGAGTCATCATTGATTTTCAGTGATCCATTTAATAATTGTCACCACTATTTTGCCTTTTACGCCCAGTGGAATCTGTTTCGGCAGATAATCGAGACTGGTTATTCTCTGACGTTGAGGTTAATAGTGACAGGGTTTTTTAAATATGATGTAAATGCTCTTGTCACAATATGGCAGAAATACTGCTAACCGACGATCCAGTTGCACATGGCAAACGGCAGGATCCGACCACTGAGGCAGAACCCATTCAGTCTAACAACAATAGATGCTTAAATACATGTCTTGAAAGTCTCTGGACATGACATACCAGCAGTTGCAAAAGTGAATGTTGAAATTTGATGATTTTTACCGACTTCATGATTCTTCATTTCTTGCTATCTTGTAAAATATCTATTCACTACGCTTAATACGACCACTTTCGTTTTTCGTATTTTCTGATGCAAATAATTTATTTAATGTTTCACACTTTGTTTAAGACCAGGTGACGACCAAGTGGTTTTACTTAGGCAAAGGTCAAACGTGGCTAATTTAGTTACAGTAATTGTTCTGGATGTAGTCCTGGAGATGCTCAATCCGAGTTACGGAGTTGGTCATCTCGAGTGGCCCATTGTTGTATCGCCATGTTGTCATCTCAACAGTTCTCGGATGATGTACAGCAAAATACAGCATCTGTAGCAAGTGAAAGAAGAAACTCCGAACAAAACATCAACTCATCACAAAATAAAGTTCATGTCGGCGCCATTCCAGTCATGATGGCCTGTAAATATGGCCACCAGTGCATGTGGTTGACCGCAAGAGCAACGATCCATCAACCCAGTACACATTGTAACCAGGTGATCCCCATTAGAGACCGACCATTTGGTATTCTGGGGGATATTTGTTTTCAGCTACAAAACCATATATTTTTATCTCAAAATATGAGCCTGGTTTTTAAAAATGAAGAAACACCTTGCAACAGAATATCAATGGTGGGTCCTTCAGTCGGATCTTGAGTGAGTGAATGAGTGAGTGAGTTTGGTTTAACGCCGCTTTTAACAGTATTCCAGTTATATCACGGCGTGTCAGCTTAATGTGGTAGGAAAGCCCGAAGTGATGCAGGTTTCAGACGTTTACCACTTCGATGAAACCCACGAGCACGGGTATGGTGCTGACAAACCTAGAAACATAATCGGGGCGAAGCGGGATTCGAACCCACAATCATAGGTTTCTGGCGTGCCCAAGGGACGCAACTCTGCACAGCGAATCACGGCACCTTAGACGACTGGGCCACCCGTGCCCCCGTCGGATCTTGAGAGAAGCATGGAGCACAACTAGATACTGATCGAGTCTGTCCCGGACTTCTCATAGTCAGCATAGTACATAGCAGCACTAGGTGGCACACTTAGATCTCCATTTTCTCTACGTTACAGGATAAAACTCTCTTTTTTTGTATTAGTTTGTTTTCCTCACAATTGTACATATGTTGCATGCAAATGAAGTATGAATTATTTTTTTTTTTCAGTCTCAATTTCCACAACTGGAATTTTAAAATTGTTCAATAAGCGACGATCACTACATGTGCAGAACAATACAGAGTGTCATCTTGTATTGTTAGCATTGTCTCACTTACGTCATCAACTGTTGAAGTTTTTTCTTTGAGATGTTGACAGAACATATATTCAGTGTGAAACATGTTTACTCCAGATATCCTTGGATTTGTTGGTTGTTTAACGCCGCACTCACCAATATTCCAGCTATATGACGGCGGTCTGTAAATAATCGAGGATGGACCAGACAATTCAGTGACTGATATCATGAGCATTGGTCCACGGAATTGGGATCGATGACATGCGTCAGCGAGCCTGACCACCCGATCCCGTTAATCGCCTCTTACGACAAGCAACGGTTGCTGAAAACCTCTTCTACAGATATCCTTGGATGTGCTTCCAGGATACGGTTCTAACAAACCATTTTGGTCAGTCTAGCATCGCGTTGTTCACAAAAAAAAAGTTTTGAGACAGAAAACATTGTCATGAATAAAAATTAAGAATAAACAGATGATGATTACGATTGCGTACCTGGATTGGGAATTCACCCAACACGTTGTAGTTCAAATAGTGTATACCCGTAACTCGACGTCTTAAAGTGTGCTCCATGAGATTGCGGAGTTCCGCTTCGTACGAGGAACCGGTTTGCCCTGAAGAGAAGACGTTACTGGATGAACATATTGGCATTTTGATATTTCAAACATGATCAAATTTGCACCAAACCATTTTCCAGTGTATAGAGCTTATTCATCCATAGGGCTTTATGTGACGACTACCGTCACTGGCCTGACCAACATACCTCCCATTGAGAGTCGGAGATGCACGAGGTAAATGAACTCTCCGTGAATGTTCGCAGGCTCTGGGGCCCGTGCAAGAAGGTTTTTGTTGATCTTCAGATCGGCTGCCAGATTCATCTCTCCATATACCGACTTCACATTGATCTTGAGATTGGCTGCCAGCAGGGCTTCTTCCAATGGTCGCCAGTCGCACAGAGCTTGAAACTTGAGAACTGAAGAAAATAACATCGCGTAGTCACCTACCAATTAACAGCCTCGGTGTTTAAGGAGCTGCAAGATTGGGTTGTTTTGCGATAAACGTTCTGTTAATCAGCTAGGCCCGTCTACATCGAATTCAACACTTATCTACACGAGTGAGCGACTGAGAGTGAATTTAATAAATATGTCGGTTTTTGCAGTATTCAAACCAAATGACAAGGGACAGCAGGAATATGATTTACGAATTAGCAACTCGGCTAACCCTTTGCCACTGGAATGGAATCAGACATTGTATTGGTCAACACTACATTCACACACTTTTGAGTTTATGAACTGATTCAGATTCATGTGCGCATTTGACACCACTGATTCGTTCGACACTTGTTCGTCCACGGACTTGTTACACAGGTCCGTGGTTCGTCTAATCATTGGTAACTTAATTGTTGACGGACACTCAAAGGTGTTCGAATATATTTAAAGTGATGCAATCAGGTGGGGGAAACAAATACTAAGTGGGCCAAACAACGAATATAACGCAATGATAACCCGACAAGAGAGAGAAATCATTAAACACTTCTATCAGCAGGTGATTAAACTTACCGGCTACAACCCGTGGTTCGCCAACGACCTGAAAATTTGGAAAAAAATGATTGCAGGCAATTTGGTCAGAATTTATATCATCTTCTTATGCATTTCCCCAAATTGTATAACAAATGTACTTTACCAGAGATAATCGTCACAATACAAATATCCTCTTCTATCGGACTCTGATATAAGATGGGAAATCAATTTTTTACGTGTATCACGGTTTGTCGTTTTACAATAAACCAGAGTGAGTGAGTATGGTTTTACGCCGCTTGTAGCAAGATTCCAGCAATATCACGGCGGGGGACACCAGAAATTGGCTTCACACATTGTACCCATGTCGGGAATCGAACCCGGGTCTTCGGCGTGACGAGCGAACGCTTTAACCACTAGGCTACCCGACCGCCCCATAGTTAACCAGAGATGGTCCAGTCAATAAGTATATGCTCTGCGTGTTTATGGTTAATGATTGGAAAAATGAATGGTTTGTACCCTACAAGATCCATTCATACAGGGGGGCACGGGTGGCCCAGTCGTCTAAGGCGCCGCGATTCGCTGAGCAGAGTTGCGTCCTTTGGGCACGCCAGAAACCTATGATTGTGGGTTCGAATCCCGGTTCGCCCCGATTATGTTTCTAGGTTTGTCAGCACCATACCCGCGCTCGCGGGTTTCACCGAAGTGGTAAACGTCTGAGACCTGCATCATTTCAGGACTTCCTCCCACATTAAGCTGACACGCCGCGATATAACTGGAATACTGTTAAAAGCGGCGTTAACCCCAACTCACCCACTCACCCACCATTCATACAGAAATCGGTAAACCTAATCGTATGGAATGGTTCGGCAACTGCGGAGGCACATATATTGTAGAGAATATCGTGTAACATCCTGGCGAACTATCCTCCACCGTGACACTAAATGGGACCTGGGACCTACCTTGAAGGCTTGTTCAACTGTGACACCCTGGACACCATACAAGGTGTTATTAATCGTCGTCATGGAAGACCTGGTGTCAGCTGGAGGGGCCACAATGTCGACAAAGAAGAGTTGTTCAGAAACTCCCCTCTTGTCGCATGAGCCACAGTGGTACATTGTGGCACCCAACACAAGAAACCAACACAACTTCATGGCTGCGTCTCTGAGATGTGGCATGCAGTGTAGCCTCGGAAATACTCCGTGCTGTGGCAATAAGTAGAAACTAATACTATATGAATATATATATTTAATATATTTATTAATATATTTATTAATATATATACTCACACGCAAAAGAAACGCAAGTCGAGTATGCAGTATACATGTTATTTATTTTCAACAGTAAAGACAAGAAATACTAACCGGGCAAGATTAAAAAAATTTGACTGAAGACAGTTTAATGGATTAAAAGGCAGATGACATAATTGTATTTTTCAAATGTTCAGGGCTTACACAGTTTCGGGTCAATACCCAAAATGTCAGCCAATACCTGGTGTGACCACCATTAGCATTGATCACTGCCACACATCTCCTGTACATTGAGTGGATCAGACGATTTGTGAAGGCCCTAGGGATCCTCCTGCCCACATCCAGAGCAGCTGTGCCTAGTTCATCGGCAGTTGTAGGAACTGGGTGCACATTGTGCAGACGCCTTTGAACCTCATCCCACAAGTGTTCGATGGGGTTCAGATCAGGGCTGAGGGCTGGCCACGGTAGAACGCTTAAAATCACTTGCGTTTCTTTTGCGTGTGAGTATATATATATATATATATATATATAGTGTGTGTGTGTGTGTGTGTTTTGTTAGTTTGTTTACAGGCGTTCTAAAAGTGTTACATCGTCAGAACACGTTGAAGCGTTCTAAATATGTTTGTAGAACACTCCTGTTCTGGGTCGAGAACATCAACGTTCAGAATATTTTCAGAACACATGGACGCGTTCTAAAAGTGTTACATCCATGTGTTCTGTCTAGTGTTCTGAAGTGGAACACTTAGGTTTAGAGTGTAGGTAACAATTTTAGATTTTTTAGTAAATTATGCAAGAAATAGGCATCCCGATTGAACACCAGTTGTGTTCGCCTCGTTGGTGGTTTGTTTCTTGATGTGTGGGGCGGTCGGGTAGCCTAGTGGTTAAAGCGTTCGTCACGTCGAAGACCCGGGTTCGATTCCCCACATGGGTACAATATGTGAAGCCCATTTCTGGTGTCCCCCGCCGTGATATTGCTGGAATCTTGCTAAAAGCGGCGTAAAACCATACTCACTCACTCACATGAATTGGAATATGGTCGAATAGGAAATTCCCTTCCATTTTGCTGCAAACAGTGTGTACGAAAGTACATTCCCACTGCAGACATCATGGGGTGTTTCTTCCACTACACCCAGGATATATGAAGACTCAAGACCTTGGCTTAGCTGTCCATTACGAGGAAGATCCCCAGGTGCAGAGCTGGATACAAAGATCAGCTAGACTCCCCCTTCTTCCTCTTCCTGAGGTGCAAGAAGCCTTGTCGGAGGCGATGGATGCGACACCTGAGGTGGCAAGGTCCTAAGATTACAACGATTACACGGTGACGACATGGGTTGACGACGAGGCCTGTTTCCGACTCCCCCTTTAGAATCATCACCGCACAGAAGGACCTGGGACAAACAACAACCTGGAGGTTTTTCATCCCTGCGTCAACTGCAGTCTTCCACATCAGCATCCCAGCCTGTACAGATCTGTGGACCTGCTTCAAGGCATTGAGAGGGGCGGTCGGGTAGCCTAGTGGTTAAAGCGTTCGCTCGTCACGCCGAAGACCCGGGTTCGATTACCGACATGGGTACAATGTGTTAAGCCCATTTCTGGTGTCCCCCGCCGTGATATTGCTGGAATATTGCTAAAAGCGGCGTAAAACCATACTAGCTCAAGGCATTGAGAAGTCGGAAGGTGCCAGGCTGACGCAGATAGACTATATGCTACTCCCCCAACCAGGAGGAAAGTCTCCAAGAGTCAGAGGGAAGGCTGGTGCGTCTCAAAGAGAAGCTGGTCAATGGGCAGAAGACACCTCTTGAATTCTTGGATGATGTTGGTCATTTGCTGAAGCTGGGCTGAAAACAGACATTGTACTGAACTGTGATCAGTGTGTATTGTGTATATATAGTGTCTTTTGCAATAATGAAATGAAATATGTCCTGTAAATAATTCACTATATTTAATTTCTGGTAAAATACTTCCAAATGTGTGATATCACACACATGTTCAGTGTATAATTTGTATATAGTGTATTTCTAATAATGTGGCAATATTATATCATGTGAAATGATAACATTTCTGATGTACAAGTGCTTATAGCAAAATATTTTCTACATTAAAGTTGAATAAATATATCCTGTAAATGATTCAAAATATGTGATTTCTTGTGAATACTTCAAAATGTGCGATTCTGAATCGAAACCGGGCCTTCAGCGTGACGAGCGAACGCTTTGACCACTAGACTACCCCGACCACCCCTCAGTCAGCACAAAGTACACCAACTTAAGATTACAAAGTCTGTACAGTATATTCATTTTTTTAAAATATATTTATCTATTATTATTTTTACAAATACTATAAAAAGTGGTTATCACAAACAATTTATTCCTTCAACCCACCCCAACCTCGCTGTGCCATCTTCTTCACACTCTCTTTATTAATCTGTCGCTGCTCCAACCCAAAACAGCCGTCACATAGTTGGAATAGTGCGTAGTACGGCGTAAAACAACAAACAAACAAAACCACCCCCATGGTAAATTACCAGTCCCTTCTGTCATTATTCTGCTGGTGGTCTCTTCATGCCTGGGGGTTGTGGGGGGTTGTGTTATACTCCTCAAATATGAAACGCATAACCAAATGTTCGGCGTATAAAGTAACACTAATAAACATAATACTGAATATCTGCCACTTTAAGGGGCGATTAACGGGATCGGATGGTCAGGCTCGCTGACTTGGTTCGATGCATGTCTTGGTATCCCAGTTGCCAAGGTCGATGCTCGTGATGTCAATCACTGGATTGTCTGGTCCAGAATCGATTATTTACAAACCGCTGGACCGGAATATTGCTGAGTGCGGCGTTAAACATCAAACAAACGAAATATCAAATACAGTTGAAATATGAACGATTGCGGATGAGAAATGGCGGCCATTTAGAAAACTTCAAGATTGTCCCCATACAAATTCGTCGAAAAGCTGGCAACATCAGTTTTTCTTAATCAGTGATGTTTTGTGATGGTTTCATACCATGTTGCAATGATTCTACCCTAAATGTTCCTAACCTTTGAGTTGCTACATTTGTGCATAAACTATATACTCAGTAATGAGTCTATGACATAGGTTCCATCTTTAAGGCTTTTTCGCAAGATTTGTTTGTTTGATTGTTTCGCGCCGAGCTCAGAAATATTCCAGCTATATGACAGCGATCTGTAGATAATCGAGTCTGGATCCAGTGATTGATATCATGAGCATCGATACACACAATTGAGATACGATGACATATATCAACCAAGTCAGCGAGCCTGACAACCCAATCTCGTTTGTTGCCTCTCCATACAAGCACAGTCGCCTTTTACGGCAAGCATGGGCTGCTGAAGATCTATTCTACCCCCGATCTTCACGGGTTATTTTCGCAAGAAGATATGCTCCTTGGGATATTGCAAGGAGTTTGTTAGACACGGTTAAGAAAAATTACGTAAGATTGTTCGTGCTGTATTTATATCAAAGCAGGGTGTGTTCTCAGGGAACTTATTTGACTTCTTTTTTTCTTCTTTTCTTTTAACGCCGCACTCAGCAATATTCCATCTATATGATGATGGTCTGTAGATAATCGAGTGTGGACCAGACAATCCAGTGATTGATATCATGAGCATCGATCCACGCAAATGAGATACGATGACATATATCAACCAAGTCAGCGGGCCTGACCACCCGATCTCGTTTGTCGCCTCTTTCAGCAAGCATTTAATCGCCTTTCACGGCAAGCATGGGTTGCTGAAGACCTATTCTACCCCGGATCTTCACGGGTCGGAATATATTTGAAATTAATTTGTTCACATGCAAAACCAGAAGGTAAAGATTGTATTGAAAGTTTGCAAAGTAAAGTGACTCCAATGAAAGAGACTCTTGTGCTCAGAGTGAAATAATGCTATCTGGAGACTTAATATCAGGACTGGAAATTATTAATGTGATGAAGGAAGATTGTATGACTGCTTCAAAGACCTACAAGCACATTGTTCATGAACTGTGTGTTGGGGAATGTGGGTGGTGTCTCTGACAGAATATTGTCCGGGAGGTCAGACCGAAAAGCCGGCTCGGCTTGGGTCGGGAAAGACGGGAGCGTCGGTCGGACCAAGTCGGGTTCGCCGGCACGGCTTGGGTTGGGAAAGACGGGAGCGTCGGTCGGACCAAGTCGGGTTCGCCGGCTCGGCCTGGGTCGGGCAAGACGGGAGCGTCGGTCGGACCAAGTCGGGTCCGCCTGCTCGGCCTGGGTCGGGCAAGACGGGAGCGTCGGTCGGACCAAGCCGGGTTCGCCTGCTCGGCCTGGGTCGGGCAAGACGGGAGCGTCGGTCGGACCAAGTCGGGCTCGCCGGGTTTGCTTGGGTCGGGCAAGACGGGAGCGCCGGCTCGGCTTGGGTCGGGCCAGAAGGGAGCGTTGGGTCGGGCCAGACGGGAGCGCCGGCTCGGCTTGGGTCGGGCCAGAAGGGAGCGCCGGTCAGACCAAGTCGGGTTCGCCGGCTTGGCTTGTCTCAAACGAAACCATGCAGCTTGGAGCTTTCTAGAGTAATGGTCATGCGATTGATAACATAGAATTCTCTTATAGGCTTAAGTGTGAAAGACCTCCCCATGCACCATCATTGTTACACGAACTTCCCAGCACAGCTCATTAGAGTGTTGGTAGCACGGAATATCTCAAAATCAAAAAGTGACATTTTATGGGTCATATGAGTGTTAGTAACTTGGTTGATGCATGTAATGGAATCCCAAAATTGCGTAGATCGATGCTCATGATGTCAATCAGTGCATGGATTGTCGTGTCGAGATTCGATTTTTTTACAGGCCGCTACCATACAGCTGAAATTTTGCCGAGTGCGGCGTTAAACAGCAAATTAACAACAAACAACAATAACACATGGACATCTACCAACACATAATGTTTATCTCCTAAATACTTATATAGGTAACCAGTGAAGTTTCGACTGACATTTAGGAGTTGTGAGAACATGAATACTTTACTTCTTATCCCTTCACCAGGTGGATGCATCACATTCATAGAAGGATTAGCCCTGAAACGCCGTTACAAACAATAAAGGTTTTCACATCCAACTATGAACAGGTCTTTGACCCCAAAAGACATTTTCACCAAATGACTACACTGAAATCCCTAATAACATATCGCTTTGGCCAAAGAGTAGCTAATCAGGACAAAAGCTGCTGTGTTATGAAATTTGAGGTAGTCTAACTGAAGATTAGAAACCTCTTTTTTTTATTGGCACCAAGCGTTGGTTGATTTGTTGTTTACCGCCGCACTCAGCAATATTCCAGCTATATGACGGCGGTCTGTAAATAATCCAGTCTGGACCAGACAAACCAGTGATTGATATCATGAGGATCGATCAACACATTTGGGATCGATGGCATGCTTCAACCAAGTCAGCGATCCTGACCATCCGATCCCGTTAGTCGCCTTTTACGACAAGCATAGTCGCCTTTTACGGCAAGCATGGGTTTCTGAAGACCCATTCTATCCCGGATCTTCACCAAACGCTTTACGAGGTTTCAAGTGTTATATGATCTGCTATACAGGTCCACAAAAATGCAACCTTCGTCTAATGACGTATGTTTGTTTAAACATGACATGACATGAAACTACGTTTCACTTCTGATGTTCTGATTTTGTTTCCCAAATTGCTAATTATTGGCAGTGAGGTAATAATACCAGTGGACAAAAATAGTATGACTAAACCTCGTTTCTTAGTCCTGCAATTTTCACTTGCTTTGTGGTCCGCCAAAAATATCATTTCGTGCGAGTTATGTCCCTTGGTTGTTAAACCGGAAGTTTTCGAAATATTCAGGTGTTTCTGACAGGTATTTTATGTGTTTTGGATCATAAAACAGCCGGGTTTGGACGCACCTGCCAAAATGGGTGAGTAATAGAGAATTGGTGTGTTTATGTTAATCATAGGGTTCTAATTTTATTTGATCATAGTGTGTTTGAAGGCCATTACCTGTATGAAAAAACATCACCTATTTGTTAATCAGAATTACAGGTGTTCTCATATTTGTCATGTTTGTGATTGAAACTGAAGTTAATCATTTATATACGAGTAAATGTTATTTCCGTGTGCTATTGAAGATCACAAGATAGGTCAAAAAGTTTTTTCATTAATTATTTGAGTTTGTTTCAACGCGGACCTATATTACAAGTCCGTGGTTTCAATTGGTGCATATATATCTTTCAAGACATTAAAAAAATCCGTACCCCAGATTGAAAGTAATTTCATAACCCTATGCAATAAGCAATGAATTACGCTATATAATATATTAATTAAGATTTAGATCTAAACAACATATAATGTATAAGGCGTAAGGGCGACATTCCATTTGAACAAGACCATCATTAGCTGATTAGAGGTTTATCTGTTGACAGAAGCTAATCTTTCAGAAAACACAGTTTCAATTTACAATTACTTATGGGCTCCTTGATCCCAGTAGCAGTTGGGATGGATATTGGAGATGTCTATTTAACAATACTACCAGTTGAAGGTACATAAAGGGATGGTGATTTAATTTAACACTGACAGCTATGTTTTTAACATAATGTCTTGAAAGATATTTATGCACCAATTGAAACCACAGACTTGTAAATACTTGTAATATAGGTCCACGTTGAAACAAACAAACGTTAAGTCTGCGACTGCTTACTATCAACCCAATGTGAATGTCAGCAATTGAGTAAATATTCAGTGACGCTAATAACCACTGATAACAATGTGGGTCCTGAAAAGGCGGCAGTGGTTACCGTCTGTAAGGAACATTTGCCCCAGCATACTCAGATATTGTACCACATGCGCTATCCATTTAATGTGGGGCCAGCTGTGTCAGTGCAACTGTGGGTTAGTGAAGGAAAACAACTTGATAATCATCCCCCCATTGATATCTTCTAAATATGCAAATACACATAGTCATGATACTAGATTGATATTTTTTTCAGCGTGTATTACCTGTCTTGGTCGGACCCCTTTTGGGTCCCTGCTGGCAATGATTATTGTGATTATCGGAGTCTGCGTCTTCTGCGGCACCTCCTACCAGGCCCTCAAAATCTTCATCGACGACATCCTCAATGATCTGTTCAACTTTAAAGTGGGATGGTAAGGTTTTAAGCATAGCTTTCCTTCTTCAGCGTCACAGGGGCAGTGATGGCCCAGTCGTCTAAGGCGCAGCGATTCGCTGTGCAGAGTTGAGTCCCTTGGGCACGCCAGAAACCTATGATTGTGGGTTCGAATCCCTGTTCGCCCCGATTATGTTTCTAGGTTTGTCAGCACCATGCTCATGGGCTTCACAATGTAAATGTCTGAGACCTGCATCACTTGGGGCTTTCCTCCCACATTAAGCTGACACGACCTGATATAACTGGAATACTGTTGAAAGCGGCGTTAAAGCCAACTCGCACACTCTAGGGCATCACACACACATCAGCAAAATTGAAGTATTTTATTGTGTGGGGTTTCACCGAAGTGGTAAACGTCTGAGACCTGCATCATTTCGGGCTTTCCTCCCACATTAAGCTGACACGCCGTGATATAACTGGAATAATGTTAAAAGCGGCATTAAACCCAACTCATTCACTCCAATTGCGTGGATTAATGTTCACGGTGTCAATCACTGGATTGTCTGGTCCAAACTCGATTAGTTACAGGCTGCTGTCAGATAGCTTAAACTTAAAGATTACTGGGTGGGACATTAAACAACAAACAAAAAGAAAATATGTGCAATTTAATGTAACACTTATATTTTATGACAGGCTGGAGGTGATCCAAGTGGTGTTTGTTGTGCTGGCTGTCAGCATGGGGATCTTCGCCATCATCTTGCTCATCTTTGGGCTGCTCGCTACCGGAGCCACCAGACAGAACGTGTACTCTGGAGCCAAGTGCATCATGGGAGGCAGAATATCTGCAGCTTTCGTATGTATAATATTCATTAACCTGGTGTTACGGATAAATTAAACATGGGGATACTGTAAATCGTGAAATTAATGCGTCTTCAAAAGAATGCGGCCGCTGGCCCCTAGTCAATAATGCGACGCAATATGAATGCGACACCCACCTCCTCTTACTTACTTTCTTATATTGGAGATTTTACGTGCGCTTTCCGATTGCAAGCGTATGTCGCACACGGACCCCCCTCCTCTCAAGCATCAGTGGATTTATATCTAAAGAAAATGTCCTCTGTCAGGTTTACAGGAGAATCCTCACCCTCATTCAACCTTACATTAATCCAATCACACACCAAATAGCACCGCTCATTAGCACTGATTAGAATACTTCCGCTCAAACAATACATGCGCGCTGGTTCGTGTCGTCCTTTGACACAGTCGCAAAGAATAAACACACCGTGTTGGTTGGGTGGTGTCTGTCTGGACTTGCAGGTGTGATCAGTGATGATCTAAGTGTGTAGAACTCTTGTCTTGACCCCAGCAGTGACAATTCACAGGATGTAATTAGTGTTTGAATGGCATTGTTTATATACTTGTTACAAGTGGTGATCAATAAACAGTCATGTGGAATACATATTTGTTTGTTTTCAGCATATGTCTGAGTTGGTATTTCTGCTATCCAAAATGTCTTATTGTTGATATAAATGCGTTGTTTAATAATGCGAGCAAAGACCACTCGCATCTTTTGCATTTAATTCACGCTAGCGTTAATTTCAAGATTTACAGTAATTCATTATGTGAACATATATTTGTGTGTGTTTTTTCCACCCAAAGACTTACTCGCGAACTCACTCACTCTGTTTCCAGTTCATGGTAATCTCGTACATCCTGAATTTGGCCTGGATCATCATCCTCTCCTTCTCAGTCGTCCCTATGATCATGTACGGAGCACTGGCAGCCATTTGCAATCACGAGGTCTACAGCCGTAATGCACAGACAATCAACTACTGCTTCAACCTGACTCAGTTTGGTGAGCCCACTGCCTTTTGTCCCTGGTGATGAACAGGATACTGCATTTTGTCCCTGAATGAACAACACGATAATACCTGACCAAGTTTTTTTAAGCTGCGTTTGTCTTCTCTGTCAATGATCTGGAGTGATGCACAATGAGCATAAGGACATGTTGAAGTTTGAAGTCAGGGTTTTGTTTACTTATGCTTGTTTATTATAATATTAGTGTTTATTTAGCATTAGATAATGTACAGAGTATGGGGTTTTCTTATTATTTGTGATTAGGTTTGGATTCACTTTGACTAAAGATGTCAAAATTCCAACTTGGTTCTCATGTTCTTTCATTGAAAGAAATGGGGAGGTAAGGTAGCCTAGTGGTAAAACCACTCACTCACTCACTCACTCACTCACTCACTCACTCACTCACTCACTCACTCACTCACTCACTCACTCCACACTGCTCTACTCCACACCGCTCACTCACTCACTCACTCCTTTCCACTCCACACTGTTCTACTCCACACCGCTCACTCACTCACTCACTCCTCTCCGCTCCACTCCACTCCAGGGGTCCGGAAAATTTAAAATCCCAATCGGACATTTACATTTATGCCACGCCCCCTTCAAACAGCGTGTTTTAGTACGACTTTTTACACACAAATTACAAGTTGTTACGTATTCATAATATGATGAATTATGAATTGTTTCAATTTAAATTGTTTAATTCACCGGACAATTAATAACAAATAATATCATTTTAGATATATATGGAAAACATACGTTTGTTTCTGTTATAATAACGATCTGTCAACGTAGTGAACGGTCTAATTAATATTCATGAGTCTGCTCAAGTGTACGCGTTGTAACATTTGGATCGAGACTATTATCCCATATTTGGTTATCACGTGACCTCACGGGAAAAGTAGTTTTTTTTAAGCTAAAGATTATTTAAAAACAAGACAGATAATATAATCATAAATCCTAAACTATCGTTGATAGCAATAGTTATTTGAATACTTTTTCATCTGTACTTAATTATTGACCATTAACAAATTTGATATCGATCGTCACAGAAAGCAAAATGGCGGTCAATCAAGATTCAATATACGACTAGCTACTGAAAACAATAAAATCTGCAAATCCTCGTTGTATGTCAACCAAGTGAAAGTCATTAGCCACGACTTACAAAATGATCATTCAGACTTTGAGGGTTTGGCAGATCCGCTCGACTGATCTGCAGCGGTCGACTGGCTGTCGTCACGCTTTCGCTTCTTGACTGAGGTTACGTATCGTAGCATTGTGAGGATAATGAGGTACATCGATGATGCAAGGTATTTTTGTAAACCTTGCAGTTTTAGTTAAATTTAAAGTGGAGTGGAGTCCACTCCACTTTAAATTTAACTAAAACTGCAAGGTAGCCTAGTGGTAAGATCCCCCACATGGGCACCAAACTCACTCACTCACCCACCCATCCCTTCACACACCCACTCACTCAGCCATCCACCCAACTCACTTATTCCCTCACTCACCCACCCACTTATTCACACACTCACCACCCACTCAGCCAACTTATTCAGTCACTCACCCACTCAGCCAACTTATTCACTCACCACCCACTCAGCCAACTTATTCACTCACCACACACTCAGCCAACTTATTCACTCACTCACTCACCCACTGATTCACACACTCACCACCCACTCAGCCAACTTATTCACTCACCACCCACTCAGCCAACTTATTCACTCACCACCCACTCAGCCAACTTATTCACTCACTCACTCACCCACTGATTCACACACTCACCACCCACTCACCACCCACTCAGCCAACTTATTCACTCACAACCCACTCAGCCAACTTATTCACTCACTCACTCACCCACTGATTCACACACTCACCACCCACTCAGCCAACTTATTCACTCACCACCCACTCAGCCAACTTATTCACTCACCACCCACTCAGGCAACTTATTCACTCACCACCCACTCAGGCAACTTATTCACTCACTCACTCACCCACTCATTCACACACTCACCACCCACTCAGCCATCCACCCAACCAACTTACTCACTCACTCAATAATATATCTGTAATGTGCGTCAGTTCATTCATTATAAGCGTGTTGGTTATAAACATATTTTACTGTACTTGTTTCAGGGATCTACCGGAACAGTTCGTTCGTGTCTGGTATCACTCCCCCGGGCAAAGAAGCGTTGTGTCTACACAATGAACTGAAGAGGATGTGTGTGAAGGTGGGCACTTGCCATGTTGACATACGCCACGAGACACGAGACACGAGACAAAGTACTCTTGATTTTAAAGAACCTGAGCAGATGAAAGTACACAGTGATTCCAAGTAGAATTTGAACCCACTACATTACACCAACCATTCAAATTTGGGGATGGGGGTAAAAAAACTGAAATTGACATATGTTTTAACAACGAAAAGAAGCTGTATGCCGGACCGGTTGGATGTTCTGCAAAGAAAATTGGCACTCCCCCTTTCAGAGAGGTGGTGACGTGAGTGCACGTTGCTAGAAAAGTGCAATAATCTTGGATGCAACGTTAAACCCCATTTCACATCACCTGTCGGGGGTGTTGTGTCACTCACTCACTCACTCACTCACTCACTCACTCACTCACTCTGAGTGAGTGACACAACACCCCCGACAGGTGATGTGAAATGGGGTTTAACGTTGCATCCAAGATTATTGCACTTTTCTAGCAACGTGCATGTACGTGTGTGTTTGTATGGCTGCTTGTACCAGACTGAACTGCTGCTGATTTATAGTGCTAGCCATGAATACCCCACTCAGACCCAGTATACAGATTGAGAGCTTGCATGCATATCGTATATTTGTGCAATAATCTTCTGCGCAACGCCCCAATTTCACCTCACCTCACCACCTCTCTGAAAGGGGGAGTGCCAATTTTCTTTGCAGAACATCCAACCGGTCCGGCATACAGCTTCTTTTCGTTGTTAAAACATATGTCAATTTCAGTTTTTTTACCCCCATCCCCAAATTTGAATATCACTCACTCACTCACTCACTCACTCACTCACTCACTCACTCACTCACTCACTCACTCACTCACTCACTCACTCACTCACTCACTCACTCACTCACTCACTCACTCACTCACTCACTCACTCACTCACTCACTCACTCACTCACTCACTCACTCACTCACTCACTCACTCACTCACTCACTCACTCACTCACTCACTCACTCACTCACTCACTCACTCACTCACTCACTCACTCACTCACTCACTCACTCACTCACTCACTCACTCACTCACTCACTCACTCACTCACTCACTCACTCACTCACTCACTCACTCACTCACTCACTCACTCACTCACTCACTCACTCACTCACTCACTCACTCACTCACTCACTCACTCACTCACTCACTCACTCACCTTTATCTTTCAGATAACAGAGTCTGGTCCTTTATTCTGTGTGGCCTTCATCAGTGCCCTGCTAATTGTTTTGGGAATGGTGAGTTTGTTTTGAGATCTTTTGGAGAATAATGACAGTAAAGCGTACATGATATAAAAGGCACCTTGAGCATGTCAAAGTGTTTAAACTATAATTATAAAGAGTGTATTTCACTGGCAGTTCATACAATACCAACCAGAACATTTTGGTAAGGCACTACATACCATCATATGCTGATGAAAATATGCTGTTCAACTTTTATTAAGGAATTTGATGTATTTACTATTTAAAAGTTCACTGGTTTGGTGTATCATGGTGGTATGGGAATATCCTTAACATAAGTTGAGTAACTGTTTGATTGGCATTCTAGAAGTTGCTGAGTAAGTAGGAAAACGTACAGCTTTGTGGACAACAACTTCTGGTTTATTGCTTATAGCAATGTTTCAATGTAGATTATTACACGGTTCTCAAGCTTGTTCACACCAGCTTCCTGTCTCATCATCAGCTTCATTAGGGCTAGATCCAGTGAAGATCCAGGGTAGAATAGGTCTTCAGCAACCCATGATTGCCGTAAGAGGCGACTTTGCTTGTCCTAAGAGGTGACTAAGGGTTCGGGTGGTCAGGCTCACTGACATGGTTGATGCATGTCATTGTATCCCACTTGCGTGGATTGATGCTTATGATATCAATCACTGGATTGTGTGATCCGTACTTGATTATTTACAAACCGCCGACATATAGCTGGAATATTACTGAGTGCGGCGTTAAACAACAAACAAACAAAACGTCATTTAGCATTTGGTTACATATTGTTTAGAGGTTCAAAAAGACGTGAGGCTCAAAAACATGTTCACTTGGATATTTGTGGATATAATGATGCACTATATTTCCACTGGGTGTAGATTCACTTCATGATCTGTCTGGCGGCCAACTACACCCGCATCAGGATATCGAAGGAACTGACGGAATACAGGGACGCTGTGGAGATGGAGGAGCTGGAGATACAGAGCGTGGATCGGCTTCAGAAGGGTCCACCGCCCTACCTCGGGGACTGAGCATCCTGGAGATGTCAACTGGAAAGAGAAAAACACTGGGCATGGTTGATGAGATTCACTGTTTCTTGTTCAGCTCACCTCCACCTTGTGTATTGGCTGTTGTCAGTAGTCACATGTCATTATGATTAGGGTGAAATGATACATAGGTCACGATACGATACATATCACAAAACATAGGTCAAGATACGTATCGTGATAAATATATTTACGTCAAATCGCATGGAATCTTCTTGACAATAAATATTTCAGAGCAAGTTCCAAAGGAAGAGCTGGCTGTAGACACATGTTCATAGCAGCTATTGTTAGTAGTGAACTTGAAACGCTAATTACAACACATTTTGCAATATCTGACTTACCAAAAAATGCCAGGAGTCATATATTAAAAGAATAGTAATATTTCAGCAAGTGTATCGTCTTGTATCAATACAGAAACAAAAAAGTATTGTGTATCGTACCTTTACACCAATGTATCGTTTCACCCCTAGTTATGAGGGTTTGAAAAATAGTATTATTTTGATGAGTAGCTCACATAAAGATAGCAAAATGTATTGATCTTGAAAATTGTAATGTTCTATTTGATTGAAGATTATTTTGTTTTTGAACATGTTAAACTTCTTTTTGTTGTTTTTTTTTAGTGGAAATGACACTTAAATCAATTCAAACCACATTTGCTTGTTCCTCTTGTCAAGATAATATGTAAACCAAGAAATCAATTTGGTCGTGTCTTTTTCAGCAGATGAGTTTTTTTATATTCAAGAGTATGTAACAGAACTTGTAACCATGGAAACTACATTGTTTTGAAAAGTTTTGATCAATGATAGTGAGTTTGTTCCTTGCCTTGGCTAAGTGCCTTAGAAATTATGTTGATCATATGAGATATATGCTTGAAATTACAGAGGGGCTGTATCTGCAGCTTGTCTTGCTCTGTATGTGAAAGAGGTCTGCCTGAATACCCCTTGAGCAGGTATATACAGGGTTGATGTAATTCCCTTCTGTGTACAGGCCAGATCTTAGACACAGTGAGGTAGTTCATGAATTATATCTTTGTGAACCCTTGACACCGGTTTTTGAACCTCAGAAATATTTACACACGCAAGTATAAATTTTGAGAAAACTGTTCCACTTGTATATATTCATTTTACTTTCTCACAAACAATATTTTGGAAAATGCATTTTCATTACATTCCATTTCACCTTTTCATTGGTTGATGATTGAAAGCATTGGGTCATTTTACAACCCAATATTCACATGCCATTCCAGTTAATGAGAAATTGTTGTATAATTACCAGTAGTTCTGTATAGCCGTGCTATGTTAACTAACACATATTGATGTACATTTTTGTCTTTAGTCAGTTATGTAGATGGTAGACATTGTAACACTTTATTACTGCTGGAATGTCTAAGAGGTGGTCAGCATTCATCATGTCTATAATGTGAGCCTAATCCATAGCGTTGCCACTTCATACCTCAAGTTTTAAATGTTCCCACAATGAAAAAGTCCTTGCAACATTCTTTAGACTTCCCCTATCAATTCTATCTGATTCAATTGCACACAAGAAGTTTATCATTATGAGTCTGTAGTCATTTTGAGTTAGTGAGTTAGCTAGGTTATGGCTGCTTTGGACAATATTTCAGTTATATCCCTGCATGTCGGCTTGATGTTAACTGATGCATGTCTCAGACATTTTCCACTTCGGTGAAACCCACGAGCAGAGTATTGTCCTGACAAACCTAGAAACATAATCAGGGAGGACCGGGATTGAAATCCATGATCATAGGTTCCTGTCATGCCAAAGGGACGCAACTCTGCACGGTAAATTGCAGCGCCTTAGACGCCTGGGTCACCCATTCTCCTGTAGTCACTTTGAAACCACTCTGTATCGAGTCACAGGTGTTGAGACCATGCATTAGACCTGTTACTTTATTGAGGAGGACTAGGGTAGCCGAGTGGGTCAAGTGTTCCCTCATTATGCCCCAGGTTTGATTCCCCATGTGTAGAATTTCTCAGTCCATCCGAAGCAATGGGGTAGCCAAGTGGTTAAAGTGTTTGCTTGTCATGCTGAAGACACTGGTTCAATTTTCCACATGGTACAATGTGTGAAACTCATTTCTGGTGTCTCCAGTTTATATATTACTCCATATTACTGGAATATTGCCTCACACTTGGTCCAGCCTGTGAAGGAATTGCTTCAGTAAAACTGTACATACTGCAAGTGATGGACTGCCCTCCCCCTCTGTCACCATCACTGGCCTTCAATTAGGAAAGAAACGTGGTTTCAGATTAGCGGGTTTTTTTTGAGTAATCAATGACCAGGAATATATTTACGGCATTCTGAAGAATTCAAGTATCGAATTAACATGGTATCTGTTTCCATCCTATCATTTCACATATTTGGGATAGAGAAAAAAAAAGATCATCATCAAGAAAGTTGAAATGACCAGCAGATTTCCTCGCTTTGAATCCCTTTCAATTACATTTTTTAACCAGTCAGATTGCAGCACACACTCCTAATAATTTTTTAATGACGTTAAATCATGCAGTGTTATTTTTTTCTGCAGATTATTGAATTCATCTGAAGAGCACATTGTTTTTACAACACAAGAGAACCAAAAATATATGTGCAAATAAACACAATAAAATGGAAGCAAAGAGAGCATTAGTTTGGGGATTATTCCTTCATGGTTGTGTTTTATTTTTGTATTGAATGCAATCTTAACAATGTAGTGAACAGACCCTGAAACAACAGGTGAACCGTCTCAAGTCTTCATGTGTATAACAGGCATGTTTCCCTCCTGCTTGCTAAATAATATCTGTTATGGTTGAGTCGGATATACACGTGATATACCCACCCTCCAGAGGCAAGAGAGTACCTATAAAAAGTCCAGTTTCCACCCTTGCCGAACTAGGCTGGTATTGTGGAATTACTTAGGCCTGGATAACGAGTCTATGCATAGTCCAATCAAAATCGCTGATTCGTAAACGGTCATGCCAATTTTGGTCGATTGCAGGATTTGCAAAGCATGTGCTAAGCCAACTCGTCAACAGATATTTTCCAAATCTTTTCATGTTTTTAATCAAGGTGCTCTTGTCATTTCAGGCCCGTTTTATCACAATATAGATCTTGATTATCGATCAAATTAGCTTGACTGGGTGCCGCCATTTTGTTTCAAACAAATGCAAGTGATACGAAAGGTGGAATCTGAATGGTCCATAGGAGAGGCATAGAAGGGACTCATCTTGTAATAGCCACTGGTAGCGCTATGATCGAGGCCAGGAATTCCAGCCTAGTTAGGCAAGGGTGGAAACTGGACTTTTTATAGTTACTCTCTTGCCAGTTAATACCCTTGCCTCAGGAAGATGGATATACCAAGCTTGTGATGGCTTATGTTCGGAATTCACAAGGGACAATTTAAGTAGAGATTTCTAATGATTATGGTGAGGGTTTTGTCACTTTTGTTTACCTTTGACAAGTATACTTGTCAATCTGGGGACCATGTGGCTGCAGCAGTTGCAATACATAAACATCAGCTCCTTTAGTCCAATATGGTACCTCCCTGTGTGAAGATCTGACAGTGTGTGGGCGGTGTTGTGTTGTCAGGTGAACTTCCAGTCAGCCAATCAGCTTCTTAATTCTCGGTATGAGAGAAGCATTCACACAAACATATCTGTATTAAGAAATAATGCAGTGTGTTGTATTGTATTTTATCTGAAACTATTGGGAATATTGTTTTAAGATATTTCGAAGATGGTTAAAAGATTCTTCTCTTCAAAAGAGTAAGATTTTGATTTTCAAAACAACAATATGATACCTGACACATCTTTTGTCCCTCTATAGCTTAAAAATATAGACTACTTAAAAGAAGTTAAAGACATGTGATTTTTTTAATATGACTATAGCTAATCTGTCATACCAATTTGGTCTTCTTTAACTTCTTTTGAATTAAGAAATATACGAGGAGTGCGAGTTGTTTATCACACAGTAAAACACTGCTGGGAAATTAAACAATGAGGAGCGCATCCCCGAGTGGATTATTCACCCTGCAGTGTTTTATTGTACAATAAATGACCTCAAGTAATTTATTTGTTATATGAGATTTCAACATTATGTACAGCCTCTTTAAGGATGATGATAAAATGTGCAAGCTTCAAAATAATTACCATAATTTTAATGATTATGACTCCTTGAACACAATCTGACCTTGGCAGTGTAGGACAAGTCCATTTTATGTAGAAGGGTTGGTATTTCCTGTGTATTCTCACAATCCTCCCATCAATTATCTGTACTTTTCTCCCAATACCTATTATCACATCTAACCCACTTTATGGTGCGATCAGTCGGTCAGTGCATTTATCTAAGTGCCCAGCTACATCTGTGGGGAACAACTCAAAAGACACTTCCCTCCCAAACATAACGTTTCCAATTTACGTCATCTAGTAGCAAGCGCATGTCTGAATCTCCAATAATGACGTCATGATATAACAATGTTTTATCATGCAATAATTACGCTTCGTTCTTCATTGTCCTTCCTGATTTATCACTCAGCTATCTTATTTTAGAATATAATACTAGGCTGTGAGGGTGTTTATTAACTTGACAGTGATAACCCTTGTCTCATAGCATCATTGTGTGAAGGTGAGCTTCTGTACATTAAAACATTATCATAAATAAATCTGTAAATAGGATGTGAGTGAAAAGCAAAAGATGACATTGTCATCTATATATCTTGCCAACATATCTTATTCTAGTTATTTGCAAATTTTGTGCATCTAGCTTGACTTTTAAGATTTAAGGGGAGGTCAGGTGAAAGGGTTCACTGATCACGCTGAAGACCCGAGTTCGATTCCCGACATGGGTACAATATGTGAAGCCCATTTCTGGTGTCCCCTGCCGTGATATTGCTGGAATATTGCTAAAAGCTGCATAAACCATACCCACTCACTCACTTTAAGATTTAAATGCTGCTCAGTGAGATAGACTGATTCTGTCACATTCAATTGAAAATGAGTTTAAGTCACAACTATTAAGCATATTTGGTGAAAT
The DNA here is from genome assembly GCF_022045235.1 of Haliotis cracherodii. NCBI lineage: Eukaryota > Metazoa > Mollusca > Gastropoda > Lepetellida > Haliotidae > Haliotis > Haliotis cracherodii. The sequence continues at coordinate 24,974,609 of NW_027266341.1, read as the reverse complement.
CCTGTTATTTCCGTGCCATTGTTCCCCTTGTTTAATTAATAGTAACTGCAAATAACATGTCATATTATTTCTAAGAAAATATGAACTCTATACACCTCTGTACAATCTGTATGTTCAAGGGAGATAACTCCGTCAACCCTGACGGCTGGTGTCGTCACTGACTTGCAGTGCTCCATTCATGTAATTTTCACTGTTATGTCGACTTTTACACCCGATGGAATCTGTTTCGTCGGATAATTGACAATGGTTATTCTCTGACATTGACATTTGATATTTATCCAGTTTGAAGTTCAGCCACAGGTAATAGAAGATGTGTGGAAAATAAAAATTTCAATAATGTGAACATATCTCAGTAGGCGTCCTCTGTGTTGTTCAGACATCAAATCGGTTAATTTGGAATTACTGTTTATTCATTTGCAAAACAATTTCATGTCTAGTGAACCCATGACATGCTGCATAAATGTTTTATATTAGCGTGGTGGTGTTTGCTGCGAGACCTTTCTGCCTAGTTATAACATGCTGTGATTGGCTGTAAATACATGATGATGATAAATGAGGCTTGATATAGCAGCTTGAATGTGTTTTGAAATCAGAATTTTAGTTCCAAACAAATGTGGCTATCACTATTTGAGTCCAGAATAATCTGATAATCTGTAGATGAAAAGTTTTAAGCACTGTCCTAATCTGTCATTCATTTAGTGACGATCGTTCGAAACTCTGCGGCATGCCTTTGAGTTTTTTATTTGATTTGTTTTAATCCCTAAATTACCAGGGGACATAATTAACCTTGGTATTAAACATGTTTAAAGAAGAATTTAAAATATTTTTCATTTGACATGCTGGATGTAATGAATTAAGATTTTGTCTTATACAAATCCCAGTCAGTCCCATCCCCTACCCCCCACCTCCAGAATATTACATGTCCTGTCATCGTATCCCAATTGTGTGGATCGATGTTTATGATGTCAATCACTGGATTGTCTGGGCCAGATTTGATTATTTCCAGACCACTGTCATATAGCTGCAGGGGCGGTCGGGTAGCCTTGTGGTTAAAGCTTTCATTCGTCACGTCACAGACCCGGGTTCGATTCCCAACATGGGTACAATGTGTGAAGCCCATTTCTGGTGTCCCCTGCCGTGATATTGCTGGAATACTGCTAAAAGCGGCGTAAAACCATACTCACTCACTGATATAGCTGCAATATTGCTGAGTGCAGCATTAAACAACAAACAGACAAACAAACAAAACATGTGCAGTCCTATTTTCACTATTTTAATATCACTGATATTTCTTTGGATGAAAGATTCAAACAGATGGTGATAAATAAATATTCTTGATCACTGTATTCACTGGGTCAACCCCAAGCCTGAAGAAACACCAATATTCAGTTTGCTCTATCCAACATTTTCTATTGGGTATGTAAACAGTCGTGTCTGTTAACAATGTTCAGTAGTCAGTACAGAAACTGTGGATGTACTGGGTCGATATTTTCTATATTCAACTTCCATATATTCGGAGATGTGTGTATTTATTGTTTAAAACATTGTTCAGATCCCAGGGAGTGTTTCATACATGTTTTATGTCCCATAACATCTTTAGTGATCTTAGCATCATTCCCTGCAGGAGGTTCTTGTCATATATTTATAGTGTGATTATATTTTTTTTACAATTTACAGATTGACAGCAACATTCATTATCACTTGGATTATTCAATATATTTGTACTTATATCCATTGGTATGGATGAAATGTAATTTACATTACTTTAGAAAAAATCTTTTGTAAGAAAAATTAGAAATTTTAAAGTGTTACACAGGAATGAGAGAGCTTTGAAGTTTCTTGTTTTTAGGGAGCAACCATTTCATTTTCGGAGGGGTGCAGGGGGTATTTTTTCTATTAAAAAGATCAAGCCCCAGTTTTACTGATTTCATTTGACATATTCCTCGCATTGTAGAAAAAAGATAAAGTGGCCTTTTCTTGTAGGCAAAGGTCCAAAGAATTAATTCGTTATTGTTACTGAATTAAAAATATAATTGAGCAAGCATTTAAGCTTAAAAAATAATTGAGCTCCTAAACATGTTAAAAGAATGCTCAAACCAGAATCTTGAGGCCCCCCTGTAAATCAAATGGTTTGTTCCTCAGATTCAGGATGATAGTCAAATGATGTCTTGACATGTTTCATTTGACTGTCTCTAGGTTACGACAGGTTTAGTCATCTTAATGTAGTGTGTCTGGTATGTTGCTCAGCTTGTGAATATAGCTATCATATTTATTGCTTGCTCAATTTGTTCCTTTGATTTATGGCGACTTGATTAGATTAGTTGATTTACTGGTCTTAGTTAGAGACAGAAGGAATTTATGTGATATATGTTCATTCCATTTTCAACAAGAATGTAAACTAATTTGTTGTCATAAATGTTGCAAGTTTATCTTCCACCAAGAGTGCCACTTTCACATGATTTGATACTAAAGTGTAAAACCACTATAACATATCCATTGATTGAAAAAAATGCTGACAGCACCATACTAGGTCTAATTTGTCACATATACTGCTCATGTTTTGATAGGGATAATGACAGTTAAAAAAACTACAAATTATGTTTCTGCGTATGTCGACTGTAACATGAAATGAAGATGAAAATGAGGCAGCTGCATAGCAATATTGAGTCTGGAATATGTTTCGTATGTCAGCATCTTGAAGCCATTGCTGACATCTGGTTCCCAACTCCCTATGAGAAGTTAAAGTGTGTATATTTGATATCATCAATAAAATTGTTTAGGTTGGCACCTAAAGAAAAAATAGATACATTGTTTTGTGAACCAATTTTTTTATATCTCGCAAAACTACTCAATATGCTGTTATATTTTTTCAGGCAGATTTTTTTAGGACAACCTACTGTTATGTCAAAACCAAACACCTTAATTACTAGTATGTATTGTCAAAAACTGATTCTTAAGACTTCTGGGTTTGTTTTGTTTAATTAAATATTCGGAAATAGAATATTTATTGGTAAAGATTTAAATGTAAAGAAACCCAAGTGCATTGCCTCAATAATATACTAGACAACTTTTGACAGAGATGTTTCTATCTTTCCATGATACACATAACTGATTCTCAAATGCCAAATGGGCGGTCGGGTAGCCTAATTGTTAAATTGTTCACTCGTCACGCCGAAGACCCGGGTTCGAATACCGACATGGGTACAATGTGTGAAGCTCATTTCTGGTGTCCTCTGCCGTGATATTGCTGGAATATTGCTAAAAGCGGCATAAAACCATACTCACACACTCATATGCCAAAGGTCAAATGATGTACCTGGTTATCCCTATCAAACATTGAGTAGAATATGTTCATAGCGATGGAATGTTTCTTAAACTGCTCTCACTATCAATGCAATTTAAGTGACGTAACAAGTTTGATATGTTAGGAATCCAGTGTGTGTTTCACACTTACTTCACAGGATTCATATTAGCATATGGCTGTCTGGTCTCTAATTTGCTGTCTGCAGCTCCAACATTCTTTCTTTGTCTGATGGGTGGTCACGTTTCAAGACATAGTTATCCCCCTTTTGATAAAAACAAATAATTCCCTTTAAATTGAAAAGGAGCCCCAGTGAGATGGGAGATTTAGAGACCTGAGGAAAATCTAGAATTGCTTCATTTAGGGCTTTTGCATTACAAAAAGAGCTGGGTGTAAGGTAAAATAATATGGTTCTGGGACTGAGACAGACTATCTCTTCAGAACAGGATTCATAGACTTAAAACACCGCTGTTGAGGGTAGATGTTCTGCCGTCGAAGTGAATCATACCTTTAATATCACACACACACACACACACACACACACACACACACACCCCAGTGTCAATATAATAGTTAAACTCCTTCTCAACCATGTTCTCCATTTGACATTACCAAGGAGATATATGTTTTATGACATGTTGAGATATACATTTTATAATTTTGACCTGTAATGCGCTTAAAAGTTGTATATTGATTATCATGAAATATTATCACACCCATGGTGTTGGAAATGAACAAGAGAGCTGGATTTAGCAGAAGAGTACTTCAATAACATTTACATTTAACCTCTGAAACGTTGACCCTTAATGTTTTAGCTGTTTATGAATTGCTGGTAAACATCTCTTATTTGTGTTAATTGCCAGCGATCATTATGCATGGTGTTTTGTTAATCACAAAAAAACAAAACGTTTAAGGCATATGTGAAGAGCATCCTGTTAACTCTTGTCACTAAGATGGTAACAATGGAACAGGATTCTCTACGATTTGGGACTGTTTTCTATACATTTATGCAGATAAATGCACAAAACATGAAAAACAATCCTTAAGTATACATTCCAGAAGCCCTTGGCAATCTTACTTGATATGGGCTGTCAGGCCATTGTTAATTTCTAATGCTTCATCCTCCATAACAATGCATCCATATCACAATTCCTTTTTTGTAAACAGTTTACCAAATACATTTTTAATTCAACTATTCAATTGTTTGTTGTTTCTTTGCCTCACAGACACAGGGTATGTTGTCCCTGGTGTGAGGTGCTGCAAATTGACGTGCAGAGTTGCGTCCCTTAACCCTACGATCCACTGATCATGTGTTTGAATCCCACAATTTTTCCGGTCATGATCTTGGTTTGTAATATTGACTATACATGTGCTTATGGCTGTCATTGAAGTGGTGACCCGTGGGTAGAATAGGTCTTCAGCAACCCATACTTGCCGTCACAGGCGACTATGCTTGTCGTAAGAGGGGACTACGGAATCGGGTGAACAGGCTCGCTGACTTGGTTGATGTATGTCATCATATATCAATTGCGTTGATCGATGCTCATGATATGAATCACTGGATTGTCTGGTCCAGGCTCGATATTAGCAGGAATATTGGTGAGTGCGGTGTTAAACAACAAACAAACAAAACAAATCTTCACAATACCCTCATATTTTGCCTGACGACCTCTTAAATTAGTAATTGGGGGTCCTCTGGGCCCCTAGTTTTGTAGGTCAAGGTAAAAACCCTGCCAGTGCATGACCACTGTGATGACGGATGTCCTGTCTCGCACCTGCTAGATCTTAACTGCTCAAGTCAGGAGCAACCATTCGGGATAGGGAGCAGGTCAGGATGTTTTTTTACTTTTGATGTTTATTAGCCCAATTACTTTTTAAACGATAATATGTGCTCAATTATTTACAAATAATTAAAAAACAACGAACAGTATTCCTTGTAAACTTAAATACAGTCTACAAGAAATGAAGATATCCAAACAATATCCTACCCCCCCACCTTGGAAATCAATGGTTGCTCCCGAACAGGATCTGCCACAAGTGAAGCAGCACCTGCCACTCCTGGCATGTGTTGATGGCGATGTATGCAGAACACAGATGCTGGGTTTGCAGGTTGTCATGACGTAGCGGAACTCGGCCAGGGCAATTACCGTGCTGCCTACACTGGCCAGTGGCTGATCAGGGGGATGCCAGCTGTCAGAGAATTGTACATATGAATCATGTTAATACATATGACAAAGGCTGGAAGAACTGTCTTCTGTCTGTGGAGATGGGTTTCTACTTACCGGCGGACGCCAATCAAAAACGTCGATACCTTGTCCAGAGTCAATATGACCCAATCGAGGCATCTTATTGATCAGGTTATAAGATGTCTGTTGGTTAGACGTCTGATTTCAGCGAGGAATGATCACGGAACGGTTTACGCAATAGCATGAACGTATGTCACGAATGGTACTTTATCGTTTACAATATGGCGCTTCTGATGTCGTCCCCTGGAGCGAAATGTCTCCTGTTGAACGACATGGCGTGTACAGGGTCACTGAATTATATTAAGCGAGGTCAAATGGGGTCAACGTCGCGTCCAAGATTATTGCACTTATATAGCTACATGCATGCACGTGTCCGTGTGTGTGTGGCTGCTTGCTCTAGTCCGGACTGATTCTGATTTATAGTGCTAGCCCACTGAGATACCAGTTTAACGTGAATACCCCTCTCTGACACAGTATACTGACTCCGTGTCGACCAGTCCTTGTTTTAGCCCCTTCATGCCGAGCGTCTGACAGGGTAACAACAAGTACCATCTTTAACGTCTTTTGGTATGACGCGGCCGGGGATCGAACCCCCTCTACCACCAGTCCACAGAGGCGGTCTTGTATATGAGTGCATGCGGTGAGTGAGTGAGTGAGAGCGAGATCACAATGACAAGACAAGAGTTGATTAATCGCGACTTCAGCACTTGCATCCCTCACCAGTGTATTAAATGACGCCGAGAGCGTATGCAAAACGTTTGTTTGTTGTTAAACGCTGCACTCAGCAATATTCCAGCTATATGACGGTGATCTGTATATAATCGAGTCTGGAACAGACTATTCACTCATTGACATCATTAGCATCGGCCCAAGCAATTCGGATACGATGACATGCATCAACCAAGTCAGTGAGCCTGACCACCCGATCCCGTAAGTCGCCTCTTACGACAAGCATGGTCGCCTTTCACGGCAAGCATGGGTTGCTGAAGACGTATTCTATCCCGGTTCTTCACGGCTTGTATGAACAACGTTCACGGACATGTAAAACATGAGTGAGGCACCCAAACACACTGTTGGAACATGGTTGAACAAACGTGTAAGCTCCTAAATACTTAGTCTAGCCCAGTCAATTTTACTCATTTTACCTGCTGTTTGTGAACATTGTGTTTTGGACAAGAGAACATTAAAATGGTACTATTCTTCACGGTTATTCGTAAATGTCTTGTTCCGAACGGTGCTGACGTCGCCTTTGTTTGACATATATATAAAACTCTAGGTGTATATAATATATAATAATGTTTACAAAATGTACTTTGTATGCGTTTTGTCAAGATCACACGGACCTAACACGACCTAATTCTGTTGTGGTCCCATGTGGTTGTCGTCAGGGCAACAACGTGAATGGGTGACTCGGTGATTTGGTTGACTGCATGTCATCCAGGGCGTGGATTGTTGCTCATAATATCAATCATTGGTTCAGACGCTGTGATTTACAGGTCGGTAGTATATAGCTGGACATCTTCCAGAGGCAAGATACATTTTGGCTGGACTAACGAGTCTATGCATAGTCCAATCAAAATCGCGCACCGATTTGCAAAGCATGTGCATCGCCAACTCGTTGTCAGCAGATATTTTCCAAATCTTTTCATGTTTTTAATCAAGGTGCTCACGTGATTTGATGCATTTCGCGATGTAAGACCCCTTTTATCACAATATAGATCTTGATAATTGATCAGATCGTCCTGACTTGGCGCCACCATTTTGTGTGAAGCAAACGCAAGTGATACTAGAGGTGGAATCTGATTGGTCCATGGGAGCGGCTTAGAAGGGACATAACTGGTAACTGGACTTTTAAAGTCAGTTAACTCCCTTGCCTCGGGAAGATGATAGCTGGAATATTGCTGACTGTTAAATAACTAACAATTAAATCATTCGACTTTCTACTGGCACGCGCGACGGATCTAGGAATAAAGCAGTTTGAATTTGTAGACAGGGCACGTGCGGAATAAATAAAACATATGAAAATACTGCTTACCTGTTCTGAATACAGGTAATTACTCACTCGGTTTTCCAACGTCTGTCACATATCAAAACGGTTATATGTTTGCCCGAAGAATAATAGTCCCACCCATCCCCTCACTCACACACTCAGCCATCCACCCAACTCACTTATTCACTCACTCACCCACCCACCAATCCCCTCACTCACTCACTCACTCACCGTTCACTCACTGATACGTTGACGTCTCTAATTCTACCGTACACATTTCCTGCCATATATCGCTTCTAAAATAAACAGTCCTCCCGGAGAGCGGAAGGTCCGGGGTTCGATCCTCCGGCCGCGTCATACCAAAAGACGTTAAAATATGGTACTTGTTGTTACCCTGTCTGGCGCTCGGCATTAAGAGGCTAAAGCAAGGACTGGTCGGCTCGGAGTCAGTATACTGTGTCTGAGTGGGGTATTCATGTTAAACTGCGGCATGGTATCTCAGTGAGCTAGCACTATAAATCGGCATCAGTCCGGACTAGTACAAGCAGCCACACACACACATATACACGTGCATGCACGTCGCTATATAAGTGCCATAATCTTGGACGCGACGTTAAACCCCATTTCACCTCACATCTAAAATAAACATCTTTTAATTACAATCAATGCAGGGGCGTGTGGACTTAATGGACACCAAACATGAACACGTGGAATTGGTCAAAATCAGGTATATCTTGTCTAAGAGCTGACTGAAAAGAATAGACGCCATGCAGTACAGGCAACTTATCAGAACCAATACGGTAACTGAGCTCAGCTGAAAACAACGACAAAACAAAAGAAGATGTCTAACCAAGGTGCACGCAGCCATATCATAACTCGGAATATGAATACCATCACAGCTTAGCGAATGTTAATCATTTTCCAACTGTTACTTCTGAGGCCGTCAGGAAAAGCACTCAACAGGTGAAATTCCCACTTCTGGTTACCGGGCCGTCTTTCACTTATTTCACATACAGCTAACATAATGCCACGTGTTCCGGGGTTCCCGAATATAGGTCTCGAAATAAATAATTTTAGCATCTTGGAATACAGATATGCGTCTGGTTTATCGAGGGTGTTTGACTCAAATAAACGCCCAATTATTATTCCTTATTTAAATAAATAATATGTTTAAATTGTTTAATGGAAACTTCATATTGGTAATAAATAGTGCTATTTATGACATAGCAATCGTCAGCGTTTATACATCATGCACACCGTATAACCCATATGCTATGCCCCACATGGGCCGTGGGGTGGGTCTAGATGTTAAACCGCTCACGCCCGAGGCGTGGTTAGATTCTCCACATGCGCGGCCGTAATGTTTCCTAGAAGCGACGTACGGCCATACTCATTCACGCATTCCATAAGCGCAAGGACTTCTGAAATATTATATGATTATCATTAGTTCGTGATGCATTTCAATTTTGTCTGTATTATCTTTGCTTAAATTGACTGAAAACTGGCTTATTACTATAAACCGCCTCCGTGATCTCGCTCACTCACTCACTCACTCACTCACTCACTCACCGCATGCACTCATATACTACAAGACCGCCTCCGTGGTCTCGTGGTAGAGCGTTCGCCCGGAGAGCGGAAGGTCTGGGTTCGATCCCCAGGCGCGTCATACCAAAAGACGTTAACATATTAAACTTGTTACCCTGTCAGACGCTCGGCATTAAGGGGCTAAGACAAGGACCGGATAGCTCGGAGTCAATATACTGTGTCTGAGTGGGGTATTTATGTTAAACTGCAGCATGGTATGTCAGTGGTCTAGCACTATAAAATTCCCATACTCTGGATAGCACAAGCAACCACACACACACACACCACGTGAATGTATGTCGCTGTATATAAGTGCAATAATCTTGGAGTGACGTTAAACCCATTTCGCCTCACCTCTTCTAACAGATGTTCAGTTATTGAAACATGTACATGATCACATTCCTTTCCAGCTAATATAGGGGGTACGTGTGGCCAAATCGTCTGAGGCGCCGCGATTCGCTGTGCAGAGTTGCGTCCCTTGGGCACGCCAGAAACCTATGACTTCGGGTTCGAATCACGGTTCGCCCCGATTATGTTTCTAGGTTTGTCAGCACCATACCCGTGCTCGGCGGTTTCACCGAAGTGGTAAAGGTCTGAGACCTGCATCACTTCGGGCTTTCCTCCCACATTAAGCTGACACGCCGTGATATAACTGGAATACTGTTAAAAGCGGCGTTAAACCCAACTCACTCACTCACTCACTCCAGCTAATATATTGATTGTGTTTGGTTTTACGCCGCTTTTAACATTATCCCAACCCATAACAGCGAGGGGCATCAAGAACTGGCTTCGAACATTGCAACAAAGTGGAGAATCGAACCCGATTCTTCGTTGTGACGATCACACGCATGAACCTTTAGGCTATCCCTCTTCCTCTGACTTAATATAACCTACTTACCACATTCGTTAATTTTATTAGTCGCTTAAGACGATGGACTTCGTGGACATAATCCTTAGCAGTACATGGCCTTATATCCCTCTGCGTGTCTCGCACTACGGATATGTCGATATATATAAGCTAAAGAACATCCGATTCTTTAATAGTACTGAAAGTTAATATGTCATGATATGAAAAAATCGGGTTCTCTTTGATTTATTTTGTGTGGTTTCACAGCTTGGACAGCGCGTCTTGTGTTTCTCTGTAACAAGTTCTTTGGTTCATTGTTGGAGTGGTGGAGACGCGATTGTACTGGAGATCACAGGGCCACGGATAGCCATAATATACTGACTGTACTGATTACATTAAAAAAATGTAATGTAGTCAGTACAGTCAGTATAGTATGGCTATCCGTGGCCCTGTGCTGGAGATAGCCAGGTCAGTTTCTCGCGTCTGCATCACGCGGTGGACGCCGGCAGGCTACGTCAGCTATCGACCTACTCAGATTTGTCACCTGTTGATTAGAATGTTATGAATAATTAATTTAGCATTTGGATTATCTATCACATTGATTAATGATTTTCCAGACTTAGCGAGTACGTAATACTTGCTATCGTAGACACATATAGTCAGCAAAAGACAGTATACAATGTAATTGTATCACCACTAGTAACAGAAAACGGCAGTAGGAATCGTAGCAATAGCAGTTGTATAGTAGAAGTAATAGTAACAGTAGAAGTAGTAGTAGTAGCAACAACTGTAGCTGTAGTAGTTGTAATTATTAACGTCGTAGCAATAGTAGCAGTAGCAGAAGTAATAGCGGAAGTAGTAGTAGCAATAGCACTAGTATAGTATTAGCTGCAGTAGCCGTAGTAGTAGTGACAACAGTAGCTGTAGTGGTTGGAATTATTTATCGCCGTAGCAATAGTAGCAGTAACAGAAGTAATAGCGCAAGTAGTAATAGTAGTAGCTGTAGCACTAGTATAGTAGTAGCTGTAGTAGCCGTAGCACTAGTAGTAATAACAGCAATAGCTGTAATATTTAACGTCGTAGCAAAAGTAGCAGTAGCAGAATAGCGCAAATAGTAATAGTAGTAGCAGTAGAACTAGTATAGTAGTACCAGTAGTAGCCGTAGTAGTAGAAGTGAAAACAGTAGCTGTAGTAGTTGTAATATTTATCGTCGTAGCGTGAAGATCCGGGGTAGAATAGGTCTTCAGCAACCCATGCTTGCTGTAAAAGGCGACCAAGCTTGTCGTAAGAGGCGAGTAACGGGATCGGGTGGTCAGGCTCGCTGACTTGGTAGATGCATGTCATCGATGCGTGGATCGATGCTTATTATATCAGTCACTGGATTGTCAGGTCCCGATTCGATTATGTACAGTTCGCCATCATATAGCTGGAATATTGCTGAGTGCGGCGTAAAACAACAAACCAACCAACCAACTAACGTCGTAGCAATAGTAGCAGTAGCAGAAGAAGCAAAAGCGGAAGTAGTAATAGTAGTAGCAGTTGTAGCAACGGTAGTACTGGTTAGAATTAGTTGTACGAGTAGTTGCAGTAATAAATATATAGTGGCAGTGTGAGTAGATGAAAGGGATGGCAGTAGTTGCAGCAGAAGTTGTGGTAGCAACGGCGGTAGCACACCTAGAGTTAGTGAAAAAACACTGCCTTTTAAATGGTACCAAGGTCCCGTGAAGAATTGGTCTTCAGATATCCATATGCTTGTCGTAAGAGGCGACTCTGGTCGACGCATGTCATCGTATCCCAAATAGTTGAGATCGCTGCTTATGTTGTAGTCTGTCTTACAGACCCTGAGACCGCCTCCGTGGTCTAATGGTAGAGCGTCCGCCCGGAGAGCGGAAAGTCCGGGGTTCGTTCCCCAGCCGCGCCATACCAAAAGACGTTAAAAGATGGTACATGTTGTTACCCGGTCTGGCGCTCGGCATTAAGGGGCTAAAAGAAGTACTGGTCGACTCGGAGTCAGTATACTGTGTCTGAGTGGGGTATTCATGTTAAACTGCGGCATGGTATCTCAGTGTGCTAGCACTATAAATCGGCATCAGTCCGGACTAGTACAAGCAGCCACACCCACACACATTCACGTTCATGCCTGTCGCTATAAAGTGCAATAATCTTGGACGCGACGTTAAACCCCATTTCACCTCATCTCACCTTACAGACCCTGATACAAATATATATCAAATACAGCCCATGCAAGTCTATAATGTTTGGCAAGTCTAGATAACTGCAGTATCTGAAAATGAAGATAGTCACTGTGCTCCCTTTTATTATATTTTTATTAAGATAACTGAACAACTGTTTTTTTCTGTACGATATGTTCATTTCAGAGACCAGATGTTAGTCCACTTGTGTTGCTGAATAGCTGCAGCGGTAAACAACACACAAACAGTTGTACCAACGTGGGTATGTTTAAAGGTGAATGAAAGCACACATTGACACAGGCAGACCTTTACCCTTTCACTCAGAAATGAAATCTTAACGGAAAGAGATGACGAATATGAATAAAAATGCTGATACACGGGGAGATAACTCACGACTATCTCATATAGCGAGTTATAAGGGGATGTGCTAACATTCTGTAAGGTTGCTAGCCCAACAGACCATGCGTTAGCCTGCCCCGGGCTGCTTTCTCTGTATAGATTGATGTATCCTCCTCCTCACATTTCTTGCTGCAGGAAATATTGTTAAAATGTTGTTATATTTACTAACTCACTGAAAACGAATTTTTTATGTTTCTATGATTTTTGTTTAAAGCCGCAGTTAGTAATATTCCAGCTACAGAGGAACCCCGTTATCTCGAAACTAATAGGAGCTTGTTGGAACTTTAAGATATCCGGACATTCGAGATAACGGGGTTTGTCTGTGTATGATCTAGTCTAGTCCGGGCCAGACAAACCAGTGATTGATATTATGAGCTACGAATCACGTCCTCAGATGACACGCAATAAACCAAGTCACCAAGCCTGACCACGTGGTCTAGCGTGTCCCCTCACAGGTTTATGTATGCCACGTAGCAGGTAAATCAGCTGTTAAAACCCCAATATACGTTCTGACTCATCCCAAGTCTATGACATATCCAGTTGAATATTTATGATCTGTTCAAGTATTTATCAGATCAACAACAATGATTAGGAGTTTTCACACATATTTTTCTTAGGCATGACACGTCGACATCAGCATGGATAACAAACCGAATGACGTCAAAGCGATAGCACCCTTGATCCCCAAATACACTTTGAACGTGTTGTTTTGAGATAAGAATGAATGTGCATGCATTAATGTTTGTACCTACATGTTTCGAATGAAAATAATGTCACTGACATTACGAAATAACAGCAAGGATAGTTCGTGTCAAGCCAGAAATTTTCCATTAATATTTATATAAAGAAAAATAATATGATCGAATTTAGTAATCTCAGTGTATTATTTGTGTCGGTGACCCTAAGACTATAGATCAAGGATAGACTTGCACAAGTCTCGACGGAACTAATTATTCCTTTAGATCATAATTCGTAGAATATATAAATAAACAAGTACAATATATAAAAAGAACAAGTTTTCCCTATAAAAGACTGACCTTCTTACATTACGCTTGCCTAGACTTGCAAGGGCCGCCTACGTGGTCTAATGGTAGACCCTCCGCCCGGGGAGCGGAAGGTCCGGGGTTCGATCCCCTGTCGCGTGATACCAAAAGATGTTAAAAGATGGTACTTGATGTTGCCCTGTCTGGCGCTCGGCATTAAGGGGCTAAAACAAGGACTGGTCGGCTTGGAGTCAGTATATTGTGTCTGAATGGGGTATTCATGTTAAACTGCGGCATGGTATCTCAGTGAGCTAGCACTATAAGTCGGCACTTGTCCACACACACACACACACACACACACACACACACACACTTGCATGCACATCGCTATATAAGTGCAATAATCATGGACGCGACGTTAAACCCCATTTGATCTCACCTAGACTAGCCTATTATAAGGCTAGATCTACCATACATCCTATACACGACTATACATCACGACACTGCAAAATATGTGTTTAAATCCTAAACCTAAACACGTTCCTCGTCCCATAATTCTGATGGGTTTAGGTCTACAATGAAAATGATATTCAGTAAATGTTGGATGTCAGAATAAACATGGAGAAATAATGCATATGACAGAATAAATCGGTCCGTTGGATGTCTGCTATAATATGAATATTTGTATGACTGAATAAAAATATGGACAAACTCATGTTTCATTATTTTATTTTATTGATAATGTCTGCAACGTGGGGTATCTCTGGGTGATACCATTTCAATTAAGAGGTAGTAAGGTAGTAAACTGCAGAGCATTCAACCTTGTCGTTTGTTGGTTTAAGATATCTGCAAACTGGCTCGCCCCACCTCGAGAGACACGAGGGGTAACTTCGTGTAATCTCTATGCACCCCCCCCCCCATTCATCACGCTGACTCGGGTTACTGCGGTGTATTGTGTATCCCACTCGAGAGCCTCCAGAAAAACAAACCCCTACATGGAATTCGGTCAACTAAATTTGGACATTGTTTACTTCTGCGAGTACATACACACGAGACTTGGGCGGGACCAGTCTACACATGCTCCGTCGATCTGTCCGGCCTCGGAACCTTGGGTGGTGTCTTCGCCCTACCCATGCCACTAGGCACATTGCTTCAACTTATCAACGGAGGGTCCGGGGTTCGATCCCCGGCCTCGTCATACCAAAAGACGTTAAAAGATGGTACTGTGTCTGAGTGGGGTATTCATGTTAAACTGCGGCATGGTTTCTCAGTGTGCAAGCACTATAAATCGGCATCAGTCCAGACTAGTACAAGTAGCCACACAAACACTCACACGTACATGCCTGTCGCTATATAAGTGCAATAATCTTGGACGCGACGTTAAACCCCATTTCACCTCACCTCAACTTATCAGCCCAATATAAACCGATCGCGTCATTCATCCATTTACTGAATTGAAGTTGTTCAATGTCGATTGTAAAAAAATAACTAATCTTGTATTTATTTACGATTGATATTTCGGTTTATTCCCAACATATTCGTCACGTGACAGCAGTTTCGCTTTGATTTCTCATGGTATTTTCTGCTTAAACTATCATATAACCTTCCGACCTCTTGTTACACGTGACCTGTGAATATCCGGGTTAGAATAGGTTTGAAGCAACCCAGGCTTGTCGTAAGAGGCGAATATGCTTGTCGTAAGAGACACATGTTTCAGGTATGTTTGTGGGGTCATGTCTTAGTGTGAAGTATGTCTTAGTGTGGAGTCATGTCTTAATGTGGAGTCATGTCTTAGTGGGGAGTCATGTCTTAGTGGGGAGTCATGTCTCAGTGTGAAGTCATGTCTTGGTGTGGAGTCATGTCTTAGTGTGGAGTCATGTCGTTGTGTGGACCAATGTCTTAGTGTGGAGTCATGTCTTAGTGTAGACCCACGTCTTAGTGTTGAGTCATGTCTTAGTGGGGAGTCATGTCTCAGTGTGAAGTCATGTCTTGGTGTGGAGTCATGTCTTTGTGTGGAGTCATGTCTTTGTGTGGACCAATGTCTTAGTGTGGAGTCATGTGTTAGTGTGGAGTCATGTCTTTGTGTGGACCAATGTCTTAGTGTGGAGTCATGTCTTAGTGTGGAGTCATGTCTTTGTGTGGACCAATGTCGTAGTGTGGACCCAGGTCTTAGTGTGGAGTCATGTCTTAGTGTGGAGTCATGTGTTAGTGTGGAGTCATGTCTTTGTGTGGACCAATGTCTTAGTGTGGAGTCATGTCTTAGTGTGGAGTCATGTCTTTGTGTGGACCAATGTCTTAGTGTGGAGTCATGTCTTAGTGTAGACCCACGTCTTAGTGTTGAGTCACGTCTTAGTGTGGACCAATGTCTTAGTGTGGAGTCATGTCTCAGTGTGGACCAATGTCTTAGTGTGGACCCACGTCTTAGTGTTGAGTCATGTCTTAGTGTGGACCAATGTCTTAGTGTGGAGTCATGTCTTAGTGTGGACCAATGTCTTAGTGTGGACCCACGTCTTATTGTGGAGTCATGTCGTAGTGAGGACCAATGTCTTTGTGTGGAGTCATGTCTTTGTGTGGACCAATGTCTTAGTGTGGAGTCATGTGTTAGTGTGGAGTCATGTCTTTGTGTGGACCAATGTCGTAGTGTGGACCCAGGTCTTAGTGTGGAGTCATGTCTTAGTGTGGAGTCATGTGTTAGTGTGGAGTCATGTCTTTGTGTGGACCAATGTCTTAGTGTGGAGTCATGTCTTAGTGTGGAGTCATGTCTTTGTGTGGACCAATGTCTTAGTGTGGAGTCATGTCTTAGTGTGGAGTCATGTCTTTGTGTGGACCAATGTGTTAGTGGGGAGTCATGTCTCAGTGTGAAGTCATGTCTTTGTGTGGACCCATGTCGTAGTGTGGAGTCATGTCTTTGTGTGGACCAATGTCTTAGTGGGGAGTCATGTCTTTGTGTGGACCCACGTCTTAGTGTGGAGTCATGTCTTAGTGTTGAGTCATGTCTTAGTGTGGAGTCATGTCTTTGTGTGGACCCACGTCTTATTGTAGAGTCATGTCTTAGTGTGGACCAATGTCTTAGTGTGGAGTCATGTCTTAGTGTGGAGTCATGTCTTAGTGTGGACCAATATCTTAGTGTGAAGTCATGTCTTAGTGTGAAGTCATGTCTTAGTGTGGACCAATGTCTTAGTGTGGAGTCATGTCTTAGTGTGGAGTCATGTCGTAGTGTGGACCAATGTCTTAGTGTGGAGTCGTGTCTTAGTGTGGACCAATGTCTTAGTGTGGACAAAGGTCTTAGTGTGGAGTCATGTCTTAGTGTGGACCAATGTCTTAGTGTGGAGTCATGTCTTAGTGTGGAGTCATGTCTTAGTGTGGAGTCATGTCGTAGTGTGGAGTCATGTCGTAGTGTGGAGTCACGTCGTAGTGTGGAATCACGTTCATGGTTTCACAGTTATGTTTGGTTCTAGAAACATGTCAGGGTACACGTCTATCTGCACAAGTCTGACTGTCTCTCGCGCTCTAAAAGTCGGTCGCTGAGTCGAATACATGCACAGCATTTAATAGCAAAACATAGTTCCGTCTGTCTGACGTGAAAATCAGGAATACATTGATGCACAACGAAACATAGTATGCGTGTTAATGAGTTTTTGTTTTGTTTGTTTTTCAACCTTGACCCTTCATGGGGTTATGTCAACGACTGTACACTTATTGTTGTCGTTATCTAGGTGTTTATATTTAACCTAGTCACCCATTTGGCAACTTACACACATACTGCACCTTGTTACACAACCGTCGTTACATACCGGAGCATGTCGCTGGATATTTTGTGAAACAACACATATACCCCCCCCACCCCCCCCCCCCCCCCCCCACCCCCCCCCCTACCCGTCCAAAAAAAAACCAAAAATAACCCCAAAACAAAACCCCAAGATAACAACAACAACAACAACAACAACAAAAAACGAAACACGTACATCAATCACAATCGGATGATCATTTGAGAATGATTTGTTTGTTTGTTTGTTTGTTTGTTTGCTTGTTTGCTTGTTTGTTTGTTTAACGCCGCACTCAGCAATATTCCAGCTATGTGACTTCAGTCTGTAAATAATCGAATCTGGACCAGACAATCCAGTGATTGACATTATGAGCATCGATCTACACAAATGGCATACGAGGACATGCATCAACCAAGTCAGCGAGCTTGACCACCAGATCCCGTTAGTCGCCTCTTACAACAAGCATTGTTGCCTTTTACGACAAGCATGGGTTGCTGAAGAACCGTGTATCCTACGAGGCATCCTATAGGATACATGGGTCAATACCTGATATTTTATTTCTGTACAGGTATGATCAATAATTCCTGTGATTGGATATACTGGATACGCTCCGCTTCGCGAACATGCAATTTGACCCATATCACGAGGGAACCGATACTGGTGTTTACAAAGGCACGAGGAATCTATATACGCATTTCCAGACAGGTCATGGCATTCGGGGCAGACAATTCCCGTTTTGTCACAATATTCTAAGTATAGCAGAAATCGATTGTTCCTATCGCTCCACTACATATACATTTCAGAACCACAGCACCTGACCTTAACCCCTCGTGTTACGACGACAGCCGAGATATACTGATCAGCGTGTGTGTCTCGCCTTCGCGGTGTGTCATTGCTGTTTCCTAATACATCGTAAAATGGTATCAGTATTATAAAAGGGTTAATTTGACAAACAAACATATATCTGGTGTATCCTAATTGGTATGTTGGCATGTTACAATATTTATTTCAAACTTACATTTTTTTTATCTCATTTTATTCCAATTATCCGATACTTGAATTTTGTCTTTTAAGTTGTTCATGGCTTTTCAATTTGGAATTATAAATCGCTAGCAGAGTTTCTTCCCTTGGGCAAGACAGAGCCCTTTGACTGTGGGTTCGAATCCCGGTTCGCCCCGATTATGTTTCAAGGTTTGCGAGCACCATATCCGTGCTCGTGGTAAACGTCTGAGACCTGCATCACTTTGGGCTTTCCTCCCACGTTAAGCTAACTCAGTGATATAACTGGAGTACTGCTAAAAGCGGCTTTAAACCAAACCCACTCACTCATTCACTCACTCAAATTGAAAACGAAATCTGAAGATCTGCCATCACTAATTCCCAACCAAGTATACTGCATGAATTAAGGAACCAAATATCGAGTTTAGTGTCATCAATTTAGCCGCCCCTTGATCGTTAAATACAGGCACGTTTATTTTACAAACATATGTCTTTATGGCAAGCAGTGGCCTAATGTTATTGCCAAGAGTGAATATTTCAACGTAATCGGTTCCCGGCGCTCGCTGGTGCGCATGCCCAGTTGGGCATGACCTTGTGGCCGAGGTTAAGCCAAAGATTCGTTATTCCCGGCGCTACCACCCACTGCTGTAACTGCCTCGGTTGCAATCACAGCCACTTAACTGTGTGGGTCTCTGCAGGAATTCTACATTTTACAAAATATAAAAAATCGAAACATGCAATTATGTGAGACAAAACTCACTGAAAGCTATTTTACGGTTAACTTTGGAAGTAATTTTTTTCATTATCTATAACGTGCACGATTTAATCAAAATAAATTAATTGGACTGTACACTCCTTTTCGAATATAGCAGTAACTTTTGAGTGGGTGATTGTTGTTTAACGCCGCACTTAGCAATATTGAGCTATACATCGGAGTGTAGACAATCGAGTCTGGACCAGACAAACCAGTGAATGAATGTACGAGCAAAACGATCGACCAACCGGGTTGCGATGACACCACAGAATCACAGAGAGAATTTTACCGTCTCAGAGGTGAGAATTTTACCGTCGAGACATGCATGTGTGTGTGTACTAGTGCGGGCTAATGCCGGTTTTATAGTGCTAACCCACTGAGATACCCTGCCCCAGGTTAACAGATATCCACTAGACCACGGTCTACCGTTTTAATAGGATGTTACGACAAGCAGAAGACGCTGTAACATTTGATGTTCATTGATAGATCACGCAGATAAAAAGAGATAAAAGTTTACAAAAAAACTAACTGAATAATGGAATCATAAACATATCAATGATATCTTTTTGTAATTGTCCCGGTTGGCAATTGTCTGGGTGGCAATTGTCTGGGTGGCAATCGTCCTGGGTGGCAATTGTCCTAAGTGGCAATTGTCTGGGTGGCAATTGTCCTAAGTGACAATTGTCTGGGTGGCAATTGTACTTAGTGGCAATTGTCTGGGTGGCAATTGTCCTAAATGGCAGTTGTCTGGGTGGCAATCGTCCTGGGTGGCAACTGGACCCGTGAAGATCAAGGGCAGAATAGGTCTTCAGCAACCCATGCTTGCCGTAAAAGGCGACTAGGCTTGTCGTAAAAGGCGACTAACCGGGTCGAGGGGTCAGGCTCACTGACTTGGTTGATGCACGTAATCGATCCTAATTGATACTCATGATATCAATCACTGGATTGTCTGGTCCAGACTCGATTTTTTACAGACCGCCGTCATATATAGCTGGAATATGGCTGAGTGCAGCGTTAAACAACAAACAAACAACAACAAGGTGGAAATTGTCCCGGGTGGCAAGTTTCCAAGGAGGCAATAATTATTGTCTGGGTGGCAATTGTTCTGCGCCCGTCAACACGTGTATTTACATCATAGCACGCAGCTCTGCAACAACATCATATACATTCATCTTCTGACTGCTGACGACCTTCACTTTGTGGCACCCAGGTGAATTGACAGTCATGAGTTGTGCGTGCAGCACGTGTTTTGACTGCTGATCATATCAGTCAGCTGCGTGACACGGAATTCATTCCACTACATTTGTTTGCGAGTGTCAGTGGAAATTTCAAAAGGGTTATATGTGACTTGAGCGAGTTGTCTTCACACCTTTTTTAAAAACGCTCCAGCATTTCAGCATGGGTCACGCCAAGGAAGGACATTAATAATACAAATTATTGTACCGATTTGAATAATCAAACCTATACGTTTTGAGTTGAAATGTTGCCCATGCGAAGTTAAATATTAACTCACTCGGTAATTCATGGAAAGTGCACAGGCCCTTGTGACATTGTTTAAATATTTACAGATCGATTAACATCACGAGTGTCAGAAATGCACAGTGCATATATTCAACGTGACAATGCACTGTGCATTTGTGACACTCGTGACATTAATTACTCTAGAAATATTTATGCAACGTCACAAGGGCGTTGTTGTTGTTGTTTAACGCCGCACTCGGCAATAATCCGGGTAAATGACGGCGGTCTGTAAATAATCAAGTCCGGACCCCACAATCCAGTGATTGACATCATGAGCATCGATCTACGCAATTGGGGTGGTATGCGATGACATGCATCAACCAAGTCAGCGAGCCTGACCACCCGATCCCGTTAGTCGCCGCTTACGACAAACATGGGTTGCAGAGGACCTATTCTAACCCGGATCGTCACGGGTCAAATGTGTAGTATATTTTAGGTAATACGACATCATGTAGAGACAAACACCCCTACAAGTTAACACCAAAGCAAATTCTAGTTGACTCGCTAGTACGCGGTTGATGACATTTAAACAAGGGCTACAGGTTGCATTGTTGCGCATGCTCCCACAACTGTGGAATTGCTTTGTCAGATTAAGACCATGAAAGTGCGTATTCGTGAAAATGGTATGTGAAGCACCCTCGTGGACTATTTTAATGAATTAAAGTTGTACAGTCCTCATTCCAGGTTATAATTAATGTGGTCACTTTTAATTTTGAAATTCTCTTTTTGTATGAGAAGTTACTAAAGCCTTAGACGGTAAGGCTTTGACATATTTGGAATTGAACAAATTCAATTAAAATTGTTAAATTATGAAATTGAGGGGGTGAGAAAATAATAATTTATTTTCAAGATTTACATTGAATCAGGTGTTTTATTTCTCTTTACTAAATACGATTATGTTTATATAAAAATATTTTTTTATAATAAAATCATACGTAAAGTTAAGTTGGAGTAATAAAGTGAATTAATTATTTTATATGTTGACTATGAAGTTTACAGATTTCTATTAATTTAACGTTTCATTCGAAACTATTTCGAAGAATTGTCTCCCTTTATCTTTGTATTTCACTGACCACAGGTGGCAAGTTATTTTATTTATGGGGGGGGGGGGGGGGGGGGGGGGGGTAGTTAGGTGATTGGCTTGCGGGTTTAATATAACCTGATTCATTATTTATTTATTATGAAGTACCGATGCAGTTTAACTGAAGTTTAATTTATAAAGTGAAATAATAAAACGGTATATTAAGACTTCCAGATACTCTTTATGAAACCTTACATTCGAAATGGATTCATAAAATTGTCTCCCATTGATAACTGTCCGTCATGGGCTGAAAGCCGACCAAATGTGCGTGTTGTTCGTTATTTAAAGCCGTATTCAGTCTGGACCAGACAGTCCAGTGATTGATATTATGAGCAACGATCCACGCCTTCTGGGAGCGAGGACACACAATCAACATACATGACCTCGTGGTCAATTCGGTCGCCACTCATACCCAGCATTGATAGCTTGGGACCAGTTCTAACCTTGAATCCCCACGGGACCATCTTGGTTGGTTTGTTTGTTTAACGCCGCACTCAGCAATTTCCCAGCGATATTACGGCGGGGTACACCAGAAATGAGCTTCACACATTGTACCCATGTCGGGAATCGAACCCGGGTGTTCAGCGTGTGTAAATAAGCGAGTCTGGACCAGACAATCCACTGATTGACATCTACGATCTACGAAATTAGGGTACGATGACATGCATCAACCATGTTAGCGAGTCTGACCACCCGATCCCGTTAGTCGCCGCTTACGACAAACATAGTCGCTGTTCACGGCAAGCATGGATTGCTGAAGAAATACTTTTCTCACAATGCATCTGAAAACGTGTCTATGTCTAGCTTCATCCACAGGGGGTAGCCTAGTGGTTAAAGCGTTCGCTCGTCACGCCGAAGACCCGGGTTCGATTCCCGACATGGGTACAATGTGTGAAGCCCATTTCTGGTGTCCCTCACCGTGATATTGCTGGAATATTCCTAATATTAATATTCATTACAGGTCGCCGTCATGTAGCTGGAACACTGCTGAGTGCGGCGTTAAACAACAAACAAACACACAATGACTTCATACGGCCGGCTACTAACAGGATCGGGTGGTCAGGATGACTCGGTTGATGCATGTTATTGTATAGAAATGTGTAAATCAGTGCTTACAGACCGGCATTAAACAAAAAGACAATGACTTCGTATGAATTTATGTGTTTTGTAGCTCATTTGAAACAACAACATAAGTTAATGTGTTCATATATTTTTTTTCCTCGAATACTTTAAGGTGTAAAGTAAAGATTTAGTAAATAATGCGAAAGGGTAAAGTGGAACATCATTGTATATATTTCACACATGTTTATCCTGTAACTGTTCAATGATGTGATGTAAAAGATCGAGTCCCAGAAATAAACTTATCTTTTTTTTAAATATATATCTACAAAATATTAAAATGAAATCCAAATGGAGCCCTTAACAATCCTTGACTGTTGGGTTGAACCAATCAAGACTTATCGAATCATTCTAGACTTGAGTTGGATTTTGTAAAATTTATTCTTTTGCGAGAATATGGCGACCAAGACGTTTTCGGCATTTTCGGAAACAGGTTGTGTTTAGAATAAAGATCCCATAATACAAAATCCAGTTTGTCCTTCACTGAACAGAAACTCCGCACAGCCATGCACAGTGTAAGGAGCCCTCTTTCAAGTGCGCAAAACAAGCCACCGTTAGCATATCTCAGTCGACCCTTGACCCTTGAGCCTGGGAACTGCTAATGTGTTTGCGTTCGATTTCAAAAACCCTCGACGACCCAGGTGAACCCGTGTTGGCCAAGGTTTAGCCCAAGTGTACCTTGGTTGACCAGTGTTATCATATGCAAACTGAAATACGACATACCTCGATCGGCCCTGGTTGCTCATACCTACTGAACTCCCTGGGTGGAGTACTCTCGTTGGCAGCTGCCAAGTGATGTCATCGTGAATGCTAATTCGTATAATTTCTTTCATCAGAGACCATAAAATCTATTTTCTGCTCTCTGCTTTCATGAATAAATGCATTTAATGAATATAATTAACTATATATAGTACTTTAACGATAATTTGTATTCTGATATGCTTCGTTGATATACACAATTTAAATTACAATCAATAATGCAGCTGCTTGATGTTCTGCGCGTTATTTTTAACTTTCTGGTCGTTTTACATACATTAAATAGAAAAGGTACAATGGTTGACTAACATTTAGTCTCTGAAATCTTATATTACACAATATCCTTCTTTCCTCTAAAAATAAAAAACAATTCCCTAAGCTGATGTGGAAAAGAGCTAGCTTGAGCTGGCTAGACTTGCTTTTGTATGCATTTCTAGATATTTTCTTTTCATGATATAAATATATTCCACGGTCATGGTGCAAGACTAGTACAATGGCAGCTTTGTCAAACAATGAAACACTTGCTTACCTCTCATAGTTGTATGTTGTGTTTTTCCTTCTTCTGCCAGGCATTTGTATTTTATTATCTCATATCTAAGGTTGCATTTTACGTGTTTTATTTCGAGCTATCCTTGATTACAACTGGTCAACGCAGGTTGAATCCAGCCAACCCTGGTTGCCAGAAGTGTGGTGACCCCGGTTGACGCAGGTCACTCACATCACAGACCTATATAAGTCCGTGCTCACATTAACGGGACGCGCATTGTGTGTTGGTTTTATGTGTTATCTATCGAACTTATCACATATCACGTTGCCATGGAAACATGTAGCGTTTCCCGCACTTGGTTAGCTATTACAGCCTGTCCCACAGTCCCCGAGCCATATTATTTCCCCTTCCGTCAAACCCTTATTGTAATGTTATTGCCCTAAA
This sequence comes from Haliotis cracherodii, assembly GCF_022045235.1. Taxonomy (NCBI): domain Eukaryota; kingdom Metazoa; phylum Mollusca; class Gastropoda; order Lepetellida; family Haliotidae; genus Haliotis; species Haliotis cracherodii. Next base: position 24,950,139 of record NW_027266341.1, on the reverse strand, counting down.
TGAAGCAAGTCTAGATTTTCCAGAAACGTCCATCTCACTGGTAGTTGCTTGTTTCTACCAAAAGTAATCTTTTCCGAGACAGAGGGTTAGTCCAGAGTCCAGAGTGGGTAAGTCATGGACCATCGGACAAAATGTCGCCGTAGGATCGTGCTCTCGAACAGTCATATCAGGGAGTGAGTAAGTGAGTGAGTATGGTTTTACGCCTCTTTTAGCAATATTCCAGCAATATCACGGCGGGGGACACCAGAAATGGGCTTCACACATTGTACCCATGTCGGGAATCGAACCCGGGTGTTCAGCGTGACGAGCGAACGCTTTAACCACTAGGCTACCCGACCGCCCCTCATATCAGAGAGTCCATACAAAGACTATAGAGACTCCCCGGTCACATCTACCGTCCCATCTTCCCCAAGCTCCTCACGGCGATAGCCCATTCGCGGAGTTCTCTATACCGAGAGTGTAACGAAGGTGTCACGCACTGGGAAGGAGCTCGCATCTTCCCGAGGCAAGGGAGATAACTGACTGCAAAAAATCCAGTTTCCACCATTGCCGAAGTTGGCTGGAAAATCTGGGCTCGGTCGTAACGCCACCAGTGGCTATTACGAGTAATGCCCCTTGTATGTCCCTCCTATTGACCAATCAGATTCCACCTCTCATATATAACTTGTATTTACTTCAAACAAAATGGAGGCATAGAGTCAATAAGATCTGATCAGTAATCAAACACTGTATTGTAATAAAACGAGTCTTACTTCGTGAAGTGCATCAATTTACGTGAATGCCTTGATTAAAAACATGAAAAGACTTAGAATATATCTGTTGACGCCGAGTTGGTGGTACACATGATTTGCTATTCCTGCAATCAATCGAAATCTGCTCGGCAGTTAACGAACCGGATGTCGATTTCGTTACGCGATTTTGATTGGACTATGCATAGACTCGTTTGTCCAGCCAAACTGTAACTCCATAATTCCAACCTTGTTCGCCAAGGGTGGAAACTGGTAGTCAGTTAACTCCCTTGCCTCGGGAAGATGCTACCATGCACCTCCTATGGACAGTTGTATCCTGCCTGAATCGAAACACGACAGCTTTTGAAGCTTATTCCGGGAGTGCCAAAATGAAAATTTTAAATTATTAACAGGAAAATTTTTAATTCAGAAACTGCTACGACTACCGTATTCGACATATTAAGCGACCTGCTCAAATAAATGCCCCCTGACTAAGTTCTAGATACCCTTTATACGCGGTCCCGTATAAAGACAAACAATTACAAGTCAGTCCGCGTTTTCCTTTGTATATTACAGAAAACGGAAGCGTAAAAGGGGCATAGTATTGCATTGTAACTATGATCGAAATCGTTTTAGTTTTAGCGACTTTTGAACTAAGTTTATTCATTACCGCTTGATCTCTACAAACAAATTTAAATTGTCCTGTATGTTTTTTATAAGCGCACCCCTATGTCAGTTTTTACGCTGACGGGCCTATTACGGTGAATATAGGCAAATGTAAGTGTTCTTCCAGAACTTGCCCAATTTTGTAGAATTGTAATGCATACTTTCAGAAAAGACCCTCATTTGACAACTCTCGATCTTTGTAAAACCCTTCATATATTCTCTGTAACAGCCTTGATTTCGATAAAGTACTGTGCGAACCGGTGGCATGTTGGCATCCAGGGTGCCGTTGTTGAAAGCGATCTTTGCGCTCAGGTGCTCGTAACTCCCATACCTTAACATAGACTTACGACATTCGTCGTAAGGTTGTTTTGTACAACTTTCCCCTTGTTCTGTGGGTACCAGGCTGAGTGTGGTGGTTCTATTCCTGTATGGTTGTCATTATGTGTGAAGTCAATTTCTGGTGTCCCCGGTCGTGAAATGGAAGTGAAATGTTGTTGTTTGGGGTTTTATATATCTGCGTGCACACTGTCCCAACCACTACTTCCGCCTCAGTAACTGTTACTCCGGTGTCGACCGTCTCCCTGGTCTAGTGGCAGAGCGTCCGCCCGGAGAGCGGAAGGTCGTGGGTTCGATCCCCAGCCTCGCCATACAATAAGACGTTAACAGATGGTCCTTGTTGTTACCCTGTCTGGCGCTCGGCATTAAGGGACGAAAACAAGAACCGGTCGGTAAACTGTATCTGAGTTTGTGACATTGTTGTCGAAGATGAATACCATTTCATGTTTATTTGCCCTATATACGAAAATCTAAGAGACAAGTACTTACGCAGTGGTCTCTATCTCATTTTAATGCTAAAAGATTGTCTTCATTACTGTCTTGCAAGGATCTTATAACACAACATCAACTGGCTTTGTACATACATAATGCTTTTTTGTTACGAAGTGAATTGTTACCTTGACTTTGTATTTTATAAAATATGTTATGTAACTCCGTTGTATATGAGTGGGGTATTCATGTTAAACTGCGGCATGGTATCGCTGTATCTAAGTGGGGTATTCATGTTAAACTGCGGCATGGTATCGCTGTATCTGAGTGGGGTATTCATGTTAAACTGCGGCCATCTTCCCGAGGCAACTGTGTTGACTGACTAAAAAAGTCCAGTTTCCACCCTTGCCGAACAAGGCTGGTATTATGGAGTTACATTTTGGCTGGACTAACGAGTCTATGCATAGTCCAATCAAAATAGCGCACCGAAATCGAAATCCGGTTCGTAAACTGTCGTGTGCAGATTTCGGTCGATTGCAGGATTTGCAAAGCATGTGCACCGCTAACTCGATGTCAGCAGATATTTTTCAAATCTGTTCATGTTTTTAATCAAGATGCTCACGTGATTTGATGCATTTCGCGATGTAAGACCCGTTTTATCACAATATAGATCTTGATTATCGATCAGATCGCCCTGACTTGGCGCCACCATTTTGGGTGAAGCAAAAGCAAGTGATACGAGAGGTGGAGTCTCGTTGGTCCATAGGAGAGGCTTAGAGGGAACATAACTGGTAATAGCCACTGGTGGCGCTACGATCGAGCCCAGTAATTCCAGCCAAGTTCGGCAAGGGTGGAAACTGGACTTTTAAAGTCAGTTAACTCTCTTGCTTCGGGAAGATGAACTGCGGCATGGTATCGCAGTAAGCTAGCACTATAAAATCGGCATAAGTCGGGACTCGTACAAGCAGCCATATACACGCACGCACGCACACGCACACGCACGCACACAATAATCTTGGACGCGACGTTAAACCCCATCTCACCTCACCTCACCCCATGATGGGGTCACTAATCTTCTGATTGTTGGTGCGGCGACTCAGATAACCACTGGGTACCATGACATGGGCACTGTTTACCCGCTTGTTGCGGCACAAAGGGGGAACTGCACATGCGCATTTTTATGTATACAATTAGATGGGGACAGTCCCTTGGGTCAACGTCTAACTCGTGTAGCAGAACACCAAAGGTCAATGTCCTATGACTGACACCAGGGGAAAGGATTAACCCCTTTAATGGTTTTCTACATTGTGAAGTGCCTATCTTATGACCGGTCTCTGTTTTCTTAGCCATCTCAATGCATTACCACAAGGCATCGTCTGTCAAGCGGTCAGTGCCCTCTATCCTAAACGCACACTCAGATTACATGACTAGTGACCGCCTCAGTGGTGTAATAGAAAGAGCGTCTGCCCGGAGAGTTGAAGGTCGGGGGTTCGATACCCGGCTGTGACTTATCAAAAGACGTTAAGATATGGTGCTGGCTTGTTTTTCGTTATTCGAAAAACGAATAACGAATAACAAACCCGCTGCTAACTTCAGGCCCCTTGAAGATTCGGCGTAGACTAGGTCTTCAGCAATCCATGCTTGCCGTAGAAAGCGACTATGCTTTCGTAAGAGGCGACTAACGGGATAAGGTGGTCAGGGTCGCTGACTTGGTTGATGCAAGTCATCGTATCCCAATTGCGTGGATCGATGCTCATGATGTCAATCACTGGATTGTGTGGTCCGGACATGATTATTTTACAGACCGCCGTCATATAGCTGGAATATTGCTGAGTGCAGCGTTAAAGAACAAAGAAACATAAACACTGCCTATAGGCAAGGAATCCCATATGTACAACAATGGCAGCGTCTGTTTTATCCTATAAACGTTTTAACCATGTCTGTAAGTCAGTGGATGAACTAGTCAAACTGTCCTTGCTTGTCCACCATGATTCACTGAACGGTGGTAGATGTATCGATACAACATAATGTTCAGTGTCATATGATACGACGCGGGAGAACAAATATGAGACTCGGTACCAGACAACAGAGGTGAAACACTTAAAAAATACCCATAGAAATTTTTTTTTCAGAATTTGGCAGGTACGCGCCGTAAACAACATGTAAGGAGTGTCCCGGAATAGTCTTCAGTGGACATACATGTGTTGGTCCGACTAACCACAAACTTCAAGGATAGGAATATATTCCTGTCCTCTCCGCCAGCCATAACTGTGATGCTTTATTCCTAAATGAACCAAGTCTAGATTTTCAACAGGTTCTGAAATACCCATCTTACAAAATATTAAAATTATATATTTTCAGAGGTGAAGCTTTAGTATACACAAAAGCCTGCCAGTCCAAGGCGGAACGATGGGGCTAACTTCGTGGGAATAGTACGTTTTAATTTTTAATTTTATGGCTGAATATGGTGAAAAAGAATACAACCATTCAGTACAAAAAGGTGAGGTGAGGTGAGGTGAGGTGAGGTGAGGTGAAATGAGGTTTAACGTCGCGTCCAAGATTATTGCACTTATATAGCGACGTGCATGCACGTGTGTGTGTGTGTGTGCGTGTGGCTGCTTGTACTAGTGCGGACTGATGCCGATTTACAGTGCTAGCCAACTGAGATACCGTTTAACATGAAAACCCCACCCAGACACAGTTTACTGACCAAGCTTTGTTGAAGCTCCTTAAATGCCGAGCGCCAGACAGGGTAACAACAAATACCATTTTGCCCGAGCGTTGTCCCCTTTGGATACAGTTGTTGACCTTATGGTCAGGTAGAGTAGAACCTATACCCCAGTCTGCTATATCTACTAGCATTTCTGATATCATTTTCGATGGTGCCTACGACTTCGAGTTAGCAAGTTTCATTGTATCCAAATATCCATAGTAACAAACTTCTTTTAATTTTTTTGGGGGGTTAACATATTTTTTAGTTGTTTTGACAAGATTACTACCACAACTTGATTGTTTAGACCTATATTTACCCACGGGAATCACTTGTCCCCACCCATCCATCCCACCTCACCCACCCTCCACCCCCCGCCTGGCTACGGCACTGTATACCAACTGTCTAGCCGTTTCTCGTTTGCACGTTAGTTGACAAATACTGGGGTTGTCAGCTGTTAGCAATTCGATATAACCTGGCTAAGATTTCTACCAGCGTTGATGCATACATGCCAAATCGCCAGGTTGTGGTAACCGACATTTGTAATCAAGTCCTGCTGCATGTTTCCAGCCGACCACTGGTAGTCGCGAGAACAGACAGGAGCAGTTGTAGAAACGCTTGTGTCACGTGACACGTCCAGCTCTCAATAACATACGCATCTAGTCATATGCTAAGCCCCGGGAAGATCCGGGGAATGGTAGAATGGGTCTTCAGCAATCCATGCCTTCCATAAAAGGCGACTATGCTTATCGTATGAGGCGACTAATGGGATCAGGTGGTCAGACTCGCTGACTTGGTTGATGCATGTTATCGTATCCCAATTGCGTGGATCGATGCTCATGATATCAATCACTGGATTGTCTGGTCCAGACTCGATCGATTATTTACAGACCGCCGTCATATAGGTGGAATATTGCTGAGTGCGGCGTTAAACAAACAAACAAACAAAACATATGATAGGATACCGTGAAGGTCTAGGTTAGAATAGGTCTTCAGCAACCCATGCTTGCCGTAAAAGGCGACTATGCTTGTCGTATGAGGCGATTATCGGGTATCGGGATCGGTGGTCAGGCTCGCTGACTTGGTTGATGCATGGCATCGTATCCCACACTGACGTCAATCACTGGATTGTCTGGTCCAGATTCGATTATTTACAGACGACCGTCATATAGGTGGAATATTGCTGAGTGCTGCGTTAAATAATAAACAAACAAACAAACAAACAAATAATAGGAGTTTTGAAATCCATGGTTATACTTGTTGAAATGCTGCTCGCCTTCCGTTTCCATACCTGTTACGACCGTGGTGAAGCCGTGTTGACCAATGCATGACCCGCTTTACCTTTCTGCTGACCCATGCTAGCGCATTGACGTCATATTTCTGTGAGCCAAAGCTGCCCTTACCTACTTAGAATAACATCTAGACTCTGAAATGAAGATATTTTACCGAAAATAACAGTTGTAAAATTATAGTTATGAAATATAATAAAAAGAAGCCAAGACACTTTCTTGCTGATACTGCAGTAATCTAGAATTGCTAAATATTATAGACTTGCATGGGTTGTATTGGCTTTATTTGTTTCAGGGTCTGTATGTGAAGGATAAAGTACGAGGCCGAGGTCATGATTGGAAAAGTAAGTAAGTCTTACTTTTACACTTCCTGAGCACTGAGGGCCTTACTTTTCAAATAATGACCGAGGACGAGTACTTTATCCAACATATGAACCGTCAAATGAAAAGATTACATTTTAATGATCAAATAAAACAGTATCTTTTATCCAAGTTCTGCCGCTCCTAACGCTGCATTGTTTATACCGCGCTGGGCGGTACCCAGCTGGTATATCGAGGAGCATGGTCTGATATTTAAAACAGCGCGCACGGCCGCGCGTGCTGCACGGAATTTTCGTTACGCGGCATCACGTGTTCTGGGACAATCTATTGTCATGAATAAAATACATTTAATGAACATAATTAACTAAGTACTGATTGTATACATGTATTTTGATGTGTCAGGGATATGTGACTTTCAATACTTATCAGTCTGAAGCATAATTTTTTTTCAAGCATATCTGGGACAATCTATTGTTATGAATAAAATACATTTAATGAACATGATTAACTAAGTACTGATAGTATACATGTATTTTGATGTGTCAAAAATCGATTTGTTTTCGATAACAGGTTAAAGTTTAACTCTGGTTAATTCACTGGTTGAATCAGTTGATTCCTTTCATTTTAATAATCGGCCGCATGTACTGCTAGCATCATGTCCTCATCATTTTACGTGGGTATTTTTACACAACTAACTGTTTTGTTAATACTTAACATGGTTTAAAAGGTGTGATAGTTAAAATATATAACAATTCAGAAGTTTTGATTGATTGAAGTACTGAACGTCGTGCCCAAATTGGTTCGGAAGGAGACTTATGAAGGGATGGTGAGACGTTATCGTGAAATGAACGGATGTGCCGTCAGTATAATGTCCTTGTAAGGTCACGGGAGTACGCTGTTGTGTCGTGAGAAGTGCGTTGTTAATAATCATTATTTCATTAGACCGACCTCATTGTAACTAGGTATCAAGTGCAAGGCCTGTGACGCTGTCTGTGATATTAGGTGCAAGGTGTGTGACGCTGTCTGTGATATTAGGTGCAAGGTGTGTGACGGTGTCTGTGATATTAGGTGCAAGGTGTATGACGGTGTCTGTGATATTAGGTGCAAGGTGTGTGATGCTGTCTGTGATATTAGGTGCAAGGTGTGTGACGGTGTCTGTGATATTAGGTGCAAGGTGTGTGACGCTGTCTGTGATATTAGGTGCAAGGTGTGTGACGGTGTCTGTGATATTAAGTGCAAGGTGTATGACGGTGTCTGTGATATTAGGTGCAAGGTGTTTGACGGTGTCTGTGATATTAGGTGCAAGGTGTATGACGGTGTCTGTGATATTAGGTGCAAGGTGCGTGACGGTGTCTGTGATATTAAGTGCAAGGTGCGTCACGGTGTCTGTGATATCAAGTGCAAGGTGTATGACGGTGTCTGTGATATTAGGTGCAAGGTGTGTGACGGTGTCTGTGATATTAGGTGCAAGGTGCGTGACGGTGTCTGCGATATTAAGTGCAAGGTGTATGACGGTGTCTGTGATATTAGGTGCAAGGTGTGTGACGGTGTCTGTGATATTAGGTACAAGGTGTATGACGCTGTCTGTGATATTAGGTGCAAGGTGTGTGACGGTGTCTGTGATATTAGGTGCAAGGTGTATGACAGTGTCTGTGATATTAGGTGCAAGGTGTGTGACGGTGTCTGTGATATTAGGTACAAGGCCTGTGACAGTGTCTGTGATATTAGGTGCAAGGTGCGTGACGGTGTCTGTGATATTAGGTACAAGGTGTGTGACACTGTCTGTGATATTAAGTGCAAGGTGTGTGACGGTGTCTGTGATATTAGGTGCAAGGTGTGTAACGGTGTCTGTGATATTAGGTACAAGGTGTATGGCGCTGTCTGTGATATTAGGTGCAAGGTGTATGACGGTGTCTGTGATATTAGGTGCAAGGTGTATGACGGTGTCTGTGATATTAGGTGCAAGGTGTGTGACGGTGTCTGTGATATTAGGTACAAGGCCTGTGACGGTGTCTGTGATATTAGGTGCAAGGTGTGTGACGGTGTCTGTGATATTAGGTACAAGGTGTGTGACGGTGTCTGTGATATTAGGTACAAGGTGTGTGACAGTGTCTGTGATATTAGGTGCAAGGTGTGTGACGGTGTCTGTGATATTAGGTACAAGGCCTGTGACGGTGTCTGTGATATTAGGTACAAGGTGCGTGACGGTGTCTGTGATATTAAGTGCAAGGTGTATGACGGTGTCTGTGATATTAGGTGCAAGGTGTGTGACGGTGTCTGTGATATTAGGTGCAAGGTGCGTGACGGTGTCTGTGATATTTGGTGCAAGGTGTGTGACGGTGTCTGTGATATTAGGTGCAAGGTGTATGACAGTGTCTGTGATATTAGGTGCAAGGTGTATGACGGTGTCTGTGATATTAGGTGCAAGGTGTGTAACGGTGTCTGTGATATTAGGTGCAAGGTGCGTGACGGTGTCTGTGATATTAGGTGCAAGGTGTATGACGGTGTCTGTGATATTAGGTGCAAGGTGCGTGACGGTGTCTGTGATATTAGGTACAAGGCCTGTGACAGTGTCTGTGATATTAGGTGCAAGGTGTGTGACGGTGTCTGTGATATTTGGTGCAAAGTTTGTAACGGTGTCTGTGATATTAGGTGCAAGGTGCGTGACGGTGTCTGTGATATTAGGTGCAAGGTGTATGACAGTGTCTGTGATACTAAGTGCAAGGTGTATGACAGTGTCTGTGATATTAGGTGCAAGGTGTATGACGGTGTCTGTGATACTAAGTGCAAGGTGTGTGACGGTGTCTGTGATATTAAGTGCAAGGTGTGTGACGCTGTCTGTGATATTAGGTGCAAGGCCCGTGACGCTGTCTGTGATATTAGGTGCAAGGTGTGTGACGGTGTCTGTGATATTAGGTGCAAGGTGTGTGACAGTGTCTGTGATATTAGGTGCAAGGTGTATGACGGTGTCTGTGATATTAGGTGCAAGGTGTGTGACGGTGTCTGTGATATTAGGCGCAAGGTGTGTGACGGTGTCTGTGATATTAGATGCAAGGTGTATGACGATGTCTGTGGTATTAGGTGTTTGATTTTAGTATGTGTGTGTGGTCAGTGCTTGATGTTAGTATGTGTGGTTAAAGTTTGATGGTAGTAAATGTGTGATCAAAGCGGCCGGATGTGATATTAGGACAATGATAGTCAAATTTAGATAACAAGAGGATAAATTACATATAATAGGCAGGCATGATGTGGCACAGGTTAAAGAGAAGTCCATTTGACAGAACACAAACATGCCATTAAGGATTTTACCAAGATTACGGCAGTGCTGATGGAGCCGCCTGATCCGACATGAACACATCAACGCTCGGTATTCATTGACCATTTCCCGATGGCTTAGATCATTTAGATGTATTGGAGTGAGTGGGTGAGTTGGGTTTAACGTCGCTTTTAACAGTATTCCAGTTATATCGCGGCGTGTCAGCTTAATGTGGGAGGAAACCCCGAAGTGATGCAGGTCTCAGATGTTTACCACTTCGGTGAATGGGCTGTATTGGATATATTTGTTTCAGTGCCAACTATTATAGACTTGCATGGGCTGTATTGGTTATATTCATTAAGGGTCTGTATATCAAACTACTACATTAATCTAGACTTGTCCAGTATTATAGATATTTGGATACTTTATGTCAGGGTCATGTGCATGGGCTGTATTGGATACATTTAGTTCAGGCCTGTATGGCAAACAAATACATTAATCTAGACTTGCCAACTATTATAGACTTGCATGGGCTGTATTGGATATATTCATTTAGGGTCTGTATATCAAACTACTACATTAATCTAGACTTGCCAACTATTATAGACTTGCATGGGCTGTATTGGATATATTCATTTAGGGTCTGTATATCAAACTACTACATTAATCCAGACTTGCCAACTATTATAGACTTGCATGGGCTGTATTGGATATATTTATTTAGGGTCTGTATATCAAACTACTACATTAATCTAGACTTGTCAAGTATTATAGACTTGCATGGGCTGTATTTGATAGAGTCATTTAGGGTCTGTATATCAAACTACTACATTAATCTAGACTTGTCAAGTATTATAGATATTTGGATACTTTATGTCAGGGTCTGTGACGACAACCCAACAGCTGACATCAAATATCTGTCTTATATGTGCCCAGTCTCTGTCGCAGTCACTTTAAGTTCTCCGTCCATGCGTGAACATCTACGATATCTCTCTGCTTCTTGGCTCCATTTGATAAACTGTTCAGGAAAAAAACAAAAAACATTAACGTACAATGAAGCTTTATGTATACTTGTCAGTTAGAGTTAACTAGAAATAGATAACGAAAAGGGGTATATACTATTTGTATAAGACCTACACAAAAAGATTCACAGAGCTGTTATAAAACGATTTCACGCAGGTGAGAAAACACACTTTGTAAGATGATATACATCATTTTTATAGCTTCATAGTCTTGAGGTGTGGCGACAAAAATATCAGCTCTTTCAATTCAGTTGTGACGCTCTATGAAACATCTAATCACACGGCCTCGCGCTAGCCGGCAAACATTCTCGATTATCCGGGGTTTTCTATTCCATAGTATAACAATAGTAACTCTAAATGTAACATTGAACTGCTCGATCAGTTCTTATAAGCAAATCTTTCAGAAATTAGTGGTTCTTACACAGTTATTTGTGGTGATATGAATGCACGTGCAGGTGAACAAAACAACCAACGTGATAACTTTGATGATGCTTTTGATAAACACAACATTCCATTTAGTGAGGAGGAAGATCTACCTATTGATGATCGTTAATCCCATGACAGCGTGATTATCAGATTTGGGCAGATATTGCTGGACATGTGTTATTCATTCCAGCTATTTATTGTTAACGGCAGGGTATAGCGAGACGCAGAAGGGGAATATACATACAATAAACTACGGTTATAACGAACACGCTTATAACGAACTGACGGATATAACGAACTACCTTTTTGGTTCCGATAATTAGCTGTATTAAGCTGTATATATGCTTATAACGAACTACGGTTATAACGAACTAAAATTAGTAGTCCCTTTGAGTTCGTTATAACCGTACTTTACTGTATTGTGGTCACCAGGGATGTAGTGTAAATGATTACTTTATCTGTTCTCCGGATCTGTTTCAATACATTGACATGTTAAACGTTGGAGATCGTATAGAGGCCGATCATTTACCATTAGAAATAACATGTAAATTCCCAAACATGATCACCCAAAATGATAAGCCAACATCTGGTTGCTTTAAAGAAAAGATTGTTTGGAATGAATCTCTTTGTGAAACTTTTTTAACAGCCTGCAGGAAAGGATGGTGTCTTGTAATCAAGTACTTTTGAGTAAACTGGACTTTAACATGGATGGGACTATAGATGATTTCGTCCATGTTATCTTAGATTCTGCAGATTGTATGAGGAAAAGAACTAGAATTATGCATTATCAACATACCAAGGCCCCATTAAGTGACGAATGTAAGATTGCTAGACGGGAAGGATTGAGAACATTTAGACGTAGACGTACTGTTTCTAATAGAACCATCTACTGCAAAAAGAGAAATCACTATAAATCCTGCTGTAGGAAAAATAAATCTGACGTATAAATTTAGGCTTAAAAAACTGAGTGAAACTATCTATTCTCCCTCTATGTTTTGGAAACAAATACGTTCGTTAAAAAAGCAGGCAAACAGAAAAGTTAGTATCTCAAAGGCTGAGTGGCTTATACATTTTAAGAAAAGTTTTTTCAAATGACACTGTTTTCAACACTGACAGTGATGTGTTTGACGATAATAATGATGTTGACGAACTTATCTTAGAATCACCCATATCACAGGATGAAATCCTGGAGGCTATAGTAAGTACATCTAAGAAGTGGAAAAGCTGCTGGTCCTGACCATATTGTGGTTGAAATGATAAAATGTTCCAAATTTGAGATGATGCCTTTTCTCCAAAAATGTTTCAATAAGATGTTTGACAGTGGTATCTTCCCCAGAAGCTGGTCTTGTTCGATAATTATTCCCATACACATGAAGGGAGTTTAACAATCCAAACAATTATAGGGGAATATCCTTAATGAGTATTCTTGGAAAGGTTTTTACATCAGTGCTTAATTCCAGAATTACGAATTGGGCTAACATGCGAGATAAGATTCCCGAAACCCATGCTGGTTTTAGAAAAAAAGTACTCAACTTCATATCATATATTCACATTATATGCAATAATCCAAAAATGTTAATCACGTCGTAAACACAAAGTGTATGTAGCTTTTGTCGACTTTAAAAAAACTTTTGACTCCGTTGATCGTTATAAACTATGGCACTGTTTAATTACTACTGGCCTTCAGGGGAAAATGTACTTTATATCAAAAGCTATGTATTCAAATATCAAATCATGTGTACGATGTGGTGACGATGTAACCGATTTCTTTGACTGTCCTGTTGGCTTACGACAAGGCTGTATCTTGTGCCCGATATTGTTCTCATTTTTTATTAGTGAATTATATTATGAAACTATGGCTAAGGGTAAACATGGTATTCAATTGTTCCCAAATGTAATAGAAATTTTGATGCTTCTTTTTGCCGATGATGTCATGTTAGTGTCAGATTCTGTTGTTGGATTACAAAAACAACTTAACATTTTAGAATGTTACTCCAAAGAGTGGAAACTATCAGTTAACCATGATAAAACAAATATTGTCATTTTCAGAAGAGGGCGTCAGGTGTCACTGAATGAAAGATGTCTTTTCGATGGTAAATGTGTTAATGTGCTGAGCCATTATACATATCTTGGTGAATGTGTACCCATACAATGAACTTCAAGAAAAGTGTCTCGGTCTTAACATCACGTGCAAAGAAGGCCTTAATCAATGTAATGTCTGTCTCGCAGAAAGTAGGAGATTTTAGAATATATTTTTTGAATTGTTTGATGCCCAAAACAACCAATCCTGTTATTTGGGTCAGAAGTATTGGGATTTCAGCGATACGATTGTCTTGAAAAGCTACATCCACACGCCTGTAAAAATTCTTATCCGTTGGTCCATCAACACCCAATTGTATGGTCTATGGCGAGTGTGGCAGATACCCGTAATATATCAACTCCCAAATTAGATGCTTGAAGTACTGGTTTAATATTCTTGGAATGCATGAACGCCGAATCCCCACCTTGCTTATAATATGCTGGTACATTTAGACGACATGGGCAAAGTAACATGGGCATCACATATTAGAAACCTTTTGTTTTCTCATGGCTACGGCTTTGCATGGTTAAACCAAACAGTTGGTGATGTTAAACTCTTTTTGAAACAATTTCGTGAACAATCTATAAATATTTATTATCAGGAATGGCATTCCACTCTAGAAAACAGTTCAAGGTATGACTTTTACAGAACGTTTAAGAGTCTTATTCAACCAGAAAAATACTTATCAACATTAACATCAAGAACCCTTCGACGTCCATTTATTCAATTTAGGCTCTGATTGTTAGATCACATAATAAATGTAGGAAGAAAAATGTTCACTGAAAAGTCGAAGAGGCTGTGCCATTATGTCATTCAGCTATAGAAAATGAAATTCATTTTACTTTTGTCTGTCCTTATTTTTGTGACCTAAGAAGAAGGTTTATACCAGAACGCCATCTGTCAAATCATCTTGTACCTGCTTATATTTCTCTTCTTTCTTCAAAAGATGCTGCTGTCATATTAAAACTGGCTATATATGTTGAAAATGCACATTTCCCTCAGAAACAAATGGTTAAACATGAGTATATATCCAAATATGTAAACTACTTATTTGCACCTCTCTTGTGTCTCGCTTGTCAGAGTAGTTTGATTGGACGGCTATTTGTTACCTCGTACTATTCGAATCGGGATAAAAAAAAAACTAGTAGCCTGTTAATGATCGAGTCTGGACCAGACAAACCAATGACTGATATTATGAGCAACTTCCACGCCGCCAGGGTAGGATGACATGAGAGTCACCGAGCCTGGCCACCCGTTCCATTTAGACGCTTCCTGCCACCTGTGTGTTGCTGGGGATCTATTCTACCCTTGCATCCTCGCGGGGACAGTGTGGATGTTATGTACAAGAATGTACCTGTCTATCTGTTAATTATATGATTAATTCGATATACATGTATTTGCTCGTGATATTTTTAATGTCAATTTATTCAAATGAAGTTTGTTGGTTTCGTATTGCCTTCCATGACAACTAAACCTAAAATTGATATTGGTTTTATTACTCGGCGCTTGAGTTAAACTTTTAATGTTTAAAACAATTGGTCTACTGCATTATTCTAAATATCAGAATTAAGATAGATTTCATGTTCAAATTTACATTTTGCGTTTCCATACAAAGTATGCATCGCACTTTAAGTTGGGTGATCTATGTGCCATTTGGCATGAACTACCCAAGCTCGTCTGCGGGTCTGTGGCGGTCGGGTAGCCTAGTGGTTAAAGCGTTCGCTCGTCACGCCGAAGACCCGGGTTCGATTCCCGACATGGGTACAATGTGTGAAGCCAATTTCTGGTGTCCCCCGCCGTGATATTGCTGGAATATTGCTAAAAAGCGGCGTAAAACCATACTCACTAGCTCACTCGTCTGCGGGTCCCCAACTTCTATTTACACAGCACTGTTGACATCAGACGCCGACTAGGTCTAAACTGTTCAGGTCTATTATAAGGGTAACTCTATTTTTCAGGGCATTTTCATTTGCAGAAGCCCGATGTCTTCCATTAAACTGCCCGACGAGGGCAGGTGAAAAGACCGAGGGCTTCTGCAAATGATAATGCCCTGAAAAATAGCGTTACCGTTATTATAGCTAAAATGGATGGAATTTGTTATCAAATAAAAAGAAACAACAATGTCGATTTTAAAACATTTACTGCAATCAACACGAATGTCACTGACCCACTTTTACAAATATGGAAACGTCATAGAACAAACCAGATGACGTCACTATTGAACGTTACGTCACCTATCCCTATCCTATGACGTCACCTAACAACGGGCGTGATAATGGCCCGTTGTCAAGTAATATGAGGGCATTATCAAGTTATAGTGGCCCGCTCATTTCTGATAACATGCAGGCGTTTTTATGATAATTCTATCCATTTTAGCTATAATATAAGGGTAACTCTATTTTTCAGGGCATTTTCATTTGCAGAAGCCCGAGGTCTTCCATTAAACTGCCCGACGAGGGCAGATGAAAAGACCGAGGGCTTCTGCAAATGATAATGCCCTGAAAAATAGCGTTACCGTTATTATAGCTAAAATGGATGGATTTTTTTTCAAATATAAAGAAACAACAATATCGGGTTTGAAACAATTGCTGCAATCAAAACGAATGTCACTGACACACTATTACAAATATGGAAAAGTCATAGAACAAATCAGATGACGTCACTATTGAACGTGACGTCACCTATCTTATCCTATGACGTCACCTAACAACGTTCGGGATAATGGCCCGTCGTCAAGCAATATGAGGGCATTATCAAGTTACAGTGGCCCGCTCATTTCTGATAACATGCGGGCAGTTTAATGGTAATTCTATCCATTTTAGCTATAATGCCTGGTAACTTGTAGAGTTACCATGGTCAATCCTTTGACAACACCCCAGTCCACTTGATCCTGTGGTTGTCCATTATGTGATAATTGTGATATCCTTTGTCAAAGAGGAGTTTTCTATAAAGGCATAGCTGCCCCGAGTACATAGCTCTATAATGTGGAGTCAGCTCCCTGATCTTTGAAGCTGCTCTCACGAGGCTCCTAATAACTGGACAATTTAGCTATTGGTCAGGGCATAATCACCCAGATGTCGAACGTCTATCATCTGCTTGACCACTGTCACCCTTGGTACAAGGGTTAACGTTAAATCCCTGACCAGTACATTTTACATGGGAAATTCAAACCGGGCCCCGTTTCACAAAGCGACCTTAGTGCAAAGTCGATCGTAACTCTCATACTTAAATTCATGTTTCATTAATGTCTCATTAGTCAATAATGGCTGCATGGTGTTTTTTGAATTCTAGTATAATTTGTCTCTTTTACTGATGTATCATGTGACACCGAAATTATCATTATCATCATCAGCAGCAGCAGCAGCAGCAGCAGCATCATGTATTCAAGTCATCATCAGCAGCAGCATCATATCTTCAAGTCATCATCATATCATCATCATCATCATATCATATATTCAAGTCTTTATCATTCAAGTCATCATATATATCATCAGCAGCAGCAGCAGCAGCATATATTCAAGTCATCATATCATCATCAACAGCAGCAGCAGCATCATCATATATTCAAGTCGTCATCATATCATCATCATCATCATCATCATATCATATATTCACGTCATCATCATTCACGTCATCATATATATCATCATGAGCAGCAGCATCATATATTCACGTCATCATATCATCATCAGCAGCAGCAGCATCATATATTCAAGTCATCATATCATCAGCAGCAGCAGCAGCATCATATCTTCAAGTCGTCATCATATCATCATCATCATTATCATCATCAGCATATCATATATCCAAGTCATCATCATTCAAGCCATCATATCATCATCATCATATATTCAAGTCATCATCAGGAGCAGCATCATATCTTCAAATCATCATTATATCATCATCATATCATATATTCAATAGTGGGGGGACTAATCTGATATATGGGTTTCTGTGGGAAAACCGAGGCTAATACTTCAATTTTAGCTGGCATCGATAACACTGTTTGAATAGTTTATCATAGTTATAAAATTATAAAATGACTCACGGAATGAATCTACAAATGTTCGAGATAACAATATACTATGTTGACGGTAACAACTGATTGTTTGTTCGTCAATGACGTTCTTTCTGTTTGCTGTAACGTAACTCGGACGGAATTATTCTGAAATAAAGGACGTCATCCTACGTCGGCAGTTTCCATTGTTTGTTAAAACGTTGCGTATGTTTACATCGCTTAATTACTTTGTACTTGCCTGAACATCCATCATCACATGGTTACAGAGGCCTGACTGGTCATCGTCAGATTGTGACAAACAGCTGAAAACAACAACGGTGACCCGGTGCGCAAGTGTTGACCGATTTCAGTGTCAACCGTACCGACTTTCTGTCAACCTGAACACGATGTGGGTCGCCAGAGACTGAATCAATGCCATTCCACAATGTCCGTTCAGCTGTCATGTTTAAAACAGGACGCGTATACCAGAATAGGTCGCTTGGTGTCTCTTACAGAGAGAATATATTTAATAAAACAGTCACCCAAATTCCACTTTTATCCCGTACCTGATCGCCTCCGTGGTCTAGTGGTAGAGCGTCCGCCCGGAGAGCGGAAGGTCCGGGGTTCGATCCCCGACCGCGTCATACCAAAAGACGTTAAAAGATGGTACTTGTTGTTACCCTGTCTGGCGCTCGGCATTAAAGGGCTAAAACAAGGACTGGTCGGCTCGGAGTCAGTATACTGTGTCTGAGTGGGGTATTCATCTTAAACTGCGGCATGGTATCTCAGTGGGATAGCACTTTAAATCGGCATCAGTCCGGACTAGAACAAGCAGCCACACACACATACACACGTGCATGCACGTCGCTATATAAGTGCAATACTCTTGGACGCGACGTTAAACCCCATTTTACCTCACCTTATCCCGTACCTTAGTTTGTCTCACGTCCCCGAACAGTACTGTTTTCCCTTCCGCCAAGCCCTTGACTAACATCTAGTCTCTGGAATGTATTTATAATATATTTTACAGAAAAAAAAGGTGTTGATTATAGCCGAGGTATAGGGGATTACGTGGACATGCATGGCTTCATGTTTTAATGTCGGACTGTAACACATCTTCAAGAACAAATATTCCTCTGTTTGTGCATTACCCTCCCAATCAATGTCACCCGTGAATATGGGTTAGAATAGGTATTCAGCAACCCATGCTTGTCGAAGAAGGCGACCTACAGGCTCGGGTGGTCAAGCTCGCTGACTAGGTTCATGAATGCTATTGTATCCCACTTGCGATGGTCCATGCTCATGATGTCAATCACAGGATTGTCTGGTCCAGATTCGATTATTTACATACCCCCGTCAAATAGCTGGAATATTAATGAGTGCGGCGTTAAACGCCCAAACGCGTACGAAATAATGAATTGGATAGATTCGTCAACACAGTCTGACAGACATGAACTCGGAGGGCGGAAGGTCCAGGGTTCGAACCCCGGCTGCCTCATACCAAAAGGGCGGCACGGGTGGCCCAGACGCCTCTTTCGACAAGCATGTGCAGAGTGTGTCCCTTGGGCACGCCAGAAACCTATTATTGTGGGTTCGAATCCCGCTTCGCACCGATTATGTTTCTAGGTTTCACCATACCCGTGCTCGTGGGTTTCACCGAAGTGGTAAACGTCTGAGACCTGCATTACTTCGGGTTTTCCTCCCACATTAAGTTGACACGCCGTGATATAACCGGAATACTGTTAAAAGCGGCGTTAAACCAAACTCACTCACTCACTCATACCTCACTCTACAAGTCAGTTCAAAATACATGCATACACAGTGATAATGTATTATTTTTTAATTTATTTCCATACAGAAAAGCCACATCATTCGCCATAATAAACCATGTTGTGAAAAATGCATAAACAGGGCTCTACGTCTTGATTATTGTTAATTAGACATGCATATCGCTGTTGTGCGTGTTTGTGATATGTTACACACTTACGGCAGCACACGAAGGGACACAAATAAGAAGTTACTTGAAACAGTATTTCAGCAGAATTTTAAACAAATGTCAACTCTAAGAGGCGACTAACGGGATCGGGTGGTCATTCTCGCTGACTTGGTTGATGTATGTCATCGATCCCAATTACGATTACAGTAAACTACGGTTATAACGAACTCAAAGGGACTACTAATTTTAGTTCGTTATAACCGTAGTTCGTTATAAGCATATATGCAGCATAACTACAGCAAATAGTCGGGACCAAAAAGTAAGTTCGTTATATCCGTCAGTTCGTTATAAGCGTGTTCGTTATAACCGTAGTTGACTGTATTTACAGACCGCCGTCATATAACTGGAACATTGCAGAGTGTAGCGTTAAACAATAAATACACAAATCATTGGTGTACAAAATTCCATTAAACTGGAACCAAGGGAGTAAAAAAGTGTTGAATACCCACAGAAAACTATCAATACCCAATGATGACTTGTGAGCCAGTACGCAAGGGTTCAAAACATTATCCGGATCCCTAGGCAATTCATGAAACACAGTCGCGTGTTGAGTGTTGAATACGATCCTGGAAAATGTGTATTAGTTCATAGTTACGTATGTCAATAGCATATGATGTGTGCTAAGTCAGTAGGTACGTAAGCTAACATGTTATGACGTGAATACACGTCTGGGAGACGAAAACAACAAAGTTTGGACCAACAGCTGCTAGGCCGACATGAGACACGCCGATAAGCAGGCATATGCATGGCCGTCCTTTTCTCTAATCAATCCGACGCACGCTCGCTACTATTTCCGAGCGGACATACTTGTTGATATCACGTTAGCGATAGAAGGAAAGACTCTTGTAAACATGATACTGCGTATGCATACACTGCAGTGAGTGAGTATGATTTTACGCTGCTTTAAGCAATATTCCAGCAATATCACGACGGAGACCAGAAAAGGACTTCACACATTGTGCCCATGTAGGGAGTCGAACCAGGGCCTTAGGCGCGACGAGCGAACGCTTTAACCACAAGGCTACCCAACCGCCCCAAATCTATAGTAAGGGAGCAATCATCTTACGATCTGGGTGCCGTTGTACAAAACAACCTTAGCGCTACGACTGTCGTAACGGGGTGGTCGGGTCGCCTACTGGTTAAAGCGTTCGCTCGTCACGCTGAACACCCGGGTTTGATCCCCCCCCCCCCCCCCCCCCCCCCCCCCCCCCCCGGTCAAAAAAGTTAAGTATGGCCTTGCTATCAAGGGTTAAACATTATAAATACGAGCGTACCTGAAAATTTGTATAAAAACCTGCCAAAGGAGGACAGTAAGCAAATCAAACAAGCTGAATTGTTTGATAACATTTAGGAAACAGTTACTGTGGCCATTGACCTTTTATATTTTTATTAAGTGTCCATGCTGTGACGTGTTTGTGTGTGTGCCCATTTCCAAACAATGTGCAGCCGCGACAGCGGATCATAATGACTATGTGTCATCACAGCGGCGACAACAGCTGGAGGGTCTATATGACCCATAGGACTGAATATGTGCACGGAGTACGCAACTCTTCTCCATGACCTGTAAGACGTTAGTGTTTAGCATAGTTATGTATTAGTGCAATGTCAGTGCGTGCGGTCACCCGTGAAGATATGAGTTAGAATAGGTATTCAGCAACCCACGCTTGCCGTTAAAGGCGACTAGGTTCGTAAGAGGCTACTAACGGGATCGGGTGATCAGGCTCGCTGACTTGGTTAATGCATGTCATTGTATCCAAATTGCGTGGATCGATGATCATGATGTCAATCAATGGATTGTCTGGTTCACACTCGATTATTTACAGACATGCGTCATATAGCTGGAATATTGCTGAATGCGGCGTTAAACAACAAACAAACAAACAAACAGAGTGTGTGGTCAAAGTTAGATGTGGGTGTCAAATTTTGATTAGAGTGGGTGTGGTGATAGCTTAATGTCAATGTTTGGTCATAATTTGATGTTAGTGTGTGTGGTCACATTTTGATGTTAATATGTGTGGTCAAAGTTTGATGTTAGTATGTGTATGCGTGCGAGTGAGTGTGAGTGTGTGTGTGTGTGATCAAAGTTCGATGTCACAGTGTGTGTGTGTGTGTGTGTGTGTGTTCAAAGTTTGATGCCACTGTGTGTGTGAGAGAGAGAGAGTATGTGGGATAATAGTTTGATGTCACTGTGTGTGTGTGTGAGAGATAGAGAGAGAGAGGGGGGAGAGAGAGAAGGGGAGAGTATGTGTGTGTGTGTGTGGTCAAAGTGTGATGTCTGTCTGTGTGTGTGTGTGGTCAAAGTTTGATGTCACTGTGTGTGAGAGTGTGTGTGATCAACATTGGATGACATTGTGTGTGATCACAGTTGATGTCAGTATGTGAGTGTGTATATGATCAAAGTCTGATGTCACTCTGAGATCAAAGTGTGATGTCTGTGTGTGTGAGGGAGAGTGTGTGTGATCAAAGTTTGATGTCACTGGGTGTGTGTGCGTGAGGGTGAGTGTGTGTGTGATCAAAAAGTGATGGTACTGTGTGTGATCACAGTTCGATGTCTGTGTGTGTGAGTGTGTGTGATCAAAGTTTGATGTCACTGTGTGTCTGTGCGTGAGAGTGAGTCAAAGTTGATGTCTGTCTGTGTGTGATCAAAGTTTGATGACACTGTGTGTGTGGTTAAAGTTTGATGTCACTGTGTGTGAGAGAGAGAAGTGGGCTACATGACGGCGGTCTGTAAATATTCGAGTTTGGACCAGACAATTCAGTGTTTGATATCATGAGCATAGATCTACGCAAATGGGATACGATGACATGTATCAGCCAAGTCAGCGAGCCTGACCGCCCGATCCCGTTAGTCGCCTCTTGCGGCAAGCATGGGTTGCTGAAAACCTATTCTATCCCGCATCTTCACGGGTCTAAAGTGGTAACACTTGACTGATTGTTAGCTTTGCGATTAATTGGTACACATTGGAAACATTTCTTCTTAACGATCATACTTATCTGTATGTTTCTATGACTCGCGTTTCTTTTGACGGTGAGTATAGTTAAGATTTAAAAGGCATAAAACAACACTGCGTTGTGTTCTTTTTTTCTACGCGACGGAAATTGAAAGCATTCAATCAATTTCTATCACAAAATGCGAACAGTATATCATTTACAGACATTGTGAAATAAGCTTTTGAAATATGACACGAGGATTTCTAAGGTGCACAGCATGGAGCGACAGGTGTGTGGAATATGAAATGAATTCAGAGCACACCAGCGTTTAAACTGTGGTATACCATGGGTTTCTGATTTATTACGAACTGAACGAATCTCCGAATAGAAACGGTGTAAGTCTTTGTATTGAGAACAGGTTTAGGAAAGACGACACTAAAACCTTATAAAAGTGCCGATACCATGCATCCACACTTCGTTATTCCTCACTGAAAGTTATGTGTTCAATACATTCCAATAACAGAGATTGCGAGAACAGAATTGCGGTTCGATACATATTTCGAGAACAGAGTTTTGGTTCGATACATATTCCCATAACAGAGTTTTGGTTCGATACATATTCCGATAACAGAGTTGTGGTTCGATACATATTCCGATAACAGAGTTTTGGTTCGATACATATTCCGATAACAGAATTGCGGTTCGATACATATTCCGATAACAGAATTGCGGTTCGATACATATTCCGATAACAGAATTGCAGTTCGATACATATTCTGACAACAGAGTTGTGGCTCGATATTCCGATAACAGAGTTGGGGTTCCACATATACCGATAATAGAGTTTAGGACCAATACATTCTTTGCGTAGCGATATGATCCCAGTTTTAGCTTTAAAGACATTAGCAAGTTGGGGTTAAGAGGAGAAAACGAAAAACAATACAACGTCAACTAGAAATATCTCCATTCACTTCCAGATTGGCATTTCACAGGGCGGTTATCCATAAACATAACGTTATTAGGTTGTACCAGTTTTCACGTGCAATGGCGAAACAAATGCAATACCCAGATAAGAGTATCTGGTCATGTCCGGCTAAGCTCAGAAGGATATTCTATCGCTGACACATGTTTGACTCCTATGTAAAGTCAGATACGGCTATCATTAAGGTTAAGGTCAAGGTCAACGGAACAAATGAACAGAACAACGCTCTCAATCCCCATATCATGTGGGTTGGGTTTGATTTTCCAGTTTTATAACAGTGTGTCATTATAATATGGGAGGAAAGCCAAAACCCAGGGGTGAATTAGTGTAGGCATTATTCCAGCTATGAAACAACGACCTGTATTTAAACGAATCTGGACCAGACAAACTCTGACTGAAGGCATCGATCACCTCCACGCCGTCGGTCATGAAGACGTTAACCACTGCACACGGCAATAATCCAGCTATATGACGGCGGTCTGTAAATAATCAAGACTTGAACTCTGGATCAGACAATCCAGTGATCGACATCATTGGCATGAGCTATGCAGCTGGGATACGATGACATGCGTCAACCTAGTCACCGAGCTTGACCACCCGATCCCGTTAGACGCCTCTTCCGACAAGCATGGTATGCTGAAGATCTATTCTGACGAGATCTTCACGTATATACCACGTTGGTAAAACACAGGGCTGTCGTGCTGACAGACAAATATTTGTACTCATAATCGGGCCGGGCCTCGGTTTCTGAAAATCAGAGCCAGAATGTCTTAGCACATGGTCCGTCCCAGCGTGTGACACCTTCGTTGCCGTACTTTAATCAAACCTCCATGAATGGTCCATATACTAGTAGCTGGGATGAGCTTGGCCTTGGAATGGTAAAGGTACGCAACTCCGCACAACAAATACGTGAGGGTTTTCATAAATAATGTCACTAAGGTTGGATATCACATAACGACCATATATGCGACGTGAAGTATTACAACAAACCCGACAGGGTGTGAAAAGCTCTTGACAACAGACTGTTGTTCCATTGCAATCGATAACTCAAAGTATATTCAATGCTTCTGTGTCACGAAATGGCGGGCTGCAATGGGTAAATTCCTTACCGGGCAAGGTCGGACGAGTCCATTTTTCAGCTGCGAGGAAGAAACGTATTCGAAGGCTTATCTTTCACACAGGACTTCTTATTGTACGTAATGTTGCGGACTGTAGCAGGACCAGCCAGTGATCCTGTGATGGCTGCAGTCAACCACGTGGGGAATACAGGCGTTGTGATGGAGATAACGCAGGATGATCCCCCCGATAACGACAAGGTGTGTCCATAGCAACTTCTTGCTTCCGCTGTACCTACTAAAGCCTATCACTCAAACATGATTTTTCTGCTGTTTCAAACTTAAATTTATTTTCAAGTAGATAAGGGTCAACCGGCTATGATTTACACTATGGGATAACTCCATGGACATTAACGACTATGCTTCACAGCATGTGCCCAAGCTCTGGTTCTTACGTAATCGGTGCATTGTGTCAATATGTAGTCTAGTTTGATATACACGATAACATTTGGAACCAAATGTTTTATCAACTTGATTCAAACTTGCTGGGAATGTCAGTTTGCGAGAGCCTTGTTCGCCTTTTAGGTCTGTCACGCTTGTAAGTGGCGTCTGAACTAGGGATTGAGGGCATGGACGAACCGGCTCATCTCATAAGGGTAATCACTGTACGTTGGGTGATGGCCACAGATGGGGACGCCTAGCTTGTGTATGCCTGTGTGGGATTGTACCCGGCGGATTGATCAGGCATTGGCTTCATACTGACACAGTTAGAGCTTTATAGTGTTCTTCTTGACATAGCTTTAATGAACTTGAGGTCAAAAGCGAACGAATAAGAGGATAATATTGCGACTGTCTTCCATCCACACTTGCTGACAGAGCAAAATGCGAATGATAAGAATGAATTTCATCATATTTACCTAACCTAACGTGGGTCGGATTTATCAAAGGATATTTTCCGTAGAATGACGTATTAACATGAACCTCTTACAAAATATACAAGGGCTTATTCCATAGAATTACATACTGATTTAGATTTTCTACAAAACTTAAAAGGGTGTATTCCAAAACATTGCATACTGGATTGGGCATTCTACAAAGCATCCAACGGCATATCCCATAGAATTACATACTGACTTGGACGTTCTACAAAAGGAAAAATATAAAGGCATATTTCATAGAATTACATACTGACTTGGACGTTCTACAAAAAGAAATATGAAGGCATATTCCATAGAATTACATACTGACTTGGACGTTCTACAAAAAGAAATATGAAGGCATATTCCATAGAATTACATACTGACTTGGATGTTCTACAAAAAGAAATATAAAGGCATATTCCATAGAATTACATACTGACTTGGACGTTCTACAAACAGAAATATAAAGGCATATTCCATAGAATTACATACTGACTTGGGCGTTCTACAAAATGAACATACTGACGTTCTACAAAAAGAACATACTGACTTGGACGTTCTACAAAAAGAACATACTGACTTGGGCGTTCTACAAAAAGAACATACTGACTTGGACGTTCTACAAAAAGAAATATAAAGGCGTATTCAATAGAATTACATACTGACTTGGACGTTCCACAAAAAGAACATACTGACTTGGACGTTCTACAAAAAGAAATATAAAGGCATATTCCATAGAACTATATACTGACTTGGACGTTCTACAAAAATAAAAATAAAGTCATATTCCATAGAATAACATACTGACCTGGACTTTTCACAAAACACCCAAGCGTATATTCCGTGGAATAACGTATTGATTACGACATTCCACAAATCTTTTCAAACGGCATATTCCAATGACTTTCATGATTTGAACTTTCTGCAGGCATCTGATGGCATATTCCATAGAATAACATACTGACTTGGATATTCTACGAAAAAAAACCGTCCATATTTATTTGAATTAACTTGCTAGGACTTGCTAGTCCGTTCGAACCTAGTATCTCTGCAACATCGTTAGGCCAAAAAAATATTTGATATTTTCCGTAGAATGACGTATTAACACGAACCTCTTACAAAATACACATTGGCATATTCCAACATTGTTGGGTCCTAATAAATATTAATCTGACAGCAACATTCAGTTGTTATTCTTGTTGCGATCTTTACCGTTGACGGTCGGTATGACTCAAAAAAATATTATGTTCTTATTTTCTTTCTTCTGAATTTTCGATTTCTAACGTCAGCAGATCCGTAAACCAATAAAATAAAATAATTCCTTATGTACAATGTGTATCAGAGCTGTCTATCATTAGGCAATGCTCTGTTATAGAAATATACAAAGATTCCGTATAGCCGACAGAGTGATCGGATTATTTGCACTAATTAATGATATGCAGGCATGTTCTGCCTTGCAAACTATCATGTCATGTGCTGGCGTCGAGAAAACATGGGTTCTGGCATCATCGCTAAAAATAGACCTTACTTCATAATGCTCGGCTTTTATTTCTGTGCATCTGGTGCATGTTGGCGACAAGCTAGTGCATGTGGCTGCTGTGACTCAATTTGTGAAGAGTATTATACCTCAATATAATGCACACGTATCCAAGGTATCGGCAAAAACGTTTGCCTATTATAAAAAGTTAATATGGACATTCAGTCTCCTATAGCAACAATTGATTAAGAAGGGAATGCTTAAATAGAAGTAATATTTGTAAGAAAACTATTATTTTCGATAGTGGGTGATGTGTGAGACTGAATACTGTTTTTCGGATATATTCTTATATATTCTTCTTATTCTGATAGAAGAGGTTGAACAATTCTTTTTCACACTTTTATTCGGGTCATGCGGCATATCCAGCGAACAATATAGTAGATTTTTTTAAAAACGAGCAAAATCATATTTTTTTCTGTATTTTCTTGAATAAAATATATTTCGTAAATTATGAACGAATTCTCCCGTAAATTGCGGTACATGGGTGTATTCTTTCTTTGCCCGACAGTAATCAACAGCTTTATAAATTACATCTGATTGTTTGTAATGACATACTTCCAGGCAAGAGAAAGTATACAACCATGTTGATGGTGGCTAAAAATGAAACATATAAGAAATGGTTATTCGATGGTGATGTAATTGATAGGGTATCATAGTTGTGTTTTGGACCTTACGTTTGCAGTGTTTCGGCGACTTTTTTCAGCCTAGTTTGTTTGCTTGTTGCATAACGCCGCACTCTGCATTATTCCAGCTATATGACGTCGGTCTGTAAATAATCGAATCTGGACCAGACAATCCAGTGATTGACATCATGAGCATAGATCCACGCAGTTGTGATACGATGATATGTATCAACCAATCAGCGAGTCTGACAACCCGATTCCGTACGACAAGCATCGTACGGCAAGCGTGGGTAGCTGAAGGCCTATTCTAACCCGGATCTTCACGCGTCCCTGTAACTACTGAACGACTGGTTGATACTATCCACGAGAGGTTTACACCATGCATATACCAGTCGATAGGTAGATTGTTGGTGGGTCTGGATGTGCCAGTGCCTGAGTGAGTATGGTTTTACGCCGCTTTTAGCAATATTCCAGAAACATCAAGGCGGAGGACACCAAAAATGGCCTTCACATATTACCATTGTTGGGAATCGAGTCCGGGTCTTCGGCATGTTGAGCGGACGCTTTAACCACAAGGCTACCCTACCGACCCTGCATGTGCACCAGAGAAACTAGTGACTAAAGTTCTGACACGCAATCAGCTAATTCACAGAGCATGACTACAGAATTAGATGCCTCATACAACAAGCAAATCGAGTGACGGAATTTATTTTGTCTGTTGGGTGACACCTGCCACACGGTTGGCCTAATCAGTGTTATTATCGTGTCAAGACATGTCGTTGAGTTCATGCTTAGCCAGGTGAAACCTCCGTCGTGAATCTCACCGTCAGTGATGCGTAAACTGACAGTTCATCAACCAGGTCTTCACGTGCCTTCATCTCCCTCCCCCTGGTCACCCGTGAAGACCCGGGGTAGATCAGGTCTTCAGCAAACCTTGCTTCCCGTAAAAGGCGACTTTGCTTGTCGAAAGAGGCGACTAACGGGAACTGGTGGTCAGGCTCCCTGACTTGGTTGATGTATGTCAACGTGTCCCAATTTCGTGGATCAATGCTCATGATGTCAATGACTAGATTGTCTGTTCCAGACTCGATTATTTACAGACCGCCGTCATATAGCTGGAATATTGCTGAGTGCGGCGTTAAATTGCATCAAACTGCTTTGCAGACCATTGTGGCGTCATTGGTTACCACGACGTCACAATCAAATGACATCACTAATGGCTCTTACACTTAAGACACTGCTTATTACTGTCTTCAAACTGAAAAAGTTGGAAGAATGATGTTTGATGATAAATAAAATCTCACCCTTGTGTCTTTTTATATCAAATATATCGACTCGTGTTTGTATATCTGATATCAAAAGATACTCGGATGATAGCCTCCATTCATCACCCATTTATCACAGGAGATATCGCTTGGGAGAGATCACGCGATATCTACATTGTAGATATCACTGCAATGACCACAATGCTCTGCGAACCATTGTCATTGGTTACCATGACGTCACAATCAAATGACGTCACTAATGGCTCTGATACTGAAGCTGTTAGCAGTACCTTTTTACACTAAAGACACTGCTTATTACTGTCTACAAACTGAAAAAGTTGGAAGAATGATGTTGGATGATAAATAAAGTCTCAACCTCGTGTCTTTTGATATCAAATATATCAACACTGGTTGATATATTTGATATGAAAAGACACTCGTGTGAGATTCTCTATATCTCAACCATCCGTTACGTGTTGTTGGATTTGATTGACGCTTAAGCATGCCGCAAATGCTTTAAAATGTCATAAACGTCAGAATGGTGAAGAAAGCACTGATCGCATTCGAGCTTTGGTTGACCTATCTTTGCATTGTTGGCTGAATTAGGTCATAATGCGGTCGACAACAGCGCTTTGTGGCTTATAGTACGAAAACAGGTAAACGGGGTATAGCCTAGTGGCTAAGGGCGTTCGTTCGTCACGCAAAAGGCCAGAATATCGAAACGACCGTAGCCCTAAAATTATCGTAAAGTTATCGTGAGGAAATCGTAGGCTATCGTAGCCTATTTTCGAAACTATCGTACCCCTGACATATCTTAAGATTGTCGTAAATCTAAGATAGCCACAAACCTGTCGTAAGTTTATTTTATCTTCATCCAAGATGGCGGCATACTTTGCCATTAGATATTTAGGCAAAGAATAAGTCTGCTTTACGTTCAAACATTGACATTTCATTTTGTTAAACTGTGTGATTCAAATTGACACTTCGAAAACACGAAGAACGCATCACTGATTACACGTCAGAAATGTTCTTAATCGATCCACATAACTATGGAGTCGATAGCTTAAACTATATTTCTATCCAAGTCCATGCTGGAGAAGCGTGAAACAACGTACCTTTTCGATAATTTGGGAAGGATAAAAATGGAAGGTGTCGGCAGGCTATTTTTATGACTGTTGCCTTATTGATAACTCAGGGGCAGCTAATCTTAGTTCATACTCTAGTTGAGAGTGGTTTCCCTTTGTATTCGCCCGGAGAGACTTTGCTCAATGTTACAGTTTTCATAAAGCGCAGTTCCCCTGTTATATGTTCTAGATCGCATTTATGTCAATGCTTTAGTCTTTATTTTCGCAATTTATAAAATTACATCAATCTACATATGTAAAAAAAACCATAAAGGTTTCGCATCAGCTTTTACATCTAAAATCGTGAGGGACGAGCGGTTTTAACAATTGAATTTTAACTATACAGTGAGGTATTTATTGACTTAACAAGGAAATATATGTGATCGAATAGTGGTATGGTATATTTTACATTTTTCTAGCAAAAGTAATTGTATTTTGTTTCATTTTAAATACAATACCTAGGTTATCTATTCTATTGGGAGACAAATATTTGATAACAAGTGATTAATAACTGTCTGTTGAACAATAGCATTCTTTAAAAAACAGGTGATTAACGGCATATAGATGTATTCCATTAAATATAACAATTTATTGAAAATTTGACAGCAAAAGTTAAGCACAGGTTTTCGTATCGAAAAAAAAAAATGGGTTCCCATGCTCGTTTGGGTTTAAAATGTCGTCAAAAAGTAGAATAGTTTGAACATCATCCAAAATTCACTTTCCAATATTATGTTCGCAGAAAACATTTATTGAATGAAGTTTACTGATCAATATAAAATAGACATTTTAAACACAATAATCTTTGAATTTTGTATTTTTAAACCGATTTTAAATTAATAATTGATTTTGGTCTTTTTAGTAATTAAGTGTATATCTACCCATTTTATATTAAAAATATAGATAGATATTTGAGACCATTCAGACAATAACATCGTTGTAAAGTATAGGGTAAACGGACAAATACAAGTAATGCTGTCAGCAATGCTGTCAGACAAGCCAAACATCATCGAACTACGTTCTGGAATAGATTTGACACATTTAACAATGTATTTCGCTCCTCAGCCAGATTTAAATGAAACAGACAAATCAGTTTATTAGCTCTACTTAATTTAAAAGGATAGAAAAGGACTACATTATATGTATGTTCACGTTAACTTGGGGCGAGTTCCATGAGACAACATACCTTCACAATTCCAAAATTATCTCTCTTTGCGAACGAAAATTAGTGTCGCTTTTAAATTTTGAAAAGAATTATGAATCCAGTATACATCATGTAACATCAGACTTGAACACGCATCTTAAATGTTGAATGTCTGCTGTTCGATCAAAGGTCTAGTCATTGTCATTTAGAGTAACGTCCCTTACTTTCGTCCTTGACTTTGTACGCAATATGTCCACATAAATTTCTGCGCGCTCGCGAGTGGACCATTTGAAGGGGAAATGGTGAAGAATCTTTTTGCACAATATTTTAATTTTAATAGCTATAGTGTGGTAACATTACACTTATTGATTATAACATGTATTGGTTTTGAAAAATGTCTTTGCACAGCATGCGAGTGCTATTTGTGTTCTGGTAGTCATGACATCTTTTATCATAAGAACAAAACGTCTAGATGTAGGACATAATTATGTAGGATTGTACAGAATTTCACTCAAATAGCTGCGTGTTAAACAATGGTACCTGACAATGTGATCATGAATTCCGTGTCACTTCTCCATGTTGTTAATTGTCAGCGGCTGGGAAATCCCCGTGACGTCATTGGGAAACACCCCGTTTTTTTCAAATCTCTAACACAAATGAGTTCTCTGTCAGAGTTACGATTGCTTATCTTTGAACGTAAGTTGTTAACATTAATCGTAGCTAAGATCGTTTCAAAAATCTAGACCCAGGGCTCTATTCAACACATTGGTACAAAGTGTGAAGCCCATTTTGGGTGTCGCCCGCCATAATATTGCTGGAATATTGCTAAAAGTGGCGTAAAATCCATACGTCAGCATACCCCGATTACGTGGATCGTTGTTCGTGCTTTAATCACTGGATTGCCCGGTCCAGACGTTATTATTTACAAGCCGAAGTGATATAGCTGGAATATGGCTGAACCTAACCCACCACGTCTCTGATAAAACTGTGGATCAGCAAACAATGAAAGAAACGATACCAGAACAAACACGCCGCCGCTGGTTTCAAGCCGATCGAGGTTGCACGGCTCAAACCAGCCGCTGACACGTGTTCGGTGATCAGGGTCTGTGTTAGTTGTTCGTAGTCTGTGTTGGGTCTATGGGTCTATGCAGTCTGTGTATGATATGGATATATATAAATTGTTCTCTGCATGCATTGTGCATGTATATATTCTTTAGAATGCCCGTGTATTTGGTCCTGTTTTATGTAATTCTACATGCAGTCAATGCCAGCATGGCCAGTGTCACTTTAAGCTTTCCCTTCAGTGTGTATTTTATTTCTGTGCTGATATACGACACTTTAATAAACTGACTGTCTCGTTCGAAATAAAAAAGAGACATGCTGGTAATCTGGAGGTCAGATATAGTTTAGTAGGACAAGGTATCATTGTGTCGTGATTTTCTCTCAAATTGTTTAAAGTTTAGAGTTATTGAAATATCAGGGTATTTATTTATATATATAAGGAAGTGGGAAAGAGGAAACTGCAACAACAACAACAACAGTCTCAACATTCTTCTGGCGAGGTGGGCTGGTTAGCCTTAAAAGTTATACTAGCCAGTTTCAAATTTCACTTTAGTATGCGAGTTTATTTTCC
Organism: Haliotis cracherodii; assembly: GCF_022045235.1. Lineage (NCBI taxonomy): Eukaryota > Metazoa > Mollusca > Gastropoda > Lepetellida > Haliotidae > Haliotis > Haliotis cracherodii. The sequence continues at coordinate 24,917,672 of NW_027266341.1, read as the reverse complement.
AGAAATTTGATTCTGCAAAGTTAATAAAGTAAACCCAAATTGCAAAACATGAGTCAGATATTATATTTGAATCCAGTGGCAAGATGGTATTAGTATCACAGTACTGATCTGAAAGTCTGAAAGTGAATCTGCATTGCCTAGCGTAGTCAGAGTAATGTCTTCAAAAATGGTTGCAGCCCAAGTTCATCGCAACATGCTAAACGCTTAAACAGTTACTCATTACCATCAAAACTCATTTCAGAATCTTTAGCCCGACCTTAAACTTAGCTAGCCACTGGCTTGGGTTAAGCGACTATATCGCACACCGTCTCCTCCCCCCCTCCCCCCCCCCCCCCCCCCCCCCCCCCCCCCCCCCCCCCCGTCTCGTCTCCTTCCCGTCGCTTCTTCGCTGTTTCTTCCCTCTCCTCCCCTCCGCTTCCCACCTCCCTCTCTTCTCCTTCCCTACTCTCCCTCTCTTCTTCCCTACTCTCCCTCTCTCTCGCTCTCTCTCTCTCTCTCTCTCTCTCTCTCTCTCTCCAAAGTAGCACATTATATAACCGCTGCGGGCGGCGTCAGTGAAGTTACAGATGTCCTCACATGCCCTCCACCACAACTTAGCATACATGCGGTTTCACCTTAATAGATAGTAATTTCATCCGTGTGGCCCGAGATAATTAACGGGTATCCGCGGAAAGTATTATTACTGATCCACGCCGGGGGGCACATGCATCCAGACATGCCCCCCGGACCCTGATGTGGGTGTCGGTACATCGTCTCTGCATAACAGTTAAGCCTCATATTTTCAAAAAAGCGACGGGCGGTCAAGTCCTGTTGAGCTGGAATGGTAAGTGGTCAGATTTTCATTTCACATGAAATCGACAGAGAAAGGGTCCCATCATGTAAATATCATTATGAAAAGTAATGCTACATATAGAATTATTTCATGTTTCACTTAACAACCAGACTTAATGAATAGGGAGACAGAGGAAGAGAGAGAGAAGGGAGGGACTTAATGGATAGGGAGAGAAGAGAGGGACTTAATGAATAGGGAGAGAGGGGGAGACAGGAAGTGAGAGAAAGAGAAGAGGGAGGGTGGGGGTGGGGCTTTATGAATTGTGAGAGAAGAGAGGGACTTAATGAATAGGGAGAGAGAGGGGGGGGGACAGGAAGTGAGAGAGGAGAGGGGGACTTAATGAATAGGGAGAGAGAGGGGAAAAGAGAGGAGAGGGGGGACTTAATGAATAGGGAGAGAAGAGAGGGATACAGAGGAAGAGAGAGAGGAGAGGGGGAACTTAATGAATAGGGAGAGAGAGGGGGAGACAGAGGAAGTGAGAGAAGGGGGGGGGGCTGTATGAATTGGGAGAGAAGAGAGGGACTTAATGAATAGGGAGAGAGAGGGGGGGGACAGAGGAAGTGAGAGAAGAGAGGAGACTTAATGGATAGGGAGAGAGTGAAGGGGTGTAGATGGAACGTAGGGGTTTGTTGGTTTTGTTTCCACTTCTCTCTATATATTAAAACAATACATTCATGTGTAAATGTTTCTTTATTACACAGTGTTTAAAAACGGGCGAGTGAAAACTCTTTTGCAAAGACTCCTTGAGCGACTAAAATGTTTCTGAGGGCTCGAAAATCGGGAATCAGCTTAATATTTCGAATGCTACGCCAAATTTATTGAAAACAACTACCGCCCCAGATTGTCTTGGTTGTCTCGTGGTCTGCTTTACAAATGGTCACTGTTGTCACAACAAATCTATATACTTCCTCTTTATACCATGTTGTCCTACCAATAGCAACACTGATATAATCAATTCTTTGTGTGTGTGTGTGTGTGTGTGTGTTTCTAGTTTTATATAATAGTTTATAAATTATGTTTACAATTTTCTATATTATTGGAATTAAATACTAGTCACGATATTAAAAAAACACAATAAAAAATTATAAGAAGTTGACCGTTGTATTCAAACTAACACCAGTACCAGATGTGAAATTGTCATATGGGTTAATAAAGAAAACTTCCATGAATTACGCACTGAATTAACGAGGGGCTCAATAACAAGCCTAAAATTTTCCTACACGCGAGTCAAGGTTACGCAGAACCCCCCTTCCGAAAAATAATGGATCATTCCTACAGCCGATGCCCCGTTGCCGCTAAATCGTTGGAAGCATATTGGGATACAAGCGCTCGTGGCTTGACGACGTGAAAGCGGTTTGCTCTGCAAGTTTACTTGTTTCCTGCGAATTCCAAATTTGGAATCAGTCATTTTTCAAAATGAAAAGCGATAAAAAGGTAAGAAAAATTTCGTTTTTCTGTGTTAATCATTTGAAACGCAGCTAGACAATGCTGGTATTAGAGCATTAATGAAAAAAAGGATGGAATTCGCGCTAGAATGTTATAGAACAATATTTTTATATATCATCAATTTCCTAACTATAGAGGACATCTATTGTAAGTTACAGTGTTAATTTTATGTTGGCATAAATACAAAAGAACATACGTGATTCGTATAACAATATCGGCTGTCCACATGTGACCGACATATAATTATGTTTTCGCGTAGACATGGTGCGTTTTGGCGCGATGGTCTATGATTATGAAAAACAGCAGCTGGTGCTCCGCTATGCGTTGAGAGAGGGGCAAAGAGGTGAGGGGAGCGGGATAGATTGAATCTCACTTGAATCACAGGACTATTTAACTAAAAATATTAACAAACAAACCCGCAGACGTGGCCGAAGCCAACGAGATTTTTGAGAATTTGTTCATTATAATTATTAGTTATATGATCCTGTGGCTGAATCATTTCCAGTGGCCGCACGATAAAGCTTCCCAAACGCTGTTCAGTATAGCTTAACCGCTGTCTTACACTAACCTCTTTTACCAAAGGAATTCATTGCAGTTTTCACCTCTTTGCGAGCTTCTTCAGATAAGGACCCTGTTGACTAGCCTTGGGTTAGGGTCCCGCCTTTGCTTTCATCCTATTAGGTAGTTTTTGGGTAGGGTTTGTCTCGCTCTACTAACTCTGGATAATAGCGCACGTGGTAAAATTCACTCCTATATTATTGAGTTATTTTATGGTTTGAAAATTGTTCGTTTAATTTGGATCTTCATCTAAAAGTCACATTTTAGAAAATTTTAGTGAGAACTCATCTAAACATGGTTTTGAACGTGTTACAATTGCTAGAGTCTGTTAAATGTTCAAGAAACATGTGGCCATGTTTAAATATATTTATTTATAAAAAAATTGCCAGTCATTTCTATGAGAGGGAGTTTGAGGGAGAAGGTGTAGGGTGGGCAGGGAGAGGTAGACAAAAATACAATTGGTTTTGTGGGGGCAACCACATGGGCATTCCTAGTTGCCACACCCCCTTTTCACTCCCACCATCAGAAGTTGTCAGTTCCTTGCTCCTGGTAATATTCCTTGTACAGGCCATCTGTTTGGGTGAGTTCACTTGTATGCAGGGGTGTGGCCGGGTGTTAGTCAGAAGTTCTATGCAAACACTGTAGACAATGAAACGAATAGTATTCATATTGAATGGATGTAAGAGTAGATACAGTGTGTGATATTGCTCATTGCCTGAATATAGGCAACATTGTGAATATTTACCGTATTTCCTTGAATAAACACAGGGCTTGAATAAATGCTGGGGTATTTTTTATGCAAAGTATTATCATTGGGGTTAAATGCTGGGGGTAAAGATTGGCTGAAAGAAAGAAAATCTGGGTGCTTTTAATTGAGGAGATACAGTATTCTATTCATGACAATAGGTAAGTTCATGGTTCACTTGACTGACAAATTGGGAGTATCCAGAGAGTAGAAATGCTCTGGTATACAGAGTGAACATTTTCGTTTTAGTGAGTGATCCAAGTGTGATCCTTGATGTTCCGCGCTGATCCTATTTTGTCATAGTGAATAACTGTTTAATTAAGAGTTAATTTATGCACCATCATGGCTTATGAATATTCATGTGTGCCATTGGAAAATTAATGTTGTGAAAGGCACAATCTACAATGGTCTCTGAATAATACAGTTAATGTGGCGGATATTTTTTGTTCACTTATAAAACTATATTCTTGTTGGCTAGAATAGTCAGTTAAAAATAAGTTCTTAGATAAACTTGTCACATCTTCACAGCAACTAACTGTTGTGGCTATCAAAAAAGTTGATAAAACTTTGAAACAATTCAAAATAGCATTAAACCCAACTAAATGCCATTTACAAAACAATTATTAACAGAAACATAACCTATAAAATAGAATGGCTCTAAATTCTTGTGTCTACAGTTTTCTTGAACACTGGGCAGAGTGAGTGAGTGAGTTGGGTTTAACACCGCTTTTAACAATATTCCAGTTATATCACAGTGTGTCAGCTTAATGTGGGAGGAAAACCTTAAGTGATGCAGGTCTCAGACGTTTACCACTGCGGTGAAACCCACGAGCTTGGGTATGGTGCTGACAAACCTAGAAACATAATTGGGCGAACTGGGATTCGAACCTACAATCATAGGTTTCTGGCGTGCCCAAGGGACGCAACTCTGCAGAGTGAATCATGGCGCCTTGGACGACTGATCCACCCCGTGCCCCCTATTACTAGGCAGAGAAAAACAACTAAAATTTGGCAGAATAGGCACATTTCATCACATACTGGACAAAATATGTTATGGATCATGGATATTTGGGGATATTTTTTTGTAGTGTAGACAGAGCAGACAATTTCATTAAAATATCTCCCAAACTATTCATCATCTGAAACTTTGGTGTTGAGTATAGAATTCTCCTGTCAAGTTGTGAAGTTTGTTTGTTGCGGTTTAACACAGCACTCTGCTATATTCCAGCTATATGATGGCGGTCTGTAAATAATCGAGTCTGGAACAGACAATCCAGTGATTGACATCATGAACATCGATCCACGCAATAAGTATACGATGACATGCATCACCATTAGTGACTCTTACGACAAGCATAGTCAGTCACCTCATATGGCAAGCTTGGGTTGCTGAAGACCTATTTTTACCCCGAATCTTTACGGGTCGGTTGTGAAGTGAATTGTGAAAATAGTGCTGATGCTCCTGCACATATTCTGGTCACTAGTTGCCTGGCAACTACTCCGTAAGCGAGCCATGTCCCTGCATATAAATAACTCGAAAGAATATTTTTGTATTCATCAAGCACATGATTTTGCCTGGTATCTGATTTGCACTGAAACAGTAATGAGGCAGTAAATGTGAATTTAATGCCAGGTGGAGCTTTTGGGAACTGGTTGTGACCAGGTGGTTCCAGGGTTTTGTAGTTTTGGAATATTTCGCCAACAATGCAGGGTCAATGGATATGTAGCAATGGAAAGTTTTCTCATGAATATTTATTTCTGATGCTGGTATCGAGGCGCCATGTTGCATGAGTATTATATCAGATCCACTATTTACAAAGGTAGGTTGATGTAAGTAATCTCTCTGATGGGAAAATATTTTTTGGAAAATTACCTGAATGTTTGACTGAAAATAAGTATCGAAAAACTGTCATGTCTGTTTAGACACATGTATACATGATAGGCTTTTTGCTGTTATATAATTTTTTTATATGATTTTGGCTATTATATGAAATTAAGTGAGCCTTTTTTTGAAAATTACCTGATTGTGTGACTGAAAATAAGTATCGAAAAACTGGCATGTCTAAATAGACACAAATATGATGGGCTTTTTGCGGTTAGTGTTATGTAATGTTTTTATATGATTATATTAAATTAAGTGAGACTTGGAGTCTCTCGTGTTTATTTTTCCGAGTGTTCCAAGCTGAAAAATATGGTTCAAAGATTAACTTAACCAAGAGAAGACTAGTTCTTGTTCATATATTTACCATTTTTCATGTTTATCCATTTCACTCATGCTAAGTACACTTCTCGTCAGTTTTACATTATAACGCCAGAAGAAACTTGTCCCGATTGGGATTTTATATTTTCCGGACCCCTGGTTCTCCCTATTTGAACTGTAACACTGTGATCTTAAACCTGCCATTGGCGCTTGGCGTCTAGTACAAGGAGTATCCATCCTGTTGTAACAGAACACTTAATTGAAGTGAGAACCATATATCATGATCTCTGGTTAATGGTGATTCAACACTCAACACTTGTTCTGCTGTGTAAAGAATTTAATAAATGTGTTGATTAAACAATTGCCTGAAAACATGAATGCTGTCAGCTAATTGTATTTCACAAGTTATTGTTGTGCCATATGGCATATTGGTGTATATGTACATGTACCTATGTTTAGCCTTATATGATGGCACAATTTGTCATCCAAAACTGTCTCCCACAGGAGATATGCTTGGGTGAGATCAAGCAATATCTACTTTGTAGATATTACTGCAATGAAATTGCATCACAACACTTTGCTGACCATTGTGACCAATGTCGTCACAATCAAATGACATCACTAATGGCTCTGCTACTGAAGCTGTTAGCAGGACTTTTAACACTTAAGACACTGCTTATTGCTGTCTACAAACTGAAAAAGTTGAAAGAATGATATTGGATGACTAATAAAATCTCACCCTCGTGTCTTTTGATATCAAATATCTCAACACTCGTTGATAAAAGTGGAAAACTCCTCGGCAAGCCTTGGACTTTTTGCACTTTTATCAACTTGTGTTGTATATTTGATATCAAAGGCACTCAGGTGAGATTCTCTATGTATTATCCAAAACTGACCTCCACAGATATCCTTGGATGAGATAAGACATAATTATCTCCTAGTAGATGTTGTTACAATGAATTGCATCACAATGCTTTGCAGAACATTGTGATGTCATCAGTTATCATGACATCGCGCTCAAATGACATCACTTATCTCTCTGCTACAGAAGCTAGTTAGCTCTGCATCTTACACTCAAGGCATTGGTTGTTACTGTTTACAAACTGAAAATGTTAAAAGAAATATTTTGGATGATAAATAGAATCTCACCCTCATGTCTTTTGATAAATATCAAATACTTTGGGATAAAAGTTCAAAACAAGTTACCTTTGCAAAGCTAAAGCATTAGATATTATGATATCCAGAATTATTAAAAATCATTTTCTTAGATCGGCTCGGAGATCACCTAGATGAATGTGCTGGGCGTTAGCTGCTTTTGTTTGCTGGAGTATCTTGTTTAATTGTGTAGTGAGGATAAAGGGATCTTGAAATATCCCATTTTGGAAATAATCAATGATATATAATTTTTTCTGTTGACATTTATGAAACAGCTGTTGTATCAGCTGTCATCAAGCTGTTGATTATTAATTTTTGTGACATATGATCCCCATCAAAAGTCTATATTGAAACAATTTGTTTAATATTTGGAAGAATGTTCACACTGTTATTAAAGATATTCCGAGTGTCCGGTTTGGGTCTGCATGAGACTGATTGTTTGGAAGTGCTCATCTTCCCGAGGCAAAGGTGTTAACTGATATAAAAGTCCAGTTTCCATCCTTGCCAGTCCAGGCTGGAATTTCCAGGCTCAACTGTAGCGCCACCAGAGATTCAATAATATTTTGTCCATTAGTTTTGTAACAGGATAAAAAAAAATTCAACCCCAAGGCCCTATCAAATGTTTAGCAGAATATTTTAGCATGGGATACAACCATACCACCCATACCTGTGAGTCTAACTGTTATTTCACAAATAGTATCATATTAATCAGTGACTTTTTCAAAACCCCTCTCTCTTCATTTCCACAAGGCTATTATGAATAATATAATGTAATTTGCATAAGTTGCAGCAGCTTGCCAACAGGTGTAGATGGCCTTCAGAACATGGGCTATAATATTCCAGTAATTTTCCAAACCCAGATAGTTTATGATCTATTTTCCAGGGCGATTTTGATGCCATCGACAGTTCCAGTTCCACTGGTAGTACAAATAGCGTGGAAAAGATGAAGCGCAATCTCGACACCCAAGGACGGGAAGGATGGGGTGGAAAGTTGGACTTCATCCTCACCTGCATCGGGTATGCAGTCGGACTCGGCAACATCTGGCGATTTCCCTATCTGTGCTACAAGAGTGGTGGAGGCAAGTTGAATTTAATGGTTTAAGTGTTTGTAAATGCTCATTTTACGGAAAATCATGATTTAGGGGCAGCTTGTGTATTACTCCCATGTTGGCCTTTGCAGTATCTGGCAATTTCATTGTCTTTTCTGCAAAAATGGTTAATGTAATTAATAATTTACAAGGATTATTTAATTTAATATATTAGTTTCACAGGATTATGATAATTGGATACAGTGTGCATTATTTCTGTTTAACATTCTTGACTAGATAATGTGAATAATCTGCAAAGCAATTTATGTTGGGTGGGGTTATATTTGGAATAATCTATCGTCAATGAAGATAATTTGAATTATCAGCAAAGCAATTTATGTTGGGATGTGTTATTTTAAAATCTATCATCAATGAGCTGCAGTGGTGTAATATGTATACACCTAATTCGCCTGATTGCCTAGATAACTTCAAATATATAGATATTTAATACGTGAGATATGCTTAAAAGAAAGTAGGGTTGGTGGAGTGAGAGTAGGGTGTATGCTCAAAGGTGTTTTAAATCATTTTTCATTATTCACAGACTCACAAATAAAATGACTCCCAAATGACATTGAAAGAGCTTTGTACATGATTATGTTTTTTTTCTTAAACCTTTAAACTTGATTTTGTGGTGGATGTGTGACAATGTAGACATTTAAGTTTTGCTTGAGTTGGTACACACAACTCCGGTTTCACTTTTATATTTTATTTTTTCCCCATGGCTCAATTGAAAGGTGAGGTAAAAGAGGTTTTGATGTCATGTGCAAGATTATTTCACATACCGGGTGTAAAGTGCAGGCAGATCTATGCAGTCTATAGAGCCCACCCACTAAGATACCATGCTACAGTTAACAGGGGACCCACTCAGACACACTGTACTGACTCAAAACAGACCAGTCCTTGTCTTGCCACCTTCCGCAACCGATGCTTGCCATAAATGGTGACTATGCTAGTCGTAAGAGTCAACTAACGGATCGGGTGGTCAGGCTCGCTGACTTGGTTGATGCATGTCATCGTATCTCAATTTCGTTGATCAATGCTGATGATGTCAATGACTGGATTGTCTGGTCCAGACTCGATTATTTACAGACCGCCGTTATACAGCTGGAATGTTGCTGAGTGTGGCGTTCAACAACAACAAACAAACAAACAAACAAGTACCACCACTGTCATATAGCTGGAACATTGCTGAGTGCAGCATTAAACCACATATAAACAAACAAACAAACAAACAAGTACCATCTTTGAACATTTTGTGGTATGACACATCCAGGAGATCAGAGCTCCAGATAACTTTTTGAGCAATTGAGTTTTTACTTGAAGGTTTCTATTTTAATTAAGTTATTACATTTTTCATTGGGTAACCAATATTTTTTCACTCGTCTATTCAGCACTCTGTTGATTTTTCCCCAAAAATAAGTAAGGTTTTTGACATTTCAAAAAAAATATGAAATAATGTTTAAGATGTTCTAAATATAATGGTTCTAAGCACAGGCTTGACTCGGACAGTAAATTAGCTCGTAATTGTGTTTCGGAAATTAGCTGCTTTGTACGCATGCTGGAAAAGCTTCATTGGGTATTAACATAGGCTGTTTTCAAACAATTGAGTTTTTCATTTAATGCATTCGTTTCTTTACGCAAGTTAATTGAAAGTAATTGGGTTTTGAATATTTTTTTGGGGTATTTTATGCAAATATGCAGCTTATTTGTAGCTCTGGGAGACTGAACCACCGACCTTCCTCTCTCCAGGCAGACGCTTCATCCACTAGACCATGGAGGTGGTTGCTTTATTGAGAATATAATAAATGACTTATGCCGTATGAAAAAACAGAAGTAAACTTAGCTGTTTCAATACTCGTACACATGAAACCTGACAAAATTAGAGCAAGTTTTAATTATTCCTTCCCACCCCCCACCCAGATAATAAAACATACAGTCCTGGTGACGTTCTGAGGAATTTGTCTAAGGATTCTAAGGATCCCTAAATCTATTTATTGGAGACAAGAGCCTCCCCACTTTCACCTTCAACTGTGCCCAAGTTTATTGTTGCATAGGCCTCATAACACTGATCTTGTTCCAGTATGTTTAGGCAAGCACTCCCACATACTTCTTTTCTCATACTCGTGTTCTTATAACACTAGAGAAATGGGCACTTTCTTCAATAAGACATGAATTTGATTTGAAGGGAACATCCATTCTTATATCCGCCCAAACTTTGCACTGTTGTGTATTTTGGGTCAGTCCATTCTTATATCCGCCCAAACTTTGCACTGTTGTGTATATTGGGTCAGTCCATTCTTCTATCCGCCCAAACTTTGCACTGTTGTGTATTTTGGGTCAGCCCATTCTTATATCCGCCCAAATTTTGCACTGGTGTGTATTTTGGGTCAGTCCATTCTTATATCCGCCCAAACTTTGCACTGTTGTGTATATTGGGTTTGTCCATTCTTATATCCACCCAAACTTTGCACTGTTGTGTATTTTGGGTCAGTCCATTCTTATATCTGCCCAAACTTTCCCAGTTTGCAGGCCTCCTCATACAGATTGACCTTTGACGACATGAAACCACATACTCTATCAGTCCATAAATAGGCAGGTTGGACATGTTGTTTGTTTGTTTTGGATTTGACAAGGTCAAGTCCTGAGATAAGATTTTCATTGAAACATTCAGTCGAGTGGCGATCATCCTGTTTTGTTGAAACTGGAGACGTGAGCTTCACTCACTGTGTACTTGAGTCGGCATGAGATGACTCAGATAGGCTATCCTACTGCCCCTTTGGGCGCACATGGTAGGGAAAGGCTTATCTCAAATTGTAAGCTGAGAGATGATAGTTTAAGCCGGAAGAGGTGAAGACTATCAAGGGTCAACAGATTTCAGAAACTCAGGCTTTGTTGGCCAGTGGGTGTAAGGAATGTGGGTGGGTGTGGGTCCTATCAAGGGTTGATTGTACATTGATACCCATAATATCACTATAGAATTGAAGATCAAAGATGGTTCTGAGAGTAGTTTACTTCTAACAAAAGATTTCGAAACTGCCTGTCATGATTGTATTGACATAGCCTGATTGTTATATGGTAATGTGGAGGAAGTATTACAGGATGTGATAAAGACGAGGAAAGGATCGGTTTTGCAGATGCACAGTGGAAGTTCTATTTATGTGCTTTCATAATTGAATTTCTTATCATAAGGTGTTTAAATTATGAGGAAAATGGGTTCTTTTGAGTTTGTGCATTTCATTATTTTTAAAACAGGATGTTTATTTGTCTGGGTTAATAATGTATATTAGTTAATATGAAGCAGAAGACCAAGCAACTAATAGTTTTTACCCACAAACTCTCAGAATATCAGTTACTTAGTCCTGTGGATGAGTGAGTGAGGTTTTACGTCGCTTTTAGCACAATATTCCAGCAAAATCACCGCGGGGGATACCAGAAATGGGCTTCACACATTGTACCCATGTTGGGAATCGGGCCTTCGGCGTGACGAGCAAACGCTTAAACCATTAGGCTACCCGACCGTCTCCCTGTGGATGAAGCTAGACAATGACACATTTTCAGATGCATTGTGAGAAAAGTGTTTGAAACCTGAAATACTTTACTGAGTGTTTTAGAATACCCCGTGATTCAATTTAACATCGTACAACTCACAATCACTTAAAAATATTCACAAGGGTTTGAAAGCAAGTCGTTGTGAAATGAAAAATACTTCCGTCACATGATTCCAGGATGAAGTGTTTTCAGCTCATGTTAACAATGTCAGCCTTAATGTGTTTTTCATTGAGAACACTGGCAGTGTTGAACAGGGTCATATTTGTGTTTGTGTGAGCCTGTAAGAGGCAACTAACTGGATCGGGTAGTCAGACCAGTCTCCCTGCCGGCTTTTGAAACTGCCAGTCCTGCTGCTGTCATATAAAATAGATGTATGAAAATCAGCAGGTTTTTTAATTCTTTCAACATCATGTTCATTGCAATGACATCATCTCTGAAATAACTTACCGTAATTAGATCTACACGTCATTCACAAAAAGTCACAATTCCTCTCTTTTTGTTGTTAAATATTTCGAGACTAAGTCGCTACAAATATATATTTAACATCGCAGCAAAGCGAAATGTTATTTCCCTGCTTAAAATAGACATGGGGAAACCCTGATGGTAACAGACAAGCTGACTTCGTTTTGAAAATATACTTATTTGAATATTGCCGATGTTTTGCTCAACGAAAGAGATTTATAAGGTGTTTGCCGGTCCACATGCAGAGACAGGCAGTTACATGAATTACCGGTCCAAGCCTAATTTTACCGGTAAAAACCTGTTAAATACGTTGCAGACTCAGTGACTTAGTTGATTGTATCCTAATGGCATGGATTGTTTATGCCCAATATTGATTATAGATTGTCTGGCCAGCGTCATATCGTTGGAGTTTTGCTGACCCACACACACACCCACGTCCACACCCACACACTACTGTACAGCTGTGCTGTCAGTACTGTAGATGATGACGATGGATGCTGGTATTGATTAACACTAGAGCTAACCAAATACAAAGATGGCATTGAGAGAGAATGGGCATTTACAGCTAAGTTTGCTACAAAAATAATATGGATTACTTTTATTCTTAAGATCAGCAACAGCTTGAAGCCTAGCAACTGGTCAATTATGATTAGGTTTCCGTCTGGAGATTTTCCACTGGTGTCAAGGTGACCCCAAACGTATACATGCATTTGTTGACCTTCCAAAATTCTTTCTTGATCATCATGACATGTAGGAATGGTTTTTTTTAAATGAGATTTAATGACAGTTAAGTTGCTTTTCCCCTCAAACGTTTAACACTGACTTTTTATTTAAATATGATTAGGTACTTTTATAGAGGGCTTGATTTAACTATATAAAACATGCATCAGTGCAACCTATTAGTGAGTGAGTATGGTTTTACGCCGCTTTTAGCAATATTTCAGCAATATCACGGCAGGGGACACCAGAAATGGGCTTCACACATCGTACCCATGTCGGGAATCGAACACGGGTCTTCGGCGTGACGAGCGAAAAACTCTAACCACTAAAGTACCCGACCGCCCCGATTACTTAAGAGATTATATAGAGGATATTATATTCGTGTTCATGTCATACTATGTTTATGACCTGAGAGTCGAAATACTGGCATTTAGGCAAGAGTGTTGTAAACATAGTATGACATGAACATGAATATAATGTTCTATTTATCACTGATGATGTCTACATACAGAGACAAATTTTAGTGTTTACCTCTAAGAATAGACAGTCGTAACAGCAGAGTAACCACAATTTTGTCGAATGACGTCAACAATCTTCAGCTATGTTGTCGTTTTTAGTGTGATGTCATTCCGACCTCATGTCACAATAAGAGTAGAAAGCCAACGCTTTAACCACTAGGCTACCCGACCGCCCCGGCACCCTATTAGTGAAAAGTTCAATCTAATATTTATGTCAGTATGCACCAAGTTAATGTAAAAACATTAACTTGTGTTTCTAACCTTACATGTCGACACAACATCGATCTTTGAACACACTCAAAACCTCTAAACTTCATGTACTATACTGCACCACTAACTTCTGTGTTACCGTATTCGACGTAATAAGCGCCCAGGGCGCTCTCAAAATTAGAAATAGGAGGCTCTTACTGGAATATTATTTTGTCGAAAAAAAAGAGTTGAAAGATAAATTTCGTCGTTTATGCTGACAGCCTGAAATGTTTATATATGAGAGATATATTTTCCAGAATTTAATTGCCCATAATTAAGAGTGCATATAACACACGAGTGCGTATTATACGCGAATAAATAAGTATTGTGTACCTTGATCAATCGGAAAGGGGACTAATTGGGATTGTTCACAAGCCAAAATATTAGCAAATGTCGCTGTGGGCACTTATTAGAGCGGGGCGCATATTACGTCGAATACGGTATGTGTAATTTGTCATGTAATATCAAGTCATCAAAGTGGGTACTTCAAGATTATGTACATATGTCCTCTCATGTTTTACAACCAATAGGTCATAAATTTATGTAAAATCATGACCAGTCATCAGAGATTTGATGGTTTTTTTTGGTGCAACTTGGTTTTCATGTCAACATGCACCTGGTGCAGGTTCGATCAACTTCCTTAAATCGAGGCCTGGTTTACTAATTTCAAAACTAATACTAGAGACTCTGTTAATGATAATAAGTGCATTTATAATGCGCCAGATTCCATTCACCAAGTGGATGCTCATAGCGCTACACTATTATTACCCGGTCAATGGATCAGTGAGCACTCGATTTTCATTCTCAGCTCCCTGGGGAGTATACACCCCAAGCTGCCTGTGAGGCGCTTGAAGGTTAACAGCCACATTACCATCTCATCCTACCGGGTACCCACAAACTGCTGGGTGAACAGAGGCACATTTCGAACAAAGTCGCTTGCCTAAGGGTTGTTACATGAACCATGAGTTTTTATCTGCTCTAAAGGTTAAACAATTTAAATAAACACCTAATATTTACATTTTATAGGATATGAAATTTATAGGTTAACATTCTCTGACTTAATTCCTTCAACTACAAGGCAAATTATATTTAACCCAAACATTTGTATCTCCATTTTTACATGCACTACTGATTGTGTCTGTATTCTCTCCCTTCTGGATAACCAATTACAGGTTCCACATAGCATTTGTCAAGATAGCCTTCCTCCAAGGCTGCACTGAATGATAAGTACATGGACATATAGTAATTCTATCCATATAATAGACAAGCCTAGATAAGCGGACAGGGCAGGATGTCGGCATTTATAGGGACAACCTGTTCTTATTATTCATATAACCTAGGAACTATGATTTAAACTGATAATAATATTCTTAGAGACTTGTGCAAGTATAGTGTAAGGAATACGTGACATGCTACCATCAATCTCTTTTCACACAAAGCATTTCTTTGTCTTGTTGCATCATAGACTATTTCTGTGTTTTGATGTCAGCTGTTTAGGAAGTAAATTTCATCAGTGGACTTGGGGGAAATCTTATTGTACATCCAAGACGACTGCTTCAGTGTAAGATATGCCTTCAGTACAGAGGAATTATATCATCATAATAATGATTCAAGTGTACATTGATGTCAGCATAGAGTCTAAAAATAATATTTTGATGTTTTTGGGGGGTTGTTATATAAAAATTTGTGAAAAACAATTGGTTTCTTAAGTCAAGATGAAAGCTTCTTACCTGTAGCTTAAATGTTGGCCAAAATTAACATTTAAGCAAATGAAACATGTCACCCTGAATTTCGATTGTAGGTCTCTGAAAAAAACCTTCCCATAAAACTTTCAAGTATTTTGATGGTCATGATACTGATGAAATATATACAGTTTAGATTTGTTTTCATAATACCTTTTATCTTGGACCATGTGGCATTAACATGCTCCACTGCCAGGTGATATACTCTCACGAGATAGGGAACTGGAAACAGGTGGTAAAAAATGGTTTGTTTCTGATTCTTACCTGTCCATGTTCATAAGTGCTTCACCCAAAAACACTTTTGTTTATATTAACACTGGTGGATCCAGAGGAGTGGGGCTGGGTGGGGTGGTACATTTAGCAACAGATGAAAAATATCCCTGCGCTTGATATAAACCTCGCACTATCCATGTGAGAAATCAAACCTGGGCCCACTTGCACAAAATGATCTTAGCGCTAAGACCATTGTAAGCCTTTGTTAAAGTACGGGAGTTAAGATCATCTTAGCACTAAGATCGCTTTGTGCAAGTGGGCCCTGGTTTGGGCTTATGAGCAAACACTTACGGTAAACACTTGACTACCTAACATGAGAAATACCATGTTTAGTATGATAAATCATCTTAGGAAAAAAATAAATGTGTGTACCATTCTGCAAAGTATTCTTCAATAAGTGTATTAGACTAACATCTAGTCTCTGAAATGAACACATCTTACATAAAAAAAACGTTGTTCAGTTATCTTAATAAAAATATAATAAAAAGGAGCCCAGTGAATCTCCTTATTTTGAGATACTGCAGTGATCTAGACTTGCCAAACATTATAGACTTGCATGGGCTGTATTTGATATATATTTGTATCAGGGTCTGTAAGACGGACTATAAGTGTATCTGTATAATGTTATAATAAATGCCGCCACTGACCTTCCGCTCTCCAGCCAGACACTTTATCAACTGTTGGTATATGAAGACTTAAATCCCTGCTTACTGATCAGATAGCTGACTTTCCAAAACGTTATGAAATGAGTTTCAAGTCGATATCATAAGGTCCTTAATTCTGTTTATCAAGAATTAGGGGTTGTATGGTAGCCTAGGGGTTAAAGTATTTGCTTGTCACGACATTGGCTGGGTTTGATTCCCCACATAGGTGCAATATGTGAAGCCCATTTTTGGAGTGTCTGTCACTGTCATGGAGTGCGCTCTACCAATGTGCAGGATATTGTATTTTTATTGTTATGGGTACAGTATAAGATTTCACAAATTGTCAATATGTTTCACTCCCTAATGGCTGATATTTCCTGAAGTGCCAGATGTTCCATATTGTTTTCTCTACTAATTGTGGAAACTTATTTTGAAAGCAAAGGCTGTGCAAAAACGTTGCCAGCGTTGTCAAATAATGATTGATGAACACCAAATTACTGCTGACATTCTTGGAATTACTCTAACAATAAACATATTGGTAATAGAATTTTGTGTGTAAGTAACAAAACGAATTATGAAAATAGAAACACTTCAGGCACAGGTTATAATTAATGTATTGGTAATTTATGCTTAGACTTAGGCGCTGTACGTCAGTGATATTGACCAGGGTGCCGTTGTACAAAACAACCTTAGCGCTACGACTGTCGTAAGTCTATGTTAAGGTATGGGAGTTACGATCACCTTAGCGCTAAGATCACTTTGTACAATGGCACCCTGAACATGTGGAAAATCTAGACTTGCTTCATTACATTACTTAGCATAACATTTAGGGCAGGCTGGAAGGGAAAATATATGGCTTAGGGACATTGAGACTGACTAGTATACACACATTATTGGAAGATGGAGTTACAGTGCCCAGGGATGGTGGAATCAATATTCCGGACAGTGATGAATGCCATCAGGGTCTGTGTGGCTGTGAATCACTATTGAACAAAATTGTTGAAGACAAAGCATTGAAAGCTGTTGTTGAAAAAATATGAAACATTCGTTTTGAAAAGGTACCTACATAAGTTGGCCTGATGTCCTTATGTAAATCGATCTTTTCTGAGGTTAGGGTTGGATAAACCATTTTTGGAGTGTCTGCCCAAATATCTTTGTAATTAGTGCTGATAGGGAATGCCATCTACCATATGCAGTAGAGTTGGGGATAGGGGCTAGATTTCTACAGTTTGCTTCAGTTGTAATTAAGGAAAACCCATTTTATGTAAAGCTTGAATAAGTAGGATTTGATTACTTCAGAGTGAGTGAGTGAGTATGGTTTTACGCCGCTTTTAGCAATATTCCAGCAATATCACGGCAGGGGACACTAGAAATGGGCTTCACACATCGTACCCATGTCGGGAATCGAACCCGGGTCTTCGGCGTGACGAGCGAAAAACTCTAACCACTAAAGTACCCGACCGCCCCGATTACTTAAGAGATTATATAGAGGATATTATATTCGTGTTCATGTCATACTATGTTTATGACACGAGAGTCGAAATACTGGCATTTAGGCAAGAGTGTTGTAAACATAGTATGACATGAACATGAATATAATGTTCTATTTATCATCGATGATGTCTACATACAGAGACAAATTTTAGTGTTTACCTCTAAGAACAGACAGTCGTAACAGCAGAGTAACCACAATTTTGTCGAATGACGTCAACAATCTTCAGCTATGTTGTCGTTTCTAGTGTGATGTCATTCTGACCTCATGTCACAATAAGAGGAGAATGACATCAACAATGCTGTCCAGATGACGGAAACAATACACACATGGTATGACCCTAGGGCACATATGATGTTTAAAAACCCCGATATGTTTGTTCTCGTAGGTAATAAAAAGATATAGCTTCACAATGTGGGTGAGTTTTGAGTACCAGGACTATGTACAGTGCTGACCAGGAGTAACCTCCCCACATTTAGAACATGACTTAGTTGGATTTGATTGCTGTAGTGCTGATAACAAAATATTTCCAAGGTCTACCCCAAAACATTAATACACTAATCAAGCTCCTCCATTTTGATGAAATATCTAACGAGCAACAAAAGAATAATATCCTATACATTAATTATGGTTAACGACTTCGCAACTGTCGTTGTACAAATGATGTTTAATTATTCTTGAGGTTATTTGCCTTCATTAATCAAATGCTTTAATCTCTTCTTGTTGTGTTGTGATGCGACTTATTTTTCACAAAATTGTACACTTGCACATCTCTGTGCATATAAGTCTGCATGTTTATACTTGTACATGTACAAAATTGTATATATATATATATATATATATATGTATATGTTATCGTATGTAAATGGGCCTATGGCCAGAATACAATAAATGATGATGATGATGATGATGATGATGATGATGATGATGATAACAGTTTGTTATACAATAGACAACAAAGACAATTAGGTTGGAATCCCAATAAATCGTGGGAGCTACTCTGATGTAGGCTTGTAGACATCTCTACATCTTCCTCAGTAACTTACCTCTGATTCGTTCCAGGAGCCTTCTTCATCCCCTACATCATCTTCCTGGTGCTGTGCGGCATCCCTCTGTTCTTCATGGAGGTCACGTATGGTCAGTTCTCCAGCCTCAGCCCCGTGGCCATCTGGAGAATATGTCCACTCTTCAAAGGTAAGTTGTTTTGTTGTTTAACTGATCGGACAAAGTACGATAAGGGCACAACTGATATGTGTAAGAAAAATACAACTAATTGTCATGCATTTGGACATGTCTGATAATTTTGATTGTTTTCTGCAACTTGACATTTCAAGTTGGCCATTATGGACACTTACCGTATTCAACGTAACAAGCGCCCCGCTCTATTAAGCGCCCACGGTGATATTTGCTGATATATTGGCAAGTGAACAATCCCAATTAGCACCCCTTCCGATTGATCAATGCAAACAAGACATTCGTGTTTAATACGCACTCGATCATGTGTTATATGGACCCTTAATTATGGGCAATTAAATTCTGGAAAAATATATCTGTTGTATATAAACATTTCAGGCTGTCAGCATAAACCATGAAATTAATGATTTTTCAGCTGTTTTTTTTTTTTTTTCACCAAAATAATATTCTGATAGAGCCCCCTATCGCTAATTTTGAGAGCGCCCTGGGCGCTTATTATGTAGAATATGGTATCTTACATTATCCTTCATGATGAACTGTGAGTTGATCATTTGGGTTATGTACACACTGTGATAATTCCTGCTACATTATCATAAATAGAGATTATTATACGAGCATGTGTGTCACACTGATTTTACAAAACGAGTGAGTGTTTGTCTAAGCGAGAGCGAGTGTAATACATAAATTCTTACACGAGTTTAATAAAATCAGTGTTACACATTTGAGTGTAATAATTTCTTTAATACCCTTTGTTCCTTAATCCTTTTGAGCTCCCCTTTAGAAAAAATGCACTGATCACCACCTCTGTCCACAATTTGTTGAATGATGTCAACAATTTTCAGCTATGATGTCATTTCTAGTGTGACGTCATTCCGACCTTACATCACAATAAGATTCGAATGACATCAACAATACACAGGTGCATGAGAAGTGTTTGCACTTGTGCACATACGAACCCTATGGTTAATAATATATACATATTAGCTCCTACACAATAGAAGTTGAATCAGAACATGCACTGTCAAGGGTTCTCTGTTTCTTGAAGTACAGCTGTATATAAAGTTTTGCATGTAACACATGTGCAGCACAGTCATAGGTTGATCCAAGGGGGTCTGGATCCCCATCCTTTTGATTGTTTGTTTGATTAACGCCACACTCAGCAACATTCCAGCTATAATGGCGGTCTGTAAATGATCGAGTCTGGACCAGACAATCAAGTGATTGACATCATGAGCATCAATCCACGAAATTGGGATACGATGACATACATCAACCAAGTCAGTGAGCCTGACAACCCAATCCCGTTAGTCTCCTCATACGACAAGCACAGTTGCCTTTTTATAGCAAGCATGGGTTGCTGAAGACCTATTCTAACCCGGATCTTTGCCAAATGTTGTGTTGTTGGCAGTAAAATTGACTGAGAGAGGATTTTAATATTTTGGACCCTCCCTTTTGAAAATGCTGAACAGTCCTTGACAGTCTTATAAATGTGGTGTCTGGACTATACTTAAGTTGTCTTTCATTGAACAATAGCCTCCATTGATAAAAATTTGAAGAAATAAATATTAACCTGTAGTACAATCATAACATACGTCGCAAAGATGTCAAATATTTATTTTGGCTGTCATGCATAACTTATAATGATCGTATCGATAAGATGTCTACATACATTGAAAGATGGCAGACATAAATGTCACAGGTGCATTGTGGGAAATGGAGAACATTAGCAACCAGATGTGTTGAGTCTGGGTCGGCAATAAAACACATGTCAAACATACGTAAACAAAGAGAAGGTTGTATGGATACGTAAAAAAAGAAAATTCTCATTGGTAGCCGTGAGGTACTCCAGTAGGCATGACACAAGGTTAGACTAGGAACAGGATGCTATTTGGTAGATAACATATTAAACCAATAAAGCACCCCACCCACCATATTCACTGTACACAACAATTTGATGGAAATGGGAAAAAAATGGCTTTGTCAGTATTTTCTAAGTTTCTAAGGCACACCAGCTTGTAATACAAAGTTTTTTCCCTCAGGTGTTGGGATCTGTTACTTGTCAATTTGAATCCCGGAATTTCCCTGATTGTGATCCTTGCATTCGTGACCAACTCGTGTTATTCCGGGACAAGCCGAATAGCAACTCGTGCCCCTCTCGTGGCCGTTTTTGCGACTGGGTTCCGTCGTAGCGCAAACGGGCATTCCTAAAACAATTGTCAACTCGTTGCCAAATGGTTCACACACTTTCCCCATATATTATATATATTTCAGATGCAATTTAAAGCACTTCGGGACGTGCGGAATTATACAATATGATTGAACACATTTAACTTTGTCTTTGGTATATTTTTAGATGCAAGACATATGAAAAATCAAAAATTATTTCTGAGGGATTCTTTGACGAAGAACTTGAAATCATACGCTCATTCTGATTGGTTTGTTGCATTTTCGCACATAACATTCATCGATAGGGGGACGAGTCTTCTTGCAGGTGACGGAAAGGGGCGAGTGGTGACGAATATGGTCCTTGGTGAGCCAATGTTCTTGTGTGCTTCTCAGTGTTCTATGTCTACGACTTCCCTCACTTTGGTCTTTCCAGGACCATATGGCCATGAACATATTGTCTTATAACAGACCCCTCTCAGTGGCCCCCTCAGTGGTTTACTGGTAGAAGGGCAGTGAGGTAGCCTAGTTGTTAAAGTGTTTGCTCGTCACGCCGAAGCCACGGGTTTGATTCCCCATGTGGGTACAATGTGTGAAGCCCATTTCTGGAGTCTCCCACCGTGATATTGCTGGAATATTGCTAAAAGCGGTGTAAAACCTTACTCGATCAATCTGGTGGTAGAGCGTCCGCCTGAAGAGTGGAAGGTCTATCCCCGTCCGCGTCATACCAAAAGATTACCAAAAGTACTTGCTGGTATCCCGGCACTCGGCATTAAGGGACTAAAACAAGAACTGGTCGGCTCAGAGTCAGTATACTGTGTCTAAATGGGTTGGTTATTCATGTTAAGCTGCTGCATGGTATCTCAGTGGGCTAGCACTATACAACTGACATTAATCCGGACTAATACAAGCAGCCACACACGCATGTACATGCACGTAGCTATATAAGTGCAATAATCTTGGACGTGATGTTAAACTCCAATTCACCTCAATTCACTTCACCTCTTATGACCAAAATAATGAATTAGGTAGTTTTGAAGCATGGCAGAAACCTCACTTCTGATCATTCAATGGTGATAGCTGAAGTTTGTTTGCTTGTTGTTAAACGCAGCACTCAGCAATATCCAAGCTACTGGGTATATGACAGCGGTCTGAAAAATAATCTAGTCTTGACCAGACAATCCAGTGATTGGCATCATGAGCATCAATCCATCAATGGGGATACGATGACATGCATCAAGGAAGTCAGTGAGCCTGACCACCCGATCCCATTAGTCGTGTCTTAGGACAATCATAGTTGCCGTTTAGGGCAAGCATGGGTTGCAGTAGACCTATTCTAACCCAGATCTTCACAGGTCTGATAAAGAAGGGTTTGTAATTGGTGCAGTATCTGCTGTCAATAATTGACTGCTGTTACACTGATTAGACAAAATTAAGTTTTTAAATATTGCTTGCTGAAACTGATCATGTTACATGAATAGCAAAAATAAGTCTTGAAACCTCCTGAGATATGTTTAAGTGATAAGTATGGCTTGTTTCTGTGTTCATGGACAACTAAAGTGCAACATTCCTCATTACCAGTCTCAATGATGGAACTTCTAAACCTTCCACATCTGTTACATGTTTGCTAAACTTTAATTTCCCAGTTCAGTATTGGTTTTTATAGGATATAAATATGATTCCCAGGTGTTTATTGTGTCCCAGCAACCATGTTCAACTAGCAATAACAACCGAGGTGTAACAAGGTATTCCTATACACACAATATGTTTATTGAAAGTAACATGTACAATAAATAATGGGTCTATCCAATAGTAAATACTATACATTTATATACAAAGAAAATAATATATTGAATTTTAAATATCTCATTTTCCTGTGTTGGCTTAGGAATGTAGTCAATGGCTATGTGCAGTGTAGAATACTTCACAGCTATGCTTAAAAAATTGTACCATACAAGGCGTATGGAAAGAAAATATTAATGTGCAGAATCTCTTTCAATATACAAGTATTGATTACGGCTGGTCACAAGTGGTGTTGTTGCGACAAGTTATACAGCCTTTGCTCTTCCACCGACTGTGTGGATGGATATTCAAACAGAGAAGAGAATTCAGTGATAGTCTTTGTTAACATTTGTAATGCATCGGGTGTGGTTTGTGAATGAGACCTCACATTGTGCTATTTGCATATTTATAAAAAAAGAAGAGAATTCAATTATGAATTCGTTAGTGCCATTTATATTAGACCGGGGAGTGTTTTGTGAATAAGGAAAGGTTTCACAAAATACTATGTACATGTTCTCTCTTAAGGCTTTTATTACAGACTAATGTAAAGCGTGCGTGTTATTTTGTTCACTTAAAGCATATTGGACTCATTTTTTTAACAAAAGCATATTGGGGGTTCAAACAGGTTATCAAAATGGGTTATCCAAATAGACACTTTAAAATTCTGGAGCGTCTGAATATTGCAAAATGCATTTCAATCAGGTATCTTTTTGTCTTTATATATATGGTTGCAAATTAATTCTTTTTAAGTTATTAAAGCTATTTTATCAAGAATCTTTGTCATAAGGGATTTACTTTTTATGACTGCAAAACATTTTGGTGTAAGATATTTGAAATATGTATCAGAAGACTAAGGGATCAGGGATCTTGCACAGATGGATCTTAGCGCTACAATTTATTTAAATTTATGCGTTATATAAGCGTTAGGTCTTAGCACTAAGATTATTTACTGTAGGTTTATTTGTATCTTTATGTTGACTCCGAATCAGAGTGAGTGATTGAGTTAGGTTTAACAACGTTTTTAACAGTATTCCAGTTATATCATGGCATGTCAGCTTAATGTGGGAGGAAAGCCTGAAGTGATGCAGGTCTCAGACGTTTACCACTTTGGTGAAACCCACGAGCCTGGGTATATTGCTGACAAATCTAGAAAAATAATCGGGGCGAACCTGGATTCGAAGCCACAACCACAGGTTTCTGGTGATCCCAAGGGACACAACTCTGCACAGCGAATCGGGGTGCCTAAGACTACTGGGCCACCCGTGCCCCTGACTCTGAAGCAGAAGAATTGTAAATATGGGAGTTTGTTTACTGTAAGTGCTGGTATCATCTGTTGCCCACCTGAATTCCAGCAGGTGGCTCCGGAAGGTCAGGTCCGTATTACGTCATCACGCTGCCAGGGGGCCAATGGAAGGGGAGGTCCATATTACAGGCTGTGGTTGAGACATGTTACAGGTTGAACCAAGGAACTTGGTCATGTTTTGTTTGGCAGCCCATCCCAGTTCCACCATTGTTTTCAGAGGAAGTCTGATCTGGGATTAGCAGCTTCAAATTTGGACAATGTCAGCCTGACGTTGCTACACGGATGATCATGAGCAGGTGCCTGTTAGAGAGGTGTACTTGCAGTTTGGCATACATATGTTGTACCAGGTAGTTTCCTTGGAAGGATTTGGCATAGATGGTACTTGAGTATTCAGGAGACCAATCTGATTATCTTTCACCTTAGTTATCAGAAGTTTGCTTCCAACAGCAAGAAGTTTGTGCTCACTCGACTGCATGAAAGTCATGTGCCAGTAGAGGCTTAGCTGTTATGTTATAGTTATTATCAGTTGTGAAGATAATGCTCTCTGCATTGTTTCCGGGCACCTGCTTGCATCTTCCTACCAGTGAAAACAAAATATAATGACTTATGACAAAAAATGTTTTATATGACTGTTTTACAATAACATGTCAATGGAATGAAAAAAACCACATGATTTATCTCTGTTCAAAAGGAATGGTTAATATGTATTAAAAAATCTGTATTCCACCCCCCCAAAAACACTAAATTTTCTTTCAGTATTGTCTTGCCATGACATTTCCGTGATGGTATGACCTCTGAATTTGTTTTTCATTTATTACCAGCAGTAATTATCCAAAAGTGGAAATTTAAACAAATTAAAAAATTCATCCACCTACACTGAATAACAAACTGATAAAAAAAAATATGCCGAACAAATAACTCATATTGCAAGTTTTACCAAACTAATTATGATATGAATATGAAAGTTAAAGATCAAGCTTAACTGTGTCACTAGTAACAAGATGTTTCAATAAAACAAGTCATTCTTTCAGAAGCCTTGTTTGGGTACAAGAAGCGTCGCTTTACCATGTACTTAGTTTG
The DNA here is from genome assembly GCF_022045235.1 of Haliotis cracherodii. Taxonomy (NCBI): domain Eukaryota; kingdom Metazoa; phylum Mollusca; class Gastropoda; order Lepetellida; family Haliotidae; genus Haliotis; species Haliotis cracherodii. Next base: position 24,892,477 of record NW_027266341.1, on the reverse strand, counting down.
AACTATTCCAGTAACCCTATCAAAGGTTGAGTAGTGTGATAAGCTGCTATGAACCAGAGAGATGCCAATATTGGCACTGAAACAGGAATGTGCCAGGAGAGGCATGCACTTTGTCCAAGAAGTTGCCACTTTGCTGATGTCATGGGAGTCAAATGGTACACATTGTAGGTTAATTATTAATGGGATGTGTTTATGTAGCATTAATATGTTGATTGGGTCAATTAGTAGATTACTCACTTCTCGCATGAAAAGAATTATTCACTTGATAACCGCTTTGGAAGCACTTGGTAACATGTGGTTAGACTGGGTCAAGTAGATAGCACGGGTGCTGTTTGGACGTCCTTTGTTGCTAACAGATAGCAATAGTCAAAGCCTCTTCTTGTTGAGTATTTCAGTTGCTAGGTAACAGATTTGTAAATCTACATCAAAAGATGATGCAGATAAATTTGCTAGGATTGCATATGGGCATGCATTCTCATTCATTTGTCAATTGATTCTGAAAATATATAATTTTGATTGAGACAAGCAACTACATTTAAATTGGAAAGGAGCCCCAGTGAGATGGTAGATTCAGAACCTGGGAAAACCTAGACTTGCTTTATTTAGGGGTGTAGCTATACAGTAAGGGCTGGCTAAAGGGAAAATAATATGGTTCAGGGGCTGTGAGACCGATTATTGTTGAAGGTAAAACGCAAGATGAGGTTCTTCCTTGAAGGGGTAGTGTTACAAGGTGTCTATATATTGTGCTGAATATTTTATAAGATAGGTAAACAGATATATATTGAACTACACTGAAAGATTTGGCAGCTATTGTTATAAGATCACTCCCTGCATAAATTCTTATTACAAATGAAACACAAGAGGTAATACTTTAATGAACATGATAGATTATTGTTACAAGCCATGCTTAGTCTCTGAAAGTATATAATTTTGATAGAAAACAAGGAGCTACATTTAATTTTCAAAAGAAGCCCCATTGAAATGGGAGATAAACTATGGAAACTTTGCTTTTGGTGTTGGCTACCATATTCCTAATAGTTTGCTGTTGCTGTTGGGTACCAGATCCCAGATATGTTGCTGTTGCTGTTAGCTATCAAATAAAGAAGTCAACTCCAGATTGTTCTGTTATAACAGAGTTATTACTCTACCAAGAATAACTTTTCTAATATTGTCACCATTATACTCTATGACAATATACACATCTATTGACAATTATTCCAAAAGGAGATGCGCACAATTACAATAAACCCACAATAAGTGCATTTTATAATTTCATATCATGTTTTAGGATCTTGCATTGTCAATAACAATGCACAATACACAATGGCTGTTGTCTGTTATTATTCTTGTAAACAAAGACCATTGAATGTTACTGTTAATGCAGACAATGGTCTGTTGGAAGAGGTGCAGATGTTTTCTAGGTATAAATTGAAGTTTTCAATTAACAATGCTTCTGCTTTTTTAACTGTTCTACAGTAGCTTGCTTTAGTGTTTTATTTCAAAACATATTTTTAAAGAAAATTTTATTAAAAAAAGCATTTGCAAATAAAATTTCCATAATCCTGTGCTGACTAAGTAATATATGTAGTTTTTTTAGAATTAATTCAGATATAGCCTTAGATGCAGTCCTTTCTTATGATAATTGTTTTAATTATCTGATTCAACGAAGCTTTGGGACATATGTGTGTACTTCACTGCAGGATACAGATATTTCATACACACTGGTCATGGATCAATATTCAGTGATAGGTTTACAAAAGGATGTGTATGTGGTATGAAAAAGAACCTTAATTTGTTGATAGGAACATATTAACATGTTAATAATCAGTTTTGTCATGTTGAGGTGCATTGTGTAAAGCATTGTGCTGTTGATAGAAATATGACAACTGAAATATGCAGATGAGTCCAGGATTTGATGGAACCTGTCCAAATTATTAACTAGTTATGACTCAATCTTCATGCGGATGAACTCCAGAGTGTCTCATGCCGAATTTAAAAAACGCTGACAAATAATTGATGATTAGATACCTAATTACACTGCTTTCTAGGTATTGAAGGCATGGAAATTTTTCAAGGTTGTTCTTTCTGCCTCCAGCATGTCCAGGTGCAATGAGGCTTTTATCTGTTGCAACCAGCTTCGTTGTTAGGTGGGCGTCACTTACGCAGAAAGCTTTGCAAGATGAACCAGATGTGCTTCTAACATCCGTATCTCGGTATTACATTATGTCTACTCCTACACTTATTGCAAACATTTGCACTTATCCATGTTATGAACTTCTAATTCAGGATGGACAAATAGATTTCACAAGGAATTATATTTAATGTTTCATTTAAATTACAGCAATATAAAAGAGATTTAAGGATTTATTCAATTTGATAGTGCGGTTTCGATGTTGATGTGATACCCGGTATATATTAATGGCAGGCATATTCTTTTAGAATTCCCGATTAAAGTATTATTCTTAGTTTGAATGTTATATCTTTTTGAGGAAATTAATCTCTTATCAACTCTGATAACAACGCTGGACTCTTTCATATAACTATATTACTATAGTTAATTTGTTATGGCGTGACAGATTAACTATGGTAATATGAAAGAATCAGGTGTTCTTTAACTATATTTAAGTAGTATATACCAGTAAAAATATTAATCTCACAGATTATGGTAACTGTAAAAAAATACATAATGCTCTAATAATTTTGAAAATATATATGAAAACATGGTATGAAGTAAACAGTGTAACTGATATAATTTGCATTATTCTTAGGAAGGAACAGGTGGTTATCTTGACGTATTTTTTGGTAAACACTTTGAGATTATATTCATACACAACAGGACAAACAGAGTGTTCACAAAAATAATCACATTTCAAACACACTGCTGTGTTTTATGACAATACTTTCAGTAGGTGATATTATTTTTCATAAGTGCGCTTAATTTCCTTATAAAATAGCTGAACTACTTTTTAGATTTAAAGCTAGAACCTTTAAGACTATTATTAGCAATATGATAGCCCAGCAGATAAATAACAATTATGTCAGTCAAGGTGATAAAGAAGGCAGTTTTGCGTTACAGTAATGTTTTTTGAATTCCAAGGTTGTGTTAGCTGGGGCAGGATAATCTGACTTTCATTGTTGATGCATACAGCATAAAACTTGTTCATGCATGTTTGAGAGCATGTAACATAGCTTCATGACTTCTATTTTTGAGCAAATGTGAACTACCTTGATTGAATATGAAAATAGGGGATTGTCTTCATTGTGAAAGAACTGCCTCCTTGGTGTAGTGGTTTAAGTTGGTGGTTCAATCCCCTGGATGTGTCAATTGACACAAAATGCAAAGATGGGGTACTACATTATGGTTGCGCTGCCTGGTGTTAAAGTGATAAAACAGGGTCTGGTTGGCTCATATAAGGTGTCAGAGTGGGGTAGTCATGTTAGACTGTGGCATGGTATCCTGGAGGGCTAGAACTATAAATGGGCATTAGGCCGGACTAGTACAAGCAGCCACATACACGTGTTCATATCATTATATACCGTATATGACCGTGGATAAGCCGACCCCGTAGATAAGCCAAGGTGTTAACTTGACCATTGAAGTGCGAAGTCGGACTGCAAGAAATGTGCCGGTACTCGCAGATATTCAATAATATAAGATGAAAAACGTTATTATATTGAAAAAGTCATTATTATATCTAATGAAGATTTAACAAACCAGTCATCCACTTTCATAATGTGGGAAGCTGTTTCTCTTGGGTAAGTGCAATAATCTTGGATGTGATGTTAAGTTCCATTTCACCGCACATCTTATGAGAAACAATTGCACTGAATTAAGCTGTGTTTAATCATGGCAGAGACTTCACTGCTGATCAGTGGTGATAGTTGAAGGGGTACTATGGTCAACAGTCAGATGCCAGGTCGAGATATTTTATTTGGTGCTTGCGTGAGACGGACACGTCTGTATATGTCAGTAATTGACTGCTGTTACATGGATATACAAAATTAGATGTTCTCCTTACCTTTGTTAAAGACTGTGTTTGTTTAAATTAAACACTTTCTCCAAGTAATCATATTGCTCAGGGCCCTGTTCCACAAAGAGATCTTTGCACTACAACTGTCGTAAGTCTATGTTAAAGTATGGGAACTACGATCACCTTAGCGCTACGATTTCTTTGTGGAACAGGGCCCAGGTGCACTTGGTGCTAGTGTACATCATTATTACGTCAGAATACCCATTTTGATAATAGGTAAGTATCCATAAACATCCTTTTTAATATTTGATTGAAGTTGGCATTTTTCTTATGGTGTTTTTGATAATATTTGACTCAAAGGCTCCATTCCACAAGCAATATTGGCAGAGCAACTATCTTTAATCTGTGTAAACATTTCAGAGTAATGACTTGGCACTGAAATTACTTTGTGAAAAACATGCCCAGGCATATATCTCGTTAAAACTATGTCAGGATTTCAGCAACGTGTCTCAGTCATTCATTACCGTGAGTTTTGTTTTTTAACACTGATGCCTTTTTTTGAAGAGATGTCTGTTTTGAAGGTGAATAAAACTGTAAGAACTTGTGTGTGGAGAGGCTGTCGTACACATGGAATATTATCGAGAGCAGTGTTACACGACGACAAAACATGTAGACAGACAGTGGTGTTAGCATGGCCTTGTAGCTGCATACCACGAATTGTTTTGTTGTGTTTTAGCAACACATTGTTTCTTTATGGTGTACAGGATTGAATTGCATTCTCTGAAATTATTGTATGTCAAAAACACGTGTGATGTTCAATATTAGTTCATTGATGTTTTATTATTGGGTTATTAACCAGTGAACATCCATGTTAGATCTGATCTTCAGAAATCCATTCTTGTCATAAAAGGCGACTAATGTAATAGGGTGGTTAGGCTCACAGACTTGGTTGATGCATGTCATCATGACCCAATTGCATAAATGAATCACTGGATTGTCTGGTCAAGACTCCTTAATTTACAGACCTCATGCTTGCTGTAAAAAATGACTGTCTTGTCGTAAGAGACGACTAACGGGATCAGTTGGTCAGACTCACTGACTTGGTCAATGCATATCATCGTATCCCAATTGTGTGGATCGATGCTCATGATATCAAGCACTGGATTGTCTGGTCCGGACCCAATATATTTACAGACCGCAGTCCTATAACTGGAACATTGCTGAGTGCGGCATTATAGAACAAACAAACAAATATTTACAGACCTGCGTCATAAAGCTGGAATATTGCATTACACAAGCCACAAACAACTAAATTTTATGGGGTTTTCAAACTAAATTTGACTCGACTTTAATAGAGAACAGATTAACGCTTGTCTCTGTTGAAATGATAATACAAATAAAACAATTTAAACATCTACATCATCTGGGGGGTTTTAAAGTTTGAAAAACAAAAAAGTAAAATATTTGTTATAATATCAAATATTTTGCATTACTCAGATAGCTACAAATGAGTCAGGAACTTAAATGATATGCTTGGCAATTGTTACCTGACATACACATTTCAGAAATGCAGTTTCACTCAAAATGGCAATTAAAGTTTGAAGTGTAGATGTATTGGCAAAGGAACCAGACTCCTATTACTGCTAAAATCGATATAGCAGCATGTTGAAGATACTTTGGAAGACAGCCAAATGTCATATGGTCTGTTTGTACACAAGGGTAGACTCAGGGCCATGCCATTGTAGGCATAATAGCTTATGTCAGAAGCTATGGAAACTGAGATGTTTCCCTGTACAAGATAAATGCCGGAGCCATTTCTAGATGCTTGCATGTACCCAGATGTATAAATATGACGAGTCTGAATACCATGCTAAACCCATATACTTAGAGGGAGTGATTGTTTGACCTTTACGTCTTGTAACGGCAGTTGTTTATAATGTTTATTAGGGGTGCAACGAATACACTATGAGGCGATTACGACTCGTATCATGAATATAGGGTAACGAATACGATTATTTATTCACGAATACAAGTCAGCAGTTGATGTATTATTTATTATAATCAGTGTAACAATAACAAGGTAAGTTATGTGACGTAGTGTGTTATTTATTTATTTTTTATGCACACCTAATACGCAAGTGAATGAAACGGCCCTAATGTTTATCATAATGTTTGTGGTTAGGTATGGATTATTCCTGGTTTATATATGAACATAGTCGGAATTATACAACGATTATGAAAATGGGCTTACTACGTTTATTATTTTATTATTGTGTATGCAATTCTCAAGGATGAAAATGTAGGTGTGATGTCAGCTGTTGGAAGAATAAGTGTTGAAGTTAAGGTTCAATTTTTGTGTATAAACACTTTTCTCCTCGTGATTAAGCTTATAATCAGCATAAACTCATGAAGATCATGCTTGTCGTAAGAGGCGACTAATGGGATTGGGTGGTCAGACTCGATGGCTTTGTTGATTGTGTAGATCGATGCTCATGATGTTAATCACTGGATTGTCTTGTCCAGATCTCATTATGTACAGACCGCCATCATATAGCTGGAATACTGCTGAGTGCAGCGTTGAAAAAATATATATATAAAATCAGTATAAACAAAACTTACTTATATTTTACATATTGTGAAAATATTACATGTCAGTGTCTTTGTTATGGTTTGAATTTATTTGTTTATTCTGTTTTTATTAAGGTCAATATTGTTACAATTTATGAAGATGAGTTTATATTGAAGTTATGTATGGAATTCATAATGGCTGAACGGTCTGATAAACAATTTATATCAAATCACACATGCGTCATAAATACCATTTGGACAGTGATTCTATGGTAACAGGTTGGTTGTAGGAAATGTATTTGACATATACAGAAGAAAACAAAAGTAAGGGATCATGAATATTTTTGGGGATATTTTTTGTAGTAGAGACTAAGGACACAATTTCATAAAAAAAGTCACATTGAAGCGTTTCAGAGAAATTTTAATACCACAGAGGATATCAATTATCATGGACAAATATGGTGTGTTCAGGCAAGTTCAGAAAACTTAACCATGTGACCTTATCCGTTGCAAGACCGCCTCTGTGGTCTCGTGGTAGAGCATCCGCCCAGAGAGCGGATGGTCTGGGGTTCGATCCTCGGCCGTGTTATACCAAAAGAGGTTGAAAGATGTTACTTGTTGTTAACCTGTCTGGCGTGGGCATTAAGGGGCTAAAACCAGGTCTGGTTGGCTCGGAGTCAGTATACTGTGTCTGAGTGGGGTATTCATGTTAAACTGTGGCATGGTATCTCATTGGGCTAGCACTATAAATCGGCATCAGTCCAGACTAGTACAAGCAGCCACACACACACGTGCTTGCATGTCGCTATATAAGTACAATAATCTTGGACGTTAAACCCCATTTCACCACACTTACCAACCTGAGTGTTTGGGCCAAAATCCGTTAAGAATAAATTTATAAAAAAGGGCTGTTGTTTGTGTAAAATCTGTAAAGAACACAGCAGTACCAGGTGCATCCATATATCAATCTGCAGGTAACTCCAAAATAACTGTACATCGATTGTAATAATTTATCTAAAATTATTCAAAATAGTCTATAGTGGTATTTTGATGTAGAAGCTGATACAGAAAATTGTAGCTTTGAACAGGAACAGATTTTTATCATCACGAAATTTGAGAGCTGTTATTGATTTTCGGATCAACCTGGTGTCGTCCTGGAAACGAATTAAGACTTGAGAGCTGAGCTGAGCTGGTGTTATGGATATTGCTATAGCGCTGTAGCAGAGCTAGGATGTTTGTCAACCCACAGCCGACATTTTGTGAGGACCTGAACAGGTGCAGGGATAAGCTTGGAAATTGGTGGGGCGGTCGGGTATATTAGTGGTTAAAGCATTCGATCGTCATGCCGAAGACCCGGGGTTCGATTCCCAACATGGGTACAATGTGTGAAGCCCATTTCTGGTGTGCCCCGCTGTGATATTGCTGGAATATTGATAAAAGCGGTGTTTAAATCAAACTCACTCACTCTGAAATTGGTATTGAAAATGATGGCTTTGATATTGAAGAATGTTTTGAGTTGAGTTCTGCATGTTTGGTATTCTCAAACATGAGATAATGTTTATTGCAGAAACATTCCATTACGGAATAGATGTAATCTTTTAAATGACAAAACTTTATGATTCATACATATGAAACACTGTTGAAGCATTGAGTTACAATATATGAAACAAAATATGTATGTAACACATTGAATAGGTGTGACATATTTAAATATAGTTTATTGTTTAAGAGACATAGTAGAGGTGCATTGAACATGCATGCTTTCACTAATTCCATGGCAACGCTGGCTGTCAGCACTGACCTCGAGGTCAACCGACCACTTGACTCAATTCTCCACTGCATTAGTTAATCTACCTGACCATGTTTGTAGAGGATTAAGTGATCTTTGAGTATCGGTGATCCCTTGGTAAATGTCTGCCCCTAGATGACCCCTTGACCTTGCACAACTTTGCTTCGGATTGGTTTAGGATAAGAGTGTGATGTCAAGCCTTGCTACAAGACTGTACTGAATGATAAGTCCATGGATGTGTAGTAATTCTAACCAGAGACCCTATAATAGACTTGCATTTGTCGTAAGACCTCATTTTCCGCATCTGGAAATAAAGACAATGTTTTTCTGAATAACTTTAAAAAAAAGATTATGGTCTCTGTTCTGGCCTTATAGGCAAGTCTAGATAAGCGGACAGTACAGGGCCCCGTTCCACAAAGTGATCTTAGCGCTAAGTCGATCGTAACTCCCATTCTTTAACACTGACTTACGACAATCATAGCGCTAAGATTGCTTTGTGGAATGGGGCCCAGGACGCCAGTCCTTTGTAGGGACAACTTATTCTAATTATTTATACAATCTAGGATTTATGATTTAAACTGATAATTATTTCCTAAGAGACTTGTGTAAGGCTATGTGCTGTTATGCATCTGTTATTTGCGTACTTCATTTGCTTCTCTTGAAGCAGCTGGAAATTGCTACCACAGGTCAGTCCAGACATACCTGCCAGTCATCCATCACTGATGCTTGGGAGGAGTGAGCGAGTGATTGTATGCTGCAGTCAATAATATTCCAGCAGCAACACAACCGCCTTGAAATGATAAGCCTGGGTTAGGCAAGGGTTCAAGCTGTTGATCTATGAAATCATTCAGGTCACATCAGCTCCCCATTAATTTTATTACTTGCCCGTGAAGAGATCACCCGTTTAATAAACATACAGCTGTATTACACATTGTGTAATACCAAAACACCTGCTTATGTACTCTCTGAACACGTTTCAGGAACAAATATTGAAAGCTCTCAACATCCCTTGACTTATTCAAATGACATTGCGTGTGGAGTTGATAAATCACTGAGAGGAGCTTGTGCACATTCGATGACCCAAGCAACCTTATTGCTAGGCTGACGTCACATGGCATTGTTTCGCCAATGGATCTTGCAACAAAATTCCACAAATTACGTCATCGGGTATTGTGACGTTATTGTAAACTTTGAGGCGATCGTATTGTAGCGCAACGACAGTCGTTAGTCTAAGTTAAAGTATGTGAGTTGCGATAGTCTTAGCCCTACGATAATTTTGTGAATTCTAAAGGTGGACCGTTGTATGGTATTAAATTCATACGTTTCAACTTTTAACGTGTTTGAAGTATTATTCTGTTAAACTCAATTGGACTAAGCCGTGGATCGTGTAGGTGTCAGCCTATTCATACTCAACAGTATAATTAAAAAAAACGTTATAAATGGCAAGTAATACATAAAATACTAAACTCGCTCCCGTGTAAAACCAATTTTATGAAACTCGTCAAAAGTTGTGGTATACCAGAACTATTCACTCGTTTCATAAAATTGGTATTACACGGGAGCTTGTTTAGTATTCTATATGTCTCCAATGACAAGCAGCATATATAGCATAAGCCTTTGGTAGATAAAACACATGTCCGGAGAGAGCAGGTTGGTGGTTTGATCCCCGGCCACCTCATACCAAAAGATGTTAAAAGATGGTACCCTGTTGTTACCCTGCCTGGCGCTGAGCAGTATGGGGATGAAATGAGGACAGGTCGGCTTGGTGTCGGTATACTGTGTCTGAGTGGGGTATTCATGTTAAACTGTGGCATGGTATCTCACTATAAAACTGGCATTTGTCCAGACTAGTACAAGCAGCCACACACATAAGTATGCATGTCACTATATATAAGTGAAATAATCTTTTTGTAGAAGAACACGCACAGGGGCAGGGTACAAAGCATGAATATGACTGGTGTTACGTGATGAATATCCAAATGACAAGAAAAAATATAAAGTGAATAGAAAATAAATGGAGGGAATATATTATTTTCTGAAACAACCCTGAGATATTTATAAAAAAAATAAAAATTGTGTGCTTTTTTAACTCTTTGAGTGATTTAAAAGTTAAGTTTTTGGTTTGAATTTTTTTGTGTAAAGAAAAAACATTTTTGTAAAAGATTTGTAAGAAAATAAAAACTTGAAGCCATTATTTTCTATATGATTTGCTTTTAATTTACTGACGTATTAGTTATATAACCTGGAGAAATTGCAAGAAAACACGAGGCTGGCTGACATTGTGTGGGAAGCTATTGACGGATTCATTCGCTTGCCGTTGCTGTGGTCACAGACAAGAACGTGATTCACACACACACGGTGGGGAATTTCCACTCCAATTTAGCATGGACTAGCTCATTCATCTGGAGGGGAAGAAGGGTCATTATGTTTTTGTTTAAACAGGAAGCAGGAAAGAAGGGGTTGAGTCCATTTCAGATTTGTTTTAGGCTGAAAACATGACTAGCACTGTGCCGGTATTTGTTGGCGATAAAATGTTATTGATTTTTAGATAAACAACTGCTTGCATGTTTAACAGGATCTTGTTGGCTGCAATGCATATGTTGTAGTCATTATTTGCAGTATGGTGTGTTTTACAACATAATAAATAGAATCGAGATGATCACTTTTTTTTATTAGAATTTGTTAAGTGGAAAATAGTATATGTCATATGCAAGAAAACACACATGTACCCTTTTTTTAGCATGTTTAAGGTCCTTGATGTTTAAAAAATGTTCAAACATGTTATATTTTGATCTTTTGTTATTTGGTATTGGAGAGATATGAAGATAATTATTAGAAAGAAACGTCAGAAACAAGAGTTTAAAAAAAAATATTAACCACATTGTTAACCAAACTTGCGCACACAAAGGACATAATTTGATATGATAAATCCCAGTACAGTAAACTACGATTATAACAAAACTCCAAGGGACCACTTATTTTAGGTCGTTATCACCGTAGTTCGTTATAGACATTTATACAACATATAAACAGCAAATGGCTGAGACAAAAAAAAACAGTTTGTAAGATCCACCAGTTTATTATAGGTGTGTTCATTATGAACATAGTTTACTGTATTTTTGTAATGGAGAAATCATGAAAATCTTTAGATCCGAGGCTCATGTGATTCCATTTCCATAATTCAACAGATTCAAGTGATTTCTCCGGCTTAAACATGTTTATGGTTCATATATGTTATTGGGCCATTTAATTCCTGACTCAACTCCCAACACCAGGAGCTGACATCATCATACTGGTTTGAATGATTGATGTGTTTATCTCCATCTCACTTAAACTAGTACAAGCTGGCCCAGATGTTGTTAAATATTTCACCAGCAGGTTTGGGTCAATGCATTGTAATATGATACATTTAGGGTGCAGTGAATGCTCACTGATGCTTTTGGAGGAAGGTCAATGGACAATTACAATCTCTTCAAAAGAAATGTTGGCAAGGAAAGGCATGTTTTCCTGAATGATTTAAATAGAGATTGTAAATTAAGCCTGAAATGACATTTAGCTCACCTTACTGAGTCATCTTTGCTAATGTTTTGACCTGTTTGTCCGTATGATGACATAAAAAATAGTTCAATTAAAGATTTTGGTGTTAGTGCTTTGGAGATAAATTATGATGACATCAATGCCAACACCAACTTTTGTTCAGTGCCTGTCTTTGTTTTTGAACTCATATCCAGGTGAGCTAGTGCTGTGGCATTATATTTTTATACAGTGGAGAGCTGAAAAAGTTGGGTTAATAATGTGGCCCAGTTACTGACACTGTCTCAATATTTGAAGATAAATACATGCATGCACACACACACACACACACACACACACACACACACACACACACACACACACACACACACACACACACACACACACACACATTCTCTCTCTCTCTCTCTCTCTCTCTCTCTCTCTCTCTCTCACTCACACATACATGTCACAAAAAAATTTCAGTTCAATGTCAGTAACTTTAGAAAATTATAATGACTTATGGAAATAATTAGCTGAGAAATATATGACATATTTTGATCTGATTCACCCCCTACTTCTGCATCTTTGCGTATGAACCAAGAAAATTGCACTAGTTTTGATAATCCTGTGTTATTTCGTTGGCATGTTTTCCTTTAACGTTCGGCGTTTATGTTTGCAGGTGTTGGTATCGGCATGGTTATCGTATCGGGCATTGTGTGCGTGTACTACAACGTCATCGTGGGATACACCGTCTACTACCTCTTCATGTCATTTAGGGCAACACTGCCGTGGAGCAACTGTAACAACGAGTGGAACACAGAAAACTGCGTGGACAGCAAGAACTACGGCAACACCTCAACTATCAGGAACTACATCATCAACAACTGTCTAGACGGGAACACGACGGTCGTGCCGAGTGAATTATCTGGTCTTGTCCCTAGCAACTCTTCTGAATATTATATAGAACAGACGTTCTACGGTGCTGGCAAAGTGTGCTCCAACCAGAGCTTCTCTGACCTTCTTGAGAGACTCAACACAACAGACAAGAGCATGTCGGCCAGTGAACAGTTCTGGGAGTAAGACTATTTTTCACAAAGTCCAAAATGATTTGCTTGTTGTGATGTCATCTTTACTTAGCAACATGTTGTTTTGAAATCTTATGTCAGAAATTGTCATTTCATCACAAAAAAACAGCTGCTGTGTTCTAAATGTTGCTCTGTTTCCTATGGAGTTCCAGCGTAGAATTGATCCCCTGTAATCTATACTTGTCGTAAGAGGGTACTCTATGGATCATGTGATCACGGTGACCTTGTTGATTGCATCATAACCTCATTGTGTGTTTGTTGCTAATAATATCAATCACTGGTTTGTCTGGTCAAGACTTGATTATTTACAGGCTGTTGTAATAAGACTCCACTATTGCTAAATGTGGTGTCAAATACCAAAAAAAGCAATAATTAAGTTATCAATCATGTCTTTGCATGAACAATTATGAATAACATCTTTTTTAATCTTTGTGACAACATTTCAGGGCTACTTCTTGCCCCTTCAATCACCCAAAAAGTGTCATTGTTTTTTTTAGGTACAATCATTTGTATATCGTGTTTGATTTTAAAAAATATTTTGTTTTTAGGCACCATGTGCTGGAGCTGACCAATGGCATAGAGGACATAGGGACCCTGCGATGGCAGCTCTTGATTTCCCTCATTGTTGCCTGGCTGTGTGTCTTCTTCTGTCTCTTCAAAGGGGTCAAGGTCCTTGGAAAGGTCAGTATCTATCCCTAATAAGAACAGAGTTTGTCTGTCCGTCTGTTACTCAAAGGGGACAAGACAGGAAATTTTACACACTGATGTTACTGGTCATTATCTCAATTGAGTACTAAAATTGGCGTCATACATTCATATTTTTGTTATGGCCCTTGCTCCGTGCTTTTCAACTTACTGCGTACTGCGTGAAATAGGGACAAGATTTTTCAGAAACTACTGAAGTTACATGAATGAAAGTTTGCATGCTTATCTTAGAAATATTTGCCAAGACTGGGTTCGAAATGTGGTACCGTACTTTATGTTTTTACAGAGTTATGGCCCTTGATCCATGTTATTTTACTATTGCATACTGTCTGCAATGGGGACAAGTTTACTGTGAAAATACTGAAGTTAACTTATCTAAGTGATAATTGTTTTCCCAGGGAAGGGGCCTTTTGTGTGTGTATAAATTTCACATTTATACTTTTTTCTGATGATGTAACGTGGCCCAAGTGCCTATCTCTTTTTAAGGCTTAATGGGATGCTTTTTTATATTCACTGCTATATGAACAGTCAAATTTATAAAGTGCCCCATGGTGGGGAATAACTGTTTTCTTGTTTATTAGGACTTTAATACTGGGAAAATGGAATCAGATAGGTAAATAAAACGCGTCAAAACCCTTTCCATAAGAAATATCTGATAGCAAAAAATAGACTAAATACCACAATGAACGTTTTGTTCTTTCATCTTTGTTGAAAAAGTCTCCTCAATTTGACCTGTGACATGTTCATATTAGTTTAACAAGTAGCATTTGAGGGCAATGATTCTAAACCAGTTCTCAATGCTCCATTTTTGGCTGCAAATTGGAACTGAATAAAATTGACAGAAAATGTATCATTTTTGTTTTGTTCAAGACGAATTATCTACAAACTCCCAACAGTTCTAAGTAGATATTTCTACAAAGGCTGCTCTGCGAGTTTTGCATCTATTTCTGCACCATCATTATCTGTGATGACGTTGCGTTGTCAGGTGATGCACTTTGCGGCTCCTTTCCCTTACCTGGTGTTGACGGTGTTGCTCATCCGAGGTGTGACGTTACCAGGAGCGATGGAGGGTATCAAATACTACATCATACCCCGGTTCGAGAAACTGGCCAACTTCCAGGTGAGAAACAACCACAATGAATACACAATGCCATTTTGAAAGCGGTCAAATGTAAGAAATGCTATATTTGGGATTACACTTTCTTAGTGAAGTACAGATTCTAGTACTTCTTTGGGGTGAGTCCCATGGAAGAACCTCCATACTACACAACAGTACACTCCTGTTGAGATTCCAGGGCAGACAAGATGTACCATATTCCTTGTATCAAGGACCACAGGTGCTCAGACAATTAAGAAAAAGGGCTCTTATTAAAACCATGCAAGTTTAGATTTGATGTCAGACTTCAAGCTGATCCGAACGCTGTTCGCATGCCGAATGCATGATTCAATCTTTTCTCTCTTTGTTTGTTTGTTTGTTTGTTGTTTAACGCCGCACTCAGCAATATTCCAGCTATATGACGGTGGTCTGTAAATAATCGAGTATGGACCAGACAATCCAGTGGTTGACATCATGAGCATCGATCTATGCAATTGGGATATGATGACATACATCAACCAAGTCAGCGAGCCTAACTACCCAATCCCATTAGCTATATGATGGCGATCTGTAAATAATCAAGTCTGGGCCATACAATCCAATGATTGACATCATGAGCATCAATCCATGTAATTGGGATATGATGACATGCATCAACGCAGTCAGTGAGCCTGACAACCCAATCCTGTTAGTTGCCTCTTACGACAAGCATAGTTGCCTTTTACAGCAAGCATGGGTTGCTGAAGACCCATGGACCCCGGAATGTTCATGGGACCAATGTTTTTACTGTATCTGAGTTGCCTCAGGTGGAAATGACACAAAACTGTAACAGTAAAAGGTTTGAAACAAGATTTGCCTTGCATTTAGAATGTGTTGACTGTTTCAGGTTTGGGGAGATGCAGCACTGCAGATCTTCTACTCTGTCGGCATGGCGTGGGGCGGTATCATCACCATGGCCAGCTATAACAAGTTCAGCCATAACGTGTACAGGTAGGATATTATACACGATATTATACCCTGGTAACAGGGATTGAGTGATCATCATGACTGCTGAGAATGAACAGTGTATCTCAAAGATTTAGATTATATTTTGTTAGAAAAGATGGACGTTTAGACCTGTACAGTTTTTGGTAACCGCGTCCTGCTGTTATGAAAAATATTTTTGTAAAATACAGTAATTTCTTTCCAGTAAGTACATAAATAAATACATACTTTGAGAAAAAAAGGATTTTTTAATGTTTAAGCAAAGGAAATATATTCTGCGTATCTCTGATCCGTATATTTTGTCTGACCAATATTATTGTTAAATAGTCGTCTAAGGTGCCGCAATTCGCTGTGCAGAGTTGCATCCCTTGGGCACGCCAGAAACCTATGATTGTGGGTTCGAATCCCGGTTCACCCCAATTATGTTTCTAGGTTTGTCAGCACCATAGCCATGCTCGTGGGTTTCACCGAAGTGGTAAACGTCTGAGACCTGCATCACTTCAGGCTTTCCTCCCGAATTAAGCTGACACGCCGCAATATAACTGGAATACTGTTAAAAGCGGCGTTAAACCCAACTCTCTCACTCACTATTGTTTCTGTTTTCAGGGATGCTATGATTGTCCCACTGATCAACTGTGGCACGAGTATCTTTGCCGGTTTTGTGATCTTCTCTGTTCTTGGGTTTATGGCTCATGAAGCCGGAACGACCATGGAAAAGGTCGTAACACAGGGTAAGGTCACACTGCAACCTTGAACTTTCAAACTTTTGATCTTTGACCCACAGAAATGTTATTTATAATGGCAATACCATACAGATACTGTGGCGTTAAACAACAAATATGGAAAGCTGTTTGTCAGTAAATCAGAACAAATTTTTTGCACTTTGATCTCGTACGCATGTGTTGAGATGAACGGATGTTTATGTTTTTTCTTTCCGTTCACAGGTCCTGGTCTGACGTTTGTTGCATACCCTGAGGCCATTGCTAAACTGCCAATCTCTCCGCTGTGGGCCGTGCTATTCTTTCTTATGTTGTTTACCATTGGCTTGGATAGTCAGGTGACTTTTTTCTACCATTACATCGGCACTTTTATTTCTGGAACCTTAGAAAAATCTGCTCAAACAACATTATCTGGTGTTTCAAGAAAAATTATTCATAAAGACCAACCTGTTTATAAGATGCATCATGAGCGACCATTTTGCATGCATAGCAATGTGCGGCTGTCTGTGAAATCGGAACCCACCGTGCACCAGCAAACTGTAATGGCAGGAGTGATTGCTTCGGATTATGTTGGTTTGAATAGTTTGAGTGTGTTGCCATGGATATGGTTGTATTGATTATGTTTGTTGGAATAGTGTTATGAAAGCGTTGCCATGGATACGGTTGTATCCGATGTTCTGCTGGTCACAGAGGTCACATGACCTGGGTTCCTTTGTCAAGGACACCGACGACATAGATTATACATGGGAGATGGACATATGGTGCTCAGTTTTAAAAAAACACATTTTTTATTAATTATGATTAAAACATTTTAGGACTTCAGAGACATGACTGATGCTTAACACATTTTAATTGATGAAATTCTATTATTTCCTTATTGAATTTTTACACCTGCATGGACATTTTGAGGTTGCACGTAGCAGCAAAAGCGGGAATCATATTTGCCAAAAGACTAGCCTCCATCTTTGATTTTATATTTGGATTATTTTTATCTGGAAAGCAGATGTATCCGCTGCATGGACAATGTGTTGACGAGATGAATGTTTAACAAGCTATTTTGGTAAAACACTAAAACAATTAATTTCCTTCCTGATTCGTTTCCTGTATTCGCCAAATTTTCGTGGATGTCATGTTCTCCTAAAATGTTACTGAGATGTTTCTCTAAGTGCACTTGCGATAATTTTGTGATTCGGGAAATGTGTGAAACTTCATGTGTTCAAAAAAGAAAGAGAATCATAATGTATAATTCTATCTATATAATCTTTGTATTTTTTAAAAATACCCATTTGGTTTTATGTTCTAACAATTGAAATTCAGAATGATTTCGTAATTTGCCATTTTTGACAGAGGCCATTACACATGTTAAAAATTCATTTTGAATGCAAATTTGAATTTCACTTCCCACTGAATCGTGAGCACATTATTCAGGTTCAATCTGTTGATGAGTCAGTGGTTACTAGAATAAGAGGTTGATTTTCTTAATTAATGTTTCTTTATGACAATAACCTCAAATATTTCCAAATTTAGTGTTTTCTTGAAAATAACTTTCCAAATTTAGCATATTTACTGACAATACTGATGAAAGATGTAATGCAGTTTAATAAAATGTTAAATGTATTTTGACATACATCGAAATTTATTTCATAATTATGAACCACTGACTGTTTGTTTTGTGATTCACATGTACCTAATCTTCATATAAAGGAGTCTTTTTCAGGTTTGTAGTATTCAATGAAGTTTTACTGTCAACCCTTGCAAGTAAAGGTTTGAAAACTTTTAAACATGGTGCCAAAAAAACATTCTAACAGACACCAAAATTTTCTATTGGTACAGACGCCCAGTTTCATTTCAATTTTCTCAAGACACGGGAGTATTTTTCTGAGACTGGGGGGACAACTATCAATGTTAAAACAAATTAAAAAATTCACGTTAAAATTGAATTCTATTTTACTTTTGAATTTTGGGGCTTCAATTCTTTCCCATTTTCTGTTTGTCTTCAGAAAAATATTCCCTTCACAGTGAAAAATATTTCTATGATCTGGCAAATGATGGAAATAAATGCCTGCAGTTTCAAAAATACATCATATTTAAATTCAAAAGAAAACACATCAGTATTTCAGTTACTGTTTTTGGTTTGAAGTAATGAGTAAAAAATTGTTTTGTTCTTTGAATATCTCAAAAAATGGAACTGAAAAAAAAAAAATTTTCTTTTAAAGAAACCAGGCAACAAAACAAATTTGAAAAATCAGAAATGACACTTGCAAAAACTTCATTTTTCATGTGGACTGTTGGAATTGGTGCAAAATGTAAGAATCTTTCCAAAGATACAAGTTAAAAAGTTTGAAAAAAATCCTCTTAAAATGTTAAAAATTCCATGGAATTAATGCAATTATGCAATGATGTTACGAGATGACTTTATCTTTGGAAAGATGCTGTACTTTTTTGCCATTATGGAGTCTCTGATATGACAGACAATGGACATTAAGTCATTGCAGTATGAGCGTGCACTCGATGCTTGTTGATGGGTAAGACTAATATGTTTGTGACTTTTGTATGTTTAATATTCTTTTGTTTTCTATTGGGGAGATAGATTAAAGATTCATGGGGCAATGGGGAAATCTGTGTTCAGATAAGAAGGTTGAATGTCGGGAAGATTTGGGATCGTACTGGTTAGCTTTGTTAGCTGGGAAAGTAGTGAAGGCTGCAATTTTCTTTTAATGAATTAATTTTTAACTAATAACTACTAAGTATATTGATGGAGGATGTGTGACCTATTTCTGTATGGTGGATTTATGAGAAATAGTTCGGGATAAAGTATTTTTTAGATGAAGCTTTTATTTTCAATGTTCATGGAAATTTTGAAATGTTTTGGTGTAATGGACAGGGTTTGAAAGTTTGGAGAGAAATATAGGTAGAAACAGAATATATTTGTGATGGAGTGGGTGGGGAAATGCTGGTATTGTATGTTACAATAAAAGTAGGAAGAGGAATTTGTTTGACAGGAGAGAAAAACAACCAAAATTTTGGGATTGTTATTTTTTATTATGTCCAAACCTGGGTGAAAAGAAACAACTACGGGTGTGGGGTTTAATGTGGGACGGTGCATTAAGCATATTGCAGTGTGTGCAGAATGCTTTGAAACAGGTGTGATGTTCATGTGCTTAGTCATTATTGTGACACAATTGATGCATAATCATATTTCATCATTCCAGTACATGGATTCAGGTGGTTTAACAAACCTAAATTAACAATAAACAAACATGCCGTTAATTTAAACAATAATTCAGGAGGAGGAATGCCCCAGAACTTACTCCCATCGTAACCCCAGAATCTAACAGAATAGTCTAGCTGCAATATTTTTCAGATTTGCATGCAGTGATACTGTCGCCAAGCTATAACCATTTTCTCGACACAATATCACCTTCCTGCTCTTTGCTTTCTTCTGCCTTTTCCCTAATCTGTGTAGAAACTAACAATGAATGCAGCCAGCGTGGAATGGCTTTCATTTGGCAGTATGTGGCTTTAGATTTGCTCAACACAGCTTCATTTATCATGGTCAGCTTCAGCACTGAATAGGATGCTTGCCTTGAGTAGAGGGAGATAACTCTGTACAGCATTTGGCAAAGGGAGATAACTCCCTAATGTATCCTAATATGGCTTTTGATTTGACTTTTATACCAGATATGGAACATTTACATATTCTTCTTGCTTTGTTTCATTTTGTCATACCTTCATTCATTTGTGTGAAAGACCCCAAAAATGTTGCACACACATCGGATGAGACAGTCATGATTTTTGTAAATCATCCTAACAAACCATTGACACTTATTTCGATTTTGAAAATATTCTTTGTTGACATGTACCATGTATACCACAACTCTGGTTGCTTCAAGTGAAATTTATTTCAACAAACAATTCATTGTGCTTTGAAAATTGAAGTAGAAGTTTAACTTCAAAAACCTAACAAAAGTGCCTGATTGGATTAACCATACTTTACTGTTTTATCTTTTAGGGGAATTTGATATACCAACGTTGGGGTATTTTAGAAAATACCAAGAGAATAAACATTCAAAAGTATAGAAAAAAAGACAAAAGAGATAAAAACATGCATGGTAGTGATCAGTGCACTCGTGACTTCCCCAGCACTTAACAAAAAATGGTAGATTTAAATTTCTAGACACGCAAATGTACTTAATGTGGTAGAACTAGAGCTTTAATTTCTTGCTTTGTAGAGCATGACATAAGACAAGCCACTCAAACCAAGGAAGATTATCATGGTAGCGGATTCAGTGTGATCCCTTTAAATGAGATTTTACCTGCTTTGAACAGTATTCCAGTTATATCGCAGTGTGTCAGCTTGATGTTGGAGGAAAGCCCGAAGTGTCCAGATAGTAAGTTAAAATGTAACGTCACATCGGCAATATTTCCGCCATATCGTGATGATGTACAGATAGTGCTTTAGTGGATGACCATATATGGAAGAACTTTTAATTCCTTTCAGATCTTGTTCTGCATTCTACAATGGCTTGTTTGTTGTAAATCAGATGAATTTATGTTCCAAACAATATTTATCGAAAATATTTCTGAAAAAGATCGCAAAATTGTCTTCAAATACATGTGTTAACACAAAGAATCACACTTACGATTTAGCTCCTTGGAATATTGTTGACATAAGTGTCAAATTGAAGAACTATATACAGAGAATCTTCTTGTTTTGAGTGCACTTAAACTAAACTTGATTTGGTGTCGTTCTTTTGTTTTGTTGCATTTTTCCTGTGCTGGCTTTTGATTTTAGTACTGTCAGATCCCTACAGTAAGGTGATAGAGAAGTGGTTGGCGTAGTAACCATATCTGTATCAATACCCCTGTGACAGATGAATATAGGAGGATATGGCGCTGTGCTTGACTCGGGGGTTGCATGCAAGGATTAATATTAATAACTGTATGGTCAACAGAATGATCATAGCGGAAAGCATATTTAGGAATATATTTAAAATACTTGGCATCCTGAATTGTTTGAAACAAAATTTCTTTTTGAAGAAATTAATCAGACTAATTTGAATCTAGAAATTTTAAAATAAATAATTTTATGAAATAATAATTTGGAAAAGCAAATACACTATGAAAATAGGAAATGTAAGAACATTTTTGAAAAGTTTTATGTAAAATAATTTACTGGAATATTTTGTTTTACAACTTTAATCATTTTTTTACAACTTTGAGTTTTGTTGTGGACAGATATGGCCTGAGTTTGAAATTCTACATCCAAGGACACTGTACATGTACTTTGATCATATCTGCTGAAGAAACACAAGAAAAATCCATCATCAACGTAAACTCAAAATCAGTAAAGATTTCTTTTTCTTCTTAAGCCCATTTCTGAAGATATAGAATGGGATTCAAACCCATACAATATTGTTGTTTGATTAACCCATGCCTAAATACCCTGAACAACTTAATTTAATTTTGGGGTGCATTTTACCAATTACATGTGTTATAAAAAAAATTAAAATGCATTTTCAAAGTGTCACAGTGTACAAATTTTTCTTCAGCAAACTCATTTTGAAATTCTATTTAAATCTGACAGCAAGTGGATATTATATATGAACAATTGAAACAGCTTCCTTGATCACACATGGCACCAGTACCAAAGTTACTTTTTGGGTCTGAATCAAGTCCTTGGCTGTAGAGTTAAGCACGACAATCCAAGAGAGGAAACCAATTAAGTTGATGAAGAATTAATGCTAGGGAAAAAAGAAAAAAACTATATAGTTCATTTAAACCAAAAAATATGAAAATGGTATCAGGCAAGCACAAAAAAGAGAGATCATTCTTTTATTTTATTATTAATGAAAAGATACCAACATTCACTAAAATAGAGAAAACAACTGAAGGCATTCAAGATGAGAACTAAGTTAAAAATTCAAACAAGCAGCTGAATTCTCACGAATTCTTTAAAAAAAAAAAGAAGTAGCAAAGTATCTTAGAAAGTAGAATTTTCTACTGGCAGTGTTGGTAAGCTGCATTTACGTTAAAATGTTCTCCTCTGTTCTCTCAGCAAGGTCACGGTGGGAGGTCAAGGCCGGGTCAGGGCGCCGGACCGGTCTTCAACAACACGATGCCACCAGTCTGCTAGGTTTTGTTGACACGTTATGAACTAGACAACAGTCTATCTTGTGTTTTCTGTTATCACATTACAGAATACATCAGCTTGTACCAGGGAGGTCTCTTCAAGATTTAAGTAAATGTTGGATTGATTTATTTTGTAGATTCATCATTAAAATTTACAGTAATAGTGTTTGATTCTAAGGTAGAATTTTCGATTATTTTTATAAGATTAATTTTATTACCTTTTAACAACATATACGAAATTATTTTATGTTTATTTTGATGAATGATATTTTTGTAAATATTCTGAATAATTTTTGTTTCATTGTTTCATTAAGAAGATGTTTTTTATCCATACTACATATATTTCCTCATTTGTTTTCAAATTAGATGACGTATGAATTTGCTTGAAGGACAATTAGTTGCATGAGCTTCCCTGGTACATCAAGCCTCATCTCAACTTTGCTTTCAAAACATTTTTGTGTGACTTGTGAAAGTTTTACACCACAAAACACACATCATCTCAACATTCATGAGTAGCCAAGAGGAACAGAACTCAAATGTTTGATATTGGTGCTGTAAATGACACAAATATTGAGTGATAATGTAAACAAATAAATGTTTACATCTGAGGTGAAAAGTGCTTTGGCCTCTTATACTTGATTCCTTGTGCGAGGTTTTCGGAAAGCATCTGATATCCAATGTTTGAGTTCTGTGTTTATGAACAAAAAACAAAACTATTTTATATGTTTATAACACACAAAAAACAAAATACTGTATTAGCAAAATTCCAAAGTTTCAAGTTTCATTTCCTTTTACTCATGTATTAAAGCTAACAAACTATATAGGGAACCCATTGTTTCGGACTACAGGTTTCTCAAAAATATTACTTACTATACAAAAAATTGCCTTTTTCGCACTAATTTTGTTTTCAAAATATGCAAAAATGTATATTGGACTTATGCAGGTTTGCAAAAAAAAAGAAAGCTTTGGAATTCGTGACTAATACATTAAATTTAGGGATCACCCTTCATTGTCTCTTTAGATGACCATAGCATTGTTATATTGTTATTTTATTGGTTGTTATGGAAACACTTTGAACATTTCTTGGTGTTTTGAAAACATAAACGCTCACATTCTCCAAAGGTCACAACTTCAGCATGGCAAGAAAATGGTATCTATTCCGATCAGCACTTCATAAACTCATGCACAATAACCCATTACCATGTAGCATAGACACAAATGATCTTGTTCTGAGCTTTTATATTTGAAAAGGCAAGAAGTGTTCCCATTTTATGCCCTTGTATGTTAGATCTATGTAAATGTTCGTTCAGAATGGTCTGTATCAATGACCATGCAGACCACACTGACGAAGGTTTACAGGTAGATTACTCAAAGCATTTATGTGCTTTAGACCAATAATTGATGTATGATATATAGTTATGTGTTGAGCCACATACTGAGCATGATTCCCCCTTTCCCCCCTTGCTCTGTTGTTCATATATGACTGTATGCCGCCTATGTTGATATGGAGCACCTCTTGAAGTACTTTTTGTTTTCTTTCATTAGTTTGGAATGTTCGAGACAATGTTGAGTGGAGTCATTGATGAGTATCCCAAATACCTGAGGAACAAGAAAGTCCTGGTGACGGCGGCTTGTTGCGTCTTCGAGTTCATTATTGGACTACCCTTGATAACACAGGTGACTGCTCTCCGGGCTTTATTCTCTTGCAATAGTGTTGGTTGTTTTTTTTGGGGGGGGGTTCAAATCATTTTTATTCCAGTTTCAGTGGTTACATACACAGTAATATATACATATATAGCAATTAACATTTTGACACCGCGGAGGATAGGCCTTGATCATGAAGGATCGAGCAAGATGTTCTGGCATGAATGTAGTTAAAACCATATTTATGAGCAATCGTAGAAAGATGAGCTAATAATAAAGGAATAAACAGTACTGAATTATAGTATTGTTATCCTTATCTTGGAAAAACATTACAGTCTTTCTTTGGCAATAGAGTCAAAGTGATTGCAAACAATCAATAATAACACACAGTCAGCAATCTATGTAAGATTCAAGGCATCATGTAAACCACAATACAATATCCACTTTTTGTTATAAGTGCTAAGCTTATTATTAGTTTTTGCTGACAGATATTCCAAATAAATAGCATCTTTTAATACTTGTTTAAAAACATCCAATGAGGGTTTCCTTTTCTTTAAACTAGAAATAAAAATGTGTCTCTTAGCTAACATAATAATATGATTATTTGCAGGTTTTGCACTTATTTCATCAAAACATACATTAAATCTTGTAAAAAGTATATGATTATTTCCCACAGAATTCAGGAAAGCCTCCAAGTTTTGCCAGAATTCGAACACATATTCACAGTCATAAAATACATGCATCAAGTTTTCTTTCTCTATCTTGCAAAATTCACATAAATCATCATCGACAAGTTTCATTTAATAAAGTTCTTTTTTTGTATATATCATTCTATGCAGAAATCTAAATTGAAAATCTATTGATTTTACATCTCTAATGTCTTTTCTAAAAGAGACAAAAAAATTAGCCCAATCTAAGCATTCACCAAATTCAATTTCCCATTTCTTACATATTTTAGGTCGTGAGTCAGAAAAAATAAGTTTATCATAAAAGATTCTTGAACCTTTTTTACAAATCAATAAGTCCTGATAACAAGGAAGAATATACATGTCAAAGTATAAATCTACATCAAAATGTTTTTTAATTGCTGTTTTCCATGCTTGGGGAATAATTGAAATAAGCTGAACATAATGCAAAAAGGTCCCTTTAATATTGTATCTTTCTTTTAGAATTTCAAATGGAATAAATCTATTTCCCTGACAAATATGTTTTAGGGACCAAATAACCTTAATATACCAATCTTTTATGAAAAACTTTGGGGAATTTAAGTAGTGGTTTAACCATAATGGTTGATTCATAATGTCTTCAATAAGAGAAAGGTCCAATTCATATTTTCCAAAATATTCACACAAAGCTTAAATAACATCATTCCTATAAGGGTTAGAAGCTTTTGTGTAGATAAAAGCATTGGAACCTAATCTTGGTAAATCTTTTACTGGAATGTCATATTGCTGACATTTCTGATGTTTAATACATTTACTTAAAAAGGAGATTTTAAGAGATTTCACAAAAGTTTTAATATCGGGCATTCTTAGTCCCCCATTTTTATATTCTCTCTTAATATTTTCTCTTTTTATTTTATCTGTTTTTCCGTTCCAAAGAAAATATAAAAATATTTTTTCTAGTTTCTTAATAAAAGCGTCGGGCGGATTTGGGAATGCTGTGAATATGTGAACTAGCTGTGGTAAAGCAAGTGTTTTGATAACTGTAATTTTCCCAATTAATGTTAAATGCCTTTTTCTCCAGTTTGCTTAAAGTTTATAATCTTTTTCGAGTATTGATTACCCATAAATCCTTTAATTCCGGGTTAAGAATAATACCTAGAACTTCAAAGTCTCCAGTGTGCCACTCCAAGTTGAGCTGATCACATATTTTTAATCTACTCCCAGCGAGGGCGCCTATCCTTAAAGCCTTTGTTTTATCCATATTAATTTTCAACCCTGACAAGACGTTAAACCTGATTTCACCTCGCGTCACCACAAAGTAGATCAATTCTGGTAACACAGATGTCGGCTTGTGTGTAGACTTTTGTAGCATAAACAAAAAAACAACACATAAATATAACATATCCGTCTTTTCTCAACTTTTATTGACTCAGTTCTTGTCAATTTTGAATGGTTTAGATAATATTACACTTATCATATTATACATGGAGGGTTTTTTTTAATTATAATGGTTAGACCAGTTCAATCTCTATGTACCTTTCAATATACTACTTAAAAGAAGTTAAAGGCCACCCGCTTCTTTCATATTACTACAGGTAATTTTTTATGTAGAGTTAAGGACCTGTAGAATCTTTCATATTACTATTGTTAGTCTGTCATTTCATGACTCATAAACTATAGAAATATAAAAGAGAAAATAAACAGGTACCCAGGTACCCGCTATAGGTCTCAAGAGATATACATACAAAATGTCCGAATGGGGAACGTTTGACCGTACTCCTGTCAAAAGAAATTTAGATACACATATAAACCGATCTGGTCATGCGTACACTGAAGTTGTCTGTAGTTTTATCTTTATGCAAACATATAAAGTCAGAAGGAATGTGTGCATAGTCAGAAAGAAATGTGAACATTTGTCACTTGTAGTGTAACCATAGAGTTCTAGATAATTTTTGCCCTTAAACAGTAGATCATGTGACTAACCACAGGTCCAGGTAATCCTGTGGGTACCTAATACCTACTCAGTACCCACCCGCCCCGCGTACACGAGTACCCAAGTTACCCCTCCCAGCCCTAAAGTTGCGTATATTTTGTTGGGGTAATTTAGCGTAGCCTCTTGTTATGCTGAAGCATATGTTCCCAATATGACCAAGTAGATGGAGATTGACCATGTGATGTGTGTGTTCCAGGGAGGTATCTACATCCTGCAGATCATGGACTGGTACTGTGCCAGCTTCTCCCTTATGCTGATCTCCCTCACCGAGTGTCTGGCTATCTCCTGGTGTTACGGTGAGTCGGGGTGTTCATCAAGTTGTAGCAGGGCGTGGAGTCATCCTACAGATGACATCCTTACCTTGTCAGCTTGCTGACGGGGTTAACCTCTTTGGTCATGTGGACAAGGCGTCTGTGGTTCAAATCCCATCACGGGACTCGGTAATTTTATGGACGCTACATTGGCGCCCAACGTGGGGCTGAGCACGTTCATATTAAATTTGAGCAAAATAAGCCTCAGTACCCTATGCGGCCCAGGACGTGCCTTCTGTTGACGGGGGAGTATGTAGCAGGGCATGGAGTCATCCTACAGATTACATCCTTACCTTGTCAGCTTGCTGACGGGGTTAACCTCTTTGGTTATTTGGACAAGGTCATGTGGACAAGGCGTCTGACCTCAGATCAGAAGGTCCGTGGTTCGAATCCCATCACAGGACTTGGAAATTTTATGGCCGCTTCAAGGTGATTGGGTCCATCTAAGAGATGTCACTGACACCATTCCACAAACAGATCTTAGCACTTAGACGAACGTGACACCCATGCTAAGCCCAGTTACTAAGTGAAATGACGGCTATTTTAGGCTTGAAAAGGTGGAGTTGTATTTCTATGATCTACAGTTGATAGTTAATTGTTTCAGGTACTGATCGGTTCTGCAAGGACATTGAGCTGATGATTGGCTACCAGCCCCATCGGTGGTGGAAGTACATGTGGAAGTATGTCACTCCCTCCGTTATTTTGGTGAGTATGGTGCTGCATTCTATCTAACCTCATCGTTAGTGGCTTTGGAGTGTTTTTTTCAGAAGTGCTGTGTTTTTACATGAAGCAGATTTTGATATTAAATTATTCATGTGTAGCAGGGGGTGGAGTCATCCCACAGATGACATCCTTACCTTGTCAGCTTGCAGACAGGGTTAACCTCTTCTGTCATGTGGACAATGTGTCCGCCCTTAGATCAGAAGGTTCATGGCTTGAATCCCATTGCTGGACTTGGAAATTTTTTGGCCGCTACACATGGTACATATATCTAAGACTCAATCCATTCCTGGTAAATTCTCAGATCTGTTACACACTTCCAATTTATGTCCGATCTTCTTGTATATCCTTTCCATGACCCAAACATATTGAAATATTATGACTTTTCGTTTCAAAATGCCTGGGTTTTTTTCCGGAAGAACAACTAAACCATGATTTAACATAATGAAATATGAGCTCTAAAAACATTTTTTAACATCCAGTCATTTAGTGATATTTGTAGATAAATATCTTCAAAAGTTCCATAAGTAAATGGGGAAGAACTGTCATTAGACCAGGAAAGATGTATCTCATAAACTGCAGGCTTCAAGTCTGTTGGCTGAAACGTATGGTGCAGATAATGGCATGATACAGAAATTATTACCAAAAATATTGAACGAAAAACATAGTGAAAATTCTTTATTTTAAATCCCTGCTTGTTGCTCTCTTGAAAAAACAGGTGAAGATGGTAAAGGGACAAACACAGAACCCAACAATATGATGGGTGTATCACAAGTATTTGCATTACCAATATTCTTCTTGCAGTTCATCTGGTTGTTCAGCGTGATTACTCTCGGCCCCGTGACGTACGGAGACAAGGAGTATCCCCAGTGGGCTATCGTTGTTGGCTGGTCGTTAGGGATTATCTCCGTCCTGCCAATTCCTATCATGATTGTGGTTCAGATGTACTTGGCAGAAGGAACGCTAATGGAAGTAAGTGCTCATATCGCTAGAAACTTTACTCTTTATCTTATCAGCAGCAACTTCATATTACAACTTGCCATTTAAGTCTAGAGACCAGAGCAGGCAGGGGTTGTGAGAGGGTCATCATCTGACGTAGACAAGAGTCACTTGCATGGGGTACTGTGGATCTGTGAGTGGTTTGGGTGGGAGGGGTGTTCCTCTGATGCAGATGGTGGCCACTTCCATCTTGAACTAGCGGAGGGGTGTTCCTCTGATGTAGACGGTGGCAGTTTACATTATGAATGTAAAATAAAAAAGCTTCTGAAAGGTTTGCTGTCATTGTTATTGATAAGAGACAATATGCATATAAAGTTATAACTTAAAACTGTAAGCAAAACACTTCCAATTGCAGAGATTCCGGAAACTCACCAAGCCATCTCCAGAATGGGGTCCAGCATTGACAGAAAATCGGCTGCGATACTACGAGTCGTTGGGTCTTGATGACCCGTCATCTGTTCAATCTGTACTCCCGTCTAACGAAACCAGTCACGAATCCAAATCACCAGAACACTTGCCAGAACAGTTTGCATTATTGCCGCAAAGTGAAAAGGCATAGTCACTAGTCTCTAACGCTTAGGTACAGATGGGCACAAGTGTTGTCATGGCAATGAGAAATGTTACCATGGCAACCTGTTGTATTTTGTCAGTAAATCAGTATGAAGAGAAAAAGCTAAGATTCTGGCAAAATTGACTATGACGTGGCGCCAAACCAAATTTGTGAAGAATTCCCCCACTTGCATCGACAATAGTTGTACATAGAGGCTGGGTATATATTGTTATGCACATCCCAAAACGGAGTGGGCATCCTGTTGCAGTTCCGATGTTGAGGGTGTGAACTGTGACTTGCATCTCTCTTCCCCCTCCTCCAGGAGCGGGTTTCGTGTTGTGTGGACATGTGTGTTCTCGGCAGTGTGAGAGTTGTAGTATTTGGCCTAATTAAGTTCGGAGTCTTAAAGACAGTATATTACTTCATAATTATTTACTAGAAGAATTTACAAGAATGTTATTAGAAAGGACTTCAAGTATAATTCCTAGTACCGTTACATAATATGTACATGAAAAGAACTCACCTTGCTATGTAACTTCATATTAGTGCTTTTGAACTTGTTAACAATTTAACATATAATATTAAATAAAATATCCTTCTTATTTCACTAATAACTTTATGTAAAATTTATGCAAATTTGTAAGTGGTCGTAACTATTACTAATTAATAACATAATCAGGAACTAAGAAAAAGATTGACAGAATAATATTAAATGTTTTTCGGCTTTTAGAATTTTGTGTCCACTTTTATGACCTTGTGTTTTCACTTAATATCGTTTTTGGAACAGAATTTACAAGCTAAATGTTTAGTGACAGCTGCAAATTTAAGGTATTTGTATCATGGCAATTCTTAAGTTCTTCATCATTGTAGGAACAATTATTTTCATCACATGTTTGTATGAAACACGCTTTGTGCACATCTATGTAGGTAAGTGCAGCAATGACTGAAGTGACTAGTATTATTGAACAAAATCAAATGACCCATAAATCTGACTCTGTTTTGAGTAGAAGTATTTATGATCATGGAGATGTTTTCTATAACTGTGTTTGGAGCCATCTCTCTATCTCGCTGTGCCCACGAGTGTATGTTGTGCTTTTGGGTTATGGTCAGTTTTGATATTTATTCATTGAATATTATCCAAAGATCTGGGAAATTTGTATTTCTGGAATAATAATCAAACATACCTCCATAGCTTAACACAGCTTATGTATGTTAAATGAAATTTGATAGTCAAATTTTGATGTGCCAAATTGTTTTACTTAGCATCCAGCATTTCCTTCATGTAAATACCTTTTTTACATAAAGGTTAGGTTGATGAACCTTCTCTGGAACTAACTGTACTCTGTTAGATAAGAGCTAGTTCTATTTTATGGGTTTAAGTTCCAAGTAATAATCCGTCTTTTTAAAGAAATTATGAAACGGTATTGCCAATTATTGCATTATCTCACCATTTCTTTGTCTCATTTACATACTATATTACAATTTATATTATCAATTC
The DNA here is from genome assembly GCF_022045235.1 of Haliotis cracherodii. Classification (NCBI taxonomy): domain Eukaryota; kingdom Metazoa; phylum Mollusca; class Gastropoda; order Lepetellida; family Haliotidae; genus Haliotis; species Haliotis cracherodii. The sequence continues at coordinate 24,861,532 of NW_027266341.1, read as the reverse complement.
TTTTCAAGATCATTCAAGTTTTCTGAAATATCTTTATTAGAATATGACATCTAGTAATATTGGTCTGATATATCTGGCACACCCAACTTGTTAACCGTAATGTTATACAAAGGTTGTCATTGCGTATACATTGAGTACGGTGCTAAACAATAAAAGGTGTTGTGTATATGCTGCTGCTGCTGCCTCAGAAAGATCCTAATGTCTTGATGGAGGTTAGCTGATGCCTTGATGCAGATATATGTTCACAAAGTCCAGTTGCATCTTTACTGTATCCTGTATTGTGTGTATGTATGTGTGTGAATGTATGAATGTAGGTTATTTAGATGTGTTGCTTGTTAAATTGCCTACGTAAAACAAGCCTGTCATTGTTTGAGAGCAGTTTTCTTTGAAAATTTGTTGATTTTAGTTGAAAGTATGTTAATTTAGCGTTACAGTAACAAAGTGATTTTTCAAAAGCTCAATCTCCTTGCTAGCAGATTATTGATGATGTGATGAGTACATGTCCGCTGTATATAATAAGGAATCAATGCAATAACAAGTACCGTCGTCCAACAAGCATGTCTACATGTAACAACTATCACTCTACAGTTGTTGCTACCAAAACAATATAATTTTGTCAGATTTAAATTGAGTGTCAACATTTGTCAAATATGAAAAAAATATATTAAGATGTGTATATTTTAATATTTATGGTTGATTTAAAGAAATTGATAGGTTAACACAATTAATGAATTCTTAATCAGTTCTAAGGATTTTTTCTTCCACATGCAATTGAGGAATTTTATAGATCTCAGAAATCTTTATTTAGCATTTTGTGTTTTATTTTGCTAATAAACCATTTTCATCATGACATGGTCATATCTTATCATCCTTCACACTCGTGTTATATATATATCTCATGTCATTTGTATATTTTACTGCATACTTGCTAGAATTACTTGACTTCATTGTGTATGTAGCCAGACGTATGGAGAAATGATTTTTAATGACTTTAATGATGCTGATATAAGATTTGTATTGATAAGATGTACTTTTAAAAGATGATCCTCGTACACAGTCCAAAAATTGCTTGGTAAAAATTTGTAATGTGATTTTTAAAATGATTTATAGCTTTTTACTCATGAAGTGATCCTCAAATCAGGGGGTATTATTGATGTGAATCATAAATAGTTGTCTGAAGCATTTGAATACTCGTTCATTTCATGATCGAAAACTTATTTTACCAGTAAAATACCTTTATATTTCTACTATGGCCTGAAAGTCCTTTTGCACCCTTATTAGTATATTTATTTTTCTGGATATTTTATGCCGGATAATAATACAGTTGATATTCTAAGATATAGTACACTACATTTATAGTGTCATATTCGTTGATAGGGTTCTTAAAATTTCAAAACCGATTACACTTACCAGTTAGGACGGATCACTGACTAAAGGTTGGTGCACATATTTAATGCCTTAATAGGTTCTCTTGTCATAAAATCTTGTATCCATACAAAATGGGTCAATGAATATGAAAAGGATATTTTTAACAGGCATTACAGTTTAATGACGGTTGTGAAGCCATTCCTATTTTATTGGACTCGGGTTTACTAAATGTCATCATTTGGTCTTTTTTAACGGAATTCTGTTACGGCCTTATCGTCCAAAAAGATTTTTGTCCGCCTATTCAGAATACTGTAAATCTTGAAATTAACGCGAGCGTGAATTAAATGCAAGTGGTCTTTGCTCGCATTTGTAAACATCGTATTTAATTAAGGTGAGGATTCAAAACCTGACTGACATCTTTAGATAGAAACACTGGTGCTTGAGAGGAGGGGGTGTTGCATTCATATTGAGTCGCAATTTTGGCTAGGGTCCAGTGGTCGCATTCTTTCGGAGACGCATTAATTTCACGATTTACAGTATTGTCTACATTGCAACAGTGGCATGGCTAAGTGGAAACCATTTCAGGCCCTTGTGGCTGTTGTATCTAACATTCTGCAGCTTATTTGGAGCGGAATGGTAATTGGATCATTTCAGCTTTTTAATATTTAAAATATTTCCGACACAGGTGAATAGTTCTCTGTGGCTACATTGTCATTAAGAGATTAAATGTCAAATCTTGACATTACACAAAATGTCGTAGTCATCTGGACATAACTTGTGTGCCTTTGCTTTTCATCCTCTTCAGTACAAATATTTTAAACTTGTACATTTATTTGATTTTTTTTTAAATGCTTTGAATAAATAGCATTGGAACATGATCATGATTTTCTGTCCTTTTGTTTTCTGAATCAAGCCACCAGCAAAATGGGGGTTGGTTGGTTGTTTTACGTCGTACTCAGCAATATTCCAGCTATATGACGGCGGTCTGAAAATAGTCTGGACCAAACAATCTTGTGATTGACATCATGAGCATCGATCCACGCAATTGGAATTGATGACATCCATCAATCAAGTCAGCGAGTCTGACCACCCGATCCCATTAGTCGCCTCCTTCGATAAGCATAGTCGCCTTTTACAGCAAGCATGGGTTGCAGAAGACGTATTCTACCCCGGATCTTCGGAGGAAAGAAAATGAGGGGGTCTGGTTCAGCAGCACTTTGAAAAGTATTTTGTTAATGTCACAGTACATTGCAATGCCCAAGTGATGGAGGGGACACTGAGGTGTAATTTGGTATCTAGTGTATTCCAGATTGCTTGTACTAGTCCGGACTAATGCTGCTTTTATAGTGCTAGCCCACAGAGTTACCACGCTGCAGTTTAACATGAATACCCGGCTCAGACACAGTTTACAAGCCAACCAGTCCTGTTAGCCCCTTAATGTGACTCCAAGCCAACCAGTCCTGTTAGCCCCTGAATGTGACTCCAAGCCAACCAGTCCTGTTAGCCCCTTTATGCGACTCCAAGCCAACCAGTCCTGTTAGTCCCTTAATGCGACTCCAAGCCAACCAGTCCTTCTGTTAGCCCCTTTATGCGACTCCAAGCCAACCAGTCCTGTTAGTCCCTTAATGCAACTCCAAGCCAACCAGTCCTGTTAGCCCCTTTATGCGACTCCAAGCCAACCAGTCCTGTTAGCCCCTTTATGCGACTCCAAGCCGACCAGTCCTGTTAGCCCCTTTATGCGACTCCAAGCCAACCAGTCCTGTTAGTCCCTTAATGCAACTCCAAGCCAACCAGTCCTTCTGTTAGCCCCTTTATGCGATTCCAAGCCGACTAGTCCTTCTGATAGCCCCTTTATGCGATTCCAAGCCGACCAGTCCTTCTGTTAGCCCCTTAATGCAGAGTGCAAGGCAGGGTAACAACAAGTACCATATTTTAATGTCTTTGGTATGACGTCAGGGATCAAACCACCAACCTTCCACTCTCTGAGCAGAGGCTCTGTCTGCTAACAATGTAGGTGTCGACACTTAACTGAAACCAATGAGCAAGGATTATGACCGATCAGTGATCACAATCGGGATGCATCTGGGATTTGATTTTGTTTGTTGTTTAATGCCGCATTCAGCAATATTCCAGCTATATGACGGCAGTTTGTAAATAACTGAATCTGGACCAGACAATCCAGTGATTGACATCATGAGCATCAATCTACGAAATTGGGATACGATGACATGCAACAACCAAGTCAGTGAGCCTAACCACTCGTTAGTCGCCTCTTACGACAAGCGTAGTCGTCTTTTACAGCAAGCATTGGTTGCTGAAGACTTATTAATTAAACTGACATTTCAGTATAGATTGTGTCTATTTTGTCATCCCTCAACTTGTAGGACCTCCTTTTAAAGAAAAATTATATGTTGTAAAGCACTGACTGAAAAAAATTCGGTCTCTAACAAAAATCCCAACTCCTTCACCAAACTATCAGATGCTTATTTCCAAATTCAAACACACAAGACGATGAAGAAAGAGGAACTGATTTTAATCCCCTTAATAAGAAACTGTACATAAATGTCATGTTCAGAATATTTTTATATCCAACCAACAATACATATGAGAAACAGGTAGAAATAAGCCATGTAGCTTTCCTGTCTGTATAATCACCACGGCTTGTGTTCTATACAACACTGACCACTTGCACAGCTAGGTCTACCAACACAGAGATATATGTCTTATTCACAACATTGCATTCACTTCAATCATCTGAAACAATCTCTGGCTAGAAAACATACAAATTATGATAAATACTCATTTGCAGGTGCAAACTATATACATGTGTTTATGCATATGTAAAATATTGCATACAATGACCAGTAGAATAAATACATGTTTCTCTTAATATCTATGTATACTTATATAGTACATGCTTGTCTTATCAACAATAGCTATTGCACAAACATGACACAGTATCACAGAGTAAATTAAACGTGTTCAACAAATTGCTTGGCACAGAAAATATATACCGATTATTCTACATTTGTTTTTACTCTATTAACAAGAATGACAACAGAGGTATAACAGAATTAGAAGTAAATTCTATCTGAATCAGAGTATAATGTGACCCAAATACAATCATACAGTAGCATATTTTTCTAAAAAATAAAGACTTTGTAAAACACAACCAGCTGATGAAGCATAAAACTGGGGAATGGTATGTATATCTGTAGGCCATAATATATTCATAGATTTTCATCCCAAATTTTCAAATATTTGTGACGGTTTGCATTGTTTTATAAATTGTGAGAAAGTGTTTGAAGTGTGATTCCGATTCCATTTTTGACAACTTGATTCCTAGTTTTTGTAAATCCTATATTTACATGTATATGACTAAATGGCAATTTCCATGAAGCATGCAATTCCGTTTGACGCCTATTTGTCACTACTTTACATAAATGCATATTAATATATACAAGCAGCCTGTTCAAGCCATCTGTGGACATTCACGGTCCATGAATGTGATCTACATGATGATCGGGGGCGGTCGGGTAGCCTAGTGGTTAAAGCGTTCGCTTGTCACGCCAAAGACCCGGGTTCGATTCCCGACATGGGTACAATGTGTGAAGCCCATTTCTGGTGTCCCCGCCGTGATATTGCTGGAATATTGCTAAAAGCGGCGTAAAACCATACTCACTCACTCACTCACTACATGATGATCAATGTTTGATGGGATGATGTATATGTATGGTATATTTCAACACGGCAACACACATAGCATATGTCTGTCTATTAGAGACAGGAATATTTGAGGCAGGGTGGTTGGAAATCTAATAATTCATTATGGCCTCATCCCAGCAGGTTAATTAGTGAGTAGGGTTGCTGACACTTTGGAGTGTATTCCTGTTATATCACGGCATGTCAGATTCATGTGGGTGGACCAATGCCCGAAGTGATGCAGGTCTGAGATGTCTACCATTTGGTGAAATCCACAAACACGGGTATGGTGCTGACAAACCTAGAAACATAATCGGCTGATTCGAACCCACAATCACAGGTTTCTGGGGTGCCCAAGGGATGAAACTGTACAAAGAGAATTGGGGCACCTAAGATGCCTGGGGCACCCCATCTACACGAGGGAAGAGTATCCACTATCAACTATCAAAGTCTTGTTTCTACCCTTTCCACATCAAGCCCACTTTCCTGTGCTAAATATGATCAGATTATCGCACATATCGATAGTCCAATCAGAGAACGTTTCACAAAATCAACATCCACGACTAGTACACCTTCCTATAACTTTAAGTGATTTAACGCTGCCTGTCTATGTTGACATGAATACGGTTTTTCATCTTTAAACCCCCTAGTGATTGCCTACGTTTTTGTGTCAGTGATGAAATCGCGAATGTTTTCGTTATCTGATCGACTAGGTCGTGGCCTATGGTAGTCGCCATCTTTGTGAAGCTATATGAGATAAGAACAGCGATCTGATTGGATATCGCATGAACATTACAAGGGGTGCAACTCCGGATCTACACAAGAGTGCCAGGGTCGAGCCAGGAAAAGTGGCCTTGATGTGGCAAGGGTAGAAAGTAGGCTTTGATATAGACTAGTGTACACGCTTGCCTCGGGAAGATGGGGCCACCCAGGCCCTTAGTAGGATAATGTAAGTGTAGTGATGTAATGAAACAAGTTCAGGTGCTCCTATTTTCATTATCACACGTGGTGAAACTTGACATAAATGAAGAATCACCTGAAATATATCATAAACATTCGTCTCAATTATTTATAACATTGCCTGTGTTTGCATACTTGTGAACTATTTTAGATTGTCTGTGTTGTTGAAAACACATTTCCTGATTTACTGCAATCAATATTTATTCTCCAAATCAAAGGTTATTTATTTCCATATATCACACTTTACCCCATACATACATTGAGTCTGTCACTGACACTATGGTTTTCGGAGAAAGATCAGTAAGAAAATTCTTAATATATAATAACTTATTAAAGTGCTGTTTACATGATATATGTTTTTATCATTGGACAAGAGGCAGGTCACATGACAGTGAAACTGATGTTATAGGTGTATGAACGACACATTCTGACATTCTAACGTTTTTCAGGAGACTGTATTCTTGAAATGACATAAACACTAATGGACTACTTCCACATTCCTGGGGGACCCCTGAGAATTATTCATGACAAATACATACAGAAGCATCATTTGTGCTAATTGAGACACTTTAATCTTCAACGTCTTTTCGCATGCACTTGACACAAATAAGTTTTAACAGCATGCCTGTGATCATAACAGCAACAAAACCAAGCTCCGATGTTCCGACCGTTTTAGTCTCACTCTATGAAGGTCCCTACTCCAGTGAACACAAAGGGAAAGTGACATCTTAATACGTTTGTCTTTTCTGGTCCAATAACATGTTTATCTCATCTAATGACCGACAAAACTGACATTTTCACTCTTTGCTGCGCCAGATATTTGTGTTCAACTCGGAAGGAAGAAAACGTTTTGGTTAGTGGGATCCATAAACAAACCCAAACCAAACACAATGTGATTCTCCTGCGTTTGTTTGTTTGTTTGTTTGTTTGTTTGTTGATTAACAATATTCAGCAATATTCCAGCTGTCTGTAAATAATCAAGTCTGGACCAGACAACCCAGTGATTGACATCATGAACATCGATCCACGCAATTGGGATACGATGACATGCATCAACCAAGTCAGCGAGCCTGACGACTCGATCCCGTTAGTCACCTCTTATGACAAGCATAGTCGCATTTTACAGCGAGCATGGGCGTCTGAAGACCTATTCTACCCCAGATCTTCATGGGGTTTAGGATACAGAGGCTGATACAGAGGTATTGGGTACTTTAAGTTTGGTACTCAATCCCGACTTTTACGACAACCAAAGTCGCCTTTTACGACAAGCATAGTTGTATTTTCAGCAAGCATGGGTTGCTGAAGACCTATTTTACCCCAGATCTTCCCAGGGTTTAGAGGCTGATACAGAGGTATAGGGTACTTAACGTTTGGTACTCGATCCCGACTTTTACGACAACCAAAGTCGCCTTTTACGACAAGCATAGTTGTATTTTCGGCGAGCATGGGTTGCTGAAGACCTATTCTACCCCGGATCTTCCAAGGGTTTAGAGGCTGATACAGAGGCATAGGGTACTTTATGTTTGGTACTCTATGTAAGAAAAGGATGATAGCCTTAATTATAGCATAGCCGCCTTCTCCTGCAGGTATAGCACTGCTAACAATCAACTGAGCCCACATTACTCCACGTATATACATATAAATGAAACACCCAATGGATCAGTATGTTTACATAAGTACCTTGTACATGTTGTGTGTATATGTATCACAGCCGAAGCATGAGAAGAGATTGTACCGTATGAAATACCTATGTACATCATTGACATCAACTTGTTCCTCAACACATGATTGTACACGACATGACTAGGTTGGTTTTATAATACATGGTTATGAATTCAACATGAAAACAACATTGTGTTGTCCTTTCATTTTCGGTATAAATCCAGCCAAATACATTACATATTTGTAGCACAATTCCGTTCTATATACACATTTTAGCAGACCTCATAGCATGTTATTGTATATACTAAAAAAAGAAGTTAAAGAGCACCCCATTTTTCCATGTGACTATATACTAATCCACAGGTGTTCTTTAACTTCTTTTGAGTAGTATATAATATGTAGGGCTTTAGACCTCATGATCTAACAATTACAATCTATTAAATATGTACTACAGATGATGTCTACATGTTTTATTTCTTTGAATTAAAAAATATAAACAATGTCAGCATGAAATAGTTTAAAGAAAACAAAATGAAAATCAAAGAAATTTCATATTAAAAAATAACAACAATACATCAGAACCAACAGTTGTTTAAAATGATTGGTACATTTACATTCAGAAAATAAGTTTTTAAACTTAATACATTTCTAAAAATATTAAAAACTTGTAACTTTGTTTAATTGAAGCTTCCGGAACAAATACTCTTAATTGTTTAACAAGAAATAAGTCCACATTCTCACATTAACAGGATGGCTGGGTAGCCTGGCCGTTAAAACATGCCCTCATTACGCCAGAGTCCTAGGTTCGAATCCCCACATGGGTACAATTTGTGAAGCTTATTTCTGGTGTCCACTGCCGTGATATTGCTGGAATACTGCTAAAATCAGCGTAAAACCATACTCACTCATTCACTCACTATCGGTTGGCGAGTGTAATGTGTGAAATGTTTATCTGATTAAGGGAGAAGCATCAATTACAAGAAATTACATGAAATCAAGCAAGTTTCTTTAAACCTGCGGAAACATTATTTCCTTACTGTGTACACGTCTGGACCACGTTTAAAAAATATACCAGGTCCCCTCCAGAATATCAAATGATTATTCCCCAAAAGGACATCATGTAATTTCTGTGACCCATCTTCACTGGAGATGTGAACAGACTTGAGCAGCCAGGGGATGTAGCTGTAAGCTAAGATTATATCCTACCTAAACATTATCCCAGGGAAGTTTTACTCTACAGTATAGTATAAGATAGGATTAGACACACTGGTATGGGTTCAAATTCAAAAGGGAGAATCATCCTGACACTAGAGGATTTCATCCCTGGGATAAAAAATTGGGTAGGATAATATTCACTCTCACATAGCCACCATGATGCTGAACCACATTTCACCTCACCTCACCTCACCTTCAACAATATTTCCTATACATGCCCCTGTGTCGGCTAATCAATGTGGGAGGCCAGGCACAGTGATCCAGGTCCTATTCCGTCACCACCTCGGAGAAGCACAGGTGAGGTGGTGAGACCCCAGATCATTATAGTCAGCTTCTTGGACTTAACTGCACCAGGAGACTGAACGTCTAGACAACTAAGGGAGACAACTCTGCAAATCATGTAACATCACCCCAGTCAATGAACCAACCATTCAATAAAATAGAAAGGATAAGTTAAGAGTCAAATTTGAGTATTTATGAAATCATCAGAATAATGCCTTCTGTACCGAGAAGCAACTAATTATTTGTGATCGGTAAGATATTGAAGAATATCGGCAGATTTGTATTTTATGTTACCGTATATTGCGCCCCCACCGATAACGCGAACGTTAGATCAATGTGCGCACACTGAGAGGCCGATGTATTTGGTATCCACGACTGTTTGAGTTGTCATGGGTCACACCATAGCCCCGATCATCGGCCCCATCACTGTAGATGCTGTGCAAAAACTGCTTTAAAAATATGTGAAGCAATTTCATGTTGCAATTGTAGCGGCCATAAAATTTCTGAGTCCCGTGATGGGATTCGAACCACGGACCTTCTGATCAGAGGTCGGACGCCTTGTCCTCATGACCAAGGACGTCAACCCTGTCAGCAAGCTGACAAGGTAAGGATGTCATCTGTGGGATGACTCCACGCCCTGCTAACAATTAACAAATATCCACATAACATAGAGGCCTATAGACAATACATGTTCATTGAAAGTGTTTATCAAATACTAACAATAAATAAAATAATTTACTTGTAGATGAACCAACAACAAAATTTGGTTCCACTGCTTGACTCATGCTCCCATACACACACCGAATACATAATTCAGATCATCAAATGCATCTTTTTAAAATACTACAGGAGATACAAAGGGAGACAACTTGTACCAAACGAAGCTTGATCACCACTCATTAATCCATTTCATTCATGTATCAAAACTTTGTACAGCAAAAATATCCATTTTATGGCATTTTCCATTCATCCACATTGATATGCATATTTCTTCAGTTTCTCAGAATCGCGTCACCTCCACTTCTATAACAGCTGGTTCCCCATCCTCCTCCTGCCAAGATCGTTTCGGAGATTCTTCTGGAAATGTTGGGTTTTCATCGTCATCTACAGATGGCTGAGGTGAGGGAGATGTCACCAAGTCCATGTTCTCCTGTAGTGACACTGATCGTAACGTCGGGATTGTAACTTCCACATTCTCGGGCCAAGACAAATGCTGTCGCCGGAACGCTGAACGTTTGGCTCCAAACTGCCATGCCTTTCGCTTGGGTGAGATACAGTTAATATTTTCTTCACTTGGGCACTGAAAATAAGGCAAAGATTTTGAAAAATGCATGTCAACATTTGTTTAGAAAACTGAAACTTTATTAAACCCCAAATATAATCGTTAAACTTCACATCAAAGAGCCAATAGTAAGGCTGAAAAATAAAAAATAGTCTTGGTTCTCAGGCACTGCCCACATCATCATACAGTCCTCCGCATGTTTTTTTTTTTTTACTTCCATCTTAATTTTTTCTTAAAAATCCAAATACTTTAAAACAATGCAATCCAATATAGCACACAGTTACTTCCCTTTACATGTGCACTGCTTTACTGCGCATCTCGTGTTATGGTCATGGCGGCAATGGGAGTTTATATGCTTGTTTATGTAGGGAGGCCGTTTCCCAGGTTGATGGTACACAAATGTTTATTTAGTTACATACTAGTTTGAACAAGCCTCCCACCCCCAAAAAAACCCCATCGCCCGCCCGCCCCTACTATATTTTCAAAAGTCATTGCCTGAGAACCAATTCTTGTATTTTTTTAAGCCTAAACTCAGGGCAGATATTTCATGTTCATCGGTTTACAGACTTTTATGTGAAAAATCCTGGGTCTCGTTCCAAAAAGCGATCTTAGCGCTACAACTATTGTAAGCCTATGTGAAAATATGGGAGTTATGATCATCTTAGCGCTAAGATCCCTTCATTCGCCTCTCCTTATTCATAAAACATAAACAAGAGAAGTTCATATACAAAACCAAGACAACAAACCAAAGTCCTGTCAACCAGTATTTTAGTAAAAAAGTAATCATGATAATTCCCCCTACTTCCACTAATAACTGATCCGTCCCTAAATATGTTCAAATGTATTACTTTTCTATTTGAAAAATCACAACTGTGTCATTTTTTTCATGCCTCTCCCTTCAAATGGCTGTGACAAATTTGGGCGAGTCCCCCTCTTTCCCTGTGTCATTTTTGACTTTTCATCAGCCCCAATCTTGATCTCACCAGCCTCCCTTCCCCCAAAATAAATTACCAGTCCCTTGGAAAAATTTCAAACACCTGCTTAACCTCACCTTGTGGGATTCAAAACAATTCTAAAATTATTTGCTGATTCTTTTAATAGATTGCCTCCGTGGAACAGTGGATAGAGCATCTGCCCAGAGAGGAGGGTGGGAGTTCAATCCCCGGCCATGTCATACCAAAAGATGTTAAAAGATGGTACTTGTTGTTACCCTGCCTGGTACTCAGTCTGACCTTCTAATTCTTCACCTGACTCCTCACCAGAAAGGTCTACCAACTTACTGTGTTTTTCAGGGGTTTCTGCAGGCAACTGAGGTCAGTCTGCACAGCAGCATCTCTCATTTCCACCTTAATCTTAGGTCTCGGCATAATGATAATATCATTTAGAGCACTCTCACTTGAAGAGCATGGACGGGATATGAGTTTCTCTATGGAACCTGTTTAAAACAGAAAAATATGTTTCTCATTAAAGTTAAATTACAACGTAAAATACACTATCATATAGAAATTCACATGAATAAAAATATTAATGTCCCTTTGACTACAGACCTGACTGAGCCTTAACCATGTTTCGTGGCCCTGAATCACACCTATTCAATGCTAAAACTTGAAATTACAATTGAAATCAGAAAATATTCGTAATTTGAAATAAAACATGATAAAAACACAAATCAGAGTATAGTTTGGCAATATGTACACTACATTTTCACAGACCTGCTAAAACTACTAAGACTGGGTGCAACACAAAAACTGCTATGTTACAGATGTGTACTGCATAAATTATCTAAGTTCTATACATAAAATGAACAGAAACAGAAATGCATGCAGTACATTTATTCCATCAAGGCCAGATCAGTTTGCAAATGAACAAACAGTTAGCTCAGCGACCATTTGGCCTAAATATTCTACTGCGCTCATTTACTGAGGCAAGGCCATCATCTTTCCCAAATTCAGCATGTTAACAACGGTAGTCAAAAACGTGGCATAAGATATAAAACAGTGACTGAATGGAAACACATAATGTTCATAGTGCTTTAATCATGCCTCTGTTGACTAAACAGTTTGGGATTTTTTATTTTTTATTTATTGTAAATAAAATTTGTTTGCATTTTGTTTGTTAGTTGTTTAACGTCACACTCAGCAATATTCCATCTTTATGATGGCAGTCTATAAATAATCGAGTCTGGACAAGACAATCCAGTGATTGACATCATGAGCATCGATCCATGCAATTGGGATAAAATGACATGCATCAACCAAGGCAGCGAGCCTGACCACCCGATCCCGTGAGTCGTCTCTTAAAACAAGCCTTGTCGCTTTTTACGGCACCCATGGGTTGCTACAGATCATTCTACCCCGCATCTTCATGGGTCTTATCAAGACATGATTTATTGCTGTAAACTTGCTCAAAACACTCACCAAAATATGGGATAGATTTGTGAGTGCTTATGTTAACAAATATAGCTGCACATGAATGGCGCGGTTCTCTCAGGTATTGAATTCCTATGTGACTCTTGGATTATTCCTCATTAGATTGGGGCACGAGTGGCCTTGTCTTCTAGGGCGCCGCAATTTGCTCTGCAGAGTGGCATCCCTTGGGCATGACAGAAACCTATGATTGTGGGTTCGAATCCCGGCCAAGTATCAGGTTTGTCAGCACCATACCCGTGCTTGTGGGTTTCACCGAAGTGGTAAACATCTCGGTTCATTGCAGCCGTTCCTCCCACATTTAGCTGACACACCATGATATAACTGGAATACTGTTCAGTGGGCTTTAAACCAAACTCACACAGCCACTCTTCAGTCGACAAACCAATGGTTGATAATACAAGCAAGGCTTCATGGCCTTAAGAGTTATGATACATTAACTCAGGTAAACTATCAAGGCACGTCCCTTTTGTTTCTTATGAGTTTTTTTGTACCATGACTGGATTCCTAGTTTTGCAATACAAGAATTGCTACAAGTTGTTTACATGTTGCTTATTCAGCATGTGCTGCACTGACTGTTTTCACCTGAGATTAAATAAATACAACTTTACCTATGTATGTATACTACTCATAAGAAGCTAAAGAACACTGACTCTTGTCAGTCATAATTGATCTGTCATGCCGTGGCAGATTAACAATAGTAATATGATTTGTTTGTTTGTTTTTTAACGCCGCACTCAGCAATATTCCAGCTATATGATGGCAGTCTGTAATTAATCGAGTATGGACCAGACAATTCAGTAATTGACATCATGAGCATTGATCCACGCAAATGGGATACGATGACATGCATCAACCAAGTCAGTGAGCTTGACCACCCGATTCCGTTAGTCGCCTCTTACAACCATCATAGCATGGGTTGCTGAAGACCTATTCTACCCTGGATCTTCACGGGTCAATATGAGCAATTGTAGCATTACAACTAATTGTAGCGTTACGACTATCATAAATCTATGTTAAAGTACAGGTATAGAAGTTACGATAGTTGTAACGCAACAATCACTTTGTAAATTGTGATGTGGCAAATATGTGACTTCACATCAAATACAATGGGATCATGATGTTATAATAAACCCGCCATCCAATATGATTGTGGATTTTACAAGATGGGGACTGGCCAATCAAATTGCTAGATTGTTTGAGGTCTACAAACTGGTGTGGCCTGTTGGAAGAGCATGTTAATGGTAGACAACAAACCTGAAGAGAGATTGCACTGAGGATTGCTGTAAGCGTGATTGAGAATGGCTTTCTGACGCATGTCCATGGGTTTTTTGGTGTGAGGTAGGTTGGGGGATACAGGCAGTAGGCTAGCCTCGGACAAACTCGGGACACGGACGCCAACTGTGGTGAACTCTATGTGATCTAGGGAACCCGGAGACGGGAGTGAGGATCATTTGCATATTCATGAGATGATAATGAAACTGATTAGCATATTAAACTGTATCACTTTAGATTGAGATTAATAGACATTAAAAATACATAAATATCAAATCTAGTACACAATTGAATATATTGTCATGAAATAAAAATTGAAAAATAATTTGTATAGCATGTATAGCTGATAGAATGGAAATGAATACAACTGTATTTTATGTCTTTAATGAAATGTTCAAGTTGAAAATATTATTACTTTATGTTCAATGAGTGGAATTAAAAGCTGAACAAATGTAAATGTTTCAAAGATTAGGTCACAAGTAACATTTCCAACATTTCCAGATGATAAAAATTTCCGAAATGACTTGATGATGAATGAGGTATGTGAGAGGTACTAAAAAACATCTAAGTGAAAACGGCTGTCTGAATGATCTACCACAAGGAATGGTTCTATAGGAAGCTAACACACGGCCATACACTGAGTCACAAATGAAACAAATGTGGACTTGACGAAAAGGAAAATATTTTTAAAGAAATCCTATTTTCATATTAACACTTCTCCTGTTGATAGAATAGTCTTTATTTTTTCACATATGATAAAATCAACATACAAAATATTATTTCCATTATAGCAATTAAAGACTATGATATATTCCCGGGCAATATTCAAATGATTCTTTAATACACATAAATATGTCAATGAAAAATTCAGAAAACAAAAATATGATAAAATTATTGTCATAATAAAATTGAATTTGTACTGAAATATTTTTTCATTGTCATGAGTATCATCATTCAATTGGTGTAAAAAGGTTTAATGTCAGTAACAAAAACAAGTAGTCATTAGGGAAACACAACTAGTCTTGAAACACATCTACCAGTGTAATGTCAGCTTGTGAACACATACCTGTGATGGTGTTCAACGGAGGGTTGTCTAAATCTACAGTATACATAGTTGTGTGGACAGCAGGATAATACTCCACATATTTCCAGTGTTTCTCAAGGGCGGGACCCCAGTCATTCTCGGGCTGGCAGGCTTGTCTAACTCTCTGACAAAACAAAATAAAACAAAACAAATCACTTATTTCATTTCAGAAGAGAGACCATATAAAAAGATCTGAATATCATTTCTGAGATAGTTTCGGACAGTGACCTTCTTCATTCAATCGATTCCTTCACATTTGCTTTGAAACATGTGGAACAACAGTCTCAGGGTGCATTGGTAATTGTCAAGCAATTCCACTTGACATTAATCTTATTACAGTTGAAAATAGGTGGTACAGGAACCCATTCTATTAAAACATGGACAATACCTCAATCATGGAAATCATACCTTAATGGTAAATGCTGTACATGGTGCCTTGTCTGGGGTGCTATCTTGTATATCATCACCGGCGGGATGCCACTCACCTCCATAAACCTGCCCTGTCCGGAGGCTACTTTGTATATCATCACCAGCGGGATGCCACTCACCTCCATGAACCTGCCTTGTCCGGAGGCTATCTTGTATATCATCACCAGCGGGATGCCACTTACCTCCATAAACCTGCCATGTCCGGAGGCTACCTTGTATATCATCACCAGCGGGATGGGACTCACCTCCATAAACCTGCCCTGTCCGGAGGCTATCTTGTATATCATCACCAGCGGGATGGGACTCACCTCCATAAACCTGCCCTGTCCGGAGGCTATCTTGTATATCATCACCAGCGGGATGCAACTCACCTCCATAAACCTGCCCTGTCCGGAGGCTATCTTGTATATCATCACCAGCGGGATGCAACTCACCTCCATAAACCTGCCCTGTCCGGAGGCTACCTTGTATATCATCACCAGCGGGATGTCACTCACCTCCATAAACCTGCCTTGTCCGGAGGCTATCTTGTATATCATCACCAGCGGGATGCAACTCACCTCCATAAACCTGCCCTGTCCGGAGGCTACCTTGTATATCATCACCAGCGGGATGTCACTCACCTCCATAAACCTGCCCTGTCCGGAGGCTATCTTGTATATCATCACCAGTGGGATGGGACACAGACAGACACAGATCAGGAGGAAGCCCACCGCCTCTGCCCAGTCTGGGTACTTCTCTTCACTAAACTTGTCTTTTAGAGGTGTGTAGCCCACCGAGGAGAAGATCAGCACAAACTGTAAACACAACAGGATAAAAAGACTATTAAACATCCTATATTCAATATAATTCCATGATATTTACAGATCTTTTAGTGTCTTAAACATTTAAACAGATCAACTCACTAAACAAGAATATAACATTTCAGAAAATATTGATTATCCCTGTTCCAACAGAACAGGTCTTGAACAGGCAAATCAGTGGTATGATAAGAGTCTGTGTCACGTTACTGCTGATATATGCTTCATGGAAAAGATGTGTTTTGAGTGGTGATTTAAAAGATTCCAAAGTTTTATATATAAACATTAAGTAGTCAGTCATTACCCACCAAAAGGGGACTTAAAAATTGTATTTACCTACTAAAAAGTGAGAATTATAGGAATATCAGTGAACAATTTCACACTTGTAAGCTGAGGTGAAGTGGAATGGCTTTAACACTGCAATCAAAATTGTTGCTCTTATATAGAGATGTGCATGTATGTGTTTGTGACTCTGCTTGTTCTAGTCCGGACTACTTCTGATTTTATAGTGCTTGCCCACTGAGATACCATGCTGAAGTTTAACATGACTACCCCACTCAGACACAGTATACTGACTCCACGCCGACCAGTCCTTGTTTCATTTCCTTCTGGGGCGGTCGGGTAGCCTGGTGGTTAAAGCATTCGCTCGTCTCACCGAGGACCCGGGGCTCGATTCCTGACATGGGTACAACGTGTGAAGCCCATTTCTGGTGTCCCCCGCCGTGATATTGCTTGAATATTGCTAAAAGCGGCGTAAAACCATAACTCACTCACTCACTCATCTCCTTCCTGCCAAGCTCCAGGCATAGAAACAAACAAGATACATCTTTTAACGTTTGATATGACATGGCTGGGGGATTTACACTGGCATATCACACTTGGCTATCATATGTGTATACCACACTAGAAGCCCACTTGGTCATCACACTTGGCTATCAAGTCTATACATAAGTAATGGTTGCTGTAAGAACCAAGTACAACCGGAAATTGATTCCGTGTGTGTAACCTGGCTGACAAAGTCATCAACCCCCCACACTAGAATGCTCATGCTATTAACCACTGATTTCCCATGCCTGGACCAGAATATTTACAGGCAGCTCGAAAAAAGCTGAAATATCGTTGACAGCAGCTAAAAACAACTCACAACAATGATGACTGGGCAGACTCCATACCACATGCCCTGCCACCACCAGCCGACCTTTGACCCGATCATGTGACTGACGTCATTGCAGAACTGCTTGACACCATACACCCAACCGATGGCGATGCACATGACGAGCCCGATGACGAGGTGTGGGAAGCCGGCCAGGTACTCGTCCATCAGCTGCAGAATGTGAACACCACCCTGCAACACATCGCATCTTGATTCTGATTGGGTAGACCCAGAACAATATCGCGTTATACTGTAAATCGTGAAATGAACATGAGCATGAATTAAATGCGAAAAATGCGAGTGATCTTTGTTCGTATAAATGAAACTTCACATTTATGTCTCCAAAATTACTATCAACAATAAAACGGCCGTATTGCACACTTTGGATAGTGGAAATACCAACTTGAATATATACACAAACACTGTTTTTTGAGTAGCAGTTGTAACAAGTCCATAACAATGTCATTTAAAGAATAGGAGTTACACAATGGGCATCCGGTGAGTTATAACTGCTGGGGTCAAGAGTTCTACCCACTCGTGTCAAACTAGGCATCATTGAGCACTCCAATCAGTGAACTGTGGTTGGTTCAATTATCTTACTGCCTTTGAACTTCCTTAATTCCAGTCAATAGAATAAACATATACGCTGTATGTTTGTTTTTAGGAAAACACTGTTTATCATTTTTACGGAAGTGCTTTCCTCAGTGCTAATTAGCAGTCATATTTGCTGTTTGATTGGATTGGATTGGATATGTATCATGGGGTAGGGGTGGGGCAGTCGCATTGATTTTAAGTCACATTTTTAGCTAGGGGTCAGCAGTAGTAGTATTTTGGAGAGCATTAATTTCAAGATTTACAGTATTCCACATGTTATACAACACTTCTTCGCGCATCAACCACATCAGCAAGCCTGATCACCAGATACTGTCCCTCACCACTCAAGCATAGGTTGCTGAGTTCCATTTCTAACCCGGAATCTACACAGGGGAGCAATATTAAAACTTTATCAAACTTATTTAAGACATTTTGGCCAAAGGTAAAGTGTTGGTCTTGAAATTAACTTTTATTGATCACACCATTGTAGGTGACCAACTTCCTTCAGTCCTTCGGGGCGGTCGGGTAGCCTAGTGGTTAAAGCGTTCGCTCGTCACCCCGAAGACCCAGGTTCGATTCCCGACATGGGTACTATGTGTGAAGCCCATTTCTGGTGTCCCCCGCCGTGATATCGCTGGAATATTGCTAAAAGCGGCGTAACAACGTACTCACTCACTCAGTCACTCCTTCGGTCCTTCAGATTCAGAGAGAAATAGTAAAGAATAACACCTTCATCTCGGGATGGCCACATATCCTGTAATATGAGTATGGGAAGAATGTTTCATATTCTCAGGAAGTCTGAATTATTTTCTTTGTTCCCGAGGGGCGGTGGGGTATCGAAGGCTCCGGTTCGATTCCCCCATAAGTACAATGTGTAGAGGACATTTCTGGTGTCCCCCGCCATGATACTGCTGGAATATTGCTAAGAGTGGCGTAAAACCATAATCCATCTCTGTTCGCAAACCTTTCAATGCCAATATAACAGAAAAAGTGCAAATATAACAAAATACTCACTCACTCACTCGCTCTCAAGTACTGCTGACATCAGTTAAACACTCTACAATGACAGTATTTGCCTAAAGGGGCGGTCGGGTAGCCTAGTGGGTAAAGCGTTCGCTCATCACCCCGAAGACTCTGGTGCGATTCCTGACGTGGGTACAATGTGTGAAGCCCATTTCTGGTGTCTCCCGCTGTGATATTGCTGGAATATTGCTAAAAACGGCGTAAAACCATACTCACTCACTCACTCATTCGCCTAAAAGTTCATTTTGTAACTGTCCAATGCATTATATGTAGGTGTCTTAGCTGTAGCATGAGTGAATGACTATTGATTTATTCAAGTGTTACAAATATCCTAGTAATATCAAGGTAGGGTACATCAGAAAAGGGCTTCACACATTGTACTCATGTGGGAATCGATCCTGGGCTTTCAGTGTGATAGGCAAACGCATTACCCCCAAGGCTACCCACCTCCTTGAGGCAATCCAAACGTAGGCTATTTCCCTGCTACTACTCATACTATGATGTTACTACCTGTGTTGTTAATGGAAGCCCAAGTAGATAGGATGATGCACACAGTATGGACAAGACAAACACTCTCTTCTTCTTTAGCTGCTCTAGTCGCTCGTCTATGATGGCAGTGACAATCGTCTCCACCGATGTGAACAAGGTACTAATACCCATCAATACCAACATCAGGAAAAACAAGATGGACCACAGAGGCGATGCTGGGAAATACAAGATGGCTGCTGGATATACGATGAATGTCAAACCTACGTCTGAAACAGAAAAGATGAATACCATGTACTTTTACCATATTAGGATGAAACAAATAACAGACCTGGTTCTCAGGCAATGGCTTTGAGGGTCGTCTGTGCGAGATGTGGAATATTTAAAAAATATTATTTTTTTAAAAATGGAAATTAAAACGAAACGTGCAGCAAACTTTATGATGATGTAGGCAGTGCCTGAGAACCAAGACTAAAATTTTTTTAGCCTTAAAGGTGAACCCAGGCATTTGTTTTATAAAAATATTACTTTCATCTATGCATAATGCATAAACATTTGATAAATATATAATATTCATTCCCGCCAATCCTCATTTAAATGTCATTCATTACAAAAGTTACAGCTTGATGCAAGGCAGCCAACACATCAAGGGAGACAACTCTGTAGACATTATTATAACAAATGTGAAAACTTAATACAACTTCCTTTCATAGAGTTTATAAGTATACGAATTATCACAAAATTTTCAATTACATAAAAAGATCTTTTAAAATCTTTACCTGATTAAATAACATTAATAATTTCACTGTTTACCTGATTTAATAACATTTTCTACAGATGTGTTTAGTTCTTTTCCCAGCACGCCTATGACAGAAAACACGGCAAACCCTGCCATGACGCTCATCAGGGTGTCCCCCAACACTACCAGAATCGTGTCCCTGAACAGAAACAAAGGATCAGGAATTTATAAAAGATTCCAAACGAAAAGCCTTGATAAGCAAATTTGTGTATAAATTGTTACTTGTTCAAAATTGGGATTTTTTTAAAGTTCCTATTTTCTTAAATTTAACATTGCATATTAACATTAAATTCAATAATGTGAGATGAAGCATTAAAACCTCTTCCTCTATATTGGTCCTGCTATCATTGAAAAACAGGTCGACCTGACCAAGCCATGAGATATATAACATCAATTAGGAATATCTCAATTTACTTGTTTGTTTATTTGTTGTTTAACGCTGCACTCAGCAATATTCCAGCTATATGACGGCAGTCTGTAAATAACCGAGACTGAACAAGACAATCCAGTGATTGACATCATGAGCATCGATCCATGCAATTGGGATACTAGGACATTCATCAACCAAGTCAGCGAGCCTGACCACCCGATTCCGTTAGTCACCTCTTACGACAAGCATAGTCGCCTTTTACCGCAAGCATGGATTGCTGAAGACCTATTCTGCCCTGGATCTTCACAGGTCAATTTACTTGTATATGTGGCAATTTCTGATGGTGATTAACCATAACTGTCAATACCAGTAGAAAGATATGGATCAACTTTTTTCTGCCCTTATTTCATGGGGAAAATATATGAATCTTTACAAACATACAGTGCGAAAGAAACAGATTGAAAGTAAAAACTGACAAATGTGACATATCTGACAGAAATTATCTCTGTATATGTATCACCTGTTTATCACCTGTATATGTTATTATGAAACTTGTTATAGCTCCTCCCACATGTGTATGTTATTATGAAACTTGTTATAGCTCCTCCCACATGTGTATGTTATTATGAATCTTGTTATAGCTCCTCCCACCTGTATATGTTATTATGAAACTTGTTATAGCTCCTCCCACCTGTATATGTTATGATGAAACTTGTTATAGCTCTTTCCACCTGTATATGTTATTATGAAACTTGT
Organism: Haliotis cracherodii; assembly: GCF_022045235.1. NCBI lineage: Eukaryota > Metazoa > Mollusca > Gastropoda > Lepetellida > Haliotidae > Haliotis > Haliotis cracherodii. Next base: position 24,839,866 of record NW_027266341.1, on the reverse strand, counting down.
TATAGCTCCTCCCACCTGTACATGTTATTATGAAACTTGTTATAGCTCCTCACACCTGTACATGTTATTATGAAACTTGTTATAGCTCCTCACACCTGTATATGTTATTATGAAACTTGTTAATGCTCCTCCCACCTGTACATTATTATGAAACTTGTTATAGCTCCTCACACCTGTATATGTTATTATGAAACTTGTTATAGCTCCTCCCACCTGTATATATTATTATGAAACTTGTTATAGCTCCTCCCACCTGCATATGTTATTATGAAACTTGTTATAGCTCCTCACACCTGCATATGTTATTATGAAACTTGTTATAGCTCCTCCCACCTGCATATGTTATTATGAAACTTGTTATAGCTCCTCCCACCTGTATATATTATTATGAAACTTGTTATAGCTCCTCCCACCTGTATATGTTATGATGAAACTTGTTATAGCTCTTTCCACCTGTATATGTTATTATGAAACTTGTTATAGCTCCTCCCACCTGTACATGTTATTATGAAACTTTTTATAGCTCCTCCCACCTGTATATGTTATTATGAAACTTGTTATAGCTCCTCCCACCTGTATATGTTATTATGAAACTTGTTATAGCTCCTCCTACCTGTATATGTTATTATGAAACTTGTTATAGCTCCTCCTACCTGTATATGTTATTATGAAACTTGTTATAGCTCCTCCCACCTGTATATGTTATGATGAAACTTGTTATAGCTCTTTCCACCTGTATATGTTATTATGAAACTTGTTATAGCTCCTCCCACCTGTACATGTTATTATGAAACTTTTTATAGCTCCTCCCACCTGTATATGTTATTATGAAACTTTTTATAGCTCCTCCCACCTGTATATGTTATTATGAAACTTGTTATAGCTCCTCCTACCTGTATATGTTATTATGAAACTTGTTATAGCTGGACAAGGTGGACAAGCCTCCCCAACAGGTGGACAGCGTGAAGAACACCTGCGTGGCAGCGTCGGCCCACACCACCGGCTTGCCAAGCAACTCCCACCGCGGCGTCACATAGTACTTGATGCCATCCAGGTTGCCATCCATTGTGATCCCGCGGATCAGCAACACCATGATGAAGATGTATGGTAGCGTCACAATGATGTATGATATCTGAAACAACCAAACATTGAATGGTAGCGTCACGATGATGTATGATATCTGAAACAACCAAACATTGAATGGTAGCGTCACGATGATGTATGATATCTGAAACAACCAAACATTGAATTGTAGTGTCACGATGATGTATGATATCTGAAACAACCAAACATTGAAAGTTAGGGTCACGATGATGTATGATATCTGAAACAACCAAACACTCTACGGTAGTGTCACGATGATGTCTGATATCTGAAACAAACAAACACTCTATGGTAGCGTCACGATGATGTATGATATCTGAAACAACCAAACACTCTATGATAGCGTCACGATGATGTATGATATCTAAAACAACCAAACACTCTATGGTAGTGTCACTATGATGTATGATATCTGAAACAACCAAACATTGAAAGTTAGGGTCACGATGATGTATGATATCTGAAACAACCAAACACTCTATGGTAGCGTCACGATGATGTATGATATCTGAAACAACCAATCACTCTATGGTAGCATCACGATGATGTATGATATCTGAAACAACCAAACATTGAATGGTAGCGTCACGATTATGTCTGATATCTGAAACAACCAAACATTGAATGGTAGCGTCACGATGTTGTATGACTTCTGAAACAACCAGTGTCAACACATGTCCTCTGTTAAACTCATCTCAGGCTGAAAGTGGCGTGGGGAGAATTGTATTTCACGTCAGTATCATGTCCACCATTAGCAGTGTCACCAGCTTGACATGATATCAGTGACAGCACAGAATGGTTGCTGAATGCGTGTGGGATGTCATTCCAGATCTGCACCAAGGCCTTTCGCAGCTGGACCAACGTCACCAGTTCTTTTCAATCTCATTAAAATCAGATCTTAGTTCTCACTACTGCTGAACAAAGATCTGAGGACATCCCATTACAGGTCACGTCAGAACGACCTTTCATCCGGCCAATCAAAGTATCGCTTAACAGATCATGAAAGGGACAGTCGGAATGTGTTTTCTAATCATGCAACCTCGAAAACGTTAACACGGGATATTCCGAACAAAAGTTACGGCCTGTACGACTGAAATGGAAGTCGCTTAGTTGAAACGAGAATGCTGCCTTCTAATTGGCTGATGTCGTGTTCTTGTTAGTCATTTCGGTCAAAGTTCGCGAAAGGTCGTTCTGACGTGACCCGTAATTGGATGTCCTCAGATCTTTGTTTAGCAGCAGCGAGAACTTAGGTCTGATTTGAATGAGATTGCCGTTCTTTTGAAAGTTGGCATAAACATGTTTGATAGGCATCACAGCTGGCGAAACAGCAGGCCAATGGAATGTGGGGATGTTCTGTTGGCCAATGAAATCTGTGCAATGTGAGGGCATGCATTAACCTGCTGTAAAGTGATGTGAGGTCTGAAGCAAGACGTGAGGACAGATAACTTCGTCACAGTGAGTGAGTGAGTTGGGTTTAACGCCGCTTTTAACAGTATTCCAGTTATATCACGGCGTGTCAGCTTAATGTGGGAGGAAAGCCCGAAGTGATGCAGGTCTCAGATGTTTACCACTTCGGTGAAACACACGAGCACGAGTATGGTGCTGACAAACCTAGAAACATAATTGGGGTGAACCAGGATTCAAAGCCACCATCATAGGTTTCTGGCGTGCCCAAGGGACGCAATTCTGCACAGTGAATCGCAGCGCCTTAGACGACTGGGCCACCCGTGCCCCCTCTTCGCCACAGTAGTGTACACCTGTCAAATAGCTATTGATGACCGCTAGGGGTCCTGTGATGTGCATTGAGGCCTCCTCATTATGTTCCCGCCACCGAATGCAGAAGAACTCATGTGTAAGGGTAACGTTCCATCTGACGTTAATAAACAATCTGACGGCCATCACTGCTGTCAAGATGAAACTCATCTGTGAAGAGGACAAACCTCAAGTCCTGTAACGTCAACCTCAGATGTTGTCTGGACCATGTGTACTGTGATGTGTGACAGCTTTTGTACTCATGGGATTTTATGCACGCAATGACGGGGATGTACATGAACTTTCAAGGTCATCATGGGTAATCGTGCTAAAGTGTTTGAACATGTGATTATCATGCATGATTTTGAAACATCTATAGAAATTTGACTTTTAGGCAATGTTTTTATGGTGCACATTCATTTTTTCCCACTAGTTTAGTCAAATATCTTAATGGATTGAACGAATAAGATATTAAAAACATCAACTGTTTCAAAATGTGTGAAATATGTCAATAATAAAGCCAAGTAATTTTTTTTCTTCATCAAAATGCTTATTTTCAAAAACCGTTCTGAGGACAATAATATACCAATACCAATACAACACTCAACATCTAGGTCTATATCAGGGTCAAAGAACAGGAGAGAAGTTCCTCCACTGCTGCAGCTAGACTGACCTTGCCCGAGGACTTGATGCCCTTGAGCAGACACATGAAGATGATTCCCCAGCAGAGGAGCAGACAGAGCGCCAGCTGCCACCGCACCTCCCCCAGGTTGTCCAGCCCCGGCGTCGACGCCAACACGGAACGGCTGCAAGCAGACCAGAGTCACAGTGACTGAGCTGGTATTTACTCTGACGTCAAGAACTGACTTCAATATGTTTTGTTTGCTTATGGAGGTTTGTTGGCTTGTTTGTTTGTTTGTTGTTTAACGCCGCACTCAGCAATATGCCAGCTATATGACGGCGGTCTAAAAATAATCGCGTCTGGACAAGACAATCCAGTGATTGACATCATGAGCATCGATCCATGCAAATGGGATATGATAACATGCATCAACAACGTCAGCGAGTCTGACCATTCAATTCCATTAGTCACCTCATACAACAAGCATCGTCGCCGTTTGCGGCAAGCATGGCTTGCTGAAGATCTATTCTTCACAGATCTGTTCATGGAGGTATAAACATAACATCAGTGTGCATGCTGGGTAAATCTGCGCAGCTGATGTGAACACCAGGTTTAATGTTAATGACCATATACCGTATTTGACGAAATAAGCACCCAGGGCGCTCTCAAAATTAGAGTGAGTGAGTGAGTGAGTGAGTGAGTATGGTTTTACGCCGCTTTTAGCAATATTCCAGCAATATCATGGCGGGGGACACCAGAAATGGGCTTCACACATTGTACCCATGTCGGGAATTGAACCCGGGTCTTCGGCGTGACGAGCGAACGCTTCAACCACTAGGCTACCCGACCGCCCCTCTCAAAATTAGAAAAAAGGGGCTCTTATCATGATATTATTTTGGTGAAAAAAAAACAGAGTTCAAAGATAAATTTTGTGGTTTATGCCGACAGCCTGAAATGTTTATATACGAGATAATTGCCCAATAATTAAGGGTGCATAGAACACACGAATGCGTATTAAACGCGAATAAATAAGTGTTGTGTACATTGATCAATCAGACCGGAAGGGGTGTTAATAGGTTCGCTAGCCAGTATATTAGCAAATATCGCTGTGGGCGCTTATTACGTCTAATACGGTAAAGGCAATAACATATTGAAGTGAATTCTAATATATAGATACGTCAACACAATAGTAACTAATAGCTTACTAAATCATGAACACAAACAACTGTCAACAACTATATAAAATCAGTGACGTCATAACTGCAAAAATGCAAGACAGGCACTGCCCGCTCTATTATCACCCAATCAAAAAACAGTAGTCTGTCAGTGGGTGTGGCCTAATTATTTTTAGGTTTATGGAAACATAAACACAAATAGAACTGCTTGTTTAGGCAATCAAATGCCACAGAATGACTTGTAAATTATTTGTTTAGCAATATCTAAGAGCAGTCTGGATAGTGGTCTCCTTGGTACATAATCCAGTTGAGTGTAATCCCACGAAAGAAGTTTTCATGTTCAACAGTCATTTTGACCATCCAATCCCCAGTTTAAATACCTTTTACAATAATAATGTTTCAGATTGCTGACAGCCTGGGTCATTGGTCCAAGTTCGATTTCAGAGAAAGTATGACTTTTTCTGCCTAGAATCATCAAAAGTTGGATGGAACATGAATGCCCATTTTGAAGATTTTGTCACTTGGAAAGTTCTGTTTGAAATTGCTGGTCCTCAGGTATAGGGAACAGAGGCTGATACAGAGATAGAGGGTACTTTATGTTTGGTACTCTATGTTAGAAAAGGATGACAGGGAATTATCCTACGACATGTGCATTTGAATACTATTGCAACAGTTGCACCAATCTCATTCAAATCCAACCCTAGATCCCGCTGCCGCTAAATAAAATTAATATTTTAGCAAAGTTCTCGATTAAAAAATTCAAGACTGAACAAAATTCTTGAATGTCATTTGGTTTTGGTTGGTTGGTTGGATGTTTGTTTGTAAGTTGTTTAACGCCGCACTCAGCAATGTTCCAGCTATATGATGGCGAATGTAAATAATCGAGTCTGGACCAGACAAACCAGTGATTAATATCATGAGCATCGATCCGTGCAATTGGGATCGATGACATGTATCTACCAGGTCAGCGAGCCTGACCACCCGATCCCGTTAGTCGCCTTTTACGACAAGCATAGTCGCCCTTTATTGCAAGCCTGGGTTGCTGAAGACCTATTCTACCCCGGAATCTTCAACTAGTCCTGTCAAATAGATGGCCAAGATTGTATGGCAGTACTTCCTATAGGCAATGCAAAGTCTCTTAAATTCAAATGTTTATTTTTATAGCAAACATGTCCTTGATAAAACAAATGTTATATTTGGGATAACACTTTCTTAGTAAAGTACAGATTCTATTACTTTTTTGGGTTGAGTCCCGTCTCCTGTCTAACCCACAAGGCCTACCAGTTTTCGGACTTTTATTTTTGTGGAAGCCTCGGTGGCTGAGTGGGTTAGATCGCTAACTTTGTGTGCTGGCAATTAGGTGCCTCACTCTGGCAGTGTGGGATCGAATCCCAGACAGGACTCAACCCCAAAAAGTACAAGAATCTGTACTTTACTAAGAAAGTGTTATCCCAAATATAACATGGGTTACATTTGTCCACTTTCTCAATGGCATTGTGTGTTCACATGTCCTTGACAGTCAGCTTAATATAGTGTTCACTTTTCAGCAATTTTTCACATTCAAGAGTAATGTGTGAATGAAATGAAAACACAAACTCACTAAAAATATTCTTCACTAGGACTTGTCCTGTTGGTGTACTGTTCCTCGGTGATCACATCCTCACCAAATATCTTCCGTAACGTCCTAACACATTGTCCTATCCGACTCTCGTTGAACTTGTTACAGTTCCGTAACACAGTGTAACATGAATCATTGTGAAAGGCTGGCAACTCCACGTAGGACATATTCACCGACGTACAGTTCGTCACGTCAAACTTGTTTTCATGACAATCTGCAGAGAGAGACAAAACACATCATTGATTGTGACTGATTATTTCATGAAAGCAATTCTTTGAGACTCACAAGGTTTGGATTAGCTTTTATAACTGCCAAGGGGGCATGGGTGGCCCAGTCGTTTAAGGTGCCACAATGTGTTTTGCAGAGTTGCATCCCTTGGGCATGAAAGGAACCTATGATTGTTGGTCGAATCCCGGTTTACACTGATTATGTTTCTAGGTTTGTCAGCACCATAACCGTGCTCGTGGGTTTCACCGAAGTGGTAAATGTCTGAGATATGCATCACTTTTCTCTTTCCTCCCACATTAAGCTGACGAGCCATTATATAGTGGTATTAATCCCAACTCACTCACTAATAACTGCCAAAGTACCCCCACACACACCCCCTACACACACACACACACAGAAACCAGCCCAAGACCACTTTCAGTCATGATGACCTTGTGCTATTTTCCACTTAAGTAATTTTGCTGACTTATCAATTTGTCTTCATATGACCTGTCAACCTTTTTATCAACATCTAACAAAAACAATGATCCCATTTCAGCCAACATAGTCACATTCCCCTAGTGACTGAATGTCAGACTGACAACAAACTCGGTCTGTCTGCACTGAGCTAATGATGACTGACAGAGTTGTCTTACATATAGTGTTCCAGTGGTTCTTGCAGGATCGCCATGGCAACTCGGACGTCATGGATGTAAACAAATAGTAGAAGCCCCAGGCATTGACCATGTTGTAGTATATAGATACAACACCTGACACAATCACCATGGAGTACCCGATACCTGAAAAAAAAAAAAAAAAAATTATTTTGTAGCAAACAAATAGAGACATCAGACACAATTATCATCAAGTCATACCTAAAACAGAAGATTCAGCACAAAAGAATACCCAATATCTGTAACAAAGGACTAAACACTAATACCCAATACCCGTAACAGAGGGTTGATCACAAATACCCAATACCCGTAACAGAAGGTTGATCACAAATACACAATACCCGTAACAGAAGGTTGATCACAAATACACAATACCCGTAACAGAGGGTTGATCACAAATACACAATACCCGTAACAGAGGGTTGATCACAAATACCCAATACCCGTAACAGAGGGTTGATCACAAATACCCAATACCCGCAACAGAGGGTTGATCACAAATACACAATACCTGTAACAGAGGGTTGATCACAAATACCAAATACTTGTAACAGAGGATTAAACACAAATACACAATACCCGAAACAGAGGGTTGATCACAAATACACAATACCCGTAACAGAAGGTTGATCACAAATACACAATACCCGTAACAGAGCGTTGATCACAAATACCAAATACTTGTAACAGAGGATTAAACACAAATACACAATACCTGAAACAGAGGGTTGATCACAATTACCAAATACTTATAATTTTTTAATTTGAAGTTTACACGATATACATCTTTTCCATTGGACGAGAGGTCGGTGATGACTAAATGATTCATTTTCTCCCATCACATTTATCGTGTCGGCCATTTTGACCTCTTGTATTTGATGTACATGCATTACGATGTGCTGTCATTGAGACTGACTTACTGAGGTAGTTCTTAACAGATATTTCTCATCTAATGAAGATATTATTTGAATATATTTGTTGTAAAGAAACTACACAAGTTGTTCCTGTAGAGCATACAGAGCATTTGCACCTCTGCTTTTTGGGAAGAATACACCTTGAAAAGTAAGTGTACAATACCTACACCATCTCCACATGTCTACAGCAGTGTCTGAATGACTGCTTCCAACAGTACCATGTAACCTCAGTGAATACACCTTGAAAAGCAAGTGAACAATACCTACACCATCTCCACATGTCTACAGCAGTATCTGAATGACTGCTTCCAACAGTATCATGTAACCTCAGTGAATACACCTTGAAAAGTAAGTGTACAACACCCACACCATCTCCACATGTCTACAGCAGTGTCTGAATGACTGCTTCCAACAGTACCATGTAACCTCAGTGAATACACCTTGAAAAGCAAGTGTACAATACCTACACCATCTCCACATGTCTACAGCAGTGTCTGAATGACTGCTTCCAACAGTACCACATAACCTCAGTGAATACACCTTGAAAAGCAAGTGAACAATACCTACACCATCTCCACATGTCTACAGCAGTATCTGAATGACTGCTTCCAACAGTACCATGTAACCTCAGTGAATACACCTTGAAAAGCAAGTGTACAATACCTACACCCACCCCATCTCCACACATCTACAGCAGTGTCTGAATGACTGCTTCCAACAGTACCACATAACCTCAGTAAATACACCTTGAAAAGCAAGTGTACAATACCTACACCATCTCCACATGTCTACAGCAGTGTCTGAATGACTGCTTCCAACAGTATCATGTAACCTCAGTGAATACACCTTGAAAAGTAAGTGTACAACACCCACACCATCTCCACATGTCTACAGCAGTGTCTGAATGACTGCTTCCAACAGTACCATGTAACCTCAGTGAATACACCTTGAAAAGCAAGTGTACAATACCTACACCCACCCCATCTCCACACATCTACAGCAGTGTCTGAATGACTGCTTCCAACAGTACCATGTAACCTCAGTGAATACACCTTGAAAAGCAAGTGTACAATACCTACACCATCTCCACATGTCTACAGCAGTGTCTGAATGACTGCTTCCAACAGTACCACATAACCTCAGTGAATACACCTTGAAAAGCAAGTGTACAATACCTACACCATCTCCACATGTCTACAGCAGTGTCTGAATGACTGCTTCCAACAGTACCATGTAACCTCAGTGAATACACCTTGAAAAGCAAGTGTACAATACCTACACCATCTCCACATGTCTACAGCAGTGTCTGAATGACTGCTTCCAACAGTACCATGTAACCTCAGTGAATACACCTTGAAAAGCAAGTGAACAATACCTACACCCACCTATCTTCACAGCAGTGTCCGGGCTCACCTGTTCTATGTTACCTGACTGACAATCTCACTCGATCATGTCTTCCAGTACATTGTGGCTAGACGATCTACTGGGTTTTGAAAACACTAACACAATATTTGGCACCTCCAAGTGAATTAGAGAACAAAAAATGTCGGTGCAAGTCAATCAAAATGTAACCAGGTGCTTTTCTTGACTGAAAATAGTTCTTGCCCCTATTTCTTTGAATTTTCTTTGCATAAAAAACTGTTATTAAAATAACTTTTTGTATCATTTGATAGGACACCTGATATTGATAGACTTTTCTTGACAAAACCTTCAGGTCCTATCAATTCTGTAATTCAAATAGGAAAGAAATGTGTGATGGCATTGTAAAAAAAGCATTTAATTGTTATTTGTGTTCTACTTTCTAGAAGTTCAGGGTTGGCAGATTCATAAACATGGATCACATACCTTAGTGCAGTGTAAAGAAAGACCTATGTACAATAATATTGTGAAACCTTTGTCTTCAAACAGAATCACCATCTCAAAGTCGAACAATTTTCTTTCCTAAGAATAACATCTTACATCCATTTGAGCAAAGATTTAGCTCACTGAAGCGTGAATGTTTATACACAGTTTTCATTTCATCTCATTAAAACAAAACATTTAGTCTTCAACAACAGGAAAGCGCTTTCATGTTTTAAATGCTTGCATTAGAATATTTATCTCACAGATGATCCGAGTGTTAGACATATTTGCCTTGGCACCAAGTCATACTTCAGGTGTGGTGTGAGAATTCAAGCAGATTGAAGGTGTTTTCTTCAACAACAACTTCTTTTCCAGTTGATCATTTCTCTAAATAAATGCACCAACTAGACCTTATTGCACTGGGGTGAGTGACATGGTGTCTGGAACTGGTCACAATTGGTTTTAAAAGCCATCAATGATTGATTAATGATTATCATGGACACAATTAGAAAAATCTTACAATTCTGACATTCTTGGGTGAGTGAGAGAGTATGGTTTCAGGTTATGCCAGTCTCAGCAACATTCCATCTTAATAATAGTTGAGGACTCCAGGAACGGACTTAACACTTCAGACAGAAGGCTACCCCTCCCAGAGCTATCACACAAAAAATAATCATCTAGCAATATTAATTAACCCTGCTAATGTCTATATATATATATATACACATAACGCCGTTCCGCATACATCCCCGGAAATTCCTATTTTAGAAAACCTCTTATTGCATTGAGTATTTTATAAGGTGGCTTGCTGCATAAAACCTATCTGGGTTTCAAGACTTCTTTAGGTTTGTTGTATTGAAATATTAAAATAATCTTCCTCCAAACATTTTTGTATATGAATGAATCATTCTCGCTAATAATTCATAAGTTCTCCTCCCCCCTATAAAGATCCAGGTTAGTATTGGTCTTCAAGAACCCATGCTTGTCATAAGAGGCGGCTAACATGATCGGGTGGTCAGGCTCGCTGACTTGGTTGATGCATGTCATCGTATCTCAACTGCGCATATTGATGTTCATGATTCTGGGGGTTGGGATTCCCTTCGCTGGGGTTAAAAGGGGTCCATGGTATTCGGTGCGCTTCACAAACTTGGACATTTCAATACTTTCTATGAATATTACAAAAAAAAATTCTCGGAAATTGACAAATGTATCTTGGGAAATTAATATTGGAAACAGAATTGCAAACATTTTTTTCAGTTTACTACGCCTTTAAGTTTCAATCAAGAATTACTTCCATGAAAAGATTAACATGCATTTTAAAAATGATATATCCATAATATTTATCTTATTAACTTCTTTACTTGTAATTCATGCCCAAACCCTTGCACTGCTGTATCTTGGCATGTTGAGATGCACTTGATCTCCAAGAGATGCACTTGATCTCACCTGAAGCGTAGCTCATGAATAATCTTTGAAAATCAATTTTCCAAACTTTACCCACACACTAAACAACACCAGTAGTTGTTAAAATTTCAAATATTTACAGAAAAATGTGATTCAGACATTGATTGGATCTGTTACTTTTTGTTTTATGTTCAATATTTGATGTTCTCGGGAGCTACTTGTGACTCCCCCATCCTACCAGGTGCAGAAGTGGTGCCACTTGAGCACATCCTCCCAGTGCATGATGTCATAGCCATGGAGGTAATTGAGTTCTTCCCTTCCTGCCAACAACATTTCCAAACTTATTACAAAACACATGATGTCTTGACAACCCATACAGACTCAAGGCTGATCTAACTTACAAATTTGGCACAGTTGAATTTATCGCCATATTTATCTACTTAAAATAATATTTGTTCAGCTTCCTATTACACTCATCTTCCTGAGGTAAGGGCGTTACCTGACTGAAAAAGTCCAGTTTCAACCCTTGCTGAAGAACGCTGAATTTCCAGACTTGATTGTGGCACCACCAGTGTCTATTATGCGTTATGTCCCTTCTATGTCCCTCCTTTTGACCAATCAATCTCCCATATCACATGCATTTGCTTCAAACAAATTGGTGGGGCCAAGTCAAGACGATCTGATCGATAATCAAGATCCATAATAAAACGGATTTTACCTCGAGAAGTGCATCAAATCGCTTGAGCACCTTGATTAAAAACATGAAAAGATTTGCAAAATGTCTGAGGATGCCCTGTTGATGGTACACATGCTTTGCAAATCCTGCAGTCGACTGGAATCTGCACATTGAAATCCATGTCGTTTACAAACTGGAGGTCTAGTTCGTTATGCGATTTTGATTGGACTATGCATAGACTCGTTAGTCCAGCCAAATTGTAACTCTGGAATTCCAGCCTAGTTCATCAAGGGTGGAAACTGGTCTTTTATAGTCAGTTAATGTCTTTGCCTTCCAAAGATGGATTACACCAATTCCTTAAATGTTATTCCGAGTCATCAATCCAGTGAACATCAATTAGAAGAAATATGCCAACACATGAAGACAATCCCTTAAAATGTTTAAAATGGCTGCACACCTACACAAACAAAAATTACAAAAAATAATTGCCAAAATCAAAAGAAATCTCTGAAAGAAGAATCCCATTTTATGATTCCAACTATATCATAAGCATGTGTTTGTGAATCACTATCATATAGTGAAGATACCAGGTGTTTGCCTTGAAAAGGTGAGCATTTCCCGCCCCTCTGGTGGCACCCATCACGAACACATGCAAAGGCAAGTCAACTGTTCACCCCAAAGACATGGAAACATATGGAACAAGTAAATATATGGTACTTTATCGAACAATTTTTGGTCACTGAAATGTCAAATTAGGAAATGCCCTCTATGAGTCTTACTGAAGATGTCTTGAATGTTGTATCCTTGAACAAACAACTTTTAAGAAAGAGTTGTAAGATGCTCTTTGAAATATTGTAGAAAGAGCACGCTTGATACCTCAAAGGTTGTGTTATGTAGACACCAAAGGCTGGAACTGATGGAGAACAGCCCATATAGTCAAATTAACTGTCATTGTCTACATTAAAGAAATCAATTCAAGTAATAAACACAATTCTTGTTTATAAAAAGATTTACGCAAAGGTCATACAATCTTATGTTGTTATCTAATGGTCAAGCCTACCTTACGAAACAAAAATGATGTTTATGATTTTGTTTTTTTCTGAGGATTCGTCTCAAATCAAACTTTAAAACATATTTCATTTCAAATTTGGCCTCACACCCCTTCGCAATTTGGGAATGAACATCCTGGCATTAAAGGTCATTAAAAAGGTGTCTTTAAGGTTTATTTCATATTTCTTAGAACACATTTCAAAAACTTTCAATGAATAACCACAACATGCATACACTGACATAAATATTCAAGCAATCTTAGCCTCAATACCAAGAACACCCTTCCCCCAGAATGACATATTGTCCCACGTATAACACTGACACACTTACCAGAAACAATTAATGACCCAACAGACCAAGGAATGTCTCGTCGAGGTGGGGTAAGTTTAGATTTTAGGAGGCGTGTGTGACATATTAATGTGCAGTCAGGTTATTCTGTGTGACTCAACTATGTACAGGGGAGGAAAGAGTGGGAACATTATTCCTGTCAGGTAGAAGCGTAAGGCGTGTGTGGGAGACATTAATTATCTGTCCACACATCTAATCCTGCATCTTATGACCTCTCCAACACCATGTCTTGTTTTATAGCTTTTCCTGACAAAATAATGCCATGAGGCACACCTTAATAAGAAACTATTTTCAGTGCGACTTAAGGACAAAAAAACCCAGAAATGTACACAGAAAAAAATTAACAACCTTAGAATTCTGGAATTTTGTCTAAAAATGCCTGTTTTTCAGTCTATGCTTGCAATATTCCTAATAGAAGTTAAGGACCTCCGACTTTTTAAAATTAGATTGATAATCTGTCATGGCATGTCCTTAACTTCTTTTGAGTAGCATACTTTACCTAAATCCTGCATTGAACAAAAGTGAAACAATATGTAGGGACTTAATTGCCATCAGAACCTGAATCTTCGCTTTTTTAATGTAGGCGAGGGTGATCAATCAAACAAGACAAAGTAGATATATAACGCTCTGTAGCTCACTTTAGTGACTGGCTGCTTTCAGTAGACACTTGGTGGTCAGTGAGTGAGTTAGGTTTAATGCTGCTTGGTACAGTGTTCCAGTTATATCACAGAGTGTCAGCTTAATGTGGGAGGCAAGCCCGAAGTGATACAGGTCTCAGACGTTAACCACTTTTGGTGAAACCCACGAGGCCGGGTATGGTGCTGACAAACCTAGGAACAAAATTGGGGTGAACAGGATATTGAACCCACGATCATAGGTTTCTGGAGTGCCCAATTAGGGATGCAACTCTGCACAGCGAATCGCAGCGTCGTAGATGACTGGGCCATGCCTGCCCCCAGACACTCTGTAAGCACAGCACAGTACAAATACACTATAATGCTGGTATGTACAACACAACTTCATGAACCCTATGGCTTGCCAGGGCGGTCCGGTAGCCTAGTGGTTAAAGCGTTAGCTCGTCACGTCGAAGACCCGGGTTCGATTCTCGACATGGGTACAATGTGTGAAGCCCATTTCCGGTGACCCCCGCCGTGATATTGCTGGAATATTGCTGAAAGCGGCGTAAAACCATACTCACTCACTATGGCTTGCCAACGTTGTTATGCAGTATGACAAGGTGTATGGTCACCAATGCTAGTCAAAGGACCAACAGTCAATATACCAATACTCGGGGGCACAGAAGATGTTTAATTGTATGTCCACATGCTCACATCAAATGTCACAATCATACCACCACTCCGTGAAGATTTGGGGTAGAATTGGTATTATCCACCCATGCTTGTCATAAGAGGTGCTTACAGGATCAAAGGGTTTGGCTTGCTGACTTGGTTGATGTATGTCATTGTATCCCAATTGTGTATTTTGATGCTCATGATGTTAGTCCAGACTTAATTATTTACAAACTGATTGGCACACAGTTGTAATATTGTGTGTGGCGTCAAACAAAAAAAAAACCAAAAAAAAACCACAATCATACCAATATATAAGCCTGGACAATGGTTGGTTGGTTGGTTGGTTGTTTAACACCGCACTCAGCAATATTCCAGCTATATGACGGCAATCTGTAAATAATCTAGTCTGGACCAGACAATCCAGTGATTGGTCATGAGCATCGATCCACGCAATTGGGATTGATGACATGCATCAACCACGTCAGCGAGTCTGACCACCCAATCCCGTTGGTGTCCTTTTACGACAAGCATAATCGCCTTTTTACGGCAAGCATGGGTTGCTGAAGACCCATTCTACCCTGCGTCTTCACGGGTCACCTGGACAATAGGGTAAATATGAGATTAGTATATGACATACTTGTGGCCATTATTAAAATAATTATTACAAACAAATATAATACAGCTACGCCATAAATTGCAAAGAATAATGAAGAACGAAGCATGGTTTATTTCACATTGTTCTATCATGACGTCATTTCTGCAGATTTGAACAAGCACTCTTGATGACGTTAATTAAACGATGTTATTTTTGAGAGGGTAGTGTCTAGTGAGTTGTTCCCTATAGATGTAGCTGGGCAATGCAGATGGACAGAGCGGCCGAATGATTACACCGAAG
Organism: Haliotis cracherodii; assembly: GCF_022045235.1. NCBI lineage: Eukaryota > Metazoa > Mollusca > Gastropoda > Lepetellida > Haliotidae > Haliotis > Haliotis cracherodii. Next base: position 24,824,293 of record NW_027266341.1, on the reverse strand, counting down.
TGGGAGAGATATGACAATCGGTATTGGGGAAAAGGTGCAGACAATCAACGTGAAAATTGTGAGAATACCAAACTTAACCCCATTGTACATAAAATGGACTTGTCTGACATTCCCGAGGTCGGATTGTATTCAGGGAGTCATCATTATTTAAATACGGGTAAATGTTTGTAAAGCTTGTAAAATTCATTGACATCCTTAAAATGGCTGTACAAAATGTTGATATCTCATATAAGAAATAAACGATTCGTGGTCATTGTTTATCATACAATTAAGCACTGCAGGGAGAATAAACCATTTGGGGCTGTGTCGTTTATGTCGTTTATCAACGCTTATTTCGTAAATATACCATCCAGTATTGCCCATACACTAATTTCATCTCAAATTTCACAATGACACATGAACAGTTGTCTGATTAATGCATAATCTGACAGGAGCATGCTTTAAGGCTATAAGCAGTTTTCACCAGGAATGGACTTCACACATTGCACCCATGTGGAGAATCAAGCTGGGGTCTTCGGTGTCATGAGCGAATGCTTTATCCAGTAGGCTCTATCATCCTAGAGACACCCTTCCTGGTGTCCTGTATACAGTGTTGAGGGTCATGCCCTGTTGTTTCGGGGGAAGATAATACTAAAAGCCTTACCTTTAAACAGTGGCACTGCTCTCCATATGGTGATGGGTCCAAGACTGGCGTACTGCCCGAAGGCCAGCTCCATGTACACCAGGGGGATGCCACAGAACACCAGCATTATCAGATAGGGGATGAAGAACGCACCTACAACAGAGGATTGTCACAGTAAGGTGGGGTTAACACTGCTCTGAGAGAGTGAATGAGTGTGGTTTGAGGTTGCTTTTAGCAATGGTCCAACAATTCTATAGTAGGGGACACCAGAAAAATAGCTCAGCATGACAATTTGACATTGGAGAAAAACAGGAACAAGCATTGGACTTCTGTCAGTACACGAGTGTCAGACAGCCATTGTGGAACTGTCTTTGGACTTCAGACAGTACAGGGATGTCAGGGAGCCATTGTGGAACATCTTTGGACTTTAGACAGTACAGGGATATCAGGGAGCCATTGTGGAACTGTCTTTGGACTTCAGACAGTACAGGGATGTCAGGGAATCACTGCGAAACTGTCTTTGGACTTCAGACAGTACAGGGATGTCAGGGAGCCATTGTGGAACTGTCTTTGGACTTCTGTCAGTACAGGGATGTCAGGGAGCGATTTTGGAACTACCTTTGGACTTCAGACAGTACAGGGATGTCAGGGAGCCATTGTAGAACTGTCTTTGGACTTCAGACAGTACAGGGATGTCAGGGAGCGATTTTGGAACTACCTTTGGACTTCAGACAGTACAGGGATGTCAGGGAGCCATTGTAGAACTGTCTTTGGACTTCAGACAGTACAGGGATGTCAGGGAGCCATTGTGGAACTATCTTTGGACTTCAGTAAGTACAGGGGTGTCAGGGAATCACTGTGAAACTGTCTTTGGACTTCAGACAGTACAGGGATGTCAGGGAGCGATTTTGGAACTACCTTTGGACTTCAGACAGTACAGGGATGTCAGGGAGCCATTGTATAACTGTCTTTGGACTTCAGACAGTACAGGGATGTCAGGGAGCGATTTTGGAACTACCTTTGGACTTCAGACAGTACAGGGATGTCAGGGAGCCATTGTAGAACTGTCTTTGGACTTCAGACAGTACAGGGATGTCAGGGAGCCATTGTAGAACTATCTTTGGACTTTAGACAGTACAGGGATGTCAGGGAGCCATTGTAGAACTGTCTTTGGACTTCAGACAGTACAGGGATGTCAGGGAGCCATTGTGGAACTATCTTTGGACTTCAGTAAGTACAGGGGTGTCAGGGAATCACTGTGAAACTGTCTTTGGACTTCAGACAGTACAGGGATGTCAGGGAGCGATTTTGGAACTACCTTTGGACTTCAGACAGTACAGGGATGTCAGGGAGCCATTGTAGAACTGTCTTTGGACTTCAGACAGTACAGGGATGTCAGGGAGCCATTGTGGAACTATCTTTGGACTTCAGTAAGTACAGGGGTGTCAGGGAATCACTGTGAAACTGTCTTTGGACTTCAGACAGTACAGGTATGTCAGGGAGCCACTGTGGAACTACCTTTGGACTTCAGACAGTACAGGTATGTCAGGGAGCCATTGTGGAACTACCTTTGGACTTCAGTCAGTACAGGGGTGTCAGGGAGCCATTGTCAAACTGTCTTTGGACTTCAGTCAGTACAGGGGTGTCAGGGACCCATTGTCAAACTGTCTTTGGACTTCAGTCAGTACAGGGGTGTCAGGGACCCATTGTCAAACTGTCTTTGGACTTCTGTCAGTACAGGGGTGTCAGGGACCCATTGTCAAACTGTCTTTGGACTTCAGTCAGTACAGGGGTGTCAGGGAATCACCGTGAAACTGTCTTTGGACTTCAGTCAGTAGACAGGTGTCAGGTCACCTTAAATCAGCATTTCCAAGAATTGATAAAATTTACCACTCCCAGATAAGACATGTCACTGCAATACATTCGTTCCTGCGGTCATCAACGTCATCAGTGTCGGGTTATCTTGATCACAGAAAGTATATTCCTGAACATGGTGCTTTCAGACTACTGTAACGAGACCTTAATTTCTACTCCTTTTCATGGACATTTGCCCTTTCTGTCTTGTGTTCTGCTAATGACCCCTCTTCAGGTTGCACTTCACTACCACCTTCCATGATGGACGGTTGGCCCAGCCTGTGCCACAGGGAAAGTGTCCTTTCCACCAAATTACCAATGTAGTGAAACCACACAGCAGCTCATTAATGGAAAATGTCTCCAAAAAAAGCCAGATAGACAGGCCTACTCTCACAAAATGTTCTGACCTTAAAGAGTCACAACAACTTTGGTATTTCCATATATAATTTATTCAGCATATGTCAGAGAGTGAGTTGGATTTTATTCTGTGTCTCTTACATCAGGACTACTGGCATGAAATATGTTTTATGCAATTTTTATATAGTATGTTACTGTATGCATTTCTAGTATTTGTAGAGTACTTGGTAGCTTTTCATCCAACGAAATAAACGGATAGCAACAAAATTATCGTTATCTTGATCAGGGCAATGTTTGCTCATATTAGGCCCATCAACATGGACAAGTAATAATAAGGTGATTGACAAAAGTGCTCAAGTTGGTCCAAATTGAACGGTATACTTGCCCCGGGATATGCATTTTATAACCCAAATCGGCAAAGTGCGAGGTGTACGTGCAAAAGGCTCGGGGGACATATTTCACGTGCTTCACGCAGGGCCGACTAACACAGTGTTCTCACAGTTCCTGAATATCTTTTAAAATACCTTTAGCAAAACAATGTTTTTCAAGCATTTTCGGTGCTATAAATGTTGGACATGGTTTAAGTATGTTAGACCACTCAGACCTAAGTGTCTAATCGTTGAAATGTTGCGCTCCTCGTGGTTTAATTAACCATTTCAACGATTAGACACTGGGTCCTCTTGATGTAACCTATACTTAAGACATACTGGGTGTTTGCTAAGTGTAACATCGTAGACAGACCCTAGTACGTGACCTTGACTTACCGCCACCATTCCTGTAGACAAGGTAGGGGAACCGCCAGACATTTCCCAGTCCAACAACATATCCAAGACAGGACAGGACAAACTCAAACCTCCCACTCCAGTTGCCCCGAACCTTGTTTTCCTCCTCGCTGGACTCATCGTCAGAGCTGGAGATTGTCATCAGATCCGAGAGGTACCCGGGGCCACTCAGCTCTGATGTAGAATCGCGACGTTGACGCTGAAAACAAAATGATGCCCTTAATAAAGCGGAACATTTCCATAAAAGTTGTCATCTGATCTGCGAGGTACCGAGCCACGCAGTTCCAGAGTAGAACCTTGATGTTGATCCCCATTAAATATGAAACATTTCCACACAAACTGTCATCGGATCTGAGAGGTACCAGGAGCCACTCGGTGCCAGAGAATAATCTCAACATTGACGCTGAAAATATAATTAACATTTTAGAAAGTTTGAACTTTGTCTTCAAGAGCTGGTAACTATCATCAGATCATCAACAGAACCAGTAAAAAATCATTAAAAGTGTGGTGGTCCACTGACCTGATTCTGATGCTGAAAACACAATTAGAAAACCTGAACATTTCCGTATAATTGCTGCAAACTGTTATTAGATCCAGACATTTGACACACTCCAATGGCGAGTCCTGAACCAGAAAATCACATTTTCCCTTTAAGAAAGCAGAATTAAAACTTTCTAAAAAGAGCTGCAAAGTACCATGCAATGTGAAACGCACTCCAACACACGGTCTCCTCAACACAGATGTTCTGTCTCGATTGCTACCGATAATGTTATACCTCCAAGAAGGCTAATATTTCTACAAGGAACCTGCAATCTGTCAGAAGAAGTGGACCTAAGTCTTGACACAGAAAATGATAATATCGTATTGAATTGCTCTCGCCAACCATGCTGGCTCCAATGTCATCTAAAACGTGTCAATATAAGGTCTAAAAATATCCTCTTCACTGCCAAGATGGCGATTGTCTGGATCTGAGAGGTGTATTCAAACCAGCTTGTTGTGTCGTGGCGCTGGGGCTGCCTGTGTACACCTGGACAGTGTCATTGAACTAGATAATCAGGTTTGTTATCAGTTAATTGTGTTAAGTTCATCAACAGTGATGGAAGGTATCATGTCCGGAATACTGGGAGTGAGTGAGATCTGAAGTGAGTGAGATCAAAAGTCATCTAGTGAGAAATTGTGTCTTTGAGTGAGTGAGATCGAAAGTTAGAGAGATTGAATGTCATTTAGTGAGATATTGTGTCCTTAAGTTAGTGAGATCTAAAGTGAGAGAGATTGAAAGTCATTTAGTTAAATATTGTGTCTTTGAGTGAGATCTAAAGTGAGAGAGATCGAAAGTCATTTTGTTAGATATTGTGTCCCTGAGTGAGTGAGACCGAAAGTGAGCGAGATTGTAAGTCATCTAGTGAGATATTGTGTCTTTGAGTGAGTGAGATCTAAAGTGAGAGAGATTAAAAGTTATTTAGTTAGATATTGTGTCCCTGAGTGAGTGAGGTCTAAAGTGAGAGAGATCGAAAGTAATTAAGTGAGATATTGTGTCTTTGAGGGAGATCGAAAGTTAGCAGGATCGAAAGTCATCTAGTGAGAAATTGTGTCTTTGAGTGAGATCGAAAGTGAGTGAGATCGAAAGACATTTAGTTAGATATTGTTTCCCTGGGTGAGTGAGATCTAAAGTGAGAGAGATCGAAAGTCATTTAGTGGGATATTGTGTCTTTGAGTGAGTGAGATCTAAAGTGAGTGAGACTGAAAGTCATCTAGTTATATATTGTGTCCCTGAGTGAGTGAGATCTAAAGTGAGAGAGATCGAAAGTCATTTAGTGAGATATTGTGTCTTTGAGTGAGTGATATCAAAAGTCATCTAGTGAGATATTGTGTCTTTGAGTGAGTGAGATCTAAAGTGAGAGAGATCAAAAGTCATTTAGTGAGATATTGTGTCCTTGAGTGAGTGAGATCAAAAGTGAGTGAGATTGAAAGTCCTTTAGGGAAATACAATGCCCTTTAGTGAGTGAGAGAGATTTAAAGTCCTTTAGTGAGATATTGTGTTATTGAGTGAGTGAAAGAGCTTGAAAGTGAATTAGATCGAAAGTGAGTGAGATCTTAAGTCCTTTAGGGAGATATAATGTCCTTGAGTGAGTGAGTGATTGAGATCGAAATTGAATGATATTCAAAGTCCTTTAGGGAGATATCAGTTCCTTGAGTGAGATGTGAGTCCCTGGGAGAGTAAGTGGGATCTCAGGTCTTTGAGTGAGTGAATGAGTGAGTGAGATTTCAAGTCCCTCATTGTGTCATCTCACAGGCCTTGGTGAGATCTAAGATCCTTTAGTGAATGAGTGAGTGAGTGAGTGAATGAATGAGTTAGTGAATGAGTGAGTGTGATCTCAAAATACTGACTGAAATAGCTTACCCTTGAGTAATTGACTGAGATGCAAGTCTCTATGTGAGTCAGTGGAATCTCAGGTCCTTGAGTGAGTGAGTAAAGTCTCAAGTCCATGAGCATTAGTTCATTTTGTGTGATTTCAAGTCACTTAGTGAGTGAGTGAGTGAGATCTCAAGTTCCTGACAGAGTGAGATCTGAAGTCCTTGAGTAAAAGAGTACTCAGAAAACAAATCCCTGAGTTATTGAGATCTCAATGGTCTCACTTGGTTGATGCATGTCATCGTATCCAAATAACTAGGATCGATGCTCATGATGTCAGTCACTGGATTGTCTGTCCAGACTCGATTATTTACACACTGCTGTCACATAGCTGGAATATTGCTGAGTGCGGCGTAAAACAACAAACAGAACAAACAAATAATAGATCGGAATATCTGCAACCTGTAAACATGGAAACTATCTATCCTTCGTAGTTAGGCCCAGAACTTTTCACCAACCCCTTGCAGCATCCTACTGTAAAGCCATCATGCAGGGACATACCGTCTAATAACCGCCCATGGCGATATTTGCTAATATATTGGCTAGTGAACAATCCCAATTAGCACCCTTCCGATTGATCAATGTACACAAGACCTATTTATTCGTGTACAATACTCACTCTCATGTCATAACCACCCTTTATTACGTGCAATTAATTCTGGAAAAATACATCTGTCGTGTATAATACGCAGAGACTTTTCTTTTGTATCACGTCAGGCTGTAAGCTATACCACAAAATTTACGATCTTTCACCAAAATTATATTCTAATAAGAGCCGCCTACTTCTAATTTTGAGAGTGCCCGGGGCGATTATTTCGTCGAAAACAGTAATATCTAAACACGTAGCCAGCTTACAGACTTTCAGCCAATACCAGCACTTCATTAAGTGCAGCTTCAAATTTAATTTCACATATTTTATTTTGAAATCGTCATCAATGACATCACTTAAAGATGTGAATGTATACAACAGAAGGGTTAAGGCACACTGTTCTGATAACATTCCCCTGTGAAAATATTATATCTGGTTCTTTTAAACATGTCAATAAATGCATTTCTCTTGGCGCTAACAGAATTAGTTGAATACATTTATACACAGCTAAGGGGAGTAGAATATGAGTATGATTAATCTGTGGAAGTGCAAAAGTAGCGCCAGACATCATGACACTGTATCATGACAAACACATGATCACACAATGATTTATTTGAGCTGGCAGGAATGTTATTGGCAGCATTACTGAGAAGCCAGTACAGTCAGCTTGAAGGGAGATTAACGTCCATTTTCTGCCAAGGTCTAGACATTGTAATTAATACCATACAGCAAACCAAGCTATGTCTGTGTGATTTGGGCAATCATTAACTGTTAATTTGGTACGCATACTTAAATTTCATGGAATTTGAACAAGGTATTACTTTTAATAAAAAATGATGGGACTGCCAAATAGCCCGAGTCTAATCCCCCTTTTGGAAATATAGTTCTCAAAATGTGTTCTCAAACTAGAGGTTGGTTCAAAATGAAGGCTAAATGATGCATACAGAACTGCTGTCTGTGTGATTAGGGCAATCATTAACTGTTAATTGGTACGCATACTAAAATTTCATGGTGAGGTGAAGTGAAATTGGGTTTAACGTCGCGTCCAAGATTATTGCACTTATATTGCGACGTGCATGTACATGTATGTGTTTGTGTGGCTGCTTGTACTAGTCCAAACTGATGCCGATTTATAGTGCTACCTCACTGAGATACCATGCCGCAGTTTAACATGAATACCCCACTCAGACACAGTATACTGACTCCGAGCCAACTAGTCCTTGTTTTAGCCCCTTAATGCCGAGCACCATACAGGGTAACAACAAGTACCATCTTTTAACGTCTTTAGGTATGACGTGGTGGGGGACAAAATTTCATGGAATTTGAACAAGGCATTACTTTAAATAAAAAGAGATGGGATTGCCAAATAGCCCAAGTCTAATCCCCCCTTAAAAATAGTTCTCAAAATGTGTTCTCAAACTAGAGGTTGGTTCAAAATGAAGGCTCAATGTTGCATACAGAACTGCGGTCTACTGTGTACGTCTACACCCCATTACAAGTCTCATTATACCACTAGGGGCGGTGGGTAGCCTAGTGGTTAAAGTGTTCGCTTATCATGCTGAAGACCCGGGTTCAATCCTGACATGGATGCAATGTGTGAAGCCAATTCTTGTGTCATCCACCGTATTATTGCTGGAATATCGCTAACAGCGGCGTAAAAGCATACTCACTCACTTATGGTAATTTCGGGCTAGAACTGGGCACAGACCTATGCTGGTCATAATGTTTAAAGGGCAACCAAACGGATACGGTGGTCAGGCTCAATGCTTTGTTGATTGCGAGTCATGGTTCCCCAACGGTGTGGATAGCTGATCACAACATCGTTCAGTGGATTTTCTGTCCAGACAAGATTACTTACAGGCTGCCGACATATTTTGTACGTTTCTTATTTATTTCGTGTTTATAACTGTACTTTTCAATGTGCTCATGCATGCGAGAGAGAGTGTGTGTGTATGTGTGTCTGTGTGTTTGTGTGTATATCTCATCACAATATTCGAATATAGTCTATGCCAAGAATTTCAGAACTTGCAACACATTAAGGGCAGTCATTATGAGGAGAGTATATCCTGACTGATGGATCCCCTTGCAAAATCCACACCTTAATTATCATGTGTAACTAGTGACACAAGGATAATCTGGATACTGTACTTTAAGGAATCATCACAGCTGTGTATGAGCCCAGACAATGGCTAGCTCCATCTTCGTCACGAAAAGGAAATATTTTGTGTTCGTGATATCCGTAGATATATCTCAATCAATTCTCTACCCGGCGTCTATTAGAGGCCCCACTTCTATTTTTTGCACTGAACAATTGATCCGGCTTCTATTAGAAGAAATATGGTAAGTACCATGAGTACTACCTCAGTATCACATGACGCAAGAATCTGTCATACCAATATTTTGACGTCATCTTTGTCCAAAATTCTCCTAATCATCCCTTGCCATACATCATATTTGACACACCATATTCTTATCTGTCAGTACAAGTTCCCATATTGATATCAAGGGGTGGTAGCTGTGAATGTCATAACAACTGATAGTGTTCCACTGTTGATAATAACGTGTTTGAATCAACAGGATGACTATGGTGTACATTGACTAAGAGTTTCATTCTTAAACTATTTGACGCTCTATCAAAAATTATAATTATTTTTTGTCTCAAATTGGGTTTTGCTCTTATGCAAATGAGGTACATGTATAAATATATCCATGGAATATATTTTGAAAAAATATGAACAGATATTTGTGTAAATCTGGAAGGTTTCTCCAAATAATTTATTCATATAAACTCCTTTTCATTATTAATGTTTTACTAAATGATGTTGCCCTTTCTGAAAAAATAACCTATCCATATCATGCGTAACAAGTTCATGAAAGTATGCATGCCAAGCGGAAGTTATACCAGGGTACTCATACAGCTGGAATATTGTTGGCTTAAATTGGTGGAAAACAACATTAACTTAATCCCAAATAGAGACATCCACCAACAGAGCTATCGTATGGGATGAGATGGTACTGTGTGCAACATCGTCAAAGTCTTGGTATAATGATCCTCCGTTACATCTGAGAGGTAGCTGGAATCTGCCCCCCCAATGTTAACAATGTATGTGTTGGGATGGTCTCCAACTTCATCGGATGTACCAGGAAACACAGATAAGACATAAGGTGGACCAGGAAGATCTTGTTCTGTTGTAACCATGACCTGCCTTGATCCGGTGCCAAAAAAACATCGAGGTAGCCGTGTATACGAACTAGTTGCAGATGGGTGGAGCTGATAATAGGAGTCATGACTCTGGTGAATAGCAAATATACTATTGATAGGAAGAAATTGAAATTAATATTTTCCTCTGTTGACAGCAAAACCTAGATATTTTTGGAATGATAGATGTAAGGGTTCATTGGAGAAATGCTTCTTGCAGATCTATACTGATGATCCAGTCTCCTGTTCTGAGGCTTGAAGGCAACTTCTGTATTGATTCCATCTGGAACTTGGGTGGTGTTACCAGAAAAGACTTTTTAGGGATCTTGAGGTCTATCATCATGTATGGTGAGTTCTTCTTTGGCACGAGGAATACTGGGGAGTAAAATCGTTAGCTGGCATCTGTGTTTTAAAGTTCCCGTAAGGCCTTCTTTTCTAGTAGTGCCCATATGGCTATATTTGCTGCTAATACCTTGGTTCATTCCAGATGGTATCTTTGGCCTTCTGGTTAGGATACAAAGAGAGGATAGGGGTAGAAGTAAAGCTTGTACCCCTTTGATACGATGTTGAGGATCAAGCGGTCGGACGTGATCTGCTTCCAGTTCTGGGCGTATGACAAGAGACATCGCCTACTGGACCCTGAGTTGGCGTTATGTGGAAAGTCACCAATCTTAAATTGTGGTCTGTAGGTAATGCCAGGTCGACAGGATCTAGTGTAATGGGAAGGATGGTAGCTGAGTCACAACCTGTGGTCACCCCAACCTCCGTATCTGGTGCCTCTTCTGCTCTGTCCCCTACCATCATAGTCCGATTGGCATGATGACTCTACAGGTTGTTGCGCTCTATCCCTTCTCCTAACTGGTTGAAATGAATCCTTCTTGGAAGGACATGAACATTTTCCTAGCGAGTCCTTTTGAGTTGGTTTCAAGAATGGAATCTCCAGAAAGTTTGGTTGGGAAGGTGAGGTGAGGTGAAATGGGGTTTAACGTCGCGTACAAGATCATTGCACTTACATAGCGACATGAATGTACGTGTGTGTGTTTGTGTGGCTGCTTGTACTAGTCCAAACTGATGCCGATTTATAGTGCTAGCACACTGAGATACCATGCCGTAGTTTAACATGAATACCCCACTCAGACACAGTATACTGACTCCGAGCCGACCAGTCCTTGTTTTAGCCCTTTAATGCCGAGTGCCAGTCAGGGTAACAACAAGTACCATCTTTTAACGTCTTTTGGTATGACGCGGCGGGGGATCGAGCCCTGGACCTTCCGCTCTCTGAGTGGACTCTCTACCACTAGACCACGGAGGCGAAGGAGTCAAATAGCTTGTTTAAGGCTGTCTTAGAACAGAATGCACACGTCTTTCACTGATTCTCTTCTGTGCATGAGGTGTCTCTGCATTTCCAGCAAGTCGGATGGAGATCCCCCGTAATCATGAACTTCCCACATGGTTTACTTACGTGAGAATCAGCTAATAAGGACCTTTACGTAAATAGATTTCTTAGTGTTGAATAAGTTGAAGACTAGATAACAACTAATTATTTGAAGTTAAGTTATCTACTGTGAGTATATAGCCCTATGTGCTAGAGATTAAACTCAGTTGAAAAGCTGATGTTGACTCTAGCATACACAGGAAACAAATGAAGTTTTTGGTACCTTGGCAAGCAAAAGATTGTTAGTTTGTTGTTTAATGCCGCACTCTGCAATATTCCATCTCTATGACAGTGGTCTGTAGGTAATCGAGTCTGGACCAAACAATCCAGTGATTGATGTCACAAGCATCGATCCACGCAATTTGGATATCAGTTGACATTTACCAACAAGTCAGAGAGCCTGACCACCCAATCCCATTAGTCTCCTCTTACGACAAGCATAGTCACCTCCTACGACAAGCAGTGGTTGCTGAAGACTATTCTAAGCCAGATCTTCATAAGAAGGCAAGCTAAAGAGTTGGATGCTGATTGACGGTCCTATTTTCTTGAGAACTCGTTGTATGTAGTTGATAGTGAAGACGACTTCAGTTGAAAACTCTGAAGTTTTGAGTGATTGCAGCTAAAATACAGGACCTATGGTGATGATGTAATAGAGGTAGAGGATTCCTGAGAATTATAGGTTTCTGACATATACAAGGGAAGCAACTCCGCTCAGTGAATTTCAGCGCCTTGCATGACTGAGCCAATCATGCCCCCAGAAGCACAAATAATGACAACCATAATTAAGGATGATTACATACATCAGGGCTTCAGCTGGATCTATTCGTGTCTAATTGCTTCTGATGAAGCCGCTTCAGTTGTGCACAGACGGATTGATGAGATTTACAGTCTGAAAAAAGCCCATGTTTAAGTAGGCGGGGCAATAATCAGAGAATAACCTACTCGTAACTCAGAATTATCTGTCGCAAGTGAAATATTTTATTATACTCTGAACTACAGCAAGGAACTTTCAACAATAACTCATGAGGTGGAGATAATCCATAATTCTGATTTGCAAGTAGGTTATTCTTTATATAACCCATAGAGAGTGAGTGAGTGTGTATGGTTTTACGCCGCTTTTAGCAATATTCCAGCAATATCATGGCAGGGGACACCAGAAATGGGCTTCACACATTGTACCCATGTCGGGAATCGAACCCAGGTCTTCGGCGTGATGAGCGAACGCTTTAACCACTAGGCTATCCGACTGCCCCCAACCCATAGAGGAGAATGAGGGTTTAATTACCCCAACTGAAGACATCAGTGCAGGCAGTCTGTCACATTAGATCTTTAGTGACATCCAAAAACACTGAATGACGATATCTTCAATTATTTGTGACATCCATTTTGCAAATAACGACAATTGTAACAGATTAGCGAATCAGCTAGAAGCAAAATATATAGTGCTCAGTGACAACTACTGTAAGTAAGTTCACCCATATACGTACCCCTATAATGTCATGGGGGGCACGGGTGGCCCAGTCGTCTAAGGCGCCGCGATTAGCTGTGCAGAGTTGCGTCCCTTGGCACGCCAGAAACCTATGATTGTGGGTTCGAATCCCGGTTCGCCCCAATTATGTTTCTAGGTTTGTCAGCACCATAACATGCTCGTGGGTTTCACCAAAGTGGTGAACGTCTGAGACCTGCATCACTTCGGGCTTTCCTCCCACATTAAGCTGACACGCCGTGATATGACTGGAATACTGTTAAAAGCTGCGTTAAACCCATCTCACTCACTCACTTTAATGTCATGCTCTGTCTAGATACAATAGTTACGATACAGCGGAAACATCCTTTCCAAGAACATTTATCTGTAAAGTTTTTGTGCATGAGTAATGAGTTACAGCATATGATTATATATCATCAGCCGAAAAAAGCTCATGAGTCGACCATTTATCTTCCTGATCATCATTGTTTCAATCATGGCTGACGAAAATAATCTTTTCAGTAAATGTCATGTTGATGTTCTTTTTGTATTTTAGTTGCCCAGTTACAAAAAAGAGACGAGCATGTCTGTTTTAAAATCCTCAAAATGTGACGTTTCTGACTCTTCTCTATGACAGTCATAGCTGAATATATATGTTTAACTCAGATCTATGGCAGATTCCACATGTGGGGCAGATATTGGCGTAGATTTATATCTATGCAGATTATCATATAATATTAATAATTGGCAATTTCTATAGTGGTAAACATTGTATAGATTCCTATAGTAGAGGCAGACTTCAGCTGATCAAATGATGTTGTGATTTCTCTGGATTATTTTTATAATTTCCCCTTTGGAATAGCATCGTCGGTGCAGGGATTTCATATCAGTACTTTTCTTGAAACGTTCCCCAAAGTTTCATCAGTGAAAAAAGTTTCTAAGACCTTCTGCTCCATCCTCTCATACGCTCTATCCACTAGAACACTCTCAAGAGGTAGGGATCGATCCCCAGACTTTCCGCACTCCAGGCAGACGCTCTATCCACTAGACCACTCTCAAGAATGATATATTTACTGCATGAGGAGGGGTGAATTCAATGTCAAAATGTCAGCGCATGTAAATTCCAAGAGCTGGTGTGCATGTACTGCTCAACAAAGAATTACACATGATTTACAGTCATATAAAAAAGTAAAAGTGTCTAGACGTAATATTTCCTTATCATGCAAACAAACAAAGGCTGTGTAAATAGAAACAAAAATTCTCATCTGACTTCCATCTTCTAAGGCTTCAAATTTATGACTGATCACAAAATTGTGTGTACAAGTGTCGACTATTTTAGAACAGAACTTAAAAGACTTTCATCTTATCAAAAGTGCTTTGAGGAATGGAGATGGATTTTTTCGGGGAGAGAGTATTTTTCACTCAGCCTTTTGAAGCATACTATATGTTCTTTGGCATGAGGAGCTAAATCTTTTTTTTTCACCCAGAAATCCCAGACTTGAAATTAGGTTATGTCACATGCTTTAGGGTCTCGTAAGTAAGTTTAACGATATTACCTATGGTTTAAATATTTAAAATACCTCAACAACCAATTGTCACATATGATTTAAGAGATCTTATTACAGAGATCTTAATAACCAATTGTCACATATGATTTAAGAGATATTATTACAGAGATCTTAATAACCAATTGTCACATATGATTTAAGAGATCTTATTACAAAGATCTTAATAACCAATTGTCACATATGATTTAAGAGATCTTATTACAGAGATCTTAATAACCAATTATCACATATGATTTAAGAGATCTTATTACAGAGATCTTAATAACCAATTGTCACATATGATTTACCTTATAATCAGTAGTTACCTATAAATTATAATGTTTTATTAACCAAGAGTTTAAGGGTTTAAAGGGCCAGTATGTTGACAGTTCTGTATGTTTTTAAATCATGCATGAAATAATTTCCAGTATGAGTGAGTGAGTGAGTGAGTGAGTGAGTGAGTGAGTGAGTATGGTTTTACACCTCTTTTAGCAATATTCCAGCAATATCATTGTGGGGGACACCAGAAATTGGCTTCACACATTGTACCCATGTCGGGAATCGAACCCGGGTCTTCGGCGTGACGAGCGAACACTTTAACCACTAGGCTACCCGACCGCCCCCTCCAGCATGATGTCATACCTTTGGTTCATGCACATTTTAATTCTCAAACCAAAACAATTGAGCTCCTCACAGAGATGTCAACTACGTAAGTGCCAAGTATATGGCTTCAGTCTTGTATTATATGAAAGGCAAATAGAAGAGAAAGCTTGTGTGTTTTTCTTATGGATCAGTTACAAAATACTCATTGCCAGTTTGGTTGGACTAGAAGCCAGTGTATAACAAAGCCTAAATTGAAGCCGATCATGGTAGAACACTCTTCTACCCAGAGTTCCTTGCAGTCAGCTTTGTACCTCTCCGACATTGTCACATTTTAGACAGTCCATTCAAGATATTGCATATGTTTTTGATGAGTCTACACATTCATATAAACATGTCACGAAATGTATAACTTTCATTGGGAAAATATTCTACAATAGGAAAACTATTTCCATCTACGTATTTATCCTTTGATTACATTGTTTGGGGTGTCATTGAAGGCCCATGGAGAGCTGGCAATACGATCACTTTGGTGGGTAAAGTTATATTCTCATGCACCTCACTTTCGCAGCTGTAGCAGCATATCTATATGATTAGGCACAACAATATGTAAAGCACACCAGAGGCCTTGCACTTGGCCCATCTGTTATTATTTCAGAATAATATAATTAAGTGTGTTTGTTTACAAACAAGAGAAAAGTCATGTAGCCTCCACTTTCAGTGTTGTCCTGATAACCAATGCTTACATCTGACATATCCTGACAACCAATGCTTACATCTGACATATCCCCATAACCAATGCTTATATCTGACATATCCCCATAACCAATGCTTATATCCGACATATCCTAACAGCCAATGCTTATATCTGACATATCATAACAGCCAATGCTTATATCCGACATATCCTGACAGCCAATGCTTATATCTGACATATCCTAACAGCCAATGCTTATATCTGACATATCCTGACAACCAATGCTAATATTTGACGTATCCTAACAACCAATGCTTATATCCGACATATCCTAACAGCCAATGCATATATCTGACATATCCTGACAACCAATGCTAATATTTGACATATCCTGACAACCAATGCTTATATCTGACATATCCTGACAACCAATGCTTATATCTGACATATACTGACAACCAATGCTTATATTTGATATATCCTGACAACCATTAGTTATATTTGACATATCCCAACAACCAATGCTTATATCTGACATATCCTGACAACTATTGGTTATATCTGACATATCCTGACAACCAATGCTTATATCTGACATATTCTGACAACCAATGCTTATATCTGACACATCTTGACAACCATTGCTTATATCTGACATATCCCAACAACCAATGCTTACAACTGACATATCCCCATAACCAATGCTTATATACGACATATTCTGACAACCAATGCTTATATCTGACATATCCTGAAAACCAATGCTTATATCCAACATATCCTGACAACCAATGCTTATATCTGACATATCCTGACAACCAATGCTTATATCCGACATATCCTGACAACCAATGCTTATATCCGACATATTCTGACAACCAATGCTTATATCTGACATATCCTGACAACCAATGCTTATATCTGACATATCCTGACAACCAGTACCAATATCTGACTCGTCTTCACCATCAATAAACTCATTGATTCCATTAAGCGTAAAAGGCAAATTAGTCATGGAAATTATATGGAAGGATCACTGACAATCAGTAACGAAACCAGGTGTTTGCCAATAGAGTACGACACCAGGGTGTGACTCAGTGATGACACCAGGGTGTGACTCAGTGATAACACCAGGGTGTGACTCAGTGATGACGCCAGGGTGTGACACAGTGATGACACCAGGCATTTGCCAATAGAGTACGACACCAGGGTATGACTCAGTGATGACACCAGGTGTTTGCCATTAGAGAATGACACCAGGGTGTGACTCAGTGATGACACCAGGTGTTTGCCAATAGAGTACGACACCAGAGTGTGACTCAGTGATCACACCAGGTGTTTGCCAATAGAGTATAACACCAGGGTGTGACTCAGTGATGACACCAGGTGTTTGCCAATAGAGTACGACACCAGTGTGTGACTCAGTGATGACACCAGGTGTTTGCCAATAGATTATGACACCAGGGTATAACTCAGTGATGACACCAGGTGTTTGCCAATAGAGTACGACACCAGGGTGTGGCTCAGTGATGACACCAGGTGTTCGCCAATAGAGTATGACACCAGGGTGTGACTCGGTGATGACACCAGGTGTTTGCCATTAGAGTACGACACCAGGGTGTGACGTCAGGCAATCAATAACCAATGCTTTGTACAGCCGACATATCCTGATCAGAAATGTTTATGTATATATGTCACACACAAACAGTCAATGTTTAAATGTTTCAAGTTATTTGTACACAAATGAGTTTAGGAATTCAGTGTTTGTCCTGCACATGATATATGGACATAATGACTCTCACAAGCATTATGCTTAGGAACACATGTGAACAGACATTGTTAGTACCGTTATAATTGGACAAAGCCAGAGAATAATCAGTCTTGATTATCTCCAGGAACAGATTCCATTTGGCATAAATAACTAAATAGTGGTGAAAATATGAACAAATCACTGAAAATCAATGACACCAGGACCGACTTGCACAAAGCGATCTTAGCGCTAAGATGATCGTAACTCCCATACTTTAACATAGGCTTACAATAGTCGTAGCGCTAAGATAGCTTTGTGCAAGTGGGCCCAGGTGTTCATGAAAAGGGTAAGTATGTCAATTAGCATCGTAGTAGAACTGTGAAAATTAGTTCACATCTTCAACTATATATAAACAACCATGAAAAAAAGTTGCATTATTCTGCTTCTTGAATAAAAATATCTGCCGATATGGCAGGTGAACACAAGCATGGGCTCAACGGTTTGAGAATCAAACCCAGACTTCTACATGACCAATAACCACACCCACCACCCACCTGACCACCCATTACCATGTAGAAATAACAGAATAATTAAAACAAAACATCTTACGAGTCGTCCATATGCTAGAGTCAGGTGCTCCGAATTTGGAATCAGAGACTCAGAGACGTCCTCTTCACATGTTTTCCTTGTCGTAGCATTTTTATGTAACTTCTTAATATTCTTCTGAAATTTCCGAGTTATTTTGACACCTGATCTTTTCCTGTACATCTCGTATTGATAAATGTCAGTGTCCACTAAAAGCATCCATTGACATATAAGCCTTTGATGATGTTGAATATTTAAATTCTTCAATAATGTCACTCGTTATACCACAGTAACTACTGATAATGGCTGCTCTTCACGAGAACAATCATTCAATTTACAAGTCCCATAAAGAACACACTGGAAACTACATATGTGTATATATCATTAAACAAACCTGCCTTAAACACTACAAGCTTATAATTACCAACTGCAAGACAGCTTCATGCTATTATATAAGAGCAACAATTTTGAAAATTGATGTATCTTCAATTAACCTAGAACATATTGTCACTGATAAATTTTGCTTTGAAAATCTAACTGCCCTTTCAGATGAGAGAAATTATGAAGAAATATTTAAAACCAACTCATTAAAACAAACGCATGGATTTTTGGCTTAATGATCAGTACAGAAAGATCGCAGGAGTGTGATAATAGCAATGGTCAGGACAGAGAAAATGAATCTGCAACTTCTGACTTGTTAATTATTTTTCTGGTTTCAGAAGCCGGTAAATCAATGGCAACATACCTTCACGACATGACATGAAGAGCTGCTCATACCTTACATATATCCCCAGGCATGTAGGGCTTGCAGGAAAGTAGTATTGCTTCATTCACCTGCAGTAACACTGTCTTCCTCACAACATATCCTTTATTTAATGACACCCTGAGGCTATTAAGACATACATGAACATCGTGCTGTTTTCTACTTAAGGAAATAAAAGTTGAAAAACACAGACATTTTCAACAACATTACAGCCGAACTTTGAGAAATTAACAACATAAATAGCAACTACCATAGCATAACGGTTTTAATATAATAACATTATGGCAAAACAAGAATGCTTCCTACATACACCCAATCTCTTCATTTGACTAAAGTCAGTCTGACATGGCATGACAGATTGACTATAGTAATATGAAAGAAATGGGTGATCTTTAACTTCTTTTGAGTAGTATATATCATGTGACACAGTTACTTCCTTAAACATTCCATTTATCATTCTGTGGAATATAAGTACATCTGAAAGAGCTTGTAGTAATGAATCAACTGGTGTGAGTTTGGATTAGGGCACATATATTTGGAAGAGAATACTGTGAATCTTATAACATTTATGAGTGTACAAAAAGTACTATTTTTTCTTCTGTGTATTGATTATGGTAGTCATATTTCACTGTTTTATTGGACATTTGCAGGAAATGCATGGTAAGGGAGGTCATAGTAGTTTACCATATTGGTACAACCAACAAGCTCAGCTATGGTGCTGAAGAACCAACAATAGGGGTGAATCTTGGATAAAACCCACAACCAACAGGGTATGGCAAGCTCCTCACAGCGATAGTACGTTCCCGGAGCTCTCTATACTATCGCTGCCACCAGTCAAAACTCCCCACTGTGAATAGGTGGCCACAACCATGCTTGGAGTTGAACTCGCAACCGAATGACCGTTATGTTTACAAACAAGTGACGACTGTCCTGACGCCGAATACACCTATAGCCGCTAAATTACTTTCTTCGTTTGTCAATTTGAATTTCTGTTTCATTAAAACTATCGTGTTATTGATATAGTAAGAATGTAAGAGAGAAGTTGGTTGGTTTTCCGTTAGTCTGCAATCTCGAACCAATCTGATTATCAAAACAACAAAGTAAATTCATCTGGAAAACATGGTCAGTCGTAAACCTTTTCAAATTGAAATATGATGGCATTCCCAAAGACATAAACAAAAGTATAAACGTTACAACATATGGGGTTGGAGGGCAAATTTCAAGATTCTTGTAATGGCTGCGCCCACACTGGTGGCAGCGATGTTACCGAGAGTGTAACGAAGGTGTCACGCGCTGGGAAGGAGCTTGAGGGTATGGCCGCAAAGGGCAGTAACTCTACACAGCAAGTTGCTTGGTGACCTGGGCCACATGTCCCCAGTGACAGATGTATTACCTGTACCTCACCTCTGTGTATCCAACACTCATTCTAGGGAACCGATATAACATGTATCTTGAAACTATCGTATATCAACATCATGAATAAAATAGTTTCAAGACATACATTTATCTCTAGCTCAGTGCTTGAGTGAGTAAGTGAGTTGGGTTTTATGCCGCTTTTAACAGTATTCCAGTTATATCACTGCGTGTCAGCTTAATGTGGGAGGAAAGCCCAAAGTGATGCAGGTCTCAGACGTTTACCTCTTCGGTGAAACCCATGAGCACGGGTATGTTGCTGACAAACCTAGAAACATAATTGGGGCAAACCGGGATTCGAACCCACAATCATAGGTTTCTGGCGTGCCCAAGGGACGCAACTCTGCACAGCTAATCGCGGCGCCTTAGACAACTGGACCACAGTGCTTGAGTGAGTGAGCTCTGGAGTGAGTGAGTTGTCAAGTGAGTTGTCTGAGTGAGTGAGTGAGTGAGTTGTCAAGTGAGTTGTCTGAGTGAGTGAGTGAGTTCTCAGGTGAGTGAGTGAGGTGTAACTCCAACTTGATCAGTATTTCACTATATCACAGCTTTATGTGGGAGGAAAGCCCAAAGTGTGACAGTTCATAAACAGTTAACAAAAAACACATCCATGGTGTTGACAAAAACAAGGATCATTATCTGTGCACATATGGTTTCTTAACCAATGACCAACTGATCCTGACACAGCTAAGGCACACAGCAAATTGCAGCATCTTAGATGACAACTACACCACGCAACCCCTTTCAAAGTTTCTTCTTTGTGTAAGATTTCATACAGCTGAAACCATTTTCCATTTATTGCATATCATGATTTAGCCTAAAGGACATGGACAGGCTAGGCATTCCTGTCGTCATGGAAACAGCTGTGTACAGCGCGTAATATGGATATTGTCTGACATTACATATATCATCTCTGACACCGGAACGTCCATGGAGATGTTAGCATGCATAATCTCAGAGAGTGGCAGCAATTGAATTAGATGAACTCTATCCATCTCAGTAAACAGGTACAGAAGGGACCATTCTGAATCCTGTGTAAATCAGACATTTTTTAGCTGTACTCTGCTGACGGAATCATGTTGAATCTAGATCAATTCAGTTCTACTTGAAATGACCAAGTAAAGCAAGCCTGCTAAATCAGCAGATTTCATATTTTCACCAGAATGATCCCAGCTTGATAAAAGTATCAGATATACACAAAGATAAGTAAGACAAAACCATCATTAATCATCTTCCGTTTTCTCTGTTAATGTAGCAATTCATGGGTCTTCTAGACTGTACTGCATCCAGTGTATACCTATTGTTGACAGCTATATGATCAGCACTTCTTAATGTGTTTACAAACCAGCAGAAATTATGCCCTACATAGACAGAAATAAACATAGCACTGTCTAGCTCAGTTCTAGGGCATGGAACTGTTTGGGTCATTTGGTTTAGTTGGTAAACATAAATGCTTACTCTGCATAAAGTGCATTAAGTGCAGGATGAATTTACTTATGAAAAGGTTTTGTTCTTTTCAATAAAGGTTTGTGATGGCCATAGACAAATATTAATATCCTTCAAATTTTGTACTATTTTATTTTAGTATTTTTTCAGTTTTTCAGTCTAAAGAAGAGGGAATGATTGACTCCATTGTATTTTCTGATTGTGGCTTGTCACCTTAACAATGTTATCAAAATCCATCTGGGTCCATAAAGGTACTGCCAGGAAAGTATACACTTGAAAATTCACATTTCACT
The DNA here is from genome assembly GCF_022045235.1 of Haliotis cracherodii. Lineage (NCBI taxonomy): Eukaryota > Metazoa > Mollusca > Gastropoda > Lepetellida > Haliotidae > Haliotis > Haliotis cracherodii. Next base: position 24,802,486 of record NW_027266341.1, on the reverse strand, counting down.
CTACTCATCGCTGTGTACTGTGACATTGCGACCCCCATGTTCCTTTAGTTGGTTGGTTTGTTGTTTAAGGCCGCACTCAGCAATATTCCAGCTATATGATGGCGGTCTGTAAATAATCGAGTCTGGATCAGACAATCAAGTGATTAATATCATGAGCATCGATCCACACAATTTGGATCGATGACATGCATCAACCAAGTCAGCAAGCCTGACCACCCGATCCCGTTAGTCGCCTTTTACGACAAGCCTAGTCACCTTTTACGGCAAGCATGGGTTGCTGAAGACCTATTCTACCCCGGATCTTCACGGGTTCCATGTTCCTTTAGACTTGTTGTGAGATACACATTGATACGATGCATGTAGTATCGCCTTGATCCCATATCAAATACATCACCATCAAACAACCATTTCTTGTATCCACTTCATTTTTTTTTAGACACCAACATGGACGTATTCCACCCCTCCCTAAATAATGTTCAAATTCATAATTGTTTTATTTAAAAAGAATAGAACTGTAAATGTATGTGCCCCCTCTTAATCTCGTCTCCCCGCCCCTTTTAAATTACCTATGCATGTCATAAGAGGCGACTAACGGAATCGGGTGGTCAGGCTTGGTTGATGCATGTCATCATATCCTAATTGTGTAGATCGATGCTCATGATGTCAATCACCGGATTGTCTGGTCCAGACTGGATTATTTACATACCACTGTCACTTAGCAGGAATATTGCTGACTGCGGCGTTAAACAACCAACAAATCAACATTAAATGACCAGTCACCTCAGCATACTTTCTATTCAACATCATATTTCGTATGTCCTTTATTACACTTGAGTTAAACAAAAGTACATCCCATCCAAAGTAATATACTGGGGTACCAAACCAGTCTCTATCGCATACAGGTACGAAATCTACATTCCACCTCAAGTATTTGGAGCAAGCCTTACAACAATAGACAGTTGTGCTGACATTTCCTCATCAGAATGATAAATACTGTGTATACCCTCGGTTCACCAGGGACAGATTGCCGCCTGACCCTAGCGCCCCCTATCTTCAGCACTCATCGTGATCCCTACATAGCAAGGAGCTGTAGCTCAGATTCTTGGATAGAAATGGCATATTTTATCATATGGTGACATTCAATCTCGTTAGCTATAGCTCCAAATATTTCTTATCTTGCTATTCAACCATGTTCAAACTGTATCTTACATATCAATGTTGATGCCTTTAGCCTGAAAATCTGGTTAACTCAAAATCATCTTCCTGAGGCAAGGGATTTAATAGAATATAAAAATCTAGTTTTTGATGGTCTCGTTAGTCCAGCCAAAATGTAACACCATAATTGAACCTAGTTTATTCAGCAAGCATGGAAACTGTACTTTTATGATCAGTTAACTCCTTTGCCTCAGGTTGAGGACTCCAGCCTCATACCAAGAGGTAGTACTTGTTGTTACCCTGCCTAGTGCTCAGCATTAAAGGACCACTAATCTTTGGCTTCTTCCTGGATGTCTAACACTGCCCAAAAGGGCTCGCTAGCTATTGTGAGTTGATTTGCTTTTTAACGCAACTGAGCATGACAAGAGACTAGGCTACTGTGTGTAAGGACATTGAGGCAATATCTACACACATTTCTGAACACTGATTGGTTACCTGTGATCTATGAAGATTTCGATAATACAAAAGGCGCATGTTAATTAATTTCTTCAACATACACAGACAAAAAGAAAGGAAAATCATCAGATGTCGTTATTTAGAAAAAACCTCTGATGGTTATAGTTTGATTAATAAAAGTATCCCTACAGTGAAAGAATTTTTGGATTGAGGACTGCGTGGATAATATGATTACTATTCCCTTGTTGTCATCCATGTTTCCTGGTATAACCCGACACCTGTGTATTTGTCGTCATTCACTTTATTATAGATTATAACTAGTGGTAGCATCACTCAGATTACCTGCCAAAGATTCCCTGCCAAAGATTCCCATTTGGTATTTCTTGTGTCTGAGGAAATTATTCAATCTAAATCCAGGTCGGAAGTGGGGTGATTTTATGTAATAAGCAGGTGACAGCATTGAAAGAAAAGAACAATCAATTTAGATTTTAAAAAACCCCATCCATTGAAGGATTAACTACAAATATGTTGATTCATTAACCACAGTTATCTTGTACAGTGGATTTGTCATACGTAAGTGTTTACATGTGTAGGTTTACTAAAGCAGACGGATAACACCCTTATCTGGGCGTGAAGTGCCGATGCACAAATAACATACTTTGTTCAAAGGATTAACCAATAATATGTAAGGGAAGAGAATTTATGGATGTCAACTTCTTTATCATGAGGAACACAACGTTTCGGAGTATATGCTTACGCCTTCACTAAAGCAGGCGTAATATACCCATATTTGGGCGTGAAGTGAATTTATGGATGTCAACTTCTTTATTATGAGGAACACAACATTTCAGAGCATAAATTCTCTTCCTTATGTGTATCACTTCAAAATGCCTTTAAAGACTCATTAATATGTTGATTGAATGCTCATTGTTATCTAACTCAATGGATTTTTTAAAGAACCGTGGACATCATGAACATAGTTGTCGTGTGTGCTATCTCAGCTGACCAATGAGACTTGACACCTAGGTGAAACATATGAAATAGACCTACATGATCAGTTGAGAACCGAACAAGATTCATAATGTCCAGAAACTCTCTATGTATTTTAAAATATTAGATCGTTACAAAGACACTTGACACTGAACAAGGTAACTGCCTAACATTATACATAACTTTGGTCAGTTGTACTAACGATATCTGCATTTGTTTTCATTTATTTGCTTGTTCCTCTACGTTTTTCGATGCGAGACACACAACACTAAGCCATTGTTTTCACAAGCATTTTCGTTTGTAGGGGTGTATATGTTACAGTCAATGTGTAAAAGATGACTCAATCTATTTCATAAATTTATAAATTTATAAAATGTCTAATATTTCAGTCATTTCACAAACTGACTGAGAATTTGTCCATTTATTTAACAGACCGACTAAAATTTTTAAAGGCGTTCAAAAGGGCTAAAAATCATCAAGATAAACTAATAATACAAGGATTAGAAGCCAAAAAATATGGAAATGTACATTGATTTTCATTTTCTTTTTATCCTATCATTATCAGTCACTGGGTGATGCCATTAAACATCAAAATGTTGGAATTCGTTATAATTTAATAAATGATCATTGTATTAATCCTTATATTATCATACGAAGCAATAAGATTTAAATGACACTAGATTCAAATGAAATTGGTAGTGTGTATTTGATAAGAATTTCATTTTTCATTATTAGGTGTTTTTTCTTGCTTCTTATGGATGTGGCATTGAAGTTTTAAACAAAAACTACAATATTTGCTTTGCTAAAATCCTCTCATTTGGAAAATATTTAAAACAAAATATATGTCATAAGACCCATCATAATTATTTTATGGTTAGATTTGCCTAGACCCATAACGTTAACCATATATTTAATTAGTGATTATTATTCATGAACGATACAACATTCAATACTAATTGTCACGGTGATGCGTACCTAACTGATGAGTAATTCCATCTAATTAAATATAATATTAATTTGTAACTTAAGTGATCAATAATCATACTCATTCAAGCAAGATTAGCTTGAAAATGTTTAATTGCTATGAAAGCATCAGATGAACATCAAAAGCAATTATTCAATAAATTTAAACCACGTTTCGTGATCTCCTGATATGGTTGTTTGCTTAGGCAAAAAGATTATTAATACTTTTCCCTTTTATTTTTTGATGAAAGGGCCTCACATTATATAAAAAAATAGTAAGAAAATATTTTTCTTTACCATGTCAATACTTGACATATTTAATGAGCTATGAGTAATCCCGTCCCTCACAACATGGGCTGACTATAGAATTAACACCAGAGGATAGTATTATCAGTATGTTCTAATTAAATCACTTACCCATATTATAGGAATCTGCATTGGCTTCCAAAACAACCGTTTCTCGTCAGATTCCATATTCCATAATGATCAATCATCCTCTACTTCATCATTGATGTGAAGAAGCCCAACAACCTGTTATAAGCCCTTATGTCTGGTCGTGGTGGTCCTCCTGGCTCAACCGTTAATCTGGCCCAGAAATAGACGGGATGATATTTACATCTCACGTGTGCTACTGCATGGTTCCCGTTTGTTCTGAGTTCCTCTGCCCCGTGAGGCTAACACTGACCCGAGTTGTCGATCATGATCAGTGCATGAATCATACCTGCTGAATCCTTGATTCTCAAACAGGGAAATCTTTACCAGGGTATGTAGTCGTCATCTCTGAATACAAGCTGAGTTCATGGATGGAACGCGAATGGATGTTTGACATCATCTTGCGTCATAATTGCAGAGCCTACACCTTTCAACTGTCTACAAACCAGAGATGAGATTGAAGATAATTAGCTGAGCATTGGAACCAGCCTCACAGACACTCGGTCTCTCGTAGTTAATAATTCACAGATGCATTGAAACATGCTCCTTACATCATGGATGCTACAAATGTGTGTTGTTTGCAGTCTGACTCGGATGCAGTGGAACGTGGGCCCGTCATAGAGGAGGGAGACGTGTATTGATCAGTGTGGAGGTCCATCTGTTCGAACATTCTGCTACATGAGATTTTCAAAGCATGTCATTGTTACATTGATGTAATAATGTTACACTGACGTAATGACATTTTCATAACATTGAGTTTTGAGTTGAAGATTCAATTAATATTTTGAATGAGATAAAAGTGTAGCTTAACTACAATCATAGTTAACTGCCTTTAAATGAATGGGGGTAGCTTAGTGGTTAAAGTGGTTGCTTGTGGCACTAAGGCCCGGGTTCTATTCCCCACATGGGTACAGTAAGTGAAGCCAATTTCTTTCTTGTGTACCCTGTCATAATATTGCTGGAATATTGCTAAAAGCATTGTGTAAGCCAACTCACTTACTCAGACGAATGATGAAATCTTTGATTCCATCTATAATGATCTTATAATGTCACAATGCTACTCCGTAAAAAGCACCCTGGTGCACTGGTGTTTATGTATTTAAGAAATGAGTGGGAGTTGTTTATTGTACGATAAACAACGACGGTGAGTCGTTTATTTCTTACATGAGATATCAACATTATGAACAGCCTCTTTAAGGATGATGATGAAATGTACAAGCTTTAAAAATATTAACCCTAATTTTAATAATGATGATTCCGTATATAGAATCAAAACTCATCAACGTCGGCCAAGTCCAGTGTATGCACAGGTGGGTATTTCCCGCATATTCTCACAATCCTAATGTCAATTACCTGTACCTTTTCCCCCAATGACAATTGTCATCTTTCCTACTTTTGAATGCGAACGTTTGGCCATTGTGTTTCTCCGAGATGCCCAGCTACATCTATGGGAAACAAACCACAAGATACTCCCCTCTCAAAAATAACGTCATCCAATATACGACGGTATAAAGATGCGCATGTAGCGGCCATAAAGTTTCCGAGTCCCATGATGGGATTTGAACCAGGGACCTTCTGATCAGAGGTTGGATGCCTTGTCCACATGACCAAAGAGGTTAACCCCGTCTGCAAGCTGACAAGGTAAGGATGTCATATGTAGGATGACTCCCCATCCTGCTACATACTCCCCCGTCAACACGCCTTGGGCCTCATAGTAGGGTACAGAGACTTATTGTGCTCAAATTTAATATATGCGGCCCCACGTTTGGCGCCAATGTAGCAGCCATAACATTTCCGAGTCCCGTGATGGGATTCAAACCACGGACCTTCTGATCCGAGGTTGGATGCCTTGTCCACATGGCCAAAGAGGTTAACCCGTCAGCAAGCTGACAAGGTAAGGATATCATCTGTGGGATGACTCCACGCCCCGCTACACATGCGCATGTTGGAATCTCCAGAAATGATGTCATGATAGAACAATGCTTTATCATGAAATAAACCACCCTTTGTCCTTTATTGTTCTTTGAGATTTAACTCACAGCAGTGGTGGGTGGGGTGTGTGTGTGTGTGTGTGTGGAAGGGGGGGGGGGGGGGGGGGGGGGGTGGGGGGGGGGGGCAGGGGGTGTCTGTGCATGAAAAACTGTCACATATAGTGGGAAGTCCAGCAAATTATGATACAGTCCTGAGACCAATCTTTTCATTTAGGGTTTTTGCATTACAAAATAGGCTGGGCAGAAAGGAAAATATCATAGTTCAGGGATTGTGTAACAGACTAAATCAATCAGTCACAGTATAGCTTATGGGATCAGGTGGTCAGGCTTGCTGACTTGGTTGGTGCATGTCATCATATCCCAATTGTGTAGATCGATACTCAGGACGTCAGTCACTGGATTGTCTTGTCCAGACTTGTTATTATCATTATTTACAGATCATCACCATAATACTGGAATATGGCAACAAAAAAACAAAATAACAAACGGTAATGTGTATAAAGCTTAGACCGCCTCCGTGGTTTAGTGGTAGAGCATCTGCTGGGCCACATCATACCATAAGACGTTAAAAGATGTTACTTGTTGTTACCATGCCTGTTGCTCAGCATTAAGGTTAAGAAACAAGAACTGGTTGGCTTGGGGTCAGTAAACTGTGTCTGAGATTTAAGGGATTGTGGCATGGTATCTCAGTGGGCTAGCGCTATGAAATCGGCATTAGTCTGGACTAGTACAAACCAACCTGCCCACCCAAATGCCACTATATAAGTGCATTTCACCTCACCTCACCTCACCTCACCTCACCTCACAAAGCTTACAATAATCCAGCTCTATCACTGTTGGGGACACCAACAATCAAACCCTGTAGTACTTCACTGTGGAGAGTTTGAGAGTTGGATCCAAAGTGGTCACCCATCCTATATAACAGCCACGCAGTTTTGTTAGTATACCCTCCAGACTAGTAAATATGACTAGTGGGGGCACGTGGTCCTGTGCACAGCGCACAGATCACAAATCAGGTGAGGCTGAGCAACGTCGTGTCTCGGAGAGTAGTTGGAAAGGTGACCACGTTCAGCAGCTTGACTCCTGAGAGTTTCTAGGGCTTCTGTCCTGCCCCACACTGAAGCACATGTACCACATGTGGCGTCTCCTTAAGCAAGGGACTTTGTTCGAAATGTGCCTGTTTCACCCAGCAGTGAGTGGGTACCCGGTAGGATGAGATGGTAATTTGGCTGTTAACCTTTTAGTGCCTCACAGGCAGCTTGGGTTGTATACTCCCCAGGGAGCAGAGAATGAAAATCGAATGCCCACTGATCCATTGACCGGGGTAATAATAGTGTAGCGCTATGAGCATCCACTTGGTGAATAGAATCTGGCGCATTATAAATGCATATGGGTTCTACACCAACAGACTGACTTGCTCATTCTTGTGTCCAAAGACGGCCATAATTCCTCGGGCACCAACGCCGCTTAGTGGCCGGTCTGGCATAGACAGAGTGGTTTGAACATGTTTGGGACAAGCCTGCAGCATGAGAGACAGTTGACATTAGGGCTGGGACGGTCCAAATTTACTACCCGGGTACCCGACCCCCTATTCCCCGACCCTACCCAGGTACCCGCTGTAGGTCTCAAGAGTTAGCTACGAAATGTCTGACTGGGAAATGTTTTACCGCAGCACTGGCAAAAGCTATTTAGATACACATATGAAACATAGATACATGTATCAAATGATCAGATTATGCGTACATTGAAGCTGACTGAAGCTTTATCTTCACTCAGACATTTACAAATCAAAGGAATGTGTGCATCGTCAGAAAGAATTGCGAACATTAGCGACTTGTCATGTAACCACTGAGCTATAGTGAGTTTTTGTCATTAAACAATATATCACGTGACTAACCATGGGTCCAGGTAGAACTGTGGGTACCCGGGTCCTACTCATGACCAACCCGGCCCTAATACCAGAGTTACCCATTCCAGCCCTAGTTGACATTCTTGCATATCTCTTCCCAGGGAATAACGTCAAATATTTCAAAAATTTAAAGAAACTGTTCACCGATCAATAAAGATGAGGATGCACCAACTTGATTGACAGTAATGACAGAACTCTGTTACCATGGATACATTAGATCATGGGGGAGGTAATTTGAACATCATAACATTAGCCCATCATGAAGTAACTAAAAAAGTCAGCGTCTTTGATCTCTTAGCGAAGCATCTTAGCAGGGTGTAAGGAAGTTTACGAGCCGAATGGGATTGCACACCATGATACTGAAGGTTGAAAGGTATCTATGAATGGTCAGCTCAAGCGCACACACCCTGCTAGAGACACATGTAAAGAAATTTATCATACTTGTTCACAAATACAGATATCTATTTTCAGTGAGGTATGTTTGTGTGACAAGACCTTCCTAGTAAGGGCTAGTGGTATCGCTATGGTAACTTATAATGTGTACAGGGACCATCATGGCATGACAAGCCGATGACGTAATCAACAGTATGATGGTGCATGGTTGGTTGGTTGGTTTGTTGTTTAATGCCGCACTCAGCAATATTCCAGCTATATGACGGCGGTTTGTAAATAATCGAGTTTGAGCCAGACAATCCAGTGATTGATATCATGAGCATCGATCCACAAAATTGGGATCAATGACATGCATCAACCAGGTCAGCCAGCCTGACCACCCGATCCCGTTAGTCGCCTTTTACGACAAGCATAGTCGCCTTTTACGGCAAGCATGGGTTGCTGAAGACCTATTCTACCCCGCATCTTATGATGGGGCAGGATGTCTGAACAGGTCACCTGACAGAATTGCTTGGGTTTTTACCAGACAATGACAAGCCTGGTCCCTGTTTCCTTAAGCGATCTTTGTGCTAAGATGATGATAACTCCCATACGTTAATAATGACTTAAGTGAGTGAGTGAGTTTGATTTTACACCACTTTTAGCAATATTCCAGCAATATCACAGCAGGGGACACCAGAAATGGGCTTCACACATTGTACCCATGTCGGGAATCGAACCTGGGTCTTCGATGTGACAAGCGAATGCTTTAACCACTAGACTCCCTGACCGCCCCTATTATGACTTGAGACAGTCATAGTGCTAAGATCGCTTTGTAGAACAGGAATATGGCCGTTTGTAAATCCCATACTTTAACTATGACTTGAGACAGTCATAGTGCTAAGATCGCTTTGTAGAACAGTGTGCCCTTGTACAAAGCGATCTTAGCGCTAAGGTGATCGGAACTCCCATAATTTAACAAAGACTTATGACAGTTGTAGCGCTGAGGTTGTTTGTGCAACACCACCCAAGACTCAGTCAGTGGGACCAGGGCCCCCTTCCACAAAGCTATCTTAGCGCTGATGTTCGTAACTCCCATACTTTAACTATGACTTGAGACAGTCGTAGCACTAAGATCGCATTTTCCCCCGCCGATAGCCAAGTAGTCAGTTATTTTATTTGTTATCAAACAAAAACTAGTAAAGAGATACATAATCGATCTTTGTTGATCACAAAGCCGAACATGAGTGAGTGAGTGAGTTAAAGCTTTACGTCACATCGGCAGTATTTCAGCCATATTGTGACGAGAACATTTGTAATACTGACATTAAAATAAAAAACCTGTCATCGACGGACAGTATAACAACAAGCATATCACAGTTTATAATTAAAACTAGTTTAGAACAATTAAAAGAATAACCTATAATTCAACAATACATTATAAAAACGGGCTAGAGATCACCACCAACCAAAGTTAGGCCACCTTACTGGGGACTGTTGGGACTTAATCATCTTTGCAAACCTTCAGCTACTTTATGGCCCTTCTGAGGAAGTCTCCGAATAGTCTTTGCAAAGTTGTTTTGAAGGTCTTCGCTAGCGAAGACGTATCCGAGACATCTTAAGAGATCTCTTAAGACATCCCCTGCTAGTGGAGATGCACTAGAAACGTCTTCGGTAGGTTAATGCCTTTGTGGGGAAGTACTTGATTATTCCCCAGAATAGTCTTCGATGGGTCTCCGCAAAGTCTCGGCTAGCCGAGACCATAAAAATTGGCTAAAATCCCACAAAAGATGCATCGGGACGGTCTCAGGGCGGTCTCGGATACATCTTTTCTGGGTTGTTTTTTTGTAAGGGTTACAATACTTCTGCTACCTGCACGGCTCCCCAGCAGGATTTACACCATCCCTTCACCTGCTGGCGATGGTACGCAATTAAGCCATTATTAAAACAAACAGATTTGAAGCCGAACATGAATAGCCTCCCTTGACAATTGTCCGTGTTGTAAGTGGTAGAATTTTTATTGTTACAAGGGGCTTTATCGTCACAAATGGCGGTCTTTTGAGCACAGAATATGTTCATAAAGTATGTCAGAGGCATTCTGCATTAAAAAAATGCATCTGGCTTTTTTCTTTTTTTTTACCTCCTCAAACCCTGGACTTTGGGCTGAAAAATCTGTATTTCAAAAAAAAAAAAAAGCCTGGCCCAACCACACACTGTAATATTGATCGCTGTGTATACAAAATGCATGACAGGAAATACAATTAAAATGGTCAAGAATCATGTCTAGAAATCTCCTTTAACATTTACACTGGCATTTTGACAAGTTTGTAATCTGTTCACTCCAGCCAAGACAGCAAAATGACATAACTTTTTACTGCGAATTGTACATTCTTTTCCAAATGGGGAGTACTTATATTCAAATCAATAAAAAACAAAAGATTCCATGGTAGTTGACTGGCTAACCAAGCAATCCTTTTTTTACATTTATGTTTCCAAACATAAAGAAGATTTGGCCACACCCACTAAATGACTACTGTTTCTGATTGGTTGAAAAAAGACTGCTATTCTCTCTTCAATCTGAATGACTTCTCACACAGTCTCCTTCCACTCTTTGAAACTGATATTTTACAAGTCTGAGTATCCCCTCACTGATTCATAATCAATTTTTCATGTTTATAACACAAATAGTACTTGAATCTTGCAACTAAAATTCATAATGTTTTGTAGACTTTCTTTCTTCTAATATTACCTACAGCTTACACGACCTGTGAAGATCTGGGCAGAGACTAGGTCTTCAGCAACCTATGCTTGTCATAAGAGGCGACTAACGGGACCGGGTGGTCAGGCTTGCTGACTTTGTTGATGCATGTCATTGTATCCAATTTGTATGGATCCATGCTCATGATGTCAATCACTGGATTTTCTGGTCCAGACTCGATTATTTACAGACCGCAGTCATATATCTGGAATAATTCTGGGTGCGGCGTTAATCAACAAACAAACAAACCTATACTTTAACATGGATGCCAGGTTAGGCCTACTCTTCAGCAACCAATGCTGGATAAGGTGTCGGGTGGTGAGGCTTGGTGATTTGGTGATTTGGTTAATTGTGTGTTTTCGTACCCAGCAGCTTGGACCATTGCTCACAATATCGATCACTGGATTGTCTGGTCCAGACTCGATTATTTCCAGGCCATAGTGAGTGTGGCATTAACATCAATCATAGAAACAAACAAACCTACAGTTTACGATAAAGATAATGTTTTCGACAAAACATGTTTGAAGCATATGTTCTTCCTCTCAAATTCCAGTTAAGCTGAAAATAATTAGTGTTCTTTGAAATCTGCATATTGAGCTTGTACTAATCTACACAAAAACATGCTAACGTTCTGGCACCAATGGAATTAAATCTAGCTCTCATCTACTTCAAATCCTTGACACTTCGGAATAACACATGTGTGAACGATTGTTTTCTCCCCTGCCGACAACATCACAGAAAACACTTCAAACACACTGGAGAAAAAGCTAATTTGGTACAGGAAAACACCCTCACAACATTGTTGGTCGGCATAGCAATAAAAAATCAAATTTGTTTCCGGCCTTGGGCAACACTTGATCTTCTCAAAAAAAGTTTAAAGGTACGGGCAGGGTGTGAAAATTTTGTCAGGGAATATTATGGAATATCCATATCTGAAACATATTTAACACAGACTATTAAAGAGCTGTGCAAGTTACACCAGAAACATTGTTGGACCAATGGCATTAATGTCTATTAACCCTTTCAACACCAGTCAACCAGAAGCTTTTACTGTGACAGTGTTTTCAGAGACTCATGTGTGTGAATTTATCAAGGAAAGTATCTGCTTGTACAACATCTTTGCTACTACATGTAATACACCCTTTGAAAGGTTTAATCCTACTGTTTATACATATGAAAGTTAAGTTTATCACATTATTTAAATAATGCATTTTCAACTTAAGTTCGTTTTAAATAAAAGTAATGTAAGCTAACAAATTCATGACGTCCAGATTAAGCACCAAGGAAGTGAAAACTTGATGATTATGATGATGTCCGGCTATTGTTCTTGCAGTTGATTCTGAGCCAGGAATTCACTTGCCATTCTGAATGTGCCTTCTAAACATGTAAACCTGACGCAACTATAGGTCATAAGGCCAGGCGTTTATATATTTTCCGGATTATGGACCCGCCGACTCTAATTGCTGAGAATTTTTTGTTTTAAATAATCAAATTTCCGTTTTTTTCCCCCACCGATAGCCGCATAGTCAGTTATTTTATTTGTTATCATCACCTTTTAGTAAAAAACATATGATTTACCGTTGTAAACTAGTAAATAGATACATAATTGATCTTTGTTGATCTCGAAGCCGAACATGAAATGGCCTCCCTTGACAATTGTCTGTGTTGTAAGTGGTAGACTTTTTATTGTTACAAGGGGCTTTATCACAAATGGAGGCCTTTTGAGCACAGAATATGTGCATAAAGTATGCCAGAGGCATTCTGCATTTAAAAAAATGCCCCCCTTTTTTTCCCCTCCTCCAACCCTGGACTTTGGGCTGAAAAATCTGTAATCCTAAAAATAAAAAAAGCATAGCCTTATGCAGAATTATGGAGAACATATTTATCATCTGGAACATGGTGTCGAGTTAGAGCATCAACCGAATCTGATTCTCATGATTGTCACATTACATAAACACTCTCACTTAAATCCTCAAATTTGCAACCTAGAAACAGATTCTCGCAACCTCAAGATCAGTGGGAGTGGGAGAGAAGCAAGCGATGGTATTAGATATTTACCACACTGGTGAAACCCACAAGCAAATTTAATATCCTGACATACATCGAATCAAAAGCCAAGTCTCAGATGTGAATCCATATTAAAAGCCTGTGTCATGGCTACCGGATCTGTCCAGCGAGTTGTGGCGCCTTGAATGGCTGTCTGTCCCTCCCCCCACCCCATCCTGAAGAATCCTTGTTGGTTAATCAATGCTGCCAGACCTTTGACAATACAGAGGAGGCCTTAACAGTGTGTAGCAGGGCATGGAGACATCCCACAGATGACATCCGTACCATGTCAACTTGTTGATTGGGTTAAACTCTTTGGTCATGTGGACAAGGCGTCCAACTTCGGATCTGACAGTCTCTGGTTCAGATCCCATTGTGAGAATCAGAAATTTTATGGTCTCTCTACTGGCGCCAAACATGGGGCTGAGCACATGCATTGAGTTTGTTTGCTTGTTGTTTAATGACGCACTCAGCAATATTCCAGCTATATGACGGCGATCTGTAAAAAATCATGTCTGGACCAGAAAATCCAGTGATTGACATCATGAGCCCGATCCCGTTAGTCACCTCTTGTGACAAGCATAGTCAACATTTACGACAAGCATGGGTTGCTGAAGGCCTATTTTACCCCTTATCTTCACAGGTCCACATGCATAAAACATTTGAGCAAAATAATTTCTCAGTACCCTATTATGCAGCCGAGGATGTGCCTTCTGTTGACGGTGGAGCATGAAGCATGGCAGGAATCAACCCACAGATGACATCCATATATACCTTCTCAGCTTCTGGACAGGTTTGAACACTTTGGTCCTGTGGACAAGGTGCCTGTCCTCAGGTCCATGGTTTGAATCCCATGAAGGGAATCAGAAATGATATGGCCACTACAATCGCATGACCTATCCAAACCAGCATCAAGATAATCAATGACATGTTTCCCAACCTAACAGCTACCTGCATCAGAGTTTCCATGTAATGACTTGCATGTTCTTCCCACGGTGGTAAATAATCACACCTGCTCACTCGTCTCTACATTACACAGAGATTACTTTGTCATTGGACAGAATGTATGATTAATAACATTATTATTCAAGGAGGCTGTCTGCTCCGGTGAGAGCGAACTTTGCCTCAATAATTGGATCGATAATTCCATAACAATATGACATTAAATCTGCTACAGAGGGGTTTAATGCAACACTCAAGCATGTCTGTATTCTCTTCAATGTCACAGGTGCCTCAAGGTCACACAATAAACATAACTCACGTGTATTACAAGAGTATAATTCACGTGTAAAACAAGAGTATAATTCATGTGTATAACAAGAGTATAATTCACGTGTATTACATGAGTATAATTCATGTGTAGAACAAGAGTATAATTCATGTGTATAACAAGAGTATAATTCACGTGTATTACATGAGTATAATTCACGTGTATAACAAGAGTATAATTCACGTGTATAACAAGAGTATAATTCACGTGTATTACATGAGTATAATTCACGTGTATTACATGAGTATAATTCACGTGTATAACAAGAGTATAATTCACGTGTATTACATGAGTATAATTCACGTGTATTACATGAGTGTAATTCACGTGTATTACAAGAGTATAACTCACGTGTATTACATGAGTATAATTCACGTGTATAACAAGAGTATAATTCACGTGTATTACATGAGTATAATTCACATGTATTACATGAGTATAATTCACGTGTATTACATGAGTGTAATTCACGTGTATTACAAGAGTATAACTCACGTGTATTACATGAGTATAATTCACGTGTATAACAAGAGTATAATTCACGTGTATAACAAGAGTATAATTCACGTGTATAACGAGTATAATTCACATGTATAACAAGAGTATAATTCACGTGTATTACATGAGTATAATTCACGTGTATTACATGAGTGTAATTCACGTGTATTACAAGAGTATAATTCACGTGTATAACAAGAGTATAATTAATTTGTAGAACAAGAGTATAATTCATGTGTAGAACAAGAGTATAATTCATGTGTAGAACAAGAGTATAATTCACGCGTATAACAAGAGTATAATTCATGTGTATAACAAGAGTAGTTTGTACTGATTCTGTTTCACAGAATAGGAACAAGCTGGAGTGTGACATGTATCGGGTATTTTGTATCAATGTATTGTTATATCACTGTTTTGCTTATACTTCATCTTATAAATAGTATACCCATAGGTGAGATGAAATGGGGGAGGAGGGGGTGTTGCAGGAAATTATCAACCCCTGGTACAGACAAACTAGTGGTTGACAGCATGAGCATCAAGCCCTGGCACAGGCAAACTAGTGGTTGACAACATGAGCACCAAACTCTGACACAGACAATCTAGTGGTTGAGAGCATGAACATCAATCCCTGGCACAGACAAATTAGTGGTTGACAACATGAGCACCAAGACCTGACACAGACAATCTAGTGGTTGACAGCATGAACATCAATCCCTGGCACAAACAATCTAGTGGTTGACAGCATGCGCACCAAACCCTGACACAAACAATCTAGTGGTTGAGAGCATGAACATCAATCCCTGGCACAGGCAAACTAGTGGTTGACAGCATGAGCACCAAACTCTGGCACAGACAAACTAGTGGTTGACAGCATGGGCACCAAACCCTGACACAAACAATCTAGTGGTTGAGAGCATGAACATCAATCCCTAGCACAGGCAAACTAGTGGTTGACAACATGAGCACCAAGACCTGACACAGACAATCTAGTGGTTGACAGCATGAACATCAATCCCTGTCACAGACAAACTAGTGGTTGACAGCATGAACACCAACCCCTGACACAGGCAAACTAGTGGTTGACAACATGAGCACCAAGCCCTGGTACAGGCTAACTAGTGGTTGACAGCATGAACACCAACCCCTGACACAGAGAATCTTGTGGTTGACTGCATGAACATCAATCCCTGGCACAGGCAAACTAGTGGTTGACAGCATGAGCATCAACCCCTGGCACAGGCAAACTAGTGGTTGACAACATGAACACCAACCCCTGACACAGGCAAACTAGTGGTTGACAGCATGAGCATCAAGCCCTGGCACAGGAAAACTAGTGGTTGACAGCATGATGGCTCAATTGGGTATGATGATACACAACCAGTCAGGTCACATATTGTAACCAACTGATCCCCTTAAGCCTGCTTTTACAATACTGGCCATTAAGCAATAATCACCCCTTTTACGTATACTTAATCCTGTTTAATTGGTAACCTGCTAAATTGGCTTTTTCATCACATGTTCTCTGTCCATCATGTTGTTACAGTATTATCCTTCAGTTGTTATGACTTAACCTACTCATGTTAATCTCTCTCATGTATGCAATTGTTGATACTGTTAATCCTCCACCAACCATATGTATTCTGTACCATGTTCATTATTCAGCCCTGCTTAACAATGGCATTTTTGGGTGACACGGGTGGCCCAGTTGTCTAAGGTGTCGCGATTCGCTGTGCAGAGTTGCGTCCCTTGGGCACACCAAAAACCTATGATTGTTGGTTCGAATCCCGGTTCGCCCCAATTATGTTTCTAGGTTTGTCAGCACCATACCCATGCTCGTGGGTTTCACCAAAGTGGTAAACGTCTGAGACCTGCATCACTACAGGCTTTCCTCCAACATTAAGCTGACATGCAGTGATATGACCAGGAATACTGTTAAAAGCGGTGTGAAATCAAAATCATAGGTTTCTGGCGTGCCCAAGGGACGCAACTCTGCACAGCGAATCGCGACACCTTAGACAACTGGGCCACCCGTGCCACCCAAAAATGAACAGAAATCTAGAGAACATCAACCATTTGAATTATTGATTGTAAATTATTCACATCAAGAATTGCAAAGGTAAATTTTTCTGATGCATATCATACTAGAATTTGACGCCCACGCCAACAGGAACTGAGCTAAAAACAATATGTCTCGCCTCCCTTTAGGTGGAAGACATCAATACATACATAAAATATTATCAATACCTCGCTAATAATCTCATTAAAAGGCTTTTCTTCGAAACTGAATGAATCAATGAAACTAATCAGCTTTTACCATGACGTCACATGGAGGCTGTCAACCAGAGTACTGCTGGCAAGCACAGACTGTCTGCACACTAATCCCCCAATTGAATTAATAATGAATATCTCTCTCTGTGGTGTGGAGTCTTGTGTTTGTGTCTAATGACCATCACATCTAATAGTCATCCCTAGTCATATATCAGATCTTTAGTTGCTTTCCAAACGTTAATGATGACCCCCTTGTTAGAAATCCTTATATCTTATTGGCCAAAAGGTGCTAAATCTATTTTACATCAATATAAGAGCTTTTGCATCCGACGTGTTTGCCAATATAGCCAATACAACATGTTTGTCCTTATTAGCAATACAACATGTTAACCTTATTGGCAATACAACATGTTGACCTCATTGGCAATACAACATGTTGGCCTCATTGGTAATACAACATGTTGACCTTATTGGTAATACAACATGTTGACCTCATTGGCAATACAACACGTTGACCTCATTGGCAATACAACATGTTGGCCTCATTGGCAATACAACATGTTGACCTCATTGGCAATACAACACGTTGACCTCATTGGCAATACAACACGTTGGCCTCATTGGCAATACAACATGTTGACCTCATTGGCAATACAACACGTTGACCTCATTGGCAATACAACATGTTGACCTTATTGGCAATACAACATGTTGACCTCATTGGCATTACAACACGTTGACCTCATTGGCAATACAACACGTTGGCCTCATTGGCAATACAACATGTTGACCTTATTGGTAATACAACATGTTGGCCTCATTGGCAATACAACATGTTGGCCTCATTGGCAATACAACATGTTGACCTCATTGGTAATACAACACGTTGACCTCATTGGCAATACAACATGTTGACCTCATTGCCAATACAACATGTTGACCTTATTGGCAATACAACATGTTGACCTCATTGGCAATACAACATGTTGACCTCATTGGCAATACAACATGTTGGCCTCATTGGCAATACAACACGTTGGCCTCATTGGCAATACAACACGTTGGCCTCATTGGCAATACAACATGTTGGCCTCATTGGCAATACAACATGTTGGCCTCATTGGCAATACAACATGTTGGCCTCATTGGCAATACATTATTGCTTCCCCTCATGCGAAACTTGCCATACTGTCATGATCAACCTGCCAGGTCCCAGGTAACCCTGCCATGTTCGCCCTCATTCTCTCCTTTCTGCTTCTGCATGTAGCTGGCTATGGAATTAAGAAAGTGCTAAAAAGGTCAAATGTTTTCACATATATTTTTCCCTTACAGAAGTGTTTTCACATGTATCACAAGTCACAGGATCACGTGGACAAGTCGACACTCACCTCAGCTGCCATGATGTCGGCAATGTTGGGAAGGTAGAGGTTGGCTGTGAGCAGTGCAAGTGCAGTTGAGGGCCGATGTCGGTCGGGGCTGCAGATCACGTACTCTGGGAGGTTTGCTGTGTTTTCATGGTCGGTGTGGTCTGAACCTGGTATCCAGTCTCGCGGAGTGATCTTCAACTTGTGCAACCTCTGGAGACAAAGGTTAAATTACTCAAAACCACAAAAGTATTTATATTTCAGTTGGGTTTTGCTTATGACTTAAAACATTATCTGAAAATGTATATCTGACCCCAAAAAGATTTATATAATGTAGATGTAATTTTTAATTCATGATTTGGTCACCACAATAGTATGATTTTATCAATGTTAGAGTGTGATAAATAAAAACAACTAAATGAATTCCATAATCATATGCTAAAAGCAGAGTCTATTGAAGAATTCCGATTATATCATAAGCATGTGTTTATGAATTACTATCAAATAGTGAAGATACCAGGTGCAGCATGAGACAATGTCTGGTGTCCTTTATATAGACTTCAGAATTGTTATGTGACAGTATATGTTACAAGTTTATTTCTTATGATTATTGTAGCAGTAGACTAATGTGCTTGTCAACTATCAAGCCTTTGTTGCTGTGGCTAGGTCTTTTATACTTAGCAGCCAACAGCATCTTGTTAGTTATAGAGTGACCTCCCTTAGCTGTGCACTCTCCAAACTCCACCCAAGCGCTTGATACCTTCCTTACCCTCCCAGTACATTGAGCTCTGCTGTGATTAGCTGGTTTACTGTTATCAATCTCTGGGGGATTACAGCTTCTTCGAGACGCTTCAATGTAGCAGTTTCTAGAAGGCTGGCTCAACCTAACTTGAGATTTATCTACTTGCCAAGGGCAGAGGGATGACTATCTGAAAACAGTGACTTTTCTGTCTGCTTGCAACACTGTTTCCTGGATTCAAGGACGACCATGTTCGGGGTTAAACCTTTGCGTTTCAACTTGGGAATTAACACGTGACACCTGTATACACAACACTCCTCGATGATGAGGTGAAGTGAGGTGAAATGGGGTTTAACGTCGCGTCCAAGATTATTGCACTTATATAGTGACGTGCATGTACGTGTGTGTGTTTGTGTGACTGCTTGTACTAGTCCGGACTGATGCCGATTTATAGTGCTAGCTCACTGAGATACCATGTCGCAGTTTAACATGAATACCCCACTCGACACAGTATACAGACTCCGAGCCAACCAGTCCTTGTTTTAGCCCCTTAATGCCGAGCGCCAGACAGGGTAACAACAAGTACCATCTTTTAATGTCTTTTGGTATGACGCGGCCGGGGATCGAACCCTGGACCTTCTGCTCTCTGGGCAGACGCTCTACCACTAGACCACGGAGTCGGTCTCCTCTATGATGAAGGAACATAGTGAATACAAGACTGTAATGTACTGATAATGGTCATATCAATGAGAGAAGAGTGTCCTCCCTTGTCTTTCTGTCTGCAACTAGTCATACATATCTCTATTCTCACCCTTGATGTTTTGTTTCTACATGGGCCCCTGTGGGAACACAGAGATATTTCAGTGTTGCTGCTCCTCTTCAGAAGCACTGCCTACAGTACATATATCAACACACTGGGCCTTGACTCCACACAAATAGAACAGAACCTTTTGGTTACGTGCACATGAACTTAAATGAAGATACTTGAAACCATGTGTGTCTATCTCTACAACTTGCTGATGTAATTGATATTATCATAATATCTACAGGCTCATTTCTCATATTTGAAATCTTTCATGAATATATATGTTTTGGTAAATAAGATCTTATTTCCAATTCTATATGTTAAGAGTGATCTTGTTTTCTTTGAAGTGAAATTTCACTATTTTTTATACTACAAACAGCTCTTAGGCCTAGAAAGATTCGGCAAATCAAGATTGCCTCAGCCTGAAAGTAGATATTGTTAAGAGCTCCATATGGATTTTATTCTCTTTTTTCAGATTATATAATGACTGCACTACTTGAACTGTAGTGCATGGGAGTGTTCTAATGACATAATGTCATTTGAGCCAGCTAATCTATCTCTGAAATGACGAAACCAAAAAAAATAGACTAAAAGTCCAATCGTCAAAGATAGGGTGTTTCATCAAACAAACGGGGAATTAAGGTTATGACACGTTCGCAAAGATGAGTGACTTTTTAATATTGTAACATGACAGACATTTTGTTGCGTGATGTCCTAGCACTGTATGGCTGTATCCAGGAAATGTCACAGAGTTCGAAATTTACAGAATTGGATTATGAAAACATACAGTCAAGTCTTGTTGATCAGACACTCGTTAATCATTTTGAATAAGTCATACAGTCCGTAACATTTGTTTTGTGTTAAGCCTTTGAGGTTGCATGATTAGAAAATATATTCCGCTAACAATGTAACACAACAATATGAATATTTCATTTTTCATTTTTCATTACGTGTTTGTATCGTAATCTATCGTGTAGTTGTCTGATTTTTTATCACGAATGTTGATACTACATATACTTAATTTAATTTATACGTCATAGTTGTTAATCCGACATTATCATATGCAACCAACCATGTCGGATTAACGGGACTTGATTGTATTTATCAATATGCACAAAAGCTGGCATACTATCACTTAGAAAGCTTTATGTTTACTTACAGATCGACATTCTGTCCATATCTGGCTGACATATTTGAAAAAGTTAAATACCAATAATGATACTTCAATGCAGAACTGTCAAGATAGTGAGTATTTTCCTAATATCCCTCTACAGTAATATGTGGATTTGATGTGGGGTGTGCCTGACCTTTTATAGAAAAAAAATAAATTGTCCCTGAAAATTCTTGAATAAAATAATTATGCTATATTTTGTTGCCAAAAAAAACAACATTGTTGCAATATTTTTGAGAAAAATATATTTTGACTCATAGCTTTAATTAAAAAATATCTGGTTTTGAAGTTGTAGCTGTAAATATATCTGATCTGAATACAAATCCCAGATCTGACTGACTGTAGTCCTACTGATCCCAAACCCCTGGGGTCTATCACCAGGACAGGAAGAACGTACAGATCTGACTGACTGGTGTCCTAATGGTCCCAAACCTCCTGGGGTCTATCACCAGGACAGGAAGTACGTACAGATCTGACTGACTGGAGCCCTGCTGATCCCAAACCCCCTGGGATCTATCATCAGGACAGGAAGTACGTACAGATCTGACTGACTGGAGCCCTACTGGTCCCAAACCTCCTGGGGTCTATCACCAGGACAGGAAGTACATCAGATCTGACTGACTGGAGTCCTACTGGTCCCAAACCTCCTGAGATCTATCACCAGGACAGGAAGTATATGTACAGATCTGACTGACTGGAGTCCTACTGGTCCCAAACCCCTGGGGTCTACCACCAGGACAGGAAGTACATACAGATCTCACTCACTGGAGCCCTACTGGTCCCAAACCCCCTGGGGTCTATCACCAGGACAGGAAGTACATCAGATCTGACTTACTGGAGTCCTACTGGTCCCAAACCCCCTGGGGTCTATCACCAGGACAGGAAGTATATGTACAGATCTGACTGACTGGAGTCCTACTGATCCCAAACCCCCTGGGGTCTATCACTAGGACAGGAAGTATGTACAGATCCTACTGATCCCAAAACCCCTAGGGGTCTATCATCAGAACAAGAAGTACATACAGATCTTATAGTCTGGAGCCTTACTGATCCCTGAACCCCCTGGGGTCTATCACCAGGACAGTAGAACATATCCTGACACTCTCCATACATGTGTAGCAAGAAAAGCAGACACCTCCCAGCAACACCCTACCTGACCCTCACACAGAACCCCCCACCACACTCCACCCCACCCCACCTATTCCATCACCTGTCTGATCCTCCTTAGACTTCAGGAATTACACATAATGATGTGTGATCCAAAAGAAAGCCACTTCACGCCCACAGCTGTTCATATGATAGTTCTGGGAATACAACAAATGTAGTTCTAACTCCCTTTAATACCTAGACATCACAGACTTTAACCATATTAGTTTCACCCCAAACTACACTTTTTACCCTATTTTGTTATTATAAACATGTGTATGTGCAACATTTTCCTGAATGGTTGGAATTATGCCTGCTTGTATATTCATATATCCCGAAGAGAATTGAATCCAGGCTTTGTCTCTGATGGGAAAACATTAACCCCTGCACTTTAAATCAACATAGTCAAGGATTTGACAAAACATGGCATCATAGGTGAGGTGAGGTGAAATTGGGTTTAACGTCGCGTCCAAGATTATTGCACTTATATAGCGACGTGCATGCGAAGTGTGGCTGCTTGTACTAGTCCGGACTGATGCCGATTTATAGTGCTAGCACACTGAGATACCATGCCGCAGTTTAACATGAATACCCCACTCAGACACAGTATACTGACTCCGAGCCGACCAGTCCTTGTTTTAGCCCCTTAATGCCGAGCGCCAGACAGGGTAACAACAAGTACAATCTTTTAACGTCTTTTTGTAAGACGCGGCCCGGGATCGAACCCTGGACCTTCCGCTCTCCGGGCGGACGCTCTACCACAAGACCACGGAGGCGGTCCCATGGCATCATAAGGTCCTGTAGCTCACCATTCTTCTAAACAAAGTGTGACATGGGTTAACAACCGCAAACATGACTAACACAAGTTTGTATGCAAGAAAACATCAATACTATTTCATAATGAAAAAACATAGGAGGGTCAAAAACATTAAAAAAAGCCAAAATGTGCTTAATTTGGTAGTTTTCATACCACACATAGTTACTGCATGTTAAATTTCATGAGTTAGTGAGTTGGTTTTAACACTGCTTTGAACAGAATTCAGCTGTCAGTGTCAGGTAAAAGTGGGGGGAAAGCCTAAAGTGATACAGGTCACAGATGTTTACCACTTTGGTGGAATCCATGAGCAGATGAATGGGCTAGCCAAGATCTTTGTTCAGGTGAATCGATTTAAACCCATGACCTGTAGATCCTGGCATGGCTAAGGGACACAACTCTACACACTACTTTAGTGTAAGCATCTGAGCTATTCAATATTTTCAAAACTATGATCAAGGTATGGTGCTGACAAACCTAGAAATAAATTTGGGGCAAACCAGAATTCGGCCCCACATTCTAATAATCCAATAGAGCTTAGTGTACTACACTGTCCCTTCTGTTTCTTATATGTATTTGGTTGATTCTACTATTACGAAGGCGTGATGGGGTAACCAAGTGGTTGAAGTGTTCACACAGACTTCAAAAAGTAACACAGTGTGAGACACAGACACTTAATACAGCAATGCAATGGGAGTCACAGAACGGGAGTCACAGTGACTTCAAAAAGTCACAGAACGGGAGTCACAGTGACTTCAAAAAGTCAGTGTCACACAGTGACTTCAAAAAGCCATGCAATGGGAGTCACAGTGACTTTAAAAAGTCAGTGTCACACAGTGACTTCAAAAAGCCATGCAATGGGAGTCACAGTGACTTCAAAAAGTCAGTGTCACACAAGTAAGCCCACTTCGCAACCATAAAACATACACAGACAACTTTGTTAATTAATGTGACAGGACACCTGGTGTGTCCCAGATTCTCAGTGCACTTCTTCATAAAACTGTCACTGCTTTTTTGCCTTTTCTGCCCCAAAGAGTCAATTTCAGCATCTAATCAAGACTGATAATTCTCTAGCATTGAAGTTTCATATTTATATACACACTAAATATTAATATAAAATATAATACTATATATAGTATATAGTATGATACTATATATATGATACTAATATTACATAAATCTGTAATAAAGCAATCACTTCAAAAATATGTTTCTAAATTCTAATTTAGTTTTTATTCAATCACCAACCATATGGTTTTGGAAATAATTCTGAAAAGCATGTAATAAAAACTGAAACTGTAACACAGCCTATATATAAAAGTGAATATTATCCTGCCCTATTTTTTATCCCGGGGATGAAATTCTCCAGTGTCAGGATGATTCTCCCCAGTGAGTTTGAACCCCTACCAGTGTGTCTAATCCTATCCTATAGTATACTCTGGAGTAAAACTTCCCCAGGGATAATATCAAGGTAGGATATAATCCTTGCTTACATATACAGCATAACCCTGTACATAAGAATATAATGACAAGCAGCAAGGCATCTACATACCTATAAAACAGTGTTAGATCCAGGTGAGGCTTACCTATACAACAGGTTGAGACAATGTGTCGGTTACACACCTACTCCTAACACCTGACGTGCCCAGTGTCGTTAACTCACAGACAGCCAGCAACTAAACCTACCGCGTTGTGATATTTCTGATCACCCAACACCATGAAACTGGATGAGACCCATGAAAGTTAAATAAGCCAGTTACTATATCCGCAAGGGATACGCTGTTAAACACTGTTAAATAACCTGTCCCTGAACACCTCCAAAGTGTCTACCACCTGTCAAGCTGCTTGACATTTACTTCTGTACAAATAGTTACAAAGAAAATAAAATCTAAAGCTTCAAAGACAATCGGAAAAAATTATGACATGTAATTCATCAAAATGTCAAGATGGAGATTTGTGGAACCTAGTTGTTTGTTATGTATTCAAGTCTACAAAAAATAAAAGAGTTTAAATATGTTATTAGAAAATTGTGATCTCACATGAAAGAAAAGATACTTAAATTTTTTTAATATATCTTTTTTATGGTTGTCAATTATTATTTTTGCAAAATTACAAAAGTTCTGAATATATGTTGAAAAGAAAAGCATTTTTAACCAGACATTCTAAAATATTCTGACATCTTTAGTAGAATTCGGTTCCTTCACACTATTTCAAAGAAGACTGAGAAACAGCAATGTTTATCATGGAAAATGCATCATGAAATTGTCCTCCCATATACCTCTATTTCACTGGCTTTTGCATTGTATTGCTAGTAACCACGGTGTTTCAGATGACATTTAAAAATATCAACAGTGTAGAAACTATGATGTTTGTTTGTTTGTTGTTAAACGCCGCACTCAGCAATTTTCCAACTATGATGGTGGTCTGTAAATAATCCTAGACTGGACCAGACAATCCAGTGATTGATATCATGAGCATCGATCCATGCAATTGGGATACGATGACATGCATCAACCAAGTCAGCAAGCCTGACCACCCGATCCCGTTAGTCACCTCATAGACAAGCATCGTTGCCTTAACGACACGCATGGGTTGCTGAAGACCTATTCTAAACCATCTTCACAGGTTACATAAACTATGAAACATAGATAAATATTGTAGTCTGTGTTGAAGTATGACATGTGGATGTCTTCATCACTATGTTGCACCAAATGTCAAGGTCACAGAGGACTAAAGCATGGAATATTCCACAGAACTCTTCAGGTCATGTGCACTAAACAAAATGTCACTATCACACTGTGGCTCTCACTAAAAAAATAAAATTCCACCATGTGTTATCAAAGGGCAACCATGAGATTAGAGAGAAGTTTTAAATCATGTTGTGACAGATAATTTGACTTTCTTTAATTTCTGTTGAAGGCAAAATGATATATCATAAAATAAATATATTTTTATACAAGACTGGAGGCCTTATCCTGGTTAGCTAATCACATCAATCCCTTTAGATTGTTTGGTTAATATTATGCTTCTCACCTTAGGTACAATAAATATTTTTTATGTATTCTACTCAAAAGTAGTTAAGGAACACCCATTTTTTTCATATTACTATAGTTAATCTGGCATGGCATGGAACGATAAACTATAGTAATATGAAAGAATCGGATGGTCCTTAACTTTAATTGAGTAGTCTAAAAGGGATACATTTGTTGGGGTTTGTTGGTTTTGTGGAGAAAAAGTAAATACTCAATTGCACATTTGCATTATGGTAACTACTTTTGTCAGCAACATGGCTATGTATTTACTTCTGTGAGAGATCGCTATACATCTATCAACTTTTATCTAAATTATTTCACTGTTAGTTTCATGTTTTTGTAGTCTGATCCATTCATTTTCATGATCCATAAAAGATAGAGTGATCAGAGAAATAAAAACTATCAAATTTATCCTTATTTCTCCTGGTGGATTTTGACCGTAAACTGAACAATTAAAGCAGTATCACCTTAAGTAAGATAGCTATGAGATAAATTGCAAAGGACAATGAATAACGAAGCTTGGTTTATTTCACATTGTTCTATCATGAGATCATTTCGCGAGATTCGAATAAGCGCTTGCAACTTGACAACGTCATATATTGGTTCACATTAATTTTTAGAGGGAAGTGTCTAGTCATTTGCTCCCCATAGATGTAGCTGGGCGATGCATACAAATGCAGTGGCCTGACAATCGCATCCAAAAGAGGGAGAATATGACGATCAGTTTTAGGAGAAAAGGTACAGGTAATCAATGTGAAGATTGTGATAATATGAGAGAAATACCAAACTTAACCCTCCTGTTCGTAAAATGGACTTGTCCGACATTTCTGAGGTAAGATTCTATTCAGGGAGTCATCATTAATAAAATTTGGGTAAGTATTTTTAAAGCCTGTACATTTTATCAACATTCTTAAAGATGCTGTACATTATGTTGATATCTCACATAAGAAATAAACGACTTGTGGTCGCTGTCTTTTGTACAATAAAACACTGCAGGGAGAATAAACCACTCAGTGCTGCGCACCTCATGGTGCATTCTCCCTGAAGTGTTTTATGGTACTATAAACAATTCCCACTCGTCATTTTTTTCTTAAATATGGATGCTGGCAAAATGTCCAGGTGAGCAAATTATTAAAAAAAAATAAAAGTTAACGTCAACATGAAACAAAAACAATATTATCTCAATATTATCACAAGTGTCAAAACTTGTGGTGTCACCCTGGGCAAGTGATTGAGTTCAAATGTACCTCTGTTCACCCAGCAGGAATGGGTACACAATATGTGAGGTGGATGTAAAAACTCTCTAGGCAGCTTGGGTTGTATACTGCCCGTGGAGTTGAGAATGATAATTTGAATGCGAAAGGATCCACTGGTCGGGGAACAAATTAAACCGCATTTGAGAAGATACTAGTACCTGGATACCTGCGGTATATAAATGTATAATGTATAAAAAAAACTCAACCTGTTGTCCAGTTGTTGATTGTTCAAGTGATTTATATTCAAACTGCTATGAGGGTAGGAACGAATGCATCATCCAAGTATACCAGGACAATAGCATTTTCAACAACATATAATTTATTACATGTTTAACTTCTTAATTCTCTGTGCATGTCAAGCTATCAGTTATTTCCGTAGATGTTGGATTGTTTATTACACATATTGTGTTACTCAGGAGGGATAGGCTTCATTACAGTGTATGAAATAAAAAATAAAAATATTGCCAGACTGTTGGGGCTGGGACGAGTCCAAATTTACTACCTGGGTACCTACCCCGTGAAGATTCCGGGGTAGAATAGGTCTTCAGCAACCCATGCTTGCCGTAAAAGGTGACTATGCTTGTTGTAAAAGGCGACTAACGGGATCGGGGTCAGGCTCGCTGACTTGGTTGATGCATGCCATCGATCCCAATTTGCATGGATCGATGCTCATGATATCAATCACTGGATTGTCTGGTCCAGACTCGATTATTTTACAGACCACCGTCATATAGCTGGAATATTGCTGGGAGCGGCGTTAAACAACAAACCAAACCAAACCAAAACCTGGGTACCTGACCTCCTATTACATGACCCTACCTGGGTACACGCTGGAGGTCTCAAGATTTGGGAACAAAATGTCGGATAGGGAATTGTTTTACCCCAGCCCTGTCAAAAACTATTTAGATACATGCATCAAATGATCAGATCATGTGTACACTGAAGCCTTATCTTTATCAAACATATACAAATCAAAGGAATGTCTGCATCATCTGAAAGAATTGCAAACATTAGCGACTTGTCATGAAACCACTGAGCTATAGTGAGTTTTTGTCATTAAACAATATATCACGTGACTTACCACTGGTCCAGGTAGTCCCGTGGGTACCCAGGCCCTACCCAGTACCCACCAGACCTGAGTACCCGAGTTACCCGTCCCAGCCCTACATTAGGTATTAATAGTTTTCTGTGATATTCAATACATTTTTACTCCCATGGGCCCAATCTCCCAATCTGTTTTGTATTTTCAAACCGATGAGTAAATGTTTATGTTAATAATTCTGCTTAAAATACTGTTACAGGTCACTTCTAATTGTAGCTGTTTGTGCACTGTCCCCAGTGTGTAGCATGTCACATAAACTCACAACAACAATACACATGTCTAATTAACAATAAACGAGATGTTACACCTTTTGTATGCGATATTCATTGCTGTAGAGTTCATTGTTGTGAGGGGTGGTCGAGTAGCCTAGAAGTTAAAGCGTTCGCTCGTCACACTGAATGCCCGGGTTCGATTGCCCACATGGTTACAATGTGTAAAGCCCATTTCTGGTGTCCCCGTGCCATGATATTGATGGAATATTTCTAAAAGCAGCATAAAACCATACTCACTCACTCATGCATGTACGATGCTTGCATTGGATCAGTAAATAGAGACCTTTAAGAAATACACGCAACAAGTTGAAAACGACATATTGTGTAATTACGCAGTGTGTTGTTATAATATTGGGTTTTTGAAAATGTCATACGGATTTCTATGCAATCAGCTCAACACTATTTGGGAAATGGTGATTTTTTTTGTGCACATTCTGGAGCTCCGGTCCCCCTCCATCAACACTTCCCGATCTTACAGAACTGCATCTTACTTCCTTCATCGTTGTTATTTCCTAATTCTTGACAAACTCTAGATAAGACGACCACGTCATCAAGATACTCACCAAAATAAATGATTTATCTTACCTTGCAAAACACGCTTTAAATTCACCTTTCCAGTCTAAATATTTAAAGAATGTACAATTTGTCATATAACTTCTTCAGATACATTTCCACCTTAAATTCCACACTGAAGAACTGTTACATTCTTGTACACAGTCAAGTATTTTCAACACTTAATGACTAAGTAAGAATTTTGACTCAATCACTTGAAACAGATGCCCAATTTTGGACATCATTTCAACTTTTCGTCTCAAAAGTCAACAAAATGTTCAACCAGTTAGACAACATCAACACATTTTGCAGCACAGTCTACAACTAGGCATGAAACATCTAAGTGAGCATGGACACGAGCTAATCGTAAAAATATATAACAGTTACCTACCTGTCCATTGTGAGTGTAAGGGCATTACCTTGGTGAACAACACTGAACTCTAAACTCATCTGTCATTGTCTATTTCAGGTGACTATTTCACAAACATTGTCCATTCCTTATAGGAGAAACTGCATGGCAACATCCTTGTTAAACAATACAAAGGTAATGTCTTAGCTCGACAGCCAACATTCACATTTATTTTGTCAAAAACAACAAGGGGGCTGAAAAGGCGAGTTGACAGATATACAGACCCTGAATGACAGAAACCTCTGCCGTGTTGTAAATCGACCGGCATTCTCGTGACACACAGCGACATGCTAGCCTTGCCATTAGCATCTCTTACAGAACAGATGATCCACTCCAACTGCCCATTTCCTGTCTCGTACTTGCAGGTTAATATGTTCATGCGTCCTTAATGTGTGTGGACCAGTCACATTAACGATTAGGTGTAACTCAATACGATTGTATAATTGCAGACATTGTTATAAACTGTTTTTTTGTTATTGAGGAAAACATTTCATTAAGGCATAATAAAGTAATTTTTAGATTTCCATTCACATTTTGAAAACATTTCAGACAGGAGGCATTCTATATGTCCTACTTTAAATTTTTTCTTGGCATCAGTGTACATTCTTTCTTTGCTGATTCACATGAAGAATGAATGTAGGGTTGCTTGGTGCATTTCATCAAGTATACCAAGAAGGACATAGGCATACAAGGAAACATAGGCAAACACACAGAAGGGATTAGGCATACAGCGAAACATACACACAGAAGGAGATACACACATCGTAGGGGACACACAGAAGGAGATACACACATCGTAGGGGACACACAGAAGGAGATACACACATCGTAGGGGACACACAGAAGGAGATACACACATCGTAGGGGACACACAGAAGGAGATACACATATAGTAGGGGACACACAGAAGGAGATACACACATCGTAGGGGACACACAGAAGGAGATACACACATCGTAGGGGACACACAGAAGGAGATACACACATCGTAGGGGACACACAGAAGGAGATACACACATCGTAGGGGACACACAGAAGGAGATACACACATCGTAGGGGACACACAGAAGGAGATACACACATCGTAGGGGACACACAGAAGGAGATACACACATCGTAGGGGACACACAGAAGGAGATACACACATCGTAGGGGACACACAGAAGGAGATACACACATCGTAGGGGACACACAGAAGGGGATACACACATCGTAGGGGACACACAGAAGGGGATACACACATCGTAGGGGACACACAGAAGGAGATACACACATCGTAGGGGACACACAGGAGATACACACATCGTAGGGGACACACAGAAGGAGATACACACATAGTAGGGGACACACAGAAGGAGATACACACATCGTAGGGGACACACAGAAGGAGATACACACATCGTAGGGGACACACAGAAGGAGATACACACATCGTAGGGGACACACAGAAGGAGATACACACATCGTAGGGGACACACAGAAGGAGATACACACATCGTAGGGGACACACAGAAGGAGATACACACATCGTAGGGGACACACAGAAGGAGATACACATATAGTAGGGGACACACAGAAGGAGATACACACATCGTAGGGGACACACAGAAGGAGATACACACATCGTAGGGGACACACAGAGAAGGAGATACACACATAGTAGGGGACACACAGAAGGAGATACACACATCGTAGGGGACACACAGAGAAGGAGATACACACATAGTAGGGGACACACAGAAGGAGATACACACATCGTAGGGGACACACAGAGAAGGAGATACACACATCGTAGGGGACACACAGAGAAGGAGATACACACATCGTAGGGGACACACAGAAGGAGATACACACATCGTAGGGGACACACAGAGAAGGAGATACACCTAGCAGACACAAACAGAGAAGGGGACACAGAAGGGGACACAGAAGGAAATACACACAAGGGAACACACATGATTTTCTTCATTTGTAGGTGTTTTGGGATAACAAAATGATGTGATTTGGGTTGTGAGAGAGTTAGATTAAAGCCACTTTGAACAGTAATTCAGTCATATCACAGTGTCTCAGTTAAATGGGGGAGGAAATCCCAAAGTGATAAAGGTCACAGATGTTTACCACTTTGGTGGAATTCATGAACAGATGAATGGGCTAGCCATGATCTTTGTTCAGGTAAATCAATTTAAACCCATGAGCAGTAGATCCTGGCATGGCTAAGGGACACAACTCTTCACACTACTTTAGTGTAAGCATCTGAGCTATTTGGTATTTTCAAAACTACAAAGCGCAGGTTTGAAGATAAATCACAGCTACATTTCTGGCATATCTATTGGTGTGTATATTTTCATTTTAAACACAATAATACTTCTTTCCATGTGTCCCAAACAACAAAGTAATGGACAACATTAAGATGAGGAACTGTCAGCCATCATTAATTAATATTGTGCAGTCTTTTAATTTGCAAAAAGCAATATTGTTAACTTAACTAGAAACACTTTTAAATGCCTTTCAAAGACTTGTTACAATATTCTTGTGTGTTAGTGAGTGAGTTGGATTTAATGCCGCTTTTAACAGTATTCAGTTATATCACGGCATGTCAGCTTAATGTGGGAGGAAAGCCCGAAATCATGCAGGTCCCAGATATTTACCACTTCAACCCACAAGCAAGGGTATGGTGCTTACAAACCTAGAAACATTATCATGGGCGAACCGGGATTCGAAACCACTATTATTGGTTTCTGGCGTGCCCAAGGGACACAACTCTGCACAGCGAATCGGGGCGCATTAGACAACTGGGCCAACCTGCCCCCTACAATATTCTTGATTCAAAATATGAACACATATATACCACTGGATAAACCTTCCCTGTAAGTAATCTTATGGTCGAAACAATGCCTGCTCCAGCAATAGAGACACAAATCACCCAGTGACTTGAGAGCTCTCCACTACTGCAAGTCACATTTGGCCTTATGATGAAGGGTAGTTCAACTGACAAATATATGGCTTCAAGTTACAACTCAACCTCACTCAACTTTGAAAGTCATTTTGGGGTATGGAAAAATGGAAAGTGTCCACTTCATTCATCCTAAATGCTGGGTTTGTTTGGATATTTGATATGATTAAACAGCTGAAGACAGGGTTCACTTATGGAATTCAACTTTTTTATTCTTTCAATAGGATAATTTTTACAGGTGCTTGAAATAAGTGATAAAGAACTAGCACCTGCACAAAGCACGAAGTTCAATGTTTACACAAAAGTATAGATTAGATATGACCTAATCAGACATTTTCACAATTTAATATCTGAATATGAGACAAGCATGTTATTGGAATCAGATTGAATGTACAGTGATATATGGTTATAACGAATTCAAAGGGACCACTAAATTTAGTTTGTTTTGACCATTGTTCGTTATAAGCACATTTACAGCATATATACAGCAAATTAACAGGATTTGTTAAATCCTTCAGTTCATTATAAGCATGTTCATTTTAAATGTAGTTTAGTGTACATGTATATGTTTCAAACTTCATAAAGATGGTGTAGTGCATAGAGTGTCTGCCCGGGGAGCAGTTCGGGGGTTCGATCCCTGGTTGTGTCATACCAAAATATGTTAAAATATGGCACTTGTTGTTTCCCTGCCTGGCACTTGGCATTAGGATGTGATAGGGACTGATCAGCTCAAAGTTATCTGTGTATACTGTGCCTGTGTGGGGCATTCATGTTAAACTGCAGCATGGTTTCTCAGTGGGCTAGCGCTATACATTAGTCTGGACTAGTACAAGCAGCCACACATACACATATACACACATGTGGAAACCCAACTCAGACACAGTATAGTGACTCTGACCTGAACAGTCCTTGTTTTATCCCCTTATTGACAAGCTCCAGGCAGGGTAACAACAAGAACCATCTTTCGAGTTTCAACTTTGGAATCAACTCGTAACAATATTTTTCCTGAAGTAATAAGCAGCAAGATACAGCGCCATACAACAGACAAGTTGTCAGTGAAAATGGGGTGGTGAACACACTGTGCCATGTAGAAAGTGGTCAAATGCAACAAATGTTATATTTGGTATAACACTTCCATAGGAAAGTACATATCTCATATTTTTTTTGGCATTGTGTTTTCATAGCTTTCAGCCATGGGAGTCGTGCCAATTTACATTTATCAGAGGGGTACACAAAGTATGTGAACTAGACTACCAATTTTCAGACTTTCATTTTTGTTGAAGCCTTGGAAGCTGAGTGGGTTAGATGACTTTATGTGCTGGCAATTAGGTGCTTCACTCTGAGAATGTGGGTTTGAATCCCGGATGGGACTTAACCCCCCAAAAGTACTGGATTTTGGTTTGGTTTGGTTTGTTGTTTTACGCCGCGCTCAGCAATATTCCAGCTTTATGACGGCGGTCTGTTAAAATAATCAAGTCTGGACCAGACAATAGAGTGATTGATATTATGAGCATCGATCCACGCAATTGAGATCGATGACATGCATCAACCAAGTCAGCGAGTCTGACCACCCGATCCCGTTAGTCGCCTTTTACAACAAGCATAGTCCCCTTTAACAGCAAGCATGGGTTGCTGAAGACCAATTCTACCCCGGATCTTCATGGGTCCAAAAGTACTGGAATTGGTACTTTACAAAGAGAATGGGATTGTCCTGAGGAAATGGAACAGGTGAGAATAGAGAAGCGACTATACAGTGTAAGATGACATGTTTCTGTGCTGGCGATGTTATGCTATAACTAGGAAATATCTCTCAGTATATCATATTTTAACTGTCATGAATTATGCATGTTCCAGGGCAATAAATGTCAGATTAAGTAATTAATGTACCTCATAATTCATAATAAGAATGTTTTACAACACACATATTTGACCTGGAACTTTTCCAAAAGGATATTAGTGTACTGGGTTAAACAAGGTCACTAGTCCATTAGTCCAAGACTAGTGAAAAACTGTAAGGTCTAGCATTGTCACCCAAATATACACACTTAACATAAATCACTCCGTCTGAGGATCCCGATGGGAGGGCTTCAGTCAGTAGTCATTATTTTTTCATCTAAGTAAAAAGGGGCGGTCGGGTAGCCTAGTGGTTAAAGTGTTAGCTCGTCATGCCAAAGACCTGGGTTCGATTCCTGACATGGTTACAATGTGTGAAGCCCATTTCTGGTGTCCCCCGCCATGATATTGCAGGAATATTGCTAAAAGCAGCGTAAAACCATACTCACTCACTCACTCAGTCACTCTAAGTAAAAACATATTATGCATCATATTTAGTAAGTATATATGTTGCAAATAGGAAGCTAAAATATAACGTCATCTCTATGCAGTTATTGATCAACAGTCTGTCTGTAGGGAAACATGGACAGCTGCTTCTGATTTTGTGTCATTACTGTAATTCATGTTTTGCAAATACCAATCACTGGTTTTGTTGGATCGTTAAATGTAGTTATGAGGATTGATCAATAAATCAAACAGGAAAACTGTTGTGCATGTTAGGTATGTTTACATTGTAAGTGCGCCAATGCGCACGTGCAGTGACGTCACTTTAGGTGTGACGTCATTATGTTGTTGTAACCTGGGCAGCTGTGTGAGGCAGTGCCAGTTCCACATTAAACAGTGATTGAGCCAACTGCGATTTTGTTATGTACTGAAGATTTGATGTTCCTCCAATGTGCGGGTCGGACAAATAACATAATACATACACAACAGTGGCGACGAGGATAAAACTTTCTATACGTGAATACAGTCAGTGCTTTTCCATAATGGCAGGCGTCATTGGAGATGTTGGACAGTTCGATGAAAGTTTAGAAGATTGGATGTCATATTCTGAAAGAGTGAGTTTATATTTCGATGCTAATGACATTCCAAATGAACGAAGAGTTTCCGGGTTTCTTTCCATGATTGGTGCAAAAACTTACAATGTTCTCAAATCGTTGGTTTCTCCTGATTTGCCTCGTACACGTACTTTGGAACAATTATTCACTGTTTTACGTGATCATTTTATGCCTAGACCAAGTGTTATTGCTGAAAGATACAGATTTCACAAGAAAATGCAGACCGAAAACGAAACTGTTTCACAATATGTTGTTGTTTTGAAAGGACTGGCTAGATTTTGTGACTTCGGCGCTACACTGAATGAACGTTTAAGAGATCAACTAGTTCTTGGACTGAAAAGTGTAAATGTTCAAAGGAAATTGCTTGCAGAATTAGAATTGACACTAGAACGTGCAGTTTCAATTGCAAATTCAATGGAATTAGCTGCGAAAGATTCAGAAGAATTGTGCCGCAACGGATTACCGAAGGAACAATCACAGTCAGAGGTGTTTTCTTTCAACAACAGAAGATCTAATGCAAGGTATGAACGTTATTGCTATAGATGTGGAAAGCCTTCGCATTTAGCTGATACTTGTAATTTCAAAGATACAGTTTGCTCATTCTGTCAAAAGAAAGGCCATATTCAGGAGGTATGCAAAGCGAAGAAATGGAGTCAAAGGTCAGGTCAAAGTTCAACATCCGGGTTTCGTCAAACAGGAAGTGCTAGCTCCAGCAATGTAAACAGAAACGGTAGGCGTCAAACTTTTCGTGTAAATGCTATCAATGAAGAACTTTGTTCAACCCATGAATATGAAGATGACATTCTAGATGATTTAGGTGACTGTCTAAATCATTTGCTCGCTATTCACGGTGCTGCAGATGTCATATGGGTGACAGTGAATGTAAATGGACGTGATCTTAAGATGGAGTTAGATACTGGCTCAAGAAGTTCTATCATTACTGAAGGCGTTTACAGACAGAACTTTTCAGAATGCAGCTTACAAGAATCGCCAATCCCAATGAAAACATACACAGGTGAGCTTGTCACAAATCTTGGTATCATACATGTTGACGTTCGTGACGGTGAAAGAGTCAACCAGTTACCACTACATGTCGTGCAGGGAAAAGGTCCTCCGTTACTGGGAAGGGCGTGGTTACCATACGTAAATATTGACTGGAAATCATTAGGAAATAATGTCAACACGTGTCACAAAATGTCAAATGAAGATCAACTCAGTGAAATGTTTGTGAAATACTGTGATGTATTTTCTGATGGACTGGGTACAATTAATGGAATCAAAGCCCATTTAGAAGTGAAAGATGGCATGTCTCCTAAATACATGAAAGCTAGGCCTGTTCCTTATGCACTTCATGATAGAGTGAGTGAAGAAATTTCAAGAATGGAGAAAAATGGCGTGATTATCAAAGTAGAACATTCTGAGTGGGCTACACCAATAGTTCCAGTGGTCAAACCTGACAAATCTGTCAGAATTTGTGGCGATTTCAAATCTACTGTAAACCCAGCTTTAAATGTGAACCAGTATCCACAAAACAAGATTGAAGACATGTTCGCTCAACTTGCCGGAGGTCAGAAATTCTCAAAGATTGATCTTGCTCATGCTTATCAACAAATGGAGGTGGATGAAGACTCACAGAAACTACTCACCATCAATACTCCAAAAGGACTCTACAGGTACACAAGACTTGCTTTCGGCATTGCTTCAGCTCCTGCAATTTTTCAAGCTACAATGGACCAAATTCTTCAAGGTTTGCAGAAAGTATTATGTCATCAAGATGATATTCTAGTGACCGGTTCAAATGATGAAGAACACTTACAGAACTTAGATGCAGTTTTGTCAAGATTACAACAATTTGGCTTGAGAGTAAAACAAAGTAAGTGTAAATTCTTTGTAGACTCAGTCAAGTATCTCGGTCATGTTATTGACAAAGAAGGACTTCATACTTCAGAAGATAAGGTGAAAGCTATCATCAGTGCTCCAAGACCTGAAAATGTGACACAACTACGTTCCTTTCTTGGTGGAGTCAACTACTATGGCAGATTCATCCAGAACCTTTCTACAATCGTTCACCCGTTAAACGAACTGTTGCAGAAAGACAAGAAATGGCTATGGTCAATTGAATGTGAGAAATCTTTCAAAATGTCTAAAGCAAAAATTGCAAGTTCCGATGTGTTGTGTCATTATGATCCATTGTTGCCAATAACATTGGCATGTGATGCATCCTCCTATGGCGTGGGTGCTGTGTTGTCTCATGTGATGAGTGATGGTACTGAACGACCGATTGCATTTGCTTCAAGAACACTGAACAAGGCTGAAAAGGGATATTCACAAATTGACAGAGAAGCCCTAGCGATTATATTTGGTGTGAAAAGATTTCATCAGTATGTGTATGGTAGGCATTTCACTCTCGTGACAGATCATCGACCTCTCACTGCCCTGTTTGGTGAGGGACGGTCAGTACCATCATTAGTTGCTGCTCGTCTACAGAGATGGGCATTGATTCTCAGTGCATATGATTACAAAATTCTGTACAAATCTTCCTCTGCCAATGCAAATGCTGATGTGTTGTCTCGTTTACCTCTACCTGATACTACGAAATGTGTGAGTGATGATGTAGAATTGTTCTATGCAAGTCAGTTTGAACATCTGCCTATTACAGCAGGTGATGTGAGAAATGAGACAAGGCGAGATCCTGTTCTTTCACAAGTGTACATGGCAGTGATGAATGGTTGGGATAAAGATCACAGTGAGAACAAAATAATGAAACCATTTCACTCAAGAAGATATGAGCTTTCAATTCAATTAGGATGCATTGTATGGGGAATGAGAGTAGTGATTCCTTCTAAACTCAGAAACGGTGTTCTAAATGAGTTACATGGTGGTCATTTTGGAATGGTGAAAATGAAATCAGTTGCTAGAAGTTATGTGTGGTGGCCTGGAGTAGATGCTGATATTGAAAGTACTGCAAGAATGTGTATTACATGCCAGAATGTTCAAAATGATCCAACAAAAGCTCCTGTTCATCATTGGTCATGGCCATCAAAACCATGGTGTCGCATTCATTTGGACTTTGCTGGTCCTTTCATGGGTCACATGTACCTGATTGTTGTAGATTCTCATTCCAAATGGTTAGAGGTGATTGTTATGAATTCAACTACTGCTGATGCGACAGTGAAAGTGATGAGAGGTTTGTTCGCGAAATATGGATTACCACTGCAAGTTGTTACAGATAATGGTCCACAATTTGTGTCAAATGAGTTTGAAACATTCTTGAGAAGTAATGGTGTAAAACACATTTTATCTGCTCCATATCATCCTGCTACTAACGGACTGGCTGAGAGAGCTGTTCAATCCTTCAAACAAGCTATGAAATCAACTAGAGGGGATGATGCAACATTACAGAAGAAGATTGATAGGTTTCTGCTAGCCTATCGTTCTAGTCCCCATTGCACAACTCAAGAAACTCCAGCAAAACTTTTTCTTGGAAGAGAACTAAGATGTAGACTTGACTTAATCAAGCCTAATCATGCTGATGTTGTTGCTACAAAACAGTCTTCTTCATTGTGTCAACCTGGCGACACAAGACAGCTAAATGACAATGATAAGGTGTGGGTGCGTGAGTACAACAAAGAAGACAAATGGACGGCTGGCAAGGTGATGACAAAATGTGGTGAAAGACATTATGATGTTGACATTGGCAATAGAACTGTCAAGCGTCATATTGATCAATTGAGGTGTAGAGATGCAACTAGTAACCATGGTAACGAGAACATGATTGTTCAAAGTGACTGTAGTGCAGGGACTGTAGAAAGTATCAGGGTCAACAAAGGCGACCCTATAGGAATACCTAGTGCATCACAGCAATGTGATGAACGCCAGTGTGAAGACAGTGAGGTGACAATTGCAAATGTACCGGCAAAACAAACCGTGAGACGTTCAGAAAGAGTGAGAAAACCTCCCGATAGACTAACCCTGTGAGAACACAATGTAGAATAAAGTATTCAGCAATGTGTAGCAGATATTATATATATATATATATATATGAGTTTATCATTTATGGTTGAAAGTTGTAACATTGTTAAATTATAACTTTAGAAAATAGCTCATAGTACTGTGTTCTGAATATTGTAAATGTATTGGTTAGAGAAGTAGAAAGTAATTTCTTTTAAGGGGGAGAAATGTTGTGCATGTTAGGTATGTTTACATTGTAAGTGCGCCAATGCGCACGTGCAGTGACGTCACTTTAGGTGTGACGTCATTATGTTGTTGTAACCTGGGCAGCTGTGTGAGGCAGTGCCAGTTCCACATTAAACAGTGATTGAGCCAACTGCGATTTTGTTATGTACTGAAGATTTGATGTTCCTCCAATGTGCGGGTCGGACAAATAACATAATACATTAAAATGATCTATTTTTCAACACAATCCCCTTCCACATTGATACACTAATTCTGTCAACGATGGAAGGATTTTATCCCAGTTTCATATCAGTTATCTTGGCTGTCCAAAACATTCTCTACAGCTGCTATAATGTCATCATTATTCCAGTCAATTTGGGTCCTGGCTAGAGTTTTCTTCCTGTTTAGGAACAGATGGAAGTCTTACAGATCCTGGGCCCTGTTCCTCAAAGCGATCTTAGCACTAAGGTGATCGTAAGATCGTAAGTCCCATACTATACCATAGGCTTACGATCATCGTAGCGCTAAGATCCCTTTGAGTAACGGGGCCCAGATCAGTAGAATAAGGTTAGTGTTAAAGGGGTTCAAAGCCACACTCTTGGATTGTAGCCGCAGCACTGACTGATTGGAGCACTGGCACATGTATCCTGACGGAAGAACAGACCTTTTCCCAGGTTCCCACAGTTTCCACATGGAGGCTATAACCTTTCCAGTTGACGGGACGATCTTTGTATTCTTTGGTGGTGATGATAGCAAAAGCTTTGACTGTTTTGATTGTTGTTTGGATTCAGGCTGGAAGTGAGGACTCCAGGTGTCATTCATAGACACAAACCTTTCTAGATCAGCTTCAAACAGAGCTAGATTATCATAAGAACTGTTGTGCCTGGTCTGTTTTCACTGTGTATCATCTCTATTTGATAGTGATTCATAAAAACATGTTCATGATATAGTCGGAATCGTACAACTGACTTGTTTTTGGCAGAGATTTCTTATGAATAAGGGAAAGGGTTTTGTTGCTTTTATTTTATCAGGTGTCAGAAGCAACATGACCAAACAAGCTGATACTTTCTTCATTGCCAAAGTTCCTGTGATAATGGAATGTATTCTTTCCTGGAAAATACCCACTGAAATAGCAATATGATGCTCAGTCAATCGCCGGGCGACTATCACCATATCCTGGATCATTCTCTGGACTGGCCTTCAAGAATAGGGGTCACATTCAACGCGCAATCCTCAAGTTCATTTTCCAAAGGTTGTCACTAGGGCTGGGACGAGTCCAAATTTACTACCCGGGTACCTGACCCCCTATTACCCGGCCCTACCCGGATTACCGCTATAGGTCTCAAGAGTTGGGTACAAAATGTCCGAATGGGAACTTTTTACTGCAGCACTGGCAAAAACTATTTAGATACACGTATAAAACGATCTGGTCATGTATACACTTCAGTTGATAGACGCTTTATCCTTACTCGAACATATAAAAGTCACAACGAATGCTTGCATAGTGAGAAAGAAATGTGAACATTAGCTATACTTGTAGTGTAACCATTGAGTTTTAAACATTAAACAGTATGTCACCTGACTAACCATTGAGCTTGGTAGTCAAGTGGGTACCCGGTCCTACTCAGGACCAACCCGACCCGAGTACCCGAGTTACCCGTCCCATCCCTAGTTGTCCCGACATTTGCTCAATTGACTCATGTTGTTGTGGATATACATCTATGACATCACGTAATGTCCACAGCAAAAGATTTCACTATTACGCGATTACTTCTATGTGCAGCTCAAAACATATTAATCAACCTTTAACATTTTACATAAATCTTTTACGACAAACATTTGACTCACAAGTTGTTTTACAATTAACCCATTAGGACCCTCTTGTCTGAAGCGAACTGTAGACAAGATGGATACACTGACGAACTACTACTTACACTTCAACTACTAAACTAATGAATGTTCATATCACATTTGAACAGAATAAGTCCCAATACCCTGGGATAACCAAGGGAACTAAATATACTTCTCAAAAGTAGTTAAAGAACACCCAATTCTTTCATATTAGGCTAAAAAAAATAATAGTCTTGGTTCTCAGGCACCACCCGCATCATCATAAAGTCTACCACACGTTTTGTTTTTATTTCCATTTTCCAAAAAATATAAAAGTCCCAATACTTAAACACAATGAACAACAAAAAATTGAAAATGGAAACAAAAACAAAACGTGAAATGAACTTTATGATGATGTTGGCAGTGCCTGAGAACCAAGACTATTATTTTTGTTAGTCTTACTATAGTTAATCTGTAATGTCGTTGCGGGGCACGGGTGGCCCAGTCGTCTAAGGCTCCGCGATTCGCTGTGCAGAGTTGCATCCCTTGGGCATGCCAGAAACCTATGATTGTGGGTTCGAATCCCGGTTCGCCCCGATTATGTTTCTAGGTTTGTCAGCACCATACCCGTGCTCGTGGGTTTCACCAAAGTGGTAAAACGTCTAAGACCTGCATCACTTCGGGCTTTCCTCCCACATTAAGCTGACATGCCGCAATATAACTGGAATACTGTTAAAAACGGCGTTAAACCCAACTCACTCACACTCACTGTAATGTCGTGACAAATTAACTTACTAACATGAAAGAATTGGGAGCTCTTTAACATTTTCTGAATAGTATATATACATTTTCTCACTTCAGTCTTTTCAGATTAGATGTGTCTCAGTTTGGAAGATATTAAAGAAAAAGAAACTTGAAGCTCTGCATTGCCATTTAGTTTCAAATAAAAAAATGTCACAGTATTTCTTATCAAGTATTTTACTTAACTCACCCATGGTTCCATTTCTAAGTACAATGAGAGATGGACATCTAATGATGACTCATTAACAGTTTAAGGTAGGGCTGGGACAGGTAACTCGGGTACTCAGGTCGGGTGGGTACTGAGTAGGACCCGGGTACCCACACGACTACCCAGACCCGTGGTTAGTCATGTGATGTATTGTTTAATTACAATAACAATAAAAAATTATGATTACACAAGTGAAAGTCGCTAATGTTCGCATTTCTTTCTGACTACGCGCACATTCATTTATATGTTTGAGTAAAGACAAAGCTTCAGTCAACTTCAGTGTATACATGGTCAAATCGTTTTGTACGCTCAGATCTAAATACTTTTTCAGTAAAACAATTCCCAAATGAACATTTTGTACCCCACTTGAGACCTACAGTGGATACCCGGGTAGGGTCAGGTAATAGGGGGTCGGGTATCCGGGTACTAAATTTGGACTCGCCCCAGCCCTAGTTTAAGGCACCATCACTATGGTTTTTGTGAGCCAGGCAGGAATAAAACTGTAATTCTTTTTTAAAACCACAGCAGATTCAATGACCTAATTAATGTAAATTGGATTTGACATGCTGAAGAACTTTTTTGTTCTTGAACTGATAATTTGTTCAAGATTATTTTTCACGTATTTCTGAAACATATGTTACGACAGTGTCCCACCTATATACGTGTGTGTGAAATTTGAAAGAAGGGAGACAACTCACCACTCTGAAGGGTCCACTGAAGGTGGCGAAGAAGATGATGCCAGATCCTGCCATGACGAGAGGGGGTAGGAAGCTGAGCAGCCAGCCAAGAGCCTGCCCCCACACAGGCAAGTTCTCTGTCCCCTGGGGCCCCCTCACCGTCTCCTCAGACAGAACAGACAGGCCAAGGGCTATCTGCAAGTTAGAATAAAAATAAAAGGTTCACTGAAAGATGAGGATCAAACATAAGAAAAAATAACATTCACAAAACATATTCTCAGTTCACACGGGGCGGTCGGGTAGTCTAGTGGTTAAAGCATTCGCTCATCACGCCGAAGACCTGGGTTCCATTCCCGACATGGGTACAATGTGTGAAGCCCATTTCTGGTGTCCCAGCCTGTGATATTGCTGGAAAATTGCTAAAAGCGGCGTAAAACCATACTCACCCACTCACTCACTCACTCACTCAGTTCACACAATCTGGATCAGATGAACATCTACTTCATATTGTTTGAAAGGATTCATGCCGTTGGGATATGAAGCGACATACCATATTTCCTCTAAAAAGCACCAAGTCTCTATGTGATAGACACTGGCCTCGAATAAGTGCAGGGTACAAAGCAGCATACAAAACAATAAGAGCCGTGTATCCAATAATCACAGAGTATTCTAGACTTAAATTACTTCTCCTGGGTATAAATAATATCTGTGTATGTCAAATGATTAGTGACTGGTACTGTACCTTATGTTGAAGTTGAAACATTAAGAGCTTGGTCTCTATCTACCACCACGCTTCCATTACCAACTGGGTTTGAAGCTTGTTCAGGGAATAAGCCCCTAGTGCTTATTAGAGGAACTACCGGGTATGTTAACTCAGCCTGGTCACAGAGACTGGTCAGTGGTCATTAAGCCACACATTGCTACCCTACTGACAGTCACTTGCCATGGTTTGTTTTGTTTTAATCATAGGTATAATGGCTGATAATGTCTCCTTTTTCAATAAGTGTAGACATGTTGCATACCATGGGCGGATACAGAGGGAGGGGGGTTGCGGGGTTGCGCCCCCCCCCCCCTTTTTCATTTCATAAAATATCTTTATTTCTGTATAAATTACCACCAAAGACAATAAATAGATCTTAAGCTGTATCCGCCCATGCATACCTACTCTTGTGTCAATGTAATAATCATTTATGTGAATAATTTCCAACAATTCCATACACAATTTAAAATAAAAGTCAAGTTAACATGTAAACCATCCAACTTTGGAAACAAACTACAACCTGGTTCTCGCAAGCCCCTGACATTACCACTCTACATCATACAACTCAAACTATGAGAATTTTAGGAAATATTTTTGGTGAATATTTTATGTCTGCTTCAGTTAGTTTGTCAGCAGTGGAATAACTTCAAGGGAGCAAACCAATGTTTACTTGCCGGCAGACAAAATAATTAAGTTAAATGATGATAACATTCCAAAGTAGAGACAACATATGGATAACAACTTTATTTACTGTAAAGGCAACATTTCGGTATAGATCTATACCGAAACGTCGCCTTGCTTGACAATGGTATAAGGATCTACCACGCAAGCTCCGACATTCATACAGTTTGGCCCTCACTCTATGAAGGTTCATACTCCAATGAACTCACACAGGGAAGTCAATTCTTAAATGTTGTTTTCGCAATTGAA
Organism: Haliotis cracherodii; assembly: GCF_022045235.1. Lineage (NCBI taxonomy): Eukaryota > Metazoa > Mollusca > Gastropoda > Lepetellida > Haliotidae > Haliotis > Haliotis cracherodii. The sequence continues at coordinate 24,757,490 of NW_027266341.1, read as the reverse complement.
ATACAAGGCCATGGGATCTGTAACAGTGTTCCAAACATAAACAAGAGGCCCATAGGGCCTGTATCATTCACATGATTATTTACACATTAAAACAAAATATCCATTTGTATTGTACATGTATATAATACTGCAAATATTTTGTAATTTTGACTCTGTCAGCATTTAAAAGGGGTGGATAGCAAATATAACAGCATGAATGTGTACTTCTATAGATACAAATGTTGCATACAGATCTGAACCGTTTCCAAGTTATGATCCAGGATCTAAGTTTCCAGAGGCAAGGCTGGACCCAAGGATGAATCCTATTGGCATAAATGTGATATTCTCTTCTTAAGAAACAAATGTATACAATGTATCTGTTTATTATAGGGCGGGGATAATATCAGTTTGAATGTTATGGTCATGGTTATAACTCCTTTGGAAGTGCCAGACAGATGAACAAAAGAGCCAGTCCTGGAAGCATATGTATATTTGTCTTTTTATACTAAGCAATTACATGTATACATGTATATGGTAATAGAATGGGGATCTCAATTGTTTCCAAGTTTTCACCCAAGAACTTAATCCCTAGGGGTGTGGCAGACCCGAGGCTCAATTCTAATATCATGATTGTGTTTGTCTCTTCATGCCCAGCAATTGTATGTACGGTTATGGGGTGGGGATCTCAACTGTTTCAAAGTTATGACCCAGGGGTTAAGTCTCCAGGGGTAGAGCAAGACCCCCGGGCCTTTCTGGTAGCATATGTCCATTCCTCTCATTATTCTAAGCAATTGTGCATGTGGTTAGACAGTGGGGATCTTAACTGTCAAAGTTATAAACTCTTTTTGGCCCTGCCCCTCAGCCCCTGGGGGGGTCAGCTACTCCATTTGTACAAATTTTGAATCCTCACCACCGGAGAATGTTTCAAACCAAATATGTTTGATATCTATACTTAGTTCCAGAGAAGAAGTCGTTTATAGCAATATAGCCAAATTACGCCTATTTGGCCCCGCCCCTCAGCCCCCTGGGGGGTCAGCTCCACCATTTGTACAATTTTGAATCCTCACCACCGGAGAATGCTTCCAACCAACTATGGTTGATGGATGGACGGACGCCACGGTATGGCATAAGCTCACCTTGGTCCTTCAAACCCGGTGAGCTAAAGAGTAACTGGTAATATACCAAAGACCAACAGTTTTAAATTATAAACTATAAACATTCAAAGCAGCAAATAAAATATTTTAGAATAAATATCCAAATATATTTTTGCTGTGACATAAATTCTTTTGAGTTTTTTAGAGACATATCTACTGCGTTTTGAAATTTGATATAGTGATTTGTAGATTATACACATCTTATTTTCATTTGGAAATGGCCATTGTTATATGTTATATGCATCAAGGCGATCAATAGATCAATGTTTTCAAACATAAGGATCTGTGTGAAAAGGCGTGTTAGTTTTGAGGTATCAAATGGAATTAGATACCTGATTCTTACAATCAGAATGAAGCCTTTTCTAGCGTCATGAAGAATATTTTATATAGTTTTATCCTTATCTTTGAAGCAGACTCACCATAAGGAATATGGGCATGCCAAGCTTCCACATCCACCTCATACACGGGCTCTCGGCACTGCCGGTCATGTCCGATATACGAGTTGCAAACCTCCGAACTCCATACAGCCACATGGTCACAACTGTCTCCAACAGACATATGCACGGGATGGCCACTTTGTACACATATTTATCCAGGAGCTGAACTACGTACAAGCCCGCCTTAAAAAGAGAAAAAGTCTTATAAAGGACCAGTCATTTATTAAATGGGTTGGTGGTTCAGAGACTGTTGATTCACTAATGTACTGAAAATAATAATGGTATTCGACGTAATAAGCGCCCAGGGCGCTCTCAAAATTAGAAATAAGGGGCTCTTAATAATTAGAATATTATTCTGGTGAAAAAAACCATAGTTCAAAGATAAATTTCGTGGTTTATGCCGACAGCCTGAAATTTAAGAATTTAATTGCCCATAAAATTAGGGTCATATAACACACCTGTGTATTATACCGAATAAATAAGTCTTGTGTACATTGATCAATCGGAAGTGATGCTAATTGGGCTTGTTCACTAGCGCATATATCAGCAAATATCGCCGTGGGCGCTTATCAGAGCGGGGAGCTTATTACGTCGAATACGGTACCCTCCCCTAATGCTTGTCATATTTTTAATGCCACACCATCTTGTACGCTTTATTCATGACCCATGTGTATTTATGTCATGGTTGTAACTTCACCAAGACAAGCATCAGACAAATTATTATCTTTTTTTAACCATTTGTTTACAACCACTGACCTATCAGTAAAAAACACAGGCCACAAAAAATACCAGCAAGTAAGGGACTTTGTATTATGTTACAGTCAGCAGTATAACAGGTATATCACCCTAGCCTGTAACAGTTTGAATCTGGGACATGCAAACCAGTGGTTGATACCACGAGCATGATCCATCAAGGCATATGACAAACAATCAGCTAGGTCTCCTCATCAGTCAGATTGTATGACTTTTTGGTGAGGTGAGGTAAAATGGGCTTTAACATTGCGTTCAAGATTACTGCACTTATATAGCGATGTGCATGTGTAAGCAAGGATTATATCCTACCTAAATATCCCCGGGGAGGTTTTACTCCAGAGTATAGCATAGGATACGATTAAACACACTGGTATGGGTTCAAATTCACTAGGGAGAATCATCCTGACACTAGAGAATTTTATCCCCGGGATAGAAAACAGAGTAGGATAATATTCACTCTTACACATGTACAGGTATGTGTGTGTGTGTGTGGCTGCTTGTACTAGTCCAGACTAATGCAAGTCTTATAGTGCTACCCCACTGAGATACCATACCTCAGTCTTAAATGGTTACCCCACTCATAAACAGTATATGAGACTCTGAGACGACCAGTCCTTGTTCTGTCACCTTAATGTAAAGTGCTAGGCAGGGTAACAAAAAGTTCAAAACTCAAAGTCGTTTTGCATGAGGCGACTGGGGATCGAACCACCGTCCTTACGCTCTTGGTAAATGTTCTATCCACTAGACCACGGAGGATATCTTATAACTTCATGGGGACCAGGGCTGCCCCCCCCCCCCCCCCCCCCAATGACTTTAATCATAAATTTAAAGGGCAGCTGCCTTTGAATCACCTGTGTGGCCGTTATGAGGCTGACAGAAAACAGGATGATGAAGATAATGATGAGGCAGACGAGGCGTCTGACGTGCGTGTTGAGATGCAGCTTCCAGACAACCTCGGCGTGGATGGTGTGGAGGAGGACCGCCTGGGTGCTGACCCCCGCGATGAAGAGCGTGACGTAGAAGATGACAGACCACAAGGGGGCAACCGAGAGTGATGAACTTACAGCTGGGAAGATGGCAAACCCAAAGTCAATGTCTGAAACATATGTACCCGTCTTGAAGTATGTTAACAACCTGATACATCCTGAAACATATATACCCCATCTTGAAGTATGTTAACAACCTGATACATCCTGAAACATATATACTCCATCTTGAAGTATGCTAACAACATGATACATCCTGAAACATATATACTCCATATAGAAGTATGTTAACAACCTGATACATCCTGAAACATATATACTCCATATAGAAGTATTCTATTAACCTGATACATCCTAAAACATATGTACCCCATATAGAAGTATGCTAACAACCTAATACATCCTGAAACATATATACCCCCTCAAGAAGGATGTTAACAACCTGATACATCTTGAAACATATATACCCCATATGGAAGTATTCTAACAACCTGATACATCCTAAAACATATATACCCCCTCAAGACGGATGCTTACAACCTTATACATCCTGAAACATATATACTCCATATAGAAGTATTCTAACAACCTGATACATCCTGAAACATATATACTCAATCTTGAAGTATGTTAACAACCTGATACATCCTGAAACATATACTCCATATAGAAGGATTCTAACAACATGATACATCCTGAAACATATATACTCCATATAGAAGGATTCTAACAACCTGATACATCCTGAAACATATGTACTCCATATAGAAGTATTCTAACAACCTGATACATCCTGAAACATATATACCCCCTCAAGACGGATGCTTACAACCTTATACATCCTGAAACATATATACTCCATATAGAAGTATTCTAACAACATGATAAATCCTGAAACATATATACCCCATACAGAAGTATTCTAACAACCTGATACATCCTGAAACATATATACCCCCTCAAGAAGGATGCTAACAACCTGATACATCCTGAAACATATATATACCCCATATAGAAGTATTCTAACAACCTGATACATCCTGAAACATATACCCCATATAGAAGTATTCTAACAACCTGATACATCCTGAAACATATATACCCCATATAGAAGTATTCTAACAACCTGATACATCCTGAAACATATATACCCCATATAGAAGTATGCTAACAACCTGATACATCCTGAAACATATACATCCTGTCTATAAGACTGAAAATAATTCAAGTATAAAGCGTTATTTCACTTGAGTGAGGTAACCATTTTATATTATCAGATATTTATCATCACAAAATATATAACTATGGCATATTACTACCCTTAGAAATATCCGTGTCTATCATAAAAAGCATATGTGCACTAGTGCAAATATCACTCAATGTGCAGGTTTTGTTGAAGTCATCATGAAAACATTTGTTGACGTCATTTGAATCTTATTTGAATGACGTCCAACTAGAAACTGTGTCATAACTGAAGATTGCTGACGTCATTCAACAATTGTGGTTTTCTAAGACAGCAGTTGTGATCGGTTTGATACAACAGGGTCCAGTGGATGTTTCCAAAGGGAAGTTCAAAAAGATTAGGATATAATGGGTAATAAAGCATTTATTACACTCGCATGTGTGTCACACTGATTTTATATAACTTGTAAATGAATACATGTCTTATCCTTGCTCTTGTTCGGAAAATACAAGAATTCTCACACAGTATGACACACATGCTTGTATAATAATCTCTATATATGCTACAGGGGATATGTATAATCATCATATATTCCCTGAAATGAGATCCATGATGGTACTCATTACTTCTTCCTCCAGCTTTTAGTGATCATACATGTTCCCTGATTAAACATATGATATGTATGTACATTCTACAGATGCATAAAACATGTAAAATACGATGGATGAAGATGTGACAGTATACTTGTGAGGGTGAGGTTGCTGATTGGCCGATTTGATGACAGACCGTAGACACCCAGCATTGAGAACATGCAGCAACCAGCTACTGTTGTCGTGGCGATACTGGCAAATGTCACGCACAAGCAGTTTCTGAGGAAAAGACAAATGAAAAAACTGAAAAATCACTAAAACTGAAAATAAAAACTTAATCTGTTCATTGTCAATATAATAAAGGATATGTGAAAATAATATCTGAAAGATGTTTTCTGACACTAGCAAGGCAGGAAGCTCAAGCAGTGAAAAATTAAAGGGAGACAACTCTTAATGTCTTGGCTAGAATTTCATCAGTGCAGAAGTGTTTGAATGGGATGTCAAAGACAAAAACATTCTGACCTGACGCAATGGTCAGTATAGCCTGGTCAGTACACCCACCTGAAGCAATGACTGCCGAGATGTGCGTATCCTGATAACGTGATGATACACCCCGTACCACATCCTAGCGTGGTCAGTACAAGGCGACACCCATCTGCCCACACCTTCAGTATAGATGTGGAGAGAAATGAAACTCATTTATATCACCATACACAACAACAACACACAAATATGGTCCTAATATTGCGCCCCATATTTGAATGAGGAAAGTTTGCTTTTTCACACATCAGCTAAAAATTATCTTTCATAGAAAATTAAAATTAAAATAAAAAACTATAGATACTAAATTTTCTTCTCTGCACATACATATTCCTGTAAGCATAACATCATGCATTTCTCAACAAATTATGCCGACATGAAGATGTATATTACTAAAAGAATGTTATTTTCTTTCCTAACTTAATGTAACTTCAAATGTGGTAAAATATTCTGTTAACCAGACACACGTAGGTACCACACTGTGTATATATCTAAAATATTACAAAAAGCAATACTTATATCGATTCAAACATTTTAAATACAATGAGTGTGCTTTAAAGTGAATATAATGAGCGAAAGTGAACATAACGAGTGAAAGCAAGTTTGATACATTTTGAAATACATGAGTTGTAATAAGAATGGTTTCTAACGGGGACAAGAGAAACATTCTACTCACTTAAACTTTGCATAAAATCTAAATTCACCATTGAAAAATATGTTTGTGGTGTAAGAGTGGCGTATGAATACCACATTCCTAGCTGAGGATTCGACCATAGGCTGTTCTCAACCTGGCAATAAAGTGCCCAGCTTTCTTCCAGACGATTATAAGAAACGATGTGATGCCAGTTCTCAAATCATATTCATGATAGCATTTATATTCATGAAGATCACACAGTTTTGCATGCAACTGAAAATCTAGCTTCAAACGCAGAGTGAGTGGAGCCGACGAGTTGAGTCATGTCATGTTTACCATGTGATTTCATAGGAGTCAGGAGATTTGATATATTATGAAATTTGTTGTAATTACCTATAAGACACACAAAATATTTACGACACAGGATTGCATCAGTAAGTAACGACTGTCCACTTGGTCCTAGGGGCGCTACTCTCACTTACAACTCGAAGTTCAAGGTCGTAAGTAGAGGGGGCAATGAATACTTTCGACAGAATACTTTGTTTATTAATGATTCTCTGAAATTTTCTACAGCTATGATGCTTGTACTAGTACAATACAAAAGTAAGAGTCTGTATACTCTATTTCAAATGCATTTGTCAACGAGTTCTGTGATAGATCATATGCAACAACATAAACTCTTGACTTGACTCCAGTAAAATATGTAAACAATACAGTTTGAGATGCATGCATGCAGAATAGTGTCTATCATAGAGTAGAGTAGAGTGAGTGAGTGAGTGAGTGAGTGAGTGAGTGAGTGAGTGAGTGAGTGAGTGAGTGAGTGAGTGAGTGAGTGAGTGAGTGAGTGAGTTGGGTTTAATGCCGCTTTTAACAGTATTCCAGTCATATTGCGGCGTATCAGCTTAATGCGGGAGGAAAGCCCAAAGTGATGCAGGTCTCAGACGTTTACCACTTCGGTGAAACCCACGAGCACGGGTATGGTGCTGACAAACCTAGAAACATAATCGGGGCGAACCGGGATTCGAACCCACAATCATAGATTTTGGCATGCCCAAGGGACGCAACTCTGCACAGCGAATCGCGGCGCCTTAGACGACTGGGCCACCCGTGCCCCCGAGTAGAGTAGATGTTACAGAGCACAGTTGTACAGTGCTGACGACACCCCATTCGAAGGATTCCAAAATAGTTCTTTCTGCATGTGATGATATTACACAAGGTGTATTAAAGGTGTACTGTTATAAAACAGGTGATCTCTTCATGGGGGAGTAATACACAAGACTACCAAAAACATCATTTAATTTTCACCAACTTTAAACTCATTTGTAATGGGATTGTGATTCGGGAGCAGCAGACATGGGTCAGATACAAGAGTGAGTAAGTAAGGTTTTACATCGTTTTTTGCAATATTCCAACAAAATCAAGGCAGGGGACGCCAGAAATGGACTTCACACATCGTTCCCATGAGGGAAATCAAACAGGGCCATGTTTGGGCTAGTAGTGTCAAAAGGTATTTTTAACAGTCTGGATTTTATAATTAACTTATTCCAGGTTTATGCTGCTGCTATGATTTTCAAGTCTGGTAACAAAGATGTTTATTCAAGAATGATATTCACAAGATATTGTTCATGAAAAGGAGCAAGTTGTCAGGGATTTATGCACAATTCTTAACAGGGTGCCTCTGGCAAGCAAATAGGGAAGAAACAGGTTTCACACTCACATCTGTACAAGACAAATAAAAAAAAATCCCCAATTTTCAAACACATTGAAAACATTTAATGAACATAAAAGCTTATCTCTGTTTTCTCTTTTGTTTAATGCCACACTAAGCAATATTCCAGCTATATGACGGTGGTCTGTAAATAAACGAGTCTGGACCAGTCAATCTAGTCATTGACATAATGAGCATCGATCTATGCAATTGGAATACGATGACATGCATCAACCAAGTCAGTGAGCCTGACTACCCGATCCTGTTAGTCGCCTCTTACGACAAGCATAGTCACCTTTTACAGCAAGCATGGGTTGCTGAAGACCCATTCTACCCCGGATCTTCACGGGTCGAACTTAAAAGTATAGATGTTACCATAGCAATAACTAATACAACTTATTTCTAGATCTTACAGCCATGGTTAACCTCCATCATCTAGCATGATACTATCTACAGCTACAACTAATGCTAGTTAGTGAACATCTTATAGCCTGTAGCTAACCTGTATTTTACCTAGCATGTGCCACCTGGGCATCAAGAAGGCTTTGATTCCTTGGACGGCACCGTCGATATGGCACAGAGCGATGAACATGGTAAACAAGAGGACAAAAGGCGCAATAGCTGTGATGTAGGCTGCCTGGAACACAGAGTGGATGAGTGAGAGTAGTTTCACACAGCTATACTACTCAAGATAAGTTAAACAACACCCAGAATTGGAAGGCTGTGTGTTGCAATACCCACCAGCCATGACAGATTAATTATAGTGGAAAACGTTCTTTAACTTCTCTTCAGAAGAATATATAGAGGTTATCACGCGAGTGTGTTTGGGGATGGTAAATATCCGGCATTAGGAATAAACATTGTATTTAGCGAGCCTTGGTGAAAATAGGGTCATGAAATTTGGATCCTTGATTCCAAAAATAATAATTAATGGCCTTATCATATTTCTTTTGAGTTTTGGTTTGGTTTGTTGTTTTAACGCCACACACAGCAATATTCCAGCTATATGACAGCGGTCTGTAAGTAATCGAGTCTGGATGAGACAATACAGTCATTGACAACATGAGCATCGATCAACGTAATTGGGATTGATGACATGCATCAACCATGACAGCAAACCTGACCACCCAATCCTGTTAGTTGCCTCTTACGACAAGCACAGTCACCTTTTTCGGCAAGCATGGATTGCTGAAGACATATTCTACCATCATGGGCCTATTTCTCAATGTCTTGATAACGTTGGGAGTAAAAGCATATCCATACATGTTGGCGATAGTCACATCATTGATAGAACTATGAACATTTTAGCAATATCATATTATGTGTGATACACATCTGTTGAAAACAGCTGAATAATGATTTGATGGAAATGAAGAGTGTTTTCTTATTTCAGATTGTGCAAAGCCACATATAATATATGTGTGACAGTTTTGTGGTCTGATCATGTGTGAATGTGTGACTGAATTGTATGTGTGTGTGTATGTGTGAAGGTCATGTGTGTGAGTGACTGTATTGTGTGTGTGTGTGTGTGTGTGTGTGTGTGTGTGTGTGTGTGTGTGTGTGTGTGTGTGTGTGTGTGTGTGTGTGTGTGTGTGCATGTGTGCTTGCGTGCATGTGAAGGTCATGTGTGAATGTGTGACTGTACTGTATGTGTTAGTGACTGTATTGTGTGTGTGTGTGTGTGTGTGTGTGTGTGTGTGTGTGTGTGTGTGTGTGTGTGTGTGTGTGTGTGTGTGTGTGTGTGTGTGTGTGTGTGTGTGTGTGTGTGTGTGCACGCGCGCGCGTGTGTGCGTGTGAAGGTCATGTGTGACTGTACTGTACGTGGTAGCAAGTGTGATGGTTTTGTGCAATGGTCATGTGTGTCATGCGTGATGGTTTTGTGGTCTCGTTACGTGTGACAGTTCTGTGTGAGAGTTGTAGTTCTGCTGTTGGTGCCTACCTTGCCCATGGAATGTGGTCCCCAGATGATGATGAAGGCTGCGGTCAGCCAGACAAGTAACAAGCACACCACCAGGTGGAGCTGCAACTGACCCGTGTCCGAGAGGCCGTCTGATACGTTTAATACATCCTTACTGAAACAACCAATGGCAATTGTAAGAGGTAATTCCTAACACTGGAGAGTATGAATTGGTATGCTTGTGTAGCAGGGCGTGGAGTCATCCCAAAGATGACATTCTTACCATGTCAGCTTGTTGACAGTGTTAACCTCTTTGGTCATGTGGACAAGGCGTCCAACCTCTGATCAGAAGGTCCGTGGTTCGAATCCCATCACGGGACTCAGAAATTTTATGGCCGCTACATTGGCACCCAACGTGGGGCTGAGCACGTTCATATTAAATTTGAGCAAAATAAGCCTAAGTACTCTACTATGCTGCCCGGGACGTGCCTTCTGTTGACAGGGGAGTATGTAGCAGGGCGTGGAGTCATCCCACAGATGACATCCTTACCTTGTCAGCTTGACTTTGGTCATGTGGACAAGGCGTCCGACCTCTGATCAGAAGGTCTGTGGTTGGATTCCCATCACGGGACTCGTAAATTTTATGGCCACTACACTTGAAGCAGCAGATGCTTGGTTCACTAACATCTGTTTGATTCAGTCACCCTTGATCCATCATGTTCCATGAACATTTAATGATTTTGTTTGTTTTGTTTTTTTGTTTTCTTTGTTCAGCAATATTCCAGCTATATGATGGCAGTCAGTAAATAATCGAGTCTGGACCAGACAATCCAGTGATTGACATCATGAGCATCTATCCAAACAATTGGGATACGATGACATGCATCAACAAAGTCAGCCAGCCTGATCACCCGATCCTGTTAGTCGCCTCTTGCGACAAGCGTAGTCGCCTTTTAGGCAAGCATGTATTGCTGAAGACCTATTCTACCCCGGATCTTCTCCCTTAGAACATTTAATGATGAACTTTATACATTAAAGACAAAACTTTACACTAATTTGAGAATAGGCATGTATTCAGTAAGATTTTATTGTTTTGAAGTTCTTACGGTTATGGCCCAAAAAACACTTTTGGAAAAATTATCAAAGTTTGATGCATGTGAAAAAAAAAATGAACTGGTTACTGATAAAATGTGTCAGGATGATCGTCATTGAACCAATCATGGTCCAACGCTCCTTGATATACAGCATGGGGTACCTGTAAGCTGCCAAAAATTCTTCACAAATTTCTCTAAAAAGCATGTACTAACAATACAAATAATCCAATATGTGAATATTACAAATTATATCCCACTTCCAGTCTTGTTGCCATGGTTTCTTAAATTGTATTTACACCTCTCCTGTTCACTTAAAAACATGGGATTGACAATAATACACTTACACTATTCTAATGTTGAAAAAGTTTGATAATATTTATATCAATGTTCTCTAACAATTGCAGACATGAGTTTAAATCAAAGTCAAAAGAATATACTAACTTTCCGGTCTGGGATATATAAACGGCAAAAATTCTGATTGTCTACCCACCAATACACCATGTTTACTGAGAGGAGGAAAAGCAGTTATGTTTTAAGGAATTTTTAAGTTTTTAAAAAATATTTTATATGTCTGTTTCAGGTACTTTTTACATCAGCAATACACACACATCACTTTGGCATTCAGTTATCACGTAATTTGGTTGAAAAATATGTTTGTTTGTTTGTTTGTTTGTTTGTTTGTTTGTTTGTTTGTTGTTTAACACCACACTCAACAATATTCCAGCTATATGACAGCAGTTTGTAAATAATTCAATATGTTAAATTGTACCATACTTGATCACCCATAAAGTTTCTGATGGAATATTTGAGCAGGATGCTCCGATTGGGGGCACGGGTGGCCCAGTTGTATAAGGCGCTGCGATTTGCTGTGCAGAGTTGCGTCCCTTGGGCACGCCAGAAACCTATGATTGTGGGTTGAATCCTCAATTATGTTTCTAGGTTTGTCAGCACCATATCAGTGCTCATGGGTTTCACCGAAGTGGTAAACGTCTGAGACCAGCATCACTTTGGGCTTTCCTCACACATTAAGCTGACACGCCGTGATATAACTGGAATACTGTTAAAAGCGACATCAAACCCAACTCACTCATACACTCACTCACCCTGTATGCTTCAAAAAGGTCAATACACTAATCCAGAGGAGGGATTGGTTGGTTGGTTGAATGTTTAACGCCGCACTCAGCAATATTCCAGCTATATGACGGCGGTCTGTATTTAATGGAGTCTGGAGGGGACTTACACTTTGTTATGACAAGCATGAGGTACTGGGAATCTGGGGTGGTCAGGTAGCCTAGTGGTTAAAGCGTTCGCTCGTCACACAAGCCCCGGGTTCGATTCCCGACATGGGTACAATGTGTGAAGACCATTTGTGGTGTCCCCCCGCCGTGATATTGCTGGAATATGCTAAAAGCGGCGTAAAACCATACTCACTCACTCACTCACTCACTCACTGGGAATCTAGTCTGACCTGAACTGTGGAATAGGATTAATATATACACATACTATTTGATATTCAACTTACAAGAAATAGTTTTCAGCTTCTTTTAATCTTTCAGGTACTACTTCTATATCTGTGTGATTCCTGCCGATTTCCACCACATCAGGTAGCGTTTCCAATAGAGTATCAGAGGCCTTCGAGGAAATATCTGAAAAATACAATGGGATTCATGACACATATTCTGGCTCATTTTCACATTGACTTTTTTATACATGCATTGCCTTACCTGTTAGATTTTATGTGAAAATTATTTCTTTCAAAGTTGACAGGGATGTGAAGTCAACACTGTTACAGTGGTTTGAAAGCAGTTAATTCTGGAACAGGCAAAACTGGTGGTTGACAGTGTGAGCAACATCATCAGAGGAGAATGAGGTACTAAGGTAAGTTACACTCTCACACACGCACACGCACACGCACACGCACACGCACACACGCACTGATTCAGTTCAATCAGTTAATCAAGTCAATGAATAGCTGAAAGTTCAGTTCAATCAGTTAATCAAGTCAATAAATACCTGGATGTTAAGTCTAATCAGTTAATCAAGTCAATGGATACCTGGATGTTAAGTCTAATCAGTTAATCAAGTCAATGAATACTTGGATGTTCATTTCAATCCGTTAATCAAGTCAATGAATACCTGGATGTCCAGTTCAATCAATTGATCAAGTCAATGAATACCTGGATGTTCAGTTCAATCAGTTAATCAAGTCAATGAATACCTGGATGTCCAGTTCAATCAATTGATCAAGTCAATGAATACCTGGATGTTCAGTTCAATCAGTTAATCAAGTCAATGAATACCTGGATGTCCAGTTCAATCAGTTAATCAAGTCAATGAATACCTGGATGTCCAGTTCAATCAACTGATCAAGTCAATGAATACCTGGATGTTCAGTTCAATCAGTTAATCAAGTCAATGGATACCTGGATGTCCAGTTCAATCAGTTAATCAAGTCAATGAATACCTGGATGTCCAGTTCAATCAATTGATCAAGTCAATGAATACCTGGATGTTCAGTTCAATCAGTTAATCAAGTCAATGAATACCTGGATGTCCAGTTCAATCAGTTAATCATGTCAATGAATACCTGGATGTCCAGTTCAATCAGTTAATCAAGTCAATGAATACCTGGATGTTCAGTCTAATCAGATAAACAAGTCAATGAATACCTGGATGTCCAGTTCAATCAATTGATCAAGTCAATGAATACCTGGATGTTCAGTTCAATCAGTTAATCAAGTCAATGAATACCTGGATGTCCAGTTCAATCAGTTAATCATGTCAATGAATACCTGGATGTCCAGTTCAATCAGTTAATCAAGTCAATGAATACCTGGATGTTCAGTCTAATCAGTTAAACAAGTCAATGAATACCTGGATGTCCAGTTCAATCAGTTAATCAAGTCAATGAATACCTGGATGTTCAGTTCAATCAGTTAAACAAGTCAATGAATACCTGGATGTCAAGTTCAATCAGTTAATCAAGTCAATGAATACCTGGATGTTCAGCCTAATCAGTTAAACAAGTCAATGAATACCTGGATGTCAAGTTCAATCAGTTAATCAAGTCAATGAATACCTGGATGTCCAGTCTAATCAGTTTAATCACAGCCCAACCCAACTCCTTTGTACCTATATTGAGACTCAAACCCAGGTCTTATTAGTTTGATGAGCATACACTTTAACCACTATGCCACACAACCCCTTTGTACCAATATGGAGAATCAAACCCAGGTATTTTGGTGTGATGAGCATACACTTTAACCACTATGCCACCCAACCCCTTTGTACCAATATGGAGAATCAAACCCAGGTCTTCTGGTGTGATGAGCATACACTTTTTACCATTATGCTACCCACCCCCACAACTTTAACCACTATACCACACAACCCCTTTGAACCAATATGGAGAATCAAACCCAGGTCTTCTGGTGTGATGAGTATACACTGTAACCACTGGGCTACCCAGCCCCTTATCCAGAAGGAACAAAGCCAGACGTGTTTTAGACGTTGCATGGATGTTTTTAAAAAATGTCACTAAGCCCTTTCCATGCTCAACACATCATTTTGTCTGGTCCGTAATTACAAAACTAAATGCATTGGGGGCATATCACTGTTTTATTCATGTGGCAAGAACAAATTCCAGTGTCAAAGCATAGAAAAAAGAATGAATATCGCTTTAGACTTCATCACCATATTCCCAACAATTTGCTGCGCCGATGGTGGAATCAGAATGACAAGGTCTGGATTAATCGGTAAGCCTCATGCAAAAATACAACCCATGTGGGACTCACTTGATGTATGGCCCAGACAAACCAGTTGATAATACACTAACAACACTGGGAGCTATAAACACAAATTCATGGGGCTAGTAGCTCACCTCACTGAAATGACTCTACAGTGAGAGGGATTTAGAATCTCCCTCAATAGTATTTCAGTTATAGCACAGCATTTACAACTTAGGTTTTGACTGCTAATATACCAAACTGCCAAACTAATAAACCATCATCAAATTCCAATAACGGCACCTTCAGGAATTCACTAATTATGAAGGGACCAGTTCAAAATTTCAAATCAGGATAAAAATCTTACTTAAGTTTTGAGACATACCCATAGCCCCCTAAAAAATATTGATTACCTTGCACAGCAGGGTTCAATTTAAGGAACTTCATTCAGATGCATGTTGACATGAAAACCTAGTTGCTCCAGACAAACACAGGTTGCACCCTTGTCCAATAAATTGATGAAACTTGCAAAATAGACATGACAGATGGATAGACTAGTCTAAATAAATAAAGTTCCAGACTTCAGATAACTGTGTCGAGATTTTATGTCAATTAACGTAATCGACATAATAAGCGCCCAGGGCGCTCTCAAAATTAGAAATAGGGGGCTCTTATTAGAATATTATTTTGGTGAAAAAAACAGAGTTAAAAGATAAATTTCGTGGTTTATGCTGACAGACTGAAATGTTTATATATGACAAATATATTCTTCCAGAATTTATTTGCCCATAATTAAGGGTGCATATAACACACAAGTGAGTATTATACGCGAATAAATAAGTCTTGTGTACATTGATCAATCGGAAGGGGTGCTAATTGGGTTTGTTCACTAGCCAATATATTAGCAAATATCACCATGGGCGCTTATTAGAGCGGGGCGCTTATTACGTCGAATACGGTAAAAACATATTGTTGAAAAACATAAAGATACAAGTGTACATAATCTTCCAGTACCCACAGTCTGATGACATCAAGCCCCAGAAAGTATGGCTAACTACGTATAACATAGGGACGAGTGATGTAGCTGTAGATGGTACATGGAGCTTGGAGGCATTGAGTGTGTTCTCAAATCATTGTTGTACGGGAAAGTAACAGTCAGAAACAATTTTTATTTTTATATTATATGCACAAAGTGCGTGTTGACATAAAGATTTGGTTGAACTTTTCAATAATATGCTGCGCTGGTGCAGGTTTTATATACAGTAAACTACGGTTTTAACGAACTCAAGGACCACTAATTTTAGTTCGTAATAACAATATTATTAGCGTGTTTATTATGAACATAGTTTATTAAGAATACTCCAATGAACTCACACAAAGTGAAAGTCAATTCTTATAATTTTTTTATCACAATTTCTTACCCCAAAGGATGTAGGCCAAGATCTAAACACAATTTTATTTAGTATGTGTGACTTCATGTTTACACTGACGGCCATACAACAGCCAGCTACATCGCGGAGTAAAATAGTTCCTTAAAAAGAGAGGTGACATGGGCGTATGTATGCACAACTTGCTCTTCAGAAACATCTTACAGAGCACATGTGTTCAGATCATATCCTCATTAGATGAGAAAGGTCTGTAAAGAACTACCTCAATAAGTCAGTCACAATGACAGCGCGTCGTAATACATTTACATCAAGTACAAGACGTCAAAATGGCCGACACGATAAACGCGTGACGGGAGACACTTCCGAAGTTGTTAATGAACCTGTGGCGGTTAGATGTGTTAGTCATCATTGATCAACTGGCCGATCATTGAAAGGTGTATAAAGATGCGCCAAACAGACACTAAGGTAAATTCATAGATTGCTGGAGACGGTCAATGTCAGCCTAGACACGGATCGAGTCGATACTACGATAGTTTAGATGTGCATGTCTTCTTTTGTTCATTAGGATAGGCCGCAGCGAGTATATTCGTGAACAATCATGTAGTCACGCTCTCTGACATTTTTAAACGTATACTGAAACGCTGAGACCAAGAGTTGTGGTTCTAAATGATCAGAAAGAACGCTTATGTATGTTTTCGTGGTAGGGAATTCCCTGGGGTTTCCCCACGAATGTGGAAGTAGTCCGTCAGTGTTTATGTCAATTCAAGAACCCGGCCTCGTGAAAAACGTATGAACGTCAAATTGTGTCGTTCATACACTTATGAACGTCAATTTCGCGGTCATGTGACCAACCTGTTGTCCAATGGAAAAGCCGTATATCGTGTAAACTTCAAATTAAAAAATTATCTATAGTTAAATCGAGCCCGTACAGTAATACTCAAAAACGCACTATTGTGAAAAATTACAAACATATTTTAGTGTCGCTAACGATCAAACCCTAGCCCTCCTACAAACAGCTTTGGAGGCCAAGTTAACTTGTTTTCCCCTCAACTTCCCCCGAAAGTGACCACGATCTCATGATTGGAGTTTTTGCTTTGTTTAGGTACAACACAATACATTGAGAAATCAGGTAAGTTGATTTTGTCAGATGGACAATTGCAGGGATATTAACACACACACACGCACACACACACACACGCACACACACACACACGCACACACACACCCTTAAACTTAAGGAACTGAGATTTATCAGACATCAAACTTTTGAACTGGCACCTAAACCTACAACAAACTGCCAGATATGCAAGCTGACAATTATTAAACAGTTAAACCATGTGTGATCACCATCACCTCCATGCTAAAACAGCCATCTTGAAATGCTTCAACATTTTGTCTTTTTTACACATTTCAGGGAAAACATCAGACTGGAATTACCTTGAGAGCATGAAAATCATAACATCTTGAACATTAGAAATATAAAAAACAAAATAATTAGTTTGATGAAAAAATAATAATCATGAACACTGAAACTGATTCACTGCTCCTTGTTAACCAATAGCGGTAAACAGAACACGATCATCCTCAGGCTTCTTTAATCAAGTTCTGTCTTAACTGCATTATTATAATATGATAGACATTGTACTGTGTGGGAGGCAACAGACTATTGGGAAATTGGGATACGTAATACGTGACTCATTTTCTGTGAAACGATCTGGAATCAATCAGGATGCTCCATGTTCATTCCTTGGTAAAGTCAGTTAATTCAAATCTCTCTTGTACCTCAGTCAATTGTCCTTCTATTCAGTGACAGACATGGCCTGTTTACAGTCATGGAACACCACTGTTGTCCCCTTCCCAGGGAACACCTACACCGTAAATCTGTAGAAAAGACGCTTTTACACACTAACAGGATGGTTGTTGACTGAAAACTGGCCAGGATCAATGTGTGCCCCGTCCCAGTGTCTGAGCCCCACTTCCACCAACAAGCTGGATAAAGCCAAGCAGTTAGACATAAGCGTACAAAATCTCTCAGGTTTCACCAGTTATTAGGAGTCGATTACTCATTCTCACTCTGAGTCCATTGACATACATGCATCCACATTGAACTGTTAACCACTTGACTTCTATTATTGGTAAATATTTTTTTTTTAAATCAAAGTAGTCAATACACATGTAACCATTTGTTTGAAAGAGAAAAGTAAATGTTTTCATTTGGATACCCAAAACAAAAATATGCTTAACAAACTTGGGGTAAATCATTCACCTTTGTTTTCAACATAATTTCTGTTATAAAACTAAACTAACGCCGAAGGGGTCTTTGTTGCCACAGCTACTACAGAAATGTACCCAAGATATGTTTCTGTATACAGAAATGTACCCTAGCCAAAATTAGAATGCAGAAACGTACCAGGTACCCGAAACGGTGGACGAGTCCATATTCCCCAACCCGAAACCAAAACTGGTTCATGTTGTTATTCCAGTTTGCCGATTACGAGTGTATGCGAGCATCACGGAATATTAGATTAATGTATGTACGTCACAGTGTATGATCGTTTTCTATATGATACCCTGGAATGCATCTCATACAACAGTATGACAGTACTGCCATGTTGAATTTAACCACGATTTGGCATACAGGAAGTGAGGAATACCTAAAGAACTAGTTACTCGCATTGCGGCCTGCAGCAGAATTAACTCATCCTAGGGTACGTTTCTGTATTTTGATTTGGGCTAGGATACATTTCTGTATACAGAAACATATGTGGGGTACGTTTCTGTAGTACCTCTGCCGACAACTACCCTTTAAGCTAAACTAACTTTACAATATTTGTTTAGCAATTAGGTTAATAAAAATAGAAAATTTCTATAGTATACAACAAATTCCCATCAATAAGTCCTTCACACACAAAATTTGGAACAATCACAATTTCCTCTAGATATTCATCCAAATCTATCACATAAGGGGTTAAAACAAGTTAATCAGCCTAATGCAAAAGCAAGATATTGGTTATAGATTCTCTCCATAGGGGACTGATAATATGTTTAACACTTCTCTAGTGAAAATAAAGCATGCCAATTTGATTTCATGAGAAATAGAAATGCTCCATCATATTCCCTTTCACAAGACTATACAGCCTAGGGGTTGGACATAGAACATTGTAATGTATATGCATGAATGAATACTGACTGGCTTGGTATTGACAGGCAGAGTTCTTCCCTTGATGCTCTAGGCACTTAGTAACCCTGTTTCTTCCATAACGGTACAGAGACGACGTGTCATGTGCCCACATAAAAGACGCTTATGTGTTGGGCTTTATGACTAATTCAATAAGTCGTTATTTCGTATTCTAATGATTGTTGTCTGGAAGTTGAGGGGAAAAGTCCCTCAGTGAGTATGATTACCGTATTCAACAGAATAAGCACCCAGGGCGCTCTCAAAAATAGAAATAGGGGGCTCTTATTAGAATATTATTTTGTCGCAAAAAACCGAGTTGAAAGATAAATTCGGTGGTTTATGCTGACAGCCTGAAATGTTTATACACGAGAGATATATTTTTCCAGAATTTAATTGCCCATAATTAAGGGTGCATATAACACACAAGTGCTAACGGGTAAATCGGGTAATTCAGGTAACTCAGGTACCCGGGTTGGCTGGGTACTGACCCATGTAGGGCTGTGACGGGTAACTCGGGTACCCGGGTCGGGTGGGTACTGACCCATGTAGGGCTGTGACGGGTAACTCGGGTACCCGGGTCGGGTGGGTACTGACCCATGTAGGGCTGTGACGGGTAACTCGGGTACCCGGGTCGGGTGGGTACTGACCCATGTAGGGCTGTGACGGGTAACTCGGGTACCCGGGTCGGGTGGGTACTGACCCATGTAGGGCTGTGACGGGTAACTCGGGTACCCGGGTCGGGTGGGTACTGACCCATGTAGGGCTGTGACGGGTAACTCGGGTACCCGGGTCGGGTGGGTACTGACCCATGTAGGGCTGTGACGGGTAACTCGGGTACCCGGGTCGGGTGGGTACTGACCCATGTAGGGCTGTGACGGGTAACTCGGGTACCCGGGTCGGGTGGGTACTGACCCATGTAGGGCTGTGACGGGTAACTCGGGTACCCGGGTCGGGTGGGTACTGACCCATGTAGGGCTGTGACGGGTAACTCGGGTACCCGGGTCGGGTGGGTACTGACCCATGTAGGGCTGTGACGGGTAACTCGGGTACCCGGGTCGGGTGGGTACTGACCCATGTAGGGCTGTGACGGGTAACTCGGGTACCCGGGTTGGCTGGGTACTGACCCATGTAGGGCTGTGACGGGTAACTCGGGTACCCGGGTCGGGTGGGTACTGACCCATGTAGGGCTGGGACGGGTAACTTGGGTCCCAGGGTCGGCTGGGTACTGAGTAGGACCCGGGTACCCACAGGACTACCCGGACCCTTGGTTAGTCACGTGATATATTGTCTAATGACAAAAAGTATCTAGAACTCTATGGTTACACTACAAGTCACAAATGTCCGCATTCCTTCTGACTTTTCATATCTCTGAATATAGATATAACTTGAGTCAACTTCAGTGTATGCATGACCCATTTGTTTAATACATGTATCTAAATACGTTTTGCCAGTGCTTTGGTAACAAAATGCCCAATCGGACATTTTGTACCTATCTCTTGAGACCTACTGTGGGTACCCGGGTAGGGTCGGGTAACAGGGAGGTGGGTACCCGGGTAGTAAATTCGGACTTGTTTGATTGCAGCTAAAAAGAAATGGTTATTTGATGGTGTTGTATTTGATACGGGTATCATAGTTGTGATTTGGACTTCACGTTTGCAGTGTTCCAGCAACTGGTTTCAGCCAAGTAACATTTTGATAACATTTGTAAAGTTTTAATCAAATCCAACTTTAAAGAATATACTTTCTTTTGTCTGGCAGTATAAATCTAATAGCGTTTTATATAAAAATTTAAGGTTACATTGCTATTGTGACTTCAACAAAAACTTCACCTGATATCAGGGGTCCGGAAAATTTAAAATCCCAATTTTTTAAAACTAAAGATTACTTAAAAACAAGACCGATAATATAATCACAAATACTAAAATATCGTTGATAGTAATATTTATTTGAATACATGTTTCATCTGTACTTAATTATTGACCATAAAAAAAATTGATATCGATCGTCACAGAAAGCAAAATGGCAGTCAATCAAGATTCAATATACATGTACGACTAGCTACTGAAAACAATTAAATCTTCAAATCCTCATTGTATGTCAACCAAGTGAAAGTCATTAGCCACGACTTACAAAATGATCGTCCAGACTTTGAGGGTTTGGCAGATCCGCTCGACTGATCTGCATCGGTCGACTGGCTGTCGTCACGCTTTCGCTTCTTGTCTGAGGTTACGTATCATAGCATTGTGAGGATAATGAGGTACATCGATGATGCAAGGTATTTATGTACAGTTGTAAACACCTTTCACTCAAATTACAATGTATGATGTATTTACAGCAATCAAAACAAACATAGCTTGTCAGTGTAGATAATCTTCATTGTGTTACAACTGCAGACAGAAACTGCTCAGTCCTAACTGTTGATCATGTCAGGTCAAAATTTAAGAATGTCCGAACAATACTTTTTAAAATGTCCAGACAGAAAAATTTAAATGTCATTTGAGACTCCCAATCGGACATGTCCGGCACATATGACAGTTTCCGAACCCCTGCCTCATATGAAAGGATGATATTTTTTCCCTCGACAAATTATCTCCAGAAAGGTGGTCATGTATAATACACAAAACAATATGGGTATAGACATAATAAAGATATCAATTTGGTCATTGGTTTCTTTTATTCTTAAAGGTGATTAATATCTAAGTTTCTTTTCCCTACTGCCTTTAGGGACTTTGGGAATACCTTCTTTAAACAAGTACCCGGTAATTAAATTGGCCTTGTTCTTACAAAGAAATAATGTAAACTCATCTCAAGGAGATAGATTTCTCCTTTTTCTTTACAATCCATTAAACGCCTACATGAAGCTTAATCATCCACTTTAGCAAGCAAAATACAAAACTTCAATTTCCTGTGATGCTAGTCCTTTTAAAGTGTAGCAATCAATGTTTCATGTTCATGGTGTGTTATTTCTCCTAAAATAACCCAGAAATAGCAATCACTTGTACAATGTTCCCCCGACCTACCAACACACACACACACACACACACACACACAGACAGACAGACAGACACAGACAGACAGACAGACAGACAGACAGACAGACAGACACACACACACACACACACACAATGCACATAGCTAAATAAGTGCAATAATCTTGAACACAACATTAAACCCCCTTTCACCTCACCTCATCTCACAGATTGTGAAGACACTGCCAAACCTTGAATGCTTTTAAATATGAAATTGTCTAAGACTATTTCTGATGCTGTCTAGTCAAGAATTCAACAAATTAGACAAGAAATGATATTGTTATGTCCATACACAGAAGATTGTAATAATATGGAAGATATCTGGATCAGGACCATTCCACTGACATTGGGTGAACAAGGATATCTCAAAACCTAAGACAGGAATTTCCCTCACATAAAGGACTGCAGGTATACCAGTGTTTCGTCAGTTCTGTTTCATGTGAGAATCTGATACTAGCCACAGAAATGTCAAGACAGATTTCCAACAATAACAGACACTTATCTTGCCAAAATCACCACCATTCATCGGCCTGATCTTACTATGGCCAGACATTACCGTTCTTGTGTTAATGTGTACCAGTTTTTCTAAACTGATTTTATCAACTCTCCTATTCATTTGAGTACACCCAGAAGAAAAAGCCAGAATGCAGGTCACTGTACCTTGCTTTTGTCCATGGTAAATAATATATACAATGTTCTTATCTAGTTGTCCCTCATTTAAATTTTTTGTGATCTTTAGTTAAGCTGTTTTAGTGTCTGCATGAGGAGTTTGCAATTGGAGGACAATGAGAATTAAATCAAATCAACTTCTACTTTTAATAAATAGGGGGCAGTCGGATAGCCTGGTGGTTAAAGCGTTCGCTCTTCACGCCGAAGACTCAGGTTCGATTCCCCACATGGGTACAATGTGTGAAGCCCATTTCTGGTGTCCCCCCCCACCCCATGAGATTGCTGGAATAGTGCTAAAAGCAGCATAAAATCAAACTCACTCACTCACTCATTTCAATTGGCAGGTCAATCATACAACCACATTAGTCGTCCTTCAAACATGATTGACTTGACCTATTGCATGTCGACAAGAGAGCACAGGTGACCAATGACCTAAAAGGTCCCAATTTGCTATGTTGAGTTGTATACCTTGATTGTGCCTGGATCTGATGATCATGAGTTCGAATCCCAGATTAGTCTGTTTATGATCCTTGATCTGTCAGCACCGTTCCCTCTTTGAGACTTTTATATACGCTCCTTAACGGTTACCCTATGTTTTTTAAATTATGTTTCCAACAAAGACACCTGGCAGATGTGATTCTAAGTAATAGAAAATGATTGGCTAATGTTACTTATTGTGAATCTTTGTTTGTTTGTTGTTTAACACTACACTCAGCAATATTCCAGCTATATGATGGAGGTCTGTAAATAATGGAGTCTGGGCCAGACAATCCAGTGATTGACAACATGAGTATCCATCTATGCAGTTGGGACACAATGACATTCAATTAACAAAGTCTAAGAGCCTGACCACACAATCCTGTTAGTCACCTCTCACGGCAAGCATGGGTTGCGGAAGATCAGGTTTCATCCCTATTTTCATGGATTCTTATTGTGAGTGAGTGAGTGAGTTTGGTTTTACGCCGCTTTAAGCAATATTCCGGCAATATTATGGCGGGGGACACCAGAAATGGGCTTCACACATTGTACCCATGTCAGGAATCGAACCCGGGTTTTCGGCATGACGAGCATACGCTTTAACCACGAGGCTACCCGACCGCCCCTCTTATTGTGTATCTAGATCAAATGGTCAATAATACTGAGAGGGACTAGTGGTTATACTGGGAACCACACTAGAGTGAGTAAATTTGACTTAGACCAAAATAATAAAACATATCTGTAGATGATAGGGAGATTCATTGATTCATTGATTCATTGATTTTTAATTCCACACTCAGCAATATCACAGCTCCATGACAGCGGTCTGTAAATAATCACGTCTGGACCAAACAATCTAGTGATTAATATCAAGAACATTGATCCACACAATTGGCATACAATGACATGCAATCAACCAAGTCTGCGAGTCTGACCTCGTATCCATTTGGTCGCCTCTTATGACCAGCAGAGGTTGCCAGGGACCTATATTCTAACCCAAATCCCCATGTATTTCAGTTTAACAAGAGAATGAAGCACAGAGAACCCATGACAAGAAACAAGAGAAACAAGGGTTCAACATTACACCAGGTCAACCAACCAAAGGGAGGTAACTGTAATGAAGATTATCAAATCATTGCATGTAAAGGTCTCAGTATTTATACCTTAGCTAAAGGCCAGATACAAAGATTGGAAGAAAATATATACCTGTGAGATCAGCATGCCAGGGTAGAAGGCTGTTCAGAGATGAGAACCAATAGTAGAGGATCCAGGCGATATACGTGTTATTGTACAGTGCGAATAACGTCGATACCAGGACCATGCTGTAGCCCATCCCTGAAACAGTCGAAGTTGCAGCATTACAAACATGGAGGAAAAGATTTGTGTGATGATGAAATGTTTTCATCAAAATCATATTGTATTGGGCAAAAATGATACCAGATATGACGGTAGAATGTTGTGAGCAAGCAGGGCACAGTTATTTTTCCTAAACTTGTAGATCCTTGACAGATGCCATACCTGACGAAATACAGGGGTTGGTGGGGTAGCCTAGTGCTGAAAGTGTTCGCCCATCATGTTGATGGCCCGGGTTTGATTCCTTAATTGGGCACAAAGTGTGAAGCCAGTTACTGGTGATATTGCTAGAAAATTGCAAAAAGTGGCATAAAACCATTCATGCTCACTTAATAGAGGCATGTTTCTGAAAAAAAGGCTTGCAAAGGCTTAAAAAAATAAAAGAATTGGTTCTCAGGGAATGGTTTTTGAAAATATAGTGTGGGTGGGCGGTGTCTTTTTTCTTCCTTTTTTTTGTTCAAACTTGTATGTAACCTACTAAACAAGCAACCTGGGATAATGCCTCCCTACATAAATGTATTCCTCCAGTAAAGTACTCGAATACAGTAGCTGACCACATTTGGACTTGGAATATTTAAGGATTATTTTGTTTTTTTAAAAATGGAAATAAAAAAGGAAACATGCGATGAACTTTGTGATGATGCAGGCAGTGCCTGGGAACCAAGACTTTTGAATTTTTTTTAGCCAAACGGGATTAATTTCCATACTGCTGGCCAAACATCCTAGAAATATTAAAATATTTTAATTGGACGATCTGGTCAAGTTATTACCTGATGTCCAGGAAGTTCAGATTAGAGGTTCACAGTTGGGCCACCCATGCTCCCAAGGGTAGGAGAGGTTATCGCAGTATCACAAGGGGTACATGCGTTTTTATCATATAATGGGTTGGTTTCTAGGCAGGATAAAGCCAATGAATAAACATGGTATCCGATGGGGTCATATATGGTTAAAGATGCAAAATAAAAGGTCAGATAGGTACTACTTTCAGTGTTTACAAACAAACATGGCATCGCACATTTCAATTGGTGATCAAATCAGAATTAACCATCGGGAATCTGCAGAATCTACTGGGATAATTGCTATCATTATCAAACGTATAGCTTAATACACTGAAAACCAGGATGTAACTGAGACATTTTACAAGTTTGGGCAACTTTGGAGATATAAATTACAAAACAATTTAGCGAGGATACCAGCCGGGCTGGATCATTTTCCATATCTGTGCTTGTCAACCTCTGTGGCCTGGGTCCTTTTCCCCGAAACAGTTAGATTTGGCCGAAATATGTCCGTATTGTTACTGTGTTTTGTTTTGTTGCTATGTGTACATCTGACTCTGTTTGTATTGTTATGACCACCTGAAGTGATGACAAGCCATGTAGACTCTACACAAATGTCTCAGACACTAGGGTTAGAGTAGCTTCCCTTTGATAAAGGACAGTTACTCTAGTGGGTGGACCAATTGACTGCTGTGAAAGGCAGAAAAACAAAATGTGCCGGCAATTGAGAGTATTTGAGACAAGTGGAATTAACACTGTGTGGATTTTCAAAAACATGAAGGATTTGCTTGACTTTTTGCAATCTCAGGAACCAAATCCAATTCTGTCAAAACATTTGATTTCTCAACTTTGTGCAACACTGTCCCACACGACAAAATTAAGGAAAAACTTCATTCATTGATTCATGGGGCTTTTGTTACAAAACATGGGGACCACAGATACAGTTATCTATTTTCAGAGGTTCAGGACAATTTGTTCAAAAGGAAAGCAAATGCCATCTGAAGTTTACTGAGAAAGAAATATGTGAAATGCTGGATGTCCTCATTGATAGCATCTACGTAAACTTTGAGGATAAGACGATTGGGCAAGATGTAGGCATCCCCATAGGCACCAACTGTGCTTCCCGTCTTGCGGATCTGTTTCTTTATGCATTTGAATCGGAATTTCTGCTTGGATTGGCAAAGTCAAAACAAGGTAATTTGGCCAAGAAGTTTATCTTGAGCTTTAGGTGTATCAATGATCTGAAAACATTCAAGAGCACTGAATTCCATTCCACTGACTTACCAACCTGAAGTAGAAATAAAAAAGACCAGTGAGACCACCTCATCTGTTTCATATTTAGATCTATGCATAAAGATTCAGAGTGACAAAACACTCTCCTCAAGACTGTATGACAAGATGGATGACGTCAATTTTCCAACAGTCAATTTTCCCTTCATGTCGAGCAATATTCCAGCAGCTCCAGCCTTTGGTGTTTACATTTCACAACGTTTGAGTTACAATCAGGCATGCTCCTTATATCAAGATTTCAATGAACATCGTACAACTCTTGCTCAGAAGTTGTTTGATCCAGGTTACAACATTCAAGGCTCCTTCTACCAAGATTTCAATGAAGATCATACAACTCTTGCTCAGAAGTTGTTTGATCCAGGTTACAACATTCAAGGCTCCTTCTACCAAGATTTCAATGAAGATCATACAACTCTTGCTCAGAAGTTGTTTGATCCAGGTTACAACATTCAAGGCTCCTTCTACTAAGATTTCAATGAAGATCATACAACTCTTGCTCAGAAGTTGTTTGATCCAGGTTACAACATTCAAGGCTCCTTCTACCAAGATTTCAATGAAGATCGTACAACTCTTGCTCAGAAGTTGTTTGATCAAGGTTACAACATTCAAGGCTTTTAAAGCTATATGTGGAGGACATTTCCAAAGTTGACACATCAGTGACAAAAAATATGTCCGATGCAGTTCCATATTTTGACTTGTACCATATGTTCCTGTGCATTTTTCAGGTGAACAATTAACTTGACTTTGCATGGGTTTGTGATTGGTGCCACCGGTGGGATATATTCACCTTTTCATGGACACCTGGTATCATCACTATGTGATAGCAATTCATAAACACATGCTCATGATATAGTCGGAATTGTACAATCGACACTGCTTTAAGCAGAGATTTCTATTCGATATGGAAAGTGTTTTGTGGCTTTATTTGGATATCTGTCCTGACACCACTCCTAACATTCAGGTTTCAGTTGGAATTATACTGACTGCTGTCATCGTCCGACTGACAAATCACTTACCGTAATATATAACGATGCGAACATTCCATGAAAATTTGACCGCCTCCGTGGTCTAGTGGTAGAGCGTCCGCCCGGAGAGCGGAAGGTCCGGGGTTTGATCCCCGGCTGTGTCATACGAAAAGACGTTAATAGATGGTACTTGTTGTTACCCTGTCTGGCGCTCGGCATTAAGAGGCTAAAACAAGGACTGGTCGGCTCAGAGTCAGTATACTGTGTCTGAGTGGGGTATTCATGTTAAACTGTGGCATGGTATCTCAGTGGGCTAGCACTATAAATCGGCATCACTCCGTACTAGTACAAGCAACCACACACACACATACATGCACGTCGCTAAATAAGTGCAATAATCTTGGACGCGACGTTAAACCCAATTTCACCTCACCTCACCCAAGAAAATTTGCAATGTTAAGGTAATGTTTCTGAGAGATGAGAGTTTTTCGACAAGGGAACTTAAGAATGATATTACGTGAAAAAGATGTTATCACGCTTGTTTGTTCTGGGATGGTAAATATCCTGTATTAGGAATGAACACTATGTATTTTACATGCCAAGGCTAGCTAAATACAATGATTATTCCTAAAATAGGATATTTGCCATCCCAAAACATACACACGTGATAACCTGTATTTATCCATCTCTGGCCAGTGATATAAATACAGAGACACAAAACTGTCATTGTGAAAGAATTCAAACACATTAAATGCTGTTCCATTGAGCTGAGGTTAACTTGTGCTGTGTCACATTACTTTCATTTACTTGAAACAATGTGCAACTTTTTGCATGGTAGTGGGGAGATTTATTTTCCCACTCAGAAATCAATGTTTTCTTTGTGGCAAATATAAGAGATTTATTGTCCTTTAATTTTTTTCCTCCCAGGTGGGATATGTAGTACTGTATTCGACATTATAAGCGCCCAGAGTGCTCTAAAAATTAGAAATAGGGGGCTCTTATTAGAATATAATTTTGGTGGAAAAAAAATTGAAAGATCATAAATTTTGTGGTTTATGCTGACAGCCTGAAATGATACAAAAGAAAAGTCTGTGCGTATTATACACGACAAACATATTTTTCCAGAATTTAATTGCTCGTAATTAAGGGTGCATATAACACACGAGTCTGTTTATAGATGAATAAATAAGTCTTGTGTACATTGATCAATCGGAAGGGGTGCCAATTGGGATTGTTCGCCTGCCAATATATTAGCAAATATCGCTGTGGGCGCTTATTAGAGGGCGCTTATTACATAGAATACGGTATTTGATCAAGATCATGTAAACAGATCAGATCTGAACACTCTGATGTGGAGGTGAGATAGGAGAGATTATAGTTACACAATAGCTATAAAAACATGGTTGGTTGGTTTGTTGTTTAACGCCTCACTCAGCAATATTCCAGCTATATGACGGCGGTCTGTAAATAATCAAGTCTGGACCAGACAATCCAGTGATTAAAATCATGAACATCGATCCACACAATTGTGATCAATGACATGCATCAACCAATTCAGCGAGCCTGACCACCCGATCCCGTTAGTCGCCTTTTACGACAAGCATGGTTTGCTGAAGACCTATTCTACCCCGGAATCTTCACGGGTTTAATAAAAACATGGGCTAGGGCCATTCTTCTCAGGGCACCAGTCCAACACCATCAACACAACTTATTTGGACCTGTTGAAATTTTCCATATATATCAGCACAGGATGTTTGGTGATATTTGATAATGCTGCCATTAGGGTCTGGAGCACCCTTCACAAGTGTCAGGCTATTCACATGACATTTTAATCATGAACTTACATGGTTATATGAAAGTCAAGACCAATTCCCTTTTTTGATTAACTGATGAACCTACAAAAGATCTTGCAAAAGATTTCTTAAATTGTGCTATATATTCTTTTCTACCATCT
This sequence comes from Haliotis cracherodii, assembly GCF_022045235.1. Taxonomy (NCBI): domain Eukaryota; kingdom Metazoa; phylum Mollusca; class Gastropoda; order Lepetellida; family Haliotidae; genus Haliotis; species Haliotis cracherodii. Next base: position 24,727,731 of record NW_027266341.1, on the reverse strand, counting down.
TTTTCTTTGTAATTGTGTTAAATATTTTATTTCAACATGTTTTAGGCACTTAACCTCAAATACTAATCAGTATTTATGAAAGATTAATATTCCCAGCTAACATCCGTTTGCATTTGTGTCAAATATTTTGTTTCAAGATGTTTCAGATACTGAACCTTAAATACTAATCAATATTTATGAAAGATTAATATTCCTAGCAAACGTCTGTTTGTATTTGTGTTAAATATTTTATTTCAAGATGTTTTAGACACTAAACCTTTAACATTAATCAAAACTTATTATTGGTTCTTTCCAACTAACATCTTATTTGTTTCATTAAAAACTGTAACAAATTCGTTTCTTCTGGTATTCACAACCTTCATATGTTTTTTTTCGTAAAATTCCCAAGACTCCCTCAAGAAGATATAATGGTTTGGCCCCTATTGTATTCACAAGAAACTCTTCTCATGTCTTCTTGCACCTACTCCACGTTTTTCCTACTGACGAAAAACTGTCCAAGTTCAATGAATAATTTCAGTTGAACATTTTCTCTAGTATCAGTGTTCCCTCTGAACACCCCTCCTACTCATTACCAGTCCTAATCTGATGAAATCTCGGTATAACCCATGATATGTCACCAACGATTCTGGATCCTGTTCCTGACACTGCTATTATTGGTCTTGCAATAAACACGTAGTATATTGACCCAAAGACCATTCCCCGTTATTGGATTACCCACAGTGCTGTTCATGTCTTTCTGACAATCCCAGGCTAAACGCTCACTGACTCCACTACAAAATGATTCAGACCAGTCACCAATTTTCTTCCATGATGCATTCTGTCAGAAGCAGTGTGGACATTCATATCGCTGCCAATTCAGTAAGCACTGAGAGGAGATCGACCTCAAGGCTGGACACTGGTCTCCCTTAACTAATCCTCAGCTGGACACCATCGGCACTTAGCTGGACATCAGGTTATTGCTTCATTAAAGATGTACATCACTTGAGGAGACAGGCAGGACTGTTGTCAACAAGATGTGGCTGGCATGGCCATCTATATAGACACGTCCTCTAAACTGTCCCAGCCATCTCCAAACAAGGCCATATAAATATAATTTTTGTATATACTGTATTCGACGTAATAAGCGCCCCGCTCTAATAAGCACCCACGGAGATATTTGCTAATATATTGGGTAGTGAACAATCCCAATTAGCACCCCTTCCGATTGATCAATGTTCACAAGACTTATTTATTCGCGTACAATACACACTCGTGTGTTACATGCACCCTTAATTATGGGCAATTACATTCTAGAAAAATATATCTGTCGTACATAAACACTGCAGGCTGTCAGCATAAACCACGAAATTTATCTTTCAACTCTAATTTTGAAAGCGCCCTGAGCGCTTATTATGTCGAATAAAGTATATGGTTCTTTACATGGTAGTCAGTAATTTTCCAGATATATCACAGAGGCTTACAAATAGTATATGCTGGACGAGGCACACGGATGGTTGATGGCGTTGGAAACAATCTGGTGCCACAAAGGCATGATGACACATATTTAATCACTACTTCTCAACAGTCAACAGGGTTGTAGGGTAGCCTAGTGGTTTAAGCATTTGCTCATCACGCCGAAAGCCAGAGTTCAATTCCCCAAATTTTTAAGCCTATTTCTGGTGTCCCCCACCATGATAGTGATGGAATATTGCTAAAACCAGAGTAAAATGATACTCACTCACACAACCTTTTCGACAAGCATAAGGTACTGGGAATCTATTCTGCCCCTGAGCAGTAAACCTTGCAAAGGGGAGATGCTGACTTGCATCAACAAGGTCACCAAGCCTGACTACCCCATCCATTTAGTGGCCTCTAATGACAAAGTTAGCTGGGAACCTATATTCTTACCCAGAATACCCACAGGTAGATGGGGGGCGGTCAGGTAGCCTAGTGGTTAAAGTGTTCGCTCGTCATGCCGAAGACCCGGGTTCTATTCCCGACGTGGGTTCAATGTGTGAACCCCATTTCTGATGTCCCCTGCCGTGATATTGGTGCAATATTGCTAAAAGCAGCTTAAAACCATACTCACTCACCCACAGGTAGATGTGGCCCTCTGTATGTACATTTACAAAAAACACTCCTTAAAAGAATTATCAGCTGATGATATTATAACATTTAATTACCATATTCGATGTAATAAGCGCCCAGGGCGCTCTCAAAATTAGAAATAGGGAGCTCTTATTAGAATATTATATAAAAAAGTTGAAAGATATATATCTTGGTTTATGCTGACAGCGTGAAATGTTTATGTACGACAGATCTATTTTTCCAGAATTTGATTGCCAATAATAAAGGGTGCATATATCACACGAATGTGTATTATACGCGAATAGGGGAAGGAAGCGGTACGTATTATATGCGAATAGGGGTCGGAAGGGGTGCTAATTGGGATTGTTCACCAGCCAATATATTAGCAAATATCGACGTGGGCGCCTATTAGAGCGGGGTTCTTATTACGTTGAATACGGTATTACTTAAACAAGTGTCTTACAAAACAAATTCATGTGGGACTGGCAGGCTGTAAGGTTCAGTGCACAATGTGACACTCTAAATAGTTTTCTATTTCGAAACAATTTATGATCTAATGTCACATTCTGCTGAATATCTGCCTTTTCAAAACAACTTTGTATCTTTCTTGAAATAATGTGATCGTAATTTTTGTACGGGTTGATTCCTATTTCACAACAAATTTGTATCTAATTTCACATGCTGCTGAATATTTATCTGTTTTTTTTCAAATAGGTTATAAGAGGCTGTGGGGTAACCTAGGGGGAATCCCCTTTTTGGTGTCCACCGCCATGTTTTTGCGGGAATATTGCTAAAAGAAGCGTAAAAACCATACTCAATCGCTCACTTGTAGGACAGCACAATTTGTGGTGTTCCCTTGTGAATACGGGTCCTATAAATTAAAAACCAGTATTGCACTACACAATAAGTCGAACTATGAGCTGGTGGCATGTCATGTCGACCTCCATGACCCAGAGACTTGTGTTCTGCAAGACTAGGCATTATCAGATGCAACCATAGTCACCTAACGTTCTCCAATTGTATTGTATTCTCATGAAACAATATTCTGTGTAATGTAACTTTTACCAATCAATTATGTAAATCTCCTATGGAGGAATAAAGAATATATTTACTGATGACCTTTGGATGATTTAAAAAACAGACAGACAACTTACAGTACGAGACATCTTTATCTCCAGCGCCTGATGATAAAACTGTTACAGGACAGTTTAAACAGAAACACCTAAAACCGTAATTCTGTAAAAACACACTGAACAGGTGAAGAAATAAACTTTGAACACTAAAAACATTAAGACTGAATGCGTGGAACCAAATTCCACTCATACAATCAATATAATCAGGTTTAATGTCGGCACAAGTTCTTCCGAGATATTCTGGGAAATAACACCCTTCCCAAGAGGTTCTGTGAATCTAGTGCTCCAAGCAAAAAGGCTCCACAAGTTAGATGGCTAATCCTGTTTATATCATCATCCTGCTCATTGTTGGACAGTCATTCATCACCAGCGGCGATAATTCTCCTGAAACGTTCGTTTCAACACCTTGGACATCCACATAAAACATCCATCTGGGTCTACACTGCAAGATCCTGAATCAGGCATCTATCAATATCAGATATGTACATTACTCGGGAGTGTTCGTATCTAAAAAGCTGTTTTTAGACATCCATTGAACTATTTGCGTGCTCATAAAATAGGTTTTATTCAAAATGATTTGTGGCTGGAATACTCTGAAAGAATGTGACACTTCATGAGGTCATGCTGCATCAGAAACACAACCTGTAATTGGTAATTTTCAAGTTGTCAAGTTTACAAAACAATTATATTTATTTGACATTTTATTCAGCCTCTTCGAGCTCAGCATTATATATGGAAGGAAGTCCCACACTGATACAGGTTCTTGCTGTTTATCACTGTCGTAATACGAGTGAGTGAGTGAGTTGGGTTTAACGCCGCTTTTAACATTATTCCAGTTATATCACGGCGTGTCAGCTTAATGTGGGAGTAAAGCCCGAAGTGATGCAGGTCTCAGACATTTACCACTTCGGTGAAACCCACGAGCACGGGTATGGTGCTGACAAACCTAGAAACATAATCGGGGCGAACCGGGATTTCGAACCCACAATCATAGGTTTCTGGCGTGCCCAGGGGACGCAACTCTGCACAACGAATTGCGGCGCCTTAGACGACTGGGCCACCCGTGCCCCCAGCTTCTACTGGAAGTAAAGCCCGATGTGATGCAGTTCTTCCATGTTTACCACTTTGATGAAAAACACGAGCACAGGACGCGTATGGTGCAGACATTATCATTATCAGGTGAAACTGGGATTGGAACCCACCTTTATCGGCTTTTGGACGGCCAAAGGGAAACAACTCTGTTCACCACTTTGATAAAACCTTCAATTGCATGAGTAGTGAGTGAGATTGGTTTTACGCCGCTTTTAGCAATATTCCAGCAATATCATGGCGGGGGACACCAGAAATGGGCTCCACACATTGTACCCAATGTCTGGTTATCCGCACTGGTTAAGTTGTCCCAGAACATTTCCTACTGGTTTAGTTGTCCCCAACTTGTGATTCAAATTCTATATAACTATTAGTGAGTGAGTGAGTTGGGTTAAACGCCGCTTTTAACATTATTCCAGTTATATCACGGCGTGTCAGCTTAATGTGTGAGGAAAGCCCGAAGTGATGCAGGTCTCAGACATTTACCACTTCGGTGAAACCCATGAGCACGGGTATGGTGCTGACAAACCTAGAAACGTAATCGGGTCGAACCGGGATTCAAACCCACAATCATAGGTTTCTGGCGTGCCCAAGGGACGCAACTCGGCACAGCGAATCGCAGCGCTTTAGATGACTGGGCCACCCGTGACCCCATATAACTATTAAGTTCTATAAATTAACTACAGCACCTTAAAACACTCAATCACTTCCTCAAATGTACCAACAAACAATAATGTTTGTGATAGAAACTAAACCTATTTGATCGCATTCCATGTACTGCAATAATCTCTGTTCATTGACTAATTTTGTACTAAGGGAGTACTTCTGGACATGAAATACCAATATCAAATAACATAAACATGAAAACTATCAATTTCCTTCAACGGCAAAACAACCTTTAATAACATTGATATAATGCTACCCCAGAAATTAATGGTAAAATAATCTAATACAAGGTCACAGAAAATAACTACTGTCAGTGAGCAACATGTCTTCAAGGACACATGATTATCCTCACTGATCTCCCGTGACACTCCTGAGCAATAAAGATGATATACGATCCTAATTGTGATCCTTATATGATGCTAATGCAGTCAATCATAACTAAAGAACTAATTGTACAGTTATTTATTAATAAGAGCACTGAAGCAAAAACTGATTTATGATGCTACCAACATCTAACATTGTTTATGTCTTAATGCTAGGTTTTATTCTATCTATTCTAACAATTCACCAATCAATCTGTACATTTTGATATTCCCAGACCCACTGAAAGGCCAAACATCACATACAGTCAAATCTCATGTATTGCCAGACCCACTGTACAGCCAAACATCACATACAGTCAAATCCCATGTATTGCCAGACCCACTGTACAGCCAAACATCACATACAGTCAAATCTCATGTACAGCCAAACCTCACATGTAGCCAAACATCACATATAGCAAAACCTCTCGTACAGCCAAACATCACATATAGCAAAACCTCTCGTACAGCCAAACATCACATACAGTCAAATCTCATGTACAGCCAAACATCACATACAGTCAAACCTCTCGTACAGCCAACCTCACATATAGCGAAAAAAAAATACATATAGCAAATCCTTATGTATAGAAAAAAACTCACATATAGCCAAACCTCATGTATAGCCAAACATCAAACAGCCAAACCTCACCTATAGCCAAACATCAAACAGCCAAACCTCATGTATAGCTAAACATCAAACAGCCAAACCTCATGTATAGCCAAATCTCACATGTATAGCCAAACATCAAACAGCCAAACCTCATGTATAGCTAAACATCAAACAGCCAAACCTCATGTATAGCCAAATCTCACATGTATAGCCAAACATCAAACAGCCAAACCTCATGTATAGCTAAACATCAAACAGCCAAACCTCATGTATAGCCAAATCTCACATGTATAGCCAAACATCAAAGAGCCAAACTTTATGTATAGCCAAACATCAAACAGCCAAACATCATGTATAGCCAAACATCAAACAGCCAAACTTCATGTATAGCCAAACCTCAAACAGCCAAACCTCATGTATAGCCAAACATCAAACAGCCAAGCCTCATGTATAGCTAAACATCAAACAGCCAAACCTCATGTATAGCCAAATCTCACATGTATAGCCAAACATCAAACAGCCAAACCTTATGTATAGCCAAACATCAAACAGCCAAACCTCATGTATAGCCAAACATCAAACAGCCAAACCTCATGTATAGCCAAACATCAAACAGCCAAACTTCATGTATAACCAAACCTCACATACAGCCAAGCATCAAACAGCCAAACCTCATGTATATATAGCCAAACCTCACATACAGCCAAGCATCAAACAGCCAAACCTCATGTATAGCCAAACCTCACATACAGCCAAGCATCATGTAAACCCAAAGTTACTATAAAGCAGCTAGTACTTCATGACCAGTTTCATGACATGTCAATCAGATCTGAATATTTCAGCCCTATTTGACATTGTATGTTCTCAGAGCTCCTAAAGTATTCTGCTTGTTAACAAGTGTTGGCAATATGGCCCCCTGGCAGACACCCAGCTGTGGAATCACCAAGGGAAAATGTGGCCTGTCAAACCCAGGATTACTCTCATTTTATAATGGAATTCTTACAACTCTTCGTAATTGGGTAAAAAATATAACTTTACAAAGATCCTGTTTTGCTTTCATTTGTCTCTGTAAACATTAGACTAAAAGTTAGAAATAAAAATTTCCAAGTAATGATGTACGTTTGAAAAATCTGAGACAGAAAAGTGTCTAACATGACCAGGGTGAGAAGTGTTATTGTCCCAATAAATGTTATTATCCTATGTTACAGCTTAATCTCTCCTAAATTTAGTAAACAAAACATAAAATTGTGGCTGGAAATTCACTTACAGTACTGGCTGTAATTAGCGAAAATTGAGAAGGCTGGGTGGGGTGGGGGTGGGGGTGGAGGTGGGGGTGGCTTATTTAAATCATAAACAAGTAAAACTTGGTTGCAGAGATTGAGTGGTAGCATACAACTTAGTTCAAACGGTGACTAAAACTTGTTTGATTCTAGTTACTAGGCAATTATATCTTCCGTGCAGCTATTCTCTGTGCTGTACATTTTGGTGTTAGCAGGGTTTGCTTACATAAGGGGGCTTAGCAATTGGGATAAAATTTGGTCAGGAGGCACATATTGGAGTGAGTGAGTGAGTATGGTTTTACGCCGCTTTTAGCAATATTCCAGCAATATCACGGCGGGGGACACCAGAAATGGGCTTCACACATTGTACCCATGTCGGGAATCAAACCCTGGTCTTCGGCGTGACGAGCGAACGCTTTAACCACTAGGCTACCCGACCACACCCACTTATTGGAGTTTTAATATACGGTATATACGGTATATACATGACTTTCATGAGTTAGAACTTTAATTTAACCTAAAATATCAAATTGTTTTATTTTGCCTGCTAAATTAAGGTATTTCAACTAAAAATATCTGTAAAACAAGAAAACATTATTTACCTGGCTTAAAAGTAGAATTTAATACATTTCCTGTTCAGGGGTTTAAGTGATTAAAACAAAAACTATTATGAAACATTTACACCCAGATCATGTTGTTTCTGATGTTCAGTAAAGTTCTGTTATTAAATTACCATCTTATGATAACCGTAAAAGGTCTAGAAAATAAAAATAATCAATTCAGGGAACGGTTTCCTTTGAATGAAAGCTGGTGCCTTATTAAAAGCAGGATTGGTGTGTGATTCCGCCCCACACTATGTTTATCCGTACCATGTGTGGCTAAGTGTTTAAACACTGGATCCATGTTGTTCCTGTTTCATCTGTGTTGGCATCCATCAACTCTGATACCTAGGAGTGGACTCAGGTCACCTGCACAGGTTCTCATCCCCATCACACCTGTAGGGAATTGCCCATGCTTGCCAACCTTTACGAGCTAACCATTACACGCAAAACATTGAGGACAGTCCGTATAATTAAAGGGAACCTCTTTAATGGAATTCAACAACGCTCCCTACCGTCATCATCAAAGTGATCCGACACAGGCACAAGTACACATATCTTCAGAAAAAGGACACATAAATTTTGTTCCCCAAAATACTCCACTTTTGATATTTTATATCTTTCCATGACACACAAACCTTATTCCTATAATATGTCAAGTGTATATCTAAATAGAATGACACATCTGATAATATCGGAAGTTGAGTAGCATACTTGAAAAACATTTTTTCAAAACAAAAGTTTGCTAATGCAATTTTAGGTTCTACTCATAACATAAAGAACTGTCACGCAATATGAGGTGAGGTGAATGGGGTTTAAATTTAGTCGCGTCCAAGATTATTGCACTTATGTGTGTGTGTGTGTGTGTGTGCTTGTACTAGTCCAGGTTCATGCCGATTTATAGTGCTGCTGCAGTTTAACATGAATACCCTACTCAGACACAGTACACTGACTCCAAGCCGACCAGTCCTTGTTTAAGCCCCTAATGCCAAGGGCCAGACGGGGTAACAACAAGTACCATCTTTTAATGTCTTTTGGTATGACGCAGCAGGGGATCAAACCCCGGTCCTTCAGACACTTTATCACTAGACAAAGGAGGCGGTCTCTCTCGGCAGACTCTCTACCACTAGACCATGGAGGCGGTCTCTCCAGGCGGACACGCTACCACTAGACCACAGAGGCGGTCTCTCTGGGCAGACTCTCTACCACTAGACCATGGAGGCGGTCTCTCCAGGCGGACACGCTACCACTAGACCACAGAGGCGGTCTCTCCAGGCGGACACGCTACCACTAGACCATGGAGGCGGTCTCTCCAAGCGGACACGCTACCACTAGACCATGGAGGCAGTCCCCTGCAGTATGTAGCCAGGAGACACCAAAAATGGTCTTCACAAATTATACCCATGTGGGAATCAAACAGGTATCCTCAGTGTGCATAGCAAACACTTTAACCACTAGGCTACCCCACCCTCCCTTAGTCTCCTCTAGTGAAGCAGATTACTAACAATCTTCATATTACCAATACATACAAGAGTTCGAATAAATCATTCTAATTGAGGCCTATTATTCTTCAAGGTCTAAGCAAACGATCAATTCTGCCATACCTTTAATACACAGGGAACAAGTCCACACTGGGTGCCCTTTTATCAGGTGGTATTGAGCCAGTTGTATTACTGCCCATTATAAATCATATACCACTTATCGTCCCTGCTCACGATATCACTTCCCATATATTCATCCATTGATCTGGACATGACGAATTTCATTTTGTGGGACTTTGGCATTATGGTAATAACACCTGTTCGTCGGTGACATCGCTTTTAAAAGATTTTTTGTGTCTTTTAGCTACCTCTAATAACAAGGTGCATTTAAAATTTATCAGATTTTGTCCGTTTTGAAAATATTTTCTCTGCCTACTGATCGAATGAGTGGCCCAGCCGTAATCTGGGATAGAATAGGTCCTCAGCAACCAATGCTTGCCATAAAATGTGACAATGCTCGTCATAAGAGTTGACTAACGGGATCGGGTGGTCAGGCTCACTGACTTCATAGATGTATATCATCATATCCCAATTGTGTGGACCGATGCTCGTGATGTCAATCGCTGGATTGTCTGGTCCAGATTTGATTATTTACAGACCGCCGTCATATAGCTGGAATATTGCTGAGTGTGGTGTTAAACAACAAACAGAACAGACAAAAATAGAAGTATTAACTGTTCAGGGTTGCATCTAGCCTTGCTCCAAGGCTGTACTGAAAGAAAAGTCCATGGATGTGTAGTGATTCTGTCCTCCTAATAGGCAAGTCTAGATATGTGGACAGTACATACTCAGTCTTTTATAAAGATAATAATAATGATTATTGCCTTAGAGACTTAAGCAAAGCTAGGTTGCATCCATAAGATGTGCCAGAAACCTAGGATTGTTGGTTTGGATCCCGGTTTGACCTGATTAGGTCTCTAGGTTTGTCAGCACAAACCGATGACAGTGGGTTTCTTGGTTTGTCAAGAAGATGCCTCTCCACCCTGAACTTGGATGTGGCAGAACTTGACCTACATCACGGTTACTCACACCTCACAGCTGTCAATGGCTGACAATCTTGTGTTTACATTCTCCATAACGAGTTACAGAATGAGGCAAGATGACAACCCTATCTATGATGTGGTTCAACATTAACATGTAGATTATCTGGGATTGATCGAGCCTGCTGGTACATCCACATGATTACCAATGTGACTGGGTATGACTGAACAGCCGCTTTTTAGGCTGCAGACAAGCCGAATATTTTGAAACGAGGAATCTGCATGGTGTGACCTGTCAATTTCAAGATTTCACGGATCCAAAGCCAGATAGTGACAGAACTTATACATTTGTGGCCCAGAAATAGTGGATCGTGTATGATTTTCTTAATTGTGCGTGTTCTGAAATGAATTTCATCAAGTTTGATAAGCTGTCACTTCAGTTGAGACATTGTTTTTGCGGACTTTTGTGGACTTTCGAAGGGAAGTGTTTTCTGATGGACTTTCAAATCCCCTCCTGCCAAATTCTAACGGTGGTGGTTGATGGAGATGGCAACGAATATCGATCACAAAAAGGTTTGTAAACAACATGTTGTCATGAATAAAGTTTTTTCACGCTATTTTTTTAATGTTATATTTCACGTTCATTGGCGGTTGTTTCACTGATGAAATAGCTTAAATTGTTCCGATTCAGGTCACCATAGAACATTTCTGTAACAGTTTCATAAACATTTCATTTGTATGCAAAAAATATGCCTTCGTTAAATCTTTTAATGTCATCATCGAAGAAGTCAAGGTTGCTGCCTAGAACGCCCCAAACATCCGATATCAAACTACCGTATTTCCTCTATTTGACGCAAAGTTGTCTATTAATTTCGCGAGAGCCCTTGACTAGGCGTGTATTAGAGACCTGTCTGGTATTAGAGACCCAGCGTGTATTAGAGGAAATAAATGTTCGTTTAACAGTTTATATGGGGGTGATCGATCGCCAGCCATTCTTTTTGTGAATCGATATGTAGGCCTACAATTCATACGCACATTTTTGGTGAAAAGGCTTAACATATTTGAAAGGGGTTTCCGTAGCAAAAAGGAAACCTCTTTTTAACCAATCAGAATCAAGCATTCATCAATGTCATGGTAGAATATATGATATCAACTCAAATATTAGTTTTTAAACCATGTTCAAATTGAGGTTGATATGAAATAAGTTTCACCTATAGCTGAACAATTTAATCATAGACTATATGATATCAGTTCAAATATATTACAGGGGCGGTCGGGTAGCCAAGTGGTTTAAGCGTTCGCTCATCACGCCGAAGACCCGGGTTCGATTTCCGACATGGGTACAATGTGTGAAGCCCATTTCTGGTGTCCCCCGCCGTGATATTGCTGGAATATTGCTAAAAGCGGCGGAAAACCATATTCACTCACTCACTCAAATATATTACTAAACTGGCATTTTTCTGAAATATCACTTCTACAAAAAAGACTCAGTTAAACCAAACACTAAAAACGAGCCAACACAGTTGCTAATTTCATAGTTGACATTGACAGATTGAGCAAAGTCAGACAACATGATGGCAACTCCCGTTCTGCCAACACCAACAAAGCAGAGAGACCCCCCTTAAGTTCAAAGACGACTGAAAGAAGAGTGACAGGCATGAGCAAGTAAAACCTATTATAGTAAACAGTCTGTTCAGGAAGTGCAGTGCATGCTTGTTTACCCCGGACTTCTTACTGGATGACTCAGAGTGAGGCTAAGTAGGAACAGGGAGTCATTAAGATGGTGCAACACCTCTCCCACCGGTACTCATCATGGGGGGTATGGGGGGTTGGGGTGGAGGCAGGGGCGGCTGTCTTGGAGTCTTGTGAGCCCATCCTCACAGTGGGCTGTCTGAAGGGTCATTTAACAAGTTTGAAAAAGTAACATGTTTTGGTAACCTAGAGTAAACTATGTTTATAACGAACACACTTATAACAAACTGACCGATATAACGAACTTATGTTTTAGTCCCGGGCATTTGTTAAAAAATGCTGTATATATGCTTGTAACGAACTATGGATATTAAGAACTAAAATTATTGTCCCCTTGAGTTTGTTATAAATGTAGTTAACTGTATGTACCCTCTTCAAAAGGAGTGTGAATGACCGTAACACAAATTCAAACTTACCTACCCTCTCCAAACCCAACCTCCCCAGTTTTATTGTGCGTGCAATACATTAACAGTAGGAATCACATGGGAGTATTTTCAGTATCTTTTTCTTATCTGAAGGGGCAGTCAGGTGGGTAGCCTAGTGGTCAAAGCATTTGTTCCTCCTGACTATGTCCTGGGTTTGATTCACCACACTGGTTTACTGTGTAAAGCCCAATTCTGGTGTCCCCTGTCATGACATTGTCGGAATATTGCTATAAACAGTGTAAAGGTGAGGTGAGGTGAAATGGGGTTTAATGTCGCAATCAAGATTTTTGCACTTATATAGCGACGTGCATGCACACGTGTGTGTGTTTGTGTGTGTGGCTGCTTGTACTAGTCCTGACAGATGCCGATTCATAGTGCTAGCTCACTGAGATACCATGCTACAGTTTAACATAAATACCCCACTCAGATACAGTATACTGACTCCGAGCCGACCAGTCCTTGTTTTAGCCCCTTAATGCCGAGCGCTAGACAGGGTAACAACAAGTACCATCTTTTAATGTCTTTTGGTATGATGTGGCCGGGCATTGAACCCCGGACCTTCTGCTCTCCAGGCGGATGCTTTACCACTAGACCGCGGTGGCAGTCAAAAACTGTGTTAAACCTTACTCACTCACTCAATCAATTAATCTTGTTTCTTTGTTTGTTTGTTGTTTAATGCCGCACTCAGCTATATTCTAGCTATATGACAGCGGTCTGTAATAATCCAGCCTGGACCAGACAATCCAGTGATTGACATCATGAGCATTGATCCGCGCAATTGGGATACACTGACACCAACCCTGACCACCCGATCCCCTTAGTCGCCTTATGACAAACATAGCCGCCTTTTACGGCATCAATCTAATCTCAAATGGTTTTTTAAGTAAACCTGCAATAAAACCTTCACGGAAGAATGACTAAGAATTCCCCATACCTTCCAACCTTGAGTCTGAGCTTGTGGGTACACCTCGGCCTACAGTTCATCTTTCAATGGATAGCAAAGACTAACATATAGTCTTTGAAATCTTTTATTGCATAAAACATTTCTTTCCTCTTTTTTTTTTTTTCATGATGCTGATAGGCCGCCTCCGTAGTCTAATGGTAGAGCGTCCGCCCGGAGTCCGATCCCTGGCCGCGTCATACCAAAAGACGTTAAAAGATGGTACTTGTTGTTACCCTGTCTGGCGCTCGGCATTAAGGGGCTAAAACAAGGACTGGTCGGCTCGGAGTCAGTATACTGTGTCTGAGTGGGGTATTCATGTTAAACTGCGGCATGGTATCTCAGTGTGCTAGCACTATAAATCGGCATCAGTCCGGACTAGTACAAGCAGCCACACACACACATATACACGTACATGCACGTCGCTATATAAGTGCAATAATCTTGGACGCGACGTTAAACCCCATTTCACCTCACCTCATGATGCTGATGGTTTTGTTTTCATCAAATACATGTATATTCCACGGTCATGGAGTACGACTCTGGACAGTTCTTCTGTCATAACTAATAATGTGACCAACCATATGGGTGATAAAACACATTTTGAATTTTCATGATATTTTAAAACTAGGCACCTTGTGTTTACAGCATGTCCAGAGCACAAAAACGCTTCAATTCATATTTATTATACATGACATCACAGATGGCGATATTCGCTGAGGTAAGTTGACTTTAAAGATCTTTATGATGTCAAAGTACAACTGTATCCTAGCATCCATAAGGTCCCTTTTCTTCAGGTGGGTCACAATGAGTAAAGATTCCAGCACAGCTAATACAAGCACCTGTCCTATATATCACATTCAATTGCCCTCCCTGCTGCAAAGGGATACTGAGATCAATTTATTTCGATCTCTGTCAGGTCAGTTTAGCTGAACAGATTCCCGGTAGCACACATAATAAGTCTATGTACAGCTGGGGACAAGGGTGGCCCAGTCATCTAAGGTGCCGTGATTCGCTGTGCAGAGTTGGGCACGCCAGAAACCTATGATTGTGGGTTCGAATCTCGGTTCGCCCCGATTATGTTTCTAGGTTTGACAGCACCATACCCGTGCTTGTGGGTTTCACCGAAGTGGTAAACGTCCGAGACCTGCATCACTTCGTGTGTTCCTCCCACATGAAGCTGACATGCCGTGATATAACTGGAATACTGTTAAAAGCTGTGTTAAACCCAACTCACTCACTCACTCTCTATGTACAGCTGTACAGGGATGGAGCTTGGATGAAGCAGGTGCTTGATGTCTGTCACTCTGGGAAACCCAAATTAATGTGAATACAAATCATCATCCCCATTTTAGATAAACCAGGTCAAAGTTGGCTTTTGAAACAACATTCACTCTCTAGCATACACTGTGAGTGAGTGACTGAGTGATTTTTGTTTTGTTTTTTTGTTTGTTGTTTGATGCTGCACTCAGCAATATTCCGGCTATATGAGGCCGATCTGTAAATATTCGAGTCTAGACCAGACAATCCAGTGATTGACATCATGCGCATCTATCCACGCATTCATCCAGGGATACAATGACATGCATCAACCAAGTCAGTGAACCTGACCACCCGATCCCATTAGTTGCCTCTTACGACAAGCATAGTTGCCTTTCACGGCAAGCATGGGTTGCTGAAGACCTATTCTAACCTGGATCTTCACGGGTACCAAAAGACGTTAAAAGATGGCACTTGTTACCCTGTCTGGCGCTCGGCATTAAGGGGCTAAAACAAGGACTGGTATACTGTATACTGTGTCTGAGTGGGGTATTCATGTTAAACTGCGGCATGGTACCTCAGTGAGCTAGCACTATAAATCGGCATCTGTCCGGACTAGTACAAGCAGCCACACAAACACATACACGTACATGCACGTCAGTATATAAGTGCAATAATCTTGGACGCGATGTTAAACCCAATTTCACCTCACTTGGTATATGACGACAATAACACAAGTCACGAAGCCGGACCACCTGATCTAGTTTGAAAAATTGACTTTGCAGTAATATGATGTTCAGTCACCAAATCTTTGAAATTTATCTATCAAATTTATATCATAATGTATAAGCATGTTTCAAATTAATCAAATATTCTATGATTATTTTACATCAAACTTTGCAGAGATAATGAGGTTTGCTGATTGGGCAGTATTAAAATCACTGCTGTGGTCCTTAAGTCCAAATCTGGGCACCGTAATCTTACAGCTACGACTATCGTAAGCCAATGGTAAAGTATGAGAGTTACGATCACCTTTAAGCTGAGATCGCATTGTGGAGCGGGGCCCTGAATTTCAGATGCTACGTTTGAGCTGTTTCAGTTATCTTTAACCTGCTATTGAAGCCGGGTTTTGTTTTACAGTTTATAATTCAGTTGTTGACTGACATAAAAATTTGTACAAAAAAGAATAAAGGTTATAAAAATACCTTGAAACTCATTTAACAAACATGTGAACTCTTTCATCTGGGTTTCTTATTCTGGGTTCACATAAAGAATTGTCCTCCCAGCAACTACTAATCTTATACATTTTGTTTCACCCACACAATCTGTTAGGTAATTGCATCACTGAGTACACAGATTACAACATCACCTGAGACTTACAGTTAAAATGGTTATTTTCAACCGGTCAATAATGAACCATACTGTGTCAGATTTAGGCAAGCTGTAAAAATCCTTAGCTTCCAGCTGTCAGTTCTTTCTGGATTTTTTAAGATTTGTTACGCAATGTAATTCTTTTACACATTGTTTGATTTAAAAAAATATATAATTCTTAAAAAGTTTCAATATTTTCACCTATACATATCTTATAAATAAATTTACATCTGTAACAGAGAATTAGACAACAAACTTATATAATCTGTGTAATGTATTTATTACACAATAAGCATGTGTGTGAGGAGGTGTGCTTGTACTACTTTGTCATCAGAGGTCATCAGAGGTATAGCATCTGTGTAACAGTGAATAAGTCATCAGAGGTATAGCATCTGTGTAACATGGAAAAAGTCATCACAGGTATAGCATCTGTGTAACATGGAATAAGTCATCAGAGGTATAGCATCTGTGTAACATGGAATAAGTCATCAGAGGTATAGCATCTGTGTAACAGTGAATAAGTCATCAGAGGTATAGCATCTGTGTAACAGTGAATAAGTCATCACAGGTATAGCATCTGTGTAACATGGAATAAGTCATCAGAGGTATAGCATCTGTGTAACATTGAATAAGTCATCACAGGTATAGCATCTGTGTAACATGGAATAAGTCATCAGAGGTATAGCATCTGTGTAACAGTGAATACGTAATCACAGGTATAGCATCTGTGTAACATGGAATAAGTCATCAGAGGTATAGCATCTGTGTAACATGGAATAAGTAATCACAGGTATAGCATCTGTGTAACATAGAATAAGTCATCAGAGGTATAGCATCTGTGTAACACAGAATAAGTAATCAGAGGCATAGCATCAGTGTAACATAGAATAAGTCATCAGAGGTATAGCATCTGTGTAACATAGAATAAGTCATCAGAGGTATAGCATCTATGTAACATAGAATAAGTCATCAGAGGTATAGCATCTGTGTAACATGGAATAAGTCATCAGAGGTATAGCATCTGTGTAACATAGAATAAGTCATCAGAGGCATAGCATCTGTGTAACATAGAATAAGTCATCAGAGGTATAGCATCTGTGTAACATGGAATAAGTCATCAGAGGTATAGCATCAGTGTAATTACACATTAGATGCCATAAACATGAAATGTGTAGATGCCATAAATAAAACCTTTTCCAAAAGCAGAGTCCATTGTAAGATTCCGACTATATCAAAGAATATTTCAAAATATGATTTCAAGATAATACACTTTGAACTAACATACACTGCCCTTCATTCCAGCCTATTCTTGTATCCTTGCTCAAGATGAAAAGTTGTCAACAGGACAGCGAAAGCAAATACTTCACAAAGCTTTATAATTCTTTCATCAATAATGTTAAAAATAGAAAAAGCCAATGCCCCTGGAAATAAAATAAACATCAAATCCCCTGTTACAAAAACAGTCGATATTCTAATTAGTTGTGTGTCATGCAAATTGGCCATTGATCAAACCGAAATTTGTTAACAGGATTGGATTACGGCATCTTTGATGTCAAGTCCTTGGCAACGACAGTGATGTGAACAAGGACATATTGGGCAGCCTCCCTCCAGTAAAGGGGAACTATTGATAGGTGCAGTAATTGTGGATCAAGGCCTCGTCTGCGCTACAGGCCTGTAGAGACTGGTGGTCCGGTTCATGACTGATGACACTGTGTGGAAGGTTCGTCCATGGGAACATTTGGGAGGTTCTCATGTAAGTGGATGAGTTTGATTTGATGTCACTTTTGGCAATATTCCAGCAGTATTTTAGTCTCACAATGGTTAGTCACAGATCTGGGATTTCAAACCTGGTCTTTGGTATGGCAAACAGACACCTTAACCTCCAGGCTACCCAACTGCCTGAATTAGGTTTAAATGTCGATTCTTACAGCAGAGTTTCTTGTTTGATTAGTATTGTCTGAAAGCCTGCAGGAGTTTGGGTTTGGGTGACTACTTGTGTCCTGGACCCACTTGCACAAAGCAATCTTAGCTTTAAGACCATCGTAAGCCTATGTTAAAGTATGGGAGTTACGATCATCTTAGCACTAAGATCGCTTTGTGCAAGTGGGCCTGATGATGGATGCAAATCATGCTATCAACCAATGTTTGCATGGCCCTGACTCGATTATCTGCAATCAGGCAATATAGCTGGAATATTGCTGACAACAATCTACAAGGGCAAACAAACTATAGGTCTCATTGTAGTTTATGCTGTGGTTACCCAGAGTAACAATGACACCTTCTGCTGTGGTAGCCCAGGGTAATTCAACAAACCATCTGCTGTGGTGGCTCATGGTAAACTAAAAAACAATCTGCTATGGTTACCCAGGGTAACCAAGAAACCATCTGCTGTGGAAGCCTTGAGTAAACCAAGAAACCATCTGCTGTGGTAAAATAAAGTAAACCAAAGAACCATCTGCTGTGGTAACATAGAATAAACGAGGAAAAAATCTGCTGTGGTAACACAGACTAAACAAAGAAACCATCTGCTGTCATAACCTAGAGTAAACCAAGAAACCAGCTGCTGTGAAAGCCTTGAGTAAACCAAGAAACCAGCTGTTGTGGATGCTTTGAGTAAACCAAGGAACCAGCTGCTGTGGAGGGCTTGAGGAAACCTAAGAACCAGCTGCTGTGGAAGCCTTGAGTAAACCAAGGAACCAGCTGCTGTGGAGGGCTTGAGGAAACCTAAGAACCAGCTGCTGTGGAACCTTGAGTAAACCAAGGAACCAGCTGCTGTGGAGGGCTTGAGGAAACCTAAGAACCAGCTGCTGTGGAACCTTGAGGAAACCTAAGAACCAGCTGTTGTGGAAGCCCCGAGGAAACCAAGGAACCAGCTGCCGTGGAAGCCCTGAGGAAACAAAGGAACCAGTTGTTGTGGAACCTTGAGGAAACCTAAGAACCAGCTGTTGTGGAAGCCCTGAGGAAACCAAGGAACCAGCTGCTGTGGTAACATAAAGTAAACCAAGGAACCATCAACTGTGGTATCATAAAGTAAACCAAAGAACCCTCAGCTGTGGTAACCTAGAGTAAACCAAGGAACCATCAGCTGTGGTAACATGGAGTAAACCAAGAAACCATCAGCTGTGGTAACCTGGAGTAAACCAAGCAACCATCTGTTGTGGTAACATGGAGTAAACCAAGCAACCATCTGTTGTGGTAACATGGAGTAAACCAAGAAACCATCTGCTGTGGTAACCTGGAGTAAACCAAGCAACCATCTGTTGTGGTAACATGGAGTAAACCAAGCAACCATCTGTTGTGGTAACATGGAGTAAACCAAGAAACCATCTGCTGTGGTAACCTGGAGTAAACCAAGAAACCATCTGTTGTGGTAACATGGAGTAAACCAAGAAACCATCTGCTGTGGTAACATGGAGTAAACCAAAGAGCCATCAGCTGTGGTAACCTGGAGTAAACCAAGGCACCATCTGCTGTGGTAACCTGGAGTAAACATAAGAATCAACTGATGTGGTAACCTGGAGTAAACCAAGGAACCATCTGCTGTGGTAACCTAGAGTAAACCAAGGAACCATCTGCTGTGCTAACATAAAATAAACCAAGAAACCATCTGCTGTGGAAGCCTTGAGTAAACCAAGCAACCATCTGTTGTGGTAACATGGAGTAAACCAAGCAACCATCTGTTGTGGTAACATGGAGTAAACCAAGGAACCATCTGCTGTGGTAACATGGAGTAAACCAAGAAAACATCAGCTGGGGTAACCTAGAGTAAACCAAGAAACCATCAGCTGTGGTAACCTGGAGTAAACCAAAGAGCCATCAGCTGTGGTAACCTGGAGTAAACCAAAGAGCCATCAGCTGTGGTAACCTGGAGTAAACCAAGGCACCATCTGCTGTGGTAACCTGGAGTAAACATAAGAACCAACTGCTGTGGTAACCTGGAGTAAACCAAGGCACCATCTGCTGTGGTAACCTAGAGTAAACATAAGAACCATCAGTTGTGGTAACCTAGAGTAAACCAAGAAACCATCTGCTGTGCTAACATAAAATAAACCAAGAAACCATCTGCCGTGGAAGCCTTGAGTAAACCAAGCAACCATCTGTTGTGGTAACATGGAGTAAACCAAGCAACCATCTGTTGTGGTAACATGGAGTAAACCAAGAAACCATCTGCTGTGGTAACATGGAGTAAACCAAGAAACCATCTGCTGTGGTAACATGGAGTAAACCAAGAAACCATCTGCTGTGGTAACATGGAGTAAACCAATAAACCATCTGCTGTGGTAACATGGAGTAAACCAATAAACCATCTGCTGTGCTAACATGGAGTAAACCAATAAACCACCTGCTGTGGTAACATGGAGTAAACCAATAAACCATCTGCTGTGGTAACATGGAGTAAACCAAGAAACCATCAGCTGTGGTAACATGGAGTAAACCAATAAACCATCTGCTGTGGTAACATGGAGTAAACCAATAAACCATCTGCTGTGGTAACCTGGAGTAATTATTTTTATTCTTTGAAATGCAACCATAAAAAAATACACTGCACAAAATGCAAGACCTTCACCAGCTTAACTAACACTACACATGTGAGTTGAAACACATATTTCTTTTGGCCAAAAAACCTACCTTGAGCTACAGGCATAATCCTACAGGCTGAGATGGGGCCTCGTCGAGCAAACTGTCCAAGGCTCATCTCCATGTACAGTAAAGGCACTCCCAGGAAGCATGATACAATTATATACACAAAGTAGAAAGCCCCTGAAATACAAGAAAGGAACGTTTCAGTCAAATCAATTAATGAAATAATTTATTATTTATACGATTCACCTAATGAATTACATCATGAGTGAGTGAGTGAGTTGGGTTTAACGCCGCTTTTAACATTATTCCAGTTATATCACGGCGTGTCAGCTTAATGTGGGAGGAAAGCCCGAAGTGATGCAGGTCTAAGACGTTTACCACTTGGGCATTGGTATGGTGCTGACAAACCTAGAAACATAATCGGGGCAAACCGGGATTCGAACACACAATCATAGGTTTCAGGTGTGCCCAAGGGATGCAACTCTGCACAGCCAATCGCGGCGCCTTAGACGACTGGGCCCCCTGTGCCCCCCCAAATTACATCATGAAGTGATATCATTTAATCTAGAGCCTCTGTTGACAGTTTCTGAAGTGTTGTGTTACTCTGTCCCTACATCCTGTGGGCATTGAAGCTAGTTCATCAACAAGACATGCTCACACTTTAATTAAAGAGGAACTAGACTCAGGCTAACAGTACTAGCTAGTTTGATTTAAGACTTGACACAAGTTATTATTACAATGTCCAGACATAGGCCCAAAGAGTGAGTAAGTGAGTGAGTATGGTTTTTACACCGCTTTAGCAATATTCCAGCAACATCACGGCGGGGGACACCAGAAATCGGCTTCACACATTGTACCCATGTCGGGATTCGAACCCAGGTCTTTGGCGTGACAAGTGAACGCTTTAACCACTAGGCTACCCGACGGTCCCTAGGCCCTTAAAGACTCTATATCATGGAGCATAGTCTCCCTACAACCACAACCACCCATCTCGCTTTTAGACAGGTTAATGTAGAACTAAAGTGAACTAAATTCCAAATTGTACTTTGGTGAGAGTCAAATGCAAATGTATATTGCTGAAAGCCAAGGAAACAAAATAGGGGAATCAGGAATTCAAGTGCATGATCAAGACAGACAACTTTGCACAGCAAGTATTGGCAAGTATAAACCAGACAAATCTTAGGACAAACCTCTACATTGTAAACAATGCATGAGATCACTGGCCACTGACAAACCTACCCTTCCCCACTTACCTCTTGCCTGGCAGTTAGGTGACTGAGTGTGTCTTAATGCCACTTTTAATAGTATTCCTGTTATTGCACGGCATGTCAGCCTAATGTGGAAGGAAAGCCCAAAGTGATGTCGGACTCAGACGTTTAATTCCACTTTGAAAAACCCCGACAAACACACAGGTATGGTGCTGACAAACCTAGAAACATAATCAGGGTGAATAGGGATTCTACCATGAATTTGGAATTTACTTGATTCTGATGAAATCACAATAAACCCCCTCTGATTGAAACAGCTTGTTTGACGGCTGTGTCATCGCGGAAGCTAGTATTCATAGAATAGTACTATTTTCAGTCATTGTCGGTAGGCATTTTTAAATAATTATATCTACAATTACAGGTTACAAAATGCACAGATGCGGTTACTACAATATTCAAAGGATATGTGGCAATACATTTCGTGCAGAAAAACACTACAGAAATCAACAAAGGGAATGAATTTACATTTTGGAGATTGGAATCTTGGCGCTTTTCTATATACGACTGTGATGTCATATCTTTTGCGTCACAATGAGCAATATGACGTCATAATGGTGACGTGCGATGTGGAGCGAAAGCCTTGCAAAGATTGCTTTGTTTTCTTTAGGGATGCCCGCCTCATGTTAGCTTACCAAGTTGCTGTCCTTATATGCTTTCAATGCCTTGTCATATGTTCGAGTGAAGTATTACGGTGTAAACAAACTGCTTGAGTATATACAGCGCCATATTTTGTTCGGTGATTCCGTAATTCAGATCAATAACCCACTCAAAACACTGAAGTTAACCGTGCCGCTTCACTCAGTATATTTGCTAACACCAAAGAGTTCGCGTTTTATTTAGTCATGGTAGAATAGAGATAAACATACTGTGTTTTCAATGTAGAACGAGGTTACCTGTAGATTTAACTGCGCTAAATTTAACATTTGAAACTTCACGCTGCGCGTTCCGTCCCAAATTTAATTTAACGGGGTTAAATCTACAGGTAACCTAGCTCTACATTGAAAACACAGTATGTTTATCTCCTAATTCAAACCCACAGTCATAGGGTTTGGGCAGGCCCAGAGGATGCACCTCTGCATAGCGAATTGTAACAGCTTAGATGACTCTGCCACCCATCCCGACCTGGCAATGGGAAGGTAGAGTAATGAATGACACTCACCACCCCCATGTTTTGCTGTCATGGCGGGGAACTGGAGCAGGTTGGGAATCCCCACCACGAAACTGCTGCAGACGAGGAGGTACTCGATCTTCTTGTCCCATTTCCCCTTGGCCTCCTCTTCCTGTTCCCTCTCCTGAGGGTCAAGGTCAGTGTCTGACTGGGGCAGGTTGGATGTGCTGTCAAAGTTGTCGTCCCGCATCAGGATCTGATTGGAGCCTTGTAGATCGGACTCATGGGTCTGTGCTGTTGCTGTTGTTGACAGAGTCTGGAAAATAAGGAAAAACCATGACAGATCTCCATTGCAACAACCGTGACAGATCTCTACTGCAACAACCATGACACACCTTTATTGTGGCAACCATAATGGACCTCTATTAAACCATTGCAGACCTCTGTTGTAACAGCCATGAGAGACCTCTATTACAACAACCATGACAGACCTCTGTTGCAACAACCATGACATATCTCCATTGCAACAACCATGACATACCTCTGTTACAACAACCATGACATATCTCTACTGCAACAACCATGACAGATCTCTACAGCGACAACCATGACACACCTTTATTGCAGCAACCATAATGGACCTCTATTAAACTAATGCAGACCTCTGTTGTAACAGCCATGAGAGACCTCTGTTACACCAACCATGCCATACCTCTGTTACACTAACCATGACAGATCTCCACTGCAACAACCATGACAGACCTCCACTGCAACAACCATGACAGACCTCGATTGCAACAAGTAAACAAAGATACACAATGACACAACTCATTAAAGCGTTCCTCACATCGACAGAGTAATCAAAGGTAAACAATGACACAACTCATTAAAGAGTTACTCGTAACCTTTGATGACAGAGTCTGGAAAACAATGTAAACAATGACACTCATAATACAGTGGCCCATAACCTTTAATGACAGACTCTGGAAGGTTAAACCGAGACAGAACTGTCATGGAAGTGCACAACATTTACAGACCTCTAATGTAAGCTTGTGTGACTCATAACTGCTAAAACCATTCCAACATAATTCCAAAGTTGCCTCAGAGAGAAAGGTATCAGGTGGCCGGCCAGGTTTGAGTTTCAGATGAAGAGGGAGGCAATGACCCATT
The DNA here is from genome assembly GCF_022045235.1 of Haliotis cracherodii. Taxonomy (NCBI): domain Eukaryota; kingdom Metazoa; phylum Mollusca; class Gastropoda; order Lepetellida; family Haliotidae; genus Haliotis; species Haliotis cracherodii. The sequence goes on along the minus strand of NW_027266341.1, from coordinate 24,703,523 downwards.
GAACTATCAATACACTGCAATTGTCCACAGGCTGATGGCTATGCATCAATAACAAGTGGGGACATCAATAGTAGACACCATACTACTGTAATTGTGAAAATGCCCTGACCATACAGCTTAGAGACAAACTGGAATATCCGTAACTGAAGCAGGGAGGTATTGATGATGGTGAATCAAAGTCCCTCCTTCACTTACATATAATGGACACTTGATTATAGAATCCCACGAACCTTCTGACCCCGAGGAAGAAAATTGTCTTGTGATCAAATAGGTTAACGAACACTGTGACCAGTTGACAAGTAAGCTAGCGAGACTGTCGTGTGAGATGCACCCATGCCCTGATGATGATTTTGTCAAATTGCATTGCCTACGAATCGACTATAGCTGGTGCCGGAAATTTGACTTCTCACAAGGAGTCTTCATGTAGGCTTGATGCACTGGCAATAGAGCTCCCTCCTGAGACATTCTCATGAAGATGTTAAACACCAATATTTGCATGAGAGGCACAAGAAGACCATGTCTAGCCTTCTAAATATTTTGGTTTGCAGATACCCTACTTAAGAACATGGAAGGATGGATGATTAGGTAGATAGGTGGGCGTTAAGTTGGGTGGGGAATGGGTGGATGCAGGATAAGGGAACTGGGCAGGTAGGTAGGTAGGTAGGTAGGTAGGTAGGTAGGTAGGTAGGTAGGTAGGTAGGTAGGTAGGTAGGTAGGTAGGTGGGTAGCTCTAGAAAGGTTGGTAGGTAGGCAGGTGGGATTGTGGATGGAAGAGTAGGTAGGTAATTTTATAGGTAGGTGATCATTGATTAATTATAGAATTTTGTCAATAGTCAAGCTGTTATTAATAAATTAATAAAGAATTACCTCAGTTCTCAAAGACAATCAAGCCAGACACTTTTTGTGGTTATTTTCATTTTGTCCTATTCGAAATGCATCATCACAAAAAAGTATGTGATGAAAAAATGACTAGTCATATATTTATCATTTGTCTGTCACAATGATCAAACAACCATTCTTGTCATGTGGGATTTATTGTAGTCTCAGATGTTATCAATCCGATAGTAATTAAGGAAATATTACCAACGGAGAAAGTATTAGTCGCAGGAATTGGCTGTGAAGTTTGTTGGATAATCAGCAACCATAGCTCCAGGTGCCGAAGTGTCTGGACTTCAAGTGTAAGGGATAACCCACTCTACCACAGGGGACCTCGGTATTACTAATCTTTTCATATTTGTATCATTCCATTCATGGACCCGTGAAGATCCGTGGTAGAATAGGTCTTCAGCAACCAATGTCTTGCTGACCCATGAAGATCTGTGGCGTCGAATAGGTCTTCAGCAACACAAGCTTGCCAACCAGTGAAGATCTGGGGTCGAATAGGTCTTCAGCAACTCAAGCTTGCCGACCCGTGAAGATCCGGGGTAGAATAGGTCTTCAGCAACCCATGCTTGCCGACCCTTGAAGATCCAGGGTAGCATAGGTCTTCAGCAACCCATGCCTGCTGTAAAAGGCGACTATGCTTGTTGTAAGAGGCGACTAACAGGATCGGATGGTCAGGCTCACTGACTTGGTTGATGCATGTCATCATATCCCAATTGCGTGGATCAATGCTCATGATGTCAATCACTGGATTGTCTGGTCCTGATTATTAACAGACAGCCTTCATATAGCTGGAATAATGCTGAGTGGGGTGTTAAACAACAAACAAACGAACAAACAAACATTCCATTTATGTCACTGCAACACCCAAACGTTTCTTGTCTTCATAATGCGAATCCCTTCTAATTGTCTTCACTACTCAAGTTAACTATACAGGTTGAAAGTACTGTCGTCACAGCTGTTCAATAATTATCTGTACCCTTGTGTACTTTGCAATTCTCCAACTAGGTTTGAAATATGTGTAACTGTTCTAAAGGTGCCCGGAATCAGATAAACTCTATGTGCAACCCAAAGTCAGTACAACCATAGACTGCTTAATGAAGTTTCACAGAGGACATATTTCAAACATAGATCTGCATTTCTTAAAACACTTACTCTAAACCCTGCATAATGTTTTGTCTATCTTGGCTTGACCTGGGGTGGTGTGTCTTCACTGATTTTCAGTGATCCATTCATATACTTGTCACTCCATTTTGCCTTTTACACCCTTTTTGGCAGATAACTGACATTTTATATTTAATGTGGCAAATACATAGATGCTGTAATTCCCTCACCAAAAGATTTGGTTTGATCACATTATTCACTCTGGGAAAGTGACTAGAATATCCTCGTATTTTAAATTTGCTTGAAACTATCCATCTGATAAATAGCAATTTTCACTTCAGCAATACTGCAGTTTAGCACCATCAGTACTGTGAATCGAGGACAGATCATCTATTAAATATTAGGGTTGTAGACCCTAAGGTCACTGGTTCAATACACACAATTGTAGGAGATGAAGAAAAAATATTCACAACATTTTTTTCAGATATCCACCACGTCCCGAAAACAAATTTGTTATTAATCTTAAGAAAAAGTAGTTTTTCCAGCATTTCATGAAAATACTCACCAAGGGAATCAATGGTTTGCCAAAGGCATTGACATCCACTACCACAATCCATTCAAACTGATTGTAAGCACAATTCCTTCAGGCATGGAATAACAAATAGCACTTTTCAATAAATCTTTTTACAATTTAACAAACATGCAGGCACTCCATCAAAACTTTATCCACCCTACCCTGTTTACAGCACTCCTTTCAAGAATGATTTTTTTCCCACTGGTCAATGACTTTCATGTTTTTGCAAATACATAAACAGCTACTTCATCAAGACACTGGTCCAACCCAACAGAGTTCTGACAACACTGCTTCAAGAATGGCAACGTAAACAATGTTTTTCCCCAGTCAATGATCGGGTAGCAACTGGGAAGTTTCCACCACCATAACTACAGTCATAAACATCTTGATCCAGCGCCATTGATGCCATCAATATCATAATCACATCATTAATGGAGTCTATTGTTGGGGAACAAAGGCGTTCTTCACTCAGGAATGTTTCCAACAAATGATGCCTATTCTCCTCTATGGTTCAGTGTTCTTGAAGCACTTGCCAATGACAGGAATCAATCGCCAGCTCTCGGCTTCTGATTGAGCTGTCATAGTATACACCCGATAAGAAGTAGTGATTGGAGGTTTCTGGGAAGTTTTCAAGTGAAATCTGTTTGTTCAATAGCCACTAACTTGCTAAAGCTTTAGTTTTCGCTTCAGTAATATACACAGCAACCAGCCATTCAAGAGAATTAAAAAACAAATCCTACTCTTAAATGTGAGAGTCATTGGTGACAATAGGAAGTTCCTGGTGGTGATGCGCTGACACCGGCACTGACAATGCTGACAATGATGGATTGAGTGGTTGACTGATTTATTGAAAGTGTTTCTTTACCACACTGAAAAGCCATTGTTAACATCTGATCCAGACCTTCTGACAATGATGAGCTACTGACCCATTCCATTCCCTGACTAATTAAAGCTCTTGAGTAATAAACATGTAACCTTAAAGCAACCAAGCTCTGTAGCTCACCTGGAATATTCTTGAATACTTGCAGTATTTGGTCAAAAAGGTCAATTCAAGGATAAACAAGAGTGAGTGAGTGAGTGAGTGAGTGAGTGAGTTGGGCTTCCAGCTTTGAACAGTATTCCAGTTATATCGCAGCATGTGAGCTGAGCGTATGAGGTAAGACCGAAGTGATGCAGGTCTCAGACCTTTACTACTTTGGTGAAACCTGTGAGTATGAGTATGGTGCTGACAAACCTAGAAACATAATCGGAGTTAACCGTAAATCAAAACCGTGATCATCGGCTTCTGGCGTGCCCAAAGGACTCAACTCTGCACAGCGAATTGCCTCAGACAACTGGGGTTCCCATGCCCCTGATAAACAAGAATATGTAACAAAGCAATGCTATAAGTTGTAGCAGGAGTACACGGGGTACATGGGGTTTTGTGCGTCCCAAGTTAGGTTTTATACCACAAGCGGGAGGCTTTATATGTCCTGCATTAGGTTTTATACATAAACCTAACACGGGACACATAAAACCCCATGTACCCCGAATGATCCTGCAACAACGAATTTATCTTACCAACATGTTTTAATGTGACATTTTAAAAGAATAAACGCAAATTCAAAATTGATAGAAAACTGCTGTTCGATTGACTTGAGGTTAACTTGTGCTATGTCACGTGATTTCCACTGACTCGGAAAAAGTGTGCAGCTTTTTGCTTTGAAGTTGAGTGTAAGGGATTTATTCTGCTTCTCAGAAAACCACGTGCAGCTTGACTTGCTTGTGGCGGGGTATAAGAGATTTATTCCCCCGCTGATAAATTTATTACCCTCCAAGGCAGGTCACACAGTATTTTATCAAGATCACTTGGACCAATCAGATCTCAACATTCTGACATGGAGGTATTATAATAGTTTTTACACAACATGCATCCTAAATGTGTGTACATAGAATTATACATTCATACAGAGACCTCTCAACTTTATTTAGGTGGGCTCAAAGAAAGCAGGATGACTGGGGGACCAGTTCTTGCTTGGAATACATATAACTGTAAATATGCCGGAATAATGTAAATTTTGCCTGTCTCCTTACATGGTTCTCGCAGTGAGATCTTCTGAGTACGCTGAGATGTGTAGAGGCAAGGATTACTGGTTTATTGATGGTGGACAAATTATTGCTGATCCGGGGTAATGAAGTCAATGAAACTCAGTGTGCTTCCTGAATACTTTCCTGGATCTCAGAAAATGTGAAAAGGAACCCTGAAGTGCCCAATACAACAGATGGGTTGCCAAGTGTAATTTCATCATTCAGCAAGCAATTAATTCTAATATTATACCTGAGATTGTTGAAATGGACTAAATCTGTAAATTCTTAGTGTAGAAGAAATAGCTGACAAAATATTGATATTACAGTACGTTTAGCATTGGAAATAGAGATCCTACAAAAAGAAGATAAATTTACCATATCCCTGCCAGAATGAGGTGATAATAGAATTATTTGCCCAATATGAATAAATATTTCAAATATTTTGAACATCATGATCCTAGATTGTATTATAATGGCTATTGGTACTAAACATCTTGCATAATGTCTCACTTGACACACAGACACTAGACTGAGAGTAGTGAAAAACTGGAAGAACTACTTGTTTTTCCCAAAATCTTACATAAATTGTTCCATTTACCACTAATCCAAAATGGGCTGGTGACTATTTGGAGTTCAATCATAGTGTCTATGCCTGTGGTCATATCAATTATTTATATAATTTAATACAAATTCTGTTTGTAAGGAACTATTTCAATCTCTGAAACTAAGAATAAAATTTTGTAAGTCTTCTTTTCTCAGTAAACTTCAGATGGCATTTTCTTTCATTTTTGACAAACTGACCTGAACCTGAAGATAGGCATGTAACTTAGAAGTACAAGGGCCATGGAGGCCAACCAGTCAGCCACACAGGTTGGGACACAACGACACAGCGCTACAAGCCGCCACACAAATTCTCCATCACAAACGTATTTGTCGGATAGTATGACAAGCATGGGACCCTGCAGACCCTAAATCTGCCCAGGAATCCCCAAGTGGGTAATTTCACAGAGACAATGTCTAAGTTTAAAGCAAATCATTAATTACATTGTATAGAAAAATGGCCATGGAAAGTGGACCATTGTCCCACATTACCACCCAATAGTTTCACTTAGGGTAAAAAATGTCATATTTTGGGATTTGATTTCTCAAATAAAAGTTTAATATGATTTACAATTTTATTAAGTGAATGTTTCTGAAAAAGCTTCAGACAGTCCATGTCCAGGGTTACAGAATAAATCCCAATACAACACACTATCTGAAATCACGATTATTTTTCATAGACACATAGCTCTGAACACCAAAGCTTTAGGCCACATCTTACCCCAACTGATTTGGATATGGCTTCAAACTTAATTAAAAATGTCAGGCCAGAAATGGAAGGAAAATGGTTTGGGGCTGCAATCTATACTCAATATCATTTGACCTTATTTGGCTTTTAAAACATTAAGTTTTATTTGATCCAAAACATGGCATTATTTTGAAATTGGAGATTTGTGCATCATTCATAGTTAAAGTCTGTAGAATTGATCACTTGAATGTCAATCTGTAAATAATCGAATTAACATCAGACAATTCAGTGATTGACATTATAAGCTACACAATCTATCTACACAATTGGGATACGATGACATGCATCAACCAAATCAGCAAGCTTGACTACCTGATCCTGTCGGTCGTTTCTCACGACAAGCATGGGTGGCTGAAGACTAATTCTAACCTGGACCTTCACAGATCCTCTATCTTAAACAGCATGATAAATATATCTAAATAATCAGTACCATCTGCAATCATCCAGTGAGACACAGAGCTCAACAAAGTCCATATTATTCCCTGATTGGTCCAAGACCAAAATGATGACATTGCAATCAGCATTAATAGACAGATGTGTTTGCCTAGCATCAGTTTCATTGTGATAGATGTGCTAGGATTTACCACAGCTACTGCCAAACAAACTCCATTGTCTTGTGCTCAGTGCCATCATGTGGTATTTAGGTATTCCCTAGGTGGTGAATACGGCTGATAAATCCCCATTAATGACACTTTCTCTCCCTAAATTGGTTATGCAAGACAGTTGATGAATGGAAGCAAAGCACAGACCACTCTGCCTCGGAGTAACCAATGTCTTGCTGTGGAATCCTGTTTACCAGCTTTGTAACAGCCTTGGTCCTGTTCGTGTCTGGAAGACTTCCAAACATTTGTGCGAGTGAGTGAATGTTGTTTTCTGCTGCAGTCATCAATATTACTGCCTTAACATGACAGCCTGTAAATAATTGAATCTGGACCAGGCAAATAAAAAGATATATAAAAAGACACAATTTCAATCTCATTAAAATCAGACCTTAGTTCTCGCTACCGCTAAACAAAGATCTGAAGACATCCCATTAGGGGTCACGTCAGACCGACCTTTCATCCGACCAATCAGTGCGTCACTTACCAGATTATGAAAGTGCAATCATGCAATCTTGAAAACTTTAACATGAACGATAGTTACAGGTTTAACAACTGAATCCTTACAATCTAGACCACCTATTAGCCATTCCAGAATGTTTTTTTGTTCAGGTTTCAAATTTGTAATCGAGAATTTGTCAAAATATGCTTCGAATCGTAGTCGCCAATTTGAAATTTGTGCCATAAAGCACGAGAAAGCTGCCTTCTGATTGGTCATTCCAATGGTCGGTCAAAGTTCGTGCAAGGTCGGTCTGATGTGACCCGTAATGGAATGTTCTCAGATCATTGTTTAGCGGAAACGAGAACAAAGATCTGATTTTAATGAGATTGACACAATTTATGGATAACATCTTCTTTAATTTCTGTAAAGGCGACATTTTGGTACAGATCATTATACCGTTGTCAAGCAAGACTGTCCTTTCTTCTGTCAACTTCTAAGTAATGCGTTTCAAACAATTCAAACAGATATAGAGTGAAGGTGAATTTTTATTACACTTTAAATTTTCTCTCAGGTATTTAAAAAAAAATTCGAATGCTTATCAGTATAGCTAGCTAGACTTTAATTTTTATTATCTCGACTGTTTTTGATTGGATCACATGCAGATATTTCGCAGCCATGGTGCAGGACTCATTTTGTCGTTCTCATCCTAACAGGGACTTACCGGGTCTATCGTTAGTCATTCGTACTCTTGGTAATTAACACACATTGACAAGGTGACCACTGTACCAACAGCCAAAACAATACAAAACATGTTTATGTCTTATACATATTATAGATTGTTATTTACTTTTTTGTTAGTGAAGAAAATCTGACATGTGCCGTCCCGACATTGATAATATTTCTGATCGCAGCATAAATATCACCTCCATCTTTCAAGGTTCAGTTTATTTTGGTTCAATCATTCCAATATCCATACTCTTTTGTGTCCAATGGGACTGGCAGTGGATATTATTTGGGTCCACCGGACTGGCAGTGGATATGACTTGTGTCCAATGGTACTGGCAGTGGATATTATTTGTGTACACCGGAGTGGCGGTGGATATTATTTGTGTCCAATGGGACTGGCAGTGGATATTATTTGTGTCCAATGGGACTGGCAGTGGATATCATTTGTGTCCACCGGACTGGCAGTGGATATGACTTGTGTCCAATGGGACTGGCAGTGGGTATTATTTGTGTCCAATGGGACTGATGGTGGATATTATTTGTGTCCAATGGGACTGGTGGTGTATATTATTTGTGTCCAATGGGACTGACAGTGGATATTACTTGTGTCCAATGGGACTGATGGTGGATATTATTTGTGTCCAATGGGACTGGTAGTGGATATTATTTGTGTCCAATGGGACTGACAGTGGATATTATTTGTGTCCAATGGGACTGGCAGTGGATATTATTTGTGTCCAATGGGACTGACAGTGGATATTATTTGTGTCCAATGGGACTGACGGTGGATATTACTTGTGTCCAATGGGACTGGCAGTGGATATTATTTGTGTCCAATGGGACTGGCAGTGGATATTATTTTTTTGTCCAATGGGACTGGCAGTGGATATTATTTGTGTACACCGGAGTGGCGGTGGATATTATTTGTGTCCAATGGGACTGGCAGTGGATATTATTTGTGTCCAATGGGACTGGCAGTGGATATCATTTGTGTCCACCGGACTGGCAGTGGATATGACTTGTGTCCAATGGGACTGGCAGTGGGTATTATTTGTGTCCAATGGGACTGATGGTGGATATTATTTGTGTCCAATGGGACTGGTGGTGTATATTATTTGTGTCCAATGGGACTGACAGTGGATATTACTTGTGTCCAATGGGACTGATGGTGGATATTATTTGTGTCCAATGGGACTGGTAGTGGATATTATTTGTGTCCAATGGGACTGACAGTGGATATTATTTGTGTCCAATGGGACTGGCAGTGGATATTATTTGTGTCCAATGGGACTGACAGTGGATATTATTTGTGTCCAATGGGACTGACGGTGGATATTACTTGTGTCCAATGGGACTGGCAGTGGATATTATTTGTGTCCAATGGGACTGGCAGTGGATATTATTTTTTTGTCCAATGGGACTGGCAGTGGATATTATTTGTGTCCAATGGGACTGGCAGTGGATATTATTTGTGTCCAATGGGACTGGCGATGGATATTATTGGCGTCCATTCTTAATTTTTATGCTTACATTTTGCAATATTTTGCCTCCTGTAAAACCCTGTTTCAGTTGACTTTCATAACAAGCATAAACTAAAAAAATCCCCAGTGAGTCAACTTTATAATACGTTCAGGACTAAAAGTATCAGGAGCATAACAAAGTGTTCAACTCTTCCCTCTAGGATACTTATGATACAACAGACAGGTTTAAACATAAACCATCTGCAGACTACATGAAATTACCTTCCCTATAGAGAAAGATCCATTATCTTACTTTTCAGAGCTGACCTCATAGTGCCATATGTTGACTTATAATGACTACCGTCAGTCATAAAGATGCCAAAATTCGACAACAGCATAAATATAAAACGCACTCATTCTCGAACATCAGGAATATCAGTGTGGGAGTCAAGTACATACACACTTGTGAACACAAAAACACAACACACTAAGAGGTTGTTTTTAGCCTCCTATAAAGAGTGAAATAGTGTTTTTTAGCAAGCAGAACGAAGAGTTGTGTGTGAACATTAGGTAAATATAGCAGATGTTGCAGTGTGAGTCGTCAAACAAGGGAGTGAAGTAGATCGCCATCTGTGTGGAATCTCTACTAGTACTTGGCTACTCTGGTAAGTAGCTAAAGTTAATTGGGACATTCAGTAAAGCATGAAATAGAAGGTGTTAACTGCTTAGGCAACGCATTTTTAGTTTACAGGTTTGACCACCTGGCACAGAAAGGGTGTATCAGGAAATAAAATAAATTAATTAAAATGTGTTTTTTTTGTCCAACCGTTCATTCTTGAATGAACAAGGATCCATGCCATTGTGGCACATAATTAAAGGAGTCACAGAACCTGGCCAATATTAGTGAGCGCTATGAGGTGGCCCAGTGGTTAAGGTGTTCATTTGTGACACTGAATGCCTGGGTTTGATCCTCCACATGGGCACATATGTGACGTCCATTTATGGTGTTCCCAAGTCGCTGGAATATTCCTAAAATTGCCAAAACACATACTCACTCACTCCTATGACAAGGGACATATTGAGTTTCCTTCCAGTGGAAAAACACTCTTCAAATGCACTGACTCATCCAATTATTCAATTATTGTGCTGAGGATGGAAAACAAAGAAGTTTCCAAAAAGAAAAAGACACTTTACATTTGTGTTTTCTCAACTGATCACGCATCGTATTACACATTACATGTTTACCTGGAGTCGGATTACTGGTTACGTCAGAACTGACTGAAAGCACCTGCCCAACCACAGACTGAGTTGGACAATCTGTGTGTGTGCGTTTATACTGTCACAACAAACAAGGGCCCAAACAACACTAATTCCTTTCATCCTTGGCTGTAACTAAGCTATATTAGTAGCTATTTTGGCAAACTATAAAAAAATATTCAGACAGGTAAATCTGCAGCAGATCAAGCTTGTGTCTCAGGTGTGTATTTTATAGAACCCTGAATATTTCATATTCTGTTTTACATCATCATAGTTGCGGATGTGGGAGTTCACTCCCATAATAAAAATGCCAAATTCAGAAAGTTGGCATCTGTGTATGAAAACTGATGATGTATTGCTACCACACAACAAACAGGAGACAGAATTCATGTGCAGCCTCTACCATACCTGCATGTTTACAATATCTCAATATCTGGTCCAGACATGATTATTTACAGACGGCCACCATTTAGCCAAAATATTGCTGAGAACGGCATTAAACAAGAAACAAAACAATATGTCTAAGGTTGATCAACAATATGGGTAACATGTACAGATCTGGACAGTTTGGTTTCTCGAAAAAAATGTTGTCTCAAAATAAAGTCTATGGTTCCAAATCAATCAATTGAATTTCTTTGTCCAGTTCAGATACTGTGACAGATAATAAAGTCATAGAAAACAAGTTGTCATGTCAGTAGCATCTCTATAGCTATTAGCATGTTGGACAAAAATAACCGACTCCCTGAATGGAAAGTAATGCTGGTGTTAGAAATTGGCTCTAGTCCTATAATCCTTGCCAAACTGGCTCATACGTTATCATTATCATGATTACTGGACTAAAAATGTTAATTTCAATAGTTGGATGCAAAGTAAGATTTTGTAGTCTGCGTCAATGTATTTTAAAGCTGGCAAAACATAGCATAAAGGAAATTTGACCTAATCTTCTACTCTAATATAAATACAGAGAGGACAGTTCTCACAGTGTGGAGACCTATACCAACAGCACTCTGCTGTATTATATTGACTGAAGAATACAGCCACAAGGTTCTGTAGCTCACCCTTTATTGGGGAGAAATAAAGGCAGCGTCATCATGTTCAAAGTTGGATTGGAATTCTGTGAGCAAGTTTAAGAGACACCATCGTGTGGATCGTTCAGTGAGATTGTAATTACATTGACAAGACAAAGTTTGATAAGTCAATCTATTTTCAACTACATGAGCAGATCTACATGATGCTGCCAGCAGACATGCTGGGACTAGCTCAATCACTCGCACCCTGTATTTATCCCCATTGGTTTGATACAAAATAGTTCACAATAGAGACATATCATAGATAAGATGTCGAAAATGCTTTAACAATAGAAAAACATTGGTACATGAATGTGAAAAGTCTCAGCTTGATCAAAATTAAAAATATACAAAAAAGACATAGCATATGTGATACTCCTTACCAAACACTTGTTGCATATCAAAGTTTTTAATCTTACACACAGAGAAGCCTGAGTAATGTTCTAAAATTATTTTCAATATGACTATCATGGTGTGGTGAATAGACCATCTGCCTGGGGTGTGGAAGGTGGGTGGTTTGATCTCATGGCCACGCCACACAAAGTGATACCAGTTATTACCCCACCCAGTGGTTAGCTTTTAGGGAACAAAAAAAGGACTCCTCGGACCCGAGTCAGTATACAGTAAACTACGTTTATAACAAACACGCCTAAAATGAACTGACGGATATAACAAACTTTCTTGATCCTGTTCATTTGCTGTATATATGTTGTATATATCCTTGTAACGAACTACGGATATATATAAGGAATTATAACTGGTGGTCCCTTTGAGTCCATTATAACCGTAGTTCACTGTACTACCAGACTGTGACAAACTGGCAGTGTGTTGTTTAAATAATATTTCGCTAAGACTATGAACAGCAAAGCACACCACCTGGTGACTTGATTGGTTTGAAGACAGATATCCATGCCTGATATTCACATTTTCCACTCCGGTAGAGGCTTGGAACCTACATAATGGCATTCTTTGAACAATTTTGTTTCCATAAATAGAACGAAATACGAAAAGGATCAAATTAGAATTGGAACCAATGTGTGTGCACAGTTCTGTACACATCTTAAAGTTACAAAACAAACAATAATTTAACTATTCCCACACAAATGCCAAGTTTGTGCTGGAAGTTGGATGCTGATAGTTTCTGAATGTCCTACCAGCTCGTAACGACCAATTTCAATTAACATTGCTGACAATAAATGCTGTCAATTACAATATCAATGACCACCTCAATGGTCTAGTGGATAGAACACAGGACCACTGGTTCAATCATACCAAAAGCCGTGAAAAAATGGTACTTGTTGTTAACCTGCCTGGCACTTGGCATTAAGGGGATAAAACAAGGAGTGGTTGGCTTGGAGTCAGAATACTGTCTCACTGGGAGGTATCTCAGTAGACTAGCACAATAAAACCAGTATAAGTCTGGTGCAACAACACACAAGTACATGCACGTCACTATATAAGTTCAATAATCTTTAAAGCAATATCAAACCCCATTTCCCCTTACCACACAACATCAAGGAATTCCATCTACCCCTGTTAAGTAGGAGCCTTCACATATGTTCAAAACATTTTTCTTAAACCCTCCCCAGACTACAGCTTTCATAAATATCTAAATATTGCTAAAATATTTTCCATGATGCCAATATAGCTTTAATATATTTTTAAAAATCATGCAAACTTTTAGATAATTGCACTTTTTTAACATTTTAAAAAACTGTCAATAAACGTTTTGCCATGTCATACTTTTGGGGACTTAGAAAAAAGTCATATATATAACAAAATCACCTTCACACAATATGTAAGAAATTCACATTTCACAAACTTAGAATTGGTCTTCAGCAACCCATATTTGTCGTATGAGGAAAATAACAGAATCGGGCGGTCAGTGACGCATGTCATGTCCGCGGATGCATGTCATCGCATTCCAACTGTGTAGATTGATGTTCATGATGTCAGTCACTGGATTGTCTGGTCCAGACTTGAAAATTATCAGACCATATCCGGAGTGGGTTGTTAAACAACAAACAAATATCACAGACAGATCCTTAAATTCACGTCACTACCCTTGTTCATGCATCTGAAAGGATAACCTAAACTACCTACATACATACTGTGAACAGCCTCAGCCTCAGCCTCCAGCTCTATCTGTGACTGAACAGCCTACACACCATCACTACAAGCAGCACGTGCTTAAGCTAAACCTGAGTTTCCTCCGTTTAGTTTCCCTGGCTGGTATAACAGACCACCTTTGTTATGGTTAACCCCTCCCAAGATTCCCCTCACGTGTAGCCCAGCTAGACGTCATCATGTTTTGACTAATGAGTGGAACACAGACAAATGTGATTTATGAACATAAACAGAGGGGCACCACAGTAAACTGAGGTGCTGGGCTTGATTGAACATAACGCTTTCCACACCACTTGGCCCCACCTTGTGAGAGTATTGTACAATTGCTGTAGCATGATTCAATGAGTGGAGTCGGAGAGGTTATACTGCTTTCTGATTTTTCTGGAAACTCATAAATAAATGTTAGGGATGATGAATCACTTTTTGCAGTGAAGACTGAGCACACAATTTCATAAGAATAAATTTAAAATATTCATCATCCCTAACTTTTTTTTCAGTATATTTTTTATAATAATTTTCCGCCATTCTTGAACTCATCAACATATACGATACATTTGTCTCGGTCTTCTTCAATGTGTTAAAGAACTTCCACAGTTACCAGATTGTAAACTTAATTCCTGACAAATCAATTATTTAGGCTTAAAAAATCAATTATGTAGGTCATATTGTGATCTGAAAATCTAAAAATCCAATCTTGATACTGAAGACATTCCTGATGAAAAAATAACGACATGGAATAACCTAAATTCCATACATGTTCTAATGGTATTTAATAAAATCACTTCAATGAAAAATCTCTGCGTGAACAGGTAGGGTGTTTATGGTAGAAAAGAATTAATAAACAGAGTCTCTTCTCACCTTTATAAAGAAGGTGCATGACCAACGGATTCCGTTCATTGTGGTAATAATGAAGCACATTAACATACTCCATATCTACACCATCCCACAGCAAGTGATTACCGGTATAGCCTCCAACTGTCCACAACTGCATCCATGTGCCCACACTTGCAACAATGTGCCTTCACTTGCAACAATGTGCTCACACCTTCTGCAACAATGTGTCTACACCTGTCTACAATGTGCTCACGCCTTCTGCAACAATGTGTCTACACCTGTCTGCAATGTGCTCACACCTTCTGCAACAATGTGTCTATGCCTGTCTACAATGTGCCTACATGTATCTGCAATATGCCTACACTTGCAACAATGTGCTCACATCTTCTGCAACAATATGCCTACACTTGCAACAATGAGCTCACACCTTCTGCAACAATGTGTCTACACCTGTCTACAATGTGCCTACATCTTTCTGCAATATGCCTACACTTGCAACAATGTGCTCACATCTTGTGCAACAATGTGCCTACACTTGCAACAATGTGCTCACATCTTCTTCAACAATATGCCTACACTTGCAACAATGTGCTCACACCTTCTGCAACAATGTATCTACACCTATCTATAATGTGCCTACACCTCTCCACGATGTGCCTACACCAGTCTACAATGTGCTCACATCTTCTGCAACAATATGCCTACACTTGCAACAATGAGCTCACACCTTCTGCAACAATGTGTCTACACCTGTCTACAATGTGCCTACATCTTTCTGCAATATGCCTACACTTGCAACAATGTGCTCACATCTTGTGCAACAATGTGCCTACACTTGCAACAATGTGCTCACATCTTCTTCAACAATATGCCTACACTTGCAACAATGTGCTCACACCTTCTGCAACAATGTATCTACACCTATCTATAATGTGCCTACACCTCTCCACGATGTGCCTACACCAGTCTACAATGTGCTCACATCTTCTGCAACAATATGCCTACACTTGCAACAATGAGCTCACACCTTCTGCAACAATGTGTCTACACCTGTCTACAATGTGCCTACATCTTTCTGCAATATGCCTACACTTGCAACAATGTGCTCACATCTTGTGCAACAATGTGCCTACACTTGCAACAATGTGCTCACATCTTCTTCAACAATATGCCTACACTTGCAACAATGTGCTCACACCTTCTGCAACAATGTATCTACACCTATCTATAATGTGCCTACACCTCTCCACGATGTGCCTACACCAGTCTACAATGTGCTCACATCTTCTGCAACAATATGCCTACACTTGCAACAATGAGCTCACACCTTCTGCAACAATGTGTCTACACCTGTCTACAATGTGCCTACATCTTTCTGCAATATGCCTACACTTGCAACAATGTGCTCACATCTTGTGCAACAATGTGCCTACACTTGCAACAATGTGCTCACATCTTCTTCAACAATATGCCTACACTTGCAACAATGAGCTCACACCTTCTGCAACAATGTGTCTACACCTGTCTACAATGTGCCTACATCTTTCTGCAATATGCCTACACTTGCAACAATGTGCTCACATCTTGTGCAACAATGTGCCTACACTTGCAACAATGTGCTCACATCTTCTTCAACAATATGCCTACACTTGCAACAATGTGCTCACACCTTCTGCAACAATGTATCTACACCTATCTATAATGTGCCTACACCTCTCCACGATGTGCCTACACCAGTCTACAATGTGCCCACACCTTCTGCAACAATGTGCCTACACCTGTCCTCAATGTGCTCACACCTTCTGCAACAATGTGCCTACACCTGTCATCAATGTGCCTACACATGTCTACAATGTGCTCACACCTTCTGCAACAATATGTCTACACCTATCTACAATGTGTCTACACCTATCTACAATGTGTCTACAATATGCCTACACTTGCAACCATGTGTTCACATCTTCTGCAACAATGTGTCTACACCTATCTACAATGTGTCTACAATATGCCTACACTTGCAACCATGTGTTCACATCTTCTGCAACAATGTGTCTACACCTATCTACAATGTGTCTACATCTATCTACAATGTGTCTACAATATGCCTACACTTGCAACAATGTGTTCACATCTTCTGCAACAATGTGTCTACACCTATCTACAATGTGTCTACATCAATCTACAATGTGTCTACAATATGCCTACACTTGCAACCATGTGTTCACATCTTCTGCAACAATGTGTCTACACCTATCTACAATGTGTCTACATCTATCTACAATGTGTCTACAATATGCCTACACTTGCAACCATGTGTTCACATCTTCTGCAACAATGTGTCTACACCTATCTACAATGTGTCTACATCTATCTACAATGTGTCTACACCTATCTACAATGTGTCTACACCTATCTACAATGTGTCTACACCTGTCTACAATGTGTCTACACCTATCTACAATGTGTCTACAATATGCCTACACTTGCAACCATGTGTTCACATCTTCTGCAACAATGTGTTTTTACCCATGGAACAATGTGGCCACAACCCTTGGAATTATGTATCTACATTTCAATAATGTGCCTCCATCTGCAACAATGTGCCCATGATGGAACACCATGCCTACATTTCCTATCCCAATGTGCCAACAATTCTTAATTTGTCTGATCCTACTTTCTTCACAAACAAAAGCAACAAAACCCTTTCCATAATCATAAGAAACGTCCACCGAAAGCAGTCCATTATACAATTCCAAAGGACAAAGGACAAAGATGTTTACTGGAAATACAGATCTCCATAATACAGAAGCATGTTTTCATCATATCATATATCAAGTCGTCAGGTCTCAGCAGCTGAGCTCATCAGCTATCAATAATAAAGAAAGCAATACGCATTAGCCTGCTCACTCATGATCATACGGTGCATTAGCTGTCCCCTTCCTCTTCCTGGTACTGATATGTATACATTTCCTCATCATTGACATCCACGCTGGATGGGGTAAGAAACACAGGGGTGAATTAGTAAAAGTCTCATCAATTCTTAAGATGTTAATCATGTTGGTTGATTGGTTGGTTGTTTAACGCCGCACTCAACAATATTACAGCTTTATGATGACAGTCTGTAAATAATCGAGTCTGCACCCGATGATCCAGTGATTGATATCATGAGCATCAATCTACGCAATTGGGATTGATGACATGCATCAACCCTCTCAGCGAGCCTGACCACCGAATCCTGTTAGTTGTCTCTTACGACAAACATAGCCTCCTTTTACGGCAAGCATGGGTTGCTGAAGACCTATTCTACCCCGGATCTTCACGGACCTGTTAATCATGTATTACAAAGTGTTTGTGATGGGTGTCATCCTTGGGGCAGGATATGCTCCCCAGGATATGCTCAATATTTGATAGTCATATGAGTAAGTGAGTATAGTTTCATGCAGCTTTAAGCAACATTCCAGCAATATCAAGGCGGGGGACACCAGAAATGGGCTTCACACATTGTACTCATGTCGGGAATCGAACCAAGGTCTTCAGCGTGACGAGCGAACACTTTAACCACTATGCTACTCGACTGCCCCGATAGTGATATGAAACACACATGCTCATGATATAGAAATTGTATAGTCGATTTCTTATGATGTTGGAAATGGTTTTGTCACTTTCATTTACATAGCGGTGGCTAAGGTTACTTCAGTTATGAGCATGTATCAGGGACTTACTTCCAAGTGGTTATTAACATTCAACACAAACTGAAAAAACATGACTATTCACGATGACAATGCCACTATTGATACAGGCTCAAGTTCTGAGTTTTAATAGGGCATACGTGTCTCCCTACTAGTTGGGCCAGGAAATGCTGGGTTTTCAATCCCAAATTAGTCCTAAGAATGACTATGATTTGTGAGCACCAAAGCAGTACTCACAGCTTTCACAAAACCGATAAATGTCTGTATTTGACATTAAGCTTGGGGGCAGGGGTCACCCTTCACTTTGCACAGTTGCCTCCCTTGGGCATGCTAGCAACCTATGTTCTTGGGTTCGAATCCCAGTTATGTTTCTAGGTTTGTCAGTACCATACCCGTACAAGGTGCGTTTCACCAAAATGGTAAATATCTGAGACCCAGATCATTTCAGGTTTTCCTCCCACATCAAGCTAAGACACCGTGATCTAACTGGAATACTGTTCAAGTGGTGTAAAAACCAACTCATTCACTCGTTCACATTAAGCTGACATAATTGAAGTACTGTTCAAAACAGCATTACACCCAACTCATGCCAGGGAATGAAAAGTTTAATGCTTTTAGAAATGTCCTTCCTGACAATACTAACATACTCATACTATTCTAATGTTTTTTCTGGATCAACAGCATATCTTTGTTGAATTTTGTATGGTGTAATCATGTTTCAAGGAGAACTGGAAGAAAAATATATCACATTATGCACATAAATTCTGATTAATGTAAAAAATGTAATACTATTGGTTCACATTTGTCTTTTTTGTTGCAAGTCTCTATTTATTTGCTGGCAAGGACCGCCTCCGTTGTCTAGTGGTAGAGCGTCTGCCCGGAGAGCAGAAGGCCCAGGGTTCGATCCAAAAGATCTGTCATACGTTAAAAGATGGTACTTGTTGTTACCCTGTCTGGTGCTCGGCATTAAGGGGCTAAAACAAGGACTGGTCGGCTTGGAGTCAGTATACTGTGTCTGAGTGGGGTATTCATGTTAAACTGCGGCATGGTATCTCAGTGGGCTAACTCTATAAATCGGCATCAGTCCGGACTATTACAAGCAGCCATACCAAAAGCCATGAAAAGATGGTACTTGTTGTTAACCTGCCTGGTACTTGTCATTAAGGGGATAAAACAAGGAGTGGTCGGCTTGGAGTCAGAATACTGTCTCACTGGGAGGTATCTCAGTGGACTAGCACAATAAAACCGGCATAAGTCTGGTGCAACAACACACATGTACATGCACGTTGTTATATAAATGCCATAATCTTGGACGCGACGTTAAACCCAATTTCACCTCACCTATTTGCTGGCAACGTTGTCAGTGATAAATTGTCTCCACATACAGCTGCCCAAGTGTGGGATATGTAAATGATGCATCCATATCCACAGAAAAGTTGCATGGGACAAGCTCTGGGACATTGCAAGACCCTTTATTACTGATGGGAGCTGCATTAAGAGGAGATGATGACCGAGTTAGTGGGTACGGTTTTATTCCGCATTTAGCTATATTCCAGCAATATCATGGCAGGGGACACCAGAAATGACCTTCACACATTGTACCCATGTGGGGAATCGAACCCAGGCCCTTGGTGTGACGAGCAAACTACTAGGCTAGTGATGATGGTGGTGAGGATGAAGGTGGTGGTGGTGATAACGATCACTACACACTCTTCTCTAATATAACAAAAGAAAAGCAAATAACACCACAAGATGTAGAAAAAAAACATCCTGCTGATATGACAACAAAAGACTTTCCACTGGATGTGTTTTGACTATTTACCCCCTGCATTGTCAAAACAGACACCCAACTTGTGATAAGCGATCCTCCCTCCCCTCTCCCAGAGAGATTCCCAGACAATAGGCATCTTCCTCATAATTATGTAGCAACTGAGAGTCTAGCCTTCAACCTGCAATAATAGACTGGGGAAAGTAAGATCCCTCGGTGCATTACTAATTCTCGATGCTGCCTCTATAGCATAGAGAACTGTCTTCACCGGTGGCAATTGTTTCTCTGAAATAACAAGGTGTTGGCAGCAGATCAATGCAGAAGGAAGCTGGTTGGCACTGTGTGATCGTTACCGTTGGGGTATGATGACACACCATGTCAGCCAGGTCACAGCTTCAAGTCTTCTCCTGGAGCCAAACATCGGTTTTACCAATTCTCAGCACACTACAACATCTAGAAACTTCTTACACCAAATATGGAGTATTCAGAACTTAACTGACTTTGAATGTTGACAGGCATAGACACGCACTGAAACTCAACATACATTGTGAATTAGCCTCGTATATGAAGCATTGGAATATGTTCTTCGTCGTCCCTCACTGTGGCATGTCTGGAAGATGCCAGAAGCAGCTATAAACTATACCTTCTTGCCCAACTCAACACAGGGCAGGCTAGGATATAGCATGGGCCCACTGTAGGGCTGGGACGAGTCCAAATTTACTACCCGGGTAACCGACCCTACTATTACCCGACCCTACCCGGGTACCCAATGCAAATCTCAAGAGTAGGGAACAAAATGTCAGATTGGTAATTGTTTTACTGCAGCCTTGGCTAAAACTAATTAGATCACGCGTTCAATGAGTTGACTGAAGATTTATATTTACTCAAGCATATACAAGTCAAAAGGAATGTGTCCATCGTCAGAAAGAAATGCGAACACTAGCGACTTGTAGTGTAACCACTGAGCTATAGTGAGTGTTTGTCATTAAACAATATATCACGTGACTAACCACGGGTCCGGGTAGTCCTGTGGGTACCAGGGTCCTACTCAGGACCAATCCGACCCGAGTACCCGAGTTACCCGTCCGAGCCTTAGCACACTGCAGCCCTTCTTGGCTGACCCTCACAGTGACGTCAGGAATTGTTTTAAATGCAGCTGAAAACAATACCCACTCCCCCAACCCAACACAGGGCATTACAGTAGCCTAGTATATAGCATGGGCCACTGCAGCCCTTCTTGGCTAACCCTCACAGTGCCATGTCAGGAATTGTTTTAAGTGCAGCCGAAAACCATACCCACTCCCCCAACCCAACATAGGGCAGTAGGGTAGCCTAGGATATAGCATGGGCCACTGCAGCCCTTCTTGGCTGACCCTCACAGTGCCATGTCAGGAATTGTTTTAAATGCAGCTGAAAACCATACCCACTCCCCCAACCCAACATAGGGCAGTGGGGTAGCCTCGGACAAACTTCACTCTTCACACAAAAGTCATAGGTTCCTTTTCCCCCACATGCTGTATTCTGGCTTGAAAAAGAAAGAAAAGCCCGCATATTCACATATAGACCAGGCAAAATAAGATTTCACTTGGAAAAATTGCAACAGAATTTATTTCACCACAATGCTTTTTCACAAGGTACTCGAAACAACATACTAAAAGTCCCAAGCAATCCCAGTTTGGGAAATATGTCTAATTTCATAATCCAATATGGCCACCATTTATCAATATATGTTCCGTATTTCAGGTGAGGTTCAATTTAGTGATGAAAAATGCATGTGTTGTATTGCAAAATAGCCATATTATGTTCCTAAAACGTTATTCACAACTACTGAACATTCTCGACTATTGACAAATCCACCTATTTCAAGATGGCCGACAAGAAGGAACAACAATTTGTTCCAAGTTTAGTGAAAAAATGACCTTGACTGCCTGGAGTAACAGGACATATGGCAGTTATGTAGAGAAGAGGTAAAGTGTTAACGTTCAGTGCATGATCACACTGACGTTTCAAACTAGCCACATAGGAACAAGTTGCAAGCATATATTGATAAAAAACAGCACAAAACATTTCAAAATATACACAACCTCCACACACCACTCGTGATATGTTTAGCGCTTGGGTACCAGACATACAGCCCTTACCTTCACCAAGACTTCACAATCAGGCGATTGACCTCATGAGCATCGATCTACGCAATTGGGATCGATGACATGCATCAACCAAGTCAGCGAGCCTGACCACCCCATCCCATTAGTCGCATGGGTTGCAGAAGACCTATTCTTCCCCGGATCTTCACGGGTCTTGATAGTATGAGCATAAGGTTTCCATGACACACCATCAGCCAGGTCAGATTTTGTACTCTCTTGGGCTGTTATGAGGTTGTGTGTGTTGGTTGTATAACACCGCACTCAGCAATATTCCAGCCATAGGACTGCGGCCCGTAAATAATCGAGTCTGGACCAGATAATCCAGTGATTGATATTATGATTCACACTATCAACTAAGTCATTGGAAATGACTACCAGATCCATTGTTGCCTCTTCGCTGAGTTTGTTATTTAATGCTTCATTCATCAATAATCCAACTATATGGTCTGATAATGATTGAGAATGAACTAGACAATCAAACATCTTGAACATCAATCTACGTAATTCGGATACGATGACATGCATCAACCAAGTCTGAGAGCCTGACCATCCAATCCTGTTAGTCACCTTTTACGACAAGCATGGGTTGGTGAAGACCAATTCTGACCCGGAATTTTCATAGGATGACCCTCATTTGATTGCTCTTTCAAGAAGCATGGCTTTCTTGTGACCTATTCTGACCCAGAATCCCCACTGGGATCAACCCTAGAAGTACCACATTTACCCATGCAGACATATCTTTAAATTTAAGAGTTGAAAATCTTTTTTACATGGATACAGTGGCAAAAACAGCTTTATGCCGCAACCATTTCCTTCATCGTTTGAAGTTTATTACAAATGTGTTCCAACAAACACGATGCAAAGCTAGATGTATTTACAGATGCTGGAAAACACATGCAGCCTCATTATGCCTTTTCCTCAAAGCATCTCAAGTCTTAAACATTTACTTTCAGTCAGAATATTACATTCCGACCTCAACCTTATTCAAGATCATTTCCTAAGATCCAACATATACAGGGTTGTACAAAATAATGCAACAGCAACTGGCATTGAATGATACAACCATGTTTCACAATAACTTCAAAGATGACCCTGATCTCTGAAGGGTCACTGATTTGTAAGAATACATGCAAACATAAAGTTTGATTCATGTAGAGATGACCATTTCAAAATATGGCCCCGTTTTAGAGAAGATGTATACCAAGTTTAATGATAAATCATTACTATCTATTGCAAAAGTGTAACCAAAAACATTTTTTGAGAGTCTTTTTGAACCATGATCTGGACCTTTGACATTTTCATAACATGTGCCAAAAGATTACCGCTAGCCAATTTGGAAGACTTTCAAGGAAGAAGAGTCTCGAATGTCAATAATCTTTGTGTAGTAGACATTAGAAAATCACTGCCGCCAGCAGGTCAAATTCCAACAAGACCTTAAAGCTGTCCCGTCTCACAGACCTGCCAATAAAACATTCACAGGTCTAAAATAACATCGCTGAGCAAGAAATGGTCGAAATCTTGTGCAACTTGCAAGCGATATCACACTGTCGGCAATATCCCATGTAGTGGAGTGGAGTGATAAACCTCGGCATGTCAAGAGTGAAAGCTGATGCAGACTGACTAAAGAGTCCTGACAATGAAATCTGAAATATCAGTTCCAAAGTTTAAACTTCTATTTGAGAGATTAGCAAACTTTAAAAACACCATAGCTTCTTTAACAGTGGCCTCTAGTTTCTCTGAATTTAGCCAACATGGGAGTTTTTAGTGCAAGGTACTCTTGGCGTACAGAAACAACTATGGCGTTTCCGACAGCTTGTCAAGACGAAGAAAAAGTAACTGTGAAAGAAAAAGTGAAGTGCTAAAAAGATCCGTCTTCAATGACACATCTGTTTGGTGTGTAACTGATCTAGCTGCTGAAGATACAATACAGACACATTTCAAGCAGACGTGATAGTTGTTCAGGACCAGTCAGGATCCAGGGGCACAATAGGACCCCAGTACCATAGGCTGACTGTAAAACTTGACCCAAATATGGATCAGGTGGTTTTAAGGTGTGATCATTTTTGTTTTCATATAGTGAATGATTCTGGAAGATTTTACCAGTGTTAAACAAACAGGCTCATCCTTGTCTAGACCAAGAATTATCTCTGCAGCATCACGACTTGAAATGAAAGTGCATCACGACTTGAAATAAAAGCTAATTAAAAACAAACATTAAAAATGCTTGATACAGTTGTATTATCCATATCCACTTGCTCAAAGTGATCTTGTGCTATATCTATCATAAGCATGTAGAGAAGGTAGATCCAGGTGAACTGTAGCATGGAAACAAATCATGCCATCCTACATCCAGACTGTATAACAGTACAGCTGAAGGCTCAGGTCCACGGGGGGTTTACTATGTGTAGTACAATGACTGTATTCAACGTAATAAGCGCCCACGGCGCTATGTGCTAAGATATTGGCTAGTGAACAATCCCCTTCCGACTGATCAATGTACACAGGACTTATTTATTTGCGTATAATACGCACTCGTGTGTTATATGCACCCTTAATTATGGGCAATTAAATTTTGGAAAAATATATCTCTCGTATATAAACATTTCAGGCTGTCAGCATAAACCACGAAATCTTTTAACTCTATTTCTTTTGAGAGCGCCCTGGGCGCTTAATACATCGAATACGGTATATCCAGATAAAGGTAACTAACCAATACACATCATACTCCAGCGTTCTTTGTTATATCCAGATAATGTAATCCAACCAATACACATTATACTTCAGTGCTGTTTGTTATATCCAGAAAAAAGAATCCAGCCAATACACATTATACTTCAGTGATGTTTGTTATATCCAGATAATGGACTCCAACCATTACACATTATACTTCAGTCATGTTTGTTATATCCAGATAATGGACTCCAACCATTACACATTATACTTCAGTCATGTTTGTTATATCCAGATAATGGACTCCAACCATTACACATTATACTTCAGTCATGTTTGTTATATCCAGATAATGGACTCCAACCAATACACATTATACTTCAGTCATGTTTGTTATATCCAGATAATGGAATCCAACCAACTCATCAGATGCCACATGTTTGGGAAATGATTTGTTTGTTTGTTGTTTAACACCTCACTCATCAATATTCCAGCTTTATTACCCACTTGGTGAAGATACAGGTGGTAAGATACTAAATCCGTACATCACACGTGTGTCATACAAGGTTGACCTTGTTTTATTCGTTTTGATTAGATAACCGTGACCTCTGTCACACCGGGACAACTTTTTTCATTCATAAAAAATCGTGAGACGTCGTTCATTTTGCAACTACAAGGCAGAACTGAAGCAATCTCATGAGAGCGAGAGATATTTACAAACACTTTATTAAACCAAACAAGATAGTCATAAGCATCACATTCGGTTTGCATTCCATAGAAGTTATGCATAGAGCTTCCACAGACATTTTATAAGCAAGCTATATCCATTTACATTGTATGACTACCGATTAATAGATCAAGCGTCCCCATGAGCGTGACGCACCCTACCACTTTCGCAACTTTCAATTTGATTAAACGTAAAAGGATAAGCCTGGTGAAATGAAGTCAGTTTAAACTATCTGGACAGATATCAAGACTTACTTGGGATGATTCGGTTGTGCCATCAGTGTCCCTTTCAAAAGAGTATTTTGTGGCACTGTTTGGGGAGTGGTTTATTCACAACTGCATGACCAGATCACTCTAAGTGAACATTTCCGATACAAATCATTTGAAAACTCCATAGAAGAATTTACGAAACACAATGTGAACAATAACATTCTCTAGCATAAAACCCTGTTAGTAGATCATGGTTGTCTTTTTTAATCCGATGGTGACCTTGCCCTTCGTTGGAAGCAGCTTTGAGTTTGTTGATTTTCACGTCTTTGGTATAGGGTGGTGAACACTCTGATTTCCCGTCTCCAAAATGGTACGGACATCATATAAATTCAGCTGATAGATCAAGGAAATCGAACCATTTTGATTGACAGCCAGGACCCCAGCATTGTGAGTGACTGACTGTTGCTCCGATATTCAAAGAGTGGCGCTAATGTGACTTTTCACATTTTCTTATAGGTGTCTTGCGTACTTACAACATGGCACTTGAATTTCCATAAGTTGAAATAATTCATCCAAAATTATCCTCAGCCTCAGTGCTGTTATGTTTGCAAACACAACTGCAGGCACATGTTATTAATGCGTATTCATAGAAATGTCAACAATTCCCATATTTGGGCATGTATCAATATTCATGCGCAACCAGATATTGGTCTGTCAACAAACGAAATTTGTTATGTATTTACACTTAAATAAATATTTAACATGGGTAATAAATAAAATACCACACTCATTCTTGTTCGATACCAATTTTACGAAACTCATGGACTTTCTATGGTATCTGACCGAGCAAAAGCCTAGATCTATAGACAATTATATTTAGTACATGTGACTTCATGTTTACACTGACAGCCATACAACAACCAGCTGTACCGTGGAATAAAATAGTTCCTAAAAATGAAAGATGACATGAACTTATGTATGCTCAACATGCTCTATAGGCAACTTTTGTAGTTTCTGTTCAACAAATGTATTCAAATGATATCACCATTAGATGAGAAAGGACTGGGAGTCAGTCACAGTGATAGCGTTGTAATACATTTAGTACATTAAGTACAAGACGTCAAAATGGCCGACACACTAAACGTGACAGGTGAGATTTCGGAAGTTGTTAATGAACCTGTGGCAGTTACAATTGTCAAGTCATCAATGATCAATTGGCCAATCATTGAAAGGCAATTGTAAAGATGTGTCAAATAGATACTAAAGTAAAATCATAGATTGCTGTAGACTGTCACTGTAGTCTAGACATGGATCAAGTCGATACTACGATAGTTTGGATGTGCTTTTCTTCGTTTTGTTCTCTGGGATAGGTCGTAGTGAGGATATCCTTGAATGGGCATTGTTAATCAAACTCACCCAATGACTTCACCTAATGTATTCTAAAATGCTAAGTTCAAGATTAAAGGGAGAAACAACGTTCCTTTATTTATTTGTGCAAGATTATGCCCAGGGGTTTACCCAGGAATGTGGAAGTAGTCCCTCGGTGTTTACGTCATTTCTAAAATACAATCTCATGCAAAACGTCAAAATATTTTGTTCATATACTTAAGAACTTGAGTTTCGTATATTGTTGAAATTTCACATTAAAAAATTTACATTACATAAACTGCAGGTAAAGGAAACTATACACTAAAAGATTGGATCTGACCAAAGTATTACAAACATTACTTAATTATCAAAATGTTATTAGGCAAAAGAATCCGCTGAAACACTGCAAACAAACATAAAGCCCAAAACACAATTATGATATCTGTATCAAATACATCAACCCCTGAAAAACCAATTCTTGCTTGCTTCATTTTTAATCATCATCAAACATGGATGTATGTCTTATTTTCCCCGGCAGTTTTGTATGATTACAAAATGAAAAAAATGATTATAAATTACACTACTTCAACAATATTAGACAATTAAAGCTTAACATATCAGTAAAATAAATGCTGATTATATACTAAAAAACTGACACACGTTTTGCTGTCTTGAAATGCAAAAAATAAATGCGTACCTTTAAATAATGTAAACAACACTCCCGGAAATGGTGGTTATGCTGCCATATCTCTAGTGTCATGGAGGGGAGGGGGTCTGGTGTAAGAAAGTCGGAACATTAATGTCATATAATAGATTAACGGTTGTCACCCATAACGAAAGTGGACCGACTTTACAGCCAAGCAGCTTTCACCTGCTGTAACACTGCCTCTGATTATATTCCTCCCAGAGAGGCCTCGCCCTTGAGTTACACATTATTGCAGCGTGTCTGCAATCTCCATGATAAGATGATGAGTTTTTTATAAAAGTGCCTGTCTCGTCTGAAACATTGGCAGGGTTAGAGTTTTCTGGGACATGTAAATCATGAGAGACAAGGAAGTATGTGAAAGTTCTACAAGAAGAAGATAAATGAGCAATAACACCTCCTATGGGTTGTTATGACAATTTATTCTGCTGTTGAAGGATGAAGCTATTGGTATGTTTTCATCCAGAACCGTCAAAATACATAAAACTGCAAGAGACTAAGTAGGTAGATTCCTTGTCAGCAACCTGCATGATGACTCTCAGCCACAGAGCACATCAACAGAGTGAGTTGGGGTTTATGCTCCAGGAAGATATTGACCAAGTGAGTGAGTGAGTTGGGTTTTATGCCTGAGAAAGAGATTGACCAAGTGAGTGAGTTGGGTTTTATGCCTGAAAAAGAGATTGACCAAGTGAGTGAGTTGGGTTTTATGCCTGAATAAGATATTAACCAAGTGAATGAGTGAGTTGGGTTTTTTGCTCCAGAAAGAGATTGACCAAGTGAATGAGTGAGTGAGTTGGGTTTTATGCCTGGGAAAAGGATTGACCAAGTGAGTGTGTTGGGTTTTATGCCTGAAAAAGAGATTGACCAAGTGAGTGAGTTGGGTTTTTTGCTCCAGAAAGAGACTGACCAAGTGAATGAGTGAGTTGGGTTTTATGCTCCAGAAAGAGATTGATCAAGTGAATGAGTGAGTTGGGTTTTATGCTCCAGAAAGAGATTGACCAAGTGAATGAGTGAATTGGGTTTTTTGCTCCAGAAAGAGATTGATCAAGTGAATGAGTGAGTTGGGTTTTATGCTCCAGAAAGAGATTGACCAAGTGAATGAGTGAGTTGGGTTTTATGCTCCAGAAAGAGATTGATCAAGTGAATGTGTGAGTTGGGTTTTATGCTCCAGAAAGAGATTGACCAAGTGAATGAGTGAGTTGGGTTTTATGCTCCAGAAAGAGATTGACCAAGTGAATGAGTGAGTTGGGTTTTTTGCTCCAGAAAGAGATTGATCAAGTGAATGAGTGAGTTGGGTTTTATGCTCCAGAAAGAGATTGACCAAGTGAATGAGTGAGTTGGGTTTTTTGCTCCAGAAAGAGATTGACCAAGTGAATGAGTGAGTTGGGTTTTATGCTCCAGAAAGAGATTGATCAAGTGAATGTGTGAGTTGGGTTTTATGCTCCAGAAAGAGACTGACCAAGTGAATGAGTGAGTTGGGTTTTATGCTCCAGAAAGAGATTGATCAAGTGAATGAGTGAGTTGGGTTTTATGCTCCAGAAAGAGATTGACCAATTGAATGAGTGAATTGGGTTTTTTGCTCCAGAAAGAGATTGATCAAGTGAATGAGTGAGTTGGGTTTTATGCTCCAGAAAGAGATTGACCAAGTGAATGAGTGAGTTGGGTTTTATGCTCCAGAAAGAGATTGATCAAGTGAATGTGTGAGTTGGGTTTTATGCTCCAGAAAGAGATTGACCAAGTGAATGAGTGAGTTGGGTTTTATGCTCCAGAAAGAGATTGACCAAGTGAATGAGTGAGTTGGGTTTTTTGCTCCAGAAAGAGATTGATCAAGTGAATGAGTGAGTTGGGTTTTATGCTCCAGAAAGAGATTGACCAAGTGAATGAGTGAGTTGGGTTTTTTGCTCCAGAAAGAGATTGACCAAGTGAATGAGTGAGTTGGGTTTTATGCTCCAGAAAGAGATTGATCAAGTGAATGTGTGAGTTGGGTTTTATGCTCCAGAAAGAGATTGACCAAGTGAATGAGTGAGTTGGGTTTTATGCTCCAGAAAGAGATTGACCAAGTGAATGAGTGAGTTGGGTTTTATGCTCCAGAAAGAGATTGACCAAGTGAATGAGTGAGTTGGGTTTTTTGCTCCAGAAAGAGATTGATCAAGTGAATGAGTGAGTTGGGTTTTATGCTCCAGAAAGAGATTGACCAAGTGAATTAGTGAGTTGGGTTTTATGCTCCAGAAAGAGATTGACCAAGTGAATGAGTGAATTGGGTTTTTTGCTCCAGAAAGAGATTGATCAAGTGAATGAGTGAGTTGGGTTTTATGCTCCAGAAAGAGATTGACCAAGTGAATGAGTGAGTTGGGTTTTATGCTCCAGAAAGAGATTGACCAAGTGAATGAGTGAGTTGGGTTTTATGCCTCAGGAAGAGATAGATCAAGTGAATGAGTGAGTTGGGTTTTATGCTCCAGAAAGAGATTGATCAAGTGAATGAGTGAGTTGGGTTTTATGCCTCAGGAAGAGATTGATCAAGTGAATGAGTGAGTTGGGTTTTATGCTCCAGAAAGAGATTGATCAAGTGAATGAGTGAGTTGGGTTTTATGCCTCAGGAAGAGATTGATCAAGTGAGTGAATGAGTGAGTGACTTTGGTTTTATGTTTTAGAAAGAGATTGACCAATTGATTGAGTGAGTTTCTGCCAGGGAGAGTATATGTATTGTTACATCATTATATATACGGTTACATCTTCTGGCAAATCCTTTCCACCAACCTCTGTTATGTTGCTTTGTGACTTTGTGCCAAACAATAGAAAAAATCCCCCAAACTTGTCCTACCAAATACCTGTTAAAAAAACACTAAACCTTGTCCTACCAAATACCTGTTAAAAATCCCCAAAACTTGTCCTACAAAATACCTGTTAAAAAACCCCTAAACCTTGTCCTACCAAATACCTGTAAAAAAACACAAAATATTGTCCTACCAAATACCTTTACCAGAAAGTGAAATGTATCACCCCAAGAGATGTGTTGAGAGGAGACACAAACACATATACATAGTGGTAAGGGATGTAGCACAATAAATCAGGTCCCGAGTGTGTTGTGGTGCCATGACAAGTTAGACCTGACACAATGTTTCTGCCAGTGGAAATACTCTCCCTGTTACCAGTAACAGTCCTGAGTTGGGTTTTATTCCTCGAAAAGAGATTGATGAATGAGGTTTTTTTTCCTTTAGAATTAGGTGAGTGGGTGAGTGAGTGAGTTGGGTTCATACCCGGGAGAGTATGATCTGCTACAAATATGGTTAGATATTCCATCAAATCCAGGAAGTGAGTAAATGGATACATGGATATGGTTTCTCACTGCTTTTACCAATATTCCAGCAATAACACGACGGGGGACTCCAGAAATGGGCTTCACAAATTGTACCCATGTGGGGAATCAAACCTGGGTGTTCGCTGTTATGAGCGAATGCCTTAACTACAATACTAACCCAAAGCTCAAATCCAGGAAGCTAAGTGTTTCATCCAAAGAGTTGTGTTGAGGGGGCAGGCCAGATAACGCATACACACAGTGATAAGGGATGTAACAGAATAAATCGGACTCCCCGAGCGTGGTGTCAGGAAATGTTAGACATGACTCAGGTTTTCTGGCTTTCTGAAACAACCACACAGCAGGCTGTCATCCCAGGATAGAAACAAACCCCTGATCATTCCCACAGCGCCGCACATGTTATAATCTGTGATTTCCCAATAAAGAACTTCTACTTTTTTCCTATGAGAGTACTTAACACTGGGACAACAGCATATATTCTTAAAACATACCATTTTCAAGATTCTCAAGACACTAAATTGTCAGGAAATTATAGAAATGTAGCAAAACATTTAAACAGTTGTGTATTTGTTTCAAAATCCTCCATTGAAAATGTCATATTTTTATGACCTTTTTTCCTATTCTATTATTTCCTTAACCTGATCCTTATTCCTAAAATAATAAAAATCAAACCATTAATAAAATGTTATTTCATATGACCTTTATCACAAAGTGAATGCTTCTTTACCATTACAAGTTTGTCTGCACAAAAAGAGTTATAAGAAAAATAAATTATGTATCATATATGATACAAATGAAAGTGATACATATAAAAAACTAATAAACAACAAACATGTCACTTCACAACACACGACTGAAAAATTAAAACCATATGAGATGAGAAATCTAAACATTTATCACTATTAATCACACTCAGGTATAAGAACTATATATTTAAAATTTAACCAATATTATTTATATCCCATCCGTATCAACCAAGAAATTAAGGCTGTAATAGAATGATGACAATGGTGTGAATCCAATTTTATCACACCCTAGTAATACATTCCTATGTGATACAGACAGCTACAAGGCTATTGCACTTACTGTGTCTTCCTCCAGTCCTATAGCCAGCTTTCATTCTAGTCGGTAAGATCCACGTAATTGCATCTCTCAGTGCTGAGATCTCTCACTGCACGTGATGCCAGAGTAGGCTGCCTTTGCCTATCGCTTGTTTATATCTACAACTGCATGTGTACCGTATATATGCAAGTAAGGAGTGCTTGTTTGTTAAACAATTATTCAGACACTTAAAACAACAGGTTTTTAAGCTGAAATCTTATTTGCTTGATTTTGTCTTGTGAGTTATGTCACACTTTCTTAGTCTATATCTGACATATATCACGCAAGTTGGTGCTTTTGTGGTAAACAATTATTCAGACACTTGAAACAACAGGTTTTTAAGCGGAAAGCTTATGTGTTGGATTTAGTCTTGTGAGTTATATCACACTTTCTTAGTCTATATTTGACATACATCATGCAAGTTGGTGCTTTTGTGGTAAACAATTATTCAGACACTTGAAACAACAGGTTTTTAAGTGGAAATCTTATGTGCTGGATTTCATCCTGTGAGTTATGTCACACTATCTTAGTCTATATCTGACAGCAGATAATACTATAAAACCTTGTTCAGACAAACACCAGTAGAAAACACCATCAAACCTTGTCCCAGTCAACACCAGTAGAAAACACCATCAAACCATGTCCCAGTGAACACCAGTAGAAAACACCATCACACCATGTCCCAGTGAACACCAGTAGAAAACACCATCAAACCGTGTCCCAGTGAACACCAGTGGAAAACACCATCAAACCATGTCCCAATGAACACCAGTAGAAAACACCATCAAACCATGTCCCAGTGAACACCAGTAGAAAACACCATCAAACCTTGTCCCAGTGAACACCAGTAGAAAACACCATCAATCCTTGTCCCAGTGAACACCAGTAGAAAACACCATCAAACCTTGTCCCACAAAATACCAGCAGAAAATACTACAAAACCTTGTCCATTAAGATAAGAAACAGTATCAACTTTGTCAGATCATCAGAAAACACAATAAAAACCTTGTCTTGCAAAATAGCAGCAGAAAATATCATAAAGCTTTGTAATGCCAGTAGAAAATGTCATAAAGCTTTGTAATACCAGTAGAAAATACAAAAAGCTTTGTAATACCAGTAGAAAATGTCATAATCCATAACCTTGTCCCATCAAATACCATCAGAAGATACCATAAACCTTGTCCTGCCAAATACTAGTAGAAAATACCATAAAACATTATGCTACCAAACAAAAGTAGAAACCCTAAAGCCTTGTCCTACCAATTTTAAGGTGATGAATTTCCAGTTTCCAGACTTCAATAGGCTGTATTCTACTTGCAGTCCCATGTTACCTTGTTGGAAGGTGTTTGTTTGACAAAGACCAAATAAACAATGGTATATGTAATACGTTTCCTAAGGAATAGCCAGTATGTCATGGTCTTGACTGCTACTGGATGTTATGACTTGTATCATCCCTAGTTTTTGCAATCCTGGCACAATGTACAACCATCACATCAAACCATACAGATTTGGGATTCCACAGTAGGGCAGGGTACTGGGGACTTCCCCCACACACAGAGGAATATGTCATTGTCTGACTTAAGTTGAAAGCTAAGGTGACCACAGCCAGAATCTATCTGAGTACAGATGAAAGCTTAAGTGACCACAGATGAAAATATATCTGACCATAGAAAAGAGCTATGGAGACCACAGCCTCAGTCTATCTGACTATAGATAAAAGCTAAGGTCTCTGTCTAAATATAGGTAAGTAAGAGCTAAGGTGACCACAGATGAAAATCTATTTGACTATATATAAGAGCTATGGTGACCACAGCCTTAGTCTATCTGACTATAGATAAAAGCTAAGGTGACCTAAGCCACAAGCTGTCTAAATATAGGTAAGTAAGAGCTAAGGTGACCACAGATGAAAATCTATCTGACTATAGATAAAAGCTAAGGTGACCTAAGCCACAAGCTGTCTGATGGATAAGAGCTATGGTGACCACAGCCACAAGCTGTCTGACTATACGTAAGAGCTATGGTGACCACAGCTGCAATCTATCTGACTATAGATAAAAGCTAAGGTGACCTAAGCCACAAGCTGTCTGATGGATAAGAGCTATGGTGACCACAGCTGCAATCTATCTGACTATATATAAAAGCTAAGCTGACCACAGCCGCAATCTATCTGATTATTTATAAGAGCTAAGGTGGCAACAGCCACAGTCTGTAAATCTGTGGCCCAAGATGTTTTAATTGTATTATTTTTGTACTGTCTCTCCCACCATCTCCAAAGAAAATCAGGTGGGTTTCAGAATTGCTTATGTTCAAACAATAGAAAAATACTTCCTCAAGATCATCAAACTTTTTCAACACACCTTATCTTACCTCTACACTGGGTTTTGTCATGTCCAAAACATGCAAGCGTTGAAATATATTAAAAGTCTCATGCTCAATCATACGAAAACATCTGATGAAACTAAAAAGAATTCAGAATGTTTGCCTGTTGCAGGACTTCTTGCACAATATGCAGCCACCAAGCTTGCTTATCATATCTTGTTTTTTGCTCCGTCCTGGTAACTAACTTATACCACTTGGGCCATGATTATGATGCACTTTTACACAACATACGACCCGTGAAGATCCAGGGTAGAACCGGTCTTCAGCAACCAATGCTTCCTGTAAAAGGCGACAATGCTTGTCACAGGAGGCGACTAATGGGATCGGGTGGTCAGGCTTGCTGACTTGATTTGGCTGATGCGTGTCATTGCATCCAAACTTGTGTGGATCGATGCTCATGATGTCAATCACTGGATTGTCTGGTCCAGATTCGATTATTTACAGACCGCCGACATATAGCTGGAATATTACTGAGTGTGGTGTTAAACAACAAACAAACTCCGGAAGAGGCTTGGCACTTACATAATGGTATTCTTTGGTAAACAATTTTGTTTCCATAAATAGAGCCTCAAACAAAAAGGCTGAAATTAGAATTAGGAAGCAATGTGTGTACAGAGTTGTGTACACATCTTAAAGTTGAAAAACAAACAAAAAACATACACAACATGCAAAACTAAGGTTTGCTCCCCTTTCATCTGTATCGAATCAGCCAACCTCTGCACAAGCTGGGATCTTTGCAAAGAATAATGACCGCTGAAACAATAGACATAATTAGGAGATAAACATACTGTGTTTTCAATGTAGAGCTAGGTTACCTGGAGATTTAACCTCGCTAAATTGAATTGGGAACTGAACGCGCAGTGTGAGGTTTCAAATGTTAAATTTAGCACGGTTGTAGCCTAGCTCTCCATTGAAAACACGGTAGGTTATCTCCATTCTACCAAACTCTACGCAAACTCTTTGGTGTCAGAAAATATACTGAGTAAAGCGGCTTGGGTTGAGTCCAGTGTTTTGAGTGGGTTGTCAATCTGAATTACGGAATCACCGAACAAAATATGGTGCTGTATATACTCAAGCAGTTTGTTTCCACCGTAATACTTCACTCGAACATATGACAGGCATTGAAAACATATAAGGATAGCAACTTGGTAAGCTAACATGAGGTGGGCATCCCTAAAGAAAGCAAAGCAAGCCTTGCAAGGCTTTCGCTCTACATCGCGCATCACCATTATGACATCATGTCACTCATTGTGATGCAAAAGATATGACGTCACAGTCGTATATAGAAAAGCTCCAAAATTCCAAGCTTTCTGTTGTCTCCAAAACGTAAGTACATTCCCTTTGTAGATTTCTATTGTATTTTTTGCACGAAATGTATTGCCACACATCCTTTGAAAATTGTAGTAATTGCATCTGTGCATTTTGTAACCTGTAATTGTAGATATAATTATTTAAATATGCCTACCGACAATGACTGAAAAAAGTACTATATTCTATGAATATTAGCTTCTGCGGTGATGAGGCTGTCAAACCAGCTGTTTCAATCAGAGGGGGTTTATTGTGATTTAACAGCCTCTGATTGACCAATCAGAATCGAGTAAATTCCAAATTCATGGTAGAATGTACCGTAATTGTGTAATGACTGATATCATGAACACAAATCATCATCAACCATTATGATAAACCAGACCATAGTTGGGATATGAACCTGCATTGAATCTCCAGAGCATAGTGAGTGAGTGAGTGAGTGAGTGAGTGAGTGAGTGAGTGAGTGAGTGAGTGAGTGAGTGAGTGAGTGAGTGAGTGAGTGGGTGGGTGGGTGGGTGGGTGGGTGAGTGAGTGAGTGAGTGAGTGACAGCCAGCCAGCCAGCCAGAACAGTAAATCAATACCACCCGTATCCCACGCTTGTCATAAGATCCAAAGATGGCAGTTATTATATCTGGTGACTTTGGCTCCGTGTCCAAACAGCATGGCTGATTATCATGCTTTCAGTCACTTGTCACTCAGTGTCCCTGGAATAAAGCTGACTGCCGCCTTAAATAACATTCACTCACTCATCCACAACCAGCACATCACAACACAACACTTACCTCCACATTTAGATACTGTCAGTCTGGTGCCGACTACAAGCCTGGTAGTGTCATTCTCAGTATTGCCATGATTGTACTGCAATGTCTCCAAACTTACCTGTAACTACTCCTACGTACTGACGAACTGTCTCCTTGAACATATTTCGCAACTTTTATAAAAGGACACCATGTGTCATCCGTTCTTCCATCCCCCACACAGAACCCTTCAACTACACAGTTCTGTGAGGACAATGTGCCTAGTTCCAACTTGTCAATGCCAGAGAGCCTAGCATCATACAGTTCCTATCATGTTATTAACAGTATTGATTTTCTTATTAAACCATGAGCTATTTTGACCGCAAATGAAGAAAATGAAGTCAGGTGGTGAAGAAATGTATCATGAATATGTTTCTTATATTAATTTTATTCATCGTTGTTTCAAATGCAGAAAATGAAGTCTGTTGGTAAATGTAATATGAATCATGGACGTTTTTGTTTTATTTTATCAGTTTGTTATTGTTTCACCTCTAGAAAAATGACGTCAGTAGGTGAATATATGAATAATGGATATTTCTATTCTATATCTATCTCTCATTAATGTTTCATCACTCTGTACGTGATAAATTATTACTTCTTATGGTCCTGTTAAAGTTCATCATACATTATGAAAGATTGTCATACAGTGGATTCCTTCATAGAAACAGAAAAATATTTCAATTCTTGTCATAAATGAGTGAGTATGATTTTACACCATTTTTAGCAATATTCCAGCAATATCACGTCAGGCGACACCAGAAATGCATTCCACACATTGTACCCATGTGGGGAATCAAACCCAGACCATCGGTGTGATGAGTGAACACTTTAACCACTAGCTGGGCAACTCCATTGCCCTCCCTTGTCATAAGGGGGGCACAGGTGGCCCAGTTGTCTAAGGCGCCACGATTCGCTGTGTAGAAAAACCTATGATTGTGGGTTCCAATCCCGGTTTCTAGGTTTGTCAGCACCATACCCGTGCTCGAGGGTCTCACCAAAGTGGTAAACATCTGAGACCTGCATCACTTTGAACTTTCCTCCCATATTAAGCTGACACGCCACTTATAACTGTAATACTGTTAAAAGCGGTGTTAAACCCAACTCACTGAATCACGAAACAAAACCACAAAGCAGTTTTATTTATTCTCAACATAATGTCAGTCCCAGTTTGTTCAGTGCAATATTCGGCCATAGATCTAGCAGATTCTACACCTTACGATGAGCTCAGTGCACTAAAACTACAAATGAATCCAAATAATTTCTAACAATACCAGTTACTGAATAAATAACATGTTTTCAGGTTTGGGGAAGTTTGTTGAGAATTCAATGCCAAGACATTTGTTAACAGAAGGTTTCCACGTGAAGATTCCCTAGTCAAAATCAATACCACCTGCATATTTCAGACACACATTATGTTAATTGATACTGTACATACAAAACATTATCAGTAATGATACATATCACTCTCATTATATGTTTACACATGCAGCCATATATTGAAATAAGACAGACATGATGTTACTCTGGGTGGGCTGCATGACGTCAGGGTAACAAATGTGTAAATAGAGTCCTATGCTTCCAATTCAACTTATCTTCATAGCTGTTGAATGCAGAGAAATATCAACTAAAGAAAGTAAATATTGTTTGTTTGTGTGTGGGTTTTTTTTGTTGTTGTTATTGCTGCATTCAGCAATATTCCACCTTTATGATGGCGGTTTGTAAATAAATGAGTCTGGACCAAACAATCCAGTGATATATATCATGAGTGAGTGAGTGAGTGAGTATGGTTTTACCCCACTTTTAGCAATATTCCGGCAATATCACGGCGGGGGACACCAGAAATGGACCCACACATTGTACCCATGTCGGGAATCGAACCCAGGTCTTCGGCGTGACGAGCGAATGCTTTAACCACTAGGCTACCCGACCGCCCCAATTGATATCATGAGCATCAATCCATGCAAATGGGATACAATGACATGCATCAACCAAATCACCAAGCCTGACCATCCGAATCCGTTAGTTGCCTCTTCCAACAAACATGGGTTGCTGAAGACCAACTCTAACCTGGAACTGTCATAGGATGACCCTCATCACACAAGAAGCATGGCATTCATGGGACCAACTCTGATCCAGAACTATTTTAACTCAGATGATCATGGGTGAGTAAATATTTATGAAGATGATATTCAAATGCAAAAATTTACAAATCTAGGACTGAGACATAAATTTGAATCATACTATCCAGGAAAGTATTCATTTGCCTTGAAATGCATACAGTACATAAGGATAAGTCTCCCAGACCTTAGGGAATAAATTGAACATAAATCCAACTCAAGTTTAGAATGATTTGGGGAGTCTAGATTTCTTCAGACTGAAACTAAGCTTTGTTCCAGGCTCCATTTGGATTTTAATTTATATTTTGTATATATATATTCTAAAATAAGATAAGTATCAGTCTAGCGATATGTTAGTCCATATAAAATGGATGTAAGGTAGCACTTGCGCAAGTGGCTGTACTTTACTCGCCTCTCAACTCCAGGTTTATGATCTAGTTCAACATAGCAAGTAAAGATTACCCAAAGCAGGGATCTGGAAATCGGTCGGTGCACCGGACTTGTCTGATTGTGACTGCAAAATATCCAATTTGAAATAGTGCAAATCGGACATTTTAAAATTCAGTCAATATCAATTACCACAGGCACACTGACCTACATCCCGATTGAAATTGTATATATAAGATCCATTTATCTATCGAGTGTTGTGTGCTTTAAAACACATCGTAGATATATCACTTCAGCGATTTCAGGTGAACGAAGAAGGGGGGAAAACACATGTCAGTGTAAAAGTTGCGTTTATTCAAAATGTAAGTAAATTTTGGGAGCCATGTGTTTCCACTATAACCCAGGTAGTGCTGTATTGAAGGGCCCAATAGGAAGGGAACACTACCCGGTATATATGCAACACATGAGTTAAATTATGCATGAACATCAAGCACCTCAGATATGAGGTGGGCACGACCAAAATGCAAATGACCGATTGGCAAACTAATATTTCCGGGTCCCTGCCCTAAAGTATCATCAGGCAATGTTCCATAAGGCCCTAGTTACACTAACAGCAGACCTACCGTTACTTTGGGGACCTCTTTCATGATAATGATGGTATGCACATTTGTACAGCACAATTTCTACATAATACATGATGACCATTACCCTGGTCGTTGAATCAGTGTATCGGGACATTCAATCGGTAGTCTCAGCTCTCTGAGGATCATACAACACAAGCTGCCTTTAGGCAGTAAATTAGTGAGTGAGTGAGTGTGGTTTTACGCCGCTTTTAGCAATATTCCAGCAATATCACGGCAGGAGACACCAGAAATGGGCTTCACACATTGTACATATGTCGGGAATCGAACCCGGGTCTTCGGCGTTACGACCGAATGCTTTAACCACTAGGCTACCCGACCGCCTCTTAGGCACTAAATGTTTGGTATTAATGTTACCATTTCATCCTACCAGGTACCCATTTACCGCTGGCTTAACAGAGACAATTTGAAGGAGTCACTTGTCTGAGTAGACAACCCATGTTTTACCATAGAAATGTTGAAGACATTTCCAAATTTGAAACATCAGTGCCAAATATTATGTGTGATGCTATACCCTATTTTGACTTGTACCATATGGTTCTGTGCTTTTTCAATTGAACAGTTGCCTTACCATTGCATGTGTTTGTGATATGTGACATGTCAGGGCAGGAAACACTGACCGTTTTGCAAACGCATAGTATCATCACTATTTGATAGTGATTCATAAACACATGCTTATGGAATAGTTGGAATCGTATAATGGAAATTTCTTATGAATATTTATTATAACGAGTGGGGCAGTACTGAACACCTGGATGGAAATTCTCAGGTGTGATGCTTCCTGAACATGGTCATCCATCCACCTACTCTCCACCACCAGTGTTGCTTAACTCCTGTGCAATGAGCAGGTCTATGTTAATCTATATCAGCATCATTTCTACATCTTCCCAAGGTAAGGGACTTAACTGACTATAAAAGTTTAGATTCCAACCTTGCCAAACTTGGCTGGAATTTTCAGGCTCAATCAAAGCCCCACCAGTGGCAATTATGAGTTATGTTCCTTCTATGCCCCTCCTATATCTCCTATTGACCAATCAGATCACATCTCTCATATGACTTGCATTTGCTTCAAACAAAATGGTGGCACCCAGTCAGGACGATTTGATTGTTAATCAAGACCTTTATTGTAATAAAACAGGTCTTACCTCGCGAAGTGCATCAAATTACTTGAGCATCTTCTCTAAAAACATTAAAGATTT
Source organism: Haliotis cracherodii (assembly GCF_022045235.1). NCBI lineage: Eukaryota > Metazoa > Mollusca > Gastropoda > Lepetellida > Haliotidae > Haliotis > Haliotis cracherodii. Next base: position 24,662,509 of record NW_027266341.1, on the reverse strand, counting down.
TGAAAATATCTGTTGACACCCAGTTGACGGCAAACATGCTCTGCAAATCCTGCAATCGACCGAAATCTGCATGGCAGTCACCATGATGTGTATGAACCCAATCTCAATTTCGTAACACGCTTTTGATTGGAATATACATAGACTCATTAGTCCAGCCAAAATATAACTCCATAAATCCAGCCTAGTTCGGAACGAGTGGAAACTGGACTTTTATAGTCAGTTAACTCCCTTGCTTCGGAAAAATACATTTCTATGATGTACACCCACTTGTGCAAGTACTACAGCGCATCCATCAGCACTGTGTCCGCCAGCAAACAGACTGTCTAAATTGAGTTCAAGCTTTCATTAAGAGTCAAATTGATTATATGACCACACCTGTTATTGATTACTCACCTAGTACCACATTTGAGAATGACCAATTAATCCTGAAGTTGCTCGTCTAGCCAGGTAATTTTGTTACACACATCTGTCAATCAGAACATGGATGCTACACTTGACTAAGAATCTAATAACGTTAGTACTGAGCTACACCTTCCCAGTTCAGAGATAGATACTGCCTGACTCCCACTGACCCTGTCTGATCACACTGTGACCCAGCTACTTCAGATAGCACCGTTCCCAATGAACATGTTCACCTTTAAAACTTCCTGGATAAATAAATTACTTGGACCGAATTATTTCTTTTGTATAACTTAACATGAAAATGTTCCTTAAACTTATTTGTCTGGAAAGACGGGACAATCAGGAATGTTCTTTTTACTAGATTTCAAAAAGCGTCATACACCTCTAAAGGTTACAACATTTGAGTCTCCAACAAAGCTTTTAAAAAGTTTTATGGTAGCCATGTGGAGGATATTACAAATTTCCCGTGTTATGTGTAATTTGACATTGTCCTTTGGGCTTGACATCATCAAATGAAGCGATCGTATCAATCTTATAATGACAAGAAAGCAAGAGCATTTATGGGATATATAAGTGATACCATTCAAAGCGGTCTTGTCCATGAACTGGACATTTCAGAATACGAGTGAGTGAGTGAGTGAGTTAAGTTTATCACCGCTTTTAACAGTATTACAGTTATATCACGGCTAGTCAGCTTAATGTGGGAGGAAAGCCCAAAGTGATGCAGGTCTCGGACGTTTACCATTTCGGTGAAACCCACGAGCACGAGTATGGTGCTGACAAACCTAGAAACATAATCGGGATGAACCGAGATTCGAAACAACAATCATAGTTTTCTGGCGTGCCCAAGGGACGTAACTCTGCACAGCAAATAGTGGCGTCTTAGATGATTGGGCCACCCATGCAGAATACAAAGGACACTGATCTGGGATGTTTCTTGATTATATACATCTATAGTTAATAGGTTCCATCATAAGTGCAACCTGGTTTAGTCTGGTGCAACAAGGTTGTGATGTGAACATTCAATAGGTGCAAGCTATATCTAGTTCCTTAAATCTAGCTCCGAAATATGGTGGCCATTTTCAATTTCTGTATTTCTCATTGCCCTTTGTCCAAATTTGTAAACCCATTTTTTTGCTTAAATCCCTTTTCAGATAAAAAGTAAGAGAATAAAGACTTGAGTTCTGCCGACTTATACACTCACCAATGTGAAGAGAAGAAATTCTCCAGCAAGGACAAAAACATCATGGCTTTATCTTCCTGGAAAAATTCTGGTTGGAATTATTTAATAAGCAGTTCCTTAAAATGTGATTGACATATTTTGTTTAGAAATTAGATATGGTCTATGCCTAAATGTGTCAAGTATACAATTATATCTGAATATTTTTAATTACTTTTCATGTGTATATTGCAATTGTGTTAAAAACATTTCATGCTCTATTAGGGTCAAAACATATTAATAACATTCTTAACCTGTACTAAAATACCCATATATACACTGATACCCTGTTAGCTCACAATAACTGTCAGCTATATCTAATTAAGGAGAAATTATAATGTATCCACGGCTCATTACATTTTGTGTGTGAGTGAGTTTGGTTTAACGTCGTTTTCAACAATGTTTCCGTCATATCACAGTGTGTCAGCTTAATGTGGGAGGAAAGGCCGAATCCTTGAGAATGAACAGGTGCTGGCAAACCAAGTATCATAATCATGGATCTCAAGATACTGGTACCACTAAGGGACACAACTCTACAAAGTAAAATGTCCACCAGTGACCCAAGAAAACATAATATGCATTTTAGTAATATCCCTGACCACATACATTGATGTCTTCAAGTATGGCTTATTGCTGAGATACCGGTAAGGAAACATCAACCTACAGGACATACAAGTAAGTCAGCCATGAGTTGAGTTTAATGCTGCTTTGAACAATTTCCAGTTGGATCACAGCACGTCAGCTTAATGTGGTAAGACATTTACCACTTTGGTGAAACCCATGAGCATGGGTATGATGCTGACAAAACTAGAAACATAATCAGGACAAACCGGGATTCAAACCCACCATCATAGGTCCCTACCGAGCCCAGAGATAAAACTCTGTCGCGGCAAATTGCGATACCTCTGACAACTGAGTCACCCATGCCCCCGGGAATATCACTTAATTTTACCTCATGTATGTTCACTGTAGGCATGGGGGGCACGGGTGGTCCAGTCGTCTAAGGCGCCACGATCCGCTGTTCAGAGTTGCCTCCCTTGGGCACACATGAAACCTATGATCATGAGTTTGAATCCTGGCTCGCCCGATTATGTTTCTAGGTTTGTCAGCACCATACCCCTGCTCATGGGTTTCACCAAAGTGGTAAACGTCTGAGACCTATACCCCTTTCGGGCTTTCCTCCCACATTAAGCTGACACGCCATGATATAACTGGAATACTGTTAAAAGCGGCATTAAACCCAACTCACTCACTCACTGTTTGCATACACACATACGTGTGAACATTATACACCTAAGACCGAAAGATATTAATTATTAGATTTTCATTCCTGCCCACCTCACTACCAAACACCCTGCCTATTATTTTAATGTCCTCTGTTACCTACTTATGAAGAAAACGGCTCTGTGTCTTCCAATAATTCTTAATTTGATGGCTTACATCATATATGTAGTCATACCAAATATCATGCTTCATGTGAATCACATTAACAGTTCATGTCTCCAGATGTTTGTTAAAAAACCCACAAAAACCAATGGAAAATAAAATAATTACTTCCTCACATACTTGAAACTTTGGATGAGAATCTTATAATTATTGTGGCCTAAGAAGCAGACATCCCTAATCAGCCTGTGACTTAACCTTTAAATTTCACCTTCAGATGTGACCTTGAACATTATATGCTTTTATGAGTACTTTCTTAACTTAATGATAGAACAATCACCTTGGAAAAAAGTTTATGTTCAAAGAGCTACATCAGTAACACAAGTGTGCAGTATGGTAGCAAAGTTCTGATGCGATTTCACAACATCTCATACCACCCGAATACCAGCTGTGGTATTTATTACTTTAACAGTAAAAAAATCATTAAACTTTATGTAACTTGCAGCTTTATCACCACTGATCTGAGATACAAGCTGTGGAATGGAGACTGTGTGTGTTAAAACAGTTTAGATATCAAAACATGAAAATAGAAACCGCAGGAATTACATTACGGTTGTGTTATCAACTTAATGGTGTGTACTCATTACCTGTGATGTGATAAATTAAATCATTATTAAACCTTTGCTATAAAGGAACACGCATAAAATGTCCAATTTGGAAAATGTTAATAATTTATTTAATTAGATTAACCGACTATCTGTAAACAAGAAGTTATAGACACGTGAATAATATCATTTCTCAAACCACGTCCCCTGACCTGTGAACTGACCCACTCCCAGCACATACACTCCCTCACCCAATGATAGCTGCCGTAATACGTAGCACGGCTTATCACTGTCTTGTAGGCGTAAATTTCAAGACGCTTCTTAGTCAGTTTCAAGTGTTACCCAGTACACAAGCACGTGTAGATGTATGATGAGTGTATCTGCATCTGACAAGACCTGGGTGGGTTCAGGAAATGGGGCTGATGATTTAATGGCAGGATCTGACAGTTTTACTTCAACTCTCACACTCATGCTAATTTGTTGATAAGCTCTTTCTCTACACCGCATGTAAACAATGTCAACTACATTTTCATATCCTATATCAATGTTTATGCTGAGGTGAGGTGAGGTGAGGTGAGGTGAGGTGAGGTGAGGTGAGGCTTAATGTCGAAACCAAGATTATTACACATATTAAGTGACGTGCTTGCATGTGTGTGTGGCTGCTTGTGCTAGTCAAGGCTGATGCCAATTTGATAATGCTAGCACATTGAGATACCATGCCGCAGTTTGACATGAATACCACACTCAAACACAGTATACTGCTGACAACTCCGAGCTGACCAGTCCTTTAGCCCCATAACGCTGAATGTCAGGTCGGGTAACAACAAGTACCATCTTTTAACGTCTTTTGGTATGACGTGCCGGGGATTGAACCACGGAGCTTCCACCTCCCGGACAGACACTCTACCACTAAACCATGGAGGCGGTTGTTTATGCTGAGAAATTGGGTCTTTATCCCCAACATTAAACCCTGACTGACGCCAAAACAACATGTATTAAACATGATCATTCATGCCCACAGAATATAGGAAAGTCATTGACACTTCATTTATTTGCAAAAGTGGGGATTCCAGTTTAGGAGAAGTCCCCACCTACCTTGGCATGTCTTTAGAGGTGACTAAGTGGATTGGGTGGCCAGCCTCACTGACTGGGTTGATTGTGTGTATATGGCATCATATAGGTGGAGTGAGTGAGTGAGTATGGTTTTACGCTGCGTTTAGCAAAATTCCAGCAATATTCCAGCGGGGGACACCAGAAATGGGCTTCACACATTGTACCTATGTGGGGAATCGAATCCAGGTCTTCGGCATGACGATGGAAAGCTTTAACCACGAGGCTACCCGACCGCCTCTCTTGTAGCTGAAGTACAGCTGACTGCAGCATGAAACAACCAAACCAGATCTTCTAAAACTACAAGTTTGCAAAAACTGACACAATATGCATTTTGACAGGGACGCATTACAGTGTTGTACAGAACAGCTCTATTGAAACTGTTACGTTAAATTACAGCTTAAAAATCAAAATCGCAGCCACAAAGGAAATCAAGTTTGCAACTCACCTGAAGAAGGCGAATGTTGCATATATTGCTGTGCAGCATCCCATGCTGATAACCTCCAGGTCTGTCGTCAAGGATGTCTTTATTCTTGACCATCATCAATAAGTTGGGCATTAACAATTTGAAATGTAGAGGCTGATCGAATATAGCTCCTCAAAATGCCCAAAGCCTGCTCTTTATGCTTTATCAATCCTCAAAATTAGTGACCTTGGTATTGATAAACCAATACCTGGAAGGTTAACGAATTTGTCAGACTGGCTCAAACTCAAAACATCTGACAGTTAACATTGCATTCATGAATATACAGATTAGAAATCACTTTGCATGGAGTTTCTTGTTTGGGCAATTTGTAGAATTAATTCACACTCCATCGTTCAAGCCAAACGATTGTGAAATGTCCATTTGCCAATTTACATTCTCGGTGTTTGGGAATTCAGCCTGTGATTTATTCAACATTCCACAATACCCTAGAATAAGAATTAATTTACAGAGTAATGAAATGGTGATAATGCTCTAAATGTGAAGTGAGAAATTCCATATGTGGAACAGCCACCACTTGCACCTGACGAGAAGATTATTAAATTCATTGATGCTCTTAAGACTCGTCGTATAATTTTCAACAAGTCTGTTGTATTCCATCACAAGGTCTATTTATAAAGAGGGAAGGAGGTGCACTAAACAGGGATTATAAAGACATTTCCTCATGCATGGTATATGGTGGGTGAGGGGAGGTGAAATGGGGGATAAAGTCACATTCATGAATATTGCACTTATATAATGACATGCATGCACATGTGTGTGCTTGTACTAATCCACTAATACAGGTTTTATAGTCCTAGCCCACTGAGATACCATGCCACAGTTCAACATGAATACCCAACTCAGACACAGTACACTGACTCTGAGCCAAACAATCATTATTTTTCTCCTTAACGCTCAGCACCAGGCAGGGTAACAACAAGTACCATATTTTGGATCAAACTACCGACCTTCCACCCTATGTGCAGATCCTCTATCTATGACAGAGGCGGTCCACATGACATATGAAATAAAAAACAATAATCAAAGTAAAACATAGATAAGTGTCAGAAGTAATCATGTTAATCCAGTGTTCCCGTATACTGGTAATTACCAGTTTTTACCGATAAAATTAGGCCTGGACCGGTAATGCATGTGACTGCCAGTCCCTGTGGACCGGCAAATAAAGTACCTTATCAATCTTTGTTGTTGAACAAGCATCGGCAATATTCATATAAGCATATTTTTCGAACGAAGTCAGCTTGTCAGTTACTATCAGGGTTTCCCCTTGTCTATTTTTAGTGCAAGGGAAAAATATTTTGCTTTGCTTAGAGGTTAAATATATATTTGAAGCGACTTTGTCTTTAAATATTTTTTTAATAATTGAGAAAATTGTGACTGAACTTTGTGTGAATGAACGTGTTGATCTAACGAAGATCTTATTAAAGAATTAAAAGCAGGTAATTTTCATACATTTTTTTTGTTGTTGTTTAAAGCGGGACTCACAAAAATTAGGGGTGACTGGTCATTTTTAGAGTTTCAAAAGCCAGGGGGAACATAGTAATCTCACACTTTCAGAGGATGATAACGTGAAATTTTCAAGCAGAGATAGGTACATGTCACTTGAAAAGCATTGTCTCCAATCCAAGTTTACAGCTGCTGTGTAAAGTACTTTTTATATCCCAGTATTAATTGTCTCCAATCCAAGTTTACAGCTGCTGTGGAAAGTATTTTTATATCCAAGCATTAACTGTCTCCAATCCAAGTTTACAGCTGCTGTGGAAAGTATTTTTATATTCCCAGCATTAATTGTCTCCAATCCAAGTTTACAGCTGCTGTGGAAAGTATTTTTATATCCAAGCATTAACTGTCTCCAATCCAAGTTTACAGCTGCTGTGGAAAGTATTTTTATATTCCCAGCATTAATTGTCTCCAATCCAAGTTTACAGCTGCTGTGTACAGTATTTTTATATCCCAGCATTAATTTCTCCAGTCCAAGTTTACAGCTGCTGTGTAAAGTATTTTTATATCCCAGCATTAATTTCTCCAATCCAAGTTTACAGCTGCTGTGTAAAGTATTTTTATATCGCAGCTGGACGCAGTTTAATGCTGAAGGACCAGCCAACGTGATGCTGGTAGTGACGTTACCACTTCAATGAAACACGAGGATGGGGATGGTGGTGACAGGCCAAGGATCATATTCAGGTTGAATCTGGATTATATCACCCAAAACTGGCTTCCGTGACAGATATGGCTTAGGTGGGATACCGCAATATCTCCTTGGAGATATCACAGCAAAAGAATTGCATCACGATGCTTTCAAACCATTGTGATGTCATCAGTTACCATGATGTCATAATCAAATGACATCACTAATCTCTGTGTAACAGAAGCTGGTTTAACCATACTTTTTACAATTAAGTCACTGGTTATTGCTGTTTACAAACTGAAAAAGTTGGAAGACTGATTTTGGATGATCAATAGAATCTCACTCTCGTCTTAAACTTTTATCAGCTTCTGTTGACATATTTGTAATTAAAATTAGATTCTCCGTGAGGATGCTGCATCAACCTTGACTTCAAATCGATCAACCTTTCACCTGAACCTCCATGGCGTCAAAATGGGCCAGATAAACCAAAATATCTATTTCCTCAAATGAAATAGTCTTGATCGTGAGATTCTGTAGAATAAACCAAGAACCACCTCCATGCATGTAAACTGATTCATAACCTTTCCCAAAATAGTTTCATACGTTCCTATTTTTCATGAAACACAATCTGGACTGCCAATCATTATACATGCTGTCAGGCCATGCCTACACTGATCCTTACTGTTAGAGTCAGGGCAAGATGGTGGGTGCAGAGAAAGCATGCTGTGTTAGTTTACAGCCTGGAACCAGCTCAAACCGGCCTGGGATGCCCCCCCACCCACCCCTGCAACAACAAACAATCAGCTTCAGCACCACACATCAACTGACATCAATACACTCAAGTGTCAAAGGTCATTGTAATTCAACACAGGCATGTAGGTGTGTTGGCAAACATGGCGGAGAAGCCATAACATGCGATCTATACTCGAGATCCATTTGGTAGATCTGCTGGAAAACTGCATTGCTGAGATATACAATATCCATCTTGCCAAGAGACAGATCTACTGACAGTCTCACCAGCATACCATACAGTATATCCATGGATTTATACATGTATATCCAACTTCACAAGAGACAGATCTACTGACAGTCTCACCAGCATACCATACAGTATATCCATGGATTTATACATGTATATCCAACTTCACAAGAGACAGATCTACTGACAGTCTCACCAGCATACCATACAGTATATCCATGGATTTAAATATCCAACTTAACAAGAAACAGATATACTGATCTCACCAGTATACAATAAAGTATATCGATGGATTTATATATCCAACTTAACAAGAGACAGATATACTGATCTCACCAGCATACAATACAGCATATCGATCGATTTATATATCCAACTTAACAAGAGGACAGATATACTGACAAAGAGTCTCACCAACATACAATACGGTATGTCAATGGATACAGCATTGTCGGATCATTGTTTTTCTGACATCATAGGGTTTTGGGCATCATACGATTTCAGAAGGGCATGTTCATCCCATGCACTTGAAAACCCAAAACACGGGGGAATATCCATCTTGCCAAGAGACAGATCTACTGACAAACAGCCTCACCACCATACAATACAGTATATCAAATTCCTGAAATATTCAACTTGCATGAGAACAAAGGATGACATTTTCTTCAGCATTCTGTATTTCTTTTGGTGCCCATCATTATATAACATGTAATTTGATGCTGATCAGCTGATGTTGTACTGTAACTCTTAAAAGAACATTGGTTGTTTTTTTGGTTTAATGCCACCCTCATCAATATTCCAGCTGTATGACGGTTGTCTGTTAATAATCATGTGATTGACATCATGAGCATCTAGCTATGTAATTGGGATACGATGACATGCATCAACCAAGTCAGCAAGCCTGACCACCTGACCCCGTAAATCACCTCTTACTTCTTGCTGAAGACAAATTCTAGACCAACTCTTGACAGAACTGTGATATTAATTACTGTTTTTATGGATTTGCTTTGTCCACCACTTGGCTGTGAGGGCCATTGCAGGGATTAGACTTCACAGAACATCTACTCTCTAGAAGATTAAAAATATATATCTTCCTATTGCTGAACTTTTATCATTCTAAAATATTAATTTTTCTACAGCATTTCTGTTACACTTACATATCTGCCTTCTACTTTACTTCTATCATTCTAAAGTATCTCCTTTCTATTGCATTTCTAAAATTCTGAGATATTCTAGGGTGGGGGATGGGGGAGGATAATTTAGAAAATGTATCAGATACGCATCACAGCATACATGTACAGTCTAACATTCGTTTATAGACATATTTCCCAAAATAATATTCTTATTTCAAGTAGCGTATTTTATTTCTATTGCACACTATTTTTAAAAAAAAACACAGCTGTGTAGAGGGCCCAGGGTGCGTATTATACACGCCATAGTGAGTTTTGATGGGGTTTTCCCAACGCAAAGACATTACCATGAGGATGTAACACCAGAAATATCATGTCAACAAATCCATACTTGTAATGTAATTACACTATTTGGTTACAAAAAGTGTTTATATCTTATTACTCTTACCGATATTCTAAATTTCATTCAATATTGTTTACATAAATTTCTGCAAAATCATGTCTGAGGTGATCGCACAACTCACAATGACTTACAGCTGTCAAGGTCAGATTACCTTTCAACAAACTTTAGTCCTTGATTGACAACGGTATAAGGATCTCCAGTATTAAGAAGTTATTATCCATAAAATCTATCTTGTCAAACTTTAGTTGACAGAGAATGGATACATATTTCATAAATGCCATAATTTGACTCGTTAAAAGTCATATTTGTTGTAGTTTGACTGTTATAACACAGAGTTTTCGCAAGCACTGGAGCCTCAACTGATTCCATACGTAATTTTTTTTATCATGATCATTGCTTGAAAAATCTTGGGAAATTCATCCGTGAACAGCTGATTGATGTTTCCAGACTTAATTGATAAGTAACAACACATGTTAATCTCAATATCAGCATACATGTGTCATAGCTACTGATTTACGACACCCATTGTCTGAAGAACATTTAATTGCAAAGGCTCATTACCCTGGAGCCATGACATCTATATACCTTGAAACATTTAATTGCTGTTATTTATAAAATGCTAATCCTAATTGTTAATCCCCATTTTTGTGTACATCGACCGTCTGCCATCCTGACGAGATGACCAAATATGTCATTGATGAATTACTGTTTATATTTATATTTATTACTTACTAAATGTCAGGTGACCTTGGCTATATAAGCCTTGGTCCAGAATGATTGAGAGGAGAGAGAAAAGAAAGGTCTTACCCTTAGCCTAGCTAGGGTTAGGCTGGGTGCTCCGGGCTGGGTGCTGACCTGGCACAAAGTGTCTTTTGTATGTATTTATCTACATGTATAAAGTAAAACTGTATATACCGCAAGCCATCGTCTCCAAGTTGTCACTTCCTACAGGAACCATACGTCGGCCCCTTGCATATACGAGTATGCAAATTGTTCATTAATCAACGTCGGACTGACACGCGTTGTTAATTTGGTGGAGAATCCGGGTATGACAGACTTCTTAGTCTGTCCTTTCCTGTACCTCTTTGCAGCATGGCATATGGTTCACAAAACTGTAGGAAGTGACAGTCTCTTATTAAAAGGATATACTACCTTCCTGGAGGCCAATCACCAAGAACGAAGAAATGGCCTTTAACAAGATTGAAGAAAGAACAAGAACCTCTCTGATCAAGAACAAGTTCTCCTATCCCAAACCTTCCCTCCTCAAATATCTTAGCACACTGCTAAGTCTTCCCCTTCAAGATGTCATTCCTCACATGACCTAAGAAAAGAAGTATACACGAGTATCCCACAGAGATCCGACCACAGCCAACTTCATGCAGACCCTGCACAATACAGAAACCGCCTTACAGGCACCTACAAGATGGACACTGTGTACAAGATATCTCATTGGGACTTACTAATTTGTGTTTACTTACATGGACTCAATCAAGGATATATATTGTGTGACTGTTGAATAGTGCAAGCAGGTATGTTTAATCAAAGCCAGTATATTAATGCCAAAATGTGTCTTTACAATATTCAGTTTTGTATACGTGCAATATACTCCAAATTACATCTTTAGTCACGCTAGATCTTTGAAGTTATTGTGTAGGGAATCTTTGAAATATCTCCAAGCCACGCCAGACATATAGTTGCAGTTAGGGCCCAGACAAATCTAAGCTGTAAGGGTTACCGAGTCACACCTTAAAGCTTGACTCGTAATTTCAAAAATCTAAACAACAAAATTTGTCATTTGTTACAAGTTATTAATATGCACAGTTTGGTACAAAATTGAATGTATTGTCTAGGACTTTGAATTCAGATTAGGGATATTCTTGGGTGAGCCACCCCAACACATATGTTTATTGTATGTCAGTATTAAGTAATTAACAGCACAGCAGTATTCAGCATTTCAGAGTTTTGATGTCGGAATGAGGGATTTTTTTTCTTGGGCATCGCACCCACAATATCTGGGCAAGCTCCGTCAAAGGCACGGGAAGAGCACCCATTGTACTTTAAAGGGCAATAGTACCCACAAGTACCGTTTGAGTCACGCGGTAAAGCTAGACTCCTGGTTTCAAATTTCTTTATGCGAAATATTTGCTGAGATGTTTAATTTGTACTTTTTATGACATTACTCATTATCATTATTCGGTACTGAGTCGCACCGCCAAGCCAGACTCCTGAATTCAAAGAACCTTCAGTGATATATTTATTGAATCTGTGCAAAGCAGTAATTACCTTGTAGTGAAATTGCACATTACAAAGATCACTTGGTTAGTTTTCAAACTGGCACTAATTCAAATTGGCTAGATGATCACTTTCATACCGCCATTGCATAGATATATTTGTTGCATAAGGATTTCATGTAACTGATTTTGTTCACATTTGCATGGTCGTTTTCGTTGGTGAAAAAACTCACACATATCAATTTGGACTCATATAAGCTTGGGGTCCAAGCTTCACGTTACGAGGGAAGTTGTCATGGCGACTGATTTACGACACCCATTGTCTGAAGAACATTTAATTGCAAAGGCTCATTACCCTGGAGCCATGACATCTATATACCTTGAAACATTTAATTGCTGTTATTTATAAAATGCTAATCCTAATTGTTAATCCCCATTTTTGTGTACATTGACCGTCTGCCATCCTGAACAGGATGTGCAAGTATGTCATTGATGAATTACTGTTTATATTTATATTTATTACTTACTAAATGTCAGGTGACCTTGGCTATATAAGCCTTGGTCCAGAATGATTGAGAGGAGAGAGAAAAGAAAGGTCTTACCCTTAGCCTAGCTAGGATTAGACTGGGTGCTCCGGGGCACCAAGACAACAACCACAACCACTATGTGCTGACCTGGCACAAAGTGTCTTTTGTATGTATTTATCTACATGTATAAAGTAAAACTGTATATACCGCAAGCCATTGTCTCCAAGTTGTCACTTCCTACAGGAACCATATGTCGGCCCCTTGCATATACGAGTATGCAAATTGTTCATTAATCAACGTCGGACTAACACGCGTTGTTACATGTATAAAACAATGCCTAGTAGAACTGGAAATACCATTTAAACAGTAAATCATCATGTCTAGTTATATTTTATCTCTTATAAAATTGACCAAGTTTGTCATCACCTGGTCATTTACATGACTTTGCTGAAGGGATGGTCATTTTTTTCTCCTCATAATAGAGTACTTGAAATCCAAAATACTGAATACCCAAGCGGTTGGTGCGCATTATATAATAGATATACATGTACAAGAAAGAAAAACATATTATTTATAGTTTATGCTGTGGTGCATATCTAAAATGAAATACAAGATTTTTCCATTAAATTCCATTCAGTACTCTAAGCATCCTCTTAGTTTTGCCAGTACTCCCATATTGAAATAATAAGGAGTACATCCTCCTGATGCCAAAAACTTATCTGGAACCCCGATGTACTTTCTATAGCTTCTTCCTGATTCTATTCAACTATATTTTTAAATCTTTCTTAGGCAAAAGAATTACATGTTTCAGACAATATGGAAGGCAATGTAAGTAAAACATGAAATGTCATGAACATGTTGGTTGGTTGGTTTGATGTTCATGCCGCACTCAGCAATATTCCAGCTATATGACGGCGGTCTGTAAATAATCGAGTCTGGACCAGACAATCCAGTGATTAATATCATGAGCATAGATCCAAACAATCGGGATCGATGACATGCATCAACCAAGTCAGCGAGCCTTACCACCTGATCAGTTGGTCACCTTTTTACGACAAGCATAGTCACCTTTAACAGTAAGCATGGGTTGCTGAAGACCTATTCTACCCCGGAATCTTCACGGGTCTCATGAACAGGTACTGCTTCATAGTTTGTTAGCCACTAAGGATTCAGCTTTCTAGAGCTTTGCAGCACTAGTTTCAAACTGGCAACTTCAATTCCAGACTATGCTTTTAAAAGTATTTTGAATCAGTCATACAGCCCGTAACAGTAGTTTTGTGTTAAGCTTGCATGATTAGAAAAAATATTCCGCTAACAATGTAACATAACAATACAAATAATTCATTATTCACTTTTTTTATTACAATGTGTTTGTATCGTTATCTATCATGTTGTTGTCCGATTTTTGATCACAAACGTTGATACCAGTTAATTTCGTTTATCCAACATGCTCGTTAATCCGACACAATCATATGCAACCGACTGTGTCGGATCAACGGGACTTGACTGTATGTCAAATATTTCAAATATGTAAAATACAACTCTTTTGTATCAGCTCTATACCATTAACATTAGAGAAAATTCTAATCATTTAATTCCCCCACAGCACTTAAAAGAAAACAACTTCACAACTGAAACATAAAGCCAAGAAAACTCAAAATCTTAGAAAACACAATAAAAAGTGTATTTCAGAAGAAAAACAGTTATGTACACAAGAAATATGTTCTTTTGCATCACTACTTAGAACTGCATTGAATCTTTTTTGGGAAAAACTTGTTCAAAGAATGTCTCTCAATGCACCAATATATCTAGCGTCCAGATTTCCTTACAAAAACAGATTATGTTTAAATCCATAGAAAATAATTGTGGAATTCGCTGACAGTATAGTCAGTCAGCAAACATCAATATTGTACCATTTCAAAAGACGTTACATGATGAATCTATTGAATTATCCAGAAAAAGGGGTGAAATTTCAATTAAAAATATGTCTCACCAATGTAATTTGTGTAAAGAAGGACATATGAACGCCGTGTATGCAAGAAGAAGCTGTCGTCCTCCATCAAACAGAATACAAATTGTTTGTGAGAGTCGGAGGAAATAAAAAAATCAAAATCAATTATTAAGGAACAAATTGAAAATATTCCATACAAGAGAATGACATCATGGCATGATCACAACAGATCATTCCCTGTAAGTGATGGCAGTTAGTGTTATTTCCAAATAAGAATTTGGACTTAGAATTAACAATTACGCGAAACACTGAGTGAGTGAGTGAGTGAGTGAGTGAGTGAGTGAGTGAGTGAGTTTGGCAACGTGTCCAAACAGCATGGCTGATTATCATGCTTTCAGTCACTTGTCAAAACTCAGTGTCCCTGGAATAATGCTGACTGCAGCATTAAATAACATTCACTCACTCATCCACAACCAGCACATCACAACACAACACTTACCTCCACACTTACAGTGAGTGAGTGAGAGTGAAATATCCTCAATTGTTAATTACTCAATCGGTTAAAATCACACAAATAAACAAGTGGCTAAAGAACAAATTATTTTCTGAACAAAAAATACTACATATGTTTACCTAGTATACAGATGATGTCTAAATTCATGTTCAGTTAGCTTACCTTTTTGTTGACAAACACAACAAATGCCGATGTTTGAAACTTTCCAGACTGCGGACGCATCCATTACCTAATTATAAGCTCCAGTCCTTGTCAATCCACTGGGACTTATCAGTAACAATACCAAACAATAAAATGACACTGGTCATTTAGGAACAATCTCCACCAACACCAACAGTGAGAATTCTCCGTGAGCTAATTCATCGCTTAATCCGACTTTTACCGAAATATTCCCACGCTGTAAGCTGATCTGCTTGTCTGTTCCGATGAAGCTATCACACTACCAAGCAACTTGGAAATTGGAAGACGTAAAAATCTGACGTGAGTCAATATATTGATTGTGATTGGTTCCTCGTTAGGGACAACACAGTGATAGTAGACAAATGAGTCGCTAGTACTGCTGCAATGGATGGCCCTCGGCACATCCGATCACCTCTATTTCCCGTTTTGCATGGTTGATATTACATTAACCTTTCAACTACTGTACGTGTAACAGTAACACTGAATGGGAAACAGAGATTGTTCATGAGTGAGTGAGTGAGTGAGTGAGTGGGTGGGTGAGTGGGTGGTCGGGTGGGTGAGTGAGTGAGTGAGTGACTGAGTTTAGTGAGTGAGTGAGTGGATTTATGTTGCTTTTAGCAATATTATGATGGGGGACAAAAAGATCAGGCTTTAGGGGCACACCAATTAAATTCTCGGAGTGGAATTTTTGACTGAGATAGGCTATATTTTCACTACTGAAAAACATGCAGTGTTCATTAGTGAAAGAAGAAGTCCAATATTTTTTTTCCACAATTCATTTTTTAGTATATCCAGCATGTCCCGTGAATAATAATTTATTTGGTAAAAGCTGACGACAAATTATTTCTTTTATTTTTTCTGGAATCAAAAACATTTATATATCAGAAATATCAGATCATTTGTAGTCAAAAAGTTCAGGTCAGAGAAACTCATGGTTGTTACTGTAACCAATGACCCATGCAATCACATTATTATGACCCACAGACAGTTAAATACATTTAACAAGGTATGTATATATATATGTATATATGTATGTAGTACAGAAGTGAGACGTTAATAAACAATTGTCTGTCTGTCTGTCTTTAACAACCTCGGCCACAGTTAACTTGGCACTTTAACACAGCCAGCTTAAGACAGCTTTCAGCTGTTCTCATCCAACCTACTCCACCAAGCCTGTGGTACTAATAAACCTATTCTGCTAACAAATTATCAAATATATCAATCAAAAGAACAGCTTAGAAATGA
Source organism: Haliotis cracherodii (assembly GCF_022045235.1). Classification (NCBI taxonomy): domain Eukaryota; kingdom Metazoa; phylum Mollusca; class Gastropoda; order Lepetellida; family Haliotidae; genus Haliotis; species Haliotis cracherodii. The sequence continues at coordinate 24,646,018 of NW_027266341.1, read as the reverse complement.
CCCCAGTACCTTACAGGTCAGTGAGGTCGTGAGTGAGGTTATGAGTGAGAGAGGTCATGGGTGAGAGGTCATGGGTGAGTGAGGTCATGAGTGAGGTCTCGAGTATGTACAGGCCATTGTGGCACTGTGGTAATATTGAAAAAACAACAAAAAACTCTACACTTATGCAGGATGTATTATGTCTATCAAACAAACACGGATTTAACAAAACCTAAATACAAACATATGTTTCTCTTAGGCAAACGCTTCATTTAAAAACTTCGCGGCATTTTTCCAATTTAAATCTGTTGGAGATAACTTTAGAAGCATGTTGAGACTTGAGTCGGCATTTGGTGAGAATTATTTACTGAAATTCCTCAAGCTACCAAACTGCCTCATAGATCAAAGTTCTGACAAGATTTTCCAGAGACAAGATTCATTTAATATTCTTCAGCTTTAAAAGCTTCAATTGCCACCTACTTAAATAATGTTGTGTGATTAAACAGAGATCAATTACATTTTTCTTTTTTGCTGTTTAAAGCAATACAGGAATGTTTTATATGCTTTCAATATTTGAAATATATCATGCACCCTGTAACAAATCAATCAGGACCAGACATTCCAGTGATATGATATTGTGAGCAATGGCCCACACCTGTATGGTACAATGACCCACAATGTACCAAGTCCCTGAATCTGATCACTCCATCCATTTGGTTGCCTCTTATGACCAGCATAGGTTGCAGGGGACCTATATTCTTAAATGGAATCCTGCAGGGGCTGGAGAAAGGTATTAAGGCCGGAGTTGAAATTGTTCCACATTGAGGCCAATCTGTTCCAGCAGATGCAAGGGTCATGAGTGACCATGTTGTCCTAGAACTGTGAGAAACACGGTTTCACCTATAATGTTTCTAATTTGTCAGCACCGTGCTTGTGATTCTGGGTTTTTCTGATGTAGTAAATGCCTCAGACCTGAATCACTTCTGATTTTCTTTCCACATGGATCTGACATGTTGGGATATACCAGTAACCAAATCAATGTTCAAATCAGTGTTAAACCCAAATCACTCACTCATTCACTCCCGTATCAAGCTGATTTGTAATGATATAACCAGAATCCTGTTCAAAGGTGTTCAGCGGCTCACTCAATACAATGCACCTAATAAGACTATTTATTTATACTATTGTCTTCTCTTTCTCTATGTTATAATTTCACATTATCATATAATGGATTGGTTTCTCGGCAGGATAAAGCCAATGGATAAAAATGATATCCGTTGGGGTCATATAAACAAACATGGCATAGCCCTTGTCATTCGGCGATCAAGTCATAATTAACCATCGGGAATCTGGAGAAACAACTGAGATAATTCCTATCATTATCAAAAGAATAGTCTAATATACTGAAAATCAGTGTCTAACTGTGACATTGCTAAGGCATTTTACAAGTTTTGGCAACTTTGGGGATATAAATTGCGAAACAATTTAGCGAGGACACTAGCCAAGCGGGATCACTTTCCATGTCTGTGCTTGTAGACCTTTGCAGCTTGGAACCTTTCCACAAATTAAAACTGTTGGATTTTGTCGTTGTGTGTGCATATGACTGCACTTTGTAATGTTATGACAGGACATGCTGACTGTCAACAACGTCTGACTGTGGCCGTGACATTTCATAGACTTTGGTAAGAGTAATTCCTTTTGGCAGTTACGTTATCGAACAGACCGATGAATTGCCACAAAAGGCAAGGAAAAACAATTTGTAGGCAATTGTTGTTTTGCATGTATGCAGTTACGCCACTGTATAGGAAACAGGTTTCTATTGGAACTATATTGGCTACTGTCACTGTCCGACTGACACATCACTTACACTCTGATGTAATATATATTAATGCACATATTCCAGAAACAATTGCAATGTTTAGGTAATGTTTGTGAGAGATGGAAAGCAATTTTCAAGCACAGAATTGAAGAATGACATTTTATGATTAAAAGGTTATCACGCTTGTGTGTTTGGGGATGGTACTTACCATCCCCAAACATACTTGCGTGATAACCTCTATGTATCAACCAAATATTTCAAGAGAAGATAAAAGGTCAACCAAATTGTTAAAGAAAAGATAACATGTCAACCACACACAAAGGAACTGTATCTACAAAAAATAGTTTGCTTCAAGACCCTGCCTGTGTTTATGACTTAAACAAAAAACAGAGAGAAATACTCACAAAACCCCACAAAACTGACATTCACAAGGAAATACTGAATAACAGTCGACAGAACCAGATATCTTTGTCCCATTCTTGCAACACTTGAAGTTTTCCTACAAGACTGTACTGGCATTTCAAATCCATGCATTACCAGCATAGGCCTCTGGTAGACCCATGCTCATTATTCAAAGTCATTATCTATCTGCTATAATCAATATTCTGTAACTGTAGGTGGCAGATTAACAAATCACATCTGACAACATTTGTATATTTTTTCAAATTAAGGTAACAATGTATTACAAGGGCGTGGTGCCTGCTGGGCACTCTCCCTGTGGATCTCCATGTACATGTTTTGTGAAGACTCGGGTTAATTTACTTATTGAGAGAGTATGGAATACTGAGTATATTACAGAGAGAACTCAGTACATCATTACTGAAAACCTTTGCATGTGTCAACTCTTTTAATCCAAAAACCTCTTTTGTCCTTTACAAATAGGTGAGGTGAGGTGAAATGGGGTTTAACGTTGCGTCCAAGATTATTGCACTTATATAGCGACGTGCATGTACGTGTGTGTGTTTGTGTGGCTGCTTGTACTAGTCCGGACTAATGCCGATTTATAGTGCTAGCTCACTGAGATATCATGCCGCAGTTTAACATGAATATCCCACTCAGACACAGTATACTGACTCCGAGCTGACCAGTCCTTGTTTTAGCCCCTAAATGCCGAGCGCCAGACAGGGTAACAACAAGTACCATCTTTTAACGTCTTTTGGTATGACGCGGCCGGGGATCGAACCCCGGACCTTCTGCTCTCCGGGCGGACGCTCTACCACAAGACCACGGAGGCGGTCTCCTTTACAAATAATTATAACCTTATATAAGATAGCTATGTGATAAATCACAAAGAACAATGTAGAATGAACATTGTTCTATCATGACGTCATTTCTCATGATCGTAACTTGATGACATCGTATATTGGACGATGTTATTTTTGTCTGGTGAGTTGTTCCCCATAGGTCGGATTCCATTGAGGGAGTCATTATTAATATACGGGTAAATACTTTTAAAGCTTGTACATTTTATCATCATCCTTGAAGAGGATGTACATAATGTTGATATCTCATACAAGAAATAAACAAATCATGGCCTTTTTATTTCATGATAAACAATATATTCGCATCATATAGTACTTGTAGCTACTCTTTGGAAACATAGTCAATTATTCTCAAGCAAACACTTGATATATTATATAATATATATACTGGCTAGCGACCAGTTATCGCCGAGGACCAATTATTGCCAACTCCACATTACAGCACACACGGGATTGCATTTAATTTTACTTTTTCTCCTTTTCATTAGAAGAAAGAAATATTTATACGAAAATGATGAACTAAACGGAGTCTTATGAGGAAACATTACACCAAAATATAAGTTATTGGTACATTTAAATTTGACCATGTAACATGGACATGTCAGAAATAACATGAAAAAATGGCGTTTACTGGTCACCGACCAGTATGCTAAATTATTTGGGGCATATTTAAGATATACCCCAGTATATTGGTTTTCAGATTGTTATTTTGCCTAGATACCTGGATACCCAGAAATTTCACTTGGAATCCACAATGTTACCCACCATGGTACAAAATGTTATAATTTTCAGGCATTTTATACTTCTTATATACATAACGTTTATTGATTTTGTAAATTACAAATTTTAACAGAGATTTCCATAGCACTCTTTCTTTGCATGAACTCTCACAGTTGTGAAACAGACATGCCACCACTCCGGAATGTTCTGGTGGTGTTCTGATGAATATTGATGAAACCTAATACATAATTGATATGGCATCCATTTTTTCCAACTTGACTCCCAATTTTTCAAAAAGAAGTCTGGGAAGAAATGATGATCAAGAATAATATTCATATAAAGCGAAAAGTCCACACGTTTTCGCCGATCCATTCCCATTTGCAACATTTTTAAAGCAATCAGATTGCAGCACATACTCCCATTTATGTCCAATATGATGTATAGCATCAATTATTCAAACAACATACACACGTGACCTAATAAAGTATACAACTCAAAAGAAGTTAAGGACATATTGACAATAGTAGTCATCTTTTGAGTAGTATGTCGAATGCATTTTATTAAAGAGCAGTTCTCTTGTCAACACATCAATGCAGAAAAATACCTGTGGGTAAAACAAATCACTATTCATCAAGAACATATATTTATATAGGCAAGACCACCTCCTCGGAAAGGGAATTTCAGGGGTTCGATCCCCGGCCACATCATACCAAAAGACGTTAAAAGATGGTACTTGTTGTTACCCTGGCGCTTGGCATTAAGGGGCTAAAGCAAGGACTGGTCGGCTCGGAGTCAGTTTACTGTGTCTGAGTGGGGTATTCATGTTAAACATGTGGCATCTCAGTGGGCTTGAACTATAAGTCTGGACAAGTACATGGGGGCACGCACACACACGCATCGCACGCACGAAGATTGAACGCTATAACCACTAGGCTACTGCACCTACATATGAATAAAAACTATTCAATATGAGTAAGAGATACATTCTTGAAGAAATGTCAAGTACAGTAGAACACGGATATAGCGAACAAACGAATACAACAAACTGTTAAAAAATCCCCGATTTATCTCCGATATAATATCATATAAAATTTACATATATAATGAACTCTCTACAGCGAATTAACGGATACAGCGAACTGATATCTGATCACCGACAAGCCCATCTATCACTCATTAGTGATGTGTATAGCGAACTGAGAAATCTCACTCAGTGTCAAGTGTCACTGACAATTGGCTGGTATGCAATCAGTGGCAAATCAACACACAATGGCGTCGAATCAATACAATCAGCGGTGACGAATCAACCTTGTTAAATTTGCATTGTGTTAATCTTACCTGTACATGTAATCTTGTCTGTAAAACAAACATTAAACATATACATTTTACAAGATTGTGTCCAAGTGTCAGTTCACTTGCATATGCTATCATGGCGGGCACTAATGAGAGAAAAGCTATCAGTTTGGACACGAAATTGAGAATTATTAATGCTGTTGATGCTGGCATAAAAATCAAGAAAGACCAAAGCTGACGAACTTGCAGTGAAATTAGGCCATGAAGATTTCACGTGTAACACTGCAATTACGTGTATTGTGTTTTGTCTTATCCAAGATGGCGGACGTTTCGGAGTGAAAACGAGTATAACGAACAACGGATATAATGAACTGATTTCTCTGGTCCCTTGTAGTTCATTATATCCGTGTTCTACTGTACTTGTTTGACCCCGTTCTTTCATGATTCATAGAAGAAGGTGCGACACGCTGTTCCAAGGACAGTACTAGAACTGAACATTTTATTGATATGTAGCTTATTGGCTAAAATAATGAAAAAAATGAATTTCTAGAAATATTTTTAGAAACATGGATTGATTTAAGAATAAATTAAGATTGACTATAAGGCAAGGTAAGATTAAAACACATCATCAGCACAAAATTACAATTCTCATAAATATTTTTGACGTTAATCAATTAGGCAACAGAAACTTTGATACATTAAGTTTAAATTATCAAAGTTCTTATATTCAGTAATATTTAGGGGACATAGGTATTATTGTGGGAAATAAGCTTGCAGTTCTTACCTGTTCACCACTTTGGTCTAACTATAATCAGGAGGAATCAGGGATCTGAACCCATATTCATAGGATCATGGCACAACTAAGGGACACAACTCTACACAGAAAATTACATTACCTTAGACCACTGGGCCACTGTGCTTCAACATAACGTTGACACACTTGGAAACTAAAATTATTTCTATATTTGTCAACAGACTGCCTCTAATCAAATATATTTTAAACTTTAGGTCTTTTAGTTATACATACAGGTTAAAACCTATTGAAGCAATGTTTTGGATAATATTCGGTTACATATAAAGACCATCTGATTCTGTTACAGTGAGTGCAAAGTCCAAAGAGTGTTACTTTATGACATCATCAGTAAATACTACAGCTTATTTATACCCAAGGAAGGACCTGTGAAGATCCGGGGTTGAATAGGTCTTCAGCAACCCATGCCTGCCATATGAGGCGACTATGCTTGTTGTAGGAGAGGACTCACAGGATCGGGTGGTCAGGCTCACTGACTTGGTTGATGCATGTCATCATATCCCAATTGCATGGATTGATGCTCATGAGGTCAATCACTGGATTGTCTGGTCCAGACTCGATTATTTACAGACCGCCGTCATATAGCTGGAATATTGCTGAGTGCGGCGTAAACAACAAACAAACAAACCCAAGGAAGATTCAAATAACAAGACCAAATTCATATATCAACATGAGTTAATCATATTCAAATTCTGTAATATGCATGAATACAACATGTAAACTGGCATGTGTTCAAGACCTTAACACACTGACTGGTATTTTTTACCCTACTTACCTATATCAACCAATGAACGCACGCAAATGTCTTCTTTTAGAATGCAATTCCAACAGAATGATTTGTCAATACTTTTTTAGACCTAGCCAGTGACCTTTCCATTTCCCATACAACCATCTTTCTTCCCCAACCCCTCCCTTGCTTCCTCAACACTGTTGTTTAGTCTAATCTACCCACCAGGCTCTTTAACCAATGAATTTCATTAAAAACTTCAGTGACTAAATTTACACTACATGAAAAATTGAAACATTTATCTATTCTGAAACGCTGATCAATACAGCCAAAACGAGCAATGGCGAGAAGGAAGCACTTTTGTTCAGCTGAAAGTCAATCGTTCTATAGGGAGTTTGAATAGATCCGACTTCAGAAAAATATTCCCTTGTGTGCCCTGGGTCTCATCAGATGAAGGACAAATGTTAGCAATAACATCTTCAAGGTCATTGCACTGGATAGTGTTGATTAATGTTGTTGTTGCGTTCATCCCTGTTGTTGTTGCCATCGTTGTTTTGGTTGACCTGGACACATTATCACAGTCATTATCACTTTTAATACAGTGTGAAGGTTGCTCACTTTTACTAACTGTGTGAATGTCACTGTCATCATCATCAATATCACCCTCTCTACCACAACTATGAATGTCACTATCATCACCATCAATATTACCCTCTCTACCACAACTGTGAATGTCACTGTCATCATCATCAATATCACCCTCTCTACCACAACTGTGAATGTCACTATCATCACCATCAATATCACCCACTCTACCACAACTGTGAATGTCACTATCATCACCATCAATATCACCCTCGCTACCACAACTGTGAATGTTACTATCATCACCATCAATATCACCCTCGCTACCACAACTGTGAATGTTACTATCATCACCATCAATATCACCCACTCTACCACAACTGTGAATGTCACTATCATCACCATCAATATCACCCACTCTACCACAACTGTGAATGTCACTATCATCACCATCAATATCACCCACTCTACCACAACTGTGAATGTCACTATCATCACCATCAATATCACCCTCGCTACCACAACTGTGAATGTTACTATCATCACCATCAATATCAACCTCGCTACCACAACTGTGAATGTTACTATCATCACCATCAATATCACCCTCGCTACCACAACTATGAATGTTATTATCATCACCATCAATATCACACTCTCTACCACAACTGTGAATGTCACTATCATCATCATCAATATCACCCTCTCTACCACAACTGTGAATGTTATTATCATCAACATCAATATCACCCTCACTACCACAACTGTGAATGTTACTATCATCACCCTCGCTACCACAACTGTGAATGTTATTATTATCAACATCAATATCACCCTCTCTAACACAACTGTGAATGTCACTATCATCACCATCAATATGACCCTCTCTACCACAACTGTGAATGTTATTATCATCAACATCAATATCACCCTCACTACCACCACTGTGAATGTTACTATCATCACCCTCGCTACCACAACTGTGAATGTTATTATTATCAACATCAATATCACCCTCTCTACCACAACTGTGAATGTCACTATCATCACCATCAATATCACCCTCTCTACCACAACTGTGAATGTCACTATCATCACCATCAATATCACGCGCACTACAACTGTGAATGTCACTATCATCAATATCATCATCTTTATGTTTCCAGGGCTACACCATGAGTGAGTGAGTTGGGTTTATCACTGCTTTGAACAGTATTCCAGTGTATTCCAGTGTATTCCAGCTATGAGTGGGAGGAAGCCTGAACTGATGCATGGGCGGATACAGAGGGGGGGTGCGGGGTCGCGTACCCCCCACCCCCACCCTTTTTATTTCAAAAAATATCTTTATTTCTGTATAAATTACCACCAAAGACAATAAATAGATCTTGATTGTGCACCCCACCTTTTAAAAAAAGCTGTATCCGCCCATGTGATGCATGTCCAGACGTTTACCACAAGCAAGGATATGGTGCTGACAAACCTAGAAACATAATCAGGGAGGACAGGGGAGTCAAATCCACAAGCATAGGCTTCTGGCATGTCCAAGGGATGCATTTCTGCACAGCAAACTGTGGCAACTTAGACGACTGGGCCAGTGTGTGAGAAGCCCATTCTGTGTCACCTTGTGATATCACTGGACTAATGGGTCCAAAAACCTAAACGCTCTCACATATACATAATGGAGTGGTATCGATATATTCACTTTATAAAGTCAATCAATACACTATGGCTGGTGTTTAATGAACAATTAACATACATGAAACATGACAACAGAATTGACCTGTATAGAAACTTATAATGATAGGACAATACTAAGCCTGCCACAAATATTAATTACAATCAGCCCTAAACAGCTAAATGCAGTTACTGACATGCCAACACCAATTCTCCAACTGATGATATTTATTCTGCCACATGTCTATGTCTTCATTCTAACTCCACCAACCACCACACGCTTCTGAAGTCACCACCATGTCACAGTCCTCACAACCTCAAATCTCTTCACTTCTGGTCTGACCCGTGAAGATCCGGGGTAGAACAGGTCTTCAGCAACCCTTGCTTGCCGTAAAAGGCGACTATGCTTGTCGTATGAGGTGACTAACGGGATCGGGTGGTCAGGCTCGCTGACTTGGTTGATGCATGTCATTGTATCCCAATTGCAATATTAATCACTGGATTGTCTGGTCCAGACTCGATTATCTACAGACCGCCGTCATATAGCTGGAATATTGCTGAGTGTGGCGTTAAACAACAAACAAACCAACCAACTTCTCGTCTTCTGCTGCCATGGCTACACACTGTTTTCAAATCCCCAGCCTCCCTCCCCGTGCTCATGCATCATGCTCCGTTCATGTACATTTCAGAGGCAAAGCTTGTCATTATTCCGTTTGAATAAAAGTCAAAAGTGGTTTGAGTTGGCACTATCCAGTGATGACGTCATGAGCATCAATCTATGCAATTGGGATGCAATGACATGCATCAACCAAGTCAACGAGCCTGACCACCCAATCCCATTAGATGCCTCTTACCACAAGCATAGTCGCCACTTATGGCAAGCACTGGTTGCTGAAGACCAATTTTAACCCCGATGTGCAGGGTTAACATGTAGCATGTGCTTCAGTGTGGTGCAGGACAAAAGCTCTTCTGGTCTTCTTTACATTGATGGGGCGGTCGGGTAGCCTAGTGGTTAAAGCGTTAGCTTGTCACGCCGAAGACCCGGGTTTGAAAACTGACATGGGTACAATCATGGGTGTGAAGCCCATTTCTGGTGTCCCCTGCTGTGATATTGCTGGAATATTGCTAAAAGCGACGTAAAACCATACTCACTCACTCACTCACTCACTCTTTACATTTAGTATTTAGAAACCCAGTATAGCTATGATATATGATCTGTCCATGCCACAAATGTGCACATAATGTCACAATAAATCCATGCACACTCTATTTATGATATTGAAATTTAAAATATGATGGGAAATTGAATAAAAAATAAAAAAAAGCAAACTTGGCACTCTCAGGAGTCAAGCTGCCAAACACCCCACCCATCCGAAACTTATACCACTTCATCTGCTATATTGTCATACACACAAATGTTTTACAGAGGATGTATCTTCACAATTGTCTGTGTGGGATGCAGCTTGAATGATGCAATAAACCTGCAAACCATTAAGGGTGCAAAAGGAAATACAGTTGGTACTGAATCTGGGAATACGGTCCTAAACCGTCACATCCTGGCATGGCCAAGACACACAGCACAGATATTGGCACCGCTGTGGCATGTATGTCTGCAGTTGGTACTAAATCTGGGAATAAAGCCTAGACTAACATCTAGTCTCTGAAATGAGCATATCTTACAGAAAATGCAGTTGTTAAAATATCTTAATAAAAATATAATAAAAATATAATAAAAAGAAGCCCACAGACTCTCCTCACTGCATTATTCTAGACTTGCCAAACAATATAGACTTGCATGGGCTGTATTGGATATATTTGTATCAGGGTCTGTAAGACAGACTAACTACAGCCCTAAACCAGTAAAATGATCCTGGATTGGCCAAGGGACACTGCAGAGACCTTGGCACCAATGTCACTCATGCCTGCAGTTGTCACTGTCTCCATCTAATTACACAGTGATTATATTATTAACTTACATATGAAAGAACCTCTTGATCTTGTGAACAAATTCACTGAACGAGGTCCATTCTTTCCAAAGACAAATTCCACCTCTATGTGAACTTCATGAGAGTCAATAAGTTAGGGCAATAGGTAGCACATTTGGACCGTCCCACAAACCTCTGTGTCATCATGTTTTGTTGGCTGCTTTACACAGCAGTCTGCAATATGCCAGCTGTATCAAGTCTAGACCCAGCAAACCAGTGACTGAAAACATGGGCAACAATCCATACCATCAGGACACATTGACACACAGTTAGACTCAGCAGATCTTCAGTTCTAAATGACAAGCATGAATTTAGTAAAGCTTTCGAAAAGGTTTATGGCAGACATGTGGAGGTCATTACCCAATTTGATGCATTAGTCACAAAAATAATATCTGAAGCATTTCCCTATTTTGACTTGTATCACATGGTCCCATGGTTTTTTTCAGGTGAAGAATTGACTTGCCTTGGCATGTGTTTGTGATGGGCACTACCGGTGAGGTAGGACACATGGTATCACCATTATTTAAGAAATGACTTTCACATTGTGTTTGTTTACTGGAGTATGAACGCTTTGAACTGTGCAAGTCAAAATAGTGTAAACGTGAAAACATGTGAAAAAGGAAAGGTAATATATTGTCCAATATTGCCGATCCTCAAGATCGTGGTGAGCAGGGGATGGAGACAGCAGAGGAATATTCAACTCAGGGATTCCCCATGAAAACTAGTGCCGGTCAAAAATCATGTAAACTTCAAAAGGTAAAGTTTATACTTTGTAATGTCACTTTTTGAAGTTTGTTGAAAAATGAACAGGTCATGTGATCAGCAAATAAACCAATCACATCACCAGAAATCCCTTAAACTTCACAATTTTTGGGATAAAAATTCATAGATACATACTCACAACCAGAATCCTACAATGGAGATTTCCTGTGATTGTGGAAAGACTCTTGTTGTGTTTATTTAGTGGGGAACCTATTCCACCCTGTATTTTCCATAGTGGATAATCACAATGAACATTTGATAAACCAATAGGAAATCACCTCGTTTCAATGTTAGACCTCTCCTGGTGATATTGGTCTCAACGGACAACACTGCTAGACTTCACTTTGCAAGAATAGACAGTGCACTCCTTAAAGGGAAGACCAATACATTCAACAGAATGGATCAGCCCGTCTTGTGTCGGGACAGTTATCCTATCTAACATGCTTACAAGATCTCCCAAGACATGTTTATTCCGTAGGCTGTTCTACCTAATTGAATCTATGGATTTGGTGATACTTTTGTCTGGCAACGGCAGTAAAAAGAGTGCATTTATTTTAGATGTACCAGCAGAGACGATTAAACGTCCATGTTTTAGACAAATTTATGATTATTAGATAATAGAACACTTATCTAGCACAGCTCTCAACGACACTTCTCAACGAAGAATAGGTCTTCAGCAACCCATGCCTGTCATAAGAGGTGACTATGCTTGTCGTAAGAGGCGACTGTGCTTGTCATAAGAGGCGACTTCAGGATCGGGTGGTCAGGCTCGCTGATTTGGTTGATGCATGTCATCATATCCCAGTTACATAGATTGGTGCTCATGATGTCAATCACTGGACTGTCTGGTCCACACTCGATTAAATACAGACCACTGTCATATAGCTAGAATAAAGCTGAGTGTGGCGTTAAACAAAAACCTAACTAACAAGTCTATACACTATGTATGTTTAAAGTAAATGACATGATTATCAAAGTCACTTGATAGTAGCTTGTTGATTGTGCAGTCACATTATCACCCCATCCTACCTGGTACCCTTTTGCTGTTTAGTAACAATAAATAAAAGCAACAATACCTTTACCTTAGTCATAACAAGTCCATTGTATGATTCTGACTACCGTATTCGATGCAATAAGCGCCCAGGGCCCTCTCAAAAGTTGAAAGATAAATTTTGTGGTTTATGCTGACAGTCTGAAATGTTTATGTACCACAGATATATTTTTCCAGAATTTAATTGCCCATAATAAACGCGAATAGGGGAAGGAAGCGGTGCGTATTATATGTGAATAGGGGTCGGAAGGGGTGCTAATTGTGATTGTTCACTAGCCAACATATTAGGAAATCTCGATGTGGGCGCTTATTAGAGCAGGGCGCTTATTATGCCGAATACAATATATCGTAAGCATGTGTTTATGAATCACTGCCAAACAGTGATGATACCAAGTAAAAAAAGTAAGCAAATCATCCCCTACTGGTGGCATCCATAACAAACACATGCAAAGGCAAGTCAATTGCTCGTCAGAAAAAAAAACACAGGAATGCACGGCACAAGCCCAATCAGGGAATTGCATCAGGTATTATTTCTGCCACCAATGCTTCAAACTTGGGCATGCCTCACATATGTCCATCCCTTGAACCTCCTGGCAGCCCAACAAACCCCACCCAATGTCATGACATCACTGTAATTCAGTACAAAGCAGTGTGGAACCACTCACTCACTCACTCACTCACTAACTCACATTGTTCAAGGAGGTACTACACTCAAACATGTAAAGTTGCTTGACCTGTAGTAAATGACCATTCTACCATGAATTTGGATTACTCGGTTCTGATTGGTCAATAGTGAGTGAGTCAGTTTTGTTTTACACTGCTTTTAGCAATATTCCAGCAATATCACGGCAGGGGACACCAGAATGGGCTTCACACATTGTACCCTTGTGGGGAATCAAACGCAGGTCTTCAGCATGACAATCCAATGTTTTAACCACTGGGCTACCCTACCGCCCCTGATTGGTCAATGACAGGTTGTAAATCACAATAAACCCCCTGTCTGAACCGCCAAGTCTGACTGCACAACCATGGAAGCTAATTTACATAGAATATTTCTTTGACCTGTGCTAAATTAACCATTTGAAACCTCACACTGTGCGTCCAGTTCCAAATTCAATGTAGTGTGGTTGAATCTACAGGCAACATAGCCCTACTTTGAAAACACAGTATGTTTATCTCCTAATTTGAATCAAAGGTGAAATATACCTTGCAACAAAGTTGAAATTTTGATCTACATTTGACAGTGAAATATTCGTCTAATGATTGAAGGCAGCTTGAATGTTTGTCCTCTGTTCATGTCAACAGCCAATCAGCATCAATTATCATCCAAATTTGGGTAGTGAAGAATATAGCTGAAATGCACATGGTCATTTGGAAAAGTTGTCCCAGACGTTACATCCATGAAGCTATTTGCACATGACATGAAAGGAGATAATCAGTGACAGGCAATACACAAGCGGCTTCATGGACAACTGGCATCATTTCAAATCTATCACATCAGAAGACACCTACAGGAGACACCTTGTACCCATTTGGGAAATCAAACAGTGGACTACCACACTCTAGATAATACATATGGCGTTAATCTTTCCCAAACAATAATTTCAACTAACACAAATGCCAACTGGTAAGTTGAGGTGAATTGGGGTTTAACATCATGTTCAAGATTATTGCACTTATATAGCGACGTGCACTTACATGTGTGTGTAGTTGCTTGTACTAGTCTGAACTGATATCGATATAGTGCTAGTCCACTGAGATACCATGCCTCAGTTTAACATGAATACCCCACTCAGACACAGTATACTGACTCCGAGCCGACCAGTCCTTGTCTTAGCCCCTTAATGCCGAGCGCCAGGCAGGGTAACATCAAGTATCATCTTTTAACATCTTTTGGTAAGATGCGACCAGGGTTCGAACCCCGGACCTTCTAGATCTGCTCTGTGGGCAGACACACTTTCCACCGAGGCGGTCCCATCCTGGGTCATACACATAGTGTTAATATTTCCAAAAAAATAATTACAACTCTGTATATGCTGACCAACTATCATCAATATATGTTTTGTTTCACTTAGTGTTTTCAAACCCATTAGCACTGGTATGTGTATGATGCAGACCAATCAAATATTACAATTAAATTAATAAGCAGAGCAGCACATCCTGACTGTGACCAAGGGACACAATTCTGTACACAAAATCATGACCTCTAACACCTAGGCCGGCCATCCTGGTCCCTTGAACAGGGAAGAAAATCCCTTGTACTAAGCAAATTGGATATTTTGTAGAAACCAATGCAGCCCTTCTGAAAAGTTTATGAGAATTTCTTTTAGTCACTGTAAATATTGAAATTAACGCAAGCGTGAATTAAATGCAAAAAATGCGTGTGGTCTTTGTTCACATTAATGGAACTTCGCATTTATGTCTCCATAATGACTATCAACAATAAGGCGGCCTCACTGCACACTTTGGATAGCGGAAATACAAACTTGAATCTAAACACAAACACGGTTTATTGAGCAGCAGTTGTAACCAGTACATAACTTCCTTAATGCCAGTCGACAGAATAAACATAGAAGCTGTGTGTTGTTTTTAGGAAAACACTGTTTATAGTTTTTATGGAAGTGCTCTACTCAGCGCTAATAAGCAGTGCTATTTGTGTTTGATTGGATTGAAGTTAGGTTCGATTAAGGTAAGGATATGTATCAGTCCACTGTTGATGGGGAGTTGCATTGATACCGAGTTGCATTTTTGATTTGGGGTCAGCAGTCATATTATCCGATTGATCAATGTACACAAGACCTATTTATTCGTGTATAATACGCACTCGTGTGTAATATGCACCCTCAATTATGGGCAATTCAATTCTAGAAAAATATATCTGTCATATATAAACATTTCAGACTGTCAGCATAAACCACGAAATTTATAACTGTTTTTTTCACCAAAATAATATTCTAATAAGAGCCTCCTATTTCTAATTTTGAGAGCGCCCTGGGCGTTTTTTACATCAAATACGGTAAGTTGTGAGTTTAGTAATTTTTTTAATGTTTTCTAGAATTATTCCAAATCTAATTCCAAGATTACAGGTGCAGTTTGATGGTGTGCAAATCAAGCCTGTTCATGTTAGAAACCTGTCCTTCTCATTGTTGTATGCATTCACTGGGGACAACTTCCAGATAAAGAGGCGATATTTTCTCTCACTAGAGGAGAGGTGAAATGGGGTTTAATGTCGAGTGCAAGATTATTGCACTTACATAGCTACGTGCATGTGCGTGTGTGGCTGCTTGTACTAGTCCGAAACTGATGCTGATTTATAGTGCTAGCCCACGGAGATACCATACCGCTGTTTAACATTACTACCCCACTCAGACACAGTATACTGACTCCGAGCCAACCAGTCCTTGTTTTAGCCCCTTAATGCCGAGCGCCAGACAGGGTAACAGCATGTACCATCTTTTAACAATTTTGGTATGATGTGGCTGGGAATCAAACCCTGGACATTTTGCCCTCTGAGCGGACACTATCACTAGACCACGGACGCGGCCTCTCTCACTAGAATAGTTTTATGGTGAGAACAGGGAGTTGTATGAGAGACATCTATAAGGAATAACTCTGTTACATTCCACTGATATTTAAAAGAAACCTTTAGAAAACAATAATGGTGCTGTCTGCGAGGATCATAGTTGGGATTTATTTTGGATTCGAACCTATGTTCTCCAGATGCTGGTACTTCCAAGCAACAACTAATTGCATCACAATACACCAGCAAACCACCAATGCTCTTCTCAAATATAATCAAGGAAATGATTTACATTAGTAGGAGACAAAAAGTAGCCATGCTATTTTATTTCCTTTAACTGTTCTCATTGACAAACTAAACACACCTTAATCAGGTTTTTGTAAAGATTACTACACAAGGATAACTCTTAACATACAATGAGTTGTTTCAAACCGTAATTCTAATGAGCAAAAGCGAGTCAGATATGTTTTGAAATGAGTAGTAAGATAAATTGTATCTGATAGACCCGAGCGCAATAATCTGGGTACAAAAGAGACTTAGATATGTTTTGAAACAACAAGTTGTAAGATACAGTGGTCCCTCGCTTCAACGCTACCAATGGGGTCCAAATAATTGGTGGGCGTTATAGACGATGAGCCATTTAACCGAGGCCGAGGCGGGGGAGCGCGCTCGGCAAATATCAAATCATCAATATGTGTTTATTTCACGTCACGTCAAAATAGTGTATATTTTTATGGACCTAGATCTACCTGTAATATCATTCATTTATTAAATCTGTCACATTTCACAATGTCTGAAATACGTGTTCCATTTCAATTTATCATTATTTTATCGATAAATTAAAAAATTATTCACTATTTCCCGCGATGTTATTGAAAATAAAATTCTCGGACACACATTTCGACAACATGTCAAAGAGCAAAATAAAGACGTTTTAAGCAAATCTTTAAACATATTATACAAAGTGATAAATAAAATCAACAAAAATATATATAAAAGTAATCAAACTTACATCTTGGATTATTTTCCATCGTTTTGTGCAATCGTGTGTAATGTAAGTCAAATGACATCTCGGCTTTCGTCGCCTTGAATTCTCGGCTTGGACACAACGTTTAATACAAAAATATATGCATGAAAAATCTTTGTCACAGCTCGTAACCTAGCACGATACATTCACGAAGTTCCATATTTCTAATATATATCGTGATTTCTTGCTTAAAACATTCAGAATAACACGATTTAACAAAAATCTTTAGCCAACTTCTGAAATTTATCAAACACGAGCTTGGTATTGTATTTGACAGGCACAAGTGCAGTAATCTGTGTTTTACAAACACTAAAACACACTATGTTAGCATATCATATCGATGCATATTTTGTCCAATCAAATGATCGCTATTGCGCATTAACTTATAACACAAGGGTCATGAATGACATCATCCAGCTTACTGCTTACTGCTAGTACCTAGCAAAAACGTTTCAGCCATTTCTGGGGATTATCAAGGAGATGATGCTAACACAAACTAGACAAGTTCAAAGAACGTTAAACACTCTGAAGCCATAATGTCACAACATAGATGTAGGTGAATACAACTGAAGCACACTTATCACCATCATCATCATCATCATCATCATCATCATCATCAACCTAATTGCACCTTGTCAGAACATATGTCCAATCTCCAAAATATCTCTGGCCAAAATTAACAAAGAAACTCACCTAATTTAGACCAGTGGACATTGTCCAAGACGAGGCTGACAGATGAAGGATTGCAGTGATGACTGGGAGAAGATTTCAGTGACCATGAGGGTCGGTCATTACGGGATATTATTACCATCTGAACACTGTACATCCAATTCTCTGATCAGACCTGTACACTTGTGCCCGCGACCCTTGCTGAGACAGATATTGAATCTTGAAGACAAATTGAAAAGACAGTTTGCCCATCTCTTGGAGAGACAGTTTGTGAGACTGGCAATTTAACAGATTTGCATGAAAATGAAGTTCATGGTTTTTTCACATATATAGTTAATGGGACAACAGATTTCTACAATCAGGTGTTTAAATGGTTATTGATTTTGGGACGTAGAACCACTTAAATAATCGAGTGCAGAAAGGTGAAAAAGTGTTTGAAATATTTTCATCTTAATTATTCAGCACAGAGCTATAATTTTTTACATTTTTTTGTCAAAAAAATTAAAGTTGCATTTAACTTGTCTATAGTTCACTCTTTTATACAGACAATAAAAAGTAAACAATTTCAATTTTGAACAAAAAGTACTTCCACATCTATGTAAAGCAGTTTGTATGGTCTTATGCCATTTTTAGCAATATTCAAACACTGTCACAGTGGGAAGTATCAGTAATGGGCTTCTTCATACATGTTGGGAATCAAACCCAGGCCTTGCAAACATTTTAACCAGTAGGCCACCCAACCTCAGCAATGAAGAGTTTGAAATGACCCCTCAGAAAGATTCTTAAGATAGCTGCTGTCAGATTCTGATCCAGAATCCCCATAGGGAGTCAGGCATGGGTAGTGGGGACCTATTCTGACCCAGAATCCCCACAGGGAGACAAGCATGGGATACTTGGGACCTATTCTGACCCAGAATCCCCACAGGGAGACAGCATGGGAACTGGGGACCTATTCTGACCCAGAATCCCCACAGGGAGACAAGCATGGGGTACTGGAGACCTATTCTGACCCAGAATCCCCACAGTGAGACAGGCATGGGTACTGGGGACCTATTCTGACCCAGAATCCCCACAGGGAGACAAGCATGGGGTACTGGGGACCTATTCTGACCCAGAATCCCCACAGGGTGACAAGCATGGGATACTTGGGACCTATTCTGACCCAGAATCCCCACAGGGAGACAGCATGGGAACTGGGGACCTATTCTGACCCAGAATCCCAATAGGGAGACAAGCATGGGTACTTGGGACCTATTCTGACCCAGAATCCCAATAGGGAGACAAGCATGGGTACTTGGGACCTATTCTGACCCAGAATCCCAATAGGGAGACAAGCATGGGGTACAGGGGACCTATTCTGACCCAGAATCCCAATAGGGAGACAAGCATGGGGTACTGGGGACCTACTCTGACCCAGAATCCCCACAGGGAGACAAGCATGGGGTACAGGGGACCTACTCTGACCCAGAATCCCCACAGGGAGACAAGAATGGGGTACAGGGGACCTACTCTGACCCAGAATCCCCACAGGGAGACAAGCATGGGGTACAGGGGACCTACTCTGACCCACAATCACCACAGGGAGACAAGCATGGGGTACTGGGGACCTACTCTGATCCAGAATCCCCACAGGGAGACAGCATGGGGTACTTGGGACCTATTCTGACCCAGAATCCCCACAGGGAGACAAGCATGGGGTACTGGGAACCTATTCTGACCCAGAATCCCAATAGGGAGACAAGCATGGGTACTGGGAACCTATTCTGACCCAGAATCCCCACAGGGAGACAAGTATGGGGTACTGGGAACCTATTCTGACCCAGAATCCCCACAGGGAGACAAGCATGGGGTACTGGGAACCTATTCTGACCCAGAATCCCCACAGGGAGACAAGCATGGGGTACTGGGAACCTATTCTGACCCAGAATCCCCACAGGGAGACAAGCATGGGTACTGGGGACCTATTCTGACCCAGAATCCCCACAGGGAGACAAGCATGGGATACTTGGGACCTATTCTGACCCAGAATCCCCACAGGGAGACAGCATGGGAACTGGGGACCTATTCTGACCCAGAATCCCCACAGGGAGACAAGCATGGGGTACTGGAGACCTATTCTGACCCAGAATCCCCACAGTGAGACAGGCATGGGTACTGGGGACCTATTCTGACCCAGAATCCCCACAGGGAGACAAGCATGGGGTACTGGGGACCTATTCTGACCCAGAATCCCCACAGGGTGACAAGCATGGGATACTTGGGACCTATTCTGACCCAGAATCCCCACAGGGAGACAGCATGGGAACTGGGGACCTATTCTGACCCAGAATCCCAATAGGGAGACAAGCATGGGTACTTGGGACCTATTCTGACCCAGAATCCCAATAGGGAGACAAGCATGGGTACTTGGGACCTATTCTGACCCAGAATCCCAATAGGGAGACAAGCATGGGGTACAGGGGACCTATTCTGACCCAGAATCCCAATAGGGAGACAAGCATGGGGTACTGGGGACCTACTCTGACCCAGAATCCCCACAGGGAGACAAGCATGGGGTACAGGGGACCTACTCTGACCCAGAATCCCCACAGGGAGACAAGAATGGGGTACAGGGGACCTACTCTGACCCAGAATCCCCACAGGGAGACAAGCATGGGGTACAGGGGACCTACTCTGACCCACAATCACCACAGGGAGACAAGCATGGGGTACTGGGGACCTACTCTGATCCAGAATCCCCACAGGGAGACAGCATGGGGTACTTGGGACCTATTCTGACCCAGAATCCCCACAGGGAGACAAGCATGGGGTACTGGGAACCTATTCTGACCCAGAATCCCAATAGGGAGACAAGCATGGGTACTGGGAACCTATTCTGACCCAGAATCCCCACAGGGAGACAAGTATGGGGTACTGGGAACCTATTCTGACCCAGAATCCCCACAGGGAGACAAGCATGGGGTACTGGGAACCTATTCTGACCCAGAATCCCCACAGGGAGACAAGCATGGGGTACTGGGAACCTATTCTGACCCAGAATCCCCACAGGGAGACAAGCATGGGTACTGGGGACCTATTCTGACCCAGAATCCCCACAGGGAGACAAGCATGGGGTACTGGGAACCTATTCTGACCCAGAATCCCCACAGGGAGACAAGCATGGGTACTGGGAACCTATTCTGACCCAGAATACCAGATTCGTGTCTCCAGCACAACCAATTTATTCATTTATTGAGGCTCGATTACAAACACAGAAACACATTAAACAGTTTTACTCATTTATTCCATATATTTAAAGGCAACATAATTTAGAGAGTTACTCTTCATACCAAACAAAGAAACACAGAGGCTACTAACACTAAGATGAAAGGAAGTCTTGTAGAAACCCCTTCAAAGACAATAAAATGTCTTTAATCAATACTCTCAGACTTTTTACAATCTCTGGTACCCAATTGCCCCAGTGTCAACAAAGACAAGTTACTCTCAGTTTCACAAACATCATCCAGCTAGTGTGTAATGTACGAGTCACTGATCGCAGTGCCAAGACCACCTGCCATAGAAAGAGATGATATCGATCACCTAAAGGCAGACTGGAACGAAGGCCAGGACAATCAATACTATACATAAGATACTGCAATATATTCCCCAAAAGGAGTAGGTGCAATAGTCATAACAGCCAATGAATCATTAGTGACAAAGGATATATTGATATATATATATACAACAACAGACTAGGGATCAACATCAGGGAGACTTGGGACTTAATGATGCTAGTGATAGATAAGTTACAGTATTATAGTCACAATAATAATAATAACAATAATAATAATACCCACCCCTGGTAATCATCATCATCATCATCATCATCATCATCATCTATTTAGCAGCTAGTCAGCTCACAGGTGCTTTACATTATTTTTGTTATTACTATTCCAGTCAGTTAATCAGTGTCCACTCAATTTTGATTCTCAGCTCCTTGGGGAGCATGCAACAAAAGCTACATGTGAGGTGCCATGTTAACAGTCATATTACCATCTCATTGTAACGGGTACACATTCACTTTTGGGTGAACAAAGGCATATCTAAACAAATACACTTGCCTAAGGAGAATCTGCACGTGCTACTTGTGCTTCAGTATGGGTCTGGGTCCGAGAAACTGAAAAATGTCACCCAGCCAACTCCTTGCCGCGACCGACTTCCCCTGATTTGTGAGTGAAAGTGAGTATGGTTTTACGCTGCTTTTAGCAATATTCCAGCAATATCACGGCAGGGGCCACCAGAAATGGGCTTCACATATTGTACCCATGTCGGGAATCGAACCCAGGCCTTCGACGTGACGAGCAAGCACCTTCACTACCAGGCTACCCCATCACCCCCTGATTTGCAACGTGTGGGCGGTACATAGCACCAGGACCCACCACATCCACGTATCATGACATACACTAATAACTAAGCTGTGATTGATGGCTTTATGATGCGACATGTTTCAATCAATGAAAAATGAATCAATCTTTCTTTCCACAGGATATGTTTTTCTTATAAATAAGCTCATAATGAATCATATTCGGAATATATGTGATTTCTATCAATAACTCTATAAATACAATTTCTCCAAATTTCACCATTTTATCAATGCATAAGCTCTGTATAATATAACTGATTACGATGAGACATGAATGAAAATATTGTTGTATATTCATCTTACACTGTAACATTCATTCGAAGTGAAGACACTAGCAAGGAGCTTATATGGCCACACAGTAGTAGTCTTAGCAGTAGTAGTTTGTCTATATCTGCTCAGAGGCTAATATTCCAACCCTAGTTCGCATCAATTTTCAGTAAAACTTCTGTTAATAAAGTCATAGTTTATGTGATGGATTTGTCAAGGTGACTTGTATTCCACTGAAAGCAAGACCATAATCATGAAGGTATAACTTCACATTTTACCATGAATTTGGACATTACTCAATTCTGTTTGGTCAATCAGACGCCATTAAATCACAAAAAACACCCTCTGTTTGAAACAGCTGGTTTGATCGTTGCATCGCCGCGGAAGTTAATATTCATAAAATATTACTTTCAGTCATTGTCGGTAGGCATATTAAAATAATTATATTTACAAGTTTAGGTTACAAAATGTAGAGTTGTGAATACTAAAATAATCACAAAAGATGTTTGGCAATACATTTCGTGCAGAAAACACGATAGAAATCTGCTGCGGACTCGGTTCCAAATTTAATGTAGCACTGTTAAAAATTCTACAGGTAATTTAGTCTACATTAAAACCACAGTATATTAATCTTCTTCTTATTGTATAGAATGCAATCTTGAAATGCGACTTTAGGGAATAACATTTAAAAAATCCCAATTTTAAACAAACTATCATTTTTTCCCAATTTGCATGACAAAGGCACTTCGTTTGAAACGCTAGATAAATCTCTGTGGCAGTATTAGTCATAGTGGTAGTAGTCATAGTAGTGATACTATCAGCAGTAGTAGTAGTAGTAGTAGTAGTAGTAGTAGTAGTAGTAGTAGTAGTAGTAGTAGTAGTAGTTGTAGCGGTACCAGAATAAGAAGTAGCAACAGTGGTTTAAAGGCTATTGGATATGAAGTGGTGAAAACCGAGCTATCTCCCTTACCCTACAGCGATTCATCACCTGTCACTGTAGTGAATGACTGTAGAGAACCAGCAACTGTGGATATTTGATGTCAGCCACAATAATCACTTACACCCTAGCAGACCATAATCATAAGGCTTGGATTCAACCATGGTGATCACATCACCACTGTGCCGCCTAACATCCACCTGAGTTCAATAGCAGTTTGGGACTTCATCTACAAAAGCTAAGTCTAGTATATTAATTAAGCACTGTGTGAATTAATCTAAGGACCGAACTCTAATGAAAATACCAATATGCAGATACAAATGTTTTGATAGTCAGGCAGACATATATGGAATAAATGCAGTATTAGGCTTCATATGCCATGAGACTTGAGTGAGGGAGGGAATATTGTTATATGCCTGTCAGAAATATTAAATTAAACCAGAAAGGTGTTGCATTATACAGTAAACTACGGTTATCACAATCTCAAAGGGACCACTAATTTTAGTTTGTTACAACCATAATTTGTTATAAACATATTTACAGCATATATACAGCAAATGGCTATAACCAAAAATCAATTTCTATATATCATAAGGGTATTGGTTATAAACGTAGTTTACTGCATATGCTAAAACAGAAGCAGCCCCATGCCCACGCCCATCTTCAGGGAGCATGGGTGGCCCAGTCTTCTAAGGCGTCACAAATCTCTGTGCAGAGTTGCGTCCCTTGGGCACGCCAAACCCTATGATTGTGGGTTCCAATCCCTGGTTCGCCCCGATTATGTTTCTAGGTTTGTCAGCACCATACCCGTGCTCGTGGGTTTCACCGAAGTGGTAAATGTCAAAGAAGTGCCTCACTTCGGGCTTTCC
Organism: Haliotis cracherodii; assembly: GCF_022045235.1. NCBI lineage: Eukaryota > Metazoa > Mollusca > Gastropoda > Lepetellida > Haliotidae > Haliotis > Haliotis cracherodii. Next base: position 24,621,659 of record NW_027266341.1, on the reverse strand, counting down.
TCCTACATTAAGCTGACACGCCATGGTATAACTGTAATACTGTTAAAAGCGGCGTTAAACACTACTCACTCACTCACTCACTGAATGCCCCCAAAACTTTCCAACCAGCATTATGAATCATGACCCATGTTGACTTGACTAAATAAAGTAACAGCTGAACTCCCTGATATCTATCTGTGTTCATCTTGGATCAGGGGCGGTCAGGAAAACTTGCTGTTAAAGCGATTACTCGTCATGCAGACGACCCAGATTCGATTCCCAACATGGGTACAATGTGTGAAGCCCATTTCTGGTGTCCCCTGCCGTGATATTGCTGGAATATTGTTAAAACCATACTCACTCACTCATTTTGATACGCAATGGCCTAAGATGCTACAATTTACTATGCAGAGTTGCCTCCCCTGGTGTGTGCCAGGATCATTTGATCATTGTTTCAAATTCCAGATTCACAGATTTCAGCCAGCAAAATACTATTTGGTTTCTTCAAATCAGTAAATGTATAAGACCTGCATCACATTGGGCATCCTTCCCACCTCAAGCATCATCTTATTCTTCCTGGAAAAATCCCATTCTTTTTAATGTTGCTAATTCATCTGTTATCCTTGCTTCACACAGTCTTATAAATCTTTTATTCTTGATCAATGAACTGCTCTCTTTTCTCCCCCATCAATACTTTAAATCATGAAACTAATGCAAGCATGAAATTAACGCAAGAATGTGAGTGTTCCGCTTGCATTAAAGAAATTGTTGCATTGTTATCTAGGTAAGGGATAATCAAACAGGTTCACTGCACGTAATGGAAACAATGACATATATCTCATAAAGCAACCATTAAACAATATATGTAGATTTTACTACAACAGTGGCTGTAAGACAAATGGTATCCGACAGACACAATTGTTTAAGTGCAGTAATCTGTTTCTTACACACACTAAAATCGCACCAGCTTCGCATCAAATCAAGACATATCATTTCTGTTCTTATGATTACAGTGGCGCATTAATACATGGGTGACATCATTCAGCTGACTGCTTACTACTCCTACCTATTGTGACCCTCCACAAAACAGTTTCCACCATATTTGTGGAATATCAGGCAAAGATGATAATGCAAATTAAATAAGATCAAAGACCATTTATTAAACACTCTAAAACTATCAAGTTCTGATACTGACGTAGGTGAAATCGACTGAAGCACGAATAACTTATCAATTACCATATTCGACCCATTAAGCGCCCAGGGCGCTTAAAAAAAGACAGAAGGGGTGGGCACTTATTGGGACCAATTCAGAGTCAAATTGGCGTAAATTCATTAGTAAGCCTTACCGAATTTTCTTGAGAATAGTGCGCACTTTTTTTTCCAAAAAACACAGCTGTGTAGAAGGGGGTGCGCATTATACACGAATTAATGAGTTTTGATGTTTTTTCCCCCATGGAAAGACATTACTGTGAGCACATAACACAAGAAATACCATGTCAACAAATCCATACTGAAATTCGCAAATTATTCATGTAATTACACTGTCTGGCTATAAAAAGTGTTCTTTGTATATCTGAACTTTTGTTTGTAACTAATTTCATTAATTTTATTCAAAATTCCTTTTAATATTGTTTTAATTAAATTCGGCGAAATTGTGTGTGAAGCGATCAGAAGATCGCACAACTCACCGTTATTAACAGCAACCATGGTCAGATTACCGGTGTTGACGCCTTGAAACAAACTTTAGTTGACAGAGAATGGATACATATATCATAAATGCCATTCTTTGATTCGTTAAAAGTCATTTGTTTTTGTTGGACGATTCCATGTCAATACGTAATTCTCGCGATCACACGATCACGCGATCACGTGTACGGGAGCCTTGACGGTGACTGGTCAGACTGGTTCCATGTAAAAAATAATACCCGGCAATAGCAATCAGCTGCTTCGCTTAGGGTTATTATTATTTTGAATATGTTTAGTAAAAGCTGCATAAAATTAATATGATATTGGAATATATTATTCCTGATAAAAAATATAGTTTCAAATACAACTTTTGCCGATCCTTGCATTTAAAATCCTGTAAAGTTATATCATTGGGTGTGTCTTGACCGAATCACTGGTAGATTCCAAGAAAACGTGTGTACAGCTGATTGCTGTGTCTGGCATAGTTTACGAGAAAATGCACAAGGTAATCTTAATCCCTGGATATAAAACGACGCCTAGCTGAACAAAAAATACAATTTAAACGGTAAATCAACATGTCTGGTGATTTTTTTTATCTCAAATTTCGAATTTGTACTGGCGAAGTTTCTCATCACCCGTTCGTTTGCCGGACTTCTTTTCTGCGCATAATATTCAAAGTCACAAATATCTAAAATAAACAGAATACAGTCATGCCCCGCTTAAACGGACTTCAAATATCCGGAAACCTCGGTTCCCAGACTATTTTCATTTAAAACGAAATAATTATTATATAAATTTTCGGAACCGGGAAGGTTGGGGTGCTTACTGGGGGAGGGGCGCTTAATGGGTCGAATAAGGTAATTACAATCAGGAAGTTGTCTGTCATAACCTGACCTGAGGTCATCACCATGGAGTAGCCAGTCACAGACCTGGAAATCGATCTTACCCATGTTATCTCAAATTGGTTTCTTGTCCACAAATGGGTAAGAAAAATACTTACTCTTAGCGAGGTCCTTATGCAAAAACAAAAACCCTCGAATAAGACCCCTGAGATGGTCTGACCAAACCAAGGCGACCTACTCCAGACCAGACATGACCTTGACAATCATCAGGATATTTTCTATTTTCATCTAGGTATCTGCATTATTAACTTAAATTTCAGATGAAAGATCGACTATCTATAAAACATCTCATAATCAGACATATTCGTCGTCACTGAGAAAAGACCTCAAGCCATAAAACTCACACACCCTCAACGGAAAATCTTAATTGGATATCCACTAATCCAATAAGGAGTTTTGATCATACAGAATTCGATTACTGGATTTTGTAAACCAATGTCGTCATGAATTTATTACCATTTTTCAATTCTGTAAATTTATCCTGCCATCTTGGGTTTCTTTTCCTGCCATCGAGGGTCGATTAATAACTTCTGAGCCTCACATAGAAAGAATTGTGTAATAGTGAAATCTTTTCTTGTGGACTTTATATGATATCATAGAGGAAATACACAAAAATTTGACTCAATTCAGCAAATCTTTACGTGACAATTCAATAAAATAACCAAGGGTCTGTGACCATTGTAGAATGTACAAACTTGAGGAACATACAGTGAGTGATCAAGAACTTTAAGCATAATATTTGGTACATTGACCTGTTTGAAGACATCAGCATTATAGACAAAAGGGAAATCCCAACATGACTATTGGCTAAAAATAGATCCTGATACGAATATGTCTTTACTCGCAAACATGATGCAGGGGAAAACTATAAAAAAATAGCCTGTGTTCTTTGTAATTGGATTGTCATTAACTACAAAGTAACATACATTACTGTCTTGAAGTAATCTTGGAAAGATTGAGCTGAGAAACATTTTCTGTTTGAAACGGCAAAACCACCATTGCCTTGGGCAACAAATGCTTGTCTGCTTTGCACCATTGTTTAGGCTTGCAGCAGAAAGTGTTCTGACAAATATTCAGTGTGCAAATGTGGGTGTGTTTTTTTAAATCAATTCATTTTACTAAAACACTGAATTTTACACATCCCTGGTGAATATGCACCTGTAGCCTGCAGTTTCTAAAGCAGTCAAAAACATGTCACAAGAGGCCCTTTTCAGAAGCTGAAATCATAAACAGTTTCAACCATTTCAAATTTCCAACAACTTTCTGACTTCAAAAGACTTATAAGGTGAATACTGTGTTTTGCAAAAAGTGACAACTAAAATCACCAATCGTTAATATTGATTAATTACTTTCATGTGAGAATGCACATGATTTTTTACATCAGGAAATCTTCAAAAAATTAACTCATTGAATTCTAAACAACACAATGCTCTGGATTTTTAGGCGTACTTCAGAAGGAAGGAAAACTCAATTTAATCCTTATTCCAATCAGGACAAAACATGACCTAGAAAGAAAAATATGTTCAATTCTGATAGAATATTCCTTGTTTTGTTGAAAGAGAATTCAGGAAGCCATCTCTATGAGGATAATTGCTTAAAATCAATGACATCTTCAAATCAGCAAGGTCTACATGGGGAAACATGGAGCCATTATAATGTACCACAACATCAAGCATGGAAAATCTATGGGCAGTCTCATACCATTCTAAGATGCCCTGGGGGCAGTGGTATAAACACAAAATAACCATTTTTGGCATAATGGAACATACAGTTTCTATGGTAACGCTGTGGCAATCACCTACATGGTTTAAGATCAACATATTACCTTGTTGTAAGACTTGAATACTGATTTGCATCGGCATTTGATAAAACGTTTCCGCAAGAAAATAACAAGTTATTGACAAGAAATTTGGCTTGTCAACAACTCATGACTTACCCTCCATGTCAACACACCATTTTGGACTGATTGCCATGAGCGATGGCTGTTGTAGAGTTGAATACATTTCTTTCTGCATCATCTGTGTTGCGGAGGTACCATTATGTTCCTTAAATTAATATTAAATGCTATTAAGCAAACCTAAGAAACTCCCAGGTGTCTAAAAGTCACATTAATTTATGAGACAAGCTCATTCTCAGAAGTACCATCAGAAAGGTCAGAGTTATGCAAACCGTGCATACCTATTTTTGCATTTATACCTCCATAAACACAAAATAACATTGAAGTCAATTGTTATAAATAAATAAGTAAAAAAATAATGGTTTCACTTACTGCTTATTGATAATTAACACATAAAACTGTAGACAACCACACCAAATCAGTTACATCAATCAGCGCAATATTGCAACACAAGCCCCACCCACTCTATTTTCAGCCAATCAGGAAAATAGTATGCATGGCCTAAATGGCATGGCCTAAATTGCTTGGTTAGCCAATCAAATGCCAAAGAATCACTTGTAATTTATTTTTTGCCATATATATAAGATGAAGGGTTAATGGTTGACCTTCTAGTGCCACATATCCTGTCACTTATAGAAGATGAAGGGTTAATGGTTGACCTTCTAGTGCCACATATCCTGTCACTTATAAAAGATGAAGGGTTAATGGTTGACCTTCTAGTGTCATATATCCTGTCATATATAGAAGATGAAGGGTTAATGGTTGACCTTCTAGTGCCATATATCCTGTCACATATAAAAGATTAAGGGTTGATGGTTACCCCGTCCAATAAGCAATACTTTAAGTTTACACCAGACCTCCATTCAATAAACACCAGACCTCTACTCAGTAAACACCTGAATCCAATCTAAACAAAACAAATGCATACCAGGCCAACCAATATACACCAATCCAGTCAATATACACCAAACTCCAATACACATTAGTCCATTCAGTACACATCAGACCAGTCAATGCACACTAAGCCAGTCAATATGCACCAGGCCAGTCAATATACATCAAACTCCAATACATACCTCGCCTGTCAATATACACTTGAATCCAATACATTCCAGGCCTGTCAATATACATCAAACTCCAATACATACCTGACCTGTCAATATACATCAAACTCCAATACATACCTGGCCTGTCAATAGACACTTGAATCCAATACATTTCAGGCCTGTCAATATACATCAAATTCCAATACATACCTGGCCTGTCAATATACACCAGACCAGTCAATATACACCAGGCCTGTCAATAAACACCAAACTCCAATACATACCAGGCCTGTCAATATACATCAAACTCCAATACATACCAGGCTAGTCAATATACATCAAACTCCAATACATACCAGGCTAGTCAATATACATCAAACTCCAATACATGCCAGGCCTGTCAATATACATCAAACTCCAATACAAACCAGGCCAGTCAATATACACCAAACTCCAATACATACCAGGCCTGTCAATATACACCAAACTCCATTACATACCAGGCCTGTCAATATACACCAAACTCAGGCCAGTCAATATACACCAAACTCCAATACATACAAGGCCAGTCAATATACATGAAGCCAGGGAATATACACAAAACTCCAACACACACCAGGCCTGTCAATATACATGAAACCAGGCAATATCAAATACACATTAATCCATTCAGTACACAACAGACCAGTCAATATACAACATATTACAATACACACCAGGTCATTCGGTACACACCAGGCCAGTCAATATACACAAAGCCAGTCAATATACACCATACTCCAACACATATGAGGTCAGTCAATACACACCAGACCATTCAATACACACCAGGTCAGTCAATACACACCACACCATTCAATACATACCAGGTCAGTCAATACACACCACACCATTCAATACACACCTGGTCAGTCAATACACACTACACCATCCAACACACACCAGGTCAGTCAATACACACCACACCATTCAATACACACACCTCCAGTGCACATCACATTTCCAATATACGTCATACCTCCTAAACACATCAGACTTCCAATACACAATTGTCCATGCCATTACAGATTAACTATAGTTGTATGAAAGAATCGAATGTTCTTAACTTCTTTCGAGTGGTCCATCATAGCTTCACTTTTGAGGAAAATTTACATGTGGAAAAAGAACATAAATTCATCAACAAAATCTACATGAAACAATTTTTAATAAACCCATTCAGCCCAGATACAAAATCAATGGTAAGACTTAAAAGTAAAGACTGTGACAATCAAAGTTGATCGCAAAATCCATGTATTGATTGCCTCGTTGAGAAGACTTATCCAGCTCACTTGACAAAGTCAAATGAGAACAAGAAAATAAATATGTGCAATTACTACACTTTTCTATCTAATTAACACTGAAGGAGTACTGCTAGGGGTGAAATGTACAAGATATTGACCACCTCTTAGCATAATGTTACATAATACATAGCAGGGAATTATGAGCAATAATGACCTACCTGGTTTGATACAATCTCTTCACACTGTGTCCGCTGTCTGGAACTCTCACATTGTTCGCCATTGTTTGTCCGTGATTGTGACATTGTGGATTCCACTTGTGACTTCCCAGCAACGATAGTTACACTGCATCCATTGGTGATTCCTCCTGCAATTTTCATGGTTTTACCAAAATGACATCAGCTGCTGAACTCGGAACCAGTGTGGATCCAAAATACTTCCCTCTTTGAGAAACGTGGATTCTATCACGTTTGCGGTTGATCTCATACGTCTTAGTGTTAACATGTAAATGAAAAATCCCAAACTCATCAGTTTATTACAGAACCTGGAGACAATAATCCTATGGAACGATCATTTCACAAAAGCTTGTATGGCTAGACATGGTTCCTGCCATGCACTCAAGCCAGTCACTGGAACAGATCTCCTGGAATTTACTTGGTTTCCAAGCAACACAGAAAATTCATGCGACATGAAGTGAATGTGAAATTTGTCAGCGAAACAGATGCATGCCTGTGATGAAAGAATCAGAGACATGTGCAATCAGTTACACATATGATAAGGTAAATGGTGTCTATCACCTCCTGGGATGTTCCAACACACGCTGGTCTCATGGATCAATACAGACAGTAGATGGGGGTGGGAGTGGATAGATGTTGTGTCTATCACTTGGGATGCTCCAGCAGACACTGGTCTCATGCATGAATCAATACAGACAGTAGATGGGGTGGGGGTGGGGGTGGGGGTGGGGGTGGGGGTGTCTATCACCTGGGGTGTTCCAACACACGCTTGTCTCATGGATCAATACAGACAGTAGATGGGGTGGGGGTGGGGGTGGGGGTGGGGGTGGGGGTGTCTATCACCTGGGGTGTTCCAACACACGCTTGTCTCATGGATCAATACAGACAGTAGATGGGGTGGGGGTGGGGGTGGGGGTGGGGGTGGGGGTGTCTATAACCTGGGGTGTTCCAACACACGCTTGTCTCATGGATCAATACAGACAGTAGATGGGGTGGGTGGGTAGGTGTTGCGTCTATCACCTGGGATGCTCCAACACACACTGGTCTCATGCATGGATCAATACAGACAGTCGATGGTGGGGGTGGTAGATGTTGTCTATCACTTGGGATGTTCCAACACACGCTTGTCTCATGGATCAACACAGACAGTAGATGGGGTGGGGGTGGGTAGATGTTGTGTCTATCACCTGGGATGTTCCAACACACACTGGTCTCATGGATCAATACAGACAGTAGATGGGGTGGGGGTGGGGAGGTGTTGTGTCTATCACCTGGGATGTTCCAACACACACTGGTCTCATGGATCAATACAGACAGTAGATGGGGTGGGGGTGGGGAGGTGTTGTGTCTATCACCTGGGATGTTCCAACACACGCTGGTCTCATGGATCAATACAGACAGTAGATGGGGTGGGGGTGGGGGTGGGGGTGTCTATAACCTGGGGTGTTCCAACACACGCTGGTCTCATGGATCAATACAGACAGTAGATGGGGTGGGGGTGGGGGTGGGGGTGTCTATAACCTGGGGTGTTCCAACACACGCTGGTCTCATGGATCAATACAGACAGTAGATGGGGTGGGGGTGGGGAGGTGTTGTGTCTACCACCTGGGATGTTCCAACACACACTGGTCTCATGGATCAATACAGACAGTAGATGGGGTGGGGGTGGTAGATGTTGTGTCTATCACCTGGGATGTTCCAACACACGCTGGTCTCATGGATCAATACAGACAGTAGATGGGGGTGGGGGTGGGTAGATGTTGTGTCTATCACCTGGGATGTTCCAACACACACTGGTCTCATGGATCAATACAGACAGTAGATGGGGTGGGGGTGGTAGATGTTGTGTCTATCACCTGGGATGTTCCAACACACACTGGTCTCATGGATCAATACAGACAGTAGATGGGGTGGGGGTGGGGGTGTCTATCACCTGGGGTGTTCCAACACACGCTTGTCTCATGGATCAATACAGACAGTAGATGGGCTGGGGTGGGGTGGGGTAGATGTTGTGTCTATCACCTGGGATGTTCCAACACACACTGGTCTCATGGATCAATACAGACAGTAGATGGGGTGGGGGTGGGGGTGGGGGTGTCTATAACCTGGGGTGTTCCAACACACGCTGGTCTCATGGATCAATACAGACAATAGATGGGGTGGGGGTGGGGAGGTGTTGTGTCTACCACCTGGGATGCTCCAACACACGCTTGTCTCATGGATCAATACAGACAGTAGATGGGGGTGGGGGTGGTAGATGTTGTGTCTATCACCTGGGATGTTCCAACACACACTGGTCTCATGGATCAATACAGACAGTAGATGGGGGTGGGGGTGGTAGATGTTGTGTCTATCACCTGGGATGTTCCAACACACACTGGTCTCATGGATCAATACAGACAGTAGATGGGGGTGGGGGTGGTAGATGTTGTGTCTATCACCTGGGGTGTTCCAACACACACTGGTCTCATGGATCAATACAGACAGTAGATGGGGTGGGGGTGGTAGATGTTGTGTCTATCACCTGGGATGTTCCAACACACACTGGTCTCATGGATCAATACAGACAGTAGATGGGGTGGGGGTGGTAGATGTTGTGTCTATCACCTGGGGTGTTCCAACACACACTGGTCTCATGGATCAATACAGACAGTAGATGGGGTGGGGGTGGGGAGGTGTTGTCTCTACCACCTGGGATGCTCCAACACACGCTGGTCTCATGGATCAACACAGACAGTAGATGGGGTGGGGGTGGGGGTGTCTATAACCTGGGATGCTCCAACACACGCTTGTCTCATGCATGGATCAATACAGACAGTAGATGGGGGTGGGGTTGGGGAGGTGTTGTGTCTATCACCTGGGATGTTCCAACACACACTGGTCTCATGGATCAATACAGACAGTAGATGGGGTGGGGGTGGGGAGGTGTTGTGTCTACCACCTGGGATGCTCCAGCACACGCTTGTCTCATGCATGGATCAATACAGACAGTAGATTAAAGTTTGTAAACTTATAATGTATGTTATTTTTTCTTCTAAACATAATGTTCAAGATGTAAATTGAACTATGCAACCAGAATATTCAAAGTAGTTATTAAGACGAAAAAAACCTTTTGTTTCATGAAGCCATACGTAGATAGAGGCTGGAACACTGACGCCCACACGTTCCCCCTTGCCCTCACCAACTCCCAGACCCCCACCCGCAACCTGGCTCTCACCCCCAACCATACCCTTGCAAACACCTACAGTCACACCCTCACCAAAGACCTCTACACCCATGCCCACGCCCATACCTTCACCCACACCAACACTCTCAGCCTGGCCCACACCCACACCCTTATCCTTGCCCACAGCCTGGCCCACACCAACACCCTTATCCTTGCCCACAGCCTGGCCCACACCCTCATCCTCATCTTTCCCCTCTGCCTGGCCCATGCCCTCATCCTTGCCCACAGCCAGACCCACACCCACACCCTTATCCTTGCCCACAGCCAGACCCACATCTACACCCTCATCCTTGCCCTCTGCCTGGCCCACACTCATCCTCATCCTTGCCCTCAGCCAGCCCACACCCTCATCCTCATCTTTCCCCTCTGCCTGGCTCACACCCTCATCCTTGCCCTCTGCCTGGCCCACACACTCATGATTGCCCACAGCCAGAACCACACCCACACCAACACCCTCATCCTTGCCCACAGCCAGACCCACACCCACACCCTTATCCTTGCCCACAGCCTGGCCCACGCCCTCATCCTTATCCTTGCCCTCTGCCTGGCCCATGCCCTCATCCTTGCCCACAGCCAGACCCACACACACGCCCTCATCCTCATCTTTCCCCTCAGCCTAGCCCACACCCTCATCCTTGCATTCACCCACACAAACACCCTCATCCTCATACTTGCACTCAACCACACCAACACCCACACCCTCATCCTTGCCCTCACCCACACCAACACCTATATCCTCACCCTTGCCCTCTGCCTGGCCCACAATCTCATCCTTGCCCTCATCCACACCAACACCCACACCCTCATCCTTGCCCTCATCCACACCAACATCCACACCCTCATCCTTGCCATCACCCACATCCTCATCCAAGTTTTCATCCACACCCACACCCACACCCACACCCACACCAACACCAACATCCATGCCTTTCCCACATCCACCCCTACACCAATCACCTCGCCCAAATCTTCATCCACACCCACACCCACATCCACATCCACATCCACACCCACACCCATGCCCACATACACACCTAATACCCTCGCTCAAACCTTCACCCACACCTACACCCATCACCCCGGCTGGGTCTTCACCCACACCCACCTCCACACCCACACCCACACCCACACCCACACACACATACACACCTAATACCCTCGCTCAAACCTTCACCCACACCTACACCCATCACCTCAGCCAAGTCTTCATCCACACCCACACCCACACCCACACCCACACCCACACACACACACACCTATCACCCTCGCTCACACCTTCACCAACACCCTTGCCCCCGCTTCACCCACAACCACAACCTCTCCCACACCTTCACCTACACCTTCACCCACACCCAACACCCTCCCCCACTTCACCTGCAACCACACCTCGCCCACACTTTCGCCCACACTTTCACCCACACCCACATCCACACCCAACACCCGCCCCTGCTTCACCCACAACCACACCCTTGCCCCTACCTTCACCTACATCCACACCCACATCCAACACCCACCCCCAACCACACCCTTGCCCACACCCTTGTCCACACCCTCGCCCACACCTTCACCCACACCCACCTCCACACCCAAAACCGTCATCCCCGCTTCACCCACAACCACACCCTTGCCCACACCCTTGCCCACACCCTCACCCACACCCTCACCCACACCTTCACCCACACCCACCTCCACACCCAAAACCCTCATCCCCGCTTCACCCACAACCACACCCTTGCCCACACCCTTGTCCACACCCTCACCCACACCTTCACCCACACCCACTTCCACACCCAAAACCGTCATCCCCGCTTCACCCTCACCCACACCCTCACCCACACTTTCACCCACACCCACCTCAACACCCAACACCCGCCCCTGCTTCACCCACAACCACACCCTCGCCCCTAACTTCACCTACATCCACACCCACATCCACACCCAACACCCATCCCAACTTCAACCACAACCACACCCTTGCCCACACCCTTGTCCACACTCTCACCCACATCTTCACCCACACCCACTTCCACACCCAACACCCTCATCCCCACTTCACCCACAACCACATCCTCGCCCACACCTTCACCCACACCCACTTCCACACCCAACACCCACCCCCACTTCACCCACAACCACACCCTTGCCCACACCTTCACCTACATCCATAGGTGTAATGACCTGTCATGAAATATATGTGTCCTTTATCATTAATAATAGAACAAAGCTCATAATCTTGAGAAAATCAATATCAACACTGATGCCATGATCAAGATCAGCAACCAGATGCCGCTATTCAAGTATCAGAGCGAGTATCCGTTTTCCTTTGATTACACAATAAACTTGAGGACAGCTGAGGTGGCCCTGCCTTCAACACTAACCTAGCTCTATCTGAACAACAAACAGAAACACTACCATTATAACATGTACAATTGATACTCTGCACTCATACATGCCCACTTGAAGTGAGAGAATGTGTTTATGGCATAGTCTCCAATAACATGTATTTAAGCAACCAGTAGAAACCTTAGTCTCTTCGCCAGGCAAACCAGAGCTTGATGTATTAAAGCAACCAGTAGAAACCGTAGTCTCTTCGCCAGGCATACCAAAGCTTGATGTATTTAAGCAACCAGTAGAAACCTTAGTCTCTTCGCCAGGCAAACCAGAGCTTGATGTATTAAAGCAACCAGTAGAAACCGTAGTCTCTTCGCCAGGCAAACCAGAGCTTGATGTATTAAAGCAACCAGTAGAAACCGTAGTCTCTTCGCCAGGCAAACCAGAGCTTGATGTATTTAAGCAACCAGTAGAAACCTAACCTCTTCACCAGGCAAACCAGAGCTTGATGCAAGATAAACATTCTAACCATCCGGGTATGATGACACAGGCAAACCAGTACTTGACTGAATGATAATTGAGTATGGTTTTACGTCGCTTTTAGCAATATTCCAGCAATATAACAGCGGGGGACACCAGAAATTGGCTTCACACATTGTACCTATGTGGGGAATAGAACCCAGGTCTTCAACGTGATGAGTGAATGCTTTAACAACTAGGAGTATGACAAACAGCAAACCAGAGCTTGATTGAATGATGACGTCCAACACCATTGGAGTATGACACACAGCAAACCAGAGCTTGATTGAATGATGACGTCCAACACCATCGGTGTATGACACACAGCAAACCAGAGCTTGTTTGAATGATGACGTCCAACACCATCGGTGTATGACACACAGCAAACCAGAGCTTGATTGAATGATGACGTCCAACACCATCGGAGTATGACACACAGCAAACAAGAGCTTGATTGAATGATGACGTCCAACACCATCGGTGTATGACACACAGCAAACCAGAGCTTGATTGAATGATGAACATCACACACCATTGGTGTATGACACACAGCAAACCAGAGCTTGATTGAATGATGACGTCCAACACCATCGGAGTATGACACACAGCAAACCAGAGCTTGATTGAATGATGACGTCCAACACCATCGGTGTATGACACACAGCAAACCAGAGCTTGTTTGAATGATGACGTCCAACACCATTGGTGTATGACACACAGCAAACCAGAGCTTGTTTGAATGATGACGTCCAACACCATCGGAGTATGACACACAGCACACCAGAGCTTGATTGAATGATGAACATCCATCATCATTGGTGTATGACACACAGCAAACCAGAGCTTGATTGAATGATGAACATCCATCATCATTGGTGTATGACACACAGCAAACCAGAGCTTGTTTGAATGATGACGTCCAACACCATCGGAGTATGACACACAGCAAACCAGAGCTTGATTGAATGATGACGTCCAACACCATCGGAGTATGACACACAGCAAACCAGAGCTTGATTGAATGATGACGTCCAACACCATCGGAGTATGACACACAGCAAACCAGAGCTTGATTGAATGATGACGTCCAACACCATCGGAGTATGACACACAGCAAACCAGAGCTTGATTGAATGATGACGTCCAACACCATCGGAGTATGACACACAGCAAACCAGAGCTTGATTGAATGATGAACATCCATCATCATTGGTGTATGACACACAGCAAACCAGAGCTTGTTTGAATGATGACGTCCAACACCATCGGAGTATGACACACAGCAAACCAGAGCTTGATTGAATGATGACGTCCAACACCATCGGAGTATGACATACAGCAAACCAGAGCCTGATTGAATGATGACATCCAACACCATCGGAGTATGACACACAGCAAACCAGAGCTTGATTGAATGATGACGTCCAACACCATCGGAGTATGACACACAGCAAACCAGAGCTTGATTGAATGATGACGTCCAACACCATCGGAGTATGACATACAGCAAACCAGAGCTTGATTGAATGATGAACATCACACACCATCAGAGTATGACACTCAGCAAACCAGAGCTTGATTGAATGATGAACATCCAACACCATCAGAGTATGACACACAGCAAACCAGAGCTTGATTGAATGATGAACATCCAACACCATCGGAGTATGACACACAGCAAACCAGAGCTTGATTGAATGATGACGTCCAACACCATCGGAGTATGACACACAGCAAACCAGAGCTTGATTGAATGATGACGTCCAACACCATCGGAGTATGACATACAGCAAACCAGAGCTTGATTGAATGATGAACATCACACACCATCAGAGTATGACACTCAGCAAACCAGAGCTTGATTGAATGATGAACATCCAACACCATCAGAGTATGACACACAGCAAACCAGAGCTTGATTGAATGATGAACATCCAACACCATCGGAGTATGACACACAGCAAACCAGAGCTTGATTGAATGATGACGTCCAACACCATCGGAGTATGACACACAGCAAACCAGAGCTTGATTGAATGATGAACATCACACACCATCAGAGTATGACACTCAGCAAACCAGAACTTGATTGAATGATGAACATCACACACCATCGGAGTATGACACACAGCAAACCAGAGCTTGATTGAATGATGAACATCCAACACCATCGGAGTATGACACACAGCAAACCAGAACTTGATTGAATGATGAACATCACACACCATCGGAGTATGACACACAGCAAACCAGAGCTTGATTGAATGATGAACATCACACACCATCGGAGTATGACACACAGCAAACCAGAGCTTGATTGAATGATGAACATCCAACACCATCGGAGTATGACACACAGCAAACCAGAGCTTGATTGAATGATGAACATCACACACCATCGGAGTATGACACACAGCAAACCAGAGCTTGATTGAATGATGAACATCCATCATCATTGGAGAATGACACACAGCAAACCAGAGCTTGATTGAATGATGAACATCACACACCATCGGAGTATGACACACAGCAAACCAGAGCTTGATTGAATGATGAACATCCATCATCATTGGAGAATGACACACAGCAAACCAGAGCTTGATTGAATGATGAACATCACACACCATCGGAGTATGACACACAGCAAACCAGAGCTTGATTGAATGATGAACATCCATCATCATTGGAGAATGACACACAGCAAACCAGAGCTTGATTGAATGATGAACATCCATCATCATTGGAGAATGACACACAGCAAACCAGAGCTTGATTGAATGATGAACATCCAACACCTTCCAAAGTCTTGACTGAGAATGTAAGCGTGGGGAACAGCAAATTGGGGAAAGTCTAAGTGGCCTTGGCAGCCAATTTGGAAAAATTCTGAAGAGCCATAACATTAGTTAACAATAATATTCACATTAATTTTCACAGCCAGTTTGCCCTTTACGCCTAATGGAATCTGTTTCAGTGGAAAATCTAAACTGGTTATTCTCTTGCATTGACAATGTATATTTATGACTATAAATGACATGAATTAGGAAATTTTTAATTCCAATTTGAACATTTTTACTGACATTTGCTTACTGACCCCTGAGCATGGCCCCACTAAATCCCTGAAAAGCCTGTCGAGATGGGTTATAACTGTTCGTACACTTATTGTATTCGGCACTACCTCATGACTTTCTTACATAGTGAACATTGAAGCTCTCTCAACCTCTTGAGGGACATGGGTGGCCTAGTCGTTTAAGGCGCCGCGATTCGCTTTTTAAGAGTTGCGTCCCTTGGGCACGCCAGAAACCTATAATAGTGTAGGTTTGTCAACACCATACCCGTGCTCGTGGGTTTCACCGAAGTGGTAAATGTCTGAGATCTGCATCACTTCGGGCTTTCCTCCAACATTAAGCTGACACGCCGCGATATAATTGGAATACTGTTAAAAGCGGTGTTAAACCCAACTCACTCACTCACTCAACTTCTTGAAGATGCTCATAGTAAGTTTTCCAACAGAGCAATATATATATCATCTCCAAGATGCAGTGGGCTCTAAGATTGGTTATACCATAGTATACTTTACATGGTTATTTGGAAATTATGCCAACATTGGAAATTATGTCTAAAAGGGAAAAATAGAAGTCAAAATGGAAAAATATATATCTTAATGGAAACTACTTTTTTAAAAACTGGGATTGTTTTTAAGTTCTTATTTTCTTAAATTCAGAGGTATTTTAACATTTAATATTGAGATTGTACTGAATGCAATAATATAAAAACTGAACATTAAGACCTATTCCTATTTGTTGGTCCTGGTATCAATGAAACTCAAATTATCGCTGCAAAGACATGAAATTAGTTATTAGGTATATATATCAACATGAATTGAGAAATTTGATTTTCTGATTTGGGAATTTTTAATGACATTTGCTGCCAACTTGGCGTCGATAAATCCCTGTAGAATGTCTCCAGATACAATTAGATATGAAATGAAATATGATGGCTATCAATTGTGTTTCCTGGATAAAGGTCAATGTGTGATAAACAGTCTCATATTCATTTGACATTTACAACATTTCTCCATTAAACCAATTGCATGGATCGATGCTCATGATATTAATCACTGGATTGTCTGGTCCAGACTCGATTATTTACAGACCGCTGTCATATAGCTGGAACATTGCTGAGTGTGGCGTTAAACAACAAACCAACCAACCAACCAACCAACCATTAAACCAAAATATTTGTCTCCACTAAATCTGTTGGTATACACAAAAATACTAAACACAATATTAATAAGGAAAACCCTTGACCATTTGATACAAAGTTGATAAAGGAAAACAATTTGGCCCAGATGACATATTTACCTTGCCAACTTGTTGACTCCGTGGCCATGTGGGCAAGGTGTCTGGTATTGGATCAAAAGGACCCTAGTTTGAATCCCAGCAATACACAGTCACAATAGTCAAGTCATCAGTTTAGCCTGAATGGAATTCAAACCAGGCATCTAGCCTGTTAAAGAAGAGGACATCTTATCCCCAGATTCAGCTAATGTGTCCCTGCTGCTTCCTCAAGTGCCAGAAACCTTTGGAGCAGATTCGGATGTTTCTCCTTGTCCAATTAGCAATAGGTTAACATAATCAAGGTGCTAACAAGGTTGAATGTCACCTGCTCTCTGATTCCACGCCTCATAATCATGACCTGCCCGTAACCAGCAGTCAGTATCACACCTGATGCCCTAAGGCTACACATCCCCTCTTTCATAGTCGCTTCTTATAGGTGAGGTGAGGTGAAATGGGGTTTAATGTTGCGTCCAGGATTATTACACTTATATAGCGACATGCATGCATGTGTATGTGTGTATGTGGGTGCTTGTACTAGTCCGGACTGATGCCGAATTATAGTGCTAGCTCACTGAGATACCATGCCGCAGTTTAACATGAATACCCCAATCAGACACAGTATACTGACTCCAAGCCGACCAGTCCTTGTCTTAGCCCCTTAATGCCGAGCGCCAGACTGGGTAACAACAAGTACCATCTTTTAACGTCTTTAGGGGCGGCTGGGGATCGAACCCCAGACCTTCCGCGCTCCGGTGGGACGCTCTACCATTAGACCACGGAGGCGGTCCGTAGCTTCTTATAACATGCACTGGTTACTTCAAGGATACATCACACCTGAATAAGGGCTTATCCGACGATACAACAGTGACTCCTCAATAAGAGCACAATTGACCAGACCAGTGAAGATTCGGGGTAGAATAGATTTTCAGCAACCCATGCTTGCCATAAGAGGCAACTATGCTTGTCCCAAGAGGCAACTAACAGGATCAGGTGGTCAAGCTTGCTGACTTGGTTGACGCATGTCATCATATCCCAATTGTGTGGATCGATGCTCATGATGTCAATCACTGGATTGTCTGGTCCAGACATAATCATTTACAGACCGCCGTCATATAGCTGGAATATTGCTGAGTGCGGCGTTAAACAACAAACAAACAAACAAACTGCCATCAGCAGTGACCCTCTTCATAGGACAAGTTTTCATTTACTTGCAATTATTGCTCCCAATTTGGCCGATTAGTGAATGGTCATCATAAGGATGTATCAAACAGATACTGAGGTAAATTAAGAAATTGCTACAGACTGTCATGACGAGTAGAGTAGATAGTGCCTTTCTTTGCTTTGTTCACTATGATGGATGATAAGCGAGGATATTCATGAACAGACATGCACACTCTCTGACTTTGTAATGCCGCAAAATGATAAGAAATAAGGTCTTATTCATGCCAGGCAATCCCCAGGGGTTTCCCCAGGAATGTGGCAGAAGTCATACAATCTCATGAGAAAACATGAATGTCAAATGTGTCATAATGAACGTTAAAAAAATGATATCCAGATAATGTACTCCTATAATACACTTTGTACAGTGTCATGGGCTTTGAGAGGAAATTGAGGAGCGCCGTCTGCCTGAACTGTCCACTTTATCCATAATTAATCTTCATGAGACTCAAGTATTTGGTTGTAAAATTCCTTAACCGAGAGAGGGCTGGCGGCAGAACTTGATCGGGAAACAGTATCAAGCACAATAATGCACAGTTTCACCTGGCCCTGTGTTCACACAACTGTTGGGGGAACGGGTGGCCCAGTAGTCTAAGGCGCCGCGATTCACTATGCAGAGTTGCGTCCCGTGGACACGCCAGAAACCTATGATTGTGGGTTCGAATCCCGGTTCGCCCCCATTATGTTTCTAGGTTTGTCAGCACCATACCTGTGCTCGTGGGTTTCACCGAAGTGATAAACGTCTGGGACCTGCATCACTTCAGGCTTTCCTCCCACATTAAGCTGACACGCCGCGATATAACTGTAATACTGTTAAAAGCGGCGTTAAACACAACTCACTCACTCACACAACTGTTACTTTATATCCTGAAAAAATACACTCGCTCCATGTGCGAAATAACCACCTCCCCACCAGCCCATGCCTTGTAAAAAAGTTTGGTCAATCTAAAGATTTTGAAATGTCCCTATCTCACCCGGCTACTGAAATTTTAAGGGTGATTTGTTTATGCCCAGTTCTCCCTTTCTGTAGATGAACACAACCATCATAAATCAAATGAATATTCATAATGAACTAAGGTTGCGATGTTGTGAAGTTACAAGCTCAGAGTTATCCCCCTTTATAATATTTGACTCACGATTTGAAATTTGGGTTAACATTATTGACACCTTCACAGAATCAAATTCCAGGGAAAATTAGCTGAAGTTTATTTAAAGGAGTGAAATTTAAACTGGCGGGTAACTTTTAAGAGTAGCTAGCCCACCTTGCCAGAAATATGTTGAGACTATTATACAAACTCCTGGCACTCATTCTCTATATATTTTTAAGATCAAATAACTTGATACTATGATAGATAATGCCTTTTAGAAAGTGGTCAAATGTTATATTTGGGATTACACTTTCTTAATACAGAACAAATTCTTGTACTTATTTGCGTGGAATAACTTTGAAATAACTTGTATCAAATAAACATTTTGTTTTCCTACCAATCAACATGAATGTTAAAATCAACATCATGAAAATATTGTCTTCTTCATTTCAACGTTATCAAAATCTCCACATTTACGTTGGCTGGGGTGGGTGTGGGGGTAAGGGAAGTTATGGTGACTATGGTCACATGATCACAACTATGCTCATAAACTATCGGTAGTTTTACATCTTTTTTTTGTAACTAATATTGACTTTATTAAATACAAACTACACAAGTGTTCAGGAATACAAACATTAATCTAGCAACAAAACAAGTAGCCATATGGCCTCTACATCAGGTATACCCGACAACCTCCGTGATCTAGTTGTAGAGCGTCCGCCCGGAGAGCGGTAGGTCCGGGGTTCGATTCCCAGCCGTGTCAAACCAAAAGACGTTAAAAGATGGTACTTGTTGTTACCCTGTCAGGCGCTGGGCATTAAGGGGCTAAAACAAAGGACTGGTCGGCTCAGAGTCAGTATACTGTGTCTGAGTGGGTATTCATGTTAAACTGTGCCATGGTATATATCTCAGTGGGCTAGCACTATAAATCGGCATCTGTCTGGACTAGTACAAGCAGACATACACTCACGTGCATGCATTTCGCTACATAAGTGCAATAATCTTGGACGCATCGTTAATCCCTATTCGGCTTGGAGTCAGTATACTGTGTCTGAGTGGGGTATTTGGCAGCATGGTGTCTCAGTGGGCTAGCACTATAAATCTGTATCAGTCCGGACTAGTACAAGCAGGCACACACACACACACGTGTATGCAATAATCTTGGACGTGACGTTAAACCCCATTTCACCTCACCTCACCTTAAAATTAGCCATACCCACACAGGTACTAAGTCAAGCACACATTAACTCTAGGTTCTGGATTATCATCAAGAGCAAATGCATGCAGTAAACATGATTAACACTACCAGTCACAGCATAACTACTATATAATCTTGACCCTGAGTATGGAGTGGGAGGGTTAAAAACTTTGGCCCTGCACATCTAAGCTTGTAAACAGTCAACTGCACAATGGTTGGGTGCCATGTGAGGATAGTCACAAGCCGCCTGATTGGGTGTAGAAGATCATGTGACGATTGACCCAACATTAGCCTGGGAGACTAGTATCTGCACCATGATTGGTTTATTGCATCGAATATTAACCCGCCAGCCGATTAGACATTAGGGTCACGTCATTGACCTTGGCTATGGCTATTATCCAAGACCCTCTGGGGTAGAAGCAAGTTATGTGAGTATTTAAAAAGTATTAATCCTATATCCACTCAAAAACAATTCTTAAAGATACTTGTTTTAATATGCTACATAAATGATTCAATCCCATATTTAGAGTGTACATCTCCTTCAAGGCTCTTGAGAATGTCCAATGAAATGACACCAGCAAATATATTCTGGCAGTCGAATGAAGTTTGTCACTCGTCACCAGCCTGGACCAGGCAAACAAGTGGTCCACGTAGCAGATTCTTACAAAAGTTTGCACATCGGTTTTTTGATTCATACCTCAATGAACCAAAAACAATAAACAGTCAATGCTTATAATTAAAGAACAAATATGTCTGGGAGAAGGCGGATGTTTCACATAACATGGTCAGGTGCCACCAGATTCGAACATTAATTGACAGAGTTGGAAAAATGATAGTTAGAAATGAAACCCGAAGACATGAAAGTTATGGAACCGAGGCAAGCAGGGAAAAAAACAGTCGAGCGGGCCTGCAAGTTTGCTGTTTCATTCCTTCTGGGCCTTCGGTCTCAAAGGGTTCTTTGGACAATGAATATGCATGAGTTTCGCAAAATGCCTTGTGCATGATGATACACGTGAGCAGAAAGGGAAATCCCTCAACTGTAATACTGGGATTGCCCGACATTCCATAGCTATAAAAGAAGTCCACTTTGGTGGGCGTGGCTGAATTTTTTACATTCATTGGGAAATGAATGCAATATTAACACGTGACCAATTCAGCTGATCAGAATGCAAGAATTTCAATGAAAACAAGGAAAATTTGATTGTTGTAGGGTGAAACCTACAGCATTACTCCAGAACATCAGACCAAATATGACCTCGTAGGGTGATGCTATACTATTACACCAGAACATCAGACAGAATATGACCTCGTAGGGTGAAGCTATACTATTACACCAGAACATCAGACAGAATATGACCTCGTAGGGTGATGCTATACTTTTACACCAGAACATCAGACAGAATATGACCTCTTAGGGTGAAGCTATACTATTACACCAGAGCATCAGACAGAATATGACCTCGTAGGGTGAAGCTATACTTTTACAAAAGAACATCAGACAGAATATGACCTCATAAGTTGAAGCTATACTATTACACCAAAACATCAGACAGAATATGACCTCGTAGGGTGAAGCTATAGTTTTACACCAAAACATCAGACAGAATATGACCTCGTAGGGTGAAGCTATACTATTACACCAAAACATCAGACAGAATATGACCTCGTAGGGTGAAGCTATACTTTTACACCAGAACATCAGACAGAATATGACCTCGTAGGGTGAAGCTATACTATTACACCAGAGCATCAGACAGAATATGACCTCGTAGGGTGATGCTAAGCTATTACACCAGAGCATCAGACAGAATATGACCTCGTAGGGTGAAGCTATACTTTTACAAAAGAACATCAGACAGAATATGACCTCGTAGGGTGAAGCTATACTATTACACCAGAACATCAGACAGAATATGACCTCATAGGGTGAAGCTATACTATTACACCAAAACATCAGACAGAATATGACCTTGTAGGGTGAAGCTATACTTTTACAAAAGAACATCAGACAGAATATGACCTCATCGGTTGAAGCTATACTATAACACCAGAACATGACACATAATATGACCTCGTAGGGTTATGCTATGCTATTACACCAGAAAGACATAGGTTAAAGCTATACTGTCACACCAGAACATCAGACATAATATGACCTCATAAGTTGAAGCTATACTATTACACCAAAACATCAGACATAATATGACCTCATAGGGTGAAGCTATACTATTACACCAGAACATCAGACAGAATATGACCTCATAGGGTGAAGCTATACTATTACAACAGAACATCAGACATAATATGACCTGATAGGGTGAAGCTATACTATTACAACAGAACATCTCCATGACATGATGGGGCAAGAGTCTTCCCACTCAGGTCTGGTCAGACAGAAAGTAGTCCCTATGGACTGACCCTCTGGACCTGAGTTTCTCTGGTCAGACAGAAAGTAGTCCCTATGGACTGACCCTCCGAACCTGAGTTTCTCTGGTAAGACAGAAAGTAGTCCCTATGGACTGACCCTCTGAACCTGAGTTTCTCAAGTAATAGATCTATCCGGTTGACCTTGACTACTGGGGCCCAATTATCAGAACCCATCATACAGCTTCCAAGATGGAAACTGAAAGTATCTATGTGAAATGGCTCCTGTTTATTCCCCATGGAATATAGAAGACATGTTATCAATATTACCCAATTACGTATCACATACTTCTGTCTTTGTGTACAGACTGTGTTTATTGCTTCCACAAATCCAGACTCCATATTCCATCTTCACTGAATTAGCATGACACTGGACATTATACTAGCAAGATAATAAATAAACATTTTAGGACTTTTTTTTAATTAATTGCTTTACAAACAAATATGTAAAAATTCCACAAAGGAGGTTGAATTTTTTTCACATTCAACTTTCATATTAGAACAGGGACTTATCCAAACCTGCTCAGATGCCGATATTTGACCCCAAGTCTTCAGCAAATGTCAGTAAAAATTCCCAATTTGGAACTTCTAGTTTCCCAATTCATGTTACAATGTATTAATATATATATAGCCAATAACTACTCTTAGCACTTTGTAGAAGTATCCTCTATTCATGTTACAATGTATTAATATATATAGCCAATAACTACTCTTATCACTTTGTAGAATTATCCTCTATTCATGTTACAATGTATTAATATATATAGCCAATAACTACTCATCACTTTGTAGAAGTATCCTCTATTTATGTTACAATGTATTAATATATATAGCCAATAACTACTCTTATCACTTTGTAGAAGTAACCTCTATGCACTTATAACAAGACCAAAAAATAGGAACAGGTTTTAAGGCTTCATTTTGTAATACTTTATTAAATGTAATCTCAAAATACCTCTGAATTTAAGAAAATATTAACTTTTTAAAATCCCAATTTTGCATAAAATAATTTTTTTTTCCCAATTTGCCTTCCAGGGGCACTACTTTATTATCCTCGATAAATCCCTGTAGTACTGCTACTAATGAATCACCATCATGGGTGTACGATTGAGAAACGATACTGAAAGATAATTGAGTGATTTTTTTTGTTAGAATAAAGATTTTTAAACATATTATTCACCATTTCTTACGAACAGCAGTGATGCAATCCGGTGTGTGTGTTTTTCATTTCATCTTATTGTTAAACAGAGTTGACCAAACAATCTTTTGTCAAAAGTCTTTCTTCTTTTTTTAATTTCAGAGTTTTTTCATTGTTCGGTCTCATAAACCAACTAAAAATATATGTAATGTCTTAATTGCTGCCTTTTCAATTACATCTTTAATTTGCCTTTACACTGAAAATGAAATTGTAACAAGGAATCATTTCTAGGAAGTGGTCCGAACTAATTAGACAATTAAGGAACTACAATGAACATATGCTGACACCCACACCAAGAAGTTACAATCAGGTACTAAATGACTCATGCATTGGATGGGGCAGGGTTAAAAGCCTTTTTGGCCCCTTTGAAGTGCTAAATGTTAAATTCATAAAACTATTGGCCTTGTTCATATGACTAACAGCTATGCCTGTATTTTTGTAAGATTTGGACTTATGATAATACATGTACAAGCTCTAAAGACTCAGTCTGCAAGAGCAATTCTAGTACCGGGTAAGATGGTGACCTAGATGAAATTTTCATCATATGTTTTTTTTAGCAAATATCTGGGCCCACTTGCACAAAGCGATCTTAGCGCTAAGATGATCATAACTCCCATACTTTAACATAGGCTTACAATAGCCTTAGTGCTAAGATTGCTTTGTGCAAGTGGGCCCTGGTGTCATCACTGATTTTCAGTGATCCTTTCATACAATTTTCTCCACTATTTTGCCTTTGAAATCCAATGGAACCTGTTTCGGCAGATAATCGGGACTGATTATTCCCTGGCGTTGACATTTTACATTGTACTGTATTTATCTTCATCATCTAAGAAAACCATCTTGGTCAAGACTTAAGTTCAGATATCACAAAACATGAAAACCTTTGATTGTTTGCTAGCTATTTAACACCGCACTCAGCAATATTCCAGCTGTATGATGTCAGTCTGTAAATAATTGAGTCTGGACAGACAATCGAGTGATCGACATCATGAGGATTCATCTACGAGATATTGGGATACAATGACATGCCTCAACCAAGTCAGCAAGCCTGACCATTCGATCCCGTTAGTTGCCTCTTACAACAAGCATTGCTTGCTGAAGAACCATTCTAATTTGGATCTTCATGGGTAAGTACCACACGGAAACATGTGATCATTAGGCAAAAAAGTAGTTTTCAGTCATCTTTGCAATCTAAATTCAAACCCAGCAAGAGGAAAAGAGAAAAACAAAAAAAGTCTCTCACATGTAACACTACAGTCTAACTCAGACATTTGTGTCAAACTTTGATGTGTCTTACTTATGGATGTCTCAAAGTACACGCTTGGACCCTGTGTAATCCTTCTTTTTCATCATTTTTGGTCGTGTCGAACCTCAAGCAACTCAAAGTATTTACGCAGGTCCCTTCAACTTCGACACAACAGGGATTGACTTTATATTATCCAGTACCCACTGCCTGACAACCAGTTTTTGTTGGCATTCATGACCCTGCATCCAGAGCGCGTTTTCTCAAACTTGCATCCCCACAAGTTCCCTGAATGAAACAGCTGCTGTAAATACTAAAGGCAACTTTTTTGTACCAGGAAAGTGAAGAAGCTGATGTTTCACCAACATTTCCAGAAGGTCACAGAAACCATTACATACCACGATGCACTTCCAGTCTGTAGGGGTCACAGGTGGCCCAGTCGTCAAAAGCGCTGCAATTCGCTGTGCAGAGTTGTGTCCCTTGGGCATGCCAGAAACCTATAATTGTGGGTTCGAATCCCGGTTCGCACCGAATACTGTTAAAAGCGGCGTTATTCCCAACCTACTCACTCAATCTGTAACCACTACATTCAGATTTCCGAACTACAGAAATACAACCTAAAACCTGATAAAAGTACCTTGCCCCTAGCTGCATTAATAAGTACACTTCCTGTTTCATAATAGTTCCGGTCGTCGAAAATGCTTGAGGTGCTACTTTAACAGAAAGTCCAATGCCTCTAACTACCTTGGTACGAAAGTGTTGCACTTCCAGTTGAATGGCCTTGACTTAATTTAAGGCAATCACATGCTTGATTATCTACCAGGGAACATATGGGTGCCTTGGTTTTTACAAACATTTTGTATCAACACAGAGGGTCGGTTCAGTACACAGAGAAGCAAAACTCCTTACTCATGCTCATTCAAGTGACCTCCATTGAAAGTCACATCTAACTTAGTTTTTAGGAAAACACTGTTTATTGTTTTTATGGAAGTGCTCTACTCAGCGGTAATAAGCGTTGCTATTTGTGTTTGATTGGATTAAGGAAAGGTTTGATTAAGGTAAGGATATGTATCATTCCATCTGGGATGAGGTGGCGGGAATCGCATTGATTTTGAGTCGCATTTTTTGCTAGGGGTCAGCAGTTGATTAAACTTGGAGATGCTATATTTTCAAGATTTACGGTATCTGCAAGAAAAAGCAATTAGTGAAAATAGCAAACATACATCATGAATGTTCTTCATTGCGACCTCGGCCTTTTCAGTAGTTCACTCACAACCTTTCCTGGTCACAGACCTCCTCACATGTACCAAGTTTCATTGACCTATAGTAAATTCTTTGCAAGATTAAACCAACTTTTCTTCAGGTTGTGAACTTGATCCTGGGCATGATTGATAAATTTGTCATAAAACACAACAAATCCCAGGGTCATACAGAAATAGATTTGATACGTCTTCATAATGACCAAGGGATTTGTTGTGTTTTATGACAAATTTATCAATCATGTCATATACTCGATGCTTATTTTCTTGGTAAAGAACCACATGGCTATGTCATCTGTTAAGATCCAGGTTAGAATAGGTCTTCAGCAACACATGCTTGATGTAATAGGTGACTAACGGGATCGGACGCATGGCTATATATATGTGGAATATGATTTAGTTCATACTATTTTGGGGAACCATACAGAATATGATTTTTTGTATATTTCCATGTTCCATTCAAAATAAATAACCCACATTAAATTCTTCACTATAAATTTGAAAGATCTTGAGTCATTGTTATTTTGTTATTTTGTACTTGTCAAATATTTACACGCCTTTCTGTGCGGCAATTCACATTCATGCACAGTGTCAGTGTCTGTACAATGTTTCTTTTCACAAATTATGTTTTAATTAGATCAATAATTGAAATCAAGGATGTGTTTCTACATCACACTGTGGTCAAAATAGTATATGTAATAGAATCGTCCATATTACAATAGTGAAAGTAGTAATTTGAGAGGTTATATCTAAAACAAAAATCATCCACAATCACGTCAACAGAGAAGCTGAACTAACCTACAAGCTTTAACTGGTTGTGTATTAAAGATATGATTGGCGCCTGTGGGAACATACTCGTGTATAATTCCGTCAAGTTAGCATGACGTGTGTCTATTCCAGTTAGAGTTGATACAATAAGATGGTGGCCCAGATAATGAGTTCCATCATCAATCTGGTTATGGTCTCAAAACAACTTTCATGGCGGCGGAATTATGTTCTTTTCACAGCTTTGGTGGGAAAGGTTTCAAGTTGATCAAATGTCTCCGATAGATATCAATGACCACCAGTATAGTGTTCTGGGTTTTATGTGGCTTTGACCAGTGTTTCAGTTACATATGAAGGCGTGTCAGTCTATTGTCCGAATTATAGACCCCCAGTGATGTCATGCTATTGTTCCCCAGTGGGATTAAATCTCATTATAACATAGTTTACAGGAAATATACCCAGGATTTTATTAATACAACTTTGTTTATGTTCTAACATATGAATGTTTCTCTTGTGAATTTTCTTTTGCAATTGAACACATTGTAATGAAATATAAAATCAATGTCAAGTTTTTTCTTTATATTCCCGAAGATTGAACACGCAACCTTTGTATCTGTAGCCCACTGAGTCCACCACCAAGCTACAGAGGTGCTGACAAATTACAATGCTTTAAAGAATTCCTTTTCAAGTACCGTACGCCAACAACAGACATCTTAGTCTGTTTCCTAAGATATAACTGGAATAATGTTAAAAGCGGCGTTAAACCCAACTCACTCACTCACTCACTCACCTACGGTTCATGGTATGCTTAAAACGTAAAAATGCTGAAAAATGTTGTTTTAAGTTACTTTTTCGGTTTATAAGTTAGATAAAACACTTCCCCTCGGTCTTATCCTGCAGGTGCACGTTTTAAATTTCATAAAAACTCTCGGACTTGCTTGATCCTGCACCTATAAAATGTTGCCAGAGAATAACCAGTCTCAATTATCTCAGAGTCCAGATGCCAGTGTAGTCTAAAATGAAAAGAGCAGTGAAACTTTCATGAAAGGATCACTTAAAATTAGTGACAACACCAGGTGTTCACGAAAAGTACCACCCACCACTCACACAATTTGTATAAAAACATATGTTTTTGTTTGTTTTCTGACGCCAAACAGCAGTACTCTTGCCACGCGATGGTGGTCTGTATAAAACCAGACAATCAAGTGATGGACCAGAAAACCCAGTGGCATGACAGCGCATTGGATGATTTCGTTGGAACTAAAAAGCCCGAAGTGATGCAGATCGTTAATGTTTACAAGCGAAATCCACAAAACTGGGCATGGTGCTAACAATGTGAGAATCATGGCCCATATTTTAGAGGGACAGGCACTTATTTAAGTCGGGCACTTCTTTTATTGCATTTTGTATCAAATATCTCTTCTTGATGTTTCACAATTTTAAGGAATAGATTAAATGTTCATTTGGGGTTATAACTTTTAATTTCTTTCAACACTAGAGTTGAGGCAAGAATTTAACTGATAAGGCTTCAGCTTATATTAGATGGAATTTCAATATTAGATTGAAGAAAATCAACAATTGTCACTCTTAACCCTGATTGCATTTCTTCACAGAATGGAAATGTCAGCTTACGTGAGTGAGTGAGTGAGTGAGTGAGTCTTACACAGCTTTCAGCAGTATTCCCTCAATATGACAGTGGGAGACACCACACATGGGCTCCACACATAGTATCCATGTCAGGGATAAAACTCAGGTCTTGGGCATAACAAGCAAACGCTTTAACCACTAGGCCACCCTACCGCCCAATGTGTTCCCAGAACTTGCAATGTAATTTATCTGCATCCAGTCTCAGTTTGTGTAAGACACAATAGAATGTGTCCAATAACACCCAAAGTATCCAGTGTCTCGTCTACCCAGAAGGAAATGGAACTATGAAGAGTCATAAAGAGCAAATTCCGCAACAAAACACCCACAAAAAATAACATTCTGACAAGGAGATATGCAGACCTGCACTTGTGTCACATGGTCAATGAAACAAAATCTGTAAAAACTCAATTGTTCGGAAATCTATCTACCGGTAAAAGTATGATAATCTGGCGGACAAGATATGTTATTATTCCATTTTTTTATTTCATATTTCAAGTTTTTCCGGTACTTGAAAGGATGTTTGTCAGAATACTTGATTATAAATCATTAATTAAATAAAGTGACAAAACCCTTTCCATATCCAATAGAAATCTCTGCATAAAGCGGAGTTGATTGTACGATTCCAACTATATCATGAGCATGCGATTGTGATGTGCATATCACCTGAAACAACACAGGAATATATGGTACAAGTCAAAATTGGGAACTGCATCGGACATCATTTTTGTCACTGATGATTCAAATTTGGAAATGTCCTCCACGTGTCTACCATAAACTCACTGTCATTGTTGGCCATGATCTTGTAACCTCCATGACTATTGACATATTGACAGGTTGAAACTTAATTGTTCATTTCCATGGTAAGATATTTGACCCGTGAAGATCCGGGGTAGAAGAGGTCTTCAGCAACCCTTTCTTGCCATAAAAGGCGACAGTGCTTGTTGTAAGTGGCGACTAACGGGATTGGGTGGTCAGGCTCGCTGACTTCCTTGATTCATGTCATCATATTCTAATTGCATGTATTGATGTTCATGATGTCAATCACTGAATTGTCTGATCCAGACTCTATAATTTACAGACTGCCATTACATAGCTGGAATATTGCTGAATGTGACGTTAAACAACAAAGAAAAACACAAACAACAAAATAATATTCAAGGTCTAAAATCTAGTAGACCAGTAGACTCTGAAAGGCAAGGCAAGTAAGAACTCATTAAACATAAAACCCTTGACACATATGACCACAAAACAGGTGAAAAAAATATTCTGTGACTATTACATTTGAACAAGTAGAACATAAAGTTTACTTGCCTGAGTACAAGAGAACGTTTTCCAATTACCACAAGCTCCAAATTTAAATACTAACTCCAATAAGTTACTGTAATAACAATGATGTGAGATGAAGGTATCAATACCACAGCCCAGGGTACTAGTGACGCCACCACAGGTACACATTCTATTATTCATTTAAACGGCGGAAACACTTCCTGTCTTGGGAATTGGCTTTCTTTTAAAAGAATATATACTGTGTTAGTTAGCCAAGGTCCATAAACTGCAAAATGCCAGTGGACAAACCATTTTATGTGGCACAACTGAGAAAGTGCCTCCATGTCCTAAATGAGCGTTCAGAAGGGTTTCAAAGTTCAGATACATCTTACTTTATCTTGTGTATTGCCACCTTGTATTAACGATAATAATGCTGCCTGATTCCTAATGATATTACTTAGTTTGTTTGTTTGTTTGTTTGTTTGTTTGTTTGTTGTTTAACGCTGTACTCAGCAATATTCGAGCTAAATGATGGCGGTCTGTAAATAATAGAGTATGGACAGGACAATCCAGTGATTAATATAACATAACATAACATAATAAGTCCATTTATACTGGGCCAGATTCCTTTCACCAAGTTAAAGCTCATGGCGCTACATAGTTTTAGCAAGTAATGCTAATGAAAGGGGGAGTAGAATTGATAGTGTTGTCTGAAAAGGTGTGGTTTCAGATGAGCCTTAAAGGAAGAAAGTGATGGCGACAGCTTAAGATCGATGGTAGTTTGTTCCACAGTGAGGAAGTGCAGAACTGGAAAGATCTCTGGCCAAAGGTTTTGAGACGGGTTTCTAGGACTTGTAACAGGTGGGTATTCTGAGAACGGAGAGATTTGTAAGGCATGTATTTAGGCAGCAATGCCTAATGTATAAATAAATGTATTCCTCACAAAATTTGATAAGGATAATGTGACAGTTTAGATGGGTGCTGACTGGGTCAGTTGAGATGTTGTCATGTGAATAGTATTTGACATTGCCATGGAAATGAACATTTTCAGCTTCTTTCAAGTTGCTAAAAGTACACATGTTCCACTCGGAGTATCTTGAGTAGGAATTGTTTCAGTATTCCTATCAAACATTATAATCATAAAGGGCCGCCTCCATGGTTTAGTTGAAAGTCCCGGGTTCGATCCCCGTCCTCTCCATACCAAAAGACGTTAAAAGATGGTATGGAGAAGGCTTGTATTTAGGCTGTAGTTCGGTGAGATATAATGGGGCTGTTTCCAGCTATATGAAAGCGGTCTGTAAACAATCGATTAATATCATGAGCATCGATCTACACCATTTGTATACGATGACCTGCAATAACCAAGTCAGCGAGCCTGACCATCCGATCCCATTAGTCGCCTCTTACAACAAGCACAGTCGCCTTTTACATCAAGCAAGGACCTACCCCGGATCTTCACGAGTCTAATGATATTACTAATATTTCTTAGTGACCCTTTAGCATATGCTTCAAAAACAATCACCCCTATCCCATTTTCATCTCCTTGTCATGCAACTCTAGCAAGCCATTTATTTCATCTCTTGCATTCTCATATTAAGAGATGTGTTGGTTTTATTATACTGTGTTTCCTTAAAAGAATTATTTTTTGATAACATGTACATAACATATTGGGGACTATACCTTCATCTGTTTTAGAAACAAACGTAAAAATCCAGGTTCCTAGGATGTACTAGGGGATGGCCAAGTTGATAATACTGCCAGAATTCACTGTGAAGAGTTGAGCACCTTAGTTGCCCCAGGATCCAGTGATGATGAGTTTGAGTTCACATAGTTTTGATAATTTTGGTGACCTCCTATTTCGCGGAGTCATTTTTTCATCGCCCCCTTAATCCCCCCCCCACTTAATAAATGACCAGTCCCTAATGTGCAGCTAGGTACAAAGTTCCTCTACATTCACACAATATCAAAATGGTCGTTAAGAATGCTCCCACTTTAAACTGCTACAACACCCACACGGTTGAGCAATCAATTATTATTCAGAATTCTGATCGCCTGCTGAGATCTAAGGCCATGTTGATGTGAGCCTGGTTAGATTGCAATGGCCCTGGCACCACCGGCAGATCATATTTGATGATGTGAGGAAATGGCCTTTAGATATGATTAGACATAACATCTCTGTGACCTCATCGTTTCCTGACTGTGTCAGTGGGGTGGTTAAACAGTTGGGTCAGCAAATCAAAGGCCCGTGTTCGATCAAAGCATGGGTTCAGAGCTCCAGATAAACTTTTGGTGTTGTGGGTATTTTTCCCATGCATTTTAAAATCATTGGGTATCAGTAATTCTATCTGGGTATTCAAATTTCTGTTACCCACTAGTTTTTACACATGTGGGTATTTAAGTTAAATATTTAAAAACACTATTCATCTAGTCCCTGCAAACTGGTGTCGTGTGGGTTCGAGAGTTTTATAGGACCGCAATACTTCCACAAGAAAGTGTGATGGCAAATGATCATGATGTAACTGTCATCATGGAATTTGGCAAGGTTGACGGAATGTCTGTATATAATTTCAAAATAAGTTGCTGATTTGCTAATCGAATACGCAGGGTTAGTTCACAATATTTTGATGATACGCACAAGTTTGTAGCGTATCTGTAATGTTTGTTGCGTATTTGATACCCTTGAATTTTATTTCACTGCATATTTCTGCATTTCTGATGCGAATTTTACGCAGATACGCAGCTTATCTGGAGCTCTGTGGGTTACATGTGAAAAGCCTTTTTTGAGGGTTCCCTTCCCATGGTTGGAATACTGCTAAAATGATCAATGGCTAAAACCATACCTGCCTGTCGGTCCGTAACAATAATGGTACATGGTCCTATACACAGTGCCAAGATCCCAAAGTTAAGCGACGTTGGTCACAGAGAACAGTTGGATGGATGACCGCGTTGAGCAGCTCGACTCCTGAGAGTTTCTAGGGCTTCGGTCCTGCCCCACACTGTAGCACATGTAACACATGTGGTGTCTCCTTAGGTAAGTGGCATATTTTAGTCAAAATATGCCCCGGTTCTCCCAGTATATTGGGTACCCGACTGGATGAGATAGTATTGTGACTGTTAACCTTCTAGCACCTGACAAGGCAGCTTTTGTTGTATGCTCCCCAGGGAGCTGAGAATTAAAATATATTGCACACTCATTATTTTATTAATATTTATGGAAAAAAGAGGTTTGCCATAGGCTTGATTGGGAACAAGACTATTTTCCGGTAGCAAGATGACAAGAATCCTCCATAGGGATACTCCCATCAAGTAAACAGAAGGAATCCCATGGTAGTCACAGCTACGACGTCCTGGAGCGATGTCCGTGGGAGCTTATTAGAGCGGGGCGCTTATTACATCGAATACGCTTGTTGATTATCAGCATAATCGACAAACAAAATTACATTGATGGGACAGTTCCTATTGCAATATTTACCAAACTGTACCTGTGACAAACTACAACTGTTCCTATCACAAGGAAATACCAAGAGACCTATCTCTCGTTGGAATCTTACTTTCTGACCAGTCTGTACTGCCTGGAATGGTTATCTATGATCTGATATCATTCAGTAATGGTCATCTGTTTCTTATCAATATCTATGCATAAAGATTCAGAGTGACAGAAGACTCTCCACTTGAATATGACAAGACATCTTCCCAAGGCAAGAGAGTTAACTGACTTTAAAAGTAAAGTTTCCACCCTTGCCGAAGTAGGCTGGAATTCCTGGGCTCAATCGTAGCGCCACCAGTGGCTATTACCATTTATGTCCCTTCTACGCCTCACCTATGGACCAATGAGATTCCACCTTTCGTATCGCTTGTGTTTGCTTCACACAAAATGGTGGCGCCGAGTCAGGACGATCTGGTCGATAATCAAGATCTATATTGTGATAAAACGGGTCTTACATCGCGAAATGCATCAAATCAAGTGAGCACCTTGATTAAAAACATGAAATGATTTGGAAATATCTGCTGTCAACGAGTTGGCGGTGGTCATGTTTTGCAAATCCTGCAATCGACCGTAATCTGCACGACAGTTTACGAACCAGATTTTGATTTCGGTGTGCACTTTTGATTGGACTATGCATAGACTTGTTAGTCCAGCCAAAATGTAATTCCATAATACCAGCCTAGTTCGGCAAGGGTGGAAACTGGACTTTTATAGTCAGTTAACTCTCTTGCCTCAGGAAGATGATGACAAGAGGGATGGCTTCAACTTTCCAACAGTCAACTTTCCCTTTATGCCTAACAATATTCCATCAGCTGGGACAAAATGCCTTTGGTGTCTACATTTGACAACTTCTGAGGTATTCTTACGATGATTTCAAAAAGCATCATACTCTTCCTCCCATATTTTTCATCAAGGTTGCAACATTCAAGGCCTCAGCAAAACTTCAAAATGTTTAATGGTAGACCACTGTCCGAAACAACTGCCTGCCTGCCTTCCTGCCTGCCTGCCTGCCTGCCTGCCTTCCTGCCTGCCTGCCTTCCTGCCTGCCTTCCTGCCTGCCTGCCTTCCTGCCTGCCTTCCTGCCTGCCTGCCTGCCTGCCTGCCCATGGCTGGTGAATTTTCCTCCACCTGCCCGACTGTCTTGGAGATAATTTTAATCCAACTTACATATTCAGTTTTATCATTCTCAAATAATTCTATCCATTAGTTCAAGACACAATTTGTCCCCTATTTTTTATATTTCAAAGGGAATAACCACTATTAAAAAGTCTTGACACTTCCTGAATATCTCATCTCATATTTGAAAATACTTATGTCTCATTTCAATCAATTTTATTCATACAACTAAGTTGACAAAACTAGTTAGAAAAAGATTACAACAGAATTTAAGTCTTACAAACGTACGTTGTTCAATTTAGACATAGCATAAATTAATAAGGATAAAATTGTTCATCAAAATGTAGGTTGGACCCAATTTGACAACCAATTCATTCCATTACTGTTTTGAGGCAGTTGGGTAGCCTAGTGGTTAAAGCGTTCACTCATCATGCCAAAGAGTTCGATTCCCGACATGGGTACAATATGTGAAGCCCATTTCTGGTGTCCCCTGCCATGATATTTCTGGAATATTGCTAAAAGTGGCGTAAAACCATATTCACTCACTCACACACTCACCCATTACTGTTTTAAATGTGCCATGTGTGACACGATATGGGATTAAAATATGAATCAATACAGGTAAGTATCATATCTTCTGAGAATATTATCAATGCACTAATGTATTGGTGAATCGTAACGACCCTAACCTTTATCGGAGTGTCCTCACCAGCACTAGAGTCAGCACTAACACTATCTGGAACTACAGCTAACTCAATACATCTACAAGAATTTGAGTAACCAGGTTAGGCTGTGTATAATTTCCAAGCAAGAATTGAGTTGGAAAAGCATTCTTGAAGACAATTAAGATATCCAACAAGATTAGACCCTGAACTTCCAACTTCCAAAACAAATCAATACAGGAAGATTGACAATATGACTTCAACAGAGGCCTGCTGTGGAATGCACCTGGCATTTCTTGAGGTTTTGATCCAAAGTTCCCATTAACTCCAGAGTGAGTGAGTGAGTGAGTATGGTTTTACGCCGCTTTTAGCAATATTCCAGCAATATCACGGGGGGGGACAACAGAAATGGGCTTCACACATTGTACCCATGTCGGGAATCGAACCCGGGTCTTCGGCATGACAAGCTAACGCTTTAACCACTAGGCTACCCGACCGCCCCCATTAACTCCAGAAAAAGATGACATTTTATCCTTTGTTGAGTTTTTGTAGGAGTACTAAAACAATGGTTATGCTCTTGATAGAATGCAGGTAGCAGACAACCCAAACCTCTGAAAGATGCAGTTGGGGGAACAGTTGTTAAAAATCACTTTGAAATGTTGCACCATGGCTGTTGGTATCCTAGAACTATTTCCCCAATGACCACTTAGAACCATACATGTCTCTGTGCAGGTATGCCATCCTGGGTCAGAATGGGTCTCTTGTACCCCAATACTTGTCTCCCCCTGGACCTGCTGAATACATCTAAGAAATCCAATAATCCAGGCTAATCCCTGATTACAAAAGGCGCGTTGGGGGTGTACACTATCCATGATAAAACAAATCTGGTTTAAAGTTTATCAAAACATAAATTTACAGTTTAAGAAAATCTCAGATTTATTCTGAGTATATGATGTTTATGCAGTCGCATATTTTTGTTGTTGGTGGTGTTTAACGCCGTACTCAGCAATATTCTAGCTATATGACGGCGGTCGAATTAAATAATTGAGTCTGGACCAGACAATCCAGTGATTGACATCATGAGCATCAATCCAGGCAATTGGGATTTGATGATATGCATCAACCAAGTGGAGTTGGGAACCTAAGTCTATCTTGTTACCATGGAAACGTAAAAATTAACATTTCTAAATAGCAAAAGGCACCAGTTCAGCATGTACCTGACAAACCTGCAAAGTTTCATGAAAGAATATTGAACAGTTTAGGAGTTATGCTCCGGAAACGAACCCTACCCTCACAGAACAAAATTGTTGCCATGGAAACGTAAAAAATAAAAATTCATAAAATTTCTAAATAGCAAAAAGCACCAGTTCAGCATGTACTTGACAGACCTGTAAAGTTTTATGAAAAAATATTGAACGGTTTCTGAGTTATGCTCCAGAAACGAAACATGACGGACATAGCCCGTTTCGATATCCCCTGCCACCTTTGTTGGACTGGGGATAATAAGACACAATTTTTCAATATGACTATAGTTACTCAGCCCTGGCTTGTGGGTATTGCAGTACACAGCCTCCCAATAGTGGGTGTTCTCAGAGACCATATAATAGATAATATAATCTATTATATGGTCTCTGGTGTTCTTTAATGTTTTGAATAGTACATACATAATAAACTTAGTGTAACATTGAGGTTAGACCAGAAAATCTCTTTTTAGGTGATGTACAAGATCATATGACAAATAACACTACCAGTGCCTCAAATGCTGTTATTAAATGAAAACCAACAAAAGAAATCTTGTCTTGTGCCAGATGTGGAATCAGGAAGACTGGGCTGAGAGGACTTACAAAAGCATCAGTGCTCCAGGCACTTGTGACCTGATACAAGTCTTTCATGTCATAATACATGATGTATGAGAACAATACATGTTATGAAAGGGAATTGTGAAAATCCATTTGCGGCAATATGTCTGCTAATGTTTTAGCAATTGGTAGAATGATCTGAACAGCATTGGTAGTAACCCTTTTAAGGCTGATTAGAACTAACTGTCCAGCTTTGGAGTATCATGAATAGTTTTACTACTTTGCTATTGGAATATACACCTCAAAAGAAGTTAAAGAACACCAGATTCTTTCATATTACTATAGTTAATATGACATGGCTAACATGGCTAATATGAAAGTTGTTCTTTAACTTCTTTTGAGCAGTATATATTGTATCATTACAAAATCTATCATTACAGAAAAGAGTAGGTTTGCCTTAGGGAGTTAATACAAAGCAACATTATTTACAATCAATAGCATGGTGTGACATGAGACAAACTCTGACTGCATCGATGGCCTAGTCGATAGA
This sequence comes from Haliotis cracherodii, assembly GCF_022045235.1. NCBI lineage: Eukaryota > Metazoa > Mollusca > Gastropoda > Lepetellida > Haliotidae > Haliotis > Haliotis cracherodii. Next base: position 24,583,303 of record NW_027266341.1, on the reverse strand, counting down.
GCATCTGCCTGGAGAGCAGGTCGGTAGTTCATCCTCCACCGCGTCATACCAAAATACGTTACAAGATGGTTCTTGTTTTGTCCCTGCCTGACGCTCTGCATTAGGGGGATTAAAACAAGAACTAGTCGGCTCAGAATCAGCATAATGTGTTTGAATAGGGTATCCATGTTTAACTGCGTCATGGTATCTCCGTTGAGTAGCACTACTAAACCCAGCCACACACACGCACGCATGCATGCATGACTAATACAGGTTGCTTTTGAAGTGCAAAAATCTTTAACATTGTTTTGTTTGTTTGTTTGTTGTTTAACGCCACACTCAGCAATATTCTAGCTATATGACGGCGGTATGTAAATATTCAAGTCTGGACCAGACAATCCAGTGATTGACATCATGAGCATCTTTCCACCCAATCCGGATACAATGACATGCATCAATAAACCAAGTCAGCGAGCCTGACCACCCGATTCCATTAGTCTTCAACGACAAGAATGGTCGCCTTTTACAGCAAGCACAGGATCTTCACTGGTCTAACACAACATTGAACCCCATTTCACCGCATATTGTGAGTGCCATCTTACCAACAACAAGAATGATCAAGAAACAAAGCCAATCAACATGTAGAGAAGAGATGATTAACTCACGTTCGTATCAGGGCAGCGTGTAGATCAGCAAGATGACAGGTGCGGCCATTATGGTATCCATAATTCTGTATCACATGGACCTCAGCACCTGATGGAGATTGACACATGTCACTGTTGCATTTCACATAAGGCCAGCCCATTTTGTCACGTTTTACAAACTCATAACAATTTCTGATGTAAGCATCGACGCGCATTTCTCACTTCTTGTCCACATTTTAAAATTGTGCAACAAAAACAGATGGAAAATATTACTTCATAGCAGGATTTTAACTTTGTATTATTAGAGGCTGATATTCAGTACCAGCTCTAAAGTGAACATTGGTAAAAATTGGTAAATTGGAATGAAGATTTATGCAAATCTGTCTATCATAATTACAACTGTTATTTTCAGTTTGCAAAAGGGGCAGATGACTGGTCCAGTCACACAGATGTTATAGGTTCTATTTTATTGCATTTTGAAGCATTTTGAAAAAAAACAAAAAAACTTATATTTTTCCTGCCACAAGACTTAAGTTAACAATTCTGGAAAAAATTTAGGTTCTGTAGTTCCCCTGCATGTTTGGCTATCAGCAATGTCATATATCAATGTATATACGTCAGGGTGGTATATGGGTTAGAAATAATAATGGGACAGAAGTGTCAGCACAACAAACTCTATGTACTGAATTAAACTTTCATACATATATAATTGTAGCTGGTAAAATGGAAAAAAGACTCATATGAACTGTCTGTTCAGAAGAATTAGTATGTCAGGAATGAAACTCTGTTCCTTGGCAATAAAATTGTTATAACCTCTGTGAAAGAAGTCTTTTTGCATAAACTGTTCTTTAATGAGTGAGTGAGTGTAGTTTTATGCTACTTTTAGCAATATTCCACCAATAGCAAAAACAGAGGCCATCAGATATGGGCTTGTCCCGGTGTGGGGAATAATAACCGGGTCTTCGACGTGATGAGGAAATGCCTTAACCACTAGGATACCCCACAATCCCTATTGTTCTTTAGCCTTAGCAAGACTAAAATTATTGGAAATATTCACCAGGTGTCCATCATAAATGTTTAAGTAAGGGCTTGAATTCTGTAACCATGATCAAACAACTATGAGCAAGAGATACTCTTTGAAATTTTCTTGGAACGAACATGCTCAATGTTTCCTCTAGACATCTGTAAAGAAGGACCTAGCTCCATGGCCTCTTTAAAGAAGGACCTAGCTCCACTGGATCTGTAGAGAAGGACCTAGCTCCATTGCATCTGTCAGGAAGGACCTAGCTCCATGGCATCTTTAAAGGAGGACCTAGCTCCATTGCATCTGTAAAGAAGGACTAGCTCCATTGCATCTTTAAAGGACCTAGCTCCATTGCATCTGTAAAGAAGGACTAGCTCCATGGCATCTTTAAAGGAGGACCTAGCTCCATTTCAATTGTAAAGAAGGACCTAGCTCCATTGCATCTTTAAAGGGCCTAGCTCCATTGCAACTTTAAAGGGCCCAACTCCATTGCATCTGTAAAGAAGGACTAGCTCCATTGCATCTTTAAAGGACCTAGCTCCATTGCATCTGTAAAGAAGGACTAGCTCCATGGCATCTTTAAAGGAGGACCTAGCTCCATTTCAATTGTAAAGAAGGACCTAGCTCCATTGCATCTTTAAAGGGCCTAGCTCCATTGCATCTTTAAAGGGCCTAGCTCCATTGCATCTTTAAAGGACCTAGCTCCATTGCATCTGTAAAGAAGGACCTAGTCCATGGCATCTGTAAAGAAGGACCTAGATCCATTGCATCTGTAAAGAAGGACCTAGATCCATTGCATCTGTAAAGGACCTAGCTCGATGGCATCTTTAAAGGACCTAGCTCCATAGCTTCTTTAAAGAAGGACCTAGCTCGATGGCATCTTTAAAGGGCCTAGCTCCATTGCATCTTTAAAGGGCCTAGCTCCATTGCATCTTTAAAGGACCTAGCTCCATTGCATCTGTAAAGAAGGACCTAGTCCATGGCATCTGTAAAGAAGGACCTAGCTCCATTGCATCTGTAAAGAAGGACCTAGTCCATGGCATCTGTAAAGGACCTAGCTCCATTGCATCTGTAAAGAAGGACCTAGATCCATTGCATCTGTAAAGAAGGACCTAGCTCGATGGCATCTTTAAAGGACCTAGCTCCATTGCATCTTTAAAGGACCTAGCTCCATTGGATCTGTAAAGAAGGGTCTAGATCGATGGCGTCTTTAATGGAGGACCTAGCTCCATTGCATCTTTAATGGAGGACCTAGCTCCATTGCATCTGTAAAGTTGGACCTAGCACCATTGCATCTTTAAAGAAGGACCTAGCTCCATTGCATCAGTAAAGAAGGACCTAGCTCCATGGCATCTTTAAAGAAGGACCTAGCTCCATGGCATCTTCAAAGAAGGACCTAGCTCCATGGCGTCTTTAATGGAGGACCTAGCTCCATTGCATCTTTAAAGAAGGACCTAGCTCCATTGCATCAGTAAAGAAGGACCTAGCTCCATGGCATCTTTAAAGAAGGACCTAGCTCCATGGCATCTTCAAAGAAGGACCTAACTCCATGGCGTCTTTAATGGAGTACCTAGCTCCATTGCATCAGTAAAGAAGGACCTAGCTCCATTGCATCTTTAAAGAAGGACCTAACTCCATGGCATCTTAAAAGAAGGACCTAGCTCCATGGCATCTTTAAAGAAGGACCTAGCTCCATTGCATCTTTAAAGAAGGACCTAGCTCCATTGCATCAGTAAAGAAGGACCTACCTCCATGGCATCTTAAAAGAAGGACCTAGCTCCATGGCATCTTTAAAGAAGGACCTAGCTCCATTGCATCAGTAAAGAAGGACCTAGCTCCATTGCATCTTTAAAGAAGGACCTAGCTCCATTGCATCAGTAAAGAAGGACCTAGCTCCATGGCATCTTTAAAGAAGGACCTAGGTTCATGACATCTTCAAAGAAGGACCTAGAATAATGGAATATATAAAAAGGACATAAGTCCATTGCATATGTAAAGAAGGACCTAGCTCCATGACATCTACAAAGCAGAGCCTTTCTCCATTATATCCTAAAGAAGGACCCAGCTCCATTGAAAAGAAGGAATCAGCTTCATGGAATCTTTTAAGAAGGACCTAGCTTCATGATATCTTTCAAGAAGAACCTAGCTCCAAGCTATCTCTGAAAAAGAAACTCTATGGAGAGGAGGACCCACATGATGTGTTGCCAGGTCTAGATGCTGATAGCGTATTAAGACAATAGTCGATCTTGCCATTTGAATTTGAGTGAGCAGACAGTCAAAGTGGTGTTGAATGATTAACTAAAACATGCTAGGAATGCCAATTGGGATGAGCCTAGATCCCCCAGAAGTGATTGATATACAAGCTGAAACAAAATCAATACGACTTTTTACACAGTGAAACGAGGCTTCATGGATCCATCACTACATTACCTCTACAGATGATGTGATCACACAATAGCCAAGCTTCAGATTAGAGTACCCATTAACCGCTTATTGAGAAAAAATAACATATTAATCTGAGTTAGCAGAAAACAATTGTGGTGATGAATGACTGAAACTGAAAAAAAAAACAGAGCTGCCTAGATCCTCTTAAAGTCATCGCTAAACAAAAATCAATACAGGTTCTAACACGACAAAAAATAACACCTACAGAATCAGCTTTACCCTACAGATGACTCATTCACACAATAATTGCGATTCATATCAACAATCAATTATTGCGTAGAACGTAATCCTAAAAAGACATCCTTCAAAGCGACTCTTGCTGAAATATCAGCATGAGTACACTCCTGATCTTTGCTATTCAGATGTCCAATCTGCCAAGCCCTGGTCCTGTTATGTAAGCAACAGGCATCACCAGGCACTGGATCCATGTAACCAAGGACGCAGAGCCCCCGGCTGTTGACTTCCAGTCAGTCACAGCCACTACAAAGAACTCTTAGAAGTCGATCTATGAGAACGACATAGTGCAACACTCACGAACAATGCCCATTAATAATAGAATGGCTTGGGGACAGGTGGAAATCTTACATGGCAATATATATTCTGTGCCACTGGTGTTAATGTGTTTTTTGTCAACATTAAATAATATCCGGGGCGATGTATGATGTAACGGATTGTAGCATTTAAAGATTGACACAAAAGAAAATTTATATCTGCTTTGGCAACATGACTTTTTGTCATATTTGGAAGTTGTCAGAAAATCAATACAGAAAAGCTGTTGGCAACTTGACTTTTTGTCATATTTGGAAGATGTCAGAAAATCAATAGAGAAACATGTTGATATCAAATACAGTTCCTGTTTCAAAATAAATGTCTTTTTATATAGACATATTCCTCTCAAGGGGGTATCATAACATATGCTTTTCAACTGATTATTGTTTACAGAAGCATTTCCTCTTTCCTTCTGAGATCGGGGTTAGATCCCCGGCTGCGCCATACCAAAAGACGTTTAAAAGATCGTACTTGTTGTTACCCTTTCTGGCCCACGGCATTAAGGAGCTAAAACAAGGACTGGTCAGCTCAGAGTCAGTATACTTTGTCTGAGTGGGGTATTCATGTTAAACTGTGCCATGGTATATATCTCAGTGGGCTAGCACTATAAATCGGCATCAGTCTGGACTAGTACAAGCAGACATACATCGTAGATAGGTATATGTGTTATGGAACTCTCTCTCCCTTTACCCCCATTTATTAACCACAATTAAATCCAACAAAAGACCCATTTATTTCAGCAATATTGACATTTATTGGCTAGGTTTGTATGCGCTTAAAGCATTACCACAAGTTTCAACACTTTACAAGTGGCATTATTATTACTATCATTTTTTATTTATTTTTTATTTTTTTACCTACCCCGGCTTAACAGTTACATCGAAGAAAACATGAACACTAATGTACTCATTGCCTATCCACAACAATTGTGGAACTATTGGCGCCAATAGAATAACAACTGTCAATAGACTACAGGAGAGAGAACATGGGATTCTATTTCCAGCAATTAGATCCACAACTAACTTGCTTAATTGTCCACTGCTTCAGGTTGTTTATCTATGAAGACTTTATTCAACAATCACTGAAACATTACTGCACCAAAACTTGCTAATAGCTGTGAAAACAAAGTTAATTAACTTGCTCTGCTCTGGGAAACATTTTATACATTCCTTACTAATGCATTACCGCCTGGAATAATAAGTATAGTTGTTATTTACCTTTTTTAGGCAAGACCTTTTATTTCCTGTCTAAAAATTGCTCTTTGGCAATATGTTAACAGGCGGGAAGCCAAGTAAGTTTTTAAGAAGTTACTCAGGCCATATGCCAGATGTTATTCTCTTGTTCTGCCTGGCTTTGCCACTCATTAGTCAGAACATGATGGTAATTGTCAACGGGTATGTAGAAGGGGGAGTTAGCTATTGGGCAAATCAAGGACTACATCGGAATTAGCTATTGGGTGAATCAAGGACAACATTGGAATTAGCTATTGGGTGAATCAAGGACAACATTGGAATTATCTATTGGGCAAATCAAGGACTACATCGGAATTAGCTATTGGGTGAATCAAGGACAACATTGGAATTAGCTATTGGGTGAATCAAGGACAACATTGGAATTATCTATTGGGTGAATCAAGGACAACATTGGAATTAGCTATTGGGTGAATCAAGGACAACATTGGAATTAGCTATTGGGTGAATCAAGGACTACATCGGAATTAGCTATTGGGTGAATCAAGGACAACATTGGAATTAGCTATTGGGTGAATCAAGGACAACATTGGAATTATCTATTGGGTGAATCAAGGACAACATTGGAATTAGCTATTGGGTGAATCAAGGACAACATTGGAATTAGCTATTGGGTGAATCAAGGACAACATTGGAATTAGCTATTGGGTGAATCAAGGACAACATTGGAATTAGCTATTGGGTGAATCAAGGACAACATCGGTATCACTGTCCCGGAACGTTTAATACACATCATATAAATAATAAACAACAAATACACGATGAGTGGAATACCTGCTCTGATAACACAAACACAGCGATGAGCGGACCTTCCAGCTCAGGCATACATGAGGTGAGCGGAGCTCCAGCTCAACCTCAGGGTGTTTCCTACGATAGGCACATCCTGCTCGCGGTCGTCCGTACACCAGGACTCCAGTACACCAAGCTCACTAACAGTATACATGTAATCACATAAATAATGTCAACGCGTATCGACGGAGGGATTAGCTTATATTCAGATACCAAATTTTCTGTTCGAAAATAGATATTGTATACATACTGTCATTTATAACTTCCGTGGCGTTGATGGTAAGGAAATGAAACCGAAATATTTTAGAAAGCTGATATCTGATTGGCTCAAGAACCTGAGCATCCTGTATATGGACCGGTATATAGGGTGGTCAAAGGTCGCCCAGGGTTCACCTGGCGCAACCTTTCATGACGGTGTCTCAGATCTGAAGTCAGAGATGCTTGTTTGTTGGTTGTTTAACGCCGCACTCAGCAATATTCCAGCTATATGACGGCGGTCTGTAAATAATCGAGTCTGGACCAGACAATCCAGTTATTGACATCATGAGCACCGATCCACGCAACTGTGATACGATGACATGGATCAACCAAGTCAGAGAGCCTGAAAACCCGGTCCCCTTAGTCGCGGGCGATCGCGTAGCCTGGTGATTAAAGCGTTGGCTCGTCACGCCAAAGACTGGGTTCAATACCCGACATGGGTACAATGTGTGAAGCCCATTTCTCGTGTCCGCCGCAGTGATATTGCTGGAATATTGCTAAAAGCGGCGTAAAACCATACTCACTCGCTCTTACGACAAGCAGGGGTAGCTGCAGACCCATGTGATTTTTTATCAAGAAAATAATTTTTCAAGAGCAGCTATAACCTTGCACTTTTATAGGATGTCGTGTTTGATATTTCAAGACCATTTACATATTTACCCTATTTACGTCGGGTTGCGACCACGTGCTAGTTTGCGTGATCAGTATAAATGGACATCATTAGCAAAGGGAATGACATTTGACCAAATTTTGACAAGTATTAATGATGTTGGCCATTCTGCACGTAACATGATAACCCACATAGGAACATGGCTAAGCAAGCATTGCTTAATCAATGACAAATTAGACTGCAGACAGGGTAAAAAAAATATTGAGCCAATAAATATTGATTTTTGCAAGGGTAGTTAAGCTTCAGTTGGTTACCTCTGTTATGTGTTAGGATTTTATTGCTTAAGAAACGGGTTGCTTTGACAAAGTTAAATACCTAGTTAGTCCAATATCAATATAATGGCTACGTGGACGTATGCTGCTATAACCCATTTTCATCCAGTGCATATTGAAAACTATCAAAATGACATATATGCAACTGTCAGTTGCAGTATGAAACAGGTTTGAAGCTCACCAGGACCGGAGGTATTGTCCGCTCCTCTATGCACATCACCCTCCCAAGGTAGGTCAGCGGGTGCTACCGACGGGAAGGGGCATGCTTACCCTTTTGCGAACGACTAATGTCACGGATTTTCAGTGCTTCATTCATATTATTTTCATCGCTATTTTATCGGCTGATAATCGAGACTGGTTATTCTCTGACGTTGTCGTTATATATGGTCGTCACGCCAAAGACAACGTCATTGTAATTCTTGTGGCAGGACAACTCACTTTTTTAACAGTCTGAAGCATAATAATGTTTTTTTAAAGAATTATAGGGGACCATTTATTTTTTTCGTTAAGATCCCTGCCACACCTTGTCCCTCGGGAACAGAATGTTAAAATAAACAAAACAAACACGGGTGTATAAGGGATTACATTATGACTTACAAATTAAAATAGTTAATGTCTCTCCTGGTTCACCTACTTCAGTTACTGTTACTCTTACTCTCAAAGCGCAGAAATCAAGTTGTGTCTTTTTCACATACTTTTCATTATGTTTCATATTCATATTGCAATATTACCACTGAGTCATGCAATAAAGGCAATTTCATACTGCCTTACCCTTATGTAAAGGTGAGCTCCAGCGTTGCTAGTTTTGCAGATAGTGGCGTGACACTGAACATGTGCAAAGCCATTTCAATTCATTGTGTTTTCTTGCATTATGTATGAGCTGCTTGCACAGATCTCGGATCACACTTGAATTCATTCAAGCAATCAGCACTGCAACGATACACTAAAAGTTGATCTCATGAGAAGCACGGGGATTTATCTGGGATTCCAAACAAAATGACCTTGTCAGGCAACTTGGAATTTATTTATATTTTATTCAAGTTTGCACTGGTATTGTTTAGTAAAACTAAACATGAAAACCTATTCCTATTCATGGGTCCTCTGATCAGTGAAATTCAAACAAAGGCGACAAAATCTTTTCCATCATCCATAGGGAAATCAACATGAATGTTAAGGTATACCTCTGAAAGGTCATGCCATTAGTGACCCGTGAAGATCCGGGGTCTTCAGCAACCCATGCTTGCCGTAAAAGGCGACTATGCTTGTCGTAAGAGCCGAGTAACGGGATGGGTGGTCAGGCTCGCTGACTTGGTTGATGCAAGTCATTGATCCCTATTGCGTGGACCGATGCTCATGATGTCAATCACTGGGTGGTCTGGTCCAGACTCGATTATTTACAGGCCGCCGTCATACAGCTGGAATATTGCTGAGTGCGTCGTTAAACAACAAACAAACATACCATTAGTAATAATAACATGAATTATGACTTTTGTATCCCAATGTGGGAACGTTTACATATATTTACTGCAGATTTGGGTCTGAATATCAGCTGGGCAGCTCTAGATAAATCCCCGGAGTCACCATACAGGGGTATGACGTGGAACAAGAGACAAAGTTTGTGCTTGCAATACACGGCCCTGTTCCACAAAGCGATCGTAGCGGTAAGCCCATACTTTAACACACGACACTTACGACAGTCTTATGGTTACGATCGCCAGTTGGAACAGGGTTCAAAATACACGGTAAAGTCTTCAAACATTTGCTCAAACAAACATGGTAGACTGTACTGAACCAAGCATGAAAATTAAGTGAGCAGACCACAAGGTACTTGAATCCCACAGAGATATGATATGGCAACAGTAGAAGCCTTTATCTTTACACTGCAGGGCAATAAACATACGGGGTGAGCTCCAGTGCTGCCTTCAAACATTTGGTCAAATAAACACGATAAGCTTTACTGTACCAAGCATGAAAGATTAAGTCAACGGACCACATGGTACTTGAATCCCACAGAGATATGATATGGCAACAGTAGAAGCCTTTATCTTTACACTGCAGGGCAATAAACATACGGGGTGAGCTCCAGTGCTGCCTTCAAACATTTGGTCAAATAAACACGATAGGCTTTACTGTACCAAGCATGAAAGATTAAGTCAACGGACCACATGGTACTTGAATCCCACAGGGATATGATATGGCAACAGTAGAAGCCTTTATCTTTACACTGCAGGGCAATAAACATACGGGGTGAGCTCCAGTGTTGACTTCAAACATTTGGTCAAACAAACACGGTAGGCTTTACTGTACCAAGCATGAAAACTTAAGTCAACGGACCACATGGTACTTGAATCCCACAGGGATATGATATGGCAACAGTAGAAGCCTTTATCTTTGCACTGCAGGGCAATAAACATACGGGGTGAGCTCCAGTGCTGCCTTCAAACATTTGGTCAAACAAACACGATAGGCTTTACTGTACCAAGCATGAAAAATTAAGTCAACTGACCACAAGGTACTTGAATCCCACAGAGATATGATATGGCAACAGTAGAAGCCTTTATCTTTGCACTGCAGGGCAATAAACATACGGGGTGAGCTCCAGTGCTGCCTTCAAACATTTGGTCAAATAAACACGATAGGCTTTACTGTACCAAGCATGAAAGATTAAGTCAACGGACCACATGGTACTTGAATCCCACAGAGATATGATATGGCAACAGTAGAAGCCTTTATCTTTACACTGCAGGGCAATAAACATACGGGGTGAGCTCCAGTGCTGCCTTCAAACATTTGGTCAAATAAACACGATAGGCTTTACTGTACCAAGCATGAAAGATTAAGTCAACGGACCACATGGTACTTGAATCCCACAGGGATATGATATGGCAACAGTAGAAGCCTTTATCTTTGCACTGCAGGGCAATAAACATACGGGGTGAGCTCCAGTGCTGCCTTCAAACATTTGGTCAAATAAACACGATAGGCTTTACTGTACCAAGCATGAAAGATTAAGTCAACGGACCACATGGTACTTGAATCCCACAGGGATATGAAATGGCAACAGTAGAAGCCTTTATCTTTGCACTGCAGGGCAATAAACATACGGGGTGAAGTCCAGTGCTGCCTTCAAACATTTGGTCAAACAAACACGATAGGCTTTACTGTACCAAGCATGAAAAATTAAGTCAACTGACCACATGGTACTTGAATCCCACAGAGATATGAAATGGCAACAGTAGAAGCCTTTATCTTTGCACTGCAGGGCAATAAACATACGGGGTGAGCTCCAGTGCTGCCTTCAAACATTTGGTCAAACAAACACGATAGGCTTTACTGTACCAAGCATGAAAAATTAAGTCAACTGACCACATGGTACTTGAATCCCACAGAGATATGATATGGCAACAATAGACAGTTTTATCTTTACACTGCAGGGCAATAAACATACGGGGTGAGCTCCAGTGCTGCCTTCAAACATTTGGTCAAATAAACACGATAGGCTTTACTGTACCAAGCATGAAAGATTAAGTCAACGGACCACATGGTACTTGAATCCCACAGGGATATGATATGGCAACAGTAGAAGCCTTTATCTTTGCACTGCAGGGCAATAAACATACGGGGTGAGCTCCAGTGCTGCCTTCAAACATTTGGTCAAATAAACACGATAGGCTTTACTGTACCAAGCATGAAAGATTAAGTCAACGGACCACATGGTACTTGAATCCCACAGATATATGATATGGCAACAGTAGAAGCCTTTATCTTTACACTGCAGGGCAATAAACATACGGGGTGAGCTCCAGTGCTGCCTTCAAACATTTGGTCAAATATACACGATAGGCTTTACTGTACCAAGCATGAAAAATTAAGTCAACTGACCACAAGGTACTTGAATCCCACAGAGATATGATATGGCAACAATAGAAGCCTTTATCTTTACACTGCAGGACAATAAACATACGGGGTGAGCTCCAGTGCTGCCTTCAAACATTTGGTCAAACAAACACGGTAGGCTTTACTGTACCAAGCATGAAAGATTAAGTCAACGGTCCACATGGTACTTGAATCCCACAGAGATATGATATGGCAACAATAGAAGCCTTTATCTTTACACTGCAGGGCAATAAACATACGGGGTGAGCTCCAGTGCTGCCTTCAAACATTTGGTCAAATATACACGATAGGCTTTACTGTACCAAGCATGAAAAATTAAGTCAACTGACCACAAGGTACTTGAATCCCACAGAGATATGATATGGCAACAATAGACAGTTTTAATGACCATAAGTGGCAAAGTCTTCAAACATTTGGTCATACAAACGTAATATACTGTAGCAGGCATGAAACATTAATTCTGTAAAACAGAGTCTGTGACGTACCCAAGGGGTTCCAGTTTACACCTGATTCTCGGAACCGTGAAGACATTACATAATGTAATTACTTTAGCGGCCCCTTCCCTGACTGATCTGATTAACTTCCCACATGCAACGTAACTGACGACGATTGTTGAAGAATTGCACAGGTTTTTGTTCCTTGGATCGTGGGCCCGCTGCCATGGTTGTCAATTGAATTTCTCTTCTCCCCTGCAATTGTATCACGTGCTGATAATGGGGACTCAAATCGTGTTTTTTTTAGTGCCCTATTAGTCAAATTTCGATTTGTTTGAGAACAAGATTGTTGTTTTTTGGTTCATTTTGTAAAAGTACTTAGTGTCTTGAGTGAACAGAAACATTTGAAAAGTTATAATTACAAATTTGTTTCAGAGAGCTCTTATTTTATGAAAGATAAAATAACTTTGGATTTCAAGGACGCCAAAGGGACGAGTGAGCGGTTCCAATGCCGCCGTCAGGAATATTCTGCATAAACATTGTTGCTTGAAAATAATGGAGGTCAGCCAGTCGATAGTTGACAGCATGAACAATGTCAGGATAGTACAACCGCCTCCGTGGTCTAATGGTAGAGCGTCCGCCCGGGGAGCGGAAGGTCTGGGGTTCGATCCCCAGCTGCGTCATACCAAAAGACGTTAAAAGATGGTACTTGTTGTTACCCTGTCTGGCGCTAGGCATTAAGGGGCTAAAACAAGGACTGGTCGGCTCGGAGTCAGTATACTGTGTCTGAGTTGGGTATTCATGTTAAACTGCAGCATGGTATCTCAGTGTGCTAGCACTATAAATTGGCATCAGTCCGGACTAGTACAAACAGCCACACGCGCGCGCTTTATAAGTGCAATAATATTGGACGCGACGTTAAACCCTATTTAACCTCACCTCAGGAAAGTACTATGATGATGCTGTTTGAAATCGGTGTCATCGAACATGCTCTATTGTACCTCGAACCTTGAGAAACATAGACACCAAAGGCTGAAGATGCTGGAATATTGTTAGACATAAAGGGTTAGATGATTTTTTGAAAGTTGAAGAATTACCAATCTCATTAAAATCAGATCTTAGTTCTTCCTACCGCTATTGAAATCTGAGGACATCCCATTACGGGTCTCGTCAGACCGAACTTTCGCGAACTTTGACCGACCAATGGAATAACTAACACGAAGTCAGCAAAAGCCAGTCAGAAGGCAGCTTAGTCAAGCTTTACGGCACGAGTTTTAAACTGGCGACTACGCTTCGAAACATATTTTTACATATACTCGATTAAAAAAATAAAAAAATGAAGAAAAGAACATTCTGGAATGGCTAATATTGCGTGAATACAGACATAAAGCCCATAACTGTCGTTCGGAATACCCTGTGTGTTTTGTTTTTCGAGGTTGCACGATAAAAAATCACATTCTAACTGTCACTTTCATGATCTGCTAAGCGATGCTCTGATTGGTCAGATGAAAGGTCGTTCTGACATGACCCGTAATGGGATGTCCTCAGATCTTTGTTTCGAGGTAGCGAAAACTAAGATCTGATTTTAATGAGATTGAAGAATTCCGAGAGGAATTCTGACTCGTGTGCATAAAGAAACAGATCAGTAATGAGAGGAGCACTGTTACTGCCTATGAGGATTTCTACTTCTTGCCTAAATGTCATATCCCCAAATTTCACATTTACGTTATCGATGAGGAAGCCAAGCATTTCACATTTTGTTTTCTTAGTAAACTTCAGATGACATTTGCTTCATTTTTTACAAATTCTCCTGGACCTTTGAAGAGAGAAGAAATTTCCGGACATCGAACGCTCAATAAGTCTGAAATCACATGCAGTCCCTATTTCCAAAATAATTTTTTTTAAATTATATGAATGATTTTCCCTCGTCACTGGTGTGTTCCAAATGCATTAAAAGCCTTTCCGTACCTTTTTTTAAACGCTCTTTGTCACATTTGTTTTTGGTGCATTTTGGTTTTTTAAATAGTTTAAGATAATGTGAGACATTAATTACGTAATAGCATCACATAGTGTTGGTGTTCAAGTCTTACCACATGCTGGTGATAAAGTAATCAAGTATATCACTCTGTCCCAAAGTAAATGTAATCTAAGACTGTCACTTTTGTTGGTTATTTTCGTTTCCAAGTTGTAAAAATACATCAGCTGAAGAAAGTAATTGGTCTGGAACAGTGTGAGATCATCATTGGTGTCAGGTGTATTTAGATTGGTATGTGGCATATTGGCAAACTAAGTCCCCTTATAATAAGCCTCACAGATTATAATGGTCATGGACGTGTTGTTCACCTGTAGTGATGCAACGTTGATCAAAGTATCACTAATTCATCATGGAGAAAATACTATTTGATATTTATTGGGTTTTTTCACTTCAAAGATTACTAGATTTGAAGACCCAGGTTTGATTCCCCACAAATGTTTTAACGTGGACAGTGTATTTTCAGAATGAAAACTTTAAAATTCGTTTCCTAGAAAATTTAAAATTTAAATTTGGGGCAACAACTACACATCTCGATGTCAATACTGACTGTGGAAAATGGCGCATTATATGGGAAAACCTGAATCATTATACAAACAAATGTCGTACCTAATATTCAATAACATTCTGATAATTTTTTATAAACCCAATGTTATATATATAAAAAATAAAAAAAATGTATTTGCTCACAAGGCTGCCATTTCAGAGACAGTACACATCCAATTATTTCCTGATTTTGTCGCACTCACTTTAGCTCCAAACTGACATCAGGGAAATTGTTTTCCCACCAGAATAAAGTTCTCAGCCACATCTTCCCCAGTCTCTTTCAATCACTACATCGCCATTACTTACAGTGACAGGTTGTCATAGCGGCATCAGATGTTAATGTCTGTACAGTGATTACCGGGCAACCTATTGTCAGATGACCTCAATTGCCCCGACCACTGTCTGAGTTCGTGTCTCTGCAAATCAACCATGAGCAAGCTATCTTATTTAGATCTTTGGGAAAATATTCAATCACAGGAATACGTAGCTATAATTTGTTTAAGAAAATAATTACCTTACGAGGGCGAAGGCACACGATTTTGCTTTTGAAATATTGACCTATCGCAGGAGAGATTGGATGGGCTATGGCGACGCGGATTCCTATGATTCAATGTAATACTTCAAGACCCCTTGATCTGTATGGATTGTGTGATATGAAAGGTTATACCACATCTTCTGAAATAAAATATTTTACTATCCACGTTAAGTCATAGACTAACTATATTTCTGATACGTCATCTATTTGTTTCAACTTTAATTTTCAATGTTTTCATTCTTTTATTTATTCATCATTCAATCACCATTACCCAATTAAATTTGAGCTGCTTGCGTACAAATATGCATGACAAATTTGACAACCCCAATGTGTCCTTTTTAACCTGCGTACCAATATTTCTTTACAGCTCTTTATTATACCCCGCCACGAAATGAAAGGGGGATATAGGAATGGATGGTGTCTGTCCGTCTGTCCGTCCGTCCGTCCGTCCGTCATGTTTCGTTTCTGGAGCAGAATTCAAACACCATAAGAGATGCCTTAACCAAACTTGGCACATGAATAGGTCTAGTGGTGAACTTGTGCTTTTTGATAGTTTGATTATTTTTCATGTTTCCATGGCAACGACTGAAAATGGCGGATATGAGTATTTCATGCGTGTTTATTGATATAATGCAGGCATCATACGTATATGAACTCCTGTTTACCGCTGCATAAACAAGGACATGTTCATCGCTGAGTTTATGCGACATGTTTCCGACTTGGGTTAGATCACGAATAGGTACAAGAAACAGCATCTCATTTCTGTTATGACGTCATGGTATCCACTATCAACAGTATAATGGATTGATCTAACGAGTAACTTCACACATCCCTGACTATACCTGGGTTGTCTAACAGCTACTGTTTACCTGTTTCAAAGAATTAGGCGAAGCGGGTTGATAACTTGATACCATCCCTACAGGACAACAATACAACTGGTATGGGTTTATAAGACAGGAACTGTCCAATCAGATAGATGTACTCTTTAACGAGTAACGAAACACATGCATACAGTGCTCCGGAATGGGAATCAGTAGTGCATGAATACTCCCTTTTGGAAAAATACTAAACAGTTACCCATTTCAAATATTTATAGATACAGTAAACTACGTTTATTACGAGCACGCTTATAACGAACTGATTCGCTCGTCACGCCGAAGACCCGGATTCGAATCCCGACATGGGTACAATGTGTGAAGCCCATTTCTGGTGTCCCCCGCCGTGATATTGCTGGAATATTGCTAAAAGCGGCGTAAAACCATACTCACTCACTCACTATAACGAACTGACCGATATAACGAACTGTTTTTTTTTGTCTCAGCCATTTGTCTTGTATATGCTGTATATATGCTTACAAACAACGGTTATAACGAACTTAAATTAGTGGTCCCTTTGCGTTCGTTATAACCGTAGTTTACTGTAATTGGATATGCTATAATGTATTAACACTATATCAAACTCATCGGGAGATGTGTTTCAAGCAATATAACATGTCTCCTAAACACAAATTGCTTTGCGGACTATCTGCATTCGCCTGGCACTTGAACGTTAACAAATGATCACCGAACGCACCCTTTCCTGTAAACTGTGTTAGGGCTTAATTTGGTAGACGCTTTTAAGAATCAGCCCCAGTAGCAGGTGCAAACCAATCCCTCGCAACTCTTTGACAATAACTGTATCAACTGATGCCGCTAACGATCAAACCTTTTCCCGTGCACATATGTAGGCTGTCAGCAGTAATAGAGTTCTAACCGCCTCGATCCTATCTTTACTTAGGTACCCATGTCGAGTTGCCTCGGCAGTTCCCAGAACAAGGTTCGTCCATTGCCCTCTGTTCCGGGACATTTGTTTCAATGTCTTCATCGAACACGGGCCAAATGGTGGACAACCCATCCGTCATGCTTACCCGAGTCACAGACACCTCTTCTATTGCCACTCCAACCTCGAGGGCCGATCATCTTACAAACAAAAAGGAATTTGTTTGCAAGTCATGCTGGGTGTTCCTGGGGGAAGGTGTTGTGGGACAAAAAGTTAATAATAAATTCAAACGATTGAGAGAATTGTCTGATAAGCAGTTTCTGCGGAACTGTAACGCTCGCACGTAGACAAAATACGAGTTTGCTCGTACCAAGGTATAGGGTATGGGCAATCACGACTCCCGATTAAAATGGTTTTACACAAGTGATGAAACAGCTTTTGGGAAAAGAAGAAAGTGCATTTTGAGGTCAACAGTTACATTTGGAAGTCGTGTTTATTTCATTGAAAATATATCACCAAATGAGTTAATTGTGGTGTTGTGACATATTTATTCCTGGTTATCCGATCGCCTATGCATACAAAGGACGACAAGCATTGGATAGTAAATTGTGTAGTAAATCCGGAATCCACACGGTAAGCATGTGATATTAGGGCCTAGAAATCCGGAATCCATACGGTAAGCTTGGAATACTGGGTTGTAGTAAATCCGGAATCGAACGATAAACATGTGATATTAGGGTCTACTAAATCCGGAATCCACATGGTAAACATAGGATATTAGGGTCCAGTAAATCCGAAATCCACACGGTAAGCTTGGAATACTTGGATCAAGTAAATCCGGAATCCACACGGCAAGCATAGGATACTGGGACCCAGTAAATCCGGAATCTACACGGTACACATGGGATATTAGGGTCCAGTTAATCCGTGATCCACACGGTAAGCTTGGAATACTGGGGTCTAAATAAACCCAGAATCCACACGGCAAGCATGGGATATTAGGGTCTATTAAATCCGGAATCCACACGGTAAACATGGGATATTAGGGTCCAGTAAATCCGGAATCTGGAATACTGGGATCAAGTTAATCCGGAATCCACACGGCAAGCATAGGATGCTGGGTTCCAGTAAATCCGGATTCCCATCGGTGATATGAAGGACCTTTTCCTTTCTCTCTGGATTTGTATCCCCCATCCAATGTATCACATAAGCTGTACCTAACACTATCATATTAGGATTCCGAGTCAGAATAGGTCCCCAGTACTTCATGAGCAGACTAAAGCAGTATCAAGTAGTCATGCCCCGTGATGTGGCTTATCGCGTCTCATCGTACCCCGGGGGCGTGGTTCTTTGCTCATGTCTTCAGTCACTGGTTTGTCTGGCCAGACGCGATGACATAGCTGGAATATTGTTGACTGCGGCGTTAAAGAACATTCACACACTCACTAAACATCAGAGATGTTCGGTCGAATATCTTAATCTAATTTCAGATACATAGCCCCAAGAGCATTATAAAAACACATCGCAAACCTAGATTGCGTTTAAAAATAATAATTGCACACCTTCTCCCTAAGGCGATCAGCGTTTGAAATTTGCAGTGTTCAATCAGCAATCTCATTTCCCAATTTCGAATAACAACATTAGAGTGATTACAAAAAATGAATTTAGTCCATTGATATAGTACTGTTTGAATAAAGGTGTCCTTTTGGTAGCCTAGTGGTTAGGGTGTTCGCTTAGTAGACTTAACAACTCGGGTTTGATTTCCCGCATCGTGAAGCCCTTGTTCTTCAACCAGATAAAGACACAGAAGATGGATGACAACGTTCTAAAGTTATTAGTTACCACAATCCCTTAGACGATTGTATATTGCGTGTATATCCAAGATGAAAGACAATAATTATAGGATCAACTTATGTTTAATCCCAAAGTACATAATCTGCTGTTTTTGTCTAACACATTTAACAATCATCAGTCGCCTCATTTACAATACCGTGTTTTCTACGCTGAGCAATAAAACAGCGTTACTCTTCAACTAATGGTTCATAAGTGTCGCGTGAGAGCCTCGTTCTAGTTCTGAGCTTAGTGGTAGTATTTATGGTTCTCGTTACGAAATATTATAGTACAAGTGACAGTCATTTGTAAGCAATAAAAGCAACATAACGTTTATCCTTTCATGACAGTGTCTCCTGAATGATCAACGCGTGGCTGGATTTTATGTGTTTCGCTGGAGGAAGATTCACTTTGTGGATTCTGGCGATGACTTCGAGACTCCATCGGGAATACAGACAGTAGACAGTGCGCATGCGTCAGACAAGCCTAGTAAGTGTGATTTGGGTAAAAGCATGCCTTGTGCGACAGTTAGATGAGTCAGAAAATACTCTAAATGATCCAGACGGTTGTCATTAGGTTAAAGACATACCAGCCAGGTGATGCCATTGATGATGTGGGCAGAACCCGGAGTCGTGATGGGCGCCAATAATTATTCTGGTATAAAGAATTTCATTCAACGCACGTGGTGCAGTAAAAGTCTACAATTAAAGGAATAACACACCAGAGATTGACGATAATTATTGGAATACGTTCTGTATGATGTGAGCTTTCATTACATCAACTGTAATGGAATAGACAAAGTTATGCTAGGACTTTCCAGCGCTGTCCTTTTGTGCTAGGGGCAGTGGGGTAGCCTAATGGTTAAAGCGTTAGCTCGTTACGCCGTAGACCCGGGTTAGATTTCCCACATTGATACAATGTGTGAAGCCCATTTTCCGTTGTGCCCGCCGCGATAATGCTTGAATATTGCTAAAAGCGGCGTAAAACTATACTCACTCACGCTTATTGTACTGAAGGTATGTAACTTCCTAGAGTCGCACAGGTTAAGTTGTTCTAAATATATCAACATCAACTGTGTCATTCTTCTGAACATCAAATACCATCAATAAACGTACATAACACAATGACGACAGGAATATTACCACAAACACACATTATCTTTTGCAGTGCTGCGTTTCCTCATCACTACTATCCATTGACAAATACACAAATCCAGTGAACTTTCATCTTAACTTCATGATTCCACCTCCTCGCCACACTGCATCAGCATCACCATCACCATCATTATTATACGACCTTTTTGTCATCATGCCTTCTCATAATCATTGTCATACCTCACATCCTCTTCCCACTTATCATCATCGTTGTCGTCATACCTCCTTCCAGCCGACATCATTGTCGTGTCGTTATCATCATTGTTATATCCCCTTCTCGTCATAATGACCGACATCATTGTCATCATCGTCGTCATTATACCTCCTTCCAGTCATCAACGTCGTCGTCTTACATCCTTCCAGTCATCAACGTCGTCGTCTTACATCATCCTCGACGCATACCTCCTTCCAGCCATCATCTTTGTCGTCTTACATCCTTCCAGTTATCAACGTCGACGTATATCTCCTTCCAGCCATCATCGTCGTCGTCTTACATCCTTCCATCCATCAACGTCGTCGTCTTACATCAACGTCGACTCATACCTTCTAGCCATCATCGTCGTCGTCTTACATCCTTCAAGTCATCAACGTCGTCATCTTACATCATCGTCGACGCATACCTCCTTCCAGCCATCATCGTCGTCGTCTTACATCCTTCCAGTCATCAACGTCGTCGTCTTACATCATTCCAGTCATCAACGTCGTCGTCTTACATCCTTCAAGTCATCAACGTCGTCGTCTTACATCATCGTCGACGCATACTTCATTCCAGCCATCATCATCGTCGTCTTACATCCTTCAAGTCATCAACGTCGTCGTCTTACATCATCGACGACGCATACCTCCTTCCAGCCATCATCGTCGTCGTCTTAAATCCTTCAAGTCATCAACGTTGTCGTCTTACATCATCGTCGACGCACACCTCCTTCCAGCCGACATCCTCGTCGTCTTACATCCTTCCAGTCATCAACGTCGTCGTCTAACATCATCGTCGACGCATACTTCATTCCAGCCATCATCGTCGTCGTCTTACATCCTTCCAGTCATCAACGTCGTCGTCTTACATCATCCTCGACGCATGCCCATTTCCAGCTATCATCGTCGTCGTCTTACATCCTTCCAGTTATCAACGTCGACGTATATCTCCTTCCAGCCATCATCGTCGTCGTCTTACATCCTTCCATCCATCAACGTCGTCGTCTTACATCAACGTCGACTCATACCTTCTAGCCATCATCGTCGTCGTCTTACATCCTTCAAGTCATCAACGTCGTCATCTTACATCATCGTCGACGCATACCTCCTTCCAGCCATCATCGTCGTCGTCTTACATCCTTCCAGTCATCAACGTCGTCGTCTTACATCATTCCAGTCATCAACGTCGTCGTCTTACATCCTTCAAGTCATCAACGTCGTCGTCTTACATCATCGTCGACGCATACCTCATTCCAGCCATCATCATCGTCGTCTTACATCCTTCAAGTCATCAACGTCGTCGTCTTACATCATCGACGACGCATACCTCCTTCCAGCCATCATCGTCGTCGTCTTAAATCCTTCAAGTCATCAACGTCGTCGTCTTACATCATCGTCGACGCACACCTCCTTCCAGCCATCATCCTCGTCGTCTTACATCCTTCCAGTCATCAACGTCGTCGTCTAACATCATCGTCGACGCATACCTCCTTCCAGCCATCATCGTCGTCGTCTTACATCCTTCCAGTCATCAACGTCGTCGTCTTACATCATCCTCGACGCATGCCCATTTCCAGCTATCATCGTCGTCGTCTTACATCCTTCCAGTCATCAACGTCGTCGTCTTACATCCTTCTAGTCATCAACGTCGTCGTCTTACTTCATCGTCGACGCATACCTCTTTCCAGCCATCATCGTCGTCGTCTTACATCCTTCAAGTCATCAACGTCGTCGTCTTACATCATCGTCGACGCATACCTCCTTCCAGCCATCATCGTCGTCGTCTTACATCCTTCAAGTCATCAACGTCGTCGTCTAACATCATCGTCGACGCATACCTCGTTCAAGCCATCATCGTCGTCGTCTTACATCCTTCTAGTCATCAACGTCGTCGTCTTACATCCTTCCAGTCATCAACGTTGTCGTCTTACTTCATCGTCGACGCATACCTCCTTCCGGCCATCATTGTCGTCGTCTTACATCCTTCCAGTCATCAACGTCGTCGTCTTACATCCTTCCAGTCATCAACGTCGTCGTCTTACGTCCTTCAAGTCATCACCATCGTCTTATTTACTCCTCATCATCGTTGTGGGGCGGTTGGGTAGCCTAGTGGTTAAAGCCTTCGCTCGTCACGCCGAAGACTCGGGTTCGATTCCCGACATGGGTACTATGTGTGAAGCTCATTTCTGGTGTCCCCCGCCATGATATTGCTGGAATATTGCTAAAAGCGGCGTAAAACCATGCTAATTCACTCACTCACTCATCATCGTTGTACACACTCGTCATCATCACCATTGTCATCTCCATCGTGATACCTCCTCCTCCTCATCTCCATCGTCATAAACCTCCTCATAAATATCGTCATACTTCCTCATCATTATCTCATGTCTTTATTCAATACTTGAGTGGACCATCGGACCCTGGTACAATATTTGTACCTGCGATTGTATCGAAGCATGAAAATTGGATATTTGGTGATAAACATGCAAGTGCAAGTTATTATAAGTATGTTGGACTTTAAATGTCCTCAAGATTAAATTGGTCCAAGGTTTGTTAGACCTTAGCGCTACAGGCATCTAAGGCAATGTTTCCTGTTTATAAATTATTCAAGGAAAACAAATATATCTCATTTTCCACAGCAAATTAAATATTTGATGGTAAAATTCTACCCATTTTGTTGTACGGCTCGGAAATATGGGACATTAAATATTTTGAATCCATTGAGAAAGTTCACATTTTGTATTTTATGAATTGGTAAATATGCTTCAAATACGGCAGTGCTTGTTGAAACTGCCCGCTGTAGTACATACGTACATAGCCAGCTGCGTGTTGTTAAATATTGGATAAAATTATTAAAAATGGAAGCTCACAGGTACCCATTGCAATATTACAAAATGCTAAAGCAATTAGATGGTGAAGGGAAATCATTGGGTGTCTGGTGTAAGAAGCATATTATTTAATTATGGATTTTCCTTTGTTTATGGATCTCACAAGACACTGATAATGAAAAACTATTCAATCTATCATCATCGTCGTCGTCATCATCATCACCGTCGTCGCCTTCGTCGTCCTCGACGTCATCATCATCACCATATATGTCGTCAGGTATAAATCAATTATGTCCACAACCTTCCTCTTAATTGTACCTGGAGACAATGCAAGTCATCCCAATTGCGTGGATCGAGGATCATGATGTCAATCACTGGATTGTCTGGTCCAGAATGAATTATTTACAGCCTGCTGTTATATAGCTGGAATATTGCTGAGTGCGGGGTTATACAACAAACAAACAAAACCTAGAGACGTTTCGCCGGCTTCCACCGTGATGCACAGATTGAGACACTGACAGGAACTCTGTCATACTGAAATGTCAAAGATGCCGAGCATCCAGCGTCCCTAGCTTCCTGGCTCACTCAAGTGACACTACGAAACATGGAGAGCATGGTAATATTTTCAGTAGACGGTAACGGCGCGGAATGGCGCTTCTATCGAGCTCAAGTAGATAGCCGAACATGATCGATCATTTGCGTTGTCAGTTCCGTACGTAAATGAGAAGTTAGACCTTAGCCAGTCTTTAGTCTAATGTCTGTTTTCCTGTTTAAAAGCCGATATTTTACAGCTTGAAACTGATACATCGATTATCGAGTGTTTTCATGTACGCGATTACCTAAGGGATCTTAGGGCTACATCCGTAAGTGTAGATTGGAGTTCAGACAATCACAATGCTAACATGTATCATAGGACATGGGCCGGATACATTTGGTTTGGTTTGTTGTTTAACGCCGCACTCAGCAATATTCCAGCTCTATGACGGCGGTCTGTAAATAATCGAGTCTGGACCAGACAATCCAGTGATTAATGTCATGAGCATCGATCCACGCCATTGGGATCGATGACATGCATCAACCAAGTCAGCGAGTCTGACCACCCGATCCCGTTAGTCGCCTTTTACGACAAGCATAGTCACCTTTTACGGCAAGCATGGGTTGCTGAAGACCTATTCTACCCCGGAATCTTCACGGGTCATGGACCGGATACAACCTGGCTCACAGCAACTGTTTATATCTGAATGAGTTCTGTATGTAGATACATGTATAAACAATTGCTGTGAGCCAGATTAAGTACTGTATGTACCCGTGAAGATTCCGTTGTAGAATAGATCTTCAGCAACCAATGCTTGCCGTAAAAGGCGACTATGCTTGTCGTAAAAGGCTACTAACGGGATCAGGTGGTCAGGCTCGCTGACTTGGTTGATGCATGTCATCGATCCCAATTGCGTGGATCGATGCTCATAATATTATTAATCACTGGATTGTCTGGTCCAGACTCGATTATTATTAAATTGTGAGTGGCAGGTGCTACCGGTAGGGCTGGACATGCTTATTTTTTCGCGAACATTTGGTGTCATCGTTGATTGTCAGTGATACATTCATAGTATTTCCACCTCTCTTTTGCCTTTACGTCCAATGGAATCTGTTTCGTCGGATAATCGAGACTGGTTATTCTCTGGCGTTGACGTTATATATTTGTTCTCAATATGTTTTGTCCAGGAATTAATATACCTCATTTATCGGTTGTCTTGTTTGCTTCTTGGCCTCAAAGGGCAAAGTAATATATATACCACCAGCGTCCAGCAACCATGCTTGTCGAAAGAAGCGTATGAAAAGTTGATTTCATGTCATCGTATCCCAATTGTGTGGATCGATGCTTATGATATCACTCACTAGATTGCCTGATCCAGCTTCGATTACCAACAGACCACCATCATATTCGTTATGCAAAGAATAGACAAAACATTGAAAGTGCGAGGTCCCAAATTAGTAATCCGCCTTCTTAGTAAAGATAATGGCTGCCTGATAGTGACGCTTATTTATGACGCTTTAATACAATTGCTGTTTTATCGCAGCTGGGAACATCAATAATACAAGCAGAAGGGATGACAAGTTGTACACTATTTCAGACACAAAACGATCCATTATCCCATATATAAATTACTATTTCATACGATAATATTTTTATAATTACCGTCAACAGAATATGATACAAATGTTACAAATTCAAATCTTAACACATCCAGCAAAAGCCTATGGGACAAAACAATGACACAGTACCTTGCAATCATAACACATGAACGCCAGTTCCAAAGACACAGAAGAGTTCGTAGACACACAAGCATGACAGTGTCAGCCTGAGGTCATTACCAGACTAACTCACGCGCACCGTACACATGGTAGAACCTGGTCACCACTAGTGCTGATAGACTCTCCATAGTGAGGCTCCAGACCTCTTGGCATGCTACAAGGGCGAGGTACCGTCTAGCGTTCATTGCTCGGCCAATGCTATCGGATCGAACAGTCGCTGCCAGCATCAGCTAATACCCTGCTCTCCATAGAAAACCTATTGTAAAAACGGTCATTTGGGAGGGATAGTGATCAGTTTCACCAGTTATGGGTTTATTGTGTCTCTCGTTTATTGTTTTATTGAGACAGGACGCATATCAAACAAGGGAATGTCGTATTAATGTAAATATATTCTTAGATATTGCATTTTATCTATATAATGACGAAGAAATGACAACGGTTTCTGGTAATTGGTTAATAAAATTTGTTTTATCACGAGAGTTTACCTTCTGCTTTAAGTTCGAGTGGTGTGTCTCGAACGAACTGAGTTCGATAACTGGATTGTTTTTAAATTGGGGTGTTTAGTTGCGCAATCGGATAGGTCTGGGTACCTGTCCTTGTTTTCAAGCAGCATTGACTTATTATCGCCTTGACATGATGGCGTGTCTGTCACAATAATGGTTAGTGTTATCAGTCTGATAGTCTTCCCTCTTGCTTGATGAACCACGGATGCCGCCAGCGTGTCCCTTGCTTCAGATCAGTGTCATCCGCGATATGCGTGTTCCCTTATTCAAATCAGTTAGTGACACCAGTGATGTGCGTGTTACCTGCTTCAGACCAGTGTCACCAGCGATATGCGTGTTCCGTGATTCAAATCAGTTAGTGACACCAGTGATGTGCGTGTTACCTGCTTCAGACCAGAGTCACCAGCGATATGCGTGTTCCGTGATTCAAATCAGTTCGTGACACCAGTGATGTGCGTGTTCCGTGATTCAAATCAGTTAGTGACACCAGTGATGTGCGTGTTCCGTGATTCAAATCAGTTAGTGACACCAGTGATGTGCGTGTTCCGTGATTCAAATCAGTCCGTGACACCAGTGATGTGCGTGTTCCGTGATTCAAATGAGTTAGTGACACCAGTGATGTGCGTGTTCCGTGATTCAAATGAGTTAGTGACACCAGTGATGCGCGTGTTCCGTGATTCAAATGAGTTCGTGACACCAGTGATGTGCGTGTTCCGTGATTCAAATCAGTTAGTGACACCAGTGATGTTCGTGTTCCGTGATTCAAATCAGTTAGTGACACCAGTGATGTGCGTGTTCCGTGATTCAAATCAGTCCGTGACACCAGTGATGTGCGTGTTCCGTGATTCAAATGAGTTAGTGACACCAGTGATGTGCGTGTTCCGTGATTCAAATGAGTTCGTGACACCAGTGATGTGCGTGTTCCGTGATTCAAATCAGTTAGTGACACCAGTGATGTGCGTGTTCCGTGATTCAAATCAGTTAGTGACACCAGTGATGTGCGCGTTCCGTGATTCAAATCATTCAGTGTCACCAGCGATATGCTTGTTCCCCACTTCAGATCAGTTAGTGACACCAGTGATATACTTGTTCCCTGCTTCAAATCAGTTAGTTTCACCAGTGATATGCTTGTTCCCTGCTTCAGATCAGTTAGTGTCAACCGCGATGTGCGTGTTCGCTGTTTCAAATCATTCAGTGTCACCAGCGATATGCTTGTTCCCTGCTTCAAATCAGTAAGTGACACGAGCGATGCGTGTTCTCTGCTTCAGATCAGTTATTGTCAACCGTGATGTGCGTGTTCGCTGTTTCAAATCAGTTAGTGACGCCAGTGATGTGCGTGTACCTTGATTCAAATCAGTAAGTGACACGAGCGATGCGTGTTCTCTGCTTCAGATCAGTTAGTGTCACTAGTAATATACTTGTTTCTTGGTTGGAGAGCCGTTATTGCCACCTGTGATATGCATGTACCCTTACAATATCATAGTTTCACATGTGATCACTTAGATACAACAGAACACTGTTGAAATGAAAGAAAACGTTCAGAAATGCTGGTCATAACTTGAAATATTCCTTATTGTGGGACGATAGCCATTTGATTGCATGACTATAGGTGAATGTGGTAGATGTCCATTGCGTATGAAATCGTTTTCTCAGTGCATTACAAAATGGTTCAAAACATAGAGCCCCGTGAAGATCCGGGTTATAATTGGTTTTCACCTACCCATGCTTGCCACAAGCGGCGACTAACGGGACGGAGGGGCGGTCGGGTAGCCTTGTGGTTAAAACGTTCGCTCGTCACGCCGAAGACCCGGGTTCGATTCCCGATGTGGGTACAATGTGTGAAGCCCATTTCTGGTGTCCCCCGCCGTGATATTGCTGGAATATTGCTAAAAGCGGCGTAAAACCACACTCACTCACTCACTCACTCACTCACTCACTCACTAACCGGATGGTGTTGTGCCTTGTTCGTAATATCAGTGCGCCGTGATATTGCTGGAATATTGCTAAAAGCGGCGTAAAACCATACTCACTCACTCACTCACTAACGGGATGGTGTTGTGCCTTGTTCGTAATATCAGTCTCTGGTATGTGGCTGGTATACAGGGTCACGTTCTCGACTAACGGGATCGGGTGGTCAGTCTCGCTGACTTGGTTGATGCATGTCATCGTATCCCATTTGCGTCCATCGATGCTCATGATGTCAATCACTGGATAGTCTGGTCCAGACTCGGAATATTTTCAGACCGCCGTCATATAGTTGGAATAGTGCGGAGTGCGGCGGTAAACAACAATCAATCAATCCAAACCTTGAAAAGGCACCAGCAGCGTCCCTCCCTGGAAAGTTCCCTCGTTTCTAGATTATGGGAAATAACACATGGGCCCTAGGGGTATTATGACTGCTGCTTACATGGTAACATATAGATATACTAAAGCGTCTAAGGAAAACATTTTTTTTTTAACAAGTCAGGAAACCTCAGATTATTTTACTTTCGTTCCATTTTTAGCACCTGAGAATGAAACTCAAAATAACCTTTTCCAGATAGTACAAGATGCCATGTTTATAATGTCTATAATCCATAATTCCTGCAGGGCGGTGGGATAGCCAAGTGGTTAAAGCGTTCGCTCGACCCGGGTTCGATTCCCCACATGGTGCAATGTGTGAAGCCCATTTTTGGTGTCCCCAACCGCGATAGTGCTGGAATATTGCTAAAAGCGGCGAAAATAATACTCACTCACTCGTTCCTGCAAGCTGTTTCTCTCACGCCATGATCACTTATACCTTTAATAGTCAGAATAGTGTGCACTTTGTATTTTAGAGTCAATAAACCCTTTATGTTGATATATATACACCAGATAGGGACCCACTCTGTCCAGGAGTATTGCTTAATGCACAAACGTCACGAGGGAGCCAAATAGGACCAACTGTAGTTACTGGATTAACGAGAACATTTCAAATTCCAGCTGTCTCAAAGTAAGATTGTCTTTGTAATGTCAAAGAATATACTTAACCTATCATTAATTTCAGCTTGTAATGGTATGTCGATTAGGTCCCGAAAATCGATGAACGTACCTATTCCATTCGAATAGCGACTCGTGCCCCTCTCATGGCCATTTTTGCGACCGGGTTCCGTCTTAGCGCAAACGGGCATACCTAAAACAACATTCAACTCGTTGGTAATGGTTAACATATATTTCCCCATATATTATAAAAATAATTGTATATTTCAGATCCAATATAAAGCACATTGGGACATGCGGAATTATACAGTATGATTGAACACATGTGACTGTGTCTTGGGTATATTTTTAGATGCAAGACATATGTAGAATCAAAAATCATTTCTGAGGGATTCTTTGACGAAGAACGAGTCGTCTTGCAGGTTACGGAAAGGGGCGAGTGGTGACGAATGTACCTATTCTCGATGTCCGGCGACCTCGTGCCACGTCCGGTACACTGTTGGCCCAGCACTTCCGGTTTGTTGTATTGTCGCTTTATGAAGGAGACCGGTTGGCCTTAACGGGACAATGCAAAATAATGAACATGGTGTAAACTACAAGAAGTTAATTCTATTTCAGTAAAAAACACTGGGAAAAACGTTCAGTCTTCCTGGCTTTGCATTAATTCAATTTTCTAAAAATATGTCTGAGAAGAAGGTTCAAAGAAAATAGGGTGATGCGATCGAAGGCCACTCCCTCGGAAAAAAAAGTTAATCGATGTTCCTAATCCCAACACGTAAGGTTGATCAGTGTGGATCACAGGCAGTGGCAGATGTGGGATGTGCTGGTAGCCTTACATGTGGGGAGTGTTCTGAGGATAATAGATCCTTGATCACATAAACATAGCCAGATTCCGGAGGTTGAATATGTGTAACGGATGCATCTGAGAAACGTCACAGTGATTTTATTATTTGATTTGGTGAATGGACCGGTAAATGATGGATCCAGTCGTTAAGAAACAAACAATCAATCAATGTTTGTTTGGTTGTTTAACGCCGCTCTCAGCAATATTCCAGCGATATGACGGCAGTCTGTAAATAATCGAGTCTGGACCATGCATTAACCAAGTCAGTGGGCCTGACCACCCGATTCCGTTAGTCGCATCAGTCCGGACTAGTACAAGCAGTCACACACACGCACACAAACAAACTATTTCGCCATATAAGGGCAATCATCTTGAACGCTCACTTCACCCCACGTAATTCTCTGTAGAGTAATGTCAATGAAGAATGTATAGAGTAACCTCGAAGGTAACCTGTCCCTCGTGAATAATTGCTGTAAGTCCCTCGCCAAAGGCTCGGGATTAACACCAGTTATTCACCAAGGGCAGATAATCCGTAATTCCCCGCAGCTTGTCCATGTTGTTGGTTATTCCCTATATCAACCAAGTCACTGAGCCTGAACATCCGATCCAAATAGTCCCCACTTACGTCTACCATAGGTTGCCGAGGTGCTGGGAACCAATTCTAAACCGAAAATCATATCTCTGAGATATTTCCGTACGTTACTCCTAGGGTCAAATGTCCAGTAAACTAACTCCCTATTAAAACGTTTCCTTTGGCGTCAGTTCGGAATTAAGACACCTGTGTCCCTGCTAAATAATGCACACCCTTACTGGCACAGTTTCTCACATACCCCCTGGGGTGCGAGAAAGCAATTTCAATTTGCATGCTTATGGTACTGATTCTCTGACCAGGGAAATATGCCATATCTAATACAAGGCTTAATGTAGAGTCTTGTGTTTTGCCAGGGGGCAACAACCAGCTACCTCGACCTGCAACATCTTGTTATAACATCTTGTCATAACACTCTCACATTTGCGAACACCTCGGGTCATTTTACATAAGGTAATAAATGTAAATATTTCTCAATCTCATTAAAATCAAATCTTAGTTCTCGCTATCGCTTAACAAAGATCTGAAGACATCCCAGTAGGGATTACGTCAGAACGACCTTTCATCCGACCAATCAGAGCGTCGCTTACCAGATCATGAAAGTGACAGTCGGAATGGGATTTCTAATCCTCGAAAACTATTACACGGGGTATTCCGAACGATAGTTACGGGTTTATCGATTGAATCCATACAATCTAGACCATCTTTTAGCGATTCCAGGATGTTCTTTTGTTCGGTTTCAAACTTTTAATCGAGATTTGTCATAATATGTTTCGAAGCGTAGTCGCCAATTTGAAATTAGTGCCGTAAAGCACGAGAAAGCTGCCTTCTGATTGGTCATTCCATTGGTCAGTCAAAGTTCGCGCAAGTTCGGTCTGACGTGACCCGTAATAGGATGTCCTCCGATCTTTGTTTAGCGGCAGCGAGAACTTAGATCTGATTTTAATGAGATTGAAAAAAATCTTTTCTCCTGAATTTAATTTTTCATATTTGTATGGTATATATTTATAACTGTTATATATAAATCCACGGTATATGATTTATTAATGTAGGGTGAAATCCCAAATTGACTCATGTCGAAAGGGACCGACGATTTGATATGTTGTTGTAGGGTGGGGGAGAGATTGTGTCAAGATTAAATTTTCTTTCAGCTACAGCTACAAAACCAGAAGAGGCGGTCGGGTAGCCTAGTGGTTAAAGCGTTCGCTCGTCACGCCGAAGACCCGGGTTCGATTCCCGACATGGGTACAATGTGTGAAGCCCATTTAAGGTGTCCCCCGCCGTGATATCGTTGGAATATTGCTAAAAGCTGCGTTAAACCATACTCACTCACTCGCACAAAACCAAATATCTTTTCAAACTGTGTGTCTGAGTATTTTTAATGTAATATTGTGCTGGCATGTCTTTTTTTACTTCAGTCTGAAACATAAGTATTTTCAAGAATCATGAAAATATGAAATGGTCCCTAATAATCGGGGAATCTATGATAGGAACAGATACCAGGCCTGGTTGTGTCACTGGACCACTGGACCAACCGTTTCTCCTTATTGTGCGAAGGATATGAGTATGAATTCGCCATATTCCTAAACGTTATACCAGCTTTGTGAACGATCGTCAACCCTTGTCATACAGCTGCTCATCATGTTTATGTATTTACAATGTGCCCACAGATTTCCATAACTTATAAGCATAAAGAAATATAAAGTTAGAAATTAAATCACTGAAGTAAAACCTTATCGTCTAGCACAGTTGGCGTACTGACATCAGAAATAAAAGTTCTATTACATATTTAAGTGTTACAACTTGACCTGTCCGTCCTTTATGAAGTTGTCTGTCATTTGGAATTAAGGATTGCTGACTGACGCCCCAAACGACATGACACATGCCATGCATGTTAAGTCTCAGCTTCATTATAGACAGACCCGTGAAGATCCGGGGTAGAATAGGTCTTCAGAAACCCATGCTTGCCGTAAAAGGTGACTATGCTTGTCGTAAGAGGCGACTAACGGGATCGGGTGGTCAGACTCACTGACTTGGTTGATGCATGTCATCAATCCCAATTGTGTGGATCGATGCTCATGCTATTAACCTCTGGATTGTCTGGTCCAGACTCGATTATTTACAGACCGCCGTCATATAGCTGAAATATTGCTGAGAGCGGCGTTAAACAACAAACCAACCAACCAAACCAATCATGATAAACAGATAAGCATAAATGCCAATCAGGTAAAGTCAAATTATTCATGTCCAATCAAATGCAATTGAATGCGATCCATTGCTTATATTGTCCAATCAGAATGTAGGACTTACTTCTGTAACTGCATTTCACTATCATATATAAAACTATCTTGTTGTACTGGAAGAGATGGCAAGCCCAGTGGGACGCAAGTAAGATCGGCAGATGGCTATACAAAATTCAACCCAAGGTCCAACAA
This sequence comes from Haliotis cracherodii, assembly GCF_022045235.1. NCBI lineage: Eukaryota > Metazoa > Mollusca > Gastropoda > Lepetellida > Haliotidae > Haliotis > Haliotis cracherodii. Next base: position 24,550,572 of record NW_027266341.1, on the reverse strand, counting down.
AAGCCAAACTCATACTCAAATGAAAGGAAAATTGAAACTGCTATCTCACGCCTCAGACTTGGTCACAAAAAACACTATGACAAGGTTTGTTCATCTTGCAATCAGGCTGAAACCATTGACCACCTGTTACTAGAATGTCAAGACCATGCCCCAGCCCGGGCTAGGTTAAAACAAGAATTGCAGTTAGATCCGCTATCTGTCATAGATCTCCTAAAGCCAAGAGATGCAATAGCGAAGGCCAAACTAACTCTATTTCTGAGAGATGGACAGCTGCTCGAATGTATATAGACAGAGCAGCCAAGGATAAAAATGAAATCATATCAATATAAGAAAATAGAAATCATATCAATGCAAAAACAGAAATTATGTGAACACCGAACTCACAATAGATATGTGAACCCTTCTCACACACAGGAGTCCCAAAGAGGGACAGGTCGGCCGAAATTGCCTAGGCAGAAGGCGACCTCTAAACACCTAATGCAACAACAACAAGAGAGAGGAGACACGGCCGGAGTGGCGGTCGACACACGGGACTCGGCACCCACGGTCCAGGTATATCCGGTCACACTCTTTGTCGACTCCTACCAGTGTCCGTGTAATAGATGAGATGAAATGGGGTTTAACGTCGCCTCCAAGATTATTGTACTTATACAACTTTGTGCAAGCACGTGAGTGTGGCTGCTTGTACTAGTCCGGACTGATGCTGATTTATATCTCACTGAGATACCATGCCACAGTTTTACATGAATACACCACTCAGACACAGTATACTGACTCCGAGCCGACCAGTCCTTGTTTTAGTCCCTTAATGCCGAGCGCCAAACAGGGTAAGAACAAGTACAATCTATTGACGTCTTTTGGTATGACGCGGCCGCGGATCGAACCCCGGACCTTCCGCTCTCTGTGCGGACGTTCTAACAATAGACCACGGAGGCGGTCTATCCGTGTTATAAATGCTCTACATGCAGTATGGTCAGTCAGTGACCTTGTTACGCCATTACTTCCTAAACTATGCTTAGGATAAGTATGTGGCATAAGCAACATTACCTTCTAATAGTCCCGTGAAGATCCGGGGTAGAACAGGTCTTCAGCAACCCATGCTTGCCGTAAATGCGACTATGCTTGTCGTAAAAGGCGACTAAGTGGATCAGGTGGTCAGGCTCGCTGACTCGGTTGATGCATGTCATCGTATTCCAATTGTATAGATCCATGCCCATGATGTCAATCACTGGATTGTCTGGTCCAGACTCGATTATTTACAGACCGTCGTCATATAGCTGTAATATTGCTGAGTGCAACAATCAAACCGAAACCTTCAAATCATCTACCGAGTCTTCTCGGCAGCAGTCGTTAGGACAAAGCAAGGTGGGTTTTTCCAGTGTGATTTAACAAGAGATAAATAAGTGATCACTTAAAAAACATGTACAATTTTAATTAAACTAAGCCAGTTATGAAATGAATGTTGATAAATAAGTTCTACTGTAATTAGTTTGAGCCGACACCCCTACAACGTGAAGCAATTCGGGTCGTTTGGAGAGACACGTTAAAAATCTTAGCTCACGTGAATTCATCCTGACCTTTAGCGCAAAGGTCAGATTCGATCATCCTCGCAAAGGTTCGATTATCGGTCCTCGGCTCAGTAGCTTTGTCAGAAAAATGAACACATTTCTTGTTTTCAACAACTACCTGTCAGAATGGCATGGATGCTTCATAAAGTATCACGTATCAAAGCTTCGACTAATTTCCCGTTTCCGACATTGACGTTTTTCGAAAATCACCACGGGCTTATATATTTGCATTTACTTCGAAATGGTGAAGGAATTATTGATCTTCAGGATATTAGACGTTTCAGAAAACTTGAATTGACAAGGACAGAATCTCAACAAAACAAACACAGGGGATTATTTATTCTCAGTGTGCTAGCACTATAAATCGGCATCAGTCCGGACTAGTACAAGCAGCTATACACACACGTGCATGCACGTCGCTATATAAGTGCAATAATCTTGGACGCGACATTAAACCCCATTTCACCTCACCTCACCGATAGAGGATCTCATGACGATGTATTACTACTGGCGTGAACCAATACCAAGTTGAAGTCTTTGATAAGTATTTAGAAGCTGAGGAACATGAATACATGACACCTTTTATGTGTAGCACCGTAGCAGTTTCTTTTTTCTTTGTTACGGCATTCATTAGCACTGATACGTCGTGGAATAGAATTAAAGAAGTTGCTATCCATAAAAGGTGTCATGTATTCAAAACTAAATTATAATTGCAGTAACAAATCCATCCTTCCGAGGCAAGCGTGTCCACTAGCCTATACCAAGCTTAGTTTCTATCCTTGTCACATCAATGCCACTTGTCTTGGCTCGACTCTGGCGTCACGAGTTGTGCTCTTGTAATTTAAACGCGATATCCAATCAGATCGCTGTTCTTATCTCGTATAGCTTCACAAAGATGGCGACTACCACAAATTCGCGATTTCAACAAAGACAGGCAGCGGTAAATCACTTTCATTCAAAGGTGTACAGTCGTGGATGTACTTTACTAAGAAAGTGTAATCCCAAGTATAACATGTGTTACATTTGACCACTTTCTATATGGACATTGTGCATTTACAATATAGGTACAGTCAGCCTTTTAGACACTGGCCCATCCAGTGATACGAACCCGGGCCTTAACCGATCAAGCCTGCAAAGGTCAGGTGCATAAGGGCAGATAACTCCACTCTGGTGCTTCCACAAAACTATATTGGAAAGCTCCACTCGCTGCTGTTGACTACTGTTCAAATCCAGCTTTGATTTTCTTTACCAGTACTTGCTGCTACCGATAATTACCAGACATATATCCACAACAGCCCCACCGCCACCAAATTTACCCACACCTATAAAACTTCCATAGGTATGAATGTTTAGTATACTCGTCAAAGGGAGCGTGTGTGTTCAACTAGATTAGTTACAACTTTGAACTGTTTATCTTACTAGGCAAGGTTCTGGGGGAAGGGTTGCTCGCGCTATAGGAAGGATGGAGCAAGGGCGCATCCAGCAGTTGTAAAAGGGTGGGAGGGGGGGGGGGGGGGGGGGGGGGGGTCCAAAGTATCAAAGTCCTCTCTCAGATAATTTAACTGCCTACAACATACTACATTTGGTTTTCAAAAGGCAGGGGTGGATGGAGGGGGGTGGGGGTGGACAGGACCCCCTGGGAGAGGAGGAGACTGTTCATCTAAGCACAGTCCTACCATATACTTTCTACAAAGTCACCTTTGTGTAAGAACGCAGTTGTATTATCACCGTCAGTGCGCCACATGTTTATTTTGTCTTCGATTTCCCAAGGTGCACAAGCTTTTAACGACCACTAAGTGTTCACTGCTTATTGTGATTGACTCTCATTAAGGTTCGCTAATCTAAAAGAAAATCAATAATATATTGTGATAACAATAACGTCATTTTTTCAAGTAAATTTTTTTCTAGTTCTTTGCCATTTGGTTAAAGAAGAAAATACTGGTTTTAGATCACTTGAAGACTAGATATCTTTAAATTCGTCAAACAGACTATGTTTCTCGTGGGAATTCTCTATGAGGATGACGAGAAAAGCTAGACTCCACAAGACGATGTTTTTTCTCTTAAGATTTTGGAGTGAGATTTCGGTAAGCTATATTTACGTTCCTACTTTTTATTTTCCTCTTTCTGCCAGTCAACCCTGCTACGGCGTAAGAAACGTGAATATCTGACACTGATTGAACAAAAACGACTTTAATGTCAACGAAATGGCATCAGCACGTTTGTCAATTCAAGTTGTAACTGTATACAGATAAGGACTCGAAAATCAATTGCAATATCCTTCCTCTCCCCAATTCGTCGACTCCTGGACTTCTTGTTCCTGTTAGCCATTTCCCCTCGCCAGGGGAAAGCATGTTTCTTCTTCACCCGACCACACCAAGCTAACATGATTGAACGGCAACAGGTTCACATTTGTAATAGAAACTTGTGTACTGGGGTAAACTGGACTTCCTTACTTTAAACTGATGAATCAAGAATTTATTAAAGAGAAGGATTAAGAAGGATGTTGAGAGCGAAGTCCATCTTCTGGAAATAGTACATAACGCTAATCAGATTTGATCTATATTCGTGTTGGCAGCATACAAAGGTGGGTGGTCATCATTAATGCGGTCGAAGGTACCAGCCATCTCTGTTTGGGAAGGATCATGTTAAAATAGATGTTTGATAACCAAAAAATATAAAGTGGGTTTTTTTTCATTTTGTCATTTCGGGTGGGTCATGAAAAAGATGTATAAGGACATGTGGAGAGTTATCCAAAAATATGACAAGCATTAGGGGAGGAGCTTTTTTTTAAGGACATTGGTGTATCAAAACTGTCGGGGTAGACCTCTTTGGTCAGGATCAGGATCAGGAGGTCCGTGGTTCGAATCCCGCTACGGGAATCGGATTTTTCTGGTCCAAACATGGGCTGAGTACGTTCATATCAAATTTGAGAAGAATAAGTCTCAGTACCCTATTCAGCCCAGGACGTGCCTTCTGTGGACGGGGACGTATGAAGCAGTGCGAGGAGTCAGATCACAACCGTACGCTGTCAATTTGCTGATGGGTTAAAGTCTTTGGTCATGTGGACAAGGCGTTCGACGTAGGATGAGGAGGGCTGTGGTTCGAATCCCATCACGGGTCTCGGAACATTTTGTGACACCTAACCATAAATCAGCCGTCATGTTGCACCAAAGTTATTTAGTTGGTCGGTATACGGTTTTAATGTAAATTGATGGCAAAACCGAGGTGTTTTTTAGGTGACGGAATAAGCCGATTGGATTTGATGACATAACCGGTGAAAACTTTATGACGATTGAGTTAATTATATAGTGTTATTTAGCTAAAGGAGGTGCATAAAATTAGTTTACCATGGTCATGTTTAAGATTGCACTACTAATAAATGTATACTCATCAACAAAAGAAACGCAAACCAGAGAATCATATAGAGAAGCATGTACGTTAAGAAGAGATGTTTACAATGCGTTCCACTTAATGACAAAACTAACAATCAGCAAAGTGTTACCACAGCGTGTCTTTATTCTCATCACGAATGCTGCACGTAATTTACAAACTTTACACGCTAATCCTGCTTGAGACAAATGGTGCATCAAGAGTCACGGATCTATGACGTCACATGTGACGCGTTCATGAGCGTCGGTTCACGCAACACCACAACAATGTTCGTCTGTGCATCGAACCGACCTAATATTTCTTGAATATGAGTAATTCTTTATATATTTACCAACATGTATGGTATTCGAGTTCCTTTTGATGGTGAGTAAATTTTGTTCAGATGTGATTTTTGTTTGGCATAGCTATATCAAGATGTGAGGACAACAAACGTATTTGGTAAAGAATCTTTAGCAAAAACTAATAATCTTACTCCAGTCTTGCGTTGAATCAGACAACAAATTTGAATATACCGTAAAGTACGGTTATAACGAACTCAAAGGGACTACTAATATTAGTTCGTTATAACCGTAGTTCGTTATAAGCATATATACAGTATAACTACAGCAAATAGTCGGGACCAAAAAAGAAAGTTCGTTATATCTGTCAGTTCGTTTTAAGCGTGTTCGTTATAACCGTAGTTTACTGTAGGCAAATATTCTACGACTTCTCTGTCAACGTAAAATGATTTTTTTCACTGTTGAAATGATTTTTTTTTATTTATGCATCATACAAATATGTTCATATCAATCATTGTGTGAGTGTGGTTTTAAGTCTCTTTCAGCAATATTCTAGCTCTACCACGGCGGAAACACCAGACATGAGCTTCACACATTGTGAGATACGAACCCGGGCCTTAACCACTGGACTTCCGACAGCCGTTTAGTCTTATTAAAGATGAGATGCTTATAATATTGTTGTGGGAGGTGTGGAACATTCCTAGAGGTTCTGTGGGAGTCATTTTTAATATTAAAGTACATTAAATTAATTCATATCGATTCAATTGTTTCTGTCATTTCCGCTACTCCGACAGATCTTGAATATCCTAAAATCGCATTCATTATTCGCACTTCCGCTGGGCTCCACCGCTGTCTGGCACAGAGTATTGCAGGAATATAGTTGTAATGGTTTTGACAACGGTGACACTCACTCACTCATTCACTTATTTACATTCCATCATAAGTTTAATAAAATACAGTAAACTACGGTTATAACGAACATGCTTATAACGTACTGGTGGGTATAACGAACTTACTTTTTTGGTCCCGACAATTTGTTGTAGTTATGCTGTATATATGCTTATAAGGAACTACGGTTATAACGAACTAAAATTAGTAGTCCCTTTGAGTTCGTTATAACCGTAGTTAACTGTACCCAAATAACCTCTTGCTATAAAGTTTTCTAAAGTTAGGTTTCAAGAGGACAAAGGATGTAAATGATTAAGCCGTCACGTTTTGTAAATCAAATGAGTTTTCCGCTTCATCTGATATGGCAGGGGCGGTTGGGTGGCTTAGTGAATGATACGTTTGTTCGTCACTGTTGCTGAAATATTGCTAAAAGCGGCGTAAAACCATCCTCAGTCAGTAATGTGGCAGAGTATTCCACTGTCGCACGGCATTCTGCGTCAGTATTGATTTAGTTTGCTAAAGGTTTACCTTCAAACGAGGCTGAGAGAGGAACAGGATGTTACATGAGAGGTCGGTATTCTCTTTGGAATACAACACATATCTCATATGTTCCTGATTTCATCAGATAAAAAACAGCTTCCCATTGCAGTCTTTAGAGAGCTACACAAACGAGATAGGAGCAGTGGAAATATAGATGCTACACGAGGTTATTCTTTCAAACATCACAGCAACCTACAAGAGAAACCCACTTAATTCTCTTTGCCAAAAAATATTTCTTAGAACCACAGCGGTAGGACTTCCGGGTAGAATTGGCAATCTGTGCTTGTCGTAAGAGACGTTGCTCAAAGACTGGACTATATACAGGCCACCGCCATAAAGCTGGTATACGGATCAGTGCGGCATTATACAACTCAGCATGGATACTCAGCGTGCATATTAAAAGCATGTGATACACACGCATTTGTTTTGTTGCTACTTTTGTGACAGCTGTCATTTCAATTTTGAACGCGTTTGTGGTTCTCTCATTTCATTTGTGGGTATTGTTTTTCATTAAACTTGGAATATTCATTCTTCCTATCACGTTTTGTCCTCTTTGATTTTTAAGCCCTGTAAATGTGACTCAGTTAAAATAGGCAAAGTCCGTAATTAAGCCCAGGGCTTAAAACGAACAGTTCCGGTAGTAGATAGAGCGGAAGGTCGGTGGTTCGAATCCTGAACCCGTCATAGCAAAAAGATTATGGTACTTGTTACCCTGCCTGGCGCTCAGCATTAAGTTTATTTGTTTGTTTGTTTGTTTGTTTGTTGTTTAACGCAGCACTCAGCAATATTGCAGCTATACGACGGCGGTCTGTAAAATTAAGGAATCGCAGTGGGCTAGCACTGTAAAACCGGCATTAGTCCGGACTAGTTCACAATGGGCATGCACGGCGCTATATAAGTGCAATAATCTAGAATGTGACGTTAACCCTATTTCAACCCTATTTCACCTTTCTTATAGACCCATATGAGCAGCCTGTGTTTATCTCTACCTCACTGAGTGTAATGCTACTGTTCTGTTCCAGGTTGTGGACGGCGTCAATGTATTATTCGTGGTGCTAGTGCTGAGCCGACTTGACTGAGGCCATTTTCCAGAATCTCTCTCCCACGCTAAAATTCCTTCATCCAACATTCAATTACAGCATATGATGGGCCAGCCTGCCCATAAACACCGTTCATCAATATTCTTTAATGATTGGCGCTGTAGGGCGTAATAGTTGGTGACTGCTCTACACTCAGTTCTGTTCATTGGAATGCAGAGAAGGTTACCCTGAGTTGAAGTCAATTATCAGCAGGCCACTGGACTCAAGCACAACACACTGTGAAAGATGACTCAACAAACACAGTTCAATACAAATATAGGTCGCAAAGTTAAGCATAACAACAACCTAGTAATGCCAGGCTGGTTGGTTGGTTGGTTTGTTGTTTAACGCCGCACTCAGCAATATTCCAGCTATATGTCGGCGGTCTGTAAATAATCGAGTCTGGACCAGACAATCCAGTGATTGATATCACGAGCATCGATCCACGCAATTGGGATCGATGACATGCATCAACCAAGTCAGCGAGCCTGACCACCCGATCCCGTTAGTCGCCTTTTACGACAAGCATAGTCACCTTTTACGGCAAGCATGGGTTGCTGAAGACCTATTCTACCCCGGAATCTTCACGGGTCAGTAATGCCAGGCTCAAACCCTTGTGACATCCTCTCGTACATAGTCCGATCACTGGGATCAGGTTCAGCCTCGATTATTTACAGATCGCTGTCATATAGCTGGAATATTGCGTTGTTAAACAAGAAACAAACAAGCACAAACAAACAGAATCGTACATAGTCTTTTTGTCAGAGGGACCGCCGTCGTGGTCATGGTCACTCTGGGACAAGCCGAATCCTTGTTGTAGGTGATGTACACATTCGAGTGGTGACGAAGAGTGGTATAGTGAGAATATAGCCCCCTCTGTGTGCGTGTGCGTGCGTGTGCGTATGTGTGTGCGCGCGTGCGTGCGTGCGTGCGTGTGAGTTTGCGCGTGAGTGCGTGCGTGCGTTTGTGTGTGGTTTAAACGGAAATACATTGGCGGTTTTTGGTAGACTTGCTGTTGTCAATGGTTGACGAACCTAACACTTCGGTCCAAATGATGAACTTAATACAAAGGTGGTCAAAAAGAAGGCTCTGACACACTGATACACTCAGAGAAATATCCCTGCACACGAGTGAGTGAGTGAGTGTGGTTTTACGCCGCTTTTAGCAATATTCCCGCAATATCACGGCGGGGGACACCAGAAATGGGCTTCACACATTGTACCCATGTGGGGAATCGAACCCGGGCCTTCGTCGTGATGAGCCAACGCTTTAACCACTAGGCTACCCCACCGCCCCAACCTGACCTGGAGAAGAGATCGGGCAAGTGTGCTAAACTGCAATGTTGAGAAATAACAAGAGCCCTCTGCAATATATCAGTACTGTGTGTGTTCGACTCAAAACGTTGTTTGACCGCACATGGAATCTGCTCGACAGTATAATTCTCAATATTATCGTAGGCCTATGTCAAAGTAAAAAGTTGAAATTATTGTAGACTAGAGAGACCATTAGGGACCACTAGGGACCATTATTCACTTTTTAAGGCCCCAAAGATTTATAAAATATTCATGAGTTTAATCACTGATCTTTCACTGTCAAATTGTTTTAGTGATTCCAGGCAAACACACACCGGAAATTATTATTATGATCGGAGAGAGAACGGTGAAAATGATGCACAATGTTACGCCCCATCAGATGATGCAAAGAGGCAAAAGTAGAATTCAAATGTCATGAATTAAGAATAACAATTGCTTGTTGACCCAGTTGGAGGATATAAAGTGAGTGAGTTGAGGCGAGGTGAAATTGGGTTTAACGTCGCGTACAAGTACCATCTTTTAACGTCTTTTTGTATGACGCAGCCGGGGATCGAAATTGCTCTACAGTAACATCTTTTGTAGCTAGGTTAAAACAAACAGATTTGAATAATACCATCACTCGATGAGAATGAATGCATCAGTAAGTCAGCCACAGCGCATTGTTGTACATTTACGTCAACTGCAGGACGTCAAAATTTTCGTCAGGACAAACGTGACGGGAGGGATTTCCGAGGTTGTTAATACATCCGTGGCGATTACAAGTAATTGATCAGTTGGCCGATCACTTCTTCATGGTGTGCACTTCTTCGTAGATGGGTCATAGCAAGGATGCAGCCTAACTATCTGACTTTTTCCTCAATTTTTGCTAAAATGCTGAGTTCAAGATAAAGGGTCGAAATTATCAAAACTAACTTGATTGTCGAGGTGATGGCCAGGGATCCTTGCACACTAAGAGAGACAACTCTGCACTGCATTTGATAACACAAACACAGATAATTCCTTGTCTGTTGTGAATTCATAATAAGTGGACCATAAACTATAACGCGTGAAAGGAACGATGACGTCATGTGCCTGATTATCAGATGCAAGATCAAACTAATCTATTGGTAATCCTGGAAAATTGTTCGATTATCCTTTTTGGACTTTAGAACAGTACACAACCAATGTCTGAAACCCAATATCTTTCATACCTACAGTCATAGTTTTTTTGCAACGTTTCTCGTGGCGGTCTGTAATAAATCGAGTAGGGATCATACAATCCAGTGATTGACATCATGAGCATCGATCTATGAAACCAATGAACCAAGTCAGCGAGCCTGAACACCCGATCCAGTTACTCGTCTGTCACGACAAGCACGGTCTGCCGAAGACCAGTTCAAAAGCAATTTGCCGAGATGGCTGTGGAGTCAATCAGTGGTTCGTTTGGTCCAGACTCGATTATTTACGGACGGACGACGCCATATAGCAGTTTTATTTCTGAGCTCGGCGTTACACACTATGCTTCGCGAATATCTAGCTGCAAACTCGGACCTAAAGTTTTGATAACGTTTGATCTTTTTGACCAAATTCAATTTGCAAGTGTTACATTTAGTACAACATGCAACATGTTGTAAGGTGAGCTATGACATGGGACATCACCTACATGCACGTAGTGTTTCACTACCGTTCGATGTCAGACATATCGATTGATTAACATGGAGATGCTTTATTTTGGTGATTTGACCTATCGCCTTCTGTGTGAGCGCCAGACTTAGTCTGGAAACCGGATGCCTTTCATGTCCCCATCTCATTGAAGATTTTGCTTTGTTCTCACACATTTAGAATCAAAGTTTACTTTCTTCACTTTGCTTCACACAACCATAATTACAAGGTACCGTTTGTGGTACTTGCTGACAAGCAGGGGCTCCATGGTTTGAGGGGGCACGGGTTGTCCAGTCGTCTAAGGCGCCGCGATTCGCTGTGCAGAGTTGCGTCCCTGGGCACGCCAGAAACCTGTGATTGTTGGTTCGAATTCCGGTTCGCTCCGATTATGTTTTTAGGTTTGTCAGCACCATACCCGTGCTCGTGGGTTTTCACCGAAGTGGTAAACGTCTAAGATCTGCATCACTTCGGGCTTTCCTCCCACATTCAGCTGACACGCCGCGATATAACTGGAATACTGTTAAAAGCGGCGTTAAACCCAACTCACTCACCATGGTTTGAACAGGTCCCCAAGCCACCTATGCTTCGTAATAAACCTATAGCTCTGCTACGGTAGATTTTTAAAAAACTTCACAATTACCTGTATCTCCGCTGACATGGTCCTTTACAAAGAACCTAATAACCTGTTTCTTCTCTGGTAAGTGTTAACAAACAGCTACATTCAATACAGTAACCTGCCATACCCTTTTCAGGGGAACCCGAACACCACATGGCATTTCGTTAATGATTCCGAGCTCGCTACCAATTCAGCCACTTAGGACTCACACTTACAGCTTCAAGGAATAGGTTTTCGAAGGCCTTCTTTGAAAATATTTAGAATTTTTAATTGGAATATCTAATTGAAAAAGGGGCATTCAGGTTCTTGTAAATTGACCATAATCAGAAATGTGATATCGCCTCTGAGTGATTTACAAAAAATAGTTATTGCCTTAAGTCCACCATTAGTTTCATCAAAAGCTCATTTGTATTTATCTATGCTGAGGCAACTGCACAAGAAGTGTTAAAACTGTCCCCAGCTGTATCGCAAAACGAATATATTATTCTCTTAAACGTTAGCAGCAGATATCTTCGCACTTGTTCACAGCAAACGTAATTCAAAATGAACATATTTTTTAAAACGAACAGATTTAAATAATACCCTCACTAGATGAGAAAGAACTGCATCAGTAAGTCAGCCACAGCGCGCTGTAGTACATTTACGTCAACTACAGGACGTCAGAATCGTGTCACTGGATTGTCTGGTTCATAGATCACTTGACTGGTTGGTGAGTGAGTATGGTTTTACGCCGCCTTTAGCAATATTCCATCAATATCACGGCGGGGGACACATGAAATGGGCTTCACACATTGTACCCATGTCGGGAATCGAACCCGAGTCTTCGGCGTGACGAGCGAACGCTTTGACCAATATAAATTAATAAATAGGATACCCGAATGCACCCCTGGAACAATGATTTTCATTGGTCCATTCATACAGTTTTCACCGCTACTTTGCCAAATACGCCAAATGAAATCTGTTTTGGCAGATAATCAAGATGGGTTATTTTCTTGCTTTGACGTTTTATATATAGTCTATATTGATGGAAGAAAGGACCTTCGCCCTTGGTCTTACTTTCCCCCGCCTTTCTGCCCTCAAGTTTACTGCCCCAATCATAACTTCGGAGTTTCTCCACCACTTAAAAGTCTGTTGAACTTGCTTATTGCGGAGATGAATGAAGGTTTGGACTTCAGAAGGTACAAGTGTATCGTGTGGATGTGGTGCAGACGATGGGCAAACTGACGCTGAGTGACAGAGTTCAATCTGAAGTAGGAAATCTATGTAATTCTTACAAAACCATACCATCAACCAGATAAACTAGTCAATATCAGATTGACCCTGACACAGTTCGGAGAGAATGAGTGGTACGATCGATGCCAACACAACGCCATCAATGTATGCGAAGTGACTGACTAACGTTTCTTGGAGTCCAATAGAGTTCAAAGATTTGAATGATTAAAATCGAAACGTCAACCATAGCACAACCCTTCATCTTGCTCTTCATCTATTCCAGTCTTCCTACATGGTCTTCGTAACGGATGCGCCAGTTGATGCGCGAGTAAATGGTGCAGTAGAATCATCTGTATTATAGGGACAGTAGGGTAGCCTAGTGGTTAAAGCGTTCGCTCGTCAAGCCGGAGGCCCGGGTTCGATTCCCCATTTGCGTGCAATCTGTGAAGCCCATTTCTGGTGTCCCTCGCCGTGATGCTGCTGGAATTTTGCTAAAATCGGATTTAATAGATAGACAAAACCCTTTATACATCCAATAGAAATCTCGATTGTACAATTCTGACTATATCATAAGCATGTGTTTATGAATCACAATCAAATATGAATTATACCAGGTGTTCGCGAAAAGGCGAGCGTATCCTGCCCCACCGGTGCCATTCGTCACAAACACATACATGGGCAAGTCAATTGTTCACCTGAAAAAACAAACACGGGAACATAGGGTACAAGTCAAAATAGGGAATTGCATCGGACATCATTTTTGTCACTGAGGCGTCAAATTTGGAAATGTCCTCCACGTGTCTACCATACACCATGCTCACTCATCAACAGTACAGCTGTATAACCGTTTACAATCCAGTGTGGGCCAGACGCTGCGACTGCATCGGGTGATGAGGTTTGGTGACTTGGCTGATCATCGTCCATCGACGGCGTTAGGCGTTGCTCGTAATATCAGTCACTGGTATATGTCTGTGAAAGAATACATCTTCACTTTACCGACTAACGGGATCGGGTGATCATGCAGGCTCGCTGATTTGGTTGATGCAAGTCATCGTATCCCAATTGCGTAGATCGAAGCAAGCTCATGATGTCAATCACTGGATTGTCCGGTCAAGACTCGATTATTTACAGTGCTGACAGACCCGCTAACCTAGGGAATGCGTGAGTGAGTGGGTTTTTTTGCTGTTTGGAGCAGCTTTTCAGTTATACGAGAATATCACGACGCGTCGGTTTAATGTGGGAGGAAATATTAAAACAATGTAGGTCTTGGGCGTTTATCTTTTTAAAGAAACTCACGAGCGCGGATATGGTGTTTTTAAAATAGAAACATAATCAGGACGAATCTGGGATTTGAACCCACGATCATAGGGTTCTGCCACGCCTAAGGGACACAACTCTGCACAGCGATTTGTTGCGTCTCAGACGTATGGGCCACATCGTGCTTCATGGCGCTAACTAACAAACAAACTTACGAAAAATACTAAATATTAGGACCTTTTCCTTCGCGAACCCTTTATCTCAATTAAAAAATAGAAACGCACTGACAAAATACACTGCACAGTGAACGATGATACCAAAACAGAAAACAAAAATCAAACTTGGCTCACATATATTTTTACAAAACACAACAAATATTAAACCTAGTTCTATACCTTGGTGATTCACGTGATGGGTAAACAATTAAATATATTGATCCACTGTGTATGGGCCAACATCAAGCTTTGTAGCCGTGTGTTTGTATCTGAGAGCCATTACCCTGCTTCAGCCTCTTCGTCTACAAGGCCAGATATCTGAAACCTGTCAACGCATTGACAAAGGCCAGACTTGTAAAGAACATCGACAGCACAACGTCTGACGTACGTCCGTATTACACAGGTCATCGTAGTCGTAGTCGTAGAGACAGCTGTGCAGGTGTAAGCCGCTCACAATTATCTTACATTGGAGACGTGTGCTTCACGCGGTGTATTGAATGAACCTTCTCGTGCCAGTGAGAGACCTGCTGTGGTCGGCACTAAGCGCCCATAAATAGCCACTTCTTGCCCCCTGCTGAGACTAAACTGCGGAGATTGTTAATATTGTCATCAATTCCTCGGAACAGACCATAGCTCTCTGCAATTTTGAGTCTGTAGCAACTTATAGGATATCGCTTAACTGTCACAATGTCTCAATGGAAAATACATCACTTTGTCAGCATGACTCCATGAAAGGAGATCGATACATTAAGGCTTGTCGTTGAGAGAGGAATTATGTCATGGAATGACGGCATATACACCATGACTTGACATCAGTTAAGCACTCGCTGGGGTCCAGTCCATAGTGTCAGAGCATGGCGTATGGACGCTTTCTTCCCATTAAATGTAACATGGAATATTGATGTCAAATGACATCACTTATCTTCTTGCCTGAAGACAGACCTCTGCACTAGGGAGACATAATACCCCTCGGACGCGAGGGGTAATACATGAATTCTTACACTAGTTTCGTAAATAGTGATTATCACATGTGTCTTAGCAAAATGTTGCAAGTGCAAGGGAAATACAGGAATTTAATATTCGAGAATGTTGGATATACCTACGAATGTAATTTATATATTTATCCACACTTAATGAGGGATGTATTGTTATTCATAACCGCGTCAAGCTAAAAATGACATCACGAAATATGCTGATACCAGGAACTATTGTGACGTCATTGTTCATTATGTCAACAATAGTTTCACCAATGCTTGCTGAATGACGTCATAAACATATAATAAGTTGTGTAGTTCATTCCCACTTTGCTTCTTATTAAATTGCTTATCTTGGTCCATATAGATAATAGCATACATTGCCCATAGGTAATAAGCATACGATTGCCCAATTACGCTATAAGAGGTCAGAACGAATGTAACTTTCCAATATTTGAACATGTGCATTTTAGAGAATATCAATGCTGATTGGTCAATTGAACTGATATAACTCAATAATGAGAACAATAGATTTAATGAAAAAGTTCTTTACATACAATGTATGTGAGTGGCAGGTGCTACATAAAGGACATGTTTTCCCTTTTTGCAAACAGGTTGTGTCATCACTGATTTTCAGCAATCCGTTCATATAATATTCAACGCTATTTTGACTTTTACTAACGCTTTGTCTCTGAAAATGTATAATTTTGATAGAAACAAATAACTCCATTTACATTGAAAAGGAGCCAATGTGAGATTCAGAACCTGATGAAGATCTAGACTTGCCTTTTTTTAGGGCCGTAGCATTACAGTAAGGCCTGGGCAGAAGGGACTATAGTCTGGTTCAGGCACTGTGTTTGTTTGTTTGTTTGTTTGTTTGTTTGTTGTTTAACGCAGCACTCAGCAATATTCCAGCTATATGACGGCGGTCTGTAAATGATCAGGTCTGGACCAGACAATCCAGTGATTGACATCCTGGGCAATCGATCCACGCAATTGGGATACTAAGTCTTACCACCTGACCACCCGATCCCGTTAGTAGCCTCTTACGACAAACATAGTCGCCATTTACGGCAAGCATGGGTTGCTGAAGACCTATTCTACCCCGGATCTGCACGGGTCTCAGGCACTGTGAGACAGACTATTTTATGCCCTATGGATTCGGTTTCGGTATTGATTATCGAGACTGAATATTCTCTGGCGCTGACGTGAATTTAGTCCCAGTCAATTAGACATATAGACGTGTGTAGAATATCCTCCATAACGGAAAACAAGCCCTACTCCGAATCTGTGCAGCAGCACTGAGTGAACGTGTTTATCCGCCACCATAACACTATTGCTTTACACCTTTAACTCGTGAGACCGCCTCCGTGGTCTAGTGGTAGAGCGTCCCTTGCTGCAACAGCCAGCCCTCCCCATTTTGAATCGATACAGAACATTATGGTTTTTCCATGTCAAAGTAACAATTTCCAACATCAAATTGTTTGGACTGTATTTGCTTACTGTGCGTTATATTTGTTCCTTCGTCGTTCACCTGGACAAAAATATAACATTCACCTAGAAAATCGATAAAAATACATTTGAACAGTGTCAATTATAAATCTTCAAAGTACAACCTGGAGAATTAAATTGATCCCTCAAAGGCTAATTTCTCTATGAAAGATCCAAGTTATATGTAGATCAATTTACCTCACAGAAACTCCAAAGTGTTTTCCGAATGATTGCACCCAACCAATTATCTAGTCACTTAAACCCTACTTTCATGTTACAAGCAACAGTTATGCAATTTCGTGATTATTATTTTACGGCTAGGGTCTTCGAGCCCGTGCCAGTCCAAACATCACTGAGCCTTATGCACAGGGTAAGAAGTGGAGGCATTCATGCATTTCTCGATCACAAGCAAGGTAAACGAGCAGTTGTGTTTGATGTGGTTTACGTTGTACAGCAAACAACTTTCTTGTACACCATATCAATACAGAACGACAAGCCGTGCCGCCAAGCACCGACCAATTCCGATTTAGTAACAGAGAAAGCAATGGCGTGTTGTGATGCCGGGATCTGATTCAGCATCAAACGAAATCGAGACTGGGGGGTCGACATAAAATACAAGTAAATTGCACAGATGGGTATTTTTTATTAAGTACGATTGGGGGAATAATGTCTTTATATTCAAAACAATTACACAACAGCAAGATACCACTACATTCAACGATTTTCAGTGGCTTATGCGTGTAGCTGGGGCCCCGGGCGCATGACCCAGTGGCTCTCTATAGCGCCGCAATTAACTGTCCAGAATTGCCTCCCTTAGCAGTGCCAGGTTCCTCTGGACGCGGGTTCTAATCCCGGATTCACTCGAATTATGATCCTAGGTTTTTCTCCACCATATTTTCGCTCATGGGTTTCACAAAAGTAGTTTTTGTCTACAAAATGTAGTTCTTAAACTTAACTTACGCGTTATTCTATTACGTTGTGATCTAATTCACTTACTCGATACGGACAGACTTGATAAATGGTTTTGTTGTTTATTTGTCGCTATGTGGTATTTGACCTTCATTTCACTGTGTCCCTTGGGTCATATACTACCCAACCTATGATTGGGATATTCTGAGATACGAAACTACACACTTATATATATATTATAACTTTAAATTAGTCTGAAAAAGAAGGTATGGAATATCATCCTTATATGGAATGTTCGCATGATAGCGTCTTTTATAAGGCTATTTGTCACAGGAATATCCTTCTACAAAGTTAAGCAGTTTACTTTTGTCAATTGGTCAAATCGGCTAACTGAACTGCAATGGAATTGCTAAATAAAAAACCGCTTGATTGAAAACTATGGTTTTTATCTTCGTAAAAGAAATTGCTAAATTGAAAATCTAAAAACCTCGATTCGCGTATTATCGCCTCGAAAAATCGTTTGCTGTTGTTCGCTATATAGTATGATTAACTGTGACACTTTTCATTAACTCCCCAAGCAGGCAAGATACATATACTTCACAATGGCAAAACGTGACACGTGCAGTGCCCCAGAGACTATATATCCCATGAAATATCACCGATGGTTTTTTTGTGCCTGAAAAATGAGAGATGATACTTGCATGGTATGTTATATTGTCGCGGATTGTACAAGAGGAATTAAGAATTGAAGCAATTAAAGTATATCAAACTTGTGTTGTAAATTTGATGATGTCCATATGCCATCTCAACGTATTTAGAGTTAATCAGACTGTAAGACACTGCACTCCTGACACACGACAGACTTGATGGAAAATATTAGCAATCGGCCCTCTGTACAAAACACCTGCCAAAACAAAAGTTGACTAGGCTAGATTAAACACCAACAGTGTCTATATCAGTCAGGCATCGTCAGAGGTGAGGCAAAGAACGCCATTGATAATGACTCCTGCAAAACCAAACTTCACCGCCTTACTTTCTCACAACTGGCGGATCAACTATGCATGAAGGAGACAATGATCAAGTCTATTTACTTCTTTGTCACGGAACGTGTAAACGTCGCCCAAGGTTAGAGTACAGTATGTACACCAGGCAGCAAAACAGACTCGTAGTCTAATTGGAGTTAATTAAACAGTGACATGATGGGATCACTTATAGAAATGGCAGTAGGCCCTCCATCACGTGGCCAGTCACAGACATAGACCAACTACGTCATAACCATTATGTGTAGCAAGCCACGTTCCTTGAATAATGGTTATATACCCTGATACCTCACGGGTGAAGATGGAACAAATCATCACCGTCCTTTGATTGGTGGTTGTTGCATTGAGTGAGTGAGTGAGTATGATTTTACGCCGCTTTTAGCAATATTCTAGAAATATCACGGCGGGGCACACCAGAAAAAGGGCGTCACATATTGTACCCATGTCGAGAATGTTAATCTTTTGCTTATATCAACTCTATCACATTATGTTTTGTGATCGAGAGGATCGCAGGGGCGAAACTACTATTGTAGCAGAAAAGCAATTGCTTACGCTTTAAGAAAAGCTCATTTTTTACACCAAAAAAACACCATTTGTTTTAAATAAGTAAACCTATATTTACCATCAGTTAATGAAATTAATAATTCAAACTTTACACGATCTATATCCGAATATTCACAAAGCTGTGAAAACCCTGGCCACAATGCCAGTGGGTCTGTCACTGGATGTATGCAGATTGGATATTTATGTTAGCTACAATTACAAAATCAGATATACTTTTAAATTAAAGCTATGAGCCTAAATAATAATAAATATTTCAAAGTGTCTTGCAACAATGTATTTATTTGTGTCATACAAGTATTTTTTCACCAATCTGAATAATAATTATTTTGTTTTCAAGCATTTTCCGGGACAATATATGTCGATAAAATCCCAGAATACGCCGCAATTGGTCAAAGGGAGATAATTCTACTGGAGTGCGTGGATGGAAGAACTTCACGTGGTTCCAGGTTGTCAGTTAATACAAGCGCGGACACTTGGAAAACAAATATGCCAGCGCACAATTCGGGAGGCAGTTTGTGTTTATTAGCCATAGTTGAGTCAATTAAGTAATATTTTTGTTGAAAAGATTTCACGAAATGATTTAGTTATGTTATTATTCAAACGTCATCATTTGTATGCTTCAAAATTGGCACGCCCCTATACCCCGCCTCTGGATCTGTGTATCAAACATGTCAGGAAGTGACACGTTGGGATTACACACAGGAAAACATATCAGTGACTGCACCAACTACCGTGGTGTAAAGGTTCCCTCTGGGTCCTTGTCTCAGCCATATGTTAGACGCAGCAGGCCGGCAGAATGTGTGAGCGACTGGGTGTGTCTGTGTGGATGAGTGAGTGACTGGGTGTGTCTATGTGTGGATGAGTGAGTGACTGGGTGTGTCTATGTGTGGATGAGTGAGTGACTGGGTGTGTCTATGTGTGGATGAGTGAGTGACTGGGTGTGTCTGTGTGGATGAGTGAGTGACTGGGTGTGTCTATGTGTAGATGAGTGAGCGACTGGGTGTGTCTGTGTGGATGAGTGAGTGACTGGGTGTGTCTATGTGTGGATGAGTGAGTGACTGGGTGTGTCTTTGTGTGGATGAGTGAGTGACTGGGTGTGTCTATGTGTGGATGAGTGAGTGACTGGGTGTGTCTATGTGTGGATGAGTGAGTGACTGGGTGTGTCTATGTGTGGATGAGTGAGTGACTGGGTGTGTCTATGTGTGGATGAGTGAGTGACTGGGTGTAGATGAGTGAGTGACTGGGTGTGTCTATGTGTGGATGAGTGAGTGACTGGGTGTGTCTATGTGTGGATGAGTGAGTGACTGGGTGTGTCTATGTGTGGATGAGTGAGTGACTGGGTGTCTGTGAGTGGATGAGTGAGTGACTGGGTGTCTATGTGTGGATGAGTGAGTGATGGGGCGTGTCTATGTGTGGATGAGTGTTGATGGGGCGTGTCTATGTGTGGATGAGTGTGTGACTGGGTGTGTCAATGAGTGGATGAGTGTGTGTCTGAGTGGATGAGTGTGTGTCTGAGTGGATGAGTGAGTGACTGGGTGAGTCTGAGTGGATGAGTGAGTGACTGGGTGTGGATGAGTGAGTGACTGGGTGTGTCTATGAGTGGGTGACTGGGTGTGTCTATGAGTGGAGTGAGTGACTGGGTGTGTCTATGAATGGATGAATGAGTGACTGGGTGTGTCTATGTGTGGATGAGTGGGTTTACCGAAATGCGAGCCATGGCGATGTAGAGGATGGTATTGACACTGAATCAAGGTTGTGCTAACACAGGGCTGACTCTTGACACAACCAACAAATTGTGAATGTATCGGTTTATTTCTGATATATGTTATATCATGCTCAATAAATGAATACACTGGGCAATGGCTTGTGAAGATCACAATTATGGAATTCTGTTTGACAAAATATATTCAGGTTACATGCAACTTAAACATTAACTCACACAGACTTCAACTGATGGCAAGAAAAACGTGTTTGCATAAATAAATCAAACATCTTTGGTTTGTCATTCATTTTAACTATTCGGTGAATGAAAGCAGCCAAAATGGCTCTATATTCTGCATTTCAAAACTACAATCTAAGACAGAAGTGTTTCATGAATTGTTTTTGATTCCCTGAATGAAAACAGAATGGGTTCATGTGGTCTCTTGTGAAGATTCTTCCCATGACTAGATGTACTACTGGAAATCTAATATAAGTGATCCGTCCTCTGGTTAAACAGAGAAGGCTCTATTTCCAAAACCAAAAAAAATCAGATCTATTACTCCGATACAAAACATTTCTGCAAGAGTATCTGCCAAACCATAAAAAATGAAGTCGCACCAGGCTAACCCTGAGCAAATTTTGACCACCCAATCAGAATGATGTTTTTGAGCCAATAAGATATCTGTGCCGCCTTGATTCCGAAATTCTACTTAACAAAAAAAAAACTACACAGAACCTAAATATTCCTGTGATAGAACATCTTGGGTGAAGATGCCATGGCATTTAGAAACGACAGGTACATAGCACAACCATTATATTACATTTGGAAATGTCTGTTTATGTTCATTTTCGAAACATAGAAGTCAGATATGCGGCTCTGAAATCAAAGCTGGCACATACCAAATTAGAAGCCTTGGTGCTGATTGGTTGTTAACCAAGTTCTTCTGATGTGATATCCAATTGAGACTTGTCAAAGAGTTTTCTAATTTTGATTTATCGACCAAATATACTAATAAAACAATTAAGGATCACACAATTGTTTCATATTACTATAGTTAATCAGTGATGGCATCACAGAATAACTATTGTAATATGAAAGAATCAGGCAATCCTTAACTTTTTTTGGGTAGTATATGATGTCATTTCAGATTTTTATAGCAGGGAATCACTTTTTTCAAGGACAGAGTTCCATTAAGACAGCTGAGTTCCTCTGAACATCAGCTTTATGTGACATCATGATTATCGTCATCTAGAACTACCTGAAGCACATATATCTACCTTGAGCAAGAATGACTTAAACTGCACAAATAAACATGATCAATACCATAAACAAAAAACAGGATCAGGAGACAGCATTCCTCAATAAATGCATATGAAGAGGCAAAATGATTTCAACATACACACAATGCTGGCAGGAACTTCAGGTAAACCATATTAAGAAAAACTTGCAGCTGAGCCAGCTTGTAGAGTTCATTTTAGGTAGAGGTTGGCGAGCTGGTAGAGTCTGTTATAATAGAGGTTGACTAGTTGGTAGAGTTCATTTTAGGTAGAGTTCAATTTAGTGAGTGAGTGAGTGAGTATGGTTTTAAGCCTTTTTAGCAATATTCCAGCAATATCACGGGGGGGGGACACCAGAAATGGGCTTCACACATTGTATCCATGTGGCGTGACGAGCGAACGCTTTAACCACTAGGCTACCTGACCGCCCCTCAATTTAGTGATAAGGCAACTTGAGAAAGACTCCAAGTTCACATTACTTTTAATCTTATCATACAGACCCTGAATAAATATATATCCAACACCACCCTTGCAAGTCTGTAATAATTGGCAAGTCTAGATTACTGCAGTTTCTGAAAATGAAACGTCTTTTGACGTTTTGTTATATCTTAACTGGGTTTTTTTGGTCAAAAATTGGCTATGATTAATGCAAATCCACAAAGCATGAATGCTCACTCTGTTGAAGCGAGTGAATGTTACTTGACTCTTGGTAAGCAATTTTGCATCAAAATGCTAAGTTGATGTCATTGTGTAGGAACTACACAGATTTTCTGAAGACAGTTTACCTATCAATTCATTTACACAAATATATAATACAGATACATACTACAGGTATATAATACAGATATAGCATCACATTACTATTGCGTCTTGACAATTGCAAATAATAGGTCCTAGAAACAATACAAAATAACACATAGCACTGTCAGATTTAAAAGTGGACGTTTTAGAAAAAGAATACACAAAAAATAGCTTAGGTGGGACTAGAATATCTACACAAATTTATCACAGACTGAGGCACACCTTGCAGATTTTGTTTTAAAAAATATTTAAATTTGGATGTGCACTGAATGTAAGACAGGTGCTTGAGTGAGGTACAATATACATGTAACAAAGTAACGGACCACAGCACTGTACAATGTATCAACATCAATACTGTCATAGCATACAAAACACAAATAATCAACAGTGTGACTCTCCTGAGGTCTCCGTCATCTTTAAAAATATGTCTGTTATGACATGTGTGTCAATTGTCTAAACATCTCATCGGGTAACTAGAAAAAACAATACACATTAACTATCTTATACAGGGATCTCGAAACTCAGACTGAAATGATGTATTTATTATTTTACATTTACATTATTTTATATGTAAAGCTGGAACAAATTCAATTTCTGTTCTTCCGTACCTGATTTCATGGTCAATATACCAATAGGTATTACCGGGTAGGTAAAATTAAAAAAGTACCTTAACCATACTTTGCCAGTTTTAATTTGAGGGTAATTGATTAATTTATTTTAAACAAACAAAAATGTTCAAAAACATTTACAACCACAGCATTTGTAATAATTCCATTTCGGACATATTGAATAACTTTGTCTATAATATTTTTTGTCTCAATTTAAAAAAAAAAAATTATTTTTTTTTATCTTTGTAAAACTTTTCCCTTAAACTGGTTACTCTGTTACCGGAACAGTCATCTTGCTCACTACCCAGACAACAGACATGAGGCTGATGAAAGTGTCCAGAATCCAGACTGCTTTTTCATGCACATGATCAATCACATTAACAATAGCCAAGCTCCACCACAGGATGTCTTTTGTTCTGAACACTACAACATTGCTGTAGGGAGTTCATCCACCTTAGTCTGTTGTTGGTATAGAGACAGGACACTGACAGAGAACAATGTATCTTTGCATCTTATCTCATAATGCTTCTCCTGTTGACAGAACTGTAAGGAAATAGAAAGAGAAGTTGTGGGAGAATGTTTACAGATCTCATCACGTCCTTTACAGCTGGTACCACTCTATTTCATCTTATTATTACATCTCTTTCACATAGCAAATCTACCTTTAACATACAAAGTACTTTCCTTTGATACAAAGATTGAGATAGATATATTTTTATTTATTTTTTGTGGACGAGTGAATAATAAAAATAAATTATGTTTCATTGGATCCTCGGTATATGTTTTGTAAACATATTCATATCAAAAATGAAGGTAAAACTTTTATTTCAGGGAAATTTTCAAGAAACGAACCTCAAATAAACTTTAACATCGCTTTTTCATTTTGCACATTGACCATGAAATCTGCAAACACAGAAATTAACATGGTTTGGCCTAATTGCACAGAAAAAACACAAAGATTTGTTTCGTTAACTCTTTCACACATATTTCTTCATAACAACTGGTAATTAAACTTGGGGTTTCAGAGAACGAACAGCATCATATAAAGAAGACACAATTTATGGATAACAACTTCTTTAATACTGTAAAGGCAACGTATCCCGTTGTCAAGCCAGTCTTACTTGTCAATGTTAAATGGATCTATATCGAAACAGCGCCTTTACAGTATTAAAGAAGTTGTTATCCATAAATTGTGTCTACTTTGTCATCCATCAACTTCAAAGTAATACCGATCAAACAAAGCATCATATACGTTTCATTTGTACAATATCAGAATGAAATAAACTTGATTCTCAAAGGAACTGGAGAGCATTGCACAATAGTGTTGAGTACTGAATGCTTAAAGCACATGGCAATTGTAGGAATCTTGCCTGTAGTCAGAATATGACAAAACAATTGTTATATTATCAGATCTATATTTTTATATGTTGCAAAGTAGTGATTCTGGTATGACTCAGATCAACATGTCCATTTCAAACAGGTTTATGTTTGAAGGACAATCCAGTTACCTTGTAGAGGGTAAATTTACTCTCAAATGCTTCCTAACTTTGAATGTGGAGTATGTTTCCCTAAAACATTCAGCTTTACATAGAATATTAATAATAATGATAATCATGATTACATCTGTAGCACACAGTTTTACACCTGTCGGCATGATTGTAGCGCTTCAACATTATTACTAGGGCTGGGACAGGTCAAAATTTACTACCCAGGTACCCCCATCCATATTACCCGACCCTACCCGGGTACTCACTGTAGGTCTCAGGAGATGTCTCAAAATGTCCGATTGGGAACATGTTTAGCATAGCCCTGGGAAAACGTATTAAGATACATGTATTAAACAATCTGGTCATCCAAACACTGAGGTTGATTTAGTCATATCTTTATTCAACCATATGTAAAATCAGAAGGAATGGGTGCATAGTCAGAAAGAAATGCGAACATTAGTGACTTGTAGTGTAACCATAGAGTTCTAGATAATGTTTGTCATTAACCAATATATCACGTGACTAACTAAGGGTCCAGGTAGTCCTGTGGGTACCCGGGTCCTACTCAGTACCCACCCGACCCGCGGACCCGCGTACCCGCGTTACTCGTCCCAGCCCTAATTATTACACCACTCAATGGATCAGTGTGCTCTTAAATGTCTTTATCAACTCCCTGGGGAGTATACAGCAAAACTGGAAGCCCAGTAAGTTAAACAAGATACTGCTGGACTTGAAACCAACCATGAGATTATAAATATCTCCTTCTGACCTAGCTCTTACTGTGATAATACAGCAAATACTACTACTGGTACTCAGGCACTTAACAGGTCAGCAGAAATACACCCAATTTTGTTTCCGCCTCTAGATACCAGTAATGAATTAAAACAATGCTAATATTGTCACCCTATTATACCACTGAATCAAGTTGTCCTTACCCTCTTTAGCCTAAGGGAGAGAACTGGTGTTTGAATGTAACAATTCAACAATGATAATTATCCAACAGGCAATCTTGTCCATATTGCCAGAAGCAAGGAGGCAGTATATATACCGATAAATGTCAAACTAAGACAATGGGAATATAGCCTAGTACTGAACCTATTAAGCATAAGGATTATCCATTAGGGATAATCCCTGTCATAAATGTCACTTGCTCTCTATCATGTCCTATAGAAAACAGCACCATAAAACAAGTTTTGTTATCTTACTAGTTAATAACAAATGACTTTCACACCCTGAGGTAATCAATATAATTTTTTTAAAAGAATAGACTAGAAAAACAAAAATCTTAGGCTTGACAATGAAACATTTAAATGAAATGGAAATCCAATAGATCTTATTCAAGGACATATCTTTATCTTATGTGCTATTCACTTAGTCTAACAATACTTAAACTCTTATTGCAAATTATTTCCAATATTTTGTCAGCTTCAATCATGTCAAAAATTTAGAATTAATGTCTCTATATTTAGTAATAGCCTCATTTCATGTTATCTTTTAATTTGGGATATGAATGATATGAATTATGGAGAAACACTTTTCCATTCCATGATGATTAATTTCATGATGGTACCATTACATATTTTAACTTGGAGACTGTGCTCAACTGGTAGAACAAACATGCATTTATTTTGAATAATTCTGATCGACTAACCCCTAAAAGGCCTCCTTTCCCAATCACATGACCAAGCTGCAGATAAGCCAAACTTCAGGTGAAAATCTGAGTGAAAACTGTCTCATCAAAATGCATGACCTTAACAACCAACTCATAGAGAAGCGAGTTCTATTCAATCCCAAGCAAATATAGGCAAAACATTTAGTTAAATCAACATTGCAGCATCAAAATAGGCACGGAAGATGCCCCATTTACAGACACGTCCAAAGACCTACACCTTAAGAGGGCCTCTTTTTTTCTGTCATTGAAGTCAAACTAAAGGTTCTCTCGGCTTGTTGATTTACAATACATAATCATATCAACTACAGCAGTCTCTAAACCAGTTGAGCACATCTCAGTGATACTCTGATGCTCCATCAGTAGTAAGTCATGTCTTACCATCTGAAGAACAATTAGTGTTTCACTTCACACGTAACGACAAATACGGAAACATTTTTAGTCAGTAACGAACATATACATGCAATGTAAATAAAACACAAGCATAAAGATGTCCGCTTTTACACAATATTTCTCATTATTAATAATTTATTCTTTATTCAAACTGAGAAAAATTTAGCACTTCATTACAATGTTTTCTAACCAGCACTAGGCTTGAATACAAACTGATATAGTTTACAAAGTTGTAACAATATAATACAAAAACAAACATATTTGTACAATCTACCAAGTGAATACTGCACTTCATTAAGCTGAGGAAGGTATGGTAGCTCATCAGTACAGTATAAACAGGGGAGAAAACTAAAATCATTACCATGGTAACCAATACTAAGAATATTCAGATATCAATAATTTGGTTAACGTAAACCATATTACCAAATATTAGTGATTCAATGAGAATCTTCATTTTATAATACATTTTTATATGTATTTTCATGTAATATTTTCAGATAAAAGCAATATGTCGGATGAGCAGTTATTTTCAGACCTGTCCTTCTTACTGACCTCAGTGATGTTTAAATATCTGAATAGATTAATAAATGCAATTCAGAAACTAGTGAAAATCCTATTGTACACAAGTTGTACAGACAGCTGTCAGGGTATAACCTTGACCTTAAAAAGACCCTAAAATATTACTTATATGAAAGTGTGACACTGTGTAGTATACTATACTATGAGATTTGATCATTATTCTAATTACTGGACAATTGATTTCTTGTCAAGAATTTGGTACAATGAGTATTTGTGTGTGTCCCTTGGGGTGCAACACTCTTCTTTCTGGTGTCCATTCTACACATTTTATCCTTGATGCACATTTTGGCATCATGTCAACCATGCATCTCATCCTCTTGTATTCTGTGTTCAAGGACATAAACAAAATCATCAACATTTGTAGAAAGTCGCAAGATTTGTTATATCATGAATTTTAAAGGCAAGTTTGATTATTTGCTTAAAAAAGAAAGAGAGTAAAAATCAGAAAACAATAGTAGAAAAAATAATATGCATATTTGATCATTTATCAAAATGAGTATTCTTTGGGGATGAGCAAACATTGCTAAAATTTCTACTATAATACAGGTTACAGGTCCCACTTATGAAACTGCAAACAATAACATTGCACAAGTAGGCCAAGAACATGTATAATTAATGTAGATGTGTATCGCATTTGACTAGGTAACACTATAATATTTGGACATTATATTTAAATAGGAACAGCATTCTAATAGTAATAACAATAAAAAGAAGCGGTGTGAGACTCAGGTGTCAATAATTTGCTTACGTTCATGTTGAAATGGTTTTTTTATCACTGTACTCACAAAGACCACACATAAACTGGTGTATCACAACAATAACATTGTTTTAACACACATACCAGTGCTTCTGCTCAGAAATAATGTGTATAATTGGTGACTATTCCCTCATTCGGTGGGGTATTTACACAACAAACAATACTGTTGGTTTACAAAAATCAAATAAACAGTAATACAATGGACTTCATCCATAACTTGTTTACAATAAATGGACATTGGTAAATCTAAACACAACTTGGAAGCTGTTTGAAACTTTCAAAAGACATACATTCTCTGGCAACATTGTACATGACTTTATACACAAAAGAAAAGAAATTTAAACACAATTTGCATCTTAAAGTGCACATTGTATGCAAAAGTTACAGATGTGTTTCAAATATTACAGAAAAGCTTTTGCTGTAGTGGCAAGTCTTAAAGACTTGGTTTTAAAAAATAAACATTTGAACACAACATCTTCCCGCAAGCAGCATCGACTAACACAGTCACATTATCACCAGGGCATAGCCTTCACAGGGCATATACATGTGGCACATTACAAGGATATGGAGGCTGGCATACACCAACAGACTCACAGTAAGACCAGGGTGCCGTACCACAAAGCGATCATAGCGTTACGACTATCGTAAGCCAGTGTTAAAGTATGGGACTTACGATCACCTTAGCGCTAAGATGGCTTTGTGGAACGGGGTCCTGGCCATTAATTCTAGTTGTTTCACAATTACTTCGGCAAAAATTATAACAATGATATAAAGTATTAAGTTTTGACTGACAAAATGTCATTTACAAATCCTACTTGTTTGTTCTCTAAGAGCAAGAGCAAGCAACTTTAAAACATTTCAACATTATTAACTTTTCATCATATTCTTTTTTATTCATGTTAAATAACCTGAAAAGAGCTTCTTCTCCAGCATGATAGCCTCGAAA
This sequence comes from Haliotis cracherodii, assembly GCF_022045235.1. Classification (NCBI taxonomy): domain Eukaryota; kingdom Metazoa; phylum Mollusca; class Gastropoda; order Lepetellida; family Haliotidae; genus Haliotis; species Haliotis cracherodii. The sequence goes on along the minus strand of NW_027266341.1, from coordinate 24,521,378 downwards.
ATCAGCAACATATTGCAATAACATTGGTTAGGATTGATTGCGCTAAAATGGTGAAAAGTTAGCAAGGAAAGGCTGAACAGCTTAATTTCCGTGTTTTTTGTGTGGTTTTTTTATATAATAAAGAGAGAAAAGTTCAAACAAATGGAGACATCTGATTGGCATTGTTTGGGGGAATACCACTGCTGGGTAATTCACAGTCTATTTTTAGTAACTAAAGTCAATACCGTAACTTATCAGACCTGACTTAGGTCAATATGTGTTTCTGTCGAAATAGTATGACTGCTTCTTGGCCAATGAATATAGTGGAAATCTTTGCATGATATAATAATCTCAGATACAGTCCAACTATTTCACAGCACCATAACCATCTAATCTGCCACATGAAATAATGAAATTTGTAGCACAAAGCTTCCTGTTCTAATACAAGCTGTGCGTGCCTGGCACCTGTCAAATCACACCATCTGCTCACAATGGCATGTTCCACCTACAGTAAAGGTAGAGTCCACTATGCTGGAGAGGGTGTTCAGATCTTGCAGCAGCTGAAGGTTGATATTGGTGTAGAACCTCCGGAGGGGAAGGGTTTATGGACCTCCGGCTTCAGGTCGTGTTCACGGGCTTGTTTCGTCAAGTCTCGGGCAATGTCCATGAACAACTTCTCCACGTTATCAGCCTCTTTGGCAGATGTCTCCATGAATTTCATCTCGTATCTCTCAGAAAACTGTTGGCCAACGTGTGTAGGCAGCTCTCGTTTGTTTATCTGGTCCGTCTTGTTGCCTGAAAAATAATGGTCTAAACTATAATTTTTTTAAGATAGTTTCATCACCTAGAATCATACGAAACATGGTCACAATACATAAATATCTTTGCCATATTACTTGTAAAGGCACAAGACAAGATTGATTTTTAGAAATTCTGATTGATGTTGAGGTGTGCAGATGTTTTGGGTCATCTTCACGAGGCAAGTCCAGTCTCAACCCTTGCTGAACCAGGCTGGAATTTCTGGGCTTGATCATAGCACCACCAGTGGCTATTATGAGTTACATCCCTTCTATGTCCTTCCTATTGACCTATCAGATTCAACCTCTCATATGACTTGCATGTGCTTCAAACAAATTGGCAATGCCTAGTCAAGAAGTTCTGATCAATAATCAAAATCTATATTGTGATAAAACGTGTCTTACTTTCGCAAAGTACATAAAATCATGTGAGAACCTTGATTAAAAACATGAAAATATTTGGAAATTAACTGTTGATGCAGAGTTGGCAGAAAACATGCTTTCCAAATCCTGCAATTGACCGAAATCTGCACGGCAGTTTACGAACCGGATATAGATTTTGTTACGATATTTTGATTGGACTATGCAAAGACTCGTTAGTCCGGCCAATATATAACTCCAGAATTTCAGCCTAGTTCGTCAAGTCCAGAAACTGGACTTATACAGTCAGTTAACTCCCTTGCCTCAGGAAGATGGTTTTGATTTCAAGCCTTGAGCTACACCAGGAGCAAGCGACTGTGTGGGTGATGAAGTACATCTGAATTCTGCACACAACACCGCAGTGTGAGTACCATCAGAAAAACATCTTGGTTCAACATATCTTGCCAAGAAAAAAATTGCCCATAATTAAGGGTACATATAACACACGAGTGCGTATTATATGCGAATAAATAAGTCTTCTGTACATTGATCAATTGGAAGGGGTGCTAATTGGGATTGTTCACTAGCCAATGTTGCCATGGGTGCTTATTAGAGCGGGGCTCTTATTACGTCGAATACAGTATGTCTAATTCATCATGCACTTTGTAATGAGGGGTTGCTTGTTTGCCATTGCTCACTGCTACTATTGTATATAGCTGCCTACAAAACGACTCCTCATATTAAACGGACCTTCAGTCTAGAAGCCTTCACTATTGCTGCTAAATAATATATCCCCTCTATAACACAAGCCTAATCAAAGCGTAGATGGCACCTGGGTAATAAGCTGAATATAACACACCATTACCTTGGCCATGACAATTTCAATAAAAACTTTCATGCACGTATCTGTAGCTTCTCCACAATGGTGAAAATTATAACATTCACTACCTGTAGAAATTAACAGGTAATGGCCGACAATGGTACAGTGAATGAAAGTACTACTTTGAATTTGTCTAAACTTATATATATCCTCCATATAGTACTTCTAACTGGAAGCATCTCAGGCGTTTTGATCATAAATACTGTGGTCATGGTAAGGACAAAACACACTAAAAATTGCTAATGTCTGCCTTATTTGGGGATAAAGAAGCACTTGAACCATTCAATAGGAACACCACTAGCACTTGGGTATCAGGGGGTTGTTATTTCGATCTGTTTCGTATCCAGGGATGAGAATGTTATTTTAAAAAAACACTTGTGTCGGTTTATAAATCACTGAAAGTTAGCTTTGAGTCTGGGATTAATGTGTATATCGTAATGCATGCACCACAAAAGTGACCCTTGGCGTAACAAAATCTGCAGAATTCATGTATCTTCTCATCCGAGTGCATCACTCACTCCTAACGCTGCCAAGCTTCAGAAAGAAAAATGTGAACTCACCGACTAGATAGGCAAGGACCTTAGTACTTGCATACATCTCAATCTCTCGAAGCCATTGGGGCAAACTCTCAAATGATGTCTGGCAGCAGACATCGTACACCAAAATAAGAGCATTGGCGGAATGATAGTAACTCTGGGTGATGGAGCGGAATCTCTCCTGGCCTGCAGTATCCCAGATCTGCAGCTGAAAACATGGCCCAACGTAAACACACTTATGGATACAGGCCTCAAAGTTTACATTTTTATCAAGTACCCATATGGCTACAAGCATTTTTTTCCAGTGGTAAAATCAAGAAATCAAGCAAATATTGTAGGTAGCCAAAAGCATTTGAAATTATATTTTATCAAATAATTATAATATGTACAAGTCATAGCACTAGTCTTGAAATTGTATATTAGTGGAAACTGTACTTGATTTTTGTGACTCAAACAATGATGCAGTTTATGTTACTAGATAATGTAGGTATATTCTTGCTTATCCAATGAGCATTGTCAACTGAAATATAATACTAATTACATTAATATTTATGTATTTCTGTTCATTGTCGACTTTAGGAGGTATTATACGCAAGAACATTTATAAGCAGACATCAACTGTGGACCAGGCAATACAGTCACTGATATTATAGTATTATGCAGTCAGGGTACGGTGATACACTATCATCCAAATCACCAAGTCTGAAAACTAAATCCGTAAGTCGATCAACTCCAGCATAAGTTACTGGGGACATATTCTAATCTGAATCCCCAAATAGGGTTCACTGGAGTTCCCCATGAGAACATAATGGGAAGATGGCTTTGTGGCCTAGGGTCTCACAACTCACTGTGCAGAGTTACTTCCCTTTGCTACGACAGCCAAGATTGAGTTCCTTGTGAACAGACACACACAAACAATTTCAACCCAAATAGTATAACAACATCCATGTATGCTTTTCAGTTTGCGTAACCAAACATCTTTACTGATCTATATTTACTGATGGAATGCAGCCACCACGACCATGTCTTGTTTATTGGACCTGAGTCATGTATCGCTGTTGTGAGCAATTGCGACATATGACTCACTTGGGGCATTACAAATTACATAAAGAAAACTACTGTAAACAGCTTTATTTCTGCACCGTTAAAATATTGCGAATACCACGCCAAAGACAATACTGCGACGAGATATTTTTGCGAGTTGCCGTGTTGAGATGACCCCTCGCGTACCAAACACTAGACCGCTTCTCTCCAAAGCTAGTTTTTCTGAGTTGTCCGGAAAGTTGACCGGAAGAGATTGCGACCAATTATCAAATACGATAATTGACTCAACTCAGTGTCATGTCATGTGTGGACAAAATTGCAAAGGACACTGACGCAATCAAGCGAGGTTGGAAGAAGGCAGAATTACTGTGAGGTAACAGTGACACTAACTGGTCTGTTTACACTGTCATTTGTGATGTATTGTGTGACCATTCTGCATTCATTTGTGTTTTTAACTTATTGAGTAATTTGTAGTTCTGGTTGATGATTTCAACATTTGATGATGTGTTGCAATGAATAAAGTATGTATGTATTATTTATACTTATTTTTGCGTTTTTAATTTTTGTGATTGAGTCTCGTTCGCAAAACTCGCAATAATAAAACGGTCGCAAAAAATTCCCTGTTTACAGTATCAAATACCCATTGTGAATGATAACATGTGAGTAAATACTCAATTTGCTAAAAATATTGTCTGGAGCCCTGCATGGCTGTCACCATTACTGCAACCATATCCCTGCATACTGTACATAATCTAGCCTGGACCAAGCAGGCAAGCAGATAACAGCATGCGACTTGATTCACCTCAGGACAAGATGCACACAATCGCCACATCACACACATTCACAACCCAGTCCTCACTAGTCAGCTCATACAACAAGCATGGGGTATCACGGACCTGTTCTGTACTAAAATCCCCACTGGGATCTCAGTCCAATACATATCCTTAAGAGAAGCAGGGATTCGTCTAGACCTGCTCAGAGGCTGATATTCAGCCCCATCCACAACAAATGTCAGTAACAATTCCCAAACTGGAAGTATTAATCTTCTAATTCATATTATATAGTTATCAGCTATGTTATGGCTTTGTAATTCGCAAAATAACGATTTGTTTCCCAAATTGCCTGCCACAGTCAATTAGTTTGGAATCCTGAATATATCCCAGGAAGTGTGAAGTGGTGGAATCAAGTTCAAAATTTCCCAAACTGTCACTATTAGTATTACCGTATTCGACATAATAAGCGCCCCGCTCGAAAAAGCGCCCACAGCGATATTTGCTAATAAATTGGCAAGTGAACAATCCCAATTAGCACCTCTTCCAATTGATCAATGTACACAAGACTTATTTATTCATGTATAATATGCACGTGTGTGTTATATATACACCCTTTATTATTGGCAATTAAATTCAGGAAAAATATATCTTTCGTATATAAACAGTTCGGGCCGTCAGCATAAACCACAAAATTTATCTTTCAACTCTGTTTTTTCCACCAAAATAATAACCTAATAAGAGCCCCCCATTTCTATTTTTGTGAGCGCCCTGGGCACTTACTATGTCGACTACGGTACTTCACTATTGATCATTGCTGACTGCACTTACCTTGACTTTCTCTCCTTCTACTTCCACTGTTTTTATCATGAAGTCCACACCAATCGTAGCACCCTGCCCCGGGGGGAATAAACCCTGAAATACACACAGCCTTGTGACTCCAAGTGACTGGACGTTCAAAGTAACATTCACATTGAGTTATCAGGGTCTCAAGACAAGATGGTTGCTGATATTTGTCACTTGATCTGAAGAAACAGATTTAACAAGCAGCAAGTACATATAACATGGCAACTCACAAGAATAGCCCAACAGTGGAAGGGCTAAAACCATAGGTCACTGTCTAACGTACAAAGGTGCGCTGTATTACCAGTATACTGGGGGATACCACGATCTGAAATCCTAATATATATGTATCACAGTATGTTTGGAAAAGACTCATATTTTTATTAAATCATGTGTCTTTCAAAATCATGTATATTTCATCTTCTTGGCAAAGTTTACATAAGTCAAACTAAAATTATAAAAATCAGAAATTACAAACTGATTCCGGTGCTCGAAACAGTGAGACCAGTCTGCCTGTATACAGGTATATGGGCAATACATGTACTACCAGTAAAGGGGCCACCTAGTCGGTATTGAGTCATGAGTGGATTCATAATCTACAATGTCATCCCTCCAAAATAACAAAATTAACTGAATAGCTTAAAAACTGGTGATGTCGCGACTTGTCAATTACCCAAACTGTTTTTTCACTCTTATAGCATAAAAATAATAATTGAATTAATCTGAGTGAGTGAGTATGGTTTTATGCTGCTTTTAGCAATATTCCAGCAATATCACGGCGGGGGACACCAGAAATGGGCTTCACGCATTGTACCCATGTCGGGAATCGAACCCGGGTCTTCGGCTAACGAACGAACACTGTAACCACAAGGCTACCCGACCGCCCCAATTGAATTAATGAAATCTCCTAAATGGTGATCACTCATGTGGTCCCTATACTGGTAGCCTTCCCCATATCATGTGTCTATTATGCATACATTGTGACCATAGCAACATCCAACAAAATCGCGGTCGACTTCGAAATTGTAAAAAATGTTTGGGGGAAGTCTGTATGGGTCCTTTTCAAGTCATTTAGGTTAGTTTTTATTAGTTTCATAACCAATATTATAAATGAAAGAAAGCATGCAATGTATTGTGGTATGTATCGCAATACATGAATCATTATGACATTAAACTGCAATAACCAAGTCAGACCAATACCCATCGTGTCTAATGTACAACTGATAGCTACTGCTGTCACTGAGAATTGAAACTGATGTGACAATTTGTTTACTAATACTGATAGATGCACAAAATGATATTGATATGTTGATACAATAATAATTATCCGAAGACCACCATGATTGTATCTTATTGAAATATTTGCAAAACTTCATCAAATTTCAAAGTAATTATTCAACATGGGTACTCAGTGAAACTATTTGTGAAAACTACACTAGAAAATATAACCATTGAACATATAGAACTATTGTTCACAAACCTAAAATCATATTACCCAAGTTATGTTTACATGGCATGACCTTGGCACTTGTAAACAAACAAGTCACAACAACAAATGCAGTAGAAGATATATTCACAGTCTATTCTTGACAAAAAACAGTCATCCTTTGTCTTGTCTTGTCTTGTCTGACCAATCATGACCAGCAAAATCACTGTATTTACTAGGGCGGTCAGGTAGCCTAGTTGTTAAAGCGTTCGCTCATCACGCCGAAAACCCGGGTTCGATTCCCGACATGGGTACAATGTGTGAAGCCCATTTCTGGTGTCCCCCGCCGTGATATTGCTGGAATATTGCTAAAAGCGGTGTAAAACCTCACTCACTCACTCACTCACTCACTCACTCACTCACTCACTCACTCACTGTATTTACCGAGACATTTTCAAGTTTATTTAGAAAAACCAAACATCATGTTATGAGAGGTCATGACAAGGTCCAGGCACAACACTAGATTTCAAGGGGTACGTTAATGTCAGTGTCTAGATGCTGGTAGTGAATGTGGCGTCAACTCAGGCATATCATCAATCTCACTGTCCCAATTGATATAAGCGTCATTGCAGGGTTAGAAACTAACAGTTTTTGTCCACCAGTCCTTATAATGATAACATATAGCAAAACCCTTAAAATGGGCCAATTTCTACTAGTCCTTAAGATACCTTTACTATTGGGCAGTTTGGTAAGGACTACAGGACTAGTGCCAATTTCTAACGCTGGTCATTGTTGAACTCTCAAATTATAGATTTCGAACATAACCTTAATCTGTTTTACTCATTTCTCAATTTTTAACATGCCATCAGCAGTCACGTGAGAACAGATTAATTGACCTGCTGCTGACGTGTATACAGTAATCAGATTGGACGTTTGATGTAAGGTGTGATTGTTAATTTGGCTTGATTGGATATTGGCATGTTGTAAGAGTGAGTAAGTGATTTGGGCTTAACGCCGCTTTTAACAGTATTCCAGTTGTATCACGGCGTGTCAGCTTACTGTGGGAGGAAAGCCCGAAGTGATGCAGGTCTCAGACATTTACAACTTCGGTGAAACCCACGAGCACGGTATGGTGCTGACAAACCTAGAAACATAATAATAGGTTTCTGGCGTGCCCAAGGGACGCAACTCTGCACAGCGAATCGCGACGCCTTAGACGACTGGGCTTTCAGTGCCCCCTCACGTTGTAAGAAAGTATCCTGCCTTTGATGTAATTGTGGCAAGTGCAATGAGATCAGACAATTGTGTGTGAAGTGAGTTCAAAGTTTAAAGTTTGGCATGTGTAGGTGTGTGGACGTTAGTTTTTATTATGAACTGTTTGAGTCACCAGGGGGATTACATGCTTATTTGAATACTTTGACACATCCAGTTTGACAGATCAGAGTATAAATGACGATAAACATATAAGGAATTTGCTGGGACTGGAAGGCAAGTTCTAGACAACCAGGAATTCAACACATCAAGTTTGACACAAAAAGATTCAACTGTACCCCTAAATCTCATCACAGTGTCATAGCGACTGATTTACGACACCCATTGTCTGGAGAACATTTAATTGCAAGGCTCATTACCCTGGAGCCATGACATCTATATGCCTTGAAAGACTTAATTGCTGTTATTTATAAGATGCTAATCCTAATTGTTAATCCCCATTTTTGTGTACATCGAGCGTCTGCCATCCTGAACGAGATGTGCAAGTATGGCACTGATGAATTACTGTTTATATTTATATTTATTACTTCTTAAAGTCAGGTGACCTTGGCTATATAAACCTTGGTCCAGAGAGTTTGAAATACTCTAGATGAAATACTAAACCCTCAAAATAAACTAGAAAACTTCAAGGCCCTAGGCGTATTCCTAATCAAAACAGACCTAATTAAGCGCATCTAAAAATTAATGAATCTACCAATCCAAAATCCAATAAACATACAAACACCCACCTTACCCGGCTCCCTTAGTTCCCTCCTCCACCCACCTCGGCATTTATTCCAAATTTAAAAAATTTCAAAAAATCAATATAAGCAACTCCTAAAAGCCCCCTCTTAGGTTGCACACACCACTTTCACCCTTTTCGGAATACACTAAATGGTCCGGCCAGGCCCGTGTGCGAAATACGCTGTAGTCGGAAAGCGCACGTTAAATCTTCTATATCAGTCAGTCAGTCAGAGTTTGAAAGAGGAGAAAAGAAAGGTCTTACCCTTAGCCTAGCTAGGGTTAGGCTGGGTGCTGACCTGGCACATAGAGTCTTTTGTATGTATATATCTACATGTATAAAGTAAATCTGTATATACTGCAAGCCATCGTCTCCAAGATGTCACTTCCTACTGAGAACCATACGTCTGCCTCTTGCATATATACGAGTATGCAAATTATTCATTAATTAACGTCAGACCACACGCGTTGTTAATTGCCTAACTCCATGTCCTCATGCATGTTACTATATCCATATCCATAATAAACATATCAATCAAACATGCCTGATGTGATTGATACTTCTACTTAATGGTGTAACAAGTCTCATGAAAATCAGATCTCTGATATGACACCTGTCTGCATGAAGCTCTGAGGACACCTCCATAGGTCACAGCAGATGAACCTTGCATGAACTTTGACCTCCCCAATCCAACGAAAGGATGTGTGGGTTCTTGAACAAATCAGATATCAGCTTCTTAAAATTATTTGTTTCATTTCTTTACCACTTCAATATGGAAATTTCAGCCTCACCAATAAGAAAACCACTACTGAAAACAAATATCCCCTAGATAGTACACATCTTTAATGCCATGATGCCCAGAAACGGCAGGATGTATAAAATATCCATGACAATATCCAGTTCGACCTACAGTCCAACTATTGACTCCCCTTATGGTAACCACAAATTATTAGATTTATAACCTGCATCTTATATTTCAAGTATGCCTTCAAGGGCAGAAATGTACTTAAATGAAATGTTTGAATCTATTTGAGAAATGATACTACACTGTATACCGGTAGTATACATGTCATGTATTTAGGTCTATGGCCTTCCATACAATATGTATTTGAATTGAATAAAGAAAGAAATTTACCTGAGTAAATCTCCGCACCAAGCATGTTTTGCCAACTCCAGCATTACCAATGAGAACAACCTTAAACAGATATTTGTAGTCTTCCATGTGTGACAGATGTCTTATAGCTTTTTTCTGAAATAAATGAGAAAAAAAGAATTATTCAGTTAGACATTGCTGCTTGGTGATATTATTCATGATGCTGAAAAGGTCATATCTTTTTTCAATCAATAGGAATAGGATGTCTAAGAGTTTATAATTATAAGGCAAATCACATGACATGTGACTCTTGTTTGCTAACTAGGTTTTCATTATATAGTTCAACCATTCAATAAGTGAGTGAGTTTTGGTTTTATGGCGCTTTTAGCAATATTCCAGCAATATCACGACGGGGGACACCAGAAATGGGCTTCACACATTGTACCCATGCCGGGATCAAACCCGGGTCCTCGGTGAATGCATTAACCACTAGGCTACCTGACCACCCCTCATTCAATAAGTATATAGGATACCCTAAGTACATACATAATAGAAAAGTCATCCCTATCAAATGCTAAGACTTTCAACTAGGGCTCGATTACTGGATTGCAAAATATTGCGATAATTAGATCTGTATTGTGATATGTATAATATTGCAATATGTTGCCATTAACGATGTTTTCTATCACTTTCAAACTGCCCTTCATTGTTTCAAGAGCAAAATAGTGACATATGTTGACTTTTCCTTTTTGTTGGTAACAAATTTGTAGTCGAGAGGCTCAAAGCCATTTGCAATTATAGAACGAGGCTCATCACAGTGACAGGAAGTAACCCAGTGATGAATAGCAGTTTGTACTTGACATATTTGAGTGAGGCCAACTGTACCAGGAAGATTTTAATTATTTCATTATTGATAAAACCCAAAGAAATACACCTAATTACGAAATACCCTCAATATATAAACCAATTCAGATCAATCATATCATATATGTATTAAACATTTGTATAAATTGCAGCCATACTTTTCACTGTATCTGAAAACGATCAATCCTCATTAAAGCATCACTTATTTGTCTAATAATCCATGTCCTAGGAGCAAGTGCCTTCTGATCATAACTGGCTGTCCTTACTGAAAGCATACATTGCGACTTTAACCTAATTTGACATTGTCTACTGTGTAGACCTTTACCTCAGTATGGTTGACTGGATTGAGGATGTTGTTACACAGACACCTACTTCAGATCAGATTATAATACTTGATCATTCACTGTCTGAATGAAATAGCTTTTCAACCAATACATAAATATTAAAGAAAATAGGGATTTCATTATAAAAATATAGATATCATTTATGCCCTAGTTTTAATCAAAGTCTTCACCCAAATTCCTAATTATCACAATCTGAACAAGCAATACTTACGCTCTATTTCAGTAATTCATACAACACATAAAATGAGTGTGGCAATATCCATATCAACAGTATAACTAAACTCACATTCACACAAGCTATATCCTTCTCAATCACAACACTGCGACAGAAAGCACTATTTTCCACCAAGCAAATTAGATGTGTTTTGCAGTAAATCTTAATCGATTTCAGCTATATTTACCCTTCAATCTCTTCAAAGCTCACAGTCTACCCCGGAATTTTGTTTGTGTCAAACTATATAGACCAACACCTATGAGCAATAACCTTACAACAGAATTATACTCATTGCTGACACGATAACATAAGACGTGGAGTTTGTCGACATCACAGTTGAAGGAAGTAAATAGGATGTGGATGACGTCATGAGGTCGTTTTTGTAAAGTCGGCCATGATTGGATACTTCTGTAATATCCCGAAGCGATTTCTAAGCACTGTTGTGATTCGTATTTGATTTGTGTTCTCACCCAACCAACGATGTTGTTAGAAACGTTGAGCATTTCAGGGCAGCACTTGTCGGACATCGGATGGGAACGCTGTCCGACAGTATGTTAGCTGTTAAGTTGTAGAATGCTAAGTTGTAAGTCATATGTACATTTTGTAATTTGTTTGTAACCTAAGTATTCCCGGACACACCTTTAACCATGGCCGAAGATATAGTAGAAAGTTACAGTTCGTCTCTTCAAGATCTGACCTTCAACAGCAAACCGCTGATCAACATGCTGACGATGCTGGCGGAAGATCACGAGCAGTATGCACCACAGATCGTTCAAGTTATCGAACAACACATTGAACAGGTTCAAACGAATTTCTTATTTTTGATGATAACATTTACGTATTTATTTCGTAAGGAAAATGACACGCTATATATTTGAAAATGTAGTCGTTGTTTTACAAAATGGCGTCTGTTTTTCCGAAAAACTAGGCCACATGACGAATATCATCACGTGGTTAGGCATATGTTTCGTATAAATAGACCTATATTAATACGTAGCAGGGTAAACCATTTGGATTCTTCGAAATTTATGAATTTAACTTTCAAACTGAAACACGCGGTAACGTTTTCTTGTATGCAAGTGACAAGCTGAACCAGCCCAACTCATAACTTGATCAGAAGTTGTAAGTTGGTAGCAATATGTTATGCTTCCACATGGTTCTGGAGTAGTCTTTTTAGGTAAACACTCATGCAATATTCGTAATTTCATGTTTTGGAAAAGGTGATGGTATTGCCTTTCATTCCCTTTAACATAAATTTAATTTAATTTGATTATTAAATATACATCTGGTATCAATGATTTTACAAATTTGATGCAACATTCCTTTCCTTTATTGTGTACATAAGGCATTATTTGATTTCAGAGATTTTATTTTCAATATCATAAATAAATAAAGACAGTGATTTACACATTGTTGTTTATTATCTGTTGTCTTAATGATGGAGTTTCATGCAGAATTGATCTGCTTTACAAATACGTACAATGTGGCATTATCAATGATTACTCAGCTAATGTATACAGTCAGATGTTGCAAGGGACATTTGTTCTCCTTTTGTGAATTTGAAATAGGGAACATCAAAATCTCCATTTATTTTTAAGCTTTGTCACAATCTGTTACATTCAACATTGAAAGAAATTGTCCTTTCTTTTAAAATTTGTATAGAGTATCTTTACATTGCCAGTTACATGATCATTTCAGAGAAAAAAAATCTTTTTTTTTGCAAGTTGTTGTGAAGTATGAGCTTTCTTGGTATTTTTATTGAAATTACCATTGTCATCGCAGAAATTAGTGTTCTTGAATCTTTTCCATTCAGCCTAACCCACTAGACCAAAGTGAGTCTAGTAATTTAGCTTTCTGTCTAGTAAGTTCAGCTAATTTTCAAGTTATGAGCACTAAAATCTGTTGATGATTGTACCAATAGACATGTTTGGGCTTGTGATCTCAAAAGCTTTTGGTCGATGATTCCATTTTCACAACAGTATTAGGAGGGAAGGGAAGAGTGCTTCTCAAAACTAAAGGAATTAAGTTTTTTATCCAACATCAAACTTTTGAACTGGTCCCTAACAAGTACATTATCTCATTCTAAATCAGCAAAATATTCTCCTCGCTCTGGCTTGTTTTTAGAATAATTTGTCTCTCTTTTTTAACTTTCAACCTTGACCTGATTGAAGCAACTGAATGGTGATTACTTGTACAACCTGACAGGCCTTATAAGTAAGCCTCAATTGATAATGTCATAATTGTACTACGTGATAATGTCAGTAATGCAGAACCATTCTCATGAACTGTATGTTGCAACAATTTAGTGTTGCAAGTATTGCCTATAGCTTTTATGACTTGACAAAACAGGGTATTACTGTGAATCCTGGTATCACCTACATGACCCTGCTGGGGGCATACCCAGCTAATATTTGAGAAATTATATCTCTGATATTTGACATGTGTTCCTGGTAACAGGGTTCCCACCGGGCTGGAATGTTTACTGGTCAGGGGATTTTAGATTTGGATAGAATATACTTAAAATAATTTACAATCTGTGGCTGTTGTTTTTACTTTGTCAATACATTAGTCTAATTTGACTAAAGCAGTCTTCGGAAAAAGGGCCGTATGTTTCCCCCCACCAAATTTATTTTGGGGTAATATTCAAAAAGGGGACGCAATTTCAATGTGTATTTTTTGGCAAGGGCAACATCTGGTAGTCTTACCCTGTCTTTTGATTGCTTACATTTTTACACCTGTTACAGAAACATATTAGTTCAGGTATTTATTTTTGTGTGTGATTTAATTGATATATTATGAAAAGACAGTGTTCCAAATGTTAAAAATACAAAATGTTTCAGATCTGTGGGAACCCTGTAAAACACAGTGCAAAGAGATATGGAACAATGTCTCTCTAGCCCTTGACTTAGAGTTTTTGCCAGAGTGAATAATTTACCTGGTTAAAAGTCAACTTAAGAGTAATTGTGCCCCTAATATATTCGAGGTAAAGTTTAAATTTGAAAGTATATGAAACACCTGTCCTGACATGCACAATTTGACCCTTTTTGACAATTAGGCTGAAGACATCGGAAATTTGGGGCAGGCTGGTCCTACCCGATTTCATTTTCAAATATCAAAAATTAGATTCTTTCCAGGGTTATAAACTAACAGTTTTCGTCCACTAGTCCTTATAATGATAACATATTGCAAAACCCTTAAAAATGGCAGATTTCTACTAGTCCTCATGATACCTTTATCATTGGGCAGTTTGGCAAGGACTTTAGGACTAGTGCCAATTTCTAACGCTGCTGTCATGATGGCTCAGCAGGTATGTTGTCTGATGCATTTTTGACTCGAGAACCAAGTCTTATTAGTTCTAACCAAGAAATTAATTTTAACTTCTAAAAGAAACATCAGCGCAGAGTTTCAAATATGGACCTATCATCTTAGTGTCTTGGTTATGAGTGAAATCGTGTCAACATTTGTCAGTTCTTCACATTTGTGTTTGGATAATGACTTTAAGTCTGCATATGATTTTCTTTCATCTGAAGATTTCTGTCACATAGCAAAAGTAGCATCAATCCTCCGACATCGATTCCTGTGATCAGCTTTGATAGATGCCATATTCACATCATATTCCCACATTGCACAAGCTTCCAAGATTGCCTGAAATTGGCGACGATTGAGCAGATTCATTTCAACATCCCAAACATGACTTTGTATGCTTCGAACTGCGACATTTAAAGATTCTACCTTTTAGCAAAATGACTGATGCCTTCCTTCTTCACTTAGCATGATGTACTGCTATCTCTGATACATCTCTATGGATTTCTTTACCCAAATCAACTTGAACAGTTACATCCAGTTCCTGTCATGATTATGCACACCTCAAATCTGTAGCATTTATCCTGAAAGAGATATAGACAAGAAGAACATAAGACGCTGAAATAGTTGTCAAATAGTATATCAATCACTTATGTAGGTCAAATGGAAAAAATATTCGCGTTTCATCAATGTTTCGAAATAGGTTGGTGTAAATCAACCTATACTCAAGCTAGGATATGACAAATCCAAACTGACAAACATTCATGCCTTCTTTCGTTGAGTACTTTGTCAGATATTGTCATGATTCTACATCCGATGACACTAGTGTATTTAAAATTTCTAATGGGTTATGTAAGAACACGGGTGCAGAATTTGATGACCTAATGCTGCACATATACATATGCATGGACTCTTGGTGGTAGATTCAGCCCTCTCTGACGGTGATGGCAACTTCATTTCTAATATCCATTCTTCTGTAAACTTTTGGTACAATAAACAGTGCTGATACATGTGTTTGTTATAAATTGTAGACAATGCTTGATTCAGACTTTAATAGAAATTAGACAAGTTTTCATCTTTTCTGAATGATTCATACAAGAAACTGTTCCTATACACAGCAAATGGAAATTAAATTGAATCCAGCATTGTCAATCTCCTTCCAGTTTAACTTCAAAATGCTTATACATCTTGATGTTTGTATCCTGTTAATGCTTTGTTTTGTTTAGGCTTCATTATAAGTTAAGAATGAATAAGGTATACAAACGTCAAATGTATTTTCATTCATTGGATGACTTAGGTCATTTGAAGCTACACCTAAAGAGTCATGTTTGTAGAAATAATTTTTATAGTGAAGTTGTAAGGTTGTGAAAGAAAAACAAAACTGTGAAATATGTTTTTTGTTAATGACTCGTTTGGTGTTTCCAACATTTGACTTAGGTTTAGTCCTACAGGCTGAGGCTGTCATTAATCTTAAAGTCTGCATTTACATGTATTTTAAAATCAAAAACTAGTAACAGGTATCAAAACCTAAGCTGAAAATCATTTCAATTATTGAAATGTCTTCTAACTATAAGACTGTATTGTCACTGGTTTTGTGTGAATATGGTAACATTTGTGAACTGTATAAAGGTTTTTTTATCTGAAATGATCAACAAAGTACATAGCCAATGATTCTTTTCATTGATGCAGAGTTTGTGATTTATGACAGCACTTGGTTGCTTCGATTGCTGCATGGGAACACAACTTTGAATGTAATACACATGTACTTGCTGATAATTCTGAATGTAAGATTTGTCTTCTTTAAACATGGATGTTAAACAGATGGAATGTGTTGTTTCAAGGTTGTGTTTCTTATGAAGGCAAATAGCATCCCTCAAAGGGAAGCGTCTCATGGATGGACTTGGAAGATTTTAACACTTTTCAACCTGTCAGTTTTTGGTGGATATCCTCCTTCATTATCCAGTGTATCATCTCCATTCTGATCAGATATATACTCTGGATCCATTCACCACCAAACTTTGTTTGTGAAGTGTTGACCCTCTAATATATTTAATGTGATCAGAAGACTACAGTCCTTATGCGTCCCAGTTGTATTTGAAATGGCACGAAATAAGCGATTCAAGTATTGGTTATGTTGTTGCTTCCTACCATCATACTTGTAAGAGGCAACTAGCGGGATGGGGCTGACTTGGTTGATGCATGTCATCGTATTCCAATTACGTGGAGCGATGCTCATGGTGTCAATCCCTGCATTGTCTGGTCCAGATTCTATTATTTACAGACCACTGTCATATAGCTGGAATATTGCTGAGTGCGGCGTTAAGCAACAAAGAACCACGTAATTTGAGTGTTCTGGCTTTGTGTTGTTATCCACAATGCACTTAAACAAAGATATGGTTGCTTGTGGGTCCTGTGTGATTATGATAAAATGGAGATCTAAATATGCTGGATAAATGAGGATGGACAGATCTATATATATAATTTGTAAATTTCTGGAAATCTGTTGAATTCTTCCACTTGTCATATCCACTGTCCGGAAAACAGTGTAGAAGCACCAGCTTTAGATATATATCATCTTAGGGTCAAATTGTGACAAAAGCGCTCAAAAAGAACGTTGCACTCAGTGCAGAGATGGCATTGGTGGTCATCAGAAGCTGAAAGAAGATTGGTTGTGTATATTGTCTATGAAGATGGTGACTGACGGGGGTCCAGTTTCTGCCCATGCTGTCCTCATTGCTGTTGCTGTTCCTGCTGCTGAAGACTGCTGTTGAAGATGGCTGTAGTTCCGACCAGTCCTGTCTCTACTCCTGTATCTACTCCTGTATCCAGAACATGCTGCAGTCTCAGTTGCTGACATGAATGATGGTGGGGAACTTCTGTCCTGAATTGTCGTCACTAGTCCCGTTTCCTGCCAGCCTTTTGTAAGTATCTGCTTTGTTTTATCAGAGTGACAATGTTACCCTGGCCCCAGTAAAGGTTGACTTGAATGCGGTCGGGTAACAAGGTTGCTCTTGTAAAACTAAAAGCAATGGATGCAGCTCTGTAAGTATGGCAAGTCTGTCTTGGCAGATGGCGTAGTAGAGGTGGAGTGTTTGTATTGGGATGTAACTTTAATGTTTTAATTTCATGTCTTTCACAGGTGAAGTCTTCACACAAGCTGCCCACAATGTATCTGATAGACTCAATTATCAAGAACCTGCCATCATCTCTCTATCCAAAGCAATTATCACAAAATATTACCCAGACTTTTTGTGGGGTATTTGAAGAGGTCAGCACATTACCTGAATCCTTTTTTTTCTTCTAAAATCGCGCAAAAATGGGTTAAGCTTACAATTAAATGTCTCTTATTTCAAAGGTTTCCGTAACTATTTTTTGCATTAAGAAACTGATGATCTGCAAAAGGGAGTGAACAATATGCTATAGACTGTGTATTGATAATGTGTAATATACTAATAAAGGCTATTGCAATAAGTTGTGAAGTTGAATTTCCACAATGCAAATATCATTTCATACCATTGTGGGATCTTTCATCCTAGAACTGGGTGTTCAACACAACAGTTGAGGTGTTCAACCATGAACACGGAGTTGGCAGACAGATTGTCAGCCTCGTGATTATATGACTAGATGATTTGAAAGGGACCTTCAAGTGAGTGCGAAGTACCAGATGCAAGATTTGTTCATGGTACAATCTATCAGTGAAATATTTCTACACTACGGTCTATGAAAGGAGATCATTGGAAAAATTGAGAATGATGTAATTTTATTAGAAATCTTTATTATCCCAAGGAAAATTCATAAACATCTTACTTGAATTCAACAGAATTAATTCAGATTGCTATTTTGATACAAAAATAGTTTTTTAATTATAAATTCATTTATTATTGATATTTAGAACTAGTCAATATTTGACAAATACATTGATCTCTTTTCATAGATTCAGCATCCTGCTCACATTACACAGTAGCCCAAACAGTGCCAGCCGGGTACCTTCAGGGATCTGCTGTAGAATAAAATGATTGTCCGTGGTTGTGTTTGTGTTAATTCTTAGAAATCTGAACACAAAGTCCTTCTTGGATCAGAATAGGTAAAAACTGGTTCCCATATTGATCGTGAAGGGGCAGTCGGGTAGCCTAGTGGTTAAAGCGTTCGCTCGTCACGCAGAAGACCCGGGTTCGATTCCCGACATGGGTACAATGTGTGAAGCCAATATCTGGTGTCCCCCACCATGATATTGCTGGAATATTGCTAAAAGTGACGCAAAATCATACTTACTCATTCACCATATTGATCATGCACTTACAAATTTAAAATCTGAATTACATATTAATCATACACTTATTGATTTATCATTTCTTATCTGAACCATGTAGTTACAATTTGGAAGGAGTTTGAGTTCAAGTTCAAGATTGTATTGATTATGTATACAACTCGTGATGAAGGATAAGAACTTAAAGTAGTTGGTGCATTTCTGCTGGTTTTCAGGGGCCACTGTTACACGTGATCAGCTGGTATTTTAGTAGACACTAATCAGAAACTTGTTAAATTTCTTTCTGTCTTGTATGCCAAGCTAATAGTCCAAATTGGGATTAAAATGTAATGAGGACACAAAGACAAATTCGTGCTAGTAGATACGGAAGTCTTAAGTCACAGACTGGACTTGGGTACTTCTCAGGTGTTACACTGATGCAGTTGATTTTGTAATGGAAAGGGCAAGTTGATTCCTCTGGAATCGACAGATTTGAGTGATTTCTCCAACTTAAACCGTGTTATGGTTCATCCATTTCTGTATCATTTTGCATAATGACCTGTTGTCTGGTGTACCTGCTTATGGAATGCACGTTCAGAACTGCCAGTGAATTTCTGGCTCAGAATCAACTTCAGCATTAGTGTGACGTCAAATGTAATGAATAGTGGACTTGAAGTCTGCGCTTTCAGGACACCAACATGTGCTCAGAATGGCTTATGAAACTTTGAGCCCATTTCTGGTGTCCCCTGCCGTGATATTGCTGGAATATTGCTAAAAGCAGCGTAAAACCATACTCAACCACTCATTCACTCTGAAACCTTGTACATTCAGTCTTAACATTGTCTTCATGAAAAATGTTATACTAGCTGTGATAGCTTGAATGCTTTTGACAGAGGCCACTTAATGCAGCGCTAATGTTTCATTTTTCCGCTTCATATTGTCTTTTATATGCAATTTCAAAACCTAATCAGTGATTTGACTTGCCGTATTCATCGTATGAAACACTTTCCTCCATCACCATCATCTAGACCAATCTGGTAGTAATTTTAATAGGCATTCTCTCTCTCCCCCCCCCCCCCCCCCCCCAAAAAAAAATGACCAAACATTCACGAGTCTGTTATGTTAAAAATCTTTTTTACAGAGTACAGCAGTGACATTTTGTTAAAGGGGTGTATGCTTGCTTAGTAACTATTGTTAACAAAACTTAGCATCGCTGACATTTGAACCAAGTTTGTTCTCTTCCTCGCAATCACGGACAGATTTAACCCTTGTATGGTTTTCATAATTGGTTTTACTACTTTATTTGAAAAATGTCTACAGAAAAAGTATAAAAAAACGTGCAATTGTTTGAATGCCAGACCACTACAAATTACATAATAGCTAATTATAGTTTTGTTGATTCATTATTAAAGCATTGTGTAATATGTTTGAAAGCTTACATTACCTTTAAGAAAAGCACAGTTTCAGATTTTCTACATTTAAACATGAGAAATTAATTTCTAATATACAAGTTATGTCGGTGCCGGTGGGTTTTACCTGAGCAGTAAATGTTCAAGACTTGGATCATTTGGGGCTTTCCTTCACAATAAGGAAACACCCTGTTATATGAGAGAATATTGTACAAGGTGTCTTTGAACCCAAATGCTAACTTTTGTAGTTAGTTGTTAAGGCAATTGCTTGTCATCCTGAAGACTTGGGTTTGATACCCCACATTGGTACAATGTTTATTGTCCATTTTCTGCTTTCCTCCAATGTAATGTAAATCTTGAGGCATTAAACTTATGGTGGGGATGTCATTGGATATCACAATATCAGTGTGTCTAAATTTCTGTGTCGAGACAAATGTAGAAATAGTGATGTTAAATTAATAATTCACTGCCAAATAAACATGGAGATTTTCACTCTTACTATGGTTAAGATGGACTAGAAGAAGATAGAAAATACAATCTTAACATTCAATGGATCAGCCTAATTCATATTTTCCATTAAATCAATTACCTTCAGGTCTGCATAAGTAATTTTTATCTTAACACACAGAATAACTAGATCTAATTGTTTTGTTAATTGCTATATCATGATACTTTTGAGTCAATATATCAATACTAAAATTTCCAGTTGATGATGCCCCTATCATATGGTGTGTTTCATTCATGACTATGTATATTAGAATTTTGTGAGGCAAGGAAGCTGAACAGGAGCGCTGTTGCCTGCTGTGGATCCCACAGCAGGACGTGTGACTCCACTTGAAGGTTTTTACACTTAGTACCATGAGTGATATGATAGTGTCCACACATACCAGCTGGAGACAAGACAAACATGAAATATCCAACAAAGAAGATGGCAACCTGGGTTTTTTTTACATGAACACACATGCTGTGAACCTTATGACACCAACATATGCACATAAATACAAAGGAGAAATAGGAGTAAGATTCCTATTAATGTTAATTCAGGCCGTATTCACTTGAAACACATTGCTTGTCATAAGCATGAGGTATTGAAATAGCTTCTTGGTCACAAGATGGCGTTTCAACACCAGTTACTAATTATAACATTTAGAGTGAATGGTGAAACCGAACTGGCTGTCCATATGCAGAATTCCAGGTTTGTTTTCTGTCATCGGCAATCCTGAAAAAGATGGTACTGGTCAATGGTATGAAACCTGATGTTGAGCATTGTGGATTTCTTTGAGTCTTTGGTTTCTTTGATTATGTATGTTTTTGAATCTGTTGGAATGCAGGTAGATGAAAAGACGCGTCAGTCGCTCTTCAAGCTGAGACAAACATGGAAAGATATATTCCCCAACAAGAGACTGTATGCTATCGATGTACGTGTAAATATGATGGATCCAGCATGGCCTATCACAGCTCAGGCTCCAGAGCAAGGAAATATACATGTAAACCCAAAGTTTCTTGTACAGGTAAATTTTGACACACACATCACATGGAACACAGTGTTAACATCTTAATCTTAAAGGCAGGGCCATGAAAAGTGTGGCTTTATCACACAAATACTCACTCTCATTGTCTAATTATCAATAGTCGTATTATTGCAACACTTTAGGCTAACTAGAACATTTTTTTTTGTGATAGACGTCTAAAATGTCCTGAACAATCCGGTTCTATATGCATATATTTTAAGCCTGAGTTTGTTTATAATATATAAAAGAGATGGTTTGACTCAATTATTTGGTCTGGTGGAGCCATATTTGGAATATTTTCCCTGAACTTGCTCGGGACCTTTAGGGAGTTTATTATGTAAAATCATCATTTCTTGCCACAAACTGTTCTTTGCACCGAGAAATAATAAATTAGCATTAAATGTGATTCCAGTACTTCTAAAGCACATTTTCAAGAGCTAAGTGAAAATGAAGCGACTCGCCCCCTATTCTATTGATATACACAACACATATATCAATATGTCGGTACATGTCCACAACCTGTGTGATGTGACTTGCAGAGTGTTCAAAATTAAGGGGGGTTCCCTTGAGATTTGCTCCTATAGTAGTAGATTCAGGGGACTCAACTTTTAACATTTGGGAAAAACAAGGACCCCTTGATTTTTGGGTATAATTTTGAACATTGATGCGTACATATTTGTGGTTGGTGATAAGTTCATTACACACACATTCTGTTTAAATTTACAAAATGTTAATTCTGATGGATGCAGAACATATTTTAACAATATGATTATAGTTCTAAATAAATACATGACATACTCCACATACATTGACATATAGACATTAAATACATACCTCAATTTGGTTCACAGAGTGCAGAGGATAAGGCTCGATTCTCTCCTCCTGCCCCTTCTCCCCCTCCCATGGATGATGCAGAGGAATTGATGAGGCAACAACTGCAAGCCAAGGAACAAGAATTGCAGAAGCTTAAATTGGAACTAGAATTGGCTGAAACTAGGGCCAAGTTAGAGGAACAAAAGAAACAGGTGAGATGAAGGCCTAGGTATAGAATCCATAAGACAATACAGAGGGAATTGTTGGATATTTTGGACATGTGTCTGTGAATTGGTGAATGTCAAACTGTCCGAAAGTTTGCTTTAAAAACATATCAATCCTATTCTGTTCTCTTTGGTTGGTTTGCAAACAGCTGTACACTTTTGTTGATGTGTACAGCAATACTTATTGATTCACATTTAAAGTCAGTCTGTACTTTCTCCTGTCGAACGTAACTATTAGAATGCTTACTGGAACATGAATCTGATTAGTCTTAAACAGTCATGTATTTACCAACTAATGTCTCTTTTCTATCAGACTTTGTTCATCTATCTTGTTAATCCAAAACTAAATTTGATGTTTTGCCTTCCAGCTTGAACAGAAATATCATGCCGAACAAAAGAAAAATCATGGATCCACCACGCCCAGCATGCCTATTCCTGATCCTGTGCCTCCAATTCCTTCTAAGTCAGCAAGCAGTGGCCCAAGAGATCCTAGACTCTCTTCTAGAGATCCAAGGAAAGCAGCCCGAGATGCCAGACAGGTTCCAAGTACAGCACCCCCATCCACTGGGGGGAACTTGGCTGTCTTGCAGAACACTAATGTTGTTGCTGCTTTGAGCAATGTGCTAATGGGAAGTCAGCCAGCTGCAGGTACCCCAGCTCCTAATATTGATCCGAATGTAGGCACTGGAGCCAAGATACCGTCTCAAAAACAGGACAGTAGGAAAGACAAATATTCAAAAGATGTCAAGAAAGATTCATCATCATCTAAAAAGCCATCTCCCGATAAGAAAGAACAGACAGAGCTGAGTGACTCCAAAAAATCTGAGAAGAAAGATAGCACATCAAAATCACCAAAGAAAGATACTAGGAGCTCTAGAGAGAAATTAAAGGAGCCCTCAAAAGACACTAAGAAAAAATCGCCAAAGTCTGACCCCAGAGAAAAATCCAAAGAGAGAGAAGCCAAAAGTTCCAGAAAGAGTAGGAGTATCAGTCCAAGGAAAGACAGAATTGTGAGTAAGGATAAGGACACTAAGTCTAAAATAAGAGAACAGGAAGAACGAAGGTCATCTGATGAAGAATATGCTAGATTCAAAAGGCAAAATTTTCACAGAAATGCAAATGAAGATGAAGATGAGGATCGATTTGGACGCATGACTCGAACTGGAAGAGGGTTCCGACAAAGAAATGGTGAGAAAGACCGACCAAGACATGAAATGGTACGAGGCAGGAGAGGGAGTAAAGATGAATTTGAGAGGTCTCCCAGAAGATCAAGATCACCTCAAAGAAGGGAAAAGGATAGAATCCAGAAATCTCACAAGAAAATTGAAGTAAAGAAAGAACCTGATCATCAAATGAAGACATTGCCAGATTTGCCTTTGCCTCCAACTATGCCATTAGACCAGATCTTACCAAAGGACTTTGATGTGCGAACTCCCAAACTGAATACACTTAGTGTGAAGAGAGAAGCTCCTGAAATGGATGTTGACGAAAGGTCAATAGGTATGAGGCAAACTGGCCCTCCTGATTCTAAGCGTCCTCGCACTGATACAGGCCCTGGGGAGGTGGAATCATCTGAGTAAGTTTATATTTGAATAACATCTAACTTACAATAAGATAGCTCTTGACATGAACATGTATGGCCTTCTTGATTCATATTTTATTCCTTATGATAATTGGACTGTAGAAAGTCAACACAAACCGTATGTCTAATTCACAATCTCCCCTTCAGTTTTTTATCATATGTGTAACATATTCTTTTTGGATTACAGAAACCTGTTTGGAGGTGAAGATATAGACTACAGATTTGCTGGAGCTCCACTGAAATCTCCTGTCCATGATGGCTGGTTGAAGTACAAGACTAGTCGGCCAGATGAATATGCAGGAGAACTAGAGAGAAGGAAATCCAGGGAGGATGACCATATGCAAGATGTCGATTTACGCAGAATTAAGTCTCCAAATATTAAAATGAGACCACCACCAATGCCACCAGCCGATCTAACTACCAATGTGTCCATTCCATTGGAACTCCAGTTGGACAAACAACAGGAAATCCTCATCCAAGCAGAGAGGCAATTGCAGGCAGGTACTCTCTCTCATGAACAGCATCAAGATCTCCTGAAGCAACTTAGTCAGGTTTTTGACATTCAGAGAATCAGGCAGAAACAAACCAGAGTTGACCCAAGAGTAGCTGCAAGAGAGGCAAGAGAGAAAATAGTGCAAGATGTGTGTGTTAGTTCAGTAAAGAATGAATCTGCTGATCTTCCACTTGGTACAAGTGAAGATGTTGACCATAGGAGACCTTCCAAAGATTCTGTTGAGAAATCTTTGATGGATGTTGATAGGAGACAAACTGGAGGTGATATCGACATAAGGAAAGATACTTCTCTGGATGTTGACATAAGGAAAAGACCTGCCTTTGAGGTTGATCAGCAACCTCAGAGTGACATTGATATCCGTAAACAACTTCTTTCAGACCTGGATAATAAAAGGAAACATGGTGACACCAATTCAAGGAAGCCAGTGCCTAGTGACACAGACATTCGCAAGAAGCTACTTGCAGATCTTGATCTCAAAAGGAAACAGTTCACTGATGTAGATGCAAGGAAACCAATTCCAAGTGACATTGTCAATAGGCAGACAAAGCAGGATCCTATGGATGTTGACATTCGACAAAAAATGCCAAGGAGAGACCCTCGGAAGAGAACGACGGATGTTGATGAGAGGAAAGGTCTTGCCGAGAAGGAGACTTCTCAAGGAGATGTTGATATTCGTCAGACACCAGCAGCTGATGTTGATATTCGTCAGAAACCAGCAGCTGATGTTGATATTCGTCAGAAACCAGCAGCTGATGTTGATATTCGTCAGAAACCAGCAGTTGATGTTGATATTCGTCAGAAACCAGCAGTTGATGTTGATATTCGTCAGAAACCAGCAGCTGATGTTGATATTCGTCAGAAACCAGCAGCTGATGTTGATATTCGTCAGAAACCAGCAGTCGATGTTGATATTCGTCAGAAACCAGCAGTTGATGTTGATATTCGTCAGAAACCAGCAGTCGATGTTGATATTCGTCAGAAACCAGCAGTCGATGTTGATATTCGTCAGAAACCAGCAGCTGATGTTGATATTCGTCAGAAACCAGCAGTCGATGTTGATATTCGTCAGAAACCAGCAGTCGATGTTAATAATCATCAGAAACCAGCAGCTGATGTTGTTATTCATCAGAATTCAGCAGCTGATGTCGACATTCGTCAGAAATCAGCAGCTGATGTTGATGTTCGTCAGAAGCCACCAACTGATGTTGATATTCGTCAGAAACCACCAACTGATGTTGATATTAGATCCAAAGTGCTAACCAATCTTGAAACAAGGCAGAAAGTACAGGCTAAGCAATCTGTTGATATTCGTCAGAAATCTTCAAATGATGTGGACATTAGACAACATTTGTCAAGTGATATAGGCCAAAGATCAGCCCTAGTTGATGTTGACATCAGGCAAAAGCCACCTGCTGAGGTTGAAGAGCCATCTAAGCTGACTGTTGAGCAACCATGCGACACTGATAGTAGGCAGAAATCACCAGAAAAGATGAAAACTCAAAAGCCTGTTGGTGATGTTGATGATCGCCAGAAACCAGTCAAAGATGCTACAATCAAAGTTTCACCGTCTAAGGATGCTGAAAAAACTAAAGATGTAGATGTTCGAAAGAAGCCAAAGGGTGATATTGATGTTCGTAAGAAATCTTCGAGGGAGGTTGAAAAGAAACCACAAAGTTTAGTTGCCAGCTCTGAACAGCCAGTTGACACCGACATCCGGAAAAGGGTACCACGGCAACCTCTACTTCCAACTCCTGGTGACATGGATATGAGACCACCTCCGCTCCTGGAATCTCCCATAAAAAGACCTGGTCGCCAGATGGATGTTGATGATCGATCCATGCCGCCAAGGCATCTAGAAATGCACCCGATGGATGTTGATGCAAGGCACATGAGACACAGTCCCCCTCGTATTCCTCGTGAAGACCCTCACTTCAGACATGGTCCTCCTAGTGATTTTGGAGATCGTGATCTCAGACAAAGATCATTGCCTAAAGACTTTGATCACAGAGGCCCACAACAAGATTTTGATAACCGTGGCCCTCTTAGGAATATTGATCACAGGGGAATCCCTAGGGACATTGATCCCCGAGACCAACCACGAAGCATGGATTCTCGTGGCCCACTGCTAGACATTGACCCAAGAGGTCCTCTGCGCGATATAGATCCGAGAGGTCCACCAAGAGACATTGATCCCAGAGGCCCACTAAGGGACATGGATTCCAGAGGTTTACTGCGAGACATGGATCCCAGAGGCCCACCACGAGACATTGACCCAAGAGGCCCACGAGACATTGATCCAAGAGGCCCACCACGAGACATTGATCCAAGAGGCCCACCACGAGACATAGATCCAAGAGGTCCGCCAAGAGACATTGATCCAAGAGGCCCTCCTCGAGACATTGATCCAAGGGGCCCACCACGAGACATTGATCCAAGAGGCCCACTTCGAGACATAGATCCAAGAGGCCCACCTCGAGACATTGATCCAAGAGGCCCACCTCGAGACATTGATCCAAGAGGCCCACCTCGAGACATTGATCCAAGAGGCCCACCTCGAGACATTGATCCAAGAGGCCCACCTCGAGACATTGATCCAAGAGGCCCACCTCGAGACATAGATCCAAGAGGACCACCTCGAGACATTGATCCTAGAGGCCCACCTCGGGACATTGACCCAAGAGGCCCACCTCGAGACATTGATACAAGAGGTCCACCACGCGACATAGATACAAGAGGACCACCAGTCGACATAGACACAAGGGGCCCACCACTCGACATAGATCCCAGAGGTCCAATAAGAACCTTTGATAGTCGTGGCCCTCCAAGAGATTTTGACGTAAGAGGACCAGTGAGGGAATTTGACCAACAAGGTCCACCTAGGGACTTTGATCACATTGGTCCACCACAAGATCTGGATCAGAGGGTACCACCCCAAGACTTAGACTTTCGTGGGCCACCAAGACCAAATGAAAGACCAGACAGGTTTGAACCTAGGGAAGATATGCCACAACCAAGAGACTTTGAAACTCATCCAAGAGAAAGATCTCAGAATCTTGATCAAGACCTTAGAGGACCAAGATCTGATTTTGATCAAAGAGGCCCAAGATCTCGACCTGAATTTGAAGATAGGGATAGACCTGGATCTAGACGTCACCATGATAATCGTCAAGGTCGATATTCCAGACGAGATGACAATTTCAGGGATGGTCCCCAAGATGATCGGTTTCCTGATCGATGGGAACGACGTGGCAGAGGTTCTAATCAAGGTGGTTCACGTAGGCACGAGTCATACCAAGATCCTCGTTGGCAAGCTATGAAAGGATTTCAGCAACTTGAAGCTAGGGAGGAGTTTGTTATTGATGGCAGAGCTTACGAGATTAAAATTGGGAACAAGCCAAAGAAACTAAAAATGAAGGGATCCTTTATGGAAATTTATGCTGATCCGATTCAGAGAGCAATACTGATAAATGGAATATTGTACTATAAATTTGGAGAACCTATTAAGCAGATAGAATTTGATCAGAAAACATACACTGTCTATTTTAATGGTTTGCCAAAGCCTGTTTGGCTAGATGGAACTCAGCATGAGCTAAGGATTGATGCCCCACCAAGAAATATCGTAATTGATGGCAAACCACGAGGATTCCAAATAGATGGCAGAGACATGATGATTCTTGTAGACCGCCTTGAAAAGGGGACATATGGGGGACCTCCAAGACAACTTCTAATTGATAATGTTATTCATGAGATTAGGTTTGATGCCCCTCCTCGGCAGATCTTGATTGATGGACAGTCTTGTGACTTGATCCTGGATAGGGCTATTCCAGTTGTTATATACAATGGGAAACCTCATGGAATTAGGTTTGATGGTCCCCCAAGAGAGATGATCATTGATGACTATCGATTTCTTGTACCAATGGACAAAGCAGACAAAGTTCGGATCAAATATAAGCCACATTACTTGGCATTTGGTGGTCCGGCTCATGAAGTAATCATCAATGGAAAAAGGTATGAGATTAAATTTGATAATGTGCCAAGAGAAATCGTGATAGGACACACACCACATGTTATTCGTCTTGAGGGACCTACTCCCAATGTGAAGATTATGGATGAAGTGCCCATAGAATATGAGAATGCCATGGTGAAATCATTGGGTGTTCATGGACATGCTCACATGACCCCTCAAGGTCAACGGATGCAAGGACCTGGTCCCATGGGTCCTCAGAATTTTGGTCCAGGTGGTCCAAGGCCAATGATGCAAGACGGCCCCCAACCAATGCTGCCAGGTCAACCGATGATTCCAGGTCAACAGATGCCTCAGCCAGGGATAGCACAACCTATGCCAGGCATGCAGGGTGGAATGGTGATGCAAGGTGGACCAATGATGATGCAGAACCAGATGATTGGCGGCATGCAGTCCATGATAGGAGGGATGCAGATGCAGCAGGGTCAAATGATGATGGGCGGAGTTCAGCAGATGCCAATGCAACAGGGAGGAATGTTTATGCAGCAAGGTTGGTTGATACCATTTTCTTTGTTTTGTGGAATTTAATGGATCAGTCATCTTGTTTAGAAACTCATTGCACTCAATTGGCTGGCTTTGGGGTAGCCTTTTGCTGTTGGTCAGCCAACCAAGGATTGATTTCTAGTAAGGTAGAATATGTTACTGTGTTATTGCCAAGTTAGACGTTGCATAAAACCTCATTCAATCTTCTGTACGCATTGGCACATTTACTTGAATAAGGAGTAGTTATCTGTTCAACATGGCTGAATTTCATCTTAAATTGCCATTTCACACTTATGCATACAAGTAATTATTAATTATGAATGTTCTCTTTTTTTAGTAATTGTTGTTTTCTATTGCAGGTACACCAGTGAGCCAGGGTCTCGGATTGCCCAGTGTCTTGAGCAGCTTATTGCCAGGAGCAGGTAAAGTTATATGTTTTTGTGCTTTCTGTATCAGTGTATTTGTGGTAGGGTAGCCAAGTGGTTATGGCGTTGGCCTGGCATGCTTAAGACCTGGTCTCAATTCCCTTAGTGGGTACAATGTGTGAAGCCCATTCTTGGTGTCGGCTTTAGCTGGAATATCAGCACTCACCTTCTCACGTGATAATAGCAAACTGTGTTTGAATTTGATCTTCCTTTCACAAAGCTTGTAAAATTTCCTTTATACGAAAGAGTTCTAACTTTCATGGACTTAAGTTTAGTTATATAAGTATGCTGATGCGTGGTTTTCTGGAGGCGTAGGGGTAGCCTTGTGGTTAGAACATTGGCTCAGCACCCTGTTGACCCTGTCAGGGATTTTTTTTAAATTCTTATTTCCTTAAAATCAGATGTATTTTAATGTTGTATTTTGATAGCATTCCATGAAATAAGGAAAACCTCTACTAAGCCATAAAATTTGTTGTTAATTATTTCATTAAGTGGGAATGTTTAAGAACATTTGCTGCAGACGTAGAGGTGAATACCGGCCTTTGAGCTGGTCTAGATAAATCCTGTAAATACATACAATTTGTGAAGCCGATTCTTGGCTCGAATATTGCTAAGAGCATTCTAAACCCCAACCACTCACTTCCATGGTTTTATGTCCACAGGTGGTATGCAAGTTCCAAGTGCACAACCTGCTTCTGTAGATGTTGGTTCCCTCTTCCAAAAGCTGGTGGCTGCTGGTATCATACCTCAGGGAGAGAAGACTGAAGACAAGCCTGCTGAATCTGTCGTCAACAAGAAGGATGTTAAAGAAAAATCTGACAAAAGGCATGAGAGACACGACAGACATGACAGGCATGAGAGGCATGAGAGACGGGAGAAGAGTGACAGAGGGGGGCGTTCAAAGGTATGCTGTTAAAGTGAACAGTATTGTGGTGAATAGTTGTCGCTAAATTCCGTGATTAGATTAGTCTGTTTTCAGAATGAATGTTCAAGTATTTGGTAATGAGAGAATATTTGTTTGAAGGTTGATGTGATCATGGAATTAGTATTCAGTGTCCAAAGGTTATGTCCCAATCCCCGGAAACAAGACTGCCCTCGTGGTCTAGTGGTAGAGTGTCAATCTCATTAAAATCAGACCTTAGTTTTCGCTACCGCTAAACAAAGATTTGAAGACATCCTATTAGGGGTCACGTCAGAACGACCTTTCATCCGACCAATCAGTGCGTCGCTTACCAGATTTTGAAAGTGACAGTCGGAATGTGTTTTCTAATCATGCAATCTCGAAAACTTTAACATGGGGTATTCCGAAAGATAGTTAAGGGTTTAACAACTGAATCCTTACAATCTAGACCATCTATTAGCCATTCCAGAATGGTTTTTTGTTCAGGTTTCAAATTTGTAATCAAGAATTTGTCAAAATATGTTTAAAAACATAGTCGCCAATTTGAAATTAGTGCCGTAAAGCACGAGAAAGCTGCCTTCTGATTGGTCATTCCAGTCGGTCAAAGTTTGCGCAAGGTAGGCCTGACGTGACCCTTAATGAGATTGGGTAGAGTGTCCACCCAAGAGAGGAAGGTCCGGGGTTTGATCCCCTGCCGTTAAACTGTGGCATGGTATCTCAGTGGGCTAGCACTATAAAATGGGATCAGTCTGAACTAATGGACGCAACGTTAAACCCCATTTCACCTCACCACCCCTGGAAATGATGATATGAATTTTAGGGGAGAGGGTGTTGATCAGTGGTTCACAGCTACACTTATTTTGGAGACAAGATGTGGGGAACATACCTGTACGCGTTCCTGCTTGATGCTGACTGATCATGTAGAGTGGTGTCATTTGATTTGTTTTTTGTTAATATTTACATTTTATGCTCTTTCAGGTATCACAAAACAGAGACATGGATGATAAAATTCCAGAAATTGTCCTGGCCAAGACAGACACAATGAAAAAGTATGTTCCAAGTTAATTTCTAAATTTGTTGCAATATCAACATTAATCATTTAAAAAACAACTAATTGATGCACATTAGTATGCACAAATTTGACAAGGGCCAGAAAGCATGTTAGAACGGATGACGAGCCTATTAATCCACAGACGAAAGAAAATAGGGAATGTTTCCACCAATAATCTACTTATACATAAACCACTAGTCCGAAATGAGCTGTAAATTATCAAGATTTAACTCATTGTGTCAGCTCCTGTTCCCTTTGGAAAAAAAAGGCGACTTAGTGGATCCGTTGGTCAGGTTCTGTGACTTGGTTGATTGCATGTCATCATATCCCAATGCTCATGATGTCAATCACTGGATTCTCTGTCCCGGATTGCCGTCACACAGCTGCAATTTGTCTGAGTGCAGCCTAAAACAACAAATAAACAATTGCTGTTTTCAGGGTGAAGGAACATGATATTAGTTGATACAGAAAAGGACACTGTAACCTCAGTTTGAAGCCATCCTCATTTGAGTACTCTGGTATAAAAAATTTCAATGAAGTCCTACATTAGATTGGCATGTTATGTGAATGAATATGAGACCATCTATTTTGAATGGGTTTCACCAGCCGACATATGTGAGTGAGTACATTCTATTACAGTCAACATAGCAAACATGCTATAAGTAGAAGTATTCTTGATTTCAGGTTCTACAAAGGAGTCATTCAAAAAATCTATCACGGCATCCAGTGCTCATCTTGTGGTACCCGGTTCAGAATGGAGGACACGGATATGTACAGAGAGCATCTTGACTGGCACTTTAGACAGAACAAGCGCGGGAAAGATGACACCAAAGTGGCAAGAAATAGAAACTGGTACTACAAAACCAACGTAAGTTGATACTTAATACTCTTGTCATTCACATACGTACAGCATATGTTCCTAGTAATAATATTGTTTGTTTTATGTCAAAGGGTATGATAATCAAATATAATCATTTCTTTCTTCAGGATTGGATTCAATATGAAGAGTTCGGAGATTTGGAAGAAAAAGGTAAGCATTTCAAGGAACTTTTTTTTATGTTTTTGAGAATTGTTGTCTGATATCTGTCAAAACATTTCATATGAAGTTAACATTTTCACAGATTGAGACTAATCTGTTAGTTCCAAAGATCTTTTCATGGATAATGTTTCTTTTTCCAGCTCACAGTCAGATATTTGACAAGATGCTTCAAGGTCAAGGACAGACCGTTCCAGAAACAGTTGGGTCTGGGTTCAATCCCCCACCAGGTGTGGCTTTCATCAGCTGCCCCCCGGCTACAGGCAATGAGCAGGATGATGTGAGTACCATTCATGTGTGTTCGTCAGGGTTCATACCACACTCCGTCGCAGTGCTGACTCAGCATAACACCACTGCCACAGGCTAATTTGCATATCACGTGACCGGACTTTTCTCTTGTTTGTAAACAAACGCACTTTTTCAGAAATCAGTATAGAACGGACTTAAGCAAGTATTTGGGGGCGCTTTACATATTGTTTTGCATAACTATATAGATATGCTACTACAACTGCGACAGAGAGTTGCATGACAATATATATTTATGCATCAAAGTGACCGTGTCGCTAGCTCTGGGCTTCTATGACAGCACGTGGAGCCGTACAACCAATGTAACATAGGATAACTACGCAAAAACAAGTAGATTTTTACGTATTTGCATACTTTCTCAATGAAAGTTAACCATTCTTTGACATTTTTTTATGAAAATGTGTAGACTTGTCAAACATTAAACGGATGAAAAGCATAAGCAATATCTTGAATGGACTGTGAAAGATGTGACGAATCGTCACATGGCGCTGGCCTGTGGCAGAGGTACTATGCTAGCTGGCTGCCGGCCGCATAGAACTCTGGGTAGGAGAGTGGGTTCATACGGGTCATGGAATGATTGCTTATAGTATCAGTCAGACTCTGGTTGTTTACAGGATGCTGTCATGTACCTGCAAATTGCTGGCTGAAGCATTATTAAAAAAAACAATAACTGTACGGTAACTAAAAGATTAAGGGATTTATTTTGGATAGTGTATTTGGGTTTCTAGTTCTCTAATTAGAGATTAAAAGATTTGTTTTGTGTTATTGGCCTATATGATTTTGTGCTGACTTTTGAAGAACAAAGTGATCCTACCACACAAAGAATGTAATCATGAACTATACATGTAATGATGTTGTATATGTGTTTCAGGTGTGCTGCATTTGTCACGATCCATTTGAGCAGTACTGGAACGAGGAAGCGGAAGATTGGCATCTGCGTGATGCTGTACGAGTTGACAAGAAGGTAGGTAGTGGCTGCTACAGAAATGAGTAACACTTTAGGCAATGAGTAACTTACCTGACCTGTTTCATCAACATTAAAAAACAAACAAATTGCAGTCATTCATCAACAATATCTTCAAATATTAATGTGAAATATGATTAGTTGGCAGAATATATGTAGATTATAGAATAATAATGAATCGTCTTTCTCATTTTCAGACATACCATCCTGTTTGCTTCCAGGATGCAAGAGAAGAGGTTGGTTTAAAAAATGTTCTTTTAATATCTGTTTGCTTTTGCTACTCATAAGAGGTTGAAGACCACCTGATTCTTTTGTATTACAGTCAAGTCTCGTTAATCCGACACTCGATAATCAGACAATCGGCTTTATCCGACACAAATGATGGGAACTGACTAATCAGTGCCATTTAGACCTGTTAATCCGACCGTCTCGCACTCCGAAACACCTAATTTGCAACGAATTGCTGAAATCGCTCATTAATCAGTCTTGTTAATCAGACACAGTGATCGGCGTTCTCCGTGGTCATCTGCCCGCGAGTACACAGCCTCATGTGAGTTGGCGAGTAGCTGCATATTTCAACGGCTGCAGAGATAATCTTGC
The DNA here is from genome assembly GCF_022045235.1 of Haliotis cracherodii. Classification (NCBI taxonomy): domain Eukaryota; kingdom Metazoa; phylum Mollusca; class Gastropoda; order Lepetellida; family Haliotidae; genus Haliotis; species Haliotis cracherodii. Next base: position 24,486,843 of record NW_027266341.1, on the reverse strand, counting down.
TTAACAATGAACAATTAATGCTTTAAATAAAGAAAACAGGATGAATCACATTCCTAGTTTACCTCAAATAAATCAGATACAAGTTCCCGCTACTGCAGAGGACATTACATCCCATTACAGGTCACGTCAGAAAGCCCTTTCGCAACCTTTTACCAACCAATCAAATTACTAACAGGAAGTCGACATTAGCTACTAAGAAAGCAGCTTTCTTAAGCATTGTGGCACTAGTTTCAAATTGGCATCTTCCATTCCAGACTATGCTTTAAAAAGTATTTTGAATCAATCATACAGTCTGTAAGAGTAGTTTTGTGTTAAGCTTTAGAGGTTGCATGATTAGAAAACATATTCCGCTAACAATGTAACACCACAATATGAATATTTTCTTTTTCTTTCTTTTTATTACAACATGTTTGAAACGTTATGTATTGTATAGTTGTCCAATTTTGAATCACGAATGTTAATACTACCTAATTTCGTTTATTCGACACAATCATATGCAACCAACAATGTTGGATTAACGGGACTTGACTGTACTATTGTTTATCTGTCATGGAGCATGGAGTTTATCTGTCAGGGCATGACAGATGAACTATAGTCATTTGAAATAATCAGCTAGCCCTTAACTTTTGGGGGGTTGTATGTTATGAAATATTAGGGAACAAAAGGTAAATTGCAGGTTTTAGATTAATATTCACATTGTCTCTGTGAGAAACGGCAACGTTAGACATGAACCCTTATCAAAGAGTACTAAAAATCTGGAAGGACAAATTATTGCTCTGAAAGATGGTGATGTTTCTTTTCACCAGTGGACTTGTGAGCTGTGGACTAGTTTGAATTAACAATTGGTAGCTATTCCTGAATTGTATATAATGATAATAGTTCATCATCTATAGTTTAGTCAAGACATTGCTGTGAAGAGATGCATTATTGTTATACCTTTCGTTGTTTTAGGGCACAATACTGGAACCATCACCCACTCCAACCACCACCTCCCAGGAAAACCCTCTTGTCCAACAGATACAGGCGGTCACAGCCGACTCATCCAAATCACCACCTACCCTCATTCCCACCCAGCCAATCCCAGTCTCCTCCCCAGTCACAACAGTCACAACAGTCACACCCACTTCAGTCACAGTCAAAACTGAGCCAATCAGCATGGAGGAGGAGTCTGTGACACCTGCAACTCAAGTGCCTAGTGAGCCAATCGGAAAAGAGCCTGTTGAAGCCCCAGTCAAAGAACCTGAAGAAACCCCAGCTGATGCACCTGTAACTAGCCCACCTCCTGTAGTGAAGGAAGAACCAACAGATTAGGGTCCTCTTGTGCAATGGTCTATTTATAGTTTCCCTGCTGTGATATTGCTGGAAAATTGAAAAAAAGCTGTGTAAAAAGCTCATTCACTCACTCACTCACTCACTCACTCACCCTTGTACAACTGGACCGTGTTGGGGATAAGAGATTAACATCCCAAACGGTGTTCGTGATGAGGGATTTGACATCCCAGACTGTACATGTGTTTCATTGGATCTCATCTGAAAACAGGCTTAATCAAATCAGTACTTTCATGAGTGTATACAATAAAACGTGAATGTATATATGTAGATATGTAAACCTTGCAATTGTACATTGTGTAGATGTGCTGAAGAATGTGCTTATTGTTCAATCCAAAGATGGTGCATGAATCTTTTGTTTCCTACTGTAAATGTGTAAAAATGAATCATCTAGAATAGGGGTGCTTGTACAAATCAACGTCTAGGTCAGATATCACCCAGTGTGAGTTCCAGTAACTGCACGGCAGGTCTATGCAAAATAACATTGGTGCAGTAAGGTATGCGTGTTCATGGAATTGACTGCGATCTGTGTGAAGGGCATTTTTCTCACTAGTGTAGTCTTGTCTCTTTACAGAATGTCTCTTATAGCACTTGAATATATTTTTGGATAAGATACAAATGTGTGATCATGGAATTAGTTTTATTCTAGAAATACATTTCTGCAAATTTTTGTCAATTCTGCGATGTTTAAATATTCACAGTTCATAATTGGGAACACAGATTTAACTGATATTGAATATAAGGACTCAAAAGGTGACATGTACAAATATGACATTACTTTTTACTCTTCATTCAAAATTCATTTTGTTATCAACTTGTTTTATGAATATTTTTTTCTTTTACAATTGATATTTTATTGTCTCAGACAGTGTCATTTGGTTTGAAAAGTTCAATAATAAGTCTGGATAATTTATTTGCCTATATTTATTCAAACTTTGTACTTTTTCCAGAGTTCTTGTTTTACTTTTGAAACCAAATTATTGAATGGTCCACTTTATATCATTAGTTCATAGAGAGTGCTCATTTGAAAGTTTGATGAATGAAAGAAGTTATTCTGATGTTTTCTAGTCACAAACATAACGTGATGACAGTGCTACATGACTTAGAAGAAACATTCCAATTCCACTTCACCAATGTCTGCCAAATTGCTGATGCATCCTAAAGCAATAATTACTTGCTCACTCCAGAGTTATGTTAATATTTAACTTTTGTTTGCGGAGAAATCAGCATGACCATTGCAAGAAACATATTACTGAAACAGACCTCATATCTTTCAAATTCAGGGTATGAATTCTTTAAGGGGTTGGGAGCTCAAATAATTTAATCAAAAGTGTGAGTGTTTTGTATTTTCATAATATATTTCGACTTCTGACAAGTGATAGTCAGTAGTGTATGTTCATCGTCTTGTATTCCATCTTTATAATGTGGAACATTGAATGAGATAACTTTTATTTTCTGTCTAAATGATGTGTCTAGCTCAAGATTAAATAAATTTTGAGTTTACTAAATCAGTTTGTTGTTGTTTTTGGTGTTATGTGTTTAGTTTAGTTTAGCTGACTGGAATGTATCAAAGATATTCTTAGACGTTGTTTCTCGAGAATATCACAATATTATATATGATCCCATATGTAGCCTGCAGCACCTTGAAGGACAAGACCATCTTTGCCCCCTACCTCTGTAGCAGTCTCAAACAGGTGCCAAAATATCATGTTCTCCAGTAATGCAGACATCATAGGTGGAGAAATGTTACCTTGACCAACTAGAGAAACATTGTGATGGACGTCAAGTATATCAGTAACTTGATGAAGCCATGTTGAGACCAGTTGTTTTCATGGTGGATTTGGTTCATGGTCACTCCTAGGAATAACATTCCACAAGTGTTCCCCCATAAGCACAACAGTCCTATGAGGCAACTGTCTTGCTGATATATTCGTACTACTGGTGATCAAACATGTTTCATTCATTCTGGCCCCTCAAGCAACATAAGCCATGACTGCTGTGAGGTTTTGTAGGAATTTGACTGCCATTAGCTACTACTCAATGATGACTAACATTGGATATCCTTCCATAGATTTATTTTGGCTAGGTTTAAGTTCATGAGAAAAATGTGATTCTGACAATTTATGGGTTACACTTGAGACAAAAGTATTAAAGCTTTTGTCAACCCTGGAAAACCAGCTTTAAGAGAATCGGAAGGGTCAGGTTAAGGTCATCTTGAGTGCAACCACCCCCATGGTGTTATAGATAGATCGCCTTCTTGGAGAGTGGAAGGTTGGTGGTCGATCCCCTGGCTGCATCATGCCAACAGTTCATGCATTTTCGACATTCTCTGAAACTACAATGTCTATAAAAGTGACATTTTGCGTGAATGGTCCTTGCTGTGGTGGCTCAAAAAACTGCCAGAAAGTTTAATCCAATTTTAGACATAGATGCCATAGCAGCCATGTTGAAAATGTCATTTTTTCCCATTACCAGAAATTCTGTATTTTGGCTTCAATCACACAAACTAAAATTTTCAACAGATGTCCTCTTACTGTCAACTAGTTGTCGCTAAGTAGTCTCGTAACTACCCAAGCCATGGCGGCAACCTCACTTTTTTTCTGTGTGTGATAGAGTACTATACACCTACTATGCAGGAAGATTTACTAGCATCCCAAGTCTGGACTTCCTCACAGTTACCGAGACTACAGCGACAACAGCTCCTGTCTCATATTAGTTCAAGTGCCAAATCTAGCCAGACCAAGAAGTTTGTGACGTCGCAAACAATATCAGCGGCCACAACTTTGAACGGCAAGCTCAGAAATGTGATAGATGAAGTCAAGCAGGATACAGCTGAGTGTTCCAGACTTAAACCATAGTCCCTGCGGCTACAGCGCATGAGTCATCACAGTCTCACAAACGACCCTGGGACCATAAGTCATCTACGTCCAAACAGCCTCCTAAGAAGAACTTTGTCCCCTCTGGGAAGGATTCATTCCAACCGAGGCGGAGGTACGACAAGCCACAATCGTCACAGGACTCTTTTTTTGCCACCAAGGGAATATAATTGCTGTGGCAGAGGGGAAAGAAAATTCTGACTTCCTTACAACCCCCTCCGACGTTATAGACCCTTTCGACCTGGTTACGTCTATGGATTGCAATTTACGCCTACCGTTTTTCGACATGACGCCGACTCCGGGCCTACTGGGAGGGCGCCTTCTGTCATAAATAGAGCCTTGGCTATTCACCAGAATTGCAGCGCTAGTTCGCCCATCTCTAGCTAGTATCTGGACGACTTCTTAGCGGCCGACAAAGGGAAAAATCACCCACAGCAGAACAGGATATTCTTGGTCTAACTTATTACTTACCTAGGTTTCCTAGTCAACCCAGCCAAGTCAGAGATCACTCCGGTCAAAGACATCATATTCATTGGAGCAAGATTCCAGCTAGACGGGATATCGATGTCCACCAGAGGATCGATTCGACAAGACTATAAAAATGATCCAATTAATCTCAAGTCAACCCAGCAAGTCGCTGAGGTGGTGGACGTCTCTGCTAGGCTACTTGACATCTCTACAGGATATGCTTCGGAGGAAGGTTGAGGCTACATCTTCTACAGACATGGGTAAACTCTATACAATCAAAGGGCCTAGAGTTCCAGTCTCAGTTACCTCCCAGATTACTAAGAGACCTCCATTGGTGGAATCACAGAGAATGTGACTTTTCCAATGGCAGAACATCATCTATTCATAGACGCGTCAGATTCGGGATGAGGAGCTCATATGGACGATCTCACAGTTCAGGGATCGTAGAACACAGAGGAGAAAGACCTCCATATCAACTGCAGGGAATGGAGAACACAACTTCATCTAACATCTGTACTCATACCATATATTCAGAAACAGGGAAGAACCAGATCCAACCCCCTGATAACAGAGACTACACGATCGTTTGCCTTTGCAGACTCCTTCAACTGAGGGATGGAAGCGAGACATATACCCAGGAAACTGAACATACTGGCCTACAGCCTCTCACATCGGGGGAGAATAGTGGCAACAGAATGGACATTACATCCACAGATCTTCAGCTGGATAACAAAGATATGGAACATGCCACACATATTTCTTTTTGCCTCCTGCCAGAACAACTAACTCCAAGTTTATGTCAGTCCAGATCACCAGATCGACGCTCTTTGATGGATTGGACGAATATATTCGGCTACGCATTCCCGCCATGGTCCCTCCTAGACAAGGTCATCCACTAGGTGTAGGAGACGGATTTGGTAATAATACTGATAGCCCCAATATGGCCCAGCAGGGCATGGTTTCCCAGACTATTAAAGCTTCTTATTAAGGATCCCATACAGTTGCCACTTCATTGGGATCTGCTACAACAGCCCAGGTCCAGCATATTCCACAAAAATCTGCCCAGCCTACATCTAACCGCCTGGAAGTTATCACGCAGAAGCTGCAAACATCCGGATACTCTTAGCTTGCCTCAGATGCTGTGGCAAGATCGATGCGACCATCATCTTCCCTGTTATATGACGTAAGATGGTCCACTGGATATGATGACTACGGATTATTGATAATGCTGTATCAATCCCTATGATAGTGGACTTCCTTCTTCATCTACGTCAAGAAAACAAATTCAGACACGGGACCCCTCGTATCTTTCCCAAGTGGAATCTATCTGTGGTATTATCGGCACTGTAAATGGAACCTTACGAACCCATTGCAAAGGCTACCTTTCTTCAAAAAGCCAGGAAAACATCGTTTCTGCTAGTAATGGCTACAGCAGCAAGAGTTTTGGAGTTCTAGTCTTACCCATGATCAACATTGGACGTCTATAACGATAAGATCGCTCCCAAAATTCGAAGCCAAAAACCAATCTACCACAAAGGGACTGTTGGGTCATAGACACTATACAATCCCAGCATTGAGACCAACAGTGGATCAACCAGACAGACTATTATGTCCCATCAGAGCTTTCAAGTTCTATCTCTCGGCTACAGACCCACATAGAAGCCATCGAAGGAGACTCTTTGTACCCTGTAAGACCAAATCGAACAAGGATTTTACAAAGGCTACTTTAGCAGGATGGATGAAGGCCACAGTTGCACAAAGCTATAAACAGGCTCAGAATTCCACGCCATGCCTCGGATCCTGCTCAGCTCACGAAATAAGAGCCTTAGCCAAGACTCTCGCTTCATGGACATCAGTCTCAGTAGAACAAGGAGTTTCCAGCTGTCAGTGGGCCTAACAAAACACCTTCACCAGCTTTTACTTACGTGACGTGCAGCTGGACCTAGAGGGCATGTATTCACTTGGTTCGGTGGTCGCGTTGTTTAACGCCGCACTTTGCAGCTATATGACGGCGGTCTGTAAATAATCGAGTCTGGACCAGACAATCCAGTGATTAACATCATGCGCATTGATCCACGTAATTGGGATACGATGACATCCCGGTAGTCGCCTCTTACTCACATGCATAGTCACCTTTTACAGCAAGCATGGGTTGCTGAAGACCTATTCTACCCCGGTCCTTCATGGGCCTGTCAGAAAGAAATGCGAACATTAGCAACTTAAACTTTTAAGTGTAACCATGAAATGTTATTGTTAATGTCATAAGAAATATATCACATGAGTAACCACGCGTCTGGGTAATCCTATCGGTACTCGGGTCCTACTCAGAAACCCGAGTTACCCGTCCCAGCCCTAGATGTTTCCACTGTTTTGACTGTTGTGTAGTGGTGAACACAAGACACATCCATGATTACCAATCACTCAACAAAATCAGCTGGGTCTGCTTCAAAACGACGTAAACTCTCACGAGAGATGATGAATTTTCGGCATTTCTGATCAGGGGTCAGAAGCCTTGGAACCTAGCCAGCTGAAACCTTTGTCATGCCATGTTCATTCCTCGAATGTTCTCAACTCTCTCACAAGAGATGCCTACTGTATTGGCTACGTGATGTGTGGTGAGTCAGTCCGCACGCATGTTTTTGTTCCGCTCAAATTTAGTTCCGACCCAGACCTGCCTTTTCTGTAAACTGTTCATTTCAGAGACTAGGTGTTAGTCTTCACTAAACCCTATGGAGATTCCAGGGCAGACTAGGTGCAGAGTACTCCATGCTTGTTCTGAGAGCTGATGTATGAGTGAGTGAGTGAGTGAGTGAGTATTGTTTTACGCCGCTTTTAGCAATATTCCAGCAATATCACGGCGGGGGACACCAGAAATGGGCTTAACACATTGTACCCATGTCGGGAATCAAATCCGGGTCTTCGGCGTGATGAGCGAACGCTTTAACCACTAGGCTACCCTACCGCCCCAGCTGACGTATGATGATGGGCTTGATTGCATGGCATTGTACTTCGACCGCAATGACTGCTCTTCATGGTATCAAGCAACGCTTTGCCAAGCCAATACCCAGTTATTTACAAGCAACCTTTAAACAGCTGGAATATTGCCAACTGCAGGATATCTCAAGACTTATACACTCACAGAGTGCTGCCATTTTATCAATCTTGTTTCCTAAATCATCAAAAAAACATTTTGTCTTTAGTTTGGGCATTTCATGATGGCATCAACGCTTTTACCCTCTCTGCAAACAACAACACAAACATCCGACATCTTTGGCATTTTTATTTTGGAAGAAGTGTGACAAGAGTGAAAATATTACCGAGACAATTCCAAGAAGTTCACAAAAGCCTGCCATTAACAACCGCTGACATTATGTACAACACAATGCACAACACAATACTAACACATTAAACACAACTCAACACAATGTGGCTCCAAGTAGAAGGCTCCACAATGTTGGCAGAATCTGTGTAGAGGTTGAGAAGTTACAGTACACAGGGAAATGAGGACCAATCGAAATGCTAGCAATGTATGTCGTTCCTTACTTGGAGAAGTGAACGTGATACCATTTTATTCAAGAATGAACAATTTCAAACAAAATTTAAGGGTAACTTTTAGATGCAGTGAAATGATGTAAGTCTTTGTTACTTGCCTCTAGAGTGAGTGAGTGAGTGAGTGAGTGAGTATGGTTTTACACCGCTTTTGGCAATATTCCAGCAATATCATGGCGGGGGACACCAGAAATGGGCTTCACACATTGTACCCATGTCGGGAATCTAACCCGGGTCTTCGGCGTGACGAGCGAACGCTTTAACCACTAGGCTACCCGACCGCCCCCTTGCCTCTAGAAGTATCAAACTTCCAAAATTGTCAACTGTGGTAACATAACACAGATATAATTAAGAAACATTAATCTTGATTGAATCTTAACTGCTCTTAATGACACACTTTCTTGATAATTTTATTTTGCTACTTTCCCCATTGGCGATCACTTCTCGGTGTAGCTAGTCTGGAATAATCAATCATAGAAAATACAATACGACAATATTAAAATGTTTACTTATGATAAGAAACGTTATGACATCAGGTCGGGTCTATCACACATTCTGCAAATACTCTCCTCGCCTCATACCCTATCCCCCCACCCAATCCACATTTTCACATATACCAGAACATTTTAATTTACAGATCTGAAGACGTTAAAATAAAATATATCTGTAACAAGATTGATTTAGGCTAATTTTACAAAAAAATCCATTTTAATGAACAAAAATTACCAGATACAAAGATAAGGTGTTTTTAGAAATCATACTTTCATTTTAATGCAGTCTTCTTATTTACTGTTTTTTTTATTCCATTTTGATAAATTCAGAGAAGCTTGTATGTGAAACAGATTAAGTCAGTGTTGCCTGTTTACTAATTTCCAAATATTCTTTGTTATAGATACAGACCCAAAAAAGTAATGCAAAACATAAACATTATGTGTGGATTGAAATAACTTATGGTTTAAATAATCAGCATAGTGAACCTCAAATACCAGAAACTTAGTGATCTGCAGTAATCATATCAAAACATTTTGACAAATGTAACATCAGCTTGTATTTTATCTCATGCTTGTCAAAAGAGGATCAGGTGGCTGATTGTGTGTCATAACCCAAGAGCATACTGGCTTGATCATGGGTCTACCTTCCTCAATCTGATTAAAATCAGATCTTAGTTCTCGCTACCTCTATACAAAGATCTGAGGACATCCCATTATGGGTCATGTCAGACCGACATTTCGCGAACTCTGACCTACCAGTGGAATGAGTGACAGGAAGTCGACACTAGCCAATCAGAAGGCACCTTTCTTGTGCTTTACGTCACTAGTTTCCAACAGGTGACTATGCTTCGAAACATATTTTGACAAATTCTTGATTAGACATTTGAAAACAGAACATAAAAACATTCTGGAATGGCTAATATATGGTCTATATGGTTGTTAATCCCGTAATCGTCATTCGATGCCCAATGTTTAAGTTTTTGAGGCTGCATGATTAGAAACCACATTCCGACTGTCACTTTCCTGATCTGGTAAGCAAGTCTCTGATTGGTTGGATGACGTGACCAGTATGTCCAGATGTTAAGTGGTAGCTATAGAACTAAGATATAATTTTAATGAGACTGACATTTCCTAGACCCGAATATTTACATGCTGATGCAACATAGCCGGAATAATGCAGACTCATTTTTATCTATTCTTAATTTGCACCTCTTTTGTAGGTCAGTATATATATTATTCAAAGAAATCTGAACCAATCTAATATCACATACTGGTTACTGGTCACTTAATCATATCACTGTGATGCTTTTGATATGTGGGCAATACAACACCTAAACACATTATACCACTCAATGACACAAATATATCGGGGTCATTATCAAAACTGATTATATGTACACAGTTAAAATCAAAACAAGCGTGGCAAAAGAATCGGTATCTTAGTGTGATGCGGGAATTGGGAGTGGAAAGTCTTTGTATTTTCTTGAATTAATTACTTTGTATGCAAATTAACTTGCTGTTGACAGAATGTTACATTTTTGGCTCAGATAGTTATTGGAGTTAGTATGTTGGAACTTATGCTGGCTGAACTTCTTTTTTTATAGTTTGTTAATTATATCAAGACATGAAAGCTTAATGTGGAAATAAGCTAAGCAGGTTTTGAACAGTTACCATTTTGGAGACCAAGGAACAAAACCAGGGAAATCTGGGATTCAAACCTACACCTAGCCCATCACAGCAGGGGAAGCTACTCTGCACACATAGGCATTGCAGGTAAGGGGTCAAGGTCATGTGTAGGGAACAGTCATTGACCAATCTCATTAAAATCAGACCTTAGTTCTCGCTATCGCTGAACAAAGATCTGAAGACATCCCATTAGGGGTCATGTCAGAACGACCTTTCATCCGACCAATCAGTGCTTCGCTTACCAGATTATGAAAGTGACAGTCGGAATGTGATTTCTAATCATGCAATCTCGAAAACTTTAACATGGGGTATTCTGAACGATAATGACAGGTTTAACGACTGAATCCATACAATCTAGACCATCTATTAGCCATTCAGAAATATTTTTGGTTCAGGTTTCAAATTTGTAATCGAGATTTTGTCAAAATATGTTTCGAAGCGTAGTCGCCAATTTGAAATTTGTGCCGCAAAGCACGTGAAAGCTGCCTTCTGATTGGTTATTCCATTGATCGGTCAAAGTTCGTGCAAGGTCGGTCTCACGTGATCTGTAATGGGATGTCCTCAGATCTTTGTTTAGCGGTAACGAGAACTGATCTGATATGATTTCAATGAGATTGACTCATTGACATGACGGAAACCATAGGGGCACAAATGCAAGGAATGCATAGACATCTGCATGACTTTTCTTCCAAAATGTGTTGAAAAATACATAAATATATATATATGACAGGAATTGATTAAATACACAAGCAGTTTGAAATATGTTTAATTTTATATAATCATTAACCAATTCCATTAACATAACCCACGGGACATAAAGTTTGGGTCCAGATTATCCCCAAAACATTAATTCTTAAGAATTTTTGTTTAAAAAAAGATATGAATGAAAAAAAGATACAGACAACAGGTACTTTCGTGTCCACAATATAGTTATGATACGCCAAATACAAACCAGAATCATCTCAGCTTTAATGATGATTGACGAGCAAATACAAGAAATTAAGAAGGAAAATATGTAAACACTGTTTCCACTTGTGAGAGAATACTATCATATTCTCTTTAATCTGAAACCTCATGTCTATAACGATGTTTTGAAGTCAACATGTTTGAAATACTATCAAATAACCAGTGATTCTAAAGCACATGCTTATTCTGAGGACAAGCAAAGGTAACACAAAGAGCCAATGAATGTGTGATTGTGCTACATGAATGAGTTAAAACTTAACGTCACATCAGCATTATTTGAGCCGTATTGCAAGAATAGCCATAAGTGATACAGGTCACAGACATTAGTGAAATTAGTGACACCCACATGCACAGGCATGATGCTGTTAGTCATAGATCATAATTTGGGATTTGTAGTCATGATCAGCAGATCCTGGCATGACTAAGGGATGCAACTCTTGACATAGAATTGCATTGCTTCAGACCACTGGGTCAACTATGCTCCTTGATATAGGAAGACAAGAGGGATACATTTTCATAGATTTAATCACATATCATTCCACTGTGCTTATAGACAAATGAACCATACACGTCCAAAACAGTAAATACTGAACTGACATTTGTACAAGATGGCCGTAACAACCGGAGAAAGTATGTGATGTAACCGTGGCGACACCTTCAAAATCTCAAAGACTGAATTACAAACGAAATGTTACAATGAAGACAGGTTACACTTGTAACATACCATGAATAACTACTGATGTCCTTTCGAAGACAAAATATTTCACAACTATTACAGAACACGAATCACAATATGAATAACACTGCCTTACTTAAAACAGATTACAACACACAGGTTTGATGACATTTATAAACATGACCACTTGAATTGTTTTACAAAAGAATCGAATTGTGCGAAAACGTATATTAAAAACATATTTATACCTTCTTCTGTTATGTATGTTTCTTCGTAACAATGATTAACTGCTTGCTGCCTGCGGTTGACGATCCTGATCATGATTCAGCAGGTTTAACATGGTAATTTTGAAAAGTCAGTTTGTGCTAATACAGTCAAAGGCCTGAGAGATTTCTGATGGCATCCTCTGAGTGCTACAGTGGTTTAGAGATCTCAAAATTGTGTCAAGTGTTCACTGAGAAGCATATCTGGAAATAGCTCTTAACTGGAATGAAAAAAAATGATTTCTATCAGATATTTAAAAAAAATAAAACTATGACAGCACATACACAAAATTTATGTATTGGGAAACAACATTGACAAATAAACTGAGCATAAATATTTCAAAGAATGTCACATTGTTGTTCAATCTTGGACCAGCATGTCCACAAGTGCTACTGTAGTTTTGTTTATTTCGGTCTGGCAAAAGAAATGTTTCATGAGTTTATTTCAGCACCAAAATTGATGATAGCAGAGATAGAGAAACTGTCAAGGCAAATGAGTATATATTCCATTATTTTGTGATAAATTAGGCCTTGACATTGGCCTAATGTATGTATGTGACATTCATTGCCGCCACACAAACAGGCGTCAACAACTGATAGTGGTGTGTACTGGTGGTCATCTATTACCAGGGTAGCTTACTTATTAACCCACCATGTGTTTAACATGACAGTGCATTCACAAATAATGTCTGCTACACTGAAATAACATAAAAAGGGTTAACTGTCAGGTAGGTCTTTCTAGGTTCATTTCAATGAAAAATGAGGATAGATAAACCCAAATTTTACATAATATTATAAGACCCCTCATTCAGTTATTGAATAATCAACTTACAAATTCTGTTGCCAAGTTAAGTGTCCACAGATATAGACCTGTGTGATATTACACATTATTACCTGGCCAACAAGGAACCATTCAGCCTACAAATACATCACGTTGACAATGAATAAAATTCCTCTCTTACGTAGTGGGTATTTTTGAGTGGCAGTTGTCACATTGCGATAATGACATCTCTATCACACAACTAAATATCAAGTTATGCATATATTGCATGTGCAGCACAGTCCTATAAATGTAGTCTCCACATTTATAAGAATATAAATGTACACCATGTGATCAAGTGATGAGATCTCATCGGAAAAGAGTTCCCAGCACACGACCAAGCCAAGTGAGTTAACAGACTCTAAAAGTCCAGTTTCCACCCTTGCTGAACATGGCTGGAATTTCTGGGCTTAATCGTAGCACCACCAGTGGCTACAATGAGTTATGTCCCTTCTACGTCCTTCCTGGTGACCAATCAGATTCCACTTCTGATGTCACTTGCATTTGCTTCAATCAAAATGGCAGGGCGCCTAGTCAAGATGATCTGATCAATTATCAAAATCTATATTGTGATAAAACGGGTCTTACTTCGCAAAGTGCAGCAAATCATGTGACCATGATTTGGAAAATATGTGTTGACGCCAAGTTGCAATCCACCGAAATCTGAACAACAGTTTAAGAAACTGGATGTCGATTTTGTTTCATGATTTTGATTGGACTATGCATAGACTTGTTAGTCCAGCCAAAAAATAATAATATATGTATAAGCATAGTGTGTTTAGTGTTACACCTTTCAATAAAAGCTGAAAATACTGAATTGATGATTTATCAGAATAAACAACAAACATATGGGTTTAAAATATATTTCCTGGCAACAGGTCTAGCACTTTAAGGGGAAAAAAGCACTGCCATTAACTGTTTCAGATGATCTAAAGCCTTAAACAATAATTCCTGTCATTGATATGAATTCATTGCAAATTGTATGTCTGCAGAACAATCTCCACTGAATATTCAATGTTCAGACAAGCACATACGAAAATAGCACATTATAAGTTGTTTGTACCACTGTTTTCTATATTTAACATGTAAAGAAAGCTCAGAGGAACATGTTTACAGCGAATTACTAAGCACCAGTGTTGAGCCAGCATATCATCAAATATTACTCATTGTTCAACCTTTTCTGCAAAATTACCTGTTTCTTAAATGTCAAAAACAAAAAGCTCTCCTCAGCACAGCTAAGTATTCGGACAAGTTTATTACACAGCTCAACATGTACATGAATGATACCATATTTATAAAGAGAATACTAAACATTATTAAATGTGTGAATTATCCATGTAACCCTGGGCTATACTTTTTTTTACCATGGACTCAATAATGAATTATGTCAATGCTTTGATTGAGGGGCTAGTTCTATCCCAGTTAAGGCAAATCCCATTCTACACTATAACCCTCCTATTGACAAAGTAGACACAATTTATGGATAACAACTTCTTTAATTACTGTAAAGGCGACGCTTCAGTATAGATCCTGAAAAGGATGATCCACGCAATTGATATATGATGAAATGTTTCAACCATCAATCTATACTGAAACGTCGCCTTTACAGTAATTAAAGAAGTTGTTATCCATAAATTGTGTCTACTTTGTCATCCGTCAACTTCTAAATAATGCCGATCAAACAATTCAACCCTCCTATTGGTTCAGCAGGTTACGACCCTACAGCCAACAAATTTAATTATTAAGGCCCCGTTCCACACAGCAATCTCAGTGCTGACATGATCGTAACTCCCATAATTTAACATAGGCTTACAACCATTGTAGCGCTAAGACCACTTGAAGAACGGAGCACTGCACAATAGTGATTCACGGGCTCCATTCCAGTAAGTGATCTTAGCGCTAAGATGAACATAATTCCCATACTTTAACGCTGACTCACAAGTGCTAAGATCTGGTAGAATGGCGCCCCGGCCACAACTGGCACAATGTTGATAAATAGTTCAAATACCGAGAGCATTGTACAAGCAATAAGTAATAAACAATAAACACCCAACACAAGTCGGCTGGCAGCCTGTATTGGGATTATGATGCTTACTTACATCTTTAGACTGGTCCATCTTTGAAATGTCTTGAGAATCAAATGTAGGATCAACCTTACTGTCACCCAAAATAAATTCTCGTACCTTTGAGGACTGGTCATTTATTACTTGATGACCCTCCCCAAATCCTCGTACATTTTTACATGACCCTCCATGAAATGACAAAATGCAATTGCACTTTATATACTTTATCATAAAATGTCCACTTTTTCATGACCCTCCTCAAATGTGTGACCCAGCCCAAAAGACTGTCACATTGTGGGTTACCCCCCCGATTTCCTCTGACCCACCCATCTTATAATAAATGACCAGTGCCTTGTTTCGACATCAATAAATGCTCCTTGACCTTTTGTTTCGGGTTTGTGCAAGACCATTCTCCTAGTACCGTATTCGATGTAATAAGCACCCAGGGCGCTCTCAAAATTAGAAATATGGGGGCTCTTATTAGAATATTATTTGGGCGAAAAAAAGAACAGAGTTGAAAGATAAATTTCGTTGTTTATGCTGACAGCCTGAAATGTTTATATACGACAGATATATTTTTCCAGAATTTAATTGCCCATATTTAAGGTGCATATAACACACGAGTGCGTATTATACACGAATAAATAAGTCTTGTGTACATTGATCAATCGGAAGGGGAGCTAATTGGGATTGTTCACTAGCCAATATATTAGCAAATATCGCCGTGGGCGCTTATTACGTCGAATACGGTATACTAATAACAACCTGAACACCACGCCACTGACATTTGATACTCATAATCTCATCCACAAGTTGAGTCATCAACAAGACAAATAGATTCTGATGCTCCATATTTCACGAATCTAACTATAACTCCCTGGGGATATTACAAAGCAGTTTGTGGCCCACACATCTTACATGACTGATACAGTGACAATTATCAATCATGTATATTTGTATCCTTGTGTGAAATGTCAAACCACACCATGACTAGGAAATCTATATAATGAAACACAAAGCATATTGCAATATCCACAAATATGTTTAAACATGCAACATTCCACTAGTTGAACTAGTCATGCTGAAATAGTATATACAAAATATAATACATACATTTTAACTGTTATCTGCATTCAGGAAAATAGTTTGTTGAATGTAGTAATGAGACCATTAAATCCATGAACACTCAACGACACACATCATCCTTGCCAAATATGTTTGTAAGTTTATTCCAAGGCTACAGTCAAAACGATAGGAGTAATAAATGTGGAAAGATTTCCACCCATAAACCCTGCTTCAATGGGGGCAAACCGTGAAGATTCAGTCAGAATACGTCTTCAGCAACCCATGCTTGCCGTAAAAAGGCAACTATGCTTGTCGTAAGAGGCGACTAACAGGATTGGGTGGTCAGGCTCGCTGACTTGGTTGATGCATATCATCGTATCCCAATTGCGTGGATCGATGCTCATGATGTCAATCACTGGATTGTATGGTCAAGACTCGATTATTTACAGACTGTCATCATATAGCTGGAATATTGCTAAGAATGACTTTTAATCAACAGACAAGTGGGCGTTAAACAGCAAACAAACCAATCAAAGTTTGGCTGGGTTAGGACAACCTTATACTAATCATTAAATGATTTTTTAATACTTCGAGCCAGGGATTATGATTTTTTTTTAACTTTTGAGGCAGGGGTTATGGGCTTAAGCTTACAAAAAAATACAACAAAGATGAAACTTTTTGGTTTTTTACATACTGAGAAACCCATGGATCATTTCATAAAGTACTTGTGCACCTCGGATATTCTGGGACTTGAAATTTGACTAAACTATACATATGGTAGGATTCCAGACAACAGCCCTCAACAAAGAACAAAATCAAGCCTTTAACTACAACAAACATTCCAACATTGAATACATACATACTACTCAGCACTGGAAAGGGATAATCTGACAGCATCTGACAGCTTGGAGATGTTGTTGTACAAATAGTATTCACCACCGACATGGAACTGACACATTTTGGGCTTTATTTATAGTTAACAAAACATTAAATAAACATTTCCAAAAGTTGCCCTCAGTTTCAGAACTTATATAGTATATCTTCTATATATCATTCATTCCAGTAGATTACTGATCAGCTATATTGTCTTTACAGCATATATAATACTCAAAAGAAGTAAAGGAACACCCGATACCTTCCCATCATAGTGATATGAAAGAAGCAGGTGTTCTTCAACTTCTTTTTAGGAGTATATTATGGTGGAGGCCAGGGATTTGTCTTTTCAAAATAATCTGTTCTTAAAAATGCATTAAAAACATTAACCTGATGTTTTACCAAACTAATAACTATATTTCTCCTACAGTAGTGTTATCATGTCCTGTATTTATTTTCCATGAGTATATCACAAGCAGACAGTCTATGTTTATATGTTATGTACTGAAGATTGCAAAGTGTACAGTATTGTCTCGTGTACACTTACCTTACTGACAATGTAACAAAGTCGTTAAATAAAGCAAACCTACATCACCACACAACATTCTGATATATTGCTGTATATATGTACTGGGATTATTAGGAATAATTAATAAAAACTTATTCTGATTGTACTTTGAAAATCATCAAAAGGGTTATGTTGTCAATTATCATTGAGTGAGTTGGGTTCGAATAGTATTTCAGTGAGATTACAGTGGGTCAGCTTTGTATGGGCCCAGTCATGAAACTAGCACAATTTTACAATTTGGGTGAAACAACACATAAATTTCTGAGAGACCAAGGGTCATAATCAGGGCAAATCAGGGATCCTAGTATGGCAAAGGGAGGCAACTCTGCACAGTTTATTGATGTGCCACAGGTCACTGGGCTTCCTCATAACTGACTTCACATGATCATTATCCAATCAAACATTGATACCATACAGAGACAATATATACAAACAGACCCATTAATATACAAAAAGTGCAGTTTCACTTACAGTTTCCCATTAATCAGTAGTAGCTGGATATACGTATCCCAAGCAATAGCCATTGCCCACACAATAATCTGAACTGTTTTACACATGCAGGTAGATAGACTACTGTAGGTTATATCCCACACAAAAAACATCAAACATAGGGAGGAGTTTTCTCTTAAACAATCAGAAACTAAATAAATTTGTATAGCATGTTATATACATCTTGTATATCATGACAAGACTGTATATGATATCTTGTGGTATATAATAAAAGACTGGGCTGAAAGTATATGTTGGATTACAATTGTTACACAGTTATAATTAATCACAGCCAAAAGCTAATACTTCTTCACTAGGAATGAACCCTCAAGGCATGGAGCTCTGGCAAACCCATGCACAAACCCAGAAGGTTAGCGACGAACTCAACACACAAAGATCTCAACTCCATGTTTCTGTCATGCACTAACAAAGGGAAAGGTTTGGCTTAGGATTATAACATACACTTGCGTATTGTCAAAACTAGAAGCCACAACTAAGTGATATTATACACTCCCTTCATGACGTTTTCCTAACCACTAGCAGTTAGTAGATTTCCTCTCCAACAGCCCTTCACAAACAACATGAACTTTTACACTCTTTTTGTTTGTTTGTTTGTTTGTTTGATTAATGTGACTTATTCATTCCAAACCTCAACTGTAAAGTTCAGACAACCCTCCAATACTGAAAGACATTTATGCTTATGATATGAACACAAACTTGATAACTGTAATCAATGGTAATATTGAAGGTTAAACTAGGTATTAAAAATCACGTACACAAAAAACACAAATCTATCTTATTCTTACGTCAAGTATGTTGTTTTTTCTAATAAGACCTAAAAGTTGTGCGGAAAATCATGTAATTACAAAAACATTTCACAATTAACAAATTAGTCATACTGGTAATTAAAAACTTTAAAGAAGATTTAGATTACAAATTCAAACATCTGTACTCAAAGAGGTGTTTTTAGAATACAAGGCATTCATTTTTACACTACATGGTTAATGAATAAACTAACCAACATTTTCACCAAAATGGATCAAAATTAAAAGTCTCAAATAATATATGTTCTTCAGAAATGAAAACTTCAAAATAGTGGAAGGGAGGTAACTCTTGAACATGTCATCAAATATGCAGGTGTTTCACCAAACAGACAATACTTTCAAAAAACATGTTTTAAAAATAGTATATTACCATTGACAACCAACCATATTGTTTGGGAAGTAAATAGTGTGAATAAGTGCAAGAAATAAGGTCCAATTATGTAGTATTTAGCCTAACATGTAACGATCCCAAAGATAACTTGACCGAGACTTCAGTCCAGCAGTAAATTATCACCCTATACTAATTGCAACAGCACCAAACGGACAAACATACATTGATGATATCACAAATATCAAAAGCTTTGCGAAATGGTGATCAAGATCCAACAAAACAGAGAAGAGTCTGAAACTCAGACACATATAATATCATGTACATAAACCTTACATCATATACACACGATGTTCAAATCAAATTTTTCAAGCATCACATTTACTAGAAGCATAAGTACTGATGTACAACAATCACAGTGTCATAGATACTGACAAGCATAATGACAGGATATAAATATATGATAATGACATTTCAACACGTCAACAAATATTGTGTTGTCAAGGCAACAAAAAAAACGACTTTACAGAAGACACGAATGAGTAACAAGGCAAATAATTCTGTCTTTAACAGTGATAAAAATCTCATTATACCATATATGCAAATCAAAAAACTGGAATGGCACAACATTGATTTGTTTCAAAAAGGCGACATGTAAGACAAGAAGCCTGATAAATGAAGCTCAAATCCCTATCTCTGGGTTTTGTCACTATACCATCAGGGCTGTAGTGGAAGGTCATGATATGATACATATCTCGATACGCTGATCACGATATGATACATATCATGATACACTGGTCTCAATTCGATTTCCGTCTCCATACACTGTCCACAATGCTCAAGAATAACAACACAACAACCATGAACTGAAATACTCAGATGAGTGGAAAGTCGTGACCGACTGGGTCTTTCATGTTAAGTTCCATCACTATTGTATACAATTCCCCATACTATCAGTCAGACTACCTGACTGGCAACCTTGCCAAGTTACTAGACCAGACAAAATGTTGCCAGTCCAGAATTTTTTAGACTTACGAACAAAGGTAACAAAAGGGTAAACATAAGAATTGTATGAGGACAGAAACTTGATATCAACATACGCAGAAGTGACAGAATAACGTGTTTAATGCTACTAATGTGTTAAATTACCTCTTACATTGAATTCAAACTAGAATGCTAATGTTATTTAGGGAATACAATAATAGCCAAACCATTGGGCATGCAACTTTTCAAAACTGACCGTCTGCCAGCAAAATAGATGGTCTTGGACTGTCGGGCAGATAGGTATCTGAAACACTGCCATCAGACGCCAAAAGGATCCCAGACAGCATCGTTTCGGGCTCGAATTATCCCAATTTATATGGGGTTGAAGACAGTTACAAATATGTATATTGTATTGTACACAGGTCCGTACATAACTCATAACGTATTGAATGCCACATATCATGGTTCATTGGAGATCCGTGCATCATTTCAACCTTGTTATTTTACCAATATCACTTAAATACAGCACAACAAACATTACCGTATTTGCCATAATAAGAACCCAGGACGCTTATAAAATTGACAAATGGTAACCCTTCTAAATACCACACTGATGAAACTAAATGTTTTTGAATATAGTTACCATGCAATTTACACATACCCTTTTGCGCTGCCGTTTTTTAAAATTGTGTAAAAATATTTGCTTATAAAGATTACTTACAGATTGGTCTAGAAGTTGATCTGAGGGCCACTCATTGGAACAGGATGCTTAATACGGCGAAAACAGTACATGTTTTCAGATTTGTAGGTGGTTTTGAATATTAAATGCATGGGAATTTTCTTAGGATCTGATTTTATAGACATTGTGCAATCCTAAAGTTATCACTTATTTTCAAACCCTCACATTTGAGACAGACATGACATCACCAAGGAATGCTATGATGTCATTATAAAATGGATGAACAGTGATCAAACATGATTAATATATAATTAATACGGCATCCATTTCACCAAGCAGTGGGCTTAGAAAATAGAAAGAAAGTTATTTATCAAGGAAAGTATTCATATGCAGTGAATAATCAAAAGGCTTCTGGGATCAATCCATTTAGCAATGATTCACAACCAATCAGACACAGTCCAATTCATTTTACAATGTCGCAGGTGATGAAGCTTTCATTAACCATGTGACATGCTTCATCATGGTTGATATCACATGTGTATATCACATGCACAAAATACTTCAACCCAAGATCTATTGGAAAAATGAATCCCTTAATCATGCTACCAACAAAATAAAAAACATTAAAAGGTGTATTTTTAAGTTGGTTTATGAGACCTAACAAAAAAAAAATGAAATGAGGAAAAAACACATAAGACTTTATCACTGCTGTTCGTAAGAAATGGTTAAAAAAATCTTTATTCTAACAAAAAATGTTGTCTCTCAGTATCCTGCTATGTCAAGACTTGTTTGGTTTTCATTCAGTAGCATATTTTTAAAATGTGACCACCTACATTGAAGTTTAAGACAAAAAATGTTCTAAACCAACAAATAAAAAATGAAAGGCCTTATAAATGTAAATCATCAATAACTTTACCACAGTAAACAAATTCAAGCCAACAGGCTATCTAAGAGCATTTTACATGGAACAATGAACTTTGCCATTAATTATGGTAACTAGGGTCAAGTGCATTACAAGACAAGAACAGAACGCACAGCTTTGTGAAGCAGCATGATTAAGTGAGTGAGTGACTTTGTTGGGTGTAACGCCACTTTTAACATTATTCTAGTTATATCACCGCGTGTCAGCTTAATGTGGGAGGAAAGCCCGAAGTGATGCAGGTCTCAGATGTTTACCACTTCAGTGAAACCCCGAGCACAGGTATGGTGCTGACAAACCTAGAAACATAATCGGGGTGAATCAGGATTCGAACCCACAATCATAGGTTTCTGGCATGCCCAAGGGACGCAACTCTGCACAGAGAATCGCGGCTCCTTAGACGACTGGGCCACCCCAGCATGATTAAGACACAAAACAAAGATTGGCAATTTTCAGTCATAACCATTACAACATGGCCAACATTGTATGTATACAATTTATGGATAATGACTTCTTTAATTACTGTCAAGGTGACATTTCAGTACAGATCCTTATACTGTTGACAAGCAAGGCTTGCTTGACAAGAATATAAGGCTCCATACCGAAACGTCACCTTTACAGTAATTAAAGAAGTTATTGTGTCTACTTTGTCATCCGTCAACTTCTAAGTAATGCCTATCAAACAATTCATGAGCCAACATTGCCATGTTATTCTTGCTGATTAATTTGTTTCTTTGAAATGTAAAATGAAATGGACCATTGTCACCTTCAAGCATGATACATATCTACAATGCATTTCTTAAGTATTCTTATAATTATGAACATTTAATTCTAATACTCTTCCAGTTCACATAAAAAATGAATATTCACAACATTGTTACTATAGAAACAAGCTAATCATGTGAATGATAAGAACTAAGCATAAACAGTAGTAGACAATGATTCAATACTGTTCCATAACAATTGTCCAAGACAAAAAGAATGAAATACAACAGTTTGATATAAAACCATCATCCCATGTTCATAATCACCCTATACATTCAATATGTTCATAGATGTATCAGTGTATCAAAAACATGTACCTGTTTTCATAACCAGTGTTTCCCATGAAACTTGACCATGCTTCCACAAACCAAAACGAAATCCTCAACCATACATTCAAGTGATGAAGCATAAGACTATCACATCTACCGATGACAAGTTTCTGACAGTGACCAGAATCAGTGAAATAATCCACAGCAATGGACAGGTCCCTCGTACATTAGTCTGAAAATGTGAGGGTCAAATAACTTTCTCCAAACATCTAACTTTACATAACCACTAGTCCGAAATGAGGTGGGGCAGGATGAATATAACAATAGTGTCTACCTAACAGTAACACACTGCACCAAACATAACGCTACCCCCAGACGACCATTTCAGACAACTTCATTCCCCTTGCCCTTGTTGAAAATTTAGTAGACTGCCACCAGCATTCGGGGAAAAAACACTGGCAACAATGCTGACAGACAGGTGGCAAACACCCACATTGGTGATACCTAGTATAGATGAATATCAATTAGAAGAATGTTACCATGGTTACAAGATGTTAATGTTAATCTGACATGTCTGACCATATGAATATCAGGACAGCAGCGTTAGAAATTGGCACTAGTCCTGTAGTCCTTACCCAAATGCCCAATAGTAAAGGTATCCTAAGGACTAGTAGAAATTGGCCCATTTTAAGGGTTTTGCTATTTGTTATCTTCATAAGGACTAGTGGACAAAAACTGTTAGTTTCTAACCCTGGGACAGGGCTGCAGTATATCAAAACTGAATATCTGAGATAAACAACATATTAATATCAAAAGCAAATATATAGGTATTTTTCCAGTGTACCATAGAGGACATCCGATAATATCCTTGCAAGTATCAGTGACAACTGTCGATGCAAAAAGGAAACACTTTTGCAGTCTACGTAGATATTTGTTCGAAAGTCCACTGCAAGATTTTTTTTAGCTTAATCAATAAGACCTTATTCATGTTATTGGTTCTGTGTCTCATATCCCCTTCACTCTGAGAAATTATTTAACGAAACATAAACATGATAAATAAAAATTAATATTTTTCTGCCAGTAACCAGTGTGGCCAGTACTTTTACTGACTTGACCAGGTAACCACAAGTGTACACTGGGAATTGTTACATATCATTAGTATTCTACTGTACAGAGCTTTCCTTACACCCAAAGTTCCAAACCATCAAAGTATAAATGCTACCCTGTCCAAGTAACCATGCACACTTCTCAGTAGATAATTATCTACAGTGTGAATTGTCTCACCCTATCACTTGTATATGTTGTATCCTTACAACCATGAAAATGAACATACATAGTACTGTCCTGTTCATGTTGTAACATCTACCATAAACTTAATAGTACTGCACAGTCCATTCTGTATCATCAACAATTAACTAATTACTACCGTCCTATTCACAATGCAACCTTACACCCCTACAATTAATGTTAGCATTGTCCTGTCCATGTTGGATCATGTTGTTTCCTTACACCCCTACTATTAACGTATTAGTACTGTCCTGCCCATGTTAACATGCACAGTTCTCAGCCTTCTCCTCAAACGTGGCATGTGTTGCGGACTGCAGACCCCGATGTTGGGGGCTGCCTCTGAGATTGATCACCTCGGACTGGGCAGGCTCTCCGGGGGTGTAGCGGGCAAGATGGGGGGGCATCATGGGCTTTGAGTTCTTCAGTTTGTGAGCAATTGTCATAAAAATTGCATCCACATGGTTTGCTTTCTCATCATCTTTTGCGGACGTCTCGAACAGCGGCATATTATGGGAATCTGCAAATTTCTGTGCCAAGTTTGTGTTGACTGCAATCTTATCTTTCATGTCACACTTATTCCCGACAAATATTCGTGGAATATCTTTGTTGAGATTGTGCCGATCACACTCTTCAATCCATCCAGGCATGTTCTCAAAAGAGCTCATTTTAGTGACGTCATAGACAAATACAACTGCATGAACATTTCGGTAATAATGCTGAACCATACTCTTCCGGAACCTTTCCTGACCAGCAGTATCCCATAGTTGAAGCTGCAACATAAAGTCATATATAATCTACCGATGACCTCTATTGTAATAATCCATACAGAGAAAATGAGCATAGTTTAACATAGGGTCCATTAACATGTACAATAGAATATGTCAAAAGCAGACATGGGCAAATTCATGTAAACAGGACACAATATCTACATTAACTTATCTTCAACTAGTTCAAGTAAACTTTAATTAATGCAGGAATCCTTCATTTGGGGTTCCAGTAGGGTTGGGACGGGTAAATAGGGTACTCAGGTCGGGTGGGTCCTGAGTAGGACTCAAGTACCTACAGGACTACCCGGACCCGTGGTTATTCATGTGACATATTGTTCAATGACAAAAATTATCTTACTTACTTACTTACGTTTGGAGATTTAACGTGCGCTTTCCGACTGGAGCGTATTTCGCACACGCACAAAAATTAGATATACTACAAGTCACTAATGTTCCTATTTCTTTCTGACAATGCACCCATTCCTTCTTACTTTTATATGTTTGAATAAAGATAAAACTCACTGTAGTAAACTTCAGTGTATGCATGACCAGCTCGTTTTACACATGTATTTTGCCAGGGCTACGGTCAAACCTTTCCAAATCGGACAGTTTGTACCTATCTCTAAATATCTACTACGGGTACCGGGTAGGGTCTGGTAATAGGGTGGAGGGTACCCGGATAGGAAATTTCCAGCCCCAGGTTCCGGACTTAACTCAGGGCAATTTTTTCAGTGTAATTGATGCAGCTAATCTTCTCATTCCTGGTAAAATATCTATGGCCAATCTCACTGATCTGGACTGCTGTCTAAATTTAATTTTGATTCACTGAAGTTCAATATATCTCTATTTGAAAGTATTGATTATTTGATGGGTATCCATATTTTTTTATAAAAGACCTTTTTGTGAAGAAAGTCTACTATCAGCAGACATTACACTTTTATCTTCGCATACCGGGTGTCAGATGCTAAGCTTACTAGACCAAAAGCTAAAATCACAGACTGGTATCTGAATACAAATTTTACGGACCTAGATATGATTATTATTTTTTTAAAGATTGTGACTTAGTTTCATAATTTGCAATGTTGTTTATTTAATAAAATGGAAATGTAATATTATAAACATGATAAGTATTACATAAATCTAAAAAATATGCACTTTAAAAGAAAGAAAACGATTGCAACAATATGCCTCTCATCAAAATCCCAGATAACCCCTGCTTAAATACTTAAGTGAATTTAAAGATATTCCTTCTCCGCGCCGACGACACCTTCAGCTTTACCATGTTTACTGGTTTATCCCGATCATGTTGATGTGTCAAATGTATCGACATAAGATGGAGACTTATGTCAGATAACATACACCACATAAATAATAAGGTCAAACTTTTATTTCCATGAACGAAATATTTGAAAGCTATCACACTTCTGTTAGGCCTACTCCAAAAATAGACGCCGTGTCATAATGTTGACATTAAATGCCATATCACGGATATAAATTTTAACAGGCTATACCTTGACTTGCTCTTTGTCTATGTTGACCTGTTTTTCTCTAAAGTCAACACCAATAGTCGCTTCAGTCTTGTCTGGAAATTTGCCGCTGCAGAATCGGTATGTCAGACAGGTCTTTCCCACATTCGAGTCTCCAATTACAATTATCTTGAAGATCCGTCTTTGTGATTGTTTCTCAATAACTTTGACAGACCCAGTGGCCTTCGCTTCAGCTGTTTGAGGCTCAGTGACAGCTTTGTCAGTTGTTTTCCCCTCTGAACTCATATTTGGATAGCACTTATTTACCAGAAACAACAACACTTTAACCTAAAAGAACGAATGCTCAAGCTGAGTGTTCACTTAGTCAACACAACTCCTCATATTACGACAGACTTCCACTGTAGGCGGCCATCTTTGTTGTCGTAGTCGAAATCATATGGGTTTATGGGAGTAATATTTATTTTTTAAAAGTCCCTATTATACAACAAAGTAAGTTTAATTTGCATTTTTCTGTAATAAAAATGAATATTTTTTATTTAAGTGTGTATCATATTATCATTTACCAAATCACGTACATCCGTCACTTGTCTTGAGCATTAGATTCCGCCATACTGGAATTTGCACCTCGTGGTGCTCGCACTTGTTAAAGTCAAACTCACCTGGAATCTAGCGTACTCCAGGATAAATTTATCAAAATGCCAACAAGTAACCCATTACCCCCAAAAGAGAATGCTCTGTTCAAAAGAATTTTGGTATGTATCCTACTTCACAATTTTGCGAGGGCGTGGGTTGGGGATTTGTTGCAGTGAGCATGAACATGTTGAAGACTATTGTATTTTAGGTTGTTTAGTTACCGATCACGCAACTTTGTGGGATTGTGGTGGAAATGTATTGTTGTTGTCAAAAGTACGACATTGATCGTTATAGTCAGAAGTCTAGACAACGCATCAGACACAAGTAACTGTCGCTGACAATAGACACAGGCGAGATCTGACCTAGGATATAACATTCGACCTGTCTCTAGGGGTCTATCGTTACAATCACTCAAAGATGCACTTGTATCTATCTGGATGTTTCTGAGCGCTGGCCATGCGATTTTTTTATTGATGTATGACATGCAGTCTATTTGACATTGACAAGATAAAAAATAAATTGTTCATTGAAACTTGAATGTATCTTGATGAAGTGGAGGAAGCATAGGCTATGTGATTGAACTGATTCTTTGTAATATCAATGTTCGACAATGTTAAAACTGATACTGTTTAGATTATCTTGCTATTTGCAAATGTTTGACAACATTAGCCATTCGTGTTATGAATACACATATAGGTAAGTCACATATACATTTCGGAAGCGTTCCACCTGTGTCCCCCCTCTAAAATAATGTCATTCAGTTATACTTTATTAGGGGGGATACAGGCCGAAGTCTTACCTCAGTGCGACTATGATATTGTAGATGGCCCTATTTATACGATGTATTAGAGAGTTTTGCTTTGTAAGTATATATGCTTAACTCTGTGGACTTTGACACTTCAGACTTGCCATATGTGATTAATCTTCGTTAATGCATGGACATGTGAGCACACACAAGTCATCTGTTGTTGGATGAATATATGCCTGAAACAATTCGTATCAATAGAAAAGAAATCAAACTAAAACTGCATTATGCACAGGTGCCACTAATCATGCTAATTGATTGGTTGTTCTGTTAGCTATTTCAAGACACATCATGATTTATCTAAACATGTTCAAAGGAGTATTAATCATGTTTGTCCTTGCCATTGCCACAAACTCAAGCAATTGTTTAAATAATATTAAAGCTGATGAATTAAATGTTTGATCTTCACATTAAGCCTTTCTACTTGTCATGGAAATTGTTAAGTTGATACAAAGTTTCTAAATGATAGTAGCACGCATGCATCTAGGTACTAGGACGCTAGCAGGAGTCAGTTTTTCTAATGTCATAGGTATCCATAGGTATCCTAGTAGAATTTCATTTATCATAATGGGTCCTATTATGTTTGGGCCAGAAACTTTTCCTTTTAATTTGCATAACTCTAGCATATGCATTGTGAATCATGATATTCTGAAGTGGTGTGCACAAATCATTGATAATGATTCAGGAAACAAATCCTATACTGATGGTGATGCACACACATTTTTACTGGGCACAAATGTTCCATCCTATATATTTAAATAAGAATGAAAGCAAATGATATCCACTGCAAGTTCTATGGGATGCAAAAGATGGATTCTGGAATGATTGAAACTAGTTAAAAGTAACAAAGCATATACATAAGATTTATGTCATGTGTTTTATAATGTTTGGTAAAAGAAATAAAGATGCTGAAGTGTTCAGTTTATCTAGTTCATCACACACACAAGAAGGAAACAATATCAAAAGAAGGATGGATGAATGAAAGGAATTCCTACTATCTGTCCTGTCACTTTTGTAAACTTTTCCTGAAAACAAATGGCTTGAACATGTTGAAGAAATGGATGTAAGATTTAGCAAGTTTATGTGAAGCAGTATCTAAAACATTTAGTGAATTGGCTTTTTGTGTTTACCAACTTAATCCCAGCTAATACTGTGTGGGTTTTTACTCTCAGACTGAGCCTGATTGAATTGTTGATTTGTCACTGCTGTGTATCCTGGTTGACTTTGACTTCAATGCTGATCCGGAAAGATCCGGGGTAGAATAGGTCTTAAGCAACCCATGCTTGCCGTAAAAGGTGATTATGCTTGTCGTAAGAGGCGTCTAATGGGATCGGGTGGTCAGGCTCGCTGACTTGGTTGAAGCATGTCATCGTATCCTAATTGTGTGGATCAATGTTCATGATGTCAATCACTGGATTGTCTGGTCGAGACTTGATTATTTACAAACCGCCATAATGTAGATGGACCATTGCTAAGTGCGGCGTTAAATAACGAACAGACAGACAAAACTTTCATGTTAAATTGGAACACAGATATGCTGGTCATGCTGACAGTTGTAAGAGCTGTCTGTTGAAGAGTAGTTGGACCGCCTCCGTAGTCTAGTGGTAAAGCGTCTGCCCGGAGAGTGGAAGGTCCGGGGTTAGATCCCCGGCCGCGTCATACCAAAAGATGTTAAAGGATGGTACTTGTTGTTACCCTGTCTGGCGCTCGGCATTAAGGGGCTAAAACAAGGACTGGTCGGCTCGGAGTCAGTATACTATGTCTGAGTGGGGTATTCATGTTAAACTGCGCCATGGTATCTCAGTGGGCTAGCACTATAAATCGGTATCAGTCCTGACTAACACACACACACACACACACACACACACACACCACACACACACGTGCATGCACGTCGCTATATAAGTGCAATAATCTTGGACGCGACGTTAGGCCCCATTTCACATCACCTGAAGAGTAGATGGCTGTAATACGGACTTATATGCCTTGACTACTTGTATTGTTGCTCATGCTATAAACCACTGGTTTTCCTGGCCATGACTTGAATATTACAGGCTGTTATTATATGGCTGGAATGTTGCTAAGTGGATTATTATCATTAAGTGTCCATTCATTCTGAAAAATTTCTGAAAGACAAGATTGACCTGACTAGACAAAGATACTGGCACACACTGGTGGGTGAGCACGTCCATGTTTCTTTACATTCCAAGAGAACAAATTCAGTTGATTCCAGTGTGCAATTCAGGTGACTCAGCATGATGTGGATCATTGTTTGTCATATGAAAAACTGAATGGTCTGGTCAAGACTTGATTATGTGTAGGTCACCGGTATATTGAGTGCAGCATCATACAACAAAAAATACAGCAAAGATGACAAATCCAAGAGAACACCAAATTCAAACATGTATCTACAAGCCTGGCTTCTATGTTCCTAATAATACATGATCTTTTCTGTTTTCAGAAATGCTATGAACAGAAGCAGTACAAGAATGGGTTGAAATTTGCAAAACAAATTCTAACAAATCCCAAGTTCTCAGAACATGGAGGTAAGTTTTGTAGTTGCACCCTAAGATTGACAGCTAAAACATATCCTAAGTATCCCATGCTTGTAGTAACAGATCT
The DNA here is from genome assembly GCF_022045235.1 of Haliotis cracherodii. Classification (NCBI taxonomy): domain Eukaryota; kingdom Metazoa; phylum Mollusca; class Gastropoda; order Lepetellida; family Haliotidae; genus Haliotis; species Haliotis cracherodii. The sequence goes on along the minus strand of NW_027266341.1, from coordinate 24,456,292 downwards.
ATCAAGTACAAGTGATTCACCATCAGAGTCCCTTGCAGATCCGGGGTAGAATAGGTCTTAAGCAACCCATGCTTGCAACTAGAGGCGACAATACTTGTCGGAAGAGCTGCTAACAGGATCAACAACATTTTCCAGTGATGAAGCTTGCTTAAGGTCTTGAATGGGTTCCAACTCTAACCATCATGGTGGTAACTTGATACTCTGAATGCAGATGGAATAACCCCCAATAGTTGAAGATGGAATGTAACCCCCAATAGTTGATTATGGAATGTTACCCCCAATAGTTGAAGATGGAATGTAACCCCCAATGGTTGAAGATGGAATAACCCCCAATAGTTGATTATGGAATGTTACCCCCAATAGTTGAAGATGGAATGTAACCCCCCATAGTTGATGATGGAATAACCCCCAATAGTTGAAGATGGAATGTAACCCCCAATAGTTGAAGATGGAATGTAACCCCCAATAGTTGAAGATGGAATGTAACCCCCAATAGTTGAAGATGGAATGTAACCCCCAATAGTTGATGATGGAATGTAACCCCCAATAGTTGATGATGGAATAACCCCCAATAGTCATGAATAGTTGAAGATGGAATATAACCCCCAATAGTTGAAGATGGAATGTAACCCCCAATAGTTGAAGATGGAATAACCCCCAATAGTCATGAATAGTTGAAGATGGAATAACCCCCAATAGTCATGAATAGTTGAAGATGGAATATAACCCCCGATAGTTGAAGATGGAATGTAACCCCCAATAGTTGATGATGGAATAACCCTCAATAGTTGAAGATGGAATATAACCCCCAATAGTTGAAGATGGAACAACCCCCAATAGTTGAAGATGGAATGTAACCCCCAATAGTTGAAGATGGAATGTAACCCCCAATAGTTGAAGATGGAATGTAACCCCCAATGGTTGATGATGGAATGTTACCCCCAATAGTTGAAGATGGAATGTAACCCCCAATGGTTGAAGATGGAATAACCCCCAATAGTTGATTATGGAATGTTACCCCCAATAGTTGAAGATGGAATGTAACCCCCCATAGTTGATGATGGAATAACCCCCAATAGTTGAAGATGGAATGTAACCCCCAATAGTTGAAGATGGAATGTAACCCCCAATAGTTGAAGATGGAATGTAACCCCCAATAGTTGAAGATGGAATGTAACCCCCAATAGTTGAAGATGGAATGTAACCCCCAATAGTTGAAGATGGAATGTAACCCCCAATGGTTGATGATGGAATGTAACCCCCAATGGTTGAAGATGGAATGTAACCACCAATAGTTGATGATGGAATAACCCCCAATAGTCATGAATAGTTGAAGATGGAATGTAACCCCCAATAGTTGAAGATGGAATGTAACCCCCAATAGTTGAAGATGGAATGTAACCCCCAATAGTTGAAGATGGAATGTAACCCCCAATAGTTGAAGATGGAATAACCCCCAATAGTTGAAGATGGAATGACCCCCAATAGTTACAGAGAATTTACTGATAAATGTTTGTTGTGAATGTCTTCTTAGTTTTGAGAAAATATACAGCAGCATACCATTTGATGTAGAACCATTTTCACATAGAACTCACCAATGGCATTCTGTAGCCTGTTTTGTTTGGAAATGCCCTTTAGTGCCATTCAAATAAAAAAAACTTGGAACCAGTTCTCAGTAGTTTTGTGTATTGTATTGAAATGTAATATCAGATAATATTATTGGCATGATTGGTTCTGGAAAATGACATTTTTATATAGTAACATTTCAGTGCCTTTACAGAAATAACAACAGGCTTTGATAATGTCATTGTAATGGAGTAGGAACCATTTAATTGTTTTCTAGAAATATCGTTCATAATTGGAAATGTGAGAATGAGGGAGTGTGTTATGTTTTGCACCCTTTTAGCAATATTCAAGCAGAAATATATATATAATGTATACTAGAGCTGTTACGATTCACTCGTGTATTCGGTGAATCGAACCGTATCCATTCATCAATTGAATTCGTTATTCGTGGTCACTAGAATCGAATACTAATGAATATGCAGTCATGTGCATTTACATACCCTGACCCTTAAAATATCCATAAGAACATATTAATATATGCATAGATTTCTTCAAAGACAACACTCTTTTATCATGTTTATATTTAATTTGACAGTATTATAGTCACTGGTCATTGTCACATTTTAGTAGATACTAGTACCTGGATAAGTGAAGTATATTAATGTATGATAAATTAATAATTAACAAACCATGTCACATAATTTATTTTGTTATTGTTTCACTAACTATCATAAATAATACATCAACTGCTGACCAGTCAAGTCTTAGCCTACCCCTGACACCCTCAGTGCTTGGCATGATAGGTTACTAAATGGAGATGCAATGGTTACATTTTGTAACTGGTTGAATTTGCGTTAACCATGTTAACATGCCATGGTGGCATGGATCATTGCTCATCCTGTCAACCACTTGTTGACCCGTCCCAGACTTGGTTGCAGGTAACCATGATATATATATATATATGTGTGTATATATATATATATATATATATATATATATATATATACTACTCAAAAGAGGTTAAGGACCATCTGATTAACTATAGTAATATGAAAGAATAGAGTGCTAATAGCATGGCAGATTAACTATAGTGATATGAAAGAATAGAGTGCTAATAGCATGGCAGATTAACTATAGTGATATGAAAGAATAGAGTGCTAGTAGCATGGCAGATTAACTATAGTGATATGAAAGAATTGGGGGCTAATAGCATAGCAGATTGACTATAGTGATATGAAAGAATCTGTTTGTCCTTTTCCTATGAGTAGTATATATACTGACTGATACATTCCTAATTATTTTAATCATTCCACTGAGTAGAAAGTGATTGAGAATAGCAAGTCATACGACCTCACCCACTCATCAATCTCATTAAAATCAGATCTTAGTTATCGCTACCGCTAAACAAAGATCTGAGGACATCCCATTATGGGTCACGTCAGACTGAACTTGCGCGAACTTTGACCGACCAATGAAATATTTGTCTGACAAGAAGTTCACATTAGCCAATCAGAAGGCAGCTTACTAGTTAGTGCTTTATGGCACTAATTTCAAATTGGCGACTACACTTTTGAAATATATTTTGACAAATTCTCAATAAAAATTTGAAACCTGAACAAAATACCATTCTGGAATGGCTAATAGATGGTCTAGATTGCATGGATTCAGTCTTTAAGCCCGTAACTACCGTTCGGAATACCTCGTGTTAAAGTGTTTGAGGTTGCAAGATTAGAAATCACATTCCGACTGTCACTTTCATGATCTGGTAAGCGACGCTCTGATTGGTCGTATGAAAGGTCGTTCTGACGTGACCCCTAATGGGATGTCCTCAGATCTTTGTTTAGCGGTAGCGAGAACTAAGATCTGATTTTAATGAGATTGACTCATCATGAACAAACCATTCTTGTATATTTAACAGGCTGAACCCTGTAGGGATATTGAAATTATAAGGATCCGTGAAGATTCGGGGTAGAATAGGTCTTCAGCAACCCATGCTTGCCGTAAAAGGCGACTACGCTTGTTGACTAATGGAATTTAGTGGTCAGGCTCCCTGACTTGGTTGATGCATGTTATTGTATCCCTATTGCATGGATCGATGCTCATTATGTCAATCACTGGATTGTCTGGTCCAGACTTGATTATTTACAGACAGCAGTCATAAAGCTGGAATATAGCTGAGTGTGGCGTTAAACAACAAGCAAACAAACAAAAGAATTGATCCCCAGGAGTCTATTGTTGTTGTAACCTTGAGGATCCAGGTTACAGTTGGTCTTCACCGACCCATGCTTGTCGTAAGAGGCTCAGGTTGTTAGACTCGATGACTTTGTTGCTGTCATCATATCCCAATCGCATAGATCGATACTCATGATGTCAATCACTGGATTGTCTGGTCCAGACTTGATTATTTACAGACTGCCATCATATAGCTGGAATATTGCTAAGAATGACTTTTAATCAACAGACAAACAATATTGTCAGGGCTATGTTACTTGGTTGATCATGTGTCATTGTACTTTATGGTGTGGGATGTTGCTCATGATATCAACCACCGGTTTTATGAGCCTAGAATTGGTTCATTTTAAAGACCTCTGTTGTCGTGGTCATACAACTGGACTGTTTTTGACTGCAACATTAAACGACGAACAAAGCAGCTGGCTTTCAATCTGAGACGTTCATTGTGTCCTTTGTTGTCTGTTACAGAGACTCTAGCTATGAAAGGTCTGACACTGAACTGTCTGGGCCGCAAGGAAGAAGCCTATGATTATGTCCGACGGGGGCTGAGGAACGACCTGAAGAGCCATGTCTGTATCCTTGAAACTGCAGAGCACCCATCATGTATCACAAGTTTAGGATCTTGTTTCAGATATTTAGGATCATGTGTAGAGCCATGTACCAGAAATGTAGGGCATGGTACCAGAAATGTAGAACCATGTACCAGAAATGAGCCATGTACCAGAATATGTAGGGCAAGGTACCTGAAATGTAGAACCGTGTGCAAGTTGTGTAGAACCAGCTACCATATATATGGGACCAGGTACCATAATATGTAGGGCCATGTACCAGAAATGTAGGGCAAGGTACCACATACCAGAAATGTAGAACCTTGCAGCATATGTGGGTCACGGTACTAGCGGTGGACAACCAGGTTCCAGGAATGTAGGGCAAGTAACCGGAAATCAACTGTTCTCTCGCAATTTTTATTCGTCTCGTATTAATGGACCTGGGGCCATGTCCAAATCTGCCATGCCTGTCCCTCTCGGGTGATACCAGTTTGAAACAGGTCCCCAGTAGTCCATGCTTGTCTCCCTTGCGTAATAGACAAACCGCATGGACAGTTGCTCCTGCCTTCAGTCCTTGATTAACGTGAGAAAGATAAGATTATTTGTTGTCATCCTTGACCACACTCCCCAGGCTGGCACGTCTATGGCCTTCTCCAGAGGTCTGACCGCAAGTACGACGAGGCAATCAAGTGTTACCGCAATGCACTCAAGTGGGACAAGGTTTGTTTTTGTGACATTTTCCTCAAGTATATTTTGTTGTGGGTTTAGATCCTAAATTGGCTGTTGTGATCCAGTTTGTCAGCACCACACCCACCTCTAGAGGTAAATGTCTAGGGTCTGCATCACCTAAAGCTTTCCTCTCACAAGGGGCTGCTCATTGTCATGTAACCATGGTAACTAAAATGCTATTCAGCAAATTTACAAATTTCACAGTGATATTCATCAAAGCAAGAGTTGATGGAAACCAGTTTTTTATATTAATGTTTGTTTCAAGATGTGTAATGTTGAGGGCATCTTTATTTTCAGGACAATCTTCAGATCTTGCGAGATTTGTCGTTGTTACAGATACAGATGCGGGATCTTGAGGGGTACAGGGTGAGTAACTTGACAATGCACTGCCCAATAGTGAAGTTGACTATCAATTATTAGAACAATTACATATATCTGCAAATATACATCTAGAAAAACACTAAGGACTGACCTAGTATACTTTCAAATGTGAAGGGCCACCCGATTCTTTCATGTTAGTGTTTTTAGAGCTAGTAACTTTTCATATACGTTTTGCCACACTTAAAAAAATGAATCATCCTTAGATGCATTATTTTGATATCCGTACTTGATTTCTCCAAACTGAAGTGATTCAGTATTAGAGTGCTAGAATGGAAATGATTTCAACAACAGGTACCATGTATGTCTTCTCTCAGTATCAATTATTTGTCTGGTTTTCTTGCAGGAAACACGATACCAACTGTTGGCTCTGCGGCCAGGTCAACGAGCGTCATGGATTGGCTACGCTATGTCATATCATCTTCTCAAAGACTACGATATGGCTCTCAAGATTCTAGATGAGTTTAGGAAAACACAAATGGTAAATGCTTCTGCAGAGAGTTTTTGACTTCTCGGAGCTCTGATTCCGGGTAAAAAGTACAGGTCTCAAGCAACCTATGCTGGTCGTAAGAGACGAGACCTCCTCCGTGGTCTAGCGGTAGAACAGAAGTTTGGTGGTTTGATCCCTGGCCGCGTCATAAGAAAAGACGTTAAAAGATGGTACTTGTTGTTACCCTGCCTAAAACAAGGACTGGTCTGCTCGGAGTCAGTAGGCTAGAGCTATAAAATCATCAGTCAGGACTAGTACAAGCATGAATGCACGTTGCGATATAAGTGCAATAATCTTGGACTCGATGTTAAACCCCATTTCACCTCGCCGTAAGAGGCGAATAAATGGATCGGGTGTTCAGGGTCTGTAACTTGGTTGATTGTATGTCATCTCACCCTTATTACGTAGATTGATGCTCATGAAGTCGATCACTGGCTTGTCTGGCCCAGACTTGAATATTTACAGACTGCAGTCATATAGCTGGAATGTTGCTGAGTGCAGCGTTAAACAACAAATAAAACAAACAGAAAAACTTGCCTGCACATGATGTTCACAATAGATCCTTCTGATTACTGTGAGGTCACTTATTACTGATGCAGCTCAAGCTATTGACAAGGAAGGAGATAAGCAAATGCTGTATGGTTACTAGGAAATCGGTAACCCTCTGTGGTCTAGTGGATAGAGCAACTGCCGGAGAGAAGGTCGGTTTGATACCCCACTCTGTCATAACGAGTGACATCAAAAGATGGTACTTGTTGTTACCCTGCCTGGGTTTCGGCATAAAGGGCCTAAAACCAGGGCCTTCTTGCACCAAACGATTTTATTGCTAAGATGATCTTAACTCCCATACTTAAAAATTGGCCTACAATAGTCTTAGCACTAAGATTGTTTTGTGCAAGTGGGTCCAGAACTGGTTGGCTCGGAGTCCGTATACTATTGTCTTGAGTGAGATATGGTATCTCAGTGGGTTAGACATATAACATCGGCATTGATCGAAACAAGTACAAGCAACCACACTCACTCCTCTCATCCTGTTCATTGTGTTGACTGAATTGTCTGTTTATCCTTCTAGCCCAAGCCACTCGACTACGAACACTCGGAACTGCTGATGTATCAAAACCTGGTGATGAGGGAGGCAGGGATGTATCAAAGGGCACTAGAGCACCTGAAGACGTTTGACCACCAGATCGTCGATCGCCTCTCCCTCCAGGAGATTAAGGCGGAAATTCTTACCAAGTTAGGACGAGCTTCAGAAGCAGTGGACATCTATCGTGATTTGATCAACAGAAATCCAGAAAATTGGGCATATTACGGAGGCTTAGAAGAATCTGTCAATCCAGGTACGTTGTAATAATGTTCTGTGCTCTTGCATTGGATTATACCCACATTGGAAAGGCTTTTAATATTTGTAATTAAAGTTAAGAAGTGTATTAGGGGTGGAGGGTACAATAATTAAATACGCTTACATTAATGTTGCTGCACATGATGTTAACAATAGATCCTTCTGAAACACATGAAGCCTACTTTGACTGATGCAGTAAAATCTTAGATGTGATGAAATGGATTGTTGACGTCATCACCATGATTGTAAATTAATCAGTGAGAAAGCCCTGTTACATTAACTGGTGTCAAGCAGGATCTCTCCATGTCTACTGGAGAGGCTACTCACACCATTCTAGGCAGACATGCTGACTTGGTTGATGCATGTTATCATATCCAAAGACCCGTGAAGATTCCGGGGTAGAATAGGTCATCAGCAACCCATGCTTGCTGTAAAAGGCGACTATGCTTGTCGTTAAAGGCGACTAATGGGATCGGGTGGTCAGGCTCGCTGACTTGGTTGGTACATGTCATCGATCCCAATTGCGTGGATCGATATTCATGATATTAATCACTGGATTGTCTGGTCCAGACTCCATTATTTACAGGCCGCCATCATATAGCTGGAATATTGCTGAGTGCGGCGTTAAACAACAAACAAACATAAAACAGTTACATGATACAATTACAGGCTCAGTGACTTCATTGTTGTTTAACGCCGCACTCAGCAATATTCCAGCTATATGACGGCGGTCTTTAAAATAATCGAGTCTGGACTAGACAATCCAGTGATTGACATCCTGAGCATTGATCCACGCAATTGGGATCGATGACATGTATCCGTTCGTCGCCTTTTACGACAAGCATAGTCGCCTTTTACGGCAAGAATAGGTTGCTGAAGACCTATTCCCACCCGGAATCTTCACAGGTCAGGTCAATATGTGAAAGCAAGGGCCCTCGGAGTAATTATTTATATATTGTCCTATACAATGCATGTTAATTTGACCACCTTCCAGAATTTTTATGTACATGTTTATGTTTTTTAAGGTTTCAGTTAATGCATGTCTAAACAAGAATGTCCAGACAATGTCCAGACAATGTCCAGAAAGGGAATCTGTAGTAACTTTCGAAAATTGCAATAATAAGTAGAAATAATACATAACAACTTTGTTATAAAAGGTAAAAACAATGCAGACACTAGATCATGTTTTGTTTACCCAAAAATTGCTGACGTAAAAAACAAGAGACGTCTGTGACTGCATCACAGGATTAAAGTCTTTTTTCACAAAATGTATTGCTTCTTACAGCCATTGTGTGTGCATATAATTGTAATTCTTCTTATTTATCCTTGTTATTATTTTTTTAACACCTTGTTCCAGAAACGGAAGCTGAACGCCTACAGCTGTACAGGGATGTGCATGAGAAGTATCCCAGGGCATCCACACCAAGGAGAATACCATTAACATTCTTAACCGGTAGGCGCTACTTTTATACGTAGCTCTGTGGGGATTCCACGACAGATGTACATCCTCAGTACTCAATGCTTGACAAGGAAGATGGGGATTGAACAGTATCAGTGTGTGGTCTGGCTGATTGTCATCCTTCTCTGATTGCGCAGTCATTGCTCATGCTGTTAACCCTTAGAAACACACCCACACTTCATCATTCACAGGCTGTAGTGGTTTAGCTGACCTCAGCATAAAACAGCATTCCCTCACTAACTTGGTGTCCCCTGCTAGAGAAATTGGTCCAGTTGATAAAGCATCCGTCTGGAGAGTAGGAGGTGGATGGTTTGATTCGCCGGCTGCATCATACCAAATATGTTAACAGTTGGGATTTTTTATTGCCCTGTCTTTTGCTTGGCATTAAGGGGATAAAACAAGGACTGGTCGGCTTGGAGTACTGTATCCAAGTGGGATATCCATGTTGAAATACTGTGACATGGTATCTCAGTGGGCTAGCACTATAAAACCAGCCTAATTCTAGACTATTACAGCAGTCATACAGGCATATCAATGTTGGTCACTATATAAGTACAATCATCTTGAACGCCATGTTAAAACGACATTGAATTCAACCCCCCTCACCTATGTCAATGTATGTCCACATGTTTTAAAGACAGCCTCTGTGGTCTAGTGGTAGAGCGTCCGCCCGGAGAGCGGAAGGTCCTGGGTTCGATCTCCGGCCGCGTCATACCAAAAGACGTTAAAAGATGGTACTTGTCGTAACCCTCTCTGGTGCTCGGCATTAAGGGGATAAAACAAGGACTGGTCGGCTCAGAGTCAGTATACTGTTCTAAGTGGCGTATTCATGTTAAACTGCGGCATGGTATCACAGTGATCTAGCACTATAAATCGGCATTAGTCCTGACTAGCAGAAGCAGCCACGCACGCATGTACACACACACATCGCTAAATAACTGCAATAATCTTGGACGCGACGTTAAACCCCATTTCACCTCACTTCACCACACTTCACCACATGTCTTAAATCTGTCCATAATTCATTCATCTTATAATTTCTTCCACTGAATTTTCCAGAGGCTGTATTATTTACAGACCACCTGACACATTGCTGGAATATTGTTGAATGCAGCATTAAAACAAAAAACAAATACAGTAAACTACGTTTATAATGGACGGATGGATGTAACGAACTTAAGTTTGGTCCCAGCCATTTGCTGTATATATGCTGTACAGATGCTTATAACTACGGTTATAACAGACTTATATTACTGGTCCGTTATAACTGTAGTTTACTGTAGATGAACTCCATTGCACTGTTAAACTAGAACACTAGCTCTTCACATCAGGTGTATAACTCTTCTCTGAAATTGTGATTGCAGTGAATGCTGATTGCAACAGCATTGAAAGTAATCAACTCTTGTTTCTTGTAGAGGATGTTTTGAGGGATTACGCGGATGAATATTTGAAGAAGGCTATCCGTAAAGGCGTTCCTCCATTGTTCGTGGCAATGCGACCCCTGTACCATGACGTTGAAAAGGTAAGACAATGAATGATAAAGCAATAGACATGGTGTGGGTGTTTCCAAGGAAGGAAAGCTCGTAATTACCCCATGTTTGTTGGTTGTTCTCAAAACCAGATTGTATTGATCTCCCTGCTAATAGCTGCAAGATTGCAAATGCAGCATGAAGCAATAATGATTCACTCGCGCCTGTGAAGATCCGGTTGGAATAAGTCTTCAGCAACCCATGCTTGCCGTTAAAGGCGACTATGCTTGTCGTAAGAGGCAAAAAACGGGATGGGATGGTCAGGCCTGCTGACTTGGTTGATGCATGTCATCGTATCCCAATTACGTGGATTGATGCTCATGTGAGGAAATCCTTCTTCCAAGTTGATCTTATCTTAATCTAAATGTGTTTCAGGTGAAAATTATAGAAGATCTGATCCTAGGATATGTGAATAATTTGAGTACTACAGGATACTTTGATACCAATATGGGTAAGTACACTGTAGTCGTTGGAATGTCCTCAAACAATACACAGGCACCACTATTTCTGTAAGTTCCTGTCAACACTGACCGTTAAGTAGGCAAGAAAGTCAAGGGATCCTTATCACGCTTATGTTAAAAGTTGCAAAGATTACGATGTACATTTCATTGCTACTTATACTGAGCATGTGTCCAGAGAATTTTCTTACCCTTTTGAACTATAGCAGCATACCTCAAGGTCCCCATGACACTTCCTCTTATCCCTCTCTCCTTTCCTCACCCCATCACCCCCATCCCATATAAGTGCAATAATCATGAATTCTACGTTAAAACCCATTTCACCCCACCTCACCTCACCTCACCTCACCTCACCTCACCTCACCTCACCTCACCTCACCTCATATCGCACACTGCTAGATATAACTGATTCAAGGATATTGAAGATCTTATAGCCTTTAGTGTGGACAAGTAAGGACAAATTTAGGGAATCAGGGAATTTAATCGTTTAGATATGTATTATTATCCCCCACCACGAAGTGGAAGGGATATAGGAATGGGTGCAGAACTCAAAAACCATGAGAGATATCTTAACCAAACTTGTCAAATAGTTAGGTCTAGTGGTGAACTGGTGCCTTTTGGTAGTTTGAGATTTTGAAAAATTTATTTTTCAAGTTTCCATAGCAACGGATTTGACTTTGAAAATGTCAGTTGTGCTAATTTCTTGAGCAGATCTTAAAAACCGTACAATATTTATTGCCTTGCACACAACCCGACATGTCATATTGGCGGGGTATATGAGTATTTCATGCTTGTTTTACGTTGGCTATTCATCTCTTGAGCATGTTGATGGCTTTATGAATCAGTATGTATGTGTGACAAGTGTCATTATGTGTTGTTCCCTAAGGAGAGAATGAAGAGAAGGAGCCTGCTACAGCCCTGCTGTGGACGTACTATTACCTGGCTCAGCACTTTGACTACCTCGGAGACATCCGTAAGGCCATTCACTACTGTGATCAGGGCCTTGAACACACTCCATTGTTAATAGAGCTTTACGTCCTCAAGGCCAAACTACATAAGGTAAGTTATTCTTGAGGAAAAGTCCCAAAGTCATTCAATTCAGATTTTAAAGCTCGCTACCTCTCACATAGATCTAAGAGCGGGCGGTCGGGTAGCGAAGTGGTTAATGCGTTAGCTCGTCACGCCGAAGACTCGGGTTCGATTCCTGACATGGGTACAATGTGTGAAGCCCATTTCTGGTGTCCCCCGCTGTGAAATTGCTGGAATACTGCTAAAAGCGGCGTAAAACCTCACTCACTCACTAGATCTAAGAACATACCATTACCTGTCACGTCAGAACGACCTTTCATCTGACTAATCAGCATGGCTTACCAGATTGCTAAAGTGAATATCCAAATGCAGTTTCTAATCATTCAGTCTCGAAAAGGTTAACACAAGACATTCCAAAAGAGTTATGGGTGGTATGACTTATCTTCAGCAACCCATTCTTGCCGTAAAAGGCGACTATGCTTGTCATAAGAGGCGACTAACGGGATCGGGTGGTCAGGCTCACTGAAGTGGTTGATGCATGTCATTGTATCCCAAGTCGTGGATCAATGCTCATGATGTCAACCGCAGGATTGTCTGGTCCAGACTTGATTATTTACAGACCGTTGTCATATAGCTGAAGTATAGCTGAGCACAGCATTAAACAACAAATGAGCAACTGTATAAGATGAGAAAGAAAGAAAACAATTGTGTGTACAGTTTTCGAAAGTAAGTGGGGGCGCTTTGGAGTTGCTGGTACCCCTAAATCTTAAACTGTCTCCATTACTTTATGACCAGGACTCCTTGAAATCCATGCTTGAGTTTGAACACTGGTATGAATGTTTTGTAATGTGAACGTGTCTTCCCTTCCTTGCAGCATGCAGGTGACATTGAGGAGGCTGTGCGGCTGATGGACGAGGCACAGAGTCTGGACACAGCCGACCGCTACATCAACTCCAAGTGTGCCAAGTACATGCTGCGTGGTAACCTCATTCAGGAGGCATCTGATATGTGTGCCAAGTTTACCAGGGTAGGTATCATGAATGGAGGCTGGTCATACCCACGCAAAGGTTTCTCAGATCTGGTCTAACCTGGTACCTTATGCGTAATGTTGAATTTTGGACATTTTCGTCCGTGTCGGTATTCTTTCCTACACAGAATTGGTTTTATTATCCCCCGAGACGATGTCCTTACGACCGTCATAAGCTTATGCTAAAGAATGGGAGTTGTGACCATCTTAGCGCTACGAACGTTTGAATTCCTGGGCTCGATCGTAGCACCACCAGTGGCTATTATGAGTGATGTCCCGTCCATGTCCCTCCTATTGCCCCATCGGATTCCACCTCTCATATCACTTGCATTTCCTTTAAAAAAAATGGAGGTGCCCAGCCAAGACGATCTGGCCGATGATCAAGATCTATATTGTCTGATTGTAATAAAATTTGTCTTACAAGCAATTTGAATAAAAACATGAAAAGATTTGGAAAACACCTGTTGACTCTGAGTTGATGGTACGAATGCTTTTCAAATCCTGCAATTGACAGAAATCTGCTAGGCAGTTTATGAACCAGTTTTGTTACGCGATTTTGAATGGACTATGCATAGACTTGTTAATCCACCCTAAATATAACTCCATATTTCCAGCCTAGTTCGGCAAGGGTGGAAACTTGGACTTTTATGGCCAGTTAACTCCCTTGCCTCGGGAAGATGAATTACTGTTCAAGCTGCCATGATTAAACCTCCAGTTCAGCCAATCACTCCACTGCCCAATGTAGCCTCAGTTTATATACTACTCAAAAGAAGTTAAGGACCCCCACCCTTTGATTCTTTCATATTAATATAGTTAATCAGTATGGCATGACAATAACTATAATAATACATGTATGAAAAAATCCTTAACTTTTTTTTTAGTGGTATGTGTTAGAAGTTGAGATAATTGCTGTCCTTAGGTCTTGTGTTTTAAAGGAAATGCTTTGAATTGAAACTTCTTCTTTTTCAGGAGGGTGTTTCTGCAACAGAGAACCTGAATGAGATGCAGTGTATGTGGTTCCAGACGGAGAGTTCGGCAGCATACCAGCGTCTAGGCAAGTGGGGCGATGCCCTGAAGAAATGCCATGAGATAGATAGGGTAAGCAGTATGTGTCCCTGTGGAGCTTCCTGGGTAAGCGCTGCATGAGTCTATGCTCAAGTATGGGAGTTACTATCACCTTAGGGGGCGGTTGGGTAGCTTAGTGGTTAAAGCATTCGCTCGTCACGCCGAAGACGCGGGTTCGAATCCTGACATGGGTACAATGTGTGAAGCCCATTTCTGGTGTCCCCAGCCGTGATATTGCTGGAATATTGCTAAAAGCGGTGTAAAACCAAACTCACTCACTCACTATCACCTTAGCACTAAGATCTCAGCACCCTGATATTGGGTTGTCAGGCTCTAAGGGCATGGAATGTTTACTCATTCTATCAACCTTTGGTTTGTCTGTCCCATGTTGGATTTTGCTGGATATTGTTGACTGCAGTTTTAAACTGCCAACAATCAAGCTTTGCCTTTGAACAAGTCCCATAATACACCTATTAAATGTTAAGATATATAATAAGTAATAGTCCAAGTCGAATCATGATGGGGGTATAGGAATACTTGAGATAAAATCCAAGTCATATCACCAGAGCCTCTCAGTTGCACTTCATTACTGTTCAGTCTGTCATCATCTATTGTAGCTGTGAAACTTCATACAAGCATTTATCATGGTTTCTTGGTGGTTAGATCCGAGGTAGAATAGGTGTTCAGCAACCCATGCTCGCCGTGAAAGGTGACTATGCTTGTCGTAAAAGGTGATCGGGTGGTCAGGCTCATGGTCAGGCTCATGTCAGTCGCATGTCATCGTATCCCAGATGTGTAGATCGATGCTCATGATGTCAATCGCTGCATTGTCTGGTCCAGACTCGATTATTTAAGACCGCCATCATATAGCTGGAATGTTGCTGAGTGCTACGTTAAACAACAAACAAACAATTCTTGGTGGTTGTTAATTAAAGTTTTTACTAACATCTCCTTTGAAGCCATTTGGTGGATGCCTGATGGTTAAAGCGTTCACTTGACACACTGCGGTTTGGTTCCCAACAAGTGTGCCAAATATTTACAAAGCCTGATGTTTTTGGATGTTGATGTTGCTGCACATGATGTTTACAATAGATCCTTCTGAAAAACATGAAGCCTCCTTTGACTGATGCAGTAAAGTGTTTAATGTAGCTAGTTTCGACTAAGAGTAGTAAGATGCAGATTACAAATGTCAGTCTCAAGTTGCTGAAATAATACTGGTTCCCTGTACCATGGTTATACACATGGCTGTCATGAAACAGTTGACCTGTGAAGATTCCGGTGTAGATTAGGTCTTCAGCAACCCATACTTGCCGTAAAAGGCGACTATGCTTGTCGTAAAAGGCGACTATGCTTGTCGTAAAAGGCGACTAACGGGATCGGGTGGTCAGGTTCGCTGACTTGGTTGATACATGTCATCGATCCCAATTGCGTGGATCGATGTTCATGATGTCAATCACTGGATTGTCAGGTCCAGACTCGATTATTTTACAGACCGCCGTCATATAGCTGGAATATTGCTGAGTGCGGCGTTAAACTACAAACAAACATGAAACAGTTACATGATACAGTTACAGGCTCAGTGACTTCATGGTGTGTCATCGTACCCTGATGGCATGGATCTCTGCTTACCATATCAATCACTTGATTGTCAGGTCCAGGCTTCCGTCATATGGCAAGAAAATTGCTTACTGTGACACTCAACTGGCATATGTCAAAGTATCTCGGGTGGCCCAGCGCCCTAATGTGACTGGGTGTACAATCTGTTAGTCTTGATTTCAAATCCTAGATTGCAAGCAGTAGAGATAGATGCAGATCTCTAATATGAACATGCACAAGGTGTATATCCCACAATGAGAATGTGCGAGGTGTACTCCTTATGTGATAAATATCATTTGTCTTTTCAGCATTTTACAGAAATCATTGAGGACCAGTTTGACTTCCACACCTACTGTATGAGGAAGATGACGTTACGGGCGTATGTTGGCCTGTTGAGGTTAGAAGACAAGTTGAGAAGTCACCCCTTCTACTACAGGGCTGCTAGGATAGCAATAGAGGTAATGGTCTAGCGCAGTCTCCCAATTTCCTAATTATTGTTTGCCTGCCCCGGATGTCTAAGGCGCTGCAATTCACTGTGTAGAGTTTTGTCCCTTGGGCATGCTAGAAACCATGGGTACAAGTCCTGTTTCCTCACAATTGTTTCCAGGTATGATACGGATGGTGGGGTAGCCTAGTGGTTATAGCATTCACTCGTCACGTGGAAGACCCAAGTTCGATTTCCCCACATGGGTACGATGTGTGAAGCCCATTTCTTGTGTCCCCAGCCGTGATATTGCTGGAATATTGCTAAAAGCGGCGTAAAACCATACTCACTCACCGTATGTATGTCAGCACTCTCCGTGCTCATGGGTTTCACCAAAGTGGTAAACGTCTTAGAACCACATAACTTCAGACTTTCCTCCCACATTAAGCTGACATGCTATGATATATCTAAAACACTGTTAAAAGCAGCGTTAAATCCAGCTCGCTCACTCACTCACTCACTCACTCACTCACTCACTCACTCACTCACTCACTCACTCACTCACTCAATCACTCAATCACTCAATCACTCACTCAATCACTCACTCACTCACTATTTCTGGGTCCTTGGTTACAATAGGCAACCCATGCTTGTCTGTGATTTGGTTCATCTTTCTGATGATGCATACATTCCTTCTGACTTGCGTAAGGAAGCTTCAGTCAACTTCAGTGAATGCATGATCAGAGTGTATATATGTTGTGTAGGATAGTGTTAGGTAATAGGTTGTCAGGCGACCGGGTGGGCCAGTCGTCTAAGGCGCTGCAATTTACTGTGTAGAGTTGCGTCCCTTAGGCACGCCGGAAACCTATGATTGTGTGTTCGAATCCCGGTTCGCCCCAATTATGTTTCTAGGTTTGTCAGCACCATACCCATGCTCGTGGGTTTCACAGAAGTGGTAAACGTCTGAGACTTGCATCACTTCGGGCTTTCCTCCCACATTAAGCTGACACGCCACGATATAACTTGAATACTGTTAAAAGTGGCGTTAAACCCAACTCACTCACTCACTCACTCTTGTAGCTGGAATATTGCTGGGTATAAACACACACACACACACACACACACACACAAACACACAAACACACACACACACACACACACACGCACCCTCTCAGTATTTGAAACTTATCTAAATAACTAATAATTCTTGTGTTAAGAAATAATAATATGGTTTGGGCGTACAGTCTTAATGTTGCTGCACATGATGTTAACAATAGATCCTTCTGAAACACATGAAGCCTACTTTGACTGATGCAGTAAAGTGTTTAATGTAGACATGTTTGGACAAAGATGCAGAGTACAAATGTCAGTCTCAAGTTGCTGAAATAATACTGGGTGTACAAACGTGATGAACTGGATTGTTAATTTCATCTTCTGTATGAGTGCTTACCATTGTTCAAAGAAATGATTTCATGGTGGTTACTTTCCTTGCAGATTTATTTACATTTACACGACCACCCCTTCACGGAACATGAACAAGAAAATAACCTAGATACAGGTAAGAGCATCCGTAGAGGGATGAACTTGTGAAGATCTGGGGTAGAAGAGGTCTTCAGCAACCCATGCTTGTAAATGGCGACAATGCTTGTTGTAAGAGGCGACTAACGGGATCGGGTGGTCAGGCTCACTGATTTGGTCGATGCATGTCATTGTATCCCAGTTGCGTGGATTGATGCTCATGATGTCAATCACTGGATTGTGTGGTCCAGACTCCATTATTTACAGACCTCCGTCATATAGCTGAAATATTGCTGAGTGCGGCGTTAAACAACAAACAAACAAACAGGAATGAATTCACTTGTGATAAGAACAAAAATGTCCTCAGATTTGGATCAGTGGAGAGCTTGAGAGATATGTTGCTGTATTGAGCTGGAAGGTAGCTTTCACTCTGATAAATAGATGTCGACATTTAAATGCCCAAGGACAATGAATGGAACTGAAAATGGTAATGAAACCCATGACCGTGTTTTCGCATCCCGGTTCACCCCAAATATATTTCTAGGTTTGTCCGAGTCATACCTGGTTTTCCCCCGAAGTGTTAAACGTCTGAGACCTGGATCACTTCAGGCTTTCCTCCCACATTAAGCTGACATGTCATGATATAACTGGAATACTGCTCAAAGCAACATTTAACCCAACTCACTCTCATTTTCCTTTCCGATCTTTATGATCTAATGCTGCAAATGTTTTAGAAACACTCGGGAGCCTTGTCATGCTCTTAATTTTCAGATTACTCAAGCCCTTAAATAAATCATATTCCCTTGTGGACTTGCTATCATTTTGCATGAACTGACAAGACACCAGTAGTTATGCTCCCTCTTGAATTCCACAGAAAATCTTAGTCCTAGTGAACTAAAAAAGCTGAAACGGAAACAACGGAAGGCAGCCAAGATAGCGGAGATGGCTCGGGAAAGGCAGAGAGCCGAGATGGAGAAGAGAGAATTACAGAACAAGAAGAGCCAGGACGGAGATCTTGATGGTCCAAAAGAAGAGGAGCTGGTGCCAGACAAACTAGCCAAGGTATAAAACACTTTGTTCTGGAATCACAGGCAGTTGTACCACACCACACTACACGCTACACCACACCACACTACACGCTACACCACACGCTACACCACACACTACACCACACCCTACTCCACACCCCGTCACGCTACACTACACCCCACCACACCACACGCTACACAGCACCGCGCCACGCCACGCCACGCCATGCCACGCCACGCCACGCCACGCTACACCACGCCAAACCCCGCCACATCACACCACAAGCTACATCACGCTACACAAAAACCACCCCACACGCTACACCACACGCCATGCCACACCACGCTACACCACGCTACACCACGCTACACCACGCTACACCACGCAACATCCCACACCCCTAGTGGTAAAGCGCCCGCTCAAAGAGCGGAAGGTCCGGGGTTCAATCCCCGACCGCGCCATACTTAAAGAAGTTAAAAGATGGTACTTGTTGTTACCTTGTCTGGCGCTCGGCTTTAAGGGGCTAAAACAAGGACTGGTCGGCTCGGACTCAGTATACTGTGTCTGAGTGGGGTATTCATGTGAAACTGCGGCATGATATTTCAGTGGGCTAGCACTATAAATCGGCATCAGTCCGGACTAGTACAAGCAGCCACACACACACACGTGCATGCACGTCGCTATATAAGTGCAATAATCTTGGACGCGACGTTAAACCCGATTTCACCTCACCTCATATGCTACACCACACCACACGCTACACCACACGCTGAAGATCCGGGGTAGAATGGGTCTTCAGCAACCCATGCTTGCCATAAAAGGCGACTATGCTTGGCGTAAAAGGCGACTAACGGGATCGGGTGGTCAGGCTCGCTGACTTGGTTGATGCATGTCATGGATCCCAATTGCGTGGATCGATGCACTGGATTGTGTGGTCCAGACTCGATTATTTACAGACCGTCGTCATATAGCTGGAATATTGCTGAGTGCTGCGTTAAACAACAACCAACCAACTATAGCAGACCACACCACACCCTACACCACGCCACACCACACCACACCACACACTTTACCACACCACACCACACGCTACCACACACACTACACCACACCACACCACGACACACCACATGCTACGCCATGCCTGGCCACGCCACGCCGCACCGCACCACACCGCACTGATAAAAGAGGTCATGTCAACATTCTCCCGCTGTGCAATTCAGGTTTGACCCAGTGGAGATGCTGGAGAAGAATTGTTCCCCCGTTATCTATACTCGTAATACAAGACGACTACATGGATTGGTCAGGCTGGGTGACTTTGTTTTGTGCAGATTTGATTATTTACAGGCCAACATCATACAGCTGGAATATTGCTTAGTGCGTCATTAGACATCAAATGAATAGTGCCATTTCCATTTTGTACACTGTGTTTCCCTCACCCATACAAGCCTGGCATTGTTCAGTTGATCCTGAAGGCTATATTAATTATGCTCTTTGTTGTAATCATGATTACATACTAGCACTTATGTAAAGATCGAGGTTAGAATTGGTCTTCACCAACCCATGCTTTTCGTAACAGGCGAGCAGCGGGATTGAGTGGTCAGACTTGGTTGATACATGTCACTGTATCCCGTTTGCGGAGATCGGTGCTCATAATGTCAATTACTTGGTTGTATGGTCCCAAACCAATTATTTAGAGACCTCCGTCTATAGCTGAAACATTGCTGAGAGGAAATCAGCTACAAACTAACGAACATAATTGCTAAGGCTGAGAAATGAAATGTCGTATGAATGGCCACTGTGCCTCAGATGCCAACGATGTTGATGTTGTACACACGACCTTCCAGGCTGAAGACCCCCTGGAGCAGGCGATGCGCTTCATGAAGCCCCTGCAACTGCTGTCCCCCCGGAGGGTAGAAACACACGTTTTAGCTTATGAAATTTACTCTAGGAAAGGTAAGAAATAATCATAACCACTTAGTTTATGAGAAAATACACGTAGTAGTCTTAATGCCTGCATATAAATGAATGCCTTGCTGGACAGGAAATACAATTTAAATGGTAAATCATCATGTCTAGTGATGTTGTGGTTTTTTTCTTGAT
Source organism: Haliotis cracherodii (assembly GCF_022045235.1). NCBI lineage: Eukaryota > Metazoa > Mollusca > Gastropoda > Lepetellida > Haliotidae > Haliotis > Haliotis cracherodii. Next base: position 24,435,770 of record NW_027266341.1, on the reverse strand, counting down.
TTTGCCACGATCCTAGTTTGTAGGATTCACGTAATTTTAGTTATCACATTATCACATATTCAGAAACGAGTAATGCGTTAAAGATTGTGCAGAAAAACATCAAACATGCATTATTGAATTTCGGTGTGAGGTGTTTTTAAATACTGGTGTAGAAATCACGAAATATTACTGTTTCAACAGTAAAATCTTGAAATTAGGCTTAATATACTCACGACTATAAATCATACTGTCAAAACTAAAGTCAATTCCAGAAAATCCAAGAGGTATGTTTATTTGTTTCATGCTGCACAAGACTTTCTGTTTGTTGAACTGGGAATACAGACGGCAGTTATCTGTCAAAATGCCTTTTTTAAACAAAAAATAACTGATATGTTTGATTTTGGAAGACATATAGCGAGTCAGGATGCATGTGCAGGAAATATTGAACGCGATGATGATGATGATGATGATGATGCATGTGCAGGAAATATTGAACACGATGATGATGATGATGACATTAAGGCTAGAGGTGATAATCAATGTTTAACCGAAACTGTTAGCGAATGTACTCCTTTCTAAATTCCTGGCCAAATCTATGCATAAACTTGTTCCTGGGTTTATCCCGAATAGTAAATATCTACAACTTGGTCACTTCCCCCCACATTGAACTAAACTGCCTTCATGTGACTGAAATTGTCAAACTTCAATTGTAATGTTTCAGTGTTGAGCGAAAAGTCGGGTGATCCGTTTTCAGTGTGAATACAAATCGATTGTACTATAGTTTTGGCTAGATGTTTTGTTTGTGTTCAGTATGTTAGTTTCTCCTTGTACTTTGCAGGAAAGTTATTACTGATGTTGCAGTCCATAAAGCGAGGCTTCCAGACCGACCCCTACGATCCCCAGTTCCACATATGTAAAATTAGGTATCTTCAGCTCGGTGAGTAGAAACAGTTGTTTTGGACTTTCAAGTTCTGTTTTACTCTACTCTTCAACACAAACAAATCTTTTCCGGTCCACTCGTTGAGGCGAGTCAAGTGGATACTTTTTGCTCAACCCCTTATCTAGTTCTCCGAAAAGGTGTTTCTAACATTTACTGTTTCTGATATCTCGTGACCGCCTCCGTGGTATAGTGATGGAGCGGAAGGTCGGGGGTTCAATCCCCAGCCTGTCTGGCGCTCGGCATTAAGGGCCTAAAACAAGGACTAGTATGCTCGGAGTCAGTATACTGTGTCTGAGTGGGATATTCATGTTAAACTGCGGCATGGTATCTCAGTAGGCTAGCACTATAAATCGGCATCAGTCCGGACACACACACACACACGCTCGCACGCACGCATGCACATAGCTATATAAGTGCAATAATCTAGGACAGGACATTAAAACCCATTTCACCTCACCTATCTCGTTAATACAATCACAGAGTGAAATTACAGCACGAAGAATAGATGCATAGTAATTGAACAAGTTTTGAAAAGACTATCAATTTTTGACTGCCCCAATAAACAATGGTACAAATTGAACACATTTTGGAGTTATAAATAAATGACCCAATTTGAAACCAAATAATAAAAGTTTTTAATCCATTTTTTTTCTAGTTGCCCGGTTTCTACTTGATTTGACTGTAATTTGCAGAAATAAAAGTTGGTTTGATGTGGTTAACTTAAAATCCCTCACAACTTCATTTGGGGCGGTCGGGTAGCCTAGTGGTTAAAGCGTTCGCTCGTCACGCCGAAGACCCGGGTTCGATTCCCGACATGGGTACAATGTGTGAAACCCATTTCTGGTGTCCCCAGCCGTGATATTGCTGGAATATTGCTAAAAGCGGCGTAAAACCATACTCACTCACTCACTCATTTGGGTGTTGATTTCTTTGTTTGAACGGAAACACCAGTCTATCATGCATGAAGGGCTCTGTGATGTAAGTTTGGGTTTCTTGGTGAGTTCTGTTTTGTGGATTTCAGTGAAGAAGAGTGAGCTGAGTGAACCCTTGCAGTCTGTGATAAACCAGGAAGTGGAGCGAGTGTACGAGGGAAAGTCTGCAGACACGCTCAACGACGAGTTCATTGCTAGAAACTCCAAATCCTTAGAACATCTACTTGCAGGTTATTGACACTTCACAAGGTCTTAAATAGGTCCCCAGCAACCTATGGGGCGGTGGGGTAGCCTAGTGGTTAAAGCATTTGCTCGTCATGCTGAAGGCCTGGGTTCAATTCCTGACATGGGTACAGTGTGTGAAGACTGTTTCTGGTGTGCCCGCCCATGATAAGCGGTGTAAAACCATACTCACTCACTCACCCCAGCACTGTATGCTTGTTTCAACTAATTGTTGGATCCCATGGTCAGATTGAGCGACGGATTGCAAGTCAGGAGGCATTGGACATTGTTCATAATATCAATCATTGGTTTGTCTGGTCCAGAGCAAAGTTGAAACTGCCCTAAAGAACCATGTATTATTTTTGTTATAACTTGCTGCTTGGGTCAAATACATTGGTGCTAATTTCTGTCAAGTAGTGGCCCTATGTGTGACTGTTTTCATTGTCTGTATTCAAATGTTAATGAATGTTCATAAAAGGGAGGGGGCAGTCTGGGTGCCTAGTGGTTAAAGTGTTTGCTTGTCATGCCGAAGACACAGGTTTGATTCCTGTCATTGGTACAATGTGTGAAGCCCATTTCTGGTGTCTCCCACAGTGATATTGCTAAAAACAGCATTAACCCATGCTCACTGACTCACTCATAAAAGGGAGCTGAACTCCAATTATGAAGGTCGATTTTTGGGCACACATAGGCCTTATGGTGGAAAATAAAATCTTTTAGTATCTTACAATTTAAGTGAATAATTGTATCTGCATTCTTTTATTCAACAACTTCTTTGTTATTCCTGCCAGGTGCCCGAATGATGTACGAACTAGACCAGACTACGCAGCTGAAAGCAATCTCCCTGGCAACATCTTTGTCCAATGATATCAAAGGAGTTACAATCAAGGTTTGTACAGTGCCATGTTTACTGTAGTGTATTCATAGCTTTCGCCCAGTTTACACTTGTCAGAGGGGTACACAAAGTACATGATCTAGACTCGGTGGCTGAGTAGGTTATATCGCTGACTTTGTGTGCTGGTGATTAGGTGCCTCACTCTGAGAGAGTGGGATTGAATCCCAGATGGGAAAGTACCAGAATTTGTACTTTCTTAGAAAGTGTTAAATGAAATAGAAGTATATGTTACATGTAGGTACTCAGCTGGAACTCAAGGGAGACCCAGCCCCCTCCCTGTGAAGAAAGTTGATGCATGTCATCATATCACAATTGCACAGATGACCATGATGTCAGTCACTGGAATGTCAGGTCCAGATTTGATATATATAGAGAGATAGAGACTGCCATCATACAGCTGGAATATTGCTGAGTACGACATTATGGAAACAAGAGCTTTCCAGTATTCCTGTACTGAATGATGAAGAATACTTGTTTGGAACATCTTGGTACTGTCTGGTTACATGTCCGGGCTCCGTTCCACCATTAATCTAAGATAAATTTGTCAATGTTGGTTTTTATTTCCTAAACATTTTAAGTGGGTAGGATTATTTTTTTTTAAAATTTAATAAAGAAGGGGTGGGAGTTTTAAAGAAAGATCTGGCCTGAGTATGGCTGAAGGGATTCAGTGTATTTAATTTCTGTTTCAGAACTGCATAGAAGTATTGGAATGTTTGTGCCGAGGAGACTTTGGCAGCTGCGAGAAAGAAGCCCAGGACTACCAGGCCCGATGTCATAATGTGTTTCCATATGCAACCGCGTTCATCATCCCTCCCTCCACACAGCCTGATCAGATTGTTGCCAACGGCTCCACGTCATAGAACCCGACACACTGTGATACTCTAGTAATTCACACTCCCCACGTGGGAAACTTGTTATGGCCGACACAAAGTCCTTGTTCTTGGATTTTGGCATTGATGTCCTGGTACTTTCACCCAAGAGGTGCGTCACGTTCTACCAGGGACGTAGAGACATTGAACCATGGTGTACACTACAGGGACGTGTTGGACACATTGAAAACTACAGTGTACACACTAATCATACAACCCAGGGCGAATTTTGTTTTGGGCTGTAAATTCAGCTTATCACGAGACGCTTTACTGATCTCTCTGAAGAAGCTGACACTGTTCTTCTTTCATTGATCCACGCAGTGCTTCTGAACGTATTCCCAAACAATGTCAAGATCTTTTGCGCAACTCCAGTGTGTAAAACGTTCAAAGCAAAGATACAAATTGATGTGATTTTTGTATGGATTGTGTTTCTTCTGTCTTCAGTGCGTAGAGAGAATTTCCGAGGTGATACAAACCAGTTTTGTATAGAAATGGGACCTGTGCCACATTAAACTAGAATATTGACTCTTCACAACAGAAGATGTATTCCTGACAACTTATATACATTGTATGACATGTCACAGCTGATGTTTACCTTTCAACCAGCTGATATTTGACTTATCAGCTGAATTTGACTTGTCACAAACCAGCATTTCTACCCCCAGTTTTGTATTTCTTGTGCTGCGTCTGCTGAAAGCGGAAATGTTCAGTTGTACAGAATATAGCATATCTTTGAGAGCTTTACTCTGTGGACTGTATGAGATGGAAGGGTCATCTCAGGTTCTCGGAAATTTATTTATTGGAATATGTTTTGGGAAGTAGTACGGGAACACTTCCAATGTGCCAAGAGATATAGCTTGTCGTTGCTCAAAATACCGGAGCAAGGAACATCTTCGGAGCTAATGGTTCATTGCATTTTCCTAAATGTAGCTGCAAGCTTTGTTTATGTCCGACTCACTTGCAGCATAGATGAAATTAATCAGTCCTGTTTATGTATGAGATAACAAAACATGAGGGTGCCATTGTACAAAAGAACCTTAGCACTAAGACTGTCGTAAGTGTATGTTAAGGTATGTGAGTTATGATCAACTTAGCGCTAAGATCACTTTGTACAACAGCACCCTGGTGCTTTAGAGGAGCTCAGTGTCATCTGTGACGCCATGATGGAAAGAATGATATCCTATCAACTTAAAAGTCAATCATATTTTGGAGCTAAAATCAGGTTGTACATTATCTGTGGGAAATGAAAATAAGCATTCATGCAAACTGGTCAGTGTTGTGACTCATTTATGCTTGAAACTATCTCTTTTTGAGTTGAGCAAAATCCTGTGCTTTAGATCTGACAATACATCGTGTGGGAACATCAAATATTGAATTTTGGTGTATTGCAATATGAATCGTAACACACCCCTTTAATGGCTATACATATCATATCACAACTTCCAGTGTCGGTACAGAAATAAGCTTCCCTTTCAGATTTGTGAAGGATCACGCTATGGTTTATCAGGCATCTTGGTACCCTCAGCGCTTGGCCTTCTAGAATCTTTAATCTGCCACATTGTGTGGATTTTGTCAGTTTCTATGCCAGCTTTGCTAATCAATAATTAGTGAGACAACCATCACTAAGTCCTCAAAACGTGATGAAGAGATTGAGAGGTCCTGTATCCAACATGTTTCTGATGTATCTCCGATGTATTTTGACCCACCGTTAGCCACCTCGGACACAGTGCTTCTGTAATATAACCAAAAGGCATAAACTTTGAAACAAGGCAAGAAAGATCTTTGGGTTTTTCACTGACTTGAACTGAAGGTTCATTTGAGTTTGTCATGTTGTTTAAGAATGCGTTTCTAGTTTCTTCATTATTGTATTCAGAATAATGAAAACTTACATGACACCAAAATAAATTTGTCCATGTCGTTAAAGAGTAACTTTTCCATGCCATGTAGTAAAATCTAAAGAAACAAGATTATTGTTAACCTATCACTGTTACTTGTTCAACTCTAGCATCTTTCATTTGTATTTTCTGATATTTAAGGCCAATGGAATTGATGACATTTATCTCGTGTAGCAATCTTATTCTCGATCAATTTGTAAGATAAACATGTTTTTGTTCTTTCAACACAGTTGTGAAGAGCTCATAAAATCTTCATGTAAACACCTGTCAAGTGGAGATATGTAATTAAACAATCATATTTAACTGCTACTTGCCCAAGTGACTGGGTGACCGTTTTCAGGGAACAGTTATGCCAAATACGTTCTTGCTTTATGGAATTATTGGAAATCTCCTTCAAACATATATCCCATTTCTTTTGTAATTTGGGCTTTATTATAGGTAGGAGAACTTAAACTTACAGTAACGATAAAGATAACAACTCAATGGCTGAAATATTGATTGATGGTGATGTAATGGAATACCCTGGTTACATTGCTGAAAGATTTCATAACTGGTTACGAGTCAACGTTAGTAGCTATAGCGATGAACCATAATTGCCAAAAGTTATATTTTCCAAATTTCTAAGCCCTTTCAATCAATATGCCTAGCTGATGGCGTGCCATCTGACATGGATCCTTACCATCAACCCTGCCTGATAAAGAATTGATTATTAACAGTTTGCCATGATGAAGCTGGAATAACGATGACTAAAGCACCAACATACTTGCTATACAACCTTTATTGAAGAAATTTTGTTTTGCTATGTTATTTACAACTGTCTTCTTTGATAATATTAGCGTTTAACAAGAGTGCAATGACGATATCAAATTGGGGTTGGATGGGAGTCGTGGCCAGTGGAGAAACTTGCTCAGTTAACATGGGTAACAACATGGGGTCAGATGATTTCATGTTTAAACAAATGAATTTTTCAGCAAGTGCATCATGTGAAAGCTAAGTTTAATGTTTGAAAGATAAAATAGAAATTGATTAATAACATATGGAGTTCAACTAAAGGTCAAAAGTGCTGCGTCAGTTGGCAGAATTGCTTCCCTTGTCCATGCCAGGATCTGCTCGTCGTGTTTTGCTTTTTTTCTCCAAGATATGAACCAATAAAAATGGTCCAAATATAAATCTATTCACGGCGTAAAAAAAATAAAAGAATTGGTTCTCAGACACTGAGTTTTGAAGATATAGTGCAGACGGGCGGTTGGTTTTTGGGGGGCTTGTTCAAGCTAGTATGTAACCAAATATACAGTTGTGTGAAAGGGCCTCCCTACATGAACATGCATACAAACTCCTATTGCAGCCATTACCATATCCAAAGATGCATGGTAATGCAGTGTGCATGTAAAGGGAAGTAACTGTGTGCTATTTTGTATCAAATTGTTTTTAAGTATTGGGATTTATATATGTTTTTTTTTTAAATGGAAATAAAATCGAAACGTGCAGCACACTTTATGATGATGCAGGCAGTGCCTGAGAACCAAGACTTTTATTATAATTTTTTAGCCTAACCTAAAATTCAAGCTACATGACACCCAATTGACTCACTGTTCTGGGGATTCTGCAGGAATGTGTTAATTTGAATTTCTTTTCTCTCTCTCTCTTCCCCTAAGCGGCATAAAACCATACTCACTCACTCACTGGATCAGTTATCATAGAAAGATGAAAAAATATTCCTATCAAGAGTAGTAGTATGTATACCTTTCTCTTTGAATACAGGTTTGTGGGCAAAACTTGATTAAAATATGACCATGCATTAGAACTGGAACTTGTCAAATGTGATGTATACTTAGTTCTTGCATCATGCCCTTTCAGTTAGTGGATGTATTTTGCAGATAGTTATATTTATTGAAGCATTTTGCATAATTAACAAGCAATGTCAACAGATATTTTGGTCAATCTGTACCTGATCAACTGTCAAACGTTTTGATTTTGTAAAATTCTGCTTTTGGAAAATGTTTTCTTATATATTTTGTCCCGGTCAACAGTTTATCTTCTATTCAGACAAATATTTTTTTGCTTCAAGGGAGCTGACCCTAAAGTTAACATTGTAAAAGAAATTGTAGTAATTGAATAATGTTATTTTGACATCTTTTTGTGTTTCATTTTGGGAGAATATTTACAAATCAACACTTTGTTGTTCTCATTCTTACTCCTGTGGTCATTTTCACAAAGAAATGAAGTTGGTCCAACCTTGAAGAATTCTTATTACAATGATATTTTTTCATACTTCAGTGTCAAGATATGCAAATGAAAGACTGGCTTCATGACACAGCTGTAGTTGAGGGTGTATGAAGATAAGTAAAAACAGGATTGACATTGTGTTAGAACTTGTTAGGTCAACACCAGGGGGGTCTTCATTTCCTTTGCTGGTGATGGCACCTCTCTCCTATTGCACTGAATAAAGAGCATGGCATTTTATGCTGTGCATACTCTCAGCATAATCATGTCAAAGTTAGTCTAGGTGTTCAGATCACTCCAATGATCATTCATGAATTGGGTGCAGAATGTGAACATTGCGTGTCTGACTTTCCTGAAACTCTTGGGTGATTCTATCTTCATGAAAATCAGTGAAAACCAAACCTACAGGATATTCTGAAGCAAGTTTGACCATTTTTATAATTGTCAAACACTGGATTGTCTGGTCCAGACTTGATTATTTACAGACCCCCATCATATAGCTGGAATATTGCTGAGTGTGGTGTTAAACAACAGACAAAACAAAAAAAATAATAATTGTGTATAACCACCTGCTCTTGAATTCTTTGTGCGGAGTAGCATCCCTTAGCCGTGCTATGATCCGCTGTTCATGGATTCCGATCCCAGATTTGCAATGATCATGATCCTTGGTACCTGGCACCATACCAGTGGGTTGCACCAACATGGTGAATGACTGACCTGTTTCATTTAATGCTTTCCAGGGGGCACAGGTGGCCCAGTGGTCTAAGGCACCACAATTCGCTGTGCAGAGTTGTGTCCCTTGGGCACCACAATTCGCTGTGCAGAGTTGTGTCCCTTGGGCACGCCAGAAACCTATGATTGTGGGTTCGAATCCTTGGGCACGCCCCTATTATGTTTCTTGGTTTGTCAGCACCAAAGCCGTGCTTTTGGGTTTCACCAAAGTGGTAAACGTCTTAGACCTGTATCACTTTGGGCTTTCCTCCCACATTAAGCTGACATGCCATGATATAACTGGAATACTGTTAAAAGCGGCGTTAAACCCAACTCACTCACTAATGCTTTCCATCGGTTAGGGCAACATGCTGTTGAAATACTGTTCAAAACAGGAAGCCTAGTGGTTAAAGCATTCGCTTGTCATGCCAAAGACCCCGGTTTTGATTCCCGACATGGGTACAATGTGTGAAGCCCATTTCTGGTGCCCCCAGTGTGATATTGCTGGAATATTGCAAAAGGAGCTTAAAACCATTGTCACTCACTCAAAAAACATCAGCTGACTCTTGCCCTTTGACAATTCTGATTGGTTAATGTTACACCTCTCCAAGACAGCCGATTGGATCATAGCAGCCTCTGGCTATATCGTCACTTCAACTTGTACAGTGTTTGAGGGGACTGGCACAAAGTCTAGATAGAATTACCTGGGGTGGGAAATTGGATTGATTCTGATGTATGCATGGACTTTTCAAAAGGCACAAAGAGAATATGTGTAATGTTCCCTGCATCTGGGAGGATGAGTTACTGTTAAAAAAACGAACTAAGTCATGTTTCTCATTACGATGCTGCAATTATGGCTGCGCTGCACTGCACTGCACACTGCAGCCCAGGTTAACTACTGCATTTGCTAGCTCATAGTTCATTTATGTTACATTATACATTTTTTTTGTCTTAGAGTGTGAAGAAATTGATTTCATTTTTATGCTCAACATCTCCTGTGCTGGTGTTTTGTTGATTGTGGACTATTTGAATCATGAAATAACACAGCCAAGAAGAAAGCGAGTCTCCAGATGTAGATGTGAATAGTTGGTAGATGGAATATGAATATATGAAAGTCTGTAAGCATAGATTCCATGTACTCATGGCAGTGTTTGAGGAACATATACACTTTTGAATGAGCTTGATATGACTTGGTTGGATTGATTTGTGTGCAATGTTACAAGACATTAATTGAACCTAATATATAGATATTAAATTTCTGAAATGTGAATGTTAATTGCAAGACAAAACATTTGATGCATTTTTTGTGTGCTGAGGACAAAGCTATTATGAGAAACTTTTTTTTTTGATAAATAAAAATTAAAAGAATACATTTTTCTTGGGAAAATAATAAACAGTGTTTAATTTCTGTAAAATCTCCCAGTTTGTCCTAGCAGATGTTTTCTAGATAATTATTTCAGTCACAACCGTAATAGCATCCTCTCCATATTGATATGTTTCATTTCAAATGAGTATCACTTTAAAAATGGGAAAAGACAGATGATTAAATTATTCAATATTAATCTGAAGTTGAACATTCTGCTTATGGTAACGACCTGTAGTAGTTGGTGGTGTCAAAGGTGTTATCACAATATGGCATACACACTTAGAAGTGACAGCTCTTAAGTTGTGGTGTAATCTGAAAATTAGCTCTTCCCTTTTCAAGAAATCCATGAACAGCACTGAATGATATCAGTTTTATTTTCTAAAAATGAAACCAGGTTTGTTGAAACTATTGCATCATTCCAAATTATACTTTAATATTTATTTGTTAAATAGGACAACTTTGGAAACACTCTTATCCTTTGAAATAGCCATCAACTCAGATTTACACCACAACTTTAAAGTATTGGTAGCAAATATTACTGGTGAAAAAATTGTATATTTCTTTGCAATATGGTAGTTCAAATTTCACTTGTATATTTGCTATGGGCTTGTATGAAAAGGGCACCAATGCTGTGTGAAGAACATCGGCATTGGTTCTGGGATACATGCCAGTTACTGTCTAGGTGTGTAGTGGTGTTGATGTCAGATACTGGTTGACACCCCTGTATGATATATGAGAGATAGCCATGTGCAGCAGGTAGTCAGGTGGCTCTCACCACTACCCATGCTGGGCATATTAAGTTGTTGCCCGAAACAGTGCTGTTTGAGAATGTTTCTGTGTGCTATATGTGAATAAATTCATCTTTTTTATGCATTCCTATATATAAGTTGTGTTTTGTTTAGAGAACCAACCCCATGAGGATTCCATGTCAGAGGGGGGCAGTTGGGTAGTCTACAGACTGTAGTGGTTAAAGCGTTCGCTCCTCCGAAGACCCGTGTTCAATCCCCCACATGGGTACAATGTGCGATTCCCATTTCTGGTGTACCCAGCCACGATATTGCTGGAATATTGCTAAAAGCAGAGTAAAACCATACTCACTCACTCACTCACCCAGTTCCGATTCCCAGCTGGTTGTAAGAGAAGACTTAAATGAAGATTGGATGGTTACAATGTGCAACCTGTTTGTAATCATGGTGATTCGGTGGAAGCAATATGTGAAATCATGTTTCTTGCTACTTAATGTGTACTAGCTAAATGTTTTACTCTAGTAGTCGAGAAAGAAAAACAAGGTTAGAACTTCTATCTGAGTCAAGACCGCCTCTGTTGTCTAGTGGTAGAGCGTCAGCCCAGGGAGCAGAAGGTTGGGGGGGGTTGATCCCAGGCCGCGTCATACCAAAAGTCGTTATAAGATGGTACTTGTTACCCTCTGTGGCGCCCGGCAGTTAGGGGCTAAAACAAGGACTGGTCGGCTGGAGTCTGTATACTGTGTCTGAGTGGGGTATTCATGTTAAACTGCAGCATGGTATCTTAGTGGGCTAAAAACGGCATCAGTCCAGACTAGTACAAGTGCGCGAACACGCACACACACACACACACACACACACACACACACACACACAAACACACAAAAGAGGAGTCAAAGCTTCAGAGCAGACAATGGGAACATTTGGCCAGGCTTCTCCTCAACCCCCACCCACCCACTGCCAGTTTGCAATACTATGCCACACTGTACAATACTGTGCCACAGAACTGCATCAATCGAAAAAGGTTGAGGAAAGCTCCGTTCACAATAATCTGGATAGTTCTCATACTGTTTTCCTGATCTATGCCTCAATGCAGGCAGATGTTATATGGACATACCACAATGACTCCATTCACTCATTCCTTCAGCGGGGTAGCCAAGTGGTTAAGGCATTCACTCGTCACATCAAAGGCCTCGGTTTGATTTTCCACATGGGTACAAAGTGTGAAGCCCATAATTCCATTGAATACCTTACCACAATTTCATCATAACCTTAAATTCTTGTTTAGCTGTTAAAAACACTATTACATCTGACATGTTATAGCTGACCCGTGAAGATCCGGGAAAGAATAGGTCTTCAGCAACCCGTGCTTGCGGTAAAAGGCAACAAACGGGATCGGATGTCAGACTCGCTGACTTGGTTGAAGCTTGCCATCGATCTCAATTGCGTGGATCACAATCACTGGATTGTGTAGTCCAGACTTAATTATTTACAGACCGCCGTCATGTAGCTGGAATATTGCTGAGTGCGGCGTTAAACAACAAACAACAAACACACAAACACACTTACATAGTGGAAAGTAGTGCCTTGCCAGCGTCAGGTCGTCTGATCGAGCTCCAAGTTGTGACGTCATCAGTCAGTGAGTATTGTGAGAAGGTCATTGAACTTTTCCAACCAATAACCATCTTACAAAACCTCACTGGCAGACGACTGGATCTGTACCGGAAGTGACGCAGCGTGTTCCAACATCAATCTAGTCCTGTTTTGCCTGTCACTTACCAAACATGTAATTGTGCATTGTGGGACGAAGATACATACTCCTTCTGGTGTTAGAAACATGTCTGTGGATTTGAAATATGATCTATCATCTTTAGAACAAAGCTCCAGTCAACTCTGTCAACTAAGAACATAAATAACAGATTTGTAAACGCCAGCTAGCAGAAACAAATTGAGCAATTGAATACGCTGTTACGCCGCCTTTATCATTATTCCAGTCAAATGACACCAAGACTGTGTACTAATCAGAAGGGGAGATAACCCTGGTCAGTTGTTGAACCGTGAGTAAGTGAATGTTGTTTTACACCACATTCAGACATTTTCCGGTTAGATCAGGGCGGAATGGGACTCGGTGAAACTAAGGTTACGAACACGAAAACATTTAGAATACCATGACGTTTACGTACCACAGGGCGTCATCGAGGCTGCGTGTATGGAAGGTGTCGGACGTTGAGAGGCTGGAGTTGAGTGGTGTAAGAGACATTCAGTTTTAAACTATAGAACCGAGACATCAAAATTACACCATGCAACTCTTGCCCTTGATAGAAACTTTTTTTAAAACATCGTTTCCTGCGGCTGAAAGATGACTTGTGAGACATATCCTCTTTGACTAACGGGATCGGGTGGTCAGGCTGTCTGGCTTTATTGATGCATGTTATCGCATCCCAATTGCGTAGATCGATGCTCATTTTGTCACACACTCGATGTCTGGTCCAGACTCGATTATTTACAAACCGCCGTCATATAGCTGGAATATTGCTGAGTGTGGTGTTAAACAACAGACACCAAAAATATGATAATTGTGTATAACCACCTGCTCTTGGATTCTTTGTGCGGAGTAGCATCCCTTAGCCGTGCTATGATCCGCTGTTTATGGATTCCGATCCCAGATTTGCAATGATCATGATCCTTGGTAGTTGGCACCATACCAGTGGGTTGCACCAACATGGTGAATGACTGACCTGCTTCATTTAATCCTTTTCAGGGGGCACGGGTGGCCCAGTGGTCTAAGGCGCCACGATTTGTTGTGCAGAGTTGTGTCCCTTGGGTACGCCAGAAACCTATGATTGTGGATTCGAATCCTTGGGCACGTTTGATTTTCCACATGGGTACAAAGTGTGATGCCCATAATTGCCCATAATTCCATTGAATACCTTACTACAATTACATCATAACCATAAATTCTTGTTTGGCTGTTAAAAACACTATAACATCTGACATCTTATAGCTGACCCGTGAAGATCCGGGTAAGAATAGGTCTTCAGCAACCCGTGCTTGCTGTAAAAGGCAACAAACGGGATAGGGTGTCAGGCTCGCTGACTTGGTTGAAGCTTGCCATCGATCTCAATTGCGTGGTTCGATGCTCATGATGTCAGTCACTGGATTGTGTGGTCCAGACTTAATTATTTACAGACCGCCGTCATGTAGCTGGAATATTGCTGAGTGCAGCGTTAAACAACAAACAACAAACAAACAAACACACTTACATCGTGGAAAGTAGTGCGTTGCCAGCGTCAAGTCGACTGATCGAGCTCCAAGTTGTGACGTCATCAGTCAGTGAGTATTGTGAGAAGGTCATTGAACTTTTCCAACCAATAACCATCTTACAAAACCTCACTGGCAGACGACTGGATCTGTACCGGAAGTGACGCAGCGTGTTCCAACATCAATCTAGTCCTGTTTTGCCTGTCACTTACCAAACATGTACCAGTAATTGCGCATTGTGGGACGAAGATACATACTCCTTCTGGTGTTAGAAGCATGTCTATGGATATGAAATATGATCTATCATCTTTAGAACAAAGCCCTAGTCAACTCTGTCAGCTAAGAACGTATATAACATCAACTTAAATATCAGATTTGTAAACGCTATCTATCGGAAACAAATTGAGCAATTGAATACGCTGTTACGCCGCTTTATCATTATTCCAGTCAAATGACACCAAGACTGTGTACTAATCAGAAGGGGAGATAACCCTGGTCAGTTGTTGAACCGTGAGTAAGTGAATGTTGTCATACACCACATTCAGACATTTTCCGGTTAGATCAGGGCGGAATGGGACTCAGTGAAACTAAGGTTACGAACACAAAAACATTTAGAATACCATGACGTGTGCGTACCACAGGGCGTCATCGAGGCTGCGTGTATGGAAGGTGTCGGACGTTGAGAGGCTGGAGTTGAGTGGTGTAAGAGACATCCAGTTTTAAACTATAGAACCGAGACATCAAAATTACACCATACAACTCATGCTCTTGATAGAAACATCGTTTCCTGCGGCTGAAAGATGACTTGTGAGACATATCTTCTTTGACCAACGGGATCGGGTGGTCAGGCTCGCTGACTTGATTGATGCATGCCATCGCATCCCAATTGCGTAGATCGATGCTCAATGTGTCATTCACTCGGTTGCCTGGTCCAGACTCGATTATTTACAAAACTCCGTCATATAGCTGGAATATTGCAAACAAATAAAACAAAACTTTGGCTGAAAACGATCATCACAAAGAATATAGAACATGGTCAACTTGAATTGTGGTCTTTTCTGATGTTTGTATACAGGATGAGATAATGGATTTGCTTCTTCCCATCCCGCTATTTGTGTTGTCTTTTCGGTGATGGCGTGTCGTCTGCTGCCTCAATGTGTGTCGTCTGCTGTGTCGGCATGTCGCTATTCAATGGGTATCGTGAGAAGGCCATTGAACATCTTCAACCAATGACCATCTTACAAAACCTCACTGCCTAGAGGAAGAACCCATGTTGACGTCGTCCATGAAAGTTTAACTCTGTTGTTCGATAGCATAATTTATTATTAGAGCAAACAAAATGTTGTTTGGGTATTTATCAGATACCCATGCAGGCAAAGAACAGAAGGTGTTTGTTGTTTGTCAATTTAAAACTGAGACCTCAGCATTACACAAAACACTTGCTCAAATCAGAACAGGATTTTGCCAACATCTGGTGTCATCACTGATTTCCAGTGACCCAATCATATAATTTCCATCACTTTTGTGTGTGTGTTGTTGTATGCCGCTCTCAACGATATTCCAGCTATATGACGGCGGTTTGTAAATAATCGAGTCTGGACCCGATAATCCAGTGATTGATATTGTGATAATCGATGTACGCAATTTGGGATACGACGACATGCATCACACAAGTCAGCGACCCTGACCTTACAGCAAGCATAGGTTGCTGGAGACCTATTCTATACCGGATCTTCACGGGTAATTTCTATCACTAGTTTGCCTTTTACGCCCAATGGCATCTGTTTCGAAAAATAATCCAGATTGATTATTATCTTGCGTTGACGTTTGGAGTGAGTGAGTATGCTTTTACGCCGCTTTTAGCAATATTCCAACAATATCCCACTGGGGGACACCAGAAATGGGCTTCACACATTGTACCCATGTCGGGAATCGAACCCGGGTGTTCGGCGTGACGAGCGAACGCTTTAACCACTAGACTACCCGCCCGCCCCGTTGACGTTTGGAAATGAGATGGATGAGATGTATCCTGGGTATATCGAAATGCTAATATATAAGTCTACAATAGCACCTTTCTTGATATGAGTCATGGAGTAATCATCGAACATACCTTCATGAAGTCATCCCACACCTTCTGTCTGTCGTCATCTGTTTCGTTCTGTTGCGGCATCTCTGTGTTGGTCGTGACGTCACCAAACGGTAGGTATCGCCAGACGGTCATTGGACTTCTTCAACCAATGACTATCTTACAAAACCATACCGGCAGGTGTTAGAATCGAGAAACAGGGGAACTAACTCTGCAACTAAATTCCTCATAGTCGGTTAGAACACAGCATTGAATATAAACATAAACTGCAGCTAAAAAACAGGGAAAATTGTATGTGACAACATATATTGCTGATGAAAATGGAATACCATGACAAATTAACTATAGTAGTGAAGAAGAATCGGTTCAAGACGTGATACACACAAGGAAGAGAATTTATGGATGTCAACTTCTCATTATGAGCCTATTATCACCTATCAGCGCCAATTACCTTTTGGCTCCCTTTGTTACGCTTCCACCTTTGTTATCTTATTACTTTTGTTGTTCTTACAGGTATATATATATATATATATATATATATATATGTTCTCTGCCTCATAGCGCTGATGTACCTGACGAAGGAGTAAGTATATACTCCGAAACGTTGCGTCCCTCATAATAAATAAGTTGACATCCATAAATTCTCTTCCTTAAAGAATCGGGTGTTCTTAAATTCTTTGAGTCTTACATCATGAACGTCCATGTATCGTTTGGAAACATTCTCATATAACATTGATCTCTCATGCCTTAGATATCATATATAAAATAGTACATTAACACTACGTTATTCTAGATGGACACATGATTCACATCATGTTACATGAAGAATATGATACGATATAATGGAAATTATTTTAATTATTGAAATACATAGCACGCAGTGCCTAATTTTCTCCCAGGTAAAGTATAAATATAGTGAATATTTCAATTACACATGTGATTAGATTAAGCTACCAGCCGATATACTTACCTTCATGCCATGAGACCCGTCCGTCTTTGGCCGCTCATCGTCCTGGAGAACCTTGAGATGCTCACTGGTCAGAGCCAGAGAGGTTGTCTTATCATCCTGCTTCTCGGACCCTTTATACCCGGTCGCTGATTAACACTTACCCATGCAACCGTTATATTCAGGGAGCAGTTTCCTGTTTTCTACACGATGAAGAAGAGACTAGAGCCTTCTTGAATGCAATCATACTCGGCGTGACAAACATTCGCGCGCACCCTGGAGATCACAATGGCGGCACGTGCTGGGCACGGGATGTGTGTCACACATCGCCCTGGTGTGTTCAGACTGTGACTCGAAGTGTCGCACACATAGAATCAGTAGAATAGAGTTGTCTATAGTTCGGTGTGGTTATAATGGCGTGAACAGATTTAGTGATCATTGTTATCTTGACAACTTAATCATTTAGAGTTTATAACTGTAGCATTTTGTCTACGTTTGGCTTAAATATGTCGTATAAGAAAACGTAAAGATCATATAATAAATCTATTTCAAAGAATAAATTTCGAAAAGTTTGCAAACATAATGCACGACTACTCAGTTCTCTTTGTTTTAGTTTGGTAGCGCTGCTCCAAGGCTGTACTGAATAATAAGTCCATGGGTGTCAAGTATATAGAGATGCATGTACGCTATACTTTACTACCTGGTAATACAGACATATAATTGGGGAAAATGTGCAACGCCATCTCCCGAGTCAGCGTCACATTGTGCTTGGGCGATTGAAGGAGGTTTTAGGCAACGTTTAGCAATGTCAGGGTAGGATGTGAAATGGGGTTTAACGTCGCATGAGTTGCTGAAGACCTATTCTAACATCTTCTAAAAATGAAATGTTCTAATGCCACACAAAGTCAAGTGTAAGGATAAGAATTTATGGATGAACAACTTCTTTATTACAATTAAGAGCGACGTTTCGGTGTAGGTTCTAACACCGTTATCAAGCACTTGCTTGTAATTGTAATAAAGAAGTTGTTCATCCATCCATAAATTCATATCCTTACTTAGTACTCCAACTTCTAAATGTCTATCAAAGAAGAAAGTCAAGAGTATTGAGTATTACGGTTCTCAGACCTAAAGTACTTGTGAATATAATATGGATACATAGCCACCAATGTATAAATGTTCCTATTCCAGAATGTTTACAAATACAGTAAACTACGTTTATAACGAACACGCTTGTAACGAACCGACGGATATAACGAACGTATTTTTTTAGTCCCGGTCATTTCTTGTATATATGCTGTATATATGCTTATAACGAACTACGGTTATTACGAACTAAAATAAGTGGTCCCTTTGAGTTCGTTATAACCGTACTCACTCACTCATTTGGGAATGAAAGAAGGGAATGAAGAATGGAGAGATATTGTTTACACGGCCTAGTAATAACAACAACAACCTTTACCCACTCCGGGTGACTCTGCAGTATAATCTAGCAATTGCTAAATTGCAATAAACACAATGGATCTATCTTCCACTACAATGATTATTCAGGAACACGATGAACTAATTTCTTGATAACGTATATGCGTTTGGTATTTTGGCAAACTCTTTCGACAAAACCAATTAAGCTTAAGAGGGATTAAGACAACGACCAATATTGTTAAAAAATACTATACAACATTTATTATCAAGAAGGTACAACGGTATCACTACTATTTAGTAAATGAATTATTTGTTGATTTTTCGAAACCATTTGACTCGATCTATAATATATTTCGATATTTCTTTAGACAAATAAATGGTAATCGGGAACATTGATGTGCTACATGTTTCATTTTTACTTTCTTTATATTCATAGAAATATGGCGAGTGGAATTAATTCCAGGTTGATTCTCTTAATCTCCAAGTATTAGCTTGAATATTTTGCAATCTCAGGAAAAAACAAAGCTCAATTATGTCAGAATATTTTTTTTCAACTTTGTACACCACTATCCCACACGACGGGGGATTTTAGGGAAAACTTGGTTACCATAGATATAGTTACATATTAATTTCAGAGGTTAAGTACCACTTGTCATAAATGATCGAAAATGTCATCTGAAGATTCCATCTACGCAAAATTAAGGAGTAAGACGTTTAGCCAAGATTATGCATAACCTTGGGCATCAATTGAACTCCCTATCTTACTGATCTGTTTCTTTTTGCATATCAATCGGGGTTTCTGCTCGGTTTGGCAAAGTCGGAACAAGGCAATTTGGCCGAGAAGTTTAACTTTAGCTTGATGTATATCGATGATCTGATGTCGTTCAAAAAACATCAAATAGCCAAATCAATTCCACTGATTTACCAGCCTGAACTTCAACTTTCCAATAATCAGCTTTCCCTTTTCTGTCGAGCAATATTCCAGCAGCTCCAGCCTTTGGTGTCTACATTTCACAACGTTGGAGGTACAATACAGATTTCAAAGAGCATGCTGAAAGGTTGTTTGATCAATGGTACAGCATTAGCCCCAGTATAGCTTTCGAAAAGTTTTATGGAAGACATGTGGATTTCTTATGACTATGGAAAGAGTTTTCTCACTATTAATTACAAGGTGAAAGTTCGTTCTCTATAAACGAGTATAATCACAATTGCAAGATAAACGTCCAATTACATTTGAAAACTATAAAACATTTAACATTATTCCAGTTATATCACAACCAGTCAGCTTCATGTGGGAGGAAAGCCCGAAGTGATGCAGGTCTCAGACGTTTACCACTTTGGTGAAACCCACAGGCACAGGTATGGTGCTGACATTGAAACATAAGTGGGACCAAACAGGATTCGAACCCACGTACATCGGGTTAAAGCGTGCCCAAGGGACGCAACTCCGAACATCGAATTGCGGCGCCTTAGACGACTTGGCCACCTCTGCCCCCTGAAAAACGAAAAATGAACTGTTTTTTTGTTTTGTTATTTTACTCGTGTCCTAGCTAGTATGACGACGTCAACAGTCGTTCAAGGATGGGTTAGGAAGATTAAGGTCTGGGGCGCTTGTTAACAAAACTACGTTAAACTACAAGCATACATTGTTTCAAAATTGACACTACTAGGCAACATCGCTCGTTGTAACTTTTCAAGATTATTCATTGGTTCAGTATATGGTAAGGTTCATTATATAAGTTATAGTCAGTTATGTTCTTCTGAGTTGAGACATCCATATTGTTATATTTAATATCGTAAATAAAAGCGACAAATTCATATTCATAAAAAATAGGTCGATTGTACGATTCCGACTAGATCATGAGCATGTGTTTCTGAATCACTATCAAAGTGATGGTACCAGGTGTTCGCGAAAAGGTGAGCGTATCCTGCCCCACTGGCACCCGTCACAAACACATGCAAAGGTAAGTCAATCGTTCACCTGAAGAAAAAAAACACGGAAGCAATTGGTACAAGTCAAAATAGGGAATTGAATTGGACATCATTTTTGTCTCTGATATGTCAAATTTGGAAATGTCCTAAAATGACGACAAAAAATAGTGACCGGAAATCTGAGTTCAAACATGAACAGTTCATGTTAGTTTAGGTAATGTATGGAACAAGAAAAAAATCATGTTACAGACGGAATCGCACAATCGACCCCCTACTGGCGGTGATTTCTTGTGGCTATGGACAGATTTCTGTAGCTCACAATAATGCACCACAGTAATGAAACAGAACTGTGAACATAATCTGATCTTATAATTGTCTGTTTAACCAAACATATTCATTGATCAGTTTAAGTAAAAGTAACAAAAACATGCGTAATAGACTACCCCAAAATATCACAAATACTGTATATAAACAACCATTTTTAATCATTTTACAACCAATTCAACATGTTATCATGGTAGGATATGAGCACACAATTGTGCGTGCGTGCGTGCGTGCGTGCGTGTGTCAGTCTGTCTGTCTGTCTGTCTACACCATCCCACCTCCCCTCTGGATCCGCCACTCAACAGACACCTCTGAAAACTACGTCATGCGTCGATTCGTTTAAAGATCAAAGCTTGTTGTATTTCACAGTTTAAGCATGCATAGGGACGATTGACGCACTGTCCACGCGCAGACGTGTGTAGAGTGCGATACACAATTAAATACTAAGAAGGATGTGAGTTATACAGTGATAGACTGGTACAGGTGTGATGATCACCATGACAACGCCCAGCTGATCGCTTCTATATAGATCGCGGGTAGACGGAAGGCATCAGTGTTGAGCGGCAGGCTCCCCTATGTTGGGACCCCTGAAGATCCGGGTAGAATAGGTCTTCAGCAACCCATGCTAGCCGTAAAAGGCGACTATGCTTGTCGTAAAAGGCGACTAACGGGATCGGGTGGTCAGACTCGCTGACTTAGTTGATGCACGGTCATCGATCCCAATTGCGTTGATCGATGCTCATGATATCAATCACTAGATTGTCTGGTCCAGACTCGATTATTTACAGACCGCCGTCATATAGCTGGAATATTGCTGAGTGCGGCGTTAAACAACAAACCAACCAACCCCTATGTTGGTCATTTGCTTGTATAAGGGTATTGTTGCTTTCTCTAAGGGGATATGTTTCAGTATGTCTTCTTGATATTTATCATTGTTTTATGGTTGTTTTGTTTGCTACTTTCAGTTTATCTGGTTGGCGAGTGACAAATGGCGTTACTGGTTCCAGACAGTGAGGTTTTGTAAGATGGTCGTTGGTTGAATAAGTCCAATGGCTCTCTCACGATACCCATTGTCTGCTGACACAACTACACGAGCCAACGAAAGTAGACGGGCCACACCGAAGAACACCAGACACATCACTCAGGGGTTATACCTCTATCTGAAGAACATGGGACAGACGTCACTTTGCAGAACATGGGTCACACGTCACTTTGCAGAACATTGAGCAAGACGTCACTTTACAGAACATTGGTCATACGTCACTTTGCAGGACATGGGTCAGATGTCACTTTCGTGAACATGGGACAGACGTCACTTTGAAGAACATGGGTCACACGTCACTTTGCAGAGCTTGAGCAAGACGTCACTTTACAAAACATGGGCCGGGCGTCACTTTGCAGAACATTGGTCATACGTCACTTTGCAGGACATGGGTCAGATGTCACTTTCGTGAACATGGGACAGACGTCACTTTGCAGAACATGGGTCACACGTCACTTTGCAGAGCTTGAGCAAGACGTCACTTTACAAAACATGGGTCGGGCGTCACTTTGCAGAACATGGGTCAGATGTCACTTTACAAAACATGGGTCACACGTCACTTTGCAGAACATGGGTCAGGCGTCACTTTGCAGAACATGGGTCAGACATCACTTTACAAAACATGGGTCAGGGGTCACTTTGCAGAACATGGGTAAGACGTCACTTTACAGAACATGTGTTAGAAATGATTAGAGCGTCATGACTCATGCTCAAAAGTTGTTTGATCCGGGTTACAGCATTCAATGCTGCAGTAAAGTGTTCCTGAAATTTTATGGAAGGCATGTCGAGGACATTTAAAAATTTGACGCATCTGTGACAGAAACCATGGCTAATGCAATTCCCTATTTGAATATGTTCCTGTGCCTTGCCTTAAATTGCTTCTTTAAATGTGCAATGGAGCTAGGCCCTTCTAAAAGATACAATGGCGGTAGTTCCTTCTTTAAATATATAATGGAACCAGGTCCTCCTTTAAAAAAAACATGGACCTAGGTTTTTCTTTGAAACTAAAATTGAGGTAGTTCGTCGTGTCCCAATTGGGTGGATCAGTGCTCGTGATGTCAGTCACTGGATTGTCTGGTCCAGATTCGATTATTTACAGACCGCCGTCATATAGCTGGAATATTGCTGAGTGCGGCGTTAAACAACAGACAAAACAAATGTTAAGGATTCAGTGACGCTTGGTCCTTCTTTTAAGATTTGCTGGCGTGAATTCATTTCATATGTAGTGCAACTGTCTGTTGCAATAATCGGGCAAGCTTGTTCTACCTGGTATCAAGACTGTTTGAGAGTGATTAATAATAAGAATTAACTCCCAATAGTCGGAATCGTAAAATGGAGATTTCGTATGATTATGGAACAGGTTTTGTCTCTTTTATTTACAGTGATATTCCCTGCCTCCTGATAATGACGTACCGTGATACGCCTCTTGTTCTTTACACTGTCTTTCTCATTCTACAAATATATCCTATCTCCTGGACCCGTGAAGATCCGGGTAGAATAGGTCTTCAGCAACCCATGCTAGCCGTAAAAGGCGACTATGCTTGTCGTAAAAGGCGACTAACGGGATCGGGTGGTCAGGCTCGCTGACTTGGTTGATGCACGGTCATCGATCCCAATTGTGTGGATCGATGCTCATGATATCAATCACTAGATTGTCTGGTCCAGACTCGATTATTTACAGACCGCCGTCATATAGCTGGAATATTGCTGAGTGCGGCGTTAAACAGCAAACCAACAAACCCCTATGTTGGTCATTTGCTTGTATAAGGGTATTGTTGCTTTCTCTAAGGGGATATGTTTCAGTATGTCTTCTTGATATTTATCATTGTTTTATGGTTGTTTTGTTTGCTACTTTCAGTTTATCTAGTTGGTGTGTGACAAATGGCGTTATTGGTTCCAGACAGTGAGGTTTTGTAAGATGGTCGTTGGTTGAATAAGTCCAATGGCTCTCTCACGATACCCATTGTCTGCTGACACAACTACACGAGCCATCGAAAGTAGACGGGCCACACCGAAGACATCAGACACATCACTCAGGGGTTATACCTCTATCTGAAGAACATGGGACAGACGTCACTTTGCAGAACATGGGTCACACGTCACTTTGCAGAGCTTGAGCAAGACGTCACTTTACAGAACATTGGTCATACGTCACTTTACAGAAAATTGGTCAGACGTCCCTTTGCAGGACATGGGTCAGACGTCCCTTTGCAGGACATGGGTCAGACGTCACTTTGCAGGACATGGGTCACACGTCACTTTGCAGAGCTTGAGCAAGACGTCACTTTACAGAAAATTGGTCAGACGTCACTTTGCAGGACATGGGTCAGACGTCACTTTGCAGAACATGGGTCAGATGTCATTTCACAGAACATGCTTCAGAAATGATCAGAGAGTCATGACTCATGCTCAAAAGTTGTTTGATCCGGGTTACAGCATTCAATGCTGCAATAAAGTGTTCCTGAAATTTTATGGAAGGCATGTCGAGGACATTTAAAAATTTGACGCATCTGTGACAGAAACCATGGCTAATGCAATTCCCTATTTGAATATGTTCCTGTGCCTTGCCTTAAATTGCTTCTTTAAATGTGCAATGGAGCTAGGCCCTTCTAAAAGATACAATGGCTAGTTCTTCTTTAAAGATATAATTGAGCCTGGCCCTCATTTGAAACAAAACATGGAGCTATGTCTTTCCTTAAAAGTACAATGGCGGTAGTTCCTTCTTTAAATATATAATGGAACCAGGTCCTCCTTTAATAAAAAAACATGGACCTAGGTTTTTCTTTGAAACTAAATTTGAGGTAGTTCGTCGTGTCCCAATTGCGTGGATCAGTGCTCGTGATGTCAGCCACTGGATTGTCTGGTCCAGATTCGATTATTTACAGACCGCCGTCATATAGCTGGAATATTGCTGAGTGCGGCGTTAAACAACAGACAAAACAAATGTTAAAGATTCAGTGACGCTTGGTCCTTCTTTTAAGATTTGCTGGCGTGAATTCATTTCATATGTAGTGCAACTGTCTGTTGCAATAATCCAGCAAGCTTGTTCTACCTGGTATCAAGACTGTTTGAGAGTGATTAATAATAAGAATTAACTCCCAATAGTCGGAATCGTAAAATGGAGATTTCGTATGATTATGGAACATGTTTTGTCGCTTTTATTTATAGTGATATTCCCTGCCTCCTGATAATGACGTACCGTGATACGCCTCTTGTTCTTTACACTGTCTTTCTCATTCTACAAATATATCCTATCTCCTGGACCCGTGAAGATCCGGGTAGAATAGGTCTTCAGCAACCCATGCTAGCCGTAAAAGGCGACTATGCTTGTCGTAAAAGGCGACTAACGGGATCGGGTGGTCAAGCTGCTGACTTGGTTGATGCATGTAATCGTATCCCAAATGCGTGGATCGATGCTCATGCTCAATCACTGGATTGTCTGGTCTAGATTCGATTATTTACAGACCGCCGTCATAGCTGGAATATTGCTGAGTGCGGCGTTAAACAAAAAAACAAATCCTATCTCCAGATATGTCTGTTTCAAACATTTCCTACTTTTTATACTTACTGAGTGTGATATTCTTCTCCTACTTATTGTGTCTGATTTTGGTACTTGCCACCTCCTTATAATGGCGTATTGTGATATCCCAACCTCTTTATAAGTACGTGTAGTTCCTGTGATATTCCCGGGCCCGACCTCCTTATAATACCTTATTGTGATCTCCCCACTTCTTTATTATGACTTATCGTGATATCGCCACCTCTTTATAAGTTCGTGTAGCTCCTGTGATATTCCTCGCCTCGTTATAATGACCTACTGTGATATTCTTCTTATAATGACTTATCACCGACTTAAGTACATGTAGTTCCTGTGATATTCCCTAACCCCTAATAATTACAAACCCTCTGTGTGTGTGTGTGTGTGTGTGTGTGTGTGTGTGTGTGTGTGTGTGATTAATGGCCTTGCAAGTTTTCCAACCAAACTAAACCGATCCTATTTTCCTTCATATTCTGTTGGAATAAATACATCAGTCTTTCACGAGGTATGTAGGTGGCATCACTGATTTTCAGGATCCATTCATATAATTGTCTCACTATTTTGCATTATTAACACTCACTTGAATCTTCCCTGTCTACCGCCTCCGTGGTCCAGTGGTAGAGCGTTTGCAAGGAGAGCGTAAGGTCCCGGTTTTCGAACCCGCCCGTCATACCAAAAGACGTTAAATTATGGTACTTGTTGTTACCCTGTCTGGTGCTCTGCATTAAGGGGCTAAACAAGGACTGGACGGCTCGGAGTAGGTATACTGTGTCTGAGTGGGGTATTCATGTTAAACTGCGCCATGGTATCTCAATAGACAAGCACTATAAATCGGCATAAGTCCGCACTAGTACAAGCAGCCACACACACGTTATGTGCATGCCCGTTGCTATGTAGGTGTGGTTATCTTGTATGCGCCATTAAACCCCATTTCATCTCACCTCACCTCATTTCCCTTGCTTCACACAATGAGTTACTGTGATATGTCCCATTCCTTATGACTTGACTCTACTGATCCAACCCCAAGTCATGACTGAGCCCCCAGTCAAGACTGTATACATCTGTCCGTTCAGCATGAAATTGAGTGAGTTTGGTTTTACCAGGCTTTTAATAAGATTCCTGCAATATCAAGGTGGGGGACGTCAGAAATGGGCTTCACACATTGTACCCATGTGGGGAATCGAACTGGTCTTTCCATGACAAGCGAATGCTTTAACCACTAGGCCACGCCACCGTCCCTCATGAAACTGAGGTCATATCCCTCATGAAACTGAGGTCATATCGTGCTTACCCAATAATTGTATATGGGGATATTTCAGTCCGTATTTGGTGGATGAGTGATTGAGTGATTGAGTGAGTTGTGTTTAATGCTGCTTTTAAAAGAATTCCAGTCACATCACTGTGTGTCAACTTAATGAGGGGGAAAGCTCCAACTGATGCTGGTCTCAGACGTTTACCACTTCGATGAAACCCATGAGCACGGGTATTGTGTTAACAAACCTAGAAACATAATCGAGATGAACCAGGATTCGAACCCGCAATCATAGGTTTCTGGCATGCCCAAGGGACGCAACTCTGAACAACGAATTGCAGCGTTTTAAACGACTGTGCCACCCGTGCACCCCTTGTTGGATGATATTTTTAAACTTGATCCTCAGCATCTTTTGGTATGACACTGCCCGGGATCAAACCCCAGACCTTCCCCTCTCCGGGCAGACAGTCTACCATTAGACCACAGAGGCGGCCTGATGATGACAGACCTTCATAATATACCAGAAATAATAAAACAAACACAGTAAGTTTTAACACATAAACCTTTATTCAATGTATCAACACATTTCTCAATGAATGAAGGCAACATTTCCTCACATGAAGTAATGATGATAAGTGTTATTACTGTAAAAAATTGAAGGAGCAAACATTGTTAAAATCATTGAAAAAACCCAAAAAACATCATAATGAAGTATTCCACTCATATCACTTGATGTATCATTTCATGGGTGGTTTTCTAAGGTAAAGAAGAAATAATTCTAACAAAAAAATGTACAATATTTTCCCCATAAATCCTCAACCTCACAAACATAATTGTCACTTTCATACCTTTCATGTTGCCATGCCAACTGATAGCTGTGAATCACACCTCAAGATAACAATGAAATTAATTTTATGAACAAACAGTATGAAAGGTGAGATGTTCAGATATTGTTCACAAAAGTTCTGAAAATTTTTTTAAAAAATTTGTTATTTTCTTGAAACCACTGTGTGACGTCAACTTCCTTAGAACAGATGCATCTATCTCCTCTTAAAGGAGTACTACACTCACAGGCTCATTGCCAGTCCCAGCAAGTTTCATTCAAGTCACTCAAAGCCAACTTTCTTTCCTTGTACACCCACATTTTATATTCAAGTCACATCAATCTAGCAGCACCTAAACAAAGATTTATCTAGATGGATATTCAGCCCCAATGCACAAATGTCAGTGAACTTTCCCAATTCGTTATAACTAAAGTGATGGGTAGGTCAAGGTGACTTGTATTTACTGGACAGGATCAGTAAAGAACCTTGAGCACTAAAATGTTTTTCAAATTTCCCTGCCAAGGGTACTTTGACTGAAATTCTGGATAACTCAATGTCTGTACTACAGAGACAATGCCTCCTGCTTAAGGCACTTCTTACAACAGATCTTGACGAGGCGGCTGCAGATCGTAGTACATCATGCCTGTTTGTACAGAGCATGTTGAGACATTTTATAGCTAAAATGGATAGAATTATCATAAAAACGCCCGCATGTTATCAGAAATGAGCGGGCCACTGTAACTTGATAATGCCCTCATATTACTTGACGACGGGCCATTAGCACGCCCGTTGTTAGGTGACGTCATAGGATAGGGATAGGTGACGTAACGTTCAATAGTGACGTCATCTGGTTTGTTCTATGATGTTTCCATATTTGTAAAAGTGGGTCAGCAACATTCGTGTTGATTGCAGTAAATGTTTCAAAATCGTTATTGTTGTTTCTTTTTATTTGATAACAAATTCCATCCATTTTAGCTATAATAACGGTAACGCTATTTTTGAGACATTGTATCATAATGTTTCATTGACCCAGGGCACTTTATTCAACATCTACTGATAATAACAAAGAAAGATCAAAAATATTCCAGTCTCAGTGTCAAGTCCACATTCTCTGTAGTTGAAATCGTCCACATGGGAATGAAAACATCAGAAACAGATCATGGCTTCTCGAGAAATCGGAGGACATCGCTGACAATCTTCCAAACAGTGCCTTGTGAAGACAGCGTGAAGTTCTGTGTGAAGGCCTTATTCTTGTTGTTCTGGTACTTCACTGTCCCGAACACTGACACCGCTATGGCCATCTCGTTGGGGTTCAGGGGCTCTGAGATCAAACAAATTTTGTTTAATTATTTGCTTAACAGAAACACCAACCATAAATTTCGCAAACGTTGAATAAGAAAAAACAATTAGGGTAAGGACAGTCTTTTTCCTTCTCAGTGAATACCTTCAGGCTATTCGTAATGATTTATTTCATTCAAATTAGGACAAACAGGAAGTATAACCATTTCACCCTAAATATTTTTTCTTGGATTTGTTTCCGATTGATTTCCTCTAACCAAACATAATTTTAAGTGATCATTCTTAGCCAAGAGTAAGTTTTGTTTTTGTTTACCTCCACATTAGGAAATAATGACACATTGTATTCCTTAGTAGTAAATCATGATACGTACTGAATCATGAACAAGTGATCATGATACCTGGTACATATAATATTTCAGCCCTGAAAGACTTGTCAAGGAGTTTAAGATCATGTGCAGTTTGCATAAGGAAAGCTGCTCTCAAATCTGACACTTCTTATCCAGCCATGGGTGAAGAAATCAGGCATTAATGATTGGCTTAAACTGGTTTATGAGTCCAGATCATGACAATTCTACCATGAATTTGGAAATGACTCGATTCTGATTGGTCAATCAGAGGTATCAAATCAGAATAACCGCCTCTGATTGAAACAGGCCATTTGATGGCCGCATCACCACAAAAGTTTATAGAAATGTACTTCTTTCTCAGTCTTTGTCAGTAGGCAATTTAAATAACTGTATGTGCAATTGTGGGTTACCTTTTTTCACTACTTGATGAAATACACCATATGTACATAGTCTCCAAACACGTTATCCTGAGTATGAAGTATTTTCCAAATATGGCATTACTTACCAATAAGAGGCTGTGTGTCGAGGGAGTTGATGGTGTGTTCGGAGGCTGGCAAGGCGTCAAAGTGATTGCTGATGGCTTCCCCGCCGTTACAGACGTTGCCGTTCCACACCACAGTTGATGTATCAAGGTACAGCTTGCGTATCAGCTGTAACAGATAATGATCCAGATACTATTCAAAATGGTGAGTGAGTGAGTGAGTGAGTGAGTGAGTGAGTACCGTATTCGACATAATAAGCGCCCAGAGTGCTCTTAAAATTAGAAATAGGGGGCTCTTATTAGAATATTATTTTGGTGAGAGAAAAAAACAGAGTTGAAAGACAAATTTCGTGGCCTGTCTGTTTATATACGACAGATATATTTTTCCACAATTTAATTGCCCTTAATAAAGGGTGCATATAACACACGAGTGCGTATTATACACGAATAAATAAGTCTTGTGTACATTGATCAATCGGAAGGGGTGCTAACTGGGATTGTTCACTTGCCAATATATTTGCAAATATCGCTGTGGGCGCTTATTAGAGGGGGGCGCTTATTACGTCGAATATTTCAGTTTCCGCGTGTTATTGTGAGGAAAGTGATGCAGGTCTTAGACATTTCCTCTTTGGTGCCACCGACAAGCAGTGGAATGGTGTTGATGGTGATGGTCATATTTGGGATTTGGGTAAATGTATGTTGCAAATGACCACATGGAATAACAATACAATCTTAATTTTCTTTATTCTGCAAAATTCTCATAAATCTCCTTTATCACAATGAAGATCTAAACAATTTGTCACTTGCACCATACTTAAATTCACTTGCCTGAATTTCATGATGCTAATTTTGCATCTTTGCCAGCCAGCAAGATTATTCAGAGTGTACAAGATTGACTACTGTACACTAAGTCCATGAAGCTGACTTCTTCCCCACTCCATCATTACAAGTCAGTTATACATACAAGTAGTCACCTATCAGTGCTAATTACCCCCCACCCCTATTTGCCCAGTGTCCATTACCTATTACTTAACTATGATTACTTAAGTGTTGGCTTCTATTGTCTATTGCTAATCACCTTATCGGCGCCAATCATCTTTTGGCTTCCTTTGTTATTTTCCACCTTTTGTTATCTTATTCATTTTGTTGTCCTTACATGTACATATATATGCTCTCTGCCTCATGGCATTCATTCTATAACCTGATGAAGGAGTAAGCATATACTCCGAAACGTTGTGTTCCTCATAATAAAGAAGTTGACATCCATATATTCTCTTCCTTACTCAAAAGAAGTTAAGAACACCCGATTTTGACTATAATGAATCTATCATGGCTGGTGGGTATTGCAACACACAGCCTTAAGATTCTTAGTGTTCTTCAACTTCTTTTGAGTAGTATATTTATAGCGCAATTAAATGGCTCTTAAGTGGACACTGCAGTTTGACATAAAGAGGAAAAGTCAACTCATGAACTGTGACATCACACCAAGTGTTGTGACATGAAATATTCCTGGCAATGGATATGTCTGGTTGCTACCGTAAACACAGGTGTCCAGTGCCACTAATGAAGCAAATTCTGGTACTTGGACTCCAAGTAAGAGGATTCTTATTGATTTTAACCATATTAATTAAAGCCACTTTGAAGAATATTCTAGTTACCATGGTTACTAGTAACTCAAATCATGGCATGTAAGCTCGATATGGAGGAAAGTCCAAAGTGATGCAGGTCTCGGACGTCTTCCACTTCGATGAAACACAAGAGCATGGGTATGATGCTGACAAAACTAGAAAAATAATCTTGGCAAATATGAGATTCAAACCTACAATTACAGATCTAGCACCAAAACACAAGGGATGCAATCATGCAACTGCCCTAGAGGTGAAACGATACATCAGTGCATCATAAGATTTCATGTGACGATACGATACAGGATACATTTTCTTTTGTATCGATACAAGATGATACACTAGCTAAAATATAATACTTACTACTCGTTTAATGACCCCAAACAATTTTGCCAGTCAAATATTACAAAATCTGTTGTTATTAGCTCACTACTAAAAATAACAGCTATGAACAAGTGTCTACAGCTAGCTTTTCCTTTAGAACATGCTCCGAAATATTTATAGTCAAGAAGTTTCCATGCAATTTGATGTAAATATGTGTATCGCAATATGTATCAAATCATTACCTATGTATCTTGACACGTACCGTATCGAGGTCTTGCTGTATCGTTTCACCCCTTAACTGTTAACTGTCCACAGCGAATTGCAGTAGCTTAGTCAAGCCTGCATCACCTGTGAAATGATGGGCCTTGTTTCAGACGTATGGCCAGGATACCCTTCTTGACGTAAAAACATGGGGAGGGGGGCGGCATTTGTGATATAAGGGGTCAGGGTTCTGGCTCCTGGCAATCTGAGGCATGGATAGAAATTCTGGGGATCTGGTCCCAACCTGAAACAATTTACGTTTTCACTGAACATGATCATGACGGCAGCTTTTCCAGAATCCTAATCTTGATCACATTACTGCAGAAAAAGCAACAAAGAAACATGAACATTTGTAAGAGAATTGTTTATTATCATACAAATATCATCACACCTTTCAATAATTTATCACAAAATTTCCACAAATCAACAAGAACAGATCACAGATCACAGCTCACATTCAATAAATAAGAACAAAAACAAAACCAACTTTGGAAACAAAAGGCAGCAGCCATACCGAGATGGATCTTATTTTCTTTTCTTATCCCAACATAACAGATGGATGATAGGGCTTAACATTTATTTTGCCTGCTTTACGATCTGTCAACCTTAAAAATCGAAAATTCAGGATAAATAAATCAATCAATCACTTGCTTGATAACGGTGTTAGAACCTACACCGAAACGTTGCTCTTAATTGTAATAAAGAAGTTGTTCATCCATAAATTCTTATCCTTACTTAGTACTCCAACTTCTAAATGCCTATCAAAGAAGTTAATCAATCAGGATGACAAGTTTTTTTCATTCTGCCGCTGGTAAATATTGCATTGACAAAAAAAAGTCCAAGGTATTTTTATATGTCTAAAACAGATTTGTTTCCCCAACGATAATACATGATTACAAGATTTTATATTTATATTTATATTTATATTTATAAGAACCAAACAAGTCCAAGATTTAACTGATTTAAAATATGGGAATCTAAATCAAAGTTTGAAGAGATTAAAAAAATACAGTAGAATGGATTTTAGTTTAGTTTCGTTTTTCTGCCTACCCACCAAAGTTTTCACCTAAGGCCCCTTTACACAGGGCTGTGACCTTTGTGCCTCCTTTGAGCGATCAAAAACTGGCCAGGACGCTCAATGGTCGCCTAAATCCAGAAAATCATGTTTCTATGAAATTGCTCGAGTTGTTCAGCGTCTGCAACCACAATGAAACACTGCAGGTACAAACCCTCTTTTTATATAGGCAGGCTGAGGAGGCACTACAGGTAGCTCAAAGGAGGCAGAAAAGTGGCAGAAGCATTGCCATGGTGTCTCAAGGGTGGTCGCCGAATGGAGGCACGGTGTTGGCCACAGTCATCATTCAATGCACGCTGTTGGTCGCCCAAAGGAGGCACAGGGGAGGCAGAAGCATCACCCAGATTGACGGGAAAATATTTCACCAGAAGGCATCTGTTACCTGGCGACCACTGTGCCTTCATTCTGCAACAAAGGAAAATGCTTGTGCCTCCCTTCTGCCTCCTTTGAGCAACCAACCTCCTCGGCGACCTTTGTGCGATTGTTTTGAACATGTTCAAAAATTCAAGGCGACCATGGCATCCATGGCGATGTCTGAACCTCCTGTGTGGCATCTTGGAACTACCTAGGCAACCAATCTGTCTCCTTTGGGCCTCCAACGACAACCTGGCAAATGTTATGGTCGCACACGGGAGGCACAGAGGTCGCCATCCTGTGTAAAGGCCCCATTATAAAAATCTGTAACACCTCCAGCTCACCTCCAGGTTTGGACCTGACTTTGTATAGTCACACTCAAAATGCCCCTGTTCTATTATGCACAAACAAAGACAGAAGAATAAACCAACCATTAAACAAGTTCCATCCAAACTGAATCACACTTATGAATATTATAACAATAAAAATCAGCAATGTAGGCTCACTGTCACACACAAAATTTAAATTGATAAGCAAGCAGGTACACACTGGCATATTCTTGTCAAGGTCCCCTCAGTTCGATTCTTACATGAATCAGCAAAAATTCAGCGTTATTGCGTCTGCCTCGAGAGCAGAAGGTTGGTGGTCTGATCCCCTGGCGGCATCATACCAACTTGATACTTGTTGTTACCCTGCCTGGCACTCAACACTAAGGGAGTTTGATTCTTACATGAATCAGCAAAAATTCAGCATTATTGCGTCTGCCTCAATAGCAGGTTGGTGGTCTGATCCCCTGGCAGCATCATACCTACATGGTACTTGTTGTTACCCTGCCTGGCGCTCAACACTAAGGGAAGAAAGGCCTAGCAAGCTCAGATTCAGTAATGTGTCTGAGTAGGGTATTCATGTTAAACTGGTATCTCAATGGGCCAGTACTATAAAACCGACAAGTCCAGACAAGTACAAGAAGCCACACACATATATTACTACATGTATAGTTAATCTGTATGACTGATTACCAGAAGTAATATGAAAGAATTGGGGATCCTTAACTTCTTTTGAGTAGAATATAACAAAATATCTGTATGCACATGACTCCAGAATATACAAAGCCTTCACCATGTTCACAAATTACTTTCGATCAAAAAGCAGTTATTTCCACATGTGTTCAAACCATTGTGTAGGACGAAAAAACCCAGTTACTTTAGAGAGGTGGCGAAAAATGGCTGCCGAGAAAATCTTCAGGGCTAGAGTTCAAGAAACACAAAGCAATTTTCATTAACTTTGGTGACTGAAAATTACATTTACTTACAAAAGCATTTACTTCAAGCTGTTTTGGAGGGGAAAGTCCCCCAAAATGTAGTGAGGTGGCTAAACATGGTGCCTGAAAAACTTTGAAACCGTTACAAAGCTAGAAGCTTATGCACATCCTTAGCAAAATGGTGGAAGGTGTCCGGTAAAATTCCAATAAGGCAAAACTGTAAACAATATATCTTAATGTACAATAATTGTGTATAGAGCACCATCACCAAAATAACTAATACCATTAACAGTTATTGATTATGTAACTATCACAAAGACTACCAGGAAGGGACCATTTCTATCATCAAGTGGATATAGAGCGTCTGCCTGGAGAGCGGAAAGTCAGGGGTTCAATCCCCAACCGCATCATACCAAAAGAGTTGAAAAGATGGTGCTTGATGTTTCCCTTCCTGGCTGCACTAGGATTAAGAGGGTAAAACAAGGACTGGTAGGTTTGGTAACAGTATACTGTGTCGGAGAGGTGGTGTGTGTGTGTGTGTGTGTGTGTGTAGGGTGGGGTGGGGTGTATACATGTTTAAATGCAGCAGTCTCCCAGTGGCCAAGCACTATAGCATTGGCAGTAACCTGGATGATTACAAGCATGTTGCTAGATATGTGAAATCGAACCCCATTACCATTCACTTCAGTTAGGTAACAACTCCAATTATTCCAATTAACATGATTAATATTCCTTTTCATCCTCATTATTCATGCCTGAATAATATTGAACATGTTATTGTTTCTTTGATATACATGGTAACTTTAAACAACTGTTTAAAAAGTAATCACTTTATCAACATAACTGGTTGATATAATAAAATTATTAATAAAGAAAACTATGTACTTGCGGATGTAATGAACAAAAATTAGTGGTATCTTTGAGTTCGTTATAACTGTAGTTTACTGTAAATATAAATGTTCAAAATATTATACAGGTCTTCGCCTGTGGTATTGGAATCGAGGGACCACCTAAATCTTTGACTTCTAACATTAGGGTCACGTTCAGAACAGTAGACATACAGATCACATGGAGCGAGCGAGCGAGCATGGTTTTACGCCGCTTTTAGCAATATTCCAGCAATATCACGGCGGGGGACACCAGAAATGGGCTTCACACATTGTACCCATGTCGGGAATCAAACCCGGGTCTTCGGCGTGACGAGCGAACGCTTTAACCACTAGGCTACCCGACCGCCCCAGATCACATGGATACTTGTGAGTGAGCAAGTGAGTGAGTTGGGTTCAACACTGCTTTGAACAGTATTCCAGTTATATCACGGCATGTCAGCTTAATGTGGGAGGAAAGCCCGAAGCGATGCAGTTCTTGGACGTTTAACACTTCGGTGAAACCCACGAGCACGGGTATGGTGCTGACATGGAAACAGGCGCAGCATCAAATTCTGGCACCCAAAATGTCTGGGCTACTGTCAATATGTGTGAACACATCATTACATGAACAATTTGTTATACTGTTACAGTCGACCATGAAAAGTCTACATTGCAATCAAAATCTTATCATCTTTCACTCTTGTCCAATGCCTCCCGGTCAAGGTCTGACAAACTCTCCATAGGAAGGCAATCAGCCGATAAGAAAGACTTTAAGCATGGGGACTTTAGTTAATTTTTGTCGTTAAATGCTGCATTCAGCAATATTACAGCGATATGATGTCAGTCTGTAAGTAATCGAGTCTGGACCAGACAATCCATTGATTGACATCAAGAGCATTGATCTACGCAATTGGGATACGATGACATGCATCAACCAAGTCAGCAAGCCTGACTACCCAATCCTGTTGCAAAAAAACAATTCCCGGGTTTAAATTTTCAATAAGAGGGAGTGAGTTGGCCTTAAATCCGCATTTGAAAAATATTCCAGTTACATCACAGCAGGTCAGCTTAATGTGGGAGGAAAGCCCGAAGTGATGCAGGTCTCTGACGTTTACCACTTCGGTGGAACCCATGAGCATCTGTATGGTGCTGACATAATTGGGGATAACCAGGATTCAAACCCAGGAGCATAGGGTATATGGCATGTCCAAGGGATGCAACTGGTAAGAAATTGTGCAGAAAGTGGAAATCTGATTAGCACAAGGACCCAATCCTGATTGAACAATCAAAGTATGCGGGTTTGTCAGACCTTGCTGGAGAGGTGTTTGATTGTGATGAGATTGCCCACAATAATCTTGAGCAAAAGGTAGGCTAAAGGGAGGTAACTGGGTTTAACATTGATAATCGCATGTAAGAAGAAATAGTTAAAATGATTTAATATATTACAAAGACATAGAGAAGTTAAATATAAAGGCATCTAACTGAAGAATGACACAAGAACTGAAATGCCATGGTGGGGTGGGGGGTGGGGGTGGATCGCATGTCTAGGGGGAGATTAGTAATATGGAATTCCCACTTTCGATGGAAATATCACATGCCTGAAAATAACAACACTATAACATTATAGCTGAATATAATCTACGAAAACCACACCACAATAATATTTAATAACTGGAACACAGACGGGGTCACTCTGGGACTTCTCATGTTAATTGAAGGAGACAAATACATCATACCCTTTCATCATGTTCATCAAATTATGCAGTTCACTTTCATATAAATCTACATTTGGCCCCTCCAAATACACAATTTGACTTTTGGATTTATTACCACCAAAGTAGGACGTGACATTTTAGAGACTATTTAGTGGTTATGTTTTAAAAAACTCTTGAAATATGTTGAATTGCAAATTCACACTGAAATGAATTATTTTTCTTGTACATTTCAAGATGTCTTCTTGAAGTAATATCATGGCTAAGAAAACAAAACATATCGAAATTAACAAACTGATTTGTGCTAAATCTATTCATATTTTTCACTCCTACAGACATTGTTTCCATGACAACACACCATGGCTGATGTCCCTTAGAATAAGACGTTATTGGTGCCAATTTAGAATTATATGACATTATTAGGCCTTTCAAAAATATGCTCTGCCTGATAGGTATTGGTGTGTGAGACTGTGAAGGCATCTGTTTCGAACATGTTCACTGATTGGTGCCTTGCTGTTCAAAGGAACAGCTCTAAAGTTAGTCATTTCATTTTCCAAGATCACCATGGAGAAGACAAAAATGGAGACCATACTTTCAAACAATAATATAAGCGAACCATAAAACTGCATTTTGTTTCATGTAAGAAAAACCCTGATGATGTCTACACTTTCCCCTTAATATATCATCAAATGGAGGACAATAAATAATTACATATTTGATGTTAGAGCTTATGTTATCTTAAGATAATTCTTAAATCCTTAGTGAATGTTGGACCTGAAACATTTTTTTCATTTTATACGTTTTGGCAAGGAGTGAGAATGGTTTAACGCCGCTTTTAGCAATATTCCAGCAATATCATGGCAGGGAGCACCGGAAAATGGACTTCACTCATTGTACCCAAGTGGGGAATCCAACCCACCTCTTTGGCATTACAAGCCAACACTTTAACCAATAGGCTACCCTACCACCCTGTTTAGGTAAGTGAGGTAATTAAGCATCTTAATCATGTTAATAGAGTCATCTGTATCTGATTAGAAAATCATTGAAAAAAATTAAGAAATTTCTTGTGGCCTAAACAAATATATGATCATGATGATTCTTACATAACTCCTTCCACAATGTATCTGATAAGTATATATTGCAAAAAGACATTTTACATTTTAAGAAAATCTGATCGACATGAACAGGTTTTTCACAATCATTGTACTGTATACTGAACCCCAAACAGTTCTAACATTTCTCAGAAAGTGTCTTCTAAAAGGTCTTCTAGTAAGAGATAGTCTAAAACTCTCCTTGGCAACAGTTCTTGCTGTGATAACTGCTGAAGTTTGGGCTGAATATCTGGTCCGAGGATCTCTCGTATACAGACTCTTGTCAAATGCATCAAGGAAGGCACGGAATAGAAGTAGCTTTCTACCCACTGCAACAAACTTTGATTGTTCATCATAACTAGTGGAAGTTTCTGTGATGTGAGCCAGACAGCCTTGACCTTGCACCCAGCTCTCATGAGCAGACGGATGATTTCAAGGTTACCAAGTTCAAATGCAATCTGTATTGGCGACTGTGGAATAAGAGTATGGCGAGCATTTCCAACCACATTAAGACGACAGTTGCGACGTAATAAAGCTTTAATGATAGGAATGTTGAGAGTTTCTATGCCAAGGGACAAAGGAGACGCCTGCATGATGGTTTCTGTGTCAACCGAAGCCCCAAGGTCAAGGAGAAGCTTTACCATGTTTGTTGACTGGCAAGTTATGGCGAGAGACAGAAGTGACAGGTTCTGGGGAGCAAGGCTGTAGTCGATGTGTCCTCCGTATCGAGCAACAATTGGGACAAACCTGATGTTGTTTTCCTGCACTGCAATCCATAGGGGAGTCTTGCCATAATTATCTTGAGCATTTGGGTCAGCTCCCGCTTTGAGAATCGCTTCAACGCATTCTTCATCACATTTTGAAATGGCTAAGTGAAGAACGGTGCGGCCAGATATGGTAGCAATGTTGACGTCTGCTTTTGCTTGAAGGAGGACTTTGACGCACTCTAAATTCACACGTAAAGCATACAGGGCCTTGAGGAGAGGACTAGAACCTTGGCTGCAGATAGCGTTGACATCTGCTCCTCCGTCAATCAACATCTTCGACAAGTAGGCATCCCCGCGTCCAGCAGCAAGATGGAGAGGTGTGACTTTTGACAATGAACAGATATTTGTGTCACATCCCGCAGTAAGAAGCGCTTTCACCGTCTTCCTGTATTGACCTTTGAATGCATGCTCAAATTTGAAAACAGCCCTGATTAGTGGTGTTAGGCCTTGATTATTCACATAATCTTTTAGTCTAATGTCACATTCCAGCAGAAACTCCACACACTGCACATGGCCGTATCTGCTAGCGATGTGAAGAGCTGTGTCACCATCTTTGTTGCTAAGGAAAACATCAGCCCCTAATGAGACGAGTAATTGAAGCGAGTCTGACAGTCCTCGTCTGGTCACTATATGCAATGCTCCCCAACCTTGGAATGTGGGCTGAACGTAGGTAAAACCATCCATGAAAATCATATCAATGTGCACGTCTTGATTTTTCACCAAATGTTCTACCATGTTCATGTCATTTTCAATCAGTGCTCTATAGAATTTTAGGGAATTGTCCATTTTTGATCGGTCGACAACCACTGGTGTTTCCAAGACAACAGTTGCCAAGATACACACAATTTTATGGATAACAACTTCTTATATACTGTGTGGGGACGCCAGATGGAGTCAGTGCCTCAATTTTGTCTTCCATCCCTCCTAAGTAGAGTCAACCCTGTTGGAAGATGCAAAATACCTCAAATAAGGCAATGTCCAACTTGAATTCACAGATTTAAATACCCTCAAGCAAGTATGGAACTTATGTTTAAAATTTAAGGCCAGATCAATTTAATTTCTTACTTTTTGGTAACAAAACCATCATTTGGTCAAAAGCAGGAAGCAAAATAAAAGAAACCAAAATTGCTCAAAGTGTTGATGTGAGTTTTATTTCCGGCAGATTTTCAATAAAAAAAACAAAACAGAAATTTTATTTAAAATCTTATTTTTTACATTTCAAATTTAAGGTAATCATGTCCAAAAACAAGACAATATGTTGATCTTGCCTAATCCTGAATTATAAGCTCCCAAAGCAGATTGTACTATTAGTGTTTCCCAAACATTCTGTAGAGGTAAAACTTTAAGAACAAATTAAAGGGAAGTGACTCTTGGACTTGTTGAAAAACTTGAAGTTTCTTTCATTACTTTTTACCCAAGTAACCATATTTTTAGGCTATTCGTAATAAATATATATTTTGTTTCATTTCAACCAAATGGTTAGGAAAATTAAACTGCGTACCAGGTAATATAAATGGTATTAATTCATGAATGTCCTCTTATTCACCACGATTCAACATGAAGAGCACAATATGTGTTGGGGAGCAGTGCAACAAATGTGACTCAAACTTTTGAATATGTATCTACTCACTAGAAAATAAAAACATATTAATGAACGGGAACATGCACAAGATGATAAGTCCAACAGCCCTGAGGTGATTTTTGTAATAAGAAAGGCAAAATAGTTTGCAGTTACTCTACATGCAACTCTGTTCAACATTTAGTGTTGTGAGATTAACACAAACTTTTCAAACACCTGATCATACCCTATGACGTAATTTGTAGTATTTTGTTGCCAGTCACACCGGCGAACATATTGCACCCACTTTTGGACTAAAAATAAGCATTTGTAGACAGTAAATAATTTTGAAAGTGTGCAGTAGTTTCTTTAAACGCTGAGTCATCACTTCAGCACTGCTAGCGACTCCTATAGTGGGCTAAGCCATGGCTTTGATTTGTAAGACCAATATTTTTTATTTGTTAGCCAATTTTACATCAGAATACTTTAGCCTGTATCCCCCCTAAAAATATATATATAATTAAAAGGATTGAGCAGCAATGTATACATATCCAAGAATACATCTTCAATGCTTCCCTTGGTACTACACATTCGGGCTAATTGTAAAGTGTGTCTAAAACTCACGTGTCTTTTCTTGTCAAAGTGTTCATAGTAGAGTTTGGAGAACTCTTCTGCGGCCTGGCATGCCTGCTCGACTTTAGCTTTATGGTCCTGGAAAAGGAGTACATCTAGATCAATAAAATTGTTGTACATTAGAGACACATTTTTGTTTCATTTTATATATCACCGCCTCAGTTGTCTGACTCATGTATTATTTACAAACTGGACTAATCAGGTTATGCTTCTGAGGTTATTGGCAACACCACCCAAGGGTAGCGCAGGTGCGCGAAAACTGGGGGCTTTGTCCGGGTATCCAGTTTACCCATATGTGCACAGAAATAAAGCAAAAAGGACAAATCGTAGGGGATCTTTAAAGAGCAGGTGTATTATTTACCCATATCATTTCGTTTATCATTAGTTTCAACCTATAGCGAGAAAGCCTAATCATTCAAGGCAATCAAGTCACGAGCAACTCACCTCTGTCGGCGCCATGATGTGACGTCATACGGGGAATTCCACAAGTGCGACGACGACTCAGGCATAGACTTGCTGAGGGTTTCTGATGATTTTCATACTGATATCTTTATTTTAAGCCCGTCAAAGCTCTAACGACTAATACGATATTAATGCTGTTTTTTATTTTTATTATCAAAAGTACCCTGGTTCAAGTTTTGCGAAAATATAATTATGTAATTATGTTATCCATATGATCCAATTATTTATAGGACGAATTTATATTTGTCATTTGCACACTTAAAAATTGACGTCATCTGTTTTCTAGAAGTGCATGTGAACATATGCATACTATGTGTATTATGCATTCCACGTGTAATCTTTCTTCCATTCGTAATGTTTATATACGAATACACAGTGCCATTTAAAAAGCGGTCAAATTAATAAATGTTATATTTGGGATATACAGGTCTTGGCAGTGATGCCACTAACCCCAGTGTACAGTACATACACCCTGTGCACTCAAAAGAACCCACTCGTCCGATGGTAGATGACCAGATGGTGGAAACACGAATATGTACATGCATCCGAAACACAATTGTCCAAGCTTGTGCTGTACGTCATCCTGGGCGAGTGACTTAAAATGTGCCTCTGTTCACCCAGCAAGGAATGGGTCCCCGACATGTGAGGTGGCTGTAAAACCCCCTAGCGCCCGTAGACAGCTTGCGTCGTAAACTCCACGGGGAGTTGAGAATGATAACTGCGCCCCTCGTGGTTTATTCTCCCTGCAGTGTTTTATTTTACGATAAACAACTCCCACTCGGCGTTTATAGCATAGCATAGCATAGCATAGCATAGCATAGCATAGCATAGCATAGCATAGCATAGCATAGCATAGCATAGCATAGCATAGCAGAACAGAACAGAACAGAACAGAGCAGAGCAGAGCATAACAGAACAGAACAGATCATAGCAGAGCATAGATTCTAGTGGGTTTTTTTGGGAGGGGGGGGGGGGGGGGGGGGGTCCAATCCAAGTCCCATCATTTTTGTGGAAGCCTCGGTGGCTGAGTGGGTTAGATCGCTGACTTTGTGAGCTGTGGATTAGGTGCCTCACTCTGGCAGTGTGGGTTCGAATACCGGATGGGACTTCACCCTAAAAACGTACTGTTGTGGAATCTGTTCTTTACTGAGAAAGTGTTATCCCAAATATAACAGTAGATTTTTTTCTACAGTTTTGATATGTAATGTATCCTTTAATAATGAGGCTGTTCAGAAAAAAGTAATGTTTATAGATTTAACTGA
Source organism: Haliotis cracherodii (assembly GCF_022045235.1). NCBI lineage: Eukaryota > Metazoa > Mollusca > Gastropoda > Lepetellida > Haliotidae > Haliotis > Haliotis cracherodii. The sequence continues at coordinate 24,392,990 of NW_027266341.1, read as the reverse complement.
AATGTAACAACCGTTTTTGTTGTATGTCTGTGAAGTCTGGGGTGAGAAATCCATCTGTGGTCGTGTTTTTTGACAGCAGGCAATCAACACCAGCTTTATTTGTGTATGGTGAGCTCGGTAGACACCCTCTTGAATGTATAACCAAAACTACAGAGTAATTGTTTTATACAATATGATGTACACACGTGCTTTACTTACTTATATAATTACTCAATGTTCAAGCACATTCCTAAACTAGAGCCATATTCGTAGCCACTCCCAACCCGTGGACACAATGTACGGTGAATTCTTAGACAAGCTGGAGTGAATTCGTAGACATATTATTTATATTGAAATTGATTTAATAATTCCTATCCGTGTCTTTCCTCAACAACAATATTAAAATTGAATGATAATAATTACTGTCCGATTCTGTAACTTTCCTCAAGAACATTTTTGTTCACAACATGTGCGTCACTTCACAGATGAAATACACATTTCCATTGGTTGCAAGTTTCGTGTATGTTTCTGAGTGTTTCCTTTTGTAAAGTATTAAATAACAACTACGGTAAGTATTAGTATTTTTATTTTTTTTGAAGGATCCATAATTCTAAACAAATACTTCGGTAAGTATATATTCAAGCCGAGAAGGACAAGAGGTTAATTCGGTAAGTGCTAGTTGGAGCGGATTACTATATTATTATTATTTTGTTTTTCAACGACGGCTAATAAAAAGGTTCTAAGCCTAACAAACAAAGCCGATAATTGTGGAAGTGTTTTTAATTTTATTTTTCAACACTATATCCCTGCTTTCCAATACACTTCTCACATCGATAGTGAAGCATTTCAATTCCAGTCAGGGAGAAGTTTTCTAAAGCCACAATATAAACAAAACAAACATCCATGGCAGCTTTGAGGTCATCATTGTCGTCATAGCACGAAGGTTAGTCTGTCTTACAGACCCTGTTACATTTATATCAACTACAGCCCATGCAAGTCTATAATGTTTGGCAAGTCTAGATTACTGCAGTATCTGAAAATGAAGAGAATCACTGGGCTCCCTTTTTATTAGATTTTTATTAAGATAACTGAACAACTGTTTTTTTCTGTACGATATGTTCATTTCAGAGACTATATGTTAGTCTACACGAAGGTGTTCTTTCAGTTTAGGAAGCGCGGGTGAAATCACTTGGTGCCCGGTCTGGCGAGTATGGAGGGTGAGGAATCTTTTCGAACCCTCATTGTCGCACAGCAGCCCTCATTCCTCGTCACTTTTCTTTGATAGAAGCTCTAAGGCGATGAAGCAAATCAGCATAGTAGGCACCGGTAATCGTCTTTTGACTTTCTACTTTGCATCCCAGAATACGGTGGCCATAACTTTCTTCACTGATCTTGAAGACTTGGATATCTTTGGTGCCGGAGAAGTGGAATGGTGCCATTCCATGGATTGCCATTTTGACTCGGGATGACAGTGGTAGATCCATGTTTCATCACCCGTAACTAATCTCTTTTTGAATTGACGAAATCCTCCTCAATTAGCTCTAAATTTTCTATGGCAATGTCAGTCCCTTTTCCCCTAAGGCCAGAATTTAGAAACCTTCGCACCCAACGAGCAAATATCTTATTCATCTGTAAATGTTCATGAATAATAGTTTCAATGGATCCATGGATCAGACCTGTGTCTTCCTCAAGTTCAGCAATGGTAGTAATACGTCTATCTGACGGTATACGTTTTTCCATCTCCTTGATTGAACCTTCATTGATGGGACGTCCAGACCTAGGGTTATCATCAAGACTTGTTCTCCCAACCTTAAACATAGCTTCCCAACATTTAACAGTGAAATAGCTTGGGCAATTATCCTCATATACTTGTGACATGCGGTCATGAATTTGTTGGGGAGTACTTTTCTCTAAAGTGAAAATAACTTGATCACTGATCAGTACTCGTTTTGTGTCCATTTTGGACCCCTATCACGTTCAAATGGCTGCCACCAATATACAAACGGCCTCAACAGACCAAATACACTTTTAAACATAAAAATGTTTGGAATTCGTTATCAAAATAATACAGATGGACATATTTTCCAGTCAATTTGAAAAAAATGAATATTCAGGCTTTTAATAAATTTCCTAAATGAAAATTTTGCACATTTTGACTGTAAAAATATAAACATGATAAAATAAGCAATGCTCAGGAGAAATATTTTTGTGTTGCAAGTCAAAAGAGTGTAAACGAAAATCGCACAATTACCAAGCAAGTGACTTATCAAAGGTTCGTCACCATTACCGATACTACCCACATAGATACCTACATTTCCTTATTATTTCCAAAACTGTATTTCATTTTGTTGATAGATGTAACCATACGCCCTTATACACGTACTATCAATAAAAGTGACAAATGCGCTTACGAATTGCGCAGCACAGGTCGCGAACTAGTCTAGGTTTCTGCTGTACTCACGGGGAAAATACAATAACAAAGGCAGGCAACAACCAGTCCCGGGGAATTGCTTTAGATCAGTGATTTGAAATACATATGCCACTTAAATATTTATGTCTAATAAATCATTATTCAGTTGTATTGTCATCACTGTATTGCATTTGTCTGCGAGTGCACCGTCAATTTTGTCTACGAGCTGGGAATGGCTACGAATTCTCCATGGCTACGAATTGGTTTGGTTACTAATTCACCTACCTCCTCTCTAAAGTAACATGTTCTACCTGTAAACTACCATAGAAACATTGAGTAGGTCACAGTGTCACGTCCTGGTATAAATCAACCTTCACAGAGTCACGTCAACGTGCCCAATGTCACTGGGCGAGATAAATGTACACTGAAAATATTTGTTTCGGATGGAACTAATTCCATGTAGAACTCATCATCGTTGACATAATCACCCGATCATTATTCTACTCAGTTCTTACAACAGATATCGGATGCTGGTTACGTATTGTTGTGTGGCAGTAGAGATTGTACGTTTATTTGTAGTGATTGACAGCGGCAGCAAATGATTGAAGCCACAGTAAAATGTTGAGTGCTGGCAGTGGCAGCAAATGAATGGAATTTAGAGTTACTGCCCCTTGTTGTTAATAACCATGGCAGGCTTGAACATTCGAGAAGTTTCAGGATAGGACAGGTTCTGTTAGGCAGGCAGTACCTACATAAGCGTGGGAAGAGGTTAATTCAAGTCCTTTTTAGACCTGAGCTGTCTTATCTACTTTTCAAGTGTGGTTGGATACTTATCTGAAAACATGGAATTCTGCCAGGTTCCAAGACTATCCTGGATTCAAGAGTGAGTGAGTGAGTGAGTATGGTTTTACGTCACTTTTAGCAATATTCCAGCAATATCGTGGCAGGGGACACCAGGAATGGGCTTCATACATTGCAGAAATGTGGGGAATCGAACACAAGTCTTCAGTGTAAAGAAGGAACGCTTTAACCACCAGGCTACCCCGCCGGCCCTCTGGATTGAAGAGAAGACACAGGCCTGTTTCAAAACATTCTACATTTAATCATGTTTTCAAACCAGATCAGATTGCATCAAACACTTTCATTCATTTAATAATGACAACAGAAACAAAAGATTCATTGTGTATTTTATTAAAACCTCATTTAGGAGCACTGTACATGTGACTAAGCCAATGCTTAATTCTCACAAACAAGATCAGTACTTAAAGCCATGATATACAGTACAGAAAGTAGGAAACAATTTGTACAAACTTCTTGCTAATACTGCATTATTTCAACACTGTACTGAAGGCCGTTAGACAAGTAACAATGCAACTAAACATCCAGAATCAGGGTTGTAATATTTGTAACATTGCTGAACTTTGTAATCTCATTCAAATGCTTGTGAAACACAGAAAAACAGACCTGACAGGTAGGTTTGGGTACTGGCGTACAATTAACATGTTTCTGGCTATGAAGTTGTCGTTCATGAGAGACAGACTATAACAGAACACAATATAAATATGACACGGACATATTCAGAGGTAGATGATGGGAGTTAGGTGCTTTTTTAACAACTTTGACAAATCTGAAAAAAACATCTAGAAAAGAATATTTTGTTTTCATAAAGAAAACTGACATTAGTCCTATATTTGATTCTCAAAACCTACTTCATGTCCAGACCAACTTAACTGTTGTCTTATTAACGAGTACCCTAAAGAGTAATAAAAATAGACGAATAAAAAGGTATATACTCTTAAAAACATTTGTACTTTGTCTTTATTATTTGTTTTACCCTTTTTTTAAAAATGTAAGAATTAACAAATCCAGCATGACATTTGTTTTTGTTTTTTCTCGTCTTCTGTCTCGTCAACACCAACACAAGAAACAAAAATAGCCTGATGTTATGTATCACAAAAGCAAATAACTCCCAGGTGTCCTCCTCAAAATGTGGCAAACAATGGCTGAGATCGTTAAAACAGAAACAAAATCTAAATTATACACAAAGTGACAAATTTATTACTTCACTGATGTCAAGTTTAAGGAACTACACGAGTTATTGCCATGCTGTTTCAGATATATACCTGAATATTCATATTACTGTATGTTCAAACTTATAGTCTTATGAATATTCAGTCGGTTAACAGGTGCATTCAAACTGCTGTAAATCCTTCATTTAATGCCAGTGTGTATACATATGCATACACATATACATCATTATTTGCAAGACACCTTTGACCCCTTTCTTAATCAAACTGCCCATGGTCTAGTGGAGCAAGTCACTGCCCAGAAAGCAGAAGGTCTGGGGTTGGACTCCCATCTACGTCAAACCAAAAGAGTGAGAGAGTGAGTATGGTTTAACGCCGCTATTCCAGCAATATCACGGCTGGGGACACCAGAAATGGGCTTCACTCATTGTACCAATGTCGGGAATCGAACCCGGGTCTTCAGCGTGACGAGCAAACGCTTTAACCACTAACTGGGATCAGACTCGCTTTAAATCTAGGATTTACAAATTAGTTTAATGTCCTTGTATACATCTGAAACTTCATGACTATGGACTAATTACCGGTCATAATTTATGATCAAGTGTAAAAAATCATAAATGTATATAGATTCTACTTTCTAAATATTAACTGACATTTTGAAATTTCCTATGCCACATTGAAGGCAAGTCCCTGATCTGTGAAACAATATGACAAATGTAGGAGGCAGGTTTTTGTAATTACTTCAATATGAGATATGGCAATATCGGAGGTAGTATTAGTTTCAATCTTACACCGTTAATGGAATCTCAAATTATATAATCATAAGATCTAATATTGATAATCTGCAGTTTAAAAAACGGTTCAGCGGACACACTGCAAGCAGAGTTATGTCCCTTATGTTTGTAATACATATATACCAGTACAACAGTCGGAGATGTAGGGTGTGACCATCAGTGTTGAGTGAGTGAGTGAGTTGGGGTTTAACGCCGCTTCAAACAGTATTCCAGTCATATCACGGCGTGTCAACTGAATGTGGGAGGAAAGCCCAAAGTGATGCAGGTCTTAGATGTTTACCACTTCGGTGAAACCCACGAGCAAGGGTATGGTGCTGACCAACCTAGAAACATAATCGGGGCGAACCGGGATTCGAACCCACAATCATAGGTTTCTGGCGAGCCCAAAGGAAGCAACTCTGCACAGCAAACTGTGGCGCCTTAGACGACTGTGCACCCCCCCCGTGTTCCCCCCCCCATCAGTGTTGACCTTGATCTGGCATTACCACTGGGTCCAGGTTCATAAAGCAGTCATAGCTGTAGGACTGTCATAGAGTCTAGGCGTTATGACAGTTATATTACTGTGAGTGAGTGAGTATGGTTTTACGCCGCTTTTAGCAATATTCCAGCAATATCACGGCGGGGACACCAGAAATGGGCTTCACACATTGTACCCATGTCGGTAATCGAACCAGGATCTTCGGCGTGATGAGCAAACAATTTAACCACTGTGTAAAATTTATTAAACTTGACCCATGCACTTGGAGAGCCTTGCAGGGAAATCCTATCCTGTCTCTGGTACCTTAGGAAAAATAATAATTTTCAGCTCTCATATGTTTCATGATATATTTTTCTTCTTTTCTCATAAAATACTAAAAGTTTTGAAATTCCATTACAGTTTGAAATCGTTTAACCTTCATATACACCTTCCTCAATCCAAGTAAAAATCTATTCACATTGAACTGCTTACGGTCGTAGTTCTAACAGCTACAGAAATCTAAATACTACTTAGATCATTACAAGAAAGAAATAAAACATCCAGACATATAAAACACTACACATGATCACTAATAAATATAAACAACTTATACATGTTGTTCATAATCTTCAAAATTCATGACAATTCTTTCCAAATATTGTCAAAAGTCTTCATTTGTTAAGCGTCAATTTAAAAAAGCTGATTAAAAAAGAGAGCTATAGACATGTGGTTTGATGTAGGCACATTCATTATCACTCGCTAACTAAAACAGACATAACAAACGTCTATGTTAATACTTACATCAATTCAAACACAACTGAATAATTGTTCTTAGGATAATCATTTCAGAATCATCTCCATATTATGCAATAAGTTGCTAGGTAATTCACACCAATCCTAAACAAAATAGGCAACATCAAAATATTAGTAACGATGAACTTGGCCATCCCTTTTACCACTGTTTCCAAGCAACCTCTCCTTACCTTTTATATGAATCTGAATTTACTAAATTGAATAATGATCAGTTATGAAGAAGAATAAATAATTTATCATGTCCTACTAAAAGCTGGACCCATGGCATCAAAGTGGAACTGTAATACTACTGATAAAACTAATATTGTCGCACAAAACAAAGTCTCTTTCACAAAACCATATACAAAACTTTATCAAAATTTATTTATTATTAACTACTTATAATAATATACAACCACAATTGCTCAGGTTGCTTAGATGAAAACTTTCGGAAATGTGTACCTTTTTATTTCACATGAAACAAAGCTGAAAACATGTCTATTCCATGCTGATATTGAATACTATTAGTATGGCAACATCTCCAAAGGAGTCAGTCATATTCAGACCTCACCTGGGCACTTCTTATCAAAAACTGAGTAGTATACATATTACTCAAAAGAAGTTAAAGACATCATGACAGATTACCTATAGTCATATGAAAGAGTCAGGTGTTCTTGAACTTCTTTTGAGTTGGATTTATTATTTTCATTTACATAATACATGTGTCCTATGTTCCAGCATTGTTCAGCCATGTCTACGAGGATCCCAGTTAGCAGGACACAACTGGAATGAATGATTTATATATAAAATTCTCTTTAAAAGTCGGTTTATGGTTGTTGCACCTTCTCCTGGGTTGCTGGGTCACACTACAACACACTGGCTCAACCCACAACTACTCTACCAATATTCCAGCGCACTAGAATACCATTCAGACATGTCCCTGCTAAACTAAAGCATTTACTGATGCTTGTTCTGATCAGTTTCAAATTTCCTAAATCATGACTCAAGTCCACATCTATTATTTTTCTTGGCCCAAAAAATGCAACAGAACTTCACAGAAAAAAAATATTGTCCGAGTTGTCTTTCAAGAACGGCAACAATTTATTCTGATTATGATTTTTATTTTTTTTTAATAAAAAAAACTATTTTTTTGAATTAAGATATTTTATATTCAAATTGAAAAAAATTAAAACCAAAAAAAATCTTTAAAATATAATCGGTGAAACATCACTTTTTCAAATTTAAATTTTTAAAGTTAATATTGAATTAATTTTAAGTTTTAAAAATCTGTTTGAGACTTGTAACAGCCTATTAAAGCAGTCAGAACATAATATAATAAAACATCTCATCCACAGCCCATTTGCAACACAACCAGAACATGATGAGTATCACACTGTGTATAACAAACTGCATTGCTCATGAAACCGGGCATTACCTATTGTCTTAAAGATGAACGAATCAGTTTCATACAAAGGTGCTTCACATAAGAAATCATGTCATATTTTAAGGTATTTTTTTCCACAAAAATGAAATGTTGTTGTGTGACAATTGAACATCTTGCATTAAGTTTTCAGTAAGTAGCGACGTTAGAATAGTTTTTAGCAAATAATGTTTAGCATGACATTTCATGATTCAGCTGTATCAGCCAAATTACGGTACATTCATCAGATGATGACAAGCAGACAAGGGACACAAGGGCACCACAGTTTCTGCTCGTGTGGGAATAAAACACAGACCATGTCCGTGACAAGCTGACACTGCTTACTGGGCCACCCAGCATTATAATGCAATATGGCATATCAGCAGTTTCTGATAAGGCACATCTTCTTGCATATCCATTATGACATATCAACGGGGATAATTAAAAATTAATAAAATTAGAAATCATATTCACTTATGGTTGGGTTGTTAATTTTAAAATAAGAATGGTGGAACATTGAAAAATTCAACTGTAGTCAACAAAATATTAAAATATAACTTCACATTTTTAAAAATGATTTTGCTAATTTCGTAATTGTAAATTATTAACTTGATGGCCATGAATGTTTACTTGTCCAAAAATGTGTTCACATATTTTTGATAACGTTGTTTAATTATTGATGTCATTAACATCAATGAAACAAAGGCCAACATATTTAGTGTGAATAGCTAATGTTGTGAGTGTACACGCACTGTGTATCATTCATCCGTTAAATCATCGTTACTATGACAATGCTGAACAAACATCTGAAAGAACGGGGTGAAACTGTATGCAAAAACAAAGATGCTGAAAGAAACAAAGGATGGAACGCTGAACGGGATTAACTAAATGCAGCTAGGCTCACACACATTTCACCATCTCACAAGATAGCTGGTCATAGGTTACAGACACTCCTTGTTATAAGCAACCAACAGGTGCTTCTTAAGAATCATCGCATAGACAAACATCTCATACGGCAGCATTTTATGCCTGCTTCAAAACAAAAAATAAAATATCACACTAGGGAAGCAGATCTTTTCACCAAACAAAAAGGCTCCCATCTGCAGTTTCTGTGCTGCCTAAGAAACATTTGCGTACAATGTTTAAGTCAAAATGTTCTTAAATTTATTAACCCATGCTTTGTTTTCATAATATACACATTACCGGTAATATCAGAACAAAACTAAAAAAATTTACACCTTAAGCAGGACATGTAAATTGGATAAAAAAGGATAAAATCTAATTGAAACTGGCTTTGAAATTAAAATTTCAAAATAACTGGAAATTTGAAAAACAGACTTCTTAGTTGAAGACTACTCGGAGTCATTTTTAACATTTTACATAACAATTTAATACACTGTCATCAATATCTTAAAACATTTGTAATGAATTTCTCCCTTTTGAGCATAGCCTAACTAGCTGTGTCAGTGAAAATCACAGCAAAGCTCAAAAGCAATGTGTTATCAACATGGGAGAATATCTCACAAAAACAATTATGGTGTTAGTTGTAAAAAACGCGGATTTAGTATAAACTGGATAGCACCATGGATTGGCCTATATGGGCGTTAATGTCTGTGCATAGTGGAGAAACAATACTTTTAATGAAACAATCAAGTATCGAATGAACAAACAATACTTTTAATGAAACAATCAAGTATCGAATGAACAAACAATACTTTTAATGAAACAATCAAGTATCGAATGAACAAACAATACTTTTAATGAAACAATCAAGTATCGAATTCACATAGCACTAGTCGTTCTTATACTTTTCACTCTTTGAACAATTGAGTCCTTTGCAAAGTTACGTATCCTTCCAATATTTCAAATTCTAAATGGAATGAGAATAGAATACTTTAGTGTTTTTTTCACATGGAATCTGAGAAAATTCTCACCATTAATATTCCTTTAATATATATTTTTTCCCTTTCAGTTCCATTTTGAGAGTTTGAGCAAATAAAAAGAATACTCCTCATATGTAATGTAGATATTATTGTAACACTTGACGTAATCTGCTACACTTCAGTCCTATCGTTGTTAAAGTGCTGGGCCGCCACGACACGTGAGGACCCTGCACTGCCGGCAACCACGATGGTGTTGGTGGGTGACGGTGGGGGTGACGTGTGTTTCCTACGACGACTAACGATACATATAACGATGATTAAAATGCAGATTAATAATAACAAACCGATACATGATATGATAACGATTAACAAAATTGGATATTCATTTTCTACGTTGGTTCCAACTTCTTGAACGCCTTGCTCGTCTAGGGCAGAAAGTTCCACACGCGCCATGTTAGTTCCTTTTCCATCTTTGCCCATTCCGTTAGCATCCCTCGTGTCTCGTCTAACACGGGAGGCATCCATAACAGCATGGTACTCAATACTTCTTTTACCGATTCCACGAGCAGCATTTTCTTTGGAACGGACAGTGTAGATTGCATGCAAGAACCATTGACGTCCTCCATCAACCTGCCAAAAACAATGAGTGAGTGAGTGAGTGAGTTTGGAGGTGCTTTCATCAATATCCCACTAATATCACACCTTCATAAATGTAATTCTTGTGGAACAAAGGAGCACTGGGTTTTTGTGAAAATAGTTAATGCTTTAACCTCTAGATTACCCTATCACCCCTGTATTAACATAAAAGCCACCGTAAAAAGCTTAAACATTGATGACAAAAAAATCAGGAGTGAAAAATGTCTTTGATCTATTAGCTCACAGTCGACAGTGAAGCTTCTTAACATATTCCTAATCTAAACCCATGATTGACCTGTAGCCTGCCTTGAACAACGGCTGTCAGCAGTGAAGCTTCTTTGTTTGTTTGTTTGTTGTTTAACACAACATTCAGCAATATTTCAGCTATAGGATGGCGGTCTGTAAACAATCAAGTCTGGACCAGACAATCCAGTGATTGAAATCATGAACATCAATCCATACAATTGGGAAACAATGAAATGCATCAACCAAGTCAGCGAGCCTGTCCACCCAATCCCACTAGTCGCCTCTTATGACAAGCATAGTCACTTTTTACGGCAAGCATGGGTTGCTAAAGACCTATTCTACCCAGGATCTTCACGGGTCCAGGACATAGGAAATATTTGTAGAATGAAAAAGACATATTCATATTCATGAAAATATTCATAATCTAACCCCATGATAGACCTGTAGCCTACCTTGAACAATGGCTCACAGTCGACAGAGAAGCCGTCTGCTCCTGGCTGTGTGACCAACGCAGTGGCGTCCACATCGTCAAGTGCTAGCCTGGCATTGAAAGGAATATCCCGGAACCTCTCCTTCTGAGTGTAGGGGGCGCCCTTGTCCTGGTACACAGATAGATCAAGTAAAGGTACACGTCACAAATGATTACTTCATCATTACCCAGCATCCTCTTGGACTCACATTTATCCCCGGATAAAGTTATTATTGTCCTAGCCACTTGAAATAGAATCATGAAATATTGTGATGATTAATTAACAAGGAAAACTACATATGTGTGCTGATCCACACAAAGGGAGAACAAGCCATTCCGGTGATAAGGAATATTATTCACAGTGTGCTGCGGTAATATTTGGCATTGAATTTGGTCAATAGCGCTTAAAATACATCTGCACATTTTCCTCTTTCATTATTGCTGGTAATATACATCTGCTGCATACACTGCTAGACATAACTGCTCACAGTAACAGGACTGCTAATTTTTACCTTGATTGCAACCACAAGATTGAAACTCAATGATGAGGTTTATCGCTAGCAAAATGGATGTCTTCAAAGGCACACTTTTCAAATTTTATTCATTATGTGAGTAATATTCCTTATCATGGACCACTTGCACAAAGCAATCTTAGCGCTAAGATGATCTGAACTCCCATACTTTAACATAGGCTTACCATAGTCTTAGCGCTAAGATCGCTTTGTGCATGTGGGCCCTGATCTTTTCCCTTCACAGATTCAAACTTCTATAATGTCACTCAAAGAGTACCAGGCTGAAAAGTGACAAAAGTGACACGCTATGAAAGTCTTGAACCTACCAGAATCTTGAAGACGTGCTGCAGATTCTCGCTCTCTGCCACACAGCCGAACTCCTTGTTGGCGGGGTCGTACTTGGGGATGTAGCCATCCTTCCCAGAACACAGGAACACCTTCTCGATGGTCAGAGCAAACGAGCTGCCCAGGTTCTGGACAGGGTCAACATTGATCCGACCGTAGATCTTGTCGGCTGCGGAATACATGTTGGACGTAAGTTGTATACATGTGGTGATATGTGCAGTAGCATGGCATTCAACTGTTGACATTCACTGACAAGGCTGTACAGTAACATCAATGATGCACAGACTTGAATGAGTTTTGTTTTATAACTGCTGAGACGTCTGACAAGGCTGCATTGCCAGACAATGCCCCAATGGCTACCTCAAATACTTGTGAATAAATATCAAAATGATTCAGAATAAGTTCAAGAACAAGACTCAACCAACAATCCATTCTCAAATATATACATATAATATTTCAGTAGCTGATGGCCTGATAAACATCTTGAAACTTTTGTTTGCAGACAAGGTGGGTTTTGAAGAACTTGAACTTAACGTTTTGAATTACTTGAATCAAACTTGCTATGATTGCCATATGGTCCAAGCACAGTTCATCATTAAGAATGTTCTTCCAACCTACCAGGTGTGAATGTGTCTTGATCTACCAGGTGTGTTGACATTCCAGGTGTGAAGTAGCATTGACATATCAGGTGAGGTGTGTCAACCTAGAAGGTGTGAATGTGTGTCGACCTACGAGGTGAGGTGTGTTGTCCTACCAGGTGTGAATATTGTGTCGACCTACCAGGTGTGAAGGTGTGTTGTCCTACCAAGTGTGAAGGTGTGTCGACCTAGCAGATGAAGGTGTGTCAACCTACCAGGTTTGAAGGTGTGTCGACCTACCAGATGAAGGTGTGTCAACCTACCAGGTGTGAAGATGTGTCGACCTACCAGATGAAGGTGTGTCAACCTACCAGGTGTGAAGGTGTGTCGACCTACCAGATGAAGGTGTATCAACCTACTAGGTTTGAAGGTGTGTCAACCTACCAGGTTTGAAGGTGTGTCGACCTACCAGGTGAAGGTGTGTTGACCTACCAGGTGTGTTGTCCTACCAGGTGTAAATATTGTGTCAACCTACCAGGTGTGAAGGCCGGGTCTGTCTCGTCCCCGAAGCCCATTGATCCGTCTCCGAGCCACAACGCCCTCTTCCGCATCAGGTGGAAGTCCGTGTCCAGACTGAACTTGGTGGGCACTGGGTCACTGACCTGCTGGAACCTGATTGGGAGGTCAAAGTTGAGGTGGTTGCGTGGGTTGCAGATGGGCGGGACGGAGTACTCTTGGTTGATGGACGTTGTGCAGGGGATGAGCTGGATCTTGTACAGACCGGAGTAGTCACGCACCTGTTCATCGAATGACAAAACATTATTTCAAGCCACAGTCAGCAATAAAGAAACTATATTTCTGCTGACAGCCAATAATCAAATCTGGGCCACACAAACAAGTGATCATTATTCAGTGTAAAAAATTCCTCAAAATTTCAGTCAGACAACCAGAATGGCAACATTGCAAGGTTACTAGGCCAGATAAAATGTTGCCAGTCCAGAATTTTCTAGACCAATGAACAAAGGTAACAAAGGATAAATATAAGATTAGTATTGTTCAATGTTAGTTCGCTGAAAATAACAATAAATTGGTGGAATGTCAACTTTATTAAACCCCTGACCATCGGGCAGGCAAGTTTTCAAAACTGACCATCCGTCTGCAAAATTGGCTGCCTCAGACTGTTTGGCAGGCGGGTATTTTCAACACTGCATTAGCCCATGATTGTTTGTTTGTTGTTTAACGCCTCACTCAGCAATATTCCAGCCATATGACAGCTGTCTGTAAATTATCAAGTCTGGACCAGACAATCCAGTGATTGATAACATGAGCATCGATCCACCCAATTGGGATCAATGACATGCATCAACCAAGTCAGCGAGCCTGACCAGCCAATCCCGTTAGTCGCCTTTTAGGACAAGCATAGTCGCCTTTTACGGCAAGCATGGTTTGCTGAAGACCTATTCTGCCCCGGATCTTCACGGGCCTAGCCCATGATTGAACAGTAGTGGCTGTAGATGACTTTTTTTTCACCTTGTGGAAGAAAGCTAGGGCTACAGATTGTTGACTCAATAGTCAACTCAATAGTCAACTCAATAGTTGACTCGTAAGACAAGTTATCGCCTCCATGGTCTAGTGGGTGGTCGGTTGTTCCATCCCCAAATGCATCATACCAAAAGACGTTAAAAGATGGTACTTGTTGTAACCTTACCTGGTGCTAGTCATTAAGGGGATAGAACAAGGACTAGTCAATCAAGAGTCTGTATACTGTGTCTGAGTTGGCTAGCACTATAAAACAGGCAATAGTTGGGACGAGCACAGACAAATGGATGGACGGACGGATGGACAGACAGACAGACAGAGATCACACACACGTCGCTATACAAGTGCGATAATCTTGATCGCAATGTTAAACTCCATTTCTCGTTACGTTATGGCAAGTATTAGGGACATATTCAGCACAGCAACCTGGTTACTGGCAGGAGTCTTTGCCGCTCACAACAATCCAACATGGATATTTTGTTTTGCCAATGTAAACTAGGGGCCTGCATTCACAAACATCATAATCATAACGCTACTCTACAGACAAACAAATATACATATATACCACTAAAAACAAGTTAAAGAGTACCCAAGATTGGAAGGCTGTGTGTTGCAATACCCACCAGCCATGATATACTAACTACAGTCATATGAACATATACAGATGTTCTTTAACTTCTTGTGAGTAGTATATATCACACTTAGTGAAAAAGGCAGGATACATTATTGAGTGTTTCGGGTTTATTTGCCAAGTCAGTAAAATTTCAGGCACAATATGACCACATTGTCTTTTAAACATTTTTAACATTCAACAGACCTGTCAAGAAGCTATTCATCCTCAAAATTCATTCACATACATTCACTGCCAAAACAGTGATACTTTACTTACAGCATAGTCTGACACAAATTCCCAGAGCTGTTCTGGCTGCTCAAAGGTAGGTTCACTTCGAATAAGCTTCAGGGTGAAGGTCAGCGATGGATGGTCAGGGGAGGTAACCATGGACTCCAACTTTGTCTCTGCAATTACACCGGTACTGTATGTTCATTTTTGTTTGTTAATCAAAGCTCTCAGCTATATTCGTGCTAAATATTGACAGCCTGTAAAACATAGAGTCTGGATCCAGTGATTGATATTATGAGCAATGACCCCAAATGTTGCAGTTCGATGACACACAATCAACCAAGTCACCAAGTCTTATCACCCAATCCATTAAGATGCCTCTTACAACCAGCACAGGTTACTGGGGATGACACTTCTTACCTTGAATCCCAATGGGAGACACAGGAATTCTAAGATAGTGTCAATCATGAAATTAATGTAAAAATTGTGCGTGTCCCTTTTTGGCAGTAATAATAAACTGATGCATTTTTTGTCTGGGGATACTGGTGTCCCATCAGGTCCACTGCCACATACTGATACTGGAAACAGAAGTCGAAGGAAAACAAAACCCATGTTAATCTCATCCCCATATTCTGCATATGTAACAATGACCTGGCAAGATGACAGCCTGCTCCATAAGGGGCAGTTGCAATAATTTCCTGGTGAATCTCAAGGCTCGGGGTCAGCACTTGCATTAATTTTATGATGAATCTTATGGCTAGGGTTCGGCATTTGCATTAATTTCATGATGCATCTTATGGCTTGGGGTCAGCAATTGCAATAATTTCATGATGCATCTTATGGCTTGGGGTCAGCAATTGCAATAATTTCATGATGAATCTTATGGCTTGGGGTCGGCAATTGCATTAATGTCCTGATGCATCTTATGGCTTGGGGTCGGCACTTGCATTAATGTCCTGATGCATCTTATAGCTCGGGGTCAGCACTTGCATTAATTTCATGATGCATCTTAGGGCTTGGGGTCGGCACTTGCATTAATTTCATGATGCATCTTATGGCTTGGGGTCGGCACTTGCATTAATTTCATGATGCATCTTAGGGCTTGGTGTCAGCACTTGCATTAATTTCATGATGAATCTTATGGCTTGGGGTCGGCACTTGCATTAATTTCATGATGCATCTTAGGGCTTGGGGTCGGCACTTGCATTAATTTCATGATGCATCTTATGGCTCGGGGTCGGCACTTGCAATAATTTCATGATGCATCTTAGGGCTCGGGGTCGGCACTTGCATTAATTTCATGATGCATCTTAGGGCTCGGGGTCGGCACTTGCATTAATTTCATGATGCATCTTAGGGCTCGGGGTCGGCACTTGCATTAATTTCATGATGCATCTTATGGCTTGGGGTCAGCACTTGCATTAATTTCATGATGCATCTTAGGGCTTGGGGTCAGCACTTGCATTAATTTCATGATGCATCTTAGGGCTTGGGGTCAGCACTTGCATTAATTTCATGATGAATCTTATGGCTTGGGGTCAGCACTTGCATCAATTTCATGATGAATCTTATGGCTTGGGGTCAGCACTTGCATTAATTTCATGATGCATCTTAGGGCTCGGGGTCGGCACTTGCATTAATTTCATGATGCATCTTATGGCTCGGGGTCGGCACTTGCATTAATTTCATGATGCATCTTAGGGCTTGGGGTCGGCACTTGCACTAACTTCATGATGCATCTTAGGGCTGGGGTCGGCACTTGCAATAATTTCATGATTTACAGTACTTGGTATACTTATTTGCTGTGTACTGTTAACATGTTATCATTAACAAAATATTATCCTCTATATTATAACATACATATTATGAAATACCATAATTTTGTTCAATATCTGTTGTGAGAACGAATATTTTTATGCAAGTTCCATTATGCCGAGGAAATTGTACAATATTTGAATTACAAACTGAAGAAGTAAACCAAAAATTGGCCTACTTTTTGAAGAGTAGTTATGTTTTCAATGAGCTCTGCATGGTTAGGGATCACTGCTCTTACCTTTGTGTCCAAGAACGAACTGTCCCCTGAATCTGGCCTCAGTCCGGAATGTGACAGATAGGCGGTCATCATCTCGAATCCTCATGGTAGTCGGGTACAGGTAACCTGACAACATATCACAGTGTAGAGAGTGTTGGGAGTGCATTAGAGTGGTGTGGTAAAACAGAAACATTATATCTGCTACTTTATCATTATCATCTTGCCCAAACCGATAAAAAATGTAAAGAAAATACAGTAGAACATGGATAGAAAGAACTACAAGGGACTCAAGAAACCAGATTGTTATATTTGTTTTCACTTGGAAACTTCCGCTGGATAATACAAAATATACTACTCAAAAGAAGTTAAGGATCACCCAATTCTTTCATATTGGTAATGTTAATCTGTCATGGCATGAGGGATTAACTATTGTAATATGAAAAAAATCAGGTGATCCTTAACTTCTTTTGAGTAGTATACATAATTGCAGCATTGACTTATAATAACAGAGATCACTTGACAGCATTTAATTAAAAACATTTTCATAAGATTCGTAAGTGTGAACGGACACTCGCGAAATTTATATGTTTAATGTTTACAAGATTAGTCCAATTACAGGTAGGGTTAACATAAAGCAGGATTGACAAGGTTGAATCATCCCCGCTGATTGTGTTGATTCGCTGCTGATGCGTACAGTCAATTGTCACTGACACTTGACACTGAATGACACTCTCAGTTTGCTATACACGTCACTAATAAGTGGTATTTGGGTTTGTTTGGGATCGGATATCAGTATGCTATATATGTGAGTTCGCTGTAAAGAGTTTGTTATATACCTGTATCTTATATGATAATATAGAGGAGATAAATGAGGGATTTTGTTTGTTTGTTCTATCTGTGCTCTACTGTAGATAGTAAAATTTTTGTATATTTAACAAAAATATCCTTCATCTAAAGTGCACATATTCATCAAGACTTCTATTTGAGATCAGACATTTCCATTGTACATATTTTATCTTTGACATTGTCCTTGGCCAAAGTACCTTGAAGTCCTGACTCTCCCTCAGGGGAGCTAATTCCATTCTGCCACAAGATGGCGGTGTCATAGACGAAGGTGAGCTGTAACTGTGACTGCATGTCGTAGTGGGTCCAGCCGCCGGTGGCAACGGGGGAGTGGAAGATGTACGACACGTACAGCGGTACGCGCATCGAGACATACGACTGCTTGGAATTCAGCACCTGCAACACCCCATAGTTTCAAGTTTAAACTAGTTACTCCATAAATGGGTATGATGTAGATCTTCTAATGATAAAACATCACCTGAAATCAGGAGTTAGAATTTCTGTAACTGAATCACAACTTAATTGAAAAATAGATTCATTATTCATTCATAAGTTATAGCCTGGAATACTGTTCAAAGCAGCATTAAACCCAACTCGCTCACAACATATCATTGAGTAAGCCAGATCAAGTATGGTGTATGCTAACACCTTCAGCAAATTTACATGTCTCCATGAAAGGAAAGAGTGAGTGAGTGAATAGTGTTTTATGCATAAGTAATGATTCACGTTGTCACAATGACACACGGACAGGTGACACATTGTAACCACTTGGTCTGACACCGACAAAATACTGGAGACAATCCCAAGATGCCACTAGCTGAACATTATCAGAATCAAAATCTGTCCACCATGTTAAAAATAAACGTCATGACCAATATTTTATTAAATTCTTCTTTAATTATACATTTGTAACCACAATATTGAATGTAAAATATATTGGGAAGTGACCAGTGGGAATTCTGGGTAAGACTACAAGGTCCCCGGCAACCTTTGCTAGTCATAAGAGGTGACAAAGAGGATTGGGTGGTCTGGCTCAGTGACTTGGTTGATAACTTGTTTTTGAGGATATTGATGCTCATGATGCTGATCACTGGATTGTCTGGTCCAGACTTGTTTATTTACAGACAGTAGTTGGAAAGTAGTTCAGTGTTGCCTGACACACCCGAGTCCTACTGTAAACAAATTGTGTTACCTGTCCATCTGTGTTAATTTCTCCACCACAGTCCGTAGTAAGCTCTGACATGTCATAGTAGCTGACGAACTCCCACAAACACGAGTCCATGTTCAGGTTTCTGAAAACATAAGAGATCATCATAAATCATAAGAATTCACATATGAAAATATGGACTGTCATGTTAATTTTTAAAACTTTGGACAAGGCGCTTATAAAGATTTATTACAGATTGATGAAGTGTTTATTGGAGTGGGGCGTTTAATACGGTAAGCAGCTTTCCCTAAAATTATCCCATCAACAAAATGGAAAAGTTCTCCCCTTTGAGATATAAGAAGATTTTGTTATATTTGGAAATGTACTGAACCATGTAATTATTTTTTATGTTAAATACAGTATGTGAGATCTTACCTGTAGAACCTGAGGGTTGGTTTCGATCTGATGTCTGCGCTGTACTGATACGGCTCTGTCTCGCCTATGATGTTGGGGTTCTTGGTGGCGTTGGTGATGAAGCCATACTCAGTCTCGTACTCATCAAAGTCGAGCAGGTTGGAGCAACGATGTGTGGCCACACGCGTGCCGTCTCGGCTCAGGGTCAGTTCGAAGTTAGACAGTTGTCGGGTAGATACTATCGGCAGCATGCCATCTCGGTGTGGGATTGTCACGGCAACGCGGACCTTGTTGGGGTACTTAAGATCATCCGGACCTGGATTAAAGAGCATAGCACATTTTAGTCACCCCTGCTTGTGGGTCAGGATTTCAGTCATTACTGATCAACCAGTGAAGAGCGGGGTTAGAACTGGTCTTCAGCAACCCATGTTTGTTGTAAAAGGCAACCCATGCTTGTTGTAAGAGGCGACTAACGGGATCGTGTGGTCAGGCTTGCTGACTTGGTTGATGCATGCTTTGATCAATGCTCATGATGTCATCACTGGATTGTCTTGTCCAGACTCGATTATTTACAGACAGCCATCATATAGCTGGAATATTGCTGTGTGCGGCGTTAAACAACAAATAAACAAAGAAACATTACTGATCCTTTGTCAACTGTTTATCATTGTAAAGCTGCATTTGGTTTTAAGTTGTGTGCGTGAGTGAATGTTTTTCAACAGCAGGCAGCAATATTCCAGATATATTACTGCGGCAAACCAGTGACTGAAAGCATGAGCAACGATCCACAACATTATCATTACCAACAAGACAAGCATCGGTTCCTAGGTTCCTAAGGACCCGGTCTTAACCAAAATCTCCACCAGGGCCCCATTTCTTAGCGCTATGACTATCGTAAAGCCTATGTTAAAGTAAGATAATTACGATCATCTTAAGACTAAGATGGTTTAGTAGAACAGGTGAGGTCCGTTGTGTCCAAGATTATTGCACTTATACAGCGACGTGTGTATAGTATACTGACTCCATGCTGACCAGTCCTTGTTTTAGCCCCTTAATGCCAAGCGCCAGACAGGGTAACAAGTGCCATCATTTAACGTCTTTTGGTATGACGCGGCCTGGGATCGAACCCATGACCTTTCGCTCTCTGGGCATCCGCTCTACCACTAGACCACAGGTGGTTTTAGTAGAACAGGACCCAGTTTTTTGTGTGTTTTCTTAAATATTTATTATTCAATTCGGTATATGATATTACAAAGTTATACATAGAATAACACGTCTTGTGGTATACTTATTACATACCTATACAGCAGACAGCAAATTTTAGTTGGCTACAGGTGTCCAACAATGTTCACAAATGGTGAAACGGGCAGGCTACATTTGCCATGTTTATGAACTAAGTGTGAAGTTAAATCCTCATAGCACATTAGTGGAAATTGTACTTGTTAAAAAGAAATACAGACATATTAATTAGACAATTCATTTGCCAATTTTTTTCCATTTTCTTTCAAACTGTCTTATTGTATTGTTTTTGTGTGCAATTGATTTCGGACAGGACCCAGTTAATCAATTGCTCAGTGATAAGAAAATGTATTTTTGGTCATACATATATAATATATAATATATAATATCAGACAAGTTCTCTCCCAGCACCTACCTGTGTAGCGGACTTTGGCTGTAAATGGCTCGGCGCCAATGGAGTTCATCTCCTGTGGTTCACAGATTCCCATGTCTGTGTTGACTGTGACCGGCTCACTGAGGAGCTCGAGGCCGGGGTCGCCGTCGGTGTTGACAGCACGGGCTCCACACTGGATCCTGCTGCCTGGAACACACAAACATCAGTCTGTCTCAGTTTATGATCACAGAAATCAAACTTCGCCATTCATGGGTAACTCTATGAAGGATAACACAAAACTCACACAAAATAAAAGTAAAAAATTTACTTGTAAAAATCTTGTTGTAAGGTTAAATTTAACAACAAACTTGGACATGTTCAAAATCATACATCTATAAGATATGTTCAAAAGACATCATCTTCATAAGCTAAGAGGTTTCACAGGAAATGTAAAACATATCAAAGTTTATAACAGATACACACAAAATATTTTAAGAAATAAGCAGCCACTAAAAAATGAACCAAATTGTTCTGAATATTTAAAGACTAAAAGTAATAATTATTGTTACAAAGTGACAAGGGTCTGCTCCGTAAGGCAGTAAAATGTGAAACATCGTAAACTTTCCAGATTTTTACTGGATCACAGCATTTATTTTCGTGAGTCACATTGTAACTGTTTTCCTGTATGCCTCCAACACCCTTCTCAGAAAGAAACACCGAGAATTTTTATGGCCAGTTAAGCTCTAATAAAACCAAACCAGTAGTTGCAGAAAGCCTCGCGATAATCTTGATGTAATATCAAATACCATTTGACCGAAACACAAGACAACCCTCATCTTTTAGTGAGTACCAGACAATGCTGATACCCTTCAAGGAGCAATTAACTGAATTTTTCAGACATATTGAATTCTATCTGAACCACCTCGTGCCTCAGGGGTCATGTCAAAGGCTGCTCTCATCATATTAATAAAATCAATTTGTTACATTTATGTCGGATGAAAAATCCAAATATCAATGTTTGGATGAGTTACATAAATATACATGTAGTTGCCTGTCAATTACATAAATGAGGATTCTTTGAAGAGTGAGTGAGTGAGTATGGTTTTATGCCACTTTAGCAATAATCCAGCAATATCATGGTGGGGGCACCGGAAAATGGGCACTTTGTACCCATGTGGGGAATCGAACCCGGGGTCTTCGTCTTGACTAGCCAACGCTTTGACCACTAGGCTACCCGACCGCCCTGCAGCCATACACAAACATATGTTTTTGCAACAGCAACTGTGATAAATTAATTGAGATTTTGAAAACCATCATGGTTTTAGATGCTTTCAAAAATTATTGAACAAGAATTTGAGTGGTCCCGGCAGTTAAAACTGTGAGGGGTTATTGGACCTCAACAAAAAATATGAAACATGCATATATTGAATTTGTTTTGAATGAGCAAACATTTGGAAATTTGGGATAACTTCCATTATTAATAATGAGATTATATTTTTTTAGATGGTCCCTAATCTAAAAAGAATGAGAAAGTTCTACAATAAAGAATTGACTTACCACCAGAGAAGTAGATACTGTCCAGGGCGATGCCTTTAGTAGATGCAAAGTAAGTGTTGGATGACACGTCTTTGAGGTCACTGGACACACCATCTGCACCCGTGGGTGCCGAGGTCCGCCATCGGAACAGAGTCAGGGTGTTGTTGATGCCTTCCTTGGAGCAGAGCTCTCCTGTCTTCAGGAAGTCTGGGTGTTTGGGGTTGCAGGGCTGGAGACAGGAGGGACGGATATACAGTGAGTGAGTGAGTGAGTGAGTGAGTGAGTGAGTGAGTGAGTGATTTGGGTTTAACAGTATTGCAGTTATATCACGGTGTGTCAATATAATGTGGGAGGAAAGCCCAAAGTGATGCAGGTCTCAGACGTTTACCACTTTGGTGAAACCCACAAGCATGGGTATGGTGCAGACAAACCTAGAAACACAATT
Source organism: Haliotis cracherodii (assembly GCF_022045235.1). Classification (NCBI taxonomy): domain Eukaryota; kingdom Metazoa; phylum Mollusca; class Gastropoda; order Lepetellida; family Haliotidae; genus Haliotis; species Haliotis cracherodii. Next base: position 24,370,033 of record NW_027266341.1, on the reverse strand, counting down.
GCCATGTTTGTCGTAAGAGGCGACTATCAATAAAAACACATATATTCTATCTTTTTAATCATTTTTGGTAAGATTAAGGGCAGGCACTCTGTAGAGTAGGGAAATTGGCGGGGCTATGAGTATTATTGAAACTTATATTTTTTTTGCAGAGATGACTTATAATATGCAATATGTGGATATTCTACATTCCCAAAGAACCATGCAGATTCGGGGTAGAATAGGTCTTCAGCAACCCATGCTTGCCGTAAGAGGCGACTAACGGGATCGGCTGGTCAGGCTCACTGACTTGGTTGCTGCATGTCATCATATCCCAATTGCATAGATGTTCATGATGTCAATCACTGGATTGTCTGGTCAAGATTCGATTATTTACAGACACCCCGTCAAATAGCTGGAATATTGCTGAGTGCAGTGTTAAACAACAAACATTTAAAACTCTGAAAATGTATAATTCTGATAAAACCAAACAACTCCATCTAAATTGAAAAGGAGCCCCAGTGAGATAGGAGATTCAGAATCTGTCGAAAATATGGACTTGCTTTATTCAGGGATAAATATAGTCTTGCTTTATTTAGGGAAAGAAGTACTACCGCAAGGAAAATAATACGGTTGGGGGACTGTTCCACAGATTGTGGAATGTCCAAGGTCAGCAGGTGCTTGACCACCCTGCCTGTATTAAGTGGCTGGTCACAAGCTTGACCTAGTCCATCACAGTTGCATGAGGGAGCAATGTGTGGGAACATTTTCCAACAAGAATGAATGCATTCTTTGTGTTTCCCTTTGAGATATTTGTTTTTCTACATGTTTACAAAAAAATCTGTCTACAGGATACAGGCTTCATGAAGGCTTGAGTTCCCAATCCACAGGTTTTCATTGACATGGGAGTGATAGTGTTTCCATTGTGAAATGTGATACAAAGTTCCAACAATGTTACACTTTAGTTCTTGTGTAATTGAAGGCACAGTCATGAAATGTGATACAGGACAATATCATCCTCCAGTGAGGCTGTTGTGCCTTATTTAATCTTCCAATAGATATGTAGAAATAAAGAGTGCTATTTGAACCTTGTAGAACGTACACATGATGTGAGCTTGGTTGGTTTGTTGTTTAACGCTGCACTCGGCAATATTCCAGCTATATTCCAGCTATATGACGGCGGTCCGTAAATAACGAGTCTGGACCAGACAATCCAGTGATAAATATCATGAACATCGATCCACGCAATTGGGATCGATGACATGCATCAACCAAGTCAGCGAGCCTGACCACCCGATCCTGTTAGTCGCCTTTTACGACAAGCATAGTCGCCTTTTACGGCAAGCATGGGTTGCTGAAGACCTATTCTACCCAGGATCTTCACAGGTCCAGGACATAGGAAATATTTGTAGAATGAAAAAGACATATTCATATTCATGAAAATATTCATAATCTAACCCCATGATAGACCTGTAGCCTACCTTGAACAATGGCTCACAGTCGACAGAGAAGCCGTCTGCTCCTGGCTGTGTGACCAATGCAGTGGCGTCCACATCGTCAATTCTATTCTACCCTAGATCTTCACGGGTCAGAGGTGAGGTGAAATGGGGTTTAAAGTCATGATTCAGATTTTTACACTTATATAGTGTTGTGCATAGTGACGTGCATGCACCTGTGTATGTGGGTGTGTGGCTGCTTGTTCTAGTCCAGACTGATGCCGATATTATAGTGCTAGCCCATTGAGATACCATGCCGCAGTTTAACATGAATACCCCACTCGGACACAGTTTAGTGACTCCGAGCCGACCAGTCCTTGTTTTAGCCCCTTAATGCCCAGCGCCAGACATGGTAACAACAAGTACCATCTTTTAACTTCTTTTGGTATGTCGAGGCCGGAGATCAAACCCCAGAACTTGTGCTTGCCGAGTGGAGGCTCTACCACTAGACCACGGAGGCGGTCTCATACACTTGAGTTCATACTACTCACCATTATTTTGTGATTGAGTGAGTGGGCATGGTTTAAGCAAATTTCCAGCAATATCATTGACATTGGTTTGTTTGCACCATTGATCATGAGAAGAGCAAGAGTGAAGTTAAGGGGCAACAACACAAATAAATTTTGTGACCCATGAAGATTCTGGGGTAGAACAGGTCTTCAGCAACCCATGCTTGCCATAAAAGGCGACTATGCTTGTTGTAAAAGTGAGTAACGGGATCGAGTGGACAGGCTCGCTTAATGGTTGATGCTTGTCATCGATCCCAATTACGTGGATAGATGCTCATGATATTAATCACTGGATTGTCTGGGCCAGACTCGATTATTTACAGACCGCCGTCATATAACTGGAATATTGATGAGTGCGGCGTTAAACAAACCAACCACCCAACAAACAAACAAATAATTTTGCCATTGTTAAACATATCAAGTCAGAGGACCAAAAAGGCAGTAGTCAATGGGTATAACGATGTCGTTTCTCATGGTAATCCAGCCAAAAATACCAAGCAGTCATTATTACCACTCAACTCTGATTTATCACAAAAACAGTGAGACCAATTCTGCTCCTGAATCCCAATAGGGAAGTCTTTCGACCATACGGCTGATTTTTATCTGATGGATTCTCTTTAAGGCACGATTGAGCAGCATGTCTATTTTAGTATGGGAGCTAAGATGGCTATATTTAAGATCTATTTGTGGAACAAGGTCCTGGAACCATTTTCTCAAAGTGATCATATCGTAAGACTATGTTTAAGTATGGGTGTTAAAATAGATGCATTTAAGATCTCTTTGTGGAACAAGGCTCTGGAACCATTTTCACAAAGTGATCATATCGTAAGAGTATGTTTAAGTATGGGTGTTAAGATAGATGCATTTAAGATCTCTTTGTGGAACAAGGCCCTGGGACTATTTGCACAAAGTGATCAAAGCTTATGACTATCGCAAATCTATGTTAGAGTAGGGAAGTTACGATCATCGTAGAGCTAAGGTTGCTTTGTGCAAGTGGACCCTGGGTCAGTAGTGGAGTGAGTGAGTGAGTATGGTTTTACGCCTCTTTTAGCAATATTCCAGCAATATCACGGCAGGGGACATCAGAAATGGGCTTCACACATTGTACCCATGTCGGGAATCGAACCCGTGTCTTTGGCGTGACGAGTGGACGCTTTAACCACTAGGCTACCCGACTGCCCCTGGATCAGTAGTGAAGATGTCATCTACTCACTGTAACACAGACGACGGGGTAGCCCTGTATGGGGCTGCGCAGGGTGTCGGTGACACTGTCATAGTCTCGGAGTGACACCACAGCAGGGCGTGACGGGAACGTCACATCAGCTACTTTCACTCTTTCCTCAATGAACACCATCACTTTAGGATTCTGAAAAAAAATAAGTCAACAGTCAGACACTGTATTGAACAAATGTGTTTAATTGGTTAATTTTCTTGCTAATTATGCCATAAGAATATAAACATTTTCAGAGATGACTTGAGGTTGATTTAATAAAAATACACTGGAAATAAAAGTCTCAACAAAAGTACAAACGTGAAAATTTTACATTAAGTTGTATATTTATATACTATGCATAGTTTGAGATAGGTTATGTAAAAAAATATAAAATAACAATAGTTATCATTGTGAATAATTCTAAGAAATACCACCTCTATCACATCAGGAGAATGATGTGATAGAGGTGTAGTATTTTGCAAGAATTAGAAGTTTTTGTTTGTGCTTCAAATTTCACAAATCAAGTATAATATCCTATAAGTAAATTAAAAGTTTTTTCAAGTGTCGACCATGTCTAGTTTGGAACAGTGTACACCACAGGGACACTCACCTTGATCTCCGCGACACCACTTTTGTGTTTGAGATGGACAGTGAATACCTCTCTCATCTCCTTTTTCCCATCATGCAATATCTCGATCTCCACTTCCTGTCTCGACACATTCTTGCCAAATGTCAGCACTGAAGTAAAACATTCATTGAATAATAAACCTCTAAAACATAAGATATGCAATGATTGTTTACACTTAAAAAACTTTAACTAAACCTATTAATATCAGTGACATGTATAGGCATAAGTAATAAGGTGTATCTCCAGAATTAATAAACACAGGCTGATGATCTGATACCTTTGAGTGAGTGAGTTTGATTTTACACCGTTTTTAGCAATATTCAAGCAATATCATGGCAGGGGACACCAGAAATTGGCATCACACATTGTACTCATGTCGGGAATCGAACCCGGGTCTTCGGCGTGACGAGTGAACGCATTAACCACTAGGCTACCCGACCGCCCTAATACTAGTCCTGCACCATGACCGTGGAATATATTTATTTTATGAAAAAATAATAATCTAGATATGCATACAAAAGCAAGTCTAGCCAGCTCAAGCTAGCTCTATTCTGAAATCAGCATGCAGAGGGAATTTTTTTTATTTTTAGAGTCAAGAAGGATATTGTGTTATATAAGATTTCAGAGACTAAATGTTAGTCTACCCTGATACCTACCTTTGAAGATGCCATTGTAGTCTTTGCCAGCATCAGCTGATCCATCCTTGGTGTTGACAGTGACGACAGCCGTCTCGCCTACGTCTCCGACACGTATCACTGGGATCTTCACGATGGACGTCTCTTCCTTAAACATGGGCTCCTTCACCACAAACTTGGTCTTCTCAAACATGACCACAGATTCTGAAGGACAACATATGTCATACAATAGTGATATCATTGTTTGGTTGGATTGTTGTTTAATGTTGCAGTCAGCAGTATTCCAGTAATATCACAGCAGTTTGTTAATAATCAGGTTCAGACATACCTGAGGTTGACATTTTATGCATTGACCAATGTTGGGGTATGATGTCACACAATCAGTGTCAATACAGTCACTTCTCATGACAAGCTGCAGTTACTGCGGACCAATTCTATCCCTGGGTGCCCATGGGGTGAAAAAGGATAGTAAGCACTTGTATAGCTACTATGCAGCACAAAAAAGCAAGTGCTTACACATTGAAATCATTTTTAAAAATAAAATAAAATAGGTGAGGTGAGGTGAGGTGAAATTGGGTTTAACGTCGCGTCCAAGATTATTGCACTTATATAGCGATGTGCATGCACGTGTATGTGTTTGTGTAGCTGTTTGTACTAGTCCTAACTGATGCCGATTTATAGTGCTGCCACAGTTTAACATGAATACCCCACTCAGACACAGTATTCTGACTCCGAGCTGACCAGTCCTTGTTTTAGCCCCTTAATGCCGAGCGCCAGACAGGGTAACAAAAAGTACAATCTTTTAACGTCTTTTTATATGACAGGGCCAGGGATCAAACCCCGGACCTTCCACTCTACCACAAGACCACGGAGAAGGTCATAAAATAAAATAAAGTTTATACAAAATTAACCATTATAAGTTGAAGGCGAGTGGTATAACACCTAAAGAGGGAGGCATAAAACCCCATGTACCCTGAGTGATCCTGCTGCAACGAATTCATCTTACCAACATGTTTCAATTTTACATTGTAAAAGAATTCCTACAAATTCAAAATTTATAGAAAATAGTTCTATTGAGCTGAGTTACATGATTTTCATTGACTTGGGAAAAGCGTTCTACTTTTTGCTTTGAATAAAGGATTTGTTCTGCCTCTCAGAAATTCACTTGCAACCTGACTTGCTCATGGCGGGGTATAAGAGATCTATTCCTCCGCTGAGAAATTTATTACAGTCCAAGGCGGGTTACACAGTTTCATCAATATCTCGTGTACCAATCAGATCTCATAAATATACAGGTTGACCCAGGTGTGAAAATTTTCTTTGTGTTGCATCAATCCTCCACCATGTAGTTTTGTTTGTGTAGCTTGCATGTGAACATATCAATCAAAATTAAAGCCATAACATTCATGTGTTGCGACTTATCTCAAAGTTCATCCTTTTTTTTTGGCACATACCAGTAGCAGCCAAACAAAATAAAAGATAATTGAGTTTGGGCTGATTTTTCCTGTGATAAACTTTACAAGCTTTTTGAACCTGGCACATCCCCAATACAAGAGACTGTGAAACTGAGGTGTACTTTCCATTATGCACGTTCTCATACATATTTCACTCACAGGGGTAATACACACACTCGTTACGCTGACTGCTACAAATGACATTACGGTTGTTTTTCCGACATTACTTTCTGTAATGATCGTTCTGCCAAAACAGATGAGCATGAGAGGATATATTATCATTAAGAAACTTCCTATATATTACTGCTCAGGCTAAACATATGTACATTACAATACTTTCTGTAACCATCGTTCTGCCAAAACAGATGAGCAGATGAACGTGAGAGGATGTATTATAATTAAGAAACTTCCTATATATTTTACCACCGACGGTCAAGATTGCTTTGACAATAGATGGCCATTGAAATGGCGCTGTCAGAAAATAATAATGATAATAATAATGATAATAATAATGATGATGATGATAATGATAATAATAATAATAATAATAATAATAATAATAATAATAATAATAATAATAATAATAACAACAACAACAACAACAACAACAATAACAACAACAACAACAGCAACAACAACCAGGAACAGATTATTATTTTTCAATTTATTATTAAGAAGCTTAAAATATTCCTGTACCATGCCTTTTATTTGTTTATTTTTTTCTATCTACTGACCAAATCTTTCACTATCAAAATCCCTAAACCCAAAAATGAGAGAATCTGGTCTAAATGTGAGCAACTCAATCTCTACCTGAAAGTTTAAAGTGATGTTTCTATACTACACGTGTAACATGGAAGACCTATGTGCTATATGCCATAAACCACACTGACCACCCAAACCTCAGTCCCAAGTAAGAACTGAAGACTGTATATGTTCTCCACCATTCCCTGACATCATGTGGAATAATGGCTGCATGTATACAGTATTTGGGCTTCAAATGCATTTTGATATATTATATGATTTCATTTATGCTACATAGCTTGTACTTTCAAATTTCCTGGATTTGGAACTTACAGTTTTAATTGAGCAAGAAACATAACATAATCAGCATTTCTAGCTCACAACAGTATTGAAAACCATTTGTCTTATGTAGCGACGTGCATGTAATTGTGTTTGGCTACTTGTACTAGTCCAGACCGATTTATAGTGCTAGCACACTGGGATACCATGTCACAGTTTAACATGAATACCCCACTCAGGCACAGTATACTGACTCCGAGCCGACCAGTCCTTGTTTTAGCCCATTAGTGCCGATTGCCAGACAGGGTAACATCTTTTAACTTCTTTTGGTATGATACCGGGAATGGAACCCCGGACCTTCTGCTTTCTGGGCGGATGCTCTACCACGAGACCACAGAGGCGGTCCATTCGTGTCAGACAAAACATTTCTTTAACCTGTGTCCCCCCACTGTCAAACGTAGAAGCATATAGTGCATTCAATGTTGGAGGTCTCACAAGTTATATGTATAAATCGGGAGATTTTTAACACTGGTTTATACTAGCCATCAAAACAGTATGTTCATTGTTGTAAGGTCAACACTATCTAGTCAACTCACTATCTCCATTGTCCTTGACTGTGATGGTTGTGAAGTTCTTCTCTCCAATCTTGGCGATACCAAACCCTGGACTGAGTGGGTTGCCAAGTACTAAGCGGAACTTCTCGTCCTCCTCATAGATGCTGTCATTGGTCAGACGAACTTCACAGATCTTTTCGTATTCACCTTGAAAGTAACAAAATGACATTAATAATTTGAATAAACATATATTCTTTTCTAAATGGATTAAATTGGTTTCTATGACCACCACTGTATGGTATGGCTAAACTATGTGTGTGAATGAGGATACTGGTGGTACTTTCCTTACAGTCATCCATTTTATCTTCCTGGATTCCAGGGGCTGCAAATGATTTTTTCAGCCTTTTTCAATACATACAATTTTATTTATCTGCCCCATGCTGAAACATATTGTTTCTTCATAAAAGTGGACGAAAATGTTTTCTTACATCTAATCAAAGTGGGGGCATGGTTGCCCAGTAGTCTAGGGCCTCGCAATTCGCTGTGCAGAGTTGCGTCCCTTGGGCACTCCAGAAACCTATGATTGTGGGTTCGAATCCTGGTTCACCCAGATTATGTTTCTAGGTTTATCAGCAACATACCCGTGCTTGTGGGTTTCACCGAAGTGGTAACCGTCTTAGACCTGCTGACACTCCGTGATATAACTGGAATACTGTTAAAAGCGGCGTTAAACCCAACTGACACACTCACTCACTTTAATCCAAGTATTTTTGGTATGTATCCAATCCACTCCTAAAGACCAATGAAGTATCATTCCCATCGCTGTACAAATGATTCATTCTAAAAAACTATACATTCATAAATTATGGATGAAGCATTGGATCCATTTTTATCATCCAATATACACAAAAACAAAGGATGCAATTTCTTTCCTTCGTGTAAAATTCCTGCAACTGAAACCAACCATATGTTGGCAAAGATTTTTTAAGATTTATTTCAGAAGCAAACACAAAAAAGTAATTCATTCCTCCACTCACATGTTCCATGTAAACATACATCCCCCCTAGAGCTGGGGCGCTTCTCATCTTTGGCCTAATATAATGATTTCTACAGCCAGGCGGGCAAACGACATCCTAATCCAGATTACCATAGTTACCAAATTTGGCACCAAGAATAACAGAACAGCAGAGGCTGTTTTCTGGAATGCAAGGCCTGTAGCAACCAGAGGATTTGATGATGACCTCAAAAGTCACAACTATTATCATCACAAGAGTTTTTAGTTAAGCATGTTTGGTTGTTTAATGCAGTACTCAGCAATATGATGGCAGCCAATAAATAATCAAGTCTGGTCACGGCAAAGTTGTGATTAATATTACATTGTTGTTTGGTTGTTTAATGCAGCACTCAGCAATATTCCCGCTATATGATGGCGACTAGTAAATAATCGAATCTTGTGATATTGTGAGTAGTGATTCATGCTGTCGGGTACGATGACACGCAATCAACCAACTTGATAAAACAAGTGAGCGAGTGAGTGAGTATGGATTTACGCCGCTTTTAGCAATATTCCAGCAATATTTCAGCAATATCATGGCGGGGGACACCAGAAATGGGCTTCACACATTGTACCAATGTCAGGAATTGAACCCGGGTCTTTGGTGTGATGAGTGAACGCTTTAACCACTAGGCTACCCGACCGCCCCTTGATAAAACAAAGCCTTGGAGAGCGGGAAATACATTATAAATGGTAAATCACCATGTCTAGTGATATTTTATATCAAATTTCATACAATTCACCTGAATTCGCTGAAGGGATACAGTAACGCTCATCAATTATTTGGACCTCGAAGGTAGCGTTGTTTGTTTTTTAAAATGTCTGGACAGAAAAAATTTAAATGTCCGGTAAGCAATACTTTAAACCGGACATTTGAGATTCCCAAATGGACATGTCTGGCACATATGAGCTGGACCCCTGCAACCAAGCACTCACTCAGAGCCTGACCATCTGGTCTATTTGGTTGCCTCTAAGGACCAGTAGATGTTGCTGGGGACCTATTCTGACCTGGAGATTGATATTGTGAGCAGTGCTTCATACTGTTGGATAACAATGCGATACAATCCAACAAGTTACTGATGTTTGCCAGTCTAGGATCAGGCCTTATATCATTTTCTTCAGATGCTAAATGGCTCCAAATATTTGTTTCCATTTTTCTGGTAGCCAAAGCATTATCCTTAGGGACAACACAATTCTCAAGGTCACCTTGAAAAACAGTGTTGGCTCCAAGGATAATGTAAATCAATAAATATAAATCGAGGTTTAGATTAACATTATTGCCCAGTAAAAACAAAGCATGTTATCCTACAATGTTTAGTTAGGTTTAAATCCACTTTGAACAGTATTCGAGTTATATTACGGCATGTCAGCTTATTGTGGGAAGAAAGCATGAAGTGAAGCAGGTCTCAGATGTTTAGGTGAAACCCACAAGCACGGGTATGGTGCTGTTAAACTAAGAAACATGATTGGAGCACACCGGGATTCAAATCCATCATAGGTTTCTAGTGTGCCCGAGGGATTTTTTTCATAATATATCTTGGCACCAAAAGTAGAATATGGATCAGTGGTGACAAACCTGGTTCCAAAATGCAGCCATAGCATGAAATATGTCCAATATGGTAATGTCAATAGCAGTCAGAACATGAAATATGTCCAATACAGTAATGTCAATAGCAGTCAGGACATGAAATATGTCCAATACAGTAATGTCAATAGCAGTCAGAGCATGAAATATGTCCAATACAGTAATGTCAATAGCAGTCAGAGCATGAAATATGTCCAATACGGTAATGTCAATAGCAGTCAGAGCATGAAATATGTCCAATACAGTAATGTCAATAGCAGTCAGAGCATGAAATATGTCCAATACGGTAATGTCAATAGCAGTCAGAGCATGAAATATGTCCAATACGGTAATGTCAATAGCAGTCAGAACATGAAATATGTCCAATACGGTAATGTCAAAAGCAGTCAGAACTTGAAATATGTCCTATACAGTAATGTCAATAGCAGTCAGAGCATGAAATATGTCCAATACGGTAATGTCAATAGCAGTCAGAGCATGAAATATGTCCAATATGGTAATGTCAATAGCAGTCAGAGCATGAAATATGTCCAATACGGTAATGTCAATACCATTCTACAGTGAAATAAAGAGAGCTGTGTTTTGGCTTTAACTACATCTGTTTTCCATCTTGTTGAGTTTGAAAACAAAGACTGACAAAGATCCTCCACAGTGTGCCGTTCAAATGTGTAAGCCATTTATTTCGACATCCTATGAAAGGTTCGGTGTGCTATAAACATAAAGATACTCGCAGGAATTCAGAGAGACAGTTAGCCTATCTTGCCACTTCCTCTACTATCTGAAGGTCTCTACAAACCGTTATAAACTTCAGAACAAATTGTTGATGGTCCTGACAGATCTGATGTTGTTTGCATACACATCTGTGTGTATACAAGGATGTAGATGATACTGCCTAATGCAATAAACACTATAACATCCTACATCAACTTGTGTGAACAGCAGCTGAAACCATTATCAGTAAGATAAAATATTTGAAGATATATTAAATCAAAATATGTTTGAAAAAGCTTAAAGCAAACTCGTCTGTCATACATGTTTATTTTTTTAAGATAGCTCTAATTTAGAAGAAATTAACACCACCTCAGACATATTGAGAAACGGATTGATGAAAATATTTTAAATTATAAAAAAAAAATTATATTGACTTCTTTGGTTAATCTGAAATTATCATTCAACAAGCCATTTTCAGTGAAATCCATATAAACTATAAGCCTTAACAAGAAGAAACAAGACAAAAGGTGAGCAGGGCTCACTAATACCCCCGACTTCGATACCAACATATTTCTAAGTTCAAAACATGAAAAAAGCAATATTTTCTTAGAAAATCCACTTGTCAAAATCAAACTTTACACTGCATCTCTCCATTTGGTATGAAAACTGTATGGAAACCCAGTTGGAAAAAATCTATGAAGTAGTTTTTAAGTTTAAGTTTGCATAAATGTTGAAGTCATAAAATATTCTAAGTTCAAAACATGAAAAAAATCATTTTTTGTTTTCAGAAAACGCACATACTAAAAATAAACTTGCCACTGCACTGCTTTGATTAGTATTGAAATTATTATGGTTCACTAAATTGAAAAGAATCCATGAAGTTGTTTTCTAGTTATATGACGCACAAATGTTTTAGTAAACAAATTCTAAATAAAAAACCAAGGGGGAAAAAAAGCTGTATTTTTTCAGAAAATCCAAACATTGAAATCAAACTGTGCGCTGCACCTCTCCTATAGGTATAAAAAGTGTTCACCAAGTTTGAAAAGAATCTATGTAGTATTTTTCAAGTTGTATGTCACAACAACAAAAATGCTCTCAGACGGACTGACAGAATTCTTTGGTGTAATTATAATCCCTACCCTTTCAGGTCTGGGTTATAATAACATTCAGATAAATATAATAATCTCATACACTTAGACAATACTTGAAAACATTTTGACATTTCACTTTTCTAATATCAATAAATATATTTAAAAAGATAATTTCAATTTAAAAAAACCTGTACATTCAAATACAAAAAACAAAAGTGAGTAAATATGTTTGTAAGGTTTATGTTTATAGTACCGATACATAGAAGTAATATCCCTCAAATACAATAATTAGTTGGAATTTTTTTATTGCAAAGGGAGAAAACTCCAGTATATTTTTTTCAGGATATCTCAGGGAAACATTTGCTGGGTAAATGCTACTGAACAGCAACAACTCACATATATCTCACCAAACTGCATTTTTGGCGTGAAAAAGTGCACATTCTGCCACTTCCTGCACTCGGAACATTTGGGTCTGCACGTTTGCATTATTACACAGCGATCGGGTTGCATTCAATGCTCCTTACTCTTTTGAAAGCAAAACAGTTGCTCTGGTAGCAAATCATGTTTGTCTTATTTTTTAAAGGCAAGGTGACTGATGGTGTGGAAAGACAGTTCGGTGGTAATGGTTATTTTACATTATCAGTCTGCATTTGTTTGTCTGTTGTTTAACGCCTTGCTCAGCAATATTCCAGCTATATGACGGCGGTCTGTAAATAATCAAGTCTGGACCAGAAAACCCAGAGACCGACATCATGAGCATCAATCCACACAATCAGGATATGATGACATGCATCATCAACCAAGTCAGTGAGCCTGACCACCCGCTCCAGTTAGTCACCTCTTACGACAAGTATAGTTGCCTTTTACGGCAAGCATGGGAAGCTGAAGACCTTTTCTACCCACTTCATGGGTCTTTGGGAATATAGAATAACTACATATTACCAAAGAATAAATCATCTCTGCAAAATTTATAACAGTTTCAATAATACTCATAGCCTCACCAATTTCCTAGTTAACAGATTTGCCTGTCCTTAATCTCACCAAAATCAATAAATAAAATAAATTTAATGTGGTTTGATTGTAGTAACCGTCAAAATTTTATTCGAAGATATATTTTACTCATAAGATAAGGAAATAACCTCAAAACAACCCTGACAATTCATTTGTTTGCCTACTCTTAAAAAAAGTTCTTAGGAAATTGATCAAGAAAATAAGAAATACAACTAGGCATACCTACTTTATAGACCAGAAATATTGCTTACATATTTCCTTTTGTTCCTAATTTCCTTTGCATGTTATTGTACACCTAATTAGTCTTCCACCAAGCAGTAGGAAGTCTGTGATGATTGCAGCAGGTGCTTCCCATTTCTGAAACGAAATGTCACTTCCCTGTTGTCCTAACATACTACTTCCCCTCGGTTTGCACAACTCATTATCTAACCGTTGCCAGAACAAACGTAGGTGTCTTACTCGGACACTGATCTTAATGTTTTCGCTTTCCAGCAGGGCGGATCCTGACACACGTGACTTGTACTTCAGACGCCATTTTTTTGTCCACACAGCAGGAGGGAAGATGCATGGTGTTTTTGAAGCAAAGAGATCCAAGCAGCATATGTCCTGTCAGCGTACGCTCAACATGATATTGTTTTCATCCGAAACAAAGATCCCCAAATTTCTCTTTTGTCTTCCACCACGTTTAAACAAAGATGTTATTACGAGGAAAAACACATAGCATATGCTGAATGTCATAAGCAACATTATAGTTTGTGGCAAGGTAAATAGGTTTTCTGCTGATCGTCAGTATTCCCTTTGTTTTGTCTGGACGAAATACACAAGGAAGAGGATATAATAATGCAGAATAAATATAGTCTGCCAAATTTTCTTTGAGATGAACATTCAGTTGGAAAGAGCGCCAGAAATAATCCCAAGCAATTATTCAGCTGGTTTCACTTTGAACAAGGATTTGATGACTGATATTTGGGGATAGGATATTTTCTCAGAATATAGATTTCAACTTTTCTGCCTCGCTACCTGAAGACATAAAAAGACTGCTGGATTTTTATGATTGGTCGTTGTTTATAGCCGTAATCAGGATTATTCCAGCTGTGTGATAGCAGACTGTAAATTTCGAGTCCGGCTCAGACAATCCAGTGATTGATATTGTTATCAACGATCCACCAGAAACCTATGATTGTGGGTTAAATCCCGGTTCGCCCCGATTATGTTTCTAGGTTTGTCAACACCATACCCGTGCTCATGGGTTTCACCGAAGTGGTAAACGTCTGAGACCTGCATCACTTGGGGCTTTCCTCCCACATTATGCTGACACACCATGATATAACTGGAATACAGTTAAAAGCAGTGTTTAACCAAATTCACTCACTCACTCACTCGGAATTCCCATGGTGTGGATTCTCAAACTGAGACCTTCCTTAATCCGGAATGCATATCACCTTAATATGGCGAAGAGTACACTAATACTGATTTACACTTTTAGCAATATTTGAGTGGGTGAGTAAGTTTGGATTTGAGCCCCTTTTAGCAATATTCCAGCAATATCATGGCAGGGAACACGAGAAATTGGCTTCACACACTGTACCCATGTGGGGAATAGAACCCAGGTCTTCGGTGTGACCGCTTTAACCATTAGGCTACCCCACCGCCCCTTAGCAATATTTGAGGGTAGGAACACAAAGAATAGGTTTACTGAATAAACCTGAGATTTGAGCATGAAGCTCAAACACAGCCACCACTGGGCCATCCCACCAAGAATTGTTGGAAGTATTCTCAGGCTAACAGTGAAGCAGTGTAGTCTTCTTCTTATCATTAACTCATGCCGACATGTTTCCCATGTACATATATCATTGATATATTTGGAACATCATTATATTTTAAACATATTTTCACATAAAGCATTTGTATTAGTTTGCTGTGTAGCGCCGCACTCAGCAATATTCCAGCTATATGACGGCGGTCTGTAAATAATCGAGTCTGGACCAGACAATCCAGTAATTAACATCCTGAGCATTGATCAAAGCAATTAGTATCAATGACATGCATCAACCAAGTCAGCGAGCCTGACCACCCGATCCCGTTAGTCGCCTCTTACAACAAGCATAGTCGCCTTTTATGGCAAGCATGGGTTGCTGAAGACCTATTCTACCCCGGATCTTTTCACATAAAGACATTACCAGAAGACATATCAATGTATACCAAAGGTATAACATCATATAACAAGTTACTATTTTAAAGACAAGTTTCAAAACGTCTGAGGTAACAAGAGTCTTACCTGGCATGAAAGTAATCACGGAAGCATTGGTGTTAGGCCTCTCAAAATAGTCGTCCATGACCTTGGCAGTATCCTGACGTGTGTAACAGCGAACGGTTGACACGTGACTTGCATCACCCGATCTCACCACAAATGCCTTGACAGTGCCATCATTCTCAAAACTTTCATACTTGCTGTCCTTGAATTGCATGGATGGAACTGAAAGATGATAGGTTGTTTGTAGTGTGTTTCCAATATTCAATATTACCGCTTTTACATTTCACATTAAACAAATCAAAGAAGTGGATATTCAGTTAAAGAGACTTGATGCTGCTTTAATTCATATTTCACATATTGTAATCATGTGAAGATTGTTGGTTGGTAGGTCTACTCAATTTTAAATTTTTGACGCCTTAAACAAACTGCAACCATTTATCTCAAGGTTGCAGCTTTATACATCAACCACTTCTATTACCAGATACACAAATTGATCTTAGTGCTAATACCAGTTGAAGTCCATGTTGAAGTATAGGTGTAACAATAGTCTTTGTGATGAAAAACATTTTCTTAAATTGTGACCCTGGAAAATATAAAGTCAGAAACAATTGCTGCTACACTGAAGGACCTCCATCAATGAGATCCAACTGCCCTTCAGGCCAGGTGAGCTACATAAAGGGGGCCATCTACTGAATTTGTTTGGTTGTTGTTTAATGCTGTACTCAACATGTTCCAGTTATGTGACAGCTGCCTGTTAATAATCAAAATCTGGACCAGACAATCCAGTGATTGACATCATGAGCATCAATTCTCCCAATTGGGATACAATGACATTTAGTCAACCAAGTCACTGAGTCTGACCACCCAATCCATAAGTCGCCTCTTATGACTGGCAGAAGTTGCTGGGGAGCAATTCTAACCCAAATCCCTACAGGTGCAATATCTTGTTGTTGTTGTTGTTTTGTTGTTTAAAGCCGCACTCAGCAATATTCCAGTTATATGACAGTGGTTGGTAAATAATCGACTCTGGACCAGACAATCCAGTGATTGATATCATGAACATCGATCCACGCAATTGGGATCGATGATATGCATCAACAAAGTCAGCGAGCCTGACTACCCGATCTTGTTAGTTGCCTCTTACGACAAGCACATTCGTCTTTTACAGCAAGGGTTTCTGAAGACCTATGGGGCCATTTCTATCAAAATGCTTTAGGGTACGACTGAGAACCCATTGAGGCTGTCATATAGTGAGTGAGTGAGTGAGTGCAAGGAGTACCAGCATAACCATATGTTGGTTGTGTAACCATTTAGTTACATCAAATCAGATTCTGTGTGTTTTGACAATGTCTCAGTAGCAGGTGTTGTCTCAATAACAGTTATGTCGGCAACGAAAAATAAATGTCATGCCATTCTCATGCCATAGCTATTACTCTACCGGCATGTATTTTAACTTCCATTCCCAAAACTAATTTCTGTAACAAGCCCAAATTGCTACACAAATTGCTATAAAAAATAGATTCACACAAAATATAATGAATCATTACATGGCAGTGTTTCTGTATCGCACATGCACATGAGTCGGTGGTTGAAAAACACGACAGCAGTTTTGTTGTTACAGTAACGCAAATTTCAGAAACGAATATTTTGAACTCCCACGATGCACCTGCAAGACGACAACTGAGAAAACAAACAGTTTTCAAAAAACAACACTAAATCGTGAATGAAGCAGATGGTGACCTCAAAATTGTTTTCTTCAGTACACAGGTTTTGGCTTCTTTTAATGACTCACATAGATTCAGTGCAATGATTTTAAATGACGATCCACAGGAAACGGTCTGTGAGTTGGATTTAATGTCATTTGGAACAGTATAACCCTTGTCAGCTTCATGTTGGAAGAAAGTCCAAGGGATACGTCTTTCTTGATGTTAAACATCTTTGTAGAATTCTTAAGAATGAGCAGGTGCTGGCAAACCAAGTATCATTATCATGGATCTTAAGATACTGGTACCACTAAGGGACACAACCCTGCAAAGTGAAATGCAGCTACAGTTATTGCTGAAACACATACTCTATTAAGTTCGTGAGTGCATGAGTTGGGTTCAATGCTGATTTGAACAAATTCCAGTCCGATCATGACATGTCAGCTTAATGTGGTAAGAGATTTACCAATTTGGTGAAACCCATGAGCACGGGTATGGTGCTGACAGACCTAGAAACAAAATTAGGGCAAATAGGATTCCGGCGTGCCCAAGGGAGGCAACATTGCCACCAATGCCCCCTTCTATGAAGTAAGATAATGTTCATGCATTACTTAAACTTACCATCAGAGTAGGAATCATTGATCATAATAACAGAGTTGCTTGGTTCTCCCAACATGGCCGCCATGGGCATACGCAGCACGACCTGGAAGGTCTCTGTGCCCTCTAACCTTGGCTTGCCAAGGTCATCCAGCACAGTGATACGGACTGTCTGCATTGTCACGCCAGGGGCGAAGTCGAGATTCTTGTTGACCGCGATGTAGTCAAGTCCAGCTGTGAAGACAAAAAGTAATTGTTTATAAGTTAAAAAGAAACAAACTATATAAAAACCCAAATTTCACCTAATTTTCTTTCAAACAAAGAAACCCATGTCGAATCAGATGATCATTTTAAGACGTAATTCCTGTTTTTGAAACTGTCAATATGGGAATATGACAGTTTTAACCATCCTTATTTGGTTTGCAATGATTTTTTAAACAGATTCAGATATCTTAAAGATACCCTCTACATGTATGTTAATTCAACATCAACCAAATCACTACAAATGAGTAACATTTTGATTTTATTTGATTTAGCATAATTGAATGAGTGATGAGGTATGGTACTGACACATCAAGGATCATAATCAGAGTCAATCTGGGATTCAAACTCTGACAAGGGAGACAACTCTTCACAGCCTACTGTGCCCCAAACAAAAAGATCGTGAAACCATGGCCCTTATCCATCCTGTGGCATTTACTCATCGGGTTTATAGAGTTCCTACATTTTTAATACATATTTCACCTGTCTCTCTTCAAACAATCACTCCCACATACAAACCATTATCTCCAGTAACCTTTGCCAAGAAACTAAATTTACATAGCTGGCTGGCATTACCACCATTTTCCTGAAATTTAATTCATCCCTAAACCATGACACCATCCATTAGGAAAAAACGGATAAAATAGCAAACCCTAGCATAAACGATGCAGCATGAAAACCAAGCCCCAGATTACAATTGATGATATTTTCCTTGTGTATATTCTGACAGTTCTTGGCATAAGTCAACACCTTGAGGCAAGTGTCATTGGGAACAACCCCCTTCAAGCATGTGCCAATTCCAAGCTGGCATTTTCCTCGGTGAAGTGATAGGGATGCACATGGAATAGCGCATGTTCAGTTTACAGCATATCCCCTGCAGTTGGGTGTCTAATGGCAGTGCCTCACCGCTGTCAGAAGGGTTGTACCCTAAGGTGAACAACATGATCAGACTGATCTGATGAACAGTTTCAGTGACTGTACAACACATCAACAGTATGATCTGTATCAGTGATGCTCATCATGTGTATCCAGGGTGTAGAATTGTCATTCCTTGTTCATCTCAAAGGTATTGCAATGCCCATGTTCCGTGTAAATCACTTAACATCCCAGTGGAACTTGGTTCAGACCTTAACTTGCCTTCACCTTGTGCCTTCAAGAGTGGTTTGTCAAATAAGGTGGGGTGAAATGGGGTTTAACGTCGCGTCCAAGATTATTGCACTTATATAGCGACGTGCATGTACGTGTGTGTTTGTGTGGCTGCTTGTACTAGTCCGGACTGATGCTGATTTATAGTTCTAGCTCACTGAGAGACCATGCCGCAGTTTAACATAAATACCCCACTCAGACACAGTATACTGACTCCGAGCCGACAAGACCTTGTTTTAGCCCCTTAATGCCGAGCGCCAGACAGGGTAACAAGTACAATCTTTTAACGTCTTTTGGTATGATGCGGCCGGGGATCAAACCCTGGACCTTCCGCTCTCCGGGCGGACGCTCTACCACTAGACCATGGAGGTGGTCGTTTGTCAAATAAACCTTGGTTTGTTCCTGGTGTACATTTGCTACCGATTTTGCTCGTGCTCACGTGGGAGTGAGTGAGTGAGTATGGTTTTACGCTGCTTTTAGCAATATTCCAGCAATATCACGGCGGGGGACACCAGAAATGGGCTTCACACATTGTACCCATGTCGGGAATCGAACCCGGGTCTTCGGCATGACGAGCTAACGCTTTAACCACTAGGCTACCCGACCACCCCTGCTCGCGTGGGATGTACATGGCTTAATATTGATAACGGGAGACATCATCAAATTCTAAAATCTGAAAAATTATGTTTATCTTGTAATGTAATCAATATGGAAGGTTTGTATGATTTCACCTTACATGCCCATTCTTAAAAGATATTCAAAAGCAATACATACCAAATAAATATTTAATTCGACTGTCAGTCTTAAGGCAACCTCAAATTATCAAGATTTAAAATCTGTTATGTTGTAATTCCAATATGACTTCAAGATCAGAAATGTACAGAAATGAAACATGTGATTCAATTTGTGAAATTATGCTGTACTGTATTGTGTCCACTTCATATATTTGGGCCTATGGCCTGTCACACAAGAAACATCAGATTTGACTTAGTTTAGGAGAAAAAAGACTATGATAAATGTCAAACTGTGTTGATTTTGCAATAGAAAATAACATACAAAGGCACTGTAGCTCACCAAGAACATTCAGATGAATACTTAAATATTTTGGATGTTGTAAGGATAAATATTTGTGCTTTTCACATTTAAAGATACACCTTAATTATCAATCTTATTGAGTAGAGTCCTAAAATTATAAGACATTTTCTCAAAGATTCAGATTCATCAATTCAGATATTTCTGAGAAGAAAAAAATATTGAAAGTTATAGTTTGTCTATATGATGAGTTCACTTGAACTTTAAGACTGTGCAAACTAAACAAACCAGAGAAAAAGACCTTTGGTGCTTGATCCCATGTTTATAAGGTGCTTTAACCCCTTGAAGCTACTTTCTATCAACTGATTCAAATTAATTATGATTGATTTGACAAGAGTTAGAAAATGTGTGCATAACAGTAGGATTTCAATATTGCTTTTTGAAAACTTAAACATTTAGGTTAGATCTGTTGAATCGTGTCAAGACAAACCTTCCTCAAAACCTGTGCAGCAAATACATGAAAGAAAGGTGGTGAGGTGAATGGGGCTTAATGTCGCGCTCCATGAAAGAAAGCATGTAGTGGAAATATGAAAAGAAAACCAAGCTCCACGCCATATGATTTGACTTCCACAAACAACCAGTGTATGAGTGAGTGAATGTTGTTTTAGGCCACAGTCAGCAATACTTCAGCTAGATCACGACAGCCTGTAAATGTTTTTTTGTCATGGCCAGAAAAAAACAGGTTTTGACAGCCCAGGTCCATCAACACCAGCAGAGAGTGATGCTAAACAGCAGGGTTGCAGGTATTTACTCACATGTTCTCATTCACATGGGTATATATTTTTGGGTATTATTTTTGGGTTTATTTTCACTCCCTTGGGTCAAGTCTACTGGATATTACAAACCATAATAACCAATTTCTAACATATTTTTGCAGAAAATGTTGTTTCAGGTTACAATTTGTGCGTTATCGCCTGCAGGAGAATTGATGTGAATCTGATGCCTGAATTCGATCAGCAAATAAGGGAGTGAGTTTGGTTTGACGCAGCTTTTAGCAATATTCCAGGAATGTCATGGCAGGGACATCAGAAATGGGCTTCACCCATTTTACCCATGTCGGGAATCAAACCGGGTCTTCTGCATGACTAGCGAATGCTTTAACCACTAGGCTACCTGACCTCCCTGATCAGAAAATAAAAAACTGTTTAGAAATATAGGCCTGCACACTGAAAACACTACTTTGGGTACTCACAGTGTTGTTATAGCATTGGGTTTTTGACGTATTTCAGCTATACTAAAGCAACTCAAATTGATTGGGTGGGTCACGGTGCATATTTAACGAAAATACGAAATCTGGAGCTCTAAGCCAATCAGCCATCTCGCCATTGTGACCACCCAATCCTAAAATTGTTTGTTGCTTAACGCCACACTCAGCAATATTCCAATTAAATGAGGCCGGTTTGTAAATAATAGAGACTGGACCAGACAATCCAATGACTGACATCATGAGCATCGATAAACTCAAATGGGATACAATGACATGTATCAACCAAGTCAGCGAGCCTGACCACCCAATCCCTTTAGTCGCCTCTTACGGGAAGCATGGGTTGCTGAAGACCTATTCTACCCCAGATCTCCAAGGGCCTAATCCTCAAAGGCAGCTCTTATAACAAGCATAGAGTACTGGGGACCTGATCGGAATAGAACCAGAGGGTGCAGGGTATTAAGCAGTGTGTTAAATGGCTTAATGGCAAATACGGTGATGTGGAGTTACAGATGGATGTCGAAGAACATCCAAACGCTTGCTGTGCTTGTTTCAAGACTTACCTGTTGAGTCCTATTGCAGTGGTAACAGGAGTACATAGGTTAATATTCTTATTGTCTCACATTGTTACACATTCAACAATGCCCACAATACAGTGGTAATAGGCATAAGTTAGTAAAAATTCTTATTGTCTCACGTTGTTAAACATTCAACAATGACCTCATCGATAATTACATTATCATCTGCATTGATAACTCAACTAAATCTACTCGAGTTCGGGAATTGATATTGGTTGCAGTCAGGATATATCACTGCAGAGTGTAAATAATTAAATTTGAGCCAAACAAAACTAGTGGTTGATGGGATGAGCAACGATCCATGGTGTTGGGATATGATGACATTCAATCAGCAGGTCACACATTGTAAACACCCAACCCTTATGTTCGTCAGCTCTAATGGCCAGCATGGGGACTGGTGTCCTGATTAACCCTGGTCACTCAAGTTTCATGTCCACAACAGAAACATTTCCACACCTCAGAACAATTAAGACAGGATTTTCTTCATATATGTGTAGAAGTGCCACGACTAGATGTTCCAGACATCATAAACATTAATTGATGCAGTAGGGCAGTTTTAATACTGTTTCCCATGCAACTAGTTATTAGATAGCTGGCAGTGAAGAGGATGTCAAGTCTTGCTTGACAACGGTATAAGGATCTATACCGAAACATCACTTTTCACAGTATTAAAGAAGTTGTTATCCATAAAATTATGTCTATCTTGATATAATAGAGGTAAGGTATTCAAAAGAATTACCATAAACAAACTTAAACAACCTGTTGTGTCCTCTGCACAACACACAGCAACCATTGTTATGGATAAATATAAAAATCTTTTATTATGCAAAACATTTCTCTGTTAAATTTTTACTGCTGATTTCATATGGAATATTGCTAGCTTGTCTACGTCTATTAGCTAGACTGGTCGTGGTTGAATTCAATGCAGATATTCCGCAGTCATGGTCCAGAACTACCCATGCCACATCATACCTCGATACTACATGTAATTCCCTATACCCTGATATGCCATGTTCATCCTTGAAACTGATTGGGTGAGTGAGCATGGATTTACGCCGTTTTTAGCAATATTCCAGCAATATCACGGCAGGGGACACCAGAAATGGGCTTCACACATTGTACCCATGTTGGGAATCGAACCCGGGTCTTTGGCGTGACGAGCGAACGCTTTAACCACTAGGCTACCCGACCGCCCCAAAACTGATTGGGACAGACACACTTCAGGAACTCCTCCTGACTTTACTTACATTTTGCCGAAGGTGGATCAGTTCGGCGTGACCTCACAGTGACACTCGATGGTTTGCTGAGGTCAGTACCTGTCCTCCAGACCTTGATCTCAACAAAGCCGTCACTCTCATCCACAGAGTATTCAGATTCTCCGAAGTAGAAGGTAGGCTCTGGAACAGACATATTGCAACTTACTTCTGGCATGTGCATGTATTTTTGTGTGCGTCCGTTCATTGTTTGACGTTATATGACCGCAGCTTGTAAATAATCGAGTCTGGACCAGACAATTTCAGTGATTGATGTTATGAGCAACAATCCATGCCCTGGGGTATGATGTCACGCCATCAACCAGGTCACTGAGCCTGACCGCACTGATTGATGTGGCCGATTGCACTAGTCTGGAATGATGCTGATTTATAGTGCTAGCACACTGTGATACCATGCCCCAATTAAAATGAATGACCCACCGAGATACAGAATACTGACTCCAAGCCGACCAGTCCTTGTTCTATCCCCTTAATGCCGAGCTCCAGACAGGGTAACAACAAGTACCATCTTTTAACGTCTTTAGGTATGATGCGGCCAGGGATCAAATCCCAGACGTTCGGTTCTCTGGGAGGCTCTACCACTAGACCACAGAGGCAGGCTGACCTTACTATTCAAAAGAAGTGACTTCAATATATTTCCGTGCTTATGGAGATATAAACATTAATGCCAGTGTGCATACCCCTATATTAAAAAAACACACCCAAAAACTGAAGTCGATTCTTAAAAAGACTAACATTAAGTCCCTGACTGGATAATATTGTAAGATTTTCTTGTTCAATTGAAACTCAATTGTCTATTGAGATGTAATACCAATGACTCATGTGAACGTAGTCATCAGAAATTTCCATGAAACTGAATAAATCTAGTCTTGCTAAACATTTTAGACTTGTGTTTTTTCAAGATTGTATTCATGCTCTGCCTGACAGACAAATACCCTAGCTGTGTGATCAGCTCTATCCTCAGCACATCATCCCTAACACTGATGTCCTCCAGGCAGTGCCCCGAGCAGCTGGTGCCATCATTACCCTGCCACGCCTGGAGAACATTCTAGTTTGACATCAAGGCCGTTATCCTCACTCACAGAAACATGTAACGCCCCTGATGTAGACATGGTCAGAAGCTGGTGCCATCATTACCCTGCCACGCCTGGAGAACATTCAAGTCTGACATCAAGACCATTATCCCCTCTCACAGAAACATGTAACGCCCCTGATGTAGACACAGACAGGACCTGGTGAAAGTTTGCAAATTCACTCATCAATGATCTGTCTTTACTATGAGCATCTTTACCATCTGTTCCGACATTAACCTAGGATAGAGAATGCCCATGGCCAAGGGTTCATTAAGGACAAACAATGTTCAATGGTTCATTCAGTAAGAATTTACCGAAGTTCAAAAAGACACAGAAATTCCAATGCAGAGATTTAAATGCTGATTGGTAATGACCTTAAGGTCACAAGTCACCGGTGAGGTCAATGGATGATACTTTAGATATAAGACTCTGATGTTCTTACTAGTGATTCCAGTTCAAGGTGGTGTGTAGACAGTCAAGACATGGACTTCAGGTTATCAGTTGGGTTGGGTTCATTTGTCTTTGTGGTATGATGCTACCACAAGCAGATAGGGGAAGTGAAACAGTGTACGGAATCGAACCTAGGCTGTTGGTGTGATGTCAAGTGCACACCCCACTGAGCTATGTATAACCTCCCTTTCATGAGTTAATTATGTTCATTTGAGTCATTGTTTTCGAGATAAAACAATTCCATGACAAAATGATTACTTTCTGTGAGTACTAAAGAGTAAAGACAGTAGCATAGTGATGTGTTCCAGATATCTGGTTAGTTCATGAAAAATTATACCCAAATATTTAACACTTAGGGTCATCTAACTTTTGAAACCAAGTTTTGGTAATTTTTTTGTTAAATAATGCCACACTCAGCATTATTTCAGTTATATGACAGCATTTAAAAAAAATTAAAAAATTGACTGACCAGATGATCCAATGACAATCCTGACATCATGAGCATTGATCTAAGCCATTGGGAGACAATGAGATGCATCAACTAAGTCAGTGAGCCTAAATATCCCAATTACAAAATCCGAAAAAGTCTGCATGTTTAGCAACTGACCATCATTCTTATCGGGTTCAATGAGAACAGTTGTCTTGTTGTCTCCGATCTTGCCTCCCATGGGCTCAGTGAGTATGACAGTGAAGTTTTCCTCCACCTCGTACAGCGAGTCGTCGATGATCATGACGTTGCAGTACTTCTCCTTCTCATCCTTGTCGAACCTGACGATGCTGCGGTGATCCTGGCTGCGGGTGATGTAGTCAGAGAAGGACGTCACCGTGCTGGGGGTAGTCCCTGTTGCCGACCCTGGGAAGGATGATTTCAGTTTGGTTAGGTACAGATTCAAGTTTGTGAGTTTGTATAATGCTGCTTTTAACAGTATTCCAGTTATATCATGGCGTGTCAGCCTAATGTGGGAGGAAAGATACAGAGTCAAGAGCTGCTGAGCATGTGAAACTATTTACACCAAGTTTCCATAGCAACTGATTAAAGGTTATTTGCTGCAAAGAATGTCTTTGCTTAACTCACTGTACACCTAGGGTTGTATTGATACAAGACTCTTGATGTATCAATCTAAAAGGGTTGTGATACAAATACATTATATTTACCTTTGTTTGTTTGTTTGCTGTTTAAAACCACAATCATCAATATTCTAGCTATATGACAATGGTCAGTAAATAATCGAGTCTGGACCAGATAATCCAGTGATTGACGTCATGAGCTTTGATCTATGAAATTGGGATAAGATGACATACATCAGTAAGATTGACCACCTGATCCCGTATTTGCCATTTATACCAAGTCTGGGTTGCTAAAGACCAATTCTAACCTGGATCTTCACAGGGGATTTTTTTGTAAGAGAGAGTGAATCAGTGAGTATGTTTAAACGCCACGTTTAGCAATATTCAAGCAATATCACAGCAGGGACACCAGAAATGGGCTTCACACATTGTATGCATGTGGGGAATCAAACCCAGCATGACGAGCGAACACCACCCCAATTTTCGTAAGGACGTCATAACATACAAATATCAGACTAAGCTTACAAATGTGACTTTCAAGAAAACAAATGAAATTCATCCAAGATTGAAATTCAATGGTGATTTGATGAGGTTCTTGTTCTGTCGAAAGTCACCAAGATTCAGATTATATATGATTGTAATATTTTAAATAACATATTTTAACCCAGGTACTGCAATACATATTGAACAGCATGTCCTCTTGTTTTGTAAAGCCTCATGTCTCCTGTATCATTTAATGATGGTTACAAGAGTTCTCTCCCCCTACTGACCTTGAACAGTGGAGCAGATGACCATGAGCTCATCTGACAGATCTCCCTCTCTCCTCACAGGGATCAGGATCTCCCCGATGTCCTCAGACACATGGTACTCCTTCTCCGGGATTGAAACAGTCGATTCTGGAAAAATGGAGTAGTTAGGTGCTTGGTTCAATTTAATATCAGAAAAATGCTTTCATGTTCGAAATCCAAAAATAAGAGCCTCAACTAAACAGAAGCAACAAAACCTTTCCATAGTCATTAGAAATATCTGCTAAAAGTAGAGTCCACTACTAAGCAAGCCAATATATAATATTTTAGATCTAATTTCTATACTGTCTTGAAGAGCTCTCTATACCCTTAACCAACTGTTGAATCTTGTTCGAGGCATAAATTCATGCATTTGACCAAAAGCAAACCATTCAAATGTTGATGTTTAGTGCAAAAACAGTTACAGAGAAGATATTGGCATTTTTACTCGGCATACTTGACTACTTTAAGACATAAAGAACATGAAATATTAGACAAACACGTAGTCCTGAAATAATGTTATGTTTAAGGTTAATTATCAATAATTCTTTAAAGGAACAATTGAGTACCAAGGAAGCCTCATTTCTCCAGAGCTAGAAAGGGAAAGAGTATCGGCTGCTAGAGCTGAGACAGGGGAAGAGTACAGGTTGCTAGAGCTGACAAAGGGAAGAGTACAGGCTGCTAGAGCTGAGACAGGGGAAGAGTATAGGCTTCTAGAGCGTAGACAGGGGAAGAGTATAGGCTTCTAGAGCTGAGAAAGGGGTAGAGTACAGGCTGCTAGAGCTGAGACAGGGAAGAGTATAGGCTGCTAGAGCTGAGACAAGGAAGAGTATAGGCTGCTGGAGCTGAGAAGGGGAGAGTACAGGCTGCTGGAGCTGAGAAAGGGGAGAGTACAGGCTGCTAGAGCTGAGACAGGGGAGAGTACAGGCTGCTAGAGCTGAGAAAGGGGAGAGTACAGGCTGCTAGAGCTGAGACAGGGGAAGAGTACAGGCTGCTAGAGCTGAGACAGGGGAGAGTATAGGCTGCTGGAGCTGAAATAGGGGAGAGTATAGGCTGCTAGAGCTGAGACAGGGGAAGAGTACAGGCTGCTAGAGCTGAAAAAGGGGAGAGTACAGGCTGCTAGAGCTGAAAAAGGGGAGAGTACAGGTTGCTAGAGCTGAAAAAGGGGAGAGTACAGGCTGCTAGAGCTGAAAAAGGGGAAGAGTACAGGCTGCTAGAGCTGAGACAGGGAAGAGTACAGGCTGCTAGAGCTGAGACAGGGGAGAGTACAGGCTGCTAGAGCTGAAAAAGGGGAGAGTACAGGCTGCTAGAGCTGAGACAGGGGAGAGTACAGGTTGCTAGAGCTGAGACAGGGAAGAGTACAGGCTGCTAGAGCTGAGACAGGGGAGAGTACAGGCTGCTAGAGCTGAAAAAGGGGAGAGTACAGGCTGCTAGAGCTGAGACAGGGGAGAGTACAGGTTGCTAGAGCTGAGACAGGGAAGAGTACAGGCTGCTAGAGCTGAGACAGGGGAGAGTACAGGCTGCTGGAGCTGAAAAAGGGGAGAGTACAGGCTGCTAGAGCTGAAAAAGGGGAGAGTACAGGCTGCTAGAGCTGAAAAAGGGGAGAGTATAGGCTGCTAGAGCATAGACAGGGGAAGAGTATAGGCTTCTAGAGCTGAGAAAGGGGTAGAGTACAGGCTGCTAGAGCTGAGACAGGGGAAGAGTATCGGCTGCTAGAGCTGAGACAGGGGAAGAGTATAGGCTGCTAGAGCGTAGACAGGGGAAGAGTATAGGCTTCTAGAGCTGAGAAAGGGGTAGAGTACAGGCTGCTAGAGCTGAAAAAGGGGAGAGTATAGGCTGCTAGAGCGTAGACAGGGGAAGAGTATAGGCTTCTAGAGCTGAGAAAGGGGTAGAGTACAGGCTGCTAGAGCTGAGACAGGGGAAGAGTACAGGCTGCTGGAGCTGAAAAAGGGGAGAGTACAGGCTGCTGGAGCTGAAAAAGGGGAGAGTACAGGTTGCTAGAGCTGAGACAGGGGAGAGTACAGGCTGCTGGAGCTGAAAAAGGGGAGAGTACAGGCTGCTAGAGCTGAGACAGGGGAAGAGTACAGGCTGCTAGAGCTGAGACAGGGGAGAGTACAGGCTGCTAGAGCTGAGACAGGGGAGAGTACAGGTTGCTGGAGCTGAAAAAGGGGAGAGTACAGGCTGCTGGAGCTGAAAAAGGGGAGAGTACAGGTTGCTAGAGCTGAAAAAGGGGGGAGTACAGGCTGCTAGAGCTGAGACAGGGGAGAGTATAGGCTGCTGGAGCTGAAAAAGGGGAGAGTACAGGCTGCTGGAGCTGAAAAAGGGGGGAGTACAGGCTGCTAGAGCTGAGACAGGGAAGAGTATAGGCTGCTGGAGCTGAAAAAGGGGAGAGTACAGGCTGCTAGAGCTGAAAAAGGGGGGAGTACAGGTTGCTAGAGCTGAAAAAGGGGAGAGTACAGGCTGCTGGAGCTGAAAAAGGGGAGAGTACAGGCTGCTAGAGCTGAGACAGGGGAGAGTACAGGCTGCTAGAGCTGAAAAAGGGGAGAGTACAGGCTGCTAGAGCTGAGACAGGGGAAGAGTACAGGCTGCTGGAGCTGAAAAAGGGGAGAGTACAGGCTGCTGGAGCTGAAAAAGGGGAGAGTACAGGTTGCTAGAGCTGAGACAGGGGAGAGTACAGGCTGCTGGAGCTGAAAAAGGGGAGAGTACAGGCTGCTAGAGCTGAGACAGGGGAAGAGTACAGGCTGCTAGAGCTGAGACAGGGGAGAGTACAGGCTGCTAGAGCTGAGACAGGGGAGAGTACAGGTTGCTGGAGCTGAAAAAGGGGAGAGTACAGGCTGCTGGAGCTGAAAAAGGGGAGAGTACAGGTTGCTAGAGCTGAAAAAGGGGAGAGTATAGGCTGCTAGAGCTGAGACAGGGAAGAGTATAGGCTGCTGGAGCTGAAAAAGGGGAGAGTACAGGCTGCTAGAGCTGAGACAGGGAAGAGTACAGGCTGCTAGAGCTGAAAAAGGGGAGAGTATAGGCTGCTAGAGCTGAGACAGGGAAGAGTACAGGCTGCTGGAGCTGAAAAAGGGGAGAGTACAGGTTGCTAGAGCTGAGACAGGGAAGAGTACAGGCTGCTAGAGCTGAGACAGGGGAGAGTACAGGCTGCTAGAGCTGAGACAGGGGAGAGTACAGGCTGCTGGAGCTGAGACAGGGGAGAGTACAGGTTGCTAGAGCTGAAAAAGGGGAGAGTACAGGTTGCTGGAGCTGAAAAAGGGGAGAGTACAGGTTGCTAGAGCTGAAAAAGGGGAGAGTACAGGCTGCTAGAGCTGAGACAGGGGAGAGTACAGGCTGCTAGAGCTGAAAAAGGGGAGAGTACAGGCTGCTAGAGCTGAGACAGGGGAGAGTACAGGTTGCTAGAGCTGAGACAGGGAAGAGTACAGGCTGCTAGAGCTGAAAAAGGGGAGAGTACAGGCTGCTGGAGCTGAGACAGGGGAGAGTACAGGTTGCTAGAGCTGAAAAAGGGGAGAGTACAGGTTGCTGGAGCTGAAAAAGGGGAGAGTACAGGTTGCTAGAGCTGAAAAAGGGGAGAGTACAGGCTGCTAGAGCTGAGACAGGGGAGAGTACAGGCTGCTAGAGCTGAAAAAGGGGAGAGTACAGGCTGCTAGAGCTGAAAAAGGGGAGAGTATAGGCTGCTAGAGCGTAGACAGGGGAAGAGTATAGGCTTCTAGAGCTGAGAAAGGGGTAGAGTACAGGCTGCTAGAGCTGAGACAGGGGAAGAGTATCGGCTGCTAGAGCTGAGACAGGGGAAGAGTATAGGCTGCTAGAGCGTAGACAGGGGAAGAGTATAGGCTTCTAGAGCTGAGAAAGGGGTAGAGTACAGGCTGCTAGAGCTGAGACAGGGGAAGAGTATCGGCTGCTAGAGCTGAGACAGGGGAAGAGTATAGGCTGCTAGAGCGTAGACAGGGGAAGAGTACAGGCTGCTAGAGCTGAAAAAGGGGAGAGTACAGGCTGCTAGAGCTGAAAAAGGGGAGAGTATAGGCTGCTAGAGCATAGACAGGGGAAGAGTATAGGCTTCTAGAGCTGAGAAAGGGGTAGAGTACAGGCTGCTAGAGCTGAGACAGGGGAAGAGTATCGGCTGCTAGAGCTGAGACAGGGGAAGAGTATAGGCTGCTAGAGCGTAGACAGGGGAAGAGTACAGGCTGCTAGAGCTGAAAAAGGGGAGAGTACAGGCTGCTAGAGCTGAAAAAGGGGAGAGTATAGGCTGCTAGAGCGTAGACAGGGGAAGAGTACAGGCTGCTAGAGCTGAGACAGGGGAAGAGTATCGGCTGCTAGAGCTGAGACAGGGGAAGAGTATAGGCTGCTAGAGCTGAGACAGGGGAAGAGTACAGGCTGCTAGAGCTGAAAAAGGGAAGAGTACAGGTTGCTAGAGCTGAAAAAGGGGAGAGTACAGGCTGCTAGAGCTGAAAAAGGGGAAGAGTACAGGCTGCTAGAGCTGAGACAGGGAAGAGTACAGGCTGCTAGAGCTGAGACAGGGGAGAGTACAGGCTGCTGGAGCTGAAAAAGGGGAGAGTATAGGCTGCTAGAGCTGAAAAAGGGGAGAGTACAGGCTGCTAGAGCTGAAAAAGGGGAAGAGTACAGGCTGCTAGAGCTGAGACAGGGAAGAGTACAGGCTGCTAGAGCTGAGACAGGGGAGAGTACAGGCTGCTAGAGCTGAAAAAGGGGAGAGTACAGGCTGCTAGAGCTGAGACAGGGGAGAGTACAGGTTGCTAGAGCTGAGACAGGGAAGAGTACAGGCTGCTAGAGCTGAGACAGGGGAGAGTACAGGTTGCTAGAGCTGAAAAAGGGGAGAGTACAGGCTGCTAGAGCTGAAAAAGGGGAGAGTATAGGCTGCTAGAGCGTAGACAGGGGAAGAGTATAGGCTTCTAGAGCTGAGAAAGGGGTAGAGTACAGGCTGCTAGAGCTGAGACAGGGGAAGAGTATCGGCTGCTAGAGCTGAGACAGGGGAAGAGTATAGGCTGCTAGAGCGTAGACAGGGGAAGAGTATAGGCTTCTAGAGCTGAGAAAGGGGTAGAGTACAGGCTGCTAGAGCTGAGACAGGGGAAGAGTATCGGCTGCTAGAGCTGAGACAGGGGAAGAGTATAGGCTGCTAGAGCGTAGACAGGGGAAGAGTATAGGCTTCTAGAGCTGAGAAAGGGGTAGAGTACAGGCTGCTAGAGCTGAGACAGGGGAAGAGTATCGGCTGCTAGAGCTGAGACAGGGGCTAGTACAGGCTGCTAGAGCTGAGACAGGGGAGAGTACAGGCTGCTAAAGCTGAGACAGGGGAAGAGTACAGGCTGCTAGAGCTGAGACAGGGGAAGAGTACAGGTTGCTAGAGCTGAGACAGGGGAGAGTACAGGCTGCTAAAGCTGAGACAGGGGAAGAGTACAGGCTGCTAGAGCTGAGACAGGGGAAGAGTACAGGTTGCTAGAGCTGAGACAGGGGAAGAGTACAGGTTGCTAGAGCTGAGACAGGGGAGAGTACAGGTTGCTAGAGCTGAGACAGGGGAGAGTATAGGCTGCTGGAGCTGAGAAGGGGAGAGTACAGGTTGCTAGAGCTGAAAAAGGGGGGAGTACAGGCTGCTAGAGCTGAGACAGGGGAGAGTATAGGCTGCTGGAGCTGAAAAAGGGGAGAGTACAGGCTGCTGGAGCTGAAAAAGGGGGGAGTACAGGCTGCTAGAGCTGAGACAGGGAAGAGTATAGGCTGCTGGAGCTGAAAAAGGGGAGAGTACAGGCTGCTAGAGCTGAAAAAGGGGGGAGTACAGGTTGCTAGAGCTGAAAAAGGGGAGAGTACAGGCTGCTGGAGCTGAAAAAGGGGAGAGTACAGGCTGCTAGAGCTGAGACAGGGGAGAGTACAGGCTGCTAGAGCTGAAAAAGGGGAGAGTACAGGCTGCTAGAGCTGAGACAGGGGAAGAGTACAGGCTGCTGGAGCTGAAAAAGGGGAGAGTACAGGCTGCTGGAGCTGAAAAAGGGGAGAGTACAGGTTGCTAGAGCTGAGACAGGGGAGAGTACAGGCTGCTGGAGCTGAAAAAGGGGAGAGTACAGGCTGCTAGAGCTGAGACAGGGGAAGAGTACAGGCTGCTGGAGCTGAGACAGGGGAGAGTACAGGCTGCTAGAGCTGAGACAGGGGAGAGTACAGGTTGCTGGAGCTGAAAAAGGGGAGAGTACAGGCTGCTGGAGCTGAAAAAGGGGAGAGTACAGGCTGCTAGAGCTGAGACAGGGGAGAGTACAGGCTGCTAGAGCTGAAAAAGGGGAGAGTACAGGCTGCTAGAGCTGAGACAGGGGAAGAGTACAGGCTGCTGGAGCTGAAAAAGGGGAGAGTACAGGCTGCTGGAGCTGAAAAAGGGGAGAGTACAGGTTGCTAGAGCTGAGACAGGGGAGAGTACAGGCTGCTGGAGCTGAAAAAGGGGAGAGTACAGGCTGCTAGAGCTGAGACAGGGGAAGAGTACAGGCTGCTAGAGCTGAGACAGGGGAGAGTACAGGCTGCTAGAGCTGAGACAGGGGAGAGTACAGGTTGCTGGAGCTGAAAAAGGGGAGAGTACAGGCTGCTGGAGCTGAAAAAGGGGAGAGTACAGGTTGCTAGAGCTGAAAAAGGGGAGAGTATAGGCTGCTAGAGCTGAGACAGGGAAGAGTATAGGCTGCTGGAGCTGAAAAAGGGGAGAGTACAGGCTGCTAGAGCTGAGACAGGGAAGAGTACAGGCTGCTAGAGCTGAAAAAGGGGAGAGTATAGGCTGCTAGAGCTGAGACAGGGAAGAGTACAGGCTGCTGGAGCTGAAAAAGGGGAGAGTACAGGTTGCTAGAGCTGAGACAGGGAAGAGTACAGGCTGCTAGAGCTGAGACAGGGGAGAGTACAGGCTGCTAGAGCTGAGACAGGGGAGAGTACAGGCTGCTGGAGCTGAGACAGGGGAGAGTACAGGTTGCTAGAGCTGAAAAAGGGGAGAGTACAGGTTGCTGGAGCTGAAAAAGGGGAGAGTACAGGTTGCTAGAGCTGAAAAAGGGGAGAGTACAGGCTGCTAGAGCTGCGACAGGGAAGAGTACAGGCTGCTGGAGCTGAAAAAGGGGAGAGTACAGGTTGCTAGAGCTGAGACAGGGAAGAGTACAGGCTGCTAGAGCTGAGACAGGGGAGAGTACAGGCTGCTAGAGCTGAGACAGGGGAGAGTACAGGCTGCTGGAGCTGAGACAGGGGAGAGTACAGGCTGCTAGAGCTGAAAAAGGGGGGAGTACAGGCTGCTGGAGCTGAGACAGGGGGGAGTACAGGCTGCTGGAGCTGAGACAGGGGAGAGTATAGGCTGCTGGAGCTGAGACAGGGGAGAGTATAGGCTGCTGGAGCTGAGACAGGGGAGAGTATAGGCTGCTGGAGCTGAGACAGGGGAGAGTACAGGTTGCTGGAGCTGAGACAGGGGAGAGTACAGGCTGCTGGAGCTGAGACAGGGGAGAGTACAGGCTGCTGGAGCTGAGACAGGGGAGAGTACAGGTTGCTAGAGCTGAAAAAGGGGAGAGTACAGGCTGCTGGAGCTGAGACAGGGGGGAGTACAGGCTGCTGGAGCTGAGACAGGGGAGAGTATAGGCTGCTGGAGCTGAAAAAGGGGTAGAGTACAGGCTGCTAGAGCTGAGAAAGGGGAGAGTATAGGCTGCTAGAGCTGAGAAAGGGGAGAGTACAGGCTGCTGGAGCTGAGAAGGGGAGAGTACAGGTTGCTAGAGGGAAATCGAGGAGAATGCCTCACATAATGTATATGCTCTGGGGGGTGAGAGGAATGTAAGACCACCTGACATGTTGAAACTCACCATCCTCCTTGTCTGTGATGGTCACCTTGGCCACATCTGGGTACTCAAGGACACCCATGACTGGCTTGGACAGCTCCAGGTTGAAGGTCTCTCTCTCCTCGTACTTCTCATCATCCAAGATCCTAAGCCTCCACACCTTCTCTGTCTGGCCTGAAATACAATATATACAACATCTATTACATTCAGAGTGAGTGAGTGAGTGAGTGAGTGAGTGAGTGAGTGAGTGAGTGAGTGAGAGTGAGTGAGTGTTTTTATGCCGCTTTTAGCAATATTCCAGCAATATCACAGCAGGGCACCAGAAATGGCCTTGACACATTGTACCCATGATGGGAATTGAACCTGCGTCATCGGCATGACAAGCAAACGCTCTTACCACAAGGCTAGCCCACCGCCCCTCAGGGTGAATGAGTGAGTTTGGTTAAATGTAACTTTTAATACTATTTCAGTAACATCAAATAGATGAAGGTCCTCAATATTTAACATTTTGGTTCAACCCACAAGCATAGGTATGCTTACATAATAAGGCAAATCAGGGAGTTATACCAACAAAATTGGATTCTGTCATGACAAAGGGAGGCTACTCTGCAAAGTT
The DNA here is from genome assembly GCF_022045235.1 of Haliotis cracherodii. Lineage (NCBI taxonomy): Eukaryota > Metazoa > Mollusca > Gastropoda > Lepetellida > Haliotidae > Haliotis > Haliotis cracherodii. Next base: position 24,335,217 of record NW_027266341.1, on the reverse strand, counting down.
AATTGTATAGGCTCAGACAACTGGATCCCCCATTTGACTCAGGAAACAACTACAAATTTAAAAGCCAGCTTCAAATTGTGAAATGTTCTGCCTTATTTGAAGATATTGTTGCTTTAAGACTGTAGGGGGCACCAAGAATTACGTATCATGTTGATGTCATGCCCTGACAAGAAAATACACATGTTGTTACTAAATCTGCAACATAACTTCTATTATCATATAAAGGCTTGAGTTATCCATGAGATCCAATCACTAAACTTGGTATCATGAGCCGATACATATGAGATTGCCTAGCAGGAACTATATGCAAGCATCTTCCATCAATATGATGCCTTCTTTCACAATAAACCATAACAAATGATCCCTTTATGCTTAGTTAGCAATTTTCCAACGTGTCACCCAAACGTGGGTAAAATCAAGGCTGCAAGTCATTTGGCACTACACTATATATAACTTGACCGATTCACTCAAAACATGTTTTCATTCACAGTTTCTGAAGCTACTGTATAGAATGATAATATGTCTTAACATCCATTATTTTAAGGCTTGCTTAATACAATTATTATTCCTAAATATATGATATTTAAGATACGGAAACGCACTTGGCTATAATGTATATTTGTATATTTATAACGATTTGACAAAAGTAAATATCAAAACCCTTTCATTTTTCAGACTATACATAAACCAATGTTTTCTGTTTGTTAAATTTGTTTGTTTGTTTGTTGTTTAACGCCGCACTCAGCAATATTCCATCTGTATGATGGCCAGCTGTAAATAATCAAGTCTGGACCAGACAATCCAGTGACAGACATCATGAGCATCGATCCATGCAATTGGGATACAATGACATGCATCAACCAAGTAAGCGACCCTGACCACCTGATCCTATCTATGTATCAAACTGTTGCATCCTTTCTCAATACCATTTTGTTTTCGCTGAACAGTCACTTTACAGCTTTTAAAAATATTTTTTTATATCAAATTTTCAATCTCTATCATGGAATATTCTAAAGTCCTAAGCATAACAAGGTGCAAGGTAGTCGTGGTTTAGGTTTATTCTTTAGCAGCATATGAGTATCTCATTAATTTAAATTTTCCTCATAAAGTCAGAGAACACACTGACTAAAGCATCCATTACACTTAGAACACTTATAAAATCCTCATAAACAGGGACCTAGGAATATACTATAGCCATCAAATTTCAAGTAGATTAGTTTGTAACAAATCCTAGCTGTCATTAAGGATTTAAAGTTGAGGTTAGCGTTTCACCCTGTACGCATGGGTTACTGAAGACCTATTTTACCCCGGATCTTCACGGGTCATATTACCCAATGAGAAATATGTGTATAAAACATTTTTAAGCAATCAGTTCCATTTCATGTCAAACTGTACAGTGAGATTTCATCACATTGGCATCACATTGCATGCAGTTAAATTTTAGGCAAATTTTTTTGGCTTGAAAGTAATGTGTGCAATAATTTCTTTTTTGTCCCTTGGAAAGTAAACGAAAGGTCAAATGTATTAAATGTACATTCCCATGGCTATGATGTGTGGTTAGAGTTACCTGCCCCCTCTTTTTTAGCCGCATAGCAGCAGGATAGCAAATATTTGATTCATGTTTGCCCATGTTTGCCCATAGTGTGAACAGAAAATATCTTTTGACAGATATATTTTCAGTGCCGTCTAATTAACTACAACAAACTACAACAAATATCAAAATTCATGTAATACTTTCTTCAAAAGAAATGACAAATAGTTCATATCTGCTTCAATTCCATTGGAGAAAATTGTGACGACTGCTTCTGATACTGTCTACAATGAAAAAGCAAAACTAATTATATATAATAAAAGACATTAATTCCATTCTCAAATAATGAATTGTCGACCTATGTATCTTTGCTCGACTCCTGTTTGCACAACCAAATGAACTGTCACACTAACATGCGAAACCTCACAAATTTGGCCAGTGTTGCATATTCCCTGGCTTAATTACAATACAGACATAAAACCTCCTCCACTTTGCTGTGAGGCACTATCTTTTCTTCAAAATCATTTTACACGTCCCTGATGTTTTCACAATGCCAATGGCCCCGGGTATTACATTTTCCTGCAAGCTGTTGTGTAATTGGTTGGAAGTTTATTTTACTCCTAGTAATGCTCCCACAATGTTTGCTTTTTCAAGAGCCACCTCCGTGTTTCCCTCTTGCTGCCCTCCCACTGTGTGAGTTGGCCGAGTTCAGGCACTGCAGGGACAGTCCCCACCCTCTAGCTATACACAGGATCACATTCCACCCTGCCACACCCTCAATCTACAGGAGGGTCATTCTTAACCTTGAAAATGTAAAATATTGTACCCTTACCAATCAGAGTGGGTGAGTGAGTGAGTCTGGTTTTACGCCGCTTTTAGCAATATTCCAGCAATATCACAACGGGGGACACCAGAAATGGGCTTCACACATTGTACCCATGTTGGGAATCGAACCCATGTCTTCGGCATGATGAACTAACGCTTTAACCACTAGGCTACCCGACCGCCCCTCTTACCAATCAGAAAGAGTGAGTGAGTGAGTGAGTGAGTGAGTGAGTGAGTGAGTTGGGTTTAACACCACTTTTAACAGTATTCCAGTTATATCCGTCGTGTTAGCTTAATGTGGGAGGAAAGCCAGAAGTGATGCAGGTCTTAAACGTTTACCACTTCGGTGAAACCCATGAGCACGGATATGGTGCTGACAAACCTAGAAACATAATCAGGGCGAAGCCCATATTCGAACCCACAATCATAGGTTTCTGGTGTGTCCAAGGGACGCAACTCTGCACAGCAAATTTCGGCGCCTTAGACGACTGGGTCACCTGTGGCCCCCAAATCAGAAAGAACTGAGGAACTAGCAACAATAGTCCTAAGAACAAGTCTCTTAAACTTCTGATTTGTCTCGTATGCTCAACTTCTTGTCTTATATCAGAACTATAATCCTCAGAAAATGATGCCAAGAGATAACTTTTGGGTACAGACTTGTACATTTTTGGCACAGACAGCAGCAACAGAGTATTATTAGAGTCTGAGGTATTACAGGGGCACCTGCTGAGGGAGATGTAACACTGTAACACAAGCAGCCAATGTCCTACCACAGCGGCTCTCAGAAGACAAGTGTGTGGAGATACGGAGGGCAATGAGGCTACACTAATGTGTCTGTCTCCACTGGATTGATATTAAATTAGGCAGTTGAACACTGGGGAAGATAACCATTGTAAGAGATCTGAGAGAAGAGGGGACCCCAGGCAGACATGCAGCTATGTCTACATGATTTACAATGTTTGAGGGGGACACCATCAGTCTTGGATGCTGAGTTTAACGAGTTCCATGACACGCTTCATGTGTTGATTTTTCATGGAGTCCAAATGCTATTTACTTACCCCTGGAATAGAAAAATCCCCACATGAGAGAGACAAGGATTAGGAACCATTCCCCAAATATACCTTGAATGCATAATGAATCAGACTCAACAGGTGCTTGGTGGTTTGACACAGGAACACAGGAACACAGGACACAGGAAAACGCCATGTTTCTATCAAAATGAATCCAGTGAGTGGATGCTTATGACAAGCATAGGTTGTGGGGTGTGTGTGTGTGTGTGTGTGTGTGTAAATATTTACCCCAAAATTACTGACATTTAGTCCCTGCCATAAAGTATTCTTATTTAAAAATATATATCTACAAACTAAAAAAATAAAATCCAAATGGAGCCCAGAACAATCCATAATTTCAGAACTGAAGCAATCCAGACTTGCCATATCATTCTAGACTTTAGTTGGACTCCTTTTTCAATTTTTCAAACATAGGTTGGGGGGATAAATATTGACCCCGAAATTAGTTATCCTAGTAAAATGATATTTAGTCCCAGAAAATAAGTAATCGTATTTAAAAATACACATTAAAAAATAAAATTTTAACCCCATCATTCTGGCTATCAAAACCAGATACTGCTGACCACCAAGCTATTTTGTGTGTAAATATTATGTATGAATACACTTTGACTATCTTTCTGTTACCTGAATTCTATGTAGGGAGAGGTATTCAAAGAAGCGCTGTCTTGTTCACCGATCCCAATTTTCAGTTGAAAAATAAATATGTTTAAACCATATGGGTACAAATTATAAAATATTAGCTACAGATATAAATATTTCATGGGAGGAGGCATCATTCAACTTCTAAATAAATGTCTTTCAAGGTGTGAGGGGATTGCAGTTTAGAACATTTTTTATCCAACTTCAAGTTATCCCTTGGGAACGAGACTCTCATGGGTGGTATATAAAAGAATTTCTCACAAACCTTCGAACCAGTTCAAATACCAGTCCCTATAAAAAATACAGTCAAAGAGCAAATCACCATGAAAGATTGCTGCAAATTGCCACATTGAGTCACAGAGTATCTGTGTTTACCATTTCCTGATTCCAAGGCATCACCATGGCGACCCAGGCAGGACAAAGTTTACATGAACTGTCTGTTTGACATTGACCATATTCCCTGGTGACTAACTGGAATCGTATCACACACTGATTTAATTGCTGTCTTCAAGGGGGGGTTAACTCAAATAAACTGTTCTGATAACAGATATTGACAAATATTAGTCATTTGTGACAAAAAATTTAAACAAGGAACTATCGAAAGACACACTGCAAACATTGGGTGGACACTGTTTAAAAGTTTGGTTATAGATAGCATCAGATGAATGCTGAATATTTATACAGTATTGTATATAGCATATATCAGGCGGCAGTTGATGCTGGAAACACATCTAGATTAGTGATAAATGTACACAAAAAATGACTTCTCAGGGCAATATGTCTCAGGGCAAACATTGTAATATAGTTTAACTGATAGACCCTAGTTAACATAGCTGCTCTAACCAGGTTTAGTGGAGTGGGTCTTGGATGGAGATGCGGTGTTGTGTTACTTACAATGATATATTATTAAACATGTGACCCATAGCTTCTAGTGCCCTCCCCTCATCCTCCCAACCACAGTTGATGTCAGCAATATAAAAATTAAACCACTGTAGTGAGTGTTTGTTTGTGGGTTGTTTAACGCCGCACTCAGCAATATTCAAGCTATATGACGTCAGTTTGTAAATAATTGAGTTTGGACCAGACAATCAAGTGATTGACATCATGAACATCGATCCACGCAATTGGGATACGATGACATGCATCAACCAAGTCAGCGAGTCTGACCACCCGATCCCGTTTGCCTCTTACGACAAGCATGGGTTGCCGAAGACCTATTCTACCCCGGATCTTCAAGGGTCACAGTAGTGAGTGAATGAGTTGGGTTTATGCTCCTTTGAACAGTGTTTCAGTAGCAACGAAAGCCTTCTCTGGTCTTAGGTTATTACCACTTTTGTAAAACCCACAAGAATTGCTGACAAAGCAGAAATTAGTCCTGCACCATGACTGTGGAATTTATATTTTTTAGGTTGTTATTTTTTTACTAAAAGCCTAGGCAAGTCTATATCAAACTAACCAAGTCTTGTTTGCTTATGAAAACAGCAGGAGAGGAAAAGTGCATTCGAAAATATTTTTATTATTTTAAAGTGTTAGTCTAAACAGAGATCACAATCAGAGCAAGTCTGTGAGTATAATCTATGATCATTGGATGCTGCCACAACCAAGGGATGCAACTCTGCATAGCAAATTGGGAACCGTAGGCAACTGGGCCATCAACAGTCGATAGCATGAGCAACAAGTATGCCATTAGAGTACGATGACACACGATCACTTTTTCTAAGTTCTACTGACACTAAACTGCCATTGTGACCAGCCAATCCCTATTTTAATTTCTTGAGTGAGTGAGTGAGTATGGTTTTACACCGCTTTTAGCAATATTCCAGCAATATCACGGCGGGGGACACCAGATATGGGCTTCACACGTTGTACCCATGTCGGGAATCGAACCTGGTCCAGGGGCCAGAAGAATCCAAATGAGGTAAATTAAATCTGTACTTACCAGGATTAAACTGGACCTGATCAGCATACCGAGGATTGATGTCTTCTCCAACCTTAGCAGTTCCATTGATAACAGATATGGCTGAAAAAAACAGAGGGCATTGTGCAAAACATAGGACAAATACACATGAACTGTTTAAAGGCAGTGAGTGGAAGTTCTTTTATGGCAGTTATCAACATTCCTTCTATATCAAGGATGTTTCTATGGAACTGTCTGGGCCAACAACAAGAGGTTGATAGCATGAAGAACAATCTACATCATCCAGGTCAGCAAGGTGACCACCCAATCCTCAGCTGGATACAAAGGGACCTTCTCTGCCTAAGAATGTCATGAACGACAGACGTAAAAGGATAAATCCCTGTGTGTAAAATCCCCCAGTTTCACTAAAGCCATAGTTAGCCATGCTACTGCATCCTCCAAGGTCATGATGTAGGATACTTTCATGCATCAATCCTTCAGCTACAATATATGAACATAATAACACACCGTAAATCTTGAAATTAACGCAAGCGTGAATTAAATGTGAAAAATGCGAGTGGTCTTTGTTCGCATTAGTGAAACTTCACATTTATGTTTCCAAAATGACTATAAACAATAAGATTTACTGCACACTTTGGATAGCATAAATACCAACCTGATTATGTACACAAACACAGTTTATTGAGCTGTAGTTGTAACAAGTACATAACAATGTCAATTAAAGAATAGGAATTACACAATAGACATCCGGTGAGTTATCACTGCTTTTGTCAACATTTCTACCCACTCATGTCAAACTAGTCCTCATTGCCCTCTCCTGTCAGTGAACTTTTGTTGGTTCAATTATTTTATTGCCTTTGAACTTCCTTAAAGCTCTGCACGCTAACGTCGAACCCATTCGACAGAGGTGTCCATCCCCGTGCATCTGATGTCGAACCCATTCGACAGGCGAATAGCATAACAACACCCCATAATAAAACTCACCATATCTATTTACCAAGAAGGCTTTGCGTAACATTTAAATTACGTATGACATGCATAAATGCTCAGCTTGCTCAATATCAAAACGTTCAATCATTTATTTACCTCAAAAAGAAAATATCGCGAGTTAAAAAAGTTTCGGCCAAACTTCTCGGCACACAACTACCAGGAACGGCCATTGTTGACTTTTGGCACTTCACGTTGAGCGGCATGCAGTCCGATATTTTCTTTATAATTTCATCATTTTTCCTATTCGATCATAATTTTTTGTTTGCGGACGAAAGGAAAACACTCATGTTCCTTTATTTCTAAAAATTAGCAACTTTCGGTGTAACTAATTGTAAACAAAAACAATCTGAATCGTAACATCATCGATTGGATGGAACTTGTACGATCATGGCAAACAGCGGTAAACAAACAACTCCACATGCATAGTTATCCCATTAGACTATTACAATCATTTTGTTACATCTAACTTAATTTTCTAGAATTATTGACACGCATGTATAAATCTTTGTAAAAAGAATTTCATTTTTAAAGAGTTTGCAAATGATTTCGTTTGATAAACTTTCCGACACATTGACAAGCCGACAAACGTCAGTGATACGTTTGGGCGTGGCCTAACTCGCGATTTGTTGAGTTGAACAAAGTCAACAAACACTGCGAAAAATGACAAATATTGGATGTTACGCATAATCTGAACTGATATACATTCTAGGTAAACCATTCAATAGCAAAATAATGCATTTTACGAGAAATAATCAAGATACTTGCAATTTTAGCTATCATTTCTGAAACCGGAAGCACGTACCGCATGTGACACATGGAAGCAAAATATGCAAAAGTTGGTAAGCTATCATAAAGAAATTCCGAAATAGATTCAAATTCAAAAGAAAATACATAATTTACAATTTTTCGTCAACTATTTACTATTTATTGATCTGGAGAGCAGTCTTCACTCTTATTTGTTTCATATTTCTTCGTGATTGTCGCCATCAAATGTGTAAGTCTAAATCCGAAACCGTAATGGATTTCACGCTCGATGATTTTAATTTTAAAATATTTTCTATAAACAAACGCAACGGAGAGCGATACAACATATTGATATGCCATAATAATAACATAATATTGTTATTGGTCTAACATTACAAAAAGAACAATTTAAATATTAAAGATGTTGTTGAAAACTTTCTGAGAACCTCCCGTCCTCTGAACCGATAACATTTTGGTACACAACGAGGTAGTGTAAATATATATAGATTCTATGCTCCTATTTATATTTATTTTATGAAAAAATAATAATCTAGAAATGCATACAAAAGCAAGTCTAGCCAGCTCAAGCTAGCTCTATTCCTGCACCATGACCATGGAATATATTTATTTTATGAAAAAATAATAATCTAGAAATGCATACAAAAGCAAGTCTAGCGTAGGGAAATTTTTTTATTTTTAGAGTCAAGAAGGATATTGTGTAATATAAGATTTCAGAGACTAAATGTTAGTCTGAAATCAGCATAGGGAATTCTTTTTATTTTTAGAGTCAAGAAGAATATTGTGTAATATAAGATTTCAGAGACTAAATGTTAGTCTACAGTGACGGGTATGCATTTACTTACTGACAAAGGATGTCTCGCCCAGGTAACCTCGCCGTCTCAGGGTCACTTCTAATTCCTTGCCTGTCTCATTAACAAAGAGTTTATCAGCTTCCAGGGAGATCCAGGCCCAGTTGAGATGGAAGGGCTGGTTGCCCAGTGTGTTGCTACCTGCAAGACAAAGTGAGCGAGTCAGTATGGTTTTATGCAGCTTTTAGCAAAACTCAAGTCATTTCACATTCATTTGGGACGTTACTAATGGGCTCACACACCATATCAAAGTGAGGAATTAAACCTGGTCTTAGGTGTGATAAGAGAACACTTTAACCACTGGGCTATCATCATGTCACACAGACGAGGAATTACAAATAAAGGATGTATTCGCAGCGAATGAATTCGATACAAAAGTAATTCGACCAAAGCTTTCATCACAAACTATTCCTTTCAATTTATCACAAAAAATCTTCTTGTTTTCAAATGCTATATAATCAAAGATATTTTTCTAATTGGATAAGGGAAGGTTTCATCATTGAAAAATGAAAACAAATTCTATTCAGAAAGAAAGATACACAAATATATATTTGTAAGTAATAAGAATTTAATTCTGCAAAACACTTTTTCTTATCACATGTTATAATGAGCATGTACTGAGTGTGATATAAGTACACATTATCATTATCATAATTATTATTATTATTCCCATCTATAAATCCCTTCTCAAGATTTAAATCAATGACATCTGTTCTAGCATAGACAATCTAACGTTGCTACGAGTCATCTCAGCATTATATCTTTAGCCTCAAGCAGAACATGATCCTCAAACAACCAGCAATTTTTTTTCATAGCGCCATTTATCACATATTAATCCTCTTTTCTTCATAATATGCATAGCTGCCCGATCACCCAGTACATAGGAAGCAGGTGCCCCATCACATGTTACCATTACACAGTGAACATATGACTGGTCATGTATGCTTTATGGTAATACGTAACCTAATCACATCACCTACATCACCTGCACAGGTACACAGGTCTACCTGCCTCGTTAGCTCAGGTAACACTGTTCAGGTGTGAGGCTGCATGATGTGAGATCTGTGATGTCTATGCAGGGTAGCGAAAAAGCTGTGTCAGCATATTCCGATGTTTGAGGATAGTGTTAAGAAAACTGATGTTATGATAATGTATGCAGTGTTACAGATGATGGAGTGGGTTTAAATGGGTTTGTTCTGCATGGATTACTGAAAGAATGGAGATTTTTAAATCCTTAGAATTGATGTATTTAACTTGTTGAACATTTGTTAGAAAGAAGGTGTATCTCCTGCTGGGGTACCATGCATGTAGCAGTAGTACCATATGGCCCTGACATGGTGGCGTTTGGTTGCTGGTGATCTATAGTTTGTTAATGTATTGTTATGTAATATAAATCTGTGACAGTCTAGTTATTTTAGAGTTGGTAGGTTTTTGTAAAAGACTACTTATTGTTACTGTGTAACTTCTCATCATGGTATAGCTGCAATATTGCTGATGTGACAGAAAAATAACTTACTCACTCACTAATCCTTGAAACTGATTTATAACATCTGAACTGTCACTATATTCAGTGAGTGAGTGAGTGAGTTTGGTTTTACGCCGCTTTTAGAAATATTCCAGCAATATCACGGGGGGACACCAGAAATGGGCTTCACATATTGTACCAATGTCGGGAATCGAACCCGGGTCTTCAGCGTGACGAGCGAACGCTTTAACCACTAGGCTACCTGACGGCCATACTACATTAAGCATGAAACCTGGATAACACCAGCATATTCACTACATCAGCATAGGAACAATCACTTCATCAGTGAATGAAACCATTGGTTTAAAGCAGACAGCAGTTACAGGCACTCTTGATAGCTCTGTCCAGTTTACAGTCGGTGCCTTTCCCAGTCCATTATACAGCAATTTTGACCACAATGTAGATTTTTCAAGGGATTACAACTTGTTGGTGATGCAAGCGTAGTTCCTTTTATATTGGCTAGGCACCTGGGCCCTGTTCCACAAAGCGATCGTAGCGCTGCACTTAGATGATCGTAACTCCCATACTTTAATATAGATTTACAACAGTAGTAGCGCTAAGATGGTTTTGTGGACGTGTTTGTTTGTCCTCAATCTTGGCACTGGATGAGGAACTCTGGAATGTCTGCTGACCACAGGTGAGTTATCGACAGTTTCAAGACAAAACAAAATCATTCCAGATCAGGACATTTTCTGCCAATTGTCCAGGAGTAAATGTATCACTGACAGGTCAACAGAGCTTCATTTCCTGTCATTCAAAAAAGTCTGCGAGAAGGAATACAACCATTTTCCAAACCAAGTCATAGACTCTGCTGTCTTTGGATAACATCCTGGTTAGAAAAGGTCTTCAGCAATCCATGCTTCTCATAAGAGGTGACTATGCTTGTTTTAAGAGGATCAGGTGGTCAGGCTCTTTGACTTGGTTGAAGCATGTCATCATACCCAAATTGCATAGATCAATGCTCATGATATCAATCACTGGATTGTCTGGTCTAGACTTGATTATTTACAGACCACCATTGTATAGCTGGAATATTGCTGTGTGCAGTGTTAAACAACAAACAAACAAAACAGTGGATAACAATCTTTCCACTGATGCAAAGCATAGCTTTACTAACATTTCTTACAGACGAAAATTTTCTCCGCCAATGCATAAGTAAGCCACCTGCTCTGGTCTGTTACAGCAGCAAGTGAATGTGGTGTTTCAGCATGGGATAACACTCAACTGGCTGGGTCGATATAGTCTTGTAACATGCACATACTGTGTCTTACATCATGCCGAGAGTCCCAGCCACAGCAATACCGCTCTGATCTTCCTCTGAAGGAATAGCGCTTCCCTGAAGGAGGGGTTGGCCAGATTTCTGGCAGGGCTATCAACATGGTGTATCAATGTTTCCAAGAGTTACATGGATGCCTGCTGACGAAGGAATGTCTGGCTGAAGGTGAAGGTCAAGTGGGTGGGAGATATAGAATTTGTACACCTGGACTACTGACCTGTTTATACATCCATGTTGTTTTTAGGAAGAACTAGATGACACAGAGGAAGATTTCACATCAACTTTTTTAAAACACAGTTGCAAGGAAACTTTTATAGCTTTTCTTGTCAGAAGAGTAAACTTTGCATAAGTGAGTTCAATTTAAGTATCCTTTACCAATTTTAACACTTTTCAGATATTGCGTCACTTTGTTGTGGAGGAAGACATAGTGACACAAGCTGTAGACAGATACTGACTTGGTGAAACCCATTAGCACAGACAAGGTGCTGACACACCAAAAGTCATGACTGGGGGTAATCTGGGCTTCGAACCCATCATCAGCAGATCCTGGCACTACCGTTGTTTGAATGAGAAAATGAAGTCTTGTGGAACGATAGTTCTTGAAAATGCAAGTGTCAACACTCCAGGTCATCGTTGGTCATATGTGTATTCTCATTGCCAGCCACACATACCCTATGATTGATATACTAGTTCCTACTTAATCTAAACCCACACAATTTATGCTCCTTGTGCCTTGCCTGTTCTAATCTTGTTCTGTGTCCCCCAACCGTGTATTATTACATCAAAATTGTGCAGCAGCTTGCGACATTATCAACAGGACAACACAATCTCAGGAGGTAGTGGAATCCCAACAGGCTGACAAATTCTGCAGTTGATATTTCGTCTCTAACTAAGAGCACATTGGACACTCCTGGGCATGAAGGAAACGTCTGCATCACCACACAAGTGTGTGTATCGTTAATGGATGAAGACTCGGCTGACAACAGTTTCATTGTTTTCGTGATGACCTACTGTACATTATCATCTTCTTCTTTTTTAACACATCAACATCTCTCTGAGCATGTATGTGTTATGTGTAATAATTATTTTCCATCTGACCTTCATTCCCCCGTATACACTGTTCCTCTTCCCACATGATACTGGGAGCACCACAATCAGAAGCTGACGTCACACAACTGATGCACAAGGTGAAAAACTCCAGTACTGAAGTTAGGGGTATGGTGTCATGCAGGGAAAGTAGGCTGTAATATTACACTGTGTCATAGTATGATCATGATATGATATGGATCTTGATGATATGATATATCATTTGATTTTGTTGTTGTTGTTGTTTAATGCCATACTAAGCAATATTCCTACTGTATGGTATGGTATGGTATGACATATGATATTGTATGATTCATGGTATGGTATGGTATGATTCATGGTATGATTCATGGTATGGTTTATGGTATGGTATGGTATGGCATATGATATTGTATGATTCATGGTATGATATGGTATGGTATGGTTTATGGTATGGTATGGTATGCTATGCTATGGTATGGCATGGCATGGCATATGATATTGTATGATTCATGGTATTGTATGGTTTATGTATGGTATGGTACGGTTTATGGTATGGTATGGTATGGCATATGATATTGTATGAATCATGGTATGGTATGGTTTATGGCAGATGATATTATACGGTTCATGGTATGGTATGGTTTATGGCAGATGATATTATACGGTTCATGGTATGGTATGGTATGGTATGGTATGGTATGGTACATATATTATGATTTAACATAGTCCATTAAACTAATAAAGACCTTTCAATACATGTACACATGGTCAGAAAACAGTAAATTGTTTTGATATAATAAATGTCCTTCAGAGGTACACAAATATATTTTCCAATTGATACATGACTTCATACATTGAGTGCAGCAAAAAAGTGAATGTTCTTTAATGCACAGTCAGCTGTTCACCTAATCACTACTGCTGAGACCTGTGAAGATCCAGAGTGGAATAGGTCTTCAGCAACCCATGCTTGCCCTAAAAGGCAAATATGCTTGTCGTAAAAGGCGACTAACGGGATCGGGTGATCATGCATGCTGACTTGGTTGATGCATGTCATCCATCCCAATAATGTTGATTGATGCTTATGATATTAATCACTGGATTGTCTGTCCCAGACTCGATTATTTACAGACCACCCTCATATAGTTGGAATATTGCTGAGTGCGACGTTAAAAAACAAACAAACAAATGTTGGTTGCTGGTTGTTTCAAAACTGACTTGAAATGCAACATTTCCAAACTTCAAAGCGCAAATTTCCAAACAACAAATTCTTCATCATCTCCGTTCCTATCCAATCATTGCAGGTGTATACCCTTTACCACCCCAACCATCAACATCTGACTTCACCAATCTGACATGACGTCAGCATACTGCATGAATCTAGCATACATACATTTATCAATGTCAAAAGTTGCAATTCCAGGCAGTTTCTAAATAATATGTAAAAAGGGGAAGGGGATGGGCTTGGTTATTTAGGAGTTCCTTACGTTTGATAAAAGATAACCCCTGACCTTTGGATAGCATGACTTGCGACCTCCTTGTGAGTTACGTATTACTACGCCAGACATGCATTCAAACCAGACAGGTGGAATTAGGGGAGATCCATGGTGGTTTTATACCCTGTACAAAGCAAGAGATGCATAATAAAACTGACAGAGGTAAATTGTTGAAAAGGTTTTATGCAAAAGTTTTGTGCCAGAAATATATCACTACACATGGCTTCTGACAGTTAACCTACTTTTTTTTTCAACCATGGGCCTCACCAAGACTTGATCTTGTTTTACAGATTCTTAAAGCCAATATGTCCTGATGAGTCTGATGAGCGAAATGTATGCATGCACACTGTCCAAACCACCCTTTGCCTTCCAATTTCACTAAAAAAGTCCTGTGGTTTAACCTACTTCTATTTCAAATGAAGGTCTCACCAATTATTTTTTCAAAGCTAAAACATTCCATGGGGAGGGGACCGGTCTCAAACTTTGACAGATCGTGTGGATTGTTCCTACAACAATCTTGAACACAGGCATCAGGCATTCAACCATCTAAACTAGACTGACATTTAGTTCCAGAAATAAAGTTTAAATATTAAAAAATCTGTATCCACTAAATATAATATCAAATCCAAATGGAGCCCAGAACAATATGAAGCAATCTAGACTCGCCAAATCATTCTAGACTTGAGTTGGATGCTCTTCTTTGTTTTTTCTCTATGTTCTGGAAGACAGACCCTGAAATAAATATATCCAATACATCCCCTGCAAGTCTATCATGTTTGGCAAGTCTAGATTACTGCAGTATCTGAAAATGAAGAAAGTCTTTGGGCTCCTTTTTATCATATTTCATAACAATAATTCAACAACTGTTTTTTCTGTAAAATATGTTCATTTAAGAGACTAGATGTTAGTCTAGGAGACAGACTTAATACAAATATCTTCATCTTCAGAAATTGGCCTAGACAAGACACTTCAAAATCCTTAAAAATGACACTTCACAATGAGACCTTCTGACTGTACACCACCTTCACTTCTATAACTAGGCTCAGATATATGAATATGGTCTCCAGCTTAATATCTTAACAAAATTATTTTAATAATAATATTCAAATGAAAACCTAAAACAATAAAGTTTGTTGCAAACAGACCATGACAGTTATTACAACCAACAATATGATTTGATGCTCTGTAACTGAAAGCAATAACACTTTCCATAATAATATATAAAATGTCAACGCCAGATAATGACCACTCTTGATTATCTGACAAAAAAGATTCCATTGGCGTAAAAGGCCAAATAACTGTTAAAATTATATGAATGGATCACTAAAAATCAGTGATAAAACCAGGTGTTCGCGAAAGCTCATGCTATTTAATCTGAAGTTAAAGTAAAGTTGAATAACATTTCAAAATGTTTCTGTCAGATTGTGAAATGTTTGACAAAACAGATGTCCTGTGCTCTGAGAATGGAGAAAAGACTTTTAAATATTCTTGAAAATTAAAATGATTTATAGCTTTCTGAAGACTTGTGTGACTCATCTTCGCAGTGACAGCATATAAAACTATTAAAGTCGATTTTAATGTCAGTTTAATGACCTGTGAGATAGAATTGTCTGATGCACAGGGCCAAAGACATGGATGATTTGTGCAATGATTTATAGACAAATCCTGGTCTGTCATTCAACAAAGCTGTAAACAGTCTACACTGGGTCGCATGTCGGCAGCAAGACCAGCTGCATATTGTTGGGGGATCATAAAAAATAGAAGCATTAAAGAAAGGAAAGTTGTAAAACTTGAAATTGAAACAGATTCCCCAAAACTCGGATTTCAGATCTGGAAAGAAACTAATATAGTTGGAATACTACACTGAACTCTGCATTCATCAGTAATGTCTTGTGTGAGTGGCGGGTGCTACCAGTTGAGCAGGACATGCTTATGCTTATGATTTGCAGTGTCCAGAAGAAGTATCATACTGATTTGCAGTGACCAGAAGAAGTATCAGAGCGCTTTGCAGTGTCCAGAAGTCTCAGGGTGATTTGCAGTGTCCAGAATAGGTATCAGAGTGCTTTGCAGTGTCCAGAAGAAGTATCATACTGATTTGAAGTGTCCAGAAGAAGTATCATACTGATTTGAAGTGTCCAGAAGAAGTATCATACTGATTTGAAGTGTCCAGAAGAAGTATCATACTGATTTGAAATGTCCAGAAGAAGTATCATACTGATTTGAAATGTCCAGAAGAAGTATCATACTGATTTGAAGTGTTCAGAAGAAGTATCATACTGATTTGAAGTGTCCAGAAGAAGTATCATACTGATTTGAAGTGTCCAGAAGAAGTATCATACTGATTTGAAGCGTCCAAAAGTCTCAGAGTGCTTTGCAGTGTCCAGAATAGGTATCAGGGTGGTTTGCAGTGTCGAGAAGAAGTATCATACTGATCTGAAGTGTCCAGAAGATGTACCATATCACCTTTCACTTTTCTTCTACAAATGATAATCCCCTTGTAAAATCAGTTCAGGCTCTTCAATATTGTTTCTCAAACTCTTTAATTTACACCTGTTTATCTTAAAAAATGCAAAAACACAAACTACTCTAAAACCGGAAACAACAATGTGTCAATGCCACTCACACAGTCACGCTAGACAGTCAGATGCTGCATTATGGAATCCCTTCCAGTGGGAACCAGCGAGACAACCTTTCACTCCACCTTGAAGAAGTCTTGGGCAAAATCACTTAAATCACCTTTTTTAAACAAAAAACTACAAACAATATCAGGTATCAACCACCCTACTATTCTCAGGCCAGACCAAAATAATACAAGCAATACGAGGGATGCTTCCCAAGTTGATGAAGTTACAAAACAACCATACCAGACTGCGTAACTGTGCCAGAAGGCAGGTTGGATGTTGGTTGTTCAAATGGTATCATGCATACAAACAGCTCATGAATGTTGCGTTTCCACAACATATTATCACAGTCTCAAAACATGTTTATTTCAGTTTGACTTTAAAGATTTAATTCCATGTGAACTTCTCGTTACCACAGGGTACAGTAACATCCCAATGTTTACGTTATCATTTATTTACCCTTAATGAGAGATGTATAAACAGTAAAGGACAAATAAATAAACAGTATGTTTTGTCTAATAGAAAAAGAATTTCGTAAATGTACGAAATTTCTTTATCTATGAAAGAGTATAAATAAAAAATACTTCCCAGTTTTTGGCATATTCATTTTGGAGTGACAATACAGAAATAATTTATATCAAAATCGCAACCCAATAACAAGAAATAAGAACATTCCAATGCGAATTTCTTAAAAATATAATCCTCAAATAAAAAAAAATCATCTATCATCTGCTCCACATATTTCTTAATAAATTCACCCAAATATAACCAATTTGTAAACATTGGATGCCTCGGCACACTTCAAAGTGTTATCAGCTATCCAACAACTTCAATCTTTATCTATTTCTGGAAAAAACCCACACCCAAAAACATTTTCAGCCTCATGGACTGTCTCGATCAATTTAAAATGACGTCCATCACAGCTCTATCAACCCTGCTATTACATGACATTTACGTTTTCACTGCCGCACCCTCTTCATAGGAATTATTGAATTATGTTATTTTTTTGGCATTTCCTGATAATGTGTTATTCCTCATGGATGCACTATGAGACAAAGTGATGGGGAGAGGAACAGTGTTGACATGGGATGAAGGAGGTTCTTCATCATCTTCAGGCTCCCGGGATCTCTAAGTGAGCAGGACACGAGGCACAGCATGGTGGGAACAATACATGGGTGTGAGAGAATTACAGGGCACTATCAACCTGATTTCTGTTTTATGGATTATTCTGTTCATTTTGCTTAAATGCAGGAACAATAACTAACAAAAAACATTTGTCAGGGTTGTCCTGAGGCTCATTTCTAAAATATAATTATTAACAAAAGTACAATACCAATTTCCTCAAACATCTTAAAAAAATTGTCAAATTTTTAATCACAACATTTTTAAATATTTATCTGGAGTCTTCCATCAAACAAGAAAATAATCTGATCAAGCCTAACATATGGACATCGACTTCAATTCTTTGTTTTATTGTGTTCATTTCTTTGTCTGCATTTTTTGTTTTTGTTTTGAGACTGAGTAAGTGAATGTATGTGTGACATTCATAAAAAAACACTCTCAAAGTAAAACAGGAGAATATAAGTGTGACTCTTCCGAACAGTTGCATCTTTTGTAAGCTGGTAAATACTTCTACATGTTTGTATATACAACAGAAAACACATTTATCCCTTAAATAATCTTCTTCTTCCTCCATGCAATCCAGGACTGGGCACAACTTACTTTCTAAAACCTCATAAATTCCACTAACACTTCAAAAATAAATAAAGCAAAGTTATTTTTTCAGCAAACATCCACTTTTTTCAATGCTGCTTGTTTATACAGCTTAACCTAAAACCTACCCCTTTTCATTGTAAAGAAAATACCTTGATATTTTTTTTTACAGAACTTCACTGCCAACATGACTGGAAGTATCTATATATAGAATGTGTTGGTAAGAAAACAGTATTCTGTATTACTCAGTGGTGATTCTTCCCACATTTGTTATACAACAAGGGTGTTAGTTTCACATTGAAGTGTTTAAATCTTTCGTGGTGACCCATCTCTTTAACCCCTCTTTGAGTTGAAGGTAAACTTGGCCATACCATTGAAACACAATTCCCATATGTAAACAGTCATAAAAGCTCTATCAAAGTTACTTCAAGTGTTAAATAATCAATAAAAATAAAGTGTCAATTCCTTTGCTTTTATACCAGCCATGTGATATTAAAAAGATTAATTATATTTACAAATGAAAATTATACATAAGAAAGTAAGGGGAACATTCATATCCAGTACAATCTCATTCGCCTTAACACTGAGGTGAAGAGAATGTCATTTTCTCTCTTTGATGTCAAAGATGTTTAAAAAAACAGGTACATAAAAATAAAAATGTTTTAATCGAAACAGGAGGGAAACCATTTTATTCATAATTTCTATACACTTTCTTTAAAAAAATTAATAGCCTTATTGACAAAAGTATATATATCAAATAATAAGAAAATAATAGATGATACATGTGGGATATATAAATGACTTATATATTGCTTTTGTTCACAAACATTTACTATCCTTGTTGCTATCTTCTGTTAAGCTAAATACATTACTTTCAAAATATTTTTCTATTTTAATACCACATGCGATAGAATAAGTCGTTACATAACCACACTCATCATTTCAATTCCCAAAATAGTTACTTATTTCATGTGTAACACAACTAGTTGTCATGAAAGTATCACAATCTATCAAAAGTCAATCAGTACAAGTTTCCTGATGACTAATATTCTTTAGTGCTGAGTCTACAGATTTATCACTGTAATCTGCTCCCACGGAATTGTTTTTCACCTCACTCTTTTTTCAGAATCAAAGTGACTGTTAGCAAAAGATAAGTCAAGCAGAAGGATGACAAATACTTCTTGGTTAACAAACATGGTAACACGCTATCATTAAGCCCTGACAGAAAACATGTTTTACATTAAACCCAGGTGGAAAGATGTTGGCACAGAGTACAAATACATTAATTAAAAACACAACAAACTAGCATGAAGTAAATCCAACTTATTATCAGGCAATGATATGACTAGTTTAAGATCATGATGTTTATCGGTTGTGATGGTGATGATTAAAAGACAACTTTAGAAATACTGATCTAAATGTAGCTCTTCACATACGGTGATGGTTTTTGCAGCTTGGTACTAAACCATAGCCTGAATATGTTCTAGCTGGCAGTAAGCATGGGGTATGATATTTAACAGTGAACTAAGTGTGGGAGAAGTTGTTTGAAAAGTGGATCAACTCATCTTGCATTCATTATCTAAAATAATTAAACAGCAATATTCATCACAACCAGTGGTAACCCTGGAAGATTTCCTGGTTGTAGGACATGCTGTAGCATCAATTAAGACGCATCATCGCCAGAGATGGGTTTTACGATGCTTTGAACAGTATTCCAGTAATATCACAGCTTGCCAGCTTAGCGTGGGAGGAATTAAGCTCAAAGTGACGCAAGTCGTGGATGTTTACCACCTCAGTGAATAAAGTGACAAAAAAACCTTTCCATATCCAGTAGAAATCTCTGCATAAACCAGAGTCGATTGTACGATTCCGACTATGAATCACTTTCAAATAGTAATGATAACAGGTGTTCGCGAAAAGGTGGGCGTATCCTGCCCCACCAGTGGCACTCGTCACAAACACATGCAAAAATCATAACCAGAGCCAATTTCAGATTCAAACTCAGCAGATCCTGGAAGCTAAGGGAATCAGTTCTGCACCTTGACCTGTGTTGCGATTCATAACTTGGCATTCATACATCCGATAATATGATATGTCAGTGAGCAATATCATGGCAGGAACACTAGTCTGTCATACAGACCCTGAAACAAATAAATCCAATAAAGCCCATGCAACTCTATAATAGTGGGCAAGTATACTCTGCAGTAGATGAAGAGAGTTTCTGGACTCCTTTTTATCATATTCTTATTAAGATAATTTAAATAGTGTTTTTTTCTGTACGATATGTTCATTTCAGAGACTTGATGTTAGTCTACAGGAACCCATGAAATGGGCTTCACACATTGCACCCATGTGGGCCATCAAATGCTTTGAAACTGGGCCTTCGGCATGATGAGCGATTGCATTAATCACTCGGCCATCCCAATGCCCTTATATGAGATAAAGGTGAGGTGCGATGGGTGAGGTGTGGTGGGTGGGGTGCAGGTGTGGTGAGTGGGTGAGTTGCGGTGGTTGGGGTGGATTTAGGTAGCAGATGACATACCCCTGTCACATCCTTCATTGATGTTGGTTTATTGATCCAAACAGCAACATCGTATTCAAATATCATTATGTTTGTAACGGGGATGTTATCAAATGATGGAATGCATATCAGGTAAGATACAGTAGCTACACATTGTTAGTGCACTGTTTGTCTTTTCTTGGTGCCACCGGTGGGGCAGGATATGCTCACTTTTCCTTGAACACCTGGAATCATCCTTATTTGATAGTGATTCATTAACACATGCTTATGACATAGTCGGAATCCCGTATTCTTACAATTATGGAAAGGGCTTTTGTTTTCATTTCTGTTTATTTTTCACGGAAAATTGCATTGTGGGAAAAAAGTAAACAACATTGTTGTCTTACTCGTTGACATATTGTAATACCTGACCAGCTTTAAAGTAGCTCCTTAGGTCTTATTTCGTTTGCAAGACATATTTCAATAGGACACTTTAAAAAGCCCAAATGTGTTGAGTTATGTTCTCCTAAATCTGTCAAACCTTTAGGTATAATGGTTATGTAAATACAAAAAATAAAAAGTAAACAACTTAGCACCAGTACAATTTGTACCATGCTGTAAGCCCCCCCCACAGGGTGTTCAGGAGTCAGGTATGCAGGTGAGGACCTCCAGCCAAAATAAACAAGAGGAACTGTAGGGGTGTGCTGCCTCCCTGTGGAATACCTGTGGAATACCTGTGGAATACCTGCCCGGTGGGGATGTCAGTGCTCGCATAGCAGGGGTAAGGGGTGAGGTGAGCACCTTGAAAGGGAAGGGTGTGTTTTGGGGATGTCTGAGAGATGAGAAGGAAAGAAGAACTCCTAAACTTTAAATGCTAAGAGTGGGTTGTTGTCTTGTGGGTTGATACAATCTGTTTTTAAGCTTATATATATATTTATGTATTCAATTTACTTATCATTTGGCCATGTTGCCCCGAGTGTCATATTCCCCCCGTTAAACCAAAGCCTTTATATTGTTCATAGGGCGGTCGGGTAGCCTAATGGTTAAAGTGTTCGTTTGTCATGCCGAAGACCCGGGTTGGGTACAATGTGTGAAGCCTATTTCTGGTGTTCCCCGCCATGAAATTGCTGGAATATTGCTAAAAGCTGCGTAAAACATAACTCATTATATTGGTTCATAACACATTTCCCCATAAATAAAAGCAACAAAACCATCTCCATATTCACAAGAAAATCTTTGCTAAAAGCATAGTGGATTGTTCGATACTGACTATATCGTGAACATATGCTTATGAATCACTATCAAATAGTGAATGTACCAAGTACATATTTGTTCACTTATAGATGGGTTTTACGGTCTTTCTTCGTTTTGGAACCAAGTTTTTGTGTCTGAAATATACAGATCTATCAATATGTAAAGAACTGACAAAGAATCGCCATTGCATGTAATGTGAAGGTCACTTAATGGTAATATTTAAAACAAAGGAATTCCCTTCAAACTAATTCACCACATGTTCTCTTTGTTAGGGACTTGGGAGCAGTTGTAGCACCAACAGTACATGCAGGTGTTGGTATATAAACACTTCCTTTGTATTTGGAAGCCCTCTAATGACAAGTATAAAGACATACTGACAACTGCTTTGAAGAAATAATCAAAGGATGTATGTGAAACTTATTGACTAGATATTCGTACGGTTTGCAAAAGGGAGAAAATATACTCGCAGTCTGCCTCACAAGAATATAGAAGATTCATCTGTGTCTCATTGATAGATATCATATGTATGCTAAAATGTGCAAATCGGCACAACAGACGTATTGAATTTGAAACTGAGAATTTTTAAAGTTATGTATTTCATGTGAAGTTGCTTTAAAAAAAAGAAGGTTTTGGCTGAAAACATGCTTATTTTGAAGATATTTTTCTTTGTGTTTTTGTGGACCATTCAATCTTTTATTACAAAATTAATGTGTTTTTATCTTGATTTCTAGTGCTGATTTCATGTGTAATATAGCTAGCAGACACATTGTGAAGGCCAGATGAGTGTTTTTGCTCAGAACTTTTTTAAAATTTTTATACAATAAAAAAATAAATCAAATTCAGACATTATTAATTTCTTTATATTTTTTTATCTCTTTAGGCATAGAAGCATCTGTGAATGAAATAACATGAAATTTAAGCATCTATGTAATCGAGATGACTCTAAGCAAGACATTCTAACAAAGAAACATGTAAAATATGTTAACATGTCAAACTTAAAACTTTCCAAAAGGAATTTCTTGAAACATATTCCAGAAGGCATTTTAAGTTAATCAACATCGTTGAATGGTTAACCATACCATATTCCATAAATCTTCGAATGGAGCTTCATGCACAGATGAGCTTTCAACTCGGCACAGAATACATGTCACCTTTTTAGCAAAATAGATGACAAACTAGCTGACTTAGCATTTTTTTTAAACTATAATTTTAAAGAAAAAATCTGACAGCACATAGTTGTATGTGACAGAAATTAATGACAAAGGTTCCTTCACTTTCTGGAACTAATTGTATTATGGCTATATGTTTATTGTCATATCACTCCGACAAACGTTCTCCATTGTGGAGAACAGAAAAACTGACAAACTACAATACAGGGTTTTACTTTGATGTTCTTCAAATCCCGGAACTTTGACATGTTATTTTCAATCTTCTTGTTGTAGTTCACTCGAGAGGATGTTTATGAGGAGAGGTGCATATCCTCTGCAGGCATGGGCAGAATGTAACACGCGTCTTGCTGCGTTTCAATGCATACTGCACATCTTGTGTCTGGCCGTGCCTGCAACGATGGCACGTGTCGATGCACGTATCACACATAAACACCAGGGGGCGCCACAGTGCACAGGAAATGAGTGGCATCTGATGTAAATCAAAATCTACATGCGTTCAATTTGTAGACATATTCTAGATTGAGACATTTGTATTTCACACCTAGCAGATGATGGATTGAAACAGTGTGTTTTATAAAAGATAAATCAGGATATTGTTCGTCTGATTAGATATAACATGAAGGAGTGTCACCACTCTCTAGAAGATGATGTCAGACCTGTCAAAACAATGCAGCAGAAAACATTTCAAGATGAAGATCAGAAATGAAGAGCCATGTCTTATATGTCATGTTGCTCATTGCTTGGCGGGTAATCTTTCTATTGACTACAAACTTTTTTTTTAAATCATTTCCACCAAATCAAGCCTAATCACCCAAAAACTGGGTTACAGGAGGGAAAAAATCACATAAATTAAGTGGTATGTCCCTTGAAATGAAGACGTCTGCTCCTTACCCTGTGTTAATGCAATACACATGAGAAGCATTTGAGTTCTCCTTTTCTCATTTCTTAGCTGTCTATTCCAATTTTTAACCTACAGGTTATGTGAAACAGAAAAGTACGAGCCATGTGCAAAGTTTTCATAATGGCTATAATTTCATCAAAGATATGATGTTTGTTTGGACTTTTCAAGGACATTTTAACGACTTATCTTAATTCTTTCACAATGTTAAGAAAATATCAACAGGTTACATGTCATACCCCAGAAGTAAAAGATGTTTATTATTAATGTCTGACTAATCATCTTTGTCTTGAACACGTGCATCTGCTCAAAGCGAACATGACCTAGACTACACAAAATCATCAATCATATCTGAATGTAACAATTTTGTGACAGATTCTCAGTGGGAATAAATCCATGTTATAAACTCAGCCAAATGTCAAATTTCAGACGCTAACCCAAGTCTTAATATTCCTCCCTGTATGAAATTCTAATGACAAAGCTGGTGTGAACATTCCATACAGTGAACCATTTACCACACAGAGGACAGGATACGAGTTTTATATCACATCCTCATAAAAGTATGATTGCTTCTCTCCCCTATCACAAACAAATATCTCTTTAGAGAAGATTCTGTCAACAAATAATCATCCCTGTTCACATCCAATGACATATTTCAATAGTTTTGATATTCAAAGACAAGACTTTTGTTGGGAGCAGCCAAAGCGAAACAGTCGAGTGTGTTCACTGTCTGGATCGGCCTGATCACAAAGTTACACGACGTATGGTAATACACATATACTGAATGCATTATGAAAATACAGAAGCTACCGGGTGGTCCTCAAAAAACATACTAGCCCACAAAAGCAACTTGAGAATGTTAGCTCCAGTATTCCATCATGTACTTCACCCTAATATCCTTACCTTTTTCAGTATTCTGGTTTTAAACTTTACCTCCAGTATAACCCCAGGCATGGAGATTGTGGTCTGGGTGATCTACATAGACAGTGATGTGTACAAAAGATCCCCCTCGTAGTTATTTCAATTTCATTTTAGGAAGAATTTACGGAATGTAACATGTGATATTATTTTCTTTGAATATTTGAACTTTTTTCTTTGGAGTTTGAACTTTTTTTGCATCCCCACTGCTGAGACGAAGAGGTGGATTATGTCCAGGAAGAGGTGTTGATTTTGTGTTGCAAGCTACATTTAAGGCGATTAAATTTCACAACTCTAATCTTTGTGATCATGTCATCTCTCGTACATCATATGACTTACTGCTGTACAAATTGTTACTTTTGTCCTTTTGATGGGAGATAATTCCACAAGGATACAATAGAAATGTTCTTTGAATGTTTCAATTACTTATCTAAGAAAGGGGATATTTTCCTGATGACCAGAGATGATCTTACTGCGTAGTGAAGAAATATGGCCTAAATTACACCATTGTTCATGCCATGAAATTAGATGTCATACAAAACACAACCAAGAAACGAACTTGACCACACAGAAACTTATTCTCTTAAAGGCAGAACTCTTTTCCCCAACTTGTCTTAGCATTTTTGTTTGTTTGTTGTTTAACACCGAACTCATCAATATCCCAGCTATAAGATGGTAGTCTGTAACTTATCAAGTCAGGACCAGACAATCGCATGATTGACATCATGAGCATCAGTCTATGCAATTGGGATATACGATGACATGCATCAGCAAGCCTCAGACCATCCCGATCCAGTTAGTCGTTTCCCAACATAAACATATGTTGCAGAAGACCAATTCTAGCCCAGATCGTCACAGGGTGCATGCATGATTGACATATAACATCCATTAAATTTATAATGTCCTTTAAAATTTAGTTGACTGTCAACTTTTATTTCCACTGTAGTTAAGTTTCAGAGTACAAAAAACATTTTGATGTATATCTCTTTCTTCATTATTAGTTACCATGGTTACAGGAGTTAGGTTCACAATTTCACATAGGGCATGAAGAAGACAGTCTACACCTTAAATGGACAGTGGCACCAGCCTGTGGTGATACATCAGTGTGCATGGTACCGTTCTCAGTACCAAGCCAAAACCCATGCTGATATGAATGATGCCACAGACATCTTGTTGACAGAAACACTAATTCTGAAAACATCCCACACCAAATACACTAAGTGTGACACATGAGAGAATAATAGAACTCGATTATTTGAGAACGTGTGCAGTCATTGATCAGAGCGATGAATAACATTGCAATACATTCCCCAAATCTCTACTAATTCAATATAAAGACTTCCTTCAAAATCAATAAGGGACCTAACAAGTCAATGTTTTTCATCTGAAAAGAAATGCAATTTGATCACCAGGAGAAGGTTTGATATCAAGTTGATAGCTGGAACCATAGTGTTAGGACCAGTGTTTAGGAAAACAGTATCAACCCTCTCAAGGGGTGATCCGTCTTTGCGGAGTTTTTTAACAATCTGTCATCTCATAACCTTTCATTATTATTCTCCACCCTCCCGAGGCAACAAATATAATAATGTTGTTAGATATTTGTGATCCTGACACATTTCACACCAAGAAATGATGAGGAATTGCTGACTGTGGACTTAAAATGATTGGCTTTGGACCCATTATATGTGAACTAGGCTATCACTTTTACTTTATTATACTTCACACTCTCCTAACTGGGGTCACTTTGTGCAAACAGCCCATATCAGAGTTCTTGTCCCTCTTTCAACACATCATTTTGATTACCCTTCTGAGGACAAAAGACTGTTTTCCATACAACTATACAACATGATTTTATCAGTTGGACCATTTGAAGATGGATAGGGTCTCACCTTTCAGACCTTCACACAAAACATTTTTTCAAAGAATTGCAACCATCTTTCCCAATAGGGTGAAGTTAAAATCGAAAAGTGTAATTTGCAAAGCAAGTGGAGAGTAATGTTAAGATATTACTTAGATTAAATTGAACTTTTCTCAAGGGGAAGATCTCATGAAAATACACTTGCAAGTTCTTAAACTAATGAAAAACCCTTTCATGTATGAAATTAGTTCTTAAAAGATTGGAAGTTATTCAAACACCTGAGCAAAACATATCTACATGTACAAAATTAACATGTATCATGTGATGTTATATACACCAGTTCCTGATTTAAGGTTTTCGTTTTTGCTTTTTGTTATTTTCTATTTCTTTACAATTCTGTTGCAATCCCAAATAGTTAAAAATGTAACATGTTAAATATTACTTCGAGGCAAAAAAAAAAAGCAAATACCTCTATCATTGTGGCTGGGTGGTATATTTTTAAAACTATTACCTATGTCCCTCTTAAAAAGAATAATTCAATGACATAAATATACCCACAACAAATGTTAGCGTAATAACATTCTTTTTCATCATATTGTGATTTTTTAGAAGCATATGTCTCAATTATATAAAAACTATTATTTTCTTTGAAAGTGTGGAAAGTTCAGGCATTACATTAAGCTGAAAATGGACCCCATAGGATTTCATAAGATATTGTATTTTTTTAAAATATAAACTTACAAAATTGGAAATAATTAAACTTAACTTTTGTCGCAATATATGTGTTCTTTAAATGAGTTTAAATGTCTGACTACTTTCTTTAGTATTTTCACCCAATGGAATCGGTTCTGTTGGATAATCGACACGGTACTGACAAGTGTTAGAAGTGTTTACCGTATTTTCTTGAGTATAGTGCGCACCCATGTATAATGCGCACCCCCCTCTAGCGGGTTCAATATTTTGAAAAAAAAGAAATTTGAATATTATGCGCAGAAAAAATTTACACCGTACCCTTTCAGCGAAGTCCGGCAAACAAACGGGTGCTGAGAGACTTCCGTCAGTACAAATTCGAAATTTGAGATAAAAAATCACCAGACATGTTTATTTACCGTTTAAATAGTATTGATTGTTCTGCTAGGCATTGTTTTATATCTAGGGATTAAGATTACCTTGTGTATTTTCTCGTAAACTAAGCCTGAAACAGCAATCAGCTGTACACACGTTTTCTTGGAATCGACCGGTGATTCGGTCAAGACATACCCAATGATATAACTTTATAGGATTTTTAATGCAAGGATCGGCAACAATTGTATCTGAAACTATTTTATTTATCAGGAATAATAAATTCCATTATTTTCTTAATTAAATGCAGCCTTAACTAAACATATTTAAAATAATAATAACCCTAAGCGAAGCAGCTGATCGCTATTCCCGGGTATTATTTTTTACATGGAACATGTCTGACCAGTCACCGTCAAAGCTCACGCGCACGGGATCACGTGAGCGCGAGAATTTCATGTTGACATAGAATCGTCAAACAAAAACAAATATGACTTTTAACGAGTCAAAGTATGTCATTTATGATGTATGTATCCATTCTCTGTCAACTAAAGTTCGTTTCAAGGCGTCAATAGCGGTATTCTGACCGTGGTTGCTGTTAATAACGGTGAGTTGTGCGATCTTCCGATCGCTTCACACACGATTTCGCCGAAATTAATAAAAACAATATTATAAGGAATTTTGAATAAAATTAAAAAAGTAAGTTACAAACATAAGTCCAGAAATACAAAGAACACTTTTTATAGACAGACAGTGTAATTACATAATTATTATGGATTTGTTGACATGGTATTTCCGGTGTTTCGTGCTCACGGTAATGTCTTTCCATGGGGGGAAAAAACATCCAAACTCATAATTCGTGTATAATGCGCACCCCCTTCTACACAGCTGTGTTTTTTGGAAAAAAAGTGCGCACTATACTCAAGAAAATACGGTACTTAGAACACATGTAACATCAAAGTTGTTAAACATTTTAAGTCTATTTGTTTGTTTGTTTGTGATTAAACACCACATTTGGTAATCAGTAAATAATCAAATCTCAACCACTCATTCAAGTAATTGGCATCAGGTGCATCAATCTACACAATTTGGATAAGATAACACAGATCAACCAAGTCAGCGAGCCTGACCACCTGATCCCATTAGTCGCCCCACATGACAAACATGGGTTGCTAAAGACAAAAATTCAAACTCAGATCTTTACACAGCATACATTTAAGTACTTAATAACTTTACATGAGCACAGTTACTTTTCTTGTTGAGCATATGTACCTTCTAGTCAGAAATTAAGCTTGGAAAAAAACTAAAAACAGCTAAGTGTTTTTCATCTCCTGAAGAAATTAGACTAGGTATGTCTATCTCAGGATGATTGTCCCTTTAACAGAAATATTCTATGCTATACCCTGACTGGAATCCCTCACACAACATAAGGAGGTCTGTAATACCCAACCCCCACTCAATGGAGTCAGGAGTAATGCTCCTCTTGAACAGAGGCCTGTGATGTCAGCATGACTTCATTGTGGAGGAGGTGTCTTGCTGGCAACATCATCCTCCGGGACTTTATCGAAGCTTTACATTCTGTCAAAGGAATGTCTAAAGTCTAATTATCATACAGCCTATTTGCAATGTTAATATTTGGATATTCATATATACTAATAACCAATTTAGTTCTGCTTCAGGGGTCATAAGACAGGATTTCATGGATTTCCAAACCTTTCATCTGCAGCCAAGCCTAAAACTCTGACTAGTCCTCATTCGGATTTGGCCCTTCTTACATTTCAAATGGTTTCATATCAACTGGAGAATGAGAATACTGATCCAAGCTTTAATGTCAGCAGGATTCCAAACTGAACTACAACATCAGAAGATATGTAGAAATGAGGCCTCAAAACAGCACCAGACACTTTTGTATGTGGAAATTCAACATCACATTATTCAACCTCACATTAACCTTACATAAAAAGTGGATTTTTTTGCCTTCCACAAATCTTGATAAAATATTCAACCAGACATCCAAGTAACTCAGACACAAAGATAAAAATTGATGCCATTTGTAACTGCCAAGATACAATCTGTCCCTCTGCACTGTATTTGAGGGGGTGCCAACTGCACTTTTTTTAATGTCAGGTGGATAAAACAAAATCATCACTTAATTTCTATCTGTTATGATTAGGAGACTAATACTTCATTCTCTCTCAAGATATGTCTATCATTTGAAGTTTTAGGTGCACATGGCAAAAAGATGAAGCACATGGAAGAAAAGTTGCTGCTTGAAAGAGATAAAATATATTTCTGTCATTCTCCTGGCTTAGCTCCACAACTAACATTAACAATTTCTCGGTTGAAAAAAAACATCAACATTGACAGTGCATCCATCATACTCAAAACTAGATTTTTAAATGTGAAGATTAGAGCTGCTGTCTCATCTCAAAGAAGGAGGTGGCCCAGCTGCCAAAGTCACTGCTATGGAGAGTTGCATCCCTTTGTTTGTCATCTGCTGATTCCCAAGGTTTGATTCCCAGATATGCCCTGATTAAGATCCTTGGTTGTTCAACAGCAATCTCTTGGATGTAAACATCTATGACCTGCATCACTTCAGGCTTTCCTCCCTCAGTAAACTGATACACCATCATAATTGAAATACTGTTCAAAACAGAATCAAACTCACCTGACTCACACCTGGTTCAGACATGACTATCTCTAGGCACCACCATAAGGCTGGAATATTGCTGATTACCACAAAAAGCATTGAACCCAACCTACTCACTCACCCCTCCATTTCTCAACACAAGATCATTTTAAAGAAATCCTTTAAACGATCTTTATACTTGAATAAATGTTATTCAACAGGTCTTACAAAAAGTTCAAATTTATAAAAAAGAATTATGAATGAAAGGATACCATTTAAAAAAAATTCAGAGTCAAGCCAAATTATTTTGTTATTATCAAAGAGCCCACAAACATGCATTATTTCCTCATTCCCGACCATGTAAAACATGTTGAGGTAATAAATCTTCAACTACCCACCAGCCTGAAATCCTCCGGTGCTATCAGGGAACACACAGTCTAAAATTAGTTCATTCTTTCAGAGAAGGGCAGATAGCAAGGGTATTTTTTACCAATGTGTGAATCATATCGAACAAATCTGACAGATTTATTTGGCGCTTTCTCGTGTGAAGATTATTGTCCACAAACTGAACTACATAATCAGACCTCTTCCTTGTACAAGTCCTGGCTGCGACTTCCAGATACCTTGAAGGAATTTCGGCCAGATTCTCAGATCATGTGACTCGGTTTCACTTTGTTTATTATTTAACGCTGCACTCTGCAATATTCCAACTATATGCAGCGGTCTGCAAAGAATTGAGTCTGGGCCAGACAATCAAGTGATTAACATCATGAGCATCGATCCACGTAATTGGGATCAACCAAGTCAGCGAAACTGACCACATGATCCCATTAGCCTTACGACAAGCATAGTCACCTTTTACGACAAGCATGGGTTGCTGAAGACCTGTTCTACCCCGGATCTTCACAGGCATCAGTGTGAACAACATGAGCAGTGTCATGGAGAAAGGAGACTAAAGATGGGAAATATAGACTTGAACACTTCTTTGAGACAATAATTATTTTAAAAATCATAATTTCTAGATAATATAAATAATAACAAGTTGTCCCTGTATAAGACTGGCATACTGTCCGCTCATCTAGGGCTTGCCTATTATAAGGATAGAATTACTATACAGCCATGGACTTATCATTCAGTCCAGCCTTGGAGAAAGGCTAGTGGGAAATACTGAGTATACTATTAAACTAAAAACTGTTTTTCTAGTTTCTGGTGGCTTGTTTGTGTGTTCTTTGTTAGAACCATACCTGTGCTCACTTGTGGTAAATAACTTTAACTGCATCACTTCAAGTTTTAATTCTACGTTTCGCAGACAAACAGACAAACAGATGAACGGTTATAACTGACATAATCGTTAAATAACGACAAATAACATTTCCATAATCGCAAGGCATCTATTCTAAAAGCAGAGTCGATTTACAATTCTGACAATATCATCAGCATGTGTTTAAAAATCATTATCAAATAGTGGTGCTACCAGGTGTTTGTGAGGTGAGTGTATCCTGTCGCACCCGTGGCACCATCACAAACACATGCAAAGGCAAGTAATGAACTAAACATCATTTACCAACCTTTTCTGAACTTCATAAAGAGATTGACCTGTATAATTCTTTACAATACTACTGCACAATGAAATGTAGTTACAGAAACCTCAAGTCAAGAAACATCATTAAGTCTCCAAGCTGTGTTTTCTCATCACAGTGATGTTGCAATCGGAAATGAGTTAAAATGTGATAAAATATAGACTAAACTGTATATGGTTAACTGACCATGGGAATGAGGACAGTAGTTGCTGAGTGTATTGGGCCTTTATTATTGATGGACAATACAATATGTGAAATCTGAAATCTGAAATCGCCTTCTCTATTTTTTATAAAGTGTTCGAAATTTTCTTTGAGAATGCCTTCATTATCAACCCCATATCCAAATAAAATTTGACTCCTGGAAGTTTCTGGGGCTTTGGTCCTGCCCCTACACTGAAACACATGTAGCACCTTGAGTGTTGCCTAAAGCAAGTGACTTTCTTGAAATATGCCTCTGTTCGTTCAGCAGTAAACGGGTACCTGGTAGAATGAGATGGTAATATGGCTGTTAACCTTCTGGAGCCTCACAGGCAGCTTGGTTGTATACTCCCCAGGGAGCTGGGAATGAAATTCGAGTGGACATTGATCCATTGACTGGGGTAATGGTGTAGTGTTTTGAGCATTCTTTAGGGTCTGGATTGGTGTATCCTTTCCTTCTTTTATACTATTTGCCTTATTTCCTCCATTAGAAGCTGGGTCTGCAATACACACTGGCCTCGAATTGACACCGGTTATATCCAAAAAATAGAAGCTAGGTTTCTAACTGAGGCCGGCTTCATTATTTGATGAATGCCCTAGAGAACAGTTTCCTATTAATACTGTGATGTGTTTGTGCTTGATAATGACTGTTTCCTGCATTTGTACCCTTGTATGACTGTAGAATTGGGATTCTGTAAGGAAGTAAGTTGCCATTGTGCTAGCATTAAACAGAATAAACACCGGCCTCTAACAGACGCTGGGTCAACAGCTTGTACAAAATTAATAGATGCCAAGGCATCTAATAGAGGAATATGGTAGCCTTCATTCCCTCGCATCATATGTCATTTAAAAGGTGACATTTATCAAACACCTATATTCGAAAACATGAATAGGTTTTCACAGAACAAAGGAAACAGACGAAAGGTACCATGAACTCATATTACATGGAAATGTTCTCCAATCTAGAAATCAGAACTCTTGACAAGGGAGATAACCCCCCAACAGGGGACATAATTACCATTATACCACCCTGGGCTTTCTGTAGATGGACATTCTATAGAGACCTCCTCCATATTGTACTGGGTCATAAAGTGACTGGCCTGGGGCTATTTGTCCATTGTCCGGTTAGTGGGCAGTATAAACACCCTATTGTGATAGGGGTGGACGATAACGGAGCGCAGCTTACAAATCCATAGGTGGCCAATGGGGAGATAAATTGGATATATCCTGTTGCAGTGTGATATATACATAGACTTGCTGCATTGCTTTGGGTGCCTTTAGCACAAAATCCCTCAATAACCATGGAGCCTTTAAGTGATATTTCCACCATGATGAGTAAGTGATAAATGATTGCTATAAATATTAATGATACAACAAGTTTAATGCATACGCTCCTACCATTTGCTATCAAATGGTTTCTTCAACGATCAAACATCATATTAGCACACAAAAATACACAATAAATTATGTTCAATACTCTGCACTTCTGCAAAATTGACCAGCTGGAGTGTCACATTTATGTTTACCATACTTTCCATTCATCTCTCTACATCTTTTGCAGGTGAACCACTTATGAAAGGCATCAGAATTCCCATAGATGGGACCCGTGGTCATATTGGTTTCAAATCAGATTCACTCAGATAATTATTCATGGTTTGTCCACACAAGATAATACTCTGTGCTCATGAATTTCACCAAAGTGGCAACATATCCATCTCTAGAGATTTTCATCCCACATCAAGTTGACACATCATGATATAACTGAAATACTTTGGAAAGCAGTGTAAAACCCAACTCACTAACTCTACAGATTATTTAAACAAACTTTCTGCATTTCTAATATTTCAGTATGACAATAACAGAAACTTAACGTTCATATACAACTGTCCAGAAGCAAGTCTACTGTCCAGTATAGACTATACAATACACTGTATGCAGAGACTGCCAGCGCCCCCTAGAGGCACAATGAGGAGATATTGAAGTGTGACCAAAGGCTTATTTTGACATAAAGATGTCATGGTCAGGTGATCCTGTTACTGAGAGGCCATGTCTCC
Source organism: Haliotis cracherodii (assembly GCF_022045235.1). Lineage (NCBI taxonomy): Eukaryota > Metazoa > Mollusca > Gastropoda > Lepetellida > Haliotidae > Haliotis > Haliotis cracherodii. The sequence continues at coordinate 24,300,818 of NW_027266341.1, read as the reverse complement.
TACCAAAGGACACGACACATGACGGCCGCCACAATAGTCAGATCAGTGCCATCTGTCCGTGTCCACAAGTCTGACATAATATTAGAAATGTTTCTGGACAGGCTGTGTAAAAAACAAGATTATTAAGATGTTTGTTGATAGTCTTTGCAATTTTAATCATACGTCCGACAGTTGACAAGTTGATGGATGACAAACTGAGCTTATTTGACCTGGTGTTTGCATAATGGAGGTCAACATTTATCCACAATTATAGTACTTAAAGTAATGTGTCTGGTTGGACAGACTATGGGCTTTCATAATAGTTACTAACAAAAAAGTGGAAGCAGGATTGGGACATTGATGGTGACTGCTTCCGGCGGCACAGGATACGCTCAACTTCTTGCAAACACCTATTACATAGTGGTTCATATACACATGCATATGATATATCATATACACATGCATATGATATATCATATACACATGCATATGATATATTTGGAATAGTACAATGGACTCTGCTTTTAGCAGAGATTTCTTATGAATATGGAAATAGTTTATAACAAATGTTATATTTGGGATAACACTTTCTTAGTAAAGGACAGAATCTAGTACTTTTGGGTTGAGTCCCGACCGGATTCCAACCCACACTTCCAGAGTGAGGCACCAGCACACAAAGTCAGTGATCTAACCCTCTCAGCCACCAAAATAATTTTGTTGCATGTAATTAGAAATGTTTAAAAGAGCAACAGTCAATTGGCCCTCAAAATGATCCAAGAGGCACTGCTTATCCTTGAATAATGTTCGGAAAGCAGCTGATGAAACAACTAAATTACTCAGCAAATTTTAATCAAATTGATTCAGGATATTAGGATAGAGATGGCCTGTCCTAGAAGGAGAAACAGTATTGTACTGTGTGAGGAGGCAGGAATCTGTGGTCTAACATCGTTCATCCCAATAGGGGAATAACTCCCATAATTGACCATTCCTTGGCTATAACATTGTTATTCATTGTATTTCAAATATACATTAGTCATTGCAGAAAGTAAAAGATAGGTCAACTTCATTAGTTTCTTTCTTTTTTGGGACAAGCCACTTAACATTCTGTAGTTAGCAAAAAGAAACATACTGAGAATATTTTGATGAAATTGATTATTGTATTTTGTTTGTATTTTCTTGGTAAACTGTTGTTTCATTAAGAGTTTTTCATGAGTAAATTGGACTCATATCACCCCTGAAAATATTTCCTGAATTATTGTTTGCCCTCCCTCTTGGCATACTGACAAATATAATCCACAAAACAAGAAATGAAATTAGTCCCTCCTCAACAAAGGTCATATAGGTAGACAAAAATTATGAAAAAGTTGGAATTTGTTACAGATGGGAAAGGATTCTGTCTGTCAAATGTTTTTTGACATGGAACTACTGAGCAAAGAACGAGCATCTTTTTCAAACAGTTTATCATATCATATATCCAGCTCTGTGATGATTGAAGTTAAATATTGTACTCTTGAAGCAGAAACTATATGTTTGGAACATTTCACACACTTAACCCTTACCAAATACATATTAAATCATAAAACCTTATTTACAAGTTTTTCATTAAGATCTGTTGGAGGTCTTCAAAACATTTCTCTTTTGAAGTCGGTGTTCATTAAGAATCCATTTTACATCTTTCTTGTGTGCCGTCTACTTGTTGATGCTGAGCATATAACTCGTGTTACGGTGTCTTTATACAAAGTACTTTCTTACAAGTGACTGAATATCACAGAAGCAACTCCTACATTCTCATTACAAAAGTTGTCTAAAATGGTTCTCAATTGGACTTTTTGTACAAAAACAAGATGTAAAAGATATGACTGAAAAGCACAGATAAGTATCTCAATTGTCAAAACCAAACTGTACCCCCTGCTGCTTGGTGAAGAAAGTTTGAACTGAAGCCTGGGAGGTCTTCAAAACACTGCCAGAAAACATTCCTTGATGCTAAAAAGTGAACACATTTGCATTTTCACAAATTCTTAGACGAAAAAATGATCATGATTTAGCGTCAGCATTAAAACTAGCTGACATAATGTGGGCATGATACAGTGAGATGTACAGGAAGACACAGATGGAATAAGGACACTGGCTGACAATGTTCACAGACTAAATGTAGGTTAGGGCAAGACAGTTTAATCTCTCTATTTCAGCAACTCACTGGATTTGATTTGTGGAAGCAACATGTTCCTAAATCCTGAATATACAGGAGGGTTTACTAAAGCAGCCAGCATAACAAATTTATTGTGAAAGATTCAACCACGCCACCTTCACATGGCCATGACCACCATTGTTCTAGTTACTTACACAATGATTAGTTTTCTTGGAAAAAAAGTCTCGCTTTAAAGAAAAATAATGAAAAAAACCCATAATTTTTTTTATTGAATTATTTTGAATTTTGCACACAAAAAATATCATTGAATTATTTTGAATTTTAGATCGGTAAATTAGTTTTATTAATAAAGAACATGATTAGTGGTGGTTATAACACAGACATTGTATATTGATGTCAACGGCAATAACACATATTGTGTATAACACATATTGTGTTATTGATGTATGCACTCATTATCTATCCATATAGATTCAAATTCATTTACACTCTCAGTGTTGAGATCAGAACAATCTAAAGAGGCCTGAAGTAAAGTGTTCTAGCTAAACAAATATTTTCTCTTTATGTATCCATTATGGTCTACTTAAAAAGTGCCAATGGAAGCAGCACTGAAACTGCTGAAATATTATTGGCAATTGAGTTCTATGTTCCTCTCGTTTTGATTGGGTGGTCTTGAACTGACTCCAACTTTTATGGGGACGTCATGATCCAGAGGGGTATTGTAACGTTCATTTCCTAATCATTTCAGAGTCAATGCACATCCAGACCAAACATTCCATTAAATCTGGAGTACATGAATGTGTATGTACCGACTGGCATGGGGCCTGCTACATGTGCAGCCATTACAGCAACACTCTTCCCCTGTTCCCCTACACTGCCAGCTAGTCAAAGTCTACCTGCCATTACACCATACCTGTGTTTGCAAGTCAGCAATGCCAAGGCACTGGCCTCTCAACACATGCAACCCATTCATGTACACAAACACCATCAACAAACTGATCACTCTACCTAAATACTTTTACCCTAACAACTGCCTTTCGACAACTCCAGCAAAGCTCGATCAGACTGTTTGAAAATATTGGTTTACCCAATTCAACTAATTACTGAAGTAGACTCAGAAGGAGTAGGTGTCTGGGGGAACTATTTGCATAAACTGAGTACTTATCCTGGAGGCTGGTCCCTTACTGGCCTCAGATTCATTCTCTTGTATTTTATTTTGTGACAGCTTTGAATCATCTACAGTACAAAACAGCCATATGATTCCAAAACTCAATTTATACTTTCATTGCCGTTTTTATTTAGCAAGATACAAGTGGAGTGTCTAGATTGGGCAGATGCAACACTATAAATAGACTTTGTACCCATCGATAAACAAGATGCACTCACTCACATTCGTACCAGACTGTGTAAGGCTAAATACCAGCAATACCAGTACCGTATTCGACGTAATAAGCGCCCCGCTCTAATAAACGCCCACGGCGGTATTTACTAATATATTGGCCGGTGAACAATCCCAATTAGCACCCCTTCCGATTGATCAATGTTCACAAGACTTATTTATTCGCGTATAATACGCACACGTGTGTTATATGCACCCTTAATTATGGGCGATTAAATTCTAGAAAAATATTCTGTCGTACCAAAACATTTCAGGCTGTCAGCATAAACCACGAAATTTATCTTTCAACTCTATTTTTTCCCCCAACATAATATTCTAATAAGAGCCCCTATTACTAATTTTGAGAGCGCCCTGGGCGCTTATTACAGGGAATACGGTACCAGTAAACCTTTACCAGTGTCCATGTAAAATGTAGTCCTTGTAGATTGGCATATTTTCGTATGAATTGAGGACAAATCTTATTTCCATATTTTACTTGCAAATTCTCAACAAATATGTAATATTCGGGATAGTTGGCAGCTGAGTCAGGGCAATACATCATACAGTTGTTGAATAAGGTAATACATGCGTACAGGTAACATCATGTGATACTACTATGCAAAACTGCTTGCTACTCCCGTTAACTGTTATGCTAATCATACCAACTGCCCTCATTACTCATATCCTTAAGTACTCAGGTCATAGGCACACTGTGAAATAAACGTTCTCCAATGTGAGCTTGATGCTCATTCCATCTTAATGGCTTTCAACACAGACATACGTTAAGAAAGATGACATATCTCATTTCCTATCAGCTTTCTTTTCATAGTTGGAACCCAACTTCTGCTTATGAAAGTGAGTGAGTGAGTATGGTTTTACGCTGCTTTTAGCAATATTCCAGCAATATCATGGCTGGGGACACCAGAAATGGGCTTCACACATTGTACCCATGTGGGGAATTGAACCCGGGTCTTCGGCATGTCGTGCGGACGCTTTAACCATTTGGCTACCCGACCACCCCTGCTTATGAAAGAACAAAGGGTGTTGGCAAACAATTTGATGGAAACGAGTCCAACTGTAGACCATCGGATGTTTCTTCAGACATCCACACCTTGGTAGACTAACATGTAGTCCCTGACATATATGAGATTAAATAAACATAATTCCATGAAAGAAGCCTTGAGTTTTACGGAAGCCTAAAGTCTCCAAGAGCTGAGAAAGGGGTCGAGTACAGGCTGCTAGAGCTGAGAAAGGGGTAGAGTACAGGCTGCTAGAGCTGAGACAAGGAAGAGTACAGGCTGCTAGAGCTGAGAAAGGGGTCAATTACAGGCTGCTAGAGCTGAGACAAGAGTCCAGGCTGCTAGAGCTGAGAAAGGGGTAGAGTACAGGCTACTAGAGCTGAGACAAGGAAGAGTACAGGCTGCTAGAGCTGAGAAAGGGGTCAATTACAGGCTGCTAGAGCTGAGACAAGAGTCCAGGCTGCTAGAGCTGAGAAAGGGGTAGAGTACAGGCTGCTAGAGCTGAGACAAGGAAGAGTACAGGCTGCTGGAGCTGAGAAAGGGGTAGAGTACAGGCTGCTAGAGCTGAGACAAGGAAGAGTCCAGGCTGCTAGAGCTGAGAAAGGGGCAGAGTACAGGCTGCTAGAGCTGAGACAAGGAAAAGTCCAGGCTGCTAGAGCTGAGAAAGGGGAAGAGTACAGGCTACTAGAGCTGAGACAAGGAAGAGTACAGGCTGCTAGAGCTGAAACAAGGAAGAGTACAGGCTGCTAGAGCAGAGAAAGGGGTAGAGTACAGGCTGCTAGAGCTGAGACAAGGAAGAGTACAGGCTGCTAGAGCTGAGACAAGGAAGAGTACAGGCTGCTAGAGCTGAGACAAGGAAGAGTATAGGCTGCTGGGTACAATGTGTGAAGCCCATTTCTGGTGTCCCCTGCCGTGATATTGCTGGAATATTGCTAAAAGCAGCGTTAAACCATACTCACTCACTCACCCTTTCCCTTTGTAGTATCTCACGCTTCTCCTCTGAAACAAAATCACCCCCCCCCCCCACTCCTACCACACACATAATTAACCCACTCCCTCTTGAGCATCTCTCGATCCCTCCCCCTACCCACCCACACCATAATTACCTCTCACTCCGTCTTCAGCACCTTTCCCTCTAACTCAATCCCAAATAAGCATCTCTCTTCCCTCTGCTGCAGCCCCCCCCCCCAACACACCCCATAATTGCACCCCTCCTCACCATCCCTTGTTTCATCCTTGTTCCACATTCCTGCCTCTTCCCAAAGAAGTACAGCCAAGAGTAAAGACGTTCTTGTTTTCCATCCACTTGGTAGACTGACGAGAGTTGTTGATAATTAGTCATTACTTGCTCGTGTGAACACATACACAACAGTATACAGGAGATGTTTCACCTCTAACAAAAACATGATTGACAAGAAACTGAGCTCCCACTGGTATCTGATGAAGCAAGCAGATACAGGTTTTGCAACTGGGGTCTTACATCAAGCATTGATTTACCTGGGCTGGTCTCACTTCAATGTCTTGGGCCAAAAACCTCAGTTACACACTTATCGAAGTGGTGAATGAATGTTGTTTTATGCAACACTCGGTAATATTCCAGGTATATCACATCTGTCTGTAGATAATTAGGACCAGGGTGGCGTTGTACAAAGCGATCTTAGCGCTAAGGTTATAGTAACTCCCATACCATAACATAGACTTATGACAGTCGTAGCGCTAAGGTTGTTTTGTACAATGGCACCCAAGTCCAAGGGTTACGTCATGAGGGGGAAGTGGGGTGACATGTATAGTGGCTTGTGTCTTGAAAAGTTGGGTCTAGAGTTTTCAAGCTACTGTGATATTGCCATAGTTGAGTGGGTGAGTTTGAAGTAGCGCCATTTGGTCAGTAAGATTAAAACAGGATAGGTGGAAAGGTAGTAGGACTGGGACGGGTAACTCGGGTCAGGGGTGGGTTTTGAGTAGGACCTGGGTACCCACAGGACTACCCGGACCCATGGTTAGTCACGTGATATGTTGTCTAATGACAAAAAGTATCTAAAACTCTATGGTTACACCACAAGTCACTATTGTTCGCAGTTCTGCCTGACTACTAGGCCCATTCCCTCTGACTTTTATATGTTTGAATAAAAATAAAACTTCAGTCAACTTCAGTGTATACACCAGATCGATTCATACATGTATCTAAACACATTTTACCAGAGCTATGGTCAAACTTTTCCCAATCGGACTGTTTGTACCTTCTTCTTGAGACCTACAGTGGGTACCCGGGTAGGGTCGGGTAATAGGGTGGGTGGGTACCCGGGTAGTAAATTTAGACTTGTACCAGCCCTAAAAGGTAGCCTCGAGATTAAAACATTCCTCATCACGTCAAAGGCCCAGGTTTGATTCCCAACATGGGTACAGTATGTAAAGCCAATTTCTGGTACTCTCGCAATGATGTTGGAATATTACAAAAAGCGTCTTAAGATCATATTCACTTACTCCCTTATTCGGCAGCCCAAAGAGCTAGACATTGACCAATTTCGTGGAACCTGTGGTGCCCACATAAACCAAGGATCATAATCAAGACATATATGGGATTCAAACTCATGATCACATCAGCTCAGGATATAATTCCACATGGAAAATTGCGACACCTTTGTTTTGCCCACTCAGCCACCCAGAATACCCATGTCACAAAAAAAATAACTTGGAAGACAACATACATCGATCAAATTGTTCACAGATAAATAATCACAACAAAGATATCCAATTTAGTTTATTGTTCAAATCTTACAGATTTAAATTTCTGGGACCATTATTCAGTACGAATATGAATAAAATAATAGAAGTCTTGACTCTTTAATCCTCCATACCATTCAGGCACCACAGAACCATAACGTATGGATTACTGCTCGTGATTATGCATACACCACCCAAGTTGAAACGTAATTGCGATGGTCCGTGTTTGACTTAATCAATCTGCTACTGACATGCTGGGTAAATAACCACTCACACCAGAGCCCTGGGCTTGATTAAAACCACCTTCAGCTGAACTTATTCAAATTATACACAACATTTATTGCATTGGAGGAAGAGAATCAAAAACAAATGTTTCTAATTTACTTCCAAATGGCTGAAGTCATTTATATTTTTTCAGTGATGATTCTTTGAAGCAGGTAATAACGTTTGGAGACAACAAGATTGGATTATTTCTCTGATCAGCTCATTTTTGTCTCCAGAAATAAGTTCACCCCGAATTCTTCAAATAAACAGAAACCCTATTTATAATTTTTCGAGAAAGAATGAGTAAACACTGTTTATTATCTGTCCACTGTACATAAAGACAGTTAACACACTTCAAACCTTATATTCTTTCAAAGTATGACTGACTGAGTATGGTTTTACGCCGCTTTTAGCAATATTCCAGCAATATCACGGCGGGGGACACCAGAAATGGGCTTCACACATTGTACCCATGTCGGGAATCAAACCCGGGTCTTCGGCGTGACGAGCGAACGCTTTAACCACTAGGCTACCCGACCGCCCCTTCAAAGTATGACTGAACATTAGATCAATTCTTACAATAGAGGTGAAATTTCAGGTATTCAAACTGCTTTTTTTTTCAGATGATATAAAAAATTAATATTACCTTGACAATATACTTGAAAATCGTCTTTGAAATAAATATAAAGGAAATTTCCGGTTTTGACTGCACAGACTTCATGAATTATTATCCATATTTCATATCTATACATTACAACTCCACCATAAGCGAACCCTGATAGCCAAAATATGCTAATGCTAAAAAAGTTGATATTTTATGACCAAATAATGTTAAAGCGCATTCATCACTGCTGACACGTTTAAATGAAACCCTTCTAAGTGGGCAGTCTCCTTAAAGGCATCATATACAACCAAGTAAGCAGTATCCCATTTTCATTTAGTGGTTGAAAAGTTAGGTTACAGGGGGTAATCACCCATGGTTTGATACCACACTATTAAAAAGTTAATGAACCAAAAAAATACGCCCTCTCAACAGGAAGGTTCATGGTTATAGCTCTTCATCATTTTTTAAATGATCCCTGTGGACATTTTGGTATTTAAGCAATAAGTTCTCCTGACTCCAGAAATATAATAAAATATTACACTCGGTGTGTATTCAATAAATCTGCCTGACAAAACCAACTTAGTGAGTGAGTGAGTTGGGTTTAACGCCGCTTTTAACAGTATTTCAGTTACATCATGGCGTGTCAGCTTAATGTGGGAGGAAAGCCTGAAGTGATGCAGGTCTTAGACGTTTACCACTTCGGTGAAACCCACGAGCACGGGTATGGTGCTGACAAACCTAGAAACATAATCGGGGCGAACCGGGATTCGAACCCACAATCATAGGTTTCTGGCGTGCCCAATTGACGCAACTCTGCACAGCAAATCGCAGCGCCATGGATGTGTAGTAATTCTATCCTCCTAATAGGCAAGTCTACAAGGACTCCAGTCTCTTATTGGGACAACTTGTTCTTACTGTTTACATAATCTAGTATTATGATTTAAACTAATAATTATTGCCTTAGAGACTTGTGTCAAGTCTGGTTTTTACTTTGTTCTCTGCTTTTCTGATTGTCTGGTAAAGACTTTATTGCTTACAAGCCATCGTGGTATGGCAGGAGTATTGCTGAGCAGCATTAGGCAACAAACAAACGCTCATGTCTTATGCAAATTGTGTGAGTGGCATGTGCTATCAGTAGAGCAGGACATGCTTACCCTTTTTACAAACAGCTGGTGACATAACTGATTTTCAGTGATCCATCGATAAAATTGTCACATATGTTTTGCCTTTTACGCACTGTGGAATCTGTTGTGACAGATAATCGAGATAGATTATTTTCTGGCATATTTCCTTAGCTTCGGAATTGCTTTGGAAATATTAGCCTTTGCACTAACTTCGCCATTGTTTTGTGATTTATTCTTTGTTTTGCACTTTGCTCTGTCCTTTTAATTTGCAAGAATTCTTAGACATTTTATGTAATACAAAAATATGCATTTAAAAATACATATAGTCCACATCACATTTTCCATGTCTGAAACTCAAACTGACGAGAGCAGCATGGCAAATATGCCAAACGTGAAAACCCTGTTTAAGGAAAAAATACTATGTCTATCCCCAAAACAATTAAACTTGAAACTGTGAAAACAGTACAAAACAGATAATCACAGTATTTAAACCCATAGATATTTTCGCAAAGGAATACTCCTGCCAAGCACCAATACCTGTCATAAACCGAAACAACACCACGTAGGATGGTTTTTCGACATCTCACATTCTTGTACATTTTTTACAGATTCTTTTGCCAGCAACACACCTCCGAGCTTTCAATGTCAACACCACTTAATATTTACCATATGAATCTATTTCCTTGTATCTCATACATTCAGAATGTACCAGGGTTTTCCAATCTAAGACTATCCTCATCCCAGATGTCTCCTGTCTCTGCAACGTGCATCAAATGACACAAACGTCACCCAAAAAGTCCAAGACAAAGAAAATACTGCCAAAGATATGCTGTGAATTGAAAAAATATTTCACACATGAGAAGCACGTAATTTCCAGTTCAAGACGTTACTATAGAAACAGACATAGGATATGTGTGAGTTTTAATGTTTGAAAACAACAAAACAGGTTAAAGTTTGGATCCTTCCATGCTCTGAATGTTAAGTATTTTTAGAACAGAATATCGGCTTACACTGATAATTTGAATTGCCAAGGATGATTTTCCTTTTTTCACATTTTCAAAGATGAAGTTTCAAACTGTGATAAGAAAATAAAGCACTTAGGTTTTGTTTTGGGGGAAGAAATGTCAATATTTTTTTTTCAAATCTGCAATTAAATGTTCGCACAGAGAAACAAAGAGAACTCATGACAATGGACGTAAAATAATACTGAATTCCTAACATGTGACAAAGCAATTATGGTTTGAAAACGGTTGAACAATTTAAAAATTAATCAAAACACATTATCGGTTAAAAGTATAAAAACATAAATAAGGCAATGGCAACACAAACTGGTGTTTCTGTTCGCTTTCCTGAAAATATGTACACTGATATATACTCTACAACATCTCCATAACAAGTGTGATTTACTGGAGACTGCTCTATGTTATTTTATAGTCCATCCCACAATCATACAACTCTTAGACGTCTCTAGCCTATGTCAGGTGACCTTGACATTTCTATGACATGACCCTGACCTATGTAGCCTTGTAACATCTGCTAAATGTCACACAAGTGGAAACAGAAAAAGTTCCAGAGATCATTCAAGATGACACATCTTTGAGATAAAAGAAGAGAAAGTCTCATATTCAATTTTGCCTCTAAAAACATTTAACTGAACAGATAATTACACAGGATACGGAACTTCATAAAATGAAATTAAAAAATCAAAAATGTAATTAATTTATAGAAAAAATACTCACCAAATGTATCATATTTTGAGAGATATTTTGTTAACGGAAATAAAAAATCAACATGCAATAATAAATGCAACCAAGACATAGGTATCTTAATGTTTCGGTTCAACCTTTACTTAAATGAATGATATAAACATGTTGTAATGTGTAATTTTGTTAACACCATTTGTACATGACCAAGAATAACCATAAATCAAAGGAATGAATAAAGAGGGAGTTTTATTCAGTGCCCCCTTGAACTGTATTTCAGTCATAATCACAGCATGTTTGCTTCGCGTGGCAGAAAAAACCCAAATGATACAAGCCTTGGACATATATGGACTTCGGTGAAACCCATGAGTACGGGTTTGGTACTGACAAACCCAGAAACATAATCAGGGCAAAACTGTGATACAAACCAACAGTCAAAGGTCTAGCACTTATAAGGAACCCAACTCTGTCAATCAAATTGCAGTGCATTAGATGCCAAGAAACATCAAACAATAGATCATGCCTTATGCCTCATAACTCAAGTTCTAGTCTGTCTTACAGAACCTTAGACAAATATATCCAATACAGCCCATGCAAGTCTATAATGTGCAGCAAGGATAGATTACTGCAGTATCAGAAAATGAAGAGAGTCTCTGGGCTCCTTTTATATCTTATAAAGATAAATTTAATAACAATTTTCTGTCAGATGTGTTCATTTCAGAGACTAGATGTTAGTCTCTGAAATGAACATATCGTACAGAAAAAAAATCACCTTTAAAAAAAAAGAAGAAGAAGGAGCCAGAGAGACTCTCTTCATTTTCAGATACTGTAGAAATCTAGACTTGCCCAACATTATAGACTTGCATGTGCTGTATTTAAAATATTTGTATCAGGGTCTGTAAGACAGACTACCCAAGTTCCTGTTTCTATCCTTGTTGTAAAGACCAGCTAAGACACAGACTGCAGACTGCAGACCACAGACTGCAAAGCACAGACTGCAGACCACAGACTGCAAACCACAGACTGCAGACCACAGACCACAGACTGCAGACCACAGACTGCAGACCACAGACAACAGACTGCAGACTGCAGACTGCAAACCACAGACTGCAGACCATAGACCACAAAAAACTACATTCCATAACGGATTCATCTAGTTCTGGTGTAGCTAGATAATTCTAGGCAATAAAAGATCATCACCTCCAATCTTTCATCCATCTAATACACTGTTTAACAAACATGTCTTCCCAACAGAATGAATAACATAAGGCTTCAAGCTATTGTGGACAGGTAAACAACCATGTGTACCCCTATCACTTCCAATCACACAGCTGAGGGACTGACTTTCTCTTCCTATTAGCCTACTATATCAGCCTCAGCCATGCAGACCAAATCATAGCAACAATTAGTGCTCCTTCACTATGGAACCTTTGGTAAAGAGAGTATCAGAACTGACAGCCAGGCGGAATATGTGATATCAGGCTGGAGGGGAGATAACGAGATAAGAAGGGGATATATATTCATCACATCAATGATAATCTGTGACAAAGTATGACAAATGGACAACACTAGACTAACATGGAAACGACCATATCTTACAGAAAGAAAACAGTGATGATAAAAAGGAGCCCAAATACTGCAGTAATCTAGACTTGCCAAACTTGCTTGGGCTGTATTAGATATATTTGTATCAGGGTATGTATGACAGACTAGGACAACACCTACACAATTTTTGGCAGGATGATGTTAACGTGAGTGAGTGAGTGTGAGTGAGTTGGGTTTAACGCCGCTTTTAACAGTATTCCAGTTATATCAAGGCGTGTCAGCTTATGTGGGAGGAAAGCATGAAGTGATGCAGGTCTCAGACGTTTACCACTTCGGTGAAACCCACGAGCACGGGTATGGTGCTGACAAACCTAGAAACATAATCGTGTCGAACCGGTATTCGAACCCACAATCATAGGTTTCTGGCGTGCCCAAGGGACGCAACTCTGCACAGCGAATCGCGGCGCTTTAGACGACTGGGCCACCCGTGCCCCCGATGATGTTAACGACCCGAGAGATAGGTGATACATGAGACCAAACGAGACAATAATCTAACACATTCATGACGTCAGGTTTTGGGCTGGGACGAGTCCAAATTTACTCCCCAGGTACCCAAACCCCTATTGACTGGCCCTACCTGGGTACCCACTGTAGAAATAGGTACAAAATGTCCGTTTGGGAATAGTTTGACTGTAGCCCTGGAAAAATGTATTTACATGTACACATATTAATTAAACAATCTGGTCATGCATACACTGAAGTTGAGAATGCCAGAGAATAACCAGTCTTGATTATCTGCTGAAACTGATTACATTGTGCATTATAGGCAAATTAGCGGTGAAAATTATATGAATGGATCATATGTGACCAAATCGTGTTATTCCTGGACAAGCGACTCGTGCCCCTCTCATGGCCATTTTTGCGACCGGGTTCCATCTTAGCGCAAATGGGCATACCTAAAACAATTGTCAACTCGTTGCGTAATGGTTCACATATATTTGCCCATATATTATATACATCTGGACGTGCGGAATTATACAGTATGATTGAACACATTTAACTGTGCCTTGGGTATATTGTTAGATGCAAGACATATATAAAAATCAAAAAATTATTTCTGAGGGATTCTTTGATGAGCAACTTGAAATCATACGCGCATTCTGATTGGTTTGTCATATTTTTGTGCATAACATTCATCAATAGGGGGACGAGTCTTCTCTTCAGGTTACGGAAAGGGGCGAGTGGTGACGAATGATGAATGGATCACTGAAAATCCATGATGACACCCGGTGTTCATGAAAAGGGTCAGTATGTCCTGCCATACCGGTATCACCCACCACTCACACAATTCATCTGATGAAGGGAAAATAAGTAGCCCTGAGACCTTGTTAAATTACAGAAGTTGTTATCTATAAAACATTCATGTATTCACAATCTTCCAACTTCTAAATGCCAATCAAAACCTTAATTTTAATGATGATAATTATAATGACCAAATCCTCCAAAGGTATCTGAACCTGACGAGGTATCAGACCTCAGCCTGTGGTTGTATCTGATGACAACCAATGATATCAGTACCCGATAACCATGACTCTGACAGGTGTGGCTCTGCTGCAGGTGATTCTATCAGCCCACAAGCCTGACTCCCTTCATTACAAGCCTAATTAGGCCCCAATAAGCCAGAACTGCGGACTACGGCACATGCTGCTTCAGAGGCATCCTGATAGGGCAACACACAAGACTCCGGCCCACATCAGTTGAGGCAACACGTGGTTATAAATTACCCCCAGCTCCCATCATTAATGCTGACTTAATGGAGATGTACTAGCATCCAACTCGGACTTGATCGATGTTAGGAAAGATTTATGTTGTGTCGAAATGCTGATTAACTGATATACCAGTGATATGCTGTCAGTGCTGCATCAGTAATGAATGTAGCATCGAACATAAATATATCGCATCCTAAATGACATGTGTCATAACGATGTGTACATACAGACTTAACACATTTCAGGCATAAACAACCAGTTCAGCTGGTTAATGAACGTTCTTTAAGATGTCCTACTAATGGTAGGGCTGGACATGTTTACTCTTTTCTTGAACACCTGGTGTCATCAATGAGCTTTGGTGATCCATTCATACAATTTTCACTGTTATTTTGCCTTTACACAACACACAGTGGAATCCGTTTCGGAGAATATTAGTTTGAGTTTGGTTTGGTTTGTTGTTTTACGCCGCACTCAGCACTATTCCAGCTATATGACAGGTCTGTAAATAATCGAATCTGGATCAGACAATCCTGTGATTGATATCATGAGCATCGATCCACGCAATTGGGATCAATGACATGCTTCAACCAAGTCAGCGAGCCTGACCACCCAATCCCTTAGTCGCCTCTTACTGGAGAATAATAAAGACTGATTATAAAATAATACTCATACTGACTGATTCCGTAGTCCATTGTAGTAATTTTGTCAATGATCAAATAATAATTCTCTTTGAAGAAATAGCTTTGATCCTTTATATTACAATGAATCAATTTGACCTTCAAAACTAGAAGCCTACAGTCCAAGAGTTCATTGTCTTTTTGAATATTCATCTCAAGTAGTATAGTAAAATCTTGTCATATATTGACTTATCCATAGAAAGGTGTCACCATCAGACCCAGATCTTCACTTATCAGCCTCTCACTACCTCGATCTTACATTGTCTTCAAAATAGATTAAAAGAATAATTTAACGACGGTTTAACTGTCCTGAGTGAATTAATTTCAACATGAATTCAGATAGACAGAAATTAGTAGGTTATTCTTTATATTACCCATCATCACTTTCCTAAAAAATGTCGAAACATTTGTGTTTCCTGATCTCAATTGGAGACATTGGCTCAGTTACTCCGTTGTAGAAACAATCTCATATAAAATTATAAATTATTTGTGATGTAGTGAACAATGCATAGCATCATCTTCAATTATTTGTGCAAATTCGTCAATATTACATCACACGTCTATGGGCCTCTCAGAAAACAATGGACCAATTCGAATGAACTCGCCCAGTTATATTGCTGAGTGGAAATTACTGAAAATATTTTCACCTACATCCATGCCCCATCATGTAAATGGAGGTTTCAGTGTTTTAATATCTTCATCTACTGACCTTCATGCAACAAGGTACTAAGACTTGAGGTCATGAGGTGGAAGGTCAAATGATGTAGATGTAAATATAATGACCAAACATCTTGTATATTCTTTAGTGTTGACCAGCCATTAAGTTAAATTCTAAACAGCAACATATTCTTTAAAACTACAGTTTTCAATGATAAAAGATTCAGAAATCATCATCGGTCCTGCTGAAAAATGACTAAAGCCTTGCCTTGTAGCTAAGCCAACACACTTTAAACAAGGTTGCCTTTAATCTTGAAACACTCTCACATACTACATCCCTTACTCGCTTACCATGAAAAGAAAATATTTTAGATATCTAAATAACCCGTCTAAATAAAATCAAACAAAAGAGGTGCCAAGTGTCTTAAGCCCCTGTGTCACATGGCTTGCAACATGTAACAATAAATTGCTTCAAGCTGCGACCCACCCATAGAAGGCGCTGAGTATGTTATAGCTCCTGTCGGCTATAGATAGAACAACACCCCTCTGTTCATTTCTCAACAATGTATTACAACGTCTATATGATTGTTTTACAGGTTGTTCCGCCCATGTGAGGTGGTGAAGTGTTATTCTTATGTTTCCATACCAAGACAAAGGGATAGCCTTTTTTTCTGCAAGATTCTGTTTTGGAACGTAAATAATTGCAGGACATTCAGATTCACCCTGTGTTTGGTTACTTTGTTTCATGCTTTAAAACTTGGAAGACCTCCCTAATGGACCATATTTCACAATAAAAGATCTGCAAATCATTCTCTCTGGCTCGGCCACCTAGAAAACTTGGCTCCTCTGTGTCATATTCTTGGAAGAGTTTGAGAGTAATCTCCCCTGTTCTTGCTTGATTACAAGCTCTGTGTCTGAGAAATTATTCAGCAATACTGAAGTTGATTGTTTCACGCCATGTCAGGTAGATAAGGATGGGACAGAATCAGGGAAGAGCTTTCAGTTTTCACCACTTTCAGTGCAATTACGCGAGGAGTGATGAAACCTGAAAAGATCTTTAAAAGTCAGTTAGTGGAGCCGAGACGCCCACCATGATTTGTTGTTGCAGATCCTCTAGTGTGAACAGGTTTATGTTGGTCTTCTCTGAGTCATCCTGCTGCAATGCCAAGATGAGGTTGTTTTTTTATGTGTGAGTTTTCTCAGTATATTTATACTGTCACTTTCCCTTGCTTCGTTCTTTTCTTTCTG
This sequence comes from Haliotis cracherodii, assembly GCF_022045235.1. Lineage (NCBI taxonomy): Eukaryota > Metazoa > Mollusca > Gastropoda > Lepetellida > Haliotidae > Haliotis > Haliotis cracherodii. The sequence continues at coordinate 24,283,981 of NW_027266341.1, read as the reverse complement.
CATTATTTAACCTTACAAGAGCCCTACCTGTCATAAAAGTCCCTCAATACAAATTTTTGTTTAACACAACACGCGGCAATATTCCTGGCACATAATGGTGACCTGTAAATAAATACGGACCTGACAAACCAGTGATTGAAATTATAGATATCTATACTAGATTCTTCCCCTTTAAGATCAGCTCATTTTGATATTGTGAATCTATTATAAGTTCAATTGTGTCTGTATTTCACTTTTCAAGACAGGATCATCAATATCTTGACTGTGTATATATAAGTTCAGTTTACTGATATTGTAAATATTTGTTTGTTTGTTTGTTTTTTAACACAGCACTCAGCAATAATCCAACTATATGATGACAGTCTGTAAATAATCGAGTCTGGAACAGTCAATCCAGTAATTGATATCATGAGCATCGATCAATATAATTGGGATACAATGACATGCATCAAACCAAGTCAGCGAGCCTGACCACACGATCCCGTTAGTCGCTTCTTATGACAAGCAAAGTTGCCTTCTACAGCAAGCATGGGTTGCTGACAACCTATTCTACACCGGATCTTCACGGGTCGATATTGTGAATGTTCACCATGTACATTTCCCCATAAAGATATTGATACACTCACAATCACCCACTTTTCATGAAGCTCATCATTCCTTCAATGAGATATCTCATCCCCATTTCTTTAATTTCACTTCAGCTGTGATAGTGAGAGAGGCTGCGAAGCAGTCTAGACATCGGTGCCTAATTCTTTATGTCTACACTGAGTGATGAGTAAAAAAATCTTACAAAACTGTCAGTTACAATGACAAGTTTCCAAACAGAATCATAGATTTTTGACAGGGCAGGTCTTTTCCAAGAAGATTCCATCAAGTTGGTTCTGACTTGCAAAATAGTCCTAATTGTAAAATTGCCTTTATATCTGACATTTTGAAGTAAATCTGTTGTTCAGTGATTTCCATCTACAGAGGCAACCTCCTGACAATGAAGAGCTATTTTGGGAGACGTCTGCTTCTTCACATAAGTGCGTCTGCTCCTGAACAATCCGTCTGCTTCAGTTGGCAGAGCTGCTCCTCTATCTGGCCATCAATCTAACACCACATAATGCCTGCCACAAGAAAACACTGATACTCTCTGTCACTACATTGATTACTTGTCCCGTAATCAAAGAAATGAAACGAAAATCACAACCAAATGTTACAGTAGGTATTTCTGCATCCTCTGACTGCACTGGGCTACCTTTAAGAAAAAAATATTACTACGTGCTATGATACTTCACTCCAACAAGGCAGAGACAATTTATTGATAACAACTTCTTTATTTACTTTAAAGGCGACGTTTCAGTATAGATCCTTATACCGTTGTCAAGCAAGGCTCTTGTCAAGCAAGCAAATAAAGAAGTTGTTATCCATAAACTGTCTCTACTTTTTCATCCCTCAACTTCAAAGTAATGCCTATCAAACATTTCATACTTTACCCTATCCCAAAGATGACTTTAAACTTAAAGAAAAACTTTATCTAACAGGGTTTCAACTTTTTGACCAAAGTCACAGCACCAGTGTTGCCATAGCAGCCATCTGTCATCATTTGTCACCAGACTGCACTCACAGATAGTGTTTCTTATGCCTCCTGCTACATGTCACCATGCCCTGGTGCCAAAGGAGAGAGACAATGTGTGAAAAAGAGTTGCCAACCTACACACAAATCCCCATGAATGTCAAAGGGGGTACCTTAACAGCTTTGAGGCAATGACAGGTTGATAGCGTTTTGTGCGAATGGATCTGATGGATGTATAAAATTTGTGATAAAAACATCTTACAGAAGAGCCCCCTCTCAGACCCTTCCGAATAAACTCCGATCCTGTAGGTCTTTTTGTATCAGAATGAATACAAGCTTTTATTTGATGTTATTTAGATTCTACTTTTTTAAAGGCAACACTCACCTTATAAGCCAGAGGTTGAAATGGAAAGGTGAAATTTTAAAACAATGTTCAATGGTATTACAACAGGAATAGTTTCAAACATTTTGTTCAAAATCATGAAACGAAAACCCCAATCTTCATGCTCGCTGTGATAGCTTGCTGGGGCAACATAGACTAAGAGCAGGAACATCGTCACAAGAAATGGTTGAGTGAGTGAGTTGGGTTTAACAACCTTTTTATCAGTGTTTCAGTCAGATCAGGTTGTGTCAACTTGATGTGGGTGAAAAGCCTGAAGTTATGCAGGTCTTAGATGTTTACCATATTGGTGAAACCCATGAGCATTGACTTGGTGCTGACAAACCTAGAAACATAATCAGGACAAACAAGGGTTCAAACACACGATCATAGTTTATGGAATGTCTAACTCTGCACAGCAAATTGCTGCACCTTAGAAGACTGGGCCACCTGTGCTTGCAGAAAGTGTTGATTTTACAAGAAGAAGAAAACCAAGAAGAATATCTCCTCAATTTAGGCACAACAATAAATACATTAAACCATTTATGACATTCCAAAGTTCTGATAAAATCGCCCCCAAAAACAGTATTTGAAATGGTGCCACTTGTCTCAATTGTCACACATAACCTTAACTGATAAAAAAACAAGTTAAATATAACAAAGACTTTTGCTGATTGTTTTATATAATCATACCTAGCAAGTTACTGTGAGTTAGTGAGTGAGTTAAGATTTAAAGTCACATCGGCAATATTTCAGCCATTTAGTGACTAAATCAAGTTATACAGTAATAATACATTCATATATACATTAAGATCTGTCAACAAAGGACAGTAAAAGCACTAGACTATCACAGATATAGACTTAAAACTAGCATGTTACCATAAAAATGTGACTATTCCGAATAATACATTATAAAAATGGGCTAGGGATCACCAGCAACCACAGTTAGGCCACCACACTATAGCAAGATACCGAATCTAGTGTAATCTTTAAGATTTCTGATAGGTTATCAAATTTACTTTTGACACTTGTGAAACAAATTTCATCTTTGTGTCTTTAAATCAGCGAATCTGGAAGATGAGAATCACTTAGCACAACACCTAGCCAAGACCTCACAGGACTGCAAGATATAAGGACTAGGGATTATTCCAGCACTAAAGGTCAGCTGACCCCCGAAACACACCCACACAAGATGGCTCAAAAAGTATTAAGGTGTTACAACATGGCCAAGACTGGGCATTAATTCTAAACATTCCACCATGCTTGGGGTGTCATGGTGTAAACTGACTCCAGGTTGAGATTAGGTGAGCTCTGAACAGTTGACCATTGGGACAGGGAACAAGTAAATCACAGACTGATGTTCCCTTTCCAAGACCAGACAAATCTGTCTTGACATTGGCAGGTGTCTTGTAGGGCTTGGACGAGTCCAAATTTACTACCCTGGAACCTCTCCCCCTATTACTCGACCCAACCCGGGTACCCACTGTAGGTCTCAAGAGATAGGTACAAATGTCTGATTGGGAATTTTTTTACTGTAGCCCTTGCTCATCAAGCCAAACACCAGGGTTCAATTCCCATTCAGGATACAATGTGTGAAGCCCATTTCAGGTGTACCCCTGCCATTTTGATGGAATATTGCTAAAAGCACCATAAAACCCAACTAACTCACTCACACTCTGTGAGTGGGTGAATGTTGGTTTATAGCTCAGTCAGCAATTTTCCAGCAATATCGTCGCTGTCTGTAAATTATCAAGTCTGGGCAGGTGAGGTGAAATGAGGTTTAAAACAAAATCGCATTCATGATCTTTGCACTTATAAAGAGATGTGCATGTGTGCGTGTGTGCGTGTAGCTTTGTACTACTCTTCATTTGTGCTGCTTTTATAGTGCTAGCACACTGCAACACCACAGAACAGTTTAACATGGATACGCCACCCTGTCTTGTTTTATTCCCTATCAGACCTTCTGCTGTACCACTAGACCAAGCAGGCAGTCAGTTGAACTTAATAGCTTATGAAGACTGACATTGAAATAACACGGGCAGCATGTAGCAGCATGTAGCATGAATGCGATAGACATTATGATGAAGATTGTATTTACTACATCCCTTAGATCCTGAGAGTACCGATAACACGGATGTCTAATTAACAAATGAACATGGAGACCACTCCTCAAAATTCTGCCCAAATGCTTCTTATCTGTCAATTAAACAATAAATCAGCCAAACTGAAACATGCACTTGAAACTAAACACAACGAGGTTCAGACTTGCCACATGCTCCCAATATAACTGTGATTATCGTAGATCACCTCTGTGGACAAGTGGCTATCTTGTCGGAGTATCAACACAGACCCCACATTACAACAACACACTCCATCACTGCCCTGTCTCAGCAGCAACACAAACTCACCATTACCATTCATTACCAGGGATGGACATCAATTATCTCCCCTTACCGATGATCTGTTAATTGGTTAGCTTTCACACAATAAACATAACTCTACATCACATGTTAAATGAATGAGATCCACAAGAAGAGAAGCGACTGCCTTCCTGACAAGCTCCATCATAGTGACACAAAATGTTGTCACATGAGTGTAAAAGTGGTATCATCATGTGAGTGATTTGGATGAGTGGAAATACCAGTCGTATATATTGTTCTTTATTATATCAAGGCTTGTGTTATGAAAGAACAAAGGCTGATCCAGATAGGGGACCCAGTCCCCGCTCCCCATCCCCAGAACCAAATTTTTTTTAAACCAAATTTTTGGCAGTAAAATAATCTGAACGAGGATCTTGATATTTCGACCCCTCCCTTAACATGGTGGATCCGCCCTTGAAGAATCAGATAACCTTGTTATCATTATCTGATAAATATGCAAATTAGATCACGGAGCTGGAACTACTTTCAAGCTCCATACATCAATTTGGTGCCTTCTTCCCCAATAAACTATTGACTTACTTTCTCAATATGCTCAGATAGATATTTTCCCAAAGTGTGGCCAAAGCATGGTGACAAACATTTGGCACTACAGTGTAAATTGGGTGATTCACTCCAAAATTGTGTTCATACGTGGTTTCTTAATATAAAATGTTAACACCAGCTAACAATCAATCTCGATGATCTGCAAAACCGATTCCATTGGGCTTAAAAGGGAACATAGTGAAGAAAATTATATGAATAAAACACTGAAAGTCAGTGATGGCACCAGGTGTTTGCAAAAAGGGTACACATGTTCTGCTCTACCAGTAGTACCTATCACTCACACAGAGTGAAAGTATGTCTAAGGGATCCATTATGTTAAGAATGGCATATGATAAAGAGATTATTACCCTAATACACTAAATATACTACCCCAAAAAGTTATTGACAACCCGATTCTTTCATATACTAAAGTCGATTTGTCATGACAAACGATTAACTATTGTAAGATGGAAGAGTCTGGTGGCCTCAAACCTTTTTAGAAGTATATATGATACAAAAAAAACACTTGGCCAATAATCTCAATATATGTTATCAACCAATGGTTTGTCTTTCTACAGGTGCCAGATTATAAATAAAATGGCTGCCGACTAAAACAGGTCATTTAAGTGTCCAATAAATAGTATACACCTACCTCTGTGATAGTTTAGGCAGGGGGGGTGTTGGGATGAGAGGGGGAAGGAGGGATGCCCCAGGGGATGACACTAATTAACCAGTTCCACCAGAGATAAGATTCGGAAGAGGTCTGACAGACAACAGGGAGAATCTGGTCCAGTTATCAACTGTGTCAAACATATCCATCAATGCCAATGACCACATGGCCAGCATTTCCAATCAAATATACATCTAATCAGCTGGTCAAGGGATGTAGCTATGCATGTTAGACCTGAACCCTTAAATTGAATTTTAATGGTTCAGAAGTGATGGTGTCTGCTGTTGATGGAATTCCCAGGCAGTGTGATGGGTTCACATAAACATTCTTATCTCAGAGCCTGGTCACCTAATGTAAGGAAAGTTAGGTATAAATAAAGCATTGTCTCTCGTTCCCTAGCCTTGCTCCAAGTCTGTTCTGAATGATAAGTCCATGGGTGTATAGTAATGCAATCCTTATAACAGGCAAGTCTAGATGAGTAGATGCCAGTCTCTTATAGGGACAAATTGTTCTTATTATTTATATAACCTGGAAATGATGATTTAAACTAATATTCTTTTCCTTAGGGACCTGTGCAAGTCTACTTGTTCCCTACTTCATCTTTTCTTCAAATTAAAGTTCCAAGGGTTTGGGTTTGGTTTGTTGTTTAACGCCGCACTCAGCTATATTCCAGATATACGACAGCAGGGTGTAAATAATTGAGCCTGGACCAGACAATCCAGTGATTAATATCATGAGAATCGATCCACCCAACTGGGATCAATGACATGTATCAACCAAATCAGCGAGCCTGACCACCCGATCCCATTAGTCGCCTCTTACGACAAGCATATAGTTGCCTTTTACGGCAAGCATGGGTTGCTGAAGCCCTATTCTACTCCGGGTCTTCCCGGGTCAAGGTTCCAAAGGGGAAACTCAAATGACATTTAAATGAGAAAGTAATATTATACATTAATGATAATGAGATCATGGACCTAACTTCACGAACACCTGGTGTCATCACTGTTAGAGATCCATAAACACATGCTCATGATGTAGTCGGAATTGTAGAATGGACTCTGCTTTTAGCAGAAATTTCTTATGGTTATAGAAAAATTTTGAATGAAATAAATGTCATTGTATTCTTTGTTATCTGAACACAATCAGGAGTTTACTGAATATTTGGTTGTTCCCCAAATATACATTTACAAGTTACTGAGGATACAGCTTCCACAGATATCTATTTTTACAAATCAATCATAATACAAGAAATTCCATAACATTCTATATTTTGGCAAATAACTTAAAACACAGCAATATGTTCAGCCTTGTCGGATGCACGAGTTAATAATTATTATTTTTGTTCTACTATGTCTTCCTGTGTTTGAATAAAGGAAATATTCGTACAACATTGATTGTGTCATTTCTCACTTCCTACATACACAGACATGTTTACAGTTATTCTATCACCACTTAGACATAATATTTAGACACTGAGTGAAAATATTAAAACAAACAAAACCTGCCCTCTGCCCCTGAATGTATGATGTGAAGACACGATGACCTCAGAGGGCAGTGATATAATCAGGACGGCATGCTGGCGAGCGGATAAATCAAGCGTGTGTACACGTGAGATGGTGCGCTGGGAGCACAACACAGGCCTCTACACATGGCCGTCGGTAGAAATGTTTTAATATTTTACATCCGTCTTATCAACATTGATGCAATAAAGATGAGATTGTTGAATCTTAACAGATTTGTAAATATTTAATGGAGTGAGCCATTTTTCATGAATCAAGCTTTAAAATCCAAAAATGTTGTGTCATAACTTACATACTTCTGTTATTCTCAAAACAAATTATATACATGAAAGTTCATGTTTCTATTTAATCTGATTGCATCTCTCTGTAGGACAACTTGAATAAGGAACTATTGAGTGAGCTTGGTTTAACGCCTCCCTGACAGTATTCCAGTTATGTCATGGCATGTTAGCTTGATGAGGAAGGAAAGCCTGAAGTGATGCAGGTCTTTGATATTTATCCACAGGTATGGTGCTGGCAAACTGAGAAACAATGTGGTCAAACTGGAATTTGAAAAAAATGATCATAGGTTTCTGGTGTGTCCAAGGGAAGCAACTCTACACGGGGAATAAGGAACTAAAATCAGACACACTGTACTTGTATAACATTGTTTAAGTTAGATTAACCCAAGTCATGGCATGACAGATTAACTACATCAATATGAAGAATCAGGTGTTCTTTAACTTCTTTTGAGTAGTATATTATTACTCTTGTGTCCACGGCTGAAGTAATCACACATCCATTATCAACCCACTGTCTGGCAGTTGTCTAACTTAGCCAACCCGGTGATTCTGATAAGTGATTCGAATAGAAACTGCAGCTAAATTAAACTCAATTTCAGATTTTATTGTATAACATTAACACTTCTCAAGCCGACATCCAAGTTTAGATACGGCTTATTCTTTATCAGAAGATATAAGATTTTGGCGAGCGGTAGGTAATCCTTTCCAGAAACCAAGGCAATGAGCTTCCAGCCATTGCTCCTTAACTGTCGATGTTAATCTGTGTTTTGGCATATGTCTATATGCAGGTGTGACTGCTCCATAGTATCACTGAACACACTACAGCAATACTCAGATATACATCATCATTTCCTAGGTATTCTGTTCCTAATAGAAATTCACAAGACGAAATTTTTATGTGTATGGGGAAAATGATTTTTATGTTGAACATCGACTGATGAGTTAATCTGCAGGCTATTACGACCAGATCCATGTGTGTGCAATTATGAACCATGTAGCTATGCAGCTTCTTATGTAACAGTTTGCTGGCGTGAGAAAGTTTCCAGTTGGTGCTTCAGACATCGTGGAGAATGTTAGACTTGCTTCATTGCTCACAGAATACAACCAGAGCATTCCGTGAATAAATATGTATTTTCGTACACACCCTTGCATATTTGTACTGTAAATAATTAATGTTTCTATGATTACTCCGATGTACCAGTCTTCCAAAGTTTGCAAAAATTGAATAGAATAAAAATATTGGAAACCTGTTTTTCAGAGAAAACTCTTTAAATTAAGTTTAATCTAATTACAAATTTCAATTTAAAACTGACATAAAATCACTCCTGAAAAATATATATATAACTTTCTTACTTTGTTCCTTGGCATAACAACCATTAAGTTCAAAAACAACAAATTTAATTAAGGATATAATAATGAATATAACATTCTGAGATTTTCTTTGGAAAATCTGTCATATGATACGAATGATTTCATTTAAACATGCATGAGATAAAATAAGACTAAAATGACAAATTATTCCATTTCTTCTTCACACAGGGATTACGGTTAGGATAGTTCCCCAGCCCTCCAAGCTTATTTAGAGAGATGACTGTTGAGGATTGGGTGGTCACGAAGTGGGACCCAATTGATCCAAGCAAAATCCTTAAATTTGTTTATATTTGTATACTTATCCCGCACTACTCCTTGTGCATCATCATACTCCAGGGATCCATTCATACAACTGTCACTGCTATTTTGTCTTTAACGACCAAAGGAATCTGTATCCGCAGATAATCGAGGCCACTCCAATAGCCAAAAGACTATTGAGGATTGGGTGGTCACAAATGAAGTATTACTTGTGCTATCATCCACTGGCAGTCCCAGGCCCAGACCTGATTATGAACAGACCACTGTAATATTGTAAGTTGAAATATTGCTGACTTGGAGTTACATGATTCACTTTTGTTGATACTGTAAACAACTCCTTATAGAAACTGTAAAATATTTAACACTATTTAACTTAATATTTCCTCTCACTGTAAAATCTGGCAGATAAACAATAGATTAGAAAACTGTGATTAGTGAAGTTAAGTGAAGTAGTCTTTCAAGCATCTTTCTTGATTACGTCATTAAGGATGTGGTCACATATTCTTAAGGGGCTCGAACAAAGGTGAGGCTCGAAAACATGTTATGGGATATTCCCGTTCATATCTTATTTCATACCTTAAACATTTCCATACCTAACAGGATCGTCCCTCTACCTTGAGTTTCAGACAAGGAAACGTACAACATTCCTTCTCCTCTAATTGTACGTAGTTCGAAAAGATATTTTGGTTTTACAACTGTCCAACCATTTCACTACAAACTGGTGATCTCAAAACAAGATTACCATGCCAAGACTCGGGAGTCTTATCTTCGAAGATGTTAGGGTAGAAGCATGTCATTACGACTCTATCGTACATTTCTACTCCCTTGGAGCTGGACCTTTGCCAAACGTTTAGAGATTTTCTGGTGTTGCCATGCTGATTGGATAACATCATGTGGGACTGTCGGAATGTTTGGATGTAACCAGGGAGTCTTCCAGTGCAATCAACATGATCTGTACCTCAGCCTGACAGTGTGTGTACTAATTAATTCACAAACGTTCAAAGGTGAAACATTATGTAAAACACTGTATGACATTTTTGCGTTTTATATTCCATACAGTAGGTACACATCCTGACAATTTTTTGTAAAAGATTAATGATGTGTAAAACGGGATTAATTATGCGTAAAATGATACGCAAGTATGGCCTTCATGATGTATTTATACCAAGCAATACCGCTTCTCTGTTACGTAAAATTCCTTGTCTTTTGATACAAGATTATAGATAACAGAAGTAGATTATAAAGAACAAAAAAGTGATGAAAGTTAATTTAAGTTTAAGTCCACTTTCTTTTCGCTAATATCCTACAGTTTCAATCATCAACAAAGAAAAATGTTTAGATTTTGGAAATTTGAAATGCTCTTCTTACTGTGGAGGTTTGTACTGCAGGTTTGGAAAACCATTTCTGTAATCATAAGATATTTCTGCAAAAAGCAGGGTCCATTTTACGATTCCGACTATATCTTGAACATGTGTTCATGAATCACTATCAAATAGTGATGATCCTAGGTGTTTCCGAAAAGGTGAGAGTATCCTGCCCCACCAGTGGCACCATCACAAACACATGCAAAGGCATGTCAATTGTTCACCTGTAAATACATGTGGAACAAGACAAAACTAGGAATTGCATCAGACATCATTTGGTCACTGATGAGACAAAGTTTGAAAAGTATATTTCCCATATAAGTTTGTTTCTATATTTTCCATATACTTTTATTTTCCACGTAGGGTGATATGTGGAGACCTGATCATTTAAACAAGACCATTATATTAAAGTGACTTTAATACAATGTTTTATATGTAGTATTTAACTTTCAGTACTTGATGGCCTTTACTTCCGTTTGTGCAATGCAACAGCACAAATTTACCAGAACAAAACATTTCTTCTCTGATTATTTTGAAATGCCCTAACCTGTCTATGTTCCAACAATCAGAAAGACAATACTGCCATCACCCCATGTCAATGTCTTATAAATAATTCCAAGAACATGATACCATGTGTAATCTCAATGTTGCTATTTCTTCACAATGTGGAAACAAATTTGAGAATACAGCTTTTGTTTTTTTTAAAATGTAATCAAACAATCTGCATTCACTAAATTCAAACTCTTAATTTCTTGTGAATTATAATGCTTATTTTATTCTTAGATAATACAGTTACAGTGATAAATACTAAATTTGCTCAACAGGATAAGTTTAAAGTCACTTAGTCACCTCTTACAACCAGCATAGGTTTCTGGGGACTAATATTCTTACCTGGAAACCCCATGGTTTGCAGACCTGTGAAGATCCGGGGTAGAATAGGTCTTCAGCAATCCATGCTTGCCGTAAAAGGCGACTATGCTTGTCGTAAAAGGCGACTAACGGGATCGGGTGGTCAGACTCACTGACTTGGTTGATGCATGCCATCGATCCCAATTGCGTGGATCGATGCTCATGATATCAATCACTGGATTGTCTGGTCCAGATTCCATTATTTACAGACCGCCGTCATATAGCTGGAATATTGCTGAGTGCGGCATTAAATAACAAACCAACCAACCAACCATGGTTTGCAAGAGATAAAGAAGCTATTGAAAGTTCCTGGAGATAACGCTACAGCTTTTCATTCCAATATAAAAGAGTGAAAGCATCAGTGAGTGAGTGAGTTGGGGACATGGCAAGGCGACAATGGTTTTCAGCTTGTTCATTTTCTAGCATTATGTGGTTGAGAATGAGGAATTCTTTCTACAGTTTCATTCCAATAGAAAAGAGTGAAAGCATCATTGAGTGAGTGAGTTGGTTTTAACACTGCTTTGCACAGTATTCCAGTTATATCATGGCAGCTTGATGTTGGAGGAAAGTCTGTGGGTCTCAGACGTTTACCACTTTGGTAAAACCCACGAGCATGGGTACGATGCTGACAAACCTAGAAACATAATTGGGACGTAACCACAAAAGAAAAGAAATCATCTTTTCACAACCTGATCCTGATAATCCTCTAATCCTGATAAATTCCCAAACAGGGAAACATAACTTTTCACAGCAAAACACATTGATATATCTATAGATTGGCTTATTATTGTAAGTATGTTATGGTCCAAATCCTGTTTTCCAAAGGACGTATTTTCTCTCAGATTACGACTCACTCCACTTTATGATGACTATGAGCAAGAACTGAAGCAGCAAAACCCCAGACTTTTATTTTTGTAACTGAAAAACATTCCGAGTATTTCTAATTGACCCAGTCATCAGGAAACCTCAAACAGCATGCTCCTGTTACCAATGCCAGCTGATGCATGTAAGTAGGGTTCCTAAGCAACAAAATTAACATGCAATCACTTTTTGCAAAACTTACGAGATTTCATTGCATGACACAAGAGCAATTTTAAATTTATAATGTTTGATGTCTTGAAATGATCTTTACATGCTAACCATAAAATCTTGATTATCTAACTAATATTTTTATGATTAATTATCATTAAATTAATAAGAATTATGCACTTCCATAACGATAAAAAATGTTGTCAAGTTGTATTTTATAAAGATAACATGGTGAGGTGAGGTGACATGGGGTTTAACGTCGCGTCCAAGATTATTACACTTATATAGTGACGTGCATGTACGTGTGTGTGTTTGTGTGGCTGCTTGTACTAGTCTGGACTGATGCCGATTTATAGTGCTAGTTCACTGAGATACCATGCCGCAGTTTAACATGAATACCCCACTCAGACCCAGTATACTGACTCCGAGCCGACCAGTCCTTGTTGTAGCCCCTTAATGCCGAGCGCCAGACAGGGTAACAACAATTACCATCTTTTAACGTCTTTTGGTATGAGGCGACAGGGGATCAAACCCCGGACCTTCCGCTCTCCGGGCGGACGCTCTACCACTAGACCATGGAGGAAAGTTAAATGTAAATACTTATACATACAAACTGTGACATCACACATATATAAACTACTCCACTTAAAATTGGATCAATATTCTTATTATTCATTGAAACACCAAACTGATTAAAACAACTAAGAAGCAATTGGCCCAGAATCAAACAAATTCCCTAATGAAATTTGAGCAGTATATGTACCATAATACCATTCCAATAAATCCTCCTTATTATGACATGCTGTAGAAGCAATCAGAACAAACAAATAACACACTTCAGTTCCCCAACAAACTCCTGGATCAAAACACACAAAAAACAGCGATAAAAAGGCTGTAATTTATGATGCCCAAATTCTGCAGTCGTGTTCTAGTTGGCAAGACAAAGACAGTTCTAACCTGACTTTAACGGTGTGCATTCCCGCCAGGGTGATGCTACCACATTTATGTATTCACACGACATGAAACACTAAGAAATAGATTATCCCCTCAACAAAAACAGTTACATCTCCAAGGTGCCATTGTTGCAGACACCCAAACCACATGGGGACATGGCAAGGCGCCAATGGTTTTCAGTTTGTTCATTTTCTAGCATTATGTGGTTGAGAATGAGGAATTCTTTCTACAGTTGTTTCATGTGAAGTAGGCCCAGAATATTGTACCATTCCTCTGTCATCGTGGTGGTATTCCCACGTACCATTCCTCTGTCATCTTGGAGGTATTCCCACGTACCATTCCACTGTAAGCATGGATGGGCTGCATGTACCATTACACTGAAAGCATGGGTTATCACTCTAACAGGGAAGTAAAAGTGTAGTAACTAAGTCATGGTTTAGTGGTTGGTAGGTGGGATGAAGAACTGTGTATTTTGTCTTTAGCTGTTGTAAGCCGAGCGGTGTGCATCTTCCTGAGGCAAGGGAGTTAACTGACAGTTTCCACACTTGCCAAACGAGGCTGGAATTTTGTGGCACGATGACAGCATGGCTATTTTTATGAGTTGTGTCCCTTCTATGTCACAAATATTGACCAATCAGATTGGTACACATGCTCTGAAGATCATGCAATTGACCAACATTTATATAGCAAGTGCCATGTTGTTTATGAACCGAATGGCAATTTCATTTTAATTTGACTAGGCATGGAGTCATTAGTCCAGTTAAAATATAACTCCGTAATTCCTGTCTAGTTCGGCAAGGGTGGAAACTGGACTTTTATAGTCAGTTAACTCCCTTGCCTTGGGAAGATGAGCAGTGTCTTCAGCAGCATGTGAAGGAATCTGGACCAGACAAAACAATGACTGATAGCATGAGCAACACTCAGCCACTGTAACCCTCATATCTTCATAAGTCACATCTATGTACCAGCATGGGGCACTGAGGTCCAACGCTGCCCCACAATTCCCATTGGCAGAAGTAAAGTGAGTGAGTGAGTATGGTTTTACCCCACTTTTAGCAATATTCCAGCAATATCACGGCGGGGACACCAGAAATGGGCTTCACACATTGTACCCATGTCGGGAATCGAACCCAGGTCTTCGGCATGATGAGCAAATGCTTTATCCACTAGGCTACCTGACCGCTCCGGCAGAAGTAAAGGATTCCATTGTCTTCAATACAGTCAAGATACTTCTACCATAGTGTTCTTGGGATGAAGACTTTGAAACTGTAGGTTACAAACTGCTTCTAGCAATGACAGTTACATTTCATCATCATGTGAAGAAATCAAATCTGGATCAGACGAACCAGTGCTCAGTTCTATGAGTAGCAATACTTACTGCTTGTATCAGATCACATCTAGAATAGAACTAGTGTGACAAGCACACACTTTAACCATTAGACTACCCAAATGGCCCTGTTTAAGTTTTTGATCGAGGCATTGCTTGTTAAACATAGTGCAAATAAAGTATGACAGACATTAAAGATAATATTCCTCTTCAGCTGCCCATGAGGAAATTGCTCTGCAAGACCACACCAATTTCAAACAGTTTGACATTAAGCTACAAGCCTACTAGGCTAATATGATCAAAGGGTCCTTCTCAGAGTAGAGTGGTCTGAAACCATTTCCTGAATCGGAGTCTGACACCCACCACGAACATACCGCCTATGTTATTTCAACATGGAGTGTATTATCAGACATTTATGTCAGCTTATAGGGTAAATGATTGCGTATGAGTCTTTGACAAATACAGAAAAGGGCTCCCAACATTTATTTATATTACTGAGTCATAATGGGCTGCTTATTTTCAAAGACATTGATATTGAAATAGGAAGGCTAACAAACTATATCGTTTAAATCAAAGGAAAGGGGAAAGGAAAGATATTCAACCGGTAGCTCTCAAATGTTGCTCTTCTCGGCCACTTGGGTAGCTCAGTAGCTAGTGTGTTTACTTCAGGACAAATCCTGGTTTCACTCCCCCATCTCTTTCAATGACATTGCTTATTGAGTAAAGACTCTACATCGTCATTGAAATTTTTTATCAATATTATATCTGCCTAATTCAGTTATTTTGTTCTAATTGATAAATTTTAATTTGTTGAAGGGCCATTAAATATTTCAATGTCAAGTCCACTCCTTACTCTTGTTCTGTGGAAGAGAGCAGTTCAATATTATTTGAAACAGAAAATTCGGGATTTGAAGCCCAGATCAGATCCTGACACAAGTAAGGGATGCAACTCTGCTAAGTGAACTGAGGCTGCTGCTTATACCACTTTTGCCATCAAGTCCACTCCAAGTTATAAGAAAAGGTAGGTCTCATGTCTCGGTCAGCAGGTATCTTACAACTTTTTGTCTCGTTGTACCTCAAGATCCTC
This sequence comes from Haliotis cracherodii, assembly GCF_022045235.1. Lineage (NCBI taxonomy): Eukaryota > Metazoa > Mollusca > Gastropoda > Lepetellida > Haliotidae > Haliotis > Haliotis cracherodii. The sequence goes on along the minus strand of NW_027266341.1, from coordinate 24,268,311 downwards.
CAGCTTTGAAAATATGTAAAGGATACCTGCATTTTCATTGTATATCAGCAACTCTATTTCTGTCATTAATTGAGATTATATCGTCCAAATCACTTATGAAATACCGCATACATCTTCCTCCTTGCAGGTGGGACTGTAAACAGGACTTGTTCCCCTTGTCCCGGGACCACTTGACACCAACTAGTCTATTTCAAGCACCATCAACATATCGGCAATGAATCTGACACCAGCAACACCTTGTTACACCATACCAGCCTCATTTGCTTAATTCCTTATAATTCAGTGCACAAACTCACATTTTTATATAAAGACATTATCACAGCTCTTGCAAAGCAACACTTTTGGCTACTATTATGTAAGGTTTTTACCTGGGATTGACTAAGAATAATCACAGCACCAAGCTGATTTCTGCTACATCAGCCTTCTGGAATTATGACATGAACCAAAATTTGGCAAAGTTGTTCCTAGGTGTTTGAAGAAAGCCCTGACTAGATTCCTCAATGGCCAGTGTCTCCAGTACATATATGTGGTCTCCATATGCTCACACTCCTACTTAATCCTCTCCTATATATATATGTATACTTCAAAATAGCCTTAGGGGTTGGTGAAACTATTTAAAGTAGGCTACCGGCGTGTGTTATACATGAAAGGATATCCATTATTAAACCATCTATTTTGATGGAGAAGCTGTGCCACACGCCAGCTGTAAGGTGCATGAAACTTTTTTTCACATTTTTTTATTTGTTGACCCAAAGCTTTATAAATGTGGAATTAAAAAAACAACATTCCCCCACCCCTCCACTAAAAAGTCTGTTAACTAATGTCAGTAATAAAAAAAAATCAAATTAAACCCTTGACTTGTCTTTCAAAGGATTTTTTCTTTTTTCTTTTTATCAAACCTAAAAGGCTTTCAAGAAATCACTTGAGAATAAAATGAGGTTTCACATTGTATTATTTTCCATCCAGGTTTGTTTCAGGTTCGAAGACTCTTGGCAGACACAGGGGCTTGTGTGATGAATCATAAGTTCAGGGGTTCCTGCTGCTATGATAAAACCTGTGCGTGAGTGAGTGAGTGAGTGAGTGAGTGAGTGAGTGAGTGAGTGAGTGAGTGAGTGAGTGAGTGAGTGAGTGAGTGAGTGAGTGAGTGAGTGAGTGTAGATAAAGTTAGAAATCCATAAATATTTTGGCAACTTTGTCATCCGTCAACTTCTCAGCGATGCCTATGAAATAATTCTGTGAAAGCCTGAAGTGATGCAGGTCTCAGATGTTTACCACTTTGGTGAAACCCACAAGCACGGGTATGGTGCTGACAAACCTAGAAACATAATCAGGGCGAATTGGGATTCGAACCCACAATCATAAGTTCATGGCATGCCTGAGGGACACAACTCTGCACAGCCAATTACAACCTTAGACAAATGGGCCCCCTTCTTCCTTGGAATCCAAACTGGGTAAATATTGTCATGATGCTAACTTCAAACACAAACTTTAAACAAGTAGATTGGTAAGAAGTGAACTTATCTATTCAGTAAACTTGTACCAGGCCATTGCCTCCACGTGGGAGTCTTCTGTTGCATAACATCAGTCTAAGTGATGAAGCTGGACAGAGTTGCAGTAATTACATAACCCTCCCCACTTCCCCTCACACCCCATCAAAACCTCTTTACTCTGCTTCTGATCACATGTTGAACGTCCCTATCATTACACAGACCTAACTTAATAATGTGTACTCAATGGCAGGGGAATCTTCAACAGAATTGCAAATGACAGTCAAAAAATAAATAGCATTACAAAGCATCCATGTTCGATTATTTACAGAGAAGGCAGTGCTTGGTTGATATTTAATGGCACCTGGTAATTTCAGTGCACAACTTCAGGTTGAACAAACATCAGCATCCATCCTCCTGCCCCTGCTGTACGAGATGCGGAAGAGCTCGGGATGTACAATGGTCTGATTCACCTCAGGTGATGATGTTATTCCGTGATGTAGAAACAACCTGTTGAGTAGCAGCGGGGGTCATCAAGGTGAGACTGTTATTTACTGTTATAATACTTATCTGATAACTTCAACGATCGGGTCATACGATAAGCTGGGCCAGGGCGTTATGCTTTGTTCAGAACGTTGAAATAACAGTGATATCATCGCAGAAATCAGTTGACTAACAGAGTGGTATGATTATAATGGCAGCATACTTGCTGAAGGGGTTTCAATCAGATATATTTACATTGAATTCTCTTACTTTGTTTGTTCCTGATATAAACTGATTGTGCTGATAGCTACAATGTATCTGTCCTGCGTTTCAATATGTCGAGGGCAATAGCTATAAGGGTATCTATGAAAGGCTTCTTATAACAATTCACGAAAACCTTGATGAGGTTGTTAAAGAGCATAAAAATTTATTCATGGAACTTTGGATAAATCAAAATGTTTGATAGGCATTACTTAGAAGTTGATGAATGACAAGGCAGACACAATTTTATGGATAACAACTTCTTTAATACTGTAAAAAGGGACATTTCAGTATAGATCCTTATACCGTTGTCAAGCTTGACGGTATAAGGATCTATACCTAAATGTCCCTTTTACAGTATTAAAGAAATTGTTATCCATAAAATTGTGTCTACTTTGAATAAATCAGCTTAACAAGTGTGCAGTTGCCTGTACAGATGTGTAGCGCTCTAAATGAATGAGTTGGGTTTAATGTCACTTTAAACCACAGAATTAAAATGGAAGGGTTTTCTAACATCTTTCTTGGAATAATGCCATGACTTGATACCTGGTGTTACATTATTCAACCATGCTGTGTAGTGTACAAGCCACACAGAATCAGAGTGCGAACATGACCAACTATATTTACTCTTTATTACATGAGTCTGAAACTGCCTAACAGACCTGTGAAGATTCGGGGGTAGAAGAGATCTTCAGCAACCCCTGCTTGCTGTAAAAGGTGACTATGCTTGTCGCAAAAGGCGGCAAATGGGATCGGGTGGTCAGGCTCCCTGGTTAATGCATGTCATCGATCCCAATTGCGTGGATCGATGCTCATGATGTCAATCACTGGATTGTCTGGTCCAGACTCAATTATTAACAGACTGCCGTCATATAGCTGGAATATTGCTGAGTGCAGCGTTAAACAACAAACCAACCAACCAACAAGACACAAACTGCTTCCTTCCAGCTCTCAAGAAAATCCATAAAATCCAGCTATCTGATTGGCAAGTTGCAGTCTGGTAAAAGCCCACACAAGTTTGTCCGATGGCCTGTATGGACATCATGAAATCATATTGTTTCATATGATGTCATCTCTTTGTCATGTCACAATTGACACTGACCACATTATAAGTAACCATTCTGAACTATTCTGGTGGTCCTACTTTGGTCTGACTTTGTCACACAAACATAAACACACTGATACATTTGTTTCATGTGTGATTAGTGGATGTGTGAGCTGGAGTTGAACGTGTTCCACTTTGGTCTCCATTCTGCTTGAAAAATCCTGTACACCCCGCTGGTGACACACGTAACTGATTAATACAAGAAAACAAATATATCAGACTAACAAGACTGTAACTACGACAAATGCATGATGCCACTTCAAAGGGATATTTATCCACACTATCATGTAAACATCAGTAAGAACACACACAGCAGCAGATCTGATGATGAAGATGGTGCAGATGGTGAAGATGACAGTGATGCTGATGATGCTGATGATGTTGCTGCTGCTGCTTCCGCTGATGATGATGATGACAGAAGATACAAATCCTAATTTTTGTTAGCAATTAGCTTCTTAGCTGATTTGACCCAAAATGGTCACACAAGGTGTACCTACCTTTCACTGACAAATCTACATGAGTAGAAACATTCAGCGGTAACTACATGCGTCCACACTGCCACGTTCAAGAAATACTAATCTGTGACCAACAAGCACACCTGATGAGGTTCAGTGAGTCAATGTAGCTAATAGGGATGATGATGATGATGGTGATGATGAGATGATGATAATGGTGGTGGTGGTGGTGGTGGTGGTGATGATGATGATGATGATGATGATGGTGGTGGTGGTGATGATGGTGGTGATGGTGATGGTGGTGGTGGTGATGATGATGATGATGATGGTGGTGATGATGGTGGTGATGATGGTGGTGATGATGATGGTGATGATGATGATAATGATGATGATGATGATGATGATGATGATGGTGGTGGTGGTGATGATGGTGGTGATGGTTGTGATGATGATGATGATGATGATGATGATGGTGGTGGTGGTGGTGGTGGTGGTGGTGGTGATGATATTTGGTATTTGAAACAAGTCAGTAAATCCTGTCACAGTATGGCAGGGAACACTGCATAGAAATTCATAGAGCCTCATAGAAAAGATTGCAACCCATTAAGATAATGACATGATGATGAAGACGATGAAGATGCTGCTGCTGATGATTATGACAGCTTAAAACCCCGGAAGTTTATTATTTTCTGCATCTGACGATGTACTTAGCATCTGACATTGCGGGACACAAACACCATTCCTCGCCTAACAAAACACTACCATGTACCAATCTAGAAGAAATTCCAATGTCGGACCAAAGACGTATCACAGCCCAATGAGTTTTGTCTCATCAGTACCAAGTGCCCCATCGACCAATCACTGAATCGGATGTCTTTGATAACGCTGACAACGTTACAGATGATGAAGATCATTGGAACTGTAGTCTGGGATGTCTTTGATGCCGCTGCTGATGTTGCCGAGAGTCTCCATCAGATCAGTCACAGTATCAGACTAAGTGCAACACCACATACCCAGCCACATATGTTATGCAGGAACACATTACTGGTAGACATAGCTGTAGGAGGTAGGTGTTACCAGGGCTGTCATTGTTCTGACAGATCAGTCAGAGAGGGTGAACTCATTGACCTATTAGTTCAGCACATGTGAGTCTACCTTCTTCAAAGACTATGCTGAATTAACCAACATATTTTGAGGAACTATGTGGGAAGGAATGAAATACATTCAGTACTAATTTAATGAGTGCAAAAAATTACTTTCAGCTATTGGAAATCTAGCTTCTCAGCATCTTAAAGCTCCATTTGATGATTCCGCCTTTTGATCAGAAGCATCACAGCTATGGGCCAGTCTTCAAATACAAGGTAGTTCTTTATGAGCATATGAAGACCAGGTTAGAAGTGGTATTTATCAACCCATGCTTGCCGTAAGAGGTGACAAATGGGATTGGGTGGTCATACTTGCTGACTTGGTTGATGCATGTTATCGTATCAAATTTGGTAAATCAATGCTCATGATGACAATCATTTGATTGTCTGGTCAAGAATCGACTATTTACATACCAATGTTATATAGCTAGAATATTGCTGAGTGCAGAGTTATCAACAAACTTTACGAGCAACTGTTTGCAAGAAACATCAAAATGTTGAAAGTACATATTCCTACAATAACCATATACGAAAAAAAACCATGTACTTCTTCCTGTTAGATTTAAGTTGAGTGATTAAAAGTTAGTTCGGTTCCAAAAGTAACTTCTTGACACATAATCATCCAACTGAAATAAAAAATAAAACCATCTCACAAAAAAAATATTTAAAAAATCAAAGTGGGTGAATGACCCATTGACTCACTTCTCCCTGACAAGCAAGGTCCTGTCTTTTCACCATGACCATGACATGGGCTGTACAGGGTCACGACATTCTAGTCCTGTCAGGGGACAACTAATTGATATGTCGGTGTCCACTTTTGTCCAACATACCAGCCATCTACATGCTTTGGTCATTTGTCCTGGAATTTTCTTTTTGTTCCAAGTAGTGTTTTCCAGACTGCTATTTGTATAACATTTGCGGAAGTAATGCTATCCTTTGTTGTCTCATGTCCATGCTGTCATCTGAACGTGGGTGATTTAGGGGAAGCATCATGACCCCTCTCACAACAGCACTGACCTATGGTCTGCATCAGTAAGACAAGGCTGTTTCGTTGGTTATCCAACATTAATATTGTATGAATGTAATCGCAAGCTTTAACATTCTAGGCTACCCCACTGTACTATTATACAGTTAACTACGGTTATAACGAACTCAAAGGGACCATGTTTTGTTCGTTATAACCGTAGTTAGTTTTAAGCATATATACAGCAAATGGCAGGGAAAAAAACAAACGTTTGTAATATCCGTCTGTTCGTTATAAGCGTGTTCATTATGAACATGGTATACTTATAAAAAAAGACAAAAACATATCTGTGATCGGTAAGAGAAACTCAACAGCCACACAATATAAACCAATTCTTCATGAAGCTGAAGTCATGGCACCATTAGGCAGCTGAAAATTGTACTCATGAAGATTTGTGATTCTCGTTCGGACTATTCCTGAAGCAAGATGATAGCATAGACTCAGCATCTCTTGAGGGTGTCAAGATGTGCAAGCTAGCTTCACAATAACAAGTGGCAGTTACCCAACAAAGAAAGAAGTTCTATGTTAGTGGCAGTACAATCTTACAAGCATACCGTGCCAACTGGAGTTGATGTCTTATTGGCCACAATTGCCAGTTGTGCTGAATGCTTTGTTTCCTGAATCAGTGACAGATGTTGAGTTAATTGAAGTAATTTTAGACATTCTTGAAGATGTAGCCATGTCCAGTGAGACCCAGTCTTGACTATGACTGATGAAGGGACAGAATGAACTGGTGCGTTCTGGTGCTGGTATTGGGCGTTCTCATACACCATCTTCAGTGTAATGGACACATCGTGGGATATCAATGTCAGATCCTAGACAATATTGGACCTGTATCATGATCTTTCATGTGTATGTTAAAACACTTGCGTGACACTTCATGATGAGCAATGTAGATTGAGAAGGACGTTCCACATAACACACAGTCTGCACATGTATACATGAATTTTTCATTGGAAACCTGAGAGTATAGAAACACATGAACCATAGACAAGGGACAGAAAGTAGAACCACTTCTTTAGAAAACGTCTGTACAGCACATGGCAAAAAGACATCCTTTTCTATAAGGATGATATATGAAGATATTTGTTTCTTGGTCAACAACTTTGTTATGTTCATGAACCACATGGATGTAAGATTATATTTGTTTTAGTGCAATGCTCTCAATGCTATCTTCTCAACTTTTTTGTGGATTTTGTTCCTAAATCAGAAAAAAATGCTGACATTTTGAAGGTTTTTTTATGCAATCAGATCTTGAGATTTGGTTGGTTGGTTGTTTAACACCGCACTCAGCAATATTCTAGCTGTATGACAGTGGTCTGTAAATAATCGAGTCTGGACCAGACAATCCAGTGATTAATAACATGAGCATCGATCCGCACAATTGGGATATGATGACATGCATCAACCAAGTCAGCGAGCCTGACCACCCGATCCCGTTAGTCGCCCTTTACGACAAGCATAGTCGCCTTTTACGGCAAGCATGGGTTGCTGAAGACCTATTCTACCCCGGATCTTCACAGATACAGATCTTGAGAACAAGGCTGTTCAGTGTTAAGTCTACATAAGCTGCATATAAGGTGTGTAAGCAAAATGTGTACTGCCTTGAATCAAATGTTTCATATTTTTGTCTTTGTTAGTGTAAAGTGAGGACACAATTGCAGTTACAAATAAAACTGTTTGACAGGTGCAGCTGGTAGAATCCTTCGACAGATGAAACCACACCGAACTGGGACATTGCGTGACAAAGTGTCCTCTACCCATTGATCTGATATAAAGTACTATCTAACAGAGGTGTATATTTAAATATATCCCAACACTGGCTGTTTAGTGGTATTATGGATATATATCGTTAAAAGAGTTATCTCCTGTGTGTATTGCTGTGTACGTCCTTACTTCCTGTTGTCATTCTGTGTATGTCGATGTTCCATTTGGTTTGACAAATAAAACTACACTTATACTAGTCAAATCATGTCCTGGCTGCAGTTAGTTGTTCTAACAACTGGCGCAAGCTTTGAAAAGGTGCATTGATCATGTACCCTGAAGCTAGATATGTGACATGTGATGAATGTATTATGCCAATTGTCTTGTATGAATTAAAACAAATAGCAACTTACCCCTGTCTTCAATCTTAAAGAAGAAACTGTCTGCGGTAGCGTTCACCCCCGGGATCAAAACATATTCAATCTGGTGCCGAGCAACGTCTCCTGCAAAAACAAGAACACACATATCATTGCTTGCAAAGAAAGGAATCATGTTTGTCCATAACACCTAAATCTGATTTAATTGTATAAAAGATACAGTACTATTTTCAATGTAGTGAATGTTGTTTTACGCAGCATAATCTTCCAGCAGCATTTCACCTGTAGCACAACAGCCTGTAAAAAATCAAGTCTGGTTCACGTTCAATGGTTGAAGGCATGAGCAACAAAACACTGCAGTAAACTATGACAGCGTATCAGATAGGTCACAAGTTGTAACCAGAGGTGAAACGATACACCAGTGTACTGTTGAGTTTTCAGAACCGGTATGAGGCATGATACGTCTTCTTCGGTATTGATACAAGATGATATACTAGCTAAATAAAATAGTTACTACTCATTTAATGATCCCCCGGGATTTTTGTCAGTCAGATATAGGAAAATGTGTTGCAATTATTGTTTCAAGTTTACTTCTAAGAATAGCCACTACGAGCATGTGTCTACAGGTGTGAAACAATCAAGGTGCAAATACAGGCTGAGGAACAGAAAACAATAAACAGGGATTTTTTCACACCTGCTCAGAGACCAATTATCGCCCAAATGCCAGTTAACATTCCCTAATTGGAAATACAAATTTCCCAACTCATATTTCAACTAATATTATTTTTTGTAGAAAGATGACAGGTATTTCACTGACAACAGGACCAGTAATAGTATATGCTTAGTTACTTTTTACTTAGTTTTACATTAAGAAAACTGTATCTATGAAACCTAAATCTCTAAATATCTGAAATCAATCCTCATAGCAACTTTCCAAGTTCATCTCACGGCTCCATTCAACAAATAAGCAACACCATATTGCTTTAACTCATCAATAAGTGAATGAGTTGGGTTTAACGCCGCTTTTAACAGTATTCCAGTTATATCACGGCGTGTCAGCTTAATGTGGGAAAGCCCGAAGTGATGCAGGTCTAAGACGTTTACCACTTCGGTGAAACCCACGAGCACGGGTACTGTGCTGACAAACCTAGAAACATAACTGGGGCGAACCGGGATTCGAAGCCACAATCATAGGTTTCTGGCGTGCCCAAGGGACGCAACTCTGCACAGCGAATCACGGCGCCTTTGACGACTGGGCCACCCGTGCCCCAAACTCATCAATAAAGACAACATGAAGTGGCTGTGAAGACAAAATGCATACGGGACATATTACTACCTTATCATGGGTAACAATTTACTTGATTTGTTATGACTACATCAAATCTGTATGTATTTGTTTTAAAATACCATGGATAGAAAAGGTGTCCAAATTTGAACATAACAACTTCATGGCCATGCAACACATCTTTACACACATTCCACTGTATACTCCATAGTATTTTGGGCTCTCTATGTGCACTGGAGAGGTGCACCAAAACATAAAGCATTTCACATGTCTCACAAAAAAGTCTTTAAATTCTCTTTAGGGAAACACTTTTCAGCATACTGAAGATAGATTGTGCTGTAGGCATAAAATACTTTCCTCACAACTAGTCTGAAGCTGTTTCGGTCATTATGACCCAGGAAACACATTTCCACCTGGGTAAGATGGAATATCAACATTTACATGGCGTCATGCGGATCCTAGAGTGATAATAATGATTACTTTCGTCTTCCGGTTTGCCGTTATCACCTGTGCATGTATATACCCACGCTTCGATAAACATGCAGATAGTCCACAATGCCTACAACAGAGCAAACATATTGCTCCAAATCATATAGGACGATACGGATGATATTGCCCACATACAGTTCAACAAGACAGGTGCTATGAGATGTTTTCCATCATCAACTGATAACGCAGGAGAAGATGCAAATGACTTACAGGTCATTATCAACTGATATAAATGAACAACTAATGCTAAATGTCTAGTGGACTGGAATTTCGATAACTGAAATCTGACGAAGTTTGTTTAGAATGCTGGAAAAACATTCCTGCGCTGCTTTGTGGGAGGTTTCTAAAACATGTGTGATCTAATTAGATTCTTGTTGATAACGGATGTACAAATAACCTTTTCATCTCTTAATGAATAGTGACTGTCTAAATCAAGTGAAAATGATTTACATCATGACATGACATAACAATAAATATTACCAGGGATAAGACCAAACAATTTTACGCAAGATTATATGAAAAAATAAACACAACCGGGTATAAAGCAGAGAAGACGAAAATAACTAAAAATTATAAACAATATTGCAAGCTAGGTTTCAGAACTGATTCACTTTAAATTACCAAGAATAATTGAATGCCTACAACTCTGATAGCAATTTGACGAAAACAGAACGATTATATTTTACTAGCAAGATGAAAATGTTAGAATAGGTTTTCTGCAACCCATGCTTGTCATAAAAGACAACTAAGGGGATCGGGTGATATGTTTGCTGACTTGATTGATGCATGTCATTGTATTCAAACTGCATAGATCGATGCTCATGATGTCAATCACTGGATTGTCTGATCCAGACTTGATTATTTAAAGACTGTCGTCATATAGCTGAAATATTGCTAAGTGCAGCAAACAAACAAAACAAAAAGAAATAACATATATCTTTGAAAGATGTATTATGTCAGATGCTGCAATGATGGTTGCACTGTGGAAAGTGGTACTGCATCACTGTTGATATAAACAGTTGTGGGAGAAGCAGTACTGCTGCATTGTGGATATAAGTAGTTGTGGGGGAAGCTGTAATGTATCAATGGTGATATAAGTTGTTGTGGGGGAAGCAGTACTGCTGCAATGTAGATGTAAGTAGTGGTGAGTGAAATAGTACCACAGCAATGTAAGTAAAGTGGTGTGGGAAACAGTACCGACAGGTGATACATCATACCCACAGGACAACATTGTGTGTGCTGGCTCAGACACCTGGATGACCAGCCATGATGGATGACTTGTGTGTAACACTCATTAACCCTTCATGTCACAACGTAGTGGGAAATTAATTAACCCTTGCTGCTTGTGTCATTTAAGTATTGCAAGAATTAGGGAAGAGATTATTTCTCTTGAGAGTTCGATCCAAAAGATCTGCAAGAATATAAGTGAGAACTTTATAAGGAAGAGAATTTATGGATGTCAACTTCTTTATTATAAGGAACATGTTTCGGAGTATATCATTACTCCTTCATCAGCTTGACATCCATAAATCTTCTTCCTTATGTGTATCACTTCTAAATGCCTTTCAAAAGACTTGAGAATTTTATAGTTCTTCAATTGCAAACTATGACAACTAACAGTAAGAAAAGGACAGGAATGAATTATTAACAGGAAAAGGGATTGTTTAGTTGTATAGTTATCATCTTGGCCATCAATCATTAAATATTTAAAACATTATACTTGGATGGATGGTGGGATAGTTGATGGATGAATGATGGGTTGAGCGTCTGGATAGATAGATAGATGGACGAGTTGCTGTTGCAGGTGTTAATGGCTAGGCAGAGGGATGAATGGGAGGATTTATTTGGGGATTAAATGGGGGGATATTTCAATGTCTTGTTTGAGATATTTCTTCACTGGTACTTTAATCATCAAGACATAAACAAATAAATAGGAGTCATTAACTGTATATACATTCCACAACAGTGGCTAATGACAGCCTGCATAGACAAACACCAATTAACGATCACCATTAATTATTACCACACAATGTGCTATCAGTATTAACACTGATTGGAAATCTAGAAGAACTACTATATAGGTTACATATACATCAATAGACTACATAAAACATCTACACGTTAACTACATCCTAGGAAGGGCCAACTAATTTGTTGTTCAATGAACAAGCGCAAGCCTACCACAAATTTGGCAAAAGTCAAAATAAAAAAATAATAAAAAAGTATTTCATTCACAAATATATTTCTTTTATTTGTATTTCAATTTGTCTGTTTATTGTATTTATTTCTCTTTGGAAATGAACCTCAAATAAACCTTGAAAACCTTCTTTTTAATTTGTCTCCTGCAAATTGGATGTTGGCCATGAAAGTTTGTAAAACATAAAATTAAGATGGTTTGCCTAAAGGGCTTTATTTATACTAGTGAAATATATAAGCTTAAGTGATGACAAATCTAGGTTATTACGTCAATTACAATAACTTAGCCAAATACCAAAACCAACTTGACACTCCATAATGAGTATCACATAGAATGACAAGTATCATTAACAAGAATACTGACATGGCAGCCAGGCTGAGAAACAAACTTACATTGGACATGTTGGAACCGACAAAACAATTTCTTTTCAGACGCAGTATCTGACTTCGAGTAAGTTTTGTCTAACGATGGCACAGCACTTACTGAGAATGCAAGGCAAGCTATTTTGGATGTACCAACCAACGCACCATAACATAGTAGATGTTTTACAGTGTATGGCAGGGCTGATGCCAGACTCCGTTTCCATTTGCTGTGTTTAGAATCACAGTCACTACTGGGATGCTGGTAAAAACACTGCGAGGAGTCTATGTTTACATAACTTCAAATATGCCACAATAGCTGATGATTTGTGAGTTCCTAACAGGGTTGAATAGCCCCTTTGAAAGCATTTGTATATACAACTGATGTATCCACCATGTTGTTTGTATTACACTGATTGGTTCCTGGTCTCCATTGTGATTGTAAACAATACTTGAACAATTTTACTGTGGTTGTTAATGAAAAATAAATCAGGAAGAAGAGGATGATGAAGTTGTTGCGGATGAGGAAGAGGATATTGATGGTGATGAGGGGGGTGCTGGTGGTGATGGTGATGATGGTGATGAGGGGAAGGAGGAGAATACCTTTGATGATGAGGGGAGGAGAATACCTTTCATGATGAGGGAAGGAGGAGAATACCTTTGATGATGAGGGAGAAGGAGGAGAATACCTTTGATGACTAGGGGAGGAGGAGAATACCTTTGATGATGAGAAGGAGAATACCTTTGATGATGAGGGGAGGAGGAGAATACCTTTGATGATGAGGGGGAGGAGGATACCTTTGATGATGAGGAAAAGGAGAATACCTTTGATGATGAGGGGAGGAGGAAATACCTTTGATGATGAGGAGAAGGAGGATACCTTTGATGATGAGGGGAGGAGGAAATACCTTTGATGATGAGGAGAAGGAGGATACCTTTGATGATGAGGGGAAAGAGAATACCTTTGATGATGAGGGGAGGAGGAGAATACCTTTGATGATGAGGGGAGGAGAATACCTTTCATGATGAGGGAAGGAGGAGAATACCTTTGATGATGAGGGAGAAGGAGGAGAATACCTTTGATGACTAGGGGAGGAGGAGAATACCTTTGATGATGAGAAGGAGAATACCTTTGATGATGAGGGGAGGAGGAGAATACCTTTGATGATGAGGGGGAGGAGGATACCTTTGATGATGAGGAAAAGGAGAATACCTTTGATGATGAGGGGAGGAGGAAATACCTTTGATGATGAGGAGAAGGAGGATACCTTTGATGATGAGGGGAAGGAGAATACCTTTGATGATGAGGAAAAGGAGAATACCTTTGATGATGAGGGGAAGGAGAATACCTTTGATGATGAGGAAAAGGAGAATACCTTTGATGATGAGGAAAAGGAGAATACCTTTGATGATGAGGAAAAGGTGAATACCTTTGATGATGAGGAGAAGGAGAATACCTTTGATGATGAGGGGAAGGAGAATACCTTTGATGATGAGGGGAGGAGGAGAATACCTTTGATGATGAGGGGAAGGAGGAGAATACCTTTGATGATGAGGGGAAGGAGGAGAATACCTTTGATGATGATGAGGAGAATACCTTTGATGATGAGGGGAGGAGGAGAATACCTTTGATGATGAGGGGAGGAGGAGAATACCTTTGATGATGAAGGGGAGGAGGAGAATACCTTTGATGATGATGATGAGAATACCTTTGATGATGAGGGGAGGAGGAGAATACCTTTGATGATGAAGGGAGGAGGAGAATACCTTTGATGATGATGATGAGAATACCTTTGATGATCAGGGGAGAAGGAGGGGAATACCTTTGATGATCAGGGGAGAAGGAGGGGAATACCTTTGATGATGAGGGGGATACTGATGGTGATGACGAAGATGATGAAGATGATGTGGGAGAGAATACTGATGGTGATGATGAAAGATGATGATGATGATGATGATAGGACGATGAGGAGGAGGGGTGGGGGGGGGGGGGGGGGGGGGGAGATTGAGGCAAACTAATCTTTTGATGATTTCAATCAACAAATCTGTTACGATTAATCTCCCAATATAAATCAAGAAATATCAGTTATACCACATTATTTCATCAATTGATAAAATTGAATATGAGTAATTACATCAATTGCTCTCCCCTCATATTCCCGTCTCCATACTACAGAAACACATGCACATTGTACACCACTTAACCTTCAAGCTCAATATTTCAAATCCTCCAAACTTCAAGATATCTGACAAATGTGAAGAGTTAAGCACTTAAAGAGCACCTGCTTGGCCAATTATTGTTTGACAAGGCGTCTTGAATGAGGTGCTACCTAATCCGGTATTTTGACTGATCAAGTGAACATGCTTCAGAACTAATTACAAAGGTCATGTGCCCATCAGTCACCAGAAGGGTGGTCAGTTTTCACAGAGTAAGCTCCCTTGCTTTAGGCACACGCCACTGATAGGAGATAATATTTTCTTTCATGCGTTGGGGGCACATGTTGAGCATGTGGAGGGACTGTCAGTCCTGGACAGCTGTACAATGGGTTGGTGGGGGTGAGTGGGTCCAGAAACGTAGGTCTCCCATACAGTTTTATGTTATTTATAGGGAAGGCATTGTAACACTCCCCTGGTTAGGTATTTATCATGTGACTCAAGAATTGGCACAATTACATCAAAGAGAAAAAATAATAATTATTCACCAAAATCCTTTTGTTGTTTTACTGATATGCCTACCTCTATTTTGTAGGAGTAACAAACTTTTGTAAACCAAAATGCTGTGTTTAAATGATACAGTAAAATACATTCAGATATTATTCCCCCAGTGTTTACATTTTAACGCTTACTCCAAAACAATTTTCACAATTGGAAGTTTTGAAATAATACTTTTCTGAATTCTTATCTAATCAACAGAAGTAATATAATAATAACAAATACTTTAACCATCAATGGTATATTTTGTTAGACTTTTAAGTGAGTGAACTAAAAATCATGTTAAAACATTTTTTTTATAATAAAGCATATTAGTATTTTAATATATTTCATCATGTAAACTGCTGGGCAAAAGAAAGTATACACCTAGTCTGTCATACAGACCCTGCTACAAATATATCCAAAACAGCCCATGCAAGTCTATAATGTTTGGCAAGTCTAGATTACTGCAGTATCTGAAAATGTATCTGGGCTCCTTTTTATTATATTTTAATTAAGATAATTTAACAACTGTTTTTTGTCTGTAAGATATGTTCATTTCAGAGACTAGATGTTAGTCTAGTATACATCCAAAATAGTTATTAAAACGATATGAATGGATCACTGAAAATCAGTGATGACGCCAGGTGTTCATGTATAGGTAAGCATGTCCTGCTCGACTAGTAGAACCCGTCACTCATACATTTGTCATTACTCCATCCAGGCAATACTTCAAGGAAGGTAAAGAACAAACCACTATGGTAAAGCCTATGGTCTATCTTGTCTCCCCCCTCAGGCCACCACAGCTGGAACACCCAGATAACAGCTGGGAGATGTCGATCTCCACGGTCAGCCAATTGGTTCAACACCTGATACAGATTAGGAGAGAAAAGAAAACTCCTGTGTTTGTCATTTCGGGATGACTGAAAGATTGATATTTGACATTGTTTGCAAATATGCAGCATGTTTGATTAATATGCCTGGTATTTATTTATGAATGATAGTGTGTAATATGACACTCTTTGTCTGGATGCTTTTATGATCCCTGTCCTTTCAGATGCAGTTTATCTGTGTCTACATGCACCAGCAGAAAAAATAAACAAATATGTTGTGTAAAACTGTATTCCATTTCCATTGTTGGCTTGCTGGCAGTAGAACCTCTTCAAGAAGAGCTGTGAGTGAGTGAGTGAGTGGGTGGGTGGGTGGGTTTTTTAGTGAGTGAGTGAGTGAGTGAGTGAGTGAGTGAGTGAGTGGGGCACTGATGTCCAACGCTGCCCCACAATTCTCATGGGCAAAAGTAAAGTGCCTGAGTGAGTATGGTTTTATGCCACTTTAAGCAATATTCAAGCAATATCATAGCTGGGGACACCAAAATGGGCTTCACATATTGTACCTATGTCGGTCATCGAACCCGGGTCTTCAACATGAGGAGCAAACACTTTAACCACTTGGCTACCCAATCGCCCCAGAAGAGCTTATAAATATGTGGTTGCTTTCTGTCTTTGGTTATTATTACAGGTGAGGTGAAGTGAGGTGAGGTAAGGCGATATGAAGCGGGGCGAGGCGAAGAGAAGCGGGCGAGGCAAGTTGAAATAGGTTTAAACTTTGTGTTTAAGATTATTGCACTTAAATAGCAAAGTGTATGCTGGCCAGTCCTTGTGTTATCTACTTAATGCCAGGCATCAGGCAGGGCAACAACAAATACCATCTTTTAACATCTTTTGGTATGACACAGACAGACATCGAACCACCGACCTTCTACTCTGTACAGGAGTAGCCACTAGATCACAAAAACAGGACTCAAATTACATACATCATGAAGAGTCTGATACAATATTAAGCAAAAAATGCACTAAGTATATTTTTAAATCCACACATCTGCAAATTACTTTTGTGGAAAATGCACACTGTTCCAGATTATGAAGATTAACTATACAGACTGGTATTTCTTTTGAAAATGAGTTTATTCCCCGAAAATATTTCTTAATGGGTACAAATTTTACAGAAACACCTGGAAAAATGTCTATAAACACAATTAGCATTTCACTCAAATTTTATGTTTACAACCAAGCTGGCAGGGAGGATTCCAGAAGCTCCTTCAGCAGAAAAGCTCAATTGATTTTCAGTCTGATATAAGCTGCTCACTCCATTCAGGCTGACCAGATACCCCGTTTGTTTTCTCAGATTAGGAGTCAATCAGCATGTGCCCTTGCTTGTGTTGCTTTCTCTGTGTTGCCAGACAGAAGGGCACGTGTCATCCCCATGGGTCAGGAAGCCCCTGGGGTGAGGGGATGACACTGTTGGGAAGGGCAGGAAGGGGAGCAATGAAGGTGGTGATAGCATCAGTCCCTGGGGTGGGAGAGAGATGCAGAGAAACTAGACTTGCTCAAGTCTGGAAGCCAATAAATATTAGTTTAAATCATTATTTTTAGATCATATAAATCATAAGACATGTTATTCCCATAAACGACTGACGTCCACTTATCAAGACTTGTCTATTATAAGGATATAGTTACTAGACATCCATGGATTTATCATACAGTACAGACTTGGAGCAAGGCTACAGTGGAACGGGCTGGGCAAGAATGACGGATGAGTGTTAACAGTTAGAAAATGATGTTTGATTTTGTTGTTGTTGTTTAGCAAAACAGTTAGCAATATTGCAGAGGTGGTGGGGAACAGAGTGAGTGAGTGAGTGAGTGAGTGAGTGAGTGAGTTGGGTTTAACGCCGCTTTTAACAGTATTCCAGTTATATCACGGCGTGTCAGCTTAATGTGGGAGGAAAGCCCGAAGTGATGCTGGTCTCAGACGTTTACCACTTCGGTGAAACCCACGAGCACGGGTATGGTGCTGACAAACCTAGAAACATAATCGGAGCGAACCGGGATTCGAACCCACAATCATAGGTTTCTGGCGTATCCAAGGGACGCAAATCTGCACAGCAATTCGCGGCGCCTTTGACGACTGGGCCACGGTGGGGAACAGAAATGGGGTGGGGCATGACTGTTGGGATAATTGGCAGTGTGAGGGTGTCAGAAGATTAGGCAGTGGTGAGAACAGTGGTGTGGCGTGGCGTCTTGTGGCCTGGCGTGGCGTGGCGTGGCGTGGCGTAGCATGGCGTGGTGTGGTGTATGAGAGTGTCAGAAGATTAAGAAGTGTTGAGAGCAGTGGCGTGGTGTGGCGTGGCGTGGCGTGGCGTGGCGTGGCGTGGCGTGGCGTGGCGCGGCCTGGCACAGCATGGTGTGGTGTATGAGGGTGGTTTGGGTCAGGGCAGGGCAGGGCAGGGAGGGGCAGGGCGGGGCGGGGCGGGGCAGGGCAGGGCAGGGCAGGGCAGGTGGAAGCTCTGCTGGACAAAGGATGAACCTGGTTGCATGAAAAGTACACAGATATTAATGATAATATGCCATGGATTATCTTCCAAGTCACTGACACAAACAAGAAATGTATAAAAGGAAGGCCAACTGATGACACAAGTACTGGTTGTGTAGGACAACACTTGAACATGTTTCTTGGAAAACAAATTCAACCACATGAAGCGTGTACCACTGGAAATATAATCAAGCCTACATAATTCCAGGGAGTGGCCTGAAGACATGGCCAGACCTTGTGCCATGTGAATCTGGTCGACCTGATGGTGGAGCTCAGCAGGAAGGGGTGGAGGTGAACAACAGCACTGGAACTCCAGCCAGGAAGCTTAACTCTGACTAATGATGCAGGATTATCTTCACACCTTTCTTACTAATCTTTGTTACTTACTAATCAATTTACAACCAATCCAAGACTACCATCTTGTCTCTGAATTGAACATATCTAAAAAAAACAAACAACAGTTGTTAAATTTTAGCTTTAAAAAATAATAGAAAGGAGCCAAGAGACTTTTTTTTTTAGATACTGAAGTAATCTAGACTTGCCAAATATTAGACTTGCATTGACTGTGTTGGACACATATGCTTCAGGGTCTGCATGACAGACTAAACCAATCCCTAAAGGTGGCAAGGTGAAACCTGGTTTAACATCATGTTCAAGTTCATTGCACTTATAAAGTGAGTGAGTGAGTGAGTGAGTGAGTGAGTGAGTGAGTGAGTGAGTGAGTGAGTGAGTGAGTGAGTGAGTGAGTGAGCGAGTGAGACTGCTTTAACCACTAGGCTACCTTCAGCCTAGACAATATCTCAGTTTGTCAATGTCACCAAATACAAAGTACAGTGGACCCTAGATGCCCCTCACCACCTTAATAAGAATTCTCCCAATTACCCCTAGTAAACAAACAATACTTCCCAAATGGAAGATAATCTCAACAAATTCAATGTTTACAGAGAATTTCTTCCTAATTGCACAAATTACCCAACACATGTCATATCCTAATGAACAAGATTCCAATCTTTGTACTGAATGACCTCCTGATTACATAAATCACTCTTCAGCTGCCCCCAGCAGGGGGATCATTGACCAACTGGAATCAGCTAGACTCACCACTATACTTTGATGTTTACACTGACCACCGTACACTGACCATTTCACGCCAGTCCAAGACAATACATCACAGCAGGGAACCAGTACAAGGCCATATATCACCTAATGGAATCGGTACTAAACACGATTTAAAGGAAATACTTCTCAGTGCCTTGAAAATGTCAGAAACTACAGCAGTTCATGTCACTCAATTAAGTCTTGTTTATTTCCTTAGTACTTTATAACTAGGGGGTAGAATTGGTTCCAGTAAAATATGCTTGTTGTAAATGTTGACTAAAATAGATCAAATCTGGCTGATTGTATACTACTCAAAAGAAGTTCAGGAAAACCCGATTCTTTCATATGATGATAGTTAATCTGTCATGTAGTGATTAAGACAGAATATTGCAGTTTGCTGTATTTGCTAGCTTGTCGACTGCTATAGAACAAGGACTTGTTATCAATCACCCCTCAATTCAGTCGGATATTTTCAACATCTAAAAATTTAACGCTGTTGACTATGTTGACACTCAACCTTTGAATCAGCTCATGCCTCTCCTTGGAATCGGTAACTTGTAACACCTTAGCATTGGTTAAATGGCACTCACAGGAATCAGTCATTTTCTCAAATAAAATCTAACAAACCAGTGAGGTAGTTAAATATCACACAACAGACATATGACAATTACCAGGGTGCCATTGTATAAAACAACCTCAGCTCTACGACTATCAGTCCATGATAAGGTATGGGAGTTACGATCACCTTAGCGCAAAGATTGCTTTGTACAACAGCACCCTTTTGTACGGCTGAAGAGGCATAAAGAGCACTACCTCCAAAAAAAATTAAAGATTCAAAACATAATTCCATGGAACTGACTAAGTTTTCAGTGCAAAGGATTCAAGATCTTGCACTTCATTAATTCCATTTTTTCATCTTGGTGATGAAGTTTGCTTCAACAAAATGGCTCACTGATTTTAGGATAAGAGAACTTAGCCTAACAAGTCAATTATCTGGAATAGATTGATGTCAAAAACATTGACTACCCTTGCATGGAATCATGTTAATTAATAACTTATCTCCAATGAAGTGATAGGCAGCTCAAGGAAAATGACTAATTAGTGAGTTATCTCCCCCTGGGTAGGTCGTTTTGATCTGAGACATATGGACATGCAGGTTCTATTTTAGTGAAGTGCGGTGCTAATGAAGGCCGTTTCCATGCACTGGGGCATGGAGAGAAGATTATTACCAGTGTTTGAAGGATGTTATCTGATCATCAAACATTACTGTCGGATCAAAATATTCAGCCTGGCATGTTATGAAACTTAACTTCCCAAAGGACACAAGCCATGCTGGGTCTTATCACTTGAAAGATTTTTGTTTTGAAATTTAAACTTTTCTGATGAAGTCTGATTCTTTATTTGGGCATGGCTAAGCCGGTTTGACAACACTTTGAACGACAGCACTGTGTATAGATGTGTCGATGTGAAATACAAGCACGTCTATCTCGGACAGATAACACACATGGCAAATGCATTAAACTGTCTTGAAGAAATTCCTTTCCAAATTGAGTGAATCTACTGTACTCTCAAGTGTCCGTTATACAAATACTGCCCTACCTACCTTGTACATTACAAAAATGACAACAATTTGTACATATACAGAAATCCATGTTAGATAACCCACGGACACTTACTTCCAACAGTCCTTGTCCAATATTGAGTATCATGTCAGCATGTGAAATACATGCCAACATGAAGACTGTTTACGTCTGGGATTTTCATACAAGAGTAATGAGCCTTGTCTACACAATCTACACAAGAAATCCACGGAATTATATGTCTTTTATTAGCGCCACTTGACCCTGTAATTGTACTACACATTCATACTTGTGAGGTGTCTTACATGTATTAGAAAGATTCTATTAGGGTTTTAGTGAGAGAGCTGGAACAGATACTATCTTCCATACAACTGATTGTGGAATAGATACTAGTTTCCTTACAACTAATGATAACATGTTGGGGTTGCCAGATGGACAACTTTAGCCAACTTGAATGGAAGGCTGTCAGACAGGGGGTAGCATACAATTTGTGTCCTAGCATCAAAGGGGTTGGAATGATCACAGAAATGGGTCAGTGTATAGCAGAGCCTCAATTATCATATATATTTCATCGTGAGGAGAGCATGTTCTGGTCATTATCTTGTGGAGGTGGGGTCCCTCCCATCTGTCAACAGCTCTCTCAACACGTCTTCTTTCAAATAATATAGAGATGATACTTTCCTAACACCTTTGTAGATAAAGGTTTGCGGATACCTTCTGCGGGTTTATTTAAAGGTGGTATGCTTCTCTTGAGATTAGGATAAATATTTCAAATTAAAAAATTTGTTGACAGAATGTACATAATATTCCAAAGTTTGCAACACTAGATGAGGCAATGTAACAGTGATAAGTTAAAAGCAGAAAATTCTAAAAATGATTTGGTGAATTGACACAAACAGCAGACCACAAATGAAAGTGAGTTAAATAGATCTCCTCACATCAGCAACATTTAAACCACATAGAGAGATAAGAACATGATAAAGATAAGGCAACAAATTGTCAACAACAAACAGTAAAATATTAGAAATGTATCTCAGCGTGAATATTTAAAACAAACTTGTTCAACTACTAAAATGTTAAATAAGTCATCTACATTTATATTTACATTTAAACTAGTGACATATCGGGTACAGGCCATCATTGATTAAGGCTACCACCAAACAGAAGATCATGGGGACTTACTGTGCCTCAGCTACACACCACAGAAAATCTATACCAGAATTCATTTAATGATCATTAAACAGTTACTTTCCAACCAGCCAGAGAAAACACATGAAGGCATTCTATGAACATTCAGCCACAGCCCTCTTGAAAATAATTTCTTAAAAGCCATTCAACAAATGATAAAAGCTGAAGTCACTTCAGTATAATGGTTCACTATTACCCCCCTCACTGGCCCAGCACAATATAAGGATTTGTAGCAAACAATATTTTTTCTGCTTAATAGCATCACACCGTGGCTTGTGCCTAGTAAAGACACACAGAACATCAAGCTGAAGGACATTCATGTAAGTACTTTCATTTACCCCCACAGACTACTCCAGTGGAGCAGGCATCCTATAGTATTCAACAAAAGCAGAGTTGTCTATTAAACAAATCATCACTCAAAGTACCCCAGTGGTTTTAAAAGAACTTTCCTCACAGTCATTTCAAATAAGCCATAATAAACATTATACTGATAAAGACTGGCCTCAGTAACCCATAGAACATCAAGTGGAAAACGTTAATAGGATTCCAGAGAGCTTCCTATTTTAAGTAGTCTTAGTGTGCTTATCAAATGCCTACTGAACGACTTGAGCCACTTTGTGTTTTGTTCTTTATGTATTTGATGAGTGTCAATGGCTAGTCGCTGAAAAACATGCAATCTGTTTCTATCTGCATTATTATGTCTCCAGTTGTTGCTAAAATGTTCACGAATGTTTCCTTCAAAGTTTTTAGGATTATTAAATTGGTCATCTGTTGGATGAAATCATGTCGAAAAACCTCCATCAACAGTTTTCATCATTATCCTTGAAGGAAGATTGTACCTGGCATATCATTGGCTGCTTCATGCTCAGAAAGATGGCCAAACAGTGACAGAGTCTGTCAACAAGCCAGGATTACCCGTTTCACTCTTACAACCAGACAGATAAAAGACAGACAAAGCCGTTACTGGACTGTTCCTTTTAAACTCTGATAATGCTCACTCTGATGGAGTGAGTGAGTGAGTGAGTGAGTGAGTATGGTTTTACGCGGCTTTAAGCAATATTCCAGCAATATCACGGCGGGGGACACCAGTAATGGGCTTCACACATTGTACCTCACTCTGATGGAAGCCAATGAAAGATAAGATAATCTTTACTGATAGAACACATATGAACTTGAATGACAGAGAAAGACTAAGTTTCATATAACTCATTTATATTTTTTTATAAAATAATATTTTGAACAAACATTGATTTAATTGTATGCTAATGAAAATTTGCTTGCTTTTGAATACCCACTCTAAATACAAATATTAAGGTTCATAAGACATTAATCAATCTGACCTTGTAAATCAATCTACGGGATATTTGTTCTCATAATGTACACACCATCAAACAACATTTATCTTCCAATAGGATTTAATGGGCAGGAAAAGATAGCCCTTCTGAATCGATGATACAATTCTGCACACATCTGAAATAGAATTCCCCAACTGACACATCATAAATCCTCTCAATATCATACAAACTAATAGACAGTAAATCCAAGCCTTGCTCAAAGGCTGTACTGAATGAAAAGTCCATGGATGTGTAGTAATTCTATCCTTAAAATAGGCAAGTCCAGATAAGTCTTATATAGGGACAACCTGTTCTCATTATTTACATAATCCAGAAATTATTATATAAACTAATAATCATTGCCTTAGAGACTTGTGCAAGTCTAAGTACATCCCACAAGCTCAGAAGCCCTTCCAGAACTAGACTTGCACAAGTCTCTAAGGCAATAAATATTAGTTTAAAACATAATTTCTAGAATATGTAAATAATAAGAACAAGTTGTCCCTATATAAGAGACTGGAGTCCTTGCACTGTCCACATCACCTGGATTTGCCTTTAAGAGGATAGAATTACAACACATCCATGGACTTATCATTCAGTACAGCCTTGGAGCAAGGCTTGGACTTACTGTTCTGTTTGTATGATATTGAAAGGATTTATGATGTGTCAGTTTAAAAATTCTATTTCAGATGTCTGCAGCATTGTATGTTCGATTCAGCCTTGGAGCAAGGCTATTTTAGAACCTGCCTTCCAACATAACAGCCTTTCTCATCCTGAGGGCAGCCACTGCCTGCGAAGATTCACCTTTCTGGGAACAATATTACAAAAGGCAGCAACGAATGATATTTTCTGCATTTTAAGTTTGGAAAATGTCTGAACTGGTTCCACCTGATGACAGGTGGGCTGAGATAAGATAACCTGTGTCTCACACACAGTCTGGGCTGCATCAGACTGGCAGAGAAGGAGCTCAGTTAGGAGAGGATGTTTGATAACATGATGAAACAGATGCAGCAGAAACAAATAAATGCAAAACTATGCTGCCATATGTTGAAAATGGAAGACGGAAACAACCTCCAATCATGCCATGTTTTTTTAAAATTGTATTCATTTATCATTTTCTTAGAGTGTCTGAAGATAGGTTGCAACTCAGCCCAAATACATGTATTCTTGAAATAGAAGTTGGAGAAATGTTCGTGATAGAGCGAGATACAGCATTTGACACCACAGTGGGAAATGAGATTTTTTCCTTTTTCTGTCTTCGTTAAAATGTTTATTTGCAGAAATATAAATATGCAAATGGTCACTATTGGATAGTGAACCATAATCACATGCTCATGATATATAGAGACAGAAATGTACAATCAACTCTGCTTTCAGCAGAGATTTCTTATGAATGTGAAAGGGTTTTGTGGCTTCTATTAACAATGGAAACCTGAATCAGAAGGTTTGTTTTGTCTTACACCCATCAGCTACAGCCAGGCTATGTCAAGGTGGCCTGTAAATAATTGAGTCTGAGCCTTGCAAACCAGTGACCAAAAACATGAGCAAATATCCCTCACAGACCTTGACCTCTGAATCCCAAACTCAGTTAACTCCCTTGACATGACTCAAATACTGGGAATCAATTCACACCCATCATCCGTTCATGTAGACTCGCATCTAGTCCCAGAAAGAAGTCCTAGTCTTCACAAAAATATATCAACAAAATAAAGTCCAAATGGAGCCCAGAATAATGCTTAATCAAAGGAGACGAGGCAATCTGGACTTGCCAAACTCTTCTCGACTTGAGACTATTTTATTTCTTCTTGAGGGTCTGGGAGAAAGACCAACCCACAGGGTAAATCAGTTTGTTTGTTGTTTAACACCGCTCTCAGCAGTATTCCAGCTATATGACAGCAATCTGTAAATAATCAAGTCTGGACTAGACAATCCAATGATTGACATCATGAGCATCAATCCACGCAATTGGGATATGATGACATGCATCAACCAAGTCAGCGAGCCTGACCACCTGATCCCGTTGGTCGCCTTTTACGACAAGCATAGTCGCCTTTTACGGCAAGAATGGTTTGCTGAAGTAGGGTGGCACTGGGGTTAGTGTTAACACCTTTCAAGCAAAGTTCCTTGGTACAGAACTATTCCTGAAGTTAACAACGAGGCAAACAACAAGCAGAAAACCTAACCCCTGCTCCATCAAGAAGTTGGTACTGAAGTATTTGTTTATGCAGATGTGTTTGAAGCCTTGAGTGTTCCACAAAACCACTAGGTTGTATCAGGTGCATATAAATTTCAGGCTATGTACAGTTTTTGTTTCCAAACGTTGCTACATCATGGAGCTGTTCCAGTAAAAATTCTAAAAAAAACTAACTCATTTTTGTAATTGTTTGTCTTACTGTAATTGTATTTAGACAATGTGATGCATTTATTTTATGTTATCATAATAAACAGAAGCAGATGCAGTCCAGACCTTCTCTATGGCTGATGTAAATATTTTAAAGGGAAAATAAAACAATGAGAAATGTACTTCAAACTTCAGACAATCAGGGGAGATAACTACAACATATAAACACAAGGTTGTCACCCACTACATAATATGATATCATTTCACAAATTTTTTTTTTTTTCAAGTGTTTCTCTTTCAGAGCCCATTATATTAAGATATGCAGAATCTAACCACATCTATTTTCCTCAATGTAACTATGAACTCTGATATCCCATCTAGGAGGGATTCAACAAGGGCATGTACACAACAGAGAGGGTTCTATGCTTAAATGTGGTTCTCAGCAATCAACCAGATTGGGTATCAAATCAAAGAGGGATACAATGGAGATACATGAACCAAACATGGCGGTTTCTCTGCTTAAATGTGGTTCTCAGCAATCAACCAGATTGGGTATCTAATCAAAGAGGGATACAAGCGAGATACATGAACCAAACATGGCGTTTTTTCTGCTTAAATGTGGTTCTCACAAATCAACCAGATTGGGTATCTAATCAAAGAGGGATACAATGGAGAGACATGAACCAAACATGGAGGTTTCTCTTCTTAAATGTGTTCTCAGCAATGGCCATCAATTCAGGAAGAGGCACTCCTTCACGTGTCACCAAGTTCATTGCATTTACTTTGTCTCACATATAAACTCGTTACAGGTAATTTTCACTTTTAGAACACACCTCAGGCGTAAACACACAAAGACTAGTTTACCTGACCCCCACGGGAGGGTCTACGGGTGCTGGGCAGGATCTAGTAAACTGCCTGGTAAGAATGCAGTATACCGAACACCTTCCTCCATTTTGGTAAGGCATGTGCGTGAGCTCATTCCTTAGTAATGGTTCCTGTTTTTCAGACGCCATTTGTTTTGCCTCGTTAAAACAACAGGGGGTTTGGTGTGTTTGCCCCCCATTCAAAGGCTTGAATTAAATGCTTTCGTAAGTAAATGAAATGTTAAATTACCAAAGTAGATACAAAATACTTTATAAGAAGCTTCAAACAAAAATGGCGGATTGGTGTCCTGTATGATGCATGTGTACCAACTGCCTTTGCTGGTTCCTTTCCCTGATCACTTGGATAGATGATCTGGTGTAATCGAGGAACACCTCCATCAGTATTTGGTCTGCCTTTGATGGATGCTGTTCTACTAATTCAGGCATAGTTGGCCATTGCATAAATTACATTAAACCATACCTCCTTTGTCTTTGAACGTGGTGTAACTAACTGAATTGTTAGTAAAACACCACTTGGCAATGACAGAACTTCTTTTTTCCCTATCATATATCTTGATGATAGAACAGTTTAGAAATAGTTTGTTTGTTGTTTAATGCCACACTCTGCAATATTCCAGCTATGTGACGGTGGTTTGTACATAATTGAGTCAGGACCAGACAATCCAAGGATGAATATCATGAGCATCGATCCACACATTTGGGATACAATGACATGCATCAACCAAGTTAGTGAGCCTGACCACCCGATCTAGTCAGTCGCCTCTTATGACAAACATAAATGCCTTCTACGACAAGCATTGGTTGCTGAAGACCTGTTCTAACCCGGATGTTCACAGGTCGAAAGAAATATGTGAAACCTTCATATGGTGTGCCTTATCTTTCCATTTGCTCAGAGTAACAAGACCATGTACTGTATCATCCTAAACCTTCCATCCAGCCAATCAGTCAACAAATAAGTCAACCAATCAAACATCAATCCCATCAATTAACCCACCCGCTGATCAGTCAACCAACTTATCAACCATCCAGCTAATCAACTAGTCAATCCACCACCCAGCCCATCAATTAACCAACCAACTGATCAACCATCCAACCAATCAACCAGCCAATCCACCAATCAGCCCATCAATTAACCAACTGATCAACCATCCAGCCAATCAACCAGCCAATCCACCAATCAACCAACTGATCAACCATCCAGCCAATCAACCAGCCAATCCAACAATCAACCAATCAATTAACCAACCAACTGATCAACCATCTAGCCAATCAACCAATCGGCCAATCAATTAACCAACCAACTGATCAACCATCTAGCCAATCAACCAATCAGCCAATCAATTAACCAACCAACTGATCAACCATCCAGTCAATCCACCAACCAGCCCATCAATTAACCAACCAACTGATCAACCATCCAGCCAATCAACCAATCAGCCAATCAATTAACCAACCAACTGATCAACCATCCAGCCAATCCACCAACCAGCCCATCAAATAACCACCCAATCAGTCAACCAACAAATCAAACAATTATCATAGCATCCAACAATCAGTTGGTCCAACATATAATTCGACCATCTGTGATCTGTGCCATTGTTGTGTGCATGAATTTGAAGCCTTGGATATAACTGATTGACTGCAGGGGAAGAGACTTCATCTAGAATATAACTTGGCCAAAGAATACTTGGGCATTATTTTGTAAAACTATGAATAAATAACCATACACATCTCATAATATGCAGGAAACCTGATTCCTCTGTAAAATTATTTTTTATGTTCTCGGCCAAAACACGATCCTGTCTAGACTGACACCATTCTTAGTAGACCATGGAACAGATTTAATCAAAATGCAACAAAAAGTGTTTGGTCCTTGCGTCTAGAGGGAGCTGTGGGGGACCAAGACATACAATACATGGCCCTCTCTGATTCCAGGCTGCGTGTAGTGATCGCAACATAAAGACGAGGATTGATGAAACTGACGTTCATGTTGTGTCACTCAACCATGATCGCTGTGATTAATACAGCTCTCGGTTAAAACTGCCTGCTGATCATTCATTACATCAGCATGATGGCTTGCCATGTCATATCAAATACCTTTATTGTTGAAGCCTACAAAACAGGTTCAGAGAAGACGGTGCTGTAAAAACTTGCACCAAGAACCCCAACAATATACACTTATCAGCTGAGATCTTGTCATGGAAGCATTATCCCTCAACAACAATAAATGCCTTATCTAGGGAATCTACATGTAAATGAACTCAAGTAGACATAAGCTAATATCAGCTGAGACTAGAGTATAGAACATGTCAAGTCCCTGGTCTTTGAAAGGCATTTAGAAGTGATACACATAAGGAAGATAATATATGGATGTCAACTTCTTTATTAAGAGGAACACAATGCATATACTCTGAAACGTTGTGTTCCTCATGATAAAGAAGTTGACATCCATACATTCTCTTCCTTATGTTAAGTCCCTTATTATTTTCCTTTCCTCTCAGCCCTAACTGTAATGCCATAGCCCTAATGAAGCAAGTCTAGATTTTCCACAGGTTCAGGTCATGAATCTCTCATCTCACTTGGGGCTCCTTTTGAAATTAAATGAAATTGGTTCCCTAAAAATTATATATTTTAGAGACTAGGCATTAGTCTAAGAACATGTTATTCACTTACTTTTCTTTATGGGTTGTTCTTTCTTTGTTTACAACATTACTTTGCAATGTAAAACAAATGTTATTGACGTAGAATAATTTGCAAGAATTTAGTGATAACACTGAGGACACTGTCATCAAATAACACCATCTAGACTTGCTTAAGTCACCGTGTTGAGTACTGATGAATTGGTATACCTCTTCATTGGAGAAATGCATAAATACCCCACTCAAACACAGTATACTGACTCCGAGCCGACCAGTCCTTGTTTTGTTCCCTAAATAGTACCATCCTTAAACGTCTTTTGCGAAGACATGACAGAGAATCAAACCCAGCCCCATGACCTACAGCTCCATCCACTAGACTACAGAGGCAGTCTGTTCATTGCAGTAGAGTGGAATGTACTTTTTGTTTCATCAAAATTAAATACTTTCATAAATTGATTCCCCAAAATATAATCTCATACTTCACAAATCATCTAAAACCACTAGAAATGTTATTTAGAAATCTAAAAAATTATATGAAAAATTAAAGGCACATGCACATACCAAACCAAACCAAATCATAATAATGGAAGCCAATATTTCTCAAACACTAAACAATATGACTATTATTTCAACAAAGATAAAAAACTTCCAAGATGTTTTCTTTACTTCTTCCTGCTTACCATGCACATTTTCCTTACATGTACAAAAACAAATGCTTTCAATGACGGCATACAAATTGGTGCATGGGTACTTTAATGAATGGCGCTGCTCAATGATAAACACAATTCCTCCCCTTCTTTCAGTGTCTATTAAATCATGCAACATAAACACTGAGCAGCCATTTCAGGGCAAACCAACAAGAACTGTCACCTGTCTCCCCTCATTAGCTCAGCAATCAGCATGTGCCTGTACTTTGGTCTTGGCACTGGAGAAGCTACTATCCCATTAGAATTCCTGATATTCTTGGAGAGGTGAAAATTGGACAAACTAAACAGAAATTGAAGAATATCCAGTTGTTTTCCTGATTAAGAAGAACCCATTAGTCTGTAGGCACTTTAAACTCAAAACTATCAGGATTCAAATTCCTGGAAATGTCAAACAAAAACTAGAAATGGTAAATACTACAGTGAGTGAGTGAGTGAGTGAGTGAGTGAGTGAGTGGTCACACTTAACAGTATTCGAGTTAGATCACGGCGTGTCAGCTTAATGTGGGGGGAAAACTTGCTTGACAATAGTGTAAGGATCTATACCGAAACGTCGCTATTACAGTATTATAAAGAAGTTGTTTTTGTTAGTGGGTACAGTTTTATGCCCCGTTTATCATTATTCCAGCCATATTATGTCAGAAACACGAAGAAATGGCTTCATTCATTTCACAGATGGGGGAATAAATGCACAAGGTCTTTAGACTGATGAGCAAACTCTTTAAGCCCCCTGTATGAGTGAGGGGGGAACATGTGAACTGTATCACTGGGAGGAAATATATACCCACAATTCCTCTAACCAGTCTTATGACACTGCACTATGAAACATGGGACACCAAGGTTTGAAAGCGTTAACCCTTGACTGACATTCATGTGTGCTGGGTGATATTATGTTGGTGTACGTGGAAACACATTTCATTACATGCTCATAGTTCCAATTCGAAACTCTAAAAACCAAATCAAAACTTTGTAGACTTTCAAAACATATTTGATGCCAAGTCATAAAGAACATGGCAAAAAAAATCCATTTTTTAATGATTAAAATTCTGGGTTTTCAGTGAACTTTGGTCCAAGAAATCTGAACAGAAACATTTCTCCCAAAGTTGGAAGCCTTAACTGCACATCAAACAATGCCATTTCATAACAGATGAGTCAGAGCAAAAGAGGCCTTGACTGCAATATTCGCTGCCAAGTCTTCAACGTGAAGCTTCAAAGTTCTACATGCTTCTTCAATTATTTATGATGTGAATCCCAAGGATCTGAAGTTCTGGGAAGTTGGGTCACCAAGACCTTAAGCTGGAAATATGCTAAGCCACTGAAAACAAATGCGGAAATTCAATTTATCCACCACATTTGGTCTTGCGTTGTTCATGCCTGATAGAAGCCAAACATAAGCGATGTGTTTTTTTTGTTCATGTTTTGAATACTTTCAGGATCTGGAAAAGATACTATCTTCCAGAAACTGAATACCTTTATCTTCAGATTCCATTGTCGCCTTTACAAAGAATACAAACCTCATTAACACTAATTGTATTAAGATCATATCATTAAGAAGGACAGATGTTTCCTAAAAACAAAACACATATTTTATTTATATTGAGTAGTTGGATAATTGAAAGCAGCAGATAAAAATGCTGTAATCTGATTAGGAAATTTAAGTGAAACAAAACCTTTCAAACCATTTCAAACAGATCTGATGCTAAACATATGCTCTTTATCGCACAACGTTTATCATAAACATTGACAAGAATATCTATTTCTGCAGTTACATTTTATGTTTTTGAATAAAAGGCCTTGAAACTTTAACAGAATTGCTGAGAAGAGGTACAACAATTATATTTTTCAACTGCTAAATCAAATTTCCAATGTCATACATTGTTAAACAGCCCCCAGAGAGTGTACACATGTAGACTTGTACGGAACAAACTGAAACAAGTGATGTGGAATCGCCTAAGCTCTTATTGGCTGAATAAAAAAGAAAAAGGGTTTTCAGTTACACCTTATAAGTGTTAAGTGTGGAATGAAACCAAACAAAAAACTAGAAAATCTTAAAGTCACAAGTCCCGAATTTATCCAAAGCTTGATTCAAGATCACCATGACAAGCAAGCAAAGATTCAGTTTATGTCCCGGAGACATCAAGTCAGTAGTATTCACTGGTGGATCCAGAGGAGTTGGGGGTTCCAGGGATGGCGTAGGGGGTCAGGGGTCCGGGATGCAGGGATGGGGTAGGGGGTCGGGGGTGAAGGGATGGGGTTAGGGGTAGGGGGTGCAGGGGTGCAGGGATGGGGTGCAGGGATGGGGTATGGGTAGGGAGTCGGGGGTTGGGGGTGCAGGGATGGGGTTAGGGGTAGGGGTAGGGGGGTCGGGGGTGCAGGGATGGGATAGGGGTAGGGGTAGGGGGTTGGGGGTGCAGGGATGGGATGTTACAGACACCTTACATGTTAACTACATCCTCAGACTTGGGTATAATGTGCAGCCAACCTTTCTAAAAAATCCTGGTTTGAAGCTGTGGGACATTGGTGGACACTACAAATGGAGAACACAAATTCTGCCCACGTTGTAAATAAACCCAGGCTGTGTGCCAGAAGGCAAACACCATAACATCTGTGCTACCCATGTGGATTGTAAGGCCTGACACAAAACATGAAGTTACGTTTTAGGCCATTATTTCAGTGCCAAGGATAACAGGACTGAATGTAAATAGTTTTTATCAGTGAATCCTAACATACAGAGTCCCCAGGTATATTTAGTACCATATCTTAGAAGCTTTCACTTTGGTACACAAACACTTGTTGTGGATCATCACTGGAGCCAGAAGTATGGTGAAACAGACAATTCCGGTACTTGAAATAGTCCCCGCCACTCGAGAAGGTCCCAGCAAACTGACATGTTACACGTACTAAATCCCTGGACCACACAGTCACACACAGCTACAACTCTACCACAGAAGTGCTGGCCTGTGTAACATCGCTGATAGTTCTATGATAATCAGGAGTTAAAGCTTGCAGGTGACTAACAAGTGATCAGGTCGGTGCCAGGTGCATTATGGAAGAGAACGGCAAGAGGAGTGGGAAGACTGTACAAGACTGCTTCAGAATAGCACAAGATGATTCATGCTTCTGTGACTTTGTTTACTCCATGTCATCATTATCAATAATCGATCACTGCATTGTCTGGTC
This sequence comes from Haliotis cracherodii, assembly GCF_022045235.1. Taxonomy (NCBI): domain Eukaryota; kingdom Metazoa; phylum Mollusca; class Gastropoda; order Lepetellida; family Haliotidae; genus Haliotis; species Haliotis cracherodii. Next base: position 24,234,932 of record NW_027266341.1, on the reverse strand, counting down.
CAGACTCGATTATTTACAGACCGACGTCATAAAGCTGAAAATATTGCTGAGTGTGGCGTTTAACAATGATCAATCAAACAATCAAACAAAAAACAGACAAAAAACAATCAGGTGGAATGTTGCTGGTGCTTTCTGATATTGGTTTGCCTCATCCAGACTCGGCCATTGATATAGCTGTATATTGCTGTATGGCAATAAGTAACAATCACTCATGCTCTCACACAGATGGGACTAGTTTATCGTTAATGTATGTACGAAACTTGGATCTCTATCCACTAATGTTGTTTTAGAGACATAAAAAGTTTGATGACAGTGATTCGGATGGGTTAATAATCTGAAATCTTAATATGAATAGCTTGGAGCTACAAGCAACAGTGATTGTATCACCCTCAAGTTTGGCTGCTGGGACATTTTCCCTGGGAGTGATGGACCAAATCTGTGACAGGGCTCCAAGATACAAAAAAAATTAGAATAAAAAACGGCTATACAATGACATAGATTTATGGAAGTCAAAGTTCTCAGATCTCCTTGTAGGCCAGCCCTGGGCCCCATTTTACAACACATACTTGGGACAATAACTACCATAACTCCCTTGGACTATAACTACCATCACTCCCTGGGACAATAACTACCATAACTCCCTAGGACAATAACTACCATCACTCCCTGGGACAATAACTACCATCACTCACTAGGACTATAACTACCATCACTCCTTGTGACAATAACTACCATCACTCCCTGTGACAATAACTACCATAACTCCCTTGGACTATAACTACCATAACTCCCTAGGACTATAACTACCATCACTCCCTGTGACAATAACTACCATAACTCCCTAGGACTATAACTACCATATTTCCCTGGGACAATAACTACCATCAGTCCCTGGGACAATAACTACCACAACTCCCTGGGACTATAACTACCATAAATCCCTGGGACAATAACTACCATCACTCTCTGGGACAATAACTACCATCACTCCCTGGGACAATAACTACCATAACTCTCTGGGACTTAAACTACTGTAACTGGCTGGGACTTTCCTAGGACTATAACTACCATAACTCCCTGGGACAATAACTACCATCACTCCCTAGGACAATAACTACCATCACTCCCTAGGACAATAACTACCATCACTCCCTAGGACAATAACTACCATAACTCCCTGGGACAATAACTACTGTAACTGGCTGGGACTTTCCTAGGACTATAACTACCATAACTCCCTGGGACAATAACTACCATCACTCCCTAGGACAATAACTACCATCACTCCCTGGGACAATAACTACCATCACTCCCTAGGACAATAACTACCATAACTCCCTGGGACAATAACTACCATCACTCCCTGGGACCATAACTACCATAACTCTCTGGGACTATAACTACCATAACTCCCTGGGACTATAACTACCATAACTCCCTGGGACTTTAACTAACATAACTGGCCAGGACTGTAACTTGAGTAACTCCCCAATGTTGACGGACACATGCTGTTCTTAGTGCGTAGACGGCATTGTGGAAATGGGGCCCTGATCCCCATACGTGAAACCATTAAAAAAAGATTAAGTAACTCAAATGAAAATATTTAAAGATTTCAATATTTTAAAAAAATAAATTGAAAATGAAAATTTTAAATATAAAGAATAGCTTTTCAAACATATTGTAAACTTGCTGTGGATATTTCAGATATTTATTTGTTTCAGGGTCTTCATGAGAGACTAGGAAACCTGAAACTGATACAGGCAGAATCAACCAGATCCAAACTCAGACTCAGAGCCTTCCTTAGTGGTAACATATTCAATATACCCAACCTTGCCTGTCATCCGATGCCATGTTAGTCGCTGCCTACAGTGGAGATTATCACAAGTCATATCCCAGAGCCTTGCTTAGTGGTCACCTATCAAAACATACCCTCTCTAACCTTACTCGTGTGGAGGTTATATTACTTTAGATGCAGTATGACTAAGTAATTCCCTACAGTAACAATAACTACATTTCTTTTCCGTCATCCCCAAATTTCCATATTAACAAAGCCATGGTCACGACTCACACACTGCGATGTCCACATTTTCATAGCAAAATATCTCAACATAGCCTCATGATTAACAAAGCGTAGTCTTACAAAGTTGCTTACATATGCAACCATAAAGGCATCAGAGCCTATATAACATCTTCAAATACAACAACGTACATTCAGCAAATCAACATTTGTTGTGATCTGCTTCTGATTTGACATCAAAAGCATCTACCATTACTCAAAGCTAACAACCTCAGGCCAATATCAACCTGGACAAGATATGGAGGTGGGGCCTGCAATCAGTGTGAGATATGAACATCATTCATCCATGCTTCCAAAGCAATAAACATGTCTAGGACGACTAATCCTTTGCCCAGCCACAATTACCAAGCAGGAGTGTTCCAAATGGCCATCTAGGATTAGTTCCCCTTGTGACTGACGGCCTTGGAGTAATGAATTACTGAACTGAAGACAGAACCATGCTTCCTCTACACACAGACCAGACTTCCTTTCTTACATAAACTGTTGCACATTAGCGTATTTGGGCTTGTAACATTTGAAATGTTTTTATCTGCCCTGTAATCAGCCAGGGTTAATTGCAAGCTTTTAAACTGTGCTGTGTTTCAGATGGTCCTGTCTGCACATAGGGCCTTAAAATCTTAGTTGAGAAACTGCCCTTTTTCAGGCCATATTAACTTAATTCCTTTCATTTAAATTCCTAAATAAAAGCGACAAAATCCTTTCCATATTCATCAGAAATCTATGCTCAAAGAAGAGTCGATAGTCAGTTCTGACTCAATTAGAGATTGGTTGATTTCAAATAGAGATTGGTTGATCTCAAATAGAGATTGGTTGATCTCAAATGCTGACTCAACAAACATTTTCATATGTAGAAAATAATAAAGCTGTCCTAATGATTAACTGTATCTAAAATATATATATAGTAAAATCTACATAATCTATCATAAGGTTTTTCTGTAAGTAAGGTATTATATAATTTAATCACAGGCAGATCACAGAGAAAATGTGTTTACAACTGATTGCTATTTCGGGCTCATATGATAAGACAATTACATGCTATAATCTTAATTACTGCATCTAAATAAATGTCTAGCATAACAGAAAATGGACTGAAAATTATGCCTAGTAATGTTTTATGGCAATTTTCATTGACCCTGTTCGTTTACTTGAAGCAATATTTGATGAAGGCAAGGTGTTGACTGCACATAGTATATAAAATAACAATTATTTCCGAAACATGTATGCAATAACGAGCGGTGCAAATAATACACAAGAAAATATGGCATGTTTCTCAGTAGGTTAGCATCATGCCCCTAATCGAGGGTTTCATCAAAGCGGTAAACATCTAAAACCATCCCTTCTGGATCTCTTCCCACATCGAGCTGACAATATGTGAGTGAGTGAGTGTGTGAGTGAGTGAGTGAGTGAGTGCTTTACGTCACATCGGCAATATTTCAGCCATATCATGACAAGAGTGAGTGAGTGAGTGAGTGAGAGCAATCTTAAACCGCTTTTAGCAGTATTCCAGCAATATCACAGCAAGGGACACCAACTGTATCCGTGTCGGGCACATACCCAGGCCTTCGATGTGTGATGAGTGAACGCTTTTACCACTAGGCTACCACACTGCCCCCTGAAAAGCTGTGATATAACTGATAATACTAATAAAAGCAATACAAACCCCTACCAAGATCACTCACTAACTCATGGTGCTCTTCTATCCTAAAATCCCACATGGGTCGGATGTTGAATCAGTCTGTAAGTCTATATATATTTCACATGCATGACCCTTAAATGTCCACAAGTTACATCAAGAAATAAATGTTCCTCAAACCATATGTGCAAACCGTTTAAATTCTGGACTATTGCCAAATGTCTTCCAGAATCAATTAGCAGGTTTGAAAATTTGAAGTTGAAGAGTGTTTATAACTTCATCTAACATTTCAACGCGAAAGAGGAATCTGGCAGTGGTTTGAGTCTAAAACTCAAGTGCAATGCATCGTGACCCAAAGTTTTGGCACCGTGCCATTAAGTCTATTTGCATGCTTGTGTTTTTTACGCATGCATGCAAAGAACAGGAATCCCATGTGGCCTTGCAGTTAGAGAGACGCGTGTAATAACTCCAGAATTACGACTTGCGGTAGACCTACAACAAACATGTATGTGAGTTTACGTTCAAGTTTTCAGGAACAGGCATCCTCATCAAAGAGACGAAGTAGAACCACTAAGCGCAGCACTGATGGAATCGGTGGTATAACCTGTTTAAATGCCCAAATATCTTAGCTTTCTCCAAACATTTTGATGACTAATCAAGAAAATCAATACAAAGATTTGAAAGGAAAATAATCTTGGATATCTTGTGTTTTCACATGGCTAGTTGGAGAATATTTGGATTTTTGCATCCTGATCAATGATTGAGTTAACTGAACTGATCACATCAGTAAATCGAGGGTGAATCATCTGGTAATATAGTGACAAATATGGTAATCTGTCAGAGACTTGCAGGATCTGACTAAAATAGGTATTGGAAAGTTGAGAATGTGGAATACACGAGAAAATGCATGATATTGGCAAATTTAAATGATGAATTGGATAAATCTGAAAGCCATAACTACTAGATCCTGGCTAAGGAACACATAACAGTAAGATGTTATACTTGAGAGCACTGTGCCATCAGTGCCACTTTACCAATAAGCACATTGAGCTGCAGTACCTTAGACCATGGTGCCATCAGCGCCACTTTACCAATATGCAAATTGAGCTGCAGTACCTTAGACCACGGTGCCATCAGCGCCACTTTACCAATATGCACATTGAGCTGCAGTACCTTAGACCATGGTGTCATCATCGCCACTTTACCAATATGCACATTGAGCTGCAGTACCTTAGACCATGGTGCCATCAGCGCCACTTTACCAATATGCACTTTGAGCTGCAGTACCTTAGACCATGGTGCCATCAGCGCCACTTTACCAATATGCACATTGAGCTGCAGTACCTTAGACCATGGTGCCATCAGTGCCACTTTACCAATATGCACATTGAGCTGCAGTACCTTAGACCACGGTGCCATCAGCGTCACTTTACCAATATGCACATTGAGCTGCAGTACCTTAGACCACGGTGCCATCAGCGCCACTTTACCAATATGCACATTGAGCTGCAGTACCTTAGACCACGGTGCCATCAGCGCCACTTTACCAATATGCACATTGAGCTGCAGTACCTTAGACCACGGTGCAATCAGCGCCACTTTACCAATATGCATCGGTGGCAAATTGTGAGCACCAGGCACACCTGGTTGTTTGGCTGACATAATCCAGTCGGCTGGTTGCTCAATCTATCAACCACTGGTTTGACTGGTCCAGATTCTTAGTGAATAATAACTTAAAACATTCCCCATGATATTGCTATAATATTGCTGACTGCAGCAATTAACACTACACACATGTATATATGTGACAAATGAGAACAAGGTGGAGCTTTCTTGGTTCAGATAGTTCAGCAACCTGTGCTGGTCATTAGAAGCGACCAAAAGAATTGGTGGTCTGGTTCGTTGACCTAATGATCATTACATGACTGAGTGAGTTAAAATTCAATGTCACATGGGCATTATTTCTGCCAGACCTCAAAAAGACAAACGCAATTGTGTAATAATGAATCTAACTAAAAATAGCTAAAATTGATTCCAAATTCCTAATTGAAAGACATTTGTAGCTTTTAAAAAGATTTCTCAACAAATTCCCATTTGCAGTTCACCTTTTGCCATCCAGGGTGCTATCTGTTCCCCCTTATCATGTTATCGCTAACTACAGGCTGAAGGCAGAATGTTTAGAGAAGTCCTCTGCGACAGTGTTCGCACTTGCAATGTTAACATCTACGCCACAGCAGAGTTTAACAACCCTAGAACAACGTTTGACCCATCTGGGCTATTTCTATCCTTGTACAGATAATTAATCAAAATGTTTGTAGTTAAAATATTTTTTTTATAAAATCTGCTAGAAACCATTACTGAGTTTTATCATTGCTGTCTTCTCAGGAAAAAATGAAATTAATGTTTCTTAAACAAGTTTCGAGATAGTTCAAGGGAAAGAGGGTGCAGAGAAGAACTTGATCTGCATGAAGATGATAAAACAACACCAAATATACACACAACATTCACTGTAATATATGTTTTCTCTGACTCTCTTGTCGGTGGTATTTATCAATATTTACAACTTGGGTCACTTTCATCTTAATTCTGGAGCTTAAATTTAGTGATGGCTTGAGGTAGAATGTATTTTGGTAAGAAAGAATTTGTTTCTAATCTAGACTGTAAGCCAGTCCTCTATGAAGGTGATTTGTTCTCATTCTTAAACTCTATACAGGGCTGTGCACGAAAATTCTTTATTGTGTGTTTATTTTGATTCAAATGTATTAAATGCCATCTACGCCATCAGTACATTCCAAGATTGAGTCGTGTTCTCAAAATATGGCTGGAATACTGTCTTCTTTCCTGATGTATTTTCTTCAACGTTAGCTACATTTTTCAAAATCTGTAAAGTACAAGCACATCATAAATCAACGCAACCTAAAATATTAAAAAAACCATTCAAACTGTCTTGACCTAAATTTACTTCATTACTTCAAGGTAATGTTATTGAGCACTCACACCACTTTCCTGAAAACATTTGATAAATAGTTTTAACTCATATCTCAGTCATTCTTTAATATGCCATGAAGACTTAAACACATAAAACTACTGAAATCCACAAATTCTACATAGGTGAGTAGTACAGGTTCAACCACCCTAAACCAAGAGGGTTGTCGAACATTTCCATCATTTTGCCACAGGCTATTTATCCCAGTTTTCTTAGAAAAAAATTATATTATCACACCACATCTTACAGGTTATTACTGAACACATCAAAATAATACATAAATGGTACCTCACATAATTTCATTATTATTTAAAATACCAACATATTAAAAATTTATGAACCAAAAATCTGACAAACTTTCAATAAAAAAAACCCAAAACATTCACTACCACTACCACTACCACTACCACTTCTTAAACTCCTACACATATCTAGTGGTATGGCACTGCAAGTAGGTAATCCCAGCACTTGTCCGTGGTGTACAACTTTGTGAACACATCGAATAACAAGGATACACAACATGAGTGGCGAAGTGGCCCCAGGGGAGGGTCTCCGCGTATCTCTCACCATATGTAGTGGCATGCCTGACCACCTACGAGGGGCCATGTTTAGACAGAAGGCACTACCAGCTACCACTGGAGGGAAGAACATGCCAAATCCATGTTAGTTTGTCCTCCTCTCACCTCCAACTCCAGATGTGACTGAGCATTTCATGAATTATAATGACAACCCTGTTTTAATAAGCAATGGAGGCGTAATTATCTGTGTCTTGACTCTACGCTGGTACATGGATATTTAATGATTCAAGCAAAATAACTGATCACATTTACCACATCTGATTCAATATCATTGTTTGGGATCCTTAAAATATAAACAATGTAACTTAATAATATTCATTTTTTAACTTGGTATTTTCTGATTATTTATTGAAACTGATTAAATGTAATATACATACTGATCACAAAACGTTCTATTATAAGACGACCATCTCTATGTGTAGTTGATAAAACAAGGACTGGTCAGTTTGGAGTCAGTGGTGGCAGTCGGGTAGCCTAGTGGTTAAAGTGTTCGATTCCTGACATGGGTACAATGTGTGAAGCCAATTTCGGATGTCCCCCGCGGTGATATTGCTTGAATATTGCTAAAATCTGTGTAAAACCATACTCACTCACTTGGAGTCAGTGTACTGGGTAGTAGTAACAAATATACTATTCACCTTTTGAAAGGGATAATCAGATATATATGAGAATCAGTTTTGTTCATCATGGAAAGATACAAATATCCTTTTCAAAAGTGTTGTTGTATATGTAAACATTTAATGAATTCCCAATTTCACAGATTTTCAAAAGGATCACAAAAAAAGTAACACTGTGGGAAATCAACATGATTATTCAATGACCTTTCACTGACATGAGATCCATTTCATCACAGTGCCAAGAAAAACATTTTACTCAACATTCCCTCAAATCAATCAGTTCATCCAAACTTCAAGAAAAGTCATTAAAACAAAATGACACATCAAAAGAAACTCGGCAGAATGGGGAAAGCTGATCCTGCAATTTGTAATGGGATGCATTTGCTATCATCACTTAAACAAAGAGCTGAGTCGGCATTTCATGAATACAAATGTCTCCACAGGTCCATCTGACTGGCCCCTTCTGACCCTGCTGACATGAACCAAAGGGGCCAGCCATGGCATGGCATTGTTCACCAGACTCGGTCTAAATCACCTGGCTTTGAACTTTGACTTCAAGTGGGTGGACACAGCTCTGCATACACTGATTCTAATTAAGTTGAAGCGATAAGGAGCCCATTTGCGTATTTGCAGTTTGAGTTAGAGCCTCTCTGAAATATACTTTCTGATGTGTTTTATTACCATGGCTACTCAAGGTTGCATAAGGCTACAAAAGACCTCATTTCTCTTATTGGTAGCTATGAGTAGTTTATTACTTTAAATGTTATCATTTATATGAGCATGCATTGCTGTCATCTCAAAGTTAATTTTTAAATACTGAAGTATTTTATGAAATAAGTTATTGTATCCTGATGACCTACATCATTTAGTATCTCAGAATGTATCAGCCATTACTTCACCGTACACTGAAGGTATCACTTCTGTTGTCTGCAGGTATATACTTTTTAACTTATTAAAAAGGAGATATGTTTCATCAGGTATTATATTTTCATAATTATGGTACAGTTTAGGTCATTTGTATATTCCATCATCACAATCATCATAAGTTCCTAAAACTTCAATTGTCTGAATTTAACTCATGTTTTACTTAATGAGTGAGTGAGTGAGTGAGTGAGTGAGTGAGTGAGAGGTTTTACGCCGCTTTTGGCAATATTCCAGCAATATCACGGCGGGGGACACCAGAAATGGGCTTCACACATTGTACCCATGTTGGGAATCGAACTCAGGTCTTTTGCATGACGAGCGAACTCTTTAACCACTACGCTACCTGAGCGCCCCTGTTTTAATTAAGCGAAATATAATATAATCTGACTAACAATGTTAAAAGGACAGGAACTAACAAACAGTAGACACCACCCATCTGAACATAAAACATCAATGTCAGAAGCTGATTCCATTGGGCGTAAAAGGCAAAATAGTAGTGAAAATTATATGAAGGGATCACTGAAAATCAGTTATGACACCAGGTGTTTAAAGAGGGTAAGCATGTCCTGCCAAAGTATAGCACCCACCAAGACATGCCTACAGCGAACTTTATCATGCTTCATGAATGATAACATCATTTAAAAATGTTGCCAGAGGTATGTTGAAAATAATTTAAAGCCATGAAGATAAAAGTTATGGCCAAGCACTCATGAAGCTAACTTAACTGTATATAAATTGCATAGGTTTGACCTGGGTATAAATAAATACGTCACTTAGACTAGTTAATTAGCCATGTGGAGACAGCACAGATTTCCTTAATTGCTGTAGATGACATGAGGCTAGCATTCCACTGAGGTAGACATCAGACACTGCAAAGAATGACTTTGATTTCAAAACATTACTTTCTGCTAACCTTCTGTGGGGATTCCTGGTTAGAATTGGTCCCCTGAAATCTCTCTTGTTTGAGGTGAGGTGAGGTGAGGTGAAATTGGGTTTAACGTCGCGTCCATGATTATTGCACTTATATAGTGACGTGCATGTAAGTGTGTGTTTGTGTGGCTGCTTGTACTAGTCTGGACTGATGCCGATTTATAGTGCTAGCTCACTGAGATACCATGCCGCAGTTTAACATGAATACCCCACTCAGACACAGTAAACTGACTCCGAGCCGACCAGTCCTAGTTTTAGCCCCTTAATGCTGACAGACAGGGCAACAACAAGTACCATCTTTTAACGTCTTTTGGTATGATGCGGCCTTGGATCGAACACCGGACCGTCTGCTCTCCGGGCAGACGCTCTACCACTAGACCACGGAGGCGGTCCCTCTCTTGTTTGAACACAAGGCATTGTTTTGAAGTACAAGCAACAATGTTTCGTTTCTCATCTTCCATACTGCACGGTCTTATTACAAGGTAACAGTGCCTGACACGGACCAAAACATGTCAGTGGTTCAAAGGACCAGCACAAAGAAAAATCTACTTGTCGTGTTGGATCTCTACTTGGCACAATCGACTTGACCCAAAAGGCTTCTAAAAGGTATTATTCATTGGGCAGTTGGAAAGAGAAGCCAGTCAAGAAGGAAACAACTGTACTGTTGTTAAGGTGGCCGGTGATGTACCACGCAGGTTGTTAAGGTGGCCGGTGATGTACCACGCAGGTTGTTAAGGTGGCCGGTGATGTACCACGCAGGTTGTTAAGGTGGCCGGTGATGTACCACGCAGGTTGTTAAGGTGGCCGGTGATGTACCACGCAGGTTGTTAAGGTGGCCGGTGATATACCACGCAGGTTGTTAAGGTGGCCGGTGATGTACCACGCAGGTTGTTAAGGTGGCCGGTGATGTACCACGCAGGTTGTTAAGGTGGCCGGTGATGTACCACGCAGGTTGTTAAGGTGGCCGGTGATATACCACGCAGGTTGTTAAGGTGGCCGGTGATATACCACGCAGGTTGTTAAGGTGGCCGGTGATATACCACGCAGGTTGTTAAGGTGGCCGGTGATGTACCACGCAGGTTGTTAAGGTGGCCGGTGATGTACCACGCAGGTTGTTAAGGTGGCCGGTGATGTACCACGCAGGTTGTTAAGGTGGCCGGTGATATACCACGCAGGTTGTTAAGGTGGCCGGTGATGTACCACGCAGGTTGTTAAGGTGGCCGGTGATGCTTCAAGTTTAAACTCAATCTATCGCTGATTTCAAAATACATATAAACTTAAATTACTTTGTTCGTCCCCAAAATAACACAAGACTACCTGACCAGCATTTGTTTAATTTCACTGGTCCTTAGAAAATGTACTAGACTTGAACCAGCGGACCAGCTTTAGTGTCTAATGCTGGTTAATGGAACAAACAGTCCTCTACAAATTAGTGTCTAACATGCATTGATGAGGAAATAATGTACCACATGTAAACCAAAGCCAACATAGATCCGGACCTGTTCCACAAAGCGATCGTAAGGTTAAGTGATCACAACTCCCGTACATTGACCAGTCGTAGTTAGTCTGTCTTACAGACCCTGATACAAATATATCAAATACAGCCCATGCAAGTCTATAATGTTTGGCAAGTCTAGATTTCTGCAGTATCTGAAAATGAAGAGAGTCTCTGGGCTCCTTTTTATTAAATTTTCATTAAGATAATTTAACTATTTTTTTTCTGTACAATATGTTCATTTCAGAGACAAGATGTTAGTCTACAGTCGTAGTGCTCAGGTTGCTTTGTGAGAAGGGGACCTTGAGTCTTTAACTGAGAGCAAATTCTAATAAGACTGTCAAACATTAACAATTTGAAGTCTCTGCAAATAAATTTGTGGCTCCAGGTATCTGATCTTATTTAATTATATCTATTTTACTTCATTCAATTTAATTTTGTATGTATCAAGGAGCTTATATCCATGCTAATCAAACCAACAGAAGTTCAAACAAATTAATGTCTTTCACATTTCAAACACAAATCCAATAATGTGACGTCAATACTTGCAGCAAGGTCAGAATATAAAGGTTTCAGTATCATGAGAAGAAACATCAAACACATAAATCATGTTCAAAATTACCAAAGACCACACTACAGAAAGAAAAAAACACAACCTTCTTCACAGACAATAGCAATTGTGATGTCAGTTAGAAAACATGGATGATTCCGAAAGTATTCATACAATTTACGGAAAGAAAAAAACAAAAACTTTTTTATCACACCTGATCGATAAGGAATCTAATTTCAAACATCAACCTTCGAAAAAATCCCAGAATAGTCGCAAACATTCCAATACTCGTACTATTCCCCTGCAACCTGTTACAGCTTCATCACCCGAGTCTTCCAAATTATCTGCCCCTGCAGAATCCTTATCACACAGCTGGAGCAATGTTAGGCACCGATCACAAAAGGAAAAGTGAGCACTCCACCCTTTGATAAACTCGGGATAATTTCTCTTCTACAAGTGAGACACAATCGTGGCTTATCGCCATCTCAAGTAGCAGAGCACTGGCCTTTGCTAGGGTGATGTGTTTGTTGGAACAACTGTGGTTGTTGAAGGCAACCTCGGAAATGATTTATGTAGAATCAGTCATGAATCATTCCGATAAACTGCTTACAGGATGTTTTCGGAAGTGAATTTTATGATGCAGTGTTTATGAAGTTCTGATCTCCTGGGAGGAATGTGTCGAAATAAATTTGATGGTTCATTTGATACTGATGTGCAACGTGCATTATATGCTGACAATTATAGCTGCTTCTTTAAAATATATTTCAAATAAAAAAACTGGAAATAAAATAAAATTGGCAGACCATTTCTGTGCGATATGTGTAATGTTTAAAGAACATTCTAGGAATGATACTGTACTCTACTGTTCCAAACAAAGATTGTTAGAGTTCATATCTGTCAGATCCTGAGACTCCATCTTGTGACCAGTTGGAGGCAAACAGAGGACAGTGTTGCAATTGATGCTATTGATCACGAGACAAATATTGTCACCAAAATGAAAATAATTGTCTTTTAATATATTATAGAAAGACGCCTAAGATTCTCTTTAATTTTGTCGACAATGAAAATGAGTGAGTGAGTGAGTATGTTTTACGCTGTTTTTAGCAATATTCCAGCAATATCATGGCGGGGGACACCAGAAATGGGCTTCACACATTGTTCCTATGTCGGGAATCGAACCCGGGTCTTCGGTGTCATGAGCGAACAAACGCTTTAACCACTAGGCTACCCAGACAATGAAAATGAAGAAATCTAAACTTGCTACGGGACCACAGACTTGCTTGAGAGTGGATATTTTGTATTTTCATGTAAGCTAAAATGTCATTCAAGAATGAGGTTATACCATTGTCTCATGTAAAAAGGAACAAATCAACCAGTGGTTGATAGCTTGAGCACTTATAACCCCTTTTCACTCATCCTCCAACAAAAACAATTACTGCCACAAACACTCCCTTCCTTCAAAGTGTTTTTATGCATGCTTGTAACTTTGGTCGTTGATAATCTGCTATAAACAAGATAAAAACTTTCAAAGTAAACCAACATCAGCAGCGAAACTGATGACATCCCCCAATTGCAGATTACAACAAGAGTATCTTATCAAATTTTCATGAAATGAGAAGCAAGTAACGTTTAATTGAAAAGTACACCGTCAGCGGTCTTGATATACACGATTCTGTTACATGGGGGCAGGTCTGCAGTCGGAGAGCAGCCGCCATGTGGCGTGCAGGTCTGGACCACCTTGTGTCAGTCAAACCACTGGACAGAGATAGTATTTACAAATTTAGAAACCAGTGTGCGTCATTAAAACGTCATTCTTGAAATGAAATGCGATAATGTCAGATATTAACAGCATTGAAAGGAGCCAGGCCAGTGTTTCTGCTGATCATTCTGAATGACGTATTTTCCAAATACCATAATTTATATAATTCAGGCCCTCCTAGCACCAACACAGTATTACCACTAATAACCACTCTTATCCTTTTTTAAATTCTTGCCACAAATAACTTTTTGAGTCCAGTGTTGAATGAGTTTTGTTGCTATAGGAAAGCCTAAAGTTTTGCAGGTCATAGACATTTGCCACTTTTTTGTTGTTGTTTAATTCCAGCTGTATGATAATAGTCTATAAATAATTGAGTTTGCACCAGACAATCCAGTGATTGACATAATGAGCACTGAGCCACACAATTGGGACACAATGACATTCACAAACCAGTCAGAGAGCCTGACCACCCCATTCTCATAGGTCACCCTTACAACAAGCATGGGTTGCTGAAGACCTATTCTAACCCGGATCTTCACGGGTACCCTTACAACAAGCATGGGTTGCTGAAGACCTATTCTAACCCGGATCTTCACAGGTACCCTTACAACAAGCATGGGTTGCTGAAGACCTATTCTAACCCGGATCTTCACGGGTACCCTTACAATAAGCATGGGTTGCTGAAGACCTATTCTAACCCGGATCTTCACGGGTACCCTTACAACAAGCATGGGTTGCTAGGTTTGAACCTATGATCAGTTGCTATCCTTGCACAACTAGGAGATATAATATTGCATCACTAAAAAGGATATACAAGATAAAAAAAGAATGATTTCTTGTAGTAAAGATCACGAGACCTGTCAAAATTTGGGCAAGAGTAGGTTTATGGATCTTATTGTGAAAAGCCCCAGCCATTAGGAGGGCAAGAGAAGCAAGTCTTTCAGATACAAAAAATGAATTGTATTGTAATTTGTATTGTTAAATTGTGCATAGGCTTTTCTCAAATGTCTTTTCAATGGCACTCAGGTAAAAATGTTTACTCAAGAGGTGTTTTTTCCGTGAGAACAACTCTTGACTTTGTAGCCACGTATACCTATACAAGTGGGGGCTTCACAGGGGATGCCAGAAAAGACATAGAAACACACTTCTGTGAGAGCAACTCTTGACTTCGTAGCCACGTATACCTATACAAATGGGGGCTTCACAGGGGATGCCAGAATAGACATAGAAACACACTTCTATGTGAGCAACTCTTGACTTCGTAGCCACGTATACCTATACAAGTGGGGGCTTCACAGGGGATGCCAGGATAGACATAGAAACACACTTCTGTGAGAGCAACTCTTGACTTCGTAGCCACATATACCTATACAAGTGGGGGCTTCACAGGGGATGCCAGAATAGACATAGAAACACACTTCTGTGAGAGCAACTCTTGACTTCGTAGCCACGTATACCTATACAAGTGGGGGCTTTACAGGGGATGCCAGAATAGACATAGAAACACACTTCTGTGAGAGCAACTCTTGACTTCGTAGCCACGTATACCTATACAAGTGGGGGCTTCACAGGGGATGCCAGAATAGACATAGAAACACACTTCTGTGAGAGCAATTCTTGACTTCGTAGCCACGTATACCTATACAAGTGGGGGCTTCACAGGGGATGCCAGAATAGACATAGAAACACACTTCTGTGAGAGCAACTCTTGACTTCGTAGCCACGTATACCTATACAAATGGGGGCTTCACAGGGGATGCCAGAATAGACATAGAAACACACTTCTGTGAGAGCAACTCTTGACTTCGTAGCCACGTATACCTATACAAATGGGGGCTTCACAGGGGATGCCAGAATAGACATAGAAACACACTTCTATGTGAGCAACTCTTGACTTCGTAGCCACGTATACCTATACAAGTGGGGGCTTCACAGGGGATGCCAGAATAGACATAGAAACACACTTCTGTGAGAGCAACTCTTGACTTCATAGCCACGTATACCAATACAAGTGGGGGCTTCACAGGGGATGCCAGAATAGACATAGAAACACACTTCTGTGAGAGCAACTCTTGACTTCGTAGCCACGTATACCTATACAAGTGGGGGCTTCACAGGGGATGCCAGAATAGACATAGAAACACACTTCTGTGAGAGCAACTCTTGACTTCATAGCCACGTATACCAATACAAGTGGGGGCTTCACAGGGGATGCCAGAATAGACATAGAAACACACTTCTGTGAGAGCAACTCTTGACTTCGTAGCCACGTATACCTATACAAGTGGGGGCTTCACAGGGGATGCCAGAATAGACATAGAAACACACTTCTGTGAGAGCAACTCTTGACTTCGTAGACACGTATACCAATACAAGTGGGGCTTCACAGGGGATGCCAGAATAGACATAGAAACACACTTCTGTGAGAGCAACTCTTGATCTCAGTTAGGCAGAGGCTTCACATGAAATGATCCTCCCAGTCTCACAATGATTGATCACATCATGTTTAATACATAGACGGCATATGGATACATATAGGTCAACACTGTATTCTTCTTATACAGGAACAGCAGGATTTCAACATCACAAACAGTTCACAATTTCTACTTGTAGCGAATTGCTCCAGTATTCAAGAGGAGGTGAAATGGGGTTCAACATCGCGTCTAAGATTATTACACTTATATAGCGACATGCATGCACACGTGTTTGTGTGTTTGGCTACTTGTACTGATCCGGACTGATGCCGATTTATAGTGTTACTGCACTGAGATACCGTACCACAGTTTAACATGAATACCCCACTCGGACACAGTATACTGACTCCAACCCGACCAGTCCTATTTTTAGCCCCTTAATGCCGAGCACCAGACTGGGTAACAACAAGTACCACCTTTTAACATCTTTTGGTATGACGTGGCCGAGATTGAACCCCGGGCCTTCCGCTCTCCGTGCCGACACTCTAGCACTAGACCACGGAGACAGTCACTCCAGTATTCCAAAAGGTATGGTTCTGAGACAATCCTCTGAACACAATGTGGAAAATAACACATTAATTACTTGATTTGAAAACTGTTATCCCCAAACTGAATGTTGAAGAACATGAAACAATTACAACCAGGTGCAGCTCCTACTCTGTACATTCATGATTACTTAGAGATTTATCTAGAGTTTGAAACTATTAAAGACCCCTTGGCAGGCAAATAGGGAAAAATCATCATTTTATTCAAAATTGGGATTTTCTTAAAAGTTATTATTTTCCGAAATTCAGAGTGAGTGAGTGAGTGAGTTGGGTTTAACGCCGCTTTTAACAGTATTCCAGTTATATCATGGCGTGTCAGCTTAATGTGGGAGGAAAGCCCGAAGTGATGCAGGTCTAAAACGTTTACCACTTCGGTGAAACCCACAAGCACGGGTATGGTGCTGACAAACCTAGAAACATTATCGGGCGAACCGGGATTCGAACCCACAATCATAGGTTTCTGGCATGTCCAAGGGACGCAAATCTGCACAGCGAATCGCGGCGCCTTAGACGACTGGGCCACACGTGCCCCCTCCGAAATTCAGAGGTATTTTAACATTTAATTTTAACATTGTAGAGATAAGCATGAATACCTAAATCTCTGTATTGGTCCTGTTGTCAGTGATATACACGTTGGCCCATGAAGATCCGGGGTGGAATAGGTCTTCAGCAACCCATGCTTACCATAACAGGCGACTATGCTTGTCATAAGAGGCGACTATCGGGATCGGGTGGTCAGGCTTGCTGACTTGGTTGATGCATGTCATCGATCCTAATTGTGTGGGGATGAACACTGACCTCTATACAGGTCTAGATAAATCCCTGTATACTACTCAAAATTTGAAAGGGGCACTGAGATAGAAGCTTTTCAGGCCAATAGCACTCAGATCATGTCAACATGGAATAAATGGGATAACCCTATCAAAGCATAATTTAAACTCTTCATTCACAGAATGCACAATGTTTTTATTTCTTTTGTCAGCTCGGAAATTGTAACGATACATCATCTAATGTTTGCGACAAAAAAACCTCTTTGGTCATGGACGATAAATTAGAAGGGGTTTGAGGCTTGACTCCGATACAAGTTTTTGTGAGAGCGATAAGGGTCATATTGAAATGTTTCCCATACATGACCACTGAAGCTTTTTATTACTCACAAGACCGTATTTATTTACATATTATGGAACAGACAAATTCAGTTTTCACCCTAAAATTACTATTAAATGACTGTAGACTTATCATGTTTGTGTTGATGATATTGATTCAGCAAAACAAAATATTTCCAGCAGTTGTTGACTCCATATGTACCACATGCAGGACATTAATCTTTGCTGTCACCAACCTAAATAATGTCCTTGGATACATTTAAATCTGCTTGAATAGAAAGACCCCAGTGATCTAGACATATAATACATCATATTATACTGGTCTGGGTCCAGTCAGCACTGTCATTGTCCTATCGGCCATGTTGGCGGCCATCTTGACAGTGACGGATCAGGACTGTAGACCAGAGGAGAATGTACATAAGCAGTTTCAGGATAATATTATGACATGCCAATCACTGTTTGAGACACACTACACCATACCTATATCATATTATCATGAAGACTTCTTGCTTTAGTTCCCCTAGGTCTGACAGATCATTCTTAATCCCGACCAGACAATACAAACACCTATGTTGTCATATTATGTGAGGAAAAAAGCTGTGATACTAATGTTAAGTCTTGAATGGTTTTGTAAAGTAGCTTATGTGAGATATGATCGATTACACAATGACCTATATGTCTTCTTTATCATGAGTGAGTGAGTGAGTGAGTTTGGTTTTACGCCGCTTTTAGCAATATTCCAGCAACATCACGGCGGGGAACACCAGAAATGGGCTTCACACATTGTACCCATGTTGGGAACCAGAAATGGGCTTCAGGTCTTTATCATGAAAAGGTAAACAATACATAAGAATAACAACAAGAATACCTATTTATATACAGAGATGATGATGATGATTGTTTATTAAAAGTAAACATGAAAATTGTGGAAATCCCTTTTCTGTTGATATAGGTATAACGACTAGTGTCAGAAATACATTTCAATCACACAAATCCCAAAATCAAATATTGATGTCATAACTACGACTGTTGAAAAGTCATCCAATGACCCAAAAAATCCATCCTGACCCTATTTCCAAGAAAATAAACCATATCTCAGAGTAGAAAACATTGTGCATGTGTTCAGTTCTGGATTGTTGACTTGCCAGCACTCTCTACCCTCCTTCATCCCACAATGCACCATCCCTAGGATCAACAAACAATGTCCCTCGGCCTTTTGATCTTGTTGAACCGACCGATGTAACTTGAGCAAGTTTCTCATCAGAGAATTACGATAAGGTACACAATGACCACAATGGGTTCAACACCTAAACCAAATTCCTCAAAAGAAGCCACACTATCAAAATGTATTAATTTGAAACAACATCAAAAAGTTCGGTCAAAGTTCAAAGATCTTACAAATAATTGGCTAAAATATAATAGGATGACAAGATATAATTTCAGAAACAGGATGGTATGTCACAATTTCAAAAAAAGAGGTATTTTTTCACAACGTTCTCAGTTTTAGTGTTTCCTCATCTCTTGTATCGTATACACATAGTCTATCTTCAGGAAAGTATTGTCAGTCTGGCCTACCCGCAGATATTGAAAGGCGAGAGGACTCATCAGTAATGATAATGTATTTTTTATTCATTGACAGGATAATAAAAGACTTTTATATCCTGTGAAGGTAAGTCTCGGACCTGTCTGTCTCTTGTAGATGCTGTGCTCTATTTTTTTGGCTCGGCTGGGCTGCATATCTTAGTCTACATCTTAGGGGAATGATATGGCTGCTGTCCCGTACATACCAGCGGCGAAAACGTTGAAATTTGTACCAACTGACAACTTTGAGATGAATAGGTCATTGAAGACGTCTTCATATACGATGCCATGCATGTTGAATGAGTAGATGGTTTTGATCATGAAACTTTTATTCCATGGGAGCAGTGAGTTCATGAGTGAGTGGGTTTTATGAGTTCATGAGTTTATGAGTTCACCAGTTCATGAGTGAGTGAGTGAGTTAGTGCAACATTCCAGACATATGTTACATCAAGGGAAACAAGAAGGGGCTTCACACATTTCATTCAAGCAAGGAATTGAACCGCTAGGCTATTTATCCTACCATCCTATAAAATTACGTATGTTGCTCATCGTGTACCCACCACTGGACATCACTATGAAACAAGCCTGTATGTGACACCCCTTGAGAATCAATTACAAGAGAAGTGAAATGTGAAAGACAAGATGCCCTCCATGTACATGGGAATAGTTTCCAGGAGATCATCATTTTCATGCGACCTTTGTTTTCCATTTCAAACTCTGAGAAGTATATTGTTGTAAAGAGCAAAAATGAATTAATTCAATAATAAAAAAAGTATTTAGACAATAGATATGATTTAAATACATTAACTTTCTTTCTAAACAATTACACATATATTCTTTTCATTCTTCAAAACAAAATTTCTAAAACACATAAACAGCAAAAATTAATGAAAGTTGATACTTTAAAAGCTAAGATCTGTCACTAATTTTTTTTTGAAATAGTGACACGATTTCATTAAAATTATATTTGTATATTTATGCAGTAATAAGACTCCTCTCCCAGCTGTCTGCATTGATATGTCTTCACGGGATATCATGTCCGGCCATCATCGTATTGATAATGTCAACAACGTTTGTCTGTTTTTTGTGGGATGAGCACCGAGATACTGGATATTGGAGCCATCCTGAGTCAAGGAACCATGCTAACGAGGCGGCTCCTTCATCTCAAAATGAAATATAGCCAGGGTTAGGAAGAAAATTTGTAAAAACAGCCTTGAAAACAGCCTTGTTGACATGTTGAGGAATTGAGAAGAGAAAGGCCTGTCTTGGGAGATATATAGAATGAAAAGTGAGATGTTAGTTATCAGTTGTACCAGGATCTGTCAGTCCGTACATGGAAAAGATGGAATATCCAGCTTGGGACATTATCAGTGAATTGTGATAGTGTTCTTGTTATAATTAAATATATCATGTATCTATAAATATTGTTTTTCCATTATTACAATGATAAGTTTTGTAAATAATGTCTCATTTGTTAAGATGTTTTGTAGTTTTGTACACAAAAGATAACTTAACTTTAACAGCATGAGCAAAAGCATCGGATATTGCACAAAAACATCCTCCAATATCGTAAAAAGAAATATCTTGTAATCAAAGACCAAATTCTGATAAAATGTTTTTAAATTCGTCAAAATTCCATTTGATGTGTAAAAATTATGGTAAATTGGGGAAATCTGTTTACACGATCATGTTTTAATTGTTTGACATTTATTTGACCTTTGAATGAGGTTTGTTTGTTTCTTAAGCCATGCCACACTCAGCAATATTCCAGCTATGACGGCAGTCTGTAAACAATCAATAATGGACTAGACAATCCAGTGATTAACATCATGAGGATCTATCTACACAACTGGAATATGATGACATCCAAGATAACGAGATCCTGAACATCCGATCCATTTAGTTGCCTTTTACAAGAGTGTAGCAGCTGAATGTGACCAATCGGTAACGAGGCATGGTAGAGCGTTTGTCGAACACATGCTGAGGATACAGCTAATCAGACCATGAGAGTTTCTTAGGTCTGCTCAGTTTGCTATCTCAGGTAAACAGGAAGAGAATTGTTAGCAGAAAACATGACACTGACCCAAACATACATTTTGTAAGGTAAACCTGTTATGCTGACACAGATACACAATGTTTATATTAAATATACAGCACTTTCAGTGTTGGTGTCTTACATTCTGTTCATAGGAAAATAGTAGCCAAAAGGCAATGTCGCATTCAATGAGTCCAGTGAGTCATTTCATATTCTGGGAGGATGGGTGGGGAGAGGGATAAAATGTCTTTCATTGGCAGCATGAGTGAGTGAGTGAGTGACTGAGTGAGTGAGTCAACGGTTTAACCACTTGGCTACTCAACCCCCAGAAGAGCTTATAAATATGCGTTGTTACTTTCTGTCCTTGGTTATTATTACTTGTGAGGTGAGGTGAGGTGAGGTGAGGTGAGGTGAGGTGAGGTGAGGTGAGGTGAGTGTGTGAGTGAGGTTTTACACTGTATTACTACTCTTTTAGCAATATTTCAGCAATATCACAGCAGGGGAACCCCAGAAATGGGTTTCACACTTTTTACCCAAAATCAAACCAACCCCACCCCTGAGAATGACTAAATGTGACAAAGCAAAGTGACAATATATATTATAACATAGTGCTGAATAAGATTCTACCAGGAAAGTCCTATTGAACTGAAGGGGTTGGTGGCAAGACTTCACAGTCCTATTTTCACCTTTACATATCTGTTCTGGATGATGATCTTCAGTTTCCCTGTAGTGGTAAATCCCCAACAAATGGTTCCAAACAAATTATTTCACAACAGTTTACGTACAAAATCACTGAATGCCCACTTTGTATCATATCCGACGCTTATACTTACTTAACACAACAGTTCTCAGCTTTAACTTTCAACATTTGGCAATGCTTGTGAACCAAGAAGCAGACAACACCAACTGGTAACATTGCTATTCCATTGTGCCCGATCCCATGCTCCCCATACATCCATCTTGATCTCGTTCTCCACCTCAATTCTGCCAATTTTAAGAATTGTTTTCCAAACATGTGAGACAAGGCTGACTTTACAACACAGTCCTGGGTCAATTACAAGGTCATACAAGGTCAACCTTTGATCTTGTTCAAACTGAAACAATCAAATTCGAAAACCATTCTCTCCAAACATCTGTTTTTGTTTCAACGTTCTTAACAGCAGGATATAGTCAAAATGGAACCTAGACTTGAGATTCACAGGATAGTACTACTGAATCTCAACAAATGGAAACATTTCATTTCAGGAAAACAAAGACCCAAATTAGTCCATGAAGTTATTAACGTTAAGCTGAAGCAATCACATCAGCAACAGAAATAACAAACTCCAATTCCGCTTGACAAAACTAAGCTTTGCGCTCTGAGGTAGACTAATATTTAGCCCCTGAAATAAAGTTATCTAATTATCAAAAACATATCAACAAAATATCAAGTCAAATCCAAATGGAGCCCAGAACAATGCTTAATTTCCTCGAGCTGGGGCCATCTAGGCTTCTAATTCAATCTGCAGGGTCTAGGAGACAGACTTGTTCACAAGCTGAGTGTGATCATGCACACAGAGGGGGTGTGATGTTTCATCTCTTTATGCCAATTAATGTGTTTAACCCTCAGGGAACTCTTGATTGACACTTCAAATAAACTTGTTAATCATCAAATTTCGACTTGCTCATCTTCTTTGGTTTCATTACCACAATCTATCAAATTTTCATAAAAATTAAAACTTTCTTTTCAAATACGTTACAAGTAATGTTCCCCCTGCGGATACTATGTTAGGTTATGCTTTCGTGACATTGATGTTTAAATTTTCTGTTTCAGCATGACCTCTTTATCTGCATTAGTTTTGCAAGTGTTTGTGACGGTGCCATCGGTGGGGCAGGATACACTTACCCTTTCACACCTCACACCTGGTGTCATCATTATTTGTTTGTTTGTTTGTTTGTTGTTTTACGCCATACTCAGCAATATTCCAGCTATATGATGGCGGTCTGTAAATAAACGAGTCTGGACCAGACAATCCAGTGATTGACATCATGAGCATCGATCCATGCAATTGGGATACGATGACATGCATCAACAAGTCAGCTAGCCTGACCACCCGATCCTGTTAGGCGCCTCTTACGACAAGCACAGTCGCCTTTTACGACAAGCATGGGTTGCTGAAGACCTATTCTAACCCAGATCTTCACAGGTCTCATCACTATTTGAGAGAGATTCATAGACACATGCTTATAATATAGCCAATCGACTCTGTTTTTAGAAGAGATTTCCAATGACTATGGAAATGGTTCTTGGTACTTGTATTGAAGCAGATCAGAATTCACAGACTGCTTCATGTGTCTTCAAAGGTCGGTCGGGTAGCCTAGGGTTAAAGCGTTCACTCGTCAGGTTGAAGACCCGGGTTCGATTCCCGACATGGGTTCAATGTGTACAATGGAATATTGCTAAAAGTGGCATAAAACCAAACTCACTCACTCACTCACGTGTCTGCATCCGTGTCTGTCTGTGTCTGTCTTTGTGTATCTGTGCACATGTGTGTGTTTGTCTTTTTTGTGTCTTTGTGCATCTATGTGTTTGACTGTCTGTCTGTCTCTGTGCATCTGTGTGTGTTTGTCTCCTTGTCTGTGTGTGTGTGTCTTTGTCTGTGTGTGCCTGTCTGTGTGCATCTGTGTGTTTGTCTCTTTGTATCTGTGTGCCTCTCTGTCTGTCTGTCTGTGTGTGCCTGTCTGTGTGCATCTGTGTGTTTGTCTCTTTGTATCTGTGTGTGTGTGTGCCTCTCTGTCTGTCTGTCTGTGTGTGCCTGTCTGTGTGCATCTGTGTGTGTGTGTTTGTCTCTTTGTATCTGTGTGTGTGAGTGTCTCTGTCTGCGTGTGTGTGTGAGTGTATGTCTGTGTTCTTTAACACTACACTCAGCAGTATTCCAGCTATATCACACCAGCCTGTAAACACACCAAGTCACCGAACCTGACCACCTGATCTTACAACCAGCAGAGGAAATCCCACGGGACTTTCCCTCTCTGACTAATCCAAGAAGTTGTTTCAGGGGGTAAATTAAACTTCAACAAGAAAGCTTTCAGCCTTGCATCTGTACAAACGTTCACCCCATCCCTTTGTATCTGTACACTGTCCACATGTAACTCAGCCTCACATCAAATCACCAAAATCCCTCAAACTGTTACCTTATGTTTTAGTATTTGCCCTACCCATCAACCTCCCCACCCTCCTGTCGGTATCCAATGCGTCCAGCAGTCTCAGGTTAACTTCATGCAAGGAAATACTTCAATAAAAAGCCTTTCAACCTTGTTACAGTCAGGCCTCCCACTTCCCCTGCACATGTCCATCGAGAAGCCAACCCTCAGATCAAGTCAATAAATAAAACCCTTCTCCAAACTGCAACCTAATGTTTTACAGTTTACCCTGCCCATCAAGCGTCCCACCCCAATGTAGGTATCTGTGGCATTAGATAGCCTAGGGTTGGGTTCACAGGAGGCCAGACTCAACTACCCCCGTGCTGAAACAACACTTCTTTTGCCAGATGCCCTTCGGCTAGTTCCTCCCATCTGTTTCAGCCATAAGAGTGTTTGAAGTGAGGCGCAACACATTGGACGATGTGGCACATTTCGGGGCGAGAAGTCCGAACACAAACAGGAAATTAATTCATTACAGTTGTCTATGTAACTGTGCACTTGTAATGCACTGTTTGCCGCTTCATAATTGACTCAGCATGAAGATGACCTCCAGCGATGAATTGATGCTCGAGGTCTTCAGTTGGGTGCATAGGTGCCATAAGGCTGGGATGATATAACAGGTTATCATATGGTTCAGTTGGACTTCAAGTGTGTAGCTATAAGAGAGGGAAGCAGCGGTTACAGCATTACTATCTGGTAATTTCTTTGTAAAATTATTTAATTTGATTAAGTTTCTTGGAAAACTTCCTTTCGAGAGTTTTGCTTAAACCCCATGAGCATAGGTATGGTGATGCCAAACCTAGAAACATAACCTGTTACCTTGACATGTGAATCTTGCAAATATAAAACATCAACACCAGAGAATACTAGACTCGTTTATCCGAATATACAGATTCCAATGGGCATAAAATGCAAAATAGCAGTGACAAATATGACAAAATCAGTGATGACACCAGGGGTTCGTGAAAAGGGTGATTGTTTAAACATGCCTAGACTTGCACAAGTCTCTAAGGCAATAACTATTAGTTTAATATATAAATATTAAGACCAAGTTGTCACTTTAAGAGACTGGCGTACTACTAAACACCCATGGATTTATCATTCAGTACAGCCTTGGAGCAAGGCTAAAGCATGTCCTCCCTACCAGTAGCACTTGTCACTCACACAATTTATATAAAAAACTATGCAAGAAAGCCTCTAAGTCAAATTCCAAAACTGTCTCAAATCTAAATATAGGACTGAAGATTATCAAACAGTTTACAATGTAATGCTTCACTGACAAAACCATTATCACACATCTGACGATTCAAACAATAATGTTGACAAGACAAAGTACAGAGACAGATATCCTCTATCATTTTAACCTACAAGTAACAACCTCAAAGGGTCCTGTACAAACAAAAGTGTTTTCCTAGAAACTTCCTAAATGGACACTGTTATTCCTTCATCTCTGGGCGTGATATACGCCAACAACTCTTGTTTTTAATAGGTCCATTGATCACAGCTGATAGTGAGCCCTCATATCCAGCTGATTCTTTTCATTCCAGTGTCTATACTTACCAGATTGATGTTACATATATATATTTCTAGACCAAATATATATAGACCAAATTGTTTTAAAGCTTATGATACTTTTAAAAATTAAAATACCCTTTTCTGCATTAAAATTATACTATTACTGCAAAATACATAAATGCAGTAAAAATTATATTGGAGGGATCAAGTCTGGAAATATAATAGCTAAAATTGTTAGTCTGGCCCCCCAAATCTGCAAATACTACTTTCTGAAGGACTACCGATAGGAATGTAACAAATGTTATATTTGGGATAACACTTTCTTTTTTCGTTGTATACATTTTATTTCACCTTTTCCCTGTTACATGAGGAGGATGGCCATTTAGGGCAATAGTCACCCTTACATTCTGAAGACAATGTATGTCTACATTTGGGAAAAATTAAATACAAGTATTGGAAATGGTGCCAAGGTGATTTTTAAGAAACATTCACACAGTCAAGCATTCAAAATATTATTCAAAGGGATAACACTTTCTTAGTAAAGTACAGATTCTCGTACTTTTTGGGGTTGAGTCCCGTCAGGGACACAATGGCATTGTGTAATCATACCGATAGGAATGTCTATTCAGATTGAAAAGAAATTACCAAATAATTTTGTCACTGAATGCGTATTGTCATAAATTCTCATTCAGTTTTTCACCTTGAAAAGTGAAAAGTAAAGGACCACCCAATTCTCTCAGATTATTTTTGGTAATATGAAAGAATCTTGTGGTACCTAGCTTTTTTTAGTAGTATATTATTAACCTTGTCAAAGAATTAAGATTTCATGGCATTAATTTTCACAGCAATTTTATCATACTATATAATTATATTATATCTATTTTATTCTATTATTATTATACTATATCTGAGCTGTATACATAAGAAGAGTATCTATAATTTGTGTCGCAAATCCTCCCAAACATGTTTAATTAACTTGAATCCAACTGCACCATCAATCTACCAGATCTGTGACACAGCAATGGTGGCCACAGACAGAACGTCACCAGCCCTACCTGGCCATCGGTTTTAACACCTGTAACGAGCAGGAGGTCACGTCTGGGTCAGTGGACAGAACTGACCACACTCAACAAGTGTCCGAGCTCACTGTGTAAATAAAGCATGCTCTTTGTGGGTTTATTACCTGTAGTATGCTTAGCCACTGTTGTCAATACCATGGTCTCAAGTCCTTTATTTCACAGTGACTCCCCGATACATTATCATACCTGTGTGGTCCGGAGGGTCAGTATTGGATGGTGAGGCAGGGGGAGGTTCATTAATAGGTACTTACTTGGCCTTCCGATGCTACTTCAGTAGCAACTTCTATTACACTGGTGAATGATATGTTTTGACGTTACACTTTAAAAAATTTGTATTGTACATGTTATTATGATTTAGGGTTTTTAATTTATTTTTTCATAAATTGGGGAAATGTTTTATAAAATCGGGATCATTTGGTTTATTTAAGACTTTTGATTTACATAAATTTCTTTTCACCATAAATTTATGAAAATAGTTGACCCAGCATTTGAGTTACATTTATATGAATATTCTTCAAGAGCTTATATATTCAAACATTAACATTTACTTTATATAATTATATAAAAAAAATATATTTTGTCCAGTAACAGTATCCTATAGTCTGCAAAGAATTAATAATTCTTGTTATTAAACTTACATTCATATCTCTATGTAAAGTTAGCTGATATAAAAGACACTGTAGCTCACCTGCTGAACCAGGGTCCAGGCATTGCTGCTGAGGTCATGAGTGAGTGAGTAAATATTACTTTAAGTGACATCAGCACATTGCAGCTATTTGGGCTAGATGATGACATGAAGTCTAACGTCACACTACTGAGGAGTGACTTATTTCTTGGGGCTATGGAAAGGGTCTTATTTATTTGAAAAAATGCTAAACATCGTTTCCTACTTTTTTATTTTCAATTAACACTAAAACCTAATTTCAATTCTAAATCAGGCAATCTGGATATATCTATGGCCTGGGTGAGCTAAAAAGGAAAGCTGTTTAACATGTTTAACACACTCCAACAGCTTCCATGAAGTGCACAAAAAAACTAACATTTAAAGATTACAATAAACTTTTTCATCTTCTCCAACCACCATCATTACACACATTAATTCTGCCAAACATGCATGATAACAATCTTTAAATGACAGGTAAGCTGTTTTGTATGTTGCCAGTTCTGCAGGTCCCCCTTGCCCCGACTCTAAACATATGCTTATCTCAGTCGGAGGTGGTCGGAACGGCTTGTACGTGAGGAGGCTTTAATGAAGGCGACAGGACAACACACTGCGCTGCTGCCTGGAATTCTCTGTCTTATACAGCTGATGCACAACTCGAGTCTGAAGCTTTTACTTAAAAAAAAAAGCAATTCATGTTGAACATTTTCTGTGGACTAGTTAAAATAATGTGTTTCACATTAGTTTTGTTTAAAGCCATGTTCTAGCAATGTGGTAAACACATAGTCAATGAAAATATTTCTTTAAAATGATAATAATATTTTTCTTCAAAAGAACCTTTCCTCTTCTGTTGGTTTAGTTTTATCTAGACTTGCCTAGACTTCTAGTAAAAAAATATATATCTCTCTCTCTATATATATAAATTACACAGTCATGGCCTTGTGATGGAGACAGCTAGAACTGCATTATACCTTTTGTCCATGTGGGAATTAAACCCTTGTGTTGGGCAAACCATTTAACCACTCAGCTACCATTCATACCTTAAGCTGGTTTGTTTTCTAGATACTAGAGAATAAATTAATAATGAATCGAAATTCAAATCAAGGATGTTTGGCAAGTCTAGATTGCCTCTGCTTTGAAATTTAACATCATTCTAGGCTCCTTTTGGATTTTATTGAAGATACATGTATATGTTTAAATAACATAACTTTATTTCTGGGACTAATGTGCGCCTAACCTGAACCTCATGTGCAAGGATATTATCAACAGAAGTTGTGAGTGTGTTGTGAGGGCGTAACTGGACAAAGTATCACATTATTAATTGGGTGTTTGCTTATAAATCCAACATAATCATATGTAAGTGTGATCAGAGAATAGAAGCCCCATGGCACAACCCCCTGGGGTATCATAGAAAAAATGTTAAAAGATGGTACTTGTTGTTACCCTGCCTGGCACTCAGCATTTAGGGGCTAATACAAGGACTGGTCGGGTCTGAGTCAGTAGGATATATCCGAGTGGGGTATCCATGTTAAACTTTGGCATGGCAGTGGGTTAGCACTATACAACCAACACTGGTCCGGACTAGTACAAGCAGGCACAAAAACATGTGCTTCACTATACAAGTGAAACAATCCTGAATATCAGAAAAAAAACCATTCATTTAACAATAACAATTCATCTGTAAATTACTAGATTCTCAACATGGCTTCAAGTCAATCTCTACTCCCTCCATGGTAATTGTTCATTTATCTCAGCTAGAAATTTTGAGATTTAAGAGATAATGCTATAAAATTCAGCCTCATGAAACCAGAAAACTTTGTTTGCCAGTTTGGATAAGCGAGTATAAGCACTAACAAGCTAGGGGACACAATGACCCAGAGGTCTAAGATGCTATATTTCATGATGCAAAGTTATATTCCTTGGTTGTGCCAGGATCTAAAACGGTTGATTTGAATCCAATTTCAGACTGATTATGATCCTTGGTCATGTCTGACTCCCATCTTTAACTTAAACTCATCAACAAACAGTTTCTTTGTAGTTTCATGTTAATAATAGCAAGAACCAAGGAAGTGTTTGGTTGAATTTATATCAGATTACCAAAAAGCTGCACTTCTGTTTTGGACATGTGCTCAGCTATTTGTCATGTTATTTAAGTGTAGTAGCTTGCTCCAGACCGCCAAAACAGTACTGGCATGTAACAGTGTTATGCAAAGGAAAGAAAACATCATTTGCCCTACATTATTAAATCGGTTGTATTTTTTAGCAGAACATGACTTAGTATTTCCAATTAGCATCGCCACTCGGAGTCTCTGCCAACAAGCAGTCACATTTTAAGCATGTCTTTAACCTCATACACAATAAACTGTCAAAGATGTCTCCACTTGTCAGCCAACCAAACCTGACACACTTGGCTGAGAACCAACATACAGCTGCAATACAAAAACAGTTGTCAGTCGAGTAGTCTGTCCAATGTGCTCGTGCACTAGGCTGTGTAACTTAAAGATTTATTGCTGTAAACATGTCCAGTCTACATAGCCAGTTCAGTTGTACATGACAGATAATGTTTTCAACACAACTTATTTGAAACTCATATATTTGCCAATTGGATGGAGATTCCACTGTCAGAAACACCAGAACTGGTCATTTTTCAAACCATAGAACTGTCATGGCAATTTCAAACCTCAGTGACCAAGAACATCTTATTTATGACCTGTGTGCTTTAAAAAATAGAATCAATCTGTTTTGAAAATTAGTTACGGCTACTGAAATTTTATTTATTATATTTTCCTGAGTGATACAAATCTATTTCCATATCTTATTTATGACAAAGAGATTTTAGATACAATAAGTTTTATTTGTGAAAAAAGTTGTTTCTTCCGATTTGATTAGCTGTGAATAACTGTTGCTTTCTTATCAAAACCCCATACGAAGCTCAGCATCATAGTCTTCACTGACGCATCAAGTTCAGGTACAACTGATGCTAAACAAAGCATAAGGCACAAAACATTTCTATAATTAGTTTTGTTCCAAAATAAAACCTCTCAAAGTAATCATGTGCATCTTTGTACTCTGATCTGATTTCAATTCAGCTTTTGTCTCCTGCCACA
Organism: Haliotis cracherodii; assembly: GCF_022045235.1. Classification (NCBI taxonomy): domain Eukaryota; kingdom Metazoa; phylum Mollusca; class Gastropoda; order Lepetellida; family Haliotidae; genus Haliotis; species Haliotis cracherodii. Next base: position 24,204,097 of record NW_027266341.1, on the reverse strand, counting down.
TAGTGTAAACAAGCCTTGCTATTTACATTTTGTTTACTGCTTTAACAGATGTACATACTGAGGCAGAAGATATCTTCCAACAAATACTACAAATAGATTTCCTAGTGTTCAAAAAAATGTGTTTCATGGTATAAATGGTGGACAAGGAGCCAGCACATGACTGATTTACCATAGTCGTTTCAGCTTTGGTACCATCACAAGAAAGAAGCAGCCTTCAGGCTAACGTTACCAAGATGCAAATGATGTTACCCTGACAACTCATATTGTTTAGAACTGATATATCCTGTATTACCAAAGCCTTTTCACGTACCAGCAATGCACAGACAGTCCTCTGGAAAATATTTTCACAGTGCGAATGACGTTCTTCTGACAACTCATATTGTTTAGAACCTGATATATCATGTATTACCAAAACCTTTTCATGTACCAGCAATGCACAGACAGTCTACTGTAAAATATTTTCAAGGTGTGAATGATTCTTCTGACAACAGGTATTGTTCAGAGCGGATACATCACTGCGAGGAGCGTGTTTCAAACAGTTTGGTTGATGGGCACAAAAAGTATCTGCTTAATTAGCGAGGGAGAAGACGAGGTGGTTCAAGCAGGTGCAAGGGTCTTACGCTCCGTGACCAAGGATAAAGCTTTCACCAGACTGGAAAATGTAGGAATAAACGCATATGTAGCTACAACATTAAAAACATGCACGCGAGTATCACTCTAATCTCAATAGACGACAAATCAACCGGAGGTCAACTTTATAATGGCGTAAAAAGATTCTCCTAAATGGCATGTATATACTTATTAAAAAAGTCAACTTCCACTTTTGATGAGTTTAGTCCTGAAAACATACATGAAGCACCAACTTGCACTTTATTGACTCTAAGTGTCCACACTTGTTATGTTCTGAACAATGATAGGATCTGAAGTCAGTGATGTACAACTAGAATGAATAGTTCTAGTTGAGATGTGTCCTTCGAAATGTATAAGGTGAAAACATGGTCATGGTGGTATGTGGCCTCATACAAAGGACTAGTATACAAAGAAACGAAAATATGCTTTTATGTTCAATACTCTTCATACTTAAAATCACACATTCTCATTTAAACATCGGAAATATTCCATTAAACTATTTCCTTGTTCCATTTCAATGATGTAGAGATCAAAAAGCGGAAATTTTCCTAGTAACTGAGGATAAGGAATGTAGCATGTCTGTTGCTTTCTGTATACTCACATCTTGTGGCTATAGCCAGGATAACTTGATTCATGGGTTGAGTGAGTGAGTATGGTTTTACGCCACTTTGAGCAATATTCCAGCAATATCACATCGAGGGACACCAGAAAGTGGCTTCACACATTGTACCCATGTTTGGATTCGAACCCGGGTCTATGGCGTGACCACTAGGTTACCCGACCGCCACAATTCATGGTTTGAAGTTTAATTAAATGAATTAAAAAGTAAGTCCTTCTTTTACCATGGAATGTGTTATGTAGAATATTTCTATGGCAACGGTACATTGATGCAGACCTTTACAAATACTCCTGACAGAACATGTCATCCATCTTCTTAACATCTGGTTTTAATGTCATTTTCATAGGTGTAACTTCCAGCTTACTAGTTTAAATCTTCATTTTATGAATACTACTCAAAAAAAGTTAAGGACCCTTAAACTTACTATAGTTAATCTGGCATGTCATACGAAAGAATTTGGTGGTCCTTAACTTTTTTTTAGTAGAAGTATAATCACATATTTATTATAACGAGATAAAGGTATGGATAAATCTGCGATGCTTATGATAAAATGCAAGATAGTGTTTCTTCAAAGGATATCAGTCAGAGAGTTTATTATCTGAGTTTAGAAGTATAATACTCCATTTTTTATAGGGATATTTTTATCTTTCCATGACATACAAACTGATTCTCATGAGATGTCAAGTGTTTTTTCATAGAGAATGACATATCTGATTATCCCTATCATAAATTGAGTAGTACAGATCAACCGTATCAAGAAGGGGTTTCACACACTTTATCAATATAGGTAACCAAACCTACACTGTCAACGAGACAAGTCAATGCTTCAACCACTTAGCCACCACACTACCTTACAAACCTTGTGTTTATTTATAAAAAAAATAAAACCATCTAAATCCATCGGGGCACTGCAGTAGCCCTGTGGTTAAAGTTGTTGCTCATCACGCTGAAGACCCGGGTTCGACTCACCACATGGGCACAGTTAGTCCTGCACCATGACCGTGGAATATATTTATTTTATGAAAAAATAATAATCTAGAAATGCATAAAAAAGCAAGTCTAGCCAGCTCAAGCTAGCTATATCTGAAATCAGCATAGGGAATTTTTTTATTTTTAGAGTCAAGAAGGATATTGTGTAATATAAGATTTCAGAGACTAAATGTTAGTCTAGGGCACAGTGTGTAAAGTCCATTTCTGTGTTCCCTGCCATGATATTGCTGGCACACACGCACGCTCCAGCACTCATGCACTCACTCTAAATCCATGACATCTGAATGTTCCCAACATTTCCCAGAGCTTCCACATGGTCACTGTGTCTCGTACACATGATCATCCACAAAAAACAAATGTATTAATAGCAAGCTCCAGGATGCAAAACATCATCCCAACTACCCACCAGCCCGAACATGTGTTGGGCCAGGAAAAGAATATACATATATATATCTCTGTCTGTGTGCTGGGTTTTATAACTCTGGCGTGGATACACGAGACTGGACAATCATTGATATAGCCCTACTAATATGAGTATGAAGGAAACTGAATGTTGTTATAATGAACAAGATAGGAATGCATAACAGGAAAACTGTTTAGTCTTTGGTCTTTAGGATATAGTCTGTTGCCCAGAAAGATGTTATCAATGAGTAGGAACTTGTAAGGAAAGGTGGGTACAATTTCTGATGGTTCAAAAGCGGCATAACCTAAATATTTTCATTTTTCATGCATCATTGTGAAATTCTACAATGAATTTGGAAATTGAAGCACTCGATTCCATATTAAAATAAGAGGTATTATATCTACAGTTAGACTACCCCAAATTTCAAAACAGTAGGTGAGTGAGTGAGTGAGTAAATGCTTTACGTCACATCGGCAATATTTCAGCCATATCGTGACGACAAAACAGTAGGTTTATCTCCTTATTTGATATGCAGTAAGGATGTAGATGCTGCAGTGAAGGTGAGCTAGCTAAATATAAATTGAATAGGGTTGACTAATAATTGGGGATATTATTTTATTAAAAATTACTTTTGTTAATACTTTATTCTCATGATGATTCAGACGTCAATATCCTTCAGGAAAAATTAAAACATAACTATAAAAATTAAGATAAACAGAACATATTTTCAAAGAAATATAATTGAAATTCTTGGAAGCTATATTAGTTGTAGATCATTGAGACACAAGGTAATTAGCCGAACACTGAATATACACATTACCATCACATTTGAAGAAAATTGGAAAAGTTAAGAGACTTATTATCTTGTTATGACTGTTGTAATAACCATCTCAACAGCTGGAGTGAAGAAAGATATTCCCTCAAACAACAAAAACATCAAGTTTAGGATGGTTTCAGAGCGTATATTTTCATGCACGGACTACATCAGACATACTGCCTTCATTTTTCCTACAATGGCTTTTCCAGAGCAATATTTATGTATGTTTTAAGGAAGGACTTTTTAGGAGCAAAATGTGTATAATTTGGCATTTCAAGCAGAATTTAAAGAAGCATCTTTTTCCCAAGAACTTACTAGAAGAAAAACAGTGGACTATTTTGGCATCACAGACCAGAGTTTCCATGCATACATATGGTTTGTATATTCTGATAGATAAGACCTCTGCATTTTTCTTATGAGAGGTGAGATGAAATGGGGTTTAACTTCACGTTAAGATTATTGTACTTCAGGAGATGCATGCACATTTCGTTTGAACTACTGCCAGATTAATAGTTCTTACTGATTCCGATCCAACCAGTCCTTGTTTCATTCCCTTAATGCCGAGTGCCAGGCAGGGTAACAACAAATCCCATTTTTTAACATCTCTTGATAAACGTGAACTTTACTTCTCCGGGAAGATGCTCTATCCACTAGACCATAGAAGTGGACTTATTCTTATGAGAAGCTTTCTTCCATCTAAAAAAAAGTATCAGTGAATGATGACAAACCACAATATCCAATCATTTTAATTTTACAATTTCCTCCAAATACACTACCATGTCAGGGCAGATACTAGAGAAAGGGACACACAAAACGATAAAATCTGCTACCAAGTTTGTATCACAGCAGGTCACTTATCTTTACAGTGTAAACTTTCACCATGAAATAAGGAATCTTCAGTCACCTTTCAACACTCAATAATGGCTCATTTATACAATTCTGAATTTTAAAATCATCATCTGAAATGATAAGAATATTCCCGAATTTAGTATGGCAAAATATTCCTTGCGTAGAGTTGTAGGTTGTAAAAGGAGGTGTGGTCCTATCTTGTGATCTGATACACAGAGGTGTGAAAAGGTGTTGCAACAGAATACTTCTCCAACCAGATTAGTTGTCAGTAGATAGTATCTGGTAGACTTTGCGTCACTTAAACAATGTTTGTGACTTGTTTGAATGTGGTAAGAGTCCAGATGTAACATTTGTTGTAATAGTTAATTACTAAAATAATACTGAGTTATCACAGCTATTGTGATTTTGATCAGGGTGTTAATAGCATCTCAGTTAAATTTTATGTTTCCTAAAAATAAATAAACCGTATCAAATAGACTTAAAAAGAACTTGGATAACTTGTAAGTATTTGAATAATAAAAAAAGACCATTTGAGTCAGTTCATTATGTTTTTCTTGCGCTGTTAGATATATAACTGTATACGTAAATAGTGCACTCTGTGACGAAACTAACCATAGCATCTACCTCTGTAGACACACGTTTAGTCTGTCTTACAGACCCTGATACAAATATATATCAAATACAGCCCTATAAGTCTATAAGTCTCTAATGTTTGGTAAGTCTAGATTACTGCAGGCTGAAAATGAAGAGAGTCTCTGGGCTCCCTTTTATTATATTTTTATTAAGATAACTGAACAACTGTTTTTTCTATACGATATGTTCATTTCAGAGACTAGATGTTAGTCTAACACACGTTAACCTTTCTACATTGTTCTTATCAATACAATGCATACAAAAAAGCGATGCCATAACAGATTTGTATCCAACAGTTCCCTGTTGCATATTCCTTATATGACTTTGGGCTGCAGACATCTTGGAATCGTGCCACCAACTTCAAATCATGTAACAACAAACTACAGAACATATTCATGTTCTGTTTCTCTTAAGTACAGTTGGCAATATTTCTTATCACTACATATACCGTGCCCAATTGAATTTAGTCTGTCTTACAGACCCTGATACAAATATATCAACTACAGCCCATGCAAGTCTATAATATTTGGCAAGTCTAGATTACTGCAGTATCTGAAAATGAAGAGAGTCTCTGGGCTCCCTTTTTATTATATTTTTATTAAGATAACTGAACAACTGTTTTTCTGTACGATATGTTCATTTCAGAGACTATATGTTAGTCTAAATTGAATTATATTGAAACAGATAAACATACGTTATGGAAATCAGTGTAAAATGATGCCCTGTGAAGTTACCATATAATTCATTGTCTTAAACTTGTAACATTGTTACAATGAATCATAGAGCCATGAGGCCAAGAAAACCAATATCATAAAGTTAAATATATGCAAAACCTACAATCTCAGCAAGGGTTCACTTCAGAATATGAAGAAAAGCTTTTGAAAGACTAAAATGGAAAAAAATGAGTCAATCAAGCAAAACTTGGAAAAGGAATTTGAACTGAGAGCTGCAGAAGAACGCAGTGATGTGAGACAGGCAATGACTGTAATACCATCTACTGATCCTGTGCGTGTGTATTGACATTGTCTCTCCTTGCAGCCATTGTGTCATTCTAGTAGCCAGATCTTCATGCACAGACTTCAGGACACACAGGAAGCAGGCTTAGGTTCCAGCTATTACAAGAACTCATCAGGGTTCTTGGAAGTACTACAGTTTTCAACATCTGAACATCAATATTACATTACATTGCACCATCAGTGGAATATAGGAGGAGAAAAATGTATTGTGTAAAACAAGATTTCATAGGCTCTGTGTCAGTCTAAGCATAACAGTAAAACCCTGTTTATCTGGACATATCAATTCCCAGTGAATCTATTTGGATTAATGAGGGCCAGGATTTACAAATCAGCTATCTTCATGAGGCAAGGGAGTTAACTGACTAAAAAAGTCTATAGTTTCCACCTTTGACAAACTTGGCTGGAATCATGGAGTCATATTTTGGCTGGACTAACGAGTCTTAATCAATATATATATATATATATATATATAATTTAACTAAAAGCCTAGGCATGTCTAGGTCAAACTAAACCAAGTCTAGTTTCCTTGATTACTATGAAAACAACAGAAGGGGAAAGGTTCATTCAAAGAAAAAATAATTATTATTTTAAAGAAATGTGTTAGTCTAAACGAGTCTATGCATAGTCCAATCAAAATCGCGTACTGAAATCAACATGTGGTTCGTAAAATGCAGTTATAAACTATAAAAAAAAAGAGCCAAAACTTTCTTCATTTTCAAATACTGCAACTGCAGTAATCTAGACTTAATAATAATACATTAAGACAAATAAACAGACTTGCATGGGCTGTATTGGATATATTTGTTTCAGGGTCTGCATGACATCTAGTGGAAGCCATGATCATGGGGATGCTCCTGACCCTTCTATGTTACTGCATGGGGCTACAACAGCTGAGGTGTAAGTGGGCCTGGCATCCTCATTATGCCAGTGCTGGTGGGCTGGGTCGTCTCCCCTTGGTGACATCTGGATGTTGATGCTGACAGGTCTATTGACTGTGATACTCTATAACTAGCTGAGAGGTGTAATGATTAACTGCTTCAGTCCCTAATTTATCCCCGAGGGAAGATAAAACTGAAACTCTTCCTTTGACAAATATACTGCATGATGACAACTATTGTTTAGTCTGGAACTGGGCAAAGGCTTCTGGCATATGTTTCTCTCATTTAATGTTTTAAGAAGGAAGACTGGTTAAACGAGTTTACACTGATTATTTTTTGTAAATGTGACAAGAAAGCTAGTTTATCCCGTAAAAAAGTATTTTGTTTTGATGGATGAAATCTTAACACCAATTTAGTACATAACTCCCTTTCCACATTTCATTACCAGGTTTATAACTCTAGAGTATCCTACCGTGTTTACACTAACTAGTCACTGACATGGCAGAGTCCTACAAGTCCTTCAAATTGACAATGTAAATCTGTTGTCAAGATAATAGCATTCATATTTCCAAAAAGGACATAATATAGTTAACGAGGGAGGATCATATAAAATGGTACACAATGTTTGATTTAATTAACGTGAAAACTTTGTAGAGATCATTAGAATGTTCTTACAAAAAAATTGTTCAGAATTTTGCAAAAATGCCCTTATTCATTTGTGGGATATTTGAAATAGCACACATTTACCTTCAAGCTATTTTCCAAATATATGCAGGTCTTTGCCAGATCAAACACAGCAAGCACCTGCTACAACAGAGGTCACGTAATCTGTAGCATGTGATTAAGAGATTTATTTTTTGGAGGTAAAGGTCAATAATGCTTTATAATTCCAAACACGGACGGCACTTATTTCTCTCCACACCTGCAATGTTGCTACCAGTGCATCACGGTCACAAAAGACCGACTGATCCACACTGAACAATGACAGGGTCAGATGTACTTATTTCAACCTCTAATAAGATCGCTGATGTCAGTAACAGGCACAGCTCCCCACTCCTAAATTGGCCATGGTTTCGGTTGCTCCGTGTGCTATAGATGCCTGAACGATCACTTTTTCCAATGTATGAACATCAAACATTTCATGATGGACTCCCTCCTGCTGGTGTTACTTATTTCTGTGACTGAACTGATTAGTCACTTCATTTGAGTTTATTTGACAGAAACCTCTTTGTTGAATGATGCTGTCATCTGGATTATGACATTTTGATTCATTAATACCCAAACTACAAATATGTCACAGGGAAGAAAATCCTCATTACATAAAAATTCCATGTCTCAATTTAAAAATTTGTATAGGGAGCTTGGCATGATAATTGCACTGAACAAAAGCTCCTTACGACAACAGTTTGGTGACAACGTGTGCATGGCGGATTGTGACGACAGGTCAGGGAGGATTTTGTGGGTCGCATGGTGCTAAGTGCCTGGTCGTTCAAGGGCTGGGATCGTGTAATAGGTAACCGATAGCAATATAACACTGAAGTGATAGATAATCAAGTTATGTGCTTGAAGGACCTATGCTGTGTCATGTAAGACAATCGTGACTGGGTCAGTGTCATCAAAGCGGCCATAAACGTTTGTGGTCCTCCTGACCTAGACTTTCATTTAGTCTTTTACTGTCGATGAAAGATACCAGGGCTGAGACGAGTCCAAATTTACAACCCGGGTACCCACACCCCTATTACCCGACCCTACCCGGGTACCTGCTGTTGGTGTCAAGAGATAGGTAAAAAATGTCTGATTGGGAATAGTTTGAGAGTAGCCCTGGCAGAATGTATTTAGATACACGTATAAAACGATGTGGACATGCATATACTGAAGTTGACTGAAGTTTTAGCTTTGTTTCAAACATATATAATTCAACGCATTCATAGTCATGAAGAAATGCGAACATTAGACACTTAAAATTGTTGTGTATTTATATAGTGAAATTTTGTCATTAAACAATATATCACATGACTAACCATGGGTCCGGGTAGTCCAGCAAGTACCCGGGTTCTGCTCAATACCGACCCGACCCGAGAACCCGAGTTACCTGTCCCAGCCAAAATAGATTCCATTAGTCAAAAAAGGCAAAATAGCAGTGAAAACAAGATGATTTGACACCAGGTGTTTGTGAAGAGGTAAACATGGAGCACTTGGGACCTATTCTATACCAGTATGCTCATGATGATAGAGTGAGTGTTGGTTTACACCCAGTCAGCGATATTTCAGCTATACAATGATAACCAAAGGCACTCAGGAATTTATCCAAGATTCCACACTAATTGCCCCTGGCAGGTAACTTTGAGAAAAAAAATATTTTGCTCAAATTTTGCTCAAACTGAAAATGTCTGAGACCTGCATCACTTCAGGCTTTCCTTCCTCATTAACATGGCACGCCATGATACAAATGGAATAATGTCAAAGCGACATGAAACCAAACTCACTCATTCAATATTATATAGCATTAACTAGAACATTTGCAATTCTAAGTTGGGAATTTTGACTGACATCTGCTGCAGACTTATGGCCGAACATCTGCCTCTGAGCAGGACCAGATAGATCCCTGGAACTGGAGATTGAATTTGACATGAAATCCCAATGAGGTTCTTGACAATAGAATGTTTACTGAGTATGCACATGTCCTCAAAAAGATTTCATTGTGCAAAATTATTTTTTGATAGCTTTTGTTGAACATCAGAGGGATAAACATCGATAAGCATTGATTAACAGATTCAATTTTAATACTTTCTGCATGTATGCTTCCTTCTGTACCCCCTAATTGGTGTAATAACACCATAAAAAGGTGCAAGGCTAAATAGCTTATGATTAGAGACAGTTTTTAAGGATTAAATGTCAATTTTGTTAGAGACAGTAATTACTGATGTGAAATAAGCAATTTACATATTTCATCGTTGAAATCCTCCTTGATGATAATTACATCATTACCTCAATATGGGGCACATGTGCAAGTTAAAAAATAAAACCTTTGACAAATTAAATGTTTAACATATTGGTTAATCAATTCAAGCCATTCAACTGGAGGCAAAACAATTTGATTCCTTTTCATAAACCAAATTTCAAAAAGATAATTTTTGTCATATTTCTACAATATGAATAATAAATATTTTACTCAGAAGGATTATTATGATTAGAAACCAATTATTGAAATGATATATAATTACCTAAAAGCACATTCAGATTCTAAATCCTGCATGCATTTGGTCACATGTGTTCACTCATGCATATGCTATTTGTCTGAAGCATGTGTACAGGAAAATATGAAAATGAATATTACAGATTTATTTGAAATAAATGTGGCAACAATTCACAAGCTGCTTAAATACATAAGCAGATGTTGCTGCTGCTGTGAAGAAAAATAATGGTAAATCTGTTGCATGGATCTGATTAAGTTTTCTGAACAATGATGAAAAAAATCCTTTTTTGAAAATATTGAGTATCATTGATCTCAAATGGTCCTTAGGTGACATGAGTTTTGAAAGGAGTTGATACTTGTGAACATAATGTATTCTTTCCAGAGCAATAGGACACAGTTGTGTCAATGACATGTTGTCAATATGCAGTATCAAACACACACAAAGAATTTGCAATGATACTTTACAAAAAACTTATTCCCAAACATCTGAGACTATGAACATCTTCCTTCAAAAGAATCACAGAAAAGTTACTCAATTTAAGCAAGCCAACAATTGAGTATTTCTAGTGAAGGTATTTAAAATGTCAAATTTCAATATGTCAGCCAGTAACAAAGAGGCATTGTTTACAATGACAATAGATCACAAACTGTACACAATCCAGTCATATATATATAAGCTGTATATGTTAATATATGGTCTTACAACATGGGCCATAGATGACTTCATTATTGCTAGCCACCATGAAGTTGCAATGCTCTTCAGCAACCCATGCTTGTCATAAAGGGTGGCAAACGAATGGTCATGCTCACTGACTTGGTTGATGGGTTAGCCTTGCATCCCATTTGTGTAGATCAAGTCAATCACTGGATTGTCTGGGCCAGACTCGATAATTTACCACTGCCATCACATAACTTGCTTGCTGAGTGCAGTGTTAAAAAAATGAAAACAGAGGTCGACATTATATTGTTCTCATCTTGTTCTCATCATCATCATCATCATCATCATCATCATCATCCTTGAAGATATCATGTATCATTATGGAGTATATATTCCAAGACAGAAAGTTTGGAAATTTTGTGAATATGTTTCATATATTCAAATTGTCCTTAAATATGAAATAACAAAAATACAAACAAAACAATAATAAATGAACCAAATGTTTTTAGAAAACACTTCTTTCATTGACACTTCTTTTAATTTATGTATTCTTATCTGTAAAGCAAGAAAATGCCTTGGTCTGGAGTGGACTAAACAGGATTTAGGCCGACTTTGAAGGAGAGCTGGGCCAAATAAACCAGTAATGCAAGGCTTTAAGAAGAAGTTTCACAAGTGCTTGAGATACTACAAGCATGCATGTTGTCCAAACTCGGAAAGTGGCTTTTATTCATAGGTCTAGTGTTTTTTTAACATTTCTCTCTGGGGAGTTCTGATCCTTGAAGCACCAGCAGAGCATACAATGAAAACATGTGTATACCTACCTCCTGGAGGTCTTTTCAATATGACATTTCAATGACTAGTTGTGGAGAAAACAGTTCTACTCAAGCATGTATAACATGACATCAAGTCACTCCTGACTACCAAGCATCTCCGTACAGGCCAATGTATTTAAGTATCTATTGGGCAGTCTCAAAGCAGGTGCAGTTCTATGTCATGCAGGATAAAAGCCCAACTCTCACAGCTGAAGTGAGAAAGGTTTTACAGCTCTTAGCAATATTACAGAAATACGAACATGAGTTGTAACATATACTTCACATTGTGTACAAGCAATGGCTTGGGAACAGCCTCAGAAATTCATTTTTTTAAAGACTAATAATAATAATAATAATAATAATAATTTTTAAAAATAATAATAATAATTTTTAAAAATAATAATAAAAAATATAAAAAATAAATAAAATAAAATAAAATAAATGATAATCATCATCATAATAATGTGCACGTATAATGCGCTACCCTCCATGTAGAATTCATGCTCAAAGTGGTCTAGCATAAAACATATTCAACACGACCTCAGAGCTTGTAGCTAGTCTTGCTTGAACGAGACAAAAATGTTTGCATTGTTTACACTTTCTGTCAGTTTTATTCGGTTCCAAATTGAAGCAAAACTGAAGCATGGAAAATTTGTTCAAAATTACAGCCCTCAAATGCTGATTGTCAATGAGGACTACCATTGGATGTTTACTTGTCTTTAGCACAATTCAGTAGCCTTGGGCTAGCGGGCTAGCGGACTAGCGGACTAGCGGACTAGCGTGAATTTCAAAGACTGTGAAACAATGGCTTGTGCACGAGGAAAACAGTGGCTAATCGTAAGGCTATACAACAAGAATTGAGTATGTACAACTCTCATATGAATATAAAATGATAACACCAGAGAATAACCAGTCTGGATTATCCACCAACACAGATTCCATTGGGCATAAAAGGCAAAATAGAGGAGAAAATTATATTGATGGATCACTGAAATACAGTAATGACACCAGGTGTTCGCGAAAAGGGTAAGCAGATCCTGTCTTTGGTAGCACCCGCCACTCACACAAATTAGATAAAAAAGTTATTTCGTCAGTGACTAACATTCCTCTTCAGCTTACTATTGATTTTTGAATGGAGTTATTTTACCAGGCATAACAAGATCATTTATTGCATTACATCATATTGACCAGACCATCATTTGTTCATTGAGGTGACGAATTGATCTTCTTAATTCTCAGTTTCACAAACACAACTAATTCAGAATGTGAACATAAAAATCCGCAACATAATAAACCTAGTTTAGAGGCATTCATATCTGGTCTCTCTTGACTTCTAACTTCATAAACATGGCTTATCATAATTACATGTTTACTTCAAAAATTGGAAAATTACCAACATAAATCAATTGAGTGACTCATCAGTTAAATAAAGTAAACCTTAACACTTGATGTGAAGGGTCTCGACTTCAGACTAGGAGCAACTAGGAATCAATACAAACAACATCACACCAATGTAATTACAGGAGGGTCTAGATGGGTACACTGTTCAGCAAAAAACAACTATAAATATCTATGGTAAATGTAACATGAGTTCAACTTTCATCGAAAAAGGATTAATATAAAATATCCATAAAAAGCTGCTCAGCATAAATTGAAACATTATATTTATTGTGATTGAGCTAAAAAAACAGTCATATATATCCTGATCTAACGACACAACAAAACCTGTCAGTGTTTGGCATTTGCAACACACGAATTGTGAATGAAACAAAAGCAGAACAAGTAGACTAACATCTAGTCTCTGAAATGAACATATTGTACAGAAAAAAACAGTTGTTCAGTTATCTTAATAAAAATATAATAAAAGGGAGCCCAGTGACTTTCTTCATTTTAGACATGCCAAAGATTATAGACTTGCATGGGCTGTATTTGATACGTATTTGAATCAGGGTCTGTAAGACAGACTACAGAACCAGTTGGCCCCTATGTTTCACTACAGACAGACCAACGATTTGAATTTGTATAGAGATGATTTTGTATTTCAGATTCAACTTTATAGGTTGTCTGCTCAACTTTATAGCTTGTCTGCTATTTCTGACCAAGCTGCAAAAATAATAACTACCGACTAAAGGTCCCAAACTTGACTAACTATTGACTTGTGACCTCCCCCATCAGGACCCTCTTACACGTGATGAGTAAATGTTTTTGAATCGTATAATACTATTGATTTGACAAGCTGAACACAGAGTAATTCCTCAATCGTACATCACTTGTGACCCCTATATATGTCACGTGGGACACATGAAAGGTGTTCCTGCTGACACTAGCCGACAGCTTATTCTGCACAATGCCTTAAACTACAGACAAATAGATTTTTTTACAATAGGATCAATTATGATAATGTTTATTGTTTTTTTCTGAAAGCATTTCAACATGGAATTTTAGACTGTTATTTGCCTTTGAATGCTATTATTGTTGGTAATGTGTGTACGTATAATATTGAAGTTTCCATTATGATATATACATTGGTTTTTTACTGAAAGAATTTCAGTACCATGGAATTTCGACAGTTAGATTATGATATGCCTCTGAAGAGCTATCATGTCAGGTAGTTCCTGTGAATGTATACATCATTGCATGAACTTCAAAGAACAGAAAGGAGAGTGGTTTGAATCCCCGGATGCTTCCTCTTGTTTAACTTTTCAATCCAGCAAAACATGCACTTAGCTAAACATGCACCAATTACATTCATCTAAAATACCTACTACCCCCCATCCATCTTAGCATTCACCCTCTCAGCCAGTCATCTGTTAATCCATCTGAACAAGCATCCATCAGTCCATCTATAACACCTTTCATCCATCCAAACAAACAACCATCAATCAATTTATCAAAAATACCATCCATCCATCCACCAAACAATCAATTTATCAAAAATACCACCCGTCCAACAATCTAAACATACACCAATCAAACAATCAATTTATCAAAATACCATCCATCTAAACATACACTCATCCAACTATCTAAACATAGACCCACAAATCAATCAATCTATTTATAAATATCACCAATCCATTTATCTAATCATTCACCCACCAATCCATCAATCTATCTAAAATACCATCCATCCATAAATGGCCACTCCTGCCCCATCATATACCCATCTCAGCAACCCTGCTGACCAATCTTTCATCTCTCCAACGCCTTGTTCAGATCCTTCGCAGGTGAAAACGGACACAAGTAGGTGAAAAGCTGTGTTAAACCTGATACTAACTCCTTGATTGCTTTCAAAGAAAGGCCCCGATAAGCCAGCACAGTCTCTCACTACTGCATGAAGTCTAACAATTTGATGGCTGACCTAAACGCTATTGAAACAACGATAAAATCTGTGAATCAAATTTCCCTCTTTACACGAAGTCCGTAGAGGTTAAGTAATATCAGATATCCCTATCTTTGCCTGATCTAAATGAGATTACCATACCCTCCGACACCAGCTTTTCCAGCCACCCCAACCATGAGATGTAAACTGAACAACTACAAATTCCCTTTATGAAACCGGATATGTTCTTTTATGAAGCTGTCATTGGTTTTTCCCATCCTGGAGGGTAGATGATAAATTTCTATATCAAATCAACTCTGACAAAACAGCGGTCACTGACCTAGAAAAGCTGCCATCTTATTGGATGGCTGACCAATTCAAAGACAGTCAGTATCATCTATAACTATAGAGCTAGAGTGAAATAAAATCTAGAAGAATTTGTGATTTTTCAAATCTTTACCTTATTATTCATCAGAAAACTGGACATCAGCCATCAAACTGACCATAATGGCCATCGTAAGTCTATGCTGAAGTAGTTACGACAGTTGTGGCACTACGATTCAAAAGTAGTGGCTCTGTTTGCTTGTTGTTTAACACCACATTTTAGCAATATTCCAGCTGTATGACAGTGTCTGTAAATATTCGATTCTGGACTAGGCAATCCAGTGAGCGACATCATGAGCATGGATCCACGTAACTGGGATATGATGACATGCCAAGTCTGCGAGCCTGACCACCCACTCCCATTATTTGCAATTTACGGCAAGCATAGTGCTGAAGACCTATTCTAGCCCGGATCTTCAATAGCTTTGTTCAGTTGAGCAGTCCCATGTTGTGACCATCACAAGTCTATGTTAAAGTACAAGAGCTACAACAGTCGTAGCACTAAGGCTTAACAGGAGACCTGCAATGGCTCTAATCAATAGAGCACCACAAGTCTATGTTAAAGTGTAAGACACACAACAGTCGTAGTAAAAAGAAGGAACAGTAGACCTGCAATGGTTATGTTCCATAAGACAGCACAAGTGCTATTGCTTTTGTATGGCTATGTCAGAATGGGAGGTATGACAGTCAGGGCACTAAGACAGAACAGAAGAGTGAGTTTGGTTTTACTCCGTTTTTAGCAATATTCCAACAACATCACAGCGGGGGACACCGGAAATGGGCTTCACACCTTGTACCCATGTTTTTTTGGAATCAAACTCCAGTCCTCGATGTGACAAGCAAAAGATTTAACCACGAGGCTTCCCGACCGCCCCTTGAACAGAAGAGAACCACCAGGACCATGCTCCTCAAAGCAATCTCATACTTCAACGACCATATTTTAAACTAGACTTCCAATAATTGCAGCTGTAAGTTAACCCGGAACTGGCTCCTGGAACTATTCCATGACATAATCTCAGAAGCCATGTTAAAGTATAACAATTATGACAGTCGTAGAGCTAAAAGATCGTACCATCCATAATAACCAAGTACAGCAAACTACGGTTATAACAGACAAAAAGGACCACTAATTTTAAGTCGTTATAACCATAGTTCATTTTAAGCATATATACACCAAATGAACAGGAAAAAACAAAACAGTTTGATATATACTTCACTTCGTTATAAGCAGGTTCGTTATAAACATAGTGCACTGTACCATCCAAAATCACAATATACACTGCTAAAGAGACTTGGCCATTTCAATGCATCACTGATAAAATGTTTATGAAAATTGTACCAAAGTAATTGCCTATTTATATTATTCTTGATAGAAAGAAAATGTCTGTTTGCCAATGGATTGTTGGATCTATGGACTGAATTCTATATTAGATCCATACCAGGGAGTATGCGTAGGATACTTATTGTAAGTCTACAGTGGTTTAGGATCTTTTGTAGATACCTGCATTGATCAGATATATCCCATTATCCTGAAGATTACTTCTTAGTATGCATGGAGGATTTGTATGACAGTTGACAATAACATTTAATCTACAACACAACCAAATCCAATAAACAGGTTTAGGGCCATAACAGAAAACAAATCAGCCCTGTACATGGACAGCTCTAATTTCAAATCAGTTAGAGTTTCAGCTTGCTTGACCATACATAAATGAATTAAAAATGAATACAAAATCTGCGAAGACCAGGATGTTCCCTGTGGTCATCAAACGTCAACGTGGATCCGCTCAGAAGACGATGTTGACCACAGGTCACCATAGGTCATTCTAGGTATATAAACTCATAGGAACACACATCCAACCAACCCACCATGGACATACCGACACCCTACGGCAGTAACACAGTTTAATGCATAGCAACATCACAGCCATCTGTACTACATCGTTCAACATTTATCTAAATGTATCTTGAAAATGCTTCAGATATTTCTAAAACGAAGTTAATAGCTTCTACAAATAAGTTAAATAGGTAATAAAACGGTCATGATTTCTACATTGATAATTTAACCAAAAGGGTTGGATTTTATCCCATGGTTGAGTAGATTTGACCCTTGGTCAAGGATGTGGTCTATGGTTGGTCCATTACTTTATATTGCCGTTAACAGTATGGACAATTCCCACATTTTTCATTTGAATTTTTATGAATACATTTATTTAGATTGTTATTGATTATTGAGTCTGGACCAGACAATCCAGTGATCAATCCACACAATTAGGATAAATGACATGTTTTTGTTGTTTGTTTGTTGTTTAAGGCCTCACTCAGCAATATTCCCACTATATGACAGCAGTCTGTGTAAATAATCAAGTCTGGACCAGACAATCCAGAGGTTGACATCATGAGCATCGATCCATGCAATTGGGATCGATGACATGCATAAAAAAGTCAGGGAGCCTGACCACCCGATCCCGTTAGTCGCCTCTTACGACAAGCATAGTCGCCTTTTACAGCAAGCATGGGTTGCTGAAGACCTATTCTACCCCGATCTTCACAGGTCTAGATGACATGTTATCAACCAACGGCTTCCATTTTTGTACAAAAAGCGATAAAATCCTTTCTATATTCAACAGCAATCTCTGCCAAACGCAGTCAGTTGAATGATTCCGACCACATCATGAGCATGTGTCTATGACTATCAAAAGGACGATAAATAATAAATGCTTCTTTTGGCACAATCAAATTGACACAACTTAAAGTTTCACAAATGCCTTGCACCCGTGTATGCACATGTACCACCTAGCACACCATGCATCTCACTGCTCCTTGACTACATATCTCGGATATATCTTAATCAAGTTTTTTGTAACTACAAATATGTTTCGGTCATAAAATGGTTATAACTGCTTATATGATAATTTCAAAGGTACAGATATTTTTGCATCTTGGTTGTTGTGGATTCTACAAAATCTACAATATCTGGTAGGGATTAAAGATTAAATTAGAGGTGAAAGGTTCTCAGAAATATATACTTATGACTAGTTTGTGTCCTAGACCCTAGAAAAATAATTAAACTCAAGTCTAGAAAAACTTGGCATGTTCAGATTTTCTCAGCTGAAATTTAATACTGTTAAGGGCTCCATTTGGATTGTATTTTATATTTTGTAGCTATATATTCTAAAATAAAACTGGGACTAAATGTAGTCTAACTCTCCCTTCTCCCTATCTTTAGTTGACAACATTGCTGGTATCAATACCATTCTCCAGTGCTAGAATCTCTGTAACTACAAACGTAAAGACCCAAAGTTCCTTGAAGTCAAGAGTTTTACCTTATACCTTTAACAACTATCTCACAAAGCACTCAACTTAGTAACTTAAATGAGCACACAAAGTGCCCAAACCATCTTCAGTGAAGAATCCTGAAACACAAATCTCCCTTCAAGCATATTAACGCCCGACAAAACACTTTTGCTAAACTATAACACAAGGCAAACTCTACCACACAACCATCAATATACCTTTCTTTAATAGTGGAGTTATTAACATAGAAACATAGGTCTCAGAAACTCCTTACAGGGGCTTCTCTTGTAGCATTCATTACATGCCTGCAGCTTCTCAGTACAAATTAACATGTTAAGCGCTTCCTTCCAGAAGAAACCTGGTTGGAAACATGGTTTATTTTGAGGTACAACCTGAAAACATTTAAGAAAACAAATATTCTGGTTTCATGCCAATAAGTTTTAAAAGATGGTGATGAATCATACCCATCCTGTCTTGAACGCCTTGCAAATATGTAATTACACATTCAAGGAACAATTTGATACACCTGACGACAATAAAAACAAAAAACTCAATTCTAAACAATTCATAAAATTTCTCCAAGGTATCTCTTAAACAATGAAACCTGTGCTAATTATCATCAAAGTTTGACTACAAAAACAATTAACACTTTGGGTGGTGAGGTCTGACAAATTAACCTTTTCAAAGCCTCAACCAGGTTGGTAAATAAACAACCACAGCAGTGCAGAGTTGTGTCTAACAAGAATCCCTCCACGGTTCTTTCAAATTAAATTTCTTAATCAAAGGTTGAACCAATCAGAACACAATAAACTGAAGACATACAAGATGTTTGACCAATCAAATCACAGCTTACACATCCAGCAATCAGGTGTTGGCAGACAATCTCTGATCAGAGCTTTGGCGAATACAATGGTTCTTTCAAATTAAATTTCTAAATTTAAAAAAAAGACCAATCAGAAAACAATAAGCTGAAGACATATTGGATTATGACCAATCAAATCACAGCTTACACCTCAAGCAATCACGCGTTGGCAGACAAACTCTGATCAAGGAGACAGACGACACTTGTATCACCATAACCTGAAGCCAAAAGATTATATTGGATGGGGATTTTATTGACAATACACCCAAAGACCCTATAAGACGCGTTCAAGACAGACCTCATATCCCGAGTAAGTCGAGGCAGGTAAAACAATATAAGCGTGAAATTGAGAATTGTTTCTGAAGGTCTTGATCACAGGCAACCTTAGCATGTCTTGAAGTCACCAATAAAAAGACAATGAAATATAAGTAACGCTACAGTGTCTTAGCAGTGATACGCTCCGTAAAAGCAAGGGTGCGCCATGATAGGTTAGCCATATAACTAGTTCCTTACAAAAATCTAATATCTCAAAATAGTCTCATCCATCCCATGTCCTCCAGTAAACATGTGCCTAAAATATACTACTTCACATTTGAAAGGGATATTTTCATCTTTCCTGGATACACAAAACTGATTCTCATATGTCAAGTGTGTATTTAAATATATCCAACAGATTTGATATCCCTATCAAAATTTCCCTACATCATGTCATGACATCCGTCTGGGATATCCAGACCGTTTTGTCTATGACTGTCAAAATGTCTGACTGTGTAATATGGCCATAACACTGTGTAGTCGTGGTGATATATACATCAGACCATGCCTTGCTGGGTCAGGAATTGCCTTGATGGGTTTTTAAACACTGTTTACTGCTGGAGTTTGTGGACAGTTCCCGTGTGCTAGTCCTGAAAGTTTCAAACCATATGTTAACAAAGAGTATTTAACAAATGATCAGGGAATATCCCCAAGCATTGCGACAGCTGAGGCACAATGTAATTGCAGAGGTAAATCAGAAGTGGAATTCTACTGTGACAGTCACGCTGTCCCAACCCCAATGTTTGAATTTCAGGAAGGGGAACATTTCACACATTCCTTCAGCAATATTAAAACAAGGTTATATGTTGATCTCTGTTAGCCTATATGGGCAACTGTGGGGTTCCACAATGTTGGCAGTAGTGGTGTTGCCATATCGCCGTGGGTGGCGCCAAGCATGACTAGCATCTATGTGTATATGGTTCCCCATACCCGAATCTAACATGGGTCGGAGCAAGGACACTCTCCACTAGACTTCTCAGTTGTTGCTAGGTGACACATGCAAATGTAAGGCTATTTTCAAGTTATTTTCACTTATAAAAATTCTTTCAAGACTTATTTGATGAATGACATCACAGATATCACATAACTCCTGACTGTACTGGTGTAGGTTTAGACTCATCACCGTGGATGCATTTTCATAATTTGATCTGTCAAATGACAGAGGTATCCCAGTATCTTGACTCTTTTCCTGTTGTCAGGGTAACCATTCTCCAGGTAAACGCTTTTCACACAAGTTTTCGCTCCTCAATTTGAATCCACAGTTTTAAAGTCTTAATGATTTGGCATCCTCCAATTCAAGTAAGGTTAGAATGATTTGGCAAGTCTAGATTATATAAGCCCAAGGAATTACACATGTTCTGGGCTCCATTTGTATTTCATCTTTTATCTTGTATGTATATATATGGTTTAAATAGGATAACTTTATTTCTGGGACAAAGTGTAAATCTAATTCATATTGAGTATTTAGGATTATTATCAACATCACAATGCAATTTTCTGTAGTTTGACAAATTATTAATATAACGTCAGAATTCAAACCTATAAAAAGATATAAGTATCTGATCATTGTTCTATATTTAACTTGGTGTAAAGGGACGTTAACTTACCACTCAGAATGGGATAACTTTCAATGGGATGATCTATCTGATCTGAATCAAACAAATTGCGGAAACGTGTTGAATAAATTACTTTAACATCAAAGCTGGTGAAAGGACATCAGTAAAATCTCTAGCTACCCTCAACACAACCCTCTGGCTATGAGGTTGATGAAACTTCTAGATGACCTGCTTAATTCATACAGAAGGAAATGAGGATGACATCTGGCACTATCTGGACTCTAGTTTTGAATCTAGCGGGAGAAAACTGACACCATGTGTGTCAAGAGATGACTCAAATTTGAAACAACAATCGGCAATAAAAACAGGAGATGAGACAAGAATATTTCGGAGCCACTTTTAATAAGAGAAATTGACATGATGACATCCTACATCATCTTCACCTCCCAACGAAATATGTCAACCTTCTGTTTGGTTACCACGACAACAATAGAAGTTGTAGACAAGTTTAGGATTTCCAAATCGTCTGATATACTGTTACTTCTAATGACTACCATACCCCAGGGGAATATTTGCTGAAAAAAAAATTGCAGTCTTTACAAACATTATTATCTGCCATGACTGGCTTTGTATAAAATGTGTTAGGAAGTATATTTGCAGGTCAAATTTTTTCTTTCAGTTGTATTATATTCTAATTCTAGGTGACGGAGCAAGGGATTTAAGTTCTTTTGTTGCTGGTGTCATTCTACACCATGGGTATACATGCCTACTGCTAGCAAAACCTTTGATGTTGAAAAATTGAATCTTAACTATTAAAAGTAGAAATGGTTTATGTAAAGGAATTTTGAAATCTAAAGCTCTCTTTCAGAGAGAAAATATTTTTGTGCACTTTGCAAATAACGAAGGGTGAAAAAAAGTTATTTTTTAATAATTCAATAAAATACAGTTCACATGAGACTTTGACACTAATTACAGATTTTATCATACAAGCTTTAAAGTAAAACAAATCTATGAAGTTCTTCCTTACCTGTGTGGTTGGTCCCTAGTATTCATTGCTTGTCATAACAGCACTACAATGAGGATTGGATGGTAACAATGTCTGACCAGGCTGATTGTCATCATCCCTAACAGTGTGGATCGTTGCTCATGTTATCAACCACTTTTTTGCCTTGACCAGTGTCAATAGTATACATGCTGCTGTGATATAAGTAAAGATAAGATATATGGATGAACTGCTTCTTTATTACAATTTGGAGTGACGTTTTGGTGTAATTCTAACACCGTTATCAACTCAACTGTAAAAACCCTGCCTCATACCTGTATATATACTTGTCAACCATACTGTACATCACATGCTTGATAACGGTGTTAGCACCTACACTGAAACGTCGCTCCAAATTGTAATAAAGAAGTTGTTTATCCATATATCTTATTTTTACTTAGAATTCCAACTTCTAAATGCCTCTCAAATTAAAAAAAGAAACAAAAATGCTGTGATATACCTGGAATATTGCTCTCTGTGGTGTAACACAACTTTCACACTCATTTGTCATATCAGGGCCCCACATTATGGGTTTAAATACCAGAAGTAGGAAAAGGGGTCCCTCAGAACCCCAATACCCTTCTTTAAAATGACACGTAGGTCTGTTTATGAACTTTTCAGACTAAATAAAGCATACACTGCAAATGTCATTGAAAGGTGTTACACACCTGATTCTTAACTTTCATCATGTGACCCGTGAAGGTCCGGGGTAGAATAGGTCTTCTGCAACCCATGCTTATCGTAAGAGACAAATATGCTTGTCGTAAGAGGTGACTAATGGGATTGGATGGTCAGACGCGCTGATTTGGTTGATGAATGTCATCGTACCCTAACTGCATGGATCAAAGCTCATGATATCAATCACTGGACTTTTGTTTGTTGTTCAAGCCCGCTCTTAGCAATATTCGAGCTACATTTGTATGGCGGTCTGTCAATACAGAGGACAGAATAACTATCATTAACACAAATACACACAAAGTGGTTTTTTTTAGAAAAAACTCACTCATTCAGATCACAAAAGTAATTCTAAATTCCCGTCTGCTTCAATGTGTAAATTAAGCCCCCATATTTACAATCTAGGCCACTACATGGGTCACATGAAGCGTGATTTAACACGGACATCACAGCCACCTAGCATCAAAGAATTCAAGCAGAACTCTGGTAAAATTCAGGTCAACATTTAAAGCATTAAATGTAGTGTTATCAATGTCAGTGAAACGGATTTGACATACATAATGGAACTATTAGGTATCTCCATTTCACAGAATTAAAGCCAATAATTGACACATTTGACACACAAAAATACATCAGCAGGTAATTTGAATATAACACGGTTCAAAAAGGTGAAAAGTGTTTGATTTTGACACCTGAAAATCTCAACAATGACGACTTTTCTCTGAGTTACAGCTGAACCTACGTATAGTCCCACTACGTAGAGCTCTTTAAGTGAACAGGAGCTATATACGAGGTGGATTTAGTCATTACAGGAAATCATCCATTCGATGAGCATGCTGGGGAGGAATCTACAAGCCTGTCTTATATGTGATCATGGAGTCTATTTAGGATTCCAGAATGGAAATAAAATTCATTGGGCAGGATCAGGGAGAGGTCATCAGTGAGCGGGAACAAATTAGTCAGTTGTTGTTAAATAGGGTAGAAGAAAATTGTAACATCTATTCATACGATTAAAAAGACGGACAATTTTGATGGCCTCATGGACCAGACATTGCCATATTTGCTTGGGCAGACTGGCGATAGTAAGTTTACAGTTGAACGGTCCTGGTTGTGAGGTAGAAACTATTTCATGGGTAGTCTTTCAATGTGACACACCTCAATAGCAACGCAATAGCACTAAAAATGTCCGTTATTATAAGTTCGCTTACCTAAAACTCCTGTGAAATATCAATTTCAACTTGGGTTTATCCAAATATCATAAAATGTGCCCCCATCATTTAACAAGCTGAATTTGGGAAACATTCAAAATGAAGAAAAATTAAAGACTTTTTTTAAAAAAACATCCTAAACACACAAAATCTCTTTTGTAAAGACTATACCTTTTGGTACGAAATTATACGGGCATTAATCTAAATTTAATTTAAGACGTTTTTTAGCATTTTGTATATCAAGAATATCCAAAAGAAATTGATTATTGTTATTATAATGTTAAAAAAGGGGATTTCATAAGAAAATACAACAATAATGAATCATGATAATATCAGAATAAAAAAGGGAAAATTTGAGTTTTGTTATATCATAGAACATTTCCAATATCTCCTTACATAATTAACATAACAAAAATATACTTCAGAACTTTACACTTCACTGTGCCTGAAAAGCATTTATTTTCAATGTGCCAAAATACCAGTCTCATGTCTTAACTTCCCCAAAGATGGCAGCCAGATACTTTACAAAATCTGGTTGAGAAAACCTTTTCAAAATATTTTGTTCTATTTATGGGCAGTGAGGCATAGGACAGTTTCATCAGACTAAAATAGCCTAGAACCTTTTACACAAGGTGCAAAACTTGACTGACACCCCTTGTAAGGCTAACTCACGCCTTGTGCAGTAGTAATATTCCAAGGCCTCTTTTGAACGAACAACAAATATATTCCTAGTATGAAACCCTGATGTATTGTTATCACAGATGTGTCACAGCAACTCTTCACATACATTAACAGCCAGATGAAAATTTGTCACAAACTTATTTATTCGTGACAATCAACCAAGAGTAAATACTATTCAAGAACACTATACCGAAGATTTGGCATGAAATGCGTTACCTTGATTTGACAAGCATCATCAATATACAGTACTACAGCTAACCCATCACTGAATATAGTTCTATGGAGCTAAACCCTCAATCAATGGATTTGAAACCCCTCAATGGATTTGAAACCTCAATCAATGGACCTGTGTATATGCAGTTTCACCAAGGAATTTCAAAAATGTCAAAGGAAGTTTGTACTTATACAACTGAAGCCCATTATTCCAAAGGTCTGGATACAGATGTTGATTATTGTCAATCGTTCATCGCCGTGATAGAGCATGTACTATACACAGTGTATGCATATCCCTTAAGGATGGACAATGGAAGGTTTGACATATCTCACATAATTCCCTCGTCCCAGCTAAACCCTTCAAGATGAATCAGTTCTGCCATAACAATTATCTATTTGTTTGTAGTTCTTGTCCAATTTATAATTTTGGATAATAAATTCCTGATTAAAAACTTAGTAAATAGTCTTTATGTCTACCTGTTAGTGTAGGCGTCTCATACTGTTGTCCGAGACTGTTTTTAACATTGGAGTCCCTAAGCTGCGATTATCATATACCATAATCTTCCTCGTTTAATATCAGCTTTTCTGTATGTTGCTGCTTGGGACAACAGATCTTCCCAAAAGAAAACTTAGCAGATTTCTGCTGTAGCAGTTACAGCTCCTTTCTACATCTCTGCTTGGCTAAAATAATAAAATATTTTCAAAATGTAATAACCAATCTCTTCCTTAATCACATACCTCCTAATTTTTATTTCAAATATTGGTACAGATTTTGGGAAACAAGATGGCACCCACCTCAAAACTAGCAGACTTCTAATGTGAGTGAACTGCAGTACCCTTGGTTTCAAGAAAATTCACCATTACGTATTTGTTAAATCCCAATGTTTACAAAATAATGCAACTCGGTATATCAAAATCAAAACATGGGTTGAATAACCTTTTTGATAAACAGTACAAAATATTACACTGCACATACAGTATGAAAATGACAAATTTCTACACAGTCACTAATTCTTCTCAAGTTTATAAGCATATAATGACAATGGCCATAAAAATCGCAAACGAAAAAAATGACGATCGTGATAGTCAAAACATCCAAAGGTTTAAATTTCATCGACCACTGACTATGAAAAGCCTAGTGACAAAGTGTGATTACACCATGGTATGTGAGGAATGCATGAATATATATCTTATGTGTGATGTAAAAAGCTATAGCATATAGAGTGTTGAAACTGACAGGTCGTATATGGTGTACATATCATGTATAGAAACAACACTGGCAATAATTAGGTTGATTATATAAAACGTTAAAGTTGGCGATTTGACATCTTATTAGATCGGTCATTTTCGCATCAAACATTACATTATTATTTGTTTTATGGTAATCATAATTATGTTTTAACGAGGCGGCTGTATGGTAGTGTGAGTTAAAAAAGAATAGCTTTAAAGAATGTGCTGATTTGACTGTTTTTCGCAGTATTTGACTTCAGAAGAGTAAAGTTGGCTGAAGTTAAAAACAACCTGTTGCACATGTTAAACTCGACACCTTGTTGACTCCAACATTCAAGAGAAAAATCATCACTCCTAATTTTATAACAACATATCAATACCCTTTTCCCATGAGAAAAATGGAGCAGCATTTAAAAAATTTCATTGATCATTGACATAAAGGGCTAAATCACACTTTAGTTAAGTCTTTAACTTCTCTGTATCAAAAATGCTATTATTATGACCCAACATGACATCAATAATCCTTTGACATGCCCGATAGCATTAAAACTCAATACCAGCACATGCACTCATGTCAATACGGGTTTATATTCCCCGACAGAAATGCAGGTAACTTGAGCACAACTATTACAACGACACCTTGAGAGACACGAATATGCTAATCAGATCCCTGACACATTGTTGGCTTAGAAGCTCCTCTCCCATAATGTTAATAGGCTTTATATGCAGTGAAAATACCTAATAGAAAATTCTGGCAATCTCTTTTTAACACTCCAATGGAGGTCGCATCCCCGTACCCCACATTCTCTCTAACATTCAGGGCATATTTTCAAGGTGTGCTACCCTAAACATACTGAGATAACACAAAAAGATGTTTCATGAAAACAACTTTGATACTTTTATTGTTTTTTTTTACATAACATCAACATGAATAGTTTCTGTTGAAAGATTGATGCAATTTATGACTATACAAACAACACAACACTTCTCTTGTTTATGAAACAACTACCACATACCTTCATCCGATGAAAATGTTAAATATTAGGATGCTTTAACATTTTTAAGGATTTATGACATACACCTGCAATCACATTTCTATTCATATTGATGTATATCCTTGGGAGAATAGGTTCCATTCCATGAACATGGTGAATACCGAAATAATATTTTCCTGCCAAATTTGTACACCTTTGTTCGAATTTCTTCATGGTTTATCAATGAATGTTGTTGTGGACACAATGGTATACAAGGTATGAGATAGCATGTGTTCATCTTCTGTTCTTGTTCACGTGAACATACACCATTGTGAAGTCTCAAACAGGCTAACAAAGGCTGCACAAACTGGAAGGATGTGTTCATTCATTCATTAAATTTAAGGTACATCAACTGTGCTGTGTTCAACCTTGTCATGCTACGTTATTTTGAATGTAATTGTAAACTCAAGGACAGGGGGAATTGTGAAACTATATTGTTAAAAAAAGAAAAATGTGGTTGTACTTCTTAGTTACCAATCATAATGAAATGAGGACAGCATGAGGTCAAATAACATGGAAATAAAAATATAAATAAAAATAAAACAAAATCAAAATCCACACTCTAAAGCATTCTCAAAGTGATACGTTATTACCCCAGTCAATGGATTAGTGTGCATTCAATTTTCATTCTCAACTCCCTTGGGAGTATACAATCAAAGCTGCCTGTTAGGCGCGAGAAGGTTAATAGTCAAATTACCATCTCATCCTACCGGGTACCCATTCACTGCTGGGTGAACAGAGGCATGGTCTGCATGTATTGCTTATAGTCTGTCTCACAGTCCCTAAACCTACTATTTTGCTTCATCCCAGCCTTACTGTAATGCCATAGTACTAAATGAAGCAAGTCTAGATTCCCCATAGGTTCAGAACTCTCATATGGGCCTCCTTTTCAATTTAAATGTAGTTGCTTGTTTCTATCAAAATTATAATTATATATTTATATTAAGTTTAAGTCTAATATTACTTTATATCTCATGTCCCTATAGCACTCAAACAGCAAAACATATTTATAATATCTACTCTTATACATTCACAAGATTCCTAGATTCACTGTGATCATGACCCAAGTCTGTCAGCACAAAACCTGTCCCAGTGGATTACACAACAGAGGTAAATGTCTATGACACCTTGAGCCTTCCTCACAGTAACGCTGACATGCTGTCATATAGTGCTGTTCACAGTGGTGTTAAAACTAGCCTTGCTCCAAGGCTGTACTGAATGATAAGTCCAAGGATGTACAGTAATTCTGTCCTTATGACAGTCAAGTCTAGGAACATCTTGTTCTTATTATTCATACAATCTAAGAATTATGATTAATAAATAATCATGTCCTTTAAGACTTGTGCAAGTGTACATTCAACCCAACGCATTCACTCAAGCATCCGTCATATAGCTGTAATATTGCTGAGTGAGGCATTAAACAACAAACAAACAAACAATGGATACCCAGATTATATCCCAGAAATCTCAACTAGTTTGCGACCTGTGCTTCGCCAACTGTAAGCACAATTGTCACTTTTATTGATAGTATAAGGGCCTGAGATTAGTGCCCCTTTAAGTATAGTCATATGAAAGAATCAGGTGTTCTTTTACTAATTTTGAGTAATGCATCAGCTGATGTTAATATTTAAAATAATTCATCAAATAAAAAGCGACTCCATAAATGGAAGATTTTGAGTTATTCAAGGAAATATACATCAAGTCCTGAAAATATTGTACATGTTCCCACTTTCACCTCATATCTACACCTGGAAAGTAACAAACGAACGATGTGTTTTGTATGTCTAACCACGCTAATTCCTTCCACATCAAGAGCCAGCCAACGCCCCCCCGAAGTTATACTCAGAATGTTGGTAAGTGCAAACCTGGCTGTGAGGGAGCAGAGATGAAGTGTTTATGCAGATACTCCCTGGAAAATGTCACTCCGACACTGTAACATCTGTTTGATGAGATCACATTATTCCCCAACAATGGAATAAGTCACTGGGTAACAGATTAACTCTGTTTTATTCATAGAAAACCTCTGTCACTCCAGTTTTGTGACAACTTTTGGCATTCACACACAATCATGTGGCTGGCACTTTGATCATTTTGTTTTTCTTAAATTTCATAAAATCAATTTTGTTATCTCTGTGAAGGAATTACAGTGTCTTAATCACTAATTGATTGATGTAATCCATTTTGTCTCGCCTTTTCTTGAAAAAAAGTCTCATTTCCTTGGGTAGTGTATTGTAAAATGAAGACAAGAAGCTCAAAGTAATAAAATCAGTGACTCAATTAATTAAACATTACAATAAACGCCATAAAAAATTACGATACAGATGCCATATTTAACTCAATTAAAATATGAATATGAATACATGAATATTTAAACTAAACGCAAAGTCAAGAAAATGTCTAAAGCAATATCACAATCAAACCCTCTTTTCCTCACCCATGACTAAATTTTCAACAAAATCATGCAATCCATCAAAAAAATCTGATGAGCTCAATAAATATGTCTATTTGATGAGGAGGGGTCATTTTTTATCTATGATGTTTTGAATCAAGGCTGATCAGGGCCATCAATCACTGCCAGCTAACGACAGGGTACTGCCATGGACATAGCATGACTAGCCACCACTCCAGGGAGCGCTTTGACATGACCTATGACCTTTGGGAGGTCATGTGGAACATCCACGTCACCCATGCA
The DNA here is from genome assembly GCF_022045235.1 of Haliotis cracherodii. Lineage (NCBI taxonomy): Eukaryota > Metazoa > Mollusca > Gastropoda > Lepetellida > Haliotidae > Haliotis > Haliotis cracherodii. The sequence continues at coordinate 24,174,085 of NW_027266341.1, read as the reverse complement.
GAGGTATCAGACACTGTCTAGCAGAAACTGTTGCCTCTGTTTATATGGGCCATGCTGTTAAAGTAATTATACATGGAAAATGGACTCACAGCCAGATATTTTTATCAAAGAAATTCCATAAATACACCAAAAAGGATAACTGTAGAGAAATATGGTTGAGGACAAAATAAAAAGATGACTTTAAAACATGCACAATTTGTTGCTGAAATAGCAAGTTCTATTTTCAAGAGTGAGTGAGTTGGGTTTAATGTCACTTTTAACAGTATTCCAGTTATATCGTGGCGTGTCAGCTTAATGTGGGAGGAAAGCCCGAAGTAATGCAGGCCTTAGACGTTTACCACTTTGGTGAAACCCACGAGCACGGGTATGGTGCTGACAAACCTAGAAACATAATCGAGGTGAACCGGGATTCGAACCCAGAATCATAGGTTTCTGGCGTGCCCTAGGGACGCAACTCTGCACAACGAATTGTGGCGCCTTAGACGAGTCGGCCACCCCCGCACCCCCTATTTTCAAAAAGAACCCGGGATACCAGTACAAGCATGTATACTACTCAAAATGAGTTAAGGAACAACAGACTCTTTAATATTTATGCTATAGATAATCTGTCTCCGTTTAACTTCATTTGTTCATGTTGAGAATTTGCTTGCTGATAGACAGAATAAATCATCATCTGCCGAAACAGATCCCTTTGGGCATAAAAGGCAAAATAGCAGTGAAAATTATAAGAATGGATCACTGAAAGTTAGTGATGACACCAGGTGTTCACGAAAAGTAATAATAAAAAAAAAAACGGACTTGACATAACATCACATGTCTCGCATCCAGTACATCATTTGTTGCTGAAATAAACAAATGTCTTGCTGGCAGGTTGCATGTGTTGGCTGACGATAGTTTACCGATTCCGAGGTGGTAAACCTGTCTCTCATTATATTCCAATATGCAAAGAAAATACATGTAACCATGACAACACAAATATAATGTTGATACTTATTTTCTTCACACTCAACAAAGTATTTCTGTAAAGGCTGAAAGAAACATGATGAATTTGTGTCTGTTTCTTTCCTGGAGAGAATGTGAAGGGTGCAAGTACTGTCTACGTCTAAATACACACATACAGAAATGCAGATCACAGCCTCTGCCGGATTCAATAGCAGAAGTGAAAAATATATACTACTCAAAAATAGTTAAGGACCGCCCAATTCTTTCATGTTACTATAGATAATCTGTTGTCGTGGCAAGACAGTTTAACCATAGAATCGGGTGGTCATTAACTTTTTTGGAGAAGTATAACATAAATACAAAAGTCCAAGCCAAATGTATTCTGGTATTACCCTTTTTGGTAAAAATACGAAGATGCAGTAAGAAAATATAGATTTTGCCGGAGTACATTTGGGCTTTTTTGCTCTTAAACATGTTAAACCCCTTTGCCATAACAGTTGTAATACATGTGACAAAACCCTTTTCCTTTTCATAAGAAATCTCATGAAGAATATTCATTAAAGATGTTCAGAATATGCATATATTGTCTCAGAAATATAGCACATTTGTTTATAATTTTGCAAAATTATGGATAGACTGTAGTCTGAGTTAAAGCATGGAAATACAAGAACACAATGGCCTGGTCTAAACGTTGAAACAGGATCTGTAAACCAGAATTCTTTCAACAAATCTCCTGTAGCATAAGATCATGGTTCTTTGATCTACAGTCACAAAATTTGAAGGTTACATATTTGATAACACTGATGTGATTCTTGTGCACTCAATGTAGTTGATATATACTGACTGCCAAAAGAAACGTGGACCATAGAAACATATAGAGACGTATGTAACTTAAGAAGAGATGTTTCCAATGTGCATCACTTAATGACAAAACTAACAATCAGTCACTTGTTACCAAAGAATGTCTTTATTCTTATCACGATATGTTGCACATGATTTCCAAACTTGACATGCCAACCCTGCACAAGACAAATGGTGCATCTCAAGTCATGTATCTATGACTTCACATGTCATGCGTGAGTGAAAGAATGAGTTTGGTTAACACCACTTTTAACTTAAAGCCAGTTATTTCACGGCGTGTCAGCTTAATGTGGGAGGAAAGCCCAAAGTGATGCAGGTCTCAGACGTTTACCACTTCGGTGAAACCCACGAGCACGGGTATGGTGCTGACAAACCTAGAAACATAATCAAGGCAACCAGGATTCAAACCCACAATCATAGGTTTCTGGTGTGCCCAAGGGATGCAGCTCTGCACAGGGAATCATGGCGCCTTAGATGACTGGGCCATCCGTGTCCCTCTTTGTACATCGAACCGATTTAATATCTCTTTAATACAAGTAATTCTTCATATATTAACCAACACATGTGGTATTCACGTTTCTTTTGGCGTCATGGTATAGTTCCATGATATATTTTCTGAATGAACATTAATGAATGAGGGCATCGGCGGGGGTGGGGGGGGTGTCACCAAAAAATATGACAGTCTCCAGGGGAGCGTCATGAAACAATAAACATTTCATAATAAAGTGCTTTTGTATTTTATTTTATTTTTTTTTATTTTTTTTTGGTGGCAGAGGGTGGGGGGAGACCAGATCAAAACGAGCAACAGGAGCCTTGGTGGAAAAATGAGGTGATGGTGCAAGATATGTATTTCCACATGTACAGTTATTTATCTCAACCAAGTAATGTTTCTGTCAAAAGAAACAATTTTATATACCATAAAAAAACTGAAAATAATTTTTTTATCCAAACATTTTATTTGAGATTTAAGGAACAAATGGTTGAGGAAATAATTGGAATTACAACCCTTTTTGGCCCATTTGAAGAAAAGAGATGCCTACCTTGTGTCCACTGACTGATGCTCTTGTTGCCGAGGTTGGTGTTGATGATGTAACCATGCTCCGGTTCCACTGTGATGGTGTACTTGAGGCCGTCATCAGGACTGTCACGATCCTCCACACGCAGGTATTTCTCCGTGATAGGGAATCCAAGACTACCACCATCCATGCTGACAAGCGTAGACACACCTTTGTTGATGGCGATTTGAGGAGTGCCATTGTCCACCGGGACTATCTCGATATGCATCATCTGAGGCTGCCTGGTTGTGTATGTTGTCTCAGGGAAGACGAAGTAGTCGGAGTGTGTGCCATCACTGACGGTGAAGGAGAAACTGTCCTTGTTTGTTTCGGATCCATCATGTTGATAGCTGATCATGTTCTCATTGAGATCTTCTAAGGTAAATGTCGCAATAATCTTGGTTTTGTTGAACAGGATGTTACCATGAACAGGAACTTGAGTGATGGTGAACAGGATGTTCTCATCCAAGGTGTCTCGATCATCAGCCCTCAGCTCAAAGGGAGTAATAAGCTTATTGTCACCTTCTTTCAGTCTCAGAGGCTGGAACATGACAATCGGCTTCTTATTGTCCACATCACTGAGAGAGATCCGGAAGGTTCGGGCAACTGGGTTGAATCCGTCCGTCACTTCAAACTCAAAGCTGTCCATCTTCATTTCATCCTCACTGGAATGGACGTATCTGATCTTATTTCCAGCCAACTCCAGCTGTGTGAAGGCAGTGATGGGGACACCAGGCATGTCAGTGCTCTCCAGGTGACCTCGACCTGGCGCACGGGTGACAATGAACTGAAGGTTCTCATCTGGTGTGTTGAGATCAGTTCCGCTGAGAAGATCAGTTGTCAGAGTCACCCTCCCTCCCTCGGGGAGTTCCACGCCCTTGTTGATAACAGATGGGAATGTCATGTCAATTCCTTCCACTGTCACATAGAAGTATCTGTCAATCAGGGGATTAAGAGTGTCAGTGACATCAAACTTGATGAGATCGCGAACTCCTTCCAGTCCTGTGTGAACATACTGGACCTTCCTTTCATCAATGTCTCTCTGGGTAAAGTTCTGTCCAAGAGTCAAGTTCTGGTACCTGTCACGTCCGAGATCTCTTTGAAGATATCCATACTTGGGTATTCTTCTGATAATGAAAATAATGTCTGGGTCATTGGAATCCAAGTCCTCAGCCTTAAGATGTTCATCTGTAATGGTCTTGATCTCCCCACCTCTCTCCAGCTCAAGTCCATTGTTGATGGTCAGTCGCGGTGTTTCGTCATCCACTGGTATAACTATAATAGGAACTGTCTTGGTGACATTGTGAACTCCATCGGTCAGAAGGAATTCAAAAGAGTCAGATGTGGTTTCAGTGTCATCATGTTCATATTCTATGGTGGATTCTCCAGAGATGTCAATCAGTGTGAAGGAGTCGATGGGATATGTTCCACTTGGCCTCTGCTGAACAATAGCACCATGTTCTGGTTTCTTGGTGATGTAGAATGTGATTTCCCCTGGTGGGTCATCACCGTCCACCACACTCAGGATGGGTTCGTCAATCATCAGATTCATACCTTCAAGGACCATGAACTCTCTAAGAAACACCTTGGGTTCTTCATCATTGTTTGGTACGATACCCAGGTTAAAGTCGTAACTTGGGGAGTTATTGATACCATCGGAGCACCTGAACACAAATCTGTCCCGCCTTGGCTCGACTCCTTCATGAACACTTTGGACATAGTTAATGCTGCCTCTTCTGACATCGCCAATAGTAAATGCAGAAACTGGCATTCCAACTCTGGATTTCTCAGAACCAGGCGCTGCTGATTCATTCTCAATATAACCATAGGTTGGTGCCGAGGTTACAGTACAGACTATCTCATTGTCGTCTGTATCAATATCCATGGCGTCCAGATGAATGGGAAGAATTGGAGACTTGTCATTTTCACGAACATCAAACGCTTCCACTACAGTCACAATGGGAGATTCATTGTCCACAGCCAGGATCTTGACATCCACATTGATTCTGTTTATCTTGTTCCCCTCTACATTGAATTCATCTGACCGATCAGTCAGCAACAGTGTGAAACTGTCATTCCTCCCTTTAGCTCCAACCTCCCCACCAGTGTGCTGGTACTGAATGTGACCATCAATGATGTCTTTCTGAGTGAACCTATCAGTATTCTCTCCTCTGTTCAGAATAAATCCTTCATAAGGAACTCTCTCCACAATAAAGTTCAACCTCAAATCCTCTGTGTCAGGATCAGTTGCTTTAAAATCATCAGCTGTAAGGGTGACGAGAGAGCTCTCTGGCACTTCGATTGAAATCCCAAGGATCCCTGCCTGTACATTTCCAAGCAGTTTGGGGGCTTCGTCATCAATGGACTTCACTTTAACCTTGAAAGTAATGGGAACATGGTGTACTCCATCTGTAATATCTATCTTGAATCTATCATTATCTATCTCATCCCCAGTGTTTAAGTACAGGATTCGGCCATTGCTGAGCTCATCCTTGCCGAACAGGTCCCCAACTACCATGTCTACCTCATCAAGCTGCAGAATTCCATGGAGGGGGATCTCCACAAGCTCGAACTTGATACCATCATCACCAGTGTCTACATCCTGCACATCCAACATGCTGGTGTCAATGATAGCGTACCCATTTTCTTCAATCTCAACTCCTCTGTTGAATACTTCAGGTGGTTTGTTATCCACAGGTTTCACATTGATGGTAAATCTCTGATCAGGAAGCACATTTCCAGAAGCATCTGTTACTGTATAGGCAAACTGGATAATCCTCGGCACAGTTCCCATATCAGCGCTAGGAGGCTTGAAACAGATCTTGTGATGGTTCACCTGAGATTGTGTGAAAGAGGACAGCTCACCCCTACCTGGGTGATCACATTTTACAATGGTTCCAGGTCCCAGAGGAGTGTTCAGATCTGTGTCAAATGGCAACACTGTGATATCATACTTCAGCTTCCGGTCATCGGTATCATCATCGGTGTACCTCAAGAACTTCCTCTTGAACGTGGTTGTCTCAAATTCGCTGACACTCATGGAAAGAGGAGTATTTGGATATAGGTAAGGGAGCTGATCATCAACTGGGGCAATCTTCACAATAAACTCTTCCAAACCAGACTGGTTTGGAGGGTCACCCCCATCAGCCAATCGGAACCTGATTTTGTCAATCACAAAGTCAGATCTGTGTGGACCAACATGTTGATAGAACATTTTCCCATCTACAATGTCCTGCTGGGTAAATTCACTCACAACTTGCTCGTAAACTCCACTCCTCAGCTGCCAGTTTTCAATATCTGGTGGTGTCTGGAACTGTCGCCGGAGGATGACTCCCTCTGTGGAGAAGGGGCGCTCCAGGACAAATCTGATGCTAGCATCATCACTATCAATATCTGTAGCACTCAGTACAAATGGGGAGATTTCGGCCACTTCATTTTTCCTGATTTCTAATCCTGTGTTCACATTCAGGATCGGTGGTTCATCATCCACAGGGAAGACTGTAATCGGGTAAAGAAACTCAACCTCATTTTTTCCATCGGTCATCCGAAAGATGATATTGTCACTGTAAGTATCACTATCGTCATGGCGATAAACTACTGCACCACGGTCCAGATCGGCTGGAGTGAAAAATTTCTGACCAGCAGGCATGTCCAGTTGACCATGACGGAGCCCATCTGCGACAAAAATTCTCACATTTTCCAAATCATTTTCATCAGAAATTTGAAAGTTTATGTCACTTCTTAATACCCTAGACTGTCCCTCAAACAACTGAATTCCAGTATTCCTTGTCACAACAGGTGCAAGGGTATTCATTGGCTTAACAACAATCATTAACATTATAGGATCCACTGATGCCATTCCATCGGAGTCAATTACTTGAAAAGCTACCTGGAACACTCTCTGAACATAGGAGTCCTCCGGGGGTGGCTTGTAAGCAATCTTGAGATCTGTAATGTCTTTCTGATAAAACGACTTAATTGGCAGATTCCTGTCATCAGTACTCACAATATGACCCTCTCCTGGACTGAGGGGGGTTGTGATATTGAAAATCAATTTGTCAGGTGAGGTTTCAAGATCTTCTGCTGCAAGAATCTCTGGTGTAATAGCTGTCATGACAAACTGGTCTACCTCCATAACTAACAAGGCACTGTAACTCGCTTGTGGACGGGTGTTTTCCAACCCACCCTGAATTCTGGCCATAACTTGGAAATATTCCTGTTTATCTAAATTCCCATCCAGGTCCATTAATTCAACAACCAAGGGTATGAAATCTCTGTCTGGGGAATTGTTCTCAGCAGTGTGTTGGTATCTCACCCCCATTTCCAAAAACTCGTCACAGTCAACCATCTGCAGACGTGTGGTGTCGTTCATGACAACGCCGTAACGGGGTAATCCACTGGCACTGCTCAAAACTGTCACTTTACAACGCCGGTTAGGACGATCGTAGGCAAACTCCAACACCTCCTTATTTATCGGTTCACTAATTCCCATCAACTTTGAAACTGCAATGGGCAAGTTGCGCGTGACAACTTCCAGTTGCACGAACGACACTTCAAATTGAATCGTGAACGGAATGATGATTGTTTGAGACGGAGAATCATATCGAATCTGTAATCGCACTCTATCCTCGGCCGGATTACGAGCTCCGAAATGCGAATACTGGACATCTTGCATATCGAAGTCACATGGAAACTCCGAAGGCATTAGCCTACCTGGTCGCTGGGACAATGCATCTGTCGTGTCTAATACAGTAACTTTACAACTGTCACCTGGCCAAACCCTGATCTGCAAATCATTCGGGGTTACAAAAACCGAACGTCCAAGCGGCACTGTTATTTTCCGATTTGCCACTAAAATATCTCTCGGTGATAGGATTACCTGAGAGGACAGAGTAGCCACACTCAAAATCACAACGGCTACCTGTACCGCACGGGGTATTTGGGACTCCATTGTCGATCCACCAAGCCTCAATAGGCCGCCTGACATAACACAGGCGAGGCAAGTTGTTGCATACACTATCTTCTCAGATGAGTGAGAAATGCACAACTATCTTCTCCTCACAAAAGTTGGTGTGAGCTAGCTTCGCCGCTAGAGCCATACTTCACCTTTTTACCCAATAACATTACACGCATCAGATTACGCTCGACCTCTGTTCGTTTATTTCCGGTACACTGATTTGCATAACTATGTACACAAAAACCTCATGCCGCATGTCGCGGGCCGCACATCCACCAATCACAGCCGGTGTTATATATCAAGCTCCGCCCATCGCTGTGTCATATCGATTAACTCCTCGATGAGTGTTGTCTAAGAGGCGGGACAAGTAATTAATTGACAGCTATGTTTTATGTCAACACGCCGAGCACGTGGTTATTGTGTATTGCAACAAATTCTCTCCCAGTGTGGGGAGATGAATGCGATGTATAGTGCTGATAGCTTCGCGTAGACTTGTGGGGCTTCACGACCACATGATTCCGTCTATCTCACCTGAATCTGGCGAGGCCTTGTAGAATGAGTTTGCAGCGGAAGGAAGAAGGACGCATGGTACACACAACTAACCATAGCGCCCGCCATGACGACAAATCTATCATGATGGAAATTAATAAAATAATGATAAGTACAGGTAAAAAAGCATCAAAGCGATATCAGTTTTATTTGAATCATTTTGTGTAATATACATTTTTCTTAATATACATTCTAAATATACAAAATGCTACCTCGTTCACAACTTGATAACATTTCCCAGTAAGTTTGAAACGATTTTATTTTCATTATTCTAAACCTTAAAACCATTCTATTCCACTATAAACCAATAGTATGCTACCTCTTTCATGACTTTACAGCATTTCCCAGTTTGAAGTGAATTTATTTCATTTCGAGACAATATTTCGCTTTTCTAAAAGATACCCCATTTAATCCCTTGATTTATTAAGAACAAAACGCAAATGCCTCGCATTGTAGGAAAACAATTGTGTGCCCTTTCCTTGCAGACAAGTGTCCAAGCAATACAGTTCGTAATTGAGCACCTGTTCACGAGAGAGAGAGAGAGAGAGAGAGAGAGAGAGAGAGAGAGAGAGAGAGAGAGAGAGAGAGAGAGAGAGAGATTTTTTACTCAATGCATAGGCATATCTAGAACAGACTCAATTAAGTCTAATTTCATTGATTCCACACATATGAAAACAGCAGTAGAGGAATGCTTTTTCAAAAATTACAATTATTTTAAAGAAATGTTTTCATAGACTCATTATTAGTCTACCCTTATAACGACGATTGTGTTTCCGACTTTTTATTAAAATGGCCAGGAAACGATATTTACTTACCTTCAAAAGCATCGTAATCCAGTATCATAATTACATCTGTATGCGGTTAATGTGCACGTACCTCCATTACTCAAGTGCGTTACCGTCTTCTTGCTTTGTGCATACAACACATGGAGTCTCGTGAATGGGAATTGAGCAAACATATGTTTTCAAATCAAACATTAAAACGACAAGGTTTCTCTAAAGATATTGCTATTGAAAGGTATTCAGCGAAGGAGGGGTACATACACCCAGACATGTGTAGCTATAACTCTCGACCTGTAGGTTCACACACGACAAATTATCTAACCTTAAGTTGGTGTTATTGACTCAGGGAGACAGTGCACTCTGATATGCGATATGAAGCTAGGGGTCGTCTGTCGTATTTGTTCAAGATTGAAACATCGGAGATAGAGACCACAACGCTGCTTGTGTTTGTTATAATAATGATTACAATCCTCATCAACGTTCGCCAATGAATGCTCCACGACTGTGTGTGTGTGTGTGTGTGTGTGTGTGTGTGTGTGTGTGTGTGTGTGTGTGTGTGTGTGTGTATGTGTGTGTTATCGTAACTGTGTATCCCTGAAGTTTCTGATATACATGTATATCCTCTGCTACTGCTGTAGCATCTATGTCATCGTCATCGATCAACTATTATGCTACTGAGGTTAGTGCCAGGCTACTTCTACCAGCACTACTACTAATGCAGCTGCTCCTCCTCCTCCTCCTCCTCCTCCTACTACTACTACCACCACTACTACTACCACCACTACTACTGCTACTACCACCACCACCACCACCACCACCACCACTACCACCACTACTACTACCACCACTACTACTACCAACACTACTACTCTTACTACCACCACTACTACTACCAGCACTACTACTAATGCAGCTGCTCCTCCTCCTCCTGCTACTACTACTACCACCACTACCACCACCACCACCACCACCACTACCACCACTACTACTGCTACTACCACCACCACCACCACCACCACCACTACCACCACCACCACTACTTCTACCACCACCACCACCACCACCACCACCACTACTACTACTACTACTACTACTACTACTACTACTACTACTACTACTACCACTAACTACTACTGCTGCTGCTGCTACTACAGCTGCTACTACTACTACTACTACTACTACCACTAACTACTACTGCTGCTACTACTACTGCTGCTGCTGCTGCTACTTCTACTACTACTACTACTACTACTACTGCTAATGCTATACTACTACTGCTGCTGCTGATGATGATGATAATACTACTACTGCATCTACTACTTTTTGTTCTATTACTACGACTACTACTTATTGCCATACTACTACCTCTACGTCTACGGTTACTACTACTACTACTACTACTGCCACTATTACTACTACAACACCACTACTACTGCTACTACTGCTGCTACTACTGCTGCTGCCACAGTCGCCTATACTATATAAGCCATCTTCTACCACAACAGTTTAGTCGTATGCTGCTATTGGTGTTTAAACTGCCGGTGCCATTTAAAATTTTCAAATCAGCACCTCTGTATCAATTCTTGTGCAAACTAAGAGCTATGGATAACGCCGATCGTCAAAGATATGATTCCTTATCGCCCTCCCGATAACTGTATCTGTGTGAAGATTTACATAACTAGTATCGAGGCTTGTAACTAAACTCCGATAAGCCCCTATGTAAATTGCCAAGCCGTGGATCTGGAAACGACCTTATCTTTAATAACCCGATAGCAATATCTTGAAAAAAAAATCATAAATCCATCTTTTATACGGGGAAGGACATTTACTGCTCAAAAACGTCAAATGATTCAAGGTTTTCGTTCCATAATTCAGCAGTGGGTATAGATTCATAAATTGTGATCACGAGCTTTCTCACATAGCTCCCCAACATCAACCACTGCACGTGTGTCCCCCACAAATACCAGGCATGCGCGAACATAAATACATGCATCGATTATTTGATAGCGCGTGTGTGGCGTGCTATAGTCTGGCCAACATTTCGCCAGTTTGTCCATTCATAAAGTCAAAGGGCTTAGCTCAAGTTACCCCCGTTGCCGACAAACCGCACCTCTTTTATAGCCTTGGGGGCCCTTTCTTTCCCTAGTCAGCGTGTTGCGACTCTGTGGTGTGAATAGAAGCCTGTGAGAGTACATATACACACAGCAAGACCCGCTCGGTTCCCGTCAGGCCCTGGCGCTGTGTGGACATACTCTGTACAGTTTGGGGATGAAGACTGCGTTGCATGGATAACACTTTAGACTGGCTTCACATTTTTTCAAAGATGTATAACATTTTCTTGATAAAATCAACATTTAATTGATCTGATTGGTGATCTGCCTTGTATAGGTTAATTTTTGTAATATCGTCTAGTAAGAAGAAGAAGAAGACTGGCTTCACATTTTTTCAAAGATGTATAACATTTTCTTGATAAAATCAACATTTAATTGATCTGATTGGTGATCTGCCTTGTAAAGGTTAATTTTTGTAATATCGTCTAGTAAGAAGAAGAAGAAGACGACGAAGAATATTTATTGTACATATGGACACACAGGGGGCAGGGTACAAAACATGAACATGACCAGTTATAATGAAAAGTTACAAACATTGATGTATACGCAATGGAATACAAATATTGCTCTTATAGTCAATAGTGGGGTGAAGAGGAACTCTTTTTGAATGAATATTTTGTAAATGAAATATAAGGTGTGTGAAATATATACAAGCAAACTTTTACACACATACGACTCGACGTGTGTTTTTTTATATCTCTGTAAGGCAACTAAAACAATATCAATATCATGCACTAGCAGCAAACACATGCCCTACATTGATCTACAATAAGCGAAATGTGCAAATATTGAACTTCGTTGAAAATATGAGAAGCATCGTAATGGTTTGGATGTGCACACAAACGTCCCGATCAGATGCGAATCAGGGGGAAATATTTTCGAATATTTAACTTCAGTGGGTGTGTTGTTCGAACTGTTAAATTCAGCGGTGATGATGGTGGTTGGGGTGTCATATTTTGTATATTACCCCCAGCCAATGCCATGGTACAAAGGAACGGGGTTTGTTTTCTGAAACGATAATCAGATTTACTGAAAAAAATGACATATGCCCCACATGGTAGGAAATATGATGTTTTCCTTTTCTTCTAACCTCTGACACCTGTGACCTCTAAACTGACCACCTGTACATATCATATTAAAGAAGCCAAAGAATACAATTTTCATTCATTCATTCATTCATTCATTCATTCATTCATTCATTCACTTATTTATTTCGAATACTTTAGCACCTGCAGGTTAATGTTTAAAATAAATGACTAAGTTCATAATCATTAATATATAAAAAACCCGCTGCTCTTAAAACAAAATCTCGCTCCCACTCCTGAAAATCAAATGGTTTCTCCCCCAGGTATTTATTTATATTCAGATACTTAGGTATTTTAGAAATGACATTGACATGTAAGCAGGACTCCCAAGAACACATTCGTGGTTCGCGCTGTGACACGTTCAGACACATGTTACATCATTTGAAGAAAGGAAAACAGTCAGGTATACAAATCAGTGCTTTTTTCGAAAAGTGCAGACATATTTGTATTTTCCTTCTGCTTTTGTAAGTAGATTGTGTCTGGAGCCAAGTAACAAAGTCTTCAACGTGTTATGTGATTGTTGAGGGGAGTAAGGAGTTGGGAATGGTATGGGTTTGGAAGCAGTCTGGTGGTTGGAGTTCACTGAACTGGGAATCGGGTGGTGGAAGGCAGGGTTGTTGGGCTGAGGCGGGTGTTGGGTGGGTGGTGACTCGGGAAGCGTGATTCGTTGGTTTGATGGTTGCATGCACGGGAGGCTAAGGGACATCCATAAACAAAGGATTGGTTGTTGAGTGGCGGTGGTGCTTGGGTGAGTGGTTGAGTGAGTGGTGGATTGGAGGATATGTGGTTGGATGAATGGATATTTGGTGTTTGAGTGGATGGATGGATAGTGTTTGAGTGGATGGATGGTTGGTGTTTGAGTGGATGGATGCATGGTGTTTGAGTGGATGGATGGATTGTGTTTGAGCGGATGGATGGGTGGATGGTGTTTGAGTGGATGGATGGATTGTGTTTGAGTGGATGGATGGTTGGTGTTTGAGTGGATGGATGGATTGTGTTTGAGTGGATGGATGGTTGGTGTTTGAGTGGATGGATGGATGGATGGTGTGTGAGTGGATGGATGGGTTGGTTTTTGTATGGATGGATGGTTGGTGTTTGAATAGATGGACGGTTTGTCGTTGAGTGGATGGATGGATTGTGTTTGAGTGGATGGATGGTTGGTGTTTGAGTGGATGGATGGTTGGTTTTTGAGTGAATGGATGGTTGGTGTTTGAGTGGATGGATGGTTGGTGTTTGAGTGGATGGATGGATGGATGGTGTTTGAGTGAATGGATGGGTTGGTTTTTGTATGGATGGATGGTTGGTGTTTGAATAGATGGACGGTTTGTTGTTGAGTGGATGGATAGTGTTTGAGTTAATGGATGGTTGGTGTTTGAGTGGATGTGTGGGTTGGTGTTTGAGTAGATGGATGGTTGTTCGTTGAGTGGATGGATGGTTGGTGTTTGAGTTAATGGATGGTTGGTGTTTGAGTGGATGTGTGGGTTGGTGTTCGATCCACGCAAATGAGATATGATGACATGCATCAACCAAGTCAGCGAGCCTGACCCCCCGATCCCGTTAGTCACCTTTTACGACAAGCATAGTCGCCTTTTACGGCAAGCATGGGTTTGCTGAAGACTTATTCTTACTCGGATCTTTACGGGTCGGATGGTTAGGTGGATGGATGGGTTGGTGGTAGAGTAGGCTGGTTACGGAGGGGGCAATTTACCAAAATTAAAGTATTGTTTTCACGAAATTCATAGCTTTCCTGAACTGAATATTACTTTGTTAATCGCCGTGTAAGAGCTACGGGTGTGTCTAACATACGTCAAATTGCAATTAGTGAATATACCTTCTTTTTATGCCAAAGTTCTCACAATCTTTGATATATGTGTTATGTAGTAAAGATTATACAACGCGATGGAGTTGTGACGTCGCCGCAATTAAACTCCTCACCAGTCTTCTCTTACGTTGTGAAGTGTATCGGGTAAGAATCCCCCCTATCATATTAGATGTAAAGTATTCACAGCTAAAAACTATTTCCTTAAAAACGGTAAAGGATCTTGGCATTTATTAACCTACGGCCTTGACAGGATTTGATTTATTTCTGGTGGTCTTTTATGTCGGTGAAAAGGGTATCTAACAGATATGCATTTGTCAAAGGTTAGACAATGAGAGCCTTCAGAAAAAATAATTATTGTAATAAAACTGATAGCGGCTCGGATCTCAATTATTTCAGGCAAGACTTCGCCCGACTTGTATTCGGAAACAAAGATTAAATGAGTCTTCGTTTTTAGTGAGTATTTAAGATGAAATTTTATTCAAAGCCATCGTTATTGACTGTATCGACAATCAGGGTTGTTAGTGTTTTTTTGTTGTTTTTCACAGCATAGCTTCAGACATTTAGGTTTGGTCGACATCCGCGTTGGTCTGTATTACATAAGTTTTCTTCCGTGAAGATCCGGGGTAAATAGATCTTCAGCCACCCATGCTTGCCGTAAAAGGCGACTATGCTTGTCGTAAGAGGCGGCGGGATCGGGTGGTCAGGCTCGCTAACTTGGTTGATGCATGTCACCGTATCCCAATTGCGTGGATCGATGCTCATGATGTCAATCACTGGATTTTCTGGTCCAGATTTGAATATTTACAGACCGCCGTCATATAGCTGGAATATTGCTGAGTGCGGCGTTAAACAAACAACAACAACAGGATAAGTTTTCATTGTGTATCTTTACAAACGGTGGAACTCAGATTTACCATTAATGTTGTATAATTAAGTAGTATGGTAAATACTAATGTGATAAAACTCATATCGCTATGACTAAACAGTAACTTTTTATACTAAATTAGCAAAATGTAACATTATCAACAGTAGATTGACAAAGCCTGTAACTTTTAATTGATACTATGTTATAATTGAATTGAGTTGCAAACTGCACCGTTACACCTTAGGGGATTTTATATATTTTACGAGCGCTTCACTCGATTTTTGGGTTATGAATCGTGTAAAGTTAAAACTTTGCTTTTATGTTTATGCATTCTGTGCTAGAGAAAACGTGTTTTGCAATAGACGTAATTCACAGACATATGAGCTCATAAAGTTATGCAGTTTACGACTAAAAAAAATAATAAAAATTAAAAAAAAACTTTTTTACATGGATACTTGTGCCAAGAAGTGCTTGAATTGTGGAGATATTTTCAAGACCGGAGGGAAAAGATAACAAATGTAAATGCACTTATCAAGTTACGGTTATCACAACAGTGTAATATCTTCAGGGCTCTACCTTTCCATATTTACAAATACACTGTATACTGTTATTTTGTCGACAGGGGGATAAATACGGTATTAAGAAGTGGTGAGATAAATCAAGACTGCATGATGAATAAGACATGCTCCTTCTTTCCTTGATCGCGGCTTGTCAGAAAAAATAAAGTGAGATTTCATGCTCCGAAATCCATCATCTGCATACATTGTTTGTTTATTTGTTGTTTTATGCCGTACTCGGCACCTTTCCAACTGTATGACAGTGGCTTGTAAATGAGTCTGGACCTGAAAAAGCAGTGATAAATATTATGAGCAACGATCCAAGTCACCATGTCACCAAGTCACATAGTCTGACCACTAGATCCATTACATCGCCTCATGCGACCAGCATAGGTTGCTTGGAGCCTATTGAAACCTATTTATTATTATCTATTAATTTAGTAGTGGGGCGATACTCCGATGCATCGGTGGATCGCGATTTTTTGCTTCTCCATACACCGCACACTTAGTAAAAAATATCGATTCTTACCTTAAACGTTTGCTTCAATAACTGCCTGGAAGATATTTGGTCGTGCTGTCTATGAAAAAGATGACTTCAATACGCACCGCAGATAAGAGCACGGGCAAATATCGTGATATATATTGGATCGTGAGCGAGGTATCCTGATATATATCGGATCATGAGCACGATATCGTGATATATTTCGGATCATGAGCACGGTATCGTGAATTATATCGGATTATGAGCACGGTATCGTGAATTATGAAGGATCATGAGCACGGTGTCGTGATATATATCGGATCATGAGCACGGTGTCGTTATATATATCGGGTCATGAGCACGGTATCGTGATTTATATCGGATCATGAGCACGGTATCGTGATATATATCGGATCTTCACCACGGTATCGTTATATATATCGGATCTGGGCACGGTATCGTTATTTATATCGGATCATGAGGACGGTATCGTGATATGTATCGGATCGTGAGCATGGTATCTTATACACCCAGGGTTGATGGTGGCTAAAAATGAAGTAAATAAGAAATGGTTATTTGATGGTGGTTTATTTGATACGGCTATCACGGGAGATATTACATGCACCAGAGAGGTGAGAATCTTATAACAGGCCACTTTTTTCAGCCTAGTAACGTTTGTAAACTTTTGGACAAATAACAGTTTTCAAGCGAATACTTTCCTTTGCCTGGCGGTTTACAGATGTTTCATATCGTTCCAGCAGAATCCATTCTGCTAACCTCGAACTCGAATTGGGATAGCCACCCACATATGGGATTCGAGTTGTGAAAGTTTCGGATCATATTTTAGTGATTGAGAGGGGTGTGTTTTTTTTCTCAAAAAGGGGCTGGTGATGTGGGTCGGTGACCTGGTTGACGGCGTGTCATCGTGCCCCGATGCTGTTGCTCGTAGGTTCAATCACAGGTTATCCTGGCCCAGACTTGATCATTTAGAGGTCGTGATATAGCTGGAATATGCTGACTGTCAGGTCTAACGTACTCACTCACTCTAACGGTGTTATTAAAGCTGAGAAGACCTGCCTTAAATGTTTCGACCAAGACATTCCTCATCCTCGATTATCCAGTGTACTATATCTAGTATGATACATAGACATATAATACACTGGCTCATCGAGGGTGGATATTCTGTGTAGAACCTGGTTATTTCCATTTGGACTGTGGATATGTTTTAGATAAATAATTCAAGAACAAACAAAAACAGCTACTTGAGAAGAATGCCCAAAATGTAAACAATCAACAACCTTCATGTTGCCATGTGAATTATTCTGATTGTGACCCAAAATTGTCTATACTACTTCATTACTTTTGACCACTAATGTTTCAAACCTTTTTTACAAGAACCTTACCACAAAAGTTCCTTTGCCTCTCTAGACAAAACAATCTGGAAAGTTAAACAGATATATTATTTTCGAACGAGGTTTGAACTCTCAGGAATAAGGAGCCAACTCGATTTCTATATCAATTTTGAGAGTAACTAGAGTTATACCCCTTTATTCAATATCGACCAATGAAATCAAAGTGTGCCCGTTACCGCCAAGTACGAAAACCAAAACATACTCAAACCGGAGAAGCCACATTCAAACAGACATTTCGCAAGGAAAATGCAACGGGAAGAATTGGAAAACAAATCTAAGAGAGGTTGTGAAACTGCATTACTTGTATTATAAACTCTGCATGTTGGTAGCTGATTTTACCACAAATACTCGATTCAGACTAAACAGGAAATTATGCTCGAATATTGAAGAGAAATAAAATATGTTAGATTCTTGCACGTTTACAGCTGTTTACAGCTGTTTACTGTGTCCCGACCATGGAATAGTCATACGTGAATCATTCATGCTGCCAAGATGTCAGTCATGGCATATCAGCCACCTACGAAAACGAAATAAGGAAGACTCTATACTGTTTCCTATGAATAAACATTATAGTGGTAGATTTGATTTGAAAGATGCGCTTTTCACTTCTCTCACTTGCATCGTTTGACGTTACATATCCACAGAAAGGCTGTTCAGTAGCAATCATCAACATCAAAGTCAAAGCAGTGATGTTAATGACACACTGCCACTGCCACATAGCTCCAAACTGCCCAGTTGGGTAAAGTTTGACCGTAGCCCTGGCAAAATGTATTTAGATGCACATGTAAAACGAACTGGTCATGCATACACTGAAGTTAACTGCATGAAGTTTTATCTTTTTTTTTCCAAACATATAACAGTCAGATGGAATGAGTGCAGAGAGAAATGGCCATATTAGTGACTTGTAGTCTGACCATTGGGTTTTAGATACATTTAGTCATCAAACAATATATCCTGTGACTAACCACAGTTCCGGGTAGTCCTGTGGGTACCCAGGGCCTGCTCAGTACCCACCTGACCTGAGTAACCGAGTTACCCGTCCCAGCCCTAGTTTTAACCGTTATGATGTTTCCTGATGTAGGAATGTTTTATATTATATTGATAACCAGTAAGCATGGTAAGAAGTTTTGTTTTCTGTACATTTTAGAACATGGAAAGCAATCAAGATTGACAATGTTATAACCAAACAACTCATGGTGCAGGGTTTTATGTGATGCACAAATGTGCGTCCAGTATGCGTCCAGTAGAGAATGGATACAGAAAAAATATACTGGTGCCTAGTGATGCACATTAATAATCTTTGTACCTACAGCATATCAACAGCATTTATTGGCGTCTGTCATTTCATCCATAAAGCATGGCCTCTGTCCACATGACCATTGATTCATTCCAGGCTCTAAAGTAATCAAAATGTATGGTACACTACACAATTTTATCACCGTATTCGACGTAATAAGCGCCCACAGCGATATTTGCTAATACATTGGCTAGTGAACAATCCTAATTAGCATCCCTTCCGAATGATCAATGTCCACAAGACTTATTTATTCGTGTAAAATACGTGTGTTATATGCATCCTTAATTATGAGAAATTAAATTCTGGAAAAATATATCTGTCCGTATATAAACATTTCAGGCTGTCAGCATAAACCACGAAATTTACAAGGTTTCCACACTGTTCTTTTTCACCAAAATAATATTCTAACAAGAGCCCCCTATTTCTAATTTTGAGAGAGCCCTGGGCGCTTATTATGTCGAATACGGTACAGTACATGCCCCTGAACTTGACCCTTAAAATATGTTATTGGGGATCCCTTGGAGCCCCACTTTGTAAGTCAAGGTAAACCCTGTATGATGTTATAGTCAAACAACCTATGACTTTTTCAACCATGTTTATATATTTTCCTTTTTTAACATGTTAACATCCTGTTTCATTTCAACAGAACTCTATCTCGCAAAATATGAGCAGTGGAAAAAGGAAAAGGAAAACTTAAAATGTGTAAAACCGTTACGAGAGAAAAATACCCACAACAAAACACTTCAGAAAAAAAAGGACAGGTAAATATTTGACTCATAAACCTTATTTCTTTTTTCAGTTGGTCACGATGAGACTTTTTAAGTTGTCACAGCCATATATATTAACCTGTCAACTGCAACATTAGCTCAGTGAGAAGACCTCCCTACCAAAGTTCCTGCTTTGAATAATTTAAAAAAAAGTTTTCAAGTTGGACTTGGCCAAAGAGATGATTGGTATTACTAGAAATACTGAATAACTTTCTGATGACTTTATTGGTACACAGATTTTGAGGTGAAACATCCTGGTCATTAGGTGTGAAACAATATGAAATAATAAAGATATTTCAGTATCATTTTGCTCTCCTCAATGTAATTTGAATATGTTGCTATGTGAGCAGTGTTGGGACTGGTCATGTATTATGTGGGGTGGGTAGGGGTGCACACATGCTGGCATGGCCATGAAAAAATGTTACATGAATTTGGGGGAGGCTATGAAAAATTGTCACATAAAATTGGGAGTGGAGTGGGGTAGGCTTGGGGAAGAATCTGTCTTAAGACTGTATCATATTTTGGTCCATCTTCCAGAGGCAAGGGCGTTAACTGACTATAAAAGCCCATTTTCCACCCTTGCCGAACTAGGCTGGAATTTCCAGGCTCGATCGTAGCGCCACCAGTGTCTCTTGTATGTTCCTCCTATTGACCAATAACGTTCCATCTCTCATATCACTTGCATTTGCTTCAAACAAAACGGTGGCGCCCAGGCAAGACAATCTGCTCGATAGTCAAAATCTGTATTGTAATAAAACAGGTCTTGCCCCATGAAGTGCATCAAATCATGTGAGCACTTTAATTAAAAACATGAAAGAATTTGCAAAATATCTATCAACGCCCAGTTGGTGGTACACATTCTTTGCAAATTCTTCAGTCGACCGACATTCTGCATGTTGAAATCCATGTTGTTTATGAACTGGATGTCTAGTTCACTGTGCGATTTTCATTAGACTATGCATAGACTCAATAGTCCAGCCAAAATGTAACTCCATAATTGCAGCCTAGTTCGGCAAGGGTGGAAACTGGTCTTTTACAGTCACTTAACTCCCTTTCCTCGGGAAGATGATGCTACTCTTAATACCAATGATTCCATCTTGTTTTTTTAAATAGAAATGTCAAAGAAGTCATAAAAGAGGTTGAAAAAAAGTCAGATGCAGCTCAACACAAACCCAGTGTGAAGAATGAGAAGCAGACAGTCAACGGGGATGGGCCAAATAGGGAGGACAGGTCAGAGGGGGTTGTTCAGCAGGATGAGCCTTGTGGGGGAACGCAACCTCACACAGTTGAAGCAACATGTCCTGTTGCCATGGACACCGACCAAGTCACCCTCCCTGAGCCTGTACCCCTTGAGACGCATGAGTTTGATCCTCCCAAACCTGTCCACATTGAGACGAATGTGCCGAAGACTCAAGATCAGCTTACCATGAGGTAAATAGGCTCATACTTATTTATAAAGGTAAAACAATGTATTAAAGAATGAAACTGATAGCGATGTCAGCAGTTTGCTTTGTAGACCATGTAGACAAACTGTTCTTAATCTGAAGGTTTTTTTCACAAAACATTGTGGGGATTTGTACTATGGTACCATTGTGTAATCAGCAGCTATTTTCCAAAATATACCACTCAAAAGAAGTTAAAGAACACCCGATTCTTTCATATTACTGTAGTTAATCTGTTAGATCATGACAGATTACTGGTATCTTTAGTCATGACCCGTGAAGCTCCGGGGTAGAATAGGTCTTCAGCAATCCATGCTGTCCGTAAAAGACGATTATGTTTGTGGTAAGGGGCGACTAACAGGATCAGGTAGTCAGGCTCGCTGACTTGGTTTATGTATGTCATCATATCCCAATTGTGTGGATCGATGATCATGATGTCAATCACAGGATTGTCTGGTCCAGACTCGATTATTTACAGACTGCCATGATATAGCTGGAATATTGCTGAGTGCGGCATTAAATAACAAACAAACAAAACAAACAGTAATATGAAATATTTTGAGGAGTAAATGTTGAAGAAGTGTTTATTACTGGTTTTAATGTCATCCCTTCAGGTGAACTTTGACCCTCCTTTGCCTCCACCATCTTTGACTCAACAATATGCAAGAATTAGATTACACAATGGACTGACTCCTTGTACTGACACCTTGTGCTGACACCTTGTACTGACACCTTGTGCTGACACCTTATACTGACACCTTGTACTGACACCTAGTACTGACTCCTTGTACTGACACCTTGTGCTGACACCTAGTACTGACTCCTTGTGCTGACACCTTGTGCTGACACCTAGTACTGACTCCTTGTACTGACACCTTGTACTGACACCTTGTACTGACACCTAGTACTGACTCCTTGTACTGACACCTAGTACTGACTCCTTGTACTGACTCCTTGTACTGACACCTTTTACTGACTCCTTGTACTGACACCTTGTGCTGACACCTAGTACTGACTCCTTGTACTGACACCTAGTACTGACTCCTTGTACTGACTCCTTGTACTGACACCTTGTGCTGACACCTAGTACTGACTCCTTGTACTGACTCCTTGTACTGACTCCTTGTACTGACTCCTTGTACTGACACCTAGTACTGACTCCTTGTACTGACACCTTGTACTGACACCATGTACTGACACCTTGTACTGACACCTTGTACTGACACCTTGTACTGACTCCTTGTACTGACACCTAGTACTGACTCCTTGTACTGACACCTTGTGCTGACACCTAGTACTGACACCTTGTGCTGACACCTAGTACTGACACCTAGTACTGACTCCTTGTACTGACACCTAGTACTGACTCCTTGCACTGACTCCTTGTACTGACACCTTGTGCTGACACCTAGTACTGACTCCTTGTACTGACTCCTTGTACTGACACCTTGTACTGACACCTTGTGCTGACACCTAGTACTGACTCCTTGTACTGACTCCTTGTACTGACACCTAGTACTGACTCCTTGTACGGACACCTTGTACTGACACCTTGTACTGACTCCTTGTACTGACTCCTTGTACTGACTCCTTGTTCTGACACCTTGTACTGACACCCTGTACTGGCTCCTTGTACTGACACCTTGTACTGACACCTTGTGCTGACACCCAGTACTGAATCCTTGTACTGACTCCTTGTACTGACACCTTGTGCTGACACCTTATACTGACAACTTGTACTGACACCTAGTACTGACACCTTGTACTGACTCCTTGTACTGACACCTTGTGCTGACACCTAGTACTGACTCCTTGTGCTGACACCTTGTGCTGACACCTAGTACTGACTCCTTGTACTGACACCTTGTACTGACACCTTGTACTGACACCTTGTACTGACACCTAGTACTGACTCCTTGTACTGACACCTAGTACTGACTCCTTGTACTGACTCCTTGTACTGACACCTTTTACTGACTCCTTGTACTGACACCTTGTACTGACTCCTTGTACTGACACCTTGTGCTGACACCTAGTACTGACTCCTTGTACTGACACCTAGTACTGACTCCTTGTACTGACACCTTGTGCTGACACCTAGTACTGACTCCTTGTACTGACTCCTTGTACTGACACCTTGTGCTGACACCTAGTACTGACTCCTTGTACTGACTCCTTGTACTGACACCTAGTACTGACTCCTTGTACTGACACCTAGTACTGACTCCTTGTACTGACACCTTGTGCTGACACCTAGTACTGACTCCTTGTACTGACTCCTTGTACTGACACCTTGTGCTGACACCTAGTACTGACTCCTTGTACTGACTCCTTGTACTGACACCTAGTACTGACTCCTTGTACTGACTCCTTGTACTGACCCCTTGTACTGACTCCTTGTACTGACACCTTGTGCTGACACCTAGTACTGACTCCTTGTACTGACACCTAGTACTGACTCCTTGTACTGACTCCTTGTACTGACTCCATGTATACTGACACCTTGTACTGACACCTAGTACTGACTCCTTGTGCTGACACCTAGTACTGACTCCTAGTACTGACTCCTTGTACTGACACCTTGTACTGACACCTTGTGCTGACACCTAGTACTGACACCTAGTACTGACTCCTTGTACTGACTCCTTGTGCTGACACCTAGTACTGACTCCTTGTACTGACACCTTGTTCTGACACCTTGTGCTGACACCTAGTACTGACACCTAGTACTGACTCCTTGTCCTGACTCCTTGTACTGACACCTTGTACTGACACCTTGTGCTGACACCTAGTACTGACACCTAGTACTGACTCCTTG
Source organism: Haliotis cracherodii (assembly GCF_022045235.1). NCBI lineage: Eukaryota > Metazoa > Mollusca > Gastropoda > Lepetellida > Haliotidae > Haliotis > Haliotis cracherodii. Next base: position 24,150,282 of record NW_027266341.1, on the reverse strand, counting down.
TACTGACTCCTTGTACTGACACCTTGTACTGACACCTTGTGCTGACACCTAGTACTGACACCTAGTACTGACACCTTGTACTGACTCCTTGTACTGACTCCTTGTACTGACACCTTGTACTGACACCTTGTACTGACTCCTTGTACTGACTCCTTGTACTGACACCTTGTTCTGACACCTTGTTCTGACACCCTGTACTGGCTCCTTGTACTGACACCTAGCACTGACTCCTTGTACTGACACCTTGTACTGACACCTTGTACTGACACCTTGTACTGACTCCTTGTACTGACACCTTGTACTGACTCCTTTTACTGACACCTTGCACTGACTCTTTGCACTGGCTCCTTGTACTGACTCATTGTACTGGCTCCTTGTACTGACTCCTTGTACTGACTCCTTGTACTGACACCTTGCACTGACTCCTTGCACTGACTCCTTGTACTGACACCTTGTACTGACTCCTTGTACTGACTCCTTGTACTGACTCCTTGTACTGACTCATTGTACTGGCTCCTTGTACTGACTCCTTTTACTGACACCTTGCACTGGCTGCTTGCACTGGCTCATTGTACTGGCTCTTTGTACTGACTCCTTGTACTGACTCCTTGTACTGACTCCTTGTACTGACTCCTTGTACTGACACCTTTTACTGACTCCTTGTACTGACACCTTGTACTGACTCCTTGTACTGACACCTTGTGCTGACACCTAGTACTGACACCTAGTACTGACTCCTTGTACTGACTCCTTGTACTGACTCCTTGTACTGACACCTTGTGCTGACACCTAGTACTGACTCCTTGTACTGACTCCTTGTACTGACACCTTGTACTGACTCCTTGTACTGACACCTTGTGCTGACACCTAGTACTGACTCCTTGTACTGACTCCTTGTACTGACACCTAGTACTGACTCCTTGTACTGACACCTAGTACTGACTCCTTGTACTGACTCCTTGTACTGACACCTTGTGCTGACACCTAGTACTGACACCTAGTACTGACTCCTTGTACTGACACCTAGTACTGACTCCTTGTACTGACTCCTTGTACTGACTCCATGTATACTGACACCTTGTACTGACACCTAGTACTGACTCCTTGTACTGACTCCTTGTGCTGACACCTAGTACTGACTCCTTGTACTGACACCTTGTACTGACACCTTGTGCTGACACCTAGTACTGACACCTAGTACTGACTCCTTGTACTGACTTCTTGTGCTGACACCTAGTACTGACTCCTTGTACTGACACCTTGTTCTGACACCTTGTGCTGACACCTAGTACTGACACCTAGTACTGACTCCTTGTACTGACTCCTTGTGCTGACACCTAGTACTGACTCCTTGTACTGACACCTTGTTCTGACACCTTGTACTGACACCTTGTACTGGCTCCTTGTACTGACACCTAGCACTGACTCCTTGTACTGACACCTTGTACTGACACCTTGTACTGACACCTTGTACTGACTCCTTGTACTGACACCTTGTACTGACTCCTTTTACTGACACCTTGCACTGACTCCTTGCACTGGCTCCTTGTACTGACTCATTGTACTGGCTCCTTGTACTGACTTCTTGTACTGACTCCTTGTACTGACACCTTGCACTGACTCCTTGCACTGACTCCTTGTACTGACACCTTGTACTGACTCCTTGTACTGACTCCTTGTACTGACTCCTTGTACTGACTCCTTGTACTGACTCCTTGTACTGACTCATTGTACTGGCTCCTTGTACTGACACCTTGCACTGGCTGCATGCACTGGCTCATTGTACTGGCTCTTTGTACTGACTCCTTGTACTGACACCTTGTACTGACTCCTTGTACTGACTCCTTGTACTGACTCCATGTACTGACTCCTTGTACTGACACCTTGTACTGGCTCCTTGTACTGACTCATTGTACTGGCTCCTTGTACTGACTCCTTGTACTGACACCTTGTACTGACACCTTGCACTGACTCCTTGTAGAATACTTTTTCACATTGTATTTTCATAATCCATTGCAACAATCCAATATTCATCCTTGCCATGATAATCACTAATATTGTTATACCAATATCGTTCCCAAAATTAAGTGGAAAGAATTAATCACCTGAGCAATAATGTTTAAGGACACAGAGATAAACATACATACAGATGTGTTGTGATATTGTGATTGTTATTGTGACTCTGTTCTTTCCAGGGACAGACTTTCTTATTGGAAAATGAACAGAAAAGGCACAGACGAGACTAAAAACATGTAAATATTTAAGAAATTGTTGAATCATGCTCGTGACTAAACATGTTAAATTACAATGAACCTGAATGACATTTAGTCAGTTATAACTGAACAGAAAAGGCACAGACGAGACTCAAAACATGTAAATATTTAAGAAATTGTTGAATCATGCTCGTGACTAAACATGTTAAATTACAATGAACCTGAATGACATTTAGTCAGTTATAATAATTTCTTTGTTGTCATCTGAATACCCCCCACCCCTCCCAAGAGTGGGTTATTTGTATTGTACCAGTAGTTGTAATGGGAGATCTAGGATACTGCACACTTTGAAGTGACCCTGAGTATCCAGTGTATTATGTCTCCATTCTATATTGATATGTCCCATGGGCCCAGTCACTACAACAGCCTTGTTACTAGATCAATTCCAACCGCAGGGTGCAAATTACACTCCTGAAATCCTGCCCTAAGTGATGATAAGACAGATAAAGATGGTGACATCACTAAAGGATTGAAGTTGTATTTGTTGACATTCATCAGCTGATGACGACAGTGCTACATGAGCAAATTCCATGATCCGTGAAGCGCTTCATGGTAAATTTGCACACTGTGTTCATCAGCTGATGAATGTCAACACATACAACGTCAATCCTTATATTGACAGATACATTAACTATAACAAACCAATCCATTTAAACACCAAATAATTATTTGAAGCAAACTATATCATTTCGGAGAGTTGCTTTTGGTGTGACGTCATCTGTCCCCAAAAATTCATTGGGAGTTACCTCCCTTTGTCTTACAAATTTTATAAAATGACTGCTCCATTCACTTGAAATTGTAAGTTGAACCCAGTAAAGTTGGAATCAGAATGAAATCCAGACCTGGTTGAAAATGGATTAATATGAACATTCTGTGAACGGTGTGTGAGTGTTTGAGTCCTACTAAGGCTAGATGAGCTGCCGATGACAGGGATTAATGCTTCTGGCAGCATGGTTGGACTTCTTCAAGCAATACATTGACAGTGTGAAGCTTAGATATTGCTTTCTTGTAGTAAGTATACTAACCTCGAATGGACACTTCATTTTAGTGACCTGCCATAAAACATGATCTGTCTGGAAGGAACTGAATGATGATACAGTCCCAATTTGACATTATTTTTAGACATTGATGAATTCCCCAACTTAAATTCTGTATGTCTCTGTTCAATTGACAGCCTAGTCACGAGACATAGTGACGTTCATTAGAAAACGTCTGACAGGTAGCTTGGTAGTGTTCATCTATGGGAGGTCGGGGGCACGGGTGGCCCAGTTGTCTAAGGCGCCGCAATTCGCTGTGCAGAGTTGTGTCCCATCGGCTTGCCAGAAACCTATGATTGTGGGTTCGAATCCCGGTTCGCCCCGATTATGTTTCTAGGTTTGTCAGCATCATACCCGTGCTCGTGGGTTTCACTGAAGTGGTAAACGTCTGAGACTTGCATCACTTCGGGCTTTCCTCCCACATTAAGCTGACACGCCATGATATAACTGGAATAATGTTAAAATTAAGTGTCATTAAACCCAACTCACTCACACACTAGGGAAGGTCACCCGCACTGTCTACATTTCTGATATGAAGTTTTGATGGCGAGGTACAAGGATATTTATCACAACATTAACTGAATGGAGATATGGATATCATAGTATCCCAGCTGCGTAAATCGATGCTCATGATGTCCAAGCACGATTACAGACCGTCATATAGCTGGAATATTGCTGAGTGCAGCGTTAAGCAACAAACAAAACAAATATCTTTTACTGACTCATTGACCTGTAATTTATTCTCAGCACCAAGACTAGGGTGATGAAAAGACCTTCCATACACTCTGCCCCAAATTCAGTACAGAAGAAGGAAGTGTCCTCAAAACTTCACATCATTCCCAAACGCTTGGAAAGAAGAGCTACGTTCTCTGTTCCGACCTCCAAACCCCTGCCAGGCACCAGGGCAGGACCTTCACATCGTGGAATGGTCAGACCCTCTCAGACCAACGAAAATGTCAAGAAGGTGGCGCCAAAGGTTGCCAAAGTGTCAGTAAGGAAACCTGTCTTAGTGGTAGGTGCGCCCAAGCAACGGTCACAGCCTGGCAGCACAATGAGAAAGGCACTTCCCCACACCGATATCAAGCGTCACAGTCTTGGCACGAGGCGGAGACTGTCCGCAGGCATGTCCAAGAGACCCGTGGGAATCTTGAAGAGGAAGTCCTGCGTGCCTGCTCTGGCTGTGAAGTCCGAGACAGATATCAAGACTCCCTCTTCATCTGTGGAAACAGCAAGCTCATGTGGGCAGTCCCATGTGAAGTTCCTCACCCCTTCCCAGACACCGGCACAGCAGCATGCGGCATTCAGGAAGACCCCAGTGAAGACAAAGGATGCTTGTAGTAGTGACTCAATGAGGTATTTACAGTGACATCAATGTTAGAAATGATTCTTGTTGTAATTTTATGCCCAGGGCTCTGTTTCACAAAGTGATCGCATTTCATTTTAATCTGAACAAGTTGTCTGGTGTTTGCGGCTACTGATTGATGAAGATGACTATGCTGCCTTCTTAATGTGAAGGTGTCATTTCTCATAGACATTTACATGTTGACAGACAAAAGTTAAACTCATGGTTGGAAGCAAAGGGTAAGACTCCCTCCAAGTTCCGACACCTCATGTGCTTTGATGCTGCCATGTCGGAGAGGAAGAAGCAGGACTCCCAGATGAAGAGATCCATCACAGTGGAGGAGCTGTCCTTACAGGTACTGGAGCTCACTTTACCAATATACTATCAACATATACCAATATACTAGGGATGGGTATTGGATGTTTAAAGTGTATCACAATGTTTTACAACGCACAAGGCCGTATTGCGATACATATCACAATATATTGTATAATTCAATTTTTGAATTCAGAAGCAATTAGAAACATCGGCCTACCTTTTGAATACAGTACTACAAACTTTTCAAACACATGGCAATACCCTATGATGTAATTTGTGGTATTTTGTTGCCAGTCACACCGGCAAAACAATGCTCTGTGATGTCAGGGGTCATCGAGTGTGCATAAGCTCCTCCCAGTGATCTATCATCTCTATATGCAATGTTATTGAAGACGCCCAGCGGTGTTGAGAGTGTTGAATATTTGTTTACTAAATATAGCCTGCGGCAGCGCATTTATAGCAAGCGCTAGTTTACGAAAGCACTTTTATTTTTTATTTATTTTTTATTTGGTTTTTCTTGTAATTCAAGTGGCTAAAATGATTATAAATGGGAACAAATATACATATGTTATTATTTTGGTTAATTAATTTTCATTATTATGCACAAGAATGCAGTTTATTGGAGATATTATATTGGCAGTGAACACATCGAAATGTCGCCAGTGTTAGGGTAGGCAACCCCAAACTCTGTCCTTAGCCCTTGGATCCCCTTTACGATCAATCACCCCTTTACGATCGGCTATTGGATTACCCAAACTTTATCAATGCAGGAATTGAAGTTCATAAATGGAACAAAACAAAATGCTGGATCAGCCTAATGTTTACTCATTCAATGAATACACAAAGATGCACGCTCTGGGACAGTGATGACTTGGTGTTACACCACTGCCACAGAAGAATTCCATTTTGAAATTATGTAAACATTTTGAAGGAACATGTATTTGGCAAGTGTATAACATTAAACACATGATAAAAAATTGCTATTTGAAATCACCGGATATACCAAGCATTGAAACATGATATTGTGATATATATAATGGAAAGAATGAACTTCAATTTACTGATATACCGATAATACCCTGCACCCTTGCAATATACATTGAGATAAAGCAACCAACAAAGTTGTGGATTATGTAAGATGCTAAACTATACGCTGTATGTTGAAATAAGTGCATGTCTTCATGGATGAGTGGACCTAGATGTCTAGGACATCACATGCTTACTGCCATGTTCTGTTGGTCATAGGAACAGATTCCATGTTTGGCAAGAACTTGGCCCTTTGATATTCATGCCACATATGTGCTCTTGACCAAAGACAAAAACATCTACACCCTGCCTCACTTTCTTCTTTCCTCCCACACATATCTCACATTTCCTCCCACATATATGTCACATTTCCTCCCACATATATCTCACATTTCCTCCCACATATCTCACGTGACTATAGTCATATAAAAAGATCACAACAGATTAACTATAGTCATATGAAAACATCACGACAGATTATAACTATAGACATATGAAATCATCACAAAAGATTAACTATAGCCTCATTTAAAATAGGGGCGGTTGGGTAGCCTAGTGGTTTAAGCGTTCACTTGTCACGCCGAAGACCCTGGTTCGATTCCCCACATGGGTACAATGTGTGAAGCCCATTTCTGGTGTCCCCCGTCATGATATTGCTGGAATATTGCTAAAAGCGTAAAACCATACTCACTCACTCACTCATAATAAAAAAATCAGGGGTTCTGTAATGTAGTACTGACATTCTGAACACAAATCATTGCCTATTCATGTCTCCTGTTACTCAGACATTTGGAAGTGTAATGTCGTTATACAAAACAATTCATTGCTCTGAAAGTATGGAACTTTGTTACACTATACAGCAAAAGAAGATGGCCAAAGAAGACAATGTCTGCCAGAACCTGACATCTCTGTTCGAAGCTGCTGCTGTGGAGGACAAGAAGAGGAGATGCAGCCAGGCGGTGGAGAAGAGTGTCATCGAGCAGCTGGATGCCATACTCCAGGAGTACCACCATCTTGTTGAGTCGGTGAGTTTCCACAAAGGGATTCGGGGACAAAATCGGTCCCTGTTCTCTCAACGGGATTCTGGGTAATGTGGGTGATATATACTTCATACATCTTTGTGAATTATGGGGTTGAATGGGTCCTCGATACTCCATACTACCTTTGGGTATCCTTGGGCAGAATGGGAACTCAGCACTCAATACTTCTGTGGTGATCCTGGTGCAGAATGGATCCAGAATCATCCCCAGCATTCCATATTCCTTTTGGGATTCCAGAGAAGAATAGTTCCCTTGTATTCAACACACGTGTTGGGAATTCTGGGCCAGAATATGTTCCAGGTAAAGATTCCAGGGTTGAGTAGGTCCCAAGGTTCCATTATCCTGTGGGTAATTGTAAGACAGAATATTCAGTGCTTGTAGAAGTGACTAAATGTAGCCTGGCTACAGTGTAACAGAAGTGTGGTGGTTCCTAGTTAACGTTGTTTGTTGCCTGTAGGGTTGCCCGACAGACACTCTACAAGCCTGGCTACTGTGTAACAGACGTGTGGTGGTTCCTCGATTACTGGTACATTGTTTGTTCCCTGTAGGGTTGCCTAACAGACAGGTAACTAGCCTGGCTACTGTGTAACAGACGTGTGGTAGTTCCTAGATTACATTGTTTGTTCCCTGTAGGGTTGCCTAACAGACAGGTAACTAGCCTGGCTACTGTGTAACAGACGTGTGGTGGTTCCTAGATTACATTGTTTGTTCCCTGTAGGGTTGCCTAACAGACAGGTAACTAGCCTGGCTACTGTGTAACAGACGTGTGGTGGTTCCTAGATTACATTGTTTGTTCCCTGTAGGGTTGCCTAACAGACAGGTAACTAGCCTGGCTACTGTGTAACAGACGTGTGGTGGTTCCTAGATTACATTGTTTGTTCCCTGTAGGGTTGCCTAACAGACAGGTAACTAGCCTGGCTACTGTGTAACAGATGTGTGGTGGTTCCTAGATTACAATGTTTGTTCTCTGTAGGGCTGCCTAACAGACAGGTAACTAGCCTGGCTACTGTGTAACAGAAGTGTGGTGGTTCCTAGTTAATGTTGTTTGTTCCCTGTTGGGTTGCCTAACAGACAGGTAACTAGCCTGGCTGCAGTGTAACAGAAGTGTGGTGGTTCCTAGCTAATGTTGTTTGTTGCCTGTAGGGTTGCCTACGGACACACTCCTGCCCTGGCTACAGTGTTACAGAAGTGTGGTGGTTCCTAGCTAATGTTGTTTGTTGCCTGTAGGGTTGCCCGACGGACATGTTACAAGCCTGGCTGCAGTGTAACAGAAGTGTGGTGGTTCCTATCTGATGTTTTTTGTTGCCTGTAGGGTTGCCTACGGACACACTCCTGCCCTGGCTACAGTGTAACAGAAGTGTGGTGGTTCCTAGCTAATGTTGTTTGTTGCCTGTAGGGTTGCCCGACGGACACACTCCTGCCCTGGCTACAGTGTTACAGAAGTGTGGTGGTTCCTAGCTAATGTTGTTTGTTGCCTGTAGGGTTGCTTACGGACACACTACTAGCCTGGCTGCAGTGTAACAGAAGTGTGGTGGTTCCTAGCTAATGTTGTTTGTTGCCTGTAGGGTTGCCCGACGGACACACTCCTGCCCTGGCTACAGTGTTACAGAAGTGTGGTGGTTCCTAGCTAATGTTGTTTGTTGCCTGTAGGGTTGCTTACGGACACACTACTAGCCTGGCTGCAGTGTAACAGAAGTGTGGTGGTTCCTAGCTAATGTTGTTTGTTGCCTGTAGGGTTGCCCGACGGACACACTCCTGCCCTGGCTACAGTGTTACAGAAGTGTGGTGGTTCCTAGCTAATGTTGTTTGTTGCCTGTAGGGTTGCTTACGGACACACTACTAGCCTGGCTGCAGTGTAACAGAAGTGTGGTGGTTCCTAGCTAATGTTGTTTGTTGCCTGTAGGGTTGCCTGACGGACACACTACTAGCCTGGCTGTAGTGTAACAGAAGTGTGGTGGTTCCTATCTAATGTTGTTTGTTGCCTGTAGGGTTGCCCGATGGACAAACTACTAATCTTGCTACAATGTAACAGAAGTGTGGCGGTTCCTAGCTAATGTTGTTTGTTACCTGTAGGGTTGCCTGACGGACACACTACTAGCCTGGCTGCAGTGTAACAGAAGTGTGGTGGTTCCTAGCTAATGTTGTTTGTTGCCTGTAGGGTTGCCTGACGGACACACTACTAGCCTGGCTGTAGTGTAACAGAAGTGTGGTGGTTCCTATCTAATGTTGTTTGTTGCCTGTAGGGTTGCCCGATGGACAAACTACTAATCTTGCTACAATGTAACAGAAGTGTGGTGGTTCCTAGCTAATGTTGTTTGTTGCCTGTAGGGTTGCCCGATGGACACACTACTGATCTTGCTACAATGTAACAGAAGTGTGGTGGTTCCTAGCTAATGTTGTTTGTTACCTGTAGGGTTGCCCGATGGACACACTACTAATCTTGCTACAATGTAACAGAAGTGTGGTGGTTCCTAGCTAATGTTGTTTGTTCCCTGTAGGACTGCCCGACGGACATGTTACTAGCCTGGCTACAGTGTAACAGAAGTGTGGTGGTACCTAGTTTGTGTTGTTTGTTCCCTGTAGGGCTGCCCGACGGACATGTTACTAGCCTGGCTACAGTGTAACAGAAGTGTGGTGGTTCCTATCTAATGTTGTTTGTTCCCTGTAGGACTGCCCGACGGACATGTTACTAGCCTGGCTACAGTGTAACAGAAGTGTGGTGGTACCTAGTTTGTGTTGTTTGTTCCCTGTAGGGCTGCCCGACGGACATGTTACTAGCCTGGCTACAGTGTAACAGAAGTGTGGTGGTTCCTATCTAATGTTGTTTGTTCCCTGTAGGGCTGCCCGACGGACATGTTACTAGCCTGGCTACAGTGTAACAGAAGTGTGGTGGCTCCTAGTTTGTGTTGTTTGTTCCCTGTAGGGCTGCCCGACGGACACACTCCTGCCCTGGCTACAGAGCATCTACGACAACATTCCCCAGGCCCGCCACTACACCCCCTTCTACAGGTGCAAGGTGGACACGGTCAAGCGACACGGATGTCCAGCGGACACCATTGAGGTCATGGCTCAGGCCATCAGCAACTCGGCACAGGTCAGTGTCTCAAGCCATCATTAACACTTCATTTACCAATTTCTGGATGTTATTGCTTAGTTTATCATACACTAAATTGATCACCCTTTTAATTAACATACAGCAGTATTACACATTGTGTAATACCAAAACGCGTGCTTATTTACTCACGGAACACATTTCAAGAACACATATTGACAGCTCTCAACATCCCTCACTGAGAGGTGCTTATGCACACTCGATGACCCCAGCAACCTTGTTGCTAGGCTGACGTAACATGGCATTGTTTCGCTGATGGATCTTGCAACAAAATTCCACAAATTACGTCATCGAGTATTGTGACGTTATTGTAAACTTTGAGGTGCAAGGCCCGTTCCACAAGGCGATCATATTGTAGCGCAACGACAGTCATTAGTCTAAGTTATAGGAATGTGAGTTGCGATAGTTTTAGCCCTACGATAATTTTGTGAATTCTAAAGATGGACCGTTGTGTGGTATTAAATTCATACGTTTCAACCTTTGACGTGTTTGAAGTATCATTCTGTTAAACTCAATTGGACTTTGCCATGGATCGTGTAGGTATCAGCCTATTCATACTCAATAGTATAATTCTAAAAACGTTATAAAACGTTACCAATTTTATGAAACTCATGAATAGTTGTTGTATCTGACTCGCTTTCGCTCGTCAGATACCACAACTATTCAAACCCCACCCATTCCATTATCAGCCAAACAGGAAACAGTCTGCATTTTTGGCTTATTGAATATGGATTATTGCTTGCTTAGCCAATCATTTGGCATGGAATCACTTGCAATTTATTTGTTGACTCGCACACAATGACCTGACTGATGATTTCTGCAGCCTCCGTCTGACCTGGCAGCCCTCCACACAAGCATCGTCACCGAGATGGTGACCATGGCGACTAACCAGGCTGTCATCATAGACACAGCGGAACAAGGAGGACCAGAGGGAGCAGGTAGGACAGGGCAGGACACAGTGGAGGACATGACCTCACAGGATGACAACGATGGAGTATTGGATGAGCTGAAGCAGACGAAGCATGTGGAAACGGAGGATGGGGCTGTGGAGGACATGACCTCTCCGGACGACAATGATGGTGTATTTGATGAGCTGAAGCAGACGAAGCGAGTGAGAGCTGAGGAGAGTGCTGTGGAAGCACCATTCTCCATTCATTACTGTGTTGCTAATGTCACTCCCTTCAAGAAGAGGTAAGCAGCAGGTCAAGAGGGATTCTCTTTCATGTATGTAAATTGTAGTTAAGATATAAATATCGAGGGGAAGTCGTACATTGTAAGATAGCTACACGATAAATCGTAAAGATCAATGATGAACATAAAATATTGTTCTATCATGACGTCATTTCTGCAGATTCGAACATGCTCTCGCAACTTGATGACATGGTATATATGACAACATGATTTTTGAGTTGTTCCCCTTTGATGTAGTTGGGAAACACAGATACACGCGATGGCTGAATGATCGCATATGACAATCGGTACTGGGAGAAAAGGTACCGGTAATCAACGTGAGGATTGTGAGAATATGCGGTAAATACCCATCTGTGCAGAGATTGTGACTTGTCTGACATTGCCGAGGTCGGATTCTATTGAGGGAGTCATCATGATTTAAACATATTTAAATATTTTTTAAACTTGTACATTTTGTCATCATCCTCAAACAGGCTGTACATAATGTGGATATCTCATAAGGGGCCCTTATGGTTTATTCTCCCTACAGTGTTTTCTTGTACGATAAACAACCTTCACTTGTTGTGTATTTTTTAAATAAAAAAATGCAGAGAGAATATACCTTTTTGGGCGCAGCCCCAAGTTGTTTAAACAATGACCACAATGAGATAAGATAGCAACATTCTTTACCGCCTCTTTAAGGGTGTTAATTTACAAGCTTTAAAAATATTTACCCTATTTGAATTATGATGACTGATGTCGGATAAGTCTAGTTTATTAACAGGTGGTTCAAGTTCAGTATTTCCTGAATATTTTCACAAATCTCATGGCCATTATCTGTACCTTTTCTCCCTTAACAAGTTGCCATATCTTGCCCACTTTTATATGCATTGTTTTGTCATTGTGTTTATCTAGCTACCAGCTACATATAAGAGACCCGACTCACTACCCTCTCAAAAATAGCGTTGTACAATTTACAACATCAAGTTCATATCTCCAGAAATGACATCATGACAGAATAATGTTTTATCATAAAAACAGCCATACCTCGTTCTTCATTGTTCTTTGCGATTTATCACACAGCTATGTTATATTGTGTATTAAGAAGTTGTTATCCATAAATTGTGTCTACTTTGTCAACTTCTAAGAGATGCCTATCAAACAATATAAGAGGGATTTGTGGTTAAATTAAATTTTTTTTTATATATGGTGTTATCAATTCAGAATTAACGTAATTATAAGACTTTGTGTAGGGTTACACTTAGATCTGATGAGAATTATTTTTGCCATTATTGTACAGTTCTCGCTATTATTTGTAGCCACTGTAGTAGTTGTAGCATTCTTTGGTCAGAAGGAAGACATCTTGGGGTTGTGTAATGTTCTATTCTGTCCGCATGCCAGAAACCTATGATCTTGGGTTTGAATCCTCATCCGCCCCGATTATGTGTCTAGATTTGTCAGCACCATACTGAATGTCTGAAATCTTCATCACTTTGGGCTTTCCTCCCATATTAAGCTGGCACGCTGTGATGTAACTGGTAAACTGTTCAAATGGCACTAAACTCAAATTCACTCTCATACACTCACTCTATTCTGTCCACAGAAAACGTGCAGCTAGTATCAGCACCCCTCAACCTACTCAGTCAGTTGTGACACCTGTCAGGCGATCTACTCGCAGAAGCGTCCAAAATAACGTCACAGACTCAGAGAAGATTATCCGATCAATCAGCGACCTATCAGAGCAGGAGAAGACCACTGCCCTCTTCAGACCAAATCATGCACTAGACGATGTTCTGGAAAAGTTTTCATAAATTTGATGACAGTAACTTTTTGTTGTGCCAATACTGATTTCCTGGGAGACTGATGCTGCTGTTCCCTCTCCTTGGCTTGGAAGAGATACTGTAGCAATGTGTGTGCGTGTTTAACACCGCACTCAGCAATATTACAGTTATATGATGGCGGCCTGTAACTAATCAGGTCTGGACTAGACAATCAAGCCATTCATATTGTGAGCCACGATCCACGCCATTGGGGTACAATGACGTGCAATCAAGCAAGTCACTGTGCCTGTCTACCTGTCCATTTAATCACCTTTACGACCAGCATAGGTTGCTGGGGACCAATTGTAACACTGTCTGTAAATAACCAAGTCTGAACAAGGCAAACCAGTGGTAGATATTATGAGCAATGCTCCATGCATGACATACACTCATTAAGTCACAAAGCCTGACCATCCGATCCATTGAGTCGCTTCTTACAATAAGCATAGGTTGCTGGGGACCTGTTCTAACCTGGGATTCCCATGGGGTTAGGACAATTATAGGTTGCTGGGGAACTGTTCTAATCTGGAAGCCCCATGGGGTTACGACCAGCATAGGTTGCTGGGGAACTGTTCTAACCTGGAAGCCCCAGGGGGTTACGACAAGCATAGGTTGCTTGGGACCTGTTCTAACCTGGAATCCCCAGGGGGTTACGACAAGCATAGGTTGCTGGGGACCTGTTCTAACCTGGAATCCCCAGGGGGTAACGACAAGCATAGGTTGCTGGGGACCTGTTCTAATCTGGAAGCCCCAGGGGGTTACAACAAGCATAGGTTGCTGGGGACCTGTTCTAACCTTGAAGCCCACGGGGTTAAGACCAGCATAGGTTGTCTGGGGACCTGGTCTAACGTGGAAGCCCACAGGGTTACGACCAGCATTGGGATATGGCAGTAATGAGAATAGGAAACATGTTCATACATTGGAGACGGGTCGGAAAAGGTCCTCAGTACCCATTACTTGTCTCAAGTGATGACTAAAATGTGGATCAGATGGACACAATGAGAGGTATCGCTGAAACGTGGTGGAAGACAAACTTTTGGTAATGGCAGAGCTACTGTGTCATGTTTCTCTTCCCCCATCCCCAGTGCCAGGCTTGCTGCTCACACAATCAACCCCTGGTTTGTCTGATTCAAGTTATTTCACAGGTTGCTATAGTATAACTAATACAAGGATAATCTTGCTGACAGTCACTTTTGTTTGTAGATATATACTACAAAGATATTATTAAAAAATTTGGGACATGTAGGTGTGTAAATCTGATTGTAAGGTGTTGTTTTTTGATTGCAGTACATTCTGATTTATTTGAATATCAACGCTAAGAATCTAATAGATTTATAAAAACATGGATCAGTGGGAAAACGAGTCTCGAATGTTTAATATTAAAGAGACCACTTAGTATGTGTACTTAACTATGTTTCCTGAATGGAATAATTTTATTTTATTTTTGTAAGGCTGGATGGTAGACTCTGAGAACATTATGTTTTTCTAACCTTTGGGAAATATTATGTTCCTAGAAGAAACATATTTTATTGGTGCTTTTTACTGAATGTAACATGTATAGTCACTGTGCCAAGTTAGACACTTGCCCAAAGCCAGAATCTAGTAAACGTTCTTTCTTTCCATGAATGCATCATCCATTGTGTCAAAATTTGCTGTGCAGAGTTGCGTCCCTTGGGCATGCCAGAAATCTATGATTGTGGGTTCGAATCCCAGTTTGCCCCAATTGTTTCTTTGTTTGTCAGCACCATACTCGTGCTCTTGGGTTCTTCGAAGTGGTAAACTGCTGAGACCTGCTTTGCTTCGTGCTTTCCTCCCACATGAAGCTGACACACCGTGATATAACTGGAATATTGTTAAAAGCGGCATTAATCCCAACTCACTCACTCACTCATTGTGTCAAAATATCAAAATTGTTTGGGCAATCTCATGTAATATTGAGTTGGTTCCTGTATTCAAAACGGAAGTGTGTTCATTGGTATGGTATGCTTCCAGGGATAAACTGACCAGTCCAACATGAAGGTTGTCTGGACTCGCTCAGACATCAGGCAATGATCATGAATCAGGATTTTCTTACAACCCCCCCCCCAACCCATCCCTGCATGCTATAATATCAATGTTGTAGTTACATAACAAAACAGTGTACATCATAGTGCTTTTGTATATATAATTGTATGTATCCTTTCTTTGACTGCATGCCACTTTTAATAGATGTCTTGGTAAATATGTAAATTACACAGACTGAAAGTGTTCAGTGGTGTACAGAAAAACCAATGTGCATGTTTTCTCTTTGTTTTGTAATATTATTATATCTTATTATTCATTGTATGTGGGGCAGTGGAGTAGCCTAGTGGTTAAAGCGTTCGCTCGTCACCCCGAACACCCCAGGGTTGATTCCCCACATTGGTACAATGTGTGAAGCTCATTTCTTGTGTACCCCGCTTTGATGTTTCTGGAATATTGCTAGGGCTGAGTAAAACCATACTCACTCACTCATTATATTTCATTATGCTTACAACTTTGGTCTTGTTATGTTGAGGGCTAGGTGATGACATTGAAGGGTTGAGGTTTTTGCAGCTATACTCACTGGGCCTTAAAGATGTCTTGATGGCACTGTGGACAATAAGAGAAGGCAGTAACAATATAAACTGGTTTATACTTCCTCGGGAAGTTCCATCCCACATCAAGCTGACTCACCGTGATGTAACTGGGATACTGCTCAAAGCGTTGTTAAACCCACCTCACTCACTCTCTCTCTCTACAGTGTCACACTTTCATCAGTGTTTAAAAGTGGCCAGATGAGCTGATGAAATACTTGTTGAAATTATTTGAATTTGCTTCATTGATTGTTGATTGCTGTGAATGACTAATGTGCTATTGCTTGTTGTTGTACAGTTGACTTGTGCTATCTGACACTGTTAAGTTGGATGCTGTTCCAGTGCATGTATTTGTATCGCTCTCAGCACTTGTAACTATTATTTTTTTATAGATTTGTCTATGTTTTCTCTAATCGATATTAATCCATGTAAATGTGTACCTATGCAGTGGTACCTTGTCATGATGCGATTCTCATCATCAGCATTGTCTTTGTTGTTTAACGCTGCACTCAGCAATATTCAAGATATAGATGACTAATCGAGTCTGGATCTAACTTTAATTGGGTTGATGAGATGTTAGTATGGACGACAACCCTTTTTGGAATTCCGTTGTTTGTCCCGTTGTTTCTGTAAAACTTTCGAAGATCCCTGGATTTGGTCCACCTGGGCCTTGTTCCACAAAACGATCTTAGCCTTATTACGAGCCTTATTATGTTAAGGCATGGGAGTTACGATATCTATGTTGAGGTATGTTAGTAACGATCACTGTACGATGTCTATGTTAAGGTATGGTAGTTACGATGTCTATGTTAAGGTATGGGAGATACGATGTCAATGTTATGGTATGTTAGATATGATAACTGTACGATGTCTATGTTAAGGTATGGGAGTTACAATGTCTATGTTAAGGTATGGGAGTTATGATCACTGTATGATGTCTATGTTAAGGTATGGGAGTTACGATGTCTATGTTAAGGTATGGGAGTTATGATCATTGTACGATGTCTATGGTTAGGTTTGGGAGTTACCATGGCGATTATGATGGCAGTGTTAAGGTATGGGGGTTATGATTGATATTAGCTGCTGAGATCACCATGGAGAATGAGGCAGGTAGGGAAAAAAGTCGAAATTTCATCCCTGCAGATTACTGAGGAAGTATATCAAGTAGGATAGTGAACAGGACGTTAAGAACGTATAAATCTAGACAACTGGTAAAAACACATGTCATTGTTAACAATGTGAGTGGGAGATGTTAAACAGGGACACAATGATCCCAATGAGACATGAGACAGGTAACTTGCTGTGCAGAGGTGCGGCCCTTATCCCAGAACCCATATTATGATCCTTGGTCAGTCAGTACATACAAGTGTCGAGGGTTTCATCACAGCTGTAGACAGACGTGACCTACATTACACAGGGTTTTCCTCCAAAATTTCACACAGCAGCCTTTGGAAGTCGAGAGGTGTGAGAAGAGGCATTGTCATGAAACAGTAGAACTCCAGCAGTCAGCATTTCTTGCTGCTTTTCTTTCATTGAATCTCTCAGGCGATGAAGCAACTAAGTATAGCAGGCACTGGTATTTGTCTTTTGACTTTATTTTTTAGTGTAGACTGAGCACACAATTTCATCAAAATATCCCCAACATATTCATGATCCCAATGGGTGGTTGGTAGTCTAGTGGTTTAAGCGTTCGCTTGTCACGCCAAAGACCCGGGTTCTATTCCCCACATGGGTACAATGTGTGAAGCCCATTTCTGGTGTACTTAGTGTTTATCCATCAGTGATGACTTCAGACAAAACCAAATAACAGCTGTGTTGCCAGTAACATGCTTTTTTGATCAAGGTGAGTGGGTACCATGAAATAATAGTTTGTCACCTTTAGTTTCCTTGTTACAGTGATATTCATACAGAATTTCTCATTTGATTTTAAGACCTAAAGATCCAGGGTAGAATAGGTCTTCAGCAACCCATGCTCACTGTAAAAGGCGACTATGCTTGTCATAAGAGGTAACTAATGGGATCGGGTGGTCAGGCTTGCTGATTTGGTTGTTGAATGTCATCGTATCCCAAATGCATGGATCGATGCTCATGATGTCAATCACTGGATTGTCTGGTCCAGACTCAATTATTTACAGGCCGCCGTCATATAGCTGGAATATTGCTGAGTGGGGCATTAAACAATAAACCAACAACAAACACACAATTGATTTGACAGAGTGAAATGTTGGGAAGATGAAGTTTTGAATAAGTTTAGATGCTATTGATGAAGTATACGTTTGATGGTCTTGTCTTGATTTGCAAATTTACCATGGCAACATTCCAAGTAACAAGACAGCTTCTGTTGCGTTATTTGGTCTTACAATATTTATGAATTTAATATTGAGCTTTTTGTAACACAAGTAAAGTGCAATATGTCATAAACATTTAAAAATCTGTGTTTCCCTTTTTTCATTCTTGCATCTCTCAAGGACACAGTTAACTCTGCACAGTTGCAACGCTTAGTGGTCCAGAATCCTATGAGCATGGGTTCGAATCCCAACACCCTTATGATGTTTTGGTTTGTCCGCACCATGCTTGTGGGTTTTACCAAATTCTATATAGGACAGCAATGTTATGAATGAAACTTTTAGATGTGTTGGTTTCTACTAGTCATGGGAGGGGCAGTTGGGTAGCCTAGTGGTTAAAGCTCGTCATGCTGAAGACCTGGGTTCGATTCCCGACATGGTTACAATGTGTGAAGCCCATTTCTGGTGTCCTCCGCCGTGATATTGCTGGAATATTGCCAAAAGCGGCGTAAAACCATACTCACTCACTCACTCACTCACTCACTCACTCTACTAGTCATGGGGTTGACCCTCAGATTCACACTGTCACAATAGTGATTCTCATCTGCTGAAGATTCGGGTTAGAATAGGTCGGGTTGCTTGTTGTAAGAGGCAACTAACAGGATTGGGTGGTCAAGCTCGCTGACTTGGTCAATGCATGTCATTGTATCCTATTTGCTTGGAACGATGCTCGTGATGTCAATCACTGGATTGTCTGGTCCAGACATGATTATTTACAGACTGCCATCATATAGCTGGAATATTGCTGAGTGCCACGTTAAACAAACAAACAAACAAACAAATGATCTGCTGAACCTGAGCAACCTGAAATGCTGCTTTACAGGGCTCGGCATCCTGGATACCAGAAGAGGGTGGACAACCCAGAAACTCACTTGACTCTGGTATGTGACAGCACCAGTAACAATACACACAGCCACGGAAACACTGTTCGGGGATAGGTTTGGTTCCCTATGTCCAAGGGAGGTTGGGCTCAGGAAAATGTTAGGTTTTGTCATTGTATGGCAGCAACCTTCTTAAACCAGTTCTGTACTGCAGAGGAACCAGCATTCACAGCACTGTGCCCAGTTTGAGTCCAATTCATATCAGCTTCTTGTAGGAGTGTGGGTTATTGTCTCCATGTGACATAATTCCGGGGTAGAATAGGTCTACAGCAACCCATGGTTGCCGTAAAAGGTGACTATGCTTGTCGTAAAAGGCGACTAACGGGATCGGGTGGTCAGGCTGACTTGGTTGATACATGTCATCGATCCCAATTGCGTGGATCGATGCTCATGTATTAATCACTGGATTGTCTGGTCCAGACTCGATTATTTACAGACCGCCGTCATATAGCTGGAATATTGCTGAGTGCGGCGTTAAACAACAAACCAACCAACCAACTGTAGTGCAGAGGAACCAGCATTCACTGCACTGTGCCCAGTTTGAGTCCAATTCATATCAGCTTCTTGTAGGAGTGTGGGTTATTGTCTCCATGTGACTTAAATGGAATGTGTGAGATAAGATGAATCGGTACATATGGCAGAGGTACTGGGCTGGCTGCATGGATCACTAAGCAGGAGTGTCCACAACTATCGCTTGGTCATACTGTCGCCCGAATCTCATACTGAGGCAACACATAGCCCGAACGTCATATTGTCGCCAGAATCTCATAACGAGGCAACACACATTGCCCGAACAAAATACTGTCGCCAGAATCTAATACTGTCGCAACACGTATCAGGGAACGTCAAGCCCCCATAACACTATCAAAACCTTGATTAAAAACCTACGTCAAAGTCCATTTTGACCAATTTTAGAATAGAAACCGATCCTATTATACCGATCCTATTAAACCGATATATTTTAGCCAATCAAATTGCAAGAAACCCTCAGTCTTTTGTCCTGTCTTTGAATGTTGGGCATCACTTTTTTCGCTTTTCATTCTTAGATAGTTGACGTAGGCACTGGAAGCCTCTCCATTAAACTGTTGGAGAAGATGAATGCTGCAAATGTTTTGCTGTTGTTAGGTGTTTCTTGAGTATAGTCATGTTGAGAGACCCGTGAAGATCCGGGGTAGAATAGGTCTTCAGCAACCCTTGTTTGCAGTAAAAGGCGACTATGCTTGTCGTAAGAGGCGACTAACGGATCGGGTGGTCAGGCTCGCAAGTCCTCGTATCCCAAATGCGTGGATCGATGCTCATGTCAATCATTGGATTATCTGGTCCAGACTCGATTATTTACAGACCGCATTCATATAGCTGGAATATTGCTGAGTGCTTTGTTGGAATACACAAGAATGAACTGCAATACACCTGTAGGCCAGACTTTGGTAAAACTTGGTTCACGAATTCGCCGACTCCCCAAAATTGAAATGTGAATTTAAAAAAAATGAAAAGCGGTGGGTTTTTATATTTTTTATTCCGCTGACCAGAAATATATATAATTAAAACCTGTTGATAATTCAGCTTAAAATATTTAAAAAAAATATATAACGAATTGCGAGAAGAAACAGAACATAATAAATTTGAAATTGGATTTTTTAATTTTTAATATTTTTTTCGACCTACCGATCTGAATATTTGTGCCAAAAATCACCCACACCAAAACCAAAAATCTGGCTTTAGTGTATGTTAACAGTTTTGTCAAATTGTGCAGCCATAGGATACGGAAACAGGCTTCTCTATGGCCTTTGGCCTTTAAGTGAACAATTAGAATTTGTAAGTCTTCGAAATACCCTGTACTATCATAAAAGTATAGAATATACTATCATATCAATGTGGGTACACTATCATATGATGTACTATTGATTGCTAAGGATTGTTAGGTGGTGTTACTTTATATCTGTAATCCAAAGGATATTAAAATAATCGTTGCTGTCCGGATTATTATACAGGTAACGGAGTCAGCCGAGGACAGCCGATGAGCTACGGCTGACCACCAGGAAGCGGCACCAAGACGTTAGTGATTATTATACTAGTGCTAGTTTTCGTGTAATTCCAGTAGGCTTCATTGAAGTACATGTAACCATACTCCATCTCTTGCTCTTTTCGGTCGTCTTCTTTGTAATACTGCACGAGGTTCCTGGCCAGCGTATGGTTCCCGGTCGGGCCAAAGATGTCTGTCACACTGCCCAGGAATGTTGGCTGCTTCGCGGAGATATAGCCTCGGCTGTAGTGGGGCTGTCTGGCCTGGTAGAACTTCACCCCCAAGTCAGATAGTGCGTCGTATGCACGAATAGCGAACGTGCCGCAGTCATTAGCTTCAAACCATAGCTGTCCACCTGCAGCATAATAAAAGTAGATGATTATCACTATAGTGAGTCAAGAACATCTGGATGGGTTACCGCTGCTTGTTCCGGTATGTGATATAAGATTAATGTAGGAGTTATATTAATGCTATACGGTATTAATCGAACATACATTTACCACGTGCTACGTAGTATGATTATGCAAGGAAATAAACCTTGATACACGATCACATACCATTACTATAATATGAGGGACGATGACATGTTATAACTGAAAAGGCAAACTGTAGTTTTAATGTTCTCTGTGGCGACGATACGTGGGGACTGTGGGGATTATGAATAGTGGAGTGGGGGCGTTATTCCAATAAGGAGTGGATCAATTTGTCCAATTTTCTTTAAATTGTTAACTAATTGAAGTACTGTCCAAGCGGCGTTTCATTCACTTCATTCTGTCGGTACCGAAATGCACATATGGGGGCACGGGTGGCCCAGTCGTCTAAGGCGCCGTGATTCGCTGTGCAGAGTTGCGTCCCTTGGGCACGCCAGAAACCTATGATTGTGGGTTCGAATCCCGGTTCGCCCTGATTATGTTTCTAGGTTTGTCAGCACCATACCCGTGCTCGTGGTTTCACCGAAGTGGTAAACGTCTAAGAGCTGCATCACTTCGGGCTTTCCTCCCACATTAAGCTGACAGGCCGCGATATAACTGTAATACTGTTAAAAGCGACGTTAAACCCAACTCACTCACTCACTCACTCACTAAATGCACATATACATCACACAACACGGAGCAACCGGAACAAGCAAGATGGCCGACCTGGAGACGTGGCTATGTAGAACCCTTGTCCCGTGACCTGAGTGTTGTTGTCACGTCGCACCCAGTCGGCAAAGGAGTTGAACGTCGCACCTGTTGAAAAAACGACGTTAATGAAAACTGTTTTGTTTTTTTGTTTTTTTCTTCAACGCCGCACTCTGCAATATTCCAGCTATATGACGACGGTCTGTAAGTAATCGGGTCTGACAATCCAGTGATTGACATCATGAGCATTGATCCACGCAATTGGGATCGATGACATGTATCAACCAAGTCAGTGAGCCTGACCACCCGATCCCGTTAGTCTCCTCTTACGACAAGCATAGTCGCTTTTTACGGCAAGCATGCCATCACGAATTGAAGTTTGGGAAGCTATAGATAAATTAAGCAATTGCCAGCTTAAGGCTTTGGAGGCTATCGTGAATCTGTCAGAAATGTTTGAGGCTGTTGGTGATAAACACAATATGGTCAATTTCACAAAGAAAGGTGAGTGAGTGAGGTTTTACGCCGCCTTTAGCAATATTCCAGCAATATCATGGCGGGGGACACCAGAAATGGGCTTCACACATTGTACTCATGTCGGGAATGGAACCCGGGTCTTCGGCGTGACGAGCGAACGCTTTAACCACTAGGCTACCCGACCGCCTCTCAAAGAAAGGTGAACTATCAGAAGAAGTAGGTACAGAAAAAGGTCAGGTGCTACTTCCAAATATATTGTCTACCACAATTGTTCAATTCTGAAAAGAAGTTGGACATGAAAACTGTTCCTGTAAATAATGCTTCTTGTCATTCAAACTCAGTCGGCCATCAGTCAGGTAGTCAATCATGAACCAGTGAGACAACATTTAGAAAGTTGCTACAATCGTAGGGCACTACACTTTCACATTGTCATGATATTGGTAAAGACACATCTATCCCTGTCTTTACTGGAGATGCCATATCATATAAAGCCTGGAAGGCTGCATTTATTGCTTGTATAGACCAAGCACCTGCCTACCCAGAGTATAAGCGTCTTCAGTTGCGCCAGTATGTTAGTGGGGGATGCAATGAAGGTCATTCAAGACTTAGGCTCCCATGGACGAAAGCTATAAAGTGTACCTGATGTCGTAGCCACGAGAAAACGCTCCCCCGTCTTCAGTCGGGGTACGACGTAGTCCATGAAACAGGACCCACCCTGGTTGCACCAGAGGAGAGAGTCATCGTCCAGAACCTTTGGCTTTATGCAGTTCGCTAACTTGAAGAACGAATACCACTCAAGCGTGTAGTTCTTGCCGGTGTTCAAGTTCCTGATATAGAGTGACGCATGGGTCATGTTCTGAAAAAGATATGTTGGTAAAACAAAACAATAATCACTAAGGGAGCGGTTCTAAAGCACGATGATGAATTCTTTAAGCTTTCAGAACACCTCCTAAAAACATACTTGAGTAACTAATGACATCCTCAAGTGATTTTCAGAAAGAAAAGCATATAGATCATGGTACATAAATACTGGTAAAAACACATCACAAGACCAACACGCAACACATGGGAGGTGTTTTTAGCTTGCAACATCTGTCTTACATTTATTTAACTATACCTGCGATAGTAATGTCGTTCATTTTCAGGGTACAGACAATTAGAACAGTTGTTTTAAAACGAAAAAACACTAAAAGTTGATATTACAGACCTGTTAACATCAGCCCCCCCCCCCCCCCCCCCCCTAAAAAAAAGAAAAAAGATTCGTCTCCGAAATCGAAATCGCAATTAACCAGGCTACGGAGCCTGGCCACCACGCCTGGCCGTGAAACCATTCAATGTGCAACCAGCAAGTAAAGATGAGTTGGTGTATAATGCGAACATTCAGAGTTTACTATGATGAAACTTTTAATGCTAGTGTAATTATATAACGAGAGAATAAAAGCGATAAAAGTGGCATCCAGGATGCCACCAGGAGCCAAGTGATGTGATGTGACGTGATGTGTGTTGTTTAACGCCGCACTCACTAATATTCCAGCTATGTGACAGCGGTCTGTAAATAAGCGAGTCTGTACCAGTCAATCCAGTGATTGATATCATACACATCAATCCACGCAACTGAGATGCGATGGTATAGTTCACCCGATCCCGTTAGTCGCCTCTTACGACAAGCTTTGGTTGCTGAAGACCTATTCACGGGTCAGAGCCATATAAAAAAGATGTTGAAAGATTATTTTGGTGTAAGATGTATGGCAACTGTTTGAAGAAGGTTTGGGAGTCGGTCTTCGTTCAGAGGAAAATAATGTTGCAGGCAGGACTGCAGAGCGAACCTACATTACAATGATACATGCAGAGTAAATAGCTCAAAAGAATTTTTCAATATGGCTGCCACTGAACAGAAATATGTGCAACGTTTAAGAGAAATCATTTGATATGGTTTCAGGAGATGCACAATCATAAGAAGGAGACGCGCCCTGTTCTAGACTGGTTTTTCTGACCTAGAGCGCTTGCGCAACTAGCCTGCGGCCGCCAGGATACAAAGCACAGGGGACTGCCCAGCTCTATCCACCCTCTTTCCCCATAAATTTCGCTGCGGGTAAACCAGAACGACCTTTCATCTGACCAATCATAGCATTGCTTAGCAGATAATGAAAGTGACAGTTGGAATGTGATTTTTTATCGTGCAACCTCGAAAAACACACACAGGGTATCCCGAACGACAGTTATGGACTTTATGTCTGTATTCACACAATACAGACCATCTATTAGCCATTCCAGAATGGTCTTTTGTTCAGTTTTTAATTTTTTTTCAATCGAGTATATGTTTCGAAGCGTTGTCGCCAGTTTGAAACTCGTGCCGTAAAGCTCGATTAAGCTGCCTTCTGATTGGCTATTGCCGACTTCTTGTTAGTTATTCCATTGGTCGGTCAAAGTTCGCGAAAGTTCAGTCTGACGTGAGCCGTACTGGGATGTCCTCAGGTCTTTGTTTAGCGGTAGCGAGAATTGTGATATGACTTTTAATGAGATTGTAGTATTATTTTTAAAATATGTTTTATTTCTACTTTCGTATTTCATAAATATTTAAACTGAGATGTATCATATGATGATTGCTTATTCTGGAGATACCACATGTAAATTACAATTGGTGTTACCTTCTGGGTTACACGTGTGCGTGTTTGTGACAGAATAGGTACTTGCTACAAAGTGTCTCTGCCGTGTTGATACTCTGGATCAAAGTTATTTTTTTAGATACTTACACGTGCCATAGGTGAAGGCAATAGTTCCGAATCAGAATGGTAGATCTCGACTTCGTCCGTTTCGCTAAAAGTTGGGATACCTGCAGTTCCTCCAGCACAGAACGGCCTGTCACCTACATAACATCTGGGGTCAGGGTCCGGGCGATCAGGGAGGGGCCTGCAATCACAAGTACTTCTCTGAACAATTGACCCGGAAAGATCCGGGGTAGAATAGGTCTTCAGCTACCAATGCGTCGTAAAAGGCGACTAACGGGATCGGTTGGTCAGGCTCGCTGACTTGGTTGATGCATGTCATCGTATCTCAATAGCGTGGATCGATGCTCATGATGTCAATCACTGGATTGTCTGGTCCAGACTCGATTTTTGACAGACTGCCGTCATTGAGCTGGAATATTGCAGCGTGTGGCGTTAAACAACAAACAAACAAACTAAAGTTAAGGCGTTCGCTCGTCATCTGTTTATGTCCCCACATGGGTTAATGGTCTACGAAAACTTGTTAGCAACGGTTACCAGTCTCAACCACGTCATTTAACTAATTAACTTATTAATTTCCTTGACGGAACACAGAGCCACACGGTGTATTACTCCATGCATTGAAAATTATAGTTAATATTTAAGATAAATCACCGTGTTTTCTTGTATTGACATGATTTCAGTCATATAGTCTTCTGGTGATTGACTGTGCAGAGTTATGTTTTTAGTCATGCCAGGATCCAATGGTTCGAATCCCATAATGACACATATTCAATTGTGTGTCAGAATCCTAAGACCTGCATCGCTTCGAGCTGACACACCGTGTCATAACTTAAATTTATAGCTAAAATGGATAGAATTATCATTAAACCACCCGCATGTTATCAGAAATGAGCGGGCCAATGTAATTTGATAATGCCCTTATATTCCTTGACGACGGGCCTTTATCACGCCCGTTGTTTGGTGACGTCATGTGGATAGGGATAGATGACGTCACGTTCAATTAAATAGTGACCTTATCTGGTTTGTTATATGACGTTTCAATATTTGTAATAGTGGGTCTGACATTCGTGCACTAAATGTTTCAAAACCGATATTGTTGTTTATTTTTATGTGATAACAAATTCTATCCATTTTAGCTATAATAACGGTAACGCTATTTTTCAGGGCATTATCATTTGCAGAAGCCCTGGGTCTTTTCAACTGCCCTCCTTCGTCGGGCAGTTAATGGAAGACCTCGGGCTTCTGCAAATAATAATGCCCTGAAAAATAGCGTTACGAGGGCAATCATATCGGGGTTCATAAAAAACCCAACAACATATGTGCCCTGGGGTCTTCTTCTTCGGTATTAAATTGAACATTTTATTATATACTTAAGTGTGAAAGACTTTCTGAAGTTGAGAAAAGTGATATTTCATTGCAGTGAAAAATAACTACACAAAAAGAATATAATAAATAGGATATTTCATGTGTCGAGTGAAATATCTTGTTTCTCTCCTCGAGTGACGTGGGGAAGGGGGATATTTTCACGAGTGGTGTAGAGATGTCACGAGATGAGAGAAACATAATATTTCACTCGACACATGGAACATCCTCTCTATATTCGTGTTCTTGTCATACTATGTTTACGACATTCGTGCCTAAATGCCGGTATTTCCTTCGCTCTCGATACGGAAATACCCGAATTTAGACACTCATGTCGTAAACATAGTATGACATGAACACTCATATGATATTCCCTATATATTGTTCAAAGCGGCGTTTGAGATATTTATAACAGAAAGAAACTTACGCATTTCTCATCGGCCATTCCGTTCCACTTGCAAGATAGAACCCAACACAAAACAAACACACTGAAACAAACTCCATGATTCGACCGTTCGGATATTGGTGCAAAGTAATATATGCGGTTCAGAAATTAATTAAAAAAAAGACCCGCTGAGCGGACATGTAGTTTCTAATAAGGGGAAAATAATATTTATATCAAATTGATTTCTAACTTATTATTTTTAGTATGTACATGTATAAAGGGACATTCACACGGTGCAACTAGTTGTATACAATTAGTTGTACGAACTGAAGTTGTATACAACTCGGCATTCACAGAGCGGCGAGGTGCATACAACACAGATCTCGCGAGATTTCTGACCAAAAGCTTGTGATTCACTATATTACCGCTCGAATCCTGGTTGCCGAGTTAATTTTCAGACCCGTACTTTTGAAAAATCAACGCTGTGCGAGAATTGCGGTTACGTGATACTGGGCCAACCTCTGACTTAACGGAGTTGTATATTACTGAAGTTTTAACCCCCTAGACTGGTTTGAAAAGCAAATAGTGCTAAATGTTTTCAAGTCTCTGTTTTGCTGACGAAAAAGCCCCTAAAACATGTAACCACATTTTATAGTACATAGTCGGCCAATCTTTAGATATCTTGTTCCGCTAATCAAACGATAAAATCCATACGTTAAACAAATAGCTTTTTCCACACTTGTGAATAGATTAATAAAAATATGATGTGACTAGTTTCCTTCAAGAAAACATTTACTATTATCTTAAGAAATGACCGAAGTGGCTATTTTATCCAACCTATTTATATACATTTACCATAATGAATATTTGGCGATTCTCCAAAGGAAACATGTATATGCTTCAGTGTGTTACATTCACATAGCACCCCCCTTTTTATTTCGAAAAAATCTTTATTTCTGTATAAATTACCATTAAAGACAATAAATAGATCTTAATTGTGCATCCCCCCCCCCCCACCCCCACCCCCCCCCCACCCCCCACCCCCACCCCCCCAATATAAAATATGTTATGTAACTCCGTTGTATATGGGCCTGTGGACTTTCATACAATAAAGAATTGAATTGAATTGAATTGTGCACCCCCCCTTTTACATTTTCAAAAAAGCTGTATACGCCCATGTCCTCTGCATGACAACACACGTGAGCAGAATGGGAATTCCCTCGACTGTAATATTGGGATTCCCCGACATTCCGCAGTAATAAAAGTAGTGCGCCGCGGTGGGTGTGGCTTAATTTTTTACATTCATTGGGAAATGAATGCAATAACACGTGACCAATTCAGCTAATCAGATTGCAGGAATTTCCATGAACACAAGGAAAATTTAATTATTTCACGATAAAACATCATGACGTCATTTCTGGTGATTCGGGTATGCGCTCGCAACTTGATGACGTCATATATTGTACGGCGTTATGTTTGAGAGGGAAGTGTCTAGTAAGTTGTTCCCAATTAGATATAGCTGGGCTACGCAGATAAACGCAATAACCGAACGATCTCATAAGTGGAGAGATATGACAATGGATATAAGGAGAACAGTTAATGATAATAGTGAGTCTCAATGCTGATTTGTCAGTTGAAGTCGTATGACGTCACAGTGATGCAATGTTGCGAACATACGATATGACGTCATCCATGGTTCAAAACGTCATAAATCGATTACATTACGTCAACTTTACAATAGGTGACTTCCATGAAACTTCTTTGACATTTCATACGTTTTTCTGCGTTTTCTTCCTTCTATAAAATGCTATTGAGTAATATATACTAGACCCGTGAAGATCCGGGGTAGATCGATGCTTATGATGTCAATCACTGGATTGTGTCTTGTCCAGACTTTATTATTTACAGACTGCCGTCATATAGCTGGAATATTGGTGAGTGTGGCGTTAAAAACAAACAAAACAAAAAACATGGAATAACCTTTTGAATCTCAGTATTACGGATTAGTGGTCCCTCGTGAATGGATGCTGTAACATCCTCGCCTGAAGCTAGGGACTGCTCATTCATTCGGGACATCCGTAATTTCCCGTAGCTCGATGGCTATTCCTTAATAGTATATGGCAAGCCATTTTAATATACTCTGCAAAAAATGAAATGCAAAACGGATATTTTGGGCCATAAAAGAAAAATTAGGGGGCCAAAAGGTGCAAAATGAAGCGGTTTAATGTATTATAGTGTCAGTGACAAATTTCCCTGATCAAAATGATGATCACAACAAGGACTTGCAAACCATTATTCGGGAAACACGTACGATTCGGAATAATCACCCAGTGCATCAACAAAAGCACTGTGAACATCACTAACGTGCAGGGATTTTGATTGCCTGATATCTGCGTCAATCGAACAGTGACAGTTCAACAACATGCCAAGATTAACAGAAGTGCAAAGAAACAATGTCAGAGGCCGCTTGTAGAAAGGGGAGTCCCGATCAGCTGTAGCCAGTGTTTTCAATGTAGCGCCCAGCACCATCAGAAGGCTATGGGATCGGTTTTAACAGCATGTGTCAACACGTGACGACCAAGATAAATCATCCCCGCCCAAGATCGCTACATTCAACTGCGCCACCTACGTGAAAGGACGACAACATCCACCTCAACCGCTTCCCAAAATACACGGACTGCGCAGAATCTCCGAACAGACCGTTCGAAACCGTGAGCAGCAGGTCTACGGACAAGACGTCCTGTTCGACGCGTCATATTGAGTCGACAACATCGTCAACAACGACTGCATTGGTGTCGTCAACACAGGGAATGGCTTCAACTGCGATGGAGAGATGTCTATGTCATCGACGAATAAAGATTTCTCCTCCGTCGAGGGGATCGAAGAGCACGGGTCCACAGACGCCGGGAGAACGTTACGCCGGAAACTGCGTACAGGAAGTGGACAGGTTTGGCGGGGGTGGCGTTATGATGTGGGTGGATATCTCTCATCATGGCAGGACAGGTTTGGTCCATATCAAGGTCAATCTTACGGCTCAGCGATACATCAAAGAAATTCTCCTACCGCACATCCTCCCAAGTGCAGCAAAAGGGCAACAGTGTTATTTTCCAGCAGGACAGCACGGACCACAAGAGCCTGTCTATACAACAACGTTGATGTTCTTCCCTGTCCCTCCAGATCCCCAGATTTGAATACGATCGAGCACCATTGGGATGAATTGGATAGACGGCCACGCCGACGTTAACCACAACCCCAAACGTTGCAGCAGTTGGCTTTTGGGTTGCAAGCCGAGGTTGCTACCATTCCCCAGGATGTGATTCGCACATTCGTCTCTTCCATGGGCAGGAGATGTCAGGCCAGTATCGATTCCTGCGGTGGACATACCCGTTATTGATGGCAGCTGACCTTCACCTTGGACTTTTCCTATGTACCGATAACTGAGATGACTACAATCACCAAGTGTTCTCTCCACAACATTTTCGCTCATGACCCTGGAGTGTAATGATAATAGTGTATTTTCCTATCTCACACAAATCTGGCTTTGCGTTTCTTTTTTTTTAAAGACTAATATATTTAATTACTTTTAAAAGTCGAGATTTCATCGCATCTTTTCTCAAATTCATTTCGATTAAATTCGAGATGTCTCAAATTCAATTAATTTTATCTGTAAATTCGATTCGGATAACATTCAATTAAGGATTGACTGTGTATGAACCAATGAACCGAAAACACCAAAGTTAATGCTTATAATTTAATTCGACTTCGAAAACAATAGTGTAACCAAAAACAAAAACAGTAAATGTAAAAGCAGACAAAAATGACGACATGGTATATAGGTAGATATAATACTAGTCTATAGATGTAAACACATTTGATGAGACATTTGTGTGTTTAAAGTTGATTTTGACAGCCCCGGCCAAGTCTGACCCAGCACAGACAAAACTTCTGATAGACTATATTGAGAATGTAGAGGGAAAAGGGCTTCACTTTGAGCACTGTATTTTCTGTAAGTACCGCAATATGAGACAATAAAGTGGTATATAATTAGATATAAAACTAGTCTTTAGGTATAAAGAATGTTAGGAACTTTAGAAGTGCTAGGACAGTTCTTAACACGTGTCGTGTCAGCCCTATGACATTCGCGAATATCCACTTCCAGAAAACATCCTGTGTTGGTTTAACATGAATTAGTAAAGGTTAATTAGGGATGCCCAACACGTTAATTACTGAAAGAAGAGTAGTCAAAACACTGTCGTTTCCTGCCCTGGACATCACACCCCTACACGCTAAGGTCGGTGAGAAACTTTCTCATAAAAGAAAACACACAGTCAAGACACTGACTTTTCTACGAGAACTCACGGTATGTAGTCATAATTATCAGTTTATTACATTGTTGAAGATGCATTTTGATTCAAACTCAATTAAATGAGCAAAACTATACGTTTGTGGACATTTGCGATCTGCCTAGATATTCATATTTCGTTTTAATATTCTGCAATCCATTTTTAGTATTACCCGCTGGCCCGGGCCGGCCCGACTTTTAGGCAATCCCCTTGTAAACACATGCAGTCCGAGAAGGCCTGCAGATTTGTCAATCTTGCGTGTCAGCATTTTTCTGGACGTCAACATATTCATTTCATGTCCTGGTTCCACCCTTCATGTAAATTGAGGATGGTGGCTGTGATGGTAATGCCAAGTCAATAATAAGGACATACGTATCGTATCAGACACAATCACAACTGCAGTAAAGCCAGAATCAGCACAGCGCTTCGCATGAAGGAAGAGTCTGGTGTCTGCCTCTTCTTGGCTACATCTGAGGGCTTTAACATTGTTGACTGGCTCCACCGTTAGTCTTATGCAAGTCTGCTTCTCCGTTCATCTTCACTCCAGCCAGTAACAAGTACTTAAATCAGGTGTGCCTTGTTCTCTAGGTTCAGGAGGACATTCACTGTATGACCCAATGTTCGGGTGCAAGGGTCCTGAATGGTATGTCATGCTGGTATTCTCTGTTGGCTCTCTCTGCAGTTTTGATTGATTCTTCTTGATAAACATCCAACACCATGTCAGTATACCAACAGAATATTCCTTCTCGCAAGGCTTTGGGAACTTGTAGGCAGATGCATTTTTCATTTCTGTTGATACTGTTGGCCAAGACATTGTAACATCTTATCCCTTGACTTCATTTCTAAGCATAACAAATACATTCATCATCATTTTATCAAAATGAGAAGTGCCTTGCTTGGCATCTAGGAGCTGTTCCTTTATCTTCTGGTTTTCTTTGACTAGCTCAGTCAATGTTTGTCAGGATAATCCGAAGGTTTGCTTTTCTCATCAGGTATCATATGGATACTCTTCAATTTGGGTATATATTTGGTCAAGGTCGCATGAAACAGAGTCTGTGGAAGCTGCAGCAGCACTAGATTTGGCTTGTGGCGTCTTTCCAGGCTTAGTGTATAGCCAGAGCGATGGAAATGTCCTTCAGCAGCGAATTCAAAAACATGAACTGCTCCCTTTTGAAAAACGATAGATGAGAGTTATCTCTCTTGAAAAGCAGACAACACTGTTCGGATTCCTTTATAAGAATGTTAAGTACCGGTAATGTGACTTGGAAAATGTGTATTTGATCATTTAAACTTTCCCATATGTTAAGTAGAGTTAAATATTAGCAACTGATTTCCAATAGAAAAAAAAAAATTCTATGCTCACATAATGCTTCTGGCTCACATCCCTGTTCTTGTTCTTAAGAGGAGGCAATTGAAAGCGAGCAGTCATTTTCTCAAAATTCAACTTTAGTACAAAACAAAAAGTTTGTCTTTTCTTTTGCAGAATAAAGGTCCCTTCTTATTCTAACTCAACTTTGTAATATATTCAGGTTGAAACCGAGTTCATATATCTGGTACTAGATGGCATTCTTCTTGGATTAGTGGTAACCAAATCACATCAAAATGTAACTTAACCATCATCTGAATAACGATAGGGCATGACTATGAGCAAACCTTTTTATCAAAACATAATGACATATTTCAGGAAGTCCAACTTCATACAAATCTTGTATGCTTTTAGTGCAAATCGACATTTGTCTTAAAATGCATCAAAAAACGGTCTTTACCACACCAAAAAAAGATAATAAATGTCACTTTTTTCAGACTATTAACGGACTTGGCTACTTCTTGGCTTCAATCATATCCCATTTGGTTTAAGAAAGTCCCATCGTAGTGGTATGTGCAGTTTATTTTCTGACAGGTGGTAATATTTTAAGCAGAGGTCAATGTTGTGACCTTTTGACTTCTGGTGACCTACATTTTTACTGTATTAGTCCTATATTACATACCAACATGTAGAGCATCAGGTTAAGAACATTTTGAGTGGTCATAATTCACCATATGACTATTGCTTGTAAAGTTATTCCACTTTCTGGTTTCCCCTACCCCGAAATCTAGTCCCCTGGATTCGAGTCTGGGGTCCCCCTTTATGTGGTGATTACTACCACTAAGCTGTGAGTCCCGAATTGCTTTCAAAGTTTTTTTTCATCTATGGATATATGACTTTCTAAAAAATCATACTGAGATTTTGCCACCCCATGTGGTACCGCTTTATAAATTTTTGGGGTCTGGCTCATGGACAAACATGACCAATTCAGCTAATCAGAATGCAGGAATTTCAATGAACACAACGAAAAATTAAATCATTTCTAAATATGTCTTATTTTGTAATTTCACATGTCTCAAAATAATTCTGTTATATCCTGAAGTTCGGATTCTAAATTTAAATTTGCCTGTTATTGATCAAGGTTTACAGGTAGTCTAGATTCGCAGTGTAGGTGTTAGTCTGAACTGATTGAAATACAATACATTGGCTCCCACACACAGGCTTAAACAAGACTTCGTAAGATTTGGTTGATGCATGTCATCGATCCCAATTGCGTGGATCGATGATCATGATATCAATCACTGGATTGTCTGGTCCTGACTCGATTTTTTACAGACCGCCTACATATAGCTGAGTGCGGCGTAAAACAAATAAACCAACCAGCCAACCAATCAAACAAGACTTATTAATGAACAGAATGCCGACATCTATTTCACCAGCTTGTATTTATATTTGATCAGTAGTATAGATAATAATTTCACAGGATAACAATGCGTCACTGTAACAATACGCTGATTACAGAACTCGATGATCGCACGGAAGGAATTCTGTAATAGCGTTCCATTGAAAGAGTGAGTGAGTGAGTGAGTGAGGTTTCTAAGCCATTGTTTAGCAATATCACGGCCATATGACGGTAGGGGACGCCAGAAATGGGCCTCACACATTGTACCCACGTGGGGAATCGAACCCGGATCTTCGGCGTGACCAGTCAAAGCTTTAACCACTAGGCTACCCCACCGCCCCAATTGTTATAAGGATTTTTCTTAACCCTGAAGTTTGGAAAGTTGAAGCATGGGGTATTCATGTTTACCTGCGACATGGTATCTCAGTCGGCTAGCACTATAAATCGGCACTTGTACAAGCAGACACACATATACACACGCTACATAAGTGCAATAATCTTGGACGCGACGTTAAACCCCATTTCACCTCACAGCACTACACGAAGTATCAATGTAATAACAGAAGCATAACTCATGCGGCACCATGTTCTCCGCAACTGTCGCCGCCTCTTTACAACGCTGGGATCTTTCGTAGCATAGGGACAATGCACAGACTATTTGATATTGATATTTATTGTTATTCAACACGCCGATCCATAATCTTATTGTCGGCAGCAGTTATCAAACCAATGTCACTGTTACCTTTCTGTGCTGTTTCATATCGTGTTGGCTACACGCAAGACACACGGCTCTGTCTGAGGGCTCTGAGCCTCACATGGGGTGTGTGTTTTGGTTTGATATCAGCATATTTCCAGTGTT
Organism: Haliotis cracherodii; assembly: GCF_022045235.1. Taxonomy (NCBI): domain Eukaryota; kingdom Metazoa; phylum Mollusca; class Gastropoda; order Lepetellida; family Haliotidae; genus Haliotis; species Haliotis cracherodii. The sequence continues at coordinate 24,115,320 of NW_027266341.1, read as the reverse complement.
AATGAGTTCATGTATATCTACTAGACACATGCACCCTACTGCTCGCAAGTTATAAGACAAGGGATTGATTATATATATATATATATATATATATATATATATATATATATATACCAAGGGACGTAGCTCCAAACCCACGAATCGTAGCATTGGTTTGGTTTATTTGTTGTTTAATGCCGCACTCAGACATAGCTATATGACAGGGGTCTGTAAGTAATCGAGTCCAGTGACTGATATCATGATCATCGATTCACGGAATTGGGATCGATGACATGCATCAACCAAGTCAGCGAGCCTGACCAGAATTGTAGTAGCAATCATAACGTTAATCCTTACACCAAATAGACTTCCTTGTTCAATCACATAATTTCAAGTCGATGTTGTCCAAATGAACTGAAAAACAAAATCACGAAATATCATTTAAATATTGCTTCTAGTTCTTAAGCCCGAGCTCCGATTACCAACAAGTTGAGGACCTCGCGGATCTCGGTTCTGGTGTCCCCAGCCGGGGCGTGTTTCTCCAAAGCGACGTTGATCACCCTCAAGTACTCATGCATTGCGGGCGCTTTCGTAACAACCCCCTTGTTGTAATATGTCCCCAGTAATCAGTTGTTTCTAGGGCGTTCAAGATAATTGCACTTATATAGCACGTGCAAGCACATGTGTGTGGCTGCTTGCACTAGTCCGGACTAATCCTGGCATAGCCCACTGAGACACCATGCTACAGTTTTATACAGGCACATTATACTAACGCTGAGCCGACAAGTGATGGTTTGATCCCCTTAATGCCGAGCGCCAGGAAGGGTAACAACAAGTACCATCTTTTTACGTCTTTTATTTGTATGACGCGGCCGGGGATCGAACCACCGACCTTCGGCTTTGCGGGCAGACGCTCTACCACTAGACTACGGAGGGGGTTCGATGACTTGATATGCTGAGTGCCATTGTACTCCTATGGCGTGCTCGTGCTATCGGCCACTTGTTTGTCTGGCTCAGACGCTGTTAATTACAAACAGCGTGGTGTAGCTGGAATATTGGTGAACATCTTCCAAACAATATCTCGGATTATAATTTTGTTTGTTTTGTTTGTTTAACGCCGCACACAGCAATATTCCACTATATGTAAACAATCGAATCTGGACAAAACAATTCAGTGATTGTCATCATGAGCATCGATCTACACAATTGAGATACGATGACATGCATCAACCGAGTCAGCAGGCCTGACCATCCCATCCCGTTAGTCGCCTCTTACGACTAGCTGAGGACCAATTCAACCCGGATCTGCACGGATAGAAAGAAAAAGTCACTACAAGTATATGCCGATTGTAATGAATGGTTTCCCAGTCCATTAATACCCCAAAACATCTGTTTCCATGACACTGAAACACTGTGACAATTCCATTTAGAAACGTACAGGCGATTGTAATTTCAATACAATTTAGCTAAAAGCAGACAGTTCGCTCGTAGAACATGGTAAATGAAGATTATTGATCAAAGATACTATATTAATCATTAGTGGGCGAAGAACCAATGGTCGTGGCTTCAGTCTGGTGGTCACTCTGAAGGTATATAACAATATACGATAAACATAGATTAAATAAGTCATTGCTCCAACTTGCTTTCAGAATTTTTGAAGCTATGTAAACCATCAAGTAATTACGTCTCTCTCGTATCACAAACTCTGGTGGTTCATCGGTGTGTACCGTAACTCCTTGAATAAACGCCTGTTTATTTATTTCGGAAGATTCTAAATCACGGCATTTATTCGGGGTAGTCGTTTATTTTTTCATTTAATGCGTTTACCTCGTTTTTTTTTTTAATTTTGGTCAAATGTCTCTTCTCGATTTAGTTTTAAGTTTTAAGCGAACAGGCCAAAAGGTCAATCTTGAAATATAAAACAATTCAACAGTCTCACAGGAAGTTTCGAAGAGGTAACAAATACCTTTGTTTGTTTCTTTGTTTGTTTAACGCCGCATCAGCAATATTCCAGCTGTATGACGGCGGTCTGTAAATAATCGAGTCTGGACCAGACAGTCCAGTGATTGACATCATGAGCATCGATCCACGTAATTGGGATACGATGACATGCATCAACGAATTCAGCGAGCCTGACCACCCGATCCCGTTACTCGCCTCTTACGACAACCAGTTTACGGCAAAACATGGGTTGCTGAAGACGGGTCTTATTTTGATAAGATGTACCTCTATTCACATTTAAGACAACCCAATTAAAGAGCAAAAGTGTCGAAATTGTAATCGACATTGCCGTGACAATGTCATATGACTTTGCGCTGTGATTTTGTTTATGTCTGACAGAAATAATTTCTTTTCATGTCTGATTGATAAACTTTTACTGATTGATTACTTTTTGACCCGGCGTTTATTGAAGCTGGGCGTTTATCCTATGATTTTTGGTAGGTAGTGACAACGTTATGCAGGCGTTTGCTTGTTGTATAATGCAGACCGTTTATACGTAGGAAGCGCTGCACAGCGCTGATAATGGGATTGAAATGCATACCACGCGACAGTTGTTTATAGGGACGTATTCGTTAAGGAGGCTATAGAGTGCTAATGACCCTGCTCATTGTTACATTGCTGATGCGTCATATCTACACCACATCAACTTAATCATTTTGTTCATCAGATTATTTTTGTCAATTTTTTTTCAATGACATCAACTGTTTTGATTGAGTTTGATATTGCGTGTGGCAGATGTTAATATGTGAGTGTCCGCCCGGAGAGCGGAAGGTCCGGGGTCCGATCCCCAGCCGCGTCATACCAAAAGACGTTAAAAGATGGTACTTGTTGTTACCCTGTCTGGCGCTCGACATTAAGGGGCTAAAACAAGGACTGGTCGGCTCGGAGTCAGTATACTGTGTCTGAGTGGGGTATTCATGTTAAACTGCGGCATGGTATCTCAGTGTGCTAGCACTATAAATCGGCATCAGTCCGGACTAGTACAAGCAGCCACACAAACACAGACATGTACATGCACGTCGCTATATAAGTGCAATAATCTTGGACGCGACGTTAAACCCCATTTCACCTCACCTAATATGTGAGTGGGTGGAAGCGTTATAACCACTATCAATAATATTTCAGTTATATCACGGTGTGATGTGATGCAGGACCTATACATTGACCAGAGCACTGGTATAATGCTGACAAACTAAAACTTATACTTCAAGGAATCTGGAATTTGAGCCCAGGATAATTTTGGACCTACCTCTGTTGTAACATAAACTCATTTTCATACAGGTTCGCTGTCGAATCACATCTAGTTTAACGGTTTAACGCTATACAAGTGCACTTAGCATTATTATGTAGTTTTGATATCAAGATACGATTGTGCACGTACATACATATACCGCGGGCAGATCGCTTTTAACTATAGTCCAGCCTCTCTCTCGGACAGCCATTGATCAAAATCCAGATAGATCGAGACAGATAGATATAGTAGTTTGTAATCAGAAACGGTATACCTGTTGCGAAGCTGAGTGAGTATGGTTTTACGCCGCTTTTAGCAATATTCCAGCAATATCACGGCGGGGGACACCAGAAATAGGCTTCACACATTGTACCCATGTCGGGAATCGAACCCGGGTTTTCGGCGTGACGAGCGAACGCTTTAACCACTAGGCTACCCGACCGCCCCGTTGCGAAGCTGAAGAAACCGTTTCATCCATACTGCTGAAATCAAACAGATGGTCCACCTTCAGACCGGTTGTATGTTACTCTTATCATAGTTTAATAGTTTCATTTCAGCAGTTGGGCGAATTTACTTATAGTATGCCATTTACCGTTTTCTCTTGAGAAAAGCGGGCCCATATCGTCTCTCAGCACCATATTCAAGAACGGGTTACACACTTGTTGACGACTTTTCGGGTTTTGATCATGTTAAGCTGACGCATCGTGCATGATTGTATAGTCGAACCTTGTTATCTCGAACCCCGTTATCTCGAATGTACATGTTCTTTCTTTTTTACTTTTGGACAGACTAAATAGTGATTGATGCTATGTCCATTAAGGTACATGTACACTGTACATAAGGAGGGCACGGGTGGCTCAGTCGCTGTCCAGAGTTGCGTCCCTTGGGGATGCCAGAAACCTATGATTTTTGGTTCGAATCCCGGATCGCCCCGATTATGTTGCTAGGTTTGTCAGCAGCATACCTGTGCTCATGGGTTTCACCGAAGTGGTAAACGTCTGAGACCTGCATCACTTCGGGCTTTCCTCCCTGGCCGTGATATACCTGGAATACTGTTAAAAGCGGCGTTAAACCCAACTCACTCACTCAGTAAGTCACTCACACTGTACATAAGTTGTTTATTAATCATTCCCGGCGAAATTCATTTCAATTTGTCACGGAATACACGTGTTGTATTCATAATTTCGTGTGTATGCAATCGTATTGCTACGTATCTATAATAAGGATGTTCATGCTCTGTTCTCTCGAATGTCCGGATATCTCGAAGTTACATCACGGCCCCGCAAGGTACGATTTATAGTGAGGGTGTTTTATTCAAATAGCGCACGACTCAATGTACAAAATATGTCCCGATAATGTCCTGCATGACAGTGCATGATGCTGTTCAACTTCGAATGGTGAAACACACACGGCGTTTATTGATATTGATAAAGCCCAATACATTAACGTTAATAAACAAAAGTAATTAGACAAAGGGATAAACATAAGTGACCCTACCGTAGGATATTGATGTGAGTGGAAGGCCGGATGAGTGAGTGAGTGAGTGAGTGAGTGAGTGAGTGAGTGAGTGAGTGAGTGAGAAATATCCGAATCCAATCTACCGCTAAACAAAGATCTGAGGACATCTCATTACGGGTCACGCTAGACCGACCTTGCGCGAACTTTGACCGACCAATGGAATGACCAATCAGAAGGCAGCTTTCTCGTTCTTTACTGCACTAATTTCAAACTGGCGACTACGCTTCGAAACATATTTTGACAAATTCTCGATTACAAATTTGAAACCTGAACAAAAGAACATTATGGAATGGCTAATAGATGGGCTAGATTGTATGGACTCAGTCGTTAAACCCGTAACTATTGTTCGGAATAAAGTTTTCGAGGTTGCATGCTAAGAAATCACATTCCGACTGTCACTTTCATAATCTGATAAGCAAAGCTCTGATAGGTCGTTCTGACGTGACCCCTAATAGGATGTCTTCAGATCTTTGTTTAGCGGTAGCGAGAACCAGAGACCATATACCGATATATGGTCTCTGCGAGAACTAAGGTCTGATTTTAATGAGATTAATCCGAACCTAACCACGTCGGAGGCACACCGGAAATGGACGTCAAACATTGCAACCATGATGGGATGGAACCCGAGTCTTTTGGTGGCGAGACAAGGCGTTTACCACACAGCTACCCCAACGCCTACGAAGAGGGAAACATGTGCAAAATCAGAAATTTGCAATTCGATCTAGAATCCTCATTCAAAATTCAAAATAGGCATGTGGAGGTCAATACTTAAAAAGAGAAAAGTACGCAAGTATTACAAACATGTTTGATGACTTGGCCAATAAGAGACGTGAGCTGTAAATCGTACAGTGAGCCCTGGCAGTCTGTTCTAACAGGTCACCTTGTGGTGAGGTGAGGTGAAATGGGGTTTAACGTCGCGTCCAAGATTATTGCACTTTCATAGCGACGTGTATGCAAGCGTGTGTATGTGTGGCTGCTTGTACTAGTCCGGACTTATAGTGCTAGCCCACTGAGATACCATGCCGCAGTCCAACATGAATACCCCCTCAGACACTGTATACTGACTCCGAGCCAACCAGCCCAATTGGAATATTGTTTAAAACGACGTTAAACCCAATTCCTAACTCACTAAGTTACGTAGCACCAATATAAGGTAAAGTTATGTATTCGCTCAAACCCGCGAGTATTAATAAAGGAATACTCAAGTCCTCTTAATTTCCTTACGCTGTGAGTGAATAGTGAAGGGGGTGAATATAGTCTGCTAGATCTGAGAATCGGATGTAGGGCGATTGTTTTATAAAACATACACTGTGGGGTCTGTTCGAGAACTACGAAATCTCGGGACAAGGCCACGCAGAGCCTGGTATGTATGTAACACTCGTTTCTATGTCTCTGTATCACTGATTTTATTATCTGAGAATAAACGGTCTTTGTGGTGGCACGTGGTCCTATGCTCAGCGCACAGGTCATAAACCAGGTGAACGTTGGTTGCGGAGAGTAGTTGCATGGGTGACCGCGTTAGGCAGCTTGACCCCTGTGAGTTTCTAGGGCTCTGAGAATAAACGGTCTTTGTGGTGGCACGTGGTCCTATGCTCAGCGCACAGGTCATAAACCAGGTGAACGTTGGTTGCGGAGAGTAGTAGCATGGGTGACCGCGTTAGGCAGCTTGACCCCTGTGAGTTTCTAGGGCTCTGAGAATAAACGGTCTTTGTGGTGGCACGTGGTCCTATGCTCAGCGCACAGGTCATAAACCAGGTGACCGTTGGTTGCGGAGAGTAGTAGCATGGGTGACCGCGTTAGGCAGCTTGACCCCTGTGAGTTTCTAGGGCTCTGAGAATAAACGGTCTTTGTGGTGGCCCGTGGTCCTATGCTCAGCGCACACGTCATAAACCAGGTGAACGTTGGTTGCGGAGAGTAGTAGCATGGGTGACCGCGTTAGGCAGCTTGACCCCTGTGAGTTTCTAGGGCTCTGAGAATAAACGGTCTTTGTGGTGGCACGTGGTCCTATGCTCAGCGCACAGGTCATAAACCAGGTGAACGTTGGTTGCGGAGAGTAGTAGCATGGGTGACCGCGTTAGGCAGCTTGACCCCTGAGAGTTTCTAGGGCTTTGGTCCTGTCCCACACCGAAGTACATGTAACGCATATGTGGTGTCTCATTCAAGTGACTTTCTTCGAAATATGCCTTTCTTCATCCAACAGTGAATGGGTACCCGGTAGGATAAGATGGTCACGTAACTCACAGGCAGTTTGGGTTGTATACACCGAGGGATCTGATAATGAAAATCCAGTGCACACTGATGAATTGAACGGGGTAATATTGAGGGGTTTGAGCATGCTTTAGCGTGTAGATTTGGCGCATTATAAATATTTACATAATAGTCATGTGATAAAAAAACAATGCGCAGCGCATTGTTATAATAACGATGAAGCGATATCTATGCAGAGGAGAACTCGGATGAAATGAACATGATGCCATGACATTATAACATTCCCAACATCTGACTGTTAAAAGATTATTCCCACAGGAACTCTTCTTCTAGCATAATCATAGGAATACTTCAGGCCATATATCTACATACATACCGACATCCGCTCGCTGGAACTATTTATGATGGGATAATGGGCCCGTGTTCTTTTTGAAGACACAGTAAACCTGTTTACATTAGGAGCTTAAGCGCACACTATTATCTGTATTTATTCCTGAATCTTTTTCTTCCTTGTTAGAGTTGCTATGAGGAAGACGGTTATGCATTTTTGGCTGATGATTGTTGGAAATTGTTAAACAAGAAAATGAAAGGACTGTGTTGAAGCGGAATATTGAAAATTATAGAACGTAAAACCAGTGCTCCATACTATTTTTTTCCGGACCAAGGGGTGTACTGGTGAATTTGAGTTTAATCCGCTTGTTCGTTCCGATTATGATCCTTCGTCTGTCAGCACCACACAGTAATATGCGGCCGAGGTCCGGCCAGATCAATGAAGGGATCGGATCCGAGGGTACCTTGTTTCGCATACTACCTTGTCAAGAGTAATTATTTGTTTTGCTCTACAGAAACTCACATTACAGTTAATGAAGCCTTTAAACTGTCCTCTGTCTCATTGACGTGGTCCTGGTCACTCGTATATATGGTTAAGAATAAGAAAACAATGTCCGACCGATCAACACTGTATATTCAAGCACATTCCACGGATCAGCACCTGGAGATGAAAAATCTAAAAAAAGAGCTGTTCACTATTTATCTAGTAGGGGTGTAAAGATAAAAAAAGATAATGTTTGCATGTCAGCACTGTTTTACTGAATACAAGTGAATAATTGGAAATCACAGATAGCAACATTAATGATAAATAATTAGTGATAGAATATACACAAGGGAGTCAAATGACAGTGTTTGGATTTTAGCACCATGAGGTTCATAGGATTACACATTTCATACACAGAGACAGTTTAATTCCACACGCCCAGCATGTTCGTACGGAATCCGTGTTCTCCATGGCAGCAATCTCACAGTTTATCTTTCTGTCTTCTCAGACCTTGATCCTCAGCGACGTGTCGAAATCTTCTAGCTGCCTCACGCCTGTGTCCGATCACTTTGCTGCTTCACTGTTCGCCCTTTACCTTGGTTATAAAGTATGGATGTTGGGATCATGATGTCAGGGAGTTCATTCACTGTTCCACCTTTCAATGTTGTTTTGGGGTCCTGTGGCTGTCATTAGCAAGGTGGTTCCAGGTAGGTCTCTCCAGGGGCCTTTAATCCAAGTTGTGGTGATGTAGCCCATGTGCTTCGCCTTGTTCTCCCTCTGGACCCTCTGCCATGGTGCCGACCCATACGCCCTCTACTTGGCTTGGGGTCACGGGTGGCCCAGTTGTCTAAGGCGCCGCGACTCACTATGCAGAGTTGCGTCCCTCGGGCACGCCAGAAACCTATGATTGTGGTTTCGAAATCCCCGTTCGCCCCGATTATGTTTTTAGGTTTGTCAGCACCATACCCGTGCTCGTGGGTTTCACCGAAGTGGTAAACGTCTGAGACCTGCATCGATTCGGGCTTTCTTCCCACATTAAGCTGACACGCCGTGATATAACTGGAATACTGTTAAAAGCGGCGTTAAACACAACCCACTCACTCTAATTTGTCAAATTGCACAAAGGAAGAGACTTATTCGTCATCTTATTTATTCCTGGAGACGAGTCCTAAGCTCTGAATTTTTCTCCACACTGCCTGAGCATAATGAAAAGAAACCCCTCTCAGCTGAACGGCTTCAAACACTGAAGTAGCAGCATTGGCAGCGGCTTTTTCAAAGTCAATCTGAAACACGCCTGGCTTGAGGTTAAGGTTGTGTCTCTCGCCTTCATTCTTGATAAGCTGATTCTCAAACTATATGAAAACAACCATCTCCTTATCGTCCTTTCAAAACATACTTGAGCCCATGCTCACATAATCGGAAAGGTCGCCACTCACCACCCATTCATATTCTATTCATGTAATGTCGGGCACACCACAAGATATAAAGAAAACCTAGTGGTGTATGAGTTAAAATATGTGTTAAAATTTTTGAATAATATTTTGTGAAAAGGTGGTGTATTTTGGTGTTATTTTTATTACCGAAGATATATATTGTAACAAATATATTCCAATATATGCAAAGATGTACGTTTACCAGTCACCACCAATTCACTTTTGTTGTACACTCCCACAAAATGAATAAGTAGATTCCAAACGGCCGTCATGCCTGGCCAGCTACACCGATTCGACCGATCAGGATGGAATGCACTCAAAGCGATTTTCGACCGATCAGCTCAAATTCATTCTAGGAATTCGACCAATCAGGAAGTAACCGTTTCATTACAGAAACAGGCGAACCGTGAAATCTTCCTACCAGACGCCATCTTGCTTCCGAAGACTGATAATGTGACGAGTAGATAAGCGACGTCAATGTCAGTCACGTGATTTGGGGGGTCACGTGGTCCTGATTAACCAATGGAATTGCAAGATTCTTAATAGAGGTACACAGGTATTTTAAGACTCAGACAAGCATGCAATACTCTTACAGCCGTCTTATTCAACGCGAATCCAGCTCTAATTGTGGTTCAGACTCCTCGAATGTCGAATCTCGTAGATCACTATTACATGAATTTTCAAATTTAATTTTGATCTTAACATTATTCTATTTAGCGGTCCAAACTCAGTGTCAACAGTGTCAACGAATTATTTTTTTCAAGCTGTACTTAATAATTTTGTTTGATTATCATATAAACAAAAAGAGTAAACTCATTCATGCTTTTGCGTCCGAGTATGTGTGTGTTGTAAATAGTCAATAGAATGGATTTATATACTCATCTCTCTGCACTTTTGTAAAGCAAAGGGAAGGGAAAGGACCCAGTAAGATCCTGCAGCGTGTGTTCAATCCTAGTGATGTCATTAACATGTTTCGTAGAGTAACCAGAGTGGTGTACGTCACTGGGTCACACTGCATTCCTGACCGCCTCCCTGGTCAAGTGGGCAGAGCCACTGCCCTGAGAGCGGAAGGTCGCCGGTTCGATCCCCGGCCGCGTCATATCAACAACGTTTAAAGACGCTCGGCTTTAAGGAGTTAAAACAAACACTGATCGGCTAGGAGTCTGTATCTGAGTACGGTATTCATGTTAAACTGTGGCATGGTGAGTGCGACGTTGAACCACATTTCACCTCACCTCACCTGTGCTCTCCTGACGCATCAAGCCAACTGAAATACTGTTCAAAATGGCGTTACACAAACTCACCCACTCACTCTCTCTTTCGGACATAGACATCAGGTTTTGTCTGCTCATTGTTTAACGCCGCACTTGTAACCATAAGAAACACGAGGCTCTGTAGCTCACCTGGATTCATTCTGATTATTAAAATTAAAAGTTTAGTTTAGTTTGTTTGTTGTTTAGAAAACGCCGCAATATTCAGCTATATGACGGCTGCCTGTAAATAATTTGGACCAGACATTCCAGTGATTGACAGTGAGAGCAACGGTCCACGCGGTTTGGGTACGATGCACGCAATCTACTGAGCCTGATCACCTTATCCATTTAGTCGCCTCTTACAACACGTTCCTAGTGATCTATTCTATCCCGGAGTGACCCGTGAAGATCCGGGGTAGAGTGGATCTTCAACAACCCATGCTTGCCGTGAAAAGGCGACTAACGGGATGTTAACAATCAAATCTAAAACAGAGTCGCCATGGGGTTCCCCTGGTTGAAGCTGAAGAGGATGCTGAGAGTAAAGGCACCAGTGGATGGGGCTTGTGGTGAGTGAGTGAGTGAGTGATAACATTTTCTACATGTTCTATGCCACTTGACTCTAGGAACCAAAAGAATTATTATTGTTATCCAAACCAGTTATCTTTTATCCTTTTCCTGTTAAGGTAACTTCGATCACCTAGCTCACACCTTATATTTTGTGTTATCTGTCCACGTTGTCCTGTCGTAATAGCCGAATAAATAACAATCGGGTGGCAACAACAGGTAAAATTTATTATTGAGTGCCTAGTACCCCCATGGCTTGGGTCTTTTATCATATTATCAACCACTGGTGTGCCCAGCCAGCCTCGAAAGTACGAGAACCTGTACTTTACTAAGAAACTGTTATCCCAAGTATAACATTTGTAACAAGTGTTAGTGTGTGTTCATAGCTTTCGGTCATGGGAACCGTGCCAATTTACACAATTTTCAGCTGGGTACACAATGTACGAGATCTAGACGACCAGTTGTAGGACTTCTATTTTGAGGAAGCCTTGGTGACTGAGCTGGCTAGATTGCTGACTTTGTGTGCTGGCGCCTAGATGCCTCACTCTGGCAGTGTCGGTTCGAGTCCCAGACGGGACTCAAACCAAAAAAGTACGAGAATCTGTAATTGACTAAGAAAGTGTTATCCCAAATACATCATTTGTTACAGACTCGATTATTAACCCTGGCCGTCATATAGATGGGTGAGTGAGTGAGTATGACTTTACGCCGTTTTAACCAATATGCTACCAACATCACCCGCCGACTAAACCGAGAGGTTTTTTTTATGTAAATAAAAGAGCTGTTGTTAAATTTGGTCTATTTAAACATCACTCATTCCTGCAACAATTTTGTAAAAAGTAATCTGTGTCTGGGAATTTTTTTTGGTTTGGAAAAATAAATTGTTTCAATGAGGATCGGGGTAAGCAATGTATTTTCAATCACATAACCCCCTACCATTGTAAATTTGAAGTTAAAAAACCCCCAAGTTTTTGATTTTCAAAGATAAGATGTATAAGATACCCATCAGCATTACTGTGTTATGCGTATTGTGTTTTCTTTGATTTATAAAGTTTTAAATCAACTTATATTTTAAAAATTAAATCCATGTAGAAATAGTCTTTGAGTGCTGACTAATCGCGAGTACAGTTATATTTGGGGATACACTCTCTCTAACTTAAGATGTTTCCAATTGAAAATCAAACATGAAAAAATCCACTAAGAGGTGCAGTTTTTCTTGCCCCTGATTTATAGTACAACAAGCCACTTCCCTTTATGAGGTCTTTATCGGAAAGTATCGTTCTAATAGGTTTTCAGACAAGCAATTGGGCTAGCGCTTATGATATTGCTGTGCAAGACAGCTTTGTGCTGCTGGAGTAGATAGAGATATAGAGGGCGCATTGGCACAGGTGGCGTGGCCCCGAACCTCGTGAATATATAAGTGTCTGTTTTCCATTAAACCGCTGGGGTCGTGGATGACGTGCTCGTAAACAACAGCCACGAATGACAGCCATCGTGTTTTGTCCATGTTTTAAGTTAACATTGGCATCATGTTTGTGACATTCCAGAATATCCTGCAATAAAATTTCATCAAACATACTTGAAGTGCATAATTAGGTGGACGTTTCTGAAATGACAACACAGCGATATGAGTAGCTAAAGTACTCGAACATTTAAGGGTGATGTCATGATGTTATATTGTCATGAATTCTATGGTATATTTCGTTATATTTTCTTTATATCTCGCAAACGTCTGGATTGGTAAACAACTTCGTCTTCGTTCATGCAAAATCCTTTCATGACCAAACACGATGTATCATATAGAAAAAACAACCTACTGATAAATATGACGAGCTAACAGATGCTTCCATGTTGTGGTCAACTTAGAGATAACTTGTTTGCTGAAGTTGAGTTGGATATTTATGTTTGTTGTTGAAAGTCTCACTCAGAAGAATTCCAGCTATATAATGGAGGTCTGTAAATAATCGAGTCTAGACCAGTTAATCCAATGATTGACATCATGAGCATCGATATATGCAATTGGGATACGATAAATGCATCAATCAAGCCAGCGAACCTGACCACCCAATCCCGTAAGTCGCCTCTTACGACACGCATGGGATGCTGAAGACCAATTCCAACCCGTATCTTCACGTTATAACGGTATTCAACCTTTACATATTCATTCAAGGCTCCTCAAGGCTCCTCAAGGCTCCTCAAGGTCGGAAATTATCATATAAGGCTCCTCAAAGAGGCCACATTATTATATAAGGCTCCTCAAGGACACCACATTATCATATAATCCTTGTCAAGGAGGCTACATTATCATATAAGGCTCCTCAAGGAGGCCACATTATCATATAAAGCTCCCCAATGACGCCACATTATCATAAACGTCACCTCAATGACGCCACATTATCATATAAGGCTCCTCAAGGACACCGCATTATCATATAAGGGTCCTCAAGGACACCACATTATCATATAAGGCATCCTACCAAGGCAATGTGTACCAAATGTAATTCAAGGCATATATACAATGACTAGTCATGCTCCCGTGTGCTTCCCGTTGTTCGTTAATAATCACTCGGTGTAAATCAGGCAACATATGGCTGTTCAACCATCATTTATCATGGAAGATGATGGTCGAATGGCTGGTTATAATATAGTTCATGCCGGGAATGTCAGGATTATATGTATCTATGTAACCTTCAATAATAAATGATTTTTAAAGGTCTTATATTGCCTGATTTAATTTACACCTAGTGATTATAGGATATATATATGGTTTTGGTTTCACGCCGGTTTCAAGCAATATCAGGTCGGAGGACACGGGACATTGCACACACGCGGGGAATCGACCCTGCTTTAACCACTAGGCTACCCCTAGTGGCAATAAAGCAACTTACCGAGTCTGACCACCCGATCCATCGAGTCACCTCTAACATGGCTCTCAAGCGTCCTATTGTTTAAATCATAGTATATTGTGTCACTTTAAAAAGTGTCTCATAAAACACATAAATCAAATATAAAACACAGACATGTGAATCCCGTGAAGATCCGGGTTAGAATTGGTCTTCATCCACCCAAGCCTCCGACTAACGGAATCGGGTGGTCAGGCTCGCTGAATTGGTTGATACATGTCATCGTATCCCAACTACATCGGTGCTCATAATGTCAATCACTGGGGTTTTTACAGTCCGCCGTCATATCGCTTGAAGACTGCTCAGTGCGGCGTTAAACAACAAACAAACAATAAACCGACATGTGTATACAAACTGAAGAGGAGAATATGTGAATGTTGTTTAATGCCGTAATAAGCAACATTCAAGCTTAACCACGTCGTGGTGTCAAACCAGTGGTCGAAAGCATGAGTAACTTCCCACTTCATCGGGCTGATGGGGTTTTCGGATTGAACATGACAGGTATAGTCTTCAACATGGCGGGGAATGTTTTTTTAAAAAGGAGGCATATTTTGACAAAATTATTTTGTTTAAAATACTTTTGTCAGGCATAGACAAACATAAGTGTTCGCTGCAGGATGTTGGCACCTTTAAATGAATCCAAATCCGCCCTCTCATAATTCGTAACCACTCTGCCATTCCGGGACAGATTACGGAAAAGGGCGTGTGATGACGAATGCTATCGGTCGTATTCAAAACAAAAATGAAAAAAAAGTGAGAAAAAAACTTGATTGATGAGTAGACATGACATATTTCGTGGAGAATCTCCAGCGGCTAATGAATTCTACTACAGACATGTGTAGTTCGAGCTTGTTTCCATAGGAACGCCACCAGAAAACCTTCATCCCTTCACCACTTTATATATTTTGATTTTTTGCCGTCAGCTCTGGAAACGAAACATGGCGGATCATAAAACTGAACAGATATAAACGTTGGTCTATCTATTTTTGGGACCAGGGCAATCTCAGTAACAAGATGCGATGGGGTAGCCCAGTGGTTAAAGCGACCGCTCTTCACGACGAAGGCCCAGGATCGATTCCTCACACGAGTATAATGTGTGAAGCTTATTTCTGTCTCTGCTTGTCTCTGCCATAGATCGCTGCTCTTGCTATCACACATTGGTTTGCTGGGTCCAAACATGACCGTTCATGGACCCGTGTGATATAGCTGTTGTATTGACGGCCGCAAAGTACAGTAAAACTGACACACTCTATCGTCCGGTTAATCTACACAGCGGTGAGGTGAAATGGGGTTTAACGTCGCGTCCAAGATTATTGCACTTATATAGGGACGTGAATGCACGTGTTTGTGTGGCTGATTGTACTCTTTCTGACTGATGCCGATTTATAGTGCTAGCTCACTGAGATACCATGCCGCAGTTTAACATGATTATCCCAGACATAGTATACTGTCTCCGAGCCGACCGAGCCTTGCTTTAGCCCCTTAATGCCGAGCGCCAGGCAGGGTAACAACAAGTTCCATCTTTTAACGTCTTTTTGCATGACGCGACCGGGGATCGGGAATCGGTTTTCAGCAACCCATGCATGTCGAGGGAGGCATGGTGAGGCTCGCTGACTTGGTTCATGCATGTTACCGTATCCCAGTCGCGTAGAGCGATGCTCATAATGTGTCAATTACTGTGGATTGTCTGGTCCAGAGTCGAGTATTTACAGATCGCCGTCATACTGCTGGAATATTGCCGAGAGCGGCGTTAAACAACAAACAAACCGACTGGGCAACCGACATCTGTGGTGATTCGATTCTAAAACTAGTAAAGCATGGTTTGCAGGCTCCAAACTCATTTCAATCTTAGTTCAGGGCTAACTGAAACAGAGCAAGTTGATCAATGACACACAAGTCACTATACACATGGACCCGTGAAAGTCCGGGGTAGAATAGGTCGACTATGCATGTCGTGAGAGGCGACTAACCGGATCGGGTGGTCAAGCTCGCTGACTCGGTTGATGCATGTCATCGTATCCCAATTGCGTAGATCGATGCTCATGATGTTAATCACTGGATTGTCTGATCCAGACTCAATTATTTACAGACCGTCGTCATATAGCTGGCATATTGGTGAGTGTGGCGTAAAAAAACAAAAAACAAACACATATACACATTCGAACTAAAGAGTTATCTTTTCCTATCTTTCATACTTAGAGAACTGTCAGATGCCATACCAGAGGGAAGCGGTATAGAAAGGCGTCATATCGCCTTGCATGTGGTACAAAGAGGTACTACCGCCTCAAGGGTACAGAAACATTCAGCACATTTTGAATCCTCTGAGAGCCTGCTAGCCCAAACAGCAGCACGTTGGCAAAGAAGCTAATGTTTTGTTCCTGGGCAACGAGAACAAACAATGACACATTTAATCCTTGAGTTTCTTGTAGGGCGGATAGTGTAAATGTACGGTGTGAAATGTGACTCTAGAAAAATAATATTAACAATCTCTGTGATCTTCCAAAACTTGAGAAAAACACTAAATTGGTAGGCCATGGTTGTTCCTTATTTGTTGATTTCTTTATTTATACGGAGAACGATTTTTTGTTTTATATGAAAACAAAATTAGTCTTGAAGATTTAAAATACATATCTTTCAGTTGGAAATCTGTTCAAAGGATGCCTTCAAACATTCTATGGACGGACAGGACAGGTGCTCGCGTATAGTACCTTATGCACTGCATGGTACTATGCTCTATATATGATAGACACATGCTACTCTCATGCATACTACTCAAGTCAAAAACGAACTTTCTCATTAACGCCAATTAGCACTTACATTTAGCTTTCCAGTTACAAACGACACCTCCCAAATCTTACTCGGTACACCAGGGTATCCTGCACACTCTTTTAAGGGCAAGGCCGTGACCACCTTATTACCCCAATATAACACACCTCCTGTATCGTCAAGCTCTGTAACACACCTACACCATAGAAGCTCGGCTGGCGCCGCATATCGAGGATGTAGGGGAGGTAGTGTTCTGAGAGAAGGAGAACTTGATTCAACGGCGGACTGCTATATACTTGGAAACTAATTCAGTCTACATGGGAAATAGAGCGCAGGGAACACCAGCTTTGGCTTCGCATGGTGAGGATGGATTGAAGCTTCATTTGGGATATTTGTTTGATCACTGAGAATCTTAAAACAAATCAAGTGCTTCCGAACGAAAAGGAACCCATCTCCTGGAGGTAGGTGCCACGAGTTATACCTGTGCCGGTATTTTGATGCGGGGAAATTCAACTACATCTGGGTTACATTGATTGACAGGGTTTGGATTAAGGCGTGACATTATTTTGCTATTGCTAACATTGCCAACACCACATTCGGTCTCAACAGAGAACAGACCAGAACGTGTGTTCAACTCAAGCTATACATGACAGCATATTGAGGATTTGCAGACAAACCGATATTACCACATATCAGCTTGTTGGTGTAACCGATTTGTTTTGACAGTGTGTTCTCGTACATTAATAGGGTGACGAATTAATGGAGTTAGATCTGAGTTGATGTCACCACGGGGCAGTGATAATGTCTACGTGAAGGTTTTACGGAAGGAGTATGAAACTGTTGTTTACTTGATCGGGGTGGAACAAGTACGGCTTGAGACGAGCCTGTGGTCATCTGGGCCCCGGGGGAAACAGGAAGGGGGGAGGGGCGGGTGGTGGGGATGGGGGCAGGAGGGGGGCGGGGCTGTAGGGCACAACCAGTAGTTGTTTATACAGCATGGTGTACTTGAATGTCAGGAACTGTAACCTGCTACTCGTTGCCCTTATTTTCCATGAAAGGTGAATTCTTTACCACGACTCTCTTGTACCATCGAGGCAGTGTCGTGAGGTGTGTCAAGAATCCAGGTTGTTCCATGTGTATCGGTGGAGTAGGTTAGGGTCTAAAGTATTGGCCTGTAACGCCGGTGATGCCTTCATAGTAGACTAATGCTTAGTCTCTGGTAATATATAATTTTATAGACACAAGCAACTCATTGTAAATTGAAAAGGAGCCGCAGTAAGTTGGAAGCGGAAAATCTAGTCATTTATGGCGATCGCATTTACAGTAAGGGCTGGCGGAAGCGGAAATAATATGGGTCAGGGACTGAGACTGACTATCTACATATAAACACCGTGTGAATGCGTGTTTTGTGATCCTCTTCGTGACAGGACGGAATAATGGGAAACTCCGATTGACTCACCAATTGTGCTTATCCATATCAATGTAGTTACTAAATTACACAGACACACTCACACGCAGACACACATACACATACACACACACTCTCACTCAACAGATCCCTTCGACCCTTAATTAACACACACACACACACACACACACACACACACACACACACACACACACACACACACACACACACACACACAGATCATTTCGTCGCTTAGCACACACATAGACACACAACATAGTTTACTGTATTTATTTCCTTATATGGCACCAGGAATACTGTTTGTCATAGGTATTACTTATGACGGTGGTGGTGGTGGTGGTGATGGTGGTGATGGTGATGAGATGATGTTGTTGGTGGTGGTATGGGGACGGGATTGGTGAGGGGTTCCTGGAATTTCTGTTAGAGGAGTCACTGTGCCGTTGATTTCTTTCTTTAATATCTGGAACAGATTTTCAGGCACGTCCAGCGAACGTTACATAAACAAAGGGACATTACTACGTCTGAATGATTCGTTAATCCGGGAAGTAGTTAACCGGGCGATTTCCCTAGGAACGACACCGTCCGGATGACCGGTGTATCATTGTAGAGCACTTAAGATACTATTGGCATGCGTGGAAAGCTAAGGTTGATTTAAAGAAAAGCCCCCAAACATGTAGAGGTTTGTATGGAATCCAAGAAAAGACATTGACGCTTTGTCGCACTGTCGAGGTTTGGTTAATTCTGACACTTTTGCTTGTTTTTTGGAAGGGCGACAATGCGACAATGCGAGAACGTGACAATATCCCTTCTAGGATTCCATAGTTTTGAGAGACAGGCCTCGAGGTCAAGATAACCGTCGTAAAATGGATAGGCTTGTTGAGTGTTCTGCCTTGCTCTGGGTCTATTGTGACGTCATTTGCACGCTGTGATTGTGTGATACGTACATTATCAAACAAGGGAGATAATTCTATGGATATACAACTTCATTATTGCAATGAATGCGACTTGCTTGATAACGCTACACCAAAACGTAGCATTCATTGTAATAGCTATTGTATAGTCGTAGAACCATCTCCCTTGTTTATCATACCAGGGGTGATCGGGTAGCCTAGTGGTTAAAGCGTTAGTTCGTCACGCCGAAGACCCGGGTTCGATTCTCAACATGGGTACAATGTGTGAAGCCCATTTCTGGTGTCCACGTCGTGATATTGCTGGGATATTGCCAAAAGCGGTGTAAAACCAAACTCACTCACTCATCATACCAGCTTCTAAATGCCACTCTATGAAGTTACATATTTTATTGATGAAACGTAAAAGGTGCCCTGTCATACAAGGTCACTGAGATGTACTTTACTCGAGTGGCTTAATGTGGAATTGTAGGTGTTAAAATTTCAATGTGAAGACTTTGAGCTTTTGAAGTACTACCGTAAACTACGGTTATAACGAACTCAAAGGGACTACTAATTTAGTTCGTTATAACCGTAATTCGTTATAAGCATATATACAGTATAACTACAGCAAATAGTCGGGACTAAAAAGTTAGTTCGTTATATCCGTTAGTTCGTTATAAGCGTGTTCGTTATAACCGTAGTTTACTGTATGTACATGTCAAAGTTGAAAGTTCACATTCAAAGTTACATAATTCAGATCTAAAAATCTATTCAGTTAAAGGTAGTGAAAGATGATACAAAGATATCGTAAAATGGCCTGTCTTTACTGGAAGTATCTTCTTGTGTTATTCGATAAGTATTTTCAGTCTAGTAAACCTAATTTAAATCCTGTCGCGTGAAATTCACAAGTTCTGTCACCAGTTTCAATACCATAATTCCCCTAGCAAGGCTACAGGCACAGCGATATCTCTGTAGACGTGTGTCACCTGCTGTAGATGTGATGATGTACGTCACAATGCAACAGGTGAAGAGCTGTGCTTATTGCGCACAGAGACTAATTCAGTCAATATCAACGCCATTGACCATCGTAGGCACGGACCTTGTCCGATGCAAATACGTGTAAGTTCTACGATAACCCCAGCGTTGTTTGAACATTGTCGCATGGTAAAGGAGCATTCGTCACCACTCGCTCCTTTCCGTAACCTGCATTCGGCTTGTCGGGTACATTCGTGACCAACCCGTGTTATTCCGGGACAAGCCGAGTTACGGAAAGGGGCGAGTGGTGACGAATGTTTTGGGTGATGAATGAATCTTCTGTGATATCACACTGAATCTTAAAATCCTGCATTTTTTTTTTGCTGAACCACTTACCATAGGGTTTTATAAGCTATTGCCACTGTTTATAAAATTGAATACATGTACATTCATGAAAAGCTTCAACATGAAACAGTATGGCATATATGGTTCCGATATTCAAAATCAAAATGATATTCTTTTGTGGCGACAGGCTGAACGCTGTGTTTGTGTATGGAAATTTGTACATTGTATTCGCATCAATGTGATATCAATGTGTCGACATCGGGCCGCACCATATGTTTCACAAAGTAAAGGGTTACAAACAGTTCGTTGTCGTATAGCACTAGTTTGTCGAGTTCACGTGCGTGAACCACGTGATGTGATGTGACGTGAGGTGAAATTTGATTTAACGTCGAGTAGTTTAGTATGGATAAGCATGTGTGTGTGTGTGTGTGTGCGTGCGTGCGTGCGTGCGTGCGTGCGTGCGTGCGTGCGTGTGGGTGCGTGCGTGCGTGCGTGCGTGTGTGTGTGTGTGTGTGTGTGTGCGTGTGTGTGTGTGTGCGTGTGTGTGTGTGTGCGTGTGTCAGATACCGGATTTATAGAGATACATACACACACATATGCTTATCTATACTAAACTACTCGACGCACACACGCACGCACGCACGCACGCACGCACGCACGCACACACGATAAGGGACTTCAGCCTTTGTACGTGGCTGTATCCTCGAAGGGGGTTGAAGTAATGTAAATGATTGTCCCCTGGAGAGCGTATGTAAGACCACGTCATTCAAAGTAGATTTGTTCTTACCACAGTCTTTAATCGTAGAATATATGTTATTTCAATATGGCTACATGTGTTAAAAATCGCCAACACCTGACGGGATGATGTAAATCCGGCTGGGGTCCATGCAGGAAGCAAAGGTACTGTAAGTCCCCATGGACCCTAGCATGGTGATCTACCTTCAGCTGCTGGCGATCTGTAGCCCTTTTAATATTGTACCGTTATTTATAGTGATATCTTTTTATAGTTGTATCCTAGTTTTACATATTAATCTGTGATATTCTAGTACTGTCCATCGATGACAGGTTTTAATTCAGCAAAAATATATGTGTTAAAAATGAATAATTTCTCGTCACGATATGGCTGAAATATTGTCGATGTGACGTAAAGCATTAACTCACTCACTCACACTCAGCCTTTGTATGGGAGCGTACAGTAACAAATACTACTATATGGAAGAACACATGCGTCCTTCACATTAGTTGATTTAATATTGGGTAAAACGTGAAGAAAGAGGAGCACACCTGGTGATCCCACTCTGTCAAAACGACCCTACCTCCTCAGTCATCATACAACAGCTGGGGACTCGCTCAATAAATTATCGAATTTGTCTTGGATCTACATGGCGCTAACATTACACATACATCAATTGTTATTGAAATTCAGCCTTCGTCAGATAACTATAGTTCAACGTGGAGCTATAGGAACACCGGTCCTATTCTGCACCGTTTGGTTTGTAAGTTTGAATCTCGTCAGGCCATCTTGGGTCAAAAACATTATGTGGGGACTTCAAAAGATGACGAGGCGATGGCTGACCCGAGCGCTGCGCCCAAGGCCGTAAGTCTTTACTTTTGTTTTAATTGGATCCTTCGTGGAAACAATGTTTTCTTTCATACACCATCACTATATTTGGGCACTCCTTGTGCTCTTCCTTTGTGTCCGCCATTGTGACTGACAATGCAAACATGACCAACATGACGCATCCTAAGGAAAATGGCGTGTCATATGATGCTTCGAGAACTGACAGGGGCCACGGGTGGCCCAGTCGTCTTATTGCAGAATTGCGTCTCTTTGGCAAGCCAGAGCTCTATGATCAAGGTTTGAATCCCGGTTAGTCCTGATAATGTTTCTAGGTTTGTCAGCACCATACCTGTGTTCGTTGGTTTCATTGGTGGTAAACGTCTCAGACCTTCATCACTTTGGGCTGTCCTCCCACGTTAAGCTGACACGACGTGATATAACTGGAAAACTGTTAAAAACGGCAATTATTAAACCCATCTTACCCATTCACTCACTATTTTTCGAAACCATGTCGTGCACTCCTCGATTTGCAACATACACAATTTGAATGCTGATATGACTAACTCGCAACGATTTTCTAGAGACATGAAGATCAAAAATTGCATTTGAAACTTACGCGACAATTCCGGAAGTGATGCTTGTCACTATGCAAATGCCGGTTTGTTCATATTCAAGTTTGCAATATGCGAGCTTAATGTTATTTCGTTTTTGTCTGACTTCAATCTTTGTGTTCTTAAAAAAAACAGATTAAATAAAAATATTGTGTTAACATATTATTGACAGGTCGCGTCACCTGTTTCAACAAGCCTGATTTCATTAATGCCTCGACTTGCCATTTACAACTTATCCTTTACAAATAATTGGTAAGAGGCATCTGTGATCAATTATATATTTCATTTGGCACTGTTGCATTTTATTTAAACGGTGATCTGATGTTTTTAATCATGTTATGTTTGTCTTATTTATGGAGTATATTCAAGATGGCTGCCAGTGCCATTGTTCATAAAACTATTATAATATAGGTTGATCGTTATTTAATTGAAATACTGCTGGGCAGTTTATTATCATAAATATAAAAATGTGAACTGTTATTAACTATTGCATAAAATTCGGTGGTCTAAATGTACGTAACAACAAAAAGAGGTGTATATGCAGTATATTCATATAACAGTTCGTATGCATTTTTTCCAACTCTTCATAAAAAAACATTAACAGAACACGGGAATCCTGATAGCGATAACGAAATTACTTAGATTACTAAAAAATTACTAAAAAAATTATCAAACATGTCTTTCTCGAAAAACATGGAACTGGTTGTTACCCTTGTTACCCGGTTCGCCCCGATTATGTTTCTAGGTTTGTCAGCACCATACCCGTGCTCGTGCGTTTCACCAAAGTGGTAAACGTCTGAGACCTGCATCACTTCGGGCTTTAACCCCATATTGAGCTGCCATACCATGATATAACTGGAACACTGTAAAAAAGCGGCGTTAAACCCAACTCACTCACTCACTCACTCACTCACTCACTCACTCACTCACTCACTCAAGGGCATAGATCGTTGATCATGCCATTAACCACTGACTTGTCTGGTACTGAAGCAAATGTAAATGTGTATGATACTAGTTACTCAGGTCAACGAATCAGTGTAGTTTTCATTCTCAGCTCCCTAGGTAGTATACATGGGATATGACTGACTGCAGTGTCAAACAAAGCCATGTTGCTAGAAACTAGCTGTCAGACGTTAGATAGGCTAAAGTCTGGCCAAACCACAGCACATGACATCTCCTTTTGGTCGGTATTGTGTGATTGAGATTGACATTGATGTGTCACATGACTCACGTCGATGTCGGCAACAGTTGGCGTCTATGCTTCTTGAGGTGGTATCACAATGTAGAAACATTCAAACGTGCAGCGAAATCCAATACAAATACAATTTGCACTATTTAATAGGAATTCGAAAGAAACAGACCCCCACATTTTAGGAGAGAGACAAATAACCAGAGGAGGCTTATTAAGAATGTGTAATAAATGTGTTCTTCTTTATTCAATGCCAAGTCCAATACCACATGTATCATTTGTGCACATATAGTTTTATCATCATCCTGTCTCCATCGATAATACCGGCATCCTAGCTGACAATGTCATGATCAATGCCCATCGTGGGCTGCACCGTATACAGAACCAGCTGCATGACCAGCTGTATGAATATATGTATAACTGTCTGAAAAACACTGAAGCTATTTGACTTTATGTACAAATAGCTGAATAATAGCTGTATGACCAAATGTATATAGAGTTTAATACACGAGTGTCTGTCAGATACCATTTACCTTACAACGAGTTTTTTTTCAAAACGTATAGATATCCAACGCGGGAAAGCGAGTTAAATATGCTTTGAAACAACGAGATGTAAATCAAATGGTATTTGACAGGCACGAGTGCAATAATCTGTTTCTTACACACCGTTTTAGCATCGAATTGATGCATTTTGTCTCTTCTCGTAGTGGCGCATTTATACACAACAGTCATGAGTGACGTCATCCGACGTAGTGCTTACTTCTCATACATTATGTGACCCTTCACAAAAAGGTTTCCACCATATCTGTGTAGGTCTTCAGCAACCTATGCTTGTCGTTAGGGGCGACTATGCTTGACGTAAGAGGCGACTAACGGGATCGGGTGGTCAGGATCGCTGACTTGGTTGATGCATGTCATCGGCTGGTCCAGACTCGATTATCTACAGACCGCCGCCATAGAGCTGGTTGGTGAATGTCAATTGCGTGGATCGATGCTCATGATATCAATCATTTGATTGTCTGGTCCAGGCTCGATTATTTACAAGCCGCCGTCATAGAGCTGGTTGGTGAATGTCAATTGCGTGGATCGATGCTCATGATATCAATCATTTGATTGTCTGGTACAGGCTCGATTATTTACAGACCGCCGTCATAGTGCTGAATTATTGCTGACTCACGCAAAATCGCGGCATTAAACAAACAAACAACAAACAAACAACAAACAAACAAAACTCTAACCATGGAGCCTGGCTACAATATATTTCGTTTATATCGATTCACAATCTTTGGAAATTATCCACTGCTTAGTGGATTTTTTAAATAAAGATACACGCTTATGTATTTTGTTGAAACTCGAACTGATTTGTAATTAAACAGAGAAAACTTTCGAACTAATTTGTTATTAAACAGACAAAACTTTCGAACTGATTTGTAATTAAACAGAGAAAACTTTCGAACTGATTTGTAAATAGATAGAGAAAACTTTCGAACTGATTTGTAAATAGATAGAAGAAAATCTATTCTGTTCATCAGTATACATGAGAGTAAAAAAACTATGTTTTTGTCCTGGGAATATTATTTGAAATTATCTAAAATGTGCGGAAGCGAACATTTTGTAGTGGGTTGACATTATTGCATTCTTGTGTAAGGCGGTGACTACAGACATGGTGCTCAAAGCACACGGGACGTGGCAAGGAAACACATTCGGCATCACTCGCCCCTTTCCGTAATCTGCAAGATGACTCGTCCCCCTATCGATGAATGTTATGTGTGAAAATACGACAAACCAATCCGAATGTGCGTATGACTTCAAGTACTTCAAGTCAACGAATCTCTATGGAATAATTTACGATTTTACTTTTGTCTTGCATTTAAAAATATACTCTAGATACAGTTAAATGTGTTCAAGTATACTGTATAAATACCATAAGTCACGATGTGTTTTAAATCGCACCTGGACGATATATTTACATGGGGGAAATATACCGTGAATCATTACGCAACGAGATGACAATTCTTTCAACTTTGCCCGTTTGCGCTCAGATGGAACCCAGTCGCAAAAATGACCACGAGACGGGCACGAGTCGCTTTTCGGCTTGTCCCGGAATAACGCGAGTTGGTCACGAATGACGGAAACAGTGATACACACTGGTTTATATACATATGTATTTTCTCCATACTATTTTAACAT
Source organism: Haliotis cracherodii (assembly GCF_022045235.1). Lineage (NCBI taxonomy): Eukaryota > Metazoa > Mollusca > Gastropoda > Lepetellida > Haliotidae > Haliotis > Haliotis cracherodii. The sequence goes on along the minus strand of NW_027266341.1, from coordinate 24,089,460 downwards.
GAAAAGGTTTTGGTGCAGAAAGAAACACTGGGAATATTTTTGTTACAGTTAAATTACATGATTTGGAATACATATCCAACGTTCACTTTCGACGGAGTAAAGTATACCAATTAAGAGGTAATTAATTAAGGCAGAATATGCGTTGTAAATCCTACATCATATATTTGCAGACGTTTCCAAATGGTCGATCAGTTGCCCCTAGAAGTGACATACAGAATGTTTGATATCGACGAGCGGGATATGGGAACTGCATATATAGGATCATTGTCATTAGGGACCAACGATTTGATAGGCTGGCTTTTGTTTTTGAAAAATAATTTACCCCAGAGGATTCTGTTTTATTTTTGTTTTACCTTACGCCTTACAACAAACTATATTATTATCTGGTCAATTCCGAGACAAAATATGTTCCCACACCATATCAAAAATGACTGATACCTTAATTGTCTACGATTCGGGTAAGAATTGGTCTTCAACCCATACTGTGGTTAACTGGCTTAACGGGATCAGGGGATGAAGCTCGATGACGTGGTTGATACATGTCATAGGTCGACCCTCATGATGTCATCACAACTGTCTGGTTCAGACTCGATTATTAACAGACCACTGCAAAGGGAATTAACAATCGAACAATTGTCTGCTTCGAAATGTATACTTCAGCAGATATACAATGACGAGTTATTTAGTTACAGGAAAATTAGTTTATATGTCCTTGAAATACGTTATATGGATAATTACCTTAGCTTAACAGGTATAACCTCGCACCTGGACTATACACTAAATAAAATGTGTGAACAGCACAAGTAATAATTACAATGCAAGCTGGTACACGGATAGCTCTGCACGTATTGACAACTGGGGGTTTCGGGTCTGATTGACAATATTGTGCAGTGCTGACCGCCCCGTGTAGTGGGACGAAATATTTTCTGGGACAGTTATTAACGGTGTTGTACGAGTAATATACAAAATGCAATAACACGATGCCAATGCAAGGAGCGCGGTACTAGACGATGAAACAAACATGTATGCTTATATCTGGTTTGATATTGTAAGTTTCACATAGTATGCATCTTCCCGCGGCAAGAGAGCTAACTGACTTTAAAAGTCCAGTTTCCACCCTTGCCGAACTAGGCTGGAATTACTGGACTCGATCGTTGCGCCACCAGTGGCTATTACCAGTTATGTCCCTTCTAAGCCTCTCCTATGGACTAATCAGATTCCACCTCTCGTATCATTTGCGTTTGCTTCACACAAAATGGCGGCACCGAGCCAGGACGATCTGATCGATAATCAAGATCTGTATTGGGATAAAACGGGTCTTATATCGCGAAATGCATCAAATCACGGGGGCGCCTTGATTAAAAACATTAAAAGATTCGGAAAATATCTGCTGAGAACGAGTTGGCGGTGCACATGCTTTGCAAATCTTTCAATCGACCGAAATCTGCACGACAGTTTACGAACCGGATTTCGATTTCGGTGCGTGATTTTGATTGGACTATGCATAGACTCGTTAGTCCAGCCAAAATGTAACTCCATAATACCAGTCTAGTTCGGCAAGGGTGGGACTGGACTTTTATAGTCAGTTGACTCACTTGCCTCGGGAAGATGCATAGTATGCTGAACTGCCGATAAGACGAACCCGTCAGCATACCCACTTTTAACACTATGTATCTTATGAATATTGATGCGCATGATGAACTAATGGATATAGCGAACATCGACAAAACGAACTAGCTCATATAACGAACGCGGCTATGTCGAACTTATGACATAACAAACTAAATCATATAACTAACAAACATGATATAGCGATCTTATTTTATATACTTTTGCAACCTGTGTTTCTTTAAATTCCATATGACGAAGCAAAAAGACAGTATGATGTATCAAGTATCATACTCAATTTCGTCAGTTAAGTCATGAACATCTGCACCGGGAAACAAGCATATCTATTTTCACATATACATCAACGTCATGTTTATCAATTAGACATGAAAAGTAATGATTGTTGTCAGACATAAAAAAATCACACTGCAAAGTCATATGGCATTGTCATAGCAATGACAATGGTTACATTCTTTCGACACTTTTGCTCTTTGTCTGTTTTTAATGTAAAAAGCTGCAGGGGTATCTTAAATGGGAAATAGAGATACATCATATCACACTTGGACCCGTTTGCGTGGATCGATACTCATCATGTAATCCTTGGATTGTCTGGTCCAGACTCGATTATTTACAGACCGCTGTCATAGAGCTGGAATATTGCTGCGTGCGGCGTAAAACAACTCACAAACAAAACATCATATAAAGAACATGCGTTTGTAAGCGCGTAAGAATTTTATGATATCGTGGGAGATATGGTCTCTGTGCTAGTCTCGCTCCAAATGTATTGTTCATTTGATTACAATAGCTGGCCCAGCAGATTTACTTGAGAATGAACCGCAATCAATATATTCTTTGACACAGTTTCTTAAATGATAGTTTTACAGTATATAGAAGGTTGCTGCCCGCGCTTACCGGCCGGTTAATATTAACAATAGTATTGTGAGTACGGAATAGATCCTTTGTAATTGAGTTACAATCGTTATTACAGAGCCTTCATAATAATTGTAATCTACATGGCATTGTATCTGGATCTAGATCCAGATCTAGGTAGTACTAGCATCTGTACTTAAATAAGAAAGGGTTATCCCAAATATAACATTTATTACAGTTTACGACTTCCTAAAATAGCATTATGTGTTCATGTATCTATATAACCATAGCCATATTGTCAAAGAAGGACTAAATGACAGATGTACACAGATGTATTACAGAGCCTCCATAATAATTGTAATCAACATGTATCTATATAGCCATAGCAATATTATCAAAGAAGGACTAAGTGAAAGATGTATGTGAAATATATCACTGACAGTAAGGAGGTGATATGATGTAGTATACCCATCCAGGTAGCTGATATAGACAACTCTTGTTTGATGCATGGCATTGGTAGTATGGTGGTGTAACTGGTAATGAATGATTGACAACCCACAGTGAAGTAATACATTCTTTGAATAGTAGCAGGTGCGCGTCACTTGATTACTATCGCCGAGATGAAAAGGAATATTTTCAACTTTGCATTGTAAATAATACTGTTGGACATTATTTGTGGAGGCATTAACCGAGCAAAAACATTTCATCAGCTTATATAGCTTATATGTGTGGATAATTGACGGGATACAGGCAGCGAGTGGAGGAGGGATGCGCCGTTTCCATGTATACAGGTTAGAGATGTGTAGATAAGTGAGATTTGCCGCGAAGATACACGAGAGGTGTGTGGATGAAAGTGGATGGGAACGAGAATGTGGATGTGGTGCGAATCGTGGTGTGAGAATATTTTACACAAAGTGTGAATAGGTAAGAGATGTTAAAGGCGCAGGTAAAATATGACCAAACGGCCGCGTCATACCCCGTTGAAAGATGGTACTTGTTGTTACCCTGACCTTCGGCATTGATGGGATAAGACGAGTACTGGTGGGCTCGGAGTCAGTATACTGAGTGGGGTATTCATGTTAAACTGCGGCATGGTATCTCTGTGGGCTAGTTCTAAAAAACAGCATTAGTCAACACACACACACACACACACGCACGCACGCACGCACGCACGCACGCACGCACGCACGCACGCACGCACGCGCGCGCGCGCATATATGTAAAATAATCTTGGACGCAACGTTAAACCCCATTTAATCTCACCCCCTCACCTCATGACAATTAAGGGGACGTGGAGCGAGATCTTCTGAATTCATCTAACTTTGTATTATATATTTGGACTTGTTCGTTTCAGAGGAATGTGGAGGAGGAAACTGGGGATTGGATTCATAGCCTCGCTTTCATTCTTCATCGTGCTGGCGGTTTTTGATGACGTGTTCAGAAACGCCGTGGGTGTTGGCAGAATCTCATACAATGTCCCTGTCTACCTCGAAGAGAAGGACATCGCCGCTGTCAACTGTCAGTACCTCTTCAATGGAAATAAAACCGAAATACAGAGAGCCAAATACAAAATGGCTCACGATTACGACTACCGGGCTAACATGGACGACGCTTACATCAGAACAGGAACGAATGACTGTTCTAAGTTTAAACAGGATCGTTTATACATAATGGATGTGTCAAAGGAAGAGGAGGATTTCCCCATTGCTTTCAGTATTGTTCTTTATAAAGACGCTCAGCAAGCTGAGAGGTTATTACGAGCTGTGTATAGGCCAAACAACCATTACTGTATACACGTGGACGCTAAGGCGCCGAGGTCGGTGCACGCCGCCATGAGGAAACTCACGGAGTGTTTCGACAACGTCAATATGGCGTCCAAGACGTTGGACGTTGTGTGGGGAAAGTTTTCGGTTCTTGAGGTAGAGCTTGTGTGTATTAATGACCTGCTACGCTACAAGAAATGGAAATATTTTATCAACTTAACTGGTCAGGAGTACCCCTTAAAGACGAATCTGCAGTTGGTGAGGATACTGAAGGCGTATAACGGCGCCAACGATATTGATGGGACCGTCTCAAGGTAACGTCCTAGTGAATGTGTGTACAGTTTTTGAGTAAGATAAATGCGCTTTATAGCACTGTTAAGCCATATCAGAGCAAGACCTCCGTGGTCTAGTGGTAGAGCGTTAGTCGGAGGTCGGAAGGTCGGGGTTCGATCCCCGGCCGCTTAATACGTAAAGACGTTAAAAGATGGTATTTTTTGTTACTCTGCCTGGCGCTCGACATTTAGGGGCCAAAACAAGGACTGGTCGGCTCGGAGTCAGTATACTGTATCTGCGTGGGGTATTTATGCCAAACTGCGGCATGGTATCTATAAATTCGGCATTAGTCCTGACTAGTACAAGCACACACACACACACACACACACACACACACACACACACACACACACACACACACACACACACACACACACACACACACACACACACACACACACACACACACACACACACACACACACACACACACACACACACACACACACACACACTCTACTAGTTTGTTACTGTTAAACGCCCGATACTGACATTGTATATAACGTTCCGTACCCGCATACTAGACTCTACTAAACTGCCGAGCAAACGAAAGTACACACCCGTGTTTAATGGTGGCTAAAAGTGAAACAAACAAGAAACGGTTATTCCATGGTGATGTATTTGATACAGGTATCATATGTGTCTTGGGCCTTCAGGTTGCAGTGTTTCGGCAACTGATTTGATAACGTTTGATTTTTTGGGGGCACATTCAACTTTGATGTGCATACTTCTCTTGCCCGGCAGTGCATTTTACATGGTCGGATTTTTATATTGGTCCCAATAACATCAAGATAACAGATGCCATTGCATGTTGTATACTCCCCAGGGAGCTGAGAATGATTGTTGAGTGCACACTGATCAATTGACGGGGTAATACATGTCTAAGCGCTTAGAGCATGCTTATACAGCACCATGTATAAGGACTATTATTATTATTATTATTATTATTATTATTATTATTATTATTGATGATGATGATGATGGTGATGATGATTATCATTATTAAGATAACGTCAGAGAGGTCGTTCGTTTGGACAGAAACATTCCTGTAATACATGGTGTTAGTTTCATTTCCCCTTTGTAAGAGACGTGACGAATGCCAATACATTTAAGCAATGTTGCTTTGTGAAACGAGATCACTACTGCACAAAGCACTGCTGTTACCATAACTCCACTATACTAACACAACTAACAGGTGTAACCACACAACGCTTTGAGAAACGGGACCCAGCTAACATTTGTAATGCTCCTATTTGTATAGCACTGCAGCCTGTAATTGTTAAATGGGTTTGTGTATGAGGGCAGCATTACATAAACGTAATGAAATGGAGTTTTATGATCATTACATCTGTAGTTGTTATACAGTTGAGACATACGTTTCTCTCCTACCGAAATAGCGAGAGACTGCTTCGCCGACCCCCTATAAACACTTTTGACTACTGTACTCGTACAGTCTAATCTGTCTCCCAGATCCCTGGGACCCGTGAAGATCTGGGGTAGAATAGGTCTTCAGCAGCCCATGCTTGGCGTACAATGCAACTATGTTTGTCGTAAGAGGCGACTAACGGGATCGGGTGGTCAGGCTCGCTGACTTGGTTGAAGCATGTCATCGATCCCAATTGCGTGGATCGATGCTCATGATATCAATCACTGGATTGTCTGGTCCAGACTCGATTATTTACAGACCGCCGTCATATAGCTGGAATATTGCTGAGTGGGCGTAAAACAACGAACCAAACCAAACCCAGATCCTTTAGAATACATTTTCAAATGAATTCCACTCAAATCTAGAATGTTTTGCCTAGTCAAGATTTCCCCAGCGGTAGGAAATACGTATTGTTCTGGACTCCATTGATTTTACGTTTTAATACCTAGATACATATTTCTTTATAAGATAATTATATATCTGGGACTATATGTTAATGTAGGTACGGTTGTTCCATCACGGTGGGGAAGTGTTTGTAGCGCTTCTGACTACGCGCGTATCCCAATGAGATTCTCAGAGTAGCAGAATCAGAATCAATTTCTTTATTTCCGTACTGATGGAGGCCACAGGCCTATAGTACATTTATGAGTTGTACATTCTCAGTAGTAGAGTCTATAACATAATACTTTTTTCTGTGTATCATTGCATGATAAATGTACATAGATACATTTTGTAAAAGTAAGTACTTAGAGTTGTTTAACAGAGGTGTGAATTTAAAATTTTTTACGAAAGCGGAGAGGTTTTAAAGACGCTGAAAACAAAAACAATACTTCTTCACGATATACTATTTTATGAAACGGGATATTGGGTTTTGTTTTCTCGGACGGGGAGATATTATTCAAGCCGGTGAATGAGTAACTGGGGGACCATTTCCCAATGAACGGAACATTAATTCAGCACCGCGATATATAAGAAAATATACAGATATGTCTAATCACTGGCTTTCAACGTTTAATTATAATCTTATCTATATTGGCAACCTCTTAGAAAAAAACCGTTTTCTATCCCCTCGAGGATAGGACCTTGTCAAGGTCACTAGGATAGCAGCAACCCTTGCAATACTCTAACAACGTGGAATGCTTAAGGTTTCCTAAATTTAGATAACTACCGAACTAGTCCACACGTTCCGATATGTGTCGAAACATGACTTAGATAGCGCATACTTGGATGTCAGTTATCATCCGTCATTAATTGCGGTATGCTCATCTCGCTTCGGGCGTTGGTGCATTAATCACGCATTGGTGCTTGCTGCTCGGAACACTTCGCACGACAGTGATGAGGATGAAGGGAAACATAAGGACAGGTTGTAATTAGTCGGTTTGCTTCTTTTCCCCATCCGCCCCCAGTGCCAGAGTTAGTCATGTGGTGAGCTGAAGTTAAATAGGAAGGCTGCGGTTGTAACAGCCAAGACAGATCACCTATTTGATAATAATACCCACTAGCCATGACAGATTAACTGAAACAACACGTTTCCATATCCAATAGAAATCTCTGCATAAGACAGAGTCGATTGAACAATTCTGACTATGTCATGAGCATGTGTTTATGAATCACTATCAAAAAGTAATGTTACCAGGTGTTCGCGAAAAGGTGAGCGAATCCTGTCCCATCGGTGGCACCCGTTACAAATACATGCAAAGGCAAGTCAATTGTTCAACTGAATAAACACAGGACGGTATGGTACAAGTCAACATAGGGAATTGCATCGGACATATTTTTTGTCACGGATGCGGAATTTGGAAATGCCCTCCACATGTCTACCATAACACGTTTTGAAAGCCTTGAATGCTGTAACTTTGATCAACAACTTCTGAGCAAGAGTCGTATTCATGTGAAAAACCTAGCGTTCTTTAACTTCGTTTCAGTAGTAAACATGAAAATTCCAATCATTGTGTGTGTTTTTTTCATAGAGCGGGAATGCCGTCTAACGCCGCAATATTCGAGCTATTTCAAGGCCGCCTGTAAATAATAGAACTTGTTGATGTTCAGGACTTTCCCACGACATGCTGCATTTGAGTTTTCCAAAAAAAATCCTGATATCCCCGTGAGGTACAATGTTAGTTCAATGTCCATCTTGACCACTGTTTTCTGTAGGGGGCACGGGTGGCCCAGTTGTCTAAGGCGCCGCGATGCGCTATGCAGAGTTACGTCCCTTGGGCACGCCAGAAACCTATGATTGTGGGTTCGAATCCCGATTCGCCCCGATTATGTTTCTAGGTTTGTCAGCACCATACCCGTGCTCGTTGGTTTCACCGAAGTGGTAAACGTCTAAGACCTGCATCACTTCGGGCTTTCCTCCCACATTAAGCTGACACGCCGTGATATAACTGGAATACTGTTAAAAGCGGCGTTAAACCCAACTCACTCACCCACTCACCCACTCACCGTTTTCTGTTTAAACTCTTGTATTCTGTCTCAGGAGACCCTAGATAACTTATGAAAAGAAACGTTGCCTCAGCCTGTAACTTTATTTCTGGGACTATATGTTTAAACCACTAGTAAAGACCGGTGATGTGTCCTCGCAAATTTCTGGTGACGAGGTGAAGGTCAAACGGTTTATGATGTTATTTAAGTTTTTTTATTTGTAATTAACTAATGGTGTGACTAAAAGTGTGACTAAAGGTCTCAGTTCAATAAACTGACCTTTGTCCAACGTAAAGGCTGTCAGATGTAACATTAAAACAAAATTTTGAATTCAATCAATACTTTTCAATACACTTTTCCTGATTTTCCTCACCGTCTGTCACGTGTCTCAAGGTAAAGGTCAAGGGCAGTGTCATGAACCTTCACGATCAGTGTGCTGTAAGTCTGAATTAATTAATTCTGAGATATTAAAAACTATTTTCATATCATATTGTCCTCATTTGTTCATTAAGTATGCTATCCCAATTAATCATATGAAGCTATTTATAAAATCAGCGTATGTTTGTGGCGTGAGGAATTTCACTGGCATAACAGTTGTGAGATGAACTCATCAATTCTCCTCAGAAATGGCTTTATATTCATTTTTCGAAACCGAATGAATAATTGTAATAACACATTAAGGAGATATGTTGACGGCATCTTTATATTGGAACCATAATGCACATCGAAAAAAGTCAGATAACCAAATAGAGGAAAATATTACAAAATACTACAAAATACTTTTTTTTATTTCATAGGCGTTTCCACACAAAAAACGGTTCAACCCTTTTCACGAACACAGCTGGTGCCATCACTAATATTGAGTGAACCATTCACATAATTTTCACCGCTAATTTGACTTTCACGCCTAATGAAACTGTTTGGGCGGAAAATCGAGACGTTGGCGTTTACATTTACTTAATATAATCGAAAAAACCCCGTTTCATATGCATTATGCCAAAAGCCGAGGCGATTGTACACTTCCGACCATATGAGAAGCATGCGTTTATGAATCACAAATCAAATAGAGCCAGCCATATTACCAGGTGTCCGCGAAACAATGAACGTATGGTGCCCCACCCACAACCTGCTTGATACATATACATATTGATATATTGACATAGGAAGAATGTATAAGGCGTTTATATGTTTAGCGTGATATGATACAAGTGGCCCAGTCGTCTAAGGCGCCGCAATTTGCTCAGCAGAGTTGCGCCCCTTGGCACGCAAGAAACCTGATTGTGGGTTCGAATACCGGTTCTCCCTTCACTTCGGGCTTTCCTCCCACATTTAGCTGAATCGCCGTGATATAACTGGAATACTGTTAAAAGCGGTTGAAATCGCGTCACGAACATAAGATACTCACGAAATTAAGATACCCGACGTAATGGTATTTGATATTACAGACCCAGGAGACACGCCCACCCATCTGTATCTCACACTTTTAGCGATATTGCCTGCTCTAGATGACAAGAAGTTGCATTTTTCCAATGTGTAGAACACAAGGCCGTTCTCGTTGGTTTCGACAAAAGTTTTGTTTGTTTGTTAGTTGTTTAACGCCGCACTCGGCAATATTACAGCTATATGACGGCGGTCTGTAAATAATCGAGTCTGGACCAGACAATCCAGTGAGTGATATCATGAGTATCGATCCATGCAATTGGGATCGATGACATGTTCGACAAAAGGGTAAATGTATTGATGATTTCAGACTTTCCATCCCAATTACGCGGACAGGCAGCAATATAACTGAAATACTGTTTAAAGCAACACCAAACCCACATCCCTCTCAAAATGAAAAACGTGAACGCCAGAGAATAACCAGTCTCGATTATCCGTCAAAACAGATTCCATTGGGAGCAAAAGGCAAAATAGATGCGAAAATTATGTAAATGAATCACTGAAAATCAGTAATGACACCAGGTGTTCACAAAAAAAGGTAAGCATGACCTGCTCTACAAGTAGCACCACCACTCGCCCAATTTGGGTAAAAAAATGTGTGTTTGTTGTCTGACTCCGCACAGCAGTAATCCTGCCATGCAACGACGGTATGTTAAACGAGTCAGACAATCAAGTGATGGACCAAAAATCCAGCCACCTTCCTAGTAACTATTTCGAAACAAATTGTCGAGGAGCTTGCATGACATGACAGGTGTTCGTTGTCAGCCTCCAGCTCTGTTCTCTGCAAGCCGGCGAATTCCTCCCGTTAGGGTTGAAGAGGTTTTCATTGATTATTGACTATAGGTTGAGCGAGAACGGTGTCATCTGGATTCGGTTGTGACATGCGCCTTTATGCGGCCATCAACCCGCTATCAACATTAGATAATAGGTTATACTATGGAAACGAATCTATTGATTATCGGAAACTGTGACAGAAGCAATCAAATGTCGCGAAGCAGAAAGTTGTATTCAACTCGACTTATTGGAATTCAGTAACAGGCTGCGTTGGAGGTCTGTATTTTATGACGCTTCTTTCGCCAAACATGAATGATTTTACATCCGAAAGAATGCTCCGTCGCGGATAAAAATATTCTTTTTCTGCTTTAGGGAGTGCCTGTTGGATTCTGATTTCAGTTCTGGGTCTGGGTCAGGCAATCCGATGGTTGATAACATGAGCTAAAGGTCAACGATGTCGATTCACTGTGGCCATCTAATCCTCTTTTCAAGGCACATGAAGCTATTCTGAGTCGGGTTCTGATAAAACCAATACAACCCACGAGATGCTAATACCGTATGAATTATAAGAGGGAATGTGGTTTTGCGCCTAATCTTAACAATATTCCAGCAATATTGCAATGGGAGACACCAGAAATGGGCTTCACACAATCTGCCCATGTGGGGAATCGAACCTTGGTCTTCAGCGTGACGAGCGAACGCTTTAACCACTAGGCTACCCAAGCGCCCCTCAACGATAAGACAAAACACAGGTGCCCATGTAAAAACAGTCAAGTGAAATTCTATGTCGAAAGCGCATGTATGAATCGAAGTATTTAACGAGATCAGCAATGCAGCTGATTGGCATACATAATGTGTCCGGTAGACCAATGGAATTCAATTGATTGAGCGCCTGTGCTCATCCTTCGAGTACCAAGCGTATTATATCTTCATTTAAACTCTTTCCCCGTGAAGATCTGGGTTAGAATTAGTCTTCAGCAACCCATGCTTGTCGTAAGAGGCGACTAACGAGATCGGGTGCTCAAGCTCGCTGACATGGCTATTGCATGTCATCGTATCCCAAATGCGTGGATGGATGCTCATGATATCAATCACTGGATTGTCTGTTCCAGACTCGATTATTTACAGACCGCCGTCATATAGCTGGAATATTGCGTAGATCAATGCTCATGATGTCAAGATGGTACTTATTGTTACCCTGCCTGGAGCTCGGCATTACGGGGCTAAAGCAAGGACTGGCCTGGTCGAAGTCAGTATACTGTGTCTGAGTGGGATATTCATGTTAAACTGCAGCATGGTATTTCAGCGGGCTAGCGCTATAGAATCGGCATTAGTTCGGACTAGTTCAAGCTGCCACACACCCACCCACACGCACGCACGCACGCACGCACGAGTACACACACACACACACATACACACACACAGAGAGACAGAGAGAGAGTGTGTGTGTTTTTGCTCGGAACCAAGTCTAGTATGATATGTGCGTAATGGTTCGTTGGATAGGGACCAACCCTGAATTATGAATTTTGCCCATGGATCAGAAATCCCCGTGTGAATAACAAAGAGCTGCTTTGTCTTCCCTTTCAGATACATTGAGAACCTCAGAAGGTGGTGGCTGGCCGGCAGTCCACCCCACGGAATCCGACCGGTGCTGGGGTCGGTCCACATCATCGCCAACAGGGACTTCGTGGATTATGCCATAAACAATCAGGTTGCCAAGGATTTGCTCAACTGGGTTAGAAAGACCATAATTCCGGATGAAACCTTCTTCTCCACACTCAACCACAACCCTCAGCTCCAGATACCGGGGACCTACAAAGGTTAGTTAAATGAAGCCGTTGTGTCTTGAATCATCGATACCTGCACGACGGAAGAAAGACTGTTGGCTAAAGTGTCATATCTCCGCATAGTGTTAAGGGGTGGTGGAGCAGTAAAACAGATAAACCGAAGGATCAGGCTCCGGTTCGATGCCTGTCATTGACAATGATGCCCCCGCCTTGAAACGGCTAATCTGCCTCGAGTTCAGGATAGAACCAATACATCCAGCGATATGCTAATACCGTATCAATGATAATAATGATTGAGTGTGGTTTTACGCCGATTTTAGCAATATACCAGCAACATCACGGCGAGGGACACCAGAAATGGGCTTCACACATTGTACCCATCTGGGTAATCGAATCCGTGTCTTCGGCGTGACGAGCGAACGCTTTAACCACTAGGCTAGCCCAACGCCCCTAAAACGGTTTGAATATAAGCCGCGTAAAACATATTACATTCTTTCATTCATTAATAAATGGCTTAGTTCTAATTTTCTGTCTTTATATCTCCCGGATATAGCTTGGGTATAGGCTGGCCCATTAAACAACAGTCATCCACTCTTTTTCATTAAAACAAACTTGAAATGATTTTACGCATTAACAGCTGTGAAGTCTCTGTCACTGTTTTCTGTAGGGGGCACGGGTGGCCCAGTCGTCTAAGGCGCCGCGATTCGCTGTGCATAGTTGCGTTCCTTGGGTACGCCAGAAACCTATGATTGTGGGTTCGAATCCCGGTTCGCCCCGATTATGTGTCTAGGTTTTTACGCACCATACCCGTGCTCGTGGGTTTCACTGAAGTGGTAAACGTCTGAGACCTGCATCACTTCGGTCTTTCCTCCCGCATTAAGCTGACACGCCGTGATATAACTGGAATACTGTTAAAAGCGGTGTCACTCACTCACTACTACATTTTGACCACGATGACATCACTAATATACAAGTACTCAGTCACTGATGTCACAGTTGCGCCTGTAATCCTAGCTAACGAACTGATCTCATCCCTTCAGGTGTCCCAGAAACTCACTACAAGATCAAGCCCTTTTTGGCCCGCTACAAGATCTGGGACAATGGAGTCCACTTCCTCATGGACGACTGTCAAGGCAAATACGTCCACGACATTTGCATCTTCGGCGTCGGCGATTTGTCCCGCTTCCAAAAACGCCAAGAATTATTCGCCAACAAATTCCACATTGACTTTGAGCCCATCGTCTATGAGTGCATGGAAGAGAGATACTTCACCGCCGTCAAAGAAGAACAACGAGGGGTCGTAGACTTTGACGTCACATTCTATAGATCTGTGGGGTTCGTCCTCGACCAAGTGAAACCCCGGTTGGATGCATTGTGATATTAACCAAATTATAGACTTAAATTTATTAATTTATTTGTTGATCTCATCGGAAAGGTTCCTTGCATGGCCCTTTGTGCTTTACTTAATACTGATCATGCGACATATCTGTATATCTGTGCGTGAACGTTTTGCTGCAATGTGTATCTTCATTTGTGAATGTGTTTCAAGCCTTAGGGTAAACACTTGTTGGTTAGAGCTCTCTAGTGGTGAAACCATATGTGTGTATCTTCATTCTGCATTAACAGTATGTTCATTGATAAATTTACTTCAAGGGTAATTTGTATTGGTGGAAGATCTCTAGCAGTGAAACCATATGATATACGTAATGCGTTAACACTTTTTATTGTTAAATGTGTTTCAAGAGTAATATGTATTGGTGCAAGATCTCTAGCAGTGAAACCATATGATATACGTAATGCGTTAACACTATTTATTGTTCAATGTGTTTCAAGAGCAATATGTATTGGTGCAAGATCTCTAGCAGTGAAACCATATGATATACGTAATGCGTTAACACTATTTATTGTTAAATGTGTTTCAAGAGCAATATGTATTGGTGCAAGATCTCTAGCAGTGAAACCATATGATATACGTAATGCGTTAACACCATTTATTGTTAAATGTGTTTCAAGAGCAATATGTATTGGTGCAAGATCTCTAGCAGTGAAACCATATGATATACGTAATGCGTTAACACTATTTATTGTTCAATGTGTTTCAAGAGCAATATGTATTGGTGCAAGATCTCTAGCAGTGAAACGATTTGATGTACGTAATACATTAACACTATCCATCCAGAGCAATATGTATAATTGGTTTAAGATGTCCTAAAACGATATGAATGTATGCTGAGCGTTGACACTATATTCATTGTTAAATGTGTTTCAGGACATTATGTATTAGTTCAAGATGTCCTGCATTGAAAATGTGCAAACGACGCTCATGAACGCATCACATGTGACGTCATATATCTATGACTCGAGGTGCACAATTTGTCTCGTGAAGTTTGGAAATCACGTGCATCATATTGTAATAAAAATAACGACACTGTGTGATAACACTAGACTTGTATGTATATAATTAAATAGGATATATTTGACAATATTTCCATAGAAAAATATGCACGTGGCCTTAGGATTCTCATGACTTGTATAGTATGTTCACGTTCAATGTCTTCCCATACGATTGTGTTTGGCATCTCTCGCTTGCAAGTTTCATTGCATCCCGATGTCAAACCCAGACGCCATTTTATGCCACCTTATTGGGTGAGCCTGCGCTGCACAATCACAGGTCGTCTTCACATGCTGTGGTATACAGTTTGCCTTTTCGCAAGATATTTAAATGCCTCAACTGATTTTGTGTTGTATTGCTCTTCAGGAAACATACGCCATTGTACATAAGGTGTTATACATTATATTTACTCATACCTAAATACTCTTGATATGACGTGTAACAAGGGTTCCTCAAAATCGGTTAGTTGTATACAAATTCATCCTTGACATTGACAATAATTTTAGAAATACTGACGGGGTTAACATTAACGTGTTGACTCTTTTGTGAAGGAAACCGATATTAGAATACAATAGAAATCATTACTCCTACAAGGTCTCGTGCCAAGTTAACGACTGCACACCAAACGTGGAGTACATCGATTTGGCAACACGTTTACCGACATTCAAATTCGGATCGAGAAAAACTCACGTGGCAATGATCGCAAATATCCATTTTTAGTACACACTATATGTAATAAATCTTTGAAAGGCATTTAGAAGTGATACACATAAGGAAGAGAATTTATGGATGTCAACTTCTTTTATTATGAGGAATACAACGTTTCGCTTACCATTATCGAGTATATGCTTACCATTTAATCACCTGATGACGGAGTAAGCATATACTCAGAAACGTCATAAAATGTATGTAATATGTAATAAATATTATATGTAATAATATACTATTAGAATCATAGGGTGTCATTCATGAGAAATGGCATCACGTACTGTTATTCTACTCGTACAAATTTCTGTTGTCGGCAATTCTCCTATTCCTGTTAAAATAGCAATCTAAAAAATATCTTTAGTTTCATGGAAAAAATATACAGAGCAAGGTGAAACGGGATATATATGTTTGAAAGAGTACAGCGGCTCAGATAGGATTTTGTTTTGTAAAACATATGATAGATGGTAAACTTTACACAAACACTGTTAATCCACTTTAGGGTGTGTGTTTAATTTGGAGTCCTTAAATGTAGACTCCAGTAAATCATATTTGCGTGAAAATACCTAAAAATAATTACGTTTTATTCAGATGAAATAGATATATCCCTTTGTCAAAATATCGGATTATTATTTCAAAACCATAGCGTTCACTAAATAGGATGGGATTTCCACAAAGTTGTTTTGAATTATTCGCATTTGTGAAATGTGTGGTGGGGGTACCCCCGACACAAGTAAGATATTAAGCAATATTACGCTTTAACTTTCAAATATAATTGATGTTTGTTTGCAGCTGATCATTATATCGACAACAATGCACGGTGGTGCATCAATGCATATTACAAAGCCTTGTTATGCTAGAATACTACCATATTGCACGTTAAATGTCATCTCCCATATACTGGTGTTGCTTGAAATGACACCATTGGATAACGTCACAATTGTTGATGACGTCACAAAATAAATGATATCTTCATGTGAATCTTTTCCCTGATCTACCACACCCGAACTGTACCCCACCTCTGGATCTGGTGTTACGCTGGAATGATGGAGGTATCCCCCCAAGCGAGGTACGTTTAGGGTGAGTTCTTGATTAGTGTATGTGTGTTCAACCAATTCCTGTGTCAATCTAATTCCACTTCGTGTCTTTTATACTTTGTCCAAAGATATGTGAACATGTTTTCAGGTATTCACAGATACTATTTTAACGTGTGTGTGTGTGTGTGTGTGCGTGTGTGTGCGTGCGTGCGTGCGTGCGTGTGTGTGTGTGTGCGTGTGTGTGTGTGTTACATAACATTAAGACTTTAAAGTTACTTTCACTATGTCTATCTGGGAATACTTTTGTTCCTTGAAAAGTTATTTTAAACATTGATCTACACTTTTTTTTATAAAATACTCAAAAAATGGCATTTACTCATATTATTTGTGTTTTCCTAAAGTAATTCCTTTAGAATTTAGTCAACTGTATATATTGAAAATATTATTATCGATTACTTGCTTTTTTAATACTTTTTTCAATGGTATATTGATACAAACATTCTTGCCTAGGACGTTCAACATAGCGGTGTTATTTCATTTTGATATTTACGTTTCATTATGTAAAGATCCCAATTAGCTTCTTCTAATGGGGTTATATTTTACTTTAATTTATGATTTTAAGCAAAACAACCTTGTTAAAAAATGAATATGTGATTAGAATTATGAAATATTAGTAATCGTTGGTTTTGTATATATTGCTTAATGTGAAAACGTTTTGGGATATCCACGTTTACTGATTACGACGTTTAGATATTTCACTTTGTTGTTTCACATGTCTTCACATTTTTTACTTCTATATAAATAAATGTTCATTCATCAGTTGTTTGTGTACATCGATGTCTCTCTTCTGCTGATGTTGTGATTGGCCTCGTTCGTGTTTGGCTCAGTTGTTGCCTCCAGAGAATGCAGTACTCTATCCCGTTACTTTCGAACAACGTATTCGGTAAATTCAATCTGTGATTTTGTACAACTGGATCAACACTTTGGACCTCAAAGATACGTGGGAATCGAACCTGCTTGGACAGGTAAACACCGTTGTCGAATCAACCAATTCAGCGAAGCTGTCCAGTTGAACTCTCTACACTACACTCTCGAACACCTCGTGAAGATCCGGGTGAAGATCTGGCTGCCAATTCAGGAAGCTGTTTAGTGCTAAAACACTCGTAATTCCGATACCCCAACTCAGGACTGAGGATTGTCGAAACCCAAAGTTTCGAGTCTCTTCTGTGAGCCAGGTCTCGTCTGCCTCCCTGACCGGAGAGACAAAACATTACACCTTATATTACAAAAAGGAGTCCAACTCAAATTTAGAATGATTTTGAATCAATTAAGCATTGTTCTGTGGTCCTTTTTGAAATTATTTTTAATTTTTTTATTTTGTAGATATAAATTTATATTTTCAAAAAAGATAACTTTATTTCTGGGACTAAATGTCAGTCCACGCCAGGTCAAGCTAAACGAAGAAACAGTATGTCAAAATATATGCACACAAAAAAGATTTTGTAGTATATACAATTGTGTCGTGCAGCAAAAAATACATTTAGGATTTACGTGCAGAAATGATATTTTAAAGATATATATCATTAAAGCTGTGTTAGGAAGCGGAGACGGAGACGGAGATCTTGATTAATACGTCCCGCACGGTTATATATCAAAGTCCTTACTTCATCAGTTCTAGTCGCTTTAATGTGGTAAACTCATGTTGTTACGCTAGTCTTTTAACAGCTCACGTAAGTCAACTGATTCAAATAGTTAGATAACTTCCTCGAAAATAATGCATTCAAAGTGCAACAGTTGCAGTGAGAGCGTCGGTCAGGTACGTAGCTCACGCGTTTGATTTCTGTCTTCAAGATATCGAGTGATATTTGAACAAAAATATTTGTAATCTTCGAAATATAGTTTTGTATTCTTATCTTGGGTTTTGATACCTACCCATGCAGGATAGTTTTTCTTTTGTTGCAATGGTTAATTAATAATTAAATGTAATAATCGACTTGTTCGCTTATTAGTCAATGTACTCTAGGTTGTGTATCTTTGCTCATACTTTCAAGCACTGGTTTGTCTTTCTCCGACTTTCAGACATGTCGCCGTGATTCAGGTATGATAATTGTGGCTGAGGCGTAACAAGACATTCATTCATTGTCTATTCGAATCCGATATTGCCATCGGTGGCACCCGTCACAAACACATGCAAAGACAAGTCAATTGTTCACCTGAAACAACACGGTAAGTTCTTGCATGTGTCTGTGACGGGTGCCCCCGGTGGGGCGGGATACGCTCACCTTTTCGCGAACACGTGGTATTATCGCTATTGGGTGGTGATTCATGAGCGCATTATACAGTCGGAATCGTACAATCGACTCTGCTTTTGGCACAGATTTCTTATGAATATGGAAAGTGTTTTGTCGCTTTTATTTACACGCCAATTAGCATTATCCCTGCAATATGACCCCACGGGGCCTTCATTAAAAGATACCTCTTGTTTAGGCAACTGAGAAGTGTACTTTCATGTTGAATTTAAGGAGGGATGGGTAGTCCAATGGTGAAAAGGTTCACACGACACGACGAGGACCCGGGTTCGATCCCACACAAGCGTTATAGGGCCCTGGAAAAGTGGCAGATTTCCGGGGGCAGATTTCCTGGATATGGTGACGAAAGAAACCATGCCTCGTGACCCTTGTCGTTTTATTGCTGAGTCGCTGCTAAAAGCGGCGTAAATCCACGCACTCCTTGCCGGCTCTCTGACTCACTGTCTACTGTCGGTGTTCTGTCATTATTTATTGTTTTGGGTCTTCTATTGAAGGCATCCTGGGGTATACTAAGTTTATATACCCACAGACAAGAGAAACGCGAAGACCATACATGTTGGTTAACATATGAAGAATTACTCATATTCAAGAGATATTAGATTGGTTCGATTCATAAACGAACATACTCGTATGTTATGTGAACCGACATTCATGAACGCATCACATGTGACGTCATAGATCCATGACTCGAGATGCACCATTTGTCTCGTGCAGGATGCGTGTGTACATTTGGAAATTATGTGCAGCATAGCGTACTAAGGCTAAAGCACGCTGTGGTAACACTTCGCTGATTGTTTGTTTTGTCATTAAGTGGTATACATAGGAAACATCTCTTCTTAACGTAATACTTCTCTATATGTCTCTATAGTTTCGGCGGTGAGTACATATTTTAGCAGTTGGCGTGAATCACTGGACATGAATATAAATCTTTAGTAAATCCCAATCCACTATTCATAGAAGTTAATCCACTATTCATAGAAGTTAATCCACTATTCATAGAAGTTAATCCACTAAGAAGTTTACTGAAGCTATAAATAATTAACTATCTGTAAAAGATATCGAATAAAGAAACACATTAGAGTCAAAATCATAAGTAGAAATAACAGCGACCCGCGAAGATCCAGGGAAGAATAGGTCTTCAGCAACCCATGCTTGCCGTATTAAGCGACTATGCTTGTCGTAAGAGGCAGGCTCGCCGACTTGGTTGATGCATGTCATTGTATCCCGGATCGATGCTCGTGATGTCAATTGCTGGATTGTCTGGTTCAGACTCGATTGTTTACAGACCGCCGTCAAATAGCTGGAATATTGCTGAGTGCGGCGTTAAACAACAAACAAACCAACTAAACTAGAACCTCTTCCCATAATCATAAAAAATCACTGCTAAAAGCAGAGTCAATTGTACGCAAAGGTGAGCGTATCCTGCCCCACCAGGTTGGTACAGTCACAAACACATGCAACGGTAAGTCAATTGTCCACCTGAATATATAGAACTTGCATCAGAGACAGGGGCTTGTGACGTAAAAAGCAGCTACAGGACGTATGATCACACCCAGTATCAGTACTATATAAAAAGGAAAGGGGTGCAATGACACCAAGTTCGTTCGAGGACGAATTCAACAATGTTCACTGTAAATACTCCTATAATACTATACACTCATTTCAAGCCAATACATTCGGCTACACAATGAAACATAGATCAAGCTTGAGAAGCTCTAAATATTGTGATTTTTCGTTTCCGAGCCAAATTCCCTACTCGAATTTGTACCGCTAACTTACCGATTATTTTGTTTATTGGATCGTCTACACAAAGATCACGCGCCCAAACATTAATCGATGGCACCTGTCAGCCCGCCCATCGTCATTCTTTCCACGACACATAAACTTAATGGTATAATGAGTTGACGTACATTTATTCGTCTCAATAAGCCCTTTTCCGTGCCCCGTCCGCCCTAGACGACCTTGGCTTTGACATACCCAACACTGAATAAAAGCCAGCGATCTGATTGGCTATAAATAAAAAATGTTTTCTTCCTCTTCGTCGTCTGCTAAATGAATTGCGCGACTTCTTTCAGTGCGGGTTATGGTTTGAATGTTGTAACCTTGACCGATCACCTTTTGAACAAGAGTGGTATGACGCTCTTTGAAATCTTCGTAGAAAATATAAAGAGAATAACCAGTCTTGATTATCCCATTCGTCAACACTCGCCCCTTTCCCGGAATAACACGAGTTGGTCACGAATGTTGATTATCCTTGCGAAACGTAAAGGTCAAAACAGCTGTGAAAATCAAATGAATGGACCAATGAAAATCTGTGGTGACACCAGGTGTTCGCGAAAAGGGTAATCATGTCTTGTCGTACCGGTCGAATCCGCCATTCACACAATGGAAATAAGTAACCATTTATTGCCTGACGCCTGACGCCATGTGACGACGGCCTGTAAATAAACCCATCAATTGAGATTGATGGACAAGAAAATTCAGTTACACGATAGGGCATTTACTGATTTTATGGTAATAAAAACGATGTACAATTTTGAATTACGTCTGCATTCGTGACCAACTCGTGTTATTCCGGGACAAGCCGAATAGCGACTCGTGCCCCTCTCGTGGCCATTTTAGTGACCGGGTTCCGTCTTAGCGCAAACGGGCATACCTAAAACAATTGTCAACTCGTTGCCTAATGGTTAACATATATTCCCCCATATATTATATATATTTCAGATGCAATTTAAAGCACATCGGGACATACGGATTTATACAGTATGATTGAACACATGTAACTGTGTCATGGGTATATTTTTAGATGCAAGACATATGTAAAATCAAAAATGATTTCTGAGGGATTCTTTGACGAAGAACTTGAAATCATACGCGCATTCTGATTGGTTTGTCGTATTTTCGCACATAACATTCATCGATAGGGGGACGAGTCTTCTTGCAGGTTACGGAAAGGGGCGAGTGTTGACGAATGTTACGTCTGCTGTGTAGTTCTCGATTGTACTTCAAAAGATGGCTATGGGTAGGTTGAAGTCATACATCTTGTCATACAGTTTTGTTGATATGCTTTATCACTCTTTATTATGCATAAAAGGGAATTGGTTAAAGTTATCCTCTTTTGCCAAATCCCCTTGTTTTGATTTTGACAATCCGCGCAGAAACTTGAATTCATGTGCATAAAAAACAGATCAGCAAGGAGGGGAGCACAATAGGTTCCCATGGGAGGCCAGTTTCCTGCCTAAAAGTCTTATCCTCAAATCTAAAGTTATCTGTGAGAAAGTCCAGCATTTCACATATTTGGTTCTAAGTAAACTTCGGATAACATTTGCTATTATTTTTGACAAATTTGACGATAGAGATGTATCTATATGTATGGGTATCACGTTTAATAACAAATTCCTCATAGATTAAGGAATGAAGTATTTCCATAAGTTTGTCATGTGGTGTAAAAAGTTGAAAATTAAAATGTTTTTACATAATTGAACCTCGTTCGTTTCTGAGATTGCAAAAGTTAAAGCAAATCCTTTGCGTTTTTGAGAATCCAAATATATTAATTCAACTTGTCCCAAATACTTTCTAAAATAAATGGGGGCACGGGTGGCCAAGTCGTCTAAGGCGCCGCGATTCGCTGTCCCTTGGGCACGCCAGAAACCTATGATTGTGGGTTCGAATCCCAGTTCGCCCCAATTATGTTTCTAGGTTTGTCAGCACCATACCCGTGCTTGTGGGTTTCACCGAAGTGGTAAACGTCTGAGACCTGCATCACTTCGGGCTTTCCTCCCACATTAAGCTGACACGCCGCGATATAACTGGAATACTGTTAAAAGCGGCGTTAAACCCAACTCACTCACTCTAAAATAAATAATAAACCTTCTTCGGCTGTGTTAAGGATTATGGTTAATCTTTGAAACAGGGAATAGGTGGACCCAGCAATATACCTCTCTTAGTACCAATTTTATATTTAAAAAAAGAAGAATTGTCGTGTCTTCAGGTTTTAAGATTTAAGCCAAAAGTTAATAGTACTGACACGTGTTTTTCTCCAGTTTGCATATTTTTGCCTATTTTCTCAGACAAATACAAATATTCTATTACCGCTGTTTGTAAAGATTCTCAGTGCGCATGCACCTTTTTTAAACGTTTAATAAAGCTTCCAGTTCATTTGCAACGATTGACACTGTTGTTACACAGATCGCATCAAGGGCAAGTTGTATAAATATCTAATCCTTTCAAACGCCTCTAGGCAAACGTTTTCTCTCCGAAAGGGGATGTAGCAAACATTCTCCTGTTGTGTTTTTTGTTAATATATCAGTAACTTTAAAACCCAATCCATGTTCCGAGCTTCTTTGCCAAGATTGAGAAGAAACACGCAACTTAACATATTTACACATGGAAGATAAATATCTATGTTGGAATTATCATTTCAAATCTCACCTCAGTCGCTTTATAACCTGCTGCTCAAGCGCGGCTAATCCCATAAGTCATTTAATACTAAACGCCCATAAAGGATTAAACAAACACCCGCTGTTAATCTCCTGAAATGTCTTACAACATGCTTTCTAATACATGACGAAGTACGTGTCACAAGCGGTTTAGCGCGTGTAGACCCCCTTGTATGATGTAAACATTGCATGTAGCTCGTCAAATATAAAATAACATAAATAAACAACATTGAATATTCTGCTAATAAGATAACTGGGTACTTGATTAGCATAGTGTTCTGTTAATAATAATTGTGCCCGAACACCTGAACGACACAGCTTGATTATCAATGAAGTAAGACAAGTTCTATGGATGAACAACTTCTTTATTACAATTAGTGCAACGTTTCGGTGTAGATCCTAACATCTTTATCAAGCAGGTGATGGATAGTACTTACTTACTTACTTACTTACTTACTTACTTACTTACTTACTTACTTACTTACTTACTTACTTACTTACTTACTTACTTACTTACTTACTTACTTACTTACTTACTTACTTACTTACTTACTTACTTAATGTGTTTCCGAAAAGGGGAAAAAGTTGTTTGGCAATCCAGTAGGGGTGTTTTAGTGGTTGCTTATATAGAATTTTGGAAATTTTGAGATTTGGAAAAAATGCCAAGAGGGTTTGGGGTGCGAACTAAGGGACCTGAGTATGGAAGTTTGTTAGTTTGATTATGTGGTTAGGTTTTGGTAGTTTATTGGGGTTATAATTGCGATTTATTAGTCCTGTTTTGATTAAGTATACGCCTAAGGCTTTGAATTTTTCTATTTTATTTGTGGGTTTAGGATTGCTTCTAGAGTAAGAGCCTTATTTAGATTTAGGGTGGTTTGTAGTGTAGTTCGGTGTGTTAGGTAGTGGGTGCAGTGTATGAGTGCGTGTTCTGGGGTTTCTTGTTGTTTGCAATGTGGGCAGGTTCCTGTCGTGTGTTTTCTTATTATTTTGAGGTGGTTATTTAGGTTGGTATGTCCTGTTTGGAGTTTAGTAATTACTCTGTCGATTTTTTTGGACGGATGTAGAATTTTTGGTTAGGTTAGTTGTTGTTTTTTTTAGAACCTTTTTGTTTTGGCTATTTGAGTTTTGATATAGGTTATGCCATTTTTCTATTGGTGATTTTTGGTTTGTTGACACTTTTAATTTCTGATTTGGAGATGGGTAAGTTTAAGGATAGGATAGTGCTAAACAACGTAGGTGTATATACTTGTTAACATCGATGTTTATACAGTAAATTGATTGATGGACACAGAGACCTGATTAAGATAATTGGAAGCCAGTTGATGACTAATGGACACAGAGTCAACAAGCAGACTGATAGAGATGATTGGAAGCCAGTGGATTAATTGGATGGACATAGGGATTTAGCAATTAGGTGATGGTAAGCAGGCGGGATGTATTAGCCTTGAGCTCTGTTCATTGCTGGCTGGATCCTTTTAATGTAGATGGCTTCTAGGAGTTTCCTGATTTTGTAGTCTGATTGATTGTTGGCCAGGATCTTGATGTTGTTCCACTGGATGTTGTGGCCGTGTGGGTCTGGTTCATCCATAGAACTTGTCTTACTTCATCACACCAACTTCTAAATGCCACTGAAAGAAGTTGATTATCGATATTATGACCGCGCTTAGGAAACGAGATGGTGCTACCGGTAGAGCAGGACATGCTCACTCTTCTCGCGAACACCTGGTGTCATCACTGATTTTCAGTGATCCAGTAATATAATTTTCACCGCTATTTTTCCTTTTAAGGCAAATGGAATCTGTTTCGTCATGTATCTGGACTGGTTGCTCTCTGACGTTGACGTTCTATATACAATGACATTAACATATGCTCGCGATACACTCAGGCAGGGAGATATTGAAGAAGAAGAAGTTTATTCGGTATCAAAGGCCGCATGGCCAAGAGTTCAATACATGAGATAAAACATTTGCACATGGACAGGTGGGACAACTGTTTTACTATCTCAATACAATATTTATGATACATTATACAGGCAAATTTCTTTGCAAATACATAGCAATATTTTTAATTATCTTAACATTTTTTGTTGTTACTAGCTGATTAAATTTTGCTCGTGATGGATACTGGTAATAGTAGCTTGGGATGCAGAGCTTTCTGTTTTCCATAAAAAACTGAAAAGAAATGGTATTCATCTTCAATTATATTATGATTACATTTCTTGCACTTAGGTACATCAGTATTGACTTTGTCATTGTAACGAAAGTGTTGAATGCCCAACTTATAGCTCAAACATCGGAATTTAAATAATATGCGGATAAGATCCTTGTTTTGGACATAACTCCATAATATATTTCTCTGGTTCAAGTAGAGACTTATATGTAGAATAATGGTTTAAAGATGATGAAGAAACAATATTGGGTTTCTTTTGTGACGTCATTAACAATGGATGACGTCATATCGTATTTTTCTCAACAATGAAATAATGCGACGTAATGTCGCTTTAAATTACCAATCAGCATCGTTTGTGCAGGTATCTGTTACAGCATTTGATTCTTTAACCTAATCATATAATGGGAAATCAGATCTTCAGATCTGAGATATGAAACCTTACCTGATAACTCCGCTATCAAACAACCAGGTGCGAGTAACGTGGGTACATGAATAAAGATTCAGGGTGATAAAACATTAGACTGTATGACAAGAGGGATGACTTTATTTTTCTCCCGTAGTCAACTTTCCCTCTGTGTCGAGGTATATTCCAGCAGCTCCAGCCTTTCGTGTCTACATTTAACAACTTTTGAAATACATTCGAGCATGCTCATCAGTGACCAAACGATGTCCGATGCAATTCCTTATTTAGATTATACTAAATGATTCCGTGTTTGGTCAGTTGAACACACGACTTGCCTTTGCATGTGTTTGTGAGGACATGTCCAAATGTAATGCATCAGTGACAAACTGATGTCCGATGCAATTCCCGATTTAGATTATACTAAATGATCCCGTGTTTGGTCAGGTGAACACACGACTCACCTTGTTGTGAACACCTGGTTTCATCATCATTTGATTATGATTCATAAACACATGATTATGATATTGTCGGAATCGTAGAATGGACTCTGGCTTTAGCTGATATGTCTTATGGTTCTGGAAAGAGTACTGTCGCTTATATTATAATAATGGCAGCACATATTTCCTATTCAATCATAAAACGAATAAAATAAAAAACGAAAAGTGAATCAAACAAGAATGTCTGAGTAACGTTTGTAACCTAGTTGCGTTGCAGAGTTGCATTTGGTCGAACATTTTGATAGTCTAGTGGTTAACGTGTTCGCTATTTACAATGAAGGCCGGGTTCGATTCCCCACAGTGAATCCAATTTCTGGTGATATTGGTGTTATATTGCTAAAACCGACGTAAAACCATACTCACTCACTTTATAGTAAACCCGTGAAGATCCGGGTTAGAATAGGTCTTCGCAACCCATGCTTGCCTTAGAAGGCGACGTTGCTTGTCGAAAGAGGCGACTAACGGGATCAGGGGTCAGGCTCGCTGATTTGTTTGATGCATGTCATCGTATCCTAGCTGCGTAGATCGATGCTCATGATGTCAGTCACTGGATTGTCTAATCCAGACTTGATTATTTACAGACCGCCGTCATATAGTTGGAACATTGCTGATTGCGACGTTGAACAACAAACAAACACTTTAGAGTATATTCTACGTCAACAAAATCTGCGTCGATGCCAGAACGCAATAAGGGTTTTTAGTGTACCAATATGGGGATTCGAACCGATGACCCAAGTGTGACAGACAAACGCACCGACCACTAGTCTTCTTTCCCGTTCCTACTCGCGTAAACCAGGATATCATACAGCTCAGCTAAGCTCACACAAACAGATGATTTAAACCCGTCTTAAAATATCAAAGTTAAGACAAATATACTAAATCCCTGGATTATTATACCACGGAGTGTGCCGAGGCGTCAACATATGGTCTTAATATTTTAGAACAATTTTTTACAAGTACTTTTTAATATTGTTAAAAAAACTCAACAGGAATGTGTCACCAGAAAAAAACGCTCAAAGATCCGTTACCGATATTTAGAAGTTCATTGACAATAACGGTAAAACGGTACACTAATACACGAGCCGGAAATCCACAAAAGGTGTTGGATAGGGAGCGTGTACATTAAGGACACAGAGCGTGACTTTGTCATGGATGTAACAGAGAGAGGTCACTGTGATAATCAAACACAAGGTCAGGAGGGGAATAAACAAACACCTGCGATAAAACCACCCAGGTACGTACTAGTATCCACTTTGGGGTGTATTTTACAAAAAGTGGTGGGCACGGGTGGCCCAGTCCTCCCAGGCACCTAAATTCGCTGTGCAGAGTTGCGTCCCTTGGGAACGCCAGGAACCTATGATCGTGGGTTCGAATCCCAGTTCGCTTCGATTGTTTCTAGGTTTGTCAGCATCATACACTGCTCGAGGGTTTCTCTGAAGTGCTAAACGTCTAAGGCCTGCATCACGCTGGGCTTTCATCCCACAATATGACACTGTTAAAAGCGGCGTTCAATCCAACTCACTCACTAACTCCAAAACACATAGTAAAGAAAACAAAAAGTTTAGAAATTGCAACCACATCATTTTTATCATTTCTCAGTGTCCCGTGAAATCGCATGGGCACACGGAAGAATCGTGTGCGGATTTGGGGAGTTTGTTTTGGGGGCATTTTTCGTTGTTTTAGTGAATTGGCCTGCGCCTGCTTCCTTTTTCAACAGTAATTGTATGACAGGTCGATGTGAAGGAACCCGCAAACAGAGAACATATTTGTACAAAATACAACATCAAACGTTGTTTCAAATTGACTTGTTGGCCAAAGACAGGAGAGAGAGAGAGAGAGAGAGAGAGAGAGAGAGAGAGAGAGAGAGAGAGAGAGAGAGAGAGAGAGAGAGAGAGAGAGAGAGACGTATCTTGTCAATCAAAGTTATCGTAACGAATATAATGATCCTCAGATCACACGACAAGCACATATTTTAATCTAGCATATAATATTGGACTTCTTTAGGAAACTCAAATTGCACTTAATCCACGGGACTTCTTTAAGGAAACTAAAAATTGCGCAGAACCCAGGCTTTGCTAATCTGAGTCGTATAAGACAAATGTTTCGTGTTGAAACTGTAGGTATACTTATATGGCTGGGGGAAACATAGATGAACTGCCGGGGTAACTAAATGGTGACTACCCAGTAACTATCCGTTGACTATTCAATGGCTATTTGTTACTATCTGGTGACTATCCCGTTTTCTGTCCGGAAAATACGATGATCTTACTAAAGCCTTATTGTTACTTGTTAGTGAGTGAGTGAGTGAGTGGGGTTTAACGCCGCTTTTAACAGTATTCCAGATATATCGCGGCGTGTCAGCTTAATGTGGGAGGAAAGCCCGAAGTGATGCAGGTCTCGGACGTTTACCACTTCGGTGAAACCCACGAGCACGGGTATGGTGCTGACAAACCTAGAAACATAATCTGGGCGAACTGGGATTCGAACTCACAATCATAGGTTTCTGGCGTGCCCAAGGGACGCAACTCTGCAAAGCGAATCGCGGCGCCTTAGACGACTGGACCACCCGTGCCCACTACTTGTTTTTGACTTTCCCATTATGATAATAAATTTCTCGGAAAAGTATGGAGATTATCCCTATCCATTTCTTACTATCCGGTAGATATCTACTAAATATCCGGCAACTATCCGTTGACTATTCAATGACTATTGGTTACTATCTGGTGATTATCCGGTATATATCTAATAAGTGTCCAGTAACTACCAGATGACTATTCAATGACTATTTGTCACTATTGAGGACTATCTGGTGACTATCCGGTAACAATCTAATGACCATTCTGAAAGCGCACGTTGACTTATCAAAGACTAATTGATACTATCCAGTGACTATCCGTTTATGATAATAACTTTCCCGGAAATATAAGGTGACTATTCAGGTCTATTTGTTACTATCCGGTATATATGTACTAAATATCCGGTAACTATCCACTAACTATCCGTTAACTATTCAATGACTATTGGTTGCTATCTGGTGATTTTCCGGTAACAATCCTGAAACTATCCCGTAACTATCTAATATCTATGCTGAAAGTGTGATTTAACTTACTAATTGTTACTGTCCGGTGACTATCCTACCTGTGATTATTGGATTAAGATAATAACCCGGTAACTATCCCGTAACTATCTGGTGACTATCCAGTAATTGTCCAGTTACTATTTTGGGTGACTGACTGGTAACTATCCTGTAAGAATCCGACATGACTATTCTGTGACTAGCCGGTAACTATCAATTGACTATTCAATGACAATTTGTTACTATCGGGCGACTAAACGGTACTACCTGGTGATTATCCGGTGACTATCCAGTTACTATCCATCGACTAATGTTTTGACTATGCAGTAACTATCCAGCGCATATCTCATAGCGATTCTGTTGTATCCCGGTGACTATCAAGTAGGTATCTCGAACTATCCAGTGACTATCCGATAAGTCTCATGTGTCACAGATCAAAATTTTAAAATATGTAAAGCTATTTTTGTGTAAAATGCGTTTGTATGATACTTCATTTTAGAAAATGAAAAACGATTATGAAAACAAACACATGCGCATGCCATAGATTTTTTTTATTGGTCCTGTAATGAAGATAAACCAGTTTATTCACACAGTTTACCCATCTGGGGAATCGAGCAGGGGAATTCAGAGGGACCCACAATCTCTTCAACCACATTACTGTCGCATCAGAGATATATACTGTATATATATCGAGTTTATTTGCCATGTAACTTAAAACTGAAAGAACCTTTGTCAAATATGATTATGTTTATTTAGTCGTCATTCATTCCAGCAACAGTTTCTAAAAAGGAATCTGTGGCTGAGTAATTTTGCGCAAAAAAATAATTGGTCCAATGAAGACTTGGGTAAGATATGAATTTGCAACCACAGGACCCCTACCATGTCTGTAATGTGAATTTGAGCCGGAAAAAGCAAATGTATTGATTTTCAAGGACAAGATGTCAAAATACCCATCAGCAGTTGTGTATTATGTGAATTACATTTTTTATTTTTTTAAAATTAAATCAAATTATATTTTTAAAAATCAAACCAAGTAGATATTAATATTTCCAATTTTAAATCAAAATTAAACATATGACAGAACAACTGAGATGTATAGTTTCTTTTGTCCCTCTCATTTTAATGGGGGTTGGGGTGGGGGGGGGGGGGGGGTGGGGGTGTAAGTCGTCAACAATAAAACAATCTAAGACCTGGTACTGAAGTGGTGAAAGTTTAGCATAACATGCGCACCTTTGTCATAGGGTGCAAATACTAAAAATATTAACATACCGAAGTAAATATCAATTAATTCATTAAAGGAACTCCACCACATATATTTAATTAACGAAGTGAAAAAAAAAATAATAACGTTATTTCTAAAATCCATGTCACGTTATTTCTAAAATCCATGTCACGAATAATTTTAAAAAATACGCCCCACCGCTATACAGTATATCAAAGTTTGTAATAACACGAAGTTTTCACAACAGCTGACCGTACATCGTGGGGAGAGGTCCACTCAAACTCCGGGAGATCACGTATCGTACCTGTGGGAGCTCCGAACGGCAGGATCAAGCGTCGACACACTAGGCGCAACCAGTGAGAGTCGACCTCCCGAACGTAGGCTCGCCAGCATCTCAAACAATGTCATAGGACTTTGACAGCGACACAACAGGACCACGGAAATACGAGCTGAATTTAGTTGATTTCTTGTCCCTGCCTTTGGTCAAACTGAAATAGCGGACCGCAGATCAAGGAGAAGAAAGAAGGTGTTGGTTGACTTCCATTGTTCGGCAAAGTATTATATTTGGTTGGAAACCTCAGTGGAATATTGTGAGATTCGTGGTTGGATTCTTAACGTTGGCATAATGAGAGTAGTTCTGTGTCTTCTTGGTAAGTAGTATATTTTTTTTATTTGTACACAGTTAACTGGAAAAAATATAATTTGTTACTTTGAAACTTGATGAATGATAGTTGATTTCTTTAACCTGCATTATACATGTGATGTAATCAATATCTTGTTGATGAAGCTGGATGCTTCCAGTTATAAGATGCGGATGCGAAGTTCTGTTCCTTTCGTGTCACCTGAACGCTGAAGAACAGTGACGTCCATGTCTGCCACGTTTATAACGCGTTTACCAACTCTTCAGGAATTCTTCCTCTGAAGGATATGTTTGAATATATTTTAAAAGACTTATATTACACTCAATTACAATCGATATCAAAACGTTACAAGGCTGAAAACAGTTCCCGTATCACTGCTTATTTAAGGTCCAAAACATAAATTCATCAAAGAAAGTATAAATTGTTTGATAGGTATTACTAAGAAGTTGACGGATGACAAAGTAGAGAAACTTTGTGGATAACAACTTCTTTATTAATTTTCCTGTAAAGGCGACGTTTCGATATAGATCCTTATACCGTTGTAGTCTTGCTTGACAACGGTATAAGGATCTATACCGAAACGTTGCATTTACATTTAATAAAGAAGTTGTTATCCATACATTGTCTCTACTTTGTCAAAGAAAGTATACACTTGTAATTGAATTTGACCAAAAAATTACAAACGTTATCAAAACGTTACTAGGCTGAAATAGTCGCTGTAACACTGCAGCAAAGGTAATGTCCAAAACATAACTACGATACCAGTACCAAATACATGACCATCAAATAACTATTTCCTGTTGGTTACATATTTAGCCACTATCAAACTGGGTGTATACTTTCTTTTGCCCGTCAGTTTACCTTTTTCAACACTGCGTAAGACCATGTAAAACCTCTTGAAGTCTCTATCATCCTCTATAGCTAAGACAAAAGGTTCAGGGACTTTCCTCGAACTGTTGTCATGCCCTAATTTGACAACCGGCAATACTAAGATGAAGTTCCTAAGTTCAACCTGTAGAAATTAATGAATTCTCTTTTATCTTCCCTCTGTGTCTTCTGTCTTTCTGATGAAAAATAATTGTTTGTGATATCATATTATTCATTTGAAACGCTAGGATAATTACATAACGAAACTCCCCAAAAGAATGATTGTAAATAGTTGCTAGGTTAACGGACTGGTGACTATTCCCAGTGTAAGTCTAGATGGTGTAATTAAAGTAAAATAGTAAAAGACTTTTAAAAAATACTAGATTGATCAAAGTAATTATAATTAATTAAAGCGACAAAAATAATTTCTATAATCATAAATATAAAACATCAATACAAGAAAACAACCATTCCGGAACATTTGCCGAAACAGATTCCACTGCCGCAAAGGGGAAAAATAGCTGTGAAAACTGCTATACCTCGGCTATATACATGCCTACTGAGGCACCATGCATCAGACATGGAATGGTTACATTATGCCTATTGGTGTGCATGAAATATTACAAGGGCCACACAGTATATCACAGTATTCTTAAATATATAAACAGTTTTGAGAATTTGAACAAAAAAGGACAACAATTAAAGAGGCCAATCATAACATTTAACACAACATTCATCCTGATCAACGAATAGAGAGATTTTATGTTTTCTAAACATGCCCGAACTCCTCTATATGCAAGTCACGTAATGCACGTTGCGTGGGATGCATGTGTATGTTTTGTGTTGTGAGTGTTGTTTCTTTTCTATACTAACCTTCTGGATAGATTCACGAAATCACGACATGTGACCCAATAGTGTGTATTTAATGTATTGTCCCTACTGTGCGGTGTCCGGTTTGTACGATGTCTGGGGTAATGATTAAATTCCCTAGCATCTGTATCCTGGGCCTCCCAACACCAAAGGTAAATATTACAGTTGGTTGGTTGTTTAACGCCGCACTCAGCAATACCCCAGCTATATGACGGCGGTCTGAAAGTAATCGAGTCTGGACCAGAAAATCCAGTGATTAATATCAGAAAATATAGAAAATACACTGTCACAAGGGAACAGAAAATACCACTGACCCGTTAGCAATGTAGGCCCTTGGGAACGGAAAGTACCCATGTCTTGCGTATATACGTCCTAGGGAACAGTAAATACCACTGACCAGTTAGTATATTATTATATACTTGTAAAAACTGAGTTTTCCTAGTTGAGAAAAGAGATATTTTCATTGCAGTGAACATAACACTTGATATTATACTGCAGTGAACATAACACTTGATATTATACTGCAGTGAACATAACACTTGATATTATGCTGCAGTGGATATAACACTTGATATTATACTGCAGTGACCATAACACTTGATAATATACTGCAGTGAACATAACACTTGATATTATACTGCAGTGAACATAACACTTGATATTATGCTGCAGTGAATATAACACTTTGACGGAACGATTGTCATACAAGAGTTACCTCCCCGCAAATTGTCTCCCCTTATCGCAAGTGTCTGTCCCTTACACAAATCGTTGACTTCCTTTTTACTTTAGTCTCCTACTGTGTTTCTCCTACACTGTTTCTCCTACACTGTTTCTCCTACATTGTTTCTCCAACAGTGTTTCTCCAACAGTGTTTCTCCAACAGTGTTTCTCCTGCAGTGTTTCTCCTACAGTGCACACACGACATGTTTATGTGGCACCTGACTTGCGGCAAGAGAAGAATTGTAATGAATTCTTTTCTTCTCGAAAAGTCACGTCAGAAATGTTCAGCGTCCCTATTTTGCCCCACTGTTTGTCTGCTATTTGTGAAACACCGAATAAAGCGCGATGTGTCAATATTTTCGGAATGGATTCCGTTTTTAAGCCCCGAAACAGTCGTCTTTTTCTGCGTGGACGGTGACTGCGGTCCTCTCTAAACCCAACGCAAACACCGTGAAGCGACACTCACTTTCATCTGAAATGCTGAAGGTCACGTATTTACAATATTAGGACGTATCATTTGTTCTAGACTCTAATAATGGCTTTGAGGAGCTCAGAACCATGCGAGTATCTAAGCGTTTGTATATCCTATGTGATCTCAACTCATACTACTTGGAAATGAAAACATTAGGTTGTATCGGTTAATAATTACCTTACGTGTGTGAATGATAGAATTTCATCCACAACAAACACCGGTTTTGCTTGGAACAATTGTATTTTGTTTTTGTCAGCCAAGGCTTCTTTTCGCCTCCTTGTTGAAATAATGCAAATCAGTGCGTGGCACCATCATCTGCATGTGGTATGATGATATATATTACTCAAAAAAGTTAAAGAACAAACGATTTATTAATATAAAAAATCGGATGTTTTTTAACCTCTTTTGGAGTAGTCTATTATGTTATGCCTAAGACCATTAATACTACAGCTCTTGACCACCCTTCATGTACCACGAAGACTACTACCACACCTACCAAGTTTTAATATTTCTGATGACCGCCTCCGTGGTCTAGCGTACGCCCGGAGAGCAGAAGGTCCGTGGTTCGATCCCCGGCCGCGTCATACCAAAAGACGTTAAAAGATGGTACTTGTTGTTACCCTGTCTGGGGCTGGGCATTAAGGGGCTAAAGCAAGTACTGGTCGGCTCGGAGTCATGTTAAACTGCAACATGGTATCTCAGTGGGCTAGCGCTATAAAATCGGCATTAGTTCGGACTAGTACAAGCAGCCAAAGACACACACACGTGCATGCACGTCGCTATAACAGTGCAATAATATTGGTGAAACTCCATTTCACCTCACCTTATATTTCTGATACACCTTTAAGCTAGCAATCTGAGTACAGTTGCGGTAGGAACTGGACAATAATGATCTTATGCACCTGGTTCTTTGACGTAGTACCGTTATCTGTTCTATCACGTCTCTTACATCAGCTATTACCACAAGTACTACCTTAACTCCATCGCTGTAACATTGATGTAATATTGATGACAACAGCATGAACAGGCGAGTTCTGTCATAATACATGTCTACACATGTACTTGTCTATTTTTACACCTATTGTCACTCTGACTGTCATGCACTCATTCATCTATGCTATTGTCTCTATGACTGGAATGACCCCCTCCGTGGTCCAGTGGTTGAGCGTCCGCCCTGAGAGCGGACGGTCGATCCCCGGCCGCGTTATACCAAGAGACTTTAAAAGATGGTACTTCTTTTCACCCTTCCTGGCGCTCGTCATTAAGGGCATAAAACAAGGACTGGTCGGCTCGGAGTCAGTATACTGTGTCTGAGTGGGGAGGGGGGGGGGGGGGGGGGGGTATTCATGTTTAACTGTAGCATGGTATCTCAGTGGGCTAGCACTATAAATCGGCATTTATTAGTCCGGACTAGTACAAGCAGCCACACACACACACGTGCATTCACGTCGCTATACAAGTGCAATATTCTTGGGCGCGACTGTAAACCCCATTTCACCTCACCTAGTCCTGGAATGCGCATTGCTATGTATGCTACGATGTACATACAGTCAGATGTGCTGCTGTCTTCGCATCTATTCACATGTACACCTACGCACAAGCAACTGTACAGCAGTGGTTATGTAGATAGACACGTATACTACAGCTCTAAAATATTTGTTAAGTACACTTACACATATACTACTAACTTTACCGTGACCACTTCTACCTCTCTACGGCTACGGCTACGGCTACTACAACTGCTATTACAGCTGCTGCTGCTTCTAATACTAATATAACTAGTACAACTAATGGTGCCACTACAATAACAACGACTACTACAAGTACTACTACTACTACTACTTCTACTACTACTACTACTACTACTACTACTACTACTACTACTACTACTACTACTACTACTACAACTGTTGCTGCTGCTGCTGCTGCTACTGGTCCCGTGAAGAATTGGCCTTCAGCAACCCATGCTTGTCGAAAGAGGCGACAAACAGGATCGTGTGGTCAGGGTCGCTGACTTGGTTAATGCATGTCAACGTATCCCAATTGCGCAGATCGATACTCATGATGTTAATCACTGGATTGACTGGTCCAGATTGTATCATTTACAGACCGCCGTCATATAGCTTGAATATTGCTAAGTGCGCCGTTAAGCAACAAACAAACAAACTACTACTACTACTACTACTATTACTGCTGCTGCTACTACTACTATTACTACTGCTGCTGCTGCTGCTACTACTACTACTACTACTACTACTACTACTACTACTACTACTACTACTACCAGGAATAGTACAATCGTACGATCATGACAAACATCTTTCATCCGCACCTTTGGCGCTTTTATTGTAGGACAATTGGGAGTGTTGGCATACGCGTTGATTTAAAAAAACGCAATCATAATTAAATTCTAAAATAGGCGTCGAGTGTTACCTTTACCTATGTTTATCTCACCTGCAGTGGGCGTCGAGTGTTACCTTTACCTATGTTTATCTCACCTGCAGTGGGCGTCCAGTGTTACCTTTACCTATGTTTGTCTCCCCTGCAGTGGGCGTCGAGTGTTACCTTTACCTATGTTTGTCTCCCCTGCAGTGGGCGTCGAGTGTTACCTTTACCTATGTTTATCTCACCTGCAGTGGGCGTCGAGTGTTACCTTTACCTATGTTTGTCTCCCCTGCAGTGGGCGTCGAGTGTTACCTTTACCTATGTTTGTCTCAACTGCAGTGGGCGTCGAGTGTTACCTTTACCTATGTTTGTCTCACCTGCAGTGGGCGTCGAGTGTTACCTTTACCTATGTTTGTCTCACCTGCAGTGGGTGTCCAGTGTTACCTGGCGTCGGCCCAGCAACAATCGGTGGCCCAGCAGTGTTTAACGGAGCAGGTCCGGGCAAACCAAAATAACTTTGGCACCACACAGGCCAACGGTAGACGACAGGCCCGAACCAGGAACAACGCACAGACAGCCACCTTGAATGCCTTCAGAGCCATCTGCCAGTGAGACTAAACAATCGTGTTGCCTAATGATGTCTTATCATGAGATTTTGACAAATAATTAACTTGAAGTTTGAATCGTAGTGAGTTAGGTTTAAAGCCTCTTTAAACTGTCTTTCAAATAATTGTTGGAGTGTTAGTTTAATGCTACCGCAGACTTACATTTTGGTGAAAGCCAAGAGCAGGGGTACTGCGCTCACAAACGAAGGATCACAATGAGGTCAATGCTGAAATACGATTGAGCGTGTGCAGCAAAGTAAAGTTTTATGTCAGTTCACAGGCAACGCCTTTCGTTTAGGAAAAATATATAATCTAAAGGCTCGCTTCGTCAGCACGAAGACTCCGCCGACACGTTAAAGGAGTAACTACTTAGCACATGAACTTTTTTCCATATGATGATGAATATGATGTATTCGGGGAAATGAGAGACATATGTCCGTGTCTCCAGCTAACAAACATGCCGTTCTTAGCCTCAATCGGCACATCTTGTGTATCTTTCAGAAACTTTGAGAGTTACATCCGTTGTTTTGAGACCCGCCTCCGAGGTTCAACTGTTGCCAATGACAACTTCCTCAACTTGATCTTCAACGCCGACGACATGCGAGCTGCTTACAGGGGCCTTTGCGGAGATTTACCGAGTATGCACAGCATATCCCTTCTGTACACTGACCATCACGACTGACCCTTAGCTTTCTGTAGACTGTCAATCACGAGTCACCCTTAGTCGTCTATAGACTGACCACCACGATTCACCCTTAGCCTTCTGTAGACTGGCAATCACGATTTACCACCATGATATATCCCTAGACCCCTCTATACTTACCACCATGATATATCCCCTACCCTCTGTATACAGACCATCGTGATATATCCCCTGCCCTAGGTGTACTGACCACCATGATATATCCCTTGCCCTCTGTGTAGTAGCCACCATGATATATCTCTTGTTCAATGTGTACTGACCACCACGATATATCCCTTGCTCACTGTGTACTGACCACCATGATATATCCCTTGCCCTCTGTGTACTGACCACCACGATAATATCCCTTGCCCTCTGTGTACTGACCACCATGATATATCCCTTGCCCTCTGTGTACTGACCACCATGATATATCCCTTGCCCTCTGTTTACTGACCACCATGATATATCCCTTGCCCTCTGTGTACTGACCACCATGATATATCCCTTGCCCTCTGTGTACTGACACCATGATATATCCCTTGCCCTCTGTGTACTGACCACCATGATATATCCCTTGCCCTCTGTACACTGACCACCATGATATATCCCTTGCCCTCTGTATACTTACCACCACGATATATCCCTTGCCCTCTGTATACTGACCACCATGATATATCCCTTGCCTTCTGTGTACTGACCACCATGATATATCCCTTGCCCTCTGTGTAGTAACCACCATGATATATCTCTTGCTCACTGTGTACTGACCACCACGATATATCCCTTGCTCACTGTGTACTGACCACCATGATATATCCCTTGCCCTCTGTGTACTGACCACCATGATATATCCCTTGCCCTCTGTACACTGACCACCATGATATATCCCTTGCCCTCTGTTTACTGACCACCACGATATATCCCTTGCCCTCTGTGTACTGACATCATAATATATCCCTTGCCCCCTGTGTACTGACCACCATGATATATCTCTTGCTCACTGTGTACTGACCACCACGATATATCCCTTGCCCTCTGTATACTGACCACCATGATATATCCCTTGTGCACTGTGTACTGACCACCACGATATATCCCTTGCCCTCTGTATACTGACCACCATGATATATCCCTTGTGCACTGTGTACTGACCACCATGATATATCCCTTGTGCACTGTGTACTGACCACCACGATATATCCCTTGCCCTCTGTATACTGACCACCATGATATATCCCTTGTGCACTGTGTACTGACCACCATGATATATCCCTTGCCCTCTGTACACTGACCACCATGATATATCCCTTGCCCTCTGTTTACTGACCACCACGATATATCCCTTGCCCTCTGTGTACTGACATCATAATATATCCCTTGCCCTCTGTATACTGACCACCACGATATATCCCTTGCCCTCTGTATACTGACCACCACGATATATCCCTTGCCCTCTGTACACTGGCCACCACGATATATCCCTTGCCCTCTGTGTAGTAACCACCATGATATATCCCTTGCCCTCTATATACTGACCACCATGATATATCCCTTGCCCTCTGTGTAGTAACCACCATGATATATCCCTTGCCCTCTATATACTGACCACCATGATATATCCCTTGCCCTCTGTGTAGTAACCACCATGATATATCCCTTGCCCTCTGTGTACTGACACCATGATATATCCCTTGCCCTCTGTGTACTGACCACCATGATATATCCCTTGCCCTCTGTACACTGACCACCATGATATATCCCTTGCCCTCTGTATACTGACCACCACGATATATCCCTTGCCCTCTGTATACTGACCACCATGATATATCCCTTGCCTTCTGTGTACTGACCACCATGATATATCCCTTGCCCTCTGTGTAGTAACCACCATGATATATCTCTTGCTCACTGTGTACTGACCACCACGATATATCCCTTGCTCACTGTGTACTGACCACCATGATATATCCCTTGCCCTCTGTGTACTGACCACCATGATATATCCCTTGCCCTCTGTACACTGACCACCATGATATATCCCTTGCCCTCTGTTTACTGACCACCACGATATATCCCTTGCCCTCTGTGTACTGACATCATAATATATCCCTTGCCCCCTGTGTACTGACCACCATGATATATCTCTTGCTCACTGTGTACTGACCACCACGATATATCCCTTGCCCTCTGTATACTGACCACCATGATATATCCCTTGTGCACTGTGTACTGACCACCACGATATATCCCTTGCCCTCTGTATACTGACCACCATGATATATCCCTTGTGCACTGTGTACTGACCACCATGATATATCCCTTGTGCACTGTGTACTGACCACCACGATATATCCCTTGCCCTCTGTATACTGACCACCATGATATATCCCTTGTGCACTGTGTACTGACCACCATGATATATCCCTTGCCCTCTGTACACTGACCACCATGATATATCCCTTGCCCTCTGTTTACTGACCACCACGATATATCCCTTGCCCTCTGTGTACTGACATCATAATATATCCCTTGCCCTCTGTATACTGACCACCACGATATATCCCTTGCCCTCTGTATACTGACCACCACGATATATCCCTTGCCCTCTGTACACTGACCACCACGATATATCCCTTGCCCTCTGTGTAGTAACCACCATGATATATCCCTTGCCCTCTATATACTGACCACCATGATATATCCCTTGCCCTCTGTGTAGTAACCACCATGATATATCCCTTGCCCTCTATATACTGACCACCATGATATATCCCTTGCCCTCTGTGTAGTAACCACCATGATATATCCCTTGCGCACTGTGTGCTGACATCATAATATATCCTTTGCCCTCTGTATACTGACCGCCATGATATATCCCTTGTGCACTGTGTACAGACGCCATAATATATCCCTTGCCCTCTGTATACTGACCACCATGATATATCCCTTGCCCTCTGTGTACTGACACCATGATATATCCCTTGCCCTCTGTGTACTGACATGATAATATATCCCTTGCCCTTCTTTATACTGACACCATGATATATCCCTTGCCCTCTGTATACTGACACCATGATATATCCCTTGCCGTCTGTGTACTGACACCATGATATATCCCTTGCCCTCTGTGTACTGCCATGATAATATATCCCTTGCCCTCTTTATACTGACACCATGATATATCCCTTGCCCTCTGTGTACTGACACCATGATATATCCCTTGCCCTCTGTGTACTGACACCATGATATATCCCTTGCCCTCTGTGTACTGACACCATAATATATCCCTTGTCCTCTGTGTACTGACACCATAATATATCCCTTGCCCCCTGTGTACTGACACCATGATATATCCCTTGCCCTCTGTATACTGACACCATGATATATCCCTTGTCCTCTGTATACTGACACCATGATATATCCCTTGCGTACTGTGTGCTGACATCATAATATATCCTTTGCCCTCTGTATACTGACCACCATGATATATCCCTTGCGCACTGTGTGCTGACCACCACGATATATCCCTTGCCCTCTGTACACTGACCACCATGATATATCCCTTGCCCTCTGTATACTGACCACCATGATATATCCCTTGCCCTCTGTATAGTAACCACCATGATATATCCCTTGCGCACCGTGTGCTGACATCATAATATATCCCTCGCCCTCTGTATACTGACCACCATGATATATCCCTTGCCCTCTGTGTAGTAACCACCATGATATATCCCTTGCCCTCGGTGTACTGACACCATGATATATCCCTTGCCCTCTGTGTACTGACCGCCATGATATATCCCTTGCCCTCTGTATACTGACCACAACACTCGATGTTTCTATAGGGTGACTCAACACCCATGCAGATTGAGATGAACTCTGTTACATATTCACCAACAAGCTCCGTTAGACTGTCCCTCTTGACTGGCATACGTCCAATGAACCTCATGCATCACAGGTACTGTTCCCATGTTCCAGGACTGGAAGATAACATCAGATGTCTACTGACAACACCCCAGGTGCAGCGTTGCTATGACAACTTCCGTCAGTCCGTCGTCCAGGTAGTCAACATCGGTCGTCAAGGACGTCTCAACCAGGGTGACCTCGAGAACGTGGCCTGCAAGTAAGTAACGGGTACAACCACAGACAGCCTGCGATGTTGTATCACATAGACGATCATGGAACCCGCCTGTTGGTCACCGGTTGTAGATATCTCCTAGTCGTCTGAGGCGCCGTGATTCGCTATGCAGAGTGGGTACGCAAGGAACCCATAATTGTGGGTTCGAATCCCGGTTCACCCCGATTATGTTTTTAGGTTTGTCAGCACCATATTCGTGCACCATATTCGTGCATACACGTCTGACACCTGCAACACTTTGGTATTTCATCCCACATTAAGCTGACACGCCGTTATATATTTGGAATACTGTTCAGAGCGGCGTAAAACCCAGTTCAGCCATTCACTCACTCACTCGATAACTGACTGTTTTTTGTAGAATGAGGGAAGAAGAAAATGATAACTATGTTGCCGATTGATGATAAACGGAATATGTAGGTTTACTTCATATTTTCGTAGTGTCTTCTATCAATTAATGCTTCTGGTTATGCGTATTTGTCATAATAACCCACCATATGTACCTTTGGGTATCGTTTTTAAAGTGTTTGGGGGCGGTCGGGTAGCCTAGAGTTTCAAGCGTTCGCTCGTCACGCCGAAGACCCGGGTTCGATTCCCGACATGGGTACAATGTGTGAAGCCCATTTCTGGTCTCCCCCGCCGCTGAAATATTGCTAAAAGCGGCGTAAAACCATACTCACCCACTCACTCACTTTTAAAGTGTTGTATTTTTAGTTAATTTTCTATTATCAAAAAGTTCACGTTGTGGTCAGAACGCGCCTTAACATATATTAATTATTGTATTTGCGCATTGTGTTTCCTTCCAGTGTGTCTGTCGCCCGTTACCAGTGTGAGACCCAAGTCTACTCCTTCTGCAATAGTCAGGCTGGGGAAATCATGCGCAGTTTCTTCTTCGCGGGACTTCCGAATCGGTGCCGAAGAAACACAGGAGTTACCTCCCGTTATTCCGCCATGTTCGGAAGATTGAATGGCGCTGAAATATCCCACGTGTCTGCAATCATGATGC
Organism: Haliotis cracherodii; assembly: GCF_022045235.1. Lineage (NCBI taxonomy): Eukaryota > Metazoa > Mollusca > Gastropoda > Lepetellida > Haliotidae > Haliotis > Haliotis cracherodii. Next base: position 24,046,397 of record NW_027266341.1, on the reverse strand, counting down.
TGTTGCCGATCGGGGCTCTACTTAAGATTTATCTGTAACATGATGTGTCTGAGGAAGACATATCATCAAGGGGTCCATTGTTACTCGTGGCAGCACATCACCATCACTCAGCAGTCTCTCACCTCGTCACGTGACACGATGTGAGACGATGGAGGGATTTGGGAACAATGTTGCCAAGAACATGTTTGTTGGTAAATACCCGTTGTTTATGTTTCAATGTTATTTTTTGGTATTTATTAAAATGAAGGAATATATTATCCAAAAACAGAACGAAAAATAAAAACAGCAAGATGATGATTAAATTGATGCAGACACCAAATGGTCTCTGATTGATGTATATAGTGTAAAATACTCGAGCTTCGTGCTAACAATATGTGCCTCATTACCTCCTTAAATCAAGATGGAATTTCGTAACACGAATCCATGAGAACTATATTGCAATTCGACATATCAACAAGTGGAACTAATTTCACACGTTGGACAATTAAGGGTTAGCATCCGACGGCAAAACCTAAATGTAAGTTGAATTAAATCTTTGTTTACCGCTGTATGTCAAAGTATAGGAGACAGCAAAGGTTGTTTTTACTGAAATGCTTTTTTGTAGTGACAAAAATATTTAAGTAGAATTTTATTTCCTGCCCATGCAGGTTTAACAGTGACTATTCAATCAAACATAATGCTATCGATATGACATATCCATCATCCCAATGAAAACGTACTTAGCTTAACAGTATTAAATCATATAACATATATCTGACGATATTAGGTTACACACCACTTCATGATCATTCTGTATTGAAAACATTAGCTTGTACCTGCATAAATTGCATTTCATTTCTTGTATGTTTTAGATTTTAGATTTGTAAATTATTCGTCATCCAGATCATATGAATTATTTATTTACCCAATTTACATGTTCTCTCAGATTTACATTATCCTATGCAATAAAAACATATTAAGGAAACTTTTTTATGTTTTTATTTTATCATACTGGACCGTTACCGTTGCCCATGTGGAGGATAAGGATAAAATAACAGTTTATTAAAGCAACAAAACCCTTTCCATATCCATTAGAAATCTCTGCATATAGCAGAGTCGATTGTACAATTCCGACTTTATCATAAGCATGTGTTTATGAATCACTGTCAAAGAACAATGATACCAGGTGTTTGCAAAAAGGTGGCACCCGTCACAAACACATGCAAAGGCACACGCACGATGGCACATACACACATCATCATCATCATCATCATCATCATCATCAAACGGTCGGCCACTAATATGAACGAATCTCAATCACACACATGCAAGGGCCATGTCTCCTGCAGAAACATGGAACATATGGCACAAGTCAAAATTGGGAATTGCATTGCATCGGAACATTGGTTTGGTCAATGATACCTGAAACCGTTTACATGTCTACCACAAAACCTTTTGAAAGCTTCACTATGCATGACCTTGAAAGATGCTGTAACACTGATCAAACCACTTTTGAGCAAGAGTTATATGACGTTCTTTGAAGTCACCCTTTTGATCATTATAATTTTTAATCGATAGCCCTTTTGTTTCATTAACTATGTTGGACTTCATACAGTGTTTTATTTTTTCTTCATTACCAGATTTACAGATCGGCCGACATTTCGGGTCTGATATTGTTTTGTTTTTATAGAAATAGAAACCTTAAAAGTAGGTTAAGGTAGGGGATGAAAGATTTACTTTAACTAGTCACTGTATCGATTCCCCTTTTCACATGCTTTGTCTTTAATCAATTCAACCTATTGATAATAATTTTGAGAAACCATAATTTATGTGACTACTGCAATCGACCCTATTGTGTTAAAATAATTGCCAACCATTTAATATAAACACAAGGCCTAATGCCAAAATTGTGCTACTGCTTGTCATATCAAATATAAGAATAATGTGTAATCCTTTAACATAAACTTAAATCAAGTGATGAGAAACTTAATATGCCAGTATTGTAAGGAATGCATTTAATCCAAATTCTAATGTTAAACTGCAAGGAAAGAAAACAAGCAGAAGCTGAACAGTTATATTTTTAATGCACGCTTCCGTTTATATCTGTCCACGTCGCTCCGTCGCGTCTACTCCAAACACTAGTCCACTGAAATACTGCTGAGGTATTAGCCAGGATCCCCACAGGAGGTCATGTGTGTGCATGAGGTTGGCATGGACGTCAAGATTTACCTACTGCTCTCTCGTCCCAGGTCAACGTTACAAAGTATGAACTATGAAGCCTTTCATCTGGATGCAGATTGCAGATATTAAGATAAATGCTAAAATACGTGTTTCTGAAATATCCAAAATGAGGTCGTGATGATATACATTTCTTATTTTAGATTATTTGTTTATTCATATGAGGTGATCGTTGTATTTGGCTTAGATATTATAAGATCATTGTCATGTTTTGCTTGTTTGCAGTCAAGGTTTAGATGTACTAATTTACTAGTTAATCCAATCTGTTTTAACATAACAATTATTATTATTGTTGTTGTTGTTGGTGGTGGTGGTGGTGATGTTGTTATTATTATTATTATTGTTGTTGTTGTTGTTATTATTATTATTGTGATGGTGAGGGCTATGCCTGGCAGAAATTTGATTTTTCATGTCCGAACAGGTTGGTTTCTTATAACTGAAATTCTATCATATGTTTCAATCTAGCAGTTAATCATTACCCTAATTATATAAAATCGAAGTCTCAATTATTGAGCACAGGGCAGTATGTACAATGTGTACAGCGAAACTGGAAATATCCAACTAATGTATATGACAGAAATGTATGTTTAAAATACATTGTTTCCAAATTACCCACGGGCGGTCGGTAGCCTAGCGGTTAAAGCGTTCGCTCGTCACGCCGAAGACCCGGGTTCGATTCCCGAGCTATTCCCATGGGTACAATGCGTGAAGCCCATTTCTGGTGTCCCCCGCCGTGATATTGCTGGAATATGACTAAAAGCGGCGTCAAATAAACTCACTCACTCACTCCTAATCACCCTTCTCACCAACAGAATCCAAATGTTTATGATATTTTATGACTGCTTCTATCACTGATTTACTCCACATGATCTTGGGGTGAACAAGCTCGTGGTTTCAAGGTTCGAGATTGCGAAGCACTGAATATAGTGAAATATGAGTTTCTACCTTTACCATTACTATCGGAAGAACACAGATCATAAAATAAACGCAATGTGTATGGGTGAACAGTACGTGAAAGAGGAATAAGCCATTTTAGTTCACACGAATCCAGTGGGGTGACCACCCGCATCGCTTTGTGCACCAAACTAAACATCAATTAATTTCCGAGAGTTTATAGGTGATCGGGTACACTAAACTTACACCAATACAGTGACCGTCTCATTTGTTGATATATTTTCACGGTGACAGAACACGATTTGCCAAATAATATAAACGCTATCTCTTTTCACAAAAAAGCTTTCACCGCGCTTATTTAGAATATTGCATATGGGTCGAGGGGAGCAAGCTTGGAGCGAATAATTGATCAATTTAATAAACGTTCTTTAAGTGAGTGAGACTAGTTTTAAGCTCCTTTTAGCAAAATTCCCAAGCAATATCCCGGCAGGGGACACCAGAATTGGGCTTCACACATTGCATCCATGTGGGTAAATCGAACCTGGGCCTTCGGTGTGACGAGCCAACGCTTAACCATTTGCTACCCACCCACCCTTTTTGTTTGATGATATTACAGCATCCAGTCAATTAGGGAGTCTCAATATAGCAAGGCCATCGATTCACGTCGTAGGGGTATCATGACATACAATCAGCCAGGTCACTCATGTTAACTCTCGGCCAGTCGGCTGATCCGTTACACGTGGTGATGGTGTAATCATTCTGCAGGGCCCACCTTTATATCATGTCGGTCTAACTATAAAGAATATAGCAGGTAAACTGTCCGACAAATCGATCTACTTGACAAACTCGACAACAGCGCACTGGTGTCACCTTCTTGAAAGCGATCTACTTGACACTAGACAACATATCGCTGTTGTCACCTTCTGACAGAGCGACCTACTTGACACTAGACAACAGCGCACTGGTGTCACCTTCTTACAGGCCGATCTACTTGACACACTAGACAACAGTTCACTTGTGTCACCTTCTGGCAGAGCGATCTACTTGACACACTCGACAACAGTTCACTGGTGTCACCTTCTGACAGAGCGATCTACTTGACACACTCGGCAACAGTTCACTTGTGTCACCTTCTGACAGAGCGATCTACTTGACACACTCGACAACAGTTCACTTGTGTCACCTTCTGACAGACCGACCTACTTGACACACTCGACAACAGTTCACTGTTGTCACTTTCTGACAGACCGACCTACTTGACACACTCGACAACAGTTCACTGGTGTCACTTTCTGACAGAGCGATCTACTTGACACTCAACAACTGATCACTGTTGTCACCTTCTGACAGACCGATCTACTTGACACACTCGACAACAGTTCACTGTTGTCACCTTCTGACAGACCGACCTACTTGACACACTCGACAACAGTTCACTGGTGTCACCTTCTGGCAGAGCGATCTTCTTGACACACTCGACAACAGTTCACTGTTGTCACTTTCTGACAGACCGACCTACTTGACACACTCGACAACAGTTCACTTGTGTCACCTTCTTGCAGAGCGATCTACTTGACACACTAGACAACAGTTCACTTGTGTCACCTTGTGGCAGAGCGATCTACTTGACACACTCGACAACAGATCACTGTTGTCACCTTCTGACAGACCGATCTACTTGACACACTCGACAACAGTTCACTTGTGTCACCTTCTGACAGACCGACCTTTTTGACACACTCGACAACAGATCACTGGTGTCACCTTCTGACAGACCGATCTACTTGACACACTCGACAACAGTTCACTTGTGTCACCTTCTGACAGACCGACCTACTTGACACACTCGACAACAGTTCACTTGTGTCACCTTCTGACAGACCGACCTTTTTGACACACTCGACAACAGTTCACTGTTGTCACATTCTGACAAAGCGACCTACTTGACACACTCGACAACAGTTCACTTGTGTCACCTTCTGACAGACCGACCTACTTGACACACTCGACAACAGTTCACTTGTGTCACCTTCTGACAGACCGACCTACTTGACACACTCGACAACAGTTCACTGTTGTCACCTTCTGACAGACCGACCTATTTGACACATTCGACAACAGTTCACTGTTGTCGCCTTCTGGCAGAGCGATCTACTTGACACACTCGACAACAGTTCACTGGTGTCACCTTCTGGCAGAGCAATCTACTTGACACACTCGACAACAGTTCACTTGTGTCACCTTCTGACAGACCGACCTACTTGACACACTCGACAACAGTTCACTGTTGTCACCTTCTGACAAAGCGACCTACTTGACACACTCGACAACAGTTCACTGGTGTCACCTTCTGACAGAGCGATCTACTTGACACTCAACAACTGATCACTGTTGTCACCTTCTGACAGACCGATCTACTTGACACACTCGACAACAGTTCACTGTTGTCACCTTCTGACAGACCGACCTACTTGACACACTCGACAACAGTTCACTGGTGTCACCTTCTGGCAGAGCGATCTTCTTGACACACTCGACAACAGTTCACTGTTGTCACTTTCTGACAGACCGACCTACTTGACACACTCGACAACAGTTCACTTGTGTCACCTTCTGACAGACCGACCTACTTGACACACTCGACAACAGTTCACTGTTGTCGCCTTCTGGCAGAGCGATCTACTTGACACACTCGACAACAGTTCACTGTTGTCACCTTGTGGCAGAGCGATCTACTTGACACTAGACAAAAACTCACTGTTGTTACGTTCTGACAGAGCGATCTACTTGACACACTCGACAACAGTTCACTTGTGTCCACTTCTGACAGATCGATCTACTTGACACACTCGACAACAGTTCACTGTTGTCACCTTCTGGCAGATCGATCTACTTGACACACTCGACAACAGTTCACTTGTGTCACCCTCTGACAGAGCGATCTACTTGGCACACTCGAAAACTGTTCACTGTTGTCACCTTCTGACAGAGCGATATACTTGACACTCGACAACAGTTCACCCGTGTCACCTTCTGACAGAGCGATCTACTTGACACTAGACAAAAGCTCACTGTTGTCACCTTCTGACAGACCGACCTACTTGACACACTCGACAACAGTTCACTGTTGTCACCTTCTGGCAGAGCGATCTACTTGACACACTCGACAACAGTTCACTGGTGTCCACTTCTGACAGATCGATCTACTTGACACACTCGACAACAGTTCACTGTTGTCACCTTCTGGCAGATCGATCTACTTGACACACTCGACAACAGTTCACTGTTGTCACCTTCTCGCAGAGCGATCTACTTGACACACTCGACAACAGTTCACTTGTGTCACCCTCTGACAGAGCGATCTACTTGGCACACTCGAAAACTGTTCACTGTTGTCACCTTCTGACAGAGCGATATACTTGACACTAGACAACAGTTCACTGTTGTCACCTTGTGGCAGAGCGATCTACTTGACACTACACAAAAGCTCACTGTTGTCACCTTCTGACAGACCGACCTACTTGACACACTCGACAACAGTTCACTGTTGTCACCTTCTGGCAGAGCGATCTACTTGACACACTCGACAACAGCTCACTGGCGTCACCTTCTGACAGAGCGATCCACTTGAAACACGAGAGAACAGGCACATTTAAGGCATGTTTTCTAACCCCATGATTCATTAGGTGAGGTTAATTGACATGGGGTTTACCATTTGATTGAAGCTTAAGATTAATGCACATATATAGTGGAGACTATTTGATAATATTCTGCAACTGGTTCTTGAATTATAACTGATGATTTAAAATCAATCATAAGTTAAAGATCACACAACATGAACTTTCGATAAAACTCTTTAAAAAATCCTGTTTATCCTTACGAAGTGAACACGAAGTCCGTGATGTGCTTGTCCTATTGTGGGACAGTGACAGCACAAAAAAGTAGTATATTAAAAGACATTAATTCAAATAACATTTAATTACTCATCCCGCATGTCAAACTGCCACCTATCGGAACCAAGCCTCGGGGCTCGCAGCGGTGTGTCATCACCAGTTTAAGCCACACGAAGCCTACTCTGGGAGGAACAGCTGTTACAGGGGGCATGGAACATACGATGTAATATCTGACTTGACTGATTTGGGATACTTTGTCCGGGGATCATAAGCTCGTCATAATTCGGTGCCCTTAAGACAGCTTCATTGGACCATATCAAGCCATGGGGAAAGGTAGGTGACGTGATGTGCACTGAAATCAGAGACCATAACATAGTTTATGGACTCTTCTGAAATATTCAATCGTTTACTTTTTTCAACTTGGGTCGTCCAAGGTGCCGGAATTCGCTTTGCAGAGTTGCGTCCCTTAGGCGTTCCAGAAATCTTCAGCTATGATTGTGGGTTTGTATCAGATATCCCAGTTTTATGTGTCTTGGTTTGTCAGCACCATGTCTGTGCTCGGCGTTTTCACCAAAGTGGAAAACGTCTAAGACCTGCATCACTTTGGGCTTTCGTCCCACTTGGTACGACATCAAATTGTTCTCGTATTGAGATAAAACACTTTCCAAAAATATAAGCCATCTCCAGCTTCAGGTCGATCGATGATCGGATATCGTTCAATAATTGTCACATTGCCAGTTTGTACTGATTTACCCACTTGAGCAAGAAATGAAAGCGCCCAGTGCAATTGCATAAAACACTACCGACAAGACTGTATGACAAGAAGGATGGCTTCAACTTTCCAATGGTCAGGTTCCCCTTTATGTCCATCAGTTTTGTAGCAGCTCTAGCCTTTGGTGTCTACATTTCAAAACTTTTGAGATACAGTGTATCCACCTCGAAGAGCCACATACTTCTCTCGCTCATAAGTTGTTTAATCTGGGTTAAAACATTCAATGCCTCAGTAAAGCTTTCAACAATTTATATGGTGGGCGACATTTCCAAATTTAAAGCATCAACATAATGTTTGGTGCATTCCCGAATTTGACTTGTACCATATCTCCCCGTGTTGTTTTCAGGTGAACAATTGACTTACCTTTGCATGTGTTTGTGACAGGCACCTCTTCGCGAACACCCGTTATGAATATTTATAAGGGGTTGTTTCGAATTTGTTCCCAAGTTGAAATGCGAATGTTAACCACGAAATCTTTTCGTAGAGAACTTGATTGTGGCATCAGTAAATAATCACAAGACTAATGAAGAATTAACAAATTATATTGGAGCACACGGGGTTATGTTTACAAAGAAGGCAATATAAATATTGGACAGCATCAAGAAATAAATAGCCCTATTTCATAAGTCCAGTATTAGTCAGCGTGCTCTTCTTGAATCCAGGAGGGGGCCCAGTTGCAAAGGCGCCGCGATTCGCTGTGGAGAGTTGCGTCCCTTGGGCACGCCAGAAACCTATGATTGTAGGTTCGAATCCCGGTTCGCCCAGATTATGTTTCTAGGTTTGTCAGCACCACCCTCGTGCTCATGGGTTTCACCAAAGTGGTAAACGTCTGAGACCTGCATCACTTCGGGCTTTCCTCCCACGTTAAGCTGACACGCCGCGATATAACTGTAATACTGTTAAAAGCGGTGTTAAACACAGCTCACTCACTCACTTGAATCCAGGAAACAGTGTTGGAAACAGGCACAAAAGGTAGGTATCGCGTCCTTCCTGTGCAAGTAAATAAGTCACAAGTCAAGAAGTAGAAGCGGACCTCGAATCGCCCTCGTCTCGTAATTACACATGTACAGCAAAACGTTTAGAAACAAAGCACAGACTTTACACGCATTTTAACCAGCTCCTCACAGCGGAGCTCTCGATACCGGAAGTGTGACGATGGTGTCAAGCGCTGGTACGAAGTTTGGGCTGTACACAACTAAGGGAGGTCACTCCAATTAAAGAGCTGCCGTGGGCCGGTAAAAGAACAAAACCTAGCCACAACAATGAAAAGATCGATATTTAACAAGCGTCTCAGTCCACCGCCACACTGCTACCTAATAGTGATGCTTAAACTTATGATATAGCCCGGGAGGTATGGGGGTTGTATCAAAATGATAAGACGGAAACTCTACATATGTTGGCGTGTAAGCCCTTTCTTGGTGTTAGATGATTACCCCTGACCACATCGTGCGTGAAGAGTGCGGCTGATATCACAGGCATCTATAAAGGCAAACGCAACTGGGTTTCGAAATGTGAATATATCCTGTTTCGCTTTGGTTTTGGATATATATGGGAACACCAGTTTTTTCACCATCCAAAATCTTTCTTATCTGAATTCATGTCACGCCTACAATATTCCTGAATATATCCATAATTGCAACATTAACACAGTCGATCACTTTGCGGTATATTAACATATCTACGAATTTCAATATGCAGTTGAGGTGACAAAACATCGAAATTGTGCTAGAGCCACTATGAATTTCTTGATAGATATACATTTGAGGTACAGCTCTGTTTCAATAGTAACTTCAAACAATAAATATGATGATGATTTGGTTCCGTTTTGAAGCATGCTATGCCAATCCTGTTCATGAGTTTATGGTCATCTTGAGGATGAATATCACTTGCTATTAGTTGCTCTGCGTACAAACATCTACGTACAAAATATATAAAGAAGCCTATAGCCTTTATCCTGAGGAGAATAAATTTTAAATATAATTTTAATGGCCACAGGAAGCGGTACGTGTATTCAAAATCTAGCCATGTACCTTTATCATGCGATGCTCCTATATAAAATCATTCTGAGAATATAATGTCATAAATTAAATGTTTTTTCTTATCAACTATTTTATATAAATATGTTGACGTTGTTTGTATTCTACACGTCATATAATCAAATATAAACATGGGACGTTGGCCTACATTTGCTGTCATAAAGAGTGAGTGAGTGAGTGAGTTGGGTTTAACGCCGCTTTTAACAGTATTCCAGTTATAACGCGGCGTGTCAGCTTAATGTGGGAGGAAAGCCCGAAGTGATGCAGGTCTGAGACGTTTACCACTTCGGTGAAACCCACGAGCATGGGTATGGTGCTGACAAACCTAGAAACATAATTGGGGTGAACCGGGATTCGAACCCACAATCATAGGTTTCTGGCGTGCCCAAGGGACGCAACTCTGCACAGCGAATCGCGGCGCCTTAGACGACTGGGCCACCCGTGCCCCCGCCGTCATTAAGAGTATCGTATAGTATATAGTCCGATACTTTACGCTCAGCAGAGATTTCTTATGATTAAGGAAATGGTTTTGTCGCTTTAAATTCTCAGCTGATATATCTTATTTGTGGCATTATATGACTTCAAACGAACAGGGTGTCGTTGTACAAAACAACCTTAGCGCTACGACTGTCTTGAGTATATGGGCGGTCGGGTAGCCTAGTGGTTAAAGCGTTCGCTCGTCACGCCGAAGACCCGGGTTCGATTCCCGACATGGGTACAATGTGTGAAGCCCATTTCTGGTGTCCCCCGCCGTGATATTTCTGGAATATTGCTAAAAGCGGCGTTAAACCATAATCACTCACTCACTCACTCACTTGAGTTTATATAAGGTATGGGAGTTACGATCACCTTAGCGCTAAGATCGCTTTTTACAACGGCACCCAGACCATGATTTTCGTTCGTATCCAACGGTAAAACACTGTGATAGAATTAGGTGTTTGAACATCCATTTAAAATTATTTAAAACGTATATCCATGTCAAACTAATAAAAGATCAAACCATGTCACTGCCCTCGCATACGGAATAACTAAACCGTGTGTAGTCTTTCCATACAAGTATACTGACGGGCAAAAGAAAGTATACATACGTGTTAAAAATGGTAGCTAAAATGAAACAAACAAGAAATGGTTATTCGATGGTGATGTATTTGATATGGGTATCATAGTTGTATCTTGTACCTCAAATTTGGAGTATTTCGGTACTGTTTTCAGCCTAGTAACGTTTTGATAACGTTTGTAATTTTTTGGTCAAGTTTCAAGTGTAAACTTTCTTTTGTCCGGTAGTTTAGTTCAAATATTGATTCCCTTAAAATTGTTCACTAATCGACTACGTTCATTAATATTGACATCATGAATATATAATATATCCACCAGTTACCGTCGTCGTCGTCGTCGCCACAGTGTTATCACTTTGTTCTGTCGACGTTCTATCTGTGACGACTGACGTCACTCCTGTCTCAAGTACCACCGACGTCAGCCTTATCCCTATCGCCACCACCGCTGTCACCCCTGTGACCACCGACATCATCCTTGACGCCATTACTGACGCCATTACTGACGTCAGCAACATCACAGATACTGCCAACTACACCGTCACCGATGCCCCACCCGTGGAACAGATGCCAGCCTGGTCCAGGTGTTTATTAGAAGCAGCTGGGAACAGAACTGCTGACGAGTCCACCATTGTCGCCATCTTGATCTCATGGTGCAGGTGAGCTAAGATATCTTCACCAGTATATGAAAATGTTTAAACATATGTATATCTATAAGATTTGGTTGAGTTAACTGTGTTTGTTTTATGTGTTTGTTGTTTAATGCCGCACCCAGCAATATGCCAGCTATATTAGGGGGGGGAGGGGTTAAGCAGGTACGTGTGTGGAAGGTGTGGGAACGCCACCGCATCGGAGTATGTCAGTCAGCGGATAGTGAGCTATACCCTTTAAATGGATGTACCGTATGTAGGGGTTCTGTGAACGGACTATCCGAAAAACTAAATTATTTTCGAGAAAGTTTTTCAGGCCATTCAGCATATTGAATAATATATTTTAAGGTATGATATCTGAGGATAAATTATTTGTTCATTTTTTTTTTAAAACAATTCATTTTCTTAATACCACCATCACCACCACATCTATGGGTGTTGTTTTGTCAAACAAGGTTTGCATAAGTGTTTTGTCAATCTAAAAATGTTTGGTAATCAATATTATTTGATTCCGTCACACACACTGTTTGTATAATAATTATTTCTGTCAAAGACAATATATATTTGCTTAAATATTGTTTCAATCACAGACAACATTGGGTAATCATTGTTGTTAACAATTAATAATCATATAAGTTGTATATATGCAAAGTTGAGTCACAGCTTCTAAGTCAGTGGTTTTTTTCTCAGGCACTGCTGATCATACACAATGTTCCCAAAAACAATATTCAGATTATCGATTGTTAAGAAACGCTACGATGTAAAAACGACTTTTATGTGCACATAATCAACCTGTTTGTTGTTTGATAGGCATTTCTGTCGGTTGTCAAGTGAAAACAATTTATGGATAACAACTTCTTTAATATACTATCGTAGCGACGTTCCAGTATGCAGCTTTAAACCGTAACGGTTGCTCGCGCTATAATAAGTTATATAAGAAGTTGTTGTCCATAAATTGTGTCTACTTCATTAATTTATTTGATTACTCAATGACGTCGTTTGTGTATTTCACGTGATGCATGGTCCGAGAATGTTCGGGGTTCGATAAATGGAGTATTGGTATTGATTATGTTGTCTTGTGATGAACAGAGTGATCTTCTCTATCCCAGGATATCAATGAAGTTTGCAAAATATATACAGCCTTCTAATTGACATTCATTACGACAATTTAACTATACCTTGATTACTCAATGACGTCGTTTGTGTATTTCACGTGATGCATGGTCCGAGAATGTTCGGGGTTCGATAAATGGAGTATTGGTATTGATTATGTTGTCTTATGATGAACAGAGTGATCTTCTCTATCCCAGGATATCAATGAAGTTTGCAAAATATATACAGCCTTCTAATTGACATTCATTACGACAATTTAACTATACCTTGATTACTCAATGGCGTCGTTTGTGTATTTCACGTGATGCATGGTCCGAGAATGTTCGGGGTTCGATAAATGGAGTATTGGTATTGATTATGTTGTCTTGTGATGAACAGAGTGATCTTCTCTATCCCAGGATATCAATGAAGTTTGCAAAATATATACAGCCTTCTAATTGACATTCATTACGACAATTTAACTATACCTTGAGCACATGAAGTGTATTTACGTAATCGATTTTCTTACGGACTATGGGTGTATTGTAAAGATCAAAGCGTTGTTTAAAAAAGAAATACAATAGGTAAATGTCAACTGATGACAATAAAATATACCCGTGAACACCGATATCGTCACCAGGCTGCTCCTTTGTACAGACAAAACTTGGATCAATTGCTTGGTGAAGTTAATCCACACTATCTTTGGTTGAATGCTACTTAAATATTTAATAGAGTATATCATTCTAGTGGTTGTATGTAGTATAAGACACAGACAATGCCTCAATTTCTCTCAGGCCATGATTAATAGGACGTCTACATGTAGACTGGATCTGTTGGGGGTCTTCCCGTCCAACTAAGGTACTAGAAATCCCTCGGGTTTTATTCCCAAGAGCAAAAGGTGCTCTCTCTTTTCTGCACCCTGTGAAATATTATCCGGGGGATCAAATGAGACAAACAAGACAAAAGTGACATCTTATGTAACAGTTATATTTGTCACATGTCACAAACATGTGACAAATACTGACAATCAAACAAGCGTAACCCATAGTTCATTTGTAGTAGCCATTGAGTTGAGACCCACTATCTGTAAAGCCGATGTGTGAGCCTACTTATGATAGCTGGATAACAACGCGGTTGTTATTAACCCTCAAGAATTGGTGCTTACTGATGTCAAATACAAGTCAAACAATTTTTCTCATTGATATTACAAACACGTGTTACTTGTATCAACACTTTTTATTGTTCTTCATCACGAAATGAGATTTAATGCAGCGTTTCAAAGTTTTGAAATTTAAAAAAAGGATGACAGGTTCATGTTTTTAAACCAGGTGATGACACGCGATGAGGTCATTTGATTGTGTTTTGTTTAATGTATACTGGATATTAGCATAGTTTTATTGTCGGTATTTACAACAATGTCACACAGATGAGCAACATCAACAATAGCGTTCAACACAAACATGCAGTGACGTACTCGGCTGTAAACTCTCTGCCACTTTAATGACCACGGCTCCCAGTGTAAACCTCCTTCACCGTGGCACTCTTGTCACGTTAGCGTGAGGCGGACACGCAAGTTCTTTAATTTGTAAATATAATACCCAATGCACTTTATTACCTTTTTCGCAGTTGTAAGATATGATCGCTCGGGATAATATATGACTCAACGGAATAATCAGAAAATGGCAGACATTGATCTTTACAGTACGAACATGTTCAATAGGCTTAATGTAACAGGACTAAATTACCCACGAAGTCAATAGACGCTATACACATGCTCCGATGAGCTGATGTCTGTATAGTTTTTGTGTCGAGATACAGCATGATTCCTTAGGGATGTTATTGAGATTATTTCTTGTTTACGTATTTCTGTACATGACGATATGTCAGTCAGGGCGACCATCTGTAATATCCAAGGAAAAAGATGCACTAACGTGATTAGCACCGATTAATGAAGTCATCGTCAAATTAAATTCAAGCGGAAATCATGAAGCTATTTTGGGGGAAATATCTCGCAAATAAGAGAAAAACGGCGAGTGAGTGAGTGAGTTTCAGTAATATCAGCTCAGTGCCAGTAGAACATCCGAAGTGATGCAGGTCCTACAAGAGTTACAGCTTTGGCAAACAAACAAAAAAAAGGTGCTGACAAAGCAATGCTCATAGTCAGGGCGAACCTGGGGTTCGAACCACGACCACACTTAGGATAATGACATTGATGCGGCCTTAAAGCACTAAGGGCATTATACTATTACCTGGCAACATGTTTGACATGCTACTAAGATCCATTTATCTCGGAACTAACATTCCTTCAAATTGTCATTTAATTCCATTCCGACAGAAATCTTCTCATCAGTTTTGGGCAATGCATACACTTTCTACATGGTATATTTTCTCAGACTTAATGATGATTTGTTTGAGAAAACCTTAAATGACAAAATGAGTCGTTTACTAGGGGTTACAAGAAGATTATACCGTGTCTGGCTAAGGGGATCCCTCGACAGGCTGCAAAGAACCCTCTTGACTTCTTCATCGCTTTGACCTTCAACCCTTCGAACTTGAAGAAAAGGAGCAAAGACATTTGCCGCGAAATTCCAGGTGAGGTCCATAAAATAAAAATATTATTATATATTTTACTTGATGTAATTTTAAATAAGAAACACGAATACTATCTTCGTGATTTAAACAACCCTCAGTGGTAAAAAATGGAAATAAAACTTGAGTTGGTATCCTTTTTGTAAAAGTCATCTTCGAACATATTTGCAAAGGAAAGAGAGAATATCCCATGTGTCGAATGTAATATCATGTTTTTTTCTAATTCTGTGAAGGGAAAAAGCGATATACGCCACTCGTGAAAGTATCCCCTTTCCCCCTTCACGAATGGTGATCAAGAACAATGCACTGGATCTTAGTTTGGGCAATGATGGAGATACGTGCGCTTTAAATAGAGTCTTGTGTAGCAGGTGTAAGTGAGTTAGTAATATAACGTGATTGTTGGTGCCTTTTATCAGTGTCTGTATTGATATGAAACAATCTGATCTAGATGATGATGATGATTATTTTTATTATTATTATTATTATTGTTATCTTTGTTAATCCCTCAGTATTAGCTGGTCGCATCTTATGCGCCATCAACAGCAGCCAGGCCGATGCGGGACGTTGCACACGACGATTCAGCGTATCACTACGTCACATGTACGCAGCGTACGGGAATGGCGTATCTCGAGGGGCACTGAGACCCCTGGGTTGCGAGTAAGTTATGATTGCATTATGTGTAGTTATTAAGGTAGACGATAGAGACATAACCTACTGCTTATATATGCATACCATGTGATAGGAATAATTACCAAGACCAGTATACGCTGTTTCCACTTACGCACCATTGGAAATGCAGCTAAGACTTTGATCCAAGGCCTAGTTCTTTCAAGGATCGGTCCTCGAAACAGTCTCCTTTATGGCATTAAACAAGATTCTCTGACGATTGTTTAGACAATCCAATCACAGCCGCTAGAATAACTACCAGAACATCCACGTGAACACATTACACCAACGCTCAAGAATCTGCACGGGGTTTCAGAAGATGCCAGGGTCCAGTTGAAGACTCCAAATGTCATCATCGCCTTGAACCGCCTTACCTTACTGAACTTCTCTCTACTTTCAAACCTGTCCACAGAACTAAAATAACAGAACATTGTGTCTGTCCCAAGCTGAAGCAGCTCGGTCAAAGATCGTTAAGTGTTATGGGCAACACATCGTGGAAAAACTACAAACTTTCTAGGGGACCGACCATATCATAATATTTTTTTTGGAAGGGTCAGAAGTTTGTATGGGGAGTAGTTATTTTTCTCCTGTTACATTTGCAGGTGTTTTTCATTAAATCTATGAGTCTAAATATTCCCCTCCAGCCCCGCCCGCCCAAAACAGCTTGCATTCTTATTGTTATTATGGACAGATTTTTTTTTTGAAAATGGAGCAAAGAGGGCATGGGTGATCCTGGCACAGTCAGGCTGGTTAGGCTCATCATCAGCTCAGGGCCCATGTCCACTCTATACGCATTCCAGACAGCGAATGGGACATCTCCAGTGAAGAGCTCTCTTGTCGAACCTACCCAGAACCTTTCGAAGAATGTGAAGACTACCCAACACTGCAGTCGTCTGCATTACCGAGATTGTCAGAAGGGCTGTATTCCTGTCAGACAACAGAAGTACCAAACCTAAGGCACCGAGAACAATGTGGTGTCGGACAACTTGGTACTTGTGACATTTCGAAAGCGAGGTCCTAATATTTGCGATGGTTTTTTTCTGAATCTTGTCAATCGCATTCGTGTCAAAAGGAACAGAAAATTCATCACTATAAATGATTTCATTGGATCTATAAGAAATGACAAGGTCGGATTTGTTGGCCTTTCTAGGTCTGAGGCTGCATACGGGACTATTCCAAAGAATTTTGCATATATCATTTTCACTGACGCCCTCTCCATATTTTGGCTCTTACCATGGATGGACCGGTGTGTCAAAACAAAAAGTGAAGACGATAATAAAATGTTCGAGCCACTTCATCATGTCGCTTAAGATACTGTGTTTGGCACATCCACAGACAATGTATTGGACAGTTTCATTAAGTTCATGGCATAATCTACATTGAGGGCAGAGCGAGGCTGGTGGGATCTATTGTCTGACATGATTCTTCGTGTGAGTTTGTCACTACCCTGAATTTCTTCTTTTTCTTCTTCTTCTTATTATTATTATTATTATTTTATTATTGTATGCAATCAAGTACACGTTACTACTTTTCAACACTATCATACTTATCAAAGAAATATTTCGCATTGATAGATTTATGACGTAAAACCTCACGTTTTGTATTGGTGTTACGTTCAAACTCTCGACACTTATTTGGAAACTGAAATTACGAAACTGTCAGGTACTGAATGCCGTGAAACCTTTTCTCCACGTTTTCAGCTTGACTCGCGAGACAACGCGGTGTTTGGATAAGACCTTGCATTCTTGTGAACCGGATGTGAAGCAGGTCCTACTGAATTACTACGCACTCTTCACTGCCCGGAAGTGCATCGTGAAAACAGTTGCCAAAACTTCGTAAGAATTATACATGTTCGTAAAATATAGTGCCTTTGTATGTTAAAATACCATGCTCGATTTTCCTCGATTATTGCGTACATAAGCGACTACTCAATGACACCACGAGGAAATCAATATTTTACACTTTGTAGAAATAAGCCCGTCACCATTGTTTTGGTATTTTTGGAGGGTCGTCCCATTGCGTTAAGGGGCTGATAAATAATCGTATTATAAGTAGTACCATTCAAATATGAAATGATTAAATGAGTGAGTGAGTATGTTTTTACGCCGCTTTTAGCAATATTCCAGCAATATCACGGCGGGGGACACCAGAAATGAAATGATTAAGTCAGACACATTCATATTTATGGATATTAAACAAACGTTATTCTCTTTGTCTATTGTTGTTTAGAATCACGATCAACAAGGATCCAATCACGATGCGGTGTGCAAAGGAGTCCGCCAAACTGGCTAAACTGGACGGCGCCGCGCCCAAGACTCTCCGTGAAGGAGTTATCAGAGGGATGAGAGTCGACTGCCAGTAAGGAATTGGTTTACCATTCTTAACAGATAATTCCTGATACTAACATATGATGTGTAGGAGTATGGACGTTGGCAACATGATGCGTGACGATGTATTCCATACCATGACCTTCACGTGGAGATTTAACACCTCCTTACTGGCACTTACTTTTAATGAAACTTTTGTAGTTACTAACAGCAGAGCAGGACATGTTTACCCTTCTTGCGAACACGTGGTTAGTGATCCATTCACGCAATTTTCATTAATTATTTGCCTTTTTACGCCCTTTTTATAATTCTCGGACCAATTTACTCTCGTCACATCAGTTTGCCGAAAAGCACGTTTTATGAGCGAGAACGATATTCATACCTTGGTTCGCTTCGTAACATGGTTCATATCTGTCAAGCCCATTCTTTTATGTTCTCGACGTATTATTGCTAGAATATTACTTAAACAACCTCAACCCAACTCACTCACTCACTCCACACAGGACTTACGAGGCTCGATTCAAGTGTTACGAACGAGAGCTGAAGTATCCCAATGGCTTCTGGGATACATGGCTAAGGTATACATTTGACCTTCAGAATGCCCTTGAAGGTCATCGAGAGATGTGCCCTAGAATTGAAGGTGTGTATCATGTTTTACATTAATGTTAGTATTTGTAATTGTCTTTTATTTGTAAAAAAACCAACTTCTGTGTGTTCAAACTACAAGTTTGTAAACACTACAGATTATGGCGTGAACATGGTGGATCGCGGTGTTCTCTGTTCTTACGGGGCGGTCGGGTAGCCTAGTGGTTAAAGCGTTCGCTCATCACGCCGTGTTCGATTCCCGACATGGGTACAATGTGTGAAGCGCATTTCTGGTGTCCCCCGTCGTGATATTGCTGGAATGTTTCTAAAATCTGCGTAAAACCATACTCACTCACTCACTCTGTTCTTACGTCTGTTCTTATAACCTCATAAACTCTTATGATACCCTTATCAAATACATTACCATCGAACTGCTTCATTATTAGCCACCATCAAACTTGAGAGTATACTTTATTTTGCCCGGCAGTTTATTATGATGAGATACAATATCTCAGCATTCAGATCTTGCTCAGCCATAATATACTACATTTGCTTAGGAGTAAAATAGTCATCTGTATTCAATTGTGGTTCTAAGCAAATGTTGAGTAGTATGCATGGTTCATGTCCCAGTTCCTACGTATGGCTATTATGTTTATTTAAAAGCTTTGTGTACCTTCCAGACATCATTCAGCAGGTGACTCTCGACTGTTTCAACATTTCTGAACCGTTCATACGCAGCTGTGAGAACATGTTTGCTACTACAGCTAACGACATGAAGACCGATCCCACGTTTAATGAGACGGATATCGGAGAAGCAGCCTGCAAGTGAGTTGTACCTTTACAGCTGTCCCAATACTCGGCGAGGTGTCAAAAAATACTAACCAGTGGAGTGAAGCATCTGGAAAGTCATTTGGACATGAGTCGTTTACAAGTTTATGATTTAAGCGTATAATGTTTCATAGACTTCTGTACCAATGCTTTAAACACGCCCCAAAGGTATTCTACCCGTGAAGATCCGGGTTAGAATAGGTCTTCAATAACCCATGCTTGTCGTAAGAGGCGACTAACGGGATCGGGTGGTCAGGCTCGCTGACATGGTTGATGCATGTCATCGTATCCCAATTGCATGGATCGATGCTCATGATATCAACCACTGGATTGTCTGGTCCAGACGCGATTAATTACAGACAGCCGTCATATAGCTGGAATATTGCTGAGTGCGGCGTTAAACAACAAATAAACAAACCGAAAGGTATTCTGGAAGGATTAGGTCCCCAGTACCCTGTGCTTGTCGTAATAGTCTACTAAAAACGATTGGACTTGATTATTAGTCTTCGTGTCCCGATGGCGTAGATAAGTGCTCATACTTTCAACCACTGGTTTGTCTCAATTATTTAAAATGATATATAGGAAATTTGGCTTTGTTTGGTACTCTGTCACGTTAAATGCCAAACACTGAAAGTTCAAAATAGTCTCGGAACAGAGTGCAAGATGTGTAACCACAAAAAGTTTCTTTAGTTAAACCATTTCAAGTAACAACTGGGGCGGTCGGGTAGCCTAGTGGTTAAAGCGTTCGATCGTCATGCCGAAGACCCGGGTTCGATTCCCGACATGGGTACAATGTGTGAAGCCCATTTCTGTTGCCCCCCGCCGTGATATTGCAGGAATATTGCTAAAAGCGGCGTAAAACCATACTCACTCACTCACTCAAGTAACAACTGGTCAAGCTAAAAATTATAATGCCAGACATTGAAAGTTCAAAATAGTTTGGGAACAGAGTGCAAAAAAGTGTAACTTCAAAGAGTTTGAACCCATTACAAGTAACAACACGTCAATCTTTAATTTAAAATTTTCATAGATCATAGATAAGAAAAAAATTGTAGCACGATGTGATGAATGAATTTCGCTAATTAAAGTGCATAAATATAGCTGTGTTAAAACAAATGTAGTGGCGATGAGGCATGCGTTGTGTCTGTAGCTAGCTTAAGATATGTTTCTCCTAACTAGAAACGATAGCATTGGTAAACACTGAAATGTCCATGAATTCTGTCGTCTTGTTTCTTATAAGTTAGTGGATGTTATTTTCGTACGGTTGTTGCAAGGGTACGCTCACCTTTTCGCGAACACAGGGGATGTGAAGTGTGTGTGTGTGTGTGTGTGTGTGTGTGTGTGTGTTGCTGCTTGTACTAGTCCGGACTGATGCCGATTTATAGTGCTAGCCCATTGAGATACCATGTTACAGTTTAACATGAATACCCCACTCAGACACAGTATACTGACTCCGAGCCGACCAGTCCTCAGACGCTCTGCCAATAGACCACGGAGGCGATCTGCGATCACCGGTACCATCACTATTTGATAGTGATTCACAAACTCAAGCTCATGATATAGTCGGAATCATACATGGACTATTTTGAGTTGTGATTTCTTATGATTTTGAAAATATTTTTGTTTTTATTTATGTTTATAGAAAGGGCTTTGTCGCTTTTATTTACAATGTGCAGTAGTCCATTCATATAATTTTCACAGTTATTGTGAAAATGGAATCTGTTTCAGTGGATAATCAGGACTGGTTAATCTCTGGCATTGACGTGTATATTCATATCTAAATGTATTCTCTGTTTTAGTGCGTCAATCGTGAAGGCTGAATGTTACAAGGAGGCGTTTCTCAACTGCGATCCTAACCTTGCCGACATCATGGCTCAGACTGTCCTTCGACCGCTACCAGCGGAATGCCGAGACATAGGATTGCCGGGAATAGGATTTATCTCCCTTAATGTTACGGACACCAAAGCAATCGATGTCAAAACTACAGATACGAAGACGTTAACAGACACAGCTCCAGTATCCACGGAGACGTTGATAGGAACCGTTAGTCCCACAGATGGCGCCACTGTCAATAAAACCTCCAATGTGTCGTATTTGTTGCTAATAATTCTTCTTCATATGGTTTCTTAGACAAAAAGAACGCACACCATTGGATGTCTTTGTCGTGGATATATTGGCTAAATCCTGGCATAATTAACTGGAATTAACAAGCTGACGTTGACCTACATTCAATGAGTAGCATATGTTATATTTGTTCTGTAACTATGAATAGGAATGTCCTGATATTGAAGGTGAAATTCACTCATAAGTCATACTCTAAAAAATATATTACGTACATAATACATAAAAGCGACTTTTCTGGTTCAGGTGGGTTAATCAGAGGAGTGAGTGAGTAAGCTTTTACGCCGCTTTTAGCAATATTGCAACGATATCACGGCTGGGGGCATCACAAATGGGCTTCACACATTGTACCCATGTCGGGAATCGAACCCGCGTCTTCGGCGTGACGAGCGAACACTTTAACCACTAGACTACCCGATCGCCCCAAAATCAGTGGAAGGAAATTGGCTATTTGTTGGTTATTGAACGATATCAGATAAGCGATATACATGCAAATTGCAACAGGGTACAAAACAAACTTGAGTGAAGCCTGTAATTGTCCTTACAGTAAGTAAATAAACATCATGTACATGAAGCTTAAGTTAAACTTCTTGACCAAATTACTTTGTTTTGACTTGTTCCGTGAAGTAATAAAATAAGACGGGGAGTACGAATGGTATCCATGGAGATGCCTACGTCTTGCCGAAATGTCTTACCCCCAAATTTTAGCATTTCACATTGTTTTCTCAGTAAACTTCAGATGGCATTTGGTCTCTTTTTTGACAGATTGCCCTGAACCTCGGTACGTAGGTACGTAACTGGATCTTTGGTCACCACGTTGTGTAAGTCAATCTATGTGTGTATGAGTATGTGATGGAATTATAAGTAAATAATGTATCGGTTACCTCAATGGGGATTTGAGAGAAAGAAGGAGGTTAAATATCTCTACTACAGTCCGATTGCCAGAGTGGGAATTTCAGAACAACAAAGTTTGTCGAAAGACTTCTCCATAGATTGGTGTTGCACAAGTTTACAAATCAATACAAATTACTACACAGCAATTGCAACGGCAGTAAACAACAGAGTGGTAGTACAGCATTAAATGGCAATAAATAATATGATGGCAGTGATCAGTATCAAATACACAAATACAGTAGTGATGTCTATTTACCAAGCGGCGACAGATGGGCTAGGCAGGGAATCAGGGATGATGAGCGATCCTCACATGAAAGCTGGTTCCAAAGCTGTGAAATGCGCGAGAGATCTCGAAACGCGCTCTTGTCCCACGATATATACAACTTCAACCAGATACTGTAAAGTACCACTTGTTTCGAAAACATACGATCACCGTCCGCGGTATACCGAACCGGGAGTTTACACGCCACACAAACATCTAAATATAGTAACTTCCTGACGACTGATCACTGCCCACAATGCAATGGGCGTCTTTATCCGAGTCTCAACAGAAACAATGTTACACAGTTACAATCATTGAGATGTATCGAATGATATCCGTGGTGTTTACGTCAAATGAATGTCCAAGCGGCATGCTTCAGCCCTTGTGAAAATAATTACACTGTGGAGTGGGATTATGTTCTATTTTGTCAGCACGTGCCATACCCATGCTTGTTGGTTTCACCAAAGTAGTAAACATCGGCAGCGAAATCGGCAGCACCGGAAGCGCCCGTTAAATCTCCAACATCATCATCAAGCTTGCATTAGGTCTGCATGTTCTTATTTCAGAGTGAGTGAGTGAGTATGGTTTTACGCCCTTTTTAGCAATATTCCAGCAATATCACAGCGGGGGACACCAGAAATGGGCTTCATACATTGTACCCATGTCGGGAATCCAACCCGGGTCTTTGGCGTGAAGAGCGAACGTTTTAACCACGAGGCTACCCGACCGCCCCTTATTTCAGAATAAGCGCGTTTGTTTACGTGATAAGCCTATACCGGTGTGGTCACCGTTTCTTAACGGAATAACGTACAGGATATCTATAGGGATTGCGGTTTTGACATTTGCCTGATGAGCACGCTGAATGTTGGTACTTGGGGATTACCAGGGTAACAGTTTTAATTTGAGGAAATTTGTAATGAATGCTTAATACCACGCTTTTAATCCGTTCATCATCGCCAAGATCTTCTCTTAGCTGCTGATGGTCGTGCAAGGATCTACAGGTGTCCCGGAGAACTGTCTAGAGACGTTTGCGTTACTCAAAGTCGTAATGTTCGCCATCACTGTTTGCCTTTGTGGTTAGAGAGTTTAAATCCCAATCAATTACTAATGGGCCCGCTTCCTCTCTTTGCATCGGCTAGTTGGTTATCTATTGAAATCCGCCCCAGGCAAAAGAGGGGGAAAATATGCCTTAAAATAAAAACATAAGGCTATCAAAGTCAACCAGGGCAACAGGATCCGCATCAATTAAGATAAGCTCATAAAAAGGTACCAGGTATCATCCAAGTGCTTCTTGGTTCTATGGACATGAGAGGTCACGTGGTCACTCAGGCCAAACGGTACAGGGCTTTAGGGCTGTTGTGCCAGAGATTTGTTTGTTTGTTTGTTGTTTAACGCCGCACTCAGCAATATTCCAGCTATATGACGGCGGTCTGTAAAATAATCGAGTCGGGACCAGACAATCCAGTGATTGACATCATGAGGATCGATCCACGCATTTGGGATCGATGACATGTATCAACCAAGTCAGCGATCCTGACCACCCGATCCCGTTAGTCACCCTTTACGACAAGAATAGTCGCCTTTTACGGCAAGTATGGGTTGCTAAAGACCTATTCTAGCCCGGAATCGTGACGTAACCTGCACGCGCAAATACGTATCCGTTAACGCTTGATGATCTGTTTCATGTTTTGTTTTTAAAGCCTGGTAGTCACATAATGGCGTTCTTCAAAAATAGGGGGCACGGGTGGCCCAGTCGTTTAAGGCGCCGCGATTCGCTGTGCAGAGTTGCGTCCCTTGGGTACGCCAGAAACCTATGATAGTGGGTTCGAATCCCGGTTCGCCCCGATTATGTTTCTAGGTTTGTCAGCACCATACCCGTGCTCGTGGGTTTCACCGAAGTGGTAAACGTCTGAGACCTGCATCACTTCGGGATTTCCTCCCACTATGAGCTGACATGCCGTGATATAACTGGAATACTGTTAAAAGCGGCGTTAATTCCAACTCACTCACTCTAAACTATGACTTCACAACCTACCATCATTCAGAAACATCAGTTGTGCAAGGGTTACAATTTTCTCAATTGTCTCTCCCCGCTAGGTGTGTATTGTATGATGTTTACATGAAACTGTGACCCTCTACGCTTCTACAGCCATTCTAGCGGTTTGTTGGTGGTCACCGTTGTCGCACCTTGTTTCCTTGGTGTATTTCTTTGTGTGAGTAGCGGGTGCTACAAGTAGGGTAGGACATGATTATCATTTTCGCGAAGACCTGGTGTCATCACGGATTGTCAGTGATCCATTTATATATTTTTTGCCGCTTGCTTACCTTTTACCTCCAAGTTAATCTCTTTCGGCAGATAATCGGGACTGGTTATTTTCTGGTATTGACGCTCTGAGTAGTGTCCGGCTCGGTTCCCTGTTTTGACTCATAAAGCGCGTCCCCGATTTTGTTCTTGCCTGTGCGTGTGTTTGTGACGGGTGCTGCCATTGGGGTCGGATATCTGGTGTCGTGAGTGGTTGGTGATGGTTATTATGCTAGGAGTTTTTGTGTTTGTGGCGGTGGTTTTGTTGCTTTTGTTATCTTGGCAACAGTGACAATTTGTAACAATCTTACCTTTTTTCTGATCTCTAACATTCTGTCAATGACCCAAACAGAAATACCTCAGGCATCTACCATTTATTTCCCTGAAATGGCTTGGCTTGCTTTCACACTATACTTACTTTAAAATGCAAAAAAAACAATGCAAGTTTTGTTCATATCAAGGTTGCATTAGTTCACTAAAGAAAAATATACTACACAAAACCAGTTAAAGAACGCCCAACTGAAAGGTTGTGTGTTGCAATATCCACCAGCCATGACAGTTTAACTGTAGTCATGTGAAAAAAATCGGGTTTTCTTTTACTTCTTTTCAGTAGTATATATAATATCTAATAACTCCTGGTGACCGCCTGCGTTGTCTAGTGGTAGAGCGTCCGACCGGAGAGCGGAAGGTCCGGGGTTCGATCCCCGGCCGCGTCATACCAAAAGACGTTAAAAGATGGTACTTGTTGTTATCCTGTCTGGCGCTCGGCATTAAGGGGCTAAAACAAGGACTGGTCGGCTCGGAGTCAGTATACTGTGTCTGAGTGGGATATTCATGTTAAACTGCAGCATGGTATCTCAGTGAGCTAGCACTATAAATCGGCATCAGTCCGGACTAGTACAAGCAGCCATACAAACACACACACGTACATGCACGTCGCCATATAATCTTGGACGCGACGTTAAACACCATTTCACCTCACCTAATAATTCCTGGTTCACCACAGGTGTTTAATTCTCATCTAGTGTTACACCTAACCATGGTACAACGAAAACTATTGATTGCTTACCTAGATGTATGTGACACTACATTAAATCAATTCGTTTTACCACAAGCAGGTCCCGATAGTCCAATCAGTAGGTTCAGGTCGAGCTATAGAGGTCCGAGTTAGAGGGGTCCCCAGCAACCCATGGTGGTCGTAAGAGGCGACTATGCTTGTCGTTAGAGGTAACTAATAGGATCGGGTGGTCAGGCACGCTGACATGGATGATGCATGTCATCCTATCCCAATTGCGTGAATTGCTCATGATGCCAATCACTGGATTGTCTCGATTATTTACAGACCGACGTCACATATCTGGAATATTGCTGAGTGCGGCGTTAAACAACAAACAAACAAACATTAGAAATTCATGTTTCTGATGAAAACTGACTGCATTGCTCCAGTCTTGTGGAGCTCACTCCGTGACCTCCGTCTCGTACCAACACTGACTTCCTTCAAATGCAAGTGAAAGAAGTTTGTGTCTGAAAAACTGCTAGCTAAATGCTAGTGTGTATATTTTGTATGTAGCTGGAACAAACACAATCGAATGAGAATGTTTTATGACATACTGTTTGTTTAAGGAGCATCTCCCCGTGGGTTCGACCCGTGGAGATCCGGGGTGGAATAGGTCTTCAGCAACCTATGCTTGCCATAACAGGTGACGATGCTTGTCGTAAGAGGCGACTAACGGGATCGGGTGGTCAGGCTCGCTGACTTTGTTGATGCATGTCATCGTATCCCAATGGCGTTGAGTGATGCTCATGATGTCAATCAGTGGATTGTCTGGTCCAGACTCAGTTATTTACAGAACGCGGCCATATAGCTGGAATATTGCCGAGTGCGGCGTTAAACAACAAATAAACAAAGAAAAAACAAAATCCCCTTGGGTTATGTGGTTCAAATAGGTCCCTCGCGCTCCATTGCTTGTGTTAAAAGGCGACTAATTTAAATGGTGGAATGGTCTAGTTCAGTATTCATTGCGTGTCACCATACCCCAGAGTGGGATGTTGTTCATGATATCGACCATTAGTTTGTCTAGGACCTTGATTCGTTTATTTACAGACTGCAAAATCCAGCTGTATGAAGACGATCGGTAAATAATTAAGTCTGGGCCAGACAATCCAAAGATTGACATCATGAGCAACGATCTACGCAATTGGAATACGATGGCATGAATCATCCAAACCTACGATCTTGATCTATTAGGTGTGAGGGAAATAAAAACACGTCAAAACCAGAGAATAACCAGTATCGATTATCCAGATTCCATTGGGCGTAAAAGGTCAACTTGCGAAACGAGGTCAAAACATGTTCAGGCGGATCAGTCCAGACACATTTCGGACGAAACATTTCCCGTATTGGATATTCCGAAATAAAACAAAAGAAATATTTTATGTCCAGTACTTTGTAATCATACGCGGATCCAAATGGGATATTTTCAACAACAAAACACGGCCTATACACTTTAAATGTTCCGTATGCTTCAGAACGGCCTATAACTTAAAATGTTCCGTATGTTTCAGAACGGCCTATAACTATAAATGTTACCTATGCTTCAGAACGGCCTATAACTTTAAATGTTCTGTATGCTTCAGAACGGCCTATACATTATAAATGTCCCGTATGCTTTTGCACGGCCTATAATTTAAAATGTTCCGTATGCTTCAGAACGGCCTAAACACTTTAAATGTTCCGTATGCTTCAGAACGGCCTATACACTGTAAATGTTCTGTATGCTTCAGAACGGCCTATACACTGTAAATGTTCCGTATGCTTCAGAACGGCCTATACACTTTAAATGTTCTGTATGCTTCATAGCGGCCTATACACAGTAAATGTTCCGTATGCTTCAGAACGGCCTATACACTTTAAATGTCCCGTATGCTTCAGAACGGCCTATACACTTTAAATGTCCCGTATGCTTCAGAACGGCCTATACACTTTAAATGTTCCGTAGGCTTCAGAACGGCCTAAACACTTTAAATGTTCCGTATGCTTCATAGCGGCCTATACACTTTAAATGTCCCGTAGGCTTCAGAACGGCCCATACACTTTAAATGTTCCGTATGCATCAGAACGGCCTATACACTTTAAATGTTCCGTATGCTTCAGAACGGCCTATACACTTTAAATGTTCCGTATGCTTCAGAACGGCCTATACACTTTAAATGTCCCGTATGCTTCAGAACGGCCTATACACTTTAAATGTTCCGTATGTTTCAGAAAATGGGTGCTGCTAGACACACATACCTGCATCACCCCCAAACCGACCCCACTCCATCCGACATTTTTCAACTTGAACGTTTTGCCCGAAGCGTAAAAAAGGAAACTGATATGAAAGATTACATTTGTTTCAGCTAATTAAAGCATAAAAAGCCCAAAGCCGTGTGAACGACCCAACTGACAAATAATCGTTTTGGCGATTAACGATTCCTCATTGATGCCGTGTCACGAGTGAATACAGTGGATCTATTCGCTATCCATGAGTCGTTTAATTCAAAAAGCACAGAGGCCAAAGGGACGTTGGTGTCACATGGCAAATAGACATTGAAAGTGCGTAATGTATAAGTGGTATTGGTATTCAATAAAAGGTCCAATTTATAACTATTCGGAGGGTCAAAGAGGTGTTGTGTAGTACATAATGCCCGTTAATCGGCTTTCATTGCTTTTCGTTTCATCATCTTCGTTGTTCTGCCTGGAGAAGCGGAAGGTCGTCGACCCCCTTGTCGCGTCAATACCAAACGACCTGAATGGATTGTACTTGTTACCTTTTCGGGAGCTCGGCATTATAGGGATTAAACAAGGACTTAGTATTTGTCATCATTGCTGAATTGACTGATCATTTAAGGGAGAATGTAAAGATGTGTCAAATAAAAGCTTCAGAATACAGGTGAATACAATCTTGGTACGGAGCTCGGCATTAAAGGGATAAAACAAGGACTTGTGCTCATTCCTTCAGTCACCTCACCACGATAAGTCGTAGCGAAGACATAAAACTGAGGTTCAGAAAATAACACAAGCTATTCCAAAATATGAAGAAATCCGAGTGTTGAAAATTAAAGTGTCAAGGTGATCAAAGATTTCATTATGTATATATTGACGTGGATTCCCAGGAAAGTGCAAGCAGTTCGGTAGTGTTCACGTCACTTCGAAAACAATCTCGTGAAAATCATATGAATCTCGAACTGTGTAAGGCTGAAATATTCCCGGTGTGATTGTAAATATTAACTCACTCACTCGCCTTTCAATGCTTATGTACGTCAGTTTCGTGGTCAGTTGATCGGTCTCCCGTCCGGTGGGACAAACTATATATCGTGTAAACGTTTCACACAAATTTACATGTAATTAATTGCATCATGCCTTTTATCTTGCGAAGTGTACGCTTAACTGATTAACTGTTCAATGAAAATTCGTAATACCTCTCTGGATATAAGGGAATATTAATATGTCAAACCTCTGGAAACTTAGGAATGAGTGAGTGAGTGAGTATGGTTTTACGCCGCGGTTAGCAATATTCCAGCAATATCGCAACGAGGGACACCAGGAATGGGCTTCGCACATTGTACCCATGTCGGGAATCGAACCCGGGTCTTCGGCGTAACGATCGAACGCTTTAACCACTAGGCTACCCGACCGCCCCACTTAGGAATAAACCGATGATTTCAGACCCAAATACATTCATTAGAATTTCTCAGGTATTAACTTGAAGATTAATTCATGGAAACAGGAATCATAAATCATTAAAAGGGCGTATTGTCATATGGACAAACCATTATCAAAAACGTCATGTTTCAATTGGAAGCTTGGCGTAATTACAGTCACAGACTATTGTTCTCATTCTTATTGACATTGTCCTTCTACTCGAATTTCAAATATTATTCATTGCTGGCGGAGAGGATTTGGGTCAATATCAGTAGAAATTGCACAAACAACTGTCTCCTCAGATCTCCGAAGCACATTTCCATCCATAAGAAATGGCAATACCCAAGAGATGGTTATTTTCGCATCCTAGAACAACGATAAAATACAATGAAAGCGACATATACAATGAACAATGGATATCCTTCATTAATCATTTAGATGTCAAGTGAGCTTATTGTCAGTTCCTCTTTGAAAGACTACACAATGTAAACTAAGCGGGCAAAGAAAGTATAGGTTGGCAATTTGTATTTTTCCTAAAAACAGCGAAAACTAGTGGAAAGTGGGTATTGGGAATATGACTGTCCAGGAACAGGTACCAAAAAAACACCTCACCCGAACGCGCCACCTTTGACGGGGCTCGTGCGGTGACAAAAAAATGGTGAAACAGGTTTCCCGCCTATGGCATAAACTGCACGTGCATGTTAGCTGTATAAATGTGCTCGTCTGCAGGGATGAAAGCACGCAAAAGAAATGCCACGACTGTAACAGGAGCAGAGAGATCTAGAGAGAGGTCCAAATCGCCAGAAGGTTTGGTTGTACACCATTGACAGTAGCCAGGCTGATTCAACGATACAGGCAGACAGGGAGGACACAGGACAGGCCTAGAACCGGACGACCCCGAGTGACAACACCAGTGGAAGACGGTCAGATACGGTTCACCTGCGAAACAAATTCGTAACGGCGACGGCGACGGCAGCAACAGCGTTGGGACATCCCATTAGCCAACGTACAGTACTACGACGACTTCGTGCTGCTGGGATCCGAGCGTATCGTCCTTTCCGAGGAATGGTACTGAGTGCTCAACATCGACGCCTGAGACTGCTATGGGCGAGGCAGGTGTGAAATTGGCGTCGAGTGTTGTTTACTGATGAAAGTCGGTTTAACTTGTTTCGTAATGACGGCATCGAATGAGTTTGTCGACGCAGAGGGGAACGTTTGGCTCCGGCGTGTATTCGAGAGGTCCATCCATTCGGCTTGGGGGTGGGGGATGGGGATATTTGTGGAGATCAGAAGACTGATTTGGTGATTATACAGGGAAACCTGGACGCTGTGCAGTACAGAGACCAAGTGTTGCAGCTACCGTTCTTACAAAACCAACAGCAGGTGACATTGTTTCAACACGACAATGCCAGGCCCCATACTGCGAGACTGACTCGGAACTTTCTAAACCAGCAGAACGTTGACGTTTTGTCCTGGCCTGCCCACTCACCCGATATGAATCCTATTGAACATCTGTGGGACTATCTTGACAGACAGATTACTGCACGCCATCAGCCTGCCGTCAACAGACAAGAATTGCAGCAGACCCTGAGAGACGAGTGGCAACGGATTCCAGTCCTCGTCATCAGAAGGCTGACGTCATCGATGAGGCGGGGTATCACAGCATGCATTGAGGCAGCTGGACGTCATACACGCTATTGAAGGCAACTGTGTCGACAATGAACTTGTAGTGTGTCTGACAATCTTTTGGTGACATTTCAGACAACTTTTGAAAATGAAATTTCTCACCCCACCATTGTTTACCTTGAGCTTTCATCACCTTTGATTGCACAATTTCATTCAAACTGTGGTTGATCAATCATTTGTTACCCCTCCCTAGATTATATTATAATTCACAACAAAACCTCTTCTTGTTATTTTTTTATCGATCACGGAACTCGACCTATACTTTTTTTTGCCGCCCAGTTTGAATGGAGTTGATCACGTGGCATGTTGCTTTCAAACGTTAAGATTGCTTGTGCGACAATTGTAAGGTATTATTGGGGCGGTCGGGTAGCCTAGTGGTTAAAGCCTTCGCTCGTCACGCCGAAGACCCGATTCCCAACATGGGTACAATGTGTGAAGCCCATTTGTGGTGTCCCCCGCCGTGATATTGCTGGAATATTGCTAAAAGCGGCGTAAAACCATACTCACTCACTCACTGTAAGGTATTATTACTTCCGACACATATCATTTAATAATTATTTATTTACATGCCATCGTATGTTCTTGTAATTCGAAATCATTTGCCATGACTGCCCTCGCGTCTGAACAAATGTTTGTAGTATGACATTAGAAAATGTTTCCCGCTCTTACTTTACTGGTGACCCACTAAAAGGACTAATACTTTTTTGTAGTTAAAAAACTATCTTATGTCCTGAATTCCACACTTTGGACAGGTGTTATGTTTGTGTGTTTCAAGAACTTGTTGAACATACAAGATGTTCGGAACAAGAGTAATCCATGTCAAGCAAAAAAGCAAGGGAAGTTTTTTTATGTCCTGTCGAGTATATCCATTGAAACACGTAACTCAAAACTGAAATCAAAATTGAACTCCAAGTGAACTCACAATTAAAGTCAAATGTTCAGTGATCCATTTATATAATCTTCACTGCTGTTTTGCCTTTTACGACCAATGACCAATTTCATTGCAGCGATATCTACAATGTAGATATCGCTTGATCTCACCCAAGCGATATCTCCTGTGGGAGCAAGTTTGGGATGAAAAATATAGTTATGGTTTCGTGTTAGTCTTTTTGTTCTATATATATTTTGTTTTGTATATCCATGCAGACAATATTACAATTTCAATAGTGACATCAACTTTACATAAGATTTTTATGACATTCCAAGCTGTGTACTGCATAACCAGGTGATCTACACTGCCGTGGAACAATTTTTACACCAGTATATTCGAGACATGTGACTTTATGTGAACACTGACGGTCCTTTAACGTCCCTCTGTGCCGCAGAAAACGACGTCAAAACGAGCGATAATATTAGTGTATGTTTCCTCTCCAGTAATAACATTATTAGTTTGGTTACAACAAATCGATTTGAATCGTTTAACCATAGATTTATTTTTTGAAGAATCATTGCAATGACTTTTACTTTGCGTGAGTTTACGGCTAAAATATAACAGCGGAGCTTGCGACGACGCTCATACCATGTTTGGCCTTCACTCAATGTAGATTCGTGCGCCAATGAACACTGCCGAAGGGAAAGTCATTTCAAAAATATCATATCAGCAGTTTGTATCTGAAAATGTTAAACAATAATATCCTCTAGTATTTAAACAATACGACCGCCTCCGTGGTCTATTGGTAGAGCGTCCGCCCGGAGAGCGGAAGGTCCGGGGTTCGATCCCCGGCTGCGTCATACCAAAAGACGTTAAAAGATGGTACTTGTTGTTACCCTGCCTGGCGCTCGGTATTAAGGGGCTTAAACAAGGACTGGTCGGCTCGGAGTCTGTATACTGTGTCTGAGTGGAATATTCATGTTAAACTGCGGGATGGTATCTCAGTGAGCTAGCACTATAAATCGGCATCAGTCCGGACTAGTACAAGGAGCCACACAAACACACACACGTACATGCACGTCGCCATATAAGTGCAATAATCTTGGACGCGACGTTAACCCCATTTCACCTCACCTAATAATTCCTGGTTCACCACAGGTGTTTAATTCTCGTCTAGTGTTACACCTAACCATGGTACAACGAAAACTATTGATTGCTTACCTAGATGTATGTGACACTACATTAAATCAATTCGTTTTACCACAAGCAGGTCCCGATAGTCCAATCAGTAGGTTCGGGTCGAGCTATATATCCCCGTCGGGATTCCGAGTTAGATGGTCCCCAGCAACCCATGGTGGCCGTAAGAGGCGACTATGCTTGTTGTTAGAGGCAACTAATAGGATCGGGTGGTCAGGCACGCTGACATGGATGATGCATGTCATCCTATCCCAATTGCGTGAATTGCTCATGATGTCAATCACTGGATTGTCTCGATTATTTACAGACCGACGTCACATATGTGGAATATTGCTTTTGTTGATATCAAGGTTGCGATAGTTCACTAAAGCAAAATATACTACACAAAACCAGTTTAAGAACACCCAACTGAAAGGTTGTGTGTTGCAATATCCACCAGCCATGACAGATTAACTGTAGTCATGTGAAAACAAATCGGGTTTTCTTTTACATCTTCAGTAGTATATATAATATCTAATAACTCCTGGTGACCGCCTCCGTTGTCTAGTGGTAGAGCGTCCGTCCTGAGAGCGGAAGGTCCGGGGTTCCAAAAGACGTTAAAAGATGGTACTTGTTGTTACCCTGTCTGGCGCTCGGTATTAAGGGATTTAAACAAGGACTGGTCGGCTCTGAGTCAGTATACTGTGTCTGAGTGGGGTATTCATGTTAAACTGCGGCGTGGTGTCTCAGTGGGCTAGCACTATAAATCCGCATCAGTCCGGACTAGCACACACAAACACACACACACACACACAACTGTGCGTGAAAAAACACTGTCGTCTCTAGGGATAGCTAAATAAAAATCTGTTTTACGCATTTTTGAACACTGATTGGTTACCCGTGATCTATGAAGATTTCGACAAAGGGCACATGTTAATTCATTTCTTCAGCCTGAAGAAACAGACACAAAGAACAGTGGGAACTCACCAGATGTCGTTATTTGGAAATACCCCTGGTGGTTATAGTTTAATAACTGTGGCGGCGAATGTGGACTGCTTCTGTTAATTTTCTTTTGGTGAAATCATGAAGGTTTTTGGCGAGGATTTGGACGTTGTCCCAGTTGATGATGTGATAGGGACAGTTGCTTATATGGTCCGAGATGGCTGATTTGCTGTCCTACACCATCAAATCCGACAGCAAATCAGCCATCTTGGACCATATAAGCAACTGTCCCAATCACATCATCAACTGGGACAACGTCCAAATCCTCGCCAACAACCTCCATGATTTCAGAAGCAGTCCACATTCGCTGCCACAAGCCATCAATCAACAGAGATCAAGGCTATTTCATCCCTACCGCCTACTATGAACTCATCAAACAATAATCACTCATCCTGTTTATTGGCTTCCAGCTATGTGTTTTTCTGTCCATCGTGTTGTGACAGCACCATCCCTTTGTTGTCACACCTGCCTATGTTATCCGACTAATGCATACTATTGTTATTACTGTTAATCCTTTACTGTTAATCCCCCACCTACTATATGTATTCTGCACTATGTCCCCCATTCAGTCTTGCTTGACAACGGTATTAGGATCTATACCGAAACGACGCTTTTCACAGTATTAAAGAAGTTGTTATCCATAAAAAGTGTGTCTATCTTGGATATATGTTATTGGAAAATGTTGGTGGCTTGATATTCGACAAACGGTGTGTCAAATGGCAGCCATTGTCGATTTGCAATGTCTTAAACGGCATTTTTTTCACACTTGTTCAAAAATGTCATGGAGGAAAACAGTCAAGCAAAATGCACGTGTAAGTTATGGCATTCGTAACTCGTGATCCAACACCACTGCCACTTCAACGTCCACCACAGCACCATTTGCCGTCTTTGTGACTGATATACACAGTTCAATTCCACAGCAGACCATCCGAGAACCAGCCGACCAAGAGTTACCACCCCTGCACAGGATCGCTACATTCGACTACGTCATCAGGCTGGAATCCGACCCAGAAGACTAGTTATCGTACCAGTTTTGCCACAGCTCAATTGATAGCGACGCTTGCGTTGGTGCCATATCTTATGGCCTTGGAATTTGAGAAACTGGAGACGAGTGTGGATTCGCGATGAATCACGATTCTTTGCCGGCGAGATGGAAGACAACGTGTTTATCGTTGTCGAAATGAGCGTTTTCCCCAACATTGTGAACGTGAATTCGACAGTGTCATGGTGTGGGGGCCATATCCTACACCAGGAGATCTGACTTGGTTGTGGTTCAGGGAAATTTGACAACAAATCTCTACATGAATCAAATTCTTCAACCTCACTTTCTTCCAATCACTGACCGCCAGATGGAGCTGTTTCAACGTAACAACACTCCACCACAAACAGCTCGTGTCACAGTAGACTACCTTCATAATGACGACATCAACGATTTTCCCTGGTCGTCGAGATCTCTAGATCACAACCCATTCGAACACCTCTGAGATGAACTCGATCGACGTGTACGTCAACGTCAGAACACGCCGCAGACACTCCCACAACTGGCCAACGCGTTACAAGCAGAATGGCGCAGAATTCCGCAGGACAGAATTCGTACACTTATCCAGTCAGTGCCGAGGAGATGCAGAGCCGTGATCGCTGCCCGGGGCGGTCACACGAGATACTAAGTTCAGCGCAACCTTGTGGCCTTATGAGACATGACAATGGACAGTTTTCAATGCCTTTGTAAAACGACAACATGTGACTATTGAGCTCCAAAATTTCATATTTGTATTCATGATATTAAATTAAATATATCGATTATATTTGGAACAATAAATTTACTGAAAATCTACCTGTGCGTTTCTTTTTTTTGAAGAGTATATACATTCCTCTTATGTTTGACAAATATATTTACAAAGACATTTTTAACACATGAATAAGGTAGCGAACATGTAGGAGATAACAATCATCAAGTCAATACATGGTATGAGTGTGCCATTAAACAACAAGTGAACAAAATATGAGGGTCACTAATTCTCCAGCTTCAAATGCGATGTCGGAAATATAGCGAGGGAGCGGTATGGTCACGAGACCGTGACAAGAGTAAATTTATCGCAATGGTGACATCCAAATGACAGACACGATCCACGCAAAGGGAGAGATTTTCAAAAAGTTGTTACTGAACATGTGGTGATTAATGTATAAATATGTAAAGAGGTAAATACAACAAATTTACAGTCCACAGTCTCGTGAAAACCATATGACTCTCAAACTTTGTCCTTTAAACGCTTCGTCACGAAATGGCTGAAATATTGCCTATGTGAAGTTAAATTTTAACTCACTCACCTTTAAACGCTTATGTACGCCAATTTCGAGGTCAGTTGACCGGTCTCTCGTCCCATGGGAAAGCCATATATTCTGCGAATTGTACGCAAACTGATTAACTGTTCCAATGAAACAAATCAAATGTTATTCATTGGCGTCTGCGATAGGGCTGCAACGGTTCGGTTCGATGCACCGAGAAGCGGTACTTGTCGTCTCGATTCGATCTTCGATCTACAATGTCTAGATTTCGATTCGGTTCATTCCAATTTTTGTAATGAATTTAAAATTAACAAAAATAACCTACCTCGTTGACGAAAAAAATTAAAAGACTTGCGTTCATATCGACGAAGTGAAAATGTCCAAAAATGCATTTGTTTGAAACTTTTGACTACTGTCACTTGAAAACGAAAATAGATTAGAGTGACCTCCCTTTGAAAGCATGGCAGACGACGTGCTGTCACCAGTCATCTAAAATCTAAGTTTTGGGCTCAATTCGGGTTTAGGCAACAGTCGAAAGATGCTGCAACTTGTAAAGTTTGTTACATGAACATTACGTACAAGGCCGGAAACATGACTAATCTTTCAAACCATTTGAAAAGAAAGCATGGACTCGATATCAACGCGAAGACTATTGTATATTATTAGACTAATGAATCGAATCGAAAATAATCGAATCGAATGGAAATAATCGAGCATCGAACCGAATCGAAGTATTGGTGAACCGTTGCAGCCATAGTCTGCGAGCATGTGGGTCTATGAAATGCACACACAATCCTCATTAGCTGAAACTGCACAAACTCCGAAGCACATGTCCATGCATTAGAAATGGCAATACCCAAGAGATGGTTATTTTCGTATCTCAGAACAACGCCAAAATACACTGAAAGTGACACATCAAGGTATTACCGTTCACGACACATACAATGTACAAAGGTCATCCGACCCGTGAAGATCCGGGGTAGCATAGGTCCTCGGCAACCCTTGCTTGCCGTAACATGCGACTATGCTTGTTGTAAGAGGCGACTAACAGGATCGGGTGGTCATGTTCGCTGACTTGGTTGATACATGTCATCGAACCCAATTGCGTGGATCGATGCGCATAATGTCAATCACTGGATTGTCTGGTCCAGACTATTATTTACAGACCGCCGTCATATAGCTGGAACATTGCTGAGTGCGGCGTTAAACAACCAACCAACCAACCAACAAAGGTCATCCTTTATGAATCATTTAGATGTCAAGCGAGCTTATCGTCAGTTCCTCTTTGAAAGACTACACAGTGTAAATGGAGTTGGCCACGTGCCATGTTAAGAAACGTTACAATTTCCTGTGCGACAATTGTTAGGTATTATTGCATCCGAAACTTATCATTCCGTAATTATTTATTTACATGCCATCTTATGTTCTTGTATTTCGAAAACATTTGCCATGACTACCCTCGCGTCTGAAACGTTTGTAGTATGACATTAGAAAATGTTTCCCGCTCTTACTTTACTGGTGACCCACTAAAAGGACTAATACTATTTTGAAGTAAAAAATATTATTTCTTGAATTAATTTCACTCTTAACAGAACACTAAGGACATGCGTTATGTAAGTATGGATGTTTCAGAAACGGTTTGAAAGTTGGTGTAATTTGTCTGGCAACAAAGGAAAAAAAGGAAGTTATCTTTATGTCTTGTGGAATATCTCCAGTGATACAGACAATTAAACTCAAAATTGAACCCAGTTTTAAACTCAAAAGTGAACTCAAAACATTCAGTGATCCATTCATATAACCTTCGCCAGCTATTTTGTCTTTTACGACCAATGGAACCGGTTTCGGCGGATAATCGAGATTGGATTTACTCTGGTGTTGATGTTTAAATATTTTTGAAATGGATTGCACTCGACCGAATCACTCCTGCATTATTTTCATTATAATCAGTGAGTCTAGCTTAACCTCCAAGATTGCGTTTGTTCAAACATAGCCTTGACTCAATGTCTGGAGCTAGCAGCTCACTTCCTTCAAACAACGGTTAAAAAATCATGCCATACCGGTCAGTCCAGTGTTGCTGATCAGGCGTGAGCTACCTCACTACAACATTGACTGCAACACGTGATCGAGTAGGCAATTTAATAGTTGCTGGAAATGGATTTCAATATTATAAATACAAAAGATGATAGAAGACAAATATAACCGGATTGATTTTTGTGTGAAAGAGACAAACTGTTTACCCACGTTTTCAACAGTGATCGCTTGACATTACTTCTTAAATATCAACATCTCACTAAAGGCAACCTTGGGAATTCCGGGTAGGTCCCGGGGGCACGAGTGGCCCAGTCGTCTAAGGCGCCGCGATTCGCTGTGCAGAGTGTCCCTTGGACACGCCAGAAACCTATGATAGTGGGTTCGAATCCCGGTTCGCCCAGATTATGTTTCTAGGTTTGTCAGCACCATACCCGTGCTCGTGGGTTTCACCGAAGTGGTAAACGTCTGAGACCTGAGTCACTTCGGGCTTTCCTCCCACATTAAGCTGACACGCCGTGATATAACTGGAATACTGTTAAAGCGGCGTTAAACCCAACTCACTCACTCACTTAAGGCAACCTTGGGTATTCCGTCTCAGAATAGGTCCCCGACAGAGGCAGCGACCTATGTTGGCCCTACGAGGCTACATAATGAATCGGGCGGTGAGACTCGGTTTCCTAGCGTGTCATCATACCCCGATGGCGTGGATCGTTGCTCAAAATATCCATCATTGGATAGTCTAGTCAATTGTTAGACCCGTGAAGATCCGGGATAGAATAGGTCTTCAGCAACACTTGCTTGCCGTAAAAGGCGAATATGCTTGTCGTAAGAGGCGACTAACTGGATCAGGTGGTCAGACTCGCTGATTTGGTTGATGCATGGCATCGAAACCAATTGCGTGGGACCCGTGAAGATCCGGGGTAGAATAGATCTTCAGCAACCCATGCTTGCCGTAAAAGGCGACTATGCTTGTCGTAAAAGGCGACTAACGGGATCGGGTGGTCAGGCTTGCTGGCTTGGTTGATGCATGTCATCGGTCCCAATTGCGTGGATCGATGTTCATGATATTAATCACTGGATTGTCTGGTTCAGACTCGATTATTTACAGACCGCCGTCATATAGCTGGAATATTGCTGAGTGCGGCGTTAAACAACAAACCAAACCACCCAACCCAAATCTTTAGAGACATTGCTGATTGCGGCGTTAGACAACAACAAAAAGTAAAAACGATACTGAAGGCACTTTTGGTTCACACATGCATTTGCTGGATCTATCTGGTGCTTTCATCACAGTACAATCTGTCAATACGCACATGCTTTGTTAGTGTACAATAAACATGAAGATAAATCCCAAAGGTTGTTGGAATAGACGTTCAACAAATGTGATCAATAGGTGTTTCAAAAGGCTGAGCTCTTATAGCAGCCTGCTGACTATGTGCGTGTACAATCGATTGATATGTACACGCCTAAAAGCTGTTATGGTCCAATTGGCGTGTGGAACGGAGAAGACAACTCGGTGTATTAGGTTTATATACACTGTATAATCATTCTCATTTATCCAGTCTACATTTATTGCACGTCATCATTGTGACAATGAATTTGATTGAATGCCGCAGCCCTACCACTATTTCATCGTTGTCGCTGCGACCTTTAAATCGAAAGCTGACACTCCGATATATAACTTATTCATAGATAACGTCCAGAGCGGTGATAAATTAAACTTACCCACACGCGTGGAAGATAAAAGTCCTATATCGATGATAACGTTTTATGGTGACGGTATCCAAGTGTAGGTAATGAGGGTTTGTTGCTTGTTTAACGCCGCGCTCAGCAATTTTCCAGCTATATGACAGCGGTCTGTAAATAATCGAGTCTGGACCAGACAATCCGGTGATAAGGGATTATATATGGTAATGTTCCAGCAATATCATGGCGGGGGACACCGGAAATGGTCTTCACACATTGTACCCAAGTATGAAATCTAACCCGGGTCTTCGGGGTGACGAGCGAAAGCTTTAACCACAAGCCTACCCAAACGTCCCTCACACCAAACAAGAAACAATATATAGTCGAAAATACAATACAACGTGAATGGTATTTGTCAGGTTTGTTCCATTCTTCTTTTTAACCTGCATTTGATATTTGGACATCAAAGACTTTCTTATATTCCAGACATGCCCAAGTTATCGAGGAGGACAGTTTATCAGCTATTATTTCCTTTAACAAGAACAATGTACCTGTGTGTCTACATCTACCTGGAAAAACAGTGAGTGAGTGAATGAGTTGGGTTTAACGCCGCTTTTAACAGTAGTCCAGTCATATCACGGCGTGTCAGCTTAATGTGGGAGGAAAGCCGGAAGTGAAGCAGGTCTCAGACGTTTACCCTTCGGTGAAACCCACGAGCACGGGTATGGTGCTGACAAACCTAGAAACATAATCTGGGCGAACCGGGATTCGAACCCACAATCATAGGTTTCTGGCGTGCCCAAGAGACGCAACTCTGCACAGCGAATCACGGCGCCTTAGACGACTGGGCCACCGGTGCCCCCTTGGAAAAACAGAGTGTCCATCAGTGTATATTTAATTTGTACATTATTGCCTTAAACATACCCTAACATTTTCTAGTGTTTATTTATACGAAAATTCAATTTATATGTAAAAAAATGTTCTTGTTGAAGGTACTTGATGAAAAATAAACGAATATTTGTTATGGTTGGCAGATAGCTCCTACATCTCCATCAACTCAACAGGGTGTCGGTTTACTTGAGCACTGGGTTAAAAGCGTCAATGTTCACACGTTGCGTGACAGGCACGTATACTGACGTATGGTCGATAGCAGACACATACTGGCTAGTTATACCTTACTTTACAAGGGGTAATTGCCTTGAACGTATTGGCAGTTGGCATTGTAGCACTGACTGGTGCATTTGTACACGCGGTTTTATATTACTAGTTTATTCTTTTACCAAGGTGAAATGGGTTCTTGGGCTCCATTCACATAAACAACTTCATTTACATATTTACATTAGCAAAATACTTCAGGGAAATGACACGATTACAAGAACTGCATAGCAAACAAATGCGTCTGACGGAACTTAGAACTGGTAGTATCAGATACAGGATCAACGGCAAACGAAACATGAATTTCCTATGTTTGTTTGTTGTTTAACGCCGCACTCTGCAATGTTCCAACTGTATGACGGCGGTCTGTAAATAATCGAGTCTGGACCAGACAATCCAGTGATTAATGTCATGAGCATCGATCCACGCAATTGGGATACGATGACATGTATCAACCAAGTCAGCGAGCCTGACCACCCGACCCCGTTAGTCAAGCATGGGTCGCTTAAGACCTATTCTACCCCGGATCTTCACGGGTAGAATTTCTAATGAAAGAGCTATACAAATGGCTTGGACGTTCAGAAAATGCGAAAACATGCATTCGCTGTAGGATATATTCACGACCGCAGGAGATACATAGTAAGTCGTCTTTATGTTCTTATTGTTATAGAGTGGCACGGCCATTAGTCCGTTAGTCAGAGACCAGTGGAAGGACAAGATGTTTTCTTTCAAAATGGTGTATCAACTACTAGTCAGGACTGAGATGTGGATGAGTTGAATAATACTTTAATGATATGTTAATAAATGCTACGTATGGGTCATATATGCACCATGTACATATTGTTCTGAGGACTATAAGTTCGAATGTTTTGGTA
Organism: Haliotis cracherodii; assembly: GCF_022045235.1. NCBI lineage: Eukaryota > Metazoa > Mollusca > Gastropoda > Lepetellida > Haliotidae > Haliotis > Haliotis cracherodii. Next base: position 24,003,765 of record NW_027266341.1, on the reverse strand, counting down.
TGTATGCATGTGTGTGTTGTGTGTTGTGTGTTGTGTGTGTGTGTGTGTCCCTAGACAATACCAACTACACCCCAAATAAATAAACTGTATTTTCCCTTAAATAATCGATGTACATTTGCATTTTGTGTATTGTGCTTATTGGTAGTTCTCTATCGGGGAAGTAATAAGCAAATATAGTTCAAAGAAATTTGTTTTGTTGACTGTGTTTTCTTTTTTGATATGCCAGATGCAAATGTAAAGTTAAGACGGGTCTGAATTAACTCAAACTTTTATAAAACCGTCACTATTCCAAGAATGATAATCTATAAGTCCTCGTGGGTTTACCGTTGTTACCATGGTAACTACATTCGTTTTATTGCTCTTTTTTATATTGCATAAGGTGGTATGTGGTGGTAGGCTTCAGCCATTTCATATGAACTTGAAATATTTTCTATTGATCATTTTCTAAATACCCATCAAATGTGAAAGAATAAATTTTGCAATATTTGCATGCATTTGCAATTCGATTGTAACATAAACGTACTGGTGCAATTCTTGAAAGAGGAAGACTTTTCATTTGCCATTCGGCAAGGACGAGAAGGTGAGGAATCAAACAAATCTAACCAATATTTTGTGAAGAAAAAAACTTTTGATGAACGTGTCTTGACAACCAAATGTATGCTGCAGTAAAATGACAAATCGTATATTGTGGCATTGTGAAATAACCTTTTTCCAATGACCTTCGGTGTTAGGCTAGTATTGAATCCAATGGTGGTCATACACGATAATGAAGTGTTGTGTCCTTGACCTCTGTAACCAGTGACATTGCTCATTTTGTATTGAATACTTACAAAACTGACAAACAAACTATCTTTGTAACCAAATACTTCAAGAACTGACAATCAAAATGTCTTTGCAACCAAATGAGAAGCCCTTTAAAAAATGTCCTTGAATTTAGCTATATGAGTTTCCATTTTCGAATATACAGTAAACTACGTTTATAACTAACACGATTTAGAACTGACGAATATTGAAATATCTGTCCCTTTTGACACTAATGTGATTGACAAGATTGAGGAAAAACATGGCAAATATGCAGACCTCGCTTTCGAAATGTCAGGCTTGATGAGCCTAACCAGCCTGACTGTGCCAGGAATACCCAAACCCTCTTTGCTGCATTTTTTAATCAAATTCTTAATTTTCTGAAAGCAAAGTTAAAGGTTTGGACAGAAAGAGAAAAAAAAGTCGGACAAGAAAAATAATTTCATAAAACAAAACAATTTTTACAGACAACTAAATGCAACCAATGGCAAAGATTAGAAAGTACCCACAATGGATTCCAGTGTTTTGGAAACATTTGTGTTCTATACCCGACAACTGTAACCTCGAGGAACCATGGGTAGAGGAATATAATGATTCTGTACACGAAATATTAAGATCACCATTGTTGTGTGTCATTACACCTGATTGCCTGAAAAATGTAATTAAAAGGTCCAAATCTAATTCTGATACGGCACCAGGGCCTGATGGCATTCGTAACCGTGTTTGGAAAGCATTCCCTTGTGCCCAAGCACAATTACTTCACTGTTTTAATTCTCTTGTGGATGCATGGAATGTTCCGCCTTGGTTGTGCAAAGGTCGAACAATACTTCTCCCAAACAAAGGTGATTTGACTGATCCAAAAACATTCCGCCCTATTACTTGTCTGAATACACAATACAAAATATTTACAGGGTGTGTTACAGATCTTGCGTCATACTGCGCATCCAATGACATTATTAACATGGAGCAGAAAAGAGCCAAAAAGGGATGTTGGGGTTGTAAGGACCAACTTCTAGTTCAGAAAATGATCCTTGAAGAGGCTAAAACTTACCACCGCAACCTTTCAATGACAGAAAAGTTTTTGATTATGGTTGGTTGGTTGTTTAACGCCGCACTCAGCAATATTCCAGCTATATGACGGCGGTCTGTAAATAATCGAGTCTGGACCAGACAATACAGTGATTAATATCATGAGCATCGATCCACGCAATTGGGACCGTTGACATGTATCAACCAAGTCAACGAGCCTGACCACCCGATCCCGTTAGTCGCCTTTTACGATAAGCATAGTCGCCTTTTACGGCAAGCACGGGTTGCTGAAGACCTATTCTACCCCGGAATCTTCATGGGTCTTATGATTATGGATTTTGAGGTCACTGGAATGTATTGACCTCCCCGAGCGACTACTTGTTTTACTCACGTCTTTAATGAATTGCTGGTCAACTCAACTTGAGATGTATTCACAGGGGCAGGTGATGACTTCGGAACCCATTTCTACTAGAAGTGGAATATTTCAGGGCGATTCTTTTAGCCCTTTGCTTTTCTGTTTGTCACTAAATCCTTCAAGCTTTTTGCTCAACAAAGAGGAAGGGTATCATCCGTGACCTCCTTAACAAAGATCCCCAATACCCCTTACTCACCTCCTTTACATGGATGATCTTGAACTAATTGTCAAAGGAGGATCCACACTAAAAAAAAAACAGATTCTACGAGTCCTTTTCTAATGACACCGGTATGTCTTTTGGACTCGACAAATGCAACATTTTTTATCTGAAACGTGGCAAGGTACAAGAGGGAGGATCAGTCAGTTTACTTCGAGGAGGAGTTATTGACCATCTTGTGGAACGTCAGGCCTATACGTACTTGGGAATGCAGGTCAGACACAAACTCCCGAATGCCCATGTCAAGGACAAACTTCGGGCATAGTACAAATGAACACTTAAGAAATTCTGGAGTTCAGAGCTTAACGCTCGCAATAAAGGTAAAGCCTCAAATACTTATGCTATACCCGTCCTTTCGTATTCTTTTGATGTTGTTGAATGGACGAAACAAGAAATTCTCGGTAATGACACCTTCACACGAAGAATCATGTCAGACAATAGATCCCACCATACTCGCTCTTCCCTCAATCGCTTTTGTTAACCAATTATAATGGGAGGACGTGGTTTGATTTACGTGGAGGCTCTTCATGGTAGAATTGTAGTGTGCACATTTGCACACATTTATTTGTCTGATGATCCTCAGAATTATGTCAAGACTGTTTTTTTTAAACGAGCCAAGTATGTGGGACATTATCTCCATGTCAGTTTTGATATTGTTGATGATTCTGTACTGCTGGACGGTACAGAAATGAGTGTCAACCAAGCTAAGTGCCATATATAATCGGCCCCATCTGAACGATCACTGCATCAACAGTGGGCAGTATGTTGAGAAGATCAGCAACTCTGTAGAGTCCTTCGTTTTGATGACGTCGGCTGGCCCGAAAAGTGAAATAGAAGGCTTTCTGTTTGCTGCTCAAGACCAGTCACTTTCCACTCGAAACCGTCAAGGTGTGATTTAGCATCAAAATCTGAACATGAAATGTAGAATATGCAATGAATTTAATGAGACTGTCCAACACATTGTCAAAGGCTGCCCCGCTTTGGCACAAGCACAGTATCTTAAGCGACATGATTGCGTGGCTCGATCATTCTATTACCGTCTTCGCCATGCTTGTGGATTTGACACAGTGGTCCATCCATGATACGACCCAGAATATGTAAAAGGCGTCATGAAAAATGATAAATACAAAATTCTTTGGAATAGGCCCGTATACAGCTTAAGCCCTACCCAGGCCAACAAACCTGATCTTGTCCTTTTTTATAAATAATAATAATAAGACATGTGAAACTATAATCATCAAACATCCTCACTCACTCACTAACTTAAGTATTTCTGAGGAACAAAAAGCTGAAACAATCAGGCTTTTAATGTATAAATCGATCAGTGATTAAGGTCAATCAATATACTATACAACCTATGAAGTTACAGTCTCTAAACTTTCAAAAGCCGTACTCTGGCACTTGGCGCCCGTATATCTAAAGATCAGGCGACGTTGTAACCTAACTAACGCTAATTTCTCTTGGTATGTCGTTATCGCCATGAGTTGCGTGTTGGCTATATCAGGTTATCGACAACATACAACGGACTTCAGAAAGAAGATTTATTTATTCCTTGGTAACTGTATTGGTTTTTCTGAAAGGTTGTCTTACTTTGTACTGTCGCTACGTGTTGAATCAGCAGTGTTAAGTTGCAATATTGATTTAAGTGAGAATCGAAATGCGTTGTAACCTTTGAAAATTGTTTAAACATACACCTCCAGCCAAAAGAAAGTCTACACTTGAAAATTGGATTGACCAATACACTACAAACGTTATCAGAACGTTACTAAACAACTGAAAACTTAAGGTCCAAAACATAACTATGGTATATGTATGAAATACATCACCATAGAATAACCATTTCTTGTTTGCTCATTTTAGCCACAATCAAGCATGGGTGTATACATCTTTTGCCCGGCAGATTAGACATTTTCCGAAAATATGGATTAGAAAACACGCACAATAAGGTTATATTTATATATTTATACTTCCATGAACGTTAAACATATCGAAGTCAATTCATATCATGATAGGGGGCACGGGTGGCCCAGTCGTCTAAGGCGCTGCGATTAGCTGTGCAGAGTTGCGTCCTTTGGGCACACCAGGGACCGATGATTGTAGGTTCGAGTCCCGGTTCGCCCCGATTATGTTTCTAGGTTTGTCAGCACCATACCCGTGCTCATGGGTTTCACCGAAGTGGTAAACGTCTAAGACCTGAGTCACTTCGGGCTTTCCTCCCACATTAAGCTGACACGCCGTGATATGACTGGACTACTGTTAAAAGCGGCGTTAAACCCTACTCACTCAGTCTTAACATGATAGAAGTAACGTACACAGTTAACACGAGTATGACTCTCGAGATGAGAAGATAACGAAGCTGCAGTTAACACAGAGCAATTTGGCTGGGTGTTGACAAGATGTGGTCATGTGTGTTTCTTGTTTAACGCCGCATTCAGCAATACCCCAGCAATACCCTTGTACAAAATCAAGACTGGACCAGACAATCCACCTTTTATATTGTGAGCGACGACATACACCGTGGGGTATGCGGACACGTTAAGGCATCTGACCCCCAGCTCCATAAATCGCCTCTTACGACCAGCGTTGAATGTAAGGGTCCAATCAACCAGATTCCCCACATGTTCGCAATTGAGTAGCGACTTGCAATGGGGTTATAGGAATACCATCAGCGATACAGTGAATGATTCCGACTAAGTCATAAGCATATCTGTAATATATATTTATGTCCAGTGTTCTTTGATTCTTCTCTGTCTCTCCAATATAAGAGTACTATAAACGCATCCTCTTTGGTTCGGAAAAGGTTGGTTATGGGCTGATGATAACGATGTATTTCCTTTATCTTACAATGATATGAGCTTAAAGTCATTAATACAAAACAGACAGCCTCCGTGGCCTAGTGGTAGAGCGTCCTCCCGGAGAGCGGAAGGTCTGGGGTTCCAAAAGACGTTAAAAGATGGTACTTGTTGTTACCCTGTCTGGCGTTTGGCATTAAGGGGCTAAAACAAGGACTGGTCGGCTCGGAGTCAGTATACTGTGTATGAGTGGGGTATTCATGTTAAACCGCGGCATGGTATCTCAGTGTGCTAGCACTATAAATCGGCATCAGTCCGGACTAGTACAAGCAGCCACACACATACGTACATGCACGTCGCTATATAAGTGCAATAATCTTGGACGCGACGTTAAACCCCATTTCATCTCCCCTAATGCAAAACACTTGGGGAATTATATTAATATTACCATGTTTGTTTTCCCCCTAGTTACACATCTACCAGCAGTTGGCCAGAACTGTTACGATGTGTTGAGGTATTGGCTGAGCCCGTTGATCAATTGTATTGATTATCCCTGGCACTGCAGGGATCGAATGATTCTGTGCCAGGACGTACACGCTCTTACTGAGACATTTTCAATCTTTCAGATAGCATGGTTCTTCTGATCGGATTAATTTGGTTGCTGAGTTTGAGTGGAGGTAAGACTTTCCACACTTTACATTTTACTATCATTTAACCTACGTGGAAACTCGGGTAGGATTATGTCCACGCTTGATATTGATGCTGATAGGAGACAAAGTTTGGTCGAGTTGTCAGACCTTGTGACTTGCAGATCGTTTACACTGTACACCGACAGAGTGATGTATTACCCATTCTCTCGGTCACTGGTTTGTTTGGCCCACATGCCGCCAAGATATAACTGGAATGTTGCTGGCGGTTGGAAAAACAAGAAACGTAAATTAATTTCAACTGTTAAGAAGATCAAAGAGAAGCACGTTTACATTTCATATATAACCTTAAATATTTTGAAATATATTATTGAAATAATTGAAATATTTGAAATATGTTATTCTGATAACTTAATTATTTAGAGTACCATTCCAGCCAAAATATAACATGGAAAAGAAGCGAGGCTTTATTAGTGTTAAAGTTATATACTAGTTTATATTGTTGATACCCCATGGGGATTCCCCATTAGAATAGTCTCTTAGCAGCCTACGGGATTCGCTGTGCTGAGTTGCGTCCCCTGGGCACGCCAGAAACCGAACTATGGGTTCGAATCCCGGTTCGCCCCGATTATGTTTCTAGGTTTGTCAGCACAATACCCGTTTCACCGAAGTGGTAATAAGTGGCCCCGTCATACCAAAAGACGTTTAAAGATGGTACTTGTTGTTTCCCTGTCTGGCGCTCGGTATTAAGGGGCTCAAACAAGGGCTGGTCGGCTCGGAGTCAGTATACAGTGTCTGAGTGGGGTTTTCATGTTAAACTGCGGCATGGCATCTCAGTAGGCTACCACTATCAATCGGCATCAGTCCGGACTAGTACAAGCAGCCACATACACACGTGCTCGCACGCAATTTTATAATGTTGGACGCGACGTTAAACCCCATTTCACCCCACCTCACCTCACCTCACCTCAGATACCTCAGATATCTTGAGAGCCTTACAAGTGCGCACGGCATCGTGCACTTTCTGCTGACAACGTTAAAATAGTTTATATATAACGTCAACGTTAGAGAGAACCCGTCTCGATTTACCCACGAAACAGTTTCCATTGGACGTAAAGGCCAAATAGCAGTGAAACGTATATTGACGTAAAGGCCAAATAGCAGTGAAACGTATATTAATGGATCAGTGAAAATCAGTGATGATACCAGGTGTCTGCGGAAAGGGTAAGCATGTCCTGCCTACCGTTTTTACCCGCCACCACACTAATAGCATAAAAAGGTAATTGTTGGTCACCCGACAGCGCACAGCAGTATTCATGTAAACAAACCTGCATCACTTCGGGCCGCTAACGCCGCTTTTAACAGTATTCAAGTTATATCACGGCGTGTCAGCTTAATGTGGGTGGAAAACCCACATTAAGCTGACACGCCGTGATATAACTTGAATACTGTTAAAAGCGGCGTTAAACCCAACTCACTCATAATACCTGGCAGTAGCGCACAAAGGTCAAGCAATAAGCATGGACAGATATGTAACAGTTACTGTAAACTAATTCTTTCTATAATACACTAAAACGAAACTAGGGTTATTCACGACGTCTCAGATTGATTATTGGTGTTTTCATAAATCACAGATACCCGTGATCAATTACTTATTTTTGTTATTTTATTCTCCGATATTTAAAAGTCATGATATACACGATTTAACAATGGTGATTTCATAGAAAAGACGTCATTTACGATGTGTTTCACTTCACAGGAATTTCACCATAAACTATATATCACCGAACAGATATCTTCCCTCGTAATACAAAAAAGTGAAGCGTATGTTTGTGTTTGATGTATACTGGCCAAAAAAAAGAAACGCATAGCTGAAATCTGTTTTTCAACTGTTATTAAAGATGAAGGCTAGAACTCAATATTAAATGTCATTACTAACTGTGAATATTGACCTTACACTTATTTATTGCACCCGAACACAACATTTGGTGACTTGTCGCCAAAATACAGCATCTTGAAACCAAACTGGGAGAAATTGCATGGAGAAAAAGCTGTAAGCATGCTGCACGTGCAAGTACGGCTACTTAACCTTTATACCTTTGACAGTCCTGAGCCGAATCACTCTCCGATATTCTGTATGCGTGACTCTCAGGATGCCAAGACTGAATGAAGACTGTAGAAACAGAGCCATTGGACGTCTGGAAGCTGGAGAAAGTCAGACATCAGTAGCCAGGCACTTTAACGTGAGGCAGAGTACCATTTCTCGTCTGTGGCAGAGCTATAGACTCCACAACTCTACAAGAGATCGACCGAGAAGTGGAAGACCAAGGGTCAAAACTGCGGCGCAGGACCGCTTCATCCGGGTGTTGCATCTTCGCAACCGGACGATCAGAACAACTAACAATGTTCCTGGTCTTCGTAGAGTCTCAGCGCAAACCATCAGAAATCGTCTAAGACAGCATGGGATACGGTCAATGAGACCATATACAGCGCCCGTTCTGCGGCAACATCATCGTCGTGTACGTCTGCAATGGAGCAGAAATGTTCGACCATGGACCCCAGTGCACTGGAGAAGGATATGATTCAGTGATGAGTCGCGGTTCATGCTGTATCGCCATGAGTCTACCGATACGGCGGTGGAAGTGTCATAATGTGGGCAGGCATATCCGTGAAGGGTAGGACAGATCTGGTGCACGTGTAGGGAAGTTTAACTGCTGTACGCTACCGTGATGAAATCCTTCAATGTCACCTTATTCCCGCCATTGACGTCAGAAGAGAGATTTTCCAGCAAGACAACGCAAGACCGCATACTGCACGTGTTACCATTGATTATCTTGCTCACAACAAACACCTTTTCAAAATCTTTCGCGAAAAAAACGAACTTCTTACTATATAACGGCCTTATCGTGGCCATTAAACACTATTTCAAGACAAGTAATGTTGAACTAGAAGAATTGAACAAGTTGCAAAATCCAATTATACCCCCAAGTATCGAAAATGTGCTTAAATTTGCAAATGGATCGACATGCTTCTACAACTTACTAATTTCAGATATCACTACAAAAAATGTACACTGTACGAAATGGGAAAAGAATAGCCTAAAGGATGACTCAATTGATAACTGGTCCCAATACAATAGAATGCCTTTTCGATGTACGAAAGACACTAAACTGCAATGGCTCCAATACAAAATACTTCATCATATACTTCCGACTAATGTTCTCTTGTGTAAATTAGGTTATGTTGAAAGTCGAAATTGCAGTTTTTGTTCAGTTGATATCGAGACCCAAATCCATCTTTTCTGGTCATGTAATATGGTGCAGCAAATCTGGCGTCAACTTGAAGTTTGGCTACTTCAAAAGGCTAACATCCCAATCGAAATTACAAAGAAACATGTGATGATTTGTTTTCCAGAAAAGCGCAATGACCCTCTAAATATCATCTTTTTGATAACAGTAGATCTTATATTTTAACAGTAAGTTAAATAAGAGACTCCCGTCATTTCAAGTCTTTCAGAACGAAATAAGAAACTACTACAACCTTACTAAATGTTCAGCGATTATTGAGTGTGACATTGGCCCCTTCTATAAATTTTGGTCAACTTGCCATCATCTATTTAGATGATTAATCAACTATGTACTGGAATGTCACATTTTTATCAAATAAATGTAAAATGATTGAAAAAATAAAAAAAAGTATTAAAAAAGACAACGCAAGACCGCATACTGCACGTGTTACCATGGGTTATCTTGCCCACAACGATGTTATTGTGCTGCCATGGCCCTCCAAATCGCCTGATCTAAACCCCATTGATCATTTGTGGGATCTGTTAGACAGACGTGTACTACGCCGACAGCCTCAACCACAGACGCTTCAACAGCTGAACCATGCATTGCAGGATGAGTGGAGAGGGATTCCACAACGCCAGATTTGACGACTCATACAGTCCATGCCCAGGCGGTGCAGAGCTGTGATCGATGCTCGTCGTGGTAACACCCGGTACTGACTTTGGCACAGTGCCATCACAGACGTCCCTTAGAGCATTAAAAGACTGTTTGTAGTGTAAGAAACATGTGCCTCATCCTGTGTAAAATTTGGTTGTTGTATCTTCATTATTTATTGTGTAATCCTATTTCATTAAACATGTAATGAAACACTGATTATTCAGTTATACGTTAAAAACTTTCTTATTTTGGCCAGTGTATATGGAGTGTTATTCAACTTCAAAAAGAGGGGGCGGCGGTCGGTTAGCCTAGTGGTTTAAGCGTTTGCTCGTCACGCCGACATGGGTACAATGTGCCAAGCCCATTTCTGGTGATATTGCTGGAATATTGCTAAAAGCGGCGTAAAACTATAGTCACTCACAGTCTCACTCACTCGCTCTCAAAGAGGATTCTTCTTATGATATCCAACTCTTAGATTTAACAATTAAATTCATCTGGGAATATTTGAAATCATTCAGAGTATGACACACACAAATGGTTCTAAATACATTTCATATGTTCCTCGCGGTAGATATAAACGATTTTCAAATATCCCTTAAATAATACGACATAAGATGATTAATATTTTGTAATACATTTAGTTACCACAACAATATACTATTTAAGAAGTAATGAACACGCATAGGCCAGCGCGTCAAACCGTGCAAGAAATAAGCGTGCCTGCATATTGATTTCATATTTATTTAACGATTGAATTAGGTAGCGATATACATGTAGATATTTGGAGTTGCGTGTTGAAAGGCATGAAATGCTTGTCTCATCGATAAGACTAGTAATAGACACCGACTCTCCTTTGATTAATCAACGTATGAAAGTTTTGCATTGCATGTCATTTGCATTAATGGCACAGTGCATATTGACAGGTACATCGGTTATGGGTGTGCCGTGTTCTCTCTGTTCGATCGTTTGTCATGTATTCCGACTGTGCATGTAATTAACGTAAAATAATTACTTAAACTACTTAAACTCAGTCTTAATATCTACCAAGGACTGACGTATCATGTTTTTGCAGTGTGAAATTATATCTGGATTTGATGACACGTCTGGTAATGGGAGAATATTCCAATGGATTTAAACAGATTTTCTTCAGTATATTCATAATAATTCATATATATTCATTCTTAGTTAGGGGCGGTCGGGTAGCCTGGTGGTTAAAGCGTTCGCTCGTCACATCGAGGACCCGGGTTCGATTCCCGACATGGGTACAATGTGTGAAGCCCATTTCTGGTGTCCCCCGCCGTGATATTGCTGGAATATTGCTAAAAGCGGCGTAAAACCATACTCACTCATTCTTAGTTATATTTATATAGTATACATAGTTATATGTTCCTAACCTTTTTTTCGATAATGTTTTATATAAAACGTCTATTTGTGCGAAAATGAATTAATGAAATAATTCAATGGGTGTGTATATTGGGATAAAAGTCGCTTCGAACAATATTACAGCTATGTCGCGGATTGTCAGCTTAATGTGGAATGACCTTCAGGGGTTCATTCATATGGTATTAATTTTTTTCCTTTTATCTCAAATGGAATTTGCTTCTTCGGCTTATCGAGAGTTTTTCTCTGGCGTTGACGTTTTACGAGTTTTGATTTAGTATGGATGCTAAAGCATTGAAAATGCAGTTATTGAAATTATCAGATTAAAGACGATTATTTGTTCTAAATGTTTGTTTTACTGGTTAAAATTATGCGAATGGGTGAATGTTATTATTCGCAGCTATTAGCAATATTCCAGTCATATCTCGAAATAATCTCTAGAAAACCAACAGGAACAACGGTGGTGGATACAATTTGCATGAGCAACGATCGACGCCGACCGGGTACGATGACACACAATTCAGCCAGCCTACACATTGTGACCAGCGAATCCTCATTAGTCGGCATTAGGAATGTAAGCTTAAAATGTCACTGTAAATCATTGTTGTTGATAGATAATAATACTTCTTCACATTTGATATGTTTTAGTGACTGATAGCCAGAGGCAGCTGACGACGATAAAGCTATTCCAAGCAAAGCGGACATGGAATGATGCACTCAAATTCTGTTCCGCCAAGTCCATGAACCTCTTGGAGGTCAGGACCAAGGACAAAGCCGACGCTCTCGATTGGATTCACGCCGAAACTGGGATATGGTACAACAAATTGTAAGTAAAGGGTTATTATCTGTTCTATTTAGTCTTGTATCAAGTCATGCGATCATTGCTGGTGTAGACTTGGATCGAGCGTGATTCATAGTTGTGCTTATGACCCATCCTCAATAGTACAGTGTTGATATATCCATTCAATTATGATAAAACCCTAAAACCAATAGTCACATAAACTTCGTTTCAGACGTTACATAACCATTTGTCACTGCGCACAAATTTAAAGTGTAGACTGTTTTGTGTCTTGTCATTCGAAGCGGCGAAGATATGGAAGCGAATCGCATGGGTCTAGTGTGATTACTAGTGAGTGGCTGATTCATTTTATGAAAGGTATTTTTACAAATGATATCGTTTTCAACACTGACAGTGATGTGTTTGACGATGTGCCTGATGCTTCCTCTGCTTGTTACACCGATGTTGACAAACATATTTTAGAAAAACCTCTATCACAGAATGCAATTCTAGACGCTATACTGTACCGAAAACGTGGGAAGGCTGCTGGTCCTGACCATATTTTTTGTTGAGATGATAAAATGTTCCAAATTTTAGATGATGCCTTTTCTTCATAAATGTGCCAGTAGGATTCTTGATAGAGGTATATTCTCTAGTAGCTGATCTTGTTCGATAATTACCCTTATACAAAAGAAAGGACTCTTTAACAACCCAGACAACCATAGGGGAATATATTTAATGAGTATTCTTGAGAAGATGTTTTACATTAGTACTTAATTCGAGGATTACGAATTAGGCTGATTATGCGAGAAAAGATTCCCGAAATTCAGGCTGGTGTTGGAAAAAATATATTCAACATCAGATCATATGTTTACATTGTAAGCAATAGTCCAAAAATCCCGATTTTAAAGAAGCTTTTGACTCCCTTGATCGTTTTAAACTATGGCACTGTTTAAGAACTATTGGTCTACAGGGGGGTTGTACTCTATATTGAAAGCTAGTATGTATTCAAATATCAAATCATGTGTACGATCAAGTCTTTGAATGGCATTTATGAGACACATAAGGAAGAGAATTTACGGATGTTAAGTCAAGTTCCCCCCTTTGTCTTATTACTTTTGGTGTTACATAGACATATTCTCTGCTTCATAGCATTAATTCACCTGATGAAGGAGTAAGTATGTACCCCGAAACGCTGTGTTACTCATGATAAAGAAGTTAACATTCATAGATTCTTTTCCAAATATGCACGATGTCTTTGACTGTTCTGTTGGCTTACGACAATGATGTATCTTGAGCCCTCAAGCTCTGTTGCTCTGTTATTTTATTAGTGAACTGTATTATTACATTTTGGCTAATGGTTATCGTGATATTCAAATGTTCCCAGTTGTAAAAGACCATCTGACGCTTCTTTTTGCCGATGGCGTCATTTTTTAGTATCAGATTCTGTTGTTGTATTACAAAACCAACATAATATTTTACACCAACGAGTGGAAAATATCAGATAGTTACGAGAAAATAAATATTGACATTTTCAGAAAAGGAGGTCGGGTGGCATTTAATGAAAGATTGTTTATGTGTAACTGTTCTGAATACATATCCTGGTGTAATGTGGAACCATTTGACCTAGGAACATGAAGCAATGTGTTTCGGATTTACATTGTAACATCACGTTCACAAAAGCCCATGATTAACGTAATGTCTGTCCCGCAGAAAGTTGCAGCTTTTACAGCGAATATATATTTTATTTGATGCCCAAATTCAAGCAATCCTGTGATATGGATCAAAAGTATGGGGATTTCAGCGACACGACTATCTCGAAAAGCTACATCTTTTAGCCTGTAAACAAATCTTATCTGTTGGTCCTTCAACACCAAATAGTACGGTCAATGGCGAGTGTGGCAGATACCCGTTGTATATCAATTCCCAAATCGGATGTTTGAAATACTTATTTAATATTCTTGGAATGTGTGGACGCCGAATCCCGAAACTCTCTTATAATTAACTTGTACATTCAAGCTACGGCTTTGTATGGTTAAACCAAACAGTTGGTGATGTTAAACTCTTTTTGAAACTATTTCGTAAACAATCTTTAAATAAGTTTCACCAAGAATGGTCTTCCACCATAGAAAACAGTTCAAGGTGTGACTTGCATACAACCTTTAAGAGTCTTATTCACCCAGAAAAGTACTTATCTACATTAACATTAAAAACCCTAGACGTTCATTTATTTAATTTAGACTTCGACGGTTAGATCTCATGATAAATGAAGGAAGGAAAATGTCCACTGAAAGAGATTATGCCATAATGTCATTCGAAAATGAACTTTACTTTCCGTTTGTATGTCCGTATTACTGTCATCTAAGAAACAAGATTATACCAGAACACTATCTGTCAAATTATCCTGTACCTGTTTTTATTTTTCTCCTATCTTCTAAAGATGATGCTGTGTCATGAAAACGATCCTAGAAACGATTTCTTTATCATCAAGATGTATATGTAAACCTATTATAATGAAACTCTTATGCATCCGGCCTTGATGCAATAAGTATCTTTGAAGTGACATTTATATTTTATGATCCCTTACATCTTTTTAAAACTATAAAGAAATTATTTTCTTGGCCCTGTGTTTGTTATCAGACCAACATGGTTGGCAAAAAGAGGCTAACAGTTGGGATCCCTAAGGATAAAGTCATGTTTATTTGTGCGTTTTTCAGTCAAGGTATAAAGGACAACAATGACAAGCTCCACAGACCTCGTCACGGTCCAGTGAAAGAATACTGGCAACGAAATGAACACTGGTTTCGTTTAATTTCCTATTGTGTTTATTCAACAACGCTCCCTGACACAGCTTGTAAAACGTATGACCATTTGTTGTCTTGACGCTCCCTTGTCTGTTAATGGGTGAACTGCGGTGTTTACGACACTCAGTTGCTACAACAGCGTTTACTATTTATAATAGCTTTCACGTTACTAGTTGCAAACCACAAGGGAAATAACGTGTAATTGCCATTGGTATACCCCAAAAGGTCTATCTGTCCATCACGCTTTGATTGATTCGAGCTATGTATTCCCAAGCCAAAATGCTGTTTGTACGTTGTTCAGTCGTTAATGCTTGTCAATATAGATTCTGGCTTGTTATATCAAAATGGTAAACGCACGCGCACACACACACGCGCACAAACACACACACACACACACACACACACACACACACACACACACACGCACGCACGCACGCACAGACACACGAACTTATTAAACGTCATTTACGACCGCGAGATAGCGAGAACACGAGATGAGAACGCGATCGATATATGATATCGCTTTATCGTCTCGTGCTATAGCTCTTTCCCCTCGTGCTATCTCTTTTTAGCCTCGTGTTATCGCTTTCTCCTCGCGTGCTATCGCTTTCTCGTCTCATTTTATCGCTTTATCGCTTTCTCACGGCCGTAACTGACGTCGATAAAGCGATGTCCCCTTTTAGCCACCATATAGATTTTATGGGGCGATGAGTGAGTGAGTGAGTGAGTGAGTTGGGTTTAACGCCGCTCTTAACAGTATTCTAGTTATATCCCAGCGTGTTAGCTTAATGTGGGAGGAAAGCCCGGTTGCATCCGCCACTCACACAATTTGCGCACAAAACAAAGCGGTCGTTGCCAGACGTATCACAACAGTTCTGTCATGATCATGTAACGATCAAGCACCATTCGATTTTAATATCCCGGCATGTCACTTTAAAGTCCATATCTTCACCACAGAACTTCGATAGAACGTGTATGGTGCTAACAAACCATTGACTGCAGTCAGTAGGACGGAGGGATTCGACCCAACGACCAGCGCCTGGCATGACTTTGAAAATACATCATTACACAACGAATTGCGGCGCCTTGGGCGACGTTGCCTACCATGTACCCACCCCTATCCCATAATACATGGACGAAATAAACAACAACAAAAAACTTAATGAAAAAGTCCGAGACTACATGTAATTAAACTGACTTATTTGGTTACCGACTTTAAGTTCCCTTTATTTTTGCAGTGATCAAAAAGTGTCATCTTTTGTATGGTTTTACGTTGCTTTTGGAAATATACACCTGGAAAAAGATATTGCAACACCCATATGTTTCATCGTACTTCCATGTTACCATCCACTATATCAAATATGCGCATTCAAGTGACAATTTACTGCACCATCTGCATAAATTGAAATTAATGGTTAAATGAGCGGCAAAGACAAACACGGAAGATCTCTTTCCATACGTTTATATGAAGGTGAGAAGAGAAAAGAACGTTTTTAACACTCAGGCCGGGATACTCGGCAAATGAGGTACAAACAGTATTTGCATGAGATTTACATGGAAGATTTCATAATGACATTACAGAATGTACAAAGTGTTTTATAACACTTTTTTTTTTTAATTAAAAGGTTCTTTAAATTTAAACATATTTGGGTTTAGCATTTGAAATTGGAACATATATTTTCCGTTGGTGTTTTTAGAAAAGGACAAAGAAAAATTTAATGGAATTTATCACCAACGTCGCTAATGTCGTTTACACGTTTACACGTTCGTTCATTGGCAGGGATTTTGTGCCACCTACCTAGATCAATAGGTAAATGGTGGCTTGAGGCTGTAAACAAGAGGCATTTTACAGCCAAAAAGAAAGGGCTTTAAGCCAATTTCGCACCATTTTGTCAGACAGAAGACATTCGTTTTCATTCGACGCTTGAACTGGACGGATGACGTCTGGTAAGTCTCGGAAAGACCAGCACCCTGCTGAGTTGTCACAAGGGGTCGCCCTAAACGCTGTCTGTCTTGACGTCATTCGTTTGCTGGTGTTTCCTGTCCATTCGGCTAGTGGTGGATGGACGATGACCGACATCTCATGCAACATCTCTCGGAGAGACATACCGGCATTCAGCATTTCTAATAATTTGCCATCTTTCTTCTAATGGCAGTTGCTATGTCCCCCATAGCGAATTATTGACACAGAAATCAATTGTATTTTTCAACCTCAAACTGTATTGCCTTGCTGCAGTCCTACCACAAAGGCACGCGCAGGCCTATACATAATGTATGGTGTACAGAAAAGGACAAAATTTTCTTTCAAACAAATTACAGTTTGTTTGTTGTTCAACGCCGCAATCAGCAATAGACCAGCTATATGGTGGCGGGCTGTAAAGAATCGAGTCTGAACCAGATTGACATCATGGGCATTGATCCATCCAATTGGGATACGATGACATGCATCAACCAAGTCAGCGAGCAAACAGATTAAAAATATATCAGTATCAACGTGCAGATGAGGGTAAAAATATATGGGTGCCGTGATACTTATTTTAATGTTTATATTTCAGCAATATCACGGGGTGGGGGGGTGGCGAGGGACTCAACAAGTGGTCTTCACACATTGCACAATTATTCATATGTAGAATCGAACCCGACCATTCGGCGTGACGAGCAAACACTTCAATCTGTAGGCTACCCCACCGCCCTTTAACTTGAGACAAAAAGCATGCAAGAACAGTGGGCCCAGTGTAAATAGTACACTGAAGTTTAAATTTCCGAAATGTGTAAGGTGATGTTGGTGTTTGCGAAAACTGCATAAACCATTGTCAACTTCCATACCTTCTCTACTATAACGTCAGAAGTCAACCAACCAGGGTTGTTGTTGGTGGTGGTTTGTTGTTTAACGCCGCACTCAGCAATATTCCATCGATATGACGGCTGTCTGTAAATAATCGAGTCTTGACCAGACAATCCGGTGATTGATATCATGAGTATCGATCCACGCAATTGGGATCGATGACATGCATCAACCTAGTCAGCGAGCCTGACCACCGGATCCCGTTAGTCGCCTTTTACGACTAGCATAGTGGCCTTTTACGGCAAGCATGGGTTGCTGAAGACCTATTGTACCCCGGATCTTCACGTAAGCTACATGTAGATTGCTATAAAAACCCTTATTGATTCTGATTTCGCATCAGGCAAAAAATTCATATCACAATTTTGTTCCAGCCAGGACAGCTGGATAGGCCTACATGGCATCGCATCCCCGTCGTCATTCGGGTACAGCTGGGCTGAGGGCTGTACTCCACAAAACGCAGGCGGGACGTCCTGGTTTGACTGGTTCAGCGGGGAACCACTCAACCAACAGACTAACAAGTGCGTCAAGATTGTCAAGAGTGGTGCTGGATTTGCCTGGAGGTCAGAGTCATGCAGTCAGAAGAAAATGCTATTCTGCGAGTCTGTCGGAGGTAAAATTAATTAAAATAAATGAGTGAGTGAGTGAGTTGGGTTTAGCGCCGCTTTTAACAGTATTCAAGTTATTTCACGTCGTGTCAGCTGAATATGGGAGGAAAGCCCGAAGTGATGCAGGTCTCAGACGTTTACCACTTCGGTGAAACCCACGAGCACGGGTATGGTGCTGTCAAACCTAGAAACATAATCGGGGCGACCCGGGATTCGAAGCCACAATCATAGGTTTCTGGCGTGCCCAAGGGACGCAACTCTGCACAGCGGAACGCGGCGCCTTAGAGGACTGGGCCTTCCGTGCCCCCATTAAAATAAATGACAGAGCCGCGATTTACAACAATCGCCAAAATGTACGACGTATGTTGCATGAAACGTCCATGTGGTCGTTCCACCAAGCGATCATAGAGCTACGATTGTCGTAAGTCTATGTTAAAGTATAGGAGTTACGACCTCAGATAACTTTGTGGAACGGGGCCCAGGCGTGTTACCGAGTGTCGGTCATACATGCATAATTATGCATAACCTTTAACAACATACGCATTGCAAAATTAACATATCTTTTTAAGTTTCACAAAGACAGTAATGTGCTTCAGTGTAACTGGAAGTCTGGTCCATCATTTGTTTGTCTGGTTTGTTTACATGAATACTGCTGTGCGCTGTTGGGTCACCAACAATTACCTTCTTATGCTATTAGTGTGGTGGCGGGTAAAAACGGTAGGCAGGACATGCTTACCCTTTCCGCAGACACCTGGTATCACCATTGATTTTCAGTGATCCATTAAAATACGTTTCACTGCTATTTGGCCTTTACGTCAATATACGTTTCACTGCTATTTGGCCTTTACGTCAATATACGTTTCACTGCTATTTGGCCTTTACGTCAATATACGTTTCACTGCTATTTGGCCTTTACGTCAATATACGTTTCACTGCTATTTGGCCTTTACGTCAATATACGTTTCACTGCTATTTGGCCTTTACGTCAATATACGTTTCACTGCTATTTGGCCTTTACGTCCAATGGAAACTGTTTCGTGGGTAAATCGAGATGGGTTCTCTCTAACGTTGACGTTATATATAAACTATTTTAACGTTGTCAGCAGAAAGTGCACGATGCCGTTGGCACTTGTAAGGCTCTCAAGATATCTGAGGTGAGGTGAGGTGAGGTGAGGTGAGGTGAGGTGAGGTGAGGTGAGGTGAATGAAATGGTGCGAAATGGGGCTTAACGTCACGTCCAAGATTATTACAATTATACAGCGACGTGCAAATGTGTATGTGTGGCTGCTTGTACTAGTCCGGACTGATGTTGATTTATAGTTCAAGCTCACTGAGATGCCATGGCACAGTTTAACATGAATACCCCACTCAGTATACTGACTCCGAGCCGACCAGCCCTTGTTTTAGTCCCTTAATGCCGAGCGCCAGACAGGGCAACAACAAGTACCATCTTTACCAACGTCATTTGGTATGACGCTTGATGAACTGACAACACAAAAGTCCGGTATATAAATTGGATATATGTTATTGGAAAAAGTTGGTGGCTTCATATCCGACAAACGGAGCTTCAAAACGCAGCCATTGTCGATTTGCAATGTCTTAAACGGCATTGTTTTCACACTTGTTCAAATATGTCATGGAGGGAAACAGTCAAGCAAAATGCACGTGCAAGTTATGGCATTCGTAACTCGTGGTAGTGGCTATAAAAAGGCAAGCATAAGCCAATAATTTGTCATTCAATTGTCAACATTTTCAAGTTCGAAAATGCCGAGACTCAGCGCTGCCGATCGGAACATCGCCATAGGACCTATCCAAAGAGGGGAATCGCAGTATTCTTTTGAACGGCACCATTTGCCGCCTTTGGGACCGATACACGCAGTTCAATTCCACTGCAGACCGTCCGAGAACCGGCCGACCACCACGAACCATATCCTACACCACGAGATCTGATTGGTTGTGGTTCAGGACAGCAAATCTCTACATGAATCAAATTCTTCAAGCTCACCTTCTTCCTATCATTGACCGCCAGAGGGAGATGTTTCAACAGGACAACACTCCACCGCACAAAGCTCATGTCACGGTAGACTACCTTTATAATGCCAACATCAACGCCTTGCCCTGGCCGTCGATATCTCCAGATCTCAAACCAATCGAGCACCTCTGGGATGAACTCGATCGACGTGTACGTCAACGTCAGAACACGTCGCAGAGACTCCCACAACTGGTCAACACGCTACAAGCAGAATGGCGCAGAATTCCGTAGGACAGAATTCGTAATTATCCAGTCAGTGCGAGATACTGAGCTCAGCCCAACCTTGTGGCCGTATGTGACAATGATGTGTGTGTGTGTGTGTGTGTGTGTGTGTGTGTGTGTGTGTGTGTGTGTTCCTTATTCCCCCATAGAAGAGTTACAGACATATACATACAGTATTTACAAGTGTACGATAACAGGTATTCTTATGTTGAGTCTATCCCTGCTCACATGTCAGAACATAATGTTTCTTCACAAGGTCAATATATTTCTTCAATTGGAAGAGACCTTTGACTGCAGCTTTTGCAAAGTTATCTACAGTCTCTGAAAACCATTAACTGAATTTACCGTCACTTCATGTAACAATGTTGAATGAGTGAGTGAGTGAGTATGGTTTTACGCCGCTTTTAGCAATATTCCAGCAATATCACGGCGGGGTACACCAGAAATGGGCTTCACACATTGTACTCATGTCGGGAATCGAACCCGGGTCTTCGGCGTGACGAGCGAACGCTTTAACCACTAGGCTACCCGACCGCCCAAAATTGTTGAAAGTGAGAGGTAAGTCATGCATCGCTTAGCTTGTTTGTAAGCCAGGTTTGAGTGCGCATACATATTTGAGAGTGAAGATCTAAATGTAGAATTAAAACCAATCTCATTAAAATCAGATCTTAGTTATCGCTAAACAAAGATCTTAGTGCATCCCATAACGGGTCACATCATAACGACCTTTCATCCGACCAATCAAAGCGTCGCTTACCAGATCATGAAAGTGACAGGCGAAATGTGTCTTCTAATCATGCAACCTCGAAAATGTTAACACTGGATAATACGAACGACAGTTCCGGCCCGTACGACTGATTCCGTCACAATGATCGTCTGTCTCTCGCTGCCGTGGGATAAATGATTTGAACGGAGGAGGCGTTGCAAAGTACGTGGGAAGCACTCATACAATCGCAACCATATATTAGACATTCCGGATAGTTCGTTTGTTCAGTTTTAATATTTTAATAGAGAACTGTGTCAACATATTTTTCAAGCGTAGTCTGAAATGGAAGTCGCCAGGTTGAAACGAGTGCCGTAAAGCTCGAGAAAGCTGCTTTCTAATTGTCTGATGTCGACTTCTTGTTAGTCATTTCAGTGGTCGGTCAAATTTCGCGAAAGGTCGTTCTGACGTGACCCAAAATGGGATGTCCTCAGATCTTTGTTAAGCGGCAGCGAGAACTTAGATCTGATTTTAATGAGATTGAATTAAAACAAAACAAATTAATGCCAAATGCAGGCGTTTCAGTGATGTTCCCTTGTTCGTGGTCTGTATATAAGATTCCGAACGGTAATTAAAGTATATATTTGGCTTTCATTTCCACAGGAGCTTGCAGATTTCATCAACAAACTAAGAGTGCGGATATAAACTTGCTAGTGACCATCTCCAGATCAGGGATATCGAGCGCCGCTCAGTGTAAGAATGACTGTTTGACCTACACAGGAGGATCCGGGGAGTGTTGGGGCGTATCTTACGGTTCGACGTGCACTTTCTACACAGCCAGTAGCCCTGTTCAACTGCTCAGCCCGGACACTGCGTCAACTTTCTACGCCAAGCAATGTTTTATTGGTGGGTTAACAAACATAAACACACTTTTAGTGACAGCTTACGTTTTTTTGTGTTTTTTTGTTTGTTGTTTAACGCCGCACTCAGCAATATTCCAGCTATATGACGGCGCTCTGTAAATAATCGAATCTTGACCGGACAATCCAGTGATTGACATCATGAACATCGCTCAACGCAATTGGGATACATTGACATGCATCAACCAGGTCATCGAGCCTGACCACCCAATGCCGTTAGTCGCCTATTACGATAAGCATAGTCACCCTATACGACAAGCATGGGTTGCTGAAGACCTATTCTACCTCGGATCTTCACGGGTCGAAGCTTATGACAGTTGGTCTTTTCATATGTTCTTGCAGAGTGGGACCAGCCAATTTTTATTTTCAAAGGCAATTTTAGGAAATAGTTCATACGGGCTTCTTCAACCAAAGCTAACATTTCGTTTGGAGATTCATATGACTATCTTATCAACGAGCTTATCCAAATGCCGCTGGGTAACCAGAGGTTTGTATTGAACTAGTTCACCCGACTAGGTGTGGGTCAGAACCGAACCCCAAGAAGCTTGCCTAGTGGGGTTATCAGTCTACCTACTCTCCACTACAAATGTTGGTCAGGATAGGCGTACAGGTGGGGCAGGATGCGATGCACTTTTCGCGAACACCTGATATCATCACCATTTTACAGTGATTCATAAACACATGTATATGGTAGTCGTAATCGTACATTGGGTTCTATTTCCTGTGAGAATGGAAGGGGTTTGTCGCTTTTATTAACGTCATCGGATTTGGCAACTGTTCTGTGACCACTGTCACCACGGTATTCTCCAACCCACAGAACTTCGAAACAAATCCAAAGTTCATATACAGTAAACTGTTACAAAGAACTCAAGGGGACCACTAATTCTAGTTCGTTATAACCGTTGTTCCTTATAAGCATATCTAAAGTTTTATGTGATAATATATACAACAAAAAGCCGGGTCCAAAATATATATATATATTCTATTCTTATAGAAACGCGGTTAAATGATAAACTACATAATTATTCTGAGATAAAATGGTTAGTTTGCCCTATCACATATTTGTTCAGACAGAGGACTAAGGAAACATTTTTCATCAGCCTTCTTCTTGATAATAATATTATTTATAGCTTTTACTTTGCTCATGTTGAACTGAAGTTTAGTATAAGTTCTTCGTTATTGGGAAGGGGCGGTCGGGTAGCTTAGTGGTTAAAGCGTTCGCTCGTCACGCCGAAGACCCGGGTTCGATTCCCGACATGGGTACAATGTGTGAAGCCCATTTCTGGTGTCCCTCGGCGTTATATTGCTGGAATATTGTTAAAAGCGGCGCAAAACCATACTCACTCACTCGTTTTGGGGACATGGGTATCCAGTGGCGTGATGCGGCACTGTGCCGTGTCCCGGTGGGGATCTAGATTAGAATAGGTACCCAGGAACCCATGTTTGTCGTACTAGGCAACTAAAAGGATCGGACGTTAATGCTCAGTGACTTGGCTGATTGCTTATCATATCAGCGTGAAGATCCGGGGTAGAATAGGTCTTCAGCAACCCATGCTTGCCGTTCAAGGCGACTATGCGTATCGTCAGAGGCGGCTAACGGGATCGGGTGGTCAGGCTCTTATCTTGGTTGATGCATATCATCGTATCCGAATTTTGTGGATCGATGCTCATGATGTCAATCACTAGATTTGTTGGTCCAGACTCGATTATTTACAGACCGCCGTCATATAGCTAGAATATTGATGAGTGCGTCTTTCAACAAACACGCAAACAAAACAAAGATTATCATCGAACCCTGGCGGTGTCGGGTGTCGCTCATGTTATCGATCACTAGTTTGTCTTGTCAGCTTCGATTATTTACAGGCTGCTGTCAGATAGCTGGAATATTGCTGAGTGCGACGTTAAGCAAATATAATGATCACCCTGATGACGATCCTTGGTTTGTCTGTCTTAAATGGTAAAAAGGCTACGCCCCTCGTTTGCGCCTCAAAGTCTCCATGGTCTAGTGGTAGATCGTCCTCCCGGAAAGCGGAAGGTCCGTGGTTGCCAAAAGACGTTAAAAATGGTACTTGTTCTTACCCTGCCTTGCGCTCGGCAGGAAGAGGCTAAAACAAGGACTGGTTGGCTCGGAGTCAGTATACGGTGTCTGAGTGGGGTATTGATAGTCCGGGCTAGTACAAGCAGCCACACACATACACACACACGGACATGCACGTCGTTATATAAGTGCAATAATCTTGGACGCGACGCGACCCCATTTCACATCACCTCGCCCCACCTCACCTCACCTCGCCTCACATTTTCGCCTCTTTTTGCTTTCACTGTTAGCACCTATGCTATGAACGAAATATTGTCCAAAGCGGCGTTACATCGAATGCACTCATTCCTGTGTTGTTGTTTGCAGAATGTATTATCCGATATAGAATATCCAACGAACGGTTTATATATCCTCGATTCCAGGTGACTATGATGGCACAGATGACCAGAACAGTCCAGACACCAGCTCCAACCCCAATACTGGGTGCATTCTAGGTCAAGGTAAGGAACACTCTGCTTAAATTGGTTTTGGTTTGGTTTGTTGTTTAACGCCGCACTCAGCAATATTCCAGCTATATGACGGCGGTCTGTAAATAATCGAATCTGGACCAGACAATCCAGTGATTGATATCATGAGCATCCATCCACGCATTTGGGATCGATGACATGCATCAACCAAGTCAGCGAGCCTGACCACCCGATCCCGTTAGTCGCCTTTTATGGCAAGCATGGGTTGCTGAAGACCTATTCTACCCCAAAATCTTCACGGGTCGCTTAAATTGGTAGCAGCTCGGATCGTCTTATTCATTTGTGTTTATCGCGATTTTCATTTGTATAACACAAGGAAAGAATGAATTGATACTTCTTCATGACGTAATGCTGAATGTATGTCTCTCCTGCAGCTCTAACAACTCCGGCAATGACGACCACTACTTCGACAACTACAACCACTACAACTACTACTACAGCGACCACTACAACTAGTGCAACTACGACTACAACAACGACCACTACTCCGACCACAAGTAGTACAACTACTTCTCCAACAACGCCCACCACACCGACCGCTACAACTAGGGCAACTACTACTTCAACAACGACGAATACTCCTACAACTACAACCAGTGCAACTACAACTACTCCAACAACGACCACCACTCCGACCAATACACCTAGTGCAGCTACTGCTACTCCAACAACGACCACAACCCCGACCACTACACCTAGTGCAACTACAACTACACCCACACTAACAACTACGTCTGCGCCAACAATGTTCACAACTGTGACAACTAATACTCCCACTCATTCAACAGTAACAACAGCGGTGACAACCGTTTTACAAACAACAGCGACGACTACAACAGCAACTGGACCAACAATCAGCGCAACTACACAAGCATGGACAGCGTCTACCGTTGGTATGCAATCTTTAACATAAAAAAATCCATGTTGACAGCTTGGATTAAATTCTTTTTTGGTTTTCAAGTTGTGATGTAAATAAGGTAGCATCCATTTTATTCCTATGGGGAGGGAATTTTTCAAATGAATTGTTTTTTCAGAAAAGTGAATAGTTTGCTTTCTAAAAAATAACCGTCGTCAAAATGTTAGTGTTAATAGTGAAAATGAATAGTTTGTTTGATGGTGCTCAGCAAATAAATAGTATGTTGGATACAGCAGGGAAAATAGATTCTAATCCCAACCCACCCTTTAACCAGTTTTCCGACCTGTTAAGGTCCGGGGTGGACTAGATCTTCAGCAACCAATGCTTGCCGTAAAAGGCGACTATGCTTGTCTAACGGGATCGGGTGGTTAGGCTCGCTGATTTGGTTGATGTATGTCAATGTATCCCAATTGCTTGGATTGATGGTCATGATGTCAATCACAGGATTGTCTGGTCCAGACTCGATTATTCACAGACCGCCGTCATATAGCTGGAATATCGCTGAGTGCGGCGTTAAGCAAAAAAAAAAAATTTTTTAAATGAACCAGTTATCCAATCATAGCCACCTCATTTTAGTGTATGATGACAACAAAGTTTCAGTGCAGGCAAAACATGATTTCACCCCTTCCCCCTTTTCAAATTCAATTCAAATGCCCCCGAAACCTTAAATAAATGGCCTCCATACGTCATACAACAATAAACAATTAACCGTCAATATTGAATTCTATTTCTGATCGAGTGTTCGCATACATTTTACTTTATTAATCGTATCTTTGTAAAAAAAATCTTCATAGAAAATGTTGAAATTAGGTCGGATATTTCAATATTATAGGTTACATATTTTTGTTATAAAAGTAACATCTTATGGCACCGTCTTTAATTTTGTTAAATCTAAACTTATGAATACGCGGTACTTTCATTATCGGAATTACTCATAACTTACAAATCGCCCCTTGAAGATCCGGGTTAGAATAAGTCCACAGTAACTCATGCTTGTCCACAGAGTTGACATGGGAGATCGGGTGGACAGACTTTGTGACTTGTTTGATGTATTTGATCGTATCCTAATTGTATAGATCGATGATCATGATGTCAGTCACTGGATTTACTGCCCTGATTATGTACAAACCGACCTCATGTAACTGGAATATTGTCGCGTATGGCATGAGTAGTATGGTATGTGTACTGCTATAAGAGTCAGGCCACAAACAGGCACTTTGTGTGAACGACGGGAGCGACCAGTAGGACTGTGAGTGATTGAGTGAGTTGGGTTTAACGCCGCTTTTAACAGTATTCCAGTCATATCGCGGCGTGTCAGCTTAATATGGGAGGAAAGCCCGAAGTGAAGCAGGTCTCAGACGTTTACCACTTCGGTGAAACCCACGAGAACGGGTATGGTGCTAGAAACATAATCGGAGCGAACCGGGATTCGAAGCCACAATCATTGGTTCCTGGCGTGCCCAAGGGACGCAACTCTGCACAGCGAATCGCGGCGCCTTAGACGACTGGGCCACCCGTGCCCCCAACCAGTAGGACAGGAAATGCTTACCCTTTTCGCGATCACACGGTCTCAGTGATCCATTCACATATTTTCCCATGACTCTTTTGCCACTTTGTCCCAGTGGTATATTCTCTGGCGTGGACGTTTTGAAATCATAAAATGGTCATAGGTATTATACGACCACATCTAGCCTTACAATTGTTGTTGTTTTTTTCACAGGCGCTTGGAACCAGACGGGGTTTGAAATATGTTCCTGCAAGTGCAATTCAACTGACAACAAAACTCTTGAGGAGAAAATTGAAGAAATTATCGCATATTTAATTGTCGACAAAACGAAAACATCCAAGAGTATTCGAAAGAAAATCAGTGCCCCTGACAATAGACCGAGTGCTCAGAATATTGGCTTTCTTGGTATTGCACTTCTTGTTGCAACCGGTGGACTCTTTCTTGTGGCCGATTCGACTTACATTTTTCAACTTATCAAATTTATATGCGGAAAGAAAAGGTGACTTTAGAAATGCATGTGCATTCGTACACTAAAACGCCTTTAGCAAATATGTGATATCACCCTTGGTTGCGGTTATATAGCTTATATGGTGGTGATTATGGTAACGGCGATCAAACGTAACGTGCTACAAAAAGTGGACCTTTGATTGCCATGGTTTGTAATGCTGCGATAATCCAATCCAGTAAACGTGGGATCACGGTCTGATACATACTACATACTAGTATGCAAGTGGGAGCATGTAACAAGAGCTTTTCAGATGTTCAATCCGTAGATGTGATGCATAGTTTGGGGCAGTTGTTTGCACTATATAATAAATGAGGCGGTTTACTCAGCCTGTGTATTCCTACGCGTTTCCTGCAGTTACCCAAATGAATGAAAATGTGTTTATACTAATACTATTTTAAGAATGACGTGATGGTGGAGAATCCTTGTTTTGGGGACTCTTCGGGAGAGGTTGCTGAGAGTTTCTAGGGCTTCGGTCAACAGGTATCACGCGTGGTACGGATTTTGTTCGAAATGTGCCTGTTTACCCAGCAGTGAGTTGGCCATCTAGCGCCTCACAGGCAGCTTAGGTTGTGTACACTCCCCAGGGCGCTGAGAATGACATTCGAGTGATCCCAATCCACACCGATTGATATTTCGCTTTGAGCATAATCAGCATGTGGAAAGCACCATAAATATGGCGTATTATTAATACGCTCTAAGATTATTACCTTCCTTTGTATCCGTATCGTATATAAGGTGAGGTGGAATGGGGTTTAACGTCGCGTCCAAGATTAAGTGTGTAAGTGTGTGTGTTTGTACTAGTCCGATTTGTAGTGCCAGCTCACTAAGATACCACGCCGCAGTTTAACATAAATACCCCACTCAGACACAGTATACCAACTCCGAGCCGACCTATCCTTGCTTTAACCCCTTAATGCCGAGCGCCAGACAGGGTAACACCAAGTACTATCTTTACACGTCTTTTGGTATGACGCGGCCGGGGATCGAACCCTGGGCCTTCCGCTTTCCGGGCGGACGCTCTACCACTAGACCACGGAGGCGGTCCGTATCGTATATTAGAAATGGAGAGTATATGTATGTGTTATGTTCAGGCTCGTAGATACAATTCATAATTAAATATACGATATATACCACACGGAAACACAGTTGGCTAATAATTCCTATTTTTTATATTTTCAGTCACAAATATTCTTATTCAAAGTGCCTTTGTGCTATCCGAAGGAAATGTTTCATAGCCGTTTTTGTCGTCCTGCTTTTCAGAATATTATATTTTGTAAACATAATGCAAATAATGTATAGTAACGATTGATGATATCCTAAAGTATAACTACTTCAATGAAATCTTTGCTCAATAAAGCCTTATGTTTCTATATTTCTGTTTCCTTTCCACTGAGTATGTAGACAAACAAGTACAATTATTTTTTTACAGGATGGTTTGAACAGAACTTGGCACGTGTACTTCCAAAGTACGGTGGGCCTGTCTAAGGGGACGTAACTCACTGTGCAAGGTGGCCTCCCCCAGACGTGCCAGTTATCAATAAATATGCGTTCTAATCCCAGATTTGCCATGATTATGTGTCTAGGTTTGTCAGCAACATACCCGTACTCATCGGTTTCAAAAATATTGTACACAAAGTACGGGAATTTGTACTTTACTCAGAAAGTGTTATCCCAAATATAACGTGTGTTACATTTGACAACTTTTTAAATAGCATTGTGTTCACACATATACTGAACCGGAAAAGAAACGTCACCCCAAGTAACATTGCATGAAAAGTTGTCATTTAAATATCTGGGTAATGTTTGTCAAAGTTTCTAAAATTTAACATTACCTTGTCCGGAAAAATGAAATTTGATGATAAAAGAACAGATGACAATAAAACCGATCGCCCAAACGCATCACGGCAACGGCCATGGTAACCCGATGCACGTGAGTTCCGTGCAAATTGAAATGCACATGCGTTCCCCTATTTCTTGCCCTATCAAAATCCACCCAGATCGTTATTGAATTGCTCCCACATGCCAAGATTGACAAGCAATCAGCGACACCAAGCTCTTGGGCGATTGCAACCTGGATAAACCGCCCGGCAAGTAGCCAGTGCATTTTAAGTCCACGTAAGGACCATATACAGGCTCCAGCTACGGTACCAGACCACCAACACTACAGATGACCGATCACGTAGTGGAAGACCAAGGCTCACCACCCGACGTCAGGATCGTCAGATTGTGCGACAGCATGTTCAAGATCGCTATGTTACTGCTGTGGAAACGCCTCGACAGACCAGCGACACATAAGTGCGGACACCGTGCGTCGACGATTGGCGAGCAGACACCTCCACTGTCACAGGCCACACCGAGGACCCAATTTGACACCACGACATCGCGGGGACCGTCTTCAGTGGGCAACACAGCCCACCATTGGGGTGGTCCGAGCATCATGCTGTGGGCTGCAATTGGTCTTGCACAGAAGGTCGGCCCTGTGGTCTTCCGGAACATCGGTCCAGGGAGAGGCAATGGTGTCACAGCAGCTCGGTACATTGATCAAGTCTTGAGACCACGTCGCCGCAACCACGAGTTTCAGCATGATAACGCCCGTGCCCACACTGCGAGAGCAACAAGAGACTTCCTCCAGAAGAATGGCATCAGAACCATGCAGTGGGAGACTAAAAGGACTGTGTGTTTTTTAGGTTTAGAATTTTAGGGTATATTGGCAGCTTGTTTGTTGTACTTTTATTTTTAAATGCGGCCAAATAATCCTGTTCTGATTAAATATATAGTGGCCTGCCCTCAGTCCCGGTTTAAATCCCTTTGAGCACCTGCGGGACGAGATTCAAAGACGGCTGAATGACGTCCGACCAAGGCCGACAACTGCAGCTGAACTGTGTCAGGCGTTCCTCAGAGTGTGGGCTCAAGTGCCTATGGCCTTCATCAACTGCTTCATCCATTCCATGTATTGACGTTGCACGGCAGTCATCAATGCACATGGCGGACACACGAGATACTGACTTGTGATGCCATTTCCTCAGAGACTCGTGTTGTGTTTCACTTTAAGAACATTTGACACTTTATTTTCAACCTTGATGATCAGTTTTGCCCAGTTTCATCTTTTTAATATGTCTCAAAGTATGCTTACAGTGTTTGGACAAATAAGGTTTGTCATACATCTATCCATGGTAACGTTTCTTTTGCGGTCCAGTATATATATGAACATATAAACATATTTTTTTCATCACACAAAATTGGAAGGAAAGATGAAACAGCTTGAAATAGCATCTGTTCTATATTGTACTGTGACGTCATACCGTTTGTATCACAATGAACAGTGCGATGTTCTAAAACAATACCATACGAGGTTTGTTTCATTGTTTAATGCGTTGTCCATTTGATTGATCACGAAACTTCTGTACTTCACCTTTAAAATGCCTGTCATGTATTGTGGTGCAAAATCGATGCTTGGGTGTATACGGTGTCAGACCCTTGTATCACGAACCTGATCATGTTGTAATTTCGAGATATCAGGACATTCGAGATAACGAGCTAAGGACAGGCAGACAGATCGGGACCGGAGATGAGACTCGAGATAGAGATGCATTCGAGATAACGGGATCGACTGCACACCCACCAAAAAAAAAGAAACGCATATGTCGTTTTTAAGAGTGAGTGAGTGTGGTTTTACGCTGCTTTTAGCAATATTCCAGCAATATCATGGCGGGGGACGCAAGAAATGGGCTTCACACATTGTACCCATGTCGGGAATCCTACCCGGGTCTTCGGCGTGACGAGCAAACGCTTTAACCACTAAGCTACCCGACCGCCCCTTGTTTTAAGTGAGTGAGTCAGTTTGGTTTAACGCCGCTTTTAACAGTATTCCAGTTATATCACGGCGTGTCAGCTTAATGTGGGAGGAAAGCCCGAAGTGATGCAGGTCTCAGACGTTTACCACTTCGGTGAAACCCACGAGCACGGGTATGGTGCTGACAAACCTAGAAACATAATCGGGGCGAACCGGGATTCGAACCCACTATCATAGGTTTCTGGCGTACCCAAGGGACGCAACTCTGCACAGCGAATCGCGGCGCCTTAAACGACTGGACCACCCGTGCCCTCTAGTTTTGAAGAGCGCCATTATGTGACTACCAGGCTTTAAAAACAAAACATGAAACAGATCATCAAGCGTTAACGGATACGTATTTGCGCGTGCAGGTTACGTCACGATTCCGGGATAGGATAGGTCTTCAGCAACCCATACTTGCCGTAAAATGCGACTATGCTTGTCGTAAAAGGCGCTAACGGGATCGGGTGGTCAGGATCGCTGACTTGGTTGATACATGTCATCGATCCCAAATGCGTGGATCGATCCTCATGATGTTAATCACTGGATTGTCTGGTCCCGACTCAATTATTTTACAGACCGCGGTCATATAGCTGGAATATTGCTGAGTGCGGCGTTAAACAACAAACAAACAAACAAATCTCTGGCACAACAGCCCTAAAGTCCTGTGCCGTTTGGCCTGAGTGACCACATGACCTCTCATGTCCATAGAACCAAGAAGCACTTGGATGATACCTGGTACCTTTTTATGAGCTTATCTTAATTGATGCGGATCCTGTTGCCCTGGTTGACTTTGATAGCCTTATGTTTTTATTTTAAGGCATATTTTCCCCCTCTTTTGCCTGGGGTGGATTCAATAGATAACCGATGCAAAGAGAGGAAGCGGGCCCATTAGTAATTGATTGGGATTTAAACTCTCTAACCACAAAGGCAAACAGTGATGGCGAACATTACGACGTTGAGTAACGCAAACGTCTCTAGACAGTTCTCCGGCACGCCTGTAGACCCTTGTACGACCATCAGCAGCTAAGAGAAGATCTTGGCGATGATGAACGGATTAAAAGCGTGGTATTAAGCATTCATTACAAATTTCCTCAAATTAAAACTGTTACCCCGGTAATCCCCAAGTACCAACATTCAGCGTGCTCATCAGGCAAATGTCAAAACCGCAATCCCTATAGATATCCTGTACGTTATTCCGTTAAGAAACGGTGACCACACCGGTATAGGCTTATCACGTAAACAAACGCGCTTATTCTGAAATAAGGGTCGGTCGGGTAGCCTCGTGGTTAATACGTTCGCTCATCACGCCAAAGACCCGGGTTGGATTCCCGACATGGGTACAATGTATGAAGCCCATTTCTGGTGTCCCCCGCCGTGATATTGATGGAATATTGCTAAAAGGGCGTAAAACCATACTCACTCACTCACTCTGAAATAAGAACATGCAGACCTAATGTAAGCTTGATGATGATGTTGGAGATTTAACGGGCGCTTCCGGTGCTGCCGATTTCGCACTCGGATGCAAGCTTTTCGGTGCGCGATGCACATTGTTTTGCATAATTGTGTAGAAATACTACCACACCTGCTACAATGAGGTATGTGGCAATAGAGCTCTACACATGCAAACACCGTTCTCTATATGGTCTCTGACACATCAAAGTGACCGTATCGCTAGCGACCGCCTCCGTGGTCTAGTGGTAGAGCGTCCGCCCGGGGAGCGAAAGATGCGGGGTTCGATCCCCGGCCGCGTCATACCAAAAGACCAATTGTTACCCTGTCTGGCGCTCGGCATTACGGGGGTAAAGCAAGGACTGGTCTGAGTGGGGTATTCATGTTAAACTGTGAATATGAACCTGTATAAGTGTACCTTTATTAGTATTTTGTATCTTTTAGCAATATTTATATACGGCTATGTAGGACATTCTTGAAACTCATACGGGCGTCTTAATTAGCTTCCGTTGTGTCGCAAAATGTTTCGTGTGCTCCGACCATTATGTAACGATTGGTACATATTGATAGATAACATCTCCAGGTAGATAACATCTCCAGGTAATTGTTTCCTAGGATTTATTGACCTTCCACGCCTGGCATGATGTTATGTTTTTTAGCGGAAAGTGAATGTTTGCAGCGAATTGAATTTACATTCCCCGTTTGTACGACCACGGGTTATTTGGTATACATGTATTACGATAAACTACGAAAATATACGTGGGCATGCGTAGATGAAATATTCAATAGTGTACTTCATCTTTGTATTGTTCTGTCATGTAATTTCAAAATAGCCAACAATATTTCATGCTGATACTGGGACATAAATGAACTCAATTATGAAGTAGAACTGTTTTACTGTCAGGTGAGGTGAAATGAGGCTTAACGTCGCGTTCAGTTGTTGATTTGTCATGTAATTTGCTTTGGGTAGATATATTCAATCGTATTTAACATCCTAGGAGCAAGGTAAAATGTGTTAAGGTACTGTAGCTCTCCTGGTTAAGTGATCAACTGTTTAAAATCGTAACAAAGACAGCTGCTTGTTCACAATGTTCTGTTGTACCGAAGATCTAAAACTGAAGTACAAAAGAAAGTACACACCCCACTATTCTGACAGTAAAAGAAGACAGGGCAAACTTTATTGTGATTGTAATGTTTAATGTCATTGTTGAGTCATTTTCAAACATGTTTAAAATGGATTTAAAGATATGTGGCCACATAAAACTTTTCAGTTGACAATAACGTCCATAGGCGGTCACTCATCAAAAATCACACTTGTAGAAATGATGACAGTCCCAGGTATGAAGGCCATGCGAGTGGTCTCAGTACCTCGTATGACCCCCATTTGAGTTAATGCAAGCCAGGACACGCCTTCTCATGAAAAAGGTCAACCGTCGGATGACGTCATTAGGGATCTGCTGCCACTCTTCTCGCAGAGCCTGTTCCAGCTGTGGTATGGTGGTTGGTGGCTGTGCACGTCGTCGCAACTGTCTAACGAGATGGTCCCACAGGTGTTCAATGGGTGACAAGTCCGGAGAGCGTGACGGCCAAGGCAAAAGCTGAATGTTCTGACGGTTCAGGAAGTCCATAGTGAGTCTAGCGGTGTGTGGTCGGGCGTTACCTTGCTGAAAAAGAAACCCCTGCCTTTGCCTCTGCATGAAGGGGATCACCACCGGCTGTAACACTTGGTCCCTGTACCTCTGGGCTGTCAGGGTCTGGTGGAGAATGACCAAATCCGTCTTCTGTTCGCCGCAAATGCCTCCCCAAACCATAACGCTGCCTCCGCCAAAAGGATGAACTTGTTGGACACATGCTCCAGCCAGTCGCTCGCCTCTACGTCGGTAGACTCTCACTCTACCGTCAGCATGGTAGAGGTTGAATCGACTTTCATCGGTAAAGAGGACTCGTGACCAGTCACGACGTTGCCAGCGTCTGACTCTTCTTGCCCAGCGAAGACGGCTGACACGGTGTTGAGCGGTCAAGGTCATCCCACGGAATGGTCGATAAGCCCGGATACCGGCAGCTCGTAGTCGTCTCATGACTGTGTTCCTGCTGATGTGGTGACCTAAAGCTGTCGACGCTGTTGATGCCATGGTGAGGAACCTGTTGCGCAGGTGTAATGTGCGTATGTACCGGTCTTCTGCAGGGGTCGTCACTCTCGGTCTTCCTCTTCTTGGGCGGTCGGATGTCTGGCCAGTCTGGTTGACACGACGAAGTAGTCTGATAATGGTTTGCCTGGTGCAGCCAAGGGTCCTTGCGATGTGACTGTTCGACGCCCCCACTTGGGACATTCCCACGACTCTCTCTCGCTCCGCTGCTGTTAAACGTGGCATTTGTCTTGTGTTTTTTTCGTTGAATGTGTAATGAACGATAGAATCCACTGCCTTTTATACTGTTTCTACGCACATTGCACGTGCAAATGGAGAAAATTGCCATTTTCACAATGTGTGCTTTTGTTGCCTATCATAATGTCAAGGTTACGTTTCTGCGATATGCTCTCAATGGTTTTGTTCATTACATTACGATAGCGCCAAAAATGTAACAACTTTTTCAACCATATGCGTAATATATGATATTTTAGGGGTGTGTACTTTCTTTTGTACTTCAGTTTAAATATGGGCACATACGTAACGGGTTTCATGATTTCAACATTATCTCTTAATCTGCACCAACGAATGTAATATATAATATTGTATAACAATGTGGCAATACACTGCAATTAGAATTATGTTACATAAAGTTTTAACTGCCTTCTTATGATATATATTTTTCATATGAAATATCTTTTTTTCAAATTGAAATATAAAACGAAAAACTTCCTATATTCACTTTGAATTAATCAACCAAGTTTGGTGGTGAAAATATTTCATTCACATGTTTCCACTCGCCTAGCAATATGCTTTATGAAAACAAGTTGTAAAAGTTGTATATATGAACGTTGTGTATTTTACTCTTTTGTAAAATATTGATAGTAATGATGTTATGATGTTTCAGACTTTTTGAAAATTCACAAACACAGAGCTCCAAACCACTCTTCTTGAAAGTTGCTATATCAAATTTGAATACTTTAAAAAAAAAAAAATTCATTAATACCGATGAATTTCATTTTGTGCACAACTTTACGTTCTGAAGAAAGGAGAAAAACGTATTTTGGGAACATAACCTATGACACACAAGTTGAATGCCGATCAAAATACCTTCCGAAACCTAAATCAACATTCGCCACTTTCTGTAAGACTTTATAACATGCAAATAAATCACATTGATTTGAGTGTGTGAGGTTTTACGCTACTTTAGACAATATTACAGCATTATCACGGCGACACCAGAAATGGTATTCACACATTGTACCCATGTCGGGAATCGAACCCAGGTCTTCGGCGTGACGAGCGAACGCGTTAACCTCAAGGCTACCCGACCGTCCCACACACTGATTTGAACAAAACAATATAATCCTATAATTAGAACAAACGTACAAAAATGCACAATTGCATCATCATCAGTGCAGCTGTCTCAAAGGAGAAAATGTCTACAGAGCCGAGATGGTTCGAACCTTGCAAGCATGTGAAGGTTTATCTTCACTGGATAACAGACGACGCCGCAGTCGACGCCGGACAAGCTGATCATGACATATGCTCGCTTTTCTTCTGTCGGGTGAGCTAAAAATATGCTGTAACGTTAGCACAATAGTTTCTTCTTCAAATGGTTTTGTTTTGTTTGTTTGTTGTTTAGCCATAAACTACTAGAGCCACAAGTAATCTCGGTTAATGATACATTAAAATTAATCAATAAGTTCAATTTCTTTTAACAAACCAATAAACCAATACTTTAATATGAGCTTAAGGTGTCAAAAAGATCCTTCATGGACGACAATTGAAATATTGATCCCTGATAGAATTAATACAGTCAAGCGGGACATTCTCTCATTACAAGGGATACAGAACGGATATTCAATAAATATTGAGTATACATTGAATGGCCAATACGTCGTCTTTAAACGACCTCTTCAAATCTGGACTTTCAAACCAAGTACACTACTGCCTAGAAGTTCATTCCCCTTACACGCATGGGCAACGCGTTACGCAACCAGTGTGCATCGGGTTGGTCACGCGTGTGATACCCGTGTGCAACGCGTTGCACACGGGTGTGCACCCCGTCCGCCACTCGTGTGCAACGCGTGACACACTCATTAGAGGGGGAACAAACTTTTGACCAAAGGAGGACCCGTCTTAAGCTGAACCTGGAGGTGGTAACAAGGAGAGAAAATTTTGTTATCCTGACGAAAAATGATAATGCACATGTATTTCCTAACGTCTCCTTTCTTTATGTGATTTTGTGGGAATAACATGAATACTGTTGTGATCAAATAAATGTGTTTTGTTTTATACGACCATTGCTTCTAAATCCGATGGTGTTAAGAGAATACATGGTCCTGGAACATGTTATTGCAATTGAAATGCTTTTATTGTGATTTGACATTAACCGTCTGTAGTACGACTTTCAGTGATAATATGTATGAGGTTTGGCGGCGCATTGTTTTTATTGGACCCTAATTACTTTATGATGACTTGGACTCTTTATCACAGCTCCATAGCCGTGAGGCTGGAAAAGAGCAGCATGTAATTAATCAGGGTGGGTTATATCATTGAGGATACACTTGAGGGAGAGAATACTAATTACCGTACTACAGGAAGAGACCTGTAGACGTAAGCGAGGGGTTGTGTTTTAGCTGGCCGTTCGATAATGGCCGCCAGGAGAAGTGAGCTTTGACTGCGTCATCTAAAATAAATAATAAGATACAGCAGTGTTATTTTCACGTAGATGTAGATGTAACTGATGGTTGGTTTTATTGCATGTAGTGTATTCTCCCCCTTCTTTTGCATAAGATCTCTGATATAACATCTACTCACAGGTTTATAATCACTGTATGGGATTAGAAGGGGTGTCACAGATTTGTTGAGTGCTGCTTTAGCATCAGCCATTGTGTTACCTGTACTGTTATCATACTGCATTATGCCTTTAGCGGCTGTGATGGTGTATAACGTATTAGAGTAATCTCCCTTGGCGACCTAGCCGACGGGATCCCCTGTTTTACCGAAAGTACCACCCGTGTATGTATGACAGTAAATACAAGACCGAACACAGAATGTCGTTCTCCATTAGTTTTTCGTCGGGGGCAGCAACAGCCAAGGGCTAGTTCAAGTGCTACAAATCATTCTTAAAGCGTGAGAATATTACATTGCCAACGATTTCAACATGGCTGGGCATCCAACAAGATGTGATGTTTTAACCAGTATCAAGATTATTATGTAATTCAATGATGTCAAGTAAAAACAATCTGAAAGAAATAATTAATTATACCCCCGTCCGTCCGAGAACTTTGCGCGATTTCTCTTAAACTACTAGTATTCAGTGGATTCATCTCAAACTTAGTACATATAATCAGTGTCATATGGAGGGGTGCGGTCAAAAGAAAAGAATTGTTTTATTAAATTTCCATTTTATTATGAATTTTTCAAACCCTAACCCTATCCATTTTCTAATGAAACAGAGTGGCTTCCATCAGGCATCTCACACAGTGCAAGTTGAGCGCGATGGACTGGCTCTGCAGCCACCTCTACAAAGTGTATCTGGAGATGGGAACTGTTTTTTTTCAGATCCCTCTCCTATGTGTTAACTGAAAGTCAAGAGCAACATGGAGAACTACGAGCTCTGGTGGTTTCGCACATAACGTCACTGTCCATAACGATGGACCCGTGAAGATTCCGGGATAGAATGGGTCTTCAGCAACCCATGCATGCCGTAAAAGGTGACTATGATTGTCGTAAAAGGCGACTAACGGGATTGTCTGGTCCAGACTCGATTATTTACAGACCGCCGTCATATAGCTGGAATATTGCTGAGTGCGGCGTTAAACAATAAACCAACCAACCAACCAATCACTGGATGAAACTTCAAAGAACAGAATAGGGTGGTCTCCAGCTACAAGAATAGATACATATTCCACTTGGGCAACAGATGTAGAACACGGATATATGTCTATACCAAATATGTCAGAAAGTGGACATGGCTAAGTTTTTCACCAACTGTGAACCCTAATGTTGCATGCTCATACAGAGCGATATACCTTCAGCATACTAATCTGAACCACTACGATGACGTTTTGAATGTTGTTGGTGACCCAAGAAATACAACATCAGACTTGATGGAAAGATATTTTAAATATCAAGGTTCACAAGAGAAAAACGTGACATAATCTAACAAAGAATTAACAAATCAAATAAACAATGTATAAACCAAAAAAAAGAGACAAAGTTTGAAGAAAGAAGTTTTTCATTTTCCCATGTTAAAATTCAGATTATGTTTGAAGACAAAATTAGAAAGGAAAAGGCAAGAAAACACGTGACTTCTGTTGAAAAGCTAAATGCTCTGACAAAGGACAGAGGAAGAAAGAAAGAAGAAAGAAAAAGTAAGACATCAGATGTGAAATTAGATGTATTGTTGAAAGATAGAGTACGATAAATGCAACAAATCAATGCCATCAGTACAAAAATCACATGTTTTAATGCAAGACAAACAAAGAAAAACTGCAGAAAAAAAGACATTGATATTGAAAAAAAGAAATATGCTCTGGACAGGGACAGAAAAACGAAAGTTTTAGAAACATTTTCCATTTTTTTATGAATTTTTAAAACCCTAACCCTATCCATTTACTGAAAAGGTTGACACACTAGGCGGGTCGGGTGTATTACTGAGCCACGCTCAATTTTGAACTTGTTCCTTATGTTTTCACTGTTTGGTAAAATACTATATTCTAGAGCTTTGAAAATGGCATTTGATTCGGCTGTAAAAATGAAAGAGTTATCTGGTAATCTAGTTGATAAAATTCTGGATCCAATGATAGTCGAGCTGGCAACAGCGTCACCATCCTTGGGTCCATCTGTAAATGTAGATTCGTAAGAATCGTATTCGCTTCTTAACTGATTATATTATTGTTTATATTGTAGTTGAATAGTGTTATTGGGGATAAAGTGGTTTCGATATAGTGGCATATTATGGATTAAAGTTTTGGAAGAGTTTTGCACTGGTTTCACTCGCTTCAGCATTAATATTCAAAAATCAGTCCGGGAACCAATAGTATTTGGAATGATTGGGTTTCTCGACGGTACAGTGAATATACCGGAACCTAAACTTCAGGAAGATATCATTTCTCAGAACATTTGATTATTCAACTTTCGTACACCACTCCCCCACACTACAGACTTACGGGCAAACTTTCATTCCTTGTTCCACGGGGCATCTGCCCCTGATGACCATACATATAATTACATCTCTATCGTTAAAGATTCAGGACAATTTGTCAAAAATGAAAACAAAATGTCATCTGAAGGTTAAATATTCCAGGTATCTGATGGCGCTTTGTAAATAATCGAGTCTGGATCAGACAATCCAATGATTGACATCATGAGCATCGATCCACGCAATTGGGATACGATTAAATGCATGATCACGTCAGTGAGCCTGACCACCCGATCCCATTAGTCGCCTCTGAGGACAGGCATAGTCGCTTTTTACGGCAGCATGGGTTGCTGAAGACTTATCATAAACCTCAGAGTGTTCATTTGTATTGATCGTTACGTTTCTTCAAACTTGTGCAAGACCCACATGAGGTTTTACTTGCGTAGAAAACCCGGGACTTACTGTGGAAGACCCGGGGACTTGATTTTCATCGTTATTTATAACCTATTCATTGGGAACGCTATTAAGTAAGAGTCCTGGGTATTTTATTAATATAACTTCCGTTCAGATTGTAACATGTAATAAAATGTAAAATCAAATGACTAATGTTTTCTTTATATTCCCGAGGATCGAACTCGCAACTTACATACTAGTAGCCCAGTGAGTGTACCAACGAGGCTACAGAGATATAAGTAAACTTCATTGGTTTTTAGAATGTCCTTTTCAAGATCCGTACGCCAGCAACAGATATTTTACGCGCGTTTCCTAAGGTTCATGGAAAATAGGTTCGCAACATAAAAATGTTGATAAATGTTGATTTCAGTTTCTTTTTTTCGGTTTATAAGTCAGATAAAACACTTACCCTCGGTTTTGGTTGAAAATGTAAACCCGCCTGGTCGGAAAGATCCTGCGGGCCTTCGGCCCTCCCAGGCAGGTTTACATTTTCAACCAAAACCTCGCAACGTGTTTTATCCTTCACTTCTACCCCGGAAGGCAATGGTTCTGTGTCTGTTTCCCAAACCACGCATGCGACCGATT
Organism: Haliotis cracherodii; assembly: GCF_022045235.1. Lineage (NCBI taxonomy): Eukaryota > Metazoa > Mollusca > Gastropoda > Lepetellida > Haliotidae > Haliotis > Haliotis cracherodii. Next base: position 23,962,535 of record NW_027266341.1, on the reverse strand, counting down.
GGGCTCAGAAGTTGGGGTTAAAACCCCCGTGTCACGTCTATACTATACTTATATTAGGAGGAGACAGGTCATACTCGCCCAGCTTGTACTCTGGGTTTGGAAAAATCTTCTTTCGGCTTCACGGCTTTGTAAAGATCAACGGGTACCTGGCTACTACGACAGTCGTCCTGGATAGATTTATTCAGAAGGCAAGAGAAATCGAAGGCAGATTCGTCGAAGATTGACTGTTTCAGCAAACAATGGACTGTGAGCTGTATGCTGACCTGTCAATTTCTGTTTCAAATGGGAGCTTTTAAAGTATTTTCTTTGCACTATTGTCCGTTCTTAAAATATTTGAGGCTGTGGTAGACGCCACTCAATTTCAGAGTTGATTGTTTGTTGTTAAATCTGTTGTGTTTCTTGTGAGTTTGAATTAGAACTTAAAATATTTATCAACAGGTTTTAAAGTGCAGTTTTCATGGGTCTATACATTTGATAGATTTGGATCGATCGTACCATCGCTAAAGCAAATACCATATTCAAAACATCGAAAGCGGCGCGTAAATAAGGTTTATTTGCATTTTCGCCCTGTCTATTAATTTCAAAGGCTGAAACGAAAATACAGTGAGGCGTAGCCTTTATATACAGAGGCTCCATAAATATGTATGATCTTGTTGGTGAAAATTGCATCTGATTCCACAAATACACGCTTACATCACAAATTACGTTCACTGTTCGTTGAGAAAACAATGTGAGAAACATACTATTTCTTTAATTGCGTTTATTGTTCGTTTTCCGGTACATTCATTTACTTGTTGTGAGACTTATTTGTTTAAAATATTCGCTGAGTGGTGCATAAAATGATGAAGCATCGCTCGTACTTACTTCGTTCCTTTTTGTGGTACCCTGATTACAACTTGCCGATATGTCCGACTCTGACAGTGACAATAGTTGTCGAGTGACCCGTGAAGATCCGGGGTAGAATAGGTCTTCATCAACCCATGCTTGCTGTAAAAGGCGACTATGCTTGTCGTAAGACTTTTTAATTCGCTGATTGTATTGGTAAACAATTACCTTCATGAATCATATACATTAGGGTCCTCTGATACGTTGTTTTGGGGTTTGTTTGTTACCCAAAATCTTGTATTTAGTTAGTAAGAGTCAAACCTAAACGTCACATCGGCAATATTTCATCCATATCGTTACGAGAACTTAGACATTTATAATAACTTACATCTTGAAGGTTAATTTCAGCAGCAGAAATTGCAGATTTAATTCTTATTCAAAGTGGTGGAATAATAGATGCTTATTGTCAATATTTACGTGACCCGTGAAGATTCCGGGATAGAATTGGTCTTCAGCAACCCATGCTTGCCGTTAAAGGTGACTATGCTTGTCGTAAAAGGCGACTAACGGGATCTGGTGGTCAGGCTCGCTGACTTGGTTGATGCTTGTCAGCGATCCCAATAGGGCGGATCGATGATCATGATATTAATCACTGGATTGTCTGGTCCAGACTCGATTATTTACAGACCGCCGTCATATAGCTGAAATATTGCTAAGTGCGGCGTTAAACAACAAACCAACCAACCGACAAGCACTTCCAGCCTATGGTGTACATTTTGTGGTACAAGCGAGCATGCCCTTTCCTTCTCTAACGTTGTTTGATATGGATTACAACAATCAAGGCCTTTGTAAAGCTTTCAGAATGTTTTATGGTGAATGATATTTCCAAATTTAATGTATTGACATTTATATAATTGATATTTATATATTTATATTTATGATATGTATGTCTTTGAATAGATATTGATATTGTTGTACATGTCTATATCATGTAAAAACTATCAAACAAAGTTTGATCTTTGAATTGATTTTGTACCTTGATTTTTGATTGTGAGAATGAAATGACTAAGCCCACTTAACATCCCATTCCCACAAGGTCTGATAACAAGAAGTCACCATGCGTGCATTCCCGCATGACATAATTGATTTGGGGTACCTTGGGTTTACAAATTAGATCGAGTGGGATGACACCATCAATATAACTAACTTGTATTTATGATTTGATTTTGACAAAAATTAGCAAACATTATCTCTAAGTGCGATCTTGAAATATGCGACGTTTTGGGCTGACCTTCGTAAGGTCAAGGTCACAAGGTCAAAATGTGAAATATGGTTATAATTTCAGGAATGTTCTGTTAATTCATGAGACATTAAATGTTTTTGCAATCAGTTAACATGAACTCAAATGATTAGCTTAGCATATATTGTACATGCATGCCTTGACTGTGTCAACTGTCTAGGTCACCTCGCTGACTTGGATGTTGCATGTGATCGATCCTAATTGCGTGGATCGGTGCTCATGATATCAATCACTGGATTGTCTGGTCCAGAGTCGATTATTTACAGATCGCCGTCATATAGCTGGAATATTGCTGAGAGCGGCGTAAAACAACCAACCAATCAACCAATCGTGCACTGACATACATGTTGTAAATAGTGCCATTCAGAAAATAATGAGCGTGTGATATGGAAACTTTCTAGCGAGCGCAGCTCCCGGCCTCGATGCGTGTTCAGAAAAGCGATATTTTATGGCATCACGCTTAGTGGGAATTAATTGTTTGATAGGCATTACTTAGAAGGTGACAGATGACAAAGTAGACACAATTTATGGATAACAACCTCTTTAATACTGTAAAGGCGACGTTTCAGTATAGACCCGTATGCCGTTGTCAAGCAAGACTGAATGAGGAACATTGTACAGAATTTGTATAGTTGGTGGAGGATGAACAGTAACAAAACAAAGCATACATGAGTGGGACAACGGCGACTGAGTGAGACAACAGAAGTTAACAAGATGATGGACAGAGAGGCCAAGGACATGAAGCCAAGGACGTGAAGCCAATTAAATAGGATATGTTTGCATAGGTGTAGTGATTATTGCTTAATGAGATCATAGCAGGCGGATGGGATGAAATGGCCTTGATCTCTGTTGATTGATGGCTTGTGGCGGCGAATGTTGTCTTCCTCTGTTAGTTTCCTTTTAGTGAAATCATGGAGGTTGTTGGAGAGGATGTAGAGGGGAATGTCCGAGTAACTCTCCATTCCTTAAAATAATGTAGCAGGGGCCCCGCAGGGGCCGAGGCCCACTATTTTGTAAGGAATGAAGAGTTACGAGGATATTCCCCTACTTAAAACTCATCCCTACTTTTACACTTTGACAAAATATTCTGTAGTTGAAAATATTTGAAAAATTCAAATGCTGCTTCAAGATAATGTACAGTTGACAAGCAACTCTCCATTCCTGAAAAATAATGGAGCGTTCAAACAATAGAATGACGTCACACATGTGTTTTAATTGGACGTAGTCCCAGTTGATGTTGTGATTAGGATAGTTGCAGATATAGTCCGAGATGGCTGATTTAATGACTGATTTGATGGTTGAGATTTTGTGCTCTTTGATTCTGGTGTGAATGGGGCGGGATGTTTTACCTACGTAACATTTCCACAGTTGCAGTCAATTAGATATAAGAATGAGATAAGATATTCAGTATGTGGTGTATTCCACACTTTATTTTGCAAGCCTTTAAGCAAGGTGATAATAAGTAAAGAAGTAACAATAAACGAAAAACAAATAAATAATAAATAAATTATATACTGGTCAGAAACGTTACAAGACCAAAAATAAATTGGTTTTTATATTACACATTATAGTAATTGTTAAAAATAGGTGTATGTGAATACGCCACACTTAACAGAAATGCGATTTTGGTGATCTTTTTGGTTAGTAATTATAAAAGAAATTCTGGATTATATTTCTGACTGTTCAATTTGTGTTTATTTGAGAAAATATTAGATAGCTACGCGATAAACTGCAAAGAACAACGAAGATCGAAACGTGATTTATTACCCGATCAAATATTGTTCTATCATGACGTCATTTCTGGATATTCGAACATGCGCTCGCAACTTGACGTCGTATATTAGACGACGTTATTCTGAGAGGGGAGTGTCCAGCGAGTTGTTACCCATAGATGTAGCTGGGCATCGCAGATGAACACAGTGGCCGAACGATAGCATCCAAAAGCGGGGGAGATATGACAATCAATATTGGGAGAAAAGATACAGGCATTCGACGTGAGGATTTTTGAGAATATGCGAAATGCCCACCTGTGCATTAAGTGGACTAGTCCGACATTGCCAGGACGGATTCTATTGGGGGAGTCATCATTATTTGAATACGGGTAACTACTTTTAAAGTTTGTACATTTTATCATCATCCTTAAAGAGGCTGTACATAATGTTGATATCACATATAGGAAATAAACGACGTCGTGGTCGTTGTTTACTTCAGAATTGACCTTCACTTTGTGTGAGTTCATTGGAGTATGAACCTTCATAGAGTGAGGACCAAACTGTATGAACGTCGGAGCTTGCGACGACGTTCATACAATGTTTGGCCCTCACTCTATGAAGGTTCATACTCCAATGAACTCACACAAAGTGAAAGTCAATTCTTATAATTCTTTTATCACAATTTCTTACCTCAAAGGATGTAGGCCAAGATCTAAACACAATTTTATTTAGTACGTGTGACTTCATGTTTACACTGACAGCCATACAACAACCAGCTATATAGCGGAGTAAAATAGTTCCTCAAAAAGAGAGGTGACATGGGCGTATGGATGCACAACTTGCTCTTCAGAAACATCTTAAGCAGCACGTGTGTTCAAATCATATCCTCATTAGATGAGAAAGGTCTGTAAAGAACTACCTCAGTAAGTCAGTCACGATGACAGCGCGTCGTAATACATTTACATCAAGTACAAGACGTCAAAATGGCCGACACGATAAACGTGACGGGAGAGATTTCCGAAGTTGTTAATGAACGTGTGGCGGTTACATGTGTTAGTCATCATTGATCAACTGGCCGATCATTGGAAGGTGAATAAAGATGCGTCAAACAGACACTAAGGTAAATTCATAGATTGCTGGAGACGGTCAATGTCAGCCTAGGCACGAATCGAGTCGACACTACAATAGTTTAGATGTGCATTTCATCGTTTGTTCATTAGGATAGGCCGCAGGGAGGATATTCGTGAACAATCATGCAGTCACGCTCTCTGACATTTCTCAATGTATACTGAAACGCTGAGACCAAGAATAAAGGTTCTAAATGATCAGAAAGAACGCTTAAGCATGTTTTCGTGCTAGGGAATTCCCAGGGGTTTCCCCAGGAATGTGGAAGTAGTCCGTCAGTGTTTACGTCATTTCAAGAACACGGTCTCGTGAAAAACGTATCAACGTCAAATTGTGTCGTTCATACACTTATGAACGTCAATTTCGCGGTCATGTGACCGCTCTCTCGTCAAATGGAAAAGCCGTATATCGTGTAAACTTCAAATTAAAAAAATATTTCTTAATTAATAGTCATCATATCATGAGTATTCCAAACATGAATTGCAGTTATTATGTTGTTATGGGTGTCCATTAGAATACATTTTCCCAAACTTGTGGACATTTTTATTATATTTGAATTACTTTTTAAAAGGATAAAAGGGTATTCCATGCTGAAATATCAACATAGCAAGTACTTGTGTTTGTGTGGTACATGGCATGGGGCTTGTAACATGTTATTTTATGGACGCGTCCTTTACGACATCACCTCTGCCGGAAGTGGAATATGCAATGATTTACGGTTCCCAATCGATCACACGTGTCATACGTTTCATTGTGTCTTTTCGACCCGATATGAGTGAAAGATAGCTACAGCTGTATTCGTAGAAATGCAAAGCAATCTCGTGCCATTACAGCCGAATATTCTGCGACAGAAACAGCACAGGAAAACGTCTTGCCTCTCTACCGGCCAGTGACCACGTTATCTGTCGCCTGACCTCGACATCTGCCAAGTGGTGTTGGTATGAAACAATGCAAAGGTTTGATTATTACATTCGCTCATCCTGATAAACCTCCTAATTATGAATATTCAATGAGCCGCCAGGCGCAGTACTCGAACAAAGAATGGAAACGGTTCAAGCAGCACTTAAAATGATGAATAAGTTGAGTGAGTGAGTGAGTGAGTCTGGTTTAACGCCGCTTTTAACATTATTCAAGTCATATCACGGCGTGTTAGCTTAATGTTGGAGGAAAGGCCGAAGTGATGCAGGTCTCAGACGTTTACCACTTCGGTAAGCCCACGAGCACGGGTATGGTGCTGACAAACCTAGAAATAAAATAATCGGGGCGAACCGGGATTCGAACACACAATCATAGGTTTCAGGCGTGCCTAAGGGACGCGACTCTGCACAGCGAATCGCGGCGCCGCAGACGATTGGGCCACCCGTGCCCCCGAATAGGTTGATGACTGGTGGGAGACAAGGGTGCAGATCTCTAACAGAGACATCACAATGCACATTGTTGTCTGATCCAGACTCGATTATTTACAGACCGCCGTCATATAGCTGGAATATTGTCGAGTGCGGCGTTAAACAACAAACAAACAAACACAATGCACATTGACACTGTCGCATATGAATCAATTATCAAGACTTGCATCAAACTAGGTCATATGGTCTCTCTGAGCAGGTCAAACAGGAGATTAAAGTCATGTACAGGTCACACACTTGATGCTGAAGGGCGTGTTATTCTACCTACCCGGTACAGGGAAGTTCATCCTGATAAACTGTTAATGTACAATACACAGTTATACATACCGACGAAAAGCCATTGCTGGCAGGGCGACCTACCTTGGTCTCATCTAGGGGAGGGGCACGGGTGGCCCAGTCGTCTAAGGCGCCGCGATTCGCTGTGCAGAGTTGCGTCCCTTGGGCACGCCAGAAACCTATGATTGTGGCTTCGAATCCCGGTTCGCCCCGATTATGTTTCTAGGTTTGTCAGCACCATACCCGTGCACGTGGGTTTCACCGAAGTGGTAAACGTCTTAGACCTGCATCACTTCGGGCTTTCCTCCCACATTAAGCTGACACGCCGTGATATAACTGGAATACTGTTAAAAGCGGCGTTAAACCCAACTCACTCATTCACTCATCTAGAGGATCCACTCTATCCAAAGCGAAATCGACAAGTACCCTGAGCTGAAGACAACAATGGCAACCCTCCCTGGAGAGTACACCTTAAGGGTTGATCCAACTGTTCAACCAGTTGTTCACAGATGTGTTCACAGATGTGTTCACAGATCCACGCGTCAACCTCATGCTCTTGTCAATCAGTGCCAAGCTGATGGAAATGGAGAAAGCTACCTCCATGATGGTAGTCACGAAGAAGACTGAAATGAGGACTTGTTTGTCCCGAGGACCTTAGAGTGGCAATTAGGCGAGAATATTACCCAACGTCCACAGTTGAGGAGATGATGGCATCATTCCCGAATGCCAAGATGTTCTGAATGCTTGACACAAAGTCTGGTCTCCTACAAATAAATCTCGACAATGACTCAAGACTGTTCAACAGTACGACGCTTCAGATGTTTTCGTCTTCCATTTGACGTGCTTACAAAAGAGTTTTTATGCCATTCCATTCAGTTAAAATTTTAAACATTTATCACGTAAAACACCTATAATTGTGTCATCTTAATACCTCTTGTTTCTTGAAAACAATAACAAATACTTCAGGAAGTCATTGTTGTGAAAACATATTACTTGTTTGTTTTGTTTTCATGATAGGTTTTTTTTTGCTATTTTAAAATTACATAAATATTTAAACTCATATGTGTCATGTTCTAATTCCTGATTATGAAGGTTGAAACATGTCATTGTATCCCAATTGCGTGGATCGATGCTCATGATATTTTGCTGAGTGCGGTTTTAAACAACAAACCAACCAACCAACCTATGATTATGAAGGTACTGTCATAGAATGCTTATGCGGGTTAACTTAACTAGGGTCCGTGTTGTGCATGTCAAGTTGATTGGAATCTAAAAATCACATGGAGTTATCTCCCTTGTACTCAAGCACATGTTGAGTCAGACATATTAAAGTGTCACTGATGTCCTACACCTGTCTTGGTCATTGATGTCTTACAGGTACCACATTTCGATTAGACCCGTGAAGATTCCGGGGTAGAGTAGGTCTTCAAGAACCCATGCTTGCCGTAAAAGGCGACTATGCTTGTCGTAAAAGGCGACTAACGGGATCGGGTGGTCAGGCTCGCTGACTTGGTTGATGCAGGTCATCGATCCCAATTGCGCGGATCGATGATCATGATATTAATCACTGGATTGTCTGGTCCAGACTCTATTATTTACAGACCGCCGTCATATAGCTGGAATATTGCTGAGTGCGGCGTAAAACAACAAACAAACAACCAACCACATGTCGATTACTATTTGTTTCACCTTCTTGGTTACATAAATGCATCTGCTAATATGACAGTATAGGTACTAGCATCAATAGGTCATCTTCCCGACTCAAGAGCGTTAACTGACTACAAGGGAGTTGCCGAACAAGGGAGTTGCATTTTGGCTGGACTAACAAGTCTATGCATAGTCCAATCAAAATCTCGCAAAGAAATCGAAATCCGGTTCGTAAACTGCCGTGCACATTTATGTCGATTGCAGGATTTGCAAGGCATGTGCACCGCCAACTCGTTGCTAACAGATATTTTCCAAACCTTTTCATGTTTTTAATCAAGGTGCTCACGTGATTTAATGCACTTCGCGATGTAAGACCCGTTTTATCACAATATAGATCTTGATTATCGATCAGATCATCTTGACTTGGCGCCGCCATTTTGTTTGAAACAAATGCAAGTGATGGAATCGGATTGGTCCATAGAGAGGCTCAGAAGGGACATAACTCATAATAACCACTGGTGGCGCTACGATCGAGCCCAGGAAATCCAGCCACGTTCGGCAAGGGTGGAAACTGGACTTTTAAAGTCAGTTAACTCTCTTGCCTCGGTAAGATGCAACAGGTGGGTATGAGACAACATTTTTTCGCGCTACGTTGATCCTTTGGATCAAAGTTGTCTTGTCCAGTACTGTATTTGATCACACGTGAAGCTTCTAAAGTGTCCGAACATTTTGTTTTATTGTCTCCTGTCAAAAGCGAGATCACTCCTTTCTGTATTCTCCTTCGTACGTTGATGATCAACCCATGATTGCCGTAAAAGGCGACTAACGGGATCGGGTGATAAGGCTCGCTGACTTGGTTGATGCATGTCATCGATCCCAGTTGCGTGGATCGATGCTCATGATATTAATCAGTGGATTGTCTGGTGCAGACCCGATTATTTACAGACCGCCGTCATATAGCGGCATTAAACAACAAACCAACCAACCAATCGTACGTTGAGGCATTATAGGAATACAGTTGCTATGTAGTAATGTTATCAACACATGACCACATCAGCATGTTAACAATTATATCGACCCAGCCCAGGCATTACCGGAACGGGTATCGCTACAGCGCGTACACTATCATATTGAATATATTCACAGACTTACAGACGCCATGGATCTATTCGGAGTGTTTTGGTTGCTGGGCACTCTCGAGGGTAAGACACATCTCAAGTGAAAAAACTTTTTAATTCGCTGGTTGTATAGGTAAACAATTACCTTCATGAATCATATACATTAGGGTCCTCTGATACGTTGTTTTGGGGTTTGTTTGTTACCCAAAATCTTGTATTTAGTTAGTAAGAGTCAAACCTAAACGTCACATCGGCAATATTTCATCCATATCGTGACGAGAACTTAGACATGTATAATAACTTACATCTTAAAGGTTAATTTCAGCAGCAGAAATTGCAGATTTATTCTTATTCAAAGTGGTGGAATAATAGATGCTTATTGTCAATATTTACGTGACCCGTGAAGATTCCGGGGTAGAATTGGCCTTCAGCAACCCATGCTTGCCGTTAAAGGTGACTATGCTTGTCGTTAAAGGCGACTAACGGGATCTGGTGGTCAGGCTCGCTGACTTGGTTGATGCATGTCAGCGATCCTCATAGCGTGGATCGATGATCATGATATTAATCACTGGATTGTCTGGTCCAGACTCGATTATTTACAGACCGCCGTCATATAGCTGGAATATTGCTAAGTGCGGCGTTAAACAACAAACCAACCATCCGACCAGCACTTCCAGCCTATGGTGTACATTTTGTGGTACAAGCGAGCATGCCCTTTCTTTCTCTAACGTTGTCTGATATGGATTACAACAATCAAGGCATTTGTAAAGCCTTTCAAAATGTTTTATGGTGAATGATATTTCCAAATTTAATGCATCAATGACCAAAATGATGTCCTCTAATGGACTGTTTCGATTTTCTGAAATAGAATTCGGAGGGTAATTTGAAGTTATTGCTTGATTACACTAACTGATGTGGTTGTATCATCGTCGGCAAACAGAATAATTCATTTGGCATTCAATGAGCAACTCACTCAAATTGCTCCCACTCAAAGGGATGGAAAAAAACACTCCCAATCTCCACTGCCACATATCAAATCTGTTGAAAATGTTCACATTTTGTACTTTTAGCGATATGGTTGTTGTACTTTACATTAATTTCTATATTTTTGGATATGAGTTATCAAATATTACCTGAAAATTTTAAGGATATTTACCCGATTAACTGTTATAAATGTTATTAACGTGATGAAATGGTAAAAGCTACTGGGCGTCTGCAGGGAGGAATTTACATTTTAAGTGTGAATATTCTTTCGTGTGGATTTCACAAGAGATTGGTAATGAAGGGATATTTTTGTATTGAATAAAACAAAGACATAATTGGCATCAGCGGGTTATATCTTCAAATTGTTTATGTAATTATGATTATATCAAGTTTCAGCTACAACCTGAAAAATATTTAACAGTATTAGAAGCTAAAGCATTAAGAAGAGAATTTTATTGCATACGAGTATGTTTGAAGTAACATACTTTGTAGGTCTTAGGATATCGATGCTGTAATCACTGGGTCTGTACAAAGTGTTGTAGTGGTCATATCAAAGATGTATTTCATTTTGTATTAACTTGAGATAGTTATCAATATCTGAGATAACATATCTTTCTGAATCTTTTTATTGGGAAGCCTTATTGAGGCCTAGAATGTTGTAAACCCGATCGAACAACTGCGTTTGTGCTGTTGTTTTTTTTATAGATCATTCACTACAAGTTCTCAAACATTTCATGGTTAATACAACAATGCTTCTCTGCAAAGGCGTCATATCTCTGATTGTGAAACTTTTCATAATATTTTGTGAAAATATTCAAGACGTGGGCTTTAGAAAACTAGCGTTTCAGGGTTTGCACGTGAGGTACAATTGTGCATAGGAAATTAATCTATATTTGTTGAACACACTGAGGTTCTCTCTGAGGACAAAAAGAGTCAATGACGACACAGTCAAAGGAAGTTTCATTTACTTGTTCAACAAAAGTTATGTTTGAATACTCGACCTGTGCTGGTGTATACGGAATACCGGCGTTCCTTCGATTAAGTATAGACTTCATTCTGTGAATAGTGGTTCAAACAGTGTGCATTGTTCTTATCAATTATTCATTACAGATCTAAAATCGCTTATTCCGAATTCAGAAGTCCATACTTTGACTAAGTTACTTTAATGACACAAAAACATCCAATGGGAACTTTATTATATAATTACAAATATGAGCTTGAATATAATTAGGGAATACACCTTGAAACAATGTATTTTTTTGTGGCAGACAAGTTCTCTTTGTCTGAAGCGTAATCATGTTTTCAAGAACATTGGGGAACAATTTATTTTTTTCGATAAAAACCAAGGAAATCCCCATGAATCTCAAATGGTCGGTCCCCCTTGGACCTGGCTGTAGGGCCATGATGTCTTGAAGACCTTTATGTCTCTGATCCCACCATTTGCACAATGTAACATACAAAACTGAAGCAAATTCATTCCAATTCGTTATCATTAATAAGGAACAGTGTAATATTCTGTAAAAGTATGTGTCATTGGCATGAATGATGTCTTTATTTAAGCTGGTGTTGCAGCACCACATGACCACAACAACCTTTGATGAATAGTTCTGTTCTAGTGGCATACAGTCAGACGCAGATGACCACTATAACGCTATTCGCGGCACGGCGGTCATGGAAGGATTCCTTGGAATTCTGTTCCTTCAAAAACATGCAACTCTTGGAGGTCAGGACCCAGGACAAGGCGGCTGCTCTAAATCGGATTTACTCAGAAACGGACATATGGACAAATCGAGTGTAAGTAAAAGATTGTAATGTCATTCCTGAAATGTTATATGCATTGGTGATGGAGTAACGATACGTACGTCTCTATAGTGGTTGGGAACGTACAAGACAATGTTACTGAACAATCGCGATGTTGTGTTTGTTTCGTATTGGTATTAATGATGTAATCGCGGCGATTTCCCTATAATACAGTGGGAATCTCTGACATGGTGTCTATTTAATTTATGCAAATGTCGCACACAAATAATTGTTTAAGTTTGTCGGGGAAAAATGTTCGGTAGACATGTCCGATGTCCTGGATGAGATGTGTTGTGAAAAATGTTTTATTCGGCTTTTCCTTTTCGTAACAAAATTGTATTTCTTCAATTATTCACCGAAAACATTGTCACATTTGTCACAAGGAACGAACAGTATGGCAGGACATGCTTATAAAACCTTTTCGAGAACACCTGGAGTCCTCACTGATTTTCAGTGATCCATTCATATTATTTTCACCGCTATTTTGCCTTTTACGCCCAATAGAATCTGTTTTGGCAGAACATCCAGACTGATTATTCTCTGGCGATGACATTTTATGTTAACATTTTTTTAAACGTATTTGATTTAAGATGTTTTAAAGCAAAGTTGTCGGGATATGCTTATCATACAATAACACTCCCTTTAGCAAAGATTTCTTATGCTAATGGACAGAGGGTTTTGTCGCTTATATTTATTGGACCCCATTGATTTCGCCTTAAACAAAGTCTTACGGTTTGTTTTTATCACAAACCGTATTCGACGTAATAAGCGACCTGGTCGCTCTCAAAATTAGAAATAGAGGGCTCTTATTAGAATGGTATTTTGGTGGGGGGAAAACAGAGTTGAAAGATAAATTTCGTGGTTTATGCTGACAGCCTGAAATGTGGGATTGTTCACTAGATAATATATTAACAAATATCGCCGGGGGCGCTTATTACGTCTAATACGGTATTTGTTTATGCAGTCGTTTTCTACTTAAGCTCGTACACTCTCAAAATATTTAGCAGGGGTATGTATTTGCCTGATCGTTCCGTGATGTTTTCAGGGACAATATATGATCAGAAACAAGAATACAATTTTGATCACATAACTATAAAATAATAGAGACCCTAAAACATCCGAATAAGCTAAAGGGTGCGTCAGGTGACTAAATGTCGACTATAATTTACACTTGTATTCCTTAATAACTTCAATAATCTGTCAAACGTGTGCAACTGTGATCCTCCTCTTCATCACTCGTAGACGTGGTCAGAGATATCCAAGGCGCATCAATTTGCCGTTCCTCGAGGAAAAGGGGGGCACGGGGCCCCAGTCGTTTAAGGCGCCGCAATTCGCTGTGCAGAGTTGCGTCCCCTGGGCACGTCATAAACCTATGACTGTGGGTTCGAATCCCGGTTCGCCCCGATTATGTTTCTAGGTTTGTCAGCCCCATACCCGTGCTCGTGGGTTTCACCAAAGTGGTAAACGTCTTAGACCTGCACCACTTCGGGCTTTCCTCCCTCATTGAGCTGACACGCCCTGATATAACTGGAATACTGTTAAAAGCGGCGTCAGCCCAACTCACTCGCTCACTACTGGAGGAAAAGAGCTACTTACTGTAGTGTCAGACCAGCAGCAGAAAACAAAATGATTTTTGAGATTATTTTGGAAGATAATATATAAAAAAATAATGTCGATTCGTGCTTAATTCTCCAGTTTGTTCCCAGGCAGGATAGCTGGATAGGTCTACACTACACGGAGTCTGGTTACAGTTGGGTCGAGGGTTTTCCAGCCCAAAATGCTGGCGTGATGTCTTGGAGTGACTGGTACCCTGGTGAACCTCTCAACAAGGAGACTGATAAGTGCATCAAGATTGTCACACACGAGTCCAGTTTTGCCTGGAGAACAGGGAACTGTGAACAGGAACAAATGGTATTCTGCGAGTCAGTGGGAGGTAACAAAATACATTGATTCGCCTTTGTTTATTATTTGTCTCCACAACAGAGTGATAATAAAATGTGTAAGAACGTCTGGATGTTCGCGGCGTCTCTATCCTCCTATGTAAATGACGATATACCTTTCGTCATTTTGGGGCAATCACCCACACTGATATTACTTTTGCAGTCTTCACAGTTCCTCCAGGATGTTTGAGTGGTGCATGGTTGCAGCTTTGTTCATTTTGCATGTATTTTAATTCGTGTTTTTTTTTGTTTAGGCAATCGAGTAACGTGTATCGATGTCGTGTCATTGTCATATTCATTGATTCAAACGATGGTTGCCTAACTAATGTCAACAAAGTATGTAGAATAACATTGTCAACGATCCTATCGATGAGGTTTTAATGAGACCATAACACTTAACTTTCATTGTCTCCTTGATTACCAGGGGCGGTCGGGTAGCCTAGTGGTTAACGCGTTCGCTCGTCACGCCGAAGACCCGGGTTCGATTCCCGACATGGGTACAATGTGTGAAGCCCATTTCTGGTGTCCCCCTCCGTGATATTGCTGGAATATTGCTAAAAGCGGCGTAAAATCAAACTCACTCACTCACACTCCTTGATTACCAGTGTGTGAAAACAACTACAAATCATGAGCCACTATTAACTAATAGTATCAATTCTGTTATATACGTGACGGCATTAAACATATGGAAACGTTTTTCCAAGTTTCGCACACGTTTGACACATGTGACACCGGGGTGGACAATAGCAGATTTCGCACTACACCAGACACCCATTTAGGGGTGATTAAGTTTGGTTTAACGCCTATATGACCTGTATTTCAGTTAGTTCATTGCGTGTCATCTACATCTATGAGAAAAGCCTGAAGTAATGCAGATCTCAGACGTTTACCACTTTAGTGTAACCCACGAGCACGGGTATGGTGCAGACGAACCTAGAAACACAATCTCGGATTAGAACCCATTTACAGGAATGTGACACTGTACAATTTAAACAATTTGAAACTTTCACATGCTTATGATAGATGAAAATGAGCACACAAATTCCTTGTTTAAGTACCTTTGAATGTTATCGCACCTATTAATTCTTAAAATGTTAATGTTTAAAATCATATTGTTATGCTCAAATATGTTTCATGAATTGTTTTTTAAATATAATATGCTCAAATATGTTTCATAAATTGTTTTTAGATATTACTTTGCATAAATTACTCAATTGTGAATATATTAACTTGGTCTCGTCGCTATATGGCTGAAATAATGCAGATGAGACGTTAAATTTTAACTCACTCACTCACTCACTTAAAATGGTAATGCACTAATTGTTTCTGTGACATACAACTGTACAGTTCCCTTGGGTGTCTAGATGTTTCTTCTTTAACTATTTTGAAATCTCGTACCTTACAAGCCCGACCAGTCCCTGTCTATGTTCTTAATGTAATTTTATATGAATTTTGAGAGAGTTTAGTAACGTACAATGTATTGGGGAATGATATCATCATTCATTTATTCATACGGATTATCAACACGTAAAAGTGTGAAAAACACATATAACAATACATCTTCCTGAGTCAAGGGCGTTAACTGACTATAAAAGTCCAGTTTCCACCCTTGCCGAACTAGGCTGGAATTCCTGAGTTGCATTTTGGCTGGACAAACGAGTCCATGCATAGTCCAATCAAAATCCCGCAACGAGCCAGACATCCGGCTTGTAAGCAACATCTATTTAAACATGCAGATTTCAGGACTTGTGTACCGCCAACTGGGCAAGAGATTTGAGTGGTGAAATCTGATTGGTCAATATTCTGATTGGCTCTAATCTGATTTGCGCTCCGATCTAGTCCGAAAATTTCAGCCTATTTCGGCAAGGGTGGAAACTGGACTTTTATAGTCAGTTAACGCCCTTACCTCGCGAAGATGGTAACAATAATTAATTTTGGTGTTTTAAACAAAACTGACAATTATTTGACTCATTGTTTCCCCGACTTATGTGCACTCATCCTGCATGCAGTGTGAGTAGTGCAGCCCCATGTTTCCAAACAGCTTTATCCGCGCTGGAGTGATATTCACATTTGCGACCGATTGGGCATCACTTTATTGTACACGATGGGTGGTTGAAGTTTTGTGAACCTAACTACAAACGATATATAGTACACCCTTAACAGTTTGCATGTATTAAGTACAATACATATTAGGCAAGTATTTAATTCCCTTTCATTTCTGCAGGTAATTGCACATTTCATCAACTAACTAGGAGTGTGGATATGAGCATAGTACAGGTCGTCTCCAGACCAGGGATATCGAGCGCCGATCGGTGTAAGGACGAATGTTTGACCTACACAGTACCATCCGGGGAGTGTTGGGGCGTAAATTACGATGATTCGACGTGTACTCTCTACGTAGCCAGTGGACGTCTTCAACTGAAAAGTCCTGTATCTACATCATCTTTATACGTCAAGAAATGTTATAAAGGTCGGTACTCTCTCAAAGAGATGATTCCAGTCAAAATTTACAGAGAACAACCCTGTAGAGATCAAGTTAGAACACCTGGTGACATCACTGTAATTGGTGAAGAAGTCGCATCTGTGTTTGTTTGACTTCATTCGTTTTGTTTGTTGGACCTAATTAGGGACTAAATGGTGCCCGAGTAAACAGTTATGTATTTATTCCCCTTGAAGTCTTATAATCCGTGGTGATTCACGTAGTGCTACGTGCATGCTTGTCGTTAAGAGGCGACTAACGGGATCGGGAGGTAATGACTCGCTGACCTGGTTGATGCATGTCATTGTATCCTAGTTGTGGACATCGATTCTCATGATGTCAATCACAGAATTGTCTGGTCCAGACTTTATTATTTACAGACCGCCTTCATATAGCTGGAATATTGCTGAGTGCGGCGTTAAACAACAAACAAATAAATATAGTGCTAACGTAAAGGGAAGTTATCTTATCACAACACACATGCGGACACTTGTGTCGGTAGCAAAGGAAACCCAGCTCAGAAGGTAACAACGCATGAACCCATATTTGCTTGGAAGTTGTTGCTTCATTTGGTGGATAGTTCTTTAGACAACTGGCTACAGGGACTGTCGGTCCGTTTAACTATTAAATATTCGGAGTGGGGAGGGAGGATTTTTGTTAGTGTGTATCTTTTCATATATCTTATATCAGTAATAGTTCTTTGTGTTTTGTCATGTCCAACCTTTTCTTTAATAGTCAATTGTTTGATGGATTCCAGGAGAGTATGACGAGACACCTTCTGATACCAGTGTAGATGTCACGCATGATCATATGGCTTGGTGCACTGAAGGGGAAGGTAATTTAAACCTCAACGCCAGAAAATACCAATCTCCGTTATCTGCCGAAACAGATTCCATTGGGTCTAAAAGGCAAATAAGTGGTGAAAAGTATTTGAATAGACTGCCGAAAATCCGTGATACCAAGTGTTCGCGAAAAGGGTTCGCATGTCACCCGCCACTCGTAAGGAACGACATTCATGGAACGTTAGAATGCCATTGACGTATTCGCTATGAAAGTGATGCTGGCGTACTTCATTCGGGGTCAAAGGTGGCCTAGTCGTCTAAGGCGCCGCATTCGATATGCAGAGTTGCGCCAGAAACCTATGATTGTGGCTTCGAATCCCGGTTTGCCATGATTATGTTTCTAGGTTTGTCAACAACATACCCGTGCACCAAAAGTGGAAAACGACTGAGATCTGCATTACTTCGGGCTTTCCTCCCATATTAAGCTGACACGCCGTGATATGACTGGAATACTGTTAAAAGCGGTGTTAAAACCAATTCAATCACACACACTTTATTGTCTTCCCATTTATCACTTTATAACGAATAAATGCCGTTTCAATTTACTAAATATCTGCGTCTCTCCTGCAGCCCTGACTACAACCAGTACTCCCGACACAAACGCTAATCCGGACACAAACGCTACTCCAGACACAACCACTACTCAAGACACAACCACTACTCCAGACACAAACGCTATTCCGGACACAACCGTAACCACTAATACAACCACTACTCCCGGCACAACCACTACTCCCGACACAACCGCTACTCCGGACACAAACGCTACTCCAGACACAACCACTACTCCAGACACAAACGCGATTCCGGACGCAACCGTAACTACTAATACAACCACTACTCCCGGCACAACCACTACTCCAGACACAAACGCTATTCCGGACACAACCACTACTCCCGACACAAACGCTACTCCAGACACAAACGCTACTGCGGACACAACCACTACTCCCGACACAAACGCTACTTCAGACACAACCACTACTCCAGACACAAACGCTATTCCGGACACAACCACTACTCCAGACACAACCACTACTCCCGACACAAACGCTATTCCGGACACAACCACTACCCCAGACACAACCACTACTCCAGACACAAACGCTATTCCGGACACAACCACTACTCCAGACACAACCACTACTCCAGACACAAACGCTATTCCGGACACAACCACTACTCCAGACACAAACGCTACTCAGGATACAACCGTTACCACTAATACAACCACTACTCCCGGCACAACCCCTACTCCAGACACAACCACTACTCCAGACACAAACGCTATTCCGCACACAATCACTACTCCAGACACAAACGCTATTCCGGACACAACCACTACTCCAGACACAAACGCTATTCCGGACACAACCACTACTCCAGATACAAACGCTATTCCGGACACAACCACTACTCCAGACACAACCGTTACTCCTGACACAAACGCTACCCCTGACACAAACGTTACTCCTGACACAACCACTGCCGACACAAAAGCTACACCGGACACAACCACTGCTCCCATCACAACTCCTTCTCCCAACACAAACGCTACTCCCGACACAAACGCTACTCCTACTCAGCTACATGGCGACACAGCTACGTCTCCTGGCACAGCGGGGACTGCAGCAGCGGATGGACCAACAGTTAACACAAATGTACAAGCAACGACAACTTCTCACGTTGGTATGTAGTCGCTTACTTCAGGTTGATTATCCATGTACATGTATGAATGACTTTTGAGAGTGCACATGTTGTTTTACGCCGTCGCCAGCATGCTTCCGTCACGCCATCCTGAATGTAGTTGAGTCTTGTACAGGCAAACCAACTGATGACAGCATGAGCAATTCACTCACTCTTGTTCGCTCAAACATCGAAACTCGTCATTTGTATCTACGTCTTTATTTTGGTAAATTAGTTTTTGTTATAAAAAATCCAACATGGATGAAAGAGGAACATTTTGAAAAAGTAAACATCAATACCTCCAGAAAATTTGTAATTAAGTGCCAAAGGATCTCTCATTTCTATACGTTTAAAAAGAGAAAAAAGATTCCTTTGTACATTTACCCAGCAGTATTTACGTCAACTCTGATTATTCGAAAATAACATTAAGAAATACGCACCAAAAGAATTGAAGATCTCCAAATAGAAACGTTTCTATGTTTTCTGTTTATCTTATTTCATTTCACAAGCGATTATAGACGAGCCTCCCCATTTAGCTGAACATGACCAAAGCAATGATTATAAATATATTTTAACTGATTAAATTGTCACTTTTGTATTTGTAAATGCACTATGCAAAGTGCCTTTCTCGGGACTCTTTAGGACGATTAAGTTTGATTTTTCTACACTTAAATTGTCATTAATGTAGGCCTTAATCCATAAAGTGCAGTTACAGATATTACGGACCGTAAATTCGAATTTTCAAGACCAAATCATTGTGTTTATTTGATATAGGTAAGATGCATACAATACACATATCACCAGACATGGACTTACCAAATATCATTCTCTGTGTTTGCAGATGTGCCAAGTCGAACGCGGTTCAAGCAATGTTCTTGCAACTGCGAATTATCAAACAAAACTTGGAAGGAGAAAATTAAAAAAATAATCGTAGATTTGACAATAGACAAAACAAAAACATCCAAGAGTATTCGAAAGAAAATCAGTGTCCCTGACCATAGACCGAGTTCTCAAAGCATCGGCGCCCTTGGTATTGCATTCCTTGTTGCAACCGGCGTACTGTTTCTTCTTGTCGATGCCAGCTACCTTTTCCAACTTATTAAAGGACGAGAAAGGACAAATGTCCTTCTTAGCCCACTGGAAATGTCGACGTGTAAGTGACAAAAACTCTGTAATTATCGTATGAGAATCTTCATCTGTTCAACTGGTTGACCACAAGCCTTTTACCTTTCTTACAAATTTGTTATTCCTATTGGCGTGTTCAAGTACATCTTATAGTGCAAACCATTTCAAAACTTCATTTATCTTAAATACCTAATTGGTTCATTATGTTTCCAAGTGCACCAAGTCCAAATTCTATGCCCTCTGTCTGTTTTAATATATTCAGCAAACATTCGGCGTATCCCCTCTTAGCATAAGCCCCTCCGGGCAGGACCCTTAATCTCCAGCGCTTTCTATAAACGTCAGTTAACAACTTGCCCCACGTTATGTAATTCCCAAAACCTGACTGACATGGTTAGTCAGGGAGGTGGGCCCAGATCATCGATAGAAGCGGGTCTCCGCACCAGGAACATTAGCCACTCGGTCCCGGTGTGCGTTCTGTCACATTATTATCAATCTGTACCATTTCGACCTGCAACAATAAACATGGCTGCTGTCGTCTTAAACTTCACCTCTGAGTTTTGTCTTCCGTCATCACCCTGAGCCTGGAGCAGTGTTCTTGACGTTTCAGATGTTAGGGCACTTCGACGTTTTAAAACTGTTACCATATCTTGAATCACATATAATTACACAGCGCAGAGACCATATAATATCTATTATATGGTCTCTGCATAGCGGTCTGTGACCTGCATCACTTTGGGCTTTCCTCCCACATTAAGCTGACACGCCACGATATAACTGGAATACTGTTAAAAGCGGCGTTAAACCAAACTCACTCACTCACTCACTCTCTGCATAGCGTGGTGTTAAAACATGTTACACATGCGAGATTAAGTCAGTTTAGGAACATTAATTCGATTCCGTAATGGAGTGAGTGATTGTGGTTTTACGCCGCTTTTAGCACTATTCCAGCAACATCACGGCGGGAGACACGAGAAATGGGCTTCAAACATTGTAATCATGTGCAGAATCGAACCCGGGCCTTCGGCGTGACGAGCGAGCGTGAACCACTAGGCTACCCCGCCGCCCCTCCGTAATGGAGAAATCACTCGAATTTGTTGATTCCGGAAGTAGAATCATCAAGCCCCAAAATGGCGAGTTGATTCTACTTTCGGAATCAACAGAGTCGAGGGATTTCTGCGACTTAAACCATGTTATGGTCGATATCAAATTTCTCGAAAATGTTTCATCATGACCTGTAGTTGCGTCAGTTTTACTTGCACAAAAATCATGTTCAGAATTCCTGGCTCAGGACCAACTGCAACAATAGTATGACGTCAACATATTGGTTTAATTATCCTTAAATTCCTCAGTGGGAACAGTTTGCAAACTTAATTTCTTCCATTTCTTTGCTCGATCCACTTTTGTTTCCATTTGAACAACAAAATAGCAAGAATTTCATGTATCATATGATATTTTTATTCGAGATGTCCAAGCGACTCACCGATATTTACATATATATAGTATTACATAAATATATAATAACAAGATGACAGTTGAGGCTACCCTTGCTTCACCTCATTGCCTGCTTCTCTAAGTCTTGAATTCTTAACGTGGTTGATCTAATAGTTTTCCTGTTTCACCATTAGTACTTTGTCAGCAGTTGCATGGTTGCATTATGGCGTTGTTGGGACGAAGTCCGTTGCTGTCGACTCTGTGAATACAACTCAATATTACACTACGTGTAATAAATGTTCACGTGCAGTGTATTAACTCACGCGCTGAAAGGATGATATACCACCCTTTTGAGGGCTATTAAAACTATTTTAAAAAACTGTTAGAAAATCTCATTAAATTTAGAGAATGTCCTTACAACTTAAGAGGAGCACTGGTTTCTTTTCAAAATTTGCATGTTTGGAATTAAAACGCCACCAGATGAAGAAGTAGGGCAGCCATTACCGGGAAGCGTTTTTCTTATATTTGAACACCAGCAAGCCTTTGATTGATTGAGAAAATTACTTACCTGTGGCCGGCGGCAGCACTGAAAAATATACAAGAAACAGATAACATCTCAGTATGTGTAAATATTTACCACTGACTTAATTAACCATTGAATTGTCGAGATCTCTGACGTATTTATGGTTAATGAATAGGACTTGATATTGATTCTATGTAATTTGATATTAATTCTATATGTGAAAAACAAATAATGTTAAGGGTTATGTTTGATGACGCTTTGAACAGTATTTTAGTTGTTTGAATACGAACGACTAAACCCTTTTCATAGTCATAAGAAATCGATTTACGATTCAGACTATATCTGAGCATGTGTGAATGAGTCACTATCAAATAGGGAATAACGGGTGTTCGCGGAAAGGTGAGCGTTTCCTGTCCCACCGGTGACACCCGTCACAAACACATGCAAAGGCAATTGTTCACCTGAAAAAACACGGGAACATATGACACAAGTCAAAATAGGGAATTGCATCGGACATCATTCCTGTCACCGACTCTTTAAATTTGGAAGTGTCCTCCACGTGACTACCACATGATCTTTTTTAAAAGCTTTACTGAGGCCTTGACTGTTTTAACCTACAGCAACATCTTCTTAGCAAGAGTCTTATGACGCTCTTTGAAATCTTGGTTTGAAAGAGTGAGTGAGTGAGTGAGTTGGGTTTAACGCCGCTTTTAACAGTATTCCAGTTATATCACGGCGTGCCAGCTTAATGTGGGAGGAAAGCCCGAAGTGATGCAGGTCTAAGACGTTTACCACTTCGGTGAAACCCACGCGCACGGGTATGGTGCTGACAAACCTAGAAACATAATTGGGGCGAACCGGGATTCGAACCCACAATCATAGGTTTCTGGCGTGCCCAAGGGACGCAACTCTGCACAGCGAATCGCTGGTTTGAAAGAGCATGCTCGATTCTACCTTAAATGTTATGAAATACAGACACCAAGGGCTTGAGCTGCAGCAATATTTTTCAACATAAAGGGAAAGAAGACAATGGAAAGTTGAAGCCATCCCTCTTGTCATTAGTCTTTTTGGGAGTGTTTTGTCATTCCGAATCTTTATGCATTGGTCTAAATATGAAACAGATGAGGCGGTCTCACTCGTCTTCTTTATTTCTTGTTAAGGGTAAGGTTATTTGATCGTTATTGAACAACATCAGATCATCGATATACCTGAATCTTAAGTTAAACTTTTTCACCAAATTTGCCAATCCGATCAGAAATTCAGTTTACAAGGGGGACTCTCTTACCGTAAAGTGTTTACAAGGTCGACTCTCTTACCGTAAAGTGTTTGAGGGTCCGGAACAAGCGTTCCACTGTTACATAAATCGCCCCTACAGCAGAAACTACAGGTATTGGCGAAGTATAGAGGCCCCTGGTCGACCTGGTAGCAAAAGTACTTGGAGGAAGTCTCCTGCAACCAGTCTACTTGACAAGCTGTTTCATTCACACACCTGTGAAAATATGACGGCTACAAGAGACAACAAATACGAAATGCAACCAGTGTTAAAATTAAATTAATTAAGCAGACATATTTCATAACACTGGCATTTGGCATTGACATTGTTTAGTGCGTGCGTGCGTGTGTGTGTGTGTCTGTATGCCTGTGTGTGCGTGAACTAATGCCGGTTTTATAATGGATTCTTTAATCAGGAATTCTGGAGGTGAGCTGAGATGGGATTTCGCGTCCAAGATTAAAGCATGAACGTGTGTGTGTGTGTGTTGTGTGTTGTGTGTGTGTGTGTGTGTGTGTGTGGACTGATACCGATTTATAGTGCTTGCCCACTGAGATCCCATGCCGCAGTTTAACATGAATACCCCACTCAGACACAGTATACTGACTCCCAGGAGTGTTTTAAGCCCTTACGGCAGAGCGCCAGACAGGGTAACAATAAGTACCATCTTTTAACGTCTTTTGGTATGACGCGGCCGGGGATCGAACCCCGGACCTTCCGCTCTCCTGGCGGACGCTCTACCACTAGACCACGGAGGCGGTCAGACACCTTTTGGACCGAACACCGACATATGCAACAGCTGATAATACACGTGTCTGTGTGTGTGTGTGTGTGGCTGCTTGTACTAGTCTGGACTGATGCCGATTTATAGTGCTAGCTAGCGCACTGAGATACCATGCCGCAGTTTAACATGAATACCCCACTCAGACACAGTATACTGACTCGGAGCCCACCAGTCCTTCTTTCAGCCCTTTACCTGTTGAGCGCCAGACAGGGTAACAACAAGTACCATCTTTTGGTATGACGCGGGCAGGGATGGAACCCAGGACCTTCCGCTCTCAGGGCGGACGCTCTACCACTAGACCACGGAGGCGGTCAGGAATTCTGGAAAAAAGTAGTACGGTTCTAGAACTTACATTCGTCTGGCTGTCTGCTTCGAGCTGATATCTTCAATTACTGAGGTCATACAGAATGGTGTATCAAGGTCACACATCGTAGGTTGACCTCCCGTCATGCACTGCGGGTCATCAGGAGAACAGGTGTCGCATATTGCTGTAAAAAAAAGATATGAAGCTACAAATGAGTGAGTGACTTGCCCTAACCAACATTAATCCAGTTACATCACCTGTAGATGATGTTACATCACATGTAGGGCCAGGTAAGCCGGTAACTGAAACAACGACCCACGCGATCAGGGAACGTATACCATGTCTCAGAATGTCACAGAGCCCGACCACCAACTTCTGTCAGCTCCCACGACAAGCAGGAGGAAACAGTATTCGTGGGAATCTCCACAGGGTAGTTTACAACTATTTAGCCGTATGCTGCCGATATAAAACAGCCCAGAAAACTTTTCAAAACTGTACCTAAAACAAATACCATACATGCGGAAACGTTAACTGACAATTTATATCTACATGAACTGGTTTCTACTGGTGGACTGAAGTCCCCGAGGTTAACCATAAGCACAGTGGCATTTGTCTATGATGAGTCAACTGCAAATGAAATGTTTTGGCCAGGACTTAAACTTTAAAAACACGCACGCACGCACGCACGCACGCACGCACACGCGCACACACACACACACACGCAAACACACACACACACACACACACACACCGCCACACACGCAAACACGAACCGCACACACACACACACACACACACACACACACACACACACACCACCACCACCACCACCACCACCACCACCACCTCACACACACACACACACACACACCACCACACATGGTTATACATCTAAATAGAAACTTGCAGATAAATAATAAACGTACGGCGATGTATGGTAGTTGGTTCTGTTGAAGTCTGTGTCACATCCGAAGTAGGTTGTGTTACACCCGAAGTAATTTGTGTTACATCCGAAGTAGTTTTTATCACATCCGAAGTAGTTTGCGTCACGTCCGATGTAGTTTTTGTCACACCCGAAGTAGTTTCTGTGATATCCGGGTGTGTGGTGCTCAATGGTATTGACGTTGATGGAATTACCATCGGATCTTAATTTTAAAAATAGACAATCAGATAGCTGCTGCTTTATGCACTTCACAATACTCACGAGGAACAGCATAGTAATACACTGAGACTTGCTCTTCTGCATACTATCATTCAAGACAATATAATGTTAGAATGCTATTATCATCTCAAATTTTAACTGTTTCATGAGGTTAATCTGAATAGCAAACCATTTCAGATATACACTGCGTGAACAAGCAAGATATATACGTAAAAATGTATTATTATGTTGTATACCTTGACTAAATGCATATACTTACAATATAAAGTTTCTATGCTTGGCACCAAACTGCCATTATTACATTGATCCCCCACGCAACAAAAGCTGCAATAATTGGGATAAAAGAGGGGCCCCTTGTCCACTTCCAAACAATATGGCCGCCCGGAAGTGTGATTGATCCAGTCCTTCTCACACATATTGAGATCAGCACAACTGGCAAATTAAAAAAACATGAACAAAGCAATAATATAGCTAAACTACACATACACATGTATGTTTGAAATCATTTTTGATGTGAGTTGAATATTTGTCTCGCCACTATTCAAATGAAACGGGGGGCACGGGTGGCCCAGTCGTCTAAGGCGCCGCGATTCGCTGTGCAGAGTTGCGTCCCTTGGGCACGCCAGAAACCTATGATTGTGGGTTCGAATTCCGGTTTGTCAGCACCATACCCGTGCTCGTGGGTTTCACCGAAGTGGAAAACGTCTAAGACCTGCATCACTTCGGGCTTTCCTCCCACATTAAGCTGACACGCCGTGATATAACTGGAATACTGTTAAAAGCGGCGTCAAACCCAACTTACTCACTCACTCAAATGAAACATTGCAGTCTGGGTTGTAGTAGTGTTTTGTAACATTATCTACGAACTGAATTTACCGCATTCGACGTAATAGGCGCCCAGGGTGCTCTCTAAATTTGAAATAGGGGTCTCTTAATACAATATTTTTTTTAGTGAAGAAAACAGAATTGAAAGATAAATTTCGTGGTTTATGCTGACAGCCTGAAATGTTTATATACGACCGATGTATGTTTCCAGAATTTAATTGCCCATAATTAAAGGTGCATAAATAAGTCTTGTGTACTTTGATAAATCGGAAGGGGTGCTAATTGGGATTGTTCACTAGCCAATATATTAGCGAATATCGCCGTGGGAGCTTATTAGAGCGGGACGCTTATTACGTCGAATACGGTAGTTCAATAGGTAATATCTGTCTCAGTTATTGTATAGACACCAATCCGACTCCAGTCATGCACATCAAATATTGATCAATGCGGCTCGTTATTGATTTTGTTGAAGTCATTAGCGTAATGACACGAACATTTACTCAAAGGAAAGATGTGAATGGTTGCTAGCGGTTCTGATGCGCTCAGGACGTGCACGTGCAACAAACTACTTGTGACTTGTTAAAAACGCAGTCGACGCTAAATCCGCTGAGATTATCTGACAGCGA
Source organism: Haliotis cracherodii (assembly GCF_022045235.1). Classification (NCBI taxonomy): domain Eukaryota; kingdom Metazoa; phylum Mollusca; class Gastropoda; order Lepetellida; family Haliotidae; genus Haliotis; species Haliotis cracherodii. The sequence goes on along the minus strand of NW_027266341.1, from coordinate 23,935,345 downwards.
CTGGCAAATAATGTGCATGATAAACGCAGGAATGTCCTACAAAGCTGTTGGTATCCAGCTCGGTTACCACCTTTCTGTAGAGCAGATTATCACAGAAACATCGCATAAACTACTCAGGTAATTGACCGTCCAAGATAAGGACTCGTGTGACGTCAGCACGCGAAGATAGCGATTGCTGCTCTTGGTAAGGCGACAACCCTTTGCCACAAGCACTCTCTCATACCACCCCACAGACAACTGTCGTCACGGAAATCGTCTCAAATCAGCAGGTTTAAGGTCAAAGATGAAGTGTCCTTTGCTGTCAGAAGGTCAGCGCAGGGACCGTTTGACATGGTGTTTGGTGAACGTAGATTGATCATGACATCCACGGTCGGACGAGAGCAGGTTCTTCTCACGGCAAAGAAACGCGGCATACGCGTAAAGGAACATCAATCCCACAGTCTCCATTAGCTGATCGGGAGAAGTCATAGTGTAGGTATGCCTGTCCCATGACTGCAAGCCAGACATAATCGTCTTGCTCCGAAGATCCGTTGTGGAGTGTTTGTGGCCGTCGGAATGCGGCAGTCTTGGGCAGCTGTCGTTACATGTGGCGCACCTGGTCGAGAACGATCGGCAACCGCCCGAATCTCGTTGAATCGACGTCTTAGTCGACTGATAATGACTGCATGTCTGTCCAGCTGTGCTCTTCCAAGGTGGAGTGAGTGAGTGAGTGAGTGAGTTGGGTTTTACGCCGCTTTTAACAGTATTCCAGTTATATCACGGCGTGTCACCTTAATGTGGGCGGAAAGCCCGAACTGATGCAGGTCTCAGACGTTTACCACTTCGGTGAAACCCACGAGCGCGGGTATGGTGCTGACAAACCTAGAAACATAATCGGGGCGCACCGGGATTCGAAGCCACAATCATAGGTTTCTGGCGTGCCCAAGGGACGCAACTCTGCACAGCGAATCGCGGCGCCTTAGACGACTGGGCCATCCGTGCCCCCCTTCCAAGGTGGAGGGGCGGTGGGGCAGCCTAGTTAAAGTGGTTGTCTCGTCACGTCGAAGTCCGGGTTCGATCCCCTACATGGGTACAATGTGTGAAGCCCATTTTCCGGTGTACCCCCGCCGTGATATTGCTGGAATGTTGCTAAAAGCGGCGTTAACCATTCTCACTCACTCACTCACTCACTCACTCACTCACTCACTCCCAGGTGGAGGAGTACATTTAAAGGACCTGACTGCAGGCAATGTACGTGCACAACATGAATAATGCAACATGTTGCGTTCGCGAGTTGTCACACATGTTGTGTTTTTAGCATTCATTGCCAAGAACTAGTGTTCATCTTGGGTTCAAACCCGGACTGTGTCAGGGTCGAATCCTTACACACACTGCACCTTTGTCATTTAGCCAACTGATTAAATAGTACTCTGCATAAAACATCGATGTCGTTATTATGGCATTCAGTATATGATTCCATCACCGTTTTACCTCTTACGTCCTATGCTTTGAGTTCGAGGAACATGCTGATCAAACTATGTCAAAATACTAAATGTGTTCAAAATCCATCAATATATGTTCACATTATGACAAAGTAAGCAGCGCAAGCAGTTTGGTAATATATTTTTTCTCTGACTAGTACAATGTTGCTTTTGTTGATGTAATTGTTTTTTTGGGAAGGGGGGGGGGGGGGGGGGGTATTTTTGTTTATTTTTCTAGATGTTAACATTATCCAAACAAAACTACGTGAAGCGTAATAAAATATCCTTCCTCGCCAGACATGTCACAAAATAGACTAAACAGATATTTAATCATGACCTAAGCGTGAAATGTTTAAAACATGTTCAGAAAACAGGTCTGACTTTCAAGCAATTACCATTTGACGTTTGGCCTAGTTATAAATATTGACTGATCACAACTTCATAGTTCGGAATCAGTTTCAGTGATAAACCTCAAATTGAACAAGCAAGGTTCAATTGTTGATAACTAAAGATATTCAGTATTGATATGGATCATACCTACTTACTCCTTTTTACCAACTAATTACATATTTTGCCTGTCACCCAATATTTATCATAATATAACAGACATCTAAATTATCATTACCTTCTTTCTGCATACTGGTTAAAGCGATTGTCTTCATACACAGTGATTTGACAGTACGGTCTGTCGGGGTCACAAAGTGTAGGGCGGCCTCCATGAACACACCCAAGTTCATCCCGACTGCACACGTCACACACGGCTAGAGGAACAGAGTAAAAAGAGCAATCAATACACAACCACACGTCACACACGGCTGGAGGTACAGGGTAAAGAGAGCAGTCAATACACAACCACTCGTCACACACGGCTAGAGGTACAGGGTAAAGAGATCAATCAATACACAACCACTCGTTACACACGGCAAGAGGTACAGGGTAAAGAGATCAATCAATACACAACCACTCGTTACACACGGCAAGAGGAACAGGGTAAAGAGACCAATCAATACACAACCACTCGTCACACACGGCAAGAGGAACAGGGTAAAGAGATCAATCAATACACAACCACTCGTTACACACGAGGCTAGAGGAACATGGTAAAAAGACCAATCAATACACACCCACTCGTTACACACGAGGCTAGAGGAACATGGTAAAGAGACCAATCAATAAACAACCACTCGTCACACACGGCAAGAGGTACAGGGTAAAGAGATCAATCAATACACAACCACTCGTCACATACGGCTAGAGGAACAGGGTAAAGAGAGCAATCAATACACACCCATTCGTTACACACGAGGCTAGAGGTACAGCGTAAAGAAATCAATCAATACACACACACACACACACACACACACACACACACATTCGTTACACACGAGACTAGAGGTACAGGGTAAAGAGAGCAATCAATAAACACACACACACACACACACACACACACATTCGTTACACACGTGACTAGAGGTACAGGGTAAAGAGATCAATCAATACACACACACATTCGTTACACACGAGGCTAGAGGTACAGGGTAAAGAGATCAATCAATACACACACACACATTCGTTACACACGAGACTAAAGGTACAGCGTAAATAGAGCAATCAATGTACAACCACTCGTTACACACAGCTAGAGGTACAGGGTAAAGAGATCAATCAATGTACAACCACTCGTTACACACAGCTAGAGGTACAGGGTAAAGAGATCAATCAATGCACAACCACTCGTTACACACAGCTAGAGGTACAGGGTAAAGAGATCAATCAATGTACAACCACTCGTTACACACGAGGCTAGAGGAACAGGGTAAAGAGAGCAGTCAATACACAACCACTCGTTACACACAGCTAGAGGTACAGGGTAAAGAGACCAATCAATGTACAACCACTCGTTACACACAGCTAGAGGTACAGGGTAAAGAGATCAATCAATGTACAACCACTCGTTACACACGAGGCTAGAGGAACAGGGTAAAGAGAGCAGTCAATACACAACCACTCGTCACACACGGCAAGAGGTACAGGGTAAAGAGATCAATCAATACACAACCACTCGTCACACACGGCAAGAGGTACAGGGTAAAGAGATCAATCAATACACAACCACTCGTTACACACGGCTAGAGGTACAGGGTAAAGAGATCAATCAATACACACCCACTTGTCACACACGAGGCTAGAGGAACAGGGTAAAGAGAGCAGTCAATACACAACCACTCGTCACACACGGCAAGAGGTACAGGGTAAAGAGAGCAGTCAATACACAACCACTCGTTACACACGGCTAGAGGTACAGGGTAAAGAGATCAATCAATACACACCCACTTGTCACACACGAGGCTAGAGGAACAGGGTAAAGAGAACAATCAATACACAACCACTCGTCACACACGAGGCTAGAGGAACAGGGTAAAGAGAGCAGTCAATACACAACCACTCGTCACACACGGCAAGAGGTACAGGGTAAAGAGATCAATCAATACACAACCACTCGTTACACACGAGGCTAGAGGTACAGGGTAAAGAGATCAATCAATACACAACCACTCGTTACACACGGCTAGAGGTACAGGGTAAAGAGATCAATCAATACACACCCACTTGTCACACACGAGGCTAGAGGAACAGGGTAAAGAGAGCAGTCAATACACAACCACTCGTTACACACGAGGCTAGAGGAACAGGGTAAAGAGAGCAGTCAATACACAACCACTCCTCACACACGAGGCTAGTGGAACAGGGTAAAGAGAGCAGTCAATACACAACCACTCGTCACACACGAGGCTAGAGGAACAGGGTAAAGAGAGCAGTCAATACACAACCACTCGTTACACAGAACATCGATTTACCCAGGTGTGGAGTTGTCGGCACTGTTGGTGTTGGTGTGTTTTGGGTCTCCGAAGAAGTAGATGGGTCGGTGGCGTTTGTGGGTTCCGGGGGACCTTACAAGACATGAATGGATACATAAATATATACATACCAAAATACATGAAGATATGTTCACGCTAAGTAATGAATAATTGTATATCTTTCTATCGGGCAATTCATGAATTAATGTCCCACGGCTGAAGATGTTGGTATGCCTTGAATATCCTCTTCCGACCGTCGTTGTTTTATTGCATTTATATGGGACACCGGTTGCCCAGTCGTCTGAGGCGCCGCAATTCGCTGTACAGAGTTGCGTTCCTTGGTTACGCCAGAAACCTAGGATTGCGGGTTGGAACCCCGGTTCGCCCTGATTATGTTTCTAGGTTTGTCAGCTTTATACCCGTGCTCGTTGGTTTCACCAAAGTGGTTAACGTCTGACCGGCATCATTTGGGGCTTTCCTACCACATCAAGCTGACATAACTGAAATACTGTAACAAAAGCGGTGTTAAACCCAACTCACTCACTCAGTCACTGTTGTGTTTATATATTTGGTCTCAGCGTCGGGGTTATGAGTGGCCCAGTAACACTTGGCGTTCCTCAGCTGTATGAGTTTCCGATGATCGTTGGTCCGAATCCAAGAACCCACCCAATTATGATGTTTGGTTTGTCAGCATCATACATGCACCGTTTTGGGCTTTCCTCCAAATGTAAGCTGGCACGTCGCGATATTTCTGGATACTGTGCAACGCAGTGTTTCACCCGACTTACTCACTCACTCACTCAATCATATCAGTGTCATTGTGTGGATGTAATATTCAAAAACCTTCACTCCGTGCCACTGTGACAAGTTGCAGGGACGCCACATTGGGGTCGGTATCGTGCCTTGATGTCATGACAATATCACACTTATCACACATTGGTGCATTGGATAAATATGTATATAATTAAACTACAATATGAAGACTATCGGGGCATATCCCTATTAAAAGGTTAATTGCTGTATATTGCCATTGGATAGTTGACTGTGTCCAATTGAATGAGGTGTTGACAGTTTTGCGTATTAGATTTTTACAACTCACGGTACAGAGTGTCTGGATCAGGAACTAGAGTGCCCGAGTTGCAGAGATCCCCAACACAGCAGAAGTTGCATTCGACGGGAAAGTATAGTTCGCCCTGGTCGATATCGTAGCAGTAGTGACGCCATGACGTCTCCATGTACCACTTTTGGTAGCACACAGACTCGTTCACGCAGCTGGGGAAATACAGGGAATAACCTTATATCACACAGACTCGTTCACGACTTCAGAACACCGACTTCACACGGCTTGGGAACTATGAAGACTATCAGGGCAACACAGAGACGCAGCTGAGGAAATACAGTCATATATTTACAACATAAAGACCAGTTCAACCAGCTTGGAAAAATAGAGTAGAACTTTCAACACAAACTCGTTTACACAGATCGGGAAATAATGAGACTGGTTAAAACAGATATGCCCCCAACAACACACAGATCCGTCCACGTAGGTAGGGAAATACAGAATATGACTATTACAAACGGATATTCCCTCTACATCACACAGATTCGTTCACGTAGGTGGGGAAAAATATCAGACGGCTTTTAAACAGCGGGACATACTACTTGAAGGAATACCTTCTGCCATGTCAGCTATTTCAGGCATAGGTTATGATTGTGATTTGAAACCTCTGGCTGACAAACCACAATCGAGGATTTTTCCGAATGACTGTTAGAATATAAAAAAAAATATAGTAGACAGTTGCACCCACCCCCTGCTGACTGTCATGTTGGAGGGGTAGTTGTCATGGACGGTGGTCATGCAGTACGACTCCTCAAGGTCACAAAGCGTCGGCGTACCGGAAGTGAAACATTCGGGATCAGACTCGTCACACACCTCGCAGATTGCTGGGGAGGAGATGAGGAAGAGTGTCTACTTGCATGTCCACAGGCAATACTCAAGACAAGTAACGGTTATCTATGTGTTTATTTAGATATTTGCAAAGAATTACTCTTCTGTATATAAAACATGGTATCCTGCTATCGCCATTGTACATACAATGAGCTGGATTTAACGCCGATTTGAACAGTATTTCAGTTATTAAACGGCGCATCAACTTAAGGAGGAAATGCCAAACTGATGCAGGTCTCGTACGCTCTATGACTTTGGTGAAAACGTCAAGCAATGGGTATGGCGCTGAGAAAAAAAGGGATCATAATCAAGGCTAATAAGGGATTTCTAAAACATGATCAGTAGATCCCGACAAGATCAGAGAACGCAACTATGCTCGACGAATTACATCGGTTTGGACACCTGGTGCATTCGTACCCGCCAGCGTACAGAGACAGCTTATGTAACACACCTAAAATATCTAATTCATCCTACCTTCACAATATTTTACCTCCTGGATTCCACGATTGAAAACAACAACTCACAAGGTTCTTTACAATTTGTTAAGTTAATGTTACAGATTTCTCCTCACTGTTTATGACCAGAACACATATATACACTATGTTTCTTCTTAGCGCCCTTTGCGGGACACGGGTGGCCCAGTCGTCTAAGGCGCCGTGATTCGCTGTGCAGAGTTGCGTCCCTTGGACACGCCAGAAGCCTATGATTGTGGGTTCGAATCCCGATTTCTAGATTTGTCACCACCATGCCCGTGCGCGTGGGTTTCACCGAAGTGGTAAACGTCTGAGATCTGCATCACTTCGGGCTTTCCTCCCACATTAAGCTGGCACGCCGTGATATGACTAGAATAATGTTAAAAGCGGCGTTAAACCCAACTCACTCACTCACTCACTAAGCGCCCTTTGCAACCAGTTCATTGTCCAACAACGATGTACTTGTTTGTTCCTTTGTTTCTTCTTCACTGATGGATACGCCATCACTTACTATGTTTCTCCGTTGTTGAAACTGACGTTGTGGGTGGTGTCGTCATACTTGTGTCCGTCGAGGATGGTGCCGTTGCAGTGTTGTAGGATGATGATGGTGTTGCGACGTCGACGGTGCTGCCTTCCGTGGTCAAGGAAGGTGGCCCTGAGCAAGAGACAATACCAACCAGACGTTAATTAAAATATTATGACATCGGGGGAAAATGTGCCTTAAACATGCCCCTATGGTTTCGAAATCTATGTTCAGAAATTATTTTTAATTAATGTCAATGACAACTCACGGTACAGAGTGTCGGGGTCAGGAACCAGAGTGCCAGAGTTGCAGAGATCGCCAACACAGCAGAAGTTGCAGTCGACGGGGAAGTATAGTTCGCCCTGGTCGATGTCGTAGCAGTAGTGACGCCATGACGTCTCCATGTACCACTTTTGGTAGCACACAGACTCGTTTACGCAGCTGGGGAAATACAGGGAATAACGTTATATCACACAGACTCAGACACGTTCACGCAGCTGGGGAAATACAGGGAATAACGTTATATCACACAGACTCAGACTCGTTCACGCAGCTGGGGAAATACAGGGAATAACGTTATATCACACAGACTCAGACACGTTCACGCAGCTGGGGAAATACAGGGAATAACGTTATATCACACAGACTCGTTCACGACTTTGGAACACCCATTTCACGCGGCTTGGGAACTATGGGCAACACAGAGACGCAGCTGAGGAAATACGGGCATGCATTTACAACATAAAGACCCGTTAAACCAGCTTGGGAAATGGAGTAGATCTTCCAACACAAACTCATATACACATATCTGGATATAATGAGACTGGTTAAAACAGATATGCCCCCAACATCACATAGATCCGTCCAGTTACAGGTAGGTGGGGAAATACAGTGTGTGACTATTAAAAACAGATCCCCCCCCCCCCGCCCCCTCTACATCACACAGATTCGTTCACGTAAGAAAGGGAAAATATAAGACGGCTTTCAATCAGCAAGATATACTACTTGAAGGAATACCTTCTGCCATGTCAACTATTTCAGGCATAGGTTATGATTGTGATTTGAAACCTCTGGCTGACAAACCACAATCGAGTAGTTTCCAAATGATTGGTAGAATATTAGATATATGGTAGATAGTTGCACCCACCCCCTGCTGACTGTCATGTTGGAGGGGTAGTTGTCATGGACGGTGGTCATGCAGTACGACTCCTCAAGGTCACAAAGCGTCGGCGTACCGGAAGTGAAACATTCGGGATCAGACTCGTCACACACCTCGCAGATTGCTGGGGAGGAGATGTGGAAGAGTGTCTACTTGCATGTTAACAGGCAATACTCAAGACAAGTAACGGTTATCTATGTGTTTATTTAGATATTTGCAAAGAATTACTCTTCTGTATATAAAACATGGTATCCTGCTATCGCCATTGTACATACAATGAGTTGGATTTAACGCCGATTTGAACAGTAGTTCAGTTATTAAACGGCGCATCAACTTAAGGAGGAAATGCCAAACTGATGCAGGTCTCGTACGCTCTATGACTTGGGTGAAAACGTCAAGCAAGCACCGAATTGGTAAACGTCTGAGATCTGCATCACTTCGGGCTTTCCTCCCACATTAAGCTGGCACGCCGTGATATAACTAGAATAATGTTAAAAGCGGCGTTAAACCCAACTCACTCACTCATTCACTAAGCGCCCTTTGCAACCAGTTCATTGTCCAACAACGATGTACCGGTTGGTTCCTTCGTTTCTGCCGCTTTAGCCATCACTTACTATGTTTCTCCGTTGTTGAAACTGACGTTGTGGGTGGTGTCGTCATACTTGTGTCCGTCGAGGATGGTGCCGTTGCAGTGTTGTAGGATGATGATGGTGTTGCGACGTCGACGGTGCTGCCTTCCGTGGTCATTGAGGGTGGCCCTGAACAAGAGACAATACCAATCAGATGTTAATTAAATTATTTGGACATCGGGGAAAAAATGTGCCTTAAACATGCCCCAATGGCTTCGAAATTTATGTTCAGAATCTATTTTTAATTAATGTCAATGACAACTCACGGTACAGAGTGTCGGGGTCAGGAACCAGAGTGCCAGAGTTGCAGAGATCGCCAACACAGCAGAAGTTGCAGTCGACGGGGAAGTATAGTTCGCCCTGGTCGATGTCGTAGCAGTAGTGACGCCATGACGTCTCCATGTACCATTTTTGGTAGCACACAGACTCGTTTACGCAGCTGGGGAAATACAGGGTATAAATTTAAAACTTGCAGACTAGTTTATTCAGCTTGGGAAATACTCAGTATTTCTTTCAACAGACAAACTCGTTCATACAGCTCGGGAAATGAGAATAACACTGACTCGTTCATATAGTTTGGGAAATATGGTACATGATGTTACATAACACATATTCGTCCACGTAGGTGAAGAAATATAGACTAAGACTGTTTAACACAGATATGTCCCCTACATCACGCATAGTTGTCAACGTAGGTGAAGAAATATAGACTAAGACTGTGTCACACAGATATGCCCCCTACATCACTCATAGTTGTCCACGTAGGTAAGGAAATAAAGAATACGACAGTTTTACACAGATATGCCCCCTACATCACGCATATTATTCCACATATTTGAGGAACGATAGACTTTTGTTGTTGAAAACAGACATATGCATACAGATGAAAAGGTTCAGTTCATAAATCTATGTGGCATAATTTCAAAACTGTCCAACCGCAGATTTTAAGGGTTATCTCTCTGGGATCATAGGTTAAGATTGTGATTTGAAACCTCTGGCTGACAAACCACAATCAAGTAAATTCAAAATTATTGGTAGAATATTAAATATATGGTAGATAGTTGCACCCACCCTCTGCTGACTGTCATGTTGGAGGGGTAGTTGTCATGGACGGTGGTCATGCAGTACGACTCCTCAAGGTCACAAAGCGCCGGCGTACCGGAAGTGAAACATTCGGGATCAGACTCGTCACACACCTCGCAGATTGCTGGGGAGGAGATGTGGAAGATGTTCTTATTGTCAACATCACATAGAACTTTGTCAAACTTGTCCACAGTAAGCCAGGGCTTTAAAAGAACATTACAGTGAAATGAAGACTACACACACGGAGATAAATGCACGTGAATATTTTAGTCATTTTTGAATGACATGACTAAACGTGTCCTTACGTATATTCACGACAGCGAGGAGGTTAATGTAACTACATATACTACAGGATAATAGAGGAGCAGTTCCATATAGGTCATGCACTGGTCAAATAATATACTAGTAACTAAGGGCGACACTCAATCAAATACAAGAACATAAAACCTGACACCATACAAATTTAGGGTTTCTTAAATATCAAATATAAAAAAATCACAACCTTGTGGGACATATCTTTGGATTGACTTATCTTAATAATCAATGTTTAAAACAATGTTTATAATTGACTGACTGTGTTTCTCGGTGGTGGACACGGTAGGCGGCTGTGTGACGTATGTGGCTACACTGCCTACAGGACTACTGCCTGGACCAGAAGAACTCGTGCTCGATCCTTGTGGATTTGGAAGCGTTGGACCCGTCAAGCCATCTGTGCTTGAACCTTGTGGATTTGGAGGCGTTGGACCCGTCAAGCCATCTGTGCTTGAACCTTGTGGATTTGGAGGCGTTGGACCCGTCAAGCCATCTGTGCTTGAACCTTGTGGATTTGGGGGCGTTGGACCCGTCGAGCCATCTGTGCTTGAACCTTGTGGATTTGGAGGCGTTGGACCCGTCAAGCCATCTGTGCTTGAACCTTGTGGATTTGGGGGCGTTGGACCCGTCAAGCCATCCGTGCTTGATCCTTGTGGATTTGGAGGCGTTGGACCAGTCAAGCCATCTGTGCTTGAACCTTGTGGATTTGGAGGCGTTGGACCCGTCAAGCCATCTGTGCTTGATCCTTGTGGATTTGGAGGCGTTGGACCCGTCAAGCCATCTGTGCTTGAACCTTGTGAATTTGGAGGCGTTGGACCCGTCAAGCCATCTGTGCTTGATCCTTGTGGATTTGGAGGCGTTGGACCCGTCAAGCCATCTGTGCTTGATCCTTGTGGATTTGGAGGCGTTGGACCCGTCAAGCCATCTGTGCTTGAACCTTGTGGATTTGGAGGCGTTGGACCCGTCAAGCTATCTGTGCTTGATCCTTGTGGATTTGGAGGCGTTGGACCCGTCAAGCCATCTGTGCTTGAACTTTGTGGATTTGGAGGCGTTGGACCCGTCAAGCTATCTGTGCTTGATCCTTGTGGATTTGGAGGCGTTGGACCCGTCAAGCTATCTGTGCTCGATACTTGTGGATTTGGAGGCGTTGGACCCGTCAACCCGCCTGTTGTAGATCCAAGTGTGTAGGGTTTAGTTGGTCCTGTCAAAGCTTTACGGGTGGGTGATGGTTCCTCAGAACTTACAGCAGAGGTGGGGGGCCTCCCTGATACCGTTGGCCCCACAATTGGCTCTGTAATATATGACTTAAGTATCATGACTAAGAAATTGTATCTTTCCACGTGTTAAACTATAATCAGTGAAGTTAACATTTTATAATCGCTTGCCTAAAGCTGAAGTCAGGTTTGGTAAACATATTTAGGTAACTTTCAAGTGTACATATTGAAGAAAGCAGTAGTCACATTATGGCACGTGTAACTAACGGTAGAGGGTTTCAGGAGATGGGACAAGGGTTGGTCCGGCGTTGCAGAGATCCCCAACACAGCAGAAGTTGCAGTCGACGGGGAAGTATAGTTCGCCCTGGTCGATGTCGTAGCAGTAGTGACGCCATGATGTCTCCATGTACCACTTTTGGTAGCACACAGACTCGTTCACGCAGCTGGAGGAATACAGGGTATAAATTTACAACTTGCATGTGAGTTTATTCAACTGTATTCGACACACAAAATCAATATCGTAGCCTAGGATATATTTTTCTTTCCAAGCCTTCATATCCAACCTCAAAACATCTATTCAAAACAATGTACAGTAGATATACTCTCGTGTTGCGCTGTGAGCGATTACCTATAGATGGATTAGCGCAAGACAAATGTACTACTATTATTATCATTATTAAATATGTTGGCCTCTCATTCCCATCGAACCCGTGACGTTTCGGATGAGATTCAACAACCCGTGCTAGTCGTAAGAGGCGACTAATGGGATCGGGTGGTCAGACTCGCCGACTTGGTTGACGCATGTCATCGTATCCCAATTGCGTGGATCGATGGGAATGAGATCAATCACTAGATTGTCTGGTCCAGACTAGATTAATTACAGACCGCTGTCATTCAGATCGAATATTGCTGAGTGCGGCGTAAAACAACAAACAAAGAAACACATTCCCATCGTGGCTTCCGTTTAGAAAACAAACCTTCTACTGACGGTCATGTTGTTAGGAAAATTATCATGGACCGTTGTCATGCAGAAGGCGTGGTCCACGTCACATGACGTCGGCGTGCCGCCATGGAAACAGTCTTGGTCTTTGACGTCACACACTTCACACATGTCTGAAAGAGAAACCAAAAGACAATTGTAAATTCCAATCTACCGACATTATTCCTTGGGTAACCAGTTGTTTATCAGCGATTGTCTGTGTTGTTGTAACAGTCTTTGAGACAATGTTTGTTGTCGATCACACGGTCATGGCGTTGAAGGAGGTTGGGGGAGGTAACTTAATGTAACGCTTGATCCTAAAACGTTCAAAACGTACTTCCTCTAAAATTCATTCCTTAATATGACTTTTTTCAAAAGTTGTTATTAAATCAGTATCGGTCATTCATTCTCATTTAATTAATGTCATGAGTTCTATAACAGTCAAACAAGCAAGTCAGTAACTAACCGACTGTTACCGTTGATAAGCCAGAGGTTGCTGAATCGGTCATTGATGAAGTCATAACTGCTGGCTTGCTTGTTGACACAACGGGTGTCGAGAGTCTGGTGACATTGAGTTCTGTTCAGAGAAATTAAAACATTCTACGAGAATTTCTTGTAATCATTTATTAAGATATTCTTGTATGAAAATTAAAAATAGACCGCAAAACGTCATTTACACTGAACGGCAGCATTTATTTACAAGTAGGAAAGTTACAACTTATCAAAAAATTTCATCCGTAAATCTGTTTGACACAAACCTCCATTATACAGAAACTGGGCCGGAGAGATCAAATCTGGCCCTTGGTTACACAGGTCGCCCTGGCAACAGAAGCTGCACGTGACATCAGCCCTTAGGTTGCCCATGTCCACCTCATAGCAAAACAGTCTCTCTTCAGTCACTGCGAATTTCTGTTGACATTCTGTTAAGTCCGCACATCTGCAAATGGTGAAAGTTATCTATTACGGTAGCATATTTATATTGTTTTATCAAATTCCGAGAAATATTTTTAATCCCTCGAGATTACTACGATGGCTGAGTTGATGGTGTTATGTCAGCTTATTGTTGTGGGGAGATCAAGGTGGTGCAGGTATTAGACGTCCTCACTTCGTGAAAACAACGGGCACATATATGGTGCTAACAAAACCAAGTGAAATCAGCAGATCCTGACCATGACAAAGGGACGCAACTCTGCGTAGGAGATCACGATGGTATCTGCTGAGCCTCATAACCAATGGATGTAACGCCAGTGCTATACATACTCTAAACACGTTTATATTCATTGTTCCTTCTGACCCATATGACAACATAATTTATTAGTATTGATGTCAAATATACTTTATGCACTGTAAATTACTAAAGCTTGTTTCTAAAAATAATGCAAACAGCAATATTTCATGATATGTGTCACTTAACAACGGGGTGGCATTGCTAAGATGCAGTAAGAATCTGCAAAGAGCGATTTAAAAAAAATCTAGTTTCATATTTGAAATAACACATATATTTCTTCTCATGGTATAACAAACTTCAAATTTTCCCTCTGGGCTTCGTCCCTGGCGACAGATGTTATACGTTAGATATGTCGCTAAACTCAGCGAGAGACTCAATAGTTAGTCACTTATTCCCATGCCAAGGACAAATGCAGGTTTGTGGCAAAACGTCATCGTTTCATTCAAACATTTGATTTTTGTATTTGCAGCAGTGTTTTCAGTGTGCTCAAAACAGGAATATTTCTCAGGTATCGTTGCTTCACTTTAAAACCTCCGCATCGAGATTATTTATTCTGTTTGATAAAAAAAATCAAAAACTCTCATCGTATGATTAGTGTTTCTATTATCCGTTCACATCTGGATTAACGAGTCACCGGCAGACATAACAGAGAAGCCATGTCAGTATGATGTGGACAGTTGGTGTTTTAGTTACAACCAAACCAAAATTCGCTTATCAATGGCATGTGTTGTTTAATTAGAGACTAAATCTATTTACCTCATTTATCTATTTTTTTAAATGTATAATACAGTAAACTTCACTCATAACGAACTCAAATGGGCCACTAATTTTAGTTCGTTATAACCATAGTTCGTTAAAAGCATATATACAACATCTATACAGCAAATGGCCGGGACCAAAAATTAAGTTCGTAATATCCGTCAGTTCTATAAGCGTCTCCGTTAAAAACGTATTTTACTGTAGAATGCTTCCTCTCTTACTAGTTTGAAAAAGGATATTTCCCTTAACCAATTAATTATTTCTGTGCTGCAATAGAGCGTTGAGAGTAAGAGTGATTGTATTGTGCAGCCCCATGAAAGGCACAGCCTGTATTGACGTTGTTTTAAAATTTCGTTATGGTGGTGGTGGTGGTGGTGGTTTCTAGTGGTAAGCTCCACAGCCTTAATAGCTCATTCTGTGTCATAAAAGCAATATTTAATTAGTTGTTCTCTGTAGATGTATTTATGGTGTAAAACTGCATGTGTCGAGGGAGTGGAACTAACGTGACATATCAATACAGTACTTACTTTCTGCCCACTGATCGATCTCCGCCCAATGTATCTGTCACTTCTGTAAGGCAGTACTGTTGTGTGACGTCACAAACATTGCGCGCGCCGCCCTTGGCGCAATTGGGATCTGTAACGTCACACACTTCACAACTAACAGGTGCCTGGTTTCCTGTAAACAAGGAGTCCGTGTATTTGTACTGAGAGCATGGCTTCATTAACAAACAACTGACATGCACAACTACTTTCATATTCATGAGGTAGAAAAATCAAATCGCAGTGGATTCGGTTATCTAGCAATCTCATTTGTACCCTCCAGCAGTTTCATGACGACAAACACGCGGACATCCGGGTTAGTGTTGGTCGTAAGAGGCGACGACCAGGATCGGGGAGACAGGTTCGCGGGCTTGGTTGATGCATGTCATCGTATCCTAAATAGTCGAGTCCGAAAGTGATCAATTTCAAGACAGCAAGACCCGTGAAGATCCGGGGTAGAATAGGTCTTTAGCAACCCATGCTTGCCATAAAAGGCGACTATGCTTGTCACAAGAGGCGCCTTACGGGATCGGGTGGTCAGGCTCGCTGACTTGGTTGATGCATGTCATCGTTGCGTCAATCACTGGATTGTCTGGTACAGAATCGATTATTTACAGACTGACGTCATATCGCTGGAATATTGCTGAGTGCGACGTTAAACAACAAACAAACAAACAACTATACAGCAACGTGACGTTACTGATCACAGTCCTTTGGAGTAACTGAGAAGTGATTTGAGTCAAAATGATATCAGACAAACAATTTAGTTGGCCCCGAAGAAACAACCTATAGGACTGAATCGTCCATGAAACACTAAATAATTTGATCTACCCTAATTACAATACATGTGTTTCGAAAAGCATTTTTGTGAGTTGTTTTGCTACTCCAAAAATGTCCATTTCACATTCCTAAACACAGCGTTAAGAGTGGTTATCCAACTAACGGATGTCCGCACTAATAGGGTTTTACATTTATTCCTACTTTTCGGGGTCAATCAAACCAGATCTTTTACTCTGATATCATACTTCACGCTGATGTTTTTTAACGTTATCATACCCGTGTTGTTTGGTGTTCACCAAAATGGTAAACATCAGAGACCTGCATCAATTTGGGGTTTCCTCGCTAATGAAGCTGCTGACACGCCGTGAAATACCGAATACTGTTTAAAGCGGCGTTAAACTCAAGTCTCTCACTCACATTGATTTTAATGAGATTGTTCCACTGTTATGCTGAGGTTGTAAACAACAAATACAAGCTCCGCATCAATCATAAGTATAAACCTACCTTTAGATCCGGATAGTGGCTCGCCTGTCGTTCCAGGAGACCCTGAAAAGAAAGTGGTGAGAACCAAGTTATTGCATGTGTGTGTGTGTGTGTGTGTGTGTGTGTGTGTGTGTGTGTGTGTGTGTGTGTGTGTGTCTGTCTGTGTGTGTGTGTGTGTGTGTCTGTGTGTGTGTGTCTGTCTGTGTGTGTGTGTCTGTCTGTGTGTGTGTGTGTCTGTCTGTCTGTGTTCATGCATAATATACCTGCATTGTAACATTATGTTCGGACCTTTTTTTTCATTTTTTAGTAATATGCCAGATGTTTTTAAAAAGACAAACACCCATGAACTAAACACAAGGAAGGGCCAACATTTAGGATAAATTTACTCAATGAAACTGATATCACATAATTCATTCATTGTTGTGTATGACCCATATAGGCGGAGATAAATCGGCATTGCAGTAAAACAGCTGAACATTATCAAACTGTATCTTTATTCATTCACGGTTTTAGTTATTGCTGCTGTGTATACCTACAAAACATTTCAGTCGTGGATGACTGGAGGTTTTCGTCTTACAATACAATAAGTCCCTGGAACGTCATGCTTGTGTTAAGAGCAACTAAAATTGGAATCGAGTGGTAGGCTCTATGACTCGGGTGGAATTATAGGTTTCTGGCGTGCCCAAGGGACGCAACTCTGCACAGCGAATCGAGGCGCCTTAGACGACTGGGCCACCCGTGCCCCCCAAATAACTAGAATATTGTTGAGTGGGGCGTTAAACAAACAAAGAATAGCTAAATGGGTTCTGTACACAACTGAAAAAGAATGATCACGCGAGGAAACACGCGCACATCGGAATGGAGCCTTTTACTAACCAACGATAAAACATCAGAAAGGTACATATGTTTAGAATCGAAAAATCGATATTTGTGTTATTACTTACCGATATATAATAGGAGTATTAAGAAGGTATTCATTATCCGTGTACAAGGACCTACAGCATGACCCGTATGGCAAAGATAGCACGGACAGGCATGTTACCAAGATCACGCCTTTAAAACACAGATAAGATATATGGGACATTTATTGAGCTAAATATAGACAAAATACGTCCTATTATTAGTCACTATGATAATAGATAACATGTCAAAGAACATGAATTTAAATTCAATATAAATAGTGTTTTGTCACTGAGTATGTAAAGATTGCCAATAGATTATTCAAACTGAAGAATATTGCAATAAATGGAACATGGGCCTGTTGAGTTCCACACAAATACAACTTGGCGCAGGTCTATAGTGCTTGTTTTAGGGATCAGTTTTCAGGTTTCGCCTGCTTGAACTGCCATGTCATCATATACTAAGAGGGCAGTCGGGTAGCCTAGTGGTTAAAGCGTTCGCTCGTCACGCCGAAGACCCGGGTTCGATTCCCAACATGGGTACAATGTGTGAAGCCCATTTCTGGTGTCCCCCGCCGTGATATTGCTGGAATATTGCTAAAAGCGGCGTAAAACCATACTCACTCACTCACTCATACACTAAGAAGCGTATTTCCGTTCTTGTGGTCAGCACAGACCATCCCTCTCCCCGCTAAGGCCGTGGAAACTCTCTCGAATGACACCACAATCCTAGGTTTTGTATCCTGTTCTTCACCTGACATCTAAAAAGGGCAAACTGCTTACAAGTGTAATTGGTTTGTACTTTTCCCGCAACTTAGGATTACCCTTCTTCTATATTGGCTTAATAACTCTCCATTTAACCATGCTTCTGGTCAGTTTCCAAGTATCAAATATGATATTAAACAATTGAACATTAATAGTCATCTTTTTGTCTGACCAAATCCAGCAGGACCTTCATGGTCCGACCGGCGTTCCCATCTGGCCGCACCCAAACCGAGTCGACGATTCCGTCTTCGTCCGACCGGCGTTCCCATCTGGCCTGACCCATACCGAGTCGACGATTCCGTCTTCGTCCGACCGGCGTTCCCATCTGGCCGCACCCAAACCGAGTCGACGATTCCGTCTTCGTCCGACCGGCGTTCCTATCTGGCCGCACCCAAACCGAGTCGACGATTCCGTCTTCGTCCGACCGGTGTTCCCATCTGGCCTCACCCAAACCGAGTCGACGGTTCCGTCTTCGTCCGACCGGCGCTCCCATCTGGCCTGATCCAAGCCGTACATACAAAGATGTACATACAAAAACATACAAATATCTCACACAATATCACCCTATCACAGCTACCAGATCTCTAAATCTTTTTCTATGAAAAATGCTGGATGAACGACTGATTCTGATTTGGTATAGCAGAACCTGTAGCCTGGAGCCGGCGCTCTCAGAGCTGTAGAGTGGTTCTTTCTGAAACCAGTTTGGACTTCAGGTAAATATTCATGTTTTTCAATGAATGTAGTAAATCTGTTGTTTGTGATAAAAGTAAAAACTACACAAGCAGCTTACAAGTGTACATATAATTGATTTGTAGTTTTCTTGTGACTTAGGATTACCCTTCTTATAAATTGGCTTAATAACTCTCCATTTAACCATGCTTCTGGTAATTTTCAATATAAAATATAATATCGAACAATTTAACATTAACAGTCATCTTTTTGCCTGAACCAAGCCGATCCGACATCCGTCTTGGTCCAAACGGCGTTCCCGTCTTGCCCGACCGTCATTCATTCCTTTCCCCGTGGCGAAGGTCGGAGGTTTCGATTCCCGGCTGCGTCATACCAAAAGACGTCCAAAGACGTAAAGATATGTGAAAGGTCACTAGCAATATCATAATATTATTCTTACCGTTCCTCAAAGCGACCGTAGCGCTGTAAAGACGATCTTAACTCCCATACTTTAACAAAGACTAACGGCAGTCGCAGCGCTACCATCGCTTTGTGGAACGGAGCCCAGTGGCTATGTATGTTGTAGCTGCACATGTTTGTGTTACAAGTCTCTGGACAAAAGAACGTGACCCTAACCACATAAATGATTTCAGATTCAATCCATTTGATTTAATTGATTTATCTATCATATACATATACATATACATATATATGGGTGTATGTACATGAAGGCATTCTTTTACTTTTTTTAACTTCAGAGGGTAGATATTTAAAAGTCTCTGAAACTACGTCATTGGAACAAGCTGGTGATTGGCTGACTATTGCCCCCTCTCAAAACGTGAGTTATCTGTCCTTGGCGACCGGTATATAAAAAAAAACATTATGCGCGTGTGCTAGTCAAGGCGTATCTACTTCCGGGAAGTGTCGCGCCATTTAGACGCCATACGTCAAGATGGAGTCAAAACTGCGATACTGTTGCATTTGTAGCAATCACTGTAAGAAAGTTGCAACATACCTCCGTTCGTTCTCCCTTTCGGTGATGAACCGGCTGTCTTCCATCATCTCCGAACAGACAGGACCGTTTTTTATCAGTGAAGACGACCCTCTATTACTCTACCAGTTACGTCACTGCGAACGATAGTACATTTCGGACCCAAGTCAATATCTGACGACGATTTGGCGCCGTCAAAAACAGTCATTTGTAAGGTTTTTAAGTCATAATTCATTTACCCCTGATTCGCCTAGCCACGGTCTGTCGACTAACCAAATGCCCGAAGTTCAATCTTCGCTGATGACGTCGGTGTCAGGAATCGATTCCGGAGGTGCAAACTACGCAAGTACCGGTCTTTATTGGGCGTAGTTACCCAGTGTCTGCCTGTTCTTTGCCTGTTTGATATCTGCCCCGTATGTCTGTAACGTTACATCAGATTAGTAACAGCAACACGGGAGCAACCAAACGTTCCAGTAATGTGGGCATGGGTGGCTCCCATCTGTATTACAACCCAGGGCCCGCTCGCGTTGTTTGGGTGTCAGTCGTGGCATGTCTGTGGTGTTTTTCATCATTGCTATAGCCTTATTGCACGTGATGTTTCGGTAGCCCAAGCGTCACATGTTTTTCACCTTTTCGCATTTCCTAAAAAATATCGTGCCGTGGACCACATAACGCACATACACATAGTTTTGAGAAAGCAAATATATCGCTTATCCCGGGGTGTGCAACAGTTCGAAGCGCTTGCGCACTCTTCCAAAATGGCAGCACAACTACCGCTTAGTTGCCTTGGCATAATGAAGAACGTAATAGAATCGCTGTACATCGTTTGCAAGCGATTGGCGCTTTGCAACGCACCCGAGATGAAGTTACCATTGTCCATGACGTCACAAATGTTACGTCATGAGAACGAAAGGTTTCTATGCACATTTTCACGCTAGATGGCGCAAATGTACTAGAGGTTATAAACCAGTGTGAAAGAATGAGTTTTCCGAAGTTGAGAAAGGTGATATTTTCATCGCAGTGAACATAATATATGATATTTCACTGCTGTAAACATAACATTTTGACAGAATTATTGTCATGCAAGAGTGGCCTCCCCTTTACCGTAATGTCTGGCCCGCACACGAACTGTTGACTTCCATTTTACGTTATTTCCACATTGACAAGGCAAAATAATTACAGACGGTCATTGATGGGGATAATATAGCTTCATGTTGTTTGTTATTCTCTTGAAAATGTTTCGTTATTAACTGTAAATTTCTCTTTTAACTCGTCAATCGAGACCGTTCGCCATTTTTGTTACTTGACAAGCGTGTATTCTTTCGCTTCTAACATCTGTCTAGTAGTTTTCAAGAATATTTTTTTGTGAAAGTTGATTTTGTATATTATCGCATCCATACGTATTATACAGAATTTCCGTGACCCTAAATATTTTTTGTTAGTTTTGTTTATATTTTAAAAGATTTTGCGAACACGAAACAACTTTTTAAGTCACAAATACAAGGGGTGGTGAACCGCCCCTGTGTTATGTAGGGACATTTGAAATTAAATAATAAAAAAAAGTCGGAAGACAACTATAACTTAAGTATATAATAGGACGGGGATGAGAGAATCATGATATTTCACTCGACACATTAAATATCCTCTATATATCAAATAACTAGAGCTGGGATGATACACCTATGCGATCCGATACGTATCACGATACTTGCATGCATGGGCGGATACCACCAAAGACAATAAATAGATCTTAATTGTGCACACACACACACCCAAGTCTTTGGATATAATTCAGGTGAGAGCGTTTTTTAATAAGACCGTTTTTAATAAAACCGCCGTGGCGTTTCTTTCACTTTAATAGCTTCATGCCCATTTATGCCCAAAGTTATCTCCCTTTGACCGTTACTAAAATACACGGTAGCTTGTTTTCCGAGGTGAAATTAACTAGGTCGACGCTCGATAACCGTTGACCGATTGGATTACAAGGTTGTCCGTGTAATTGAAGGTAAGAGATTGAAGACAGGTGCACAGATTCCAGATGTTTCTTGATTAGCAGCTGATAATTGATTAGTGAAGGCAGAGACCCGTGTCGGTACTTCATGGTCTGTGGTGTAGAGCACAGGCGTTAGCCTCGGTAGCTTACGACACGGGTCATGTTATTGCAGCATACACTAGTTGAATGGGGACGCAGTGACTACAGGTAAGACACTGTCGTTGGTTGTGGACCAAAGTTTAGTTTAATAGCCATACATGTGCATCTAGACGCTGGACCACGTCCATGACCAGCTGATGCCTCCCAGAAGTCCAACTGTCAAAATATCATCAGATAAGCCATACATGGAGACCGTGAAGAATCGGGTAGAGAATAGGTCTTCAGCAACCCATGCTTGTAGTAAAAGGTGACTATACTTGTCGGAGCCGACTAACGGGATCGGGTGGTCGGGCTCGCTGACTTTGTTGATTGATGCATGTCATCGTATCCCAGTTGCGGAGATCGTTGCTCGTGATGTCAATCACTGGATTGTCTGGTCCATGCGTTATTATTCACAGACCGGCGTCACATAGCTCGAATATTGCTGAGTGTGGTGTTAAACAACAAACAAACAAACACTCTATCTAAAGCAGAGTGGGATATCTCCCTATCCTAGGATTCATACAGGCCTCTTAAAAAAGCCTTTGTTTTTAGTGTCAACCTTGAAAAGCCTTGAAAATCACCAATATAGCTTTATAACCCCTGAATATATACAAAACGACATATGCTTGTTAATACTTGTATTACTATATTTATATATACTTGTGTTATGAAGCACACAAAAATATGTACCAAGAAATTTTAAGTGAGATTTAAGAGTGTGCCAAACACCATTAAGAATTCATGACAAACTTAATTTTACTTTTTTATTGGGTGTGAAAATAAGTTATCTTGTTGGGAAATGTGTGATTTGTGATAATGCTTCTATTAGTATAATAGTATAATGTGCTGTATTTGAGTCAGTGAGTTGGGTTGAACGCAGATTTTAACAGTATTCCAGTTATATCACGGCGTGCTTAATGTCGGCGGAAAGCCCAAAGTGATGCAGGTCTAAGACATTTACCACTTCGGTGAAACCCACGAGCATGGGTATGGTGCTGGGATTTGAACCCACAATCATAGGTTTCTGGAGTGCCCAAGGGATGCAACTCTGCACAGTGAATCGGGGCGCCTTAGACGACTGGGCCACCTGTTCCCACCTGCTGTATTTGATAAACTATAGACAGACTAAGGCTAATAACCAAACTAAAAAGGCTTTGAAAATGACAGCCTTGAAAAGCCTTGGAAATTAAAATTGGAATTAAAAATGCTCAGTTTGAAAATCACTTTAATTGTGTTTTGTTTGAAGTTTAGTTTTTGAAATTAAAAATGTTTATTAAGAACATCTCTTTAGTTGTATTTGTGCCAGTTTTTTAGGATTTAAGAATCGTCTTTCTTTGCAAACATTATTTTAGCACATCGACACTCAGTAATCTGTAAAACAAGAACAATTAAGTGAGTTTTGTTGAACACCGCCTTGAGCAGTATTTAATTGATAATTCGGACAAAAGTCTCAAGGGATGCAGGTCTAAGACGTTACACGTAAATGGTGCTGACAAACCTAGAAACATATACGAGACAACTCTTGGATGAACACATAATCATAGGTTCCTGGCATGACCAGGGGACGCAACTCAAGCACAGTGAATTGCAGCATCTATGATGACTTGGAGACCTGTGCCGACAAAACAAAATATGAATTGTTCTGTCATCAACATGTGAAAAAATATTGGTAATTAAACTTCAACATCTGTGAGGTCTTATTTAAACAACTGGACCTGTGAAGATCCGGGGTAGAATAGGTCTTCAGCAACCCATGCTTGCCATAAAAGGCGACTATGCTTGTAAAAGGTGACTAACGGGATCGGGTGGTCAATCCTGCTGACTTGGTTTATGCATGTCATCTTATCCCAATTACGTAGACCGATGCTCATGATGACAATCACTGGATTGTCTCATCCAGACTCAATTATTTACAGACCCCTGTCAGTTAGCTGTAATATTGCTGAGTGTGATGTTAAACAACAAACAAACAAAATTATAAATTTCATCATAAAGAAATGTAGATAATATCTCACTTATCTTAAACAAGCAAACAAACAAAATGCAACAAAAAAAACAATTTACAACATTGTTAAAAAATGTTATAAGTAACAGTGATGATAGGGGAAAATATCAAAGATTTCACGACCACCACAATCTTGTCAGTCACCAGTTGTGATAAGCATGGGGTAGTTAACTCGTGGGGATCTAACTATTGTTACCCAGAAACCCACTTGGTGACACTACAGGTAAGACGACCACTATTACCCAGGCTTTTATCTTCAAATATTTTGAAATTCGTTTCACCTTTGCATCATTTCAGATATGTTATATATATATATATATAGCCTACAGCTGTAAATCATTTCAGTGGTGGAGAAGGATAGACAGCTTGGAACTGGAAAGGTGTTCCTGTTGAAGAAGACACTGACTTTGTTGGAACAGTTCCTTTCATGCTGACATTTGTTTGAGGAGATCGTGTGACTTCACCATGGGGATTTGGATGGCCCTCTTGTACATGTTGCTGTGTGGAGTGGTTCTAACCATAGCATATGTTTTGTATGTTCATGTTTCATTGATTCTTTGTTAAATGTGACATCTGTTTCCCCTAAAAGGCTTATTTCCTAATTCAAATAGGACTTCTTTTTATTTCTCATCAATGTCATTATTCAAGTGACCTTACAAGGAAATCAGAGATAATATTCTTTGAACAAATCGATCTAATACTGGTAAAAGCTTCTATAAGCAAAGTTTAAATGTACAAATCTTGTGTAGATGAAATGTTGTAGTTAATATACTGGAGGCAAAAGTAACAGTGATCTTATAAATTTATTGACATTTGAAAAATAATGATAAGAATTATTACCGGTATGTTATTTCAAATTACAAACCACTCGTTGGATAGATCAAGGTAGCCTTATGCTGTTTCATCTGTATGAGGGTAAAAGAAGGTCACTGTTTAAATCTTCCCTTTCCCTTTCAAACTGCTGATCATGCCTGTATGAAAATCCATTTAAAAATGTCTTCTGGGCCAGTATCACCTTTATCTGGAATGTCCTGTAGTCCTGACCACTACTCTCGAATTGTAACCATGTGATCAAAATTCAGTGACAATGTTTATCGCTACCAAGATGGATATTTCTTGAAAAGAGCACTCTGCAATTTTTGTCATTTTCATTTTTGTGAGTAAAATTCTTTTTGGCCGGAATGGCTTGTTTTCACTTTATAAGTTTTAGCATACATATCTTTGCAATATTTTGTGATTCAATTTCAACTTGTGAGGACTATAATTATAACGACATTAAAACTTTATTATATAAAAATATAATATTTCTCAAGGTCATTTCATATCCTTTGTGGTGATATTTCATGCCCTTTCCCCAATTAATGTTAAGTGCGCAAAAATATATATGTTTCCAAAGATTAGCTTAAATTTGTATTTGATATAATTTATACACACTGACATCTAGTTTCTATTTGTTGTTTTACTATTAGATCCCCTCCTGATATAAGTTAACTAGCACTACAATACATTGTAATACCCTGTATCTGTACTGTTAGATCTCGACTCACATAGTACTAATATGTTGATTGTCTGGATGGAGTGACCCGAGTAGCTAAGATGGTAGAATAAGTTGAATTGGAATGTGTATCTGTAAGTTGGTTGTTTACAACCAGTTATTGCGATTATCTAATCTCATTTGTTTCCTAGCATGAGTGAGTGAGTGAGTATGGTTTTACACTGCTTTTAGCAATATTCCAGCAATATCACAGCGGGCGACACCAGAAATGGGCTTCACACATTGTACCCATGTCGGGAATCGAACCCGTGGCTTCGGCCTGACGAGCGAACGCTTTAACCACTAGGCTACCCAACCGTTTCATAGACTCCTTTCTTACCCTTGTGTTGAACCACCTCCATGGTCCAGCAGATGGAGCATCTGCCCAGAGAGTGGAAGGTCAGTAGCACAATCACTGGTCATACCAAGCGACATAAAAAATGGTATTGTTGTTACCCTGTCTGGCTCTCTACATTGAAGGGATAAAAAAAGGACTGGTCGGAGCAGAGTCAGTATGCTGTGGGGTATCCATGTTAATCTCAGTCTTACTCCGCTGTGTAAGTAATGATCTTGAACGAGACATTAAACCCCATTCCACTCACCAACTGTTGTGTTGCAGGTACATGACTCGTAAATATGGAGTATTCAAGGAACTTGGAGTGAAAGGACCTAAACCAGCTCCTGTCTTAGGACACTTCCATATTCTAACTTCTGAGGTAAGGCTGACATTACTTTGAAAGTTGGTTCCTTGACATATACTATTAAGAAATTGGTATGGATGAGTGAAATGCAGAACACTATGTTTATGACAAACACGCTTATTACGGAATGAGGGATATAACAAACTGTTTTTTTGGGTCCCGGCCACATGCGGTATCATTTAGTTGAAACGCTTATAACAAACTATAGTTTTAATGAACAAAAATTATTTGTCCCTGTGAGTTCATTATAACCGTAGTTTACTGTAGATATGATGAATCATAGAAATTTGATTTCAATTTAGTTGTATCTGTCCCAGGTATTACGTGCAGTGAGATATAGCATTTAATAAGTCCATTTATCCATCTGTCTGTCCATAACATATCAAGCTATTTGTGGTGTGCCTGGAGCAATTTGAGGATTTTTGTTTTATTTGAGTTTGTGTGTTGTTGTTTAACTCAGCAATATTCTAGTGTTGTGATGGTGGCCTCTATATAATTAATTCTGGACCAGACAATCCAGTGATTGACATCATGAGCACCAATCTACACAAATTGGGATACAATAACATGCATCAACCGAGTCAGCAAGCCTGACCACCCGATCCCATTAGTCGCCTCTTACAACAAGCAGGATTGCTGAAGACCTATTCTCTACCCAGATCTTCATGAGGAAGCAGATCATGAAGATCATGACACTGCTGAGATACACAACTTTGCACTTTGTCCCCGTTTTAACAGAAAACTACTTGCTGCGATTGTTTGTTTTGAAGAATAACATTTTGAATGTCATGTACATAACATTTTGAATGTCATGTACATAACATTTAAATGTCATGATGAATAACATTGTGAATGTCATGTAGAATAACATTGTGAATGTCATGTAGAATAACATTGTGAATGTCATGTAGAATAAAATTGTAAATCTCATGTAGAATAACATTGTGAATCTCATGTAGAATAACATTGTGAATGTCATGTAGAATAAAATTGTGAATGTCATGTAGAATAACTTTGTGAATGTCATGTAGAATAACATTGTGAATCTCATGTAGAATAACATTGTGAATGTCATGTAGAATAACATTGTGAATGTCATGTAGAATAAAATTGTCAATGTCATGTAGAATAAAATTGTCAATGTCATGTAGAATAACTTTGTGAATGTCATGTAGAATAACATTGTTAATGTCATGTAGAATAACATTGTGAATGTCAAGTAGAATAACATTGTTAATGTCATGTAGAATAACATTGTTAATGTCATGTAGAATAACATTGTTAATGTCATGTAGAATAACATTGTTAATGTCATGTAAGTATCATTTTGAATGAAACAGGGAGCAGTGGTTGCAGAGAAAAAATGGTATCAAGAATACAAGAAGGATAAAGCCTTTGGGTAAGAATATGATCTGTTAACAATTTCTTTGAGTTCAACTTTTATTTTTGATAAAAGAATTAATTTCCTTATTTGAATTTTGATCAGGCTCAATAATATATTACAATGAAATAGAATTATATGAAATCGGGGACACAAAAAGTGGGTGTCACACATTGTACCTCTGCAGGGAATCAAACCCTCATCTTCAGTGTGATAAGTGAACACAGTACCCACTAGGCTACTCCACTTTATCCATAATATCTTCGAGCATGTTCATGCTGTTGCCTCCAACTGAAATCTCCAGCCTTCAAATACGTAAGAACTGACTTTGTTACGTTTCTAGATTTATGTTATATGCATGAAAATTGATATACCTACTGTATAAATCTGCATAGTTCTTTTTGTTGTTTTTGGAAATATAAACAGAATAAAGCCTTGTTTGGTTAGTCAATCAAATTCCACCAAATAACTTGCAATTTATATTTTCAATAACAGCGCAACACACCCAAATATGTTTATCTCCTAATTCAAACCAATGTTCAGTGTATCCTGTTATGGCAAGGGGACACTACTCTAACCACTGGGGCACATCCATGCCCACTCTCTTAACAAAGACACCTAGCCAGTATGAAGGCAGAGTGAATGTGAAAATTCAAATTCATATTCAAAAACAATTACAAGACATTTTTATCATAAATAGTCCATCTAGCATATATTTGTTTGATGGTGGCCATAAATAATTGTCTCTATACCCGAAACACCAATGATTGATATAATGAGCAACGTCCATGGCAACGGTGACAAGTCAACCAAGTCACCAGGCCCGACAACCAGCATATGTTGCTGGTGATCTATTCTGACCAGGGCCCACTTGCACAAAGCGATCTTAGCGCTAAGATGATCGTAACTCCCATACTTTAACATAGACTTATGATAATCTTAGCGCTACGATCGCTTTGTGCAAGTGGGCCCAGGAATCCCTTCAGAGTTCCACTGAAAGTATAAATGGCCACAATACAGTGACGATGGCCATCTTCCACAAAGCAATGTGTGCCGAGGATTCCAACTCACCGTGTAAATGAGGCACAGACGGCTATTTCCAACAGCAGGGATGTATCTGGGATTCCCAACTTACTGTCCACAGCAGACAAACTGGGGGAAAATAATGATTTTGTTGAAAATTGGGATATTTTAAAGTTCCTATTTTTTAAGCTTCACAGGTATTAAAACTTTTCCCTCTTTTATATTCCTGTCATCAGTTAAACACAAAGCGACAAAAATATTTATATACATGAAATGAAAGTTTATATATTTGAAGGGGCGGTCGGGTAGCCTAGTGGTTAAAGCATTCGTCCGTCACGCCGAAGACCCGGGTTCGATTCCCGACATGGGTACAATGTGTGAAGCCCATTTCTGATGTCCCCCGCCGTGATATTGCTGGAAGATTGCTAAAAGAGGCCTAAAACCATACTCACTCACTCACTCATTATATATTTGAATCTTGGATATTTGCTGCAGTCTTGGGGTCGAATATGGCCTCTGATAAATCCCTGTACGGTCTGGACTTAGTATGGTCTCCAGACAGTGGACACAAGTCTTATACAATGATTACATTTTTCATCTGTATTTAGGATATTTGAAGGAGGCTACCCAATGATGTTCATCACTGACATCAATATCATGAAGGAAGTCCTCATCAAGAAGTTCCACTGCTTCGTCAACAGAAGGGTTTGACATGTTTATTCCTCACTGGGCACTTATTAAAGTGAATACAGTAGTTGGGAATCTTGAGTCTCAAGAACGTCTGTATATATCATATTTGCCGTTATACCCTGAGGAGCAATAAAAACTGTCCCTCTCAGCTGATTTTATCATATGCTTGATTTTCAATTGATTGCATCTTTAATTATATTCTTTTTAAACTAACTGTAGTAGTGCTTAGTCAGCACCTCAAAGAATACTTCTAGATGGGTTTGTTTTCTTAATAAATATAATTTTATTTAAAACTTTTAAAAAATTGTTGTTGTCTATTTACATCAGGGGCGGATACAGCTTTTTTGGAAAAGGGGGGTGCACAATAAAGATCTATTTATTGTCCCTGGTGGTAATTTATACAGAAATAAAGATTTTTTTCGAAATAAAAAGGGGGGGTGCGCACCCCCGCACCCCCCCTCTGTATCCGCCCATGTACATAGTACACAACTACTAATTGGTATCTTAGACATCTTATCTTTTTTGTCAGCAAAAATTGACAACATTTCAAACATGGTCGTGCGGTTGCAGATTAATTTCTTTTCCTAGTCTCCAATTTTTTCGCTCAAATTACCCAGCCACAGATAACGTTTTGCAAACTTACAGGAATGAGTGATAGTTCAATAAACATAATCAAATTTAAGTTTATACCCCTTCTGCACTGCAGTTATCTTTAAAAGATTCTGTAAGATAAACAAGAAAATGCAATTTCATTAAAATCAGATCTTAGTTGTCACTAGGCTAAAAGAAAGATCTGAGGACATCCCATTACGGGTCACGTCAGAACGACCTTTCATCCGACCAATCAAAGCGTCGCTTAGCAGATCATGAAAGTGACATTCGGAATGTGTTTTCAAATTATGCAACCTTGAAAACGTTAACACGGGGTATTCAGAACGACAATTACGGCCCGTACGACTGATTCTGTCCATAATATTGTCTATCTGTCGCTTCCGTGGGATAAACATTTGAACGGAGGAGGCGTTGTATGGTAAGTTGGAAGCACTGCCATACAGTCTCAACCATATATTAGACATCCTGGAATGTTTGTTGGTTGCGTTTTCAGAATTTTAATCGAGAACTGTGTCAACATATTTCTCAAGCGTAGTCTGAAATGGAAGTCACCAGGTTGAAACAAGTGCGGTTAGGCTTCAGAAAGCTGCTTTCTAATTGGCTGGTGTCTATTTCTTGTTAGACATCTCAGTGGTCGGTCAAAGTCCCCGAAAGGTCATTCTGACGTGACACGAAATAGGATGTCCTGAGATCTATGGTTAGCCGCAGCTAGAACCTAGATCTGATTTTAATGAGATTGAAGAAAATGTGGACTCTCATCTATAGTTTCAGCTCAAGTAGGGGTTGATTATAAAGATGACTTACAGACTGGCCAAGAAGTTGGTTAAGGGGGCTTGTTGGAGCAGGGGCACCCTTGGTTAATACGGCGAATACTGAATACCAAGAGTGACTGTATTTATTATTTGTTATCAGGAAAGTTATGAATTTTGATTTGTAGTTGAAACTCTAGTGTTGAGACATTACTATATATTCTCTGGCTCTGTTAGTTGTGGAGCTAATATGTTTAATTATTATTTAGTTTATTCCTATGTCTGTAGGCGTTTGAAGGGGTGAATGACTACCCACTGAACTATGCTATGACAACAATACAAGACGATCACTGGAAACACGTCAGAAGTCTGCTGTCTCCAACATTTAGTTCAGGAAAACTCAAAAAGGTATTCCATGGTTAAAGGACAGCTATTCAAAAGTGATCTTTTTATTTTAGCTCACCTGACTGAAAGTCAAGAGGGCAGTGAGCTAGCCGAGCGGTTAAAGCATTTGCTCGTCACACCAAACACATGGGTTCGATTCCCCTCATGGACACAATGTGTGAAGCCAATTTCTGGTGACCTTGCCGTGATATTGCTGGAATATTGCTAAAAGTGACATAAAACCAAACTTACTCACTCACTCACTCAACCCTTGAAGATTCCGGGGTAGAATGGGTCTTCAGCAATACCATGCTTGCCGTAAAAGGTAACTATGCTTGTTGTAAAAGGCGACTATCGGGATCGGGTGGTCAGGCTCGCTGACTTGGTTGATGCATGTCATCGTATCCCAATTACCTGGATCGATGCTCATGATACTAATCATTGGATTGTCTGGTCCAGACACAATTATTTAAAAGACCGTCATCATTTAGCTGGAATATTGCTGAGTGCAGCTTTAAACAACAAACAAACAAACAAACCCAAACTCACTCACTCACTCATTATTATTTATTTTGTACCTTGAGTTTCATTATTCATATGCATGTAATGTAATTTTGACTGAATGGCCACACATATTGATCCTCCCAAAGGTATTATTAGTACTTTTACTCTGAATTTTTTTCGGTCATGCTTTTTGTGAACCCTGATTTCTGTGTGTACTTTTACAGATGGTTCGTCTGGTTAACAAAACTTCAGATAATCTGGTGCAAAACTTCAGGGTCAAGGCTGAGTCTGGAGAGGAATTTGAAGTGAAAGAGTAAGTGAGATTTAATGTATTTACATGAATCAATACTAATCAGGGCTGATTTAGCTGATTTAGCTATACACATGCACCAGTGAAGCCTATTATTGAAAAATGCAACCTAATATTTAGGATACATGCAAGGGCATGTAAATAAACTTCCAAGTTTGTGTCAGTCTAACCCTGACTTGTCCTTACATCATCACAATATTCCGTAGAAAGCAATCTCATTAAAATCAGATCTCAGTTCTCGCTACCGCTAAACAAAGATCTGAGGACATCCCATTAGGGGTCACGTCAAAACAACCTTTCATCCGACCAATCAAGGCGTTGCTTAACAGATCATGAAAGTGACAGTCGGAATGTGATGTCTAATAATGCAACCTCGAAAACTTTAACACGGGGTATTCTGAACGATAGTTACGGGTTTAACGACTGAATCCTTATAATCTAGACCATATATTTGCCATTCCAGAATGTTCTTTTGTTCAGGTTTCAAATTTTTAATCGAGAATTTGTCAAAATATGTTTCGATGCATAGTCGCCAATAAAGCACGAGAAAGCTGCCTTCTGATTGGCTAATGTCTACTTCTTGTCAATCCTTCCATTGGTCCGTTCCAAGGTCGGTCTGACGTGACCCGTAATGGGATGTCCTCAGATCTTTGTTTAGCGGCAGCCAAACAGATTAATCTAATGGTGAACTGGTGCCTTTCGATGATTTGCGATATACGGCCTTATTTTTTTGTTCACTAAACTGAAGGTATCCAATGGCAATGAACCAAAAGTGGGGGATAAGCAGCCAAACTCACTTCTGAATTGCACCAGAATGGGGGGCAATGTCCTCTGATGATTCTTGTTATTGACAGGTTGACTGGTGCGTACACCATGGACACCATTTGCAGCACAGCATTCGGCATCGAGATCGACTCAAAGAATGATCCAAACAATCCTTTTGTGACGGGGGCCCAGGCATTTTTTAAACCAAAGGTCTGGCTGATTATCCTGATTTGTAAGTGTCTCAAGATGGTACTGGTTTGTGTGCACTGTGTATCCCAATTGCCTGGATTGATGCTCACGATGTCAGTCACTGGATTGTCTGGTCCAGACTCAATTATTTACAGACCGCCGTCATATAGCTGGAATATTGTTGAGTGCGGCGTTAAACAAACAAACAAACATATTCTTCCTTCTCGTCCCCTTTACCCATGGGGATTAGGGGTTATAGGTCCCCAGTATGCTTGTCTTACCGAAACCTTGTACGACACTTCTCATCAGAGTTTAACACGACTCAGAAATATGCTTCCACAATGCTCAAATGTATAGAATGGATGCAGAAATAAATATATATTTCATCACAAGGGATGCACAACAATTTTCCTTGTACCAAATTCTTAACAAGAAATATAAAGATCCTGTGATTAAAGCAATTATTAAATCTTGCAGTACAGTACACACTACACCATTTTATTACTTTATAGGACCCTCATATTTCCTCAAAGGTCACTCGAACTTAGTAATTGGGGGTCCTCTGGACCCCTAGTTAGGTTTCATAATATCAATCGCTGGTTTGTCTGAAATAGCTAGAATATTGCTGACTGTGGCATAAGAGACAAAACATTTGGGATTCCATGACAGAATATGTTCCCAACACCCTATGATTTCTCCCTGAGCTGACTGACAAAGGTAAAGAGGTTATAATGTACAACGGGGCGATTGGGTAGCCTAGTGGTTAAAGCGTTTGCTCATCCCACCGGAAACTCAGGTTCAATTCCCAACGTGGGTACATTGCCCATTTATGGAGTCCCCCCGCCTTGATATTGCTGGATTATTGCTAAAAGCAGCGTAAGACCTCACTCACTCACTCACTCACTTCCTGCCTTATTATCTGTCATTGTGACCACCAAATGGTATCAGTCTTTGCTTATCACCAATCACATGTTTGACTGGGTGCCGTTGTACAGAGCGATCTTGTGCTAAGGTGATCGTACGTCCGTACCTTAACATAGATTTCTGACAGTCGTAGCACTAAGGTTGTTTTGTACAACGGCACCCAGTCTTACACTTGATGATGTACAGGCAGCCATGAGTCAGCTTGATGACTGAGGTGTACAACAACATACTCCAACTCTCTATTACGTCATCTCTTTCAGTCTTCTTCCCGTTCCTTGCTCCATTGTTAAAGATGTTGAACATAAGCCTCTGGCCGAAGAACCTCACCCATTTCTTTGTGAAGGTCACTGATGACGCCATCAAACAGCGGAGAAGCAGTACTCAGGTAATTGTTTTCACTGGGTCAAAGAACCTCACCCATTTCTTTGTGAAGGTCACTGATGACGCCATCAAACAGCGGAGAAGCAGTACTCAGGTAATTGTTTTCACAGGGTCAAAGAACCTCACCCATTTCTTTGTGAAGGTCACTGATGGCGCCATCAAACAGCGGAGAAGCAGTACCCAGGTAATTGTTTTCACTGGGTCAAAGAACCTCACCCATTTCTTTGTGAAGGGCACTGATGGCGCCATCAAACAGCGGAGAAGCAGTACCCAGGTAATTGTTTTCACTGGGTCAAAGAACCTCACCCATTTCTTTGTGAAGGTCACCGATGACGCCACCAAACAGCGGAGAAGCAGTACCCAGGTAATTGTGTTCATGGGGTCAAAGAGCCTCACCCATTTCTTTGTGAAGGGCACTGATGATACCATCAAACAACGGAGAAGCAGTACTTAGGTAATTGTGTTCAGGGGGTTGAAGAGCCTCACCTGTTTCTTTCTGAAGGTCACCGATGACGCCACCAAACAGCGGAGAAGCATTTGCAAGTTAATTGTGTTCAGGGGGTTCAAGCATTAACAACACTGGAGTAAATAATTTCTGTTTACTGTAAATGAAGACAAGGGAGGTAACTACTGTTTCTAAATTCTTAGGACTTAAATACTTAGGTTATTCTGGAATAACCAGAATATTCCAATCCCAATGTTTTTTTCACTTCCAGTGTTCTTTTTTGTAGATAGTGATTTATTTATTTGATTTTGGTTTGTATCATATTTTGTCTTTGAATTGCATTTAGAAGTGAAAGAGAGTTTATGGATCTCAACTTCTTTATTATGAGGAACACACAATTCGGAGTATGTGCTTACTCCTTCATCAGATGAATGAATGCTATGAGGCAGAGAACATATGCATGTACATATAAGAACAACACAAGTAATAAGATAGCAAAGGTGGAAATTTGACATAGGAAGCCAACAGTTCATTAGCGCTGATAGGTGATTAGCAATGGACAAATGGTACACTATTTTGCTGACCCCTCCCTCCCCAACCAAATACATGTAACATTAATTCATGAGTCATCCCCCATTCATGAAAAGAAACAGATGCAGGTACCATGCATAATATATGACTAAAATAAAGGAGTTTTGATTTATTTAAAAAAATAGTCTTCAAATTTATAAAAACAATTATTTGAAAAACTAGAACTGTTTCAATTTTTCCGGGTCATTTGATGGCCACAGATGTATTTCAGCAATTTCCTTTGTAGAAAAGTAACGACTTCCTCCAGATGATGATAGATGCAGAGGTTGGCAGTGAGGAGGTGGACAAGGAGATTGATCATAGGGACAGTCTGGTGACATCGCAGACCTGGAATAGCAAGGGTGAGTGATATTGATGGGAGGTTAGACATGGACAGTCTGGTGACATCGCAGACCCGGAATAGCAAGGGTGAGTGATATTGATGGGCGATTGATCATAGGGACAGTCTGGTGACGTCGCAGACCTGGAATAGCAAGGGTGAGTGATATTGATGGGAGATTGATCATAGGGACAGTCTGGTGACATCGCAGACCTGGAATAGCAAGCGTGAGTGATATTGATGGGAGATTGATCATAGGGACAGTCTGGTGACATCGCAGACCTGGAATAGTAAGGGTGAGTGATATTGATGGGTAGACTAGACACGACAGTCTGGTGATGTCGCAGACCTGGAATAGCAAGGGTGAGTGATATTGATGGGAGGTTAGATATGGACAGTCTGGTGATGTTGCAGACCTGGAATAGCAAGGGTGAGTGATATTGATGGGAGATTAGATGCAGACAATTTTACCCTAACATAGCATATCATGGACTATGGTTATTTCAGTCTTACATGTGTGGCTGAACTGAGTACTTTTGATGTGGTTTGTTGTGTTAACTTTTCAAAATCTACCCTATAATGTTGAAACTAAATCTGTTTGAATGACCCATCGAACAGGTGTCTTTGAACTTAGGGAACTTGGGTCCCAGAAATGTGGTCAGATCATAAACATGATGGCTAGAACTGTCATATTGAAAATGGTTATTATGACAAAACTGCATGTTCCTTAAAGAATTTTGATACTCAGCACAGAAGCCATATGGGTTTTAAATGCCTGTTTTGTCCTTCATATACCTTTGTGGCTGCTACGCTCTAATTACAAGACTGGTCCCCAACACAGACAACTATTATAATGTATCGATGTTTGATTCAGTAGAAATACCTTAGGATGCCTGTTGTGTAGACATTTCTGTAACATTTTGGTGTATTTTCATCTTAGTCATCTTAGGTCGAAAGGCCACTCCTCTATATGACTAAACCCGTCTTAAACATAATGTTAAACCTCATTCCACCTCAACTCTAGTGTTCCAAACAATTCTGGTGAGCTACAGAACCTGATGACATTTTTTGTCAATTGTTTGCAATCATTTTCATACCAGGCTTGACAACTGATGACATCCACGGCCAGGCTCTCACCTTCCTGGTCGCGGGATACGACACGACAGCCACCACCATGGCTTTCCTGATCTACGAACTGGCCCTGAACCCGGACATCTGTGACCGAGCCATCCAGGAGGTGGACAGGGTGCTGGGAGACAATGTGAGTACCGGATCACAAGAATGTTCAGTGAGGATACGCAGCAGAATGTTGATGAATGTGATCATGATGATTTTTTAATAATAAGCAGCCTCATGAAGCCTCTCATG
The DNA here is from genome assembly GCF_022045235.1 of Haliotis cracherodii. NCBI lineage: Eukaryota > Metazoa > Mollusca > Gastropoda > Lepetellida > Haliotidae > Haliotis > Haliotis cracherodii. Next base: position 23,898,582 of record NW_027266341.1, on the reverse strand, counting down.
ATTTTTCTTATGTCTGCACAAAGATTATTAACAAAAGAGATTATTCTTCCACAAACTTCTTCCAAATAGACTTGGGTCATTCTTATGACATGAACAATGATAATGTCAAAGGTCAAGGTCACGAGAAAGAAAAATATTTGTGATCAAATTTTTTAAAGTAATATTGATGTGTTTGTCATTAAACTTGGTATATACCTATTTAGGATGTGCCCTGCTTTAAAAGGATTTGGGTAATGATCAGTGAAAGGTCAAGGTCAGCATTTAGTATTTTTCAAACTTCGGTTACTGGTGTATCATCATCAGATTCTGAGGTATGCTTACCCATATAGGCGTTGAACTTTATGTTTGCATGTTTCTGAACAATTCCTACCTGATCACCAGATCAATTGCATTTATGTTAAGAGGTCAGTTAAGGTCCTGGTTACTTCTACGGGCATGGGAGGCACGGGTGGCCCAGTTGTCTAAGGCGCCAGGATTTGCTGTGCAGAGTTGCGACCCTTGGGCATGCCCGAAACCTATGATTCTGGGTTCGAATCCTGGTTCGCCCTAACTAAGTTTCTAGGTTTGTGAGCACCATACCCATGCTCGTGGGTTTCACCGACACACCGCAATATAACTGGAATACTGTTAAAAGCGGTGTTAAACCCAACTCACTCACTCACTCACTCTACAGGCATGGAACTTTAAATTTGCTTGTTTCTTTACAAATCCTACCAATGAAATGTTGATGACATGTCTATCAAAGGTTAAGGTCATCTTTGAGGTTATTGTGAAACATGGTTGTATTGTTCATTGCCAGTAATAGATGTACTTGTACTTGTACAATCCTGAGACATGGTAATTGTTGGCTTGTACCCAGTGTCCTTATTATGGTCATGGCAGGCCGGGTGTACAAGGTGGTATGTGGTATGTAACTTTGTGGAAATCAGCGAAGAAGGGTCTGCTTCTGTTTAAGCATGTTCTTGCAAACACTTCCAGTTTTTGCATCCATGTTAATATGTAATCAGTGCAATCCATTATGAATCATGCCAAATAATGTGGTTGCTGAACCACGTAAACAATACATGGATTTTCAGCCTTTGATGATTGGTTCTGATCATTTGATCTTTGTCAAACAGACACTCATGAAACTGTTTCCTTAATACAGACCTACCAGTGACATAACAATGTGCAACTAAGAGAATTTATTTCTACCTTTAAGTGTCACCAATTGAATCATAAATAAAAAGATATTTCGCAAATCATTTCCAGATTCATATCCATCTGGCCATCTTTTTTATCATCAAGAAGTGTAAGAAATTAGTTTGTGTTATTCTTCCCCTTTAAAAAAAGCCTTTTTTTTCTTTTTTTTCCCAGCATGATGTTTCCTATGAGCAGTGTGCCGAGCTTCATTACCTGGATATGTGTGTCAGTGAGTCCCTCCGACTCTTTCCTCCAGCAACCAGGTCAGCATCATCTGCAGAAGTTATGGGCCGGAGGATGTCTTTTCATTTGTTTTATGACTCCACAATTTTATTTCTCCCTGTAAATGGGTCAGTGGGCCACAATTGCTTTAGTGACCTCTGCATTAAGGTCAAGGTCATGAGATATAGAGGTCCCATAAAACATGTCTCACACAACATGACACTTTTATTACACTTTGTAAAGTCCATGTAAGTGCTAAATGTGGTGTAGAAGTTCAGTTCTCATTTAGGAATCGAACCTTTGGCAAACGCTTAAACCGCTAAGCTACCCACCACCCACCTGAAACAGATTGATAAGCATCAGTATAAGCTTCCAGTAAGATAATATATTCATGCGTACATGATTGAGAAAGTCAATTTCTTAATGACTCACTTGCAGGTTCGACCGGCACTGCACCCAGGACGTTGAGGTCTGCGGGATCAAGATCCCGAGTGGGATGGACATAGCGATCCCTGTAATAGCCATTCACTATGACGAGGAGTACTGGCCAGAACCAGAGAGATTTGATCCAGAGAGGTATACATCAGCCTTCGAAAAATTCATCTACGGTTTGGATGGTCTAGCTGTGTAAAGTGGTCAGAGTTGTGTCCCTTGGGCACGCCAGAAACCTATGATTGCAAGTTCAAATCCTGGTTTGCCCAAATTATGTTTCCAGGTTTGTCAGCACCTTACCCATTAACACAGGTTTCACCAAAGTGGTAAGCATATGAGATCTGCATCACTTCCGGCTTTCCTCCCATATTGAGCTGACACGGTGTGATATAACTGGAATACTGTTCATAGCAGCGTTAACACAAGGTCACTCACTCACTCTAAATTCATCTTAGCCCAAGACTACTGAATTGTGTTTGGACAACTTAAAATCTAATGATGGTAGTCCACATTTGACATTTGAAGGCTATAATTCTTTACTAGTTGTCCATGATTTCATTTTGCAAGCCAATATTCTTTTAATTTCTTTGGAAGCATGTGGTACTTAAACATGGTAAGGATGGCATATGATGTACATGTCCTTCTTTTTGGGGATACATTGATCACTCATGTCAAGGGTCAAGGTAGTCGTCTATGTCATAGCCTGAAAAAAGTTTGTTTACCTCCTAACTCACAAAAGATTTACTGTAGGTCAATCTCATGAGTGACCTCCATATAAGCTCAAGGTCATTCATCATTTTTTTTCGCCATTTTCATGAAAATGATTTTTTTGGCAAACAGTTTTGTAGTTTTATGCATATTGTGATTAGATTAGTTGAATAGTTATGTACGACAAACATATGTAGTATTAAATGTCAGTGAGTGAGTTGGGTTTAACGCCGCTTTTAACAGTATTCCAGTTATATCACGGCGAGTCAGCTTAATGTGGGAGGAAAGCCCGAAGTGATTCAGGTCTCAGACTTTTACCACTTCGGTGAAACCCACGAGCACGGGTATGGTGCTGACAAACCTAGAAACATAATCGGGGCGAACCGGGATTCGAACCCACAATCATAGGTTTCTGGTGTGTCCAGGGGACGCAACTCTGCACAGCAAATCGCAGCGCCTTAGACGACTGGGCCACCCGTGCCCCCTATTAAATGTCAAGTTCACTCTCAAGGTCATACACTAAAAAATTGTATTAGGTTCATGATAACTCAAAAAGTGTGTATTATTGTGGGATTTGGTACACATGTATATTATGCATAGGATGTAGTATTGATGTGGTAAGGTTTTGAGCGATATTCCTTGAAATCTAAGGTTGCTATGGTGGTCAATCAAAAGTTTTGTTTATATTATTTGTGTGCTGAGCTCCAGCACATTTTCGGGGGGCACGGGTGGCCCAGTCGTCTAAGGCGCCGCGATTCGCCCTGCAGAGTTGCATCCCTTGGGCACGCCAGAAACCTATGATTGTGGGTTCGAATCCCGGTTCGCCCCGATTATGTTTCTAGGTTTGTCAGCACCATACCAGTGCTCGTGGGTTTCACCGAAGTGGTAAACGTCTAAGACCTGCGTCACTTCGGGCTTTCCTCCAACATTAAGCTGACACGCTGCGATATAACTAGAATACTGTTAAAAGCGGCGTTAAACCCAACTCACTCACTCACTCACTCCAGCACATTTTCAAATTAAAAAAATCAGGCATGTAATTGACGGAAATTGAGAGTCAACATCATCAAGTGCTCATAACTGGAGAATGGGAATTTATGTTTTAAGACATGTGATTTCCCAAAATGGATGTAAACTGGAAGTGTGTAAAATGTCATTAATATGGTAGCTATGGGCAAAGACTTTGTGTGTGCCAGTATGCACTTATTACAGAAGAAACGTGCTTGTTTACAAACAAGAGAAAGGTTTAGTTACGTGATATGTAAATTAGCTTGTGGCAGTGGTGTAATGCTAAGTGATCACTGCGCCAGAGAGTGAGTTTGGCCTAATCTTTCCAACGTCCATGTTTCTAGATTCACCCCTGAAGCTAAAGGAAAACGTAATCCTCTTGCATACGTGCCATTTGGTGCCGGCCCTAGGAACTGTATCGGGATGAGACTGTCCCTAATGGAAACAAAGATTGGGATTGCCAGACTTCTGCAGAACTTTAAACCAATCAGGAGTGAGAAAACTCAGGTAACAAAACATCTTATATAAATGTCTTTCCTTCTATATTTATGATCATTTGAAACATGATAACTATAACCGTGTAAGTAGAAAAAATGTGGAAACAAAATATTGATGTGAGTCCAATGCGTCATTACATATAGAAAAATTAATCGTTTAACTGGAAAGTTGAGGTGAAATGGGGTTTAACGTCGTGTTCAAGGTTATTGCACTTATAATGCACATTGCATTCATGTATGTGTCTGGCTGCTTGTATCCAATGCCGGTTTTATAGTCATGGCACTCACAAATGTCCAGAAGTTTGTCATTGTTGAAAGCCTCCATTCTGGAATCTATAATAATGTTGGCAGGTGAAAGAAATTTGGTGTTTACAACTTGGTGTCCACTCTGTAGATGAGACACAAGTTTTTCGTAAAAGCCCTTGAACCTTCTAGCGACTCTTCCATCCCCAAACCTTTTTGAAGGATCAAGCCTGCCATGTTCATGTAAACAAGGGCAGTAACTCGATGCCTCGACAGCACTCAGCTGTTTATTTTGCCTGTACTGACAATTACTACAAATCAATTTCTTTGCACCTAACAATATCTACATGATGCCTCAGGAAGCTGCATGTCATCCTGAGGAAACATTGCAAACTTAAGGTCTAAAACACAATCATGATCACCATTGAATAACGATTTCTTGTGTTTCAGTTTTTGCCAACATCAGATATAGGTGTATACTTTCTTTTGCCCAGCAGTTTACTTGTGAATACAAGAAGCTTTTGTAATTTAATCATCACTTGAATATTCAACAGGTTCCAATGACATTCAAGAAAATTGGTATCCTTGAAGCGGAAAATGGAATCTGGGTGAAGATGCTTCAGCGCCATAAGTAAACTGCTAAGTGAATCTTTAAAAAGTCATTGATGCAACGCCTCCAATATTTATGTTTCATCAATGTGGGTCATACTTTAGTTGTAGTAACTGCTTTAGTTTCAAGGGGAAATAATGCTACCCCAAAATGATCGTAGTCACTCTAGCTTGAGAACTGTGCAAGAATCTACACAGAAATGTTGCTATATGCAATAAACCCGAAGTTGTTGTCCATAAAGTAGTACGTTTTCTTATTTACTCACCGACTTCTAGAATACCAATCAAACATGTACTTACGTTACCGACATCACATTCTTTATGCATTGTTCCACGCACATACACTGATATGAGACACAAATAATAACCTAAATATTATAGTCATGAGATTTACAATCTTTTCTGGAATTTATCCTAAATACACAGTCAATAAATTTGATCACCTCCTCTCCAGAACACACCTTTGATTTTAATTATCTCGTTAAGCTAACAGTTCATCTCATTGTGGGGGCACGGTGCCATGTCGTCTAAGGCGCCGCAATTCACTGTGCGGAATTGTGTCCCTTGGGCACGCAAGAAACCTATGATTGTGGGTTTTGAATCACGGTTCGCCCCAATTATGTTTCTAGGTTTGTCAGCACCATAACCGTGCTCGTGGGTTTCACCGAAGTGGTAAACATCTGAAACCTGCATCACTTCGGACTTTCCTCCCACATGAAGCTGACACGCCGCGATATAAATGGAAAACTGTTAAAAACCGCGTTAAACCCAACTCACTCACTCACACATCACATTTTGGATGAGGGGCAAGTAGTGTCGGTTGGGAATTATCTCCCCCCAATGGTCCATTAATTACCCATTTGAGTAGTGACAGATAAAAAGATAACAGGTTTTTATAATTAAAGGGTTCTATTTATCAGATATAAAATAATGTAATTGTATAGTGAGCTTGCAGGGACCAAAGGAAAGTATCTACTTAGCAAGAATTCACAGTATATTGATCCCCATAATATATTTATATTTACTGCCTGTGTTAAGCACTATGTTAGAGTGTTTGAGAAGCTTTGTTGTGTCAGAAGTGGTGGGGTAGCCTAGTGGTTAATGCAGTAACTAGTCACATAGAAGACACTAGTTGCATTCAACACTTCAGTACAATGTGTGAAGCCTATTGGTCAATCTCATTCAAATCCGCTCTTTCACTCCAATCAATACCTCTGTATTAGGGCGGGGACAACTCCAAATTTATGTCCCGGGTACTTGACCCCCTATAAGCCGACCCTATCTGGGTAGGTTTCAAGAGTTTGGTCCATAATGTCTGATGGGGAATTGATTTTCTGGAGCCCTGGCAAATGCTATTTACATAGACGTATAAAACAATCAGATCATGCATACTCTGAAGTCAACTGAAGTTATATCTTGACTCAAACGTATAAAAGTCAGAAACAGTGCATGCATGTTCAGAAAGAAATGCAAACAATAGCGACTTTTATTGTTATTGTATTTAAACAATATATCATGTGACTAACCATGGGTCTGGGTAGTCCCACCTGACCCAAGTGCCCGAGTTACCCGTCCCAGCCCTACTCTGTACATTAAGATCTGAGGACACCCCTACAGGAGGTCGCAGCAGGTGCTCCCTGAGCAAACATGGAGCACCCAGGCAAAATGGAGGATGTGTTTGTTTTTGACCTAATCAGCTGTGTATGACATTTGGGCTTCATTTCTTTACCACCTCAATTCTGAAATTTTGTGTTGTACAAATAAAACCGACACAGAGCAAATATAATCCTTCGATGGTAGTCCCTTTTCTGTGTAGATGCCAATTCACTCAGAAACAACAGGTATATATAACATCTACAACATAATGGTGCAGCCTTATTTATCTACATTCAGAAATTTCCCTTTTAGTTCGTTTTCGAGATACTTAAATGAGATATGCTTCCCTCACTCTACCAACAATTCAACAGCCTCTACACTGACAGATCAGAAAATACGCCTGACAAGGTCTCCTGTGGAGCTGTTATCTTTTAACAGGTTTTAAACTCAATGAAACCAAATTTTAAAATTTGATTATTTATATTTTGTGAATTTGTTGCTAATTGCTACTATAAATCCAATATGTTTCAAACACAAGCCTGATTTCAATTTCAGTTTTTAATTATTTGAAAATGAAGTCAGCACTTTGTATGTATGTATTATATTAACTGTATTCGACGTTATAAGCGTCCAGGGCGCTCTCGAAATTAGTAATAGGTGGCTCTTATTAGAATATTATTTGGGTGAAAAAAAAAGAGTTGAAAGATAAATTTCGTGGTTTATGCTGACAGCCTGAAATGTTTATGTATGACAGATATTTTTCCAGAATTTAATTGCCCGTAATTAAGGGTGCATATAACACACGAGTGCGTATTATACACGAATAAATAAGTCTTGTGTACATTGATAAATCGGAAGGGGTGCTAATTGGGATTGTTCACTTGCCAATATATTAGCAAATGTCGCCGTGGGCGCTTATTAGAGCGGGGCGCTTATTACGTCGAATACGGTAGATGGAATTATCAGGGTAATTTTATATTATGGGCATGATAAATGTTATAAAATTATGCATGTTGTAAAATTCGAATATTTTTGTATATTATATCTACAGATTGGTTTTATGGATCTGGAAGATATTAATATTTTTATATATTTGATATTAAGAATAAAAGTTGACATAGCTGTAATGTGATTTCATCATTTCTTTTGTAATAACTCCTTATTTCTTAGATGTTGCATGATTCGGCCATGTCTTTCTGTTAAATGTTATTTTAATAATTTCTTTCAGAGTGAGTGGGTGAGTTGGATTTAACGCCGCTTTTAATAGTATTCCAGTTATATTACGGCATGTCAGCTTCATGTGGGTTGAAAGCCTGAAGTGATGCAGGTCTCAGACGTTTACCACTACGGTGAAACCCACGAGCACGGATATGGTGATGACAAACCTAGAAACATAATCGGGGCGAACCGGGATTCGAACCCACAATCATAGGTTTCTGGCGTGCCCAAGGGACGCAACCCTGCACAGCGAATCGTGACGACTGGGCCACCCGTGCCCCTGGAACATGTATTCGAAACAGCTGCTGGATCCCTCTAATAAACCCCAGAGCATATGCAGCAACTACTTCTCCGAACAAGCCTTACAATTAATCGTATTAAACTTTCCGAAATGCACAATGATAGAATTTCTAAGAAAGCCTATGATATGTTTATGTACTATGATAATTGTTGATACCAAACCCAAGCCATCTACAGTACACACTTTGTTTTCACAAACATTTGTATGGATTGCTCAGTGTGTTGGAGATAAAAAAAAAATTCTTGGACTGTATAAAAATGTTGCAATAGATATGTACCACCAATCACGGAATAGTTTTACAGAACATAGTTCAAGATATAACATATATAAAGAGTTTTAAAGACTAATCAAACCTGAGAAGTACCTCACCCTTTTAACAGATAGAAAACAATGTCACACGCTGATTAGACTGAGAAGGGGATTGGTAAGGTTGAAAGTTAACGAAGGGAGATGGTCAGGGATTGATTTATGTTTACATTTGTCTCCTTCATCCAACAGCAGTCATGTGGTGTGCTAGATCCGTATGAGAACAACAGGCCTCATACAGAACTTCCTTGCAGCCAACGACGTCAACGTGTTGCCGTGGCCTGCATGCTCCCAAGACATGTCACCCATAGAACACTTCTGGGATGTCATGGATCGTCTCGTTCAACAGTGATGACATCCTCCAGCCAACCGACAAAAACCAACCCAAGCACACAAAGGAGAATGTTGACGAATCCCACTTGACGTCATGAGACGAACGATTTTTTTATGTCATACACGCTATTTATGTGATGCGTCATTGAAGACAAATGTAGAAATGGTAGGACAACCAGACGAAGAATGTCATCCATGTAACCCTGAGCTATCAGATTTCCGTTTATGATGACAGTGATGTCCACAAATCCTCCCCTCACCATAACACCAACAACGCAACATGCTGCCATTCGTTCTCTCCTTCGGCGGTAAGCACGCTGGCTTCCATCATCTCTTAACAGAGAGAACCGGGTTTCATCAGTGAAGACGACCCTCTGTAACGACATACAGTACGGGCCCATCTCGACTTCGAAATGGCGCTGTCAAGAACTGTCCTCTGTAGGGTCTGTAAGCCCTTGTTCTTTGAGAATTGAGCCGCTTTGCCACTGCCTGTCAACTAACTATATGCCATAAGGCATTCGTCGCTGATGACGTCACCGTCAGGAATCTGTTCCGGACATGCAAAGTACGCAAGTACCGGTCTTCATTGGGCGTAGTTATCCTGGGTCTACCTGTTCCTTGAGCAGTCTGATGTCTACCCGATCTGTCTATAACATTACATCAGATTAGTTACAGCAACACAGGAGCAACCAATAGTTCTGCCAATGTTGGCATGGATGGATCCCATCTGTATCATACCCAGGGCCCCGCTCACGTTGTTGGGGTGTCAGTCGTGGCATTTCTGTGGTGTTTTTGTTTTTTTATCAGTGTGAGTTTCTGACATGCTGCCCGTATCATATATATACCCTTACTGCACGTGTAGTTTCGACTGCCTAAGCATTTTCGGCAAAACAATAACGTGCCGTGGACGTGTATCACGTTCTGTCCAGAGCATTGTTGAGTTTGAACGATCTGTTTTGCATTGATTTAGTTTGAACTTGTGTTTTTAATTTTTAGCAATTTCATTTTGAAAGTGGTAAAAGTTCTTTTGGGCGTCAGTTTATTTCAATTAGTAACTTACCCTTCGGGTATCTGTCAAATAACTGCCCGAGTTTCGCGAAAAATAGATCCAAACGGTTCAGTGTTCATACTTGCGCAATTTAAATTTAAGGTAATTTACAAGTTTGTTCAGAAATTGTACTAGCATGAGCGTGAATTTAGCTGGTTTGTGTTATATTCTTTACAGCAATGTGAAGATTAGCCCGCATTTGGTTGCCTCGCTAAACAAATGTAAACGTGTATTTTTTTTTCTTAACCGTCAGTCACGATGAAGCGGACATAAAATATTAACTTGTCGCCTACGATCAGGAAGGTTGCTCGTGTGGCGCGTTATTTCGCATATTACACATTCGGCAAGCAGCCCATTTGCAAACTATTAAGTTCGTTTTAGTTGTTGTCTATATATGAAGTCTCCACGCGTATGTTACATAAATTGATGTTGCTATATGGATGAAAACACTGCCGATGGGACGTTGAAGTTGAACTCAATCACTCATGTAAACTGTTAACGTATCTGTGTAGTCTTTCATTTTTGTGAGCGGTGACGTAGGCAAGGAGTTAAAGTGATGTGTCCACTATCGTAACATCTGCTGCAAGCAACGTTAAATCTCAATATTCTGTTATGAATTATGAACGGTATCATGGATTTTCAAATAAACTGCATACTGCAATGTTGGTCCTGGGTGGCTTAGCCTCGAAACGAACGTGGATCAGGTCTGATAGTGCTTGTATCTGTACAATCAGACGTGGATCAGGTCTGATAGGGCTTGTATCTGTACAATCAGACGTGGATCAGGTCTGATAGGGCTTGTATCTGTACAATCAGACGTGGATCAGGTCTGATAGGGCTTGTATCTGTACAATCAGACGTGGATCAGGTCTGATAGTGCTTGTATCTGTACAATCAGACGTGGATCAGGTCTGATAGGGCTTGTATCTGTACAATCAGACGTTGATCAGGTCTGATAGGGCTTGTATCTGTACAATCAGACGTGGATCAGGTCTGATAGGGCTTGTATCTGTACAATCAGACGTGGATCAGGTCTGATAGGGCTTGTATCTGTACAATCAGACGTGGATCAGGTCTGATAAGGCTTGTATCTGTACAATCAGACGTGGATCAGGTCTGATAGTGCTTGTGTCTGTACAATCAGACGTGGATCAGGTCTGATAGGGCTTGTATCTGTACAATCAGACGTGGATCAGGTCTGATAGGGCTTGTGTCTGTACAATCAGACGTGGATCAGGTCTGATAGGGCTTGTATCTGTACAATCAGACGTGGATCAGGTCTGATAGGGCTTGTGTCTGTACAATCAGACGAGGATCAGGTCTGATAGGGCTTGTATCTGTACAATCAGACGTGGATCAGGTCTGATAAGGCTTTTGTCTGTACAATCAGACGTGGATCAGGTCTGATAGGGCTTGTATCTGTACAATCAGACGTGGATCAGGTCTGATAAGGCTTGTGTCTGTACAATCAGACGTGGATCAGGTCTGATAGGGCTTGTATCTGTACAATCAGACGTGGATCAGGTCTGATAAGGCTTGTATCTTTACAATCAGATTCAGACGTGGTCCGCACAGGTCTGATAGGGCTTGTATATGTACAGTCAGACGTGGATCAGGTCTGAGATGGCTTGTATCTTTACAATCAGATTCAGACGTGGTCCGCACAGGTCTGATAGGGCTTGTATATGTACAGTCAGACGTGGATCAGGTCTGATAGGGCTTGTATATGTACAGTCAGACATGGATCAGGTCTGATAGGGCTTGTGTCTGTACAATCAGATGTGGATTAGGTCTGATAGGGCTTGTATTTGTACAACAGACGTGGATCAGGTCTGATAGGGCTTGTATGCGTTCAATCAGACATGGTCCGCACAGGTCTGATAAGGCTTGTATTTGTACAATCAGACGTGGATCAGGTCTGATAGGGCTTGTATTTGTACAGTCAGACGTGGATCAGATCTGATAGGGCTTGTGTGTGTACAATCAGACGTGGTCCGCAGAAGTTGCTTTTGCGTGAATATTTACAATTACCCGTGGTCCCCGAGATCTGACATCTGTGTTTAGGACGGTTATGTTTACAATCAGCAGAGATGTGAGATGGCGAATGTATGTATATATGTGCAATCAGGTTGCCCACAGAGGTATGACGTTTATCTTGATACATTTACAATCTGCCGTGGTCCGCATAGGCAGAGAGTTTATTCATATTCAACCATTGCAGCTGTGGCTGAAACTTAACCTTCATATATTTGCTTAACCAATACTGTTTCAGCTTAATTGAGATATTAATTCTCTCCTCTTCTCGACTCCACTGGGAATGGCGGCGACACTGTACAGTTAATCACCTCACGTTTCTTCTGCGCCTGGATTGATCTTCAGAGAATTGTGAACCTAGCTCCGTCAACAAAATACGATTGGCCATTATTCTTACCCTCGTGCCGCATTCGCCCGTCAAACCTGGTTCCAGGTCACCTTGACCTTGGTGGTGCGAGCCGTCACAGGTTTCTCATTAATATGCATCTGATGTACAACTGTATGGCTGCCAAACTGAATTCATTGCAGTATGCTAAAATGCATCAGTTGCGTGTACGTGGGACTACGGACCAATACATCAGGATAGTTGACACCCTGGTCGTATTTCTATAAACAGAGAGGCAAAAGAAGGTACATGGAGTTTGTGTTTGATGTAATTGAAACTTTAAAGAACTGTTGTTAAATTTGATTATGTCTATTCAACTCATTTCTGCACCAGTTTGTAAAAGGTAACCTGTGGCTCGTAGTGAGTGAGTTGGGTTTAACGTCGTTTTTAACTGTATTCCAGTTATATCAGCTTAATGTGGGAGGAAAGCCCGAAGTCATGCAGGTCTTAGGCGTTTTGAAACCCACGAGCACGTGCTGACAAATCTAGAAACATAATCGGGGCACAATCATAGGTTTCTGGCGTGCCCATGGGACGCAACTCTGCACAGAGGATCGCGGCGCATTAGACGACTGGGCCACCCGTGCCCCCTGTGGCTAGTAAGTTTGAGTAAATTGGTTCAATGAAGACTGGGGTAAGACATTGATTTGCAACCATATGATTCCTACCATGTTTTAAATGTTGTAAAATTGCGAAAAAGACAAATTTATTGATTTTCAAAGATAAGATGTCTGCATCAGAAGTTGTCTATTATACGAAATAAGTTTTTTTAATGTTCAAAGGTTATCAAATCAAATTATATTTTTTTTAAATAACCATGTAGAATTATTCTAGAGTGCGCCTGTACAGTTCATTTGTATCCCCCCGGCATATAATGCGGGGGGATATAGCGATCAGCCAGTCTGTCTGTCTGTCCGACCGTCCGCCCGTTCGTCTGTCCGTCCGTAATCATTTCCTTTTCCGGGGCAGAATTCGAAAACCATTCAGTGTATTTGATTGAAACTTGGCAAATCTATCAGGCTCATACTGAAGTTGTGCCTTTTGATATTTGGGGATTTTTCTAATTTTTATTTGTTTAATTTTTTATGGAATGAAGTTGCACATAGACTCAATTGGGGATGGGGTTCGTTTCCGGGGCAGAAATCGAAAACCATTCAGTGTATTTGATTGAAACTTAGCAAATCTATCAGGCTTATACTGAAGTGGTGCCTTTTGATATTTTGGGATTTTTCTAATTTTATTTTTTTTTAATTTTTACAGTTAATGGGAACTAATGAAAACAGTGAAATTTAAATGTTTTGAAACTGACACACACATTTGGTTATATGGCCGTCTTTTCACAGGCGGACGTTCCTCTAGGGATCTAGGTTAAAATAGATCCCCAGTAACGTGGATCGGGTGCTCATGATATCAATCACCGGTTTAACTGACTTACAGTCGATTTACCAATCGAGTCGCATTACGCACATCATGGATCATCCAGTGCATAATTAGGTTTTTCATTTTATTATGATGATCACACGGGGCCCATTGGCTGCCATAGCTTAAGCTCGAGTGGAATAGCAAGACACTAAAAAGGGCGGTCGGGTAGCCTAGTGGTTAAAGCGTTCGCTCTTCACGACGATGACAGGGGTTCGATACCCAATATGGGTACAATGTGTGAAGCCAATTTCTGGTGTCCTGCGTGATATTGCTGGAGTGTTGATAAAAGCGGCGTAAAACCATACTCACTCACTTACCTAATCTGATAACACCAGGATGTAACTGAATATTGTTTAAAGTGGTGTAAACCAAAACTCACTCACTCTAAGTGAGATATCAAACATCAGTAAAATCCAGTTATTACATTCTTAAAAACAGCTCACCGACATGAGTGCATGATCACTCACTCACTCACTCACTCACTCAAAACACTAAAAATAGCCGTCCAGTCAAATAACTGTCTGAGCTAAGTTAGAGATATGACGTATCGAGGTGGTCATTTCCGAAACGAGGCTATGGTGGTGAATGGCTACAAGGTATATGTAACTTGTTTACGTCTCTGACTGAACCCGTGAACATTCGGGTTAGAATAGGTCTTCACCAACCCATGTTTGTCGATAAAGGCGACTATGCTTGTCGTAAGAGGCGACTGACGGGACCGGGTGGCCAAGCTCGCTGACTTGGTTGACATGTATATCATCGTATCCAAATTGCGGGGATCGATGCTCATGATGTCAATCACTGGTTTGTCTGGTCCAGAATCGATTATTTACATACCCTCGTCATATAGATGGAATATTGCTGAGTGCGGCGTAGAGCAACAAACAAGTAAACAAAACACCTCTGACTGAGGAGATCATATTTAACGTAGACTGGCATCTGTATGGCTGTAGTATTGATGAGATAGTTGGGGAAGTCATGGGGGCACGGGTGGCCCAGTCGTCTAAGGCGCCGCGATTCGCTGTGCAGGGTTGCGTCCCTTGGGCACGCCAGAAACCTATGATTGTGGGTTCGAATCCCGGTTCGCCCCGATTATGTTTCTAGGTTTGTCAGCACCATACCCGTGCTAGTGGGTTTCACCGAAGTGGTAAACGTCTGAGACCTGCATCACTTCGGGCTTTCCTCCCACATTAAGCTGACACGCCGCGATATAACTGGAATAATGTTAAAAGCGGCGTTAAACCCAACTCACTCACTCACTCATTGGGGAAGTCATCTTTCGCTGACGCTACCGCCTTTAACTGAAGCTGCCAAATCTTCTTGAAGCTGTTCTAAGCTGATAGGTCCGTGGGCGTTTCAGGATACCAACATAAGCTGAGGGTTTATAAAGATACCATATTACATGTAATATATTCAACAACAAAAGTTCCTGTGACACCAATATTTTCGTGTATTTTTCAAACAAGTAAAGTTTGGTTTTCAATATTGTAGTACATGTATGGAATCAAGTCACAAAAACGCAACTGCTACAGAAAAGCATGCATTCCATGCAAAAGTTGACTTTTATGAAAGCCCCATGCATTTCACTACCCAAGAATGGGTATAAAAACATGTGCGTTAATGGGATTCCATATGCATTGTATAGCATCGTGCTGACAACAACCACTCAGAAAAACAACAAAATTACGCAATTATTCAACATTACGAAATGCCACGTCTGTCCGAAAATGAGCGTCTGCGAGCCATTAGTATGCTTGGAGCAGGATCGAGTCAACGTGATGTTGTAAGACAATTTAACGTCCACAGAAACACCATTTGGCCTTTATGGCACCGTTGGCAACAGACGAATACAGTCAGAGACCATCCTCGGAGTGGCAGGCCACGCGTAACCAATAATCGACAAGACAACTGGATTCGAACAACACACTTACGAAATCGATTCCAGCCAGCAACAGTGACTGCAAGAAGCATCCCTGGCCTTCGACGAATATCTTCACAAACCGTACGTCCTCGCCTCAGATGTGCAGGGATTGTCGCCAGAAGACCCGCCAGACGTCCCATTTCGACAGGAAACCACCGTCAAGCACGTCTACAGTGGTGCACACAGCGTTTGCGCTGGATGGCCGTGCTGTGGGGACAAGTTCTATTCACTGACGCGTCTCGTTTTCACCTCAGCCACAGCGATTGACGTCGAGGTGAACGTTACGTTAATCATTGTGCCATGGAAGAAGATCGGTTCGGGGGCGGCAGCGTTATGGTATGGGGTGGGATTACAGCAAGACAGAGGACCCATTTGATAGTGGTAGAGGGAAATCTCAATGAACAGCGCTACCGCGACGAGATCATCGGCCCTGTTGTTCTACCGATTTTGCGTCGTCATGGCCCAGGCAATACCTTTCAATATGACAACGCCGGACCTCAATTGCTCGACTTGTTCAGGATTCTCTTCATCAAAACAACGTGAATGTCATTCCCTGGCCGGCTCGCTACCCTGATCTCTCACCAATCGAGCACATGTGGGATGAGATGGATCGGCGCCTTCGACGTCAACCACGTGTTCCACAGACACCCCAGGAACTTCGAAACATGCAGGACTTTGTGCGACGCCTGGTCCATTCCATGAGATGTGTTGCTTGCATCGCATCAAAAGGTGGCCACACACGCTATTGATTTTTAAATTGAAATGTTGGCATGTTCATGGTTTTTTTTATGAAATCACGTATTTTCTGAAGTCAATATGGCAAATTAATCCATTTGAACACTTTCAGGAGTTTTTTATCTGTTGCAAACCGAAATTGTTTCAGATTTGGTAAAAAACATAACTTTGCATTAAATCTTATTCAATGTCACAGGAACTTTTGTTGTTCAGTATATGAGACATTTTAGCAACTGGGGCTGCCATGTTTTGTTGAGGCCGCTGTTGTAACCTGTTGCTTCTATGGGCTTTTTAGGCAACAATCATAAGCTGGGGCTACTATGGTCCTATTAAGATTAAGATGAGACGGGGTCCGCTATATTTGAGCAACTGGGGCTGCCGTGTTTTCTTTAGGTTGTCATCGTTTGTTGAGGCTGTCACATTTTGTGAAGGCTACCGTTTCAGCTGAGGCTTCTATATCGGCTATTTTTGTGCTGCCATCATAAGCTGGTGCGGCCATACTTAACTGAGTCTGCCATATCACTGACTCCGTCTAGCTGAGGCTGTCATGTTTCATTGAAGCGGTCATATCAAGACATGGTTGCCATATCTGAGTCCATCTTTAGCCGGGGCACGGCAAATATAGGCTGTCATGTTTTCAGCTGTCATATTTAGCTGAAACTGCCATCAATAGCTGAAACTGTCATCAATAGCTGAAACTGTCATATTTGGCTGAAACTGTCATATTTGGCTGAAACTGTCATCTTCAGCTGAGGCTGCCATATTTTGTGGGTTGCCAACTTTGATATCCTCATGATGATATCCTAGTTGGAGCCTCGAAGATCCGGGTTCGATTGCCCCCATGGGTACAACACGGAGCAGACTGTTGGTTGCCCCCGCCGTGATATGGCTGGTTATTGCTAAAAAGGCAACAACCACACTCACTCACTTGTTGATAAACATCATCTGGTGTTTGTGTGAGTGAGTGTGGTTTTACGCCGCTTTTAGCAATATTCCAGCAATATCACGGCGGGGAACACCAGAAATGGGCTTCACACATTGTACCCATGTCGGGAATCGAACCCGGGTCTTCGGCGTGACGAGCGAACGCTTTAACCACTAGGCTACCCGACCGCCCCTCTGGTGCTTGAAGGGGGCTTATGTGTGCAGCTAACCTGGCCCACTTGCACAAAGCCATCTTAGCACTACAATGATCGTAACTCCCATACCCTAACATAGACTTAAGATAGTTGTAGCGCTAAGATTTCTTTGTGAAAGTGGGCCCAGCTCGAAAGAAATAAGACTTACGTGTGAGTAGTAAGTCGGAAGGGACTCGAGATGCCCACTGGCCAACAATACCGTAATTTACTGTACATAGTAACGCCCCTTAGCTGTGTCACTATGGTTGGGTTGATGCTACTGAAATAAATTCCAAACGGCGTTAAATCCACACTTCCATTCACTGACGATTTTTGACATGGTAGCGGGTCTTGTGTCTTAAAGGGCCTGAGACCGTCACACTTCGTGATTTGATCAAATTGTTTGTCAGGAAATTACCGACTAAAGAGGTGATCGGGCTCTCGGGCTCTCGGGCTCTGTGTGCCATCGTATCCCGGAACGTCTCCGTGGTCGAGTGGCAGAGCGTCTGTCCCGAGAGCGTAAGGTCAGTGGGTCGATCTCAAGGCCGCGTCATACCAAAAGACGTTAAAAGATAGTACTTGTTGTTACCCTGACTGACGCTCGACACTAGGGCAATAACACAATGACTGTCGACTCGGTAAAATGGGTCTGAGTGGGGTATCCATGTTAAACTGTGGCATGGTATCTCATTGTGCTACCACTATATATAAATCCGGACAGACCGGCGCACACACACGCACGCACGCACGCACGCATACGCTCTTGGTAGTATAGATGGCTCCGCGAACGGGATATCGCTGTGAGGAGCTTGACAAGCTAGCAGACGGCAAACAAGACCGCTGTGGAAATGGCAGCTTTGGAAAAATGAAAGACTATTTCTGAATGATACAATCAAGGAATCAGATCAGCACAGGTCATTACAGAGAGAACAGACATTCCACTATCTACCGTGTACCGAGTTTTGAATAATATTGAGAGTGGCGATAGAATCGAGGACAAAACGGGAGCTGGTAGGCAAAATTGACTGTTAGTGAAAGAAGGCGGCTTGGTATATTGGCATCTGAAACAGACGCATGGGCATAGAAAATATTAGACATGAAATGATTAATAGAAGAGCAGTTCATGTTTCTAAAGAGACAATACTAGCGTAAGAACGCATTTGCATGTAATGGATTGGCTGAAATCACGAAGAATTCCATCGGCACTCCTGAAACCTGAGAAGCATGAACGACGCTTGAAATTGTGTTTGAAACAGAAATTTCATTACTATGTTCTCAGATGAAATTTCAGTGTGGCTATATCCAAACTGTATCTAAATGTGGACCAAAGGTATCTCTTGGTCTATGACTTATAAATCTATAATTAAAATGTTCTCATTCTCAGCCATTTCTTGTCAAAGTGTGAATGCAATTATCTTGAATGCGACGTTAAACCCCATTTCACCATTATAACGCAATTATATTTCCAGATATATTTTCTTTATTAAAACTATGAGCCAAAATATTATTTTTACATATGTTATGTCATTTTTGTGGCATACAATTTCTTTCTTTTTTCTCCCACAATTTTTCGTTAAGACGTTTCGGGGACAATTTTGTTTTCGTGCCCAGCTGGCGGGGAGATGAGGCTATGCAACAACTGGTTTGCTTGGTGCAGACTTTATCATCTACTACCCGACACCAGCAAACACAACAACCGGGGAAAACACATGCTCCACATAATTGCCCATCATGCACACGTCAGGGGATATACCCAAAGCCAAAACCACCGTACAGGTCTCAACAGAAGGAAACAAATCTGAAATCATTGTTAGACCTGAGTGAAAACATTGTCTTCAAAACAATAAATGCATCGCCATCAGTTGTCACGGTTGGAGAGGCGTGTCGTGATACTTATGGAACAGGATTCCACCCAGCTCTATGTAATCTCGCTGTCACACGGGAATGATGGACTCGGCGGAATCAACGGTAAACACAACAGGTATTAGATGCTGCATAATGGCAACAGCTTAATCAGCTTTCAGTCAGCTTGTAGTTTCATTTGAGGTCAGTGTCCGGTCAGAGAACTGGTATCTTCCAAGTGGCCCTCCCTGAGCCCTACTCACCTGGTCAGGTCGTACGGTTGGGAGTCAGATCACACATTTAACATAGAAAGTGCACCTGCTCCATAGCACACAAAAACATCCCCCTTTATATATAGTGTATGAGAGCGTGTTTCGGGGCATGGCGTTAAGTTCACTGTTTGCGATATAGACATTCTATCAATAAACAATATTGTGCGGTTTGGCATGGAATATGTACTCCTGGAATATATATTTTCAATATCATGAAATTCGATATTAATGTGAACTAGGGTTTTTCATACACTTTATTACAAAAACATCTGATGGAGATTATCATGAATATTTAAGCACGGAGTTCTTTTAACGCTGTGAATATGCATCAATGTTTTTTGCTTACTTGGTCGTTGATATGTTGTCATGAACACGCTTGTATTCGTATGACACTTTAATGGTGTATATATATACTGCGTTTTGATAACGTCTCGATAAGTACGGGAGCACCGCGCACCCGTATGGAACGCGTGTGGCGTTTAAATACCACAATTCGGCATCGGCACCGGCACCATTCCGAACTATAGATATTCCAGAATGCATTATCGAATCGTGGATCGCTCGTGTGTGAAATGCAACCCCATTTTATCACAAGCTTCGAAAGTATTGGTTTATTCATTGCGGTAATTGTTGTAAAACAATCACGTATCGACTATTTTGTTCAACATTGTTAAAGAACAAACACATATGTCCCGTCGCCCCATATCCTATGATTTCGCCATTAGTACAGGCAGTGCACTTGAATGACTCGTTATTACTAATGCTGCACCATCTCTGTCGTTGACGTTGCCTGTCACGTGACCACCACGTGACCTATGAACAAATTTGTCCATGAATCGATATTACTTCTCGCTGGCCCAGCATTCGATCCTTCTCCACTAGATGAAGGGTGTTGGCACCGGGAACGTGGGAACTGGGTAAACAATGATATTTCTAGATACACATACTTAAAGAAAGATGCTCATTTTATCACACAGTCCCTTAAACACGGTTTGTATAATCAAGGTTACGCTCGAACTTTGAGTGAAATGAATATGTAATGTCATCACATACCTGGTAGCTATGTGAGCATGTAATCGATTAAACATCACGATGTATCATCACTTCAAAGGTTCATACAGCGGTGAGGCGAAACAAGGAAGCCCTTGTACTGCGTCGTAGGGAAGCCAAATTTAGGCAGCTCTAGAAACGCGTTAGAAAACAGGGCACCTTAAAACACTGATAATCAGCTTGTGTTGGAGAGAATGCACGTTAAGGAGCTAACAGCTACATGTTAACTATGGTTAGAGAGAACGCTCTCTTGTAGCGTAATGGCAAGCCTGTGGTCTAGTTGGTTGGTTGGTTGGTTGGTTGTTTAACTATATGACAGCTGTCTGTAAATAATCGAGTCTGGACCAGACAATCCAGTGTTTGACATCATGAGCATCGATCCACGCAATTGGGATACGATGACATGCTTCAACGATGTCAGCGAACCTGTCCACCGATCCCGTTGGTTGCCTCTTACGACAAGCATAGTCACTTTTTACGGCAAGCATGGGTTGATGAAGATCTATTCTACCCCGGATCCTTTGGACTTGTGATAGAACGTCGGCCCGGAGAGCGGTGGTTCGATTCTGTGGCCGCGACATACCATAAGACGATGGTACATAATGTTACCCTGCCTGCATGTTACCCAATGTTTAATTCCAGGGCAGAGGCAATCTAGACTTGCCAAATCATTATATACTTGCGGTGGACTCCTTTATTTATTTATTCTCTCGGGTCTTGGTAAAAGACGAAGGTATACATACAGTTAATTCTGTAGGGACATTGGTTTTCCTATTAACAACGCCACAAGAATTGCTGCACAGTTAAGAAGATCGTTATGTCCCGCGTGCTCCATTCTCCAGTGTACTATATCACCATCCTATTATGATAAATATGTGGACCCAGTGCATAATACACTTGATGATGGAGATTGAGTCTTCAGCAACCTTGCCATGCCATCAGTCAGTCTGCATGATCCTGGCGTGGCTAGTGAACGGTTAATGCAGCAACTTCGACACGATCGCGTGCACTCATGAGTCATGCATGTATCTCATGCTTCAAGGCTCGTCACTGGCCTAGTTTGTACACATGACTTACATATGTGGGTCACTCCTCACTCCTTTCAACGAGACTGGGTCGATCGAACCTTATTGCTTCTCACAGTATGACCGTAAATCTGTTGTAACGTTGGCGGTACCATTTAATGTTGCCTCACAATAAATCATGCTTGGCTCCTATTTATTTCCACGCAGAGTTGTGTCCGCTACTTGTTCCAGGATCCGTTGATATATGTAGATATATGTTTCTACCCTAAAACCCCGAGGCCTCAACATCTGTACAACCCGTGACAATACGGATAAGAATATTGATCCCCAGTTACCTCCGAGGTGGACTGGCTGGGTGAACTGGTCGATTGCATGTCATCGTAATACAATTGTGGGATTGATGCACATGACCTGTAAAGATCCGGGTAGAGAATAGTTCTTCAGCATACCATGCTTGTCGTAAAAGGCGAGTATACGTGTCGTAGGAGGCGACTGACGGGATCGGGTGGTCAGGCTTGCTGACTTGGTTGATGATGCATGTCATCGTAGCCCAATTAGGTGGATCGTTGCTCATGATGTCAATCATTGGATTGTCTGGTCCAGACTCCATTATTTACAGACCGCAGTCATATAGCTGGAATATTGCTGAGTGCGCCGTTAAACATCAAATGACAAAAATACAAGCAGCCTCTCTATCCTTTAAAACTTATCTCACCTCAGCGTCTTTGACATCAACATCTCCATCCTCAACACAGTCCCTTAGCCGTGCCAGGATCCGCTGTTTAATCTTGGTTATGATCCTCGGTTTGTCAGCACCAAAGTGGTAAGCGCCTTATTACCGATAGGGTTAAAAATAACGGAGTTCTTAAAAAATGTATGTGCACCAGTGCAAATATCACCAATGTATTGTTTACGTCATCCGGACGGCATTGTTGTCGTCATTTAAATGTTATTATGACCTAAGGTAGTAATGACGTCACGCTAGAAACGACGTCATAGCTGAACATTGTTGACGTTATTCGACAATTGTGGTTTACTAAGACGGTGCTCGCGATCAAAATGATTAAGAAATGATGAATAATAATAGAAAGTATTACACTCGCATGTGTGTCATTTGACGAAACTCGTGTAAGAAATCGTTTATTACCCTCGCTCTCGCTCGGGAAATACATGAATTTTGACACTCATTTCGTGAAATCAGCATGATACACATGCTCGTTTGAAAATATCTATATACCTGCGGACCCGTGAAGATCCTGGGTAGAATAGGTCTTCATCAACCCATGATTGCCGTCAAGGGCGACTGTGCTTGTCGTAAGATGCGACTAACGGGATCGGGTGGTCACGCTCGCTGACTTGGTAGATGCATAACATCGTTTCCCAATCGCGCGGATCGATGCTCATGATGTCAATCAGTGGATTGCCTGGTCCAGACTCAATTATTTACAGACCGCCGCCATAAAGTTGGACTATTACTGAGTGCGGCGTTAAATAACAAACCTACAAACTATATACCTACCTTACTTTGGACTTTCCTCCCACGTTGAGCTGACACGTCGTGACGTGATGTTCAAAGCGTGATGAAATGAAAATAACTATATTGTGTAGATTTAGAACATTTCTCAGTGATGCTGGTCTTGCGCAGTTATACAAAGGTCAATGTAGTGCCGACAGAAGAAATGGGATATATCGTAGTGGCTCGTACATCTGATCTGTATCACTCGTTGAATCTAGGGGCGATGGAGTTGCCTCGTGGCTCGTGGCTCGTTGCCGAAGGCTCGAGTTCATTTCTCGTGTCCCCTGCCGTGACATTGCTGGAACATTGCTGAAAGTGGCGTAAAACCCAACTCACTCACTCGTTGAATCCCCATAGTAGTGAGTGAGTATGGTTTTACGCCGCTTTTAGCAATATTCCAGCAATATCACGGCGGGGGACACCAGAAATGGGCTTCACACATTGTACCCATGTCGGGAATCGAACCCGGGTCTTCGGCGTGACGAGCGAACGCTTTAACCACTAGGCTACCCCTCTGGCGCAGTGATCACTTAGTCACATCCCCATAGTAAATACCCATAAGGGGACTGGTACAATTACAGCCTTGATGTACATCATTCACCTTCCTCGTTGAAGAAATGTTTAGATTGAAACCAAATACACGTTGGAAATCACGCCGATCAGTTATTCTTACAAAAGGTTTATCATGCAGTGCACGTAAATCCAGATACCTCTGTGGGTATTCCCCTTCTGAATAAGTCCCTAGTAAACTGTACTGACCGTACGTAACCACTTATAGATCGGTGATTTGGTTAATTGTGATGGTGAGGGGTGTTCATAATGTCAATCACTGGATTATTTACAGGCCGCCATCATATACAGTTTGAATATTGCTCAGTGCGGCGCTGAACGACAAACGAAATATTCGGTGACTACGTACAGTATAAAAAAACACATGTCACTTCCATGTGTATGATGGGGGGTGGTCGGGTAGCCTAGTGGTAAAGCGTTCGCTCGTCACGCCAAAGTCCCGGGTTTAATTCCCGACATGGGTGCAATGTGTGAAAATCATTTCTGGTGTCCCCCGCCGTGATATTGCTGGAATATTGCTAAAAGCGGCGTAAAACCATACTCACTCACACCATGTGTATGAGCCACGATTTATATTTCTATCACTGACATCAATTGGCATTCAATCATACGCAACAAGGATACAGGCATCACATCTTTATGCCCCCAAAACCCACTGTTTCTGACCGTTTCGGCTTTCTGTTATGTTTAATTCATGTCGGTGTAATTGCTATTCTCCTTGCGCTGCATATAGTATCATGCTGGAGTGAGTTATAAATGTCACGCCGTTATACACAACGTTTTATTGTCCTCATGTGAAACCCGCAGGACCAATTTTGGCGTGGACAAAGATGACGGTATCGTCCATCTTGAAGTCATTTAAGTCTGTCGAGCATGTTAGATTATGGGAATTATACGACAGTAGAAGTGGAAAGATTGCTTTCGGAGCTTAACAACGTTATAGTATGTTGCGAAATGTGCCGTTGTAATGTTGCGATACATACAATATATGTCTGTCCATTAAAATCTTTAACTCTTCCCGAGGCAAGAAAGTTAACTGACTATAAAAGTCCAGTTTCCACCCTTGCCGAACTAGGCTGGTATTATGGAGTTAGATTTTGGCTGGACTAACGAGTCTATGCATAGACCAATCAAAATCGCGCAATGAAATTGAAATCCGTTATGCAGAGTTAGGTTGATTGCAGGATTTGCAAATCATGTGCACCGCCAACTCGTTGTCAACGGATATTTTTCAAATCTTCTCAAGTTTTTAATCAAGGTGCTCACGTGATTTGATTCACTTCGCGATGTAAGATCTGTTTTTTCACAATATAGATCTTGATTGTCGATCAGATCTTCTTGACTGGGCGCCACCATTTTCATTGAAGCAAATGCAAGTGATACGAGAGGTGGAATCTGATTGTTCCATAGGAAAGGCATAGAAGGGACATTACTCGTAATAGCCACTGATGGCGCTGCGATCGAGCCCAGGAAATCCAGCCTAGTTCGGAAACTGTACTTTTAAAGTCAGTTAACTCTCTTGCCTCGGGAAGATAGTGACTGGATAGTGACTGCGGTGTAAAACACAACCGAACGCCGCCTTAGTACTGTGACAAGCAATCATCCAGGTCTCACGTTGTAGCCACACGGTCCTCAGGTATAAAAAGTGATATAAACCTAGTCCGAGGACGTCTCCGAATGAATAATGCAAGAAATATGTTTCTTTGAGAGACACGACGCTTACTGAAAATTCCGATTAGTCTATTTTCTATAGATGGTTATTGACAGGACCAGGATGGTCGGGTAGCCTAGTGGTTAAAGCGTCAGTCCGTCACCCCGAAGACCCGGGTTCGATTCCCCACATGGTTACAAAAGTGAAGCCAATTTCTGGTGTCCCCCGTAAAAAAATACTGACTCACTCAGTATTGACAGGGCCAATAAACTGTAGCGCTATGACTGCCGTAAGTTTATGTATAGGTATGGTTGTTACGACTGTCGTACCGCTACGACTACCGTAAGTTTATTGTGTTTAAGTATGGGAGTTTGTTTGTTTGTTTGGTTGTTTGTTTGGTTGTTTAACGCCGCACTCAGCAATATTCCAGCTATATGACGGCGGGCTGTAAATAATCGAATCTGGACCAGACAATCCAGTGATTGACATTACGATCATCGATCCACGCAATTGGTATACGATGACATGCATCAACCAAGTCAGCGAGCCTGACCACCCGACCCGTAAGTCGCATCTTACGACAAGCAGAGTCGCCTTTTACGGCAAGCATGGGTTGCTGAAGACCAATTATAAGTATGGGAATTACGATTGTCGTATCGCTTCGACTACCTTAAGTTAAAGTTTATGTTTAAATATCGGAGCTTTAAGCAAAATCACGGCGGGGGACACCAGAAATGGGTTTCACAAATTGTAACCATGAGGGGAATCGAACCCGGGTCTTCGGCGTGACGAGTAACGCTTTAACCACTAGGCTAACCCACCGCCCCGGGTATTGCACAGCATTGCATCCAAGGTGAAATGTCATTTTCCCAGCCTACACAATTCAGTGAGAGTAAATTTGGCTTAACAAAGCCGAAGTAGGTGTAGGCGTATACCACTGTGGTAAAACGCGGGTATGGTGCTGACTGGCCAAGGATCATAATCAAGGTTAATCAGCGGGTTCTGGCGCGGCGCGGCGTGGCGCGGTTGAGGATGGCGATGTTGAACCGGCGTTGATCTATGTTCATATCATCAGTCATTGGATCGTTTGATCCAGTCTCGATTATTTACAAAATATTGCTGTGTTGATCGTTAAGCAAACAACGAATACAAAACAAAACTAAGGGACGCAACTCTCCACAACGAATTGTGACGTCATATACATATCCCCTCAGGTCGCCCGTGACCCTTTTCCGCCGCGAGGGGTGGTAAACTATATTCACTCACTCTCAGCTGAGGAACTATATCACCCATGTGATATTTGGTGAAATACCAAATTTCTACGTCACGCGTGTGTCGTACAAGGCTGACTTCCATTCGTGACCATTTCGTGTTATTCCGGGACAAGCCGTATAGTTACGGAAAGGGGCGAGTGGTGACGAATGGGCTGACTTCGTTTTCCACGTTTTGATTCGATACCAGTGAATGTCGTGATAGAACGGGTTTTCATATTCCTCAACAACACTCGAGATTTACACTCAATTAAACTAAACAGGCACATCACACCAACTTCAAATTTGTTATGCGACATATTAGTTGTGAACAGATCTATAGAAGACACGCATGTCATCGTATCCCAATTGCGTGGATCGATGCTCATGATGTCAATCACTGGATTGTCTGGTCCAGACTCGATTATTTACAGACCGCCGTCATATAGCTTGCATCTTGCTGAGTGCGGCGTTAAACATCAAACAAACAATACAAAAGGCACAATCGATGTCTATCAGACTGCTATGTCGACAGATAGCTCGAGGTTTCTTAGTCGAAACCTTTGAGTGTGATATGCACACAGTCACATGTTACTTTCGATTTCATTGTATGTAATAAAATTTTAGAATTACATCTAGATTTATTTTTATTTACGATAATAGGGACATCTTATGATAGAATTGTATCTTACATGCGCCAAACATCTTTGTCAGACTCTCATATTTTGTGCATTTGGAAACTAAGCAAAGGACGAGGTAGGATAAGATCCCTGTTTGGGCATATGACCAAAAGTTGTGGAAACCCTTGAAATATTTGAGCGAAACATGTCAGACATGTTGAAATACCGTCAGTTTCTTTTACACGCTTGCAAATGTGAGATGGCAGACATGAGCTGCATTAACATGGCTAAAATGAGTAAAAAAGGCCGGCGCTTCGAACTTGTTAGGAAATCTAACAATGATCACGTCAGTGACCCAAAATGAATACATTACCATATGTGTGCACCGTGTCTGTCAACATCTCCTAACAAACTTGACCTGTGAAGATCCGGGGTCGACTAGGTCTTCAGCAACCCATGCCTGCCGTAAAAGGAGACTGTGCTTGTCGTAAGAGGCCAGGCTTGCTGACTTGGTTGATACATGTCATCGTTTCCCATTTGCGTGGATCGATGCTTATGTTGTCAATCACTGGATTGTCTGGTCCAGACTCGATTATTTACAGACAGCCGTAATATAGCTGGAATATTGCTGAGTGCGGCGTTAAACAGCAAACCAACCAACCAACCTAACAAACTAAGCTATGGTTAAAGACTTTCGTTTTGGACAAAGGTCGGCTCATGTTCAAATGTTAGAAAGCGTTTCTTGAAAACATATGAATTCAAGCCTTTTTGACACAATATGAATCTCGGCCATATGCATGTAGATTATTGAACTTATACCATGTACACAGTGACGATCAAGCTGTGTGTGCGTGCGTGCGTTCGTGTGTGTGTGTGTGCGCGCTTGTATCAGTCCGGACGTATGTCGGTTTTACAGTGCTCGCCCAGTGAGATATCACGTCGAGGTGTAAAATTAATTCCTCACTCAGACAGTATCTACTGACTCTAAGCCATCCAGTCCTTGTTTTATCTTCTCAATGCCGAGAGCCAGGCAGGGTAACAACAAGTAGCTTATTTGAACGTCTTATAATTTGAAGCGGACGGGGATCGAACCCCCGACCTTCCTCTCCCCGGGAAGACACACTGACCACTAAACGATGGAGCCGGTCACTGAAAACAAAAGTGAGTGAGTGAGTATTCCAGTTATATCACGGCGTATCAGCTTAAAGCGATGCAGGTCTCCCACGAGCACGAAGACAAATCACAAAGTACCAACGAGCACAAATCACGGATATGGTGCTGACAAACCTTGATGCAGAATCGGGGCGAACCGAGATTCGAACCCCAAGGGACTAAACTCTTCACGATGAAATCCAGCGCCTTGGATGACTGCACCATCTGTGACCCCACAGAAAAAAAGGTCAATCAATAGATGCATAGTGATATTTGTATCCACGGAATCAACAACAATACATGTAAACAATACATGTACCATGAGTAATACTGTTACATTAATCCATACCAGATAATATCTTGATATTTGGTTCACGGATCAGAGATCAGAATGAAATTCTCTTCACCGAACTTAATTAGCAGATCCTTGCTGACGCGAAGCAGATCCGGTCTAAACATACTGAACCTTTTATATATATATATATATATATATACGTTATCCATTCTGAAAAGCTGACATAATGTGAGCAACGAAGTATGAACCACATGTTCCCGTGGTATATGATATATTCAGGGCAATATATGCATGGTTAAACATAGCCTACGGTTGATATTGTATTGATCATGACAAGTTCATGATCGGCGTCTCGACACAGTCGGAATATCATGGCAACAGAGGCCGATGACTACATCATTTGCTGAGCGTCATCGGTGACAAAGAGAGACGTTGTATAGTGTTAGCGTAGCATTACAATAACGAACAGCCGTGGTTACCAAACGCGTTTTTTCAAGCGCCTATAGAAACAGCTTATTTGTATAACAATGAGCGGGTTGGGGAGGGGGGGATAGGCTGAGGGGGGGGGGGGGGGGGGGGGTTAAAAAAAAGGGAGTGCACATATTTGTTCTAAAGGATCTCCACACCTATTTTATAAATGGAGGATGCACTTAAATGACTGGTCGTTGGCGATGTGTAGTAAGATGCGTATCCTTGGAAAACCACACACACACACACACACACACACACACACACACACACACACACACACACACACATATATATATATATATATATATATATATATATATATACAGAGTATCCAGATCCATCACAACGTTGACGGAGAATGCGAAAACGAGCCGCACCTGCCAGTCCATCGGAGTGAGTCACATTATTTCAGTGTCCGCGCTGCCATGGTTAGAAACTGTGCAGTGATCCGCGTTGTACACTTGACAAGTGGTGGCTTATATGTACACGCGTGTATGCTTTATCCAAATACATATTTATCTATTCGCGAGGACCTTAATACGTTAGTTCTGAATGGTCCCATAGGACGTGAATGGTATATGTTCATCTACATTGTCCCCAAGCATGTTTAGCTAGTGCGATTGTAAGCCGTATTTAGAAGTGTAATATTGTATAGAGTTTGTTTGTTGTGTAACGCCTCACACAGTAACGACGCAGTTATATCACGGCGGTCTTTAAATTATCAAGTCTGGACCAGACAAACCAGTGATCGATATTGCGAGCAACGATCCACGCCGTCGGGAGACGATGGCACGCATTCAACCATGTGACGGAGGCTGACCACCCGAGTACCCCTGAGGACCGACATAGGTTGCCGGGGGTCTGTTCCAACCAGGAATCCCCACTGGGCAGTAGGAAAGTGAGAGTAAGTTGGGACTGATACCGTTTTGTGTAGTATATCTGTTGTACCACGCATCTTCATTTTAGAGGAAAGCCCAGAGTGATTCAGCAACCCATGCTTGCCGTAAAAGGCGACTATGCTTGTCGTAGGAGGCGACGAGCGGGATCGTGTGGTCAGGCACGCTGACTTGGTTGATGCATGTCATCATCCCAATTGCGTGGATCGATGCTCATGACATTAATTACTGGATTGTTTGGTGCAGACTCGATTATTTACAGCCCGCCGTCATATAATGCTTAGTGCGGCGTTACAAACCAACCAACCAGTGTGATGAAGATCTTTGTCGCTTGTGTAAAATCAACAGGTGTTTGACAGTACTAAGGCTATGTCACTAGTGCTGAGGCTGTACCAATAGTATTGAGGCTAATTCGACAGTACTGGGATGATCTCGACAGTACTGAGCCTATTTGAATAGAACTGGGGCTGTATCAAAAGTACTGATCACTAGTACTGAGGCTATATCAATACGAGATATCAACAGTATTGAGCCTATATCAGTATAAGTGGGGTTCAATAGTACTGTGGCTATATCTATCAAAAGTACATGGACTATATCGCTAGCACTGAGACTATATCAATAGTACTCAGGCTATATCAATAGTGCTCAGGCTATATCAATAGTGCTCAGGCTATATCAATAGTGCTCAGGCTATATCAATAGTGCTCAGGCTTTATAAAATATACTGAGGCTACATCAATAGCACTGAGGCTATATAAATAATACTAGGGTTATATCAACAGAAACGAGGCTATATGAAAACTACTGGGGCTATATCACTAGAACTGAGACTATATCGACAGTACTGAGACTATATCACTAGTACTGAGACTAGAGAATAGGTCTTCAGAACCCATGCTTGTCGTAAGAGGCGGCTACCGGGATCGGGTGGTCAGGCTCGCTGACTTGGTTCATCGTATCCCAGTTGCGTAGATCGATCCTCATGATGTCCGACCGGCTCCGTGGTCTTGTGGTAGAGCGTCCGCCCGGAGTGCGGAAGGTCCGGGGTTCGATCCCCGACCGCGTCTTACCAAAAGACGTTAAAAGATGGTACTTGTTGTTACCCTGTCTGGCGCTCGGCATTTAGGGGTTAAAACAAGGACTGGTCGGTTCGGAGTCAGTATAGTGTGTCTGAGTGAGGTATTCATGTTAAACTGTGGCATGGTATCTCTGTGAGCTAGCACTATAAATCGGCATCGGGTGATGTTGCAGAGATACAGACCCCCATTCATTAAATCTTACTAATCCTGGTAAAATTATACACACATGTATATGCAATGTCTAAAACGGCATTGTTTTCACACTTGTTCAAAAATGTCATGGAGGAAAACATTTAGTAAAGCAAAATGCACGTGTATATTATGGCATTCGTAACTCGTGGTAGTGGCTATAAAAAGGCAAGCATAAGCATAATTTGTCATTCAATTGTCAACATTTTTTCAAGTTCGAAAATGCCGAGAAACAGCGCTGCCGATCGGAACATCGCCTTAGGACGTATCCAAAGAGGGGAATCGCAGTTTTCCGTTGCATGCCACTTCAACGTCCCCCACAGCACCTTTTGCAGCCTTTGTGACCGATACACACAGTTCAATTCCACTGCAGACCGTTCGAGAACCGGCCGACCAAGAGTTACCACCCCTGCACAGGATGCTACATTCCACTGCTCCACCTACGTCATCGCAAAGCCATAGCTATGGGACTGCAGGACGCATCCCTGGTTTGAGGAGGACCAGACTGTCAGGAACCATCTTCGCGAGGCTGGAATCCGACACAGAAGACCAGTTATCGTCCCTGTTTTGTAACAGATCCATCGACAGCGACCCTTGCGTTGGTGCCATACCTTACAGCCTTGGGCTTTGAGAAACTGGAGACGAGTGTGGCTTAGCAATGAATCACGTTTTCTTCTTCACCGGCGAGATGGAAGACAACGTGTTTATCGTCGTCGAAATGAGCGTTTTGCCCCACAATGTGTACGTGAATTCGACAATTTTGGTGGCGGTAGTGTCATGGTGTGGGGGGGCATATCCTACACCACGAGATCTGACTTGATTCTGGTTCAGGGAAATTTGACAGCAAATCGCTACATGAATATAATTCTTCAACCTCCCCTTCTTCCAATAATTGACTGCCAGAGGGAGCTGTTCCAACAGGACAACGCTCCACCGCACACAGCTCGGGTCACGGTAGACTACCTTCATAATGTCAACATCAACGTCTTGCCCTGGCTGTCGAGACCTCCAGATCTCAACCCAATCGAACACCTCTGGGATGAACTCGATCGAAGTGTAAGTCAACGTCAGAACACGCCGCAGACACTCCCACAACTGACCAACGCGTTACAAGCAGAATTCCGCAGGACAGAATTCGTACACTTATCCAGTCAGTGCCGAGGAGATGCAGAGCCGTTCAGAGTTCAGCGCAACCTTGTGGCCCTATGTGACATGACAATGAACAGTTTTCAATGCCTTTGTACAACGCCAACGTGTGACTATCGAGCTCCCAAATTTGATATTAAATAGGATCACAACCAACAATCAAGTGGTCAATGTACACTATCCACGCTAGTAAGGCACTGTTTCCACAACATCACAACCAACAATCAATCTCCCCAAAGGGTCACTATACACCATCCACCCTCGTAAGGCACTGTTTCCACAACATCACAACCAACAATCAATCTTCCCAAGGCGGTCAATGTACACTATCCACGCTAGTAATCACAATCAATCTTCCCAAGGCGGTCAATGTACACTATCCACGCTAGTAAGGCACTGTTTCCACAGCATCACAGCCAACAATCAATCTTCCCAAGGCGGTCAATGTACACTATCCACGCTAGTTAGGCACTGTTTCCACAACATCACAACCAACAATCAATCTCCACAAGTGGTCAATGTACACTATCCACCCTCGTAAGCCACTGTTTCCACAAGATCACAACCTACAATCAATCTCCCCAAGTGGTCAGTGTACACAATCCACCCTCGGAAGGCACTGTTTCCACAACATCACAACCAACAATCAATCTCCCCAAAGGGTCACAGTACACAATCCACGGTAGTAAGGCACTGTTTCCACAAGTTTACAACCAACAATCAATCTCCCCAAAGGGTCACTGTACACCATCCACCCTCGTAAGGCACTGTTTCCACAACATCACAACCAAAAGTCAATCTCCCCAAGTGGTCAATGTACACAATCCACCCTCGTAAGGCACTGTTTCCACAAGATCACAACCAACAATCAATCTCCCCAAGTGGTCAATGTACACAATCCACCCTCGTAAGGCACTGTTTCCACAACATCACAACCAACAATCAATCTCCCCAAGTGGTCAGTGTACACAATCCACCCTCGGAAGGCACTGTTTCCACAACATCACAACCAATAATCAATCTCCCCAAAGGGTCACTGTACACAATTCACGCTAGTAAGGCACTGTTTCCACAAGTTTACAACCAACAATCAATCTCCCCAAAGGGTCACAGTACACAATTCACGCTAGTAAGGCACTGTTTCCACAAGTTTACAACCAACAATCAGTCTCCCCAAAGGGTCACTGTACACAATTCACGCTAGTAAGGCACTGTTTCCACAAGTTTACAACCAACAATCAATCTCCCCAAAGGGTCACTGTACACCATCCACGCTAGTAAGGCACTGTTTCCACAACATCACAACCAACAGTCAATCTCCCCAAAGGGTCACAGTACACAATTCACGCTAGTAAGGCACTGTTTCCACAAGTTTACAACCAACAATCAATCTCCCCAAAGGGTCACTATACACCATCCACGCTAGTAAGGCACTGTTTCCACAAGTTTACAACCAACAATCAATCTCTCCATGCACACTACGTTTAATTGAGTGGATGCGTAGTAATGTACTCAATATGTTTTACCAACAGTATTTACGACTGGGACGATGTTTCTTCTATACACTGTGACTCTGTCGACATGATGAGACACTTCCTCATCTGAGACATCTGACATCGAATATCCACCAGGAGCTTATCAACTTAAGCAGCATTTGTTGCAAAGAAATTACCATTTTAGCTTATTTCTTACCGGGTATCCACACTGAGAAATAGTGCAGGTTGATGTCGACCTAAGCAGATTTGTCCATACACACAATGGACGTCTTCTTTCACAGTCACAGTGTTTCCTAAGGTAGCAGTCTTGTTTAAAGGATTGCGATCAGACAGAACACGCTTACGAACGTTACCATGACAACCATCTCATTGAAGAATTTCTGGAAGATTCTCGTACATGATGCACTATACATAAATCGTCATTTTAACGCTTTTCATATTTTTGTTTGTATATAAGTTCGTCTGCAGCAATTGTAACTGTTACTCCAATTATATTGTAGTTGTCAACTTCTTTGAAAGTTGTATGATGGTCCAACTCGGGAGCGCTGGTCGGGAATAACGTTCTTGTTCTTGTCCTAGGCGTGCAAGTGTTGACGACCCATGCTAGGCATAAGAAACAACGAATACGACCTGTACGTCTCGAGCTCTGTTTATAGATCCGGTACAACAGTGCGAAGCTAACCAGGCATTGCAAAACTAGAATATTTATTGCATAACATACTGCAGTAGTACATAAACCAGTTACAACTGAGTTAAGGTTGAATCGGGAGAAGCAACATGTCCCGCCAAGATGTCAAGGAGTATTTTACAGCAACTTCTTAAGCAAGATCGTATATACATGCATATATACTGGGTTTTTTGTTGTTGCTTTTTGTTGTTTAACGCCGCAATCAGCAATATTCCAGCTATGGTGGCGGTCTGTAAGTAATCGAGCCTGGACCAGACAATCCAGTGATTGATATCATGAGCATCGATCCACGCAATTGGGATACAATGACATGAATCAACCAAGTTAGCGAGCCTGACCACACGATCCCGTTGCTCGCCTCTTACGACAAGCATAGTCGCCTTTTTACGGCAAGCATGGGCTGTTGAAGACCTATTCTACCCCGGATCTTCGCGGGTCGTATAAACATAAACACTTAGCAACATAACGAAACTTATAACCTACGAGGGAAAACATATCGGGGTTCATAAAAAGCATATGTGCCCTTGGGTCATATCACGTCACGAGACAACAGTGTATTGTTTCCGTCATCCGGACGGCATTGTTGACGTCATTCGAATCTTATTGTGACGTCAGGTCGGAATGGCGTCAAACTAGAAATGACGTCATACCTGAAGATTGTTGACGTCATTCGACAAGTTGTGGTTCCGCTGCTGTTGAGACCTGCTGTCCTCATAAGGCAACACTAAAAATCGTCTATGTATGTAGGCATCTTCGGTAATATCGCTCCGGAAATACCGGAATTTAAACACTCGTGTCGTAAACATAGTATGACACGAACACTCATATAATATCCTCTATATACGCGAGATCTCATCTAAGACGTCAACAAAATAAGGCGACGTTATGCATGCTCTCCTGGGTTCTTTACCAAATTGTAATTTGGGCACCGGATTCAAACGATGTGAAGACATCGAATTTTGAATTTAGTGTATCAACGTCTACACAATCAGCCTTCGTTCACATCAGGTTAGCTGCTGACAGACAGGGGTAACGTGATGTTTACTGTACAAATTTGTCTCGCGTCGTTTACTGGTTACGCCTTTGCACGGCGTCGAGATTAAGACCACCAGAGTGAGTACGTTTGGGTCTACGCCGCTTTTCGCTATATTCCAGCAATATCGAGACAGGGGACACCAGAAATGGACTTCACACATTATACCCATCTGAGGAATTGAACTTGTCTCGCGTCGTTTACTGGTTACGCCTTTGCACAGCGTCGAGATTAAGACCACCAGAGTGAGTACGTTTGGGTCTACGCCGCTTTTCGCAATATTCCAGCAATATCGAGACAGGGGACACCAGAAATGGACTTCACACATTATACCCATCTGAGGAATTGAACTTGGGCCTTCGGCGTGACGAGCGAACACTTTAACCACTAGGCATGCCCACAGCTCCAAATGCCACCAGACATTAGAGGGTACTTCGACGGCTAATGAGTGGTGGCTTACAGTCGCTTTTAAAACTGTTCCATCCATATCACGGTGAGGTGACAGTCCAAGAATGGACTTCACGTATTGAATCCATGTGGGAATCGAACTTGGATCTCCGGTGCGATGAGCAAATATTTTAACCACTACAGAGTCAACATAATGCTTCAATACAACACCATGTCCACGAGTGTGTGGTCGTCTCCGTGGTCAAGTGGTTAGAGCGTCTTTCAGGCCAGGGGTCAGTGGTTCGATCCCCGGACACGTCATACAAAAAGAGTTAAAATGGTACTTGTTGTTACCCTGCCTGGTGGCGCTCGAACTGTTTGGCTAGGGGTCAGTATACTGTGTCTGAGTTGGGTATGCATGCTACGGTATCCGATGGGCTGGCGCTATAAAACCAGCATTAATCCGAAATTAGTACAAGCAGCCACAAACTCACACACCGACACACACGCGCGAGCATGCATGCATGCACGTCACTATTTAAGTGCAATAATCATGAACGCGTCTTTAGTCCTTATATCACGTCATCTCACATCCACGACGACTTACGGGATCGATGCATACTATCGTATCCCAATTGCGTAGATCGATGATCATGATGTCAATCACTGGATTATCTTGTCCAGGCTCTATTATTCTACAGATCGCCGTCACATAGCTGGAAAATTGCTGAGAGCGGCATTAAACAACAAACAAACAAACATTCACGACGAATGAGTGAGTGGTTTACCATTACTTTCAGCACTAGTCCATTCACACCAAGGTGAGAGAACTCTGAGAATGGACTTCACACAATCCAACCGAACCTGAGTCTTGATGAGAGAACCACATCCCCGACGATATGTATTTTCGCGTGTTAGGTAGAGCGCTAATTGTTACACACAATTCATTTCCTCGTGATCACTTTACTCTCATATTGTAACTTGGTTGTGTTTTGCAAAAGCAAATCATGGCCAGCGTGACTGGGTGAGCTTACTAAATCATAATCACCCGTCTAGTTGTCAGATGTTATAGATTTAAAGAGCGCTTCGGGCAGTACCTGATTTCGCACTCGGTCATGTTGCCTGGTTTTGCTTATTTCAATTAAACAATGCAAATGGGCACTGGTGTCACTATACTTGCTTGTCGTAAGAGGCTGACTTGGTTGATGCATGTCATCGATCCCAATGGCGCGGATCGGTGTTCATGATATCAATCACTGGATTGTCTGGTCGATACTCAATTATTTACAGACCGCCGTCAAATAGCAGGAATATTGCTGAGCGCGGCGTTAAACAACAAACAAACAAACTATTGTCACTAAAGTGGAAAACGACAGTTTCACACTATTTAGAACATGAACTTATAGGTAAGCGTAATCTGGTACCAATACCGCGCATGTATATGCTATAGACGTTGTGATAGAAGTTAATATGTGCATGTGAAATGGAGACATTGATTTTTTGTATAAAAAGGGTAATCATAGTTAATTAAGTGCTAACAGACAGTGGATGCGGTAGTTTAGGGTGTGGAATCATACCTGGACCTCCTGTACTTAGGTCAATTCACAAAGGTTATATCTCCCTCAAACATAAGTCATCAAAATTGGTCCATGCAACAAATCTTGTACGAACGACAGTTCTATATATACGGGGGAGTTAGTGAAGATTGTTAGACGGCGGGATGTATATAATCGAGCCATAGGGTGACGGTGATCGCTTATATAATCAGCTAAGTTACAAAGGGGGCGGTTGCTTGGTTAGCCTAGTGGTTAAAGCGTTTGCTCGTCACGCCGAAGGCCCAGGTTCGATTCTCCTCATGGTTACAAAGTGTGAAGCCCATTTCTGGTGTTCCCCGACGTCATATTGCTGGAACATTGCTAAAACGGCGTAAAACCAAACTCTCTCACTTACTCACTAAGTTACAATGCCTGACCACCCGGTGTCCATTACTTGTCATAATTACAGACTAAGTTTGTTTTCCTTACGTTGTATGCATGCAAGCTGCTCTGATATTCCGCGAAGTGGTCATCCTACGTAGCTAGTGACTGTATACGCGACGATGGCGTTGGAGTCGTGTACCGTCGCCTTGACATTTCTAATGTTTGCATGGATGACAAAGCATAATGGGATATCGCCGTTCCATGCGGAAAACATTCACATGAAATTCATGTTCACATGTCAACCATCTGTGTCCGCATGCATGCTTAAGTCGAATCTACTGGCCATTATTTGGCGTAGTGTGTCCATTGCCGGTTGCTGTGTCATATTGTATCACGTGACCCGTGTTCTTATATATTAGCATCGTCGAAAATTATGTGTTTGAACCGAGAACAAGATGCATAAAGAGATATTGTATTTCATTCTTATAGGGGCGGTCGGGTAGCCTAGTGGTTTAAGCGTTCGCTCGTCACGCTGAAGACCCGGGTTCGATTCCCGACATGGGTACAATGTGTGAAGCCCATTTCTTGTGTCCCCTGCCTAGATGTTGCTGGAATATTGTTAAAAGCGACGTAAAACCATACTCACTCACTCACATTCTTGTATACTCTTATCTGAAATCATCATAACAAAGACGACAAAAATCTTCGTGTGGTGTATTTATAATTCAGTGTTAAATATAATTTTCATTCTGTTATCTTTATATCATGAACACGGAAATGTCTCCCATCTATATATTATGTGTAAACTATCTGGTTGAGGGTTTTTTTCAGTAGGCGTCAAACCTAACTCACTCACTCACTGTTTTTTTTCACAGTTGTAACGACACGCATATGAATTCCAGAATTGTTAATGAACAATGATAAATTAAATTGTTGTCGATTTTTATAAGGAAACGTATAAAATGAAACATAAATTTTAAGGACTATAATGCCACGCTGGGGTTGCGACACATTATGATAGATTATCAAACAAATCAAGTTGTGATAATAACATTTTATTGTTTCATTTATTTTTTAAATCAAAATTACTCATAAATAATGATCTAGTGTGAAACTATGACACGCCGATAATTTCAGCTCAGATCATATAGTCGATATTTTAAAGCAGCGTATAGCAAAGGCGTGGAGAACAGAGTTGTGGATAGAAAATAGTCACAAATACGTCGTATGATACTCTCTTCAACTAACAATTAATTTACATATTTATGTATTGCAATAACAACGCTGGTGAGCGGGTCGACAAACGGATGTGTCGACACTCGTCCCGATATGCTAACTTCACTGGTTTCACTGTTATAAGATACGCCCGCTTCGCTTATTACGGAACCCCAAACGAGCCCCTCTGTGCTCTTTTGGGTTATTGTGTGTCAGCTGTAACCGATTTCGATCAAGAGATGTTTTATTTTGATAATAAAGCACATATGCTATTAGTATCAGATGAGAATGTGCACGTGAAATGCGCAGTAGTACACATTTTTAACGCCAAAACAGACAGGGCCTCTTACATGTTGGTGCGCTTACTTGTGGCAGCGGTATTGTGAATATCTAGGTCATATATAGTAGCAACAACAAATCGAACACACCGCCGCTCACGATGTCATACAGATAGCGATTGTCTACCTAACTTCTTGTGCACACTTTTAGCTATAAAGATGGCCTATTAAATATGTCATATGTAGTATATTTTTCACAAACAAGCATGTTTGGTTATGGCATCGCGAAACATTCCTAAACGACTGTCACAAGCCTTACTCGCTAGGTGATCATGTGACTATACACGTGGCCTTACAACGAGAGATATTACCCAGTGTTCTTAGAGGCAACACATTTTTATTTGGCAATATGGCGGAATATTGTAAGTTAACCTTTTGGGAACACATTTTCTAGCTTACATAGAATTATATACCATCAGATTTCACTGATATATCGTAGAATGTGTCTACTCGCCATATGCGAGGTATCTGAAATAGTCGTGGTGTTGTTTATAAGGACAGGCGTTGATAGCGGGTCGAGTGTTACTCGGGCTTCAGAAATGCATGTTCGTGTGATACTCACAGCGCGTTTGGTATAGCTGTAATGCGCATATCTTGAATGAGATGAACTCGTGTTTCGTAACATGTCGCACAAACTTTTATGAACACCTATGGCATCATCTCAGATAGACAGATACACTTGTAGGCATCGCATACAGCACTTAACTGCATGTAAACACGTTGCTATCGCCGTGTGTGTTGAATGATGATCCCATTCCCGCGTAAAAGGTGTTATCGGTAAAGTACTTCCTTCTTTGAATACATCCAACTGTTTGGATTGAAGGGATCATTGGATGTACATACATAATCATTTGATATTCGAAATGTATAACAATTCAGTGTATGTAAAAATCTGAAACGCTAGAGAAGGGGGGAGGTCGTTTTATGAGGGCTAAGCCTACATGCCTGACGACACGAGAGGAGGGGTGCGTCCGCATGCTGACGACAAACTTGCATGGCGTCTGAACAAACCTTCGTTATTTAAGTAAATTGGATACTTTGACGAATGTTATTATAAGATTTACCAGTCTAGATTGTATGTTCTAATAATATATTATCATTTGCAAAGAAAAATTTCATGATTAGCGAATCCACAGCAATAATAGAACGACATTGTTGATGCTTATTTCCCTGGATTCCTGGCTTACTGTCACTTGTGTCATGGTCAAGGCTAACAGATTTCTTAACATGATTGCAGTTTTATTATCCTATATATATCCTCCATCAGGCATTGACAGAAATAAATAACTCTAGGTAATGGCATCCAGCATTTTAATCAGGAAGCTTTGCTCTTCACCTAAATCATGACTTATTCATTTTCTTGACAGTATGAACACCGATTCTCTGACTTTCTGCTTTTAGTTCTTATGATGTCAGCGATCATGAATACTTTTACTGTAGATGGGATAAATATTGTTATAAAAGGCATGGTGTGAGAGTGAGTGAGTGAATGTTCTTTTACAGTTTATTCAGCTGTGTTGGATAATGTAATGTACTGTAGTATTCAAGGTTGTGCTTGGTGATTTCATTTGTAGTGTAGTAGGGGGCGGTCAGGTAGTTTAGTGGTTAAAGTGTTTGCTCGTCACGCTGAACACCCGGGTTCGATTCCCGACATGGGTACAATGTGTGAAGCCCTTTTCTGGTGTCCCCCG
Organism: Haliotis cracherodii; assembly: GCF_022045235.1. NCBI lineage: Eukaryota > Metazoa > Mollusca > Gastropoda > Lepetellida > Haliotidae > Haliotis > Haliotis cracherodii. Next base: position 23,857,470 of record NW_027266341.1, on the reverse strand, counting down.
CCGTGACATTGCTGGAATATTGCTAAAAGCTGCGTAAAATCATACTCACTCACTCACTGTAGTGTAGTGGCAGTGTAATATGAGGTACAAACATAAGGTTAGGGGTAACAGTATGGGGATACAATATTATATTGAGATATTTCAAATTTTTAATCTGCACTTTGTCATAACAGTTTTGGGTCTAAGTATAAGTCAGTCATTCTGTATCATTGTTAATCGTCTATTATATGGTTTTTACAGTCTATGACTTTAGTCACTGGTCCAAAGCCCGAGTCTAGTAAAATTCTCTCTGGTCAAGTGAGCTCGGCTAATAATATTCAGTATGATAACACTAAATTCCATTGAAAATGATGCTTAGAGCCATGTTTAGGCTATCAAACTCAAGTATGTTTGACATTGTTTGTTGTTTAACGCAGCACTCTGCAATATTCCAGCTATATGATGGCAGTCTGTAAATAAATGTGTCTCAACCAGACAAATCCAGTGACTGACATCATGAGCATCGATCCACACAATTGGGATACAATGACATACATCAACCAAGTTAGTGAGCCTGACGACCCGATCCCAATAGTCGCCTCTTGCGACAAGCATAGTCTCCTTTTAACAGCAACCATGGGTTACTGAAGACCTATTTACCCCAGATCTTCACGGGTCATTTGACTGGCATATGATTAAATAATTTTTTTATGAATTACAGTACATCACAAGCATTATGCATGATCCACATTAACTACCTACAAATGTAACATGTTTACCTGTTTGAAATTTTCACACGCACTCAAATATTTGGCATCTGATGAAATTTCTGCAAATGTAGTGAGTGTGAATTTATGTCACTTTGGCAGGGATAGACATGTTCCTTTCATCCACAATTTAGTTATATTACATTAATCACCAGTCAAAAACATACTTCTTCTACCAGGCAACTGGATGGTCTCTTAGCTAAGACAAAGAGCACTGGTGTATATACTCAAGGACAAAAGTAACTGATCATGTTCTTATTTTCCATATTGTTAATTTTTTTGAAAGCACGAAAGGCAATTTTTTTTGAACATTTCAGTGGATAATGATGGAGCCAATAGTTAATTTATTTCCACGCTGTTCTAAATCTTAAGGCGAGCTTATGTTTTGGGATGTGTCTGTCATTTGTCAATCCATCCACCTTAAAGCTTTATAGTAAACATCTCCCCTAAAACCATACCGCCTATTCATTGATTATGCTGAAACTTTTAAAGGTTCTGTCAGTGGTGTTTCTATACATTCTGATTCAGTTTTTAACTTGGTCACTGAGCATGTTGAATGTTATGTTTGTCGATTACGTTTTCACATGTATCATGATTAAAAATAGATTAGTGGTATGTGGAATAAAACATACATTTTGGGGCCTATTTTGAGTTTTGAGTCTACTACTGACATTGACTTATTAAAGTTTATCTACATTCACTGTATTTTAGACAATTTGACAAATATATGGGTTAATGAAGCTGTCAGTTTGTGGGTATGATCCTTACTGCTCAGTGGCATCTCTTGAAACAATTTCACATACTTTCAATCCAGTGTTTAGGGGCGGTCAGGTAGCCTAGTGAAAGCATTCGCTCGTCATGCCAAAGACCTGGGTTCGATTCCCAACATGGGTACAATGTGTGAAGCCCATTTCTGGTGTCCCCCGCTGCGATATTGCTGGAATATTGCTAAAAGCAGCATAAAACCATACTCACTCACTCACTCAGTCAATCCAGTGTTAAACATGGCCGCCATGGCAGCCATATTGAAAACATGTTTACGGATTACACAGTCATTTTGGCTTGTTTCAAGAAATGTGCAGAAAATATGTCAAATGCTGATGACATAATAAATTGTTATAACTTTTAACACTGCAATAACTTGTATTATGAAATATCAATACTGTTTTGGTATATTAACACTTCTTTCAGTTATGGTTTGGTTTTCCCTTTATTACAACTGTAATGATCTAATCTTGCAAATATAAAAAAAATACATCATATGACAATGATAATGAATTCCAAAACAAACCCCCAAACTATAACATCCCAAGCACTAGTTCCAGCAGCAAAATGGGTACCAGGTGGGATGAAATGGCAATACAGGACCTTCCAGCTTTCAAGCAGCATGGCTTGTATATATCACAGGGAGTTGAAAATCTGCTATCTGATGGTACCAAAGATTACAACAACTTCGATTAGAGTTACTTCCCATTGTTTTGAGTAGCGACAGGGAGGAAAATGGCTGACTTTGACATTGGCAGCATTAGAAATTGGCACTCATCCTATAGTCCTTGCCAAACTGCCCAATAGTTAAGGTATCCTGAGGACCAGTAGAAATTTACCTTTTTCAAGGGTTTTGCTATATGTTATCATCGTAAGGACCAGTGGATTAAAACTGTTATTTTTTTTATTGCTGCATTGGCAATACTTTATTCATTTCAATTTCATATTATTACCGTAATTATCAAGTTGGTTTGATACCTTTGCTATAATTTTGCAATAGTTGACAATTATATGGCTGTTGCAATAGTCTGGGGTAATATTGCAATACAATCTCAATAGGGCAAATAGCACCAATAGTTGCCCCTAATTTAAAGAGACAAGTCCAAAACAAGCTGAAAAAGGGATCAGTAAAGGCTACTAGGGCCAGGAAGGGGACGAGGTGAATTTTGATTCAATATTGGCTCTGGGGTCTGTGAAGGAGACTTAAGGATACCGATTGTTCAAGGCTGATTTGATTCAGCCTTGCTAATGGAGGTCACATCTATCATATGTATATATATGCGTGTTATGACTAGAGAGCAGGCTTAGGGTGTGATTAGAATATAGGTATATGTACTTGCAGATCTACACTATAGCAGCTCTATCACTTGGATATATCTATTAAGGGGCGGCAGGGTAGTCTAGTGGTTAAAGCGTTGGCTCGTCACACTGAAGGCCCGGGTTCTATTCTCTCATGGGTACATTGTGTGAAGCCGATTTGCTGGAATATTGCTAAAAGCGGCGTAAAATCCAACTCACTCACTCACTCACTCACTATATCTATTAAACATGTCCACTAGTCTGCGACTACTAAAAGGACCACATTTTGCGGTGGGCTCCCTCTGTAAACATTTAGGTAGAGGTCAGTACAGTGGCATCAGTTCTAATGAAATAGAATATTTCTGCCCATGTTCAAGGTTAAACATAGCATTTTTGAAATGCTATAGTGCTATATGTCATAGCTTGTGAAGAGGAAACAAACAAACAAACAAACAAACTAGTGGTTGATTGCATGAACAACAATCCATGTCATGATTCATTTGTTTTCGATTCTGAGGCTTACAATATCGTGTGACTAAGTTAGAGATGTTAATAATGCCCACCACTGACAAAAATTGTGGTGGCAAGGACTTAAAAAATTCTACTGGTAGTGTTCGAGGTGAGGTGCGCCGAGGTGAAATGGGGTTTCACGTCGCATTTGGTCCTGTTTGACATCTGGTGCTGACAGAATACAGTGATAGAAACTATCTATTAGTACACTAGTCCTGATAACATTGAGCTAAACCCTTATAATAATGGCGAGTTTCTTCTGTTCCTTAAGTTACCTTAACTATTGGGCATTTTGGCAAGGACTATAGGACTAATGCTGGAAGATAGGACTGTTAAGGTTGCTGTTTGTGTTCAATGTTTGTGCAAGATTTTCTTTTCCAATCAGAAAAGATAGGACTCCAAAAGTAACACTTGACCACAAATTGATTAATTCCAACAGTCCCTGAAATAATTTACTTGACTGGAACCGTGAGACCAGTGTTGTCTAAACCTGGTTTATAACACTTATATATACTGAATACAATGTGTCATCAAGGAGCAGCATCAGGGTTGCCTAGCAACATGTGATAAAAGATACTGTGTTGCTGTATTGCCACCAGTTATCATATTGCTGTATTCATCATCAGTGTTTTCTTCACATACGGCTACAGTAAGCTACTCAATGGTCATAGTTGCGCAATCAAAGAAAAGTACTGCTCTGTTTTCTGCATTTACCTTTTGCCGTGAAGTGCTGATTGAAGAATACCTTGGAAATGTTTGCGTTTACAAATTCCAAACATTTACCTTTCAGCACAACCAAAATATTTCTATTAAAAATGTATTTAGTTATTAACCTGATAACACAAACACAAGTTAAAAACAAATCTATTTTTAGAATAAAGCAACCTTTGAATGAAATAGCACTGACACAAGCTGTGTTTGTTATTTATTTCAACATGCTTTAGTTTGTCCTTTGCTTAATCTGTTTTAACCACATTCTGATTTCAGTGTCTCTTTACTGAGTTTCTCAAAGGAAATCCAGTTTAAATATATTAAGAACAAAATAACTTTAGTTTGATAATTAGAACTGCAAACAATTGTTTTTTTCGTGGTGAAGAGAGACCGCCTCCGTGGTCTAATGGTAGAGCGTCCGCCCAGATACCGGAAGGTCCCGGGTTCGATCCCCAGCCACGTCATACTTAAAGACGTTAAAAGATGGTACTTGTTGTCACCCTGTCTGGCGCTCGTCATTAAGGGGCTAAAACAAGGACTGGTCGGCTCGGAGTCAGTATACTGTGTCTGAGTGGGGTATTCATGTTAAACTGCGGCATGGTATCCCAGTGAGCTAGCAGTATAAATCGGCATCAGTCCGGACTAGTACAAGCAGCCACACACATACACGTACATGCACGTCGCTATATAAGTGCAATAATCTTGGACGCGACGTTAAACCCCATTTCACCTCACCTCACCTCATGGTGAAGAGGAAATAACTATGATGATAGCACATTTGTCGTGTCTGTTTTATGTGAATTAAATCTATGCTGTAACTTTGCTGTTGTGATACATGAAAACAAGGAAATAAGTAAAACTTTGTGTGTACTAGTTATGGTATTGTGCCTCTTCCTGGATTGACATCCTGGTTGAAAACTCTCACTCACTCACTCACATCAGGGGACACAAGTGGCCCAGTCATGTAAGGCACCGCAATTCCCTGTGCAGAGTTGCTTACCCTGGCATGATAGTGGGTTTGAATCTCGAATTGCCCCGATTATATTTCAAGGTTTCTCCGCACCATACCCTTGCTCATGGGTTTTGCCAGAGTGGTAAACGTCTCCCACATTAACCTTATACACCGTGATATGACTGGAATACTATTGAAAGCAGTGTTAAACCCGACTCACTCACACACTCGTAGCATAGAGGTGAAAGTGTTTAGGGTTTCTTGGATGAGTGTGAGTCATCGCACCCTGGACTTGTGAAGATCCGGGTTAGAAAAGGTCGTCAGCAAACCATGCTTGCCGTAAAAGGCGACTATGCTTGTTGTAAGAGGTGATTAACGGGATCGGGGGTCAGGCTCACTGACTTGGCTGATGCATGTCATTGTATCCAAATTGTGTAGATCAATGCTCATGATGAGAGTCACTGGATTGCCTGGTCCAGACTCAATTATTTACAGACTGCTGTCATATAGCTGGCAAATTGCCAAGTGCGGCGCTAATCAACAGATAGACAAACAAACAAACATTGTACCCTGATGGAACCCGGGTTGAAACAACTGATTGTTATGGCCCAGGTTTGATCATTGGCAGTACGCATTCATATAGCTGGATTTTGCTGACTGGCCTAAAGAAAAACACAGTAGTGTTTAAAGCACATCTATCGATATTTGATGGTGACACACTCATAGGCTGGATATGTTTCTGCATCTCTTTTGGACTTTGGTCTACAGCGTTAGAAATTGGCACTAGTCCTGTAGTCCTTACCAAACTGCCCAATAGTATCCTAAGGACTAGTAGAAATTGGCCCATTTTCAGGGGTAGAAACTAACATATTTAGTCAACTAGTCCTTATAATGACAACATATAGTAAAACTATTAAAAATGGCAAATTTCTACTTGTCCTTATGATACCTTAACTATTGGGCAGTTTGGCAAGGACTACAGGACTAGTGCCAATTTCTAACGCTGATTTTAAGGGTTTTGCTATATGTTTTGATTATTAGGACTCGTGGACAAAAACTGTTAGTTTCTTTCTGTATTTAGGTATTATTTCCTGAACCTCATCCATAATCTTCAATAATAACATCACTTATTCTAATTTTCATTTTCCAAATTTGGATACGAATTCTGGTTTGTTTCATTAGTCCTATTTTATTTTCAGGTTCCAAATGCAAGATGTGTCTCCTTGTAACATGATCTGTACGACAAAGCAAAACAGTCCTTGAAAAGTGATGTAAGTATGTTGCGTTGTCGCAGTAATGTGTTAGTCCTGGTTTGTCCCAAGTATAAGACATTTCATAGATACCTGTCCCCCGCCGTGATATTGCTGGAATGTTGCTAAAAGCGGCGTAAAACCATACTCACTCACTCACTCATAGATACCTGGCCTGTACATAATTCATGTAGTAGTGTAATGATATGGCGATACAGTATTGTATCCCGATATGAGACCCACGATACAATACATTGATTTACACCCCTGCATCGCGATACGTATGACACATTACATTGGAAGTTATATTGGTAAAACATTTTTTGAATAAAAACAGATTTAAATGTTAAACAAAACTGTTCAACAACTTTATGGATTTATCTTGACATACGACTCACTCACTCACTCACTCACTCACTCACTCGGTAAACCCTCATGGTAGAATCATGTGAAGTCACCATCAGACAATGACCAATGGGTGTAAATGTGTCGGGGTTAGAACTGGTCTTCATCAAGCATCAGTTAAAGTTATGTCAAAGGTCAAGGTCACCTTTGAGGACACTTTCAACAGGATAGTATCATATCTTCTCGTGAATATAGCACAAATATTATTGACATTTGAGTCTTTCCTACAATAGTTTTACTCAAGATGGACCTGCGGAATTCTTTCAGCACATGCAGTCAGGTCAGAGGTCAAGGTCATGAAATAGAAAGCACTCCCTCAAAGATTATGGTTACACCTTCTCACAAAATATTACGGTAATGTGTGTTTCCTTCAACATGGTATATACCCTGCTTAGATAGGTTTAGGTCAAAAGGCCAAGGGCAAGGTCAAAATTAAGTCAAAGGTTAGTATTTTGTAAAACGGTTATATGATTGTCAGTTACTGGAATCCGGGGTAGAATAGGTCTTCAGCAACCCATGCTTGCCGTAAAAGGTGACTATGCTTGTCGTAAGAGGTGACTATGCTTGTCGTAAGAGGCGACTAAAGGGATCAGGTGGTTGGGCTCGTTGGCTTGGTGTATGCATGTCATTGTATCCCAATTGAGTGGATCGATGCTCATGATATCAATCACTGGATTGTCTTGAAAAGATTCTATTATTTACAGACCACTGTCCATATAGCTGGAATATTGCTGAGTGCGGCGTTAAACAACAAACAAACAAAACCTTCTCAGAAAGTAGTCTTAGTCATAACTGATGAAAAATGGTTTATTGATTATTATCGTGAATAAGTAAAAAACATAGTGACCTTTTAAATGGAAATACAGAATATGTTTAGATGTTGAACTATATGCTGCAACACATCTTGAATCATTCATTGCTAATGCTTTTCTATTCTTACCATTATTATTCTCAACAATTTCAGGGGCACAGGTGGCCCAGTCGTCTAAGGCGCCGCGATTCGCCCTGCAGAGTTGCGTCCCTTGGGCACGCCAGAAACCTATGATTGTGGGTTCGAATCCTGGTTCGCCCCGATTATGTTTCTAGGTTTGTCAGCACCATACCCGTGCTTGTGGGTTTGACCAAAGTGGTAAACGTCTAAGACCTGCATCACTTCGGGCTTTCCTCCCACATTAAGCTGACACGCCGTTATATAACTGGAATAATGTTAAAAGCGGCGTTAAACCCAACTCACTCACTCACTCACTCAACAATTTCATGTGTATGAACTTAAATGAAATTAATCAACCTTTTTCCAAACAAAGTAATCATTGATGAGCATGATTAACCAGATCAGTCCATACTATGTTATAACATGATCATTGATGAATATAGCAGCCTCTGGAATGAGGATCGCTTAACGATATTGCGCAAATTTGAAATCCATTTATGTTTTTCTCTTGGAGCTGACTGGTTATATGTAGCTATGGTATCTTATAGAGAAGTCCAGGAGCATCCTTTTGTCACATAAGAAAGTGAAAGTTCAGGATCACTTAAACTTTATTGTTACAATGGGATTATTTCTATTGAAAAGAAAAATTTATATATTTATTCTCTAAACCTGCTTTTGATACGTTCTGGTCAAGGTGAGTCAAGGTCACCATTGAGGTTATTTCAAAACAGAGACATTGTCAGATTTAAGGACAAGTATTGCAATCATAGGCTTCATTCTACAATTGACATAAATTCTATATTAAGACAGCCATGCTTCAATGCACACATATGACAATCAAAGTGCTATGATTGCTCTGGTGCGGGTGCATCACACACAGGTTCCTCTGAAGAAGTTCTACCTACCCACAGGTCAAGGTCACACACCTTACAAAGCGTTGTCAGTGCATAAAACATGTAAAGGCATTCGTAACATTGTGTCACTGTACCAAGATGTTTTATGGATAATCTGATTTATGGAAGAAGAATATTTTGGGGATATTTATAGTTAATTGTGTTCTCAATTTTCACCGCAGTAGAATATCCACCGACATAATAATCATCCCTTACCTTTTTATTCAGCATAATTTGAATCGCGTTAGAAATTGGCACTAGTCCTATAGTCCTTGCCAATCTGACTAATAGTTAAGGTAGCATAAGGACCAGTAGAAATTTGCCATTTTTAAGGGTTTTGCTATATGTTATCATTATAAGGACAAGTGGACTACAACGGTTAGTTTCTAACACTGTAATGAAATCTCTTGCATTCAACATGATCTGATTAGCTGGCTGTGTTTACTGACTGATTGGTAATCACTAAATTCCCAGGCCTGTTTCCTTCAATGTCATAGTGACATATATTACACACAATTTGTACAGGTATATGTTTTATTATTTTTTTATTCATCCAACTTATTATGTCATTACTCATAATATGTTTTTGTTAGTTTTGTTTATTGTTGTGTAATGCTGCAGTCAGCAATATTCCAGTTTTATGACAACAGTCTGTAAATAATCCAGTCTGGACCGGACAATCCAGTGATTGACCTCATGAGCGTCAATCTACTCAATTGGGATACAATGACATGCATCAACCTAGTCAGCGAGTACGACTACCCATCCCTTTGGTCGCCTCTTACAACAAGCATAGTCGCCTCTTACAACAAGCATAGTCGCCTCTTACAACAAGCATAGTTGCCTCTTACAACAAACATAGTCGCCTCTTACAACAAGCATAGTCACCTCTTTCAACAAGCATAGTCGCCTCTTTCAACAAGCGGGGCGGTCGGGTAGCCTAGTGGTTAAAACGTTCGCTCGTCACACCAAAGACCTGGGTTCGATTCCCGACATGGGTACAAATTGTGAAGCCCATTTCTAGTGTCCCCCGCCGTGAAATTGCTGGAATATTGCTAAAAGCGGCGTAAAACCATACTCACTCACTCTTTCAACAAGCATAGTTGCCTCTTACAACAAGCATAGTCGCCTCTTTCAACAAGCATAGTTGCCTCTCTCAGCATTCATGGGTTGCTGAAGACCAAATCTAACCCAGATTTTCCTAGGTTTCATGACATGAGTGTAGAGATGTAGTAGTAGTAGTAGTAGTAGTAGTAGTAGTATGAAGTATCTCCGTATCCCTTATCAGAAGTTGAGTACTTTGTTTGTGACTGAATACCAGGGACTAGTGGAAACTTTATTGTTTACTAGTCCTCCCTAGTTTTTGGCTAGTCATGCTTCAATGAAACAACAATATTTACTAAGGGTGCGCAGTATTACGGTACGTCAGTATATGAAGTTCATTCTTTCTACAGTACATGTCACAATGTTACTTCCCTTATGTGTACAATATGGTTGTCTTTGGCTAGCGGACTAAAATGAATTTCAGAGGCTGAAATCTATCTAGGGTTGTCATAGATGGATTTACTTGTAAAGATTTAGATCCATTTTTGAGTTTGTACATATTGCTGAGTGTGGTGTTAAACAACAAACAAAACATGTCTCAGTCAGTAGTGTTAGTCCTAACTGATCATATCTTCTCTCTTTTAAAAAAATCATATGACCCATTATTAACATCCTGAGGCAAGGGAGTTAAATGACTATTAAAGTCCAGTTTCCACCCATGCTGAACTAGGCTGGAATTATTTAGTTATATTTTGGCTCGACTTACAAGACTTTGCATAGTCCAATCAAAATCATGTAATGAAATCGACACCCGGTTTGTAAACTGCCATGCAGATTTCAGTCGATTGCAGGATTTAACATCGACAGATATTTTCCAAATCTTTTCATGTTTTTAATCTTTTTAAGTGCACACATGATTTGATACACTTCTCAAAGTAAGAGCCATTTTATTACAATATATATTTTGATTATCAATCATTTCGTCTTGACTGGGTGCCGCCGTTTTATTGAAGCAAATGAAAGTGATAGAGTTGGAATCTGATTGGTCAGTAGGAGGGAGATGGAAGGATATAACTTGTAATAGCCACTGGTGGCACTATGATTGTCCCCTAAAATTCCAGCCAAGATCGGCAAATGTGGAAACTGGACTTTTGTAGTCAGTTATCTCCCTTGCCTCAGGAAGATGTCAAGGTCATAACAGCATCTCTATTTAATAATTCAATTGATTAGGTTGACAACTGAAATTGTTTATGTCTTCCTTAGGTTGGTGCTGGACATTGTGTTGTCAAGGTTACAGTGAAGGCCTGAGCACTTTTCAATATTTATGCAGGACTCCTTTTAAGGAACTTAATCAATGTTGAAACATAGGCCAGTCTGCTGCCAGTGTCACATAAACTGATGACGCATTGCTGCAAAGCATAATAGGAACATGTGCACATAATCTTGAAGTCCCGACAGTTTGATAAGTGAAATAAAAAAGGAAATATTTTGACATTCACATGGAGCATGTTGACATAAATATTAGGTTGCATGTTTCAAGAATAGGTTGCGCATGTGCATGTCTTATATAGATAAATTGAGTTCTAGTATGCAATAACTTTTATCTATGTCTGACATTAAATAACATCTGAACATACTGACTAGTAAGCAAAGACATCTTTAGTGTGAATGCCTGTGCACAATGTCATTCAAGATAATTTTCCATATGACTTATTCAACTACTTTCTGTGATGTATTGGGGCCACGGTTGGCCCAGTCGTCTAAGGAGCCGCAATTCGCTTTGCAGAGTTGTGTCCCTCTGGCACGCCAGAAACCTATTATTGTGGGTTCAAATCCTGGTTCGCCCGGATTATGTTTCTTGATTTGTCAGCACCATACCCGTGCTTGTGGGTTTCACCGAAGTGGTAAACGTCTGAGAGCTGCATCACTTCGGGCTTTCCTCCCACATTAAGCTGGCACGCCGCGATATAACTGGAATACTGTTAAAAGCGGTGTTGAACCAAACTCACTCTGTGACGTTCAACATATATTAAACAAACATACTGTGAATATAAAATGTTAACCACCCACTGGCTCTGAGTAGTTACCAACATTAAATTAGAACAAGACAAGCGTAGAGGAGCTGATCTCACTATTTTTGTTACAGATTAGTGACAATGGCAGTGTGTGAATGTGTACAGGGAGCAGCAACAAAGCTACTGCTTTTCCTACCAAGTTAAATCATTGCTACTGATGTAAGTATAACATGTATCTCAGACACAATGTCAGATTCATTTGGACTCTTGAAGATCCGGGGTCTTCAGCAACCCATACCTGTCCTAAAAGGTGACTATGCTTGTCGTAAAAGGCGACTAACGGGATCGGGTGATAGGCTCGCGGACTTGGTTGAAGAATGTCATCGATCCCAATTTTGTGGTTCGATTCTCATGATGTCGATCACTGGATTGTCTGGCCCAGACTCCATTATTTACAGACCGCTGTCATATAGCTGGAATTTTGCTGAGTGCGGCGTAAAACAACAAACCAATCAGTCAATAAATCAAAATCATTTTCAGTATTTGTAATAAAATATATTGCCTGGCTGCCATCAGGACCCACTGGCTTAAGAAGCCGCAGGCCCGGACTAAACTCTTCAGGTCCTTATTCAAAAAACTGCTGCTTATTGTGACAAATAATGTGACGTGTGACTGCAGGCCTGCAGGAGTTAAGGCCCTATACATTTCTTAACTATGGGCACAACACGAGATCTACCTGCTACACGGGCCTACGGACAGTTGCTCATTTCGAACACCGATTCATTCAGTATCAAATAAACTATTCCACCAATTCCTATGATGTCGACATATTCTAAGGGCTTGGTTGAATTGTAGTATGTCCTGTGTTTCATATCTTTTACATGGAAGTATATTGATTCTCATCCCTGTTAGTGTGATTAGAAAAAAATGTCATTCATTTGGAACCTTCTGCTCAGTGATATCATTTTGCAGAACATCAAGAACAGCTTTCTGTTATGTACTTGATGGTATTTGTTGAAAGGATTAAATTGGTGAATAATGTTTAATTTGGATTCTGCTTTGATGAAACCTCCAGCTTATACTGTCAGGATGGTTTCATAGCCGTGTAATTTGTCAGTATGAGGATACAGATCAATATGTTGTGCTCAGAAAAGTTTATGACCAACTTGTGACACGTAAGCCTTTCACATAACATAGATGTTTAAAAATGATTGAGGCACACATTGCAGTACATACTGAGACACCTGTGAAGATCGTGGGTAGAAAAGGTCTTCAGCAACCCATGCTTGCCATAAAATGCAACCACGCTTGTCGTAAGAGTCGACTAACAGGAAAGGGTGGTCAGACCTCCTGCCTTGTCAGATGCATGTCATTTTATCCCAATTTAGTAGATCGATTGTTCATGATATCAATCACTGGATTGTCAGGTCCAGACTTGATTATTCACAGACTGCCATCATATAGTTGGAATATTGCTGAGTGTGGCGTTAAACAACAAAACAAACAAACAAAGTGGTTAGAGTGTTTGCTCATCACACCATGTTTGATTCCCAAAATGGGAGAATTTCTGAAGCCCATTTCAGGTCTCCCCAATCCTGATATTGCTGGAATATTGCTTAAAGGTGCATAAAATCAGATACACTCACTCACATATAAGGGGCGGTCGGGTAGCCTAGTGGTTTAAGCGTTCGCTCGCCACACCGAAGACCCGAGTTCGATTCCCGACATGGGTACAATGTGTCAGGCCCATTTCTGTTGTCCCCCGTCATGCTGGAATATTGCTTAAAGGGGCATAAAATCAGATTCACTCACTCACTTATAGAAAGCTGTTGATTGGTGACTTAATTACGAAGATCTTGAGGTCGACCTTAATATGCATCACAGAATTAAAAATCAGATTAGAATCAGCAACTGGTTTGCCTGTTCCAAGATCATTTACACTTACCAGGCTGAGGTTATTTCACAATTACTATCTCAATCTCATTAAAATCAGACCTTAGTTCTCGCTACTGCTAAACAAAGATCTGAAGTCATCCCATTAGGGGTCACGTCAGAAAGACCTTTCATCCGACCATTCAGTGCGTTGCTTACCAGATTATGAAAGTGACAGTCGGAATGTGATTTCTAATCATGCAAACTTTAACATGGAGTATTCCGAACGATAGTTACGGGTTTAACGACTGAATCCTTACAATCTTGACCATCTATTAGCCATTCCAGAATGTTTTTTGGTTCAGGTTTCAAATTTGTAATCAAGAATTTGTCAAAATATGTTTTGAAGCGTAGTCGCCAATTTGACATTTGTGCCGTAAAGCACGAGAAAGCTGTCTTCTCATTGGTCATTCCACTGGTCGGTCAAAGTTCGCACAAGGTTGGTCTGTCATGACCGGAAATGGGATGTCCTCGGATCTTTGTTTAGCGGTAGCGAGAACTAAGATCTGATTTTAATGAGATTGTCACTATCTAGGCCTGTAAGATAGGTTAGTAGTGAAAGCATTGACTCCCCATCTTGAAGACCCACGTTCAATTTGACAACTGGGTAGAATGTAAGAGGTAAAGTCTTGGTATCCGTTGCTGTGTTGTGGCTGGAATAATGCAAAAAGAAGCCCTAAAACAGAAACATACTTACTCCCACAGTCTGTTAAAACATTTGCTCTTGCATCATGTTTAGTTCATTTTAGTCTATTATATTGTCATATGTTGTTTTTTATCTTTATACAGATTTTCCATGATATGGCTAGAACTAAAAAACAAGTTCTACAAGCAACAGCCAGAAAACAGCAGCTTCTTCTGGAGGCCGAGCAGAGAGCAGCAAGACAGGCAGAACAAGCAGGCCAGAACCCTGCCAGGAAAGGAAGGCCTGTGAAACCAGAGACATCAACTGCCTCCTCATCCAGTACAGGAGCAACAAAGCATGTTGATCCTCAGGTTAGGCCTCCTGGGAGGCCAATAAAGACACCCAGTCCAAGAAAACTGAAACCTTTGCTGGAACCGTTGGGTGTCAAGGAAGCTGACGATGGGAAAGTTAACTCTGATGGAAGCTTGTACAAGAAGATCATTTTGGCACCTCAGAGAAAGAACAAGGTGTCTGAGGATGTTCAGGCGGACAGTGCAAAAGCTGTGGATAAGAAAAATAAGAAAGAAGAGTATCTGGATCAAACTGTGACTGTGAATCTGGATGCTGAAAAGGAGGACAATTACATACCAACACCCGTGTCAGGTCCAGTGAACATGAAGAAGGCCAAGCTCACTGCCAGAAAGTCTACCAATGCTTTGAAGAAAGCAGAGGCACAAGAACTGCTTCAATCACTGACAAGAAAAGAGACAGAAGCACAGCCGAATCCCTCCCTAGACATACCCAATGCTCATCTTGTCCAGATTTCTCCTGAAGATGTCGGAAGGTCTATTCAGTTGAATGCACACCAAGAGGCATTTCCCATCCACAAATTGTATGCAAGGAAATCTGGCCTGTATCCCCCTGTGTATCCTAAACTGAAAGCCAGAAAGAGTATACGATCTCCTTCAAAAGGAAATGCGAAAAAGTCTTTCTTAACTGCAAGAAAATCATTCCCCCCTTGTAAGTATCACCATAATAAGAATGTTTGAACCATAATTTTTACTGATCAGCTTTTAAATTTCTGAAGTTATGATTACAAGTAACATTTAAATTAAGACTAATTTATATATGTGATAGATGTAGGAAAATAATTGTCACATTTGTTAGGAGTTCTTTATCTCTGTTAATCATTACAATTCGAAGTCATATCCTTTATGTCAAATATAACATAGTTACGCGATAAATCGCAGAGAACAATAAAGAACGAAGCGTGATTTATTTCACGATGCAACATTGTTATATCATGACGTCATTTTTGGAGATTTGAACATGCGCTCATAATTTGATGACATAAATGGAACATTATTTTATCCCTAGTAAGATATTCCCCAAAGATGTAGCTGGGTAATGCAGATTAACGCAATGGCCAAATGATCGCATTTAAAAAGTGGGAGAGATATGACAGTTGGTATTGGGAGAAAGGGTACAGATAATCGACGTGAAAATTGTGACAATATCTGGGAGACACCAAAGGTAACCCCTCTGTTCTGAAAATGGACTTGTCTGACATCGCCCAGATCTGATTGTATTCAAGGAGTCATTATTACGTGTACATGTTTTTAAGGCGTATATATTTCATTAACATCCTTGAAGAGGCTGTACAAGATGTTGATATCTCAAATTAGACATTAACGCCGATTGGGGTGCACCCCTCATGGTTTATTCTCCCTGCAGTGTATTATTGTACGGTGAACAACTCCCACTTGGTTATTTCTAAGTAAGGACTTGGGAAGTCACTAGATTAATATGCTATATCCCGAAGGACCACAGGACCCCCTTTTATACCTATTTGATAGTTTTGAAATGTGGATTATTGTCCCTTGCAGGCACTCTAGCCCCGGAAGAGGTTGAGTTGTACCGAGACAACGATCAGCCATCCTCATCATCAACTCCTGATGTGGAATCTGTGACTGTGTTTCCCAGCATTCATGAAGCAGTTATCACCCTTCCAAAGTCAGAGACCCTGCCAGTAGCTCTTGTGTGCATTAAGGATATATACAAAGGTCCTGATCCTGCAGAAGGTAACGAAGGAGAAGCGATAAAAGAAACCCCGCCTCACACCATCAGAAGGTCCAATAGTCATCAGTCACCTAGAAGATCTAATGAGAGGCCAAAAAGTCCAAGGAGGAAAAGTCCAAAAGGTGATCGAAAAACAAAGAACATTTTTGAACAATTTCAGAATGAGATGAAGGAGAAAGGGTCAAGATCAATGAGAATGTCCCCAAACAAGAAAGGTGCTAGTCAAGAGGTTGCAAGCACTGCAATTTCCTCTGCAATGAAAGTGCTAAGGTCTGTTTCTGAAAAGGTCGATGGAAGGAAAAGGAAATCGGAGGCTTCAGGACTATCACCTAGGAAAAAGTCTCCTAGGAGGAACTCTTTAAAAGGCGGTAGTCCTGATAAGCCTGATGCTGTAACAAGAAGGAATTCTAACAGCCCTGCCAGGAGTCCAAGATCTGGTAAGAAGGCTAAGGAAGTTCCTGACAAGAGGAGGAGTGGATCAGCATCACCAAGAGGGGAAAGAAGGATCCGTTCCCCCAGTGTTAAACTTCAGGATGATAATGTTGTGTATATGCCCCTTGTGAAAAAGGGCAAGGTTTCTTCCAAAACTTCACCAAATGAGTTTATGCTGACCCTTAAAGGTCAGCCTTCTGAGCAGACAAACATAGCAAAAGATAGTGAAAGCAAGACTGGGGTGATAAGACAGCTAGACTTTGTAGAACTGTGTAAAGAACAAATAGTAAAAAACATAGCTGAAACCGTATCAGATGATGATAGTCCAATTATTTCAGGGGCCTCTCTGAATGCAATGACTGGTCTTCCCATAAGATCAAGTTCTCCCAAACCCAGTACCAGTACATCAGAGGGGCCAAGTGATAATTCTGTCCCTGAGGATATAGGTGTAAGAAGCAAAGGATTGCTTGATCTCATTTCTAAAGTTGATAATCGAATAAAGACTGCTTTGTTTGCGCCTCTAGAATCCACTCAGTGTATGGAAGAGGAGGAGTGTTCTGATGTGTCTTCTTTGAACACAAGCCACAACTCTGACACACTCTCCCATCTTGTGGATCAGATGGAAGCAGAGACCACCAAGGCTGTAATAAAAGAAGTGGATTCTAAACCACAGTCAGACAGTAAGGGTGATGTAGAAAATGACACTGTTCCTCCAGATGTAAAATGTGGTGAGTTGTATCGCAGACTAACAGGTAAAGTGGCAGATTCTTTATCACCGAGTAAGTCTCAAAGACAGGTGCTGTCCAGTCCTGTCAAACCTCCATCTGACACTGTAAAAGACATGGTTACAGATAATGTCCTGATTTTAGATAAAAGTGAAGGTTGTCTCCTGAAAAAGCATCTTCTGTCACCTGTGAAATCAGTGATAGAGGACGTCTATGTCAAATGTGAACAGAAAGGTGAAGCACACCCTGTGCAATGTGATCCTACTCCTCCAGACACTTCAATCAAAGGTTCAAAACCTGAAGAAACAATTGAAGGTAAAAGGTTTCCTCTGTGGAGAAAGTTGTATAGAACTAAAGAACCTTTGCCACTGGAAATTTTAGCTAAAGCTGAGAAAGACTGCAATGTAAATAAAAAATCTGCATTTGTTAGTGATGAACTAGAAAACTATTTAGAGGATGTTAAGAAATTGAACTTAAAGTCTGAACAATCTCTTGATCGAGAGGAGCATAATGCATCTCCAGAAAGTGTAGATTTTGGTTCCGAGGTTAAGGAGATTGAACCAGATTTTGATGAAGTTGAGGGAGTATTGTTTGTGTCATTTGCATCTAAGGATCTTATGGATGCTCATATTGCTGTGGAGAAGAAGAATCATTGGGACAAGGATGCTAACCATTTACTTGGTGTTTCACGTTTGTTGTCTTTTGAGAAAGAAAAACAGGATGGGGACTCACCAGAGCAAGGTAAAGCTAAGACTCCAAGCTCACTTAACCTTAGAGGACAACACATGAAATGGAAAAAGTATAAGAGAATGTTGAAAGAAGAGTTTGAAAATCTGCAGTTGACGAGAGAAAGAGGAGATCCTTACTCTGTTTTCCGACATCCAGAGAAAACATCTGACATCACAAAGATCAAAGGATGGAGAAACAAATTTGTCGACATGGAAGGTGATGCTGGTAAACTTCACTGGAGAACTGAGGAAAGACTTTTGAGAAATCTGGAGCCAGATGACATCAAGGCATTGGGCATTAAGAAGAAACGGAGGAAGAACATTGTGTTCACCCATAGGAAAGGAACCTCCAAGGACATTGGGTACCCAGCAGGACGAACAAGCATCTATGGACAATCCGGCAGTCCAGAAGAGATTGGTGACAATTGGGACATGATGATGGAAGAGTATGAGGAACCGTTGTATGGAGACTATGGAGAAGATGGTTCTGATCATACCGACGAGGAGATGAGGAGCATCAACTGGAGTTATGGACATAGTGAGGAAGGTGTTAGTCTCCTTGATATGGACTCCAGTGTGAGGGACAGACCTTTTGGGTATGCCAAGAGAGCACAGGTTAGGAATGAGTTTGCAGAATTGTTTTGTTGGGGTGAAGAGGAAATGAAGATAATGAAGAACCTTGGTGGACGGGTTAGAAACAGGAGGAAGAAGAATGACCCTAGGGATATGACCTCTCTCCTGCGAGACTCAGAGTCTCCAGAGATGAAAAAGAAATTCAGATTGAAGATGAAGGTCAAAAGGTCAGATTACATTCCTGTGGCTGTCATCACAGAACAAATGGCCCTCGATGCTACTTGTGCTTTAGACTGTGGAATATACAAACCAACCAAAGCAGGAACAGGATGTACAGATAATATCATGACTAAAACTATGGTGCTAAAGACTGTACAACCAGCTGCCTTTGCTGGGAGGAAGTTGCTTAACAAAGGCAGCACCTTGTTCAGAGCTCAAAGAGACCCAAAACGGACAATGTTGAAGTCAGGAGTGCCTACAGAGTATGTGAAGAGGGTGAATTCTGTTGAAGGAGATGGAACAGCAGATGGTTCTCTGGACAATCATGACAGCCTGGATGAAGATGGTATGGTCATTGATGGAAGCGGAGATTCTAAACGACCCTGTGATAAGCCTGGTTAGTATGCAATAGATTTCAATCAATTTCAAAAGGTTGTAGTGATTTTGGAATCAGAAGCACAAAAACCCGCAGTAGAATTCCATGACTGGAGTATTGGGTGAGTGTCTTTCCTTGCAAATCAGCTTCATGAAAGGTCAAGGTCAAGTCACATTTTTCACTGTAGTTGCATGTTTCTGGTTGGTCATTGCAAGCTAGAAAAGCTCTATCAGTAACAATGTATCTATGCCTGCTCTCATCAGGTTCACAGCATTTCAGTTAATTTCAGGTTGCCCTGAAACATTGTGAGAGTAATGCTTTCAGATTCTGTCTTTTTCTGAAATATTCATGCAATAGATTATACTGATCAATAATATGGTTATCAGTTGACTTTCGGAAGTAATTCTTTTGACATGATTTCAATAAAAGTTGGTCACTGTGACCTCTATGTATGATAATAAGATATGGAAATGGATTAAGCTGGATGTTGTGCTTTGTCTTACAGATGTATTCCTTGGGAATGTTTCTGACTAAATCTCATTGACAAAAGTCATGGTGACAGTCAAGTTCAATATGACTAAGTTAAAACCTTTTTTCAATGCAATCATGCAATAATTGGCTGATGTAGGCAGTGCTTGGAGTCTTATTATTCATTGATATCATTCAAAGGTCGAGGTCATGGTCAAGGTCAGTAGTTTATGTATGTGAACGGGGTTTGTTGAGGACTATGTAACTGTATCTTGTGGTCCAACTGTCTTGTTGTTGTTTGTTATTTATCCCTCAAACCTTTGTAGATTGGCTTTCCTCATTCTACCCAAATATCTTCAAGGAAATGTTAATCATGTCAACATTTTCAACTATTAGAATCTTTCACCATAGGAGGAAAAGACCTAAACTTGTGTGTTCAAGAAACATGAGCAGTTTTAATTTGCATATATGTAAATGACATAAACAAAAGTCACTAGCAATATGAAATGTATAATTCTGGAATATAAAATGCATGTCTTGTATTTCTGCACTCTGCTGTGTCATTAATTAGATCACCAAGAAATCAGATGTAGTTATTCTGAATCTTTTTAACCATGTTTACCAATCCTGCCAAAAAAAGCTAGAGATGGACTGTCTTGACCAATCGTGCATATAAAATAATCTTTGATACTTAACTTCATTATGTCGACATGTTTCAGAATCAGACTTTATGTTCTTGATTCACTTAACCAACTTATGAAGATATCTCCTATTCAGAATTTATCATTTACATGAGCCTAGCGACCCGTGAAGATCCGGGATAGAATAGGTCTTCAGCAACCCATGCTTGCCGTATAAGACGTCTATGCTTGTCGTAAGAGGCAACTAACGAGATCGGGTTGTCAGGTTCGCTGATTTGGTTGATGCATGTCATCATATCTCTATTGTGTAAATCAATGCTCATGATGTCAATCACTGGATTGTCTGGTCCAGACTCGATTATTTACAGACTGCCGTCATATAGCTGGAATATTGCTGAGTGCGGCGTTAAACAAACAACCTTAACCCTTGTAAATTTCCTTGTTCACTGTTAGGTGGATGGCAACACTGTAGATGTTTGTTTTTGTGGACAAGAGGAAATACATATTTTTAACCTCATGTCAGGGTTATTGAAGACTCCGGTACAACATAACCTGAATTCATGTTGTATTTGGCAGGATGCAGGTATGGTTGTATCTGTCACTTGTGCAATGACAATCAGGAGGACCTGGAACCACGGTCCCAGGAATCCCACACCTGTAACAAGGAGTACTGCCGCCTGGGCTGTATCTGTGACAGCCTTGTTTCCAACCAGGACACCGCGATCCCCTTCCACTGTGGCAAGCCAGAATGCATGATTGAATGTGTGTGCTCCAGACCAGAAAGAAGATCATCCGCTGGAGCTACCTCTTCAGGACTTCCTGATGATGGAGCTAACAGCTCGGATGAGATCCCCCCTCTTATCCAAGACTCTGATGTTTCTGCTGAAGGTTCTAAGTTTGAAAACCAGAAAGCCAAGGAGGACAAACCTGCTGTATCCAAGACATGGTCACGGCATCCAAAAGGTGATAAATATTCCAATCTACCCAAGAGGGAATCACGGCATAGGATGTCAAAGAACCTTGATGCTATAACCCGGAAGGCGTTGATGGTGTATGAGACAAGTGAAGTGTATTGTGAACAGAGTGGTAGATCCAGAAAGAAGGTATGTTCAGCTCATACTCGTAGATAGTTCTATGGTGGCTGGATGATGTGTAGTCCCGGCAATCCTCTGAGGCCATAATCGTGGCAGCTGTAGTGGTGGGGACCGTCCAGCTGCATGTGTAGTTGATGGCTGAAGGTGGATGGTGTCATCACTTCCTTGTCGGTCTGAAGTTGCTGCAGGTGAAAGCCGATATTCACATTGCCAATGGTTCTGCAGCTTTTTGAAGAATTGGTAATGCCATAACTACTAAGAATCATTCTACATCGTTATTTAATCTGTAACCATGGTAACACTATCAATTAGCAAGGTTTGTCCAGCCATCATGTAGATGTAGTATTATTTGTGTTGTATTGTGGAGTGGACCGAAATTATTGTTTGAGCAGGACTTGCATGCAGCTGTCCATGAAAATCTGAGTCTCATTATTTCTTGTTTTAAAAAGATTTGTGTTTTGGATGTGACATAAACAATGAAAGTATTATAAGATCCCAACAAGACAGAAGCTCAGTATTTTAACTTCAACTACAAATTCTTTCACTGTGTAGCATTTGGCATGTTCCAAGTTGCAGACTCCATTTACATGTAGTTACCTTTGTATCTGAAGGGGCAGTCAGGTAGCCTAGTGGTTAAAGCGTTCGCTTGTCACGCCGAAGACCCGGGTTCGATTCCCAACATGGGTACAATGTGTGAAGCCCATTTCTGGTGTCCCCTGTCATGATATTGCTGTAATATTGCTAAAAGCAGTGTTAAACCTAACTCACTCACTCACTTGTACCTTGAGCCTAGATAGCTTACAATAGAACTAGAATACATCTATATGCCAAGTGATCAAAGAGGCATAGAGGTAGCACAGTACCTAAAGCAGTCAGTCCTCATCAGAATTTCTGGGTTTGATTCCCAACATTTGGACAGTATGCAGTCTTTGCCAAAACCTTTTGAATCTACTAGCCCAGACATGGCTCTAAGCATCATTGTCAGTAGATTTTAGTTTTATCATATGGAATATCGTAACAGAGCTTACTGCACCAAACAGAATTTTACTAGACTCTGGCTTCGGACTAGTGACTAAAGTTGCAAACTGCAATATGGTTAACTTTATCTCGGTGACTTGGACCATGGCATTGCTGGAAAGTTACTAAAATTAGGTCAAGAGCCTACTCACCTAAGTGATTTAACACTTTAAACCTGCTTTTCTTAACAATTGCTTTTTTTGTACCATTTTGTATTAAGTAATTAATATTAGCTTTTAGTTTTTTTACAAATGAAATTTTTCAGCACACTGAAGAAATTTCTCCTGGATCAAGAGCTGCCGTGTCCAAATTGACCTCTCCTACCAATAAAGCCAAGGGACCAGTACTCCCTAAGGTTATGAAAAGAAAGGTATGCATGGTTGAACACACTATAATATGAAAATATTTGCTTTCAAATATACTCTCTCTTTGTTTAAGTGTCTGTTAATCATGTTAATGATTTGGAAAATGATGTATGATGACATAGATTTCACAGGTGATGCTTTTGATCCCCTGGTTTGGTTGGTTGGTTGGTTGTTTGTTTAATGCCGCACTCAGCAATATTCCAGCTATATGATGGCGGTCTGTAAATAATCAAGTCTGGACCACATAATCCAGTGATTAATATCATGAGCATCGATCCACGCATTTGGGATTGATGACATGCATCAACCCTGTCAGCGAGCCTGACCACCCGATCCCGTTAGTCGCCTCTTACGGTAAATATGGGTTGCTGAAGACCTATTCTACCCCGGAATCTTCACGGGTCCCTGGTTTGGATAAAGGTGGGATATGGTCATCAGCATGCCTGTCCGTCTGTCCTCCATCCGTTTTTCGTTTCTGGAGCAGAAGTTGCTATCCAGATCAATCTAGTGGTGAAATGGTGCCTTTGGATGATTTGGGATTTTTATTTCGTTTTGGACGTTACTGAAATTGAGTGTAGTGCCCTATCCGTTCAACTAACGAATATTTCTTGATGAAATTTGCCCATGATGTCAATCACTGGATTGTCTGGTCCAGAGTCGATTATTTACAGACCACCATCATATAGCTGGAATATTGCTGAGTGCAGCGTTAAACAACAAACAAACAAACAAACAAACCAGTCCCAGAGACCAAGTAACCTGTGACACAAATAGAAGAACTGTAATTTGAAGAACAATGAACTTTTGGTTTTCCAAACACAATAGGCATCAAAATGTTGTGATATACTGCGCCACTATTGATAAGGATGTTCTTATCTTGCCATGATACAATTGTGACAATCTAAATAGAGTGACATATTTGATTATCCCTACCAACAGTTGTGTAGTGTATTTAAACACTTTTCAAAGGCGTGTTAATCCAGCTTACCCACTTACCCACTGTACGCTCTGTTTCAGCCCTCCCTATCTCAGGAGGTTGTCCAGATCAGTGATGATGATGATGATGATAACACTGACGTGACGTCATGTGCCAGATCGGCTGCATTCAGTCCAACAAAAACGTTAGTATTCATGGATTTTAAAAATGTATAAAGTGCTTCAATCCCAAATGTAATCTTTTTAATTTCTGTACAATTTGCCAATGCATGCCATGTAATCATTATTATTCAGTGCATCGGTTCACCAGCCTATTAGGGGCGGTTGGGTAGCCTAGTGTTAAAAGCGTTCGCTCGTCATGCCGAAGACCCGGGTTCAAATCCAGACATAGGTACAATGTGTGAAGCCCATTTCTGGTGTCCCCGGTCGTGATATTGCTGGAATATTGTTAAAAGCGGTGTAAAACTCACTCACTCACTCACTCACCATCAGCCTATTGGTTAAAGCTGGGTTTGAATCCCATGTGGGTACAGTGTGTGGAGACAACTGTAGGCATCCCCATTGCAATATTGAAATATCACAAACACCAGCATTGATATACTCGTAGAGTCTCTGTTTCCTAAATAATGACCAATATTGTATTTCGTTACAGATCAGATAGGAACCTCTCCAATGATCCCACTGTTGTTCGAATCGAGAAGACTGAGAACGAGTCGGATGCTTCCAGTATCAGTGTCACCCCTGGCGGAAGCCGGCCAGGAACCCCTGGACCTAATCCTCAGGACTTGGGCCGCAGACTTGCTAAAGTGGCCATTGATTGTCAGAACAAAGATGGTGCTCCGAAAAACTCAGACAAACATAGGCCCCATGCAGCAGAGCTGCCTAAAAGAAAACCATCGAGGACATTGCCAACAGATCTCCTCCACGCGCAGTGGCACACCCAGATGGTTTGCCTGAAAGCCAATCCTAAACCCAAGGAGACCAAAGACCCTGGGTCAGAGTCTGAACCTGAAGAGATAAAGCTGTTGGAATTCATGGCCAATTGTAACTGGGACAATGCCAAACCGCAGATTCTCAGCCGGGTAGCTCAGTGTCTGAGCAGAGGAGTGTACCCAGACCCTCGCAGGATGGTCATTGGTGACTTCATTGTTGAAATCATGCCAAAAGCTGAAAAGTGTGCTGTCATTCCTCCGGAACTAAAAGGCAAACTGCCTGAACATATGTATTCGATAAGGGTGAAAGTGATGAGAAAGGCATCGGAATCGGATATCAAAAAGTTCCAAGCAGCATCAGCAGCAGCACATCTGAAACAACATCGAGCATCTTTGAACAAACCCCGAGATTCTTTTTCTGTTCAGTCTTGTGACACAGCTTCAAGGAGAATCTTTAAGAACACATCCTATGGTGGTCCTGATAAGAATGGTGCATTATCTCACACTTTACAGAAAACCCTTCCCCCTACACCTTCATCATCCGCCCCGCCTTCAGCAGCAACTTCATCTGCAGCACCTTCTGTTTCAATGGGTATTTCAGGTTTTAATCGCCTTCAGATCTCTCACCCTAGCTCAACATTCATGGAATCCAGTGGCAACAGTACTATGACAATAGATGGAAATAGATCCGAAATCATGAAACTGAATGACATATCTGGGAACAGAGATGCTGAATCAGATTCAGCTGATATTGAGCACATCACAGTACAGAACACAGAGACCGGTGATTCAATATCAATGGTCGTAGGCACTATGGATAGTAAAAAGAAAGGGAAGAAACCTGAAAAGGAAGCTAAACTGTCTGGAAACGAGCCTGTCAAAAAGAAAAACAAAGCCAAACTCCAAAGTCCTCAAGGTGATGTAGTTCATGAATCCAAGCCGAAAATCCTCAAGGGTTCAACTACTTCTTCTCTGGACAAGCTTGGTAAGATTCCTCTTTCTGGCCCAGTGGATGAAAAGTTTGCTTCTATATTTGGCTGTGTTGAAGAGTCACCAGGAGGAGCTGGCTATGTCAGGGATGGAGAGGTGACAATAGACCTCACTGATGACAATGTAGAGACAAGTCACAACGACACACATGACGAACCAGAACAGCTCGTTTTGGATCCCAAGTCCGTGAACCCACCTGGAAATGGACGAAATGAAGCAAGCAGTGTTAAAATACTTCCATCTTCCGCTGACATGAAACATGTTCGTCCAAGTACTCCAAAATCATTTCCGCCAATTCAGAACCAGACATTCCAAATTAGGGGACCTGCAGCTCCACCTATTGGGCAGATTCTAGTTCCAGTTCCAGGTCCGACAATGCAGACTGCTGGATCCCAAATAATTCTTGCTGGTGCACCAGTTGCTACTAATGTGTCCACAGTAGGAAACTCTAGACCCACAAAGACAATCATCAGCACTCCTGGTGGTAAACTGTATGGACCATTTACTGATATAAATGATGTTAAGATGCTTCAGGTGAAGAACCCCGATGGAACGACCCAGCCATTACTCAGATTCCTACCTGCTAATTCATTTCCCATTGTACCACCAGCCAAGTCAGTTGGCTCCCAAGGAAGCAAAATTACAAAATCTCTTCTTGGCACAAAATACATCCCTGGGCCCCATGGAACAATATTAAGACTTGAGGAAGTGGTTGAAAACAAATCACAGGAAAAGACCAAAGTCTTAATTGAGGAAGATGCTAAACCTTCAAAGAAGAGGCGGAGGAAAAAGAATGTCGACCCAGCTTCTGCAAAGGGACTTAATGCACTGTCAGCCGATGAACCATCAAGTAGAGGACTGAAGAAAAAGGGTCGTAAGTCAGATCAGTCCAACTCTGTTGAATCCTTTGATGAGGTAGATGGTTCCTCGGGATCTAAGGTTCGCAAAGGAGGGTCAAAGAGTCAACCAATGGCCACTGGAAAATGTCCAGTTGGAAAAGACATAGAGAAGAAAGTAAGTAGTGAAACACATCTAGTCACATCTCTTGATGAGGAGGATTCTGGAACTGCTCAACAAACTCTTAACCAGGTCCATGTTCTTCAGGACACAGCTGATAAGGAGAACAAAGTGGAATACTGTGAGGCAGCTGCTGGAACAAACAAGAAACATGGTGATGGTGACAAAGAGTCTAGTCAGAAGAAGGTGGCCAGGAAACCTGGTCAATCAACTTCAGGTGGAGCTGTTGATGGGGGACTGAGACAAGCCAGATCCTTGTCCTTAGATTCACCTGATACCATTAAGACTTCCACCCCAAACCCTGGTGCTTACAAAATTCAAAAAACGCAACAAGGATTTTTGCCTGTAAAACGGCAGCGAAGTGACTCCGATTCAGCAGCCTTTGCAGATTCAAGCAAGAGAATTAAACTTGTTGATGGACGACCTTCATCGGATGCTCTCGGCAGCCCAAGTCAGATCTTGGCCAACATTGAGAGTTCAATGAAACTCACTCCCATTCAGAAGTTCAAAGGAAGGATGAACCTTCCTGTCATTGATATCTCGGATGACGACAGTCAGATGTCCCTTGACGGCTGTAGCATTTCTGGACACTCGCTTCAAGGTCAACACACCATCAACATATCAGAGGTAGGTTGCATTGTGAGTTGTCATCAGGCTTGCTGTGGTATTATAGGAGGCGACTGTGCTTGTCAGTCTGGCTGACTTGGTTGATGCATGTCATCATATCCCAATTGCATTGATTGATGCTCATGATATCAATCACTGGATTGGCTGGTCCAGACTATTACTTTACTACCGTCATATGGCTGGAATATTGCTGAGTGTGTTGTAAAACAACAAACAAACAAACAAAACAAACAAGTTTTGGAACAGTGGGGTGGTGGCCCAGTAGTGAAAACATTGGATCACCACACGAAGGGACTAAATGTCAACATGCTGTGTCTTAGTAGGGGTATCCATGTGAAATTGGGGCATGGTATTTTGTTGGGGTTAGAACTATAAAACCAGCATTAGTCTGGTCAAGTACAAGACCATGCACTCACAGGCACACACACACACACACACACACTCACACACACTCACACACACACACACTCACACACACTCACATATGCATCAGCGTTAGATATTGGCACTAGTCCTATAGTCCTTGCCAAACTGCCCAATAGTTAAGGTATCCTAAGGACTAGTACAAATATGCCCTTTTTAGGGGTTTTGCAATTTTTAATCATTATAAGGACTAGTGGACGGAAACTGTTAGTTTCTAATTGTGAATAATCATGAATGCAATGTTAAACGCCTTTTCACATCACATCTTGATCAGTGTTGGTAAATCAATTCTCATGTAATGTTTTTACAGAATACTTGACTGATGTGCAATACATATTGGTCATCCAGAACTTATGATATAAAATTATAATAAGTAATTACTACTGATACTAGAATCCTGATTCAGTTGTGTCACACCTAATTATTAAACCTCAGGGGCGGTCGGGTAGCCTAATGGTTAAAGCGTTCGCTCGTCACACCGAAGACCTGGGTTCGAATCCCAACATGGGTACAATATGTGAAGCCCATTTCTGGTGTCCCCCGCCGTGATATTGCTTGAATATTGCTAAAAGCGGCATAAAACCATACTCTTCACTCACTCACTCACTCACTCACTCACTCACTCACTCACTCACTCACTATTAAACCTCATTTCACTTCACCTTGACATTTGCTGAATCCCTGCTGATATTAACTGAAAGTATCTGGTATTGTTCTTGAAACTGGATCATAATGTTTTATGCTATGTATGATGTACACCAGAGCTTATTCTAGTTCTACATTGATCACTGTCTATAACTCTTTACAAATGCGTTGATTGCAGTATTCTGGATAATATTTCTAATTACATCAGTTAAACCCTAATGCCAACTAATCCCGCTATTCATGACAAGTCATATCAATCATTTCAAAACAACTCTTCATCGTGACATGAAAAGGGTTAGACAACAGTTCTGTTTCTTCCCCACATTCTCTTGACCCAGTTTCTACATCCGGTAGTGACGAGATAAGGAAGTACTCATAAAATCATCTTGTTTATACATGAAAGAGGTGACAACAGTTTCCTCCCTTTGTGCACTCACTTGCAGTGATATCATGGATTATGGGGCCATGCGATACACAGCACTGCATTGCTGTCAGAGTTGCATCCCTTTGCGGTGCCAGGATCTGCTGATTTTTGCATATTGGCCTGTCCTTGGCACTACAATCGTAGACGACAGGACTAGTGCCAATTTCTAACACTTTATCATAAATGCCTAGACCTGAATCACTTGTGTCTTTTTCTCCATAAATCTGTGGCAATATGCTAATCAGCAGTAGAAATTGTCACTAGTCCTGTCGTCCTTGCCATACTGCCCAATAGTTAAGTATCATAAGGACTAGCAGAAATCGGCCATTTTCAGTGGACTAAAAATGTTGCTTTCTACCACTGTTAATACTGAAAAACTCATTCCTTTTCTCAAGCAATAATATGGAATGGCTTTGTTTTGGGGCTGTTATTGATAGTACTATTGAGCTCACTGAAATTGTCCATGGCTCCATGTCAATGGCAAGACTGTTATACAAGTGAAAATGTCCCCACTAGTCATCGCTACTGTATTGCCAGGAGGAGAAGCTGGACGTGTTGGGGGGGGTTGACCCAGACACCCACCCCCTGGAAGATGCCAGAGAGACCCTGTATAGACAGCTCAAGGTACATTGACATTAAACCTCCGTGCGGAATCTGTGGGATATAATGATTGTCTGGTCCAGACTTGATTATTTACAGACCACAGTCATTTAGCTGGAATATTGCTGCGTGTCATGTCAGACAACAAGCAAATGCTGTCAGAGTGGCTCACCTGTAAGCTTAAAACCCTATAAGGCTCTTGACCATCTCCTGCAGCTGTCTCATCCATTTGTTCACACTTGAACCATCCATTCAAAAGTAACTTCTCCTTATGTATACCACGGTATTAACACCTAACTTTTCATGATATATTACACCCAGTCACTATATGCGTATCACCCAAGATATCGCAATATTTTCCACCTTACCCTAACTTTCTTTAGTATGTACCACATAACCCTAGCTTTATTCAATATGTACCACCTAACCCTAACTTTATCCTATATACAACCTAACCCTAACTTTGTCCTATATACAACCTAACCCTAACTTTATCCGATTATAGGCCACTTAACCCTAACTTTATCCGATTATAGGCCACCTAACCCTAACTTTATCCTATATACAACCTAACCCTGACTTTATCCAAGATTTACCACCCAATCTTAACTTTATCCAAGATTTACCACCTAACCTGACTTTATCCAATATTTACCACTTAACCCTGACTTTATCCTACATACAACCTAACCCTGACTTTATCCAAGATTTACCACCTAATCTTAACTTTATCCAAGATTTACCACCTGACCCTGACTTTATCCAATATTTACCACCTAGCCCTAACTTTATCCAATATTTACCACTTAACCCTAACTTTATCCTATATACAACCTAACCCTGACTTAATCCAAGATATACCACCTAACCCTAACTTAACCCAATATTTACCACCTTACCCTAACTTACCCAATAAATTACACTTTCTCCCTTTCAACCATTGAAGTCGTGACTTCAATCCTAACACTAACTTTACCAATACCTGAATCATTCAGCCAGCCCAAACCTCACTTAGTCATTCATTAACATAAACAACTCATTCTCCCTTTCAACCACGAAAGTCCTGGGCAAGCAACAATGAAATGAGTTTCTATGTCATTATTTTTGCAGGAAGATGAGGAAGATTTCAGAGGAGAAGTCCGAGAGAGGAAGACCAACAAGTAAGTAACTTATGTTATAAATTACTCCGCCCCTGTGTACTATGAAAACCACTGAAATTTCCAAAAGGACTCCCAGATGTAATTGTTGTAAATGTGACTGCCTCCAAGGACTAGAGGATAAAGTGTCTGTCCAGCGAGTGGATGGACGCTGGTTTGATCCCCAGATGCATCGTACCTAAAGACATTAAGAGACAGTACTTATTGTTTCCCTGTCTGGTGCTCAGCTGTAAGAGGATAAAAAAAGAACTGGTCGGCTCAGAGTCAGTATACTGTGTGTGAGTGGGGTAGCTACTGTGACATGGCTAGTACAAGCAAAACACACACACACACACACACACACACACACACACACACACACACACACACACACACACGAACATGCACATGCACATGCAAGTCGCTATTTTAGTGCAGTTATCTAGAATGTGATCTTGAAAAACTCCATCACACCTCACCTCATCTAAGGCGCAGCGATTCGCTGTGCAGAGTTGCGTCCCTTGGGCACACCAGAAACCTGTCATTGTGGGTTTGAATCCCGATTCGCCCCAATTATGTTTCTAGGTTTATCAGCACCATACCCGTGCTCGTGGGTTTCACCGAAGTGGTAAACGTCTGAGACCTGCATCACTTCGGGCTTTCCTCCCACATTAAGTTGACACGCCGCGATATAACTTGAATACTGTTAATAGCGGCGTTAAACCCAACTCACTCACTCACTCACTCACTCACTCACTCACTCACTCACCACACCTCACCTCATCTTACATCACCTCACCTCACCTCACAGCTTCATGAATTTACTAAAAGATACCACCTTCCCCATGAGTTTGTTCTGTTATATTTTAAGACTGTTCTCCAAAGTGTGCCTTTCTTGGGCATCAATACTCCACAAGTTTTGTATAAACTGCATGCCTCCCATCACCCATCAAGACATTGTGACCACATTGTGGTGAAGTTCTGATGTGAGTCTATTCAAAGTTGGATAGCCTAGTGGTGAAAGTGTTCGCTCATTACACCAAAACCTAGGTTCGATTCCCCACATGGGTACATTATGTGAAGCCTATTTCTGGTGTCCCCTGCCGTGATATTGTTGGTGTACTGCAAAAGACAGTGTAAAACCAAACTCACTCACTATTAGTTAATTGTTTTAGAGAAATGATGGGCGAATCTAGTAGTTAAGGTTTTAATGCATGAGACTCGCGACCTGCGTTTGATTCTTCACATGGGTACAATAATGTTTAAAGTTAGAGCCTGGTTTCCCCAGTGGTGATATGATTGGCTTATTGATAAATGCAGGGGAAATATCCTCAAGCCATAAATAGGCCACACATTATTTATTTTCCTTTTCACGGGCCCGCCACCCCGACTGAAAAGCCGGTCCAAGATATTAATGAACCATCACCAACCACCCCCACCCCACCCCAACACACCACACCAGCGCCACCCCACCCCACCCCAACACACCACACCACACCACACCACCCCAGTAATATAGACCCTTTATTACATTATAAAATGTCTACATCACTGCAAGTGATTCAAGAGGCCAGTTGCAGTTTTTCATATAAATAAATCATTTCAATAGATACATCAATAGATAAATATATAAAGCAAGTTGGAATATATCCACGAAACATGAAATTAAAAAAATGTGGCCTTACTGTCTATAACACTTGTGTTTCCTATTTCAGAGAGCGCGCTCGGAGACAGGACATCCTGTGTATGTTCATGTATCTGTACAACAGCATCTCTGAGGGGGAGGACAACCCCCCTGTGACCCTCTCCAGACAGAAGGTGCTGGATGCTGTGAGTAGCCATGGCAACCAAATCACTGGATTGTCTGGTCCAGACTCGATTATTTACAGACCGCCGTCATATAGCTGGAATATTGCTGAGTGCGGCGTTAAACAACAAACCAACAACAACAACCATGGCAACCAGAACAATGATGTATCAATTGAAGGAATTCGAAAAGAGATGCAAAGAATTATTGGTATGGTCTGGAGTAAAATTGACAATGTGGAGATTCCAGGTTAGATTTGGCCTCCAGCAATGCATGCTTGTTGTACAATGGTACTGATTGGATCTGGAGGTCAGCCTCAGTGATGTGTTAATAATCTCAGTCACTTGTTTTATTACAACAAACTGAGGTTGCACAGTGTTTAATACCAAGGTGTGTGCTTATGTACTGTGGGAACAAGTTCCACTGTCTAATATTGGAAAGTCTCAACATCCTTTGGCTAATTCAATAGCATTGATCTCTAGAGGTGATAGTTCCCCCGAGAAGAGCTTGTGCAGACCCGATGACCCCAGCAACCTTGTTGCTCGGCTGACCTCGCATGGCATTGTTTCGCCAGTGTGTTTTGCAACAAAATTTCTCAAAATAAGTCATAGGGTATTGTGACTGTAAACTTTGTGGTGCAGGACCCTGTTCCACAAGGCGAGCATAGCACATACAGTATTTGACGTAATAAGCGCCCAGAGCGCTCTCAAAATTAGAAATAGGGGGCTCTTATTAGAATAATATTTTGGTGAAAAAAACAGAGTTGAAAGATAAATTTTGTGGTTTATGCTGACAACCTGAAATGTTTATATACGACATATATATTTTTCAGAATTTAATTGCCCATAATTAAGGATGCATATAACACACGAGTTTGTATGATACATGAATAAATAGGTCTTTTGTACATTGATGAATCAGAAGGGGTGCTGATTGGGATTGTTCACTAGCCAATATATTAAGAAATATCGCCATGGGCGCTTATTAGAGTGGGGTGCTTATTACGTCGAATACGGTAGTCGTAAGTCTATGTTACAGTATGGGAGGTATGATAATCTTAACTAAGCTTACAATAGCTTTATGGAATGGACCCCTAAATTCCAAAGATGGGCTGTTGTATGGTATTGTTTTAATACATGTAAACTTTTGACATGTTTGAACTATTGTTTTGTTAAACTCAGTTGAGTTATGCTGTGGCTCGGGTAGATATTTGCCCTTTCACACACAACAGTGGAATGTTTCTAAAAAGTTATAAACGGAAAGTGATAAATAAAATACCAAACTTGCTCCTGTATGATAACTATTTTTATGAGCTCATTTCGTATTCTATGCTTGTATGTATACATACACAACGCGGAAATGTGCATCCAGTACCCACAAACAAAGCATAACACCCAAAGTAATGCAGTGTGGTAGCATCTGACTCTGGTAATGTTGAGATCTGACCAATGGCCTCTCTTTTAGGCGCTGATGACCATCGAATGTGAGAAACAGCGCTCCGCCCAGCTGATTGAGGACCTGAAGATGGAGAAGTTTTACCGCCGTGCACAGAGGAGGCGGCTCCGGGTCGCTGTTGGTGAGGAGTTAGGAACTTTTACATTTATGATCCCTGTTTAATGGCGGTACATCTATCCAGTTGATGTCATTGGACGATGTTTAATAAATGCCTTGCAGTGGTCGAAATTTAGCATGAAAAGCAATGGGGCCATTCATTGACACCTGCCATGCTTCAACTTAAAGTATCCAAAGTTGACCTCGACACAAAGCTTCCACTTAAAATATCCACAGTTGACCTCAATGCAACGCTTCCACTTAAAATATCTTCAGTTGACATCGACGCAACGCTTCCACTTAAAATATCCACAGTTGACCTCAATGCAACGCTTCCACTTAAAATATCCACAGTTGACCCTAATACAAAGCTTCCACTTAAAATATCCACGGTTGACATTGATGCCATGCTTCCACTTTGAATATCTATAGTTGACATCAATTCCATGTTTCCACTATCAACGTTATCAATAAACACAAAAATGAATAAATAATTGAATAATTTTTCTGTTTGTTTTGATCCAAATACTTGTTATTTGAGAGATTTTTGAAAGTGTGTTGATATATCAGCATTTTTAAAAATTAAGCATGAAAGTTAAGTGGTCCTTGTCATAACCCTTATATTTATGGTAAGGGGCGGTGGGGTAGCCTAGTGGTTAAAGCGTTCTCTCGTCACACCGAAGACCCGGGTTCGAATCCCGACATGGGTACAATGTGTGAAGCCCATTTCTGATGTCCCCCCGCCGTGATATTGCTGGAATATTGCTAAAAGCGGCGTAAAATCATACTCACTCACTCACTCACTCACTATATTTATGGTTAAAGATTTCGGGGGTCCCCAGATTTAATTACGATACACACAAACCTTAAGGACCCCTGAAGTGCCCCTAATTTAATTTGCAACACTGTGGTTTTGTATATATCCCCTTGTAAAGATCCGGGTTAGAATTGGTCTTCAGCAACCTATGCCTGTTGTTAGATGAGATTGACAGGATCGAGTGGTCTGGCTTGGTGACTTGGTTGATGTATGTCATGGTATCACAAGTGATGTCAATCACTGGATTGTTTGGTCCTAACTCGATTATTTACAGAGCCCTGTCATATTAAAATTTGTATTTATTTAAACAGTGTTTGAAATTAAAGTTTGTCCTGGGATGCTTGATAATCTTTGCTGGGGTAGTGGAATCTAGGAACCCCCCATATGTTTCCTTTTTAACATTAGATTTATGACGAGGACCCCTTTACTTACATTACAATAAGAGTAAAGCAGTTTGTCAGGACATTATCAACACACCAAGGCTTCTGCAAATGATAATACCCTGAAATATCATCATCCTTATAGTAAGTTACTAATCCAAAAATGATGGTGAAGAAAACAACAAACCGCAACATTAGTTTAGTGGTTGTATTAAAAACCTTGTGATTGAGGTCACTGATTTACAAATAGCAACATCATAGAACATTAACTTGGATGATGTCACAAACATGAAACATGACGTCTTTCAACCTTGGGGGGGGGGGGCGGTGTAGTAGCCTAGTGGTTAAAGCGTTCGCTCTTCACGATGAAGACCAGGGTTTGATTCCCCACATGGGTACAATGTGTGAAGCCCGTTTCTGGTGTTCCCCGCCGTGATATTGCTGGAATGTCTAAAAGCGGCATAAAACCATTTTTCACTCTTTTTTTATAATAATTTTATCCATCAGCTATAATTATAAATATCACATATTTATTCAGATGGCTTGTTGAAGAAGGGGATATCAGCTAAAGTCATTGGATCTCATCTTGAGGAAGTTAAACAGCAAGAACTGAAGCGGCACTCCAAGAGGCATCTACTGAGGAAGATAATCAAGTATGGCATGCAGAAGTCCCAGGATGAGAAGGAAGTAGAGATGGAGAAGGATACGTCAGCTCCGTCACCGTCTGCTGCTTCTGCCTCGATCGGATCACCATCAACAAGTCTGAGCACTGAGGCCAGGACGTGTAATGCAAAGGAGACCAATGGCAATTCCATCGGAGACAAACTAAGAGCAGCACCTGGGATGAAGGTTGATCCTAACAACCCAAGCTGCTTTTGGTCTGAAAGTGAAAAGTTTGTTATCGAGATTGAAAAAGATGACGACGAAGAATCTGTGAATGAAGACATTGAGGAACGGGAGACGACTGAAAATGTTTTGGCTGAGAATGTGAAAGATATTACGGATATGAAATTGAAATTTGAAAAAGTCGGTAAGGCGATCGTGAGTGAACAGGGAGGAACTGTAGAGGATGGAGAGTGTGTTAAAAATTCAGGGAAAATTCCATCTATGCAAAATTCTCCGGTTCAAAAGGAAAAGGGTGATATTAAACTCAGGGAAAAGGGTTCTGCGAAATCAGGACAAAGGACGCTGCAGAGATCAAATTCTGAGGAAGCAATCCTGCAAGTGGAATCGTTCATTGAAAATGCAGCAAGACTTAGCTACGACTGTGACGACCTTGATGTCACAGATGCGGTGTGTGATGACAAGAGCCCTGAGGAAGAACCAAGGTTGCCCACCATCGAACAAGCTGAAAAGATAAACGAAATTCAAAAAGTGGTGAATAAACCTGTTTCTAAAACAGAAGAAAATCAGCCTGTGGAATGCTTGGCTGATGAAATGTGTGTTGAAACTCTCGAAAGGGAAAAGTCACCTGAGAAAGATGCCATGTTTAGTTTGCTTCTGCCGAGTGAATTAAATTTTGATGACGCAAGTGTTGAATCTGTTCCCCTAGAATCAAAGACACCAAGTGAGAATTGTTCAAGTGAAGCGACAGGCAATTTGAACAAAGTCGGTGCCATAAGGGAGATAAGTCAGAGTGAGGCTTCTCAGGGAAGTGACAAGACGGATACCTCTTCTATTCGTGAAAATGGAAAATCGGGAAAGAAGGAGAATTTCCTTATTTGTGATGTTCGTGGTTTAGCTAAGAATGAATTCTTCTGCACAAAATGAGATTATTTTGTATCCCAAGTATCATATTTCTGAATATCTTCTTCATTCATATCTTGATGTCTTTTAATATAGTAATTCAAGATGTTTAGGTTCAGTCATGACTGATCTCTGGATTGTATAGTAGTGCTGTTGTAAGAAAGTGCTTCGTGTAAGGTGACTGCCCTTTGAAACAGGTATTCTGGTGTAAGATGTCCCAACTAGGAACAGGTGGCCCAGTGTCCTGTGTAAGATGTCCCAACTAGGAACATGTGGCCCAGTGTCTGGTGTAAGATGTCCCAACTAGGAACATGTGGCCCAGTGTCTGGTGTAAGATGTCCCAACTGGGAACCGGTGGCCCAGTGTCTGGTGTAAGATGTCCCAACTGGGAACAGGTGGCCCAGTGACTGGTCTCAGATGTCCCAAGTGGGAACATGTGGCCCAGTGACTGGTCTCAGATGTCCCAACTAGGAACAGGTGGCCCAGTGTCTGGTGTAAGATGTCCCAACTAGGAACATGTGGCCCAGTGTCTGGTGTAAGATGTCCCAACTAGGAACAGGTGGCCCAGTGTCTGGTGTAAGATGTCCCAACTGGGAACCGGTGGCCCAGTGTCTGGTGTAAGATGTCCCAACTGGGAACCGGTGGCCCAGTGACTGGTCTCAGATGTCCCAAGTGGGAACATGTGGCCCAGTGACTGGTCTCAGATGTCCCAAGTGGGAACATGTGGCCCAGTGTCCGGTGTCAGATGTCCCAACTAGGAACAGGTGGCCCAGTGTCCTGTGTAAGATGTCCCAACTAGGAACAGGTGACTGGTGTCAGATGTCCACCCAGGGACAGGTGGCCCAGTGTCTGGTGTAAGATGTCCCAACTAGGAACATGTGGCCCAGTGACTGGTCTCAGATGTCCCAAGTGGGAACATGTGTCTGGTGTCAGATGTCCCAACTAGGAACAGGTGGCCCAGTGTCCTGTGTAAGATGTCCCAACTAGGAACAGGTGGCCCAGTGTCTGGTGTAAGATGTCCCAACTGGGAACATGTGGCCCAGTGTCTGGTGTAAGATGTCCCAACTAGGAACATGTGGCCCAGTGTCTGGTGTAAGATGTCCCAACTGGGAACATGTGGCCCAGTGTCTGGTGTAAGATGTCCCAACTAGGAACAGGTGGCCCAGTGTCTGGTGTAAGATGTCCCAACTAGGAACATGTGGCCCAGTGTCTGGTGTAAGATGTCCCAACTAGGAACATGTGGCCCAGTGTCTGGTGTAAGATGTCCCAACTAGGAACATGTGGCCCAGTGTCTGGTGTAAGATGTCCCAACTAGGAACAGGTGGCCCAGTGTCTGGTGTAAGATGTCCCAACTGGGAACCGGTGGCCCAGTGTCTGGTGTAAGATGTCCCAACTGGGAACAGGTGGCCCAGTGACTGGTCTCAGATGTCCCAAGTGGGAACATGTGGCCCAGTGACTGGTCTCAGATGTCCCAACTAGGAACAGGTGGCCCAGTGTCCTGTGTAAGATGTCCCAACTAGGAACAGGTGACTGGTGTCAGATGTCCACCCAGGGAACAGGTGGCCCAGTGTCTGGTGTCAGATGTCCATCCTGGGGACAGGTGGCCCAGTGTCCTGTGTAAGATGTCCACCCAGGGAACAGGTGGCCCAGTGTCCTGTGTAAGATGCCCACCCTGGGAACAGGTGGCCCAGTGTCTGGTGTCAGATGTCCACCCAGGGAACAGGTGGCCCAATGTCTGGTGTAGGATGTCCATCCTGGAAACAGGTGTAGGTCTTACGTCTGCCATGTCCTCTAAATTTATGCTAATGTACTTTCAACCTGACAATTTGCTCATACCAACAGCCAGTTTGCCTGATCCATACTGTGTTTTAGTAATGAGCAGGTCTGATTGTAGTGAAATCTGCTTAGTCAGTAGACAAATAATCTGCTATAGCCCTGGGTCCCTACGACTATCAGAAGCCTTTGTTAAATTTGTCTGTTAGTTGTTCCTGCCACATTCAACCATATTCAAGCTAAATGATGGCGGTGTGTCAATAATCCAGTCTGGACCAGACAGTCCAGTGATTGACATCATGAGCATCAATCTACGCAATTCGTATAAGATGTCATGCATCAAGCAAGTCTGATCACCCGATCCTGTTTGTCGCCTCTTTTGACAAGCATTGGTTGCTGAAGACCAACCATAGTCTTCACGGTTGCTTTGTTGAAGCATGGGAGTTACGATCATCTTAGTGCTAAGATAGCTTTGAGGAATGGGGGACCTGGCACTAATACTAAGGCTAATACCTCCCCAGTTGTTATTACACTATACTTGAAAGCAGAATGACTATCAGCGGTAGAAACTAACAGGTTTGAACCACTAGTCCTTATAAAAGATAACATATAGCAAAACCCTTATAAAGGGCACTTTTCTGCTAGTCCTTATGATACCTTTACTACTGGGAAGTTTGGCAAGAACTACAGGACTAGTGCCAATTTCTAACGCTGACTATTTGTACTTAGAAGCCTATTGTAGGAATATTTATGATCAGTTCTTCTTCAACTGATTGATCGGTTCTCGGATTATTTAGGCATGTTTTGTATAGTATAGATTTTGTTGGTGGAATAGACTCTTGATGTGTGCTTGTGTGGCCAGTGCTTTTGTTGTGGCACCGATGGCTACCAGTCTTCACTGGGCTCTGAGAAACCCTATGTTACATAAGATTTCTTTATGTTGCTTCAGTAGCACAAATAAGACTTTAGGGAATAGCCCATAGCTGCAACTATCTTGGTGAGAATATTGTGGATAAAATTCCTAGCATTATTTAATTATAGATAATTCTCCCATCCGCCCATTGTGTTCAGAGAATCTGTATAACAGGATCATCTTCATAATCCCATCTTTAATTTATTCGGGGGCACGGGTGGCCCAGTCGTCTAAGGTGCAGCGATTCGCTGTGCAGAGTTGCGTCCCTTGAACATGCCAGAAACCTATGATTGTGGGTTCGAATCCTGGTTCCCCCCGATTATGTTTCTAGGTTTGTCAGCACCATACCTGTGCTCGTGGGTTTCACCGAAGTGGGAAACGTCTGAGACCTGCATCACTTCGGGCTTTCCTCCCACATTAAGCTGACACGCCGTGATATAACTGGAATATTGTTAGAAACGGCGTTAAAACCAACTCACTCACTCACTTTAATTTATTCAGTATCACACATCCACATTCAGCTTGACAGGATGCCACATATTGCATCCCGTTCACCTACAAATTGACAATGAACACTAATAATTTATACTGCAATCTCTGTAGGAAACAAGACAACATTTTTTAATCATTGTTTATCCCTATTATAGACTGCATGCTACAAAGAACTGGCAATTCTATTCTAAGTTCAGGGTCCAGGGTTTGATTTTCTTCAATCTAATAATTGAGATCCCCCATTTATTACAAGCTTTGGCTAACTGATTTTGTATACTATAATGACAACATATAGCAAAACTCATAGAAATGGCAAACTTCTACTGGTACTTATGATACCTTTACTATTGGGCAGTATGGCAAGGACGACAGGACTGGTGACAATTTCTACCACTGATTAGCATAGTGCTTCAGCTTGTGGGAGAAAAAGACACAGTGATTCAGGTCTAGGCATACTGGAAGCATGAGTGTCATGCTATGGACAGGCCAAGAGGCATAATCACTGAAAATCAGCAGATCCTGGCACATCAAAGGGATGCAACTCTGACAGCAATGCAGTGCTGTGGATCGCTATTAAGGCTTCTGGGCATGTGGAATGGTATGGCATCAATTAATTCTTGGAAATGAAGTGTCCATCCTGGAACCCCCATATTCATGCCTTGGACCCACCCCCAATATGTACTTGGGAGTCCCTTGGTAAATCACTGCCACAAGTCTTATGATTACCACTCCTGAATTCTCAGTTCCTATAGGATCCTGTTTTCCAAAGCCAAGTTTGGTTATTAGTACCACTGTCCCCTTGTTAACGTATAGGAAGTTGCTTTGTGAAATAGGATGCAGGCTTTTAGTTTCATATCAATGTCACACAGCCTCAGGATCAGTATTTAGACACATTAAGCAGTGTTAGAAATTGGCACTATTCCTGTAGTCCTTGCCAAACTGGCCAATAGTTAAGGTATCCTAAGGACCAGTAGACATTTATCATTTTTAAGGGTTTTGCTGTATGTTATCATTGTAAGGACAAGTGGACTAAACATATATACCTATGTTGTATATTGAATCTTTGTTTTCTTCACGAGTTTTGTATAAAGTAAATATTTCAAGACAGTTTACGAAATTAAGCTTGAAAGTCAATAGGTTCTTGTAAAAAAAAAGATTGCATTCATCTTATCCCAATTGCATAATTTAATTCTCATGACAATGATCACTAGATTGGTCTAGACTCAATTATTTACAGACCACCATCGTAAAGCTGGACTATAGCTGAGTGCGGCATTAACGACAGACAGACAAGCAAGCCAACAATGATTATATTTGGGTCCCTAATTTCAAACACTATAGCAACGAACCTCAAGGGTCCCCAGATCTTAATTAATTTCCAGCATTTTAGCATTAGCTGTTAAACATGTTTAAATGTATGAAAAATATTAACATGTCATAGGCAACAGTTGTCAGTAGAGAAATTCAACCTGAGCACTAGATATACAAGGTATTTCTTTTTTTGTGGTCTGAATGGCAGGCTCAGTAACTCAAATGCAGCAAAACCAATAGTTAATGTGTGCAGTTTGAAAAAAAACCATTGCATCTAATTGAAGTGAAAAAGCTTTAAAGAAATGCAAATTCAGTAAATTAATATCATGTAATGCTCTTGTCAAATTTTCTAAGTTATTGTTATTGTAGACTTTTAGTGTGTGTGACTTAAAAAACACCAAAGCAGAAACTTAATGAATCAGCATTTGTACTAATGATTTTGAGGTATA
Source organism: Haliotis cracherodii (assembly GCF_022045235.1). Classification (NCBI taxonomy): domain Eukaryota; kingdom Metazoa; phylum Mollusca; class Gastropoda; order Lepetellida; family Haliotidae; genus Haliotis; species Haliotis cracherodii. Next base: position 23,815,706 of record NW_027266341.1, on the reverse strand, counting down.
TTTTTAGTTACTTTTTTTGTTGTTCTGTGCTTCAAATTTTACATATTTTCGTTTGTAATAGTTACTTCATTTTGTCCTATTGTCTAAAAAAGTTACTTAACTTGACTTCAAAATAAACAGATCAGTTTAGTTCAAGGCCAGCTTTATCCTTGATGAGTGACTCCTCCTTTAAGACTGCTACTGTGTTATATCACATGACCCATGTGAGGAGTGTGTCATAATGTTGAAGCAGTTATGTTGCTAGGAAACATAGAAATTCAGTAATTATACATGTAATCTGTTACTCCAGAAACACCGGATTGGGATGCACTGTGTAGAATTTGTTATATGAAAGGACATTATTAAAAATGATTGATAAAAATTTGGATTTTTGCCAAGTCCAGACTTGTCACGGAAAAGACACTGTCCAGATTGGCAGGGTTTCACTGTAGTTCATATCAGTGATTGTCAACCTCCATGTAATGTGTCATTGAAATATGTTTACCTGTTGCGTTTGACACAAATGTAAACCATTTTCAAAATGAAAGTTTCTTTCAAGTGCTGCTTCAATCTTACTTCTTTATGACAGTGATCAAACACATTTGGAGGTAATAGATTATCCGTCCAATTTCACATTCCAAAATAATTTCACTTGTGCCACTGGAACTAAAGTGATTATTGAGAGGTGCAAGCGCCCTGACCATGTGCTAATGCTATATCAGTCTTGCGTTCATGATTTCTTTTCTCATTTACCATGTAATACGTTTTGTTAAATATGTGTACGATAGTTACTTGCTGTTGTTTACATTGTAAATATGAACATATGTAAATACTGAAGGAGGATTAAAGAATGTTGAAAGATTTATGATGGTGTTATAATAGTACTTGTTTGTTTTCAAGGAGATAACCATGTGTGTGTGTTTGTGAAAATTGGTTTCAGAGAGTATCACTGTACCTGCCCAGATATGCGTTTTTTTCTTCAAAAACATCAAAAGACAGGATCATCATGGTCAGCAAGAGCAAGAGCACGGTGTACCGGTTCCTTCCTCCCTACCATCCGATGTGGGTTGATGAGACAGAGGACAAGTATGAACCCCTCATGTCATGAATAAATGTCAAATCCATGTACCATATTCCGGGTAATTAGGGCCTAGGGCCCACAGAGCGATGGCAGAGCCAAGGCGATCGTAACTCCCATACGTACTCGTACTTTAACATAGACTTTTGACAGTCCTAGGGCTGAGCTCACTTTTTGCAACGGTCTTTGCAAAGCGATCTTAGCGTTACGATGATCGTAAGTCTGTGTTGTATAATCGAGTGCGGGAATAACGATCGCTGGTGCCCCAAGATTGCTTTTGAGGAACGGGATCCACGGGGGTTAAAGAAAGATGGCAAGAGAGCTTTTATTGGGATACGCCCACGAAGGACGGCTGAATTGTCACGGCCAACACACCTTAATGGCGCGGAGGAACATTTCGTCGATTGACGAATTACAAAACCTTGACAGCAGAACAGAACTGGATTTGACTGTCAACGTACCCAACTGCGTGGATCGATGTTCATGCTCTCAGCACCTGTCCGGACCGGACAGTATCAAAGTATCAGCTCAAGATAGATTGTTGTTTAACGCCGCACTCGGCAGTATTCCAGCTGGTTGTCACCACGAACCTGACCATCCGATACCTTTAGTCACTTGGGTTGTTGAAGACCAATTCTAACCCGGATGTTCACGGCGGTCTCGGCCGCCGCAGGGTCAGGGAGTCTCCGTGTCCTAACGTGGTATCCAGCACAAATACACTGTCATATTCCCTTCACGACTGCCTTTACTCTTTCATAAAATACACTGAATTCAAGGTATCTTGCCCAATCATCCCCAAATATCCAGTGAATTATTACATAAATACTGAACCGCAAAAATAAAACGTCACCCCACGTAACATTGCATGAAAAGTTGTCATTTAAATATCTGGGTAATTTATGTTTCTAAAATTTAAGCTTAGCTTGTCCTGAAAAAAATAATTTGATGATAAAAAAAACAAAGCATATGACAATAAAACTGATCGCCCAAACTGATCACGGCAACCGCCATGGTAACCCGATGCAGTGAGTTCCGTGCAAATTGAAATGCACATGCGTTCCCTCCTTTCTTGCCCTATACAAATCCACCCGGATCGGATAACATTCATTCGTTATTGAATTGCTACCACATGCCAAGATTGACAAGAAATCAGCGACACCAAGCCCTTGGACGATTGCTAGCTGAACAAACCGCCCGGCAAGTAGCCAGTGCATTTCAAGTCCACGTAAGGACCATATACAGGCTCCAGCAATAGTACCATACCACCAACACTACAGATGACCGACCACGTAGTGGAAGACCAAGGGTCACCAATCGACGTCAGGATCGTCAGATTGTGCGACAGTATCTTCAAGATCGCTTTGTTACAGCTGCGGAAACTGAGCGACAGACCATGGGGACACACCAGTGTGGACACATTAGTCTGGACACCGTGCGTCGACGATTGACGAGCAGACACCTCCACTGCCACAGGCCACACCAAGGACCCATTCTGACATCACGTCATCGCCGGGACCGCCTTCCGTGGGCAACCAGCACCACCAGTGGAGAAGAGTCCTCTTCTCAGACGAGAGCCGTTACTGTATCTCAACAACAGATGGCAGAGAGAGAGAGAGTCTGGCGACGCCGTGGGGAACGTTATTCGGATGCTTGTGTTGTTGAGAGAGACTCGTGGGGTGGTCCGAGCACCATGGTGTGGGGTGAAATTGGTCTTGTGCAGAGGGTCGCCCCTGTTGTCTTCCAGAACATCGGTCCAGGGAGAGACAATGGTGTCACAGCAGCTCGGTACTATGATCAAGTCTTGAGACCACACGCCATACCTCATTTGGCACGTCGCCGCAACCACGAATTTCAGCATGATAACGCCCGTGCCCACAATGCGAAAGCAAGTAGATATTTCCTCCAGCAGAATGGCATCAGAACCATACAGTGGCCTGTCCTCAGTTCCGATTTAAATCCCATTGAGCACCTGTGGGACGAGATTCAAAGACGGCTGAATGACGTCCGACCAAGGCCGACAACTGCAGCTGAACTGCGTCAGGTGTTCCTCAGAGTGTGGGCTCAAGTGCCTATGGCCTTCATCAACCGCCTCATCCATTCCATGTATTGACGTTGCATGGCAGTCATCAATGCACATGACGGACACACGAGATACTGACATGTGATGCCATTTTCTCAGAGACGTGTTGTGTTTCACTTTAAGAACATTTGACACTTTAATTTCAACATTGATGATCAGATGCCAAGTTTCATCTTTTTAATATGTCTCAAAGTATGTTTACAGTGTTGGGACAAATAAGGTTTCTCATAAATCTGTCCATGGTGACGTTTCTTTTGCGGTTCAGTATATAATGGACCCCCTTCGTTACCATAACTTCGTTTAAGTCTGATTAGAAAGAAACGGCGTTGAAAAATAAGACCAATCAAATTAAACTAACGTGCGAGAAAAATCTTTGGGTGTTAATGATATCACTTCCCAAATGAGGCCATGGAATAATGCAACAAATGCTTGGAGACTTGGCCCACCACGCTTTAACATGAACACTAATCTCGCATTGGTGATCCTGAAAACACTTGTCTGTAGGATATGTTGTAATAGCAATTTGATAAGTCGAAAGTTGAATAATATTGTCAAGCATATATTATTGGTAGCCGCGGTTACCGTATCCCCTTGTCCGTTTGGTATCCGTGTTTCTATATGTCACTCTTGTGGGATCGTCGCGTAATAGATGTCTGCCACTTTGTGCTACTGGATTTACACCACGCTTCCACATCTCCGATTCGCTACAGCTTATAAACTATTTTTTTAAATAAAAAAACCAATCACTTCCCTCCAAATACGCATATTTGATTTCTTCAAAAGAGAACTTTGAAAATGGATTCCAAACAAAAAAGAGGTGTTTTCCAAAATCCGTGTCCGTTTTCGTTTTCGATCACATAACCCTGCCACTTTAATGGCAGTCATCGAGCACTTATTCCAAGGGCTGCTAAATTCCAAAACGAGGCTTGTGTCGCTATGGGCACACAGGACTTGCATGTTAGTCGATAACACAGGTCTCCTGTACTGATCGGGAATCCATTGAGAGAGTAAATTATACCGCTCATTTTGTATTTTATTATTTTATTTTTTTATTTTTTTTATCTTATATATTTCGATGAGCCATTGGCTTGTTTGACTTGACGGTCTTCGAACTGAATTCGCAGCCCCATTGTTCTGTGACCTAATATAAAAAGTTGAGATACGCATGGCCCTCTAACAAGATTACATGTCAAGGTTAATAAGATAACATATAACACGATCCCGTACTTTTATTGCTTGGCGTTATAAACTTAAGCGGGACACTCCGACCTATTTCCCATATCAGCTGTATAGGAAACAGATGGATTTAGGTTGTCATGCAACTTTAGGCTCAGATTAGGCTCAGGCAATTGACAGTCCAAGCAAATAGTTCTATTGGTTCAAACACCACGTTGTCATCTATATAAGTCAAGTGAGCTTATGTCGTGGCGCATTGTCCGGTTGTCTATTCGTCGTAAACAGTTACATTTTCGATATTTCCCCTGAAACAGTGTCCATGATCCCAACTATGTTATCTCTTAAATGGGCGGTCGGGTAGCCTAGTGGTTAAAGCGTTCGCTCGTCACGCCGAAGACCCGGGTTCGATTCCCGACATGGGTAAAATGCGTGAAGCCCATTAAAGGTGTCCCCCGTCGTGATATTGTTGGAAAATTACCAAAAGCGGCGTAAAACCATACTCTCATTCACTCACTATCTTTTAAAAAGTACTTACAGAATTCTGATTCGAAGCTGAACATGGCGGCCGTATTTATAAAGTCTACAACTCTGCATCTATGATTATGAAATATTATATGGAGCAAGCATGCGGTATGCGGAATAACATATAGTATAATTTGATCCCAGCTATGGTGTCTCCAAACCAATCTGACTTTAAACATGATTCCTTCATTATTCAAGTGAGCTACAGAGTAGTTGCGGTACCCGTACCTCTCTGCTGCTCCAAACAAACGATTTCATTTTGACTTTTAACACAGAGGTACGGATTGTTCCATAGCTAACTGGCTTAGAGTTTATTTTCGATCGAGGTGGTAGAGGTGAAATGGGGGTTCAACGTCGCGTCCAAGATTATTGCTCTTATATAGCGACGTACATGCACGCGCGCGCGCATGTGTGTGGCTAGCTTATACTGATGCCGATTTATAGTGCTAGCCCACTGAGATACCATGCCGCAGTTTAACATGAATACCCCACTCTGACAAAGTATACAGACTCCGAGCCGACCAGTCCTTGTCTAAGCCCCTTAATGCCGAGTGCCAGGCAGGGTAACAACAAGTACCATCTTTAACGTCTTTTGGTATAACGCGGCCGATAACCGAACCCCGAACGTTCCGCACTCCAGGTGGAGGCCCTAGAACCAGACCACGGAGGCGGTCTATTCAAGATCGACAGTGTCTCAGTTTTCACGCATGGTCCCACAACGTCTTCACTTAGAGTGAGTTGGGTTTAACTCCGCTTTTAACAGTATTCCAGTTATATCACGGCGTGTCAGCTTGATGTGGGAGGAAAGCCCGAAGTGATGCAGGTCTCAGACGTTTACCACTTCGGTGAAACCCGCGAGCACGGGTATGGTGCTGACAAACCTAGAAACATAATCGGGGCGAACCGGGATTCGAACCCACAATCATAGGTTCTGGCGTGCCCAAGGGACGCAATTCTGCACAGCGAATCACGGCGCCTTAGACGACTGGGCCACCCGTGCCCCCCTATGGGATTGGGCACAAGCCACTGTGGAGCAAAGCCTCTTGACGAAAGTCATCTTCCCGAGGCAAGGGAGTTAACTGACTTTAGAAGTCCAGTTTCCGATGCAAGAGAGTTCACTGACTTTAGAAGTCCAGTTTCCGATGCAAGAGAGTTCACTGACTTTAGAAGTCCAGTTTCCGATGCAAGAGAGTTCACTGACTTGACTTTTATAGTCAGTTAACCCCTTGCCTCGGTAAGATGGTTGGTTGTTTGGTTTGTTGTTAAACGCCGCACACAGCAATATTCCAGCTATATGACGGCGGTCTGTAAATAATCGAGTCTGTACCAGACAATCCAGTGATTAATATCGTGAACATCGATCCACGCAATTGGGATCGATGACATGCATCAACCAAGTCAGCGAGCCTGACCACCGATCCCGTTACGACAAGCATAGTCGCCTTTTACGGCAAGCATGGGTTGCTGAAGATCTATTCTACTCCGGATCTTCACGGGTCTCGGGAAGATGGACGAAAGTGGACTTCGAGGTTTATTTACATTTCTGTTCCTCAGATGGCTCAGAACATTTTGTACGTGCAATGAAACAATCTTGGCATTATCCCGAAGCAAGGATGTTAACTGACTATAAAAGTCCAGATCCCACCCTTGCATCCCTTAGGCGTGTAAGAGACCGATTCGCCCTGGTCACGTGTCTTGGTTTGTCGGCACCATATCCACGGTCGTGGGTTTCACGAAAGAGGTAAATGTCTGAAACCTGCGTCTTTTCCATCCAAATAACGCGGACACGCCGTGATGTAACTGAAACACTGTTCCAAGCGGCGTTAAACTCAATGGAAGACTCGTACAAGCGGGCTCCTGGCAACTATTAGGAAGTGTTGTTACCATTCACGTCTCGCACGGTCGGGTGATCGCTTTTATAAGGTACCGACAGTTTGGGATTTTATGGAGAGATATATATTTGAAAATGTTTGAAAAAAAATTATGCTTCAGACGTTTGACAAAAAAGAAATTGCCTGCGACAAAAATTTCGTTTTTGCAAGATATTTTTCTTAAAACATATATATATAATAAAATATCTGGTTTTGCAGCTTAAGGTAACAAAATGAGGTCCCACAAGATCCGCCAATGAGGCGCTACGGTGAAGCGTATGCCACTGCTAATGGTGGTCATACCTGATACTGATTTGTGAACTGACAATTAACCTATGCCGCTCGTAATAAGCTGTTTCTTATTCTACCATGGGGAAGCGGGATTTCGCTATTCGGTGAGCACAGTTGTGCCCCCGACACGCACTGATTATGATCCTAGTTCTGTCAGCAACTTATCAGATACTTGGGGCACCATCGTGTAAACGTTCAGGACCTGCCACATGCACGCAAAAGCACACGCTCGCACGCTCGCACGCACGCACGCACACATTAAGTTACAACGTCGTCATACAAATGAAATGCGGTCAAAGCGACGTTAAACCCACTCCTACACACTAGTTTCTCATCCGAACAACAGCTGGATGATTCAATAGTCAAGCCTGACAGAGTTATGGCCCTTGTTATGATTCTTGTTCGTATCATTCCGGGATAAGTCGTAGGTTACGGTAAAAGTGCATTCGTCACCTTTCGCTCCATTTCGTAACCTACAAGAAGATCGCTTTTCGTCTTGTCCCGGAATAACACGAGTTGGTCACGAATGCATGGGTAAATGTAGTGACGAATGCCTTTTATTATGAAAAATTATATACCGCATATAGCCTATAATAAACGAATCACTTTGCACATTGCTTAACAAAGTTTTAAAATTCGTACACGGTAATTTTGTGAGAGCTCGTTTTAAAGCAGTATACGTTTTAATCCGTTAAATATTCCTTTGCAATTCTAACCAAGTCTTCACTTTTGAAAGGGTGCTTTAGAAAAATACCTTGTTATCCAGAGGGTTAAATGGCTCGCAATAACTAAATGCCAAATAAGAATTCCCTCATTATCGTCCAGCGTTTAAAGTGAGTGAGTGAGTGAGTATGTTTTTACGCCGCTTTTAGCAATATTCCAGCAATATCTCGGTTGAGGACACCAGAAATGCGCTTTACACATTGTACCCATATGTGGTGAATTTAGTTTCAGCTAAAGATGGAAAAAGTATATGTTGAATGTTTCCCGAAACCTCTAAGCAGTGGAATTTGTTCGCAGTGATTGTGAGTACTGTGATCAGTTACAATATCCACACTGCAGCCTTGGGTGAATGTGTAGGGGTTAATTAGGTTTGAGGCTATGTTAACGGTATCTCAGTTATATGAAGTGTTACGAGGTGATTTCCAAGTTGAAACGTTAAGGTTAACCAAGAAATCGGCTCATACAACTACACTTGTGATATCAGTAACGGACACACAAGAACACAAGATCAATGAATAATTGACAAATTATACTGACACACAGGTGTAGTTTTACAATCATAAAGGGCAATCAACTGTTCAAATAATTGGAACAGCAATCGGTAACAGGCTCTGCAATAAATGGTTTATTTACCGACTTTCTAAGTCGAGGTGTGTGTGTGTGTGTGTGTGTGTGGGGGGGGGGGGGGGGGGGGGGGGGGGGGCACGGGTGGCCCAGTCGTCTAAGGCGCCGCAATTCGCTGTGCAGAGTTGCGTCCCTTGGGCACGCCAGAAACCTATGATTGCGGGTTCGAATTCCGGTTCGCCCCGATTATGTTTCTAGGTTTGTCAGCACCATACCCGTGCTCGTGGGTTTCACCGAAGTGGTAACCGTCTGAGACCTGCATCACTTCGGGCTTTCCTCCCACATTAAGCTGACACGCCGTGATATAACTGGAATACTGTTAAAAGCGGCGTTAAACCCAACTCACTCACTCTAAGTCGATGGGGGGCGGTCGGGTAGCCTAGTGGTTAAAGCATTGGATCGTCACGCCGAAGACCCGGGTTCGATTCCCGACATGGGTACAATGTGTGAAGCCCATTTCTGGTGTCCCCCGCCGTGATATTGCTGGAATATTGCTAAAAGCGGCGTAAAACCATACTCACTCACTCACTAAGTCGATGGTAAGTAGAAGGAACGTACGGCGATATTGCTGCAGTATTGCTTCTTACGAAACTCCTTCATTCGTTTCGTAAAAATAGTATCCAAGGAGTATGAGTGTGGTACATGTATTACACCATAAAAGCCTGGGAAAGTCTAGATCAAATTAAACCAAGTGTAATGTCCAGTATTTGTCACTGTCGAACGTCTTGAATTATGCCTGACTGTTGTCGAGTCCGGAATAGTGTTGGAAGCTGGCTGGAATTCGGGTGTTTTTTTCAGTCAGGCACCCAATGCACACTTAGAACGTAGATAAGAAGCAAGTCAGGTCATAAAAGGCAACATCCGTGAAGATCCGGGTTAGTATTGGTCTTCAGCAACCCATGCTCATAGTTTTTCATATATCTGGTTTTGCAGCTGAGGCTTAAAAGATATTTTAACTCGATACAAAATCACAGCAACAACCCCAAATAAACATCAAATTGTCAGCGGCCTCAAAGTAAACGTATGAAGCGATGCTCATGATGTCAACTCGATAAATTACAGACAGCCGTCATATAGTTGGAATATTGCTGAGACAAGTAAACAAACAAACAACATAAAAGGCCTCGAATCTCCCTCGCGTCGTCCTTATAAAGGTACAGCCAGGTAACAACATTAAACCACATTTCCTGCTGCAATCTGGCCGCAACATCACTCGACATTTTACGAGCGTTTCAGTCATGTGCTGCCACTGACAATCACTACACATTAACTTACAACAATCTCTACTGCCACATAACACAGGCAAGATTAAAGTGAAGGGACTCCCCACACAGCGGTGATAGTGAATTAATAGGATTATCCGGGATGGTTCCTGGTTATACTTGCGTAGCGACATCTTTATGATGAGTAGATACATCTAATTGTAACTCGGCTATATATCATGGTTGTTATTTTGTCCTATGGGTATTAACAAACAATGCTTCGCATAGAGCAGAGTAATGAGTATGGCGTTTGGGTCTTTGGTAAACGTATGATATATGTTACTCAAAAGAGTGAGTGAGTGAGTGAGTTTGGTTTTACGCCGCCTTTAGCAATATTCTATCAATATCACGGCGGGGGACACCAGACATGGGTTTCACACATTGTACCCATGTGGGAATCGAACCCGGGTCTTTGGCGCGACGAGCGAACGCTTTAACCACTAGGCCACCCCAGCCCCCCTTCTCAAAAGAATTTTTGGGGTTTTTCTTTCATATGACTCTAGTTAATCTGTCACCCCCGTTTTTTTCATATGACTATAGATACTGACAGATTTACTTTTCTCACATGAAAAAATAGGCTTTTCTTAACTTCTTTTGAATAGCATACAACTCAGACGAAAGAATACTTTTGGAAACCGTGTACCCTCGAGGGAGACATACAACATCCCCGACTCAATGGTTATTCGGGTCTACATAGCGGCATGAATACGTTATTCTGGTATAGCTGCCGTCTAGCGGAGCGATACAATTGTTTGGTGAAATGCCTTCATGTGTCGCAGTGATTGGGTTGTCAGGGGTTCTAGCGCCGATATCTTCCATGTCGTGACTGGAATACCGTCTAGTGATTTACACCGCGCCACGGCGCTACTTGAGTTTCATGCCGTGTAATTGGTGTCAATGTGTGACGCACACCCTATTTCCTAGAATAGGCGCCGATTTTGACAAAAGGCCAGGTCAAAGCCAAACCGGAAGAATAGACAGAATTGTCTCAAATAAATGCTAGCTTTGCATGCATGGCATTGTTGTCCGAAAACTTTCACCTCACAGGTGTCTGTGAGAGGAAATATCCGCACCGTAGTCTAGGGGATAGAGCCACTACCCGGTGAGTTCGGGAATTCGATCCCTGACCTCGTCATACCCAAAGATGGTACTTGTTGTTACCATGGCTGAAGTTCGGCATTAGGGGGAAAAAACAAGGACGAAGTCAGTATAATGTGTCTGAGAGGGGTATCCATGTTAAACTGCGGACTGGTATCTCAGTGGGCTAGCACAAAAATTCGGCATTAGTCCGGCCTAGTACAAGCAGCCATACACATAGCGCTATATAATTCCAATAATTTTGTACGCGACGTTCCAACCCCATTTCACCTTGCGTCAGAGGAAATAGTGTATTGATTCATTTTGATTTGGGGAATTATTCTGCTTGAATCCCTTAGTATAGCGGACATTCATCCCGTGGGACATTTAGCATGCTGTGTGAAGCACTCGTAAAATAATTCGTCCGTGGCTACAAACAACACACGAAGTCACATGCGATGTTTCAGCATGTACCTTTTGCGATCATAGAATTGGAGAATGTCATTAAATTATAAAGAGGCTTTCACGCTTGTGTGTTTGGGGATAGTAAATAACCGAGGCTCACTTTATATAATGTTTATTTCTAATACATGATATTAGCCATCCCAATACAGGTGATAACCTCTGTGTTCAACAAATGTAGGGCACAATAACCCGTGTACTGTCAAAATGGATCTGTTTGTTTGTTTGTTGTTTAACGCCGCATTCAACAATACTTCAGCTATATGTCGGCGGTCTGTAAGTAATCAAGTGTGGACCAGACAATCCAGTGATTGACAACATGAGCATCGATCCACGCAATTGGGATCGATGACATGCATCAACCAAGTCAGCGAGCAAGATCACCCCCCACCCCGATCCCGTTAGTCGTCTTTTACGACAAGCATAGTCGCCTTTTACTGCAAGCATGAGTTGCTGAAGACCTATTCTACCCCAGATCTTCACGGGATCTGTAGTGATACGGGGACGTAAATGACCCTTCAACCCAGGTACTCGTCAAATATTCCAGACGACCCAAACGAAGGTCAAATGAGAAAAATCAGGTCGAATGATACAGGTCGACACCTCATTTCACGAAGCCCCGTGAGGATTTGTCCCCAGCAACCTATACTGGTCGTAAGAGGTGACTAAATAGATCAGGTGGTCTGGCTCAGTGACCTGGTTGATTGCGTGTCATCGTGTCCCAGTTGCGTGGATCGTTGCTCTCCCTCTATATAACTCAGGATCCGCAAGAGATGTTCTGATTCGGGTATAAAATCGAACGCCGGCCTTCGGCTTGCCTAGCGAACGAAAAGGCTACCGCAATACACGTTGAATCATTTCAAGGGGCAGCAGATCAGAACTTAGGCATTCGTTTGTCTAAGCTGACGAGAAAAAACACATGGTCGCAAGGAAGACGCGTCACGTTTGAATTTGAATGATTTAATTGATGCATTTCTGTTTGTTTGTTGAACATTCGCGGCAAGGCCATACATGAGTGACACATAATGTGTTGAGCTTTCATCAAGTTGTTGATACGCTCCTTAGTAGTATTCAACCACTCATTGACGGCTCCACGGTCTGATGCACATTTCCAATGTAAGAACAAGGCCCTGAAATTAGTGGGCCAGTTTAATTAGGTTAATCTTTTGAACTGATATATTAATCTATCCCCAAATCTACAGTACTGTTAATTGTCCCGATTAATAGATACAACGAAATTTTACGAGCGCTTCCACCTAATGCTAATTTCGCACTCGAACTATTACCTGAGCTTTTCAGCATGTCCGAACTAGATTGTTTGTTTGACAATGTTGTTTAACGCCGCACTGGATATTAATCTTTACTTTCGACATAAACAGGCCTCAATGCACATGTTGAAGAATCAGTCTCGCAGTCGAAGCGGTTTCCAAAAGGGTATCTGTTGTGTGTGCTCCCCAGCACGGGCACCTGTTACACAAGTAGTGACTACCTTTAAGTACTTCAGCTGGATCTGGAATGCAGTCAACACTGAGTCTACGTGTGAGAATGTTTCGGAAATCTTTTCGGACATTTTCGCTGTTCGTTGTTTGAGGAGTGTTTTACGTCATGAACACATCTCGACCTGACAGTATGTGGAGATGTGTCCTCAAAGACCCGAGGTGATTCTGCTTCACCACACTACGATATAATACACACTGGACACCACACTACGTTACAATACACACACTGGACACCACACTACGTTACAATACACACTGGACACCACACTACGTAACAATACACAAACTGGACACCACACTACGTAACAATACACACTGGACACCACTATACGTTACAATACACACAATGGACACACCACACTACGGTACAATACACACTGGACACCACACTACGTTACAATACACACACTGGACACCACACTACGTTACAATACACACACTGGACACCACACTACGTTACAATACACACTGGACACCACACTACCTTACAATACACACTGCACACCACACTACGTTACAATACACACTGGACACCACACGACGTTACAATACACACTGCACACCACACTACGGTACAATACACACACTGGACACCACACTGCGTTACATTGCACACACTTGACACCACACTACGTTACAATACACACATTGGGCACCACACTACGTTACAATACACACTGGACACCACACTACGTTACAATACACACACTGGACACCACACTACGGTACAATACACACACTGGACACCTCACTACGTTACAATACACACTGGACACCACACTACGTAACAATACACACACTGAACACTACACTACGTTACAATACACACACTGGACACCACACTACGTTACAATACATACACTGGACACCACACTACGGTACAATACACACACTTGACACCACAGTACGTTACAATACACACACTGGACACCACACTACGTTACAATACACACACTTGACACCACACTGCGTTACAATACACACACTGGACACCACACTACGTTGCAATACACACAATGGACACCACACTACGTTACAATACACACTGGATACCACACTACGTAACAATACACACACTGGACACCACACTACGTTACAATACACACACTGGACACCACACTACGTTACAATACACACACTGGACACCACACTACGTTACAATACACACACTGGACACACCACACTACGTTACAGTGCACACACTGGACACCACACTACGTAACAATACACACACTGCACACCACACTACGTTACAATACACACACTGGACACCACACTACGTTACAATACACACACTGGACACCACACTACGTTACAATACACACACTTGACACCACAGTACGTTACAATACACACACTGCACACCACACTACGTTACAATACACACACTGGACACCACACTACGTTACAATACACACACTGGACACCACACTACGTTACAATACACACACTTGACACCACACTGCGTTACAATACACACACTTGACACCGCACTACGTTACAATACACACACTGGACACCACACTACGTAACAATACACACACTGGACACCACACTACGTTACAATACACACACTGGACACCACACTACGTTACAATACACACTGGACACCACACTACGTAACAATACACACACTGGACACCACACTACGTTACAATACACACACTGGACACCATACTACGTTACAATACACACACTGGACACCACACTACGTTACAATACACACACTGGACACACCACACTACGTTAAAGTGCACACACTGGACACCACACTACGTAACAATACACACACTGCACACCACACTACGTTACAATACACACACTGGACACCACACTACGTTACAATACACACACTGGACACACCACACTACGTTACAGTGCACACACTGGACACCACACTACGTAACAATACACACACTGCACACCACACTACGTTACAATACACACACTGGACACCACACTACGTTACAATACACACACTGGACACACCACACTACGTTACAGTGAACACACTGGACACCACACTACGTAACAATACACACACTGCACACCACACTACCTTACAATACACACACTGGACACCACACTACCTTACAATACACACACTGACACCACACTACCTTACAATACACACACTGGACACCACACTACCTTACAATACACACACTGACACCACACTACGTTACAATACACACACTGGACACCACATTTCGTTACAATACACTTTGGACAACACTTTACGTTACAACACTCACTAGAAACAACACTACCTTAAAATATACATACTGGACATTCTCTTAAGATCATCCTCCTCTAAGCCGAATGGATGAAACACTGGTTATGCCACCTACGTTTTAGCTCAATCTTAAAACATTTTCTGTTAGTACGTACTGTGCAGTCCATTCTCATCTGGCGTGTTCCCAGAGCGCGAAAGGTCGTCGGTTCGATCCGCGGCAACATCAGACCAAAGGACGTTAAAACATTGTATTTATTGTTACCCTGCCTGGCGCTCGGCATTAAGGGTATAAAATAAGGACTGGTCGGGTCGGCTTGGAGTCCGAACGGGGAATCAATTTGAAACTGCAAAACGGTATCTCAGAGGGCTAACACTATAAAACCAGCATTGATCGCGGCTAGTACAAGCTGCAACACAATTACGTACAAGTCCGTGGCTATAAAAGTTGAATAATCTTAAACGCGACGTTGAACCCCGTGTCTCCCCACAACCGTTGTCATTTAAAATGAGATCAGCATGGATGGAAACAAACCATGAAATTCGTATCTGTGTCAAACATGCTGATTGATTGTCATACCCGTAAACTCCACATGGTGCTGGGAAATCCCACACCCGAAACCTACCGGGACAATACCATTCACGCTTCAATGGCGTAACTAAACCAGGGCCGTTCTGTTTACTAATCTTATTTAGAGGGCTTAAGAATCGACAGCAACTAAATCTGGCCCAAACCTGCTGATACGATCTGGTATCTCACGACCAAAGCTGAGTGGAGTTAGGGTGTTATTAACAAATATATACTAAGAAATTTCCACCAGCTTTCACCCAATACTGTAATGGTATCGTCCACTGCATGTCCAGTACGTGACACTTGCAAGCGGTTCGTGTGGCTCCAGAACGAGGTCGTGTGTTGTTATCACTCATACCAACCGATCGTCTGCTCTGCAGGTATTACGGCATGTCGTCTGCTACGGGAATCATAAATTATGAAGAACCGTGGCTTGTATTGATCGTGTGAGGGGCGGATTTGTCTGTGCAACTCGCAGACTGCCGGCGAGGATAGAGACAGCGTGTGGGGTTTTCAGGTAAGCGAGACCGAATATGGTCCTCATATTTGTTTGTATACACTACCCATAACCCCAGTCGCCATTGGGTATTCCCATGTATCTGAACGACACCCCATTCATATATATTTAAATTTATTCAGATTGTAACGTGTATGCTTATGACGACATTGTCTGTACATGCCACCCTTTATTTTCATCGAATTTTCTTTGTTGAGAATGAATCTAATTTATCAGGTGGATTATCGTTGTTTTCCAAGTCGAGGGAATTCCGACTGTCGGCGTGTGATGATGTTTATACACCGCTGATAATGACTTGTCTGTGTAATTGTACAACACACAAGTACACGTCATATCCATTTCAATCAGCAAAGTTACACGTTTTGTAGAACGCTTCAAAGATAACACCCAATATTGGCTGGACAGAAAAAAACTGCTTTAACACACACACAGAGACACATTTTGTGCATTCATATGTCAATTGTTCCCGACTTAAGTAAATGAGGTGAACGTCTTTAAGGTATCATGTACTTTTTCATCCCTGTCAACCATATTTACCTAGATTTTTTAAATGAACATTTCTTTGAGGATATTGTCTACACCACTTACATAATATTATATTTTGAATGGCTACGCATAGACAAAAGTAAACATATATGTTCATAGGATATGTTGGTGATATAGATCTATAGACAACCGGTGCTTTCTCTGTTTAAATGCCGTTTAGAAACCGAAATCCTACTATTTGACTTGAGTAATCAAGTCGAAGTGTCGGTGATATGAACCACGCTTGATAGAAACGATAGATCGATCATAACAAGTACATCTAGATTATAGATTAGCAGCGGTGAATAAGACTTGAGTCACGGAATTACTTCATAGACAACCCCCAGCTAAAGGAGTGGGATATGAGAGCAGAACTGGTCACCCATGGTATAAGTATTGTTATCAACCTAGTAGGGTGAAATAGTACTTGACGCACTCCTTACTCGGACCCAACTGTCACTGGATTCAATGTATCTTCGTTTACATTACATTTTGGCTATCTAGCAGCAAAGGTTAGCATTAAGCTGTAAGTAAATATTGTATTATCGTTCCTCTTGTTTCGCTTCAACCACGAAATCAATGAAACTTGCCACTGGCCATGGTATAAATGGGGCTTGTCTCTGCTTGGTACCGTCACCAGATGTACGCTGTCGATCTGAATAAAGTGGCGGGATACTTTGACATTTGTTTACTGCCAGCTCCATTGTGTTCAACGTAAAGAAGTAATTAGCATGTAAAAAACGGCTTTAGTGTTTATAATTTGAATAAAAAAATAAAAAATTACGCTGGGTGGCAATGTATTGATTTTGTCCTAATCGTATGTGAGCAAGATGTAAAAAGCGTTGTGATTAGGTTTCCCGTCCAAACTTAGTTTTGGTGTCAAACCAAACAAAACATTTTACCCTGTCCGTCATGCAGGCTATATTACTGGTTATCACCTTTCAAACCCCTTGTTATCTTACGCCATTCCACTGTATGTTCTTGTTCGGATGGTGTCAAAGGTAACAGACACTAACCATCCCCGTTTAAAATCCCAATCCACATCTGTGTTTTTTCAAGATACACGTAACAGAAATTGTTAGCCTTTATGTTGTAACACATATTACAGGAAGCTTAAAGCACCATGTAAGTGTTTTGTATGAAATGACCTCACAGTTGAAAGGTAGCGATTTTTCAGATTGTGTTCAACATCCTCTCAATACCAGTAACTAAGTCTAAAATCCTAAGTCAAATATGATCACCCATTTAAATTCATTTGCCATATAAGTGAAGCATTGTACCTGAAATTTCGAGAGCCTATAAATCTACCTCAAGCGATATGGAGCTTAAGGCTCAATATCTCCCCAGCCGTACGGGCGATATTGTTCAATAAGTCCTAGACCATGTGGCATTGGAAAGTGTTCTGTCGAAGTCCCGAAATAATCCACGACAGGATAAGTGCCTCTTAAGCATGGGCCTCGGAACATAAAAACGTGTTTAACGGTATTGTTGAAGTTGTTATAATAGCCAAAGATTTAGGGCAGGTTTGTGGCAGAGATTGGAGAGGTGTTTTTCAATTGAAAAACAGGATTATTCTGTTAGAAGATGGTGAAAGTTCCAACCATAACGGCGTATAGATTATAATGTAGTTTAGATTTTTCCCAATTATTACATTATTACTTTAGTATTCTCTCCATTATTAATAAACAATCATAATGTCACATCGTGTTATGTAACCCAAGAATATATTTCTCGAATTCATATGAATACATCGTTTTCTCTGTTCTCCAGTATATATGATGGGAGACTACGATGAACACTTCGCTTACAGCCGGCAAGACGCCAGAGCTAGCCGTCAAAGCACGCGCTCTGGACGCGCACGCAGTCCGACCAGCCACAGTGACCATGGGTCGCTCATCAGGCACAGCATCCTTCGAATGTCGGAGGAAAAACGCGCCAAGAAAGTGAGATTTTACAGAAATGGGGACAGATTCTTTAAAGGCATGATCTATGCTGTATCACCTGAAAGATTCAGGACTTTTGAGTCCCTCATGGCAGAGTTAACCCTTAGCCCGCTGTGTGACAAAGTGGTGCTTCCAAATGGTGTCCGACACATGTTTACCATGGATGGGTCTAAGAAAATAACGAACTTGTATGAACTCCACGAAGGTGAGAGTTATGTCTGTGCTTCTACAGACGTGTTCAAGAATTTAGAATACACAACAAGTTCGTCCCCAAACTGGAATTATAACAACAAATCTCGCGGTGCTGACTCACAAGATGGTGGCGCCTCGGTTGCCAAGGACACGTACGAGAATGAAAACAAAGGTTTCACCCTTAAGCCAAAGTTGGTTACAATTATACGGAATGGAAGTAAACCACGCAAGGCAGTGAGAATACTACTGAATAAAAAGACAGCACACTCGTTCGACCAGGTTCTTACGGACATAACAGAAGCAATCAAACTCGACAGTGGTGCCGTCAGGAAAATATTTACGCTGGATGGTCGACAGGTATGTGAATGTTTCAGATCATTAACAATTATGCTTCAAGGTCTTCAGGCGAGACAAGGGTGGCCATGAGGTCTAGGGTACCAGGATCTTCTGGTCCAAAACCAGATTTCTCCTGGATATGTTTGGTTTTTCAGCGCCATAACCCCGATCTTGGGATTTACCAAAATTGTAAACATCTGTCAGCTAATCATATTTTTATATATACATCCAGGATTAGCAATATTGTATGCAACACATTTTCTTCAGAAATGGGGGTAAGGTGGAGATCGTTGCGCCGACGCAACTTTGTAATCAGTTCTAGGTTATTTTTATTGCAACTGTAATATTGGCATGTAGTATGATAGTTCAATTTGTTCCGATGGAATGGATTTAAAAAAAGATGGTCTCCAGAGAGACAAGATGATGATTTTGTTTATTTGTGTAAAGATAATTAAGAGATATTTGTCATGTGTGAGGAAAAATCAATACAAGTGATAAGATTGGCATCAAAATAGAATAGCATGGGATACGTAGAACCATTGTACTTGCGTGTCTGAAAGACCCGCCACAGGTATGGAATAACATACGCCCTAAAGAATAAGAGGTTTTCAAAATGTGTTTCCGGACTCCTAATACGTTTCTTCGTATATATGTATTTGCGTCACACTCAGGCGCAAGAAGGCAGCGTTACTCGGTAGAGAATGGGCAATACGGGCGCGTTTTTGCAATTACGGTTTGTTAATGAATATTTTTTTTAAACCAATTAGCAGTCACACTCATTAAACACATACCAATGCTCGTTTTGGAATTAATCAAACTAACCTTGCATTTTATGAAGTAAATAAGAGGGCTTTGAGGGACCGACCATTTGATAGTCATGGGGGAAGGGGGGTTCTGGCTGGGATTTTATAGAAAAAAAGAAATTGTAGCCTAAATTCTTATAAGATAATAATGATGCTTCATATTGTTGGGGAAAAAACGACATTCTCTGTCTGTCACCACAATAATTACGTTGTTTTATGCAATGTGTTTTATAGAAAAATATATAGCTAGTTTTGCAGCAGATTCTGAAAAAAAGTATCTGGTATCAAATGGTCGGTCCCTACCAAAGGCCTGCTTTATCATTGAGCCATCCTTGAGACTTGTTACCGGAGAGAAGCACGTGTGTACGTCTAACAAAGCTTAGACGAAGACACAAACATTTAGGATGTTACGGTAATACGATAAGATTTCGTAGAACCAGGAATCATAAGGATATTTATAATCCATCACTGAGCGGCATGTTTATTGGTATACCGCCCAAGACAAGAATGACGTACAAAGATGCTTTTATCCTACCATTAATGGCGCACCTGTTTTGTGCAGAGCGGATAAACCAGGGATAGACACGATTGGTCTTATAACTAATCCACATTTCATTCGGACTAGTGGGTATGTAAAATAACTCGTTCTGGGATGAAACAACTGGCCTATAGCTTTTCAGTAGTCTCGGGCTAACGGAATAGTGGCCGTGCCTATCCCTGTAAACAGCAGCACAAGTACATGTTTACTGAATTGATTTATTGACTTCACTTGTAAACGACACCTCGCGGATAATATTCAAAACACGCGTTATCAATTACAATTAGCAGATGTTCGATTCCAGGAGCAAATCTGCACATCCCAGTAGTCCGAGTACGACACATCATGATTGTGACATCGGGAGCTGCTTACAGTGGCGTAGTATGGCCCGAAGTTGCTTGGTAGATGTATACAGGGGTTTGTGAATTGATTTAATGACAGTGTTAATGTAGGTGATGGTTTTTTAATTCATCTCACGGTCTCTGCACCGATGTGTGTTTGTTCGTGACGGAATGTATCTGAGCCGTTATGTGTTTGTGAGTGACGGAATGTTGATTTACGTCACACTCTGCAAATGTTAAGCTTTATATCGCGTCAGCTGTAAATCATCGAGTCTAGATCACGAAACCCAGCGGTTGATAGCATGAGCAACGTGCAATAACAGGTCAGCAAGGTCACACTATGTCCATCCTATCCTCATTAGTCAGCTCTAGCACGACACGCAGATAGTGTGAGGTGGTAGATTATTGAATATACACACTGATTAACCTTTGATCTAGAACGACAACACGGCGATAGTTTGAAGTCGTTATCGTTCCAAGGTTTCAGAGACGAAGAAAAACGATTTCATTATGTGTTTGTTGTGTAACGCGACACTCCGCAATATTCCAGATATATGACGGCGGTCTGTAATTAATCAAGTTTGGACCAGACAATCCATTGATTGACATCATGGGATTGACATTGGGGTTCGCGCGTATGTCTCAACCAAGTCAGCGAGTTGACCAACTGATTACGTTGTTCGGCTCTTACCACAAGAATGGGCTGCTAAAGACCAATTCTAACCCGGATCTTCACGGGTAGATTTCATGTTAGTCTGCGTATATAGATAATAGCTATGAAAACTTCCATACATGTGTAAAAATTGAGTGTTCAATGTGTGTGTCCATGACAATGTAAGACCACTTCAACGGTAATCTAAGCCGACAGTGGTGTCGTGAGAAATATAGTCATCACGTCCGATGGTCGACAGGCACTTGAATACTTCAGACCATGTTGTCAAAGTAGTCGGTTTGTTTGTTTGTTTGTTTGTTGTTTAACCCCGCAGTCAGCAATATTCCAGCTATATGACGGCGGCCTGTAAATAATCGAGTCTGGACCAGACAATCCAGTGATTAATATCATGAGCATCGATCCACGCAATTGGGATCGATGACATGCATCAACCAAGTCAGCGAGCCTGACCACCCGATCCCGTTAGTCGCCTTTTACGACAAGCATAGTCACCTTTTACAGCAAGCATGGGTTCCTGAAGACCTATTCTATCCCGGAAATTTCACGGGTCTCAAAGTAGTCGGCTTTATCGGGACACCACAACCCTGTAATTGAATGACTACATATTTTGGGGATAACAAGATTACGTTACTGCTGGAAATAAAGAAAACTGGTCTATTGTGGACACGTCATTTGTTTCCTTGATAAACCGGTGTCAGGCCCGCTTGACCTGCATGCTCTTACAAAGGAATGTGGGCATACTTCTGTTTGGTACTAAACGGGGTAAGACATAATCTACGCTTGCCAGACGTTTGACATACTTTACTTACGTCAAACAGGCGTTGCGCATACTTACTTACGTCAGTCAGGCGTTAGCCATACTTTACTTACGTCAAACTGACGTTGCGCATACTTACTTACGTCAAACAGGCGTTAGACATCCTTTACTTACGTCACACTGACGTTGCTCATACTTACTTACGTCAAACAGGCGTTAGTCATACTTACGCCTAACATGTACACGTTGCTCATACCTACTTGCGTCAAACAGGCGTTAGACATCCTTTACTTACGTCACACTGACGTTGCTCATACTTACTTACGTCAAACAGGCGTTATATATACTTACGCCTAACATGTACACGTTGCTCATACCTACTTGCGTCAAACAGGCGTTAGACATCCTTTACTTACGTCACACTGACGTTGCTCATACTTACTTACGTCAAACAGGCGTTAGTCATACTTACGCCTAACATGTACACGTTGCTCATACCTACTTGCGTCAAACAGGCGTCAGGCATACTTACATTAAACAGGTATTGTCATACTTAACTTGCGCCAAATGTATGTACGTCAAACAGGTCTTGGTCATGCTCACTGACGTCATACAGGCTTTTGTCATACTTTACTTATGTCAAACAGGCTTTGGTCATACTTACGTCTAACAGGCGTAGGGGTATACTGTACTAACGTCAAACAGCCGTGAGCATACTTACATCAAAAAGGTATACGCATACGTCAAACAAGGAGATAGCCGCACCTTACATGCGTCAAACAGACATTATTCATACTTTACGTACGCAAAACATCTGTTAGTCATAACTCATAACACTACTTACATTAAACTTTAATTACGCCAAAATAAGGATTAGTTTCAGTATTATCAGGCCAGTGTCTCACAAATGAACTCAGCGTTACGTCCTTGCCAAACTGCCCAATAGTTAAAGTATCATAAGGCCATTTGTAAGGGTTTTGCTATATGTTATCGTTATGAGAACTACTGGATTAAAAATGTCAGTTTCTACCACTGGAACTTTGTGCAAATATATCAGAAACTTAAGGAGCTGTCATGTTCATAAGATGTACTGATCCGTGACCGTATCCCCAGGAGTTTAGATTCCTCTCAAACGTAAAGAATGCAATACTGAAATGTCACACTTAAATCGAGGTGTCAACTAATTGTGACAAACTTTAGATTAGGACGTCGTAGTATTTAAGAGAAAATATGAAACTGACAGTGTTTGAGTGAGTGAGTGAGTATGGTTTTACGCCGCTTTTAGCAATATTCCAGCAATATCACGGCGAGGGACACCAGAAATGGGCGTCACACATTGTACCTATGTCGGGAATCAAACCCGGGCCTTCGGGGTCACGAGCGAACACTTTAACCACTAGGCTACCCGACCACCCCGACAGTGTCTGAATGAAACCAGCGTGACCTTACGGCATATGACAAGCAGATGTATTTCAGCAAAGGCTCTTTTTATGGTTCCATGTATAGTAGCTCAGTATATAATTCTTCTTATTGCCTGAGGGTTGATTACAAGCGTGTGTCCAGGACTCCCACTACTCTACATGCCACTGTTCCCCGTTGATGAGGCGTAAGTCTTAAGGCCTTGGAATGACATCAAAGAATATAAAATGTATTCGTCAAGCCAGGTGTGAACGAACGCTGATGGGATTACTGTAGCGCTGGTGACTTGTGACTGGACATTCGGATATTGTGATAATCTACAGTAACGCCCATGGATTAACGTCGTTGTCATAATACAGACTAGTATAGGTTCACCGAGTTAGTAGTCTCTTGTATTTCAATAGTATTTTTATTTGTTATGCTACTCAACTTTTGATAAGGATATGCTGTCCAGGTTTAGATTGAATATTACTGATTGCTGAAATATGTTGTTTGTTTGTTTGTTTGTTGTTTAACGCCGCACAACAATATTCCAGCTGTACGACAGCGGTCTGTAAATGATCGAGTCTGGACCAGACAATCCTGTGATTGTCATCATGAGCATCCATCTACGCAATTGAGATACAATGACATGCATCAACCAAGTCAGCGAGCCTCTTACGACAAGTCGCCTGTTACGGCAAGCATGGGTTGCTGAAGACCTATTCTACCCCGGATCATCACGGATCTGATAGATGTTGTCGTGCGAATAGTATTCAGTAATGCCAAGGAACTTCAACAAGTGCAGATTCGTTTTAAGTAAATTCAATACACTGATCTCTTCAACATTACTAACAGTATGACATATCCGAGTATCCCTATCAGATGTGGAGTAGAATATTAATGATGTGTACTTTAGGTTTTGAATATTTATTACGTCAGGTTCGCTGACTTGGCTGATGCATGTCACCGTGTCAAGCACTGAATTATCTGGTCCAGACTCGATTATTTACAGACAGCCGTCATACAGGTGGAATATTGCAGAGTGCGACGTTAAACAACAAACAAACGATACGTTTTTCTTATATTCTCCGCAGTATTTCTGCAAGCAGTTCGTTGCTTACTGGTGGGAATAGGATTACCTAGAAAACAAATAGACAATTAACGGATAGGAGTTAATCCGTCAAACTGCTATAATTCTTAAGCGTTCAGTTTAAAAAAATTACGGTTATTGTGTTAAAATGTGATACAGAATGAGCGGCCCCGGGCGCTTTGGGCAATTGTATAAGTGGATTCGCTAGGTATTTGCCGCGGAAAGCTCCAATAATGCTGATGCGGTGTTAAGCACTCTCTCGCTGGGTAGTTTTGTTAATCCTTCCATATATTATCACATGAATCCATACGCAGTAAACAAATGTTTATTCGTGTTCAAACTACAGTACACTACGGTTATAACGAACTATTTTTAGTTCGTTATAACCGTAGTTCGTTATAAGCATATATACAGCATAACTGCAGCAAATAGTCGGGACTAAAGAGTTAGTTCGTTATATCCGTCAGTTCGTTATAAGCGTGTTCGTTATAACCGTAGTTAACTGTAATTCGATACACGTTGGAATTAAGGTTGTTGATTAAAAAAATGCATATGAGATGCCAGTATACTATCTCGTGCAATACAACCCTCTATAACTAGTGATATAGCCTACTACAGTCACTACGGGGGGCAAATAAACCTTTCTCTCAGAGCACATGTCTGCATATACTTATCACCCATATAGACTTTCTGGCCTCATTATGCGATATAGCGTATATCTCCCGGTCTACCGCCACAGATATGTTTTGCCGCTTAATATACTGTATTGTGAGACGTTTACAGGCACAGTGGGGATTAAGTTGGTGTAATGGTCAGATAAAGGTATCTATTACCTATAGACACACGGACAATATAGGGTAACCAGTATACCCTTGAACGGGGAAGTATTTATTGAATCTTCTCTTTAACATGCTGTGAGAAGTTCGATCTATTCCCCTGGTAGTTCAATGTGGAATGCGTAGCTATGAAAATAGATTGAAATTTACACCCCATCTGGGTTGAGAGGAAAAGCAGTTAACTCGGCCCGCAAGCCCTCAGCACCACTGGTTATGTAAATTCTGACGCAATAGGATTCGTCAGGCATATGCTAACACCGAATTTGGGTTATATTATAGAAGCTCTTTGCTTGTAGTTGTGTAATGTCCGTTCGTTTTGGAAGGTTACAGGAAAGTACAATCGGATGAAACGGGTCTTAATGGTATGAACATATATATAATTTGACATTCTTCGAATAAGAGTTTGTATGCTAAAGTTGTGTGTGACGTCACTTCATCGCGTCAGAAACCAAACGTGTCGTATATGGGTACTGTTGCGAATGACATTATTCCCGCCCTTTAACTCTTGCTATAGTAACGTATAGTGTGAATAACTTTGATTTAAAGCCACTTTGAACGTTAATGCAGTTATCTCACGGCGTGTCAGCTTACTTTGGTAGTTAAGCCTTATATAATGCAGGTCTCGGACAGGGACGTATGGGCATAATAATATTATATGCAGTTTTGTTTGTTTGTTGTTTAACGCAGCACTGAAATATTCCAGCTATATGACGGTGGGCTGTAAATAATGGAGTCTGGGCCAGACAGTCCTGTGATTGACAC
This sequence comes from Haliotis cracherodii, assembly GCF_022045235.1. Taxonomy (NCBI): domain Eukaryota; kingdom Metazoa; phylum Mollusca; class Gastropoda; order Lepetellida; family Haliotidae; genus Haliotis; species Haliotis cracherodii. Next base: position 23,789,544 of record NW_027266341.1, on the reverse strand, counting down.
CATGAGCATCGATCTAGGCAGTTGGGATACGATGACATGCATCAACCAATTTAGCGAGCCTGACCACCCGATTCCATTAGTCTTATGACAAGCATATTCGCCTCTTACGGCAAACATGGGTTGCTAACGACCTATTCTAACCCGGACCTTCATGGGTCGTATTATATAGTAGGTTATATTGTGGAAGGGCGAATCTGATCAATAGGTGTATAAAGTGTTTACAACTCTTTAAACTTGGTTGTCACGCACCGTGAGTGTGAATAGATGGCTTCAGTTACTAGGGCTTTCAATGTCTTCTTTAAGTTCGTTTAATTTCACAAGCATTGGGCGCCCCTGGTGTGTTTACATACCACTGAGAAGACCCTGAATGGCGATCTAAGTACGTTGTAGGTGCGAAGTCAAACGCTGCTATTGACACGCTCAAGCGAAGGCTTTGGTAACCTACCTGTCGAAACGTGTATGGCTTGTTTACGTTATAGGTACGTCTTATGTTTATCAGGTTGGTTGGCGTTTGAGAAGTACGAGTGATGTTTTACGCCACTGTCAGTATATACCACGCCTTTATGTCAAGGCCGGTGTATATATTACGATATAACCACATCCGACTCACCTGTGGTTAAAGCATGATTTACGAGTGACGTTGTACGCCACTGTCAGTATATACGACTCTTATATGTCATAGCCGGTGTATATGTTACTATATGATCACATCCGACTCACCTGTGGTTAATAGCATGAACAACGACCAGTGCTTTCAGATTTAGATGACAGACAGTCTGGTCACACATAATTGTAGTCAACATAATTATTTTGTACCGGAAACGTATCCTTACGTAGAATCAGCTTGGGGTTTAGATATGAACTACACATTTTACAATAAGGACACTGAATCAACCTTGATGTACCACAGTCGCCCGCTCGTAAATTGAGGCACGTTGTCCTGCGTAAGGTAACTAATCAGACGAAGTTAAGCAACGTTGGTCGAGGTGAGTAGTTTTTTACTTGTTGTTTAACGCCGAAATCAGCAATATTCCAGCTATTTGACGGCTGTCTGAAAAATAATGGAGTCTGGACCAGACAATCCAGTGATTGACATCATGAGCATCGACCCAAGCCATTGGGATCGATGACATGCAATAACCAAGTGCGGCGTTAAACAAAAAAAACCAATACAATAATATAGCTTATTGCAATATGAGCAGGGGCATGTCTTTATCCGAGTCGTGATCCAGCATTCCTGCTCCTTTAAGTAGGGTATTACCACCGCCCCACATTATTGCTGCTGTAGTGGCAGACACGAACCCTTTAAACGAAGGTTTGCATTAAAGGAGCCTATTACTCAAAGTTTAATTCAATCAACAAAATGCAGCGAGCAGGAGAACACTTATTTTCAACTCTATGCACAGTTATTTTCATCAGCTTGAAATTGAGATCAATATAGTCAAGACCACCCACTTGAATTGATTTTCAGAGTAAAACTGTTTTCTCGTCAATTTGAAATTTCCCAGCTTGACAAGTCACGTGGAGTGACCCGGACACCCTATGATGATATATAAATCTGGTTAACAAACATGTAGTATTTTCCGCCTTTATCCGGGATGTAAAATTTAAATAACCATTGATTCTTTGCTCTCGGATCGTTGTCGTTATATCCCTCGTTTCACGGTAATGAAAATGTGCGAGGCTTATTTTGATCGGAAGTGTTTTATATCTCTAAGCGTGTAGTAATGGCATGTGGGGAACGTGGACTAATAACAGGTGCCCGCAAACCCATAACCTTTACTGGATTAGTGGTGCCATGGGGGGATATTATCCAAACTGGTGGGAGAGAAGTAATACCGATTGCACAGTTGTTTTCTTAAATGTTTACTTGAGAGAAGTATACATTATACCTATTCTGATTTGTTTTAACAGCGTCTGTGTTTAGGGATCCCCGCATTTTCTTGTTCTGGTGGAACCCGTGAAGATCCGGGTTAGAATAGGTATTCAGCAACCCATGCTTGCCGTAAAAGGCGACTGTGCTTGTCGTAAGAAACGACTAACGGGATCGGGTGGTCATGCTCGCTGACTTGGTTGATGCATGTCATCGTATCCCAATCGGTTAGATCAAAGTGTATGGTGTCAATCACTGGATTGTCTGGTCCAGACTGGATTATTTACATCCCGCCGTCATATGGCTTGAACATTGCTTAGTGTGGCGTTAAACAACAAACAAACAAACTTATTCTGGTGGGGTCTGGGATTTTTGTTGGAGACAGGATATATTTTCGATCACTGCTTCAAACATGCAGAACAATAGATTTTTTTATACAATTTTTACTTCAGAACATTCAGAATATTCAGCGAACAATCGAGCTATGCATGTCACCCATTGTCACCTCAAGTTCAAATTTTAGCTGGATCCAAGGGACGCAACTCTGTTCAACGAGTGGCTGGGCCCTTGGACGCTGGGCCACCCATTCCGCCCAAAAGTGAAAAGGATTACGTCAAAGGAGGTGATTAGTAACATTTCTTTCATAATGGACGACTCATCCATAAGATAACCTCACACCTCCAGAATCCCAGCGGGAAGACGGCAATCCGTTTAAATGCGGTCTATACGGACTATATACGTATCGCCATCTTCTTGTATAGCGCATCGCTGCTCCTTTTATGACGAATTAACTGTTACCGACAACGCTCCTAAACAGTGCAGATGGCAGTAACGTATGAGTCACAACGCTGATAAACTATTAGTCATAGGATGTTTTTATTTCTCTGAAGTATATATTGCCGGAGTACAGGGAACGGAATTGGTCTGATCGATATGTGGAATACGTGATTCCGATCGCGCGGGATGCGTGGTAGACGGCAGATGTTCTGGCGGTGATTGTAGGATTCTGTAAGCGCAGATTCCGATGTGTCATACGCTTTAAGGGGGCGTTAGCTCGGGTTAAGTGACAATCCTAGCACGCTGAAGCGTGAATGATGTGCGTTACGTTGTGCTTTACTCCATTTACGTAAAGATCAGGGATAGAATTGGTCTTCAGCAACCCGTGCTTGTACCCTGTGAAGATTCGGGTAAGAATTGGTCTTCAGTAACCCATGCTTGTCGTAAGAGGCGACTAACGAGATGGGGTGGTCAGACTCGCTGAATTTGTCGATGCCTGTCATTGTATCCCAATTACGTAAATGGATGCTCATGATGTCAAACACTGGATTGTCTAGTCCAGGTTCGATTATTTACAGACCGTCGTCACATAGCTGACATATTGCCGAGAGCGGACTTAAAAAACAAACAAACACACTTTACTTTCTTACTTTGCACTGACGCAGTGTGTAAGAACTGTCAGAAGCCGCACCAAACTTGAAAGTTCCAAAGCCCATGTTTTGGTAACGGACATGCACGCCTTCACTGTTATCTCAATAAAACTCTTGACTCCTGCATCACTCCCAGCTTTCCTCTCTCAGATCGCCGTGATATTGCTCGAATATTGCTAAACGCGGCGTGAATTAAAACTAACTCACTCACTCATCACTCACATCAAGCTGAGACGCCGTGATATTGCTGGAATATTGCTAAAAGCGGCGTGAAATAAAACTCACTCACTCACCTCAGTCATCAATCTGAGACGCCGTGATATTGCTAAAAGCGGCTTGAAATAAAACTCACTCACTCATCACTCACATCAAGCTGAGACGCCGTTATATTGCTGGAATATTGCTAAAAGCGGCGTGAAATAAAACTCACTCACTCACCTCTCTCATCAATCTGAGACGCCGTGATATTGCTGGAATATTGCTAAACGCGACGTGAAATAAAACTCACTCACATCAAGCTGAGACGCCGTGATATTGCTGGAATATTGCTAAAAGCGGCGTGAAATAGAACTCACTCACTGACCTCTCACATCAAGCTGTGACGCCGTGATATTGTTTGAAAACTGTGAAAACGGCGTTTAACCCAACACACTCACTTTCTCGAAAACACGACAATCAGTTTGATAATTCGTGCATATTGGTGTGTTTGGTCGATGCAATGTAACTTAGGCAAATACATGTAATCATTTCGAAAATCGGAACTATACCTTGTCATGACCTATTTATAACGGGCGCACTATGTACCAGACTACCCCACTGCAGCATGTGACAAACGGTTTAAGAAGACACGGAACCGCTAAATACATACGTTTCACACGTTCTGAAATGTCACGCTTTCAGTCAAGATAAATGTCACCTTTGAGTATTAGGATGTATCTCGCTCCGATCACAGGTCAACCTCGGACGAGTGCCATGATACAGCTGGCGGTGTGTCTACACAGACAATGCAATCTATAAATGAAATCAGTCCCTTTGGGAAGCAACGATAACACTTCAGCAGAGCCCACTGTTACACGGGAAATTTTACTGGGCTAGAGTGAGTGCGTGTGTATGGTTTTACGCCGCTTTTAGCAATATTCCAGCAATATCACGGCTGGGAACACCAGAAATGGGCTTCACACATTGTACCCATGTGGGGAGTCGAACTTGGGTCTTCGGCGTGACGAGCGAATAGTGGGCTAGAGCTGTCCGATGGTGCCGTTATATAAGAAATAATCCTGTTACTGGATGCCTTATCATTTGACATATGTATCTTGTGAACATTTCAGGTAATAGTCTATTGAGGACAAGAAATCAAAGAACACGATTCTTTCATATGATAACAGTTAATCTGCCATGGCGAAACCAAATTAAATATAGTCATATTTATATCGGCTGTTGCCATCACATATTAACTAAAGTCATATGAAAAAGTTTTGCGCTAACTTCATTTGTGTAGAAAATCGTACAAAAATTATACTACTCAAAAATAGTTAAAGAACACGAAGATGTTGTATAGTCATATTTAAAATAGGTCGTTCTTTACCTTTGGTTATGTAGTATATAAAATTAATGTTTGTGATCGTGGCTATTTTGGCAACTTGTGTCCATGATTTCACTGACGGTTCCATTGACGATACATTATGGTGGTCCGATCATTATCACATTATGACTTGGTGTCAATCTGTAATCTCACCTTAGTGTTATAGTCTAGTCTGAGTGCATTATCACTGCGCTTTGAAGTCAGGAAACCAGTTAACAACATATCAACATTGCAGACAAATGTGAAGTACCCTATTATCGAATTTTCTTGTCCGCTATTAAAACATCATTGCATTCAAAGACAAACATTTAACATAAATGAGACATTAACACGATGAATTGAATATTGACCATGTTGGTGAGGCTGTATAACCAGAGCAGAGGCAGTGGCATTGGGTCTTTCCAGAACGTTTTCATGATTTCATCATTTTTCTAGGGCCTTATCATTGCCATCTTGAAATGACCTTTTGGGCAAAGAGCCAATGTCCAGGAATATGAACAAATCCGAATACCACGGAAATAACTGCTTCTGTCGCCTTCCTGCTGTTGCTGGCTATGTTTGCCGGATTCCTATAACCAATGGCGTCTGGTTGCTAGGGCGTGTAATGTTCGTGCTGTAATTAACTTCCTGGTTCGGTCAAACAACGTCATTAACATGCCACCCTGCTGAGACCCTTCTGGGGCTAATCTGTTGGCACAAGACTTTTACAAGAACTGTGGCGGTCATATTGAATATCGGTCGGTACATTTGTAACCTTTCAGAACGTTTGGTTTTGATAATTGGTACTTCAGTTTGGTGCTGGATAAATAAGAAAATGATAAAGGACTAATGATCAAGTCTGGACCAGACAATCCAGTAATTGATATCATGAGCATCGATCAACACATTTGGGGCACGATGACATGCATCAACCAAGTCAGCGAGCCTGACCACCCGACCCCGTTAGTCGCCTCTTACAACAAGCATAGTCGCCATTTTCGATAAGCATAGGTTGCTGAAGACCTATTCCACCCCGGATCTTCACATGTCAAAAGCCTAAGTGAGTGAGGGAGTATGATGTTAATCTGCTGTTAGCAATATTCCAGCAATATCACGGCGGGGATCCCTGAAAGCCCTGAAAGGGCTTCATTCGTTGCACCCATTTGGGGAAACAAAAGCCTGAAATATAAGAGGAGTTGTTTGTAGGCTCTTCTGAATACAAACATATACCACACTGCTAAAACTTGGCACAACGTCGTGAAGACACCTGTATATTAGACTAACGCTTCGTCTCTGAAATTATATAATTTTGAGAGAAAAAAGTAATTCCATTAAAATTCAAAAGTAGCCCCAATGAGATGGGAGTGAACCTTGGGAAAATCTAGACTTGCTTTATTTAGGGCTGTAGCATTACAGTTAGGGCTGGGCGGAAGGGGGAATAATATGGTTCAGGGACTGTGAGACAGGCTATCTGTACATGTCCGTACACAACTTACAACCAAATTCAATAAGGGAAGAATGCCCGAATATATATGAGCTATCCGTATTTGCAACGCATTAGTGAAATGATTGACAAAGGGGTTATCACGCTGACTAAAATATTTTTTGAGGACGGTAGGGTAGCTTGGTGGTTAAAGTGTTCGCTCGTCACGCCGAATGCCCTGTTCGGTTCACCACATGGGCACAATGTGGGAAGCCCATATCTTTTGTCCCACGCCGTATATTGCTTAAAGCTATGTACAACTTAACTCCCCACCAACTTTTGAAACCTCGACAGCTCTTTGCGTTGATTTTTGGCCTTGTGGTACACTTGTTATTCTAAACACTATAAAGCCTTATTCCTGACATTTTCTTTCAGACTGAATATGTTCTTCAGTATTGCCCCGAACGAGATATCTGTTTCTCAGTAAAGCATATGAATGGCTAACTGTCACGTTTCACCGTTGTTATCGCGTTGTCATGGAAATGGAGCACAGGAACTTGGTGTGAATTTACAGCCTGGTCATGAATATTTGCAGGTTACGAAAGAACCATTTGTCATCCTTTTGTAGCGATCATGTACCGGTACTCATCTCTCGGTCGACCTTTCGGTGGTAATTGTCGCGACAGTTCCCGTTCACGTGAGAGTGAGTGCAGTGCACACATCATTACACCTGGCAGTAATTACACCAACATCTCTGCGTCCACGTCGTCTCCGGTGGAGAAACTGTTACACCTTGTGCTAGGTTGAGGGCATGGTGACTCCCGTCTTTCGTTGGAGTCACATTGGCGTCTTTTCGTTGGCTGTCAAACGACTTCCTCTGTGCTTGTCAGGCCAGACTTTGTTTTTGGTTTACGAATCCGCCGACTACAAAAAATTGAAATGTGAAAAAAATATTAATCACAGTATGTTTTTAAAAGCTTCATTTACTATCGCAATCAATGTAAATAAAATATTATTTGATATATTGCAACTATAACATGCTGCAATATTGTTACACAACAGGTTATGATGAATGCCTATTCTGCGGGGGGGGGGGGGGGGGGGGGGGGGGGGTCGGTCAGGTAGCCAAGTGGATAAAGCGTTCGATCGTCACGCCGAAGAGACCCGGGTTCGATTTCCGACATGGGTATAATGTGTGAAGCCCATTTCAGGTGTCCCACGCCGTGATATTGCTGGGATATTGCTATAGCGGCTAAAAGATGCTTCTACAGAGACATGACCGTTTCTGTTGAGATTATTTTATTCAGCGTTCCTTCCTTCAACAACTAATTCGTTCCTTCGACTCAATAGATTGTTTGATTGATTGTTGTTTAACGCCGCACTCTGCAATATTCCAGCTATATATGACGTATGGAGTATGGACCAGACAATCATGAGCATCGATCTACACAATTGGGATACGATTACATGCATCAACCAAGTCAGCGAGCCTGACCACCCGATCCCATTAGTCGCCTCTTAGGACAAGCAAAGTCGCATTGTACGGCAAGCATGGATTGCTAAAGACCTATTCAAACCCGGATCTTCACAGGTATCGACTCAATAGAAACGCGGACGTGTCCCTTTAAGATATCGTATCTTTCTGTTATTGGTTGTACTGTTTCGGTAGCATCACTGCGTTCAGGCAACAACCACTCTTCTGTGAAACATGTGGCACCTCACCTCTCCCCAAAGGCAGATAACATACACAGCTGATTACATTTGACGACAAAACGACGTTACTTTTCACAAGTGAGTGAGTGATTAGATATCGATTTACGCCGCATCAGCAACTTTTATCTTTTGGCAGCGTCCTTTAAAGGTGAATGCTCTTGTCAATAGAAGTGGTCTCATTTCCCGTCCGCACAACGCAGACCAAGAAAATAAGAGTTTCACTATGGCGACAGGAGGTGCCAAAGCTCAAGGTTTTGACACTAATCGCTTCGACATTAACAGTTCCTATTAGTATTCAGTTCATGGCAGGGCTTAAGTCCCATCCCATGCCGTCTTCCTGCTTGTGAAGAACTCTTCTGAGGTGTAGCAAGAGAGGCGGATTTATTGTCAGTATGGAACTTGGGCATCAGTGCTTGTGTGACCTGTCGGTATTGGCTGGGCAAGGAATAACTCTATAGGGCCGTGGTGGCAATGGGCGGGTATTAACTTATTCATCTTAGTAAGAGGCAGGAAATGAGGTAACATAATTACACTTTTGTATCAGAGGCACGGAGCTATCAGTACAAAAATACTCTTGATGTAGAGAATTACACTTCGGTTGTTGGGAAGCGTAACAATGGAGCATGTCAAATTAGTTTTTGATTGTAGGGCAGCGCGTGTAAGGTAGGACACGGAATTCCTCTTTGTTTTAAGACTTAAAGGAGGGGAAAATAAGACGATTCATTGGTTGTATTTTGGGTGTTTTGCGCATCAGTCAGTAGTATTCCAGCTGTGAGCTATATCACGGCTACCTTTAAATAAGCTGTCGGGGTACGGACAAAGTAGAACCGAACCTGACCACCAGATCTGCCTCTTTCGTCAAGTACCTCTATGTTCTATGGACAGATGCTAGTCCAGGTCATTTACCATTAGAAGTGGCAGAAACTTTCTCTTTAATTTAACACGACGCAGTAACGCATGGACACAATCACTCTTGGATTAAAGGGCGGCTAAGGAAAAGAGAGGCACGCGATGAATCTAGTAGCATATGGACCAGGATAGGCTGGAGCACAAGAACCCTTGCTTGGGGAATGATAGGCACAGTTCAAGCTTAAAGGATGCTGTCTGGAAAGTATGTGAAAAGTAGGGACTCACAATTTCCTATGTTGGGTTAAACGTCGTGTGTGAGATTATTGCACTTATAAAGCGACGTGTGTGTGTGCGGGTGGGGGCTGCTTGTTATAGTCCGGAATCATGCCGGTTCTATAGTCCAAGCCCACCGAAACTCCGAGCCTTCCCGAGCCACAGCAGGGTAACGAACAAGTACAATCTGTTAAAGTCTTTTGCGATCACGCAGCCAGGGATCAAACCAACGACCTTTCGCTCTCAGGGTAGACGCTGTATCAATCCTTTATAGAACGGAGGGAGACAAAATGAATAGTGAGTGAGTTTTTTACGCCGCTTTAAACAGTATTTCAGTAATATCACGACGTGTCAGCTGATGTGGGGGAAAAACCAATGTAATGCAGGTCATAGACGTTTACCACTTTGGTGAAACCCACGATCAGCATAATCAGCGCAAATCAGGATTTGAACCACAATCATAGGCATCTGGCAAGACTTGGACAGCTCGACCACCCGTATCTACAATAATTCGAATAATTCTAGTACACTGCGTCGAGTACCTATGAACCAGGCCCAGTTTACGGTGTCGTGCCAACCCAGTTCTATTATTAAAAAAAATGACTTAGTCGTGAGTTGGATCAATATATCCTGCCTCACTGAAACCACTGGAGACGTCGCATTTGCATCTTTACAAAAAATACCATCAACGTCAATTTCTTCAGTTTTCAGATTCTTGCTTTTTATTGATCACGCCAGAATGACATGATAAGATATATTGTTACATCACGTTATAACAATAATTCCATTACGAATAGGAAATCTCCCGTTTCAGTGAGCTAAATCAAATCCTCGCCATGTCTTACAGCCCAACTCGGACACAATTTCAGGAAAATGCCTCGGTAACGGCTTTTGATAGAACTTTAAACCCTCGCAGTGACATACGAATGCAATGGAAACATTTTTTTCCAACGTATGGTGTTATGGCGTCTGGCCCCACCGGAAGAGGAAGCGGAGGAAATGTGGAGCGGGACATGGGAAGAGTTTGATGGAGCACATGTCGTTGGGGACATGTTTTAGCATTCACTGTGGTTAAGAAATCCTTTGAGTGTGTTACAGATGGACGTCATTATTTTATTAAAAGGAAAATTCCGGTGTTTTATAGTCTCAAAAAAATCATTCTATTTGTTTCATGATGTTTGTATCTAACTGTATAATTATACTTTAGCAACATTCTTTGTGATGTGTTGAGGTGTGGTTTATTTGTTGAAATATTCAATATGCCATGTTATAATTTCATAGAAAAAAAAAACGTGTTCTTTATCCTTGTAAAAAAAAGAATCTGAAAGACAAAATATATACTCAGGGTGCCTTTATGGTGACAACATACATCAGTGTAATGTTCGATCTCAATTCAATCTAGTCTTGCAATATAATAAAATATATACTCATGGGGATCAACTCATAAAGAAGGTTCTCAAAACTATGTCTAGTTCACCGACCATGTGTTATTGTATTATATTATTTGTTGGTTTGTTGTTTAACGCCTCACTCAGCAATATTCCAGCTATATGACGGCGTCTTGTAAATAATCGAGTATGGAGCAGGCAATCCAGTGATTGATATTGTAAACAACGATCCACGCAATTGGGATACGGTGTCATGCATCAACCAAGTCAGTGAGCCTGACCACCCGATCCCGTTAGTTGCCTCTTACGACAAGCATAGTCACCTGTTCCGGCAAGCATTTGTTGCTGAAGAACTATTCTGACCTGGATCTCTATGTATTGCTGTGATCAGGTGTGTTACAAACAGTTATCAATTTGGTGGACACCTGGATCTTCACGGGTATCTATCGACTCAATAGAAACGCGAACGTGTCCCTTTAAGGGATCGTATCTTTCTATTATTGGTTGCCCACTGCGTTCAGGCAACAACCACTCTGTTGTGAAAACATGTGGCACCTCACCTCTCCCCATAGGCAGATAATATACACAGTCTGACGACCTGATCCATTAGGTCGCCTTATCATGGAATTGAAAGCCATGGAGCAAATATCGAAATGTAAACACGTTTTGTTTTACTGCTTAATTTATTGCAAATTGGGTAAGGAATGATCATGATCCGATAAATATGCAAATGAGGGAACTACTTTTTATCTCCATACTTCGATTCAATGCCTTCTTCCTCAAATAACTTCTGACTAAAGTTCCTAGTAAGTTTAACCAGGGTTTTTTCCATGTGTGTAGTGATCAATGGGGCGGTTCACTCAAACGCTCTATTCATACGCGGTTTCACCAATTTTCTTCACGGAGCGAAATTACGCCTGAATCGTCGAGTATTTTCAGACTGATATTATATGATAAAGATATTATTGCCCGCTTGTCTTTCCGTGTGGTAAATTTCAAATATTAGGAAAAACATGTATTAAGCTCGCCAAAAGGTGTCCAGAAAAGTGTTTGCCTCCTAGTGAGTCGGTGTATATGAACATAAACACCGATTGATAAATTCCATCTACTGGCGAACCACTTTATATATGTACAACCTTTCTCATCCCACGTTTTTGGCGTAAACGAATTGATTTCTTGTCAAATTCGTGAACCTAATCCCATCTCTTGAACCTAAATATATAAATATATAGATATAGTGGTCAATGATGCCACGAGTTGGTAGAACTCTTGACCCCAGCATTGAGAACTCACCGGATGTCTATTGTTAAATTCCTATTCTTTAAATGACATTGTTATATACTTGTTACAACTGCTGCTCAATAAACCGTGTTTGTGTATATATTCAAGTTGGTATCTCCTCTATCAAACGTGTGCAGTGAGGTCGTCTTATTGTTGATAGTTATTTTGAGACATAAATGCGAAGTTTCATTAATGCGAACAAACGACGACTCACATATTTCACCTTTTGATTCACGCTCGCGTTAATTTCAAGATTTACAGTAGCTATACTCCTTTGTTTCGTTATGTAAAACAGATCCGTGAAGATCCGGGGTAGAATAGGTCTTCAGCAACCCATGCTTGCCATTAAAGGCGACTATGCTTGTCGTAAGTGGCAACTATGCTTGTTGTAAGAGGCCACTAACAGGATCGGGTGGTCAGGTTTTCTGACTTGGTTGATGCATGTCATCGTGTCCCAATTGCGTGGATCGGTGTTCATGACATCAAACACTGGATTGTCTGGTCGATTATTTACAGACCGCCGATCTTTAGCTCGAAAACTGCAGAGTGCGTCGTTATACAACAAATAAACAAACAAACATTATGTAAAACAGCGATTCCGTCACCCCAAGTCTTGAATCCGTCTGTTTCATTACTTGTTCCTGCTCAACTGTGACAACATCCCCCGTTTTGTCTGTTTTGTGTTGGACGACACGTATTTGAAGCAGGAGAATGTCAAAGTTGTTTTGGGGGGCGGTCGGGTAGCCTAGTGGTTAAAGCGTTAGCTCGTCACGCCGAAGACCCGGGTTCGATTCCCGACATGGGTACAATGTGTGAACCCCATTTCTGGTGTCCCCCGCCGTGATATTGCTGGAATATTGCTTAAAGCGGCGTTAAACCATACTCACTCACTCACTCATTGAAGTTGTTTTGGAGTGGGTATGGTCCCAGAGACGCTGAAGGTCGCTCTGTTTTGGTGGATCTGGACAAAGACTCCAAGAAGAATCGATACCCTTGTCTGGAGCTGTGTCTATGATTGGATCAGACGAAGCAGTTCTGTTAGCCATAGGAGTTGAATATTCCATGCGGAAATTAGGACAATTCCTTTTAAGTAAACTAATTTTAGTTATTTGGTTTGGGTGCATGTCATTCATTTTTAAACACTTTGGCGGTTTCTCGGTGAAGTAAATGTGCAGTTTGTTAACTATGTTTAGTTTACGTTCACTCTTAAACATCATAGTGAGTTAGTGAGTGAGATAAAATTATTTTACGCTGCTTTTATGTTTGTTTGTTTGTTTAGTTTAATGTCACACTTGACAATATTCAAGCTATATGAGGGCGGTCTATAAATAATCAAGTCTGGACAAGAAAATCCAGTGATTGATATCATGAGCATCGATCCATACAATTGGGATAGGATGACATGCATGAACCAAGTCAGCGAGCCTGACCACCCATCCATTAGTCGCCTCCTATTGCTTCATAACCTTTTAACAGTGATACATGTCTGTGTTATACAAGAAGCTAGATTCAGTGCATTAGAGTTAATTAATAGTGATGCATCAGTAAAAAAAAGACCTACAGGTACCCAAGCTGAAAAACAACTTGGGTAATTACCCTCAGTGTTATACTATTGAGTTATAGAATTTCTTCATGTGTTTCTGGTCAGTGGGGAAGATTAGTGGTTAAAACGTTTGCCAGGAAGACCAGGTTCAATTCCCCACATGGGTACAATGTGTGAAGCCCATTTCTAGTGTCCCCCACCCTGATATTGCTTGAATATTGCTAAAAGCTGTGCAAAACTCACTCACTCACTCATACCTGTTTGTGGGTATCACCCAGATGGATTGTGGGGATTTAGTTTGCCTATTTGCCGGCTGCTGATCTGGAGTTCTGTGGTTACTGTACGCTTGTATGTTTATTTACAGAAAGTTCCGTAGGCTGTTCCAGGATGTATTGCATGCAAGAAGGTTTTCTTGACTAATGGAGCCACTTAATCCTAACAAGTTTTTAACGAAAATAAATGGTTGACCGATAAAATATATGAGACAGATATCATTTTCCAGTTATATCATGGCGTGTCAGCTTAATGTGGGAGGAAAGTCCGAAGTGATGCAGGTCTTAGACATTACCACTTTGATGAAACGGTGCTGACAAAACTAGAAACATAATTGGGGCGAACCGGACTCAAACTTACAATCATAGGTTTCTGGCGTGCCCAAGGAACGCAACTCTGCCCTGCGAATTGCGGCACCTTAGAAGACTAGGCCCCGTAGAGGTTCAGAATATGGTGTTGGTTTATATTGAAAACACAATTATCAGCAGTCCTTTACCATTGACAGATCTTGAACCATGTATTCATGATGGTGTGATGTAACCAGGTTGACAGGGAGAGGACCTCAGTTTTTGCTGAGTTCAGTTCATCATCTGGGCCAGCTTTCACAGTGCCTCGAAATAGAACGGAATTCAATTTGCTGCATGTTTTCAAGGAATTAAAGCACTATATCTATTTGGGACCTTGCTAGACAGCTTTAGGAGTTAGAATCGATACCAAGTCAATGTCCTTTACACATTTGGGAGAAACATTCAGGAACAGAGATGTAGGGGTAGGGCCTTGGACTGAATGTCATAGTGGAAGAAATTTGCAAAATTGCAGTAAAAAAGATGGCTGTGTGATTGTAGCTTTGTATGGAGGTGTGGAGCCTTGTTCATGTTCATAGCTACTGGTTTGCCGGACAAGAAGTGGTTGTTTAAGACCGCTGTCCTATGGTCAATCTCATTAAAATCAGATCTTAGTTCTCGCTACCGCTATACAAAGATCTGAGGACATCCCATTACAGGTGACGTCAGACCGAACTTGCGCGAACTTTGACCGACCATTGGAAGTACTGACAAGAAGTCGACATTAGCCAAACAGAAGGCAGCTTTCTCGTGCTTCACAGCACTGATTTCAAATTGGCGACTAGGCTTCGAACCATATTTTGACACTAATGTTATATTTGGGATAACACTTTCTTAGTAAAGTACAGATTCTAGTACTTTTTTGGGTTGAGTCCGTCCGGGATTCGAACCCACACCTGCCAGGGTGAGGCACCTAATCGCCAGCACACAAAGTCAGCGATCTAACCCACTCAGCCACCGAGGCTTCCACAAAAATGGAAGTCCGACTACTGCTAGTCTAGATCACGTACTTTGAATACCCCCCTGACAAGTGTAAATTGGCACAGCTCCCATGGCCGAAAGCTATGAATACACAATGCCATTTAGAAAGTGGTCAAATGTAACCACCCAGACGGGACTCAACCCAAAAAAGTACTAGAATCTGTACTTTACTAAGAAAGAGTTACCCCAGATATAACATTAGTTACATTTGACCACTTTCTAAATGGCATTGTGTATTCACATATTTTGCCAATTTTCAATTTAAAAAATTGAAACCTTAATGGAATGGCTTATAGATGGTCTAGATTGTATGGATTCAGTCGTTCGTAACTATTGTTTGGAATACCCAGTGTTAAAGTTTTCAAGGTTGCATGATTAAAAATCACATTTAGAGTGACACTTTCATGATCAGGTAAGCGACACTCTGATTGGTCGGATGAAAGGTCGTTCTGATGTGACCCCTAATGGTACGTCCTCAGATCTTTGTTTAGCAGTAGCGAGAACTCCCAATAGACTACAACTAAGGGACACAACTCTACACAGTGGTTCCCAATAGACCACAACTAAGGGACACAACTCTACACAGTGGTTCCCAAAAGACAACAAAGGGCCGCAACCCTACACAGTGGTTCCCAATAGACCACAACTAAGGGACACAACTCTCCACAGTGGTTCCCAATAGACCACAACTAAGAGACACAACCCTAAACAGTGGTTCCCAATATACCACTGAGGCACCTGTCAGCCTTGCCGTTCTGCTGTAATCTTTCATGGTGACAGTGGCAATATAATGCTGAGTGCTGGAACTTTTTCTGAAATAAAGGGGTTATTATAGTTGACAGGCATGACTGCCGAAGGGGACTTGTCTTGTTATTTCTACACTGCATTTAGATTTTCCTTCTTAACCAGCTCTTCAAATGTCTAAACTCTCAAAGGATCAATACTTTACCATAGCATTTATACTATGGGTAATCTTTTAGCCTGGCATGTCTCCATGTATTTCATTGCCTGCATTTAATCAATAGCAGAGCCTAGTTTTTCTGGTTCAACAATTTCAATTTATTACCAACGGGGCGGAACATCCTTCAAAAGTACTTTATTTTTTCTTTCAAGTGAATTAGGGTTTGCAGATTGATTGATTAAATGTGCATGTGCACGTGTGCGTGCATGCATGCATATACTGAAAGGCTGTAGTTAGCTCATGTCACTCAGTCCTGATACAGTAAATGTGTTTTTGTTTAACTCGACACTTAGCAATAGTCCAGCAATATAATGTCAGTCTGTAAATAATCAAGTCTGGACCAGATAATCAAGCGACACACATGATGAGCATCGATCCACATGATTAAGATACAATGACCTGTATCAACCATGTCAGATGGTCTGACCGTCCGATCCATTTTTTGCCTCTTTCGACAAGCATAGTCATCTCTTATGACAAGAATTGGTTGCTGACGACCAATTCTAACCCGGATCTTTGCATGGTTGTAGATTTCAGTAATTTGACATTGGATTTTACGAAAATTATCAATATTTATTGAAAGCTATTGTATACATATATGCCAAACATGGATCCTGATGGGTGAAGGTGTGTGAACACCCCATGCTTGAAGTGTACTGATCATGTTGACATGTATAAAATAGTATAATTCTAAATACTTTGGTGTCATGTTCAATAAAAACAAATTATTTGACAAGTGTGTGGCTAACAAATGGAAATTGTTTCCTGAATTAGGTGCAAGCATCTTTTTATATAGCGCATGCCCCTTTTCTAGGCATAGGCAATGGGGAGTGAGATGTATGAATTTAATCAAAATTAATCATATTTATGAAAAGTTAGTATAAACATATAAACACATGCACTGGGGAGTTGAAAGTATATTATATATAGGCTTTATTGTGGTATTTACTTGCCTAGGGCGCCTGTAGAATTTCCTTAAAGCTCTAATGCATTTCAAGTATTCAGAGTTTCAGATTACCGTATTCGACGTAATAAGCGCCCCGCTCTAATAAGCGCCCAGGACGATATTTGCTAATATATTGGCTAGTGAACAAACCCAATCAGCACCCCTTCCGATTGATCAATGTACACAAGACTTTTTTATTCGTGTATAATACGCACTCGTGTGTTATATCACCCTTAATTATGGGCAATTAAATTCTTGAAAAATATATCCGTCACATGTAAACATTTCAGGCTGTTAGCATAAACCACGAAATTTACGATCTTTCAACTCAAAATAATATTCTAATAAGCGCCCCCTATTTCTAATTTTGAGAGCGCCCTGGGCGCTTATTACGTTGAATACGGTAATTTGGATTTGACGATGGGAAGGATATGGGCAAAATACAGAAGGCAATGCAGATAGTGTTACTCAGAAATGGAGGCTCATATGTTTCTCTAAGGGGTCGATGACACTGGCCCTATTGCAGTCTGAAGCACTGCAGGTGCCTGTCACATGATCATGCCTCCAAGTGGCACCATGGGGAATAAATCCTATATTTACCCAGGGCCTAAAATTTCCAACAGAATAGGCCCCAATTGAACATTCTGGTGACTTTTCAGTTCTGCCTTGTCAGTTCCATTTTGCAACCTTCCTTCAAGTGTCCACATTTTTCTCTGGAATTTCCCTGTAATTGTGCCCTCCATCTGCCTGGAGACTGTCAACTGCAGAGGGTTAAAGAATGACCATTGCCGCCACTAGATTGGATGATGGGTAACAGGAGGCTCCCTGCATGATTTTCCCCCATTTGTTGCTGGGATAGTTTTTTCTGTAATGCGAATAGATACATTGTCCCAGGGTGCATGTAATCAAGAATGATGGATATAGGAATTATCATCCTTCACTGGCTGCAATAGCAACATTTTTTTCTGTGTAATATGAATACATACTTTGGCCCAGCTCACCAGTAATCAATATTAGCGTTACTTCACGACCATCAATTTACAGATTCAGGGATCTGCTCTATTTCAGAACAGGACGAAAGCTACTTTGGTAAAGATTATTTGCTCATTGCCATTAGGGAAATACTAAGGACCTTTTGAAATTATGCATGTTGGGTTTCATAATGACAACAAATTACTCCATGAAAGTTTTGGTTGTTGTATACGCCTTCTCCTTCTCGTGCCGAATATATTTCATATTGTATACATAGGGCTGCAATGAATACACTATAAGGCAAATACCATACGAATCAAGAATATAGGGTATCGAATACGAAAATTTATTCACGGATACAAGTCAGCAGTTGATGTATTATTTATTATATTCAATGAAAAATACAGTGATCGCTCGCTACAACACAATCTTTGGGGTCCAAATAATTGATGAGCGTTATAGACAATCAGCCATTTAACCGAGGTAGAGTTGTAGTTGACCCACATAACAGACCACTGCTTGACTTGTATATATTCCATTTAATATATCTTGCTTTGATAAATAACAGACAACTTAAAGTAAAAAACAATCTTTTAAAACATTTTTGTTAGTAAATATTCGATTGTAGTGACCACGAACAATGAATTCAATTCATGAAGGGATACAGTTCGATTCACCGAATATGCAAGTGAATCTAGTATATATACACACATATATATACCCATTAATAGACAATAAGGGAGACTAGAGTGTTGCTCTTATCTTCTTAAGAAGAGTTGAAGGTTGGATTCCTTGGCCTCATCATACGAAAAGACAGTAAAAGATCATGCTTGTTGTTACCCTGTTATATATTGTGCTTGGCATTTAAGGGGACAAAACAAGGACTGGTCAGCTCGGAGTCTGTATACTGTGTCTGAGTGGGGTACCCATGTTAAACTGTTGCATGGTATCTCAGTAAGATAGCATTATTAAACCGGCAAAAGTCCAGACCAGTAAGAGCTGCAACACACATGCATGTACGTCACTATAATGCAGTAATCTTGAGCGTTAAACTCCATTTCATCCCCTCAAGTCCATTTTGGAGAGTGGACATTGTTGTTTCTTAGGAACCACAACAGATAAGTACCTCACAGCACTCCACCAGTAGCTCAGGAGAGGGCCACTGTAATGGTGTGGTGAATAACATCACATTCAACTGTTTCTTGCCACATAGTTCCGATTTAAAAGATGTCAGTGCTGGTCTGTTAGTTTTACAACAGTGTTGCACATCTGTTTCTGTCAGGTTTCGGAAGTAATTAGTGATATGACTGCAGGAAATAATATAACGCTTGAAGAACATGGAATCCATATAAAATTGCATGTCCGATTCTAATCACTTTCTGCACAGCACGTTCCTCACCTCGGATCATTATTCCCGGTTCCTGCATGAAGAGGCTGTGTCTTTGGTTTCACTGACAACAAATTCCTGCTTGCTTTATATCCCTCTGTTGAGTTTCACATAGCCAGCAGGTTCCAGTATCTCATGCTTGTGTCAAAACATGACATTGGTAATCAGAGGATTACAACTGTCATATTGCTGACTACAGGCCACTGTGATATAACTGTCATATTGCTGACTACAGATCACTGTAATATAATGGTAATATTGCTGACTACAGGCCACTGTGGTATAACTGTCATATTGCTGACTACAGACCACTGTGATGTAACTGTAATATTGCTGACTACAGACCACTGTGATATAACTGTCATATTGCTGACTACAGACCACTGTGATGTAACTGTAATATTGCTGACTACAGGCCACTGTGGTATAACTGTCATATTGCTGACTACAGACCACTGTGATGTAACTGTAATATTGCTGACTACAGGCCACTGTGGTATAACTGTCATATTGCTGACTACAGACCACAGTGATGTAACTGTAATATTGCTGACTACAGGCCACTGTGGTATAACTGTCATATTGCTGACTACAGACCACTGTGATGTAACTGTAATATTGCTGACTACAGGCCACTGTGGTATAACTGTCATATTGCTGACTACAGACCACTGTGATGTGACTGTAATATTGCTGACTACAGGCCACTGTGGTATAACTGTCATATTGCTGACTACAGACCACTGTAATATAATGGTAATATTGCTGACTACAGGCCACTGTGGTATAACTGTCATATTGCTGACTACAGACCACTGTGATGTAACTGTAATATTGCTGACTACAGGCCACTGTGGTATAACTGTCATATTGCTGACTACAGACCACAGTGATGTAACTGTAATATTGCTGACTACAG
Source organism: Haliotis cracherodii (assembly GCF_022045235.1). NCBI lineage: Eukaryota > Metazoa > Mollusca > Gastropoda > Lepetellida > Haliotidae > Haliotis > Haliotis cracherodii. The sequence continues at coordinate 23,769,430 of NW_027266341.1, read as the reverse complement.
GCCACTGTAATATAATGGTAATATTGCTGACTACAGGCCACTGTGGTATAACTGTTATATTGCTGACTACAGATCACTGTAATGTAACGGCAATATTACTGCCTACAGATCACTGTAATATAATGGTAATATTGCTGCATGACTACAGATCACTGTAATATAACGGTAATATTGCTGACTACAGACCACTGTAATATAATGGTAATATTGCTGACTACAGGCCACTGTGATATAACTGTAATATTGTTGACTACAGGCCACTGTGATATAACTGTTATATTGCTGACTACAGGCCACTGTAATATAATGGTAATATTGCTGACTATAGGCCACTGTGGTATAACTGTCATATTGCTGACTACAGACCACTGTGATGTAACTGTAATATTCCTGACTACAGGCCACTGTGATATTACTGTAATATTGCTGACAAATGTGATATAACTGTAATATTGCAGACAACAGACCACTGTGATGTAACTATAAGATTGCTGACTACAGACCACTGTGATATAACTGTAATATTGCTGACTAATGTGATCTAACTGTAATACTTCTGACTTCAGGCTATCGTGATATAACTGTAATATTGCTGACTACAGGTCACTGTGATATAACTGTAATATTGCTGATTAATGTGATCTAACTGTAATACTTCTGACTACAGGCCATCGTGATATAAATGTTATATCAATGACTACAGACGACTGTGATGTAATTGTAATAATACTGACTACAGGCCATCGTGATATAACTGTAATATCAATGACTACAGACGACTGTGATGTAAAATGAGAATGTGTTCAAAAGACCTTTAGAAAATTGGCAAATAGGTTATAGTACATCCTGAAACTGCCATTACAGTGTGGTAGGTATTAACTCTGACGTCCCATGTGAGCAGTGTCTGTCTACAGAAACTCACACTGATTGGTCAGGTCTCATGGGAGAACTCGTGTGAGGAAGCCTGTCCGATGACTTTAGGTGTTGTCAAGTGACACAGTTACTAGTTTATCAGCAACTAGACTGGATTAAATGAAGAAGTGTTCAGTGTTTATCCTTACAGCGGCCATAAGGGAATAACAGCAGAGTAATACTTAGTCTCTGAAAATATGTAATTTTGATGCAACTACATTTAAATTAAAAAGGGGCCTCATTGAGATGGAAGAGTCAGACCTGAACTGGTGGAAAATCTAGACTTGCTTCATTTAGGGCTATAGCAGTACAGTAAGGGCTGGGTGGCAGGGAAAAAAATATGGTTCTGGGGCGGAGATGGACAAGGGGTAGCAGCTGCAGTGTGGTTTATGATGTTTGTTGTTTAATGCCGCACTCAGAAATATTCCAGCTATATGACAGACGTCATTAAATAATCAAGTCTAGACCAGACAATCCAATGATTGACATCATGAGCTTTGATCTACACAATTAGGATACGATAACATGCGTAAACCAAGTCAGCAAGCCTGACCACCCAATCCTGTTATTCACCTCTTATGACAAGCTTGGGTTGCTGAAGAGCAATTCTAATCGGGATCTTCACGGGTGTGCTTTGTGAGTTTGCTTGATACCCTTAGGGCTTGGTTTGAATCACTACTTTGGCAAATTCTTGATGTCTACAACTATTGCAATCTAAAGCAACATAGCTAAAAGTGCTTGGCACCCTTTTTGTGTATGAACCCTATTCTTGGTGTTTCCTAACTGCTTTCTCTTATAGAAGTGCCCCAACACTCTAAACTCATTCGCTCAATCCCATAGCCATAAATATTGTGAATTAATGAATATTACCTTGAAAGGTCTCCTTGATTACCCAATGTATTATACCGCTGTTATAATGATAAATGCCCTGAACCCCTTCCTACACCATAGTTTCATTTTAATTCGGATTGGAATGACACGAAGTTGAAAATGGTCGTCCAATCAAACCATGCTTGAAACAAGCTGTGGTATGACCAGTACTCGACTCACCTTGCTGCCAGCCCTCCCAAATACAACAGTACGCCTTGTAGCATGACTTCGTTCCTTTAGTACTCATGATGAGAAATGATGAAATATATATCAAGGGCTCGCTTGCATAATTTTGAAACTAGATGTATGCCAAACTTTCATTCAGAAGGCATTTTGGTTTTTAATTTCAAGTGCATGAGTAAGAGAAATTCTGTGCTGCTTCAGTGGAAGGAGAGGTGGAGATGGTGCCGTCACTTCCTAAACGGAGCTGTGGGGTAATGGGTCCGGGGTATAAATGTCATAATGGGATGGTGAAATGATACAATGGATAATCCACAGTACTATTGCAGGCAGGGGCTATTATACATATATTTCACAATTACATTGGTTTCTGATTGTTAAAGTAGACGAGGGAGTGATTTCAGGAGTATGGTTTTCTCTCACATTTTGCAATATTACAACTCAGGACTTAACAAATTGTTCTGATATTTAAAATTTTCCCTGGATGATTGGTGTGATTACAGATTAAGTATCTGTGGACTACAAATCACAATGTTTAATCTTTTCGGATAAAAAATATGATATTTATTGCTTGTTCTCATGCACAGTTTGAAGAGTGTAAAAAGATCTGAACAAATCACACACTCAAGCTAACAGTAATTTTCATATCATTCTAGCCCTCGGTCCATTTATAAACACATAGGATTTTGATACAAGCTGTTATTCTCACAAGAAATGAGCAAATAACCTCAATGATCAATTCATTTGTTACAGGATGAAAGCATTCTCATGTTGCTTTGTCAAAATCATAATGACATAGCCGTTACCATGACGATGAATATTAAATTCCAATTTCAGGAAAATCTGCTAAGTGATAAAACAATGCAGATTATGCAATGCGTAACCCTTCCTCGGCACTTAAACTCTTGACTATCTGTAAGATATGAAATTATGTAATAAAAACACTAATTTGTGATTGTGGGGAGTTAATGAGATTTGTGCTTTCAGGGCATACGGTGAAACCAAATTACAAACTTGTTATCAAAGTTCTATTGGATTTGGGATTGTTGTTTTTTGTTGCAAATTTTAAGTGATAACTGTAATGAAACAACATCTGTCTAATTATTTTAAATTCTTAAAAAAATGATAAGAATTTTAAAGTCAAAATCCCCTTTCACAGCACACTCTTATGCTGACATGATGCAGGGATATTTGAAACGTGTCATTTTATAAGTCATTTAAATCACCTGGACATTGAATATATTTTTCTCTTTGGTATTGACTGAGTTTGTACCGGTATAATAAATGCCAGCTTTTGTTGTCGTCTGTTGTATCATAATTACTCTGAAATAGTGTATCTTCACACGCATCATTTAATAATAATAAGAAGAAGTATTGATCATCCAGTATTGGTTTTCAGCAGGAGATATATACACAGTTGGAAATGTTTGCATATCTCAAATTTTGAATAACCAACCAAATATTGAACTCTTTGGCTATGGGGAATATGTATACCATACCCTCCCTAAAAATACTATTAAAAGCAGCATTAAACTCACTCACTCACTCACTCACTCACTCACTTACTCACTCTTATAAAGTGAAATTCTTGAGCAATTTACAGTTTGTACAAGAGGAGCACTTCATTCAACTTGGAGTTTTGACTTTTATGACAACCTTCAAATGCAATTTATATTTGAACATGTATATAAAAATGGTTAGGATACGAAATTTTCAGTCAGTTAAAAAAGTGTTGATATTTTCTGGTGCTATAACGAACCCTATTAACTTTTAAGACATTCTGCAAGTTGAAAACATTTTGGTAGTGTATAATGCATCTAAATTAAATTGGATACTAAAGAAAATCTTTCCCTCATGTCTTTTGAGACTTGTGGTACTTAATAAATCCATGGTGATGTATTTGATGTCGATAGACCCTGATGTGGTTGTCTAGAATTGTCAGCACCATTCCTATGTTAGTGGGTTACGCTAAACTGGTAAAGGTCTGAGACATGCGTCAATTTGGGCCTTTCTCCCACAGCTAGCTGACACGCTGTGATATAACTAGAATACTGTTCAAAGTGATGTGAAACCAAAATCGCTCTCCCACTCTCTATATATCACATCATGTCAACGCCAGTGTTTAAATACCTACAGCCTGTATCATTACTGTCTATCATATAGAGAATAGTTTTACATAGTTAGACATCTTGTCCATCTCTATATTTTGAAGACATTTGTCATAATTGACTTGGACAAGGCTTTTTACAAATCAAGTGAGAATCCATTTAGCAGATTTGGATATGGTAATTCTATTTCTCTAAAAGACATTAAGTGCTAATGGAATTTATTGAGATTTGTTTGGGCAATAATTAGAATTAAAACAAGTGCATTTATTATTTTAAGAGTGTCCTCTTCCTGTCTCAATTTTAAAAGAGAAATGAAAAATAATGCATCTGGATTGACAAAAAATATATCAACCATCAGTGATTTTGATAGAGATAATAGCATAGGAACTTCACAAAGGTTTTCAGGACCATCACCAAGGTGGTAAATGTCTGAGACCTGCATCACTTCAGGCTTTCCTCCCACATTAAGCTGACACGCCCCAATATAACTGGAGTACTGTTAAAAGCGGCATTAAACCCAACTCACTCACTCACTGAGCCAGGAATTCACTGGTCATTCTGAATGTGTATTTTTACAAATAACACTGAAGCAACTAAAGGTCATTATGTAAAATTATATGGAAAGTATCCTACTCAAAGGAGTTAAGGACCAACTAATCAGGTGTTCTTAACATCTTTGGAGTAGTATTTGTATCAACCATAGCATGGTTTTAGTCGGAACAATCACTCAAATCTGCTGATTTTTACTTCCAGAATCAGCAAATTCTTATGATTTCTCCATTACTAAAGACACCATGACCCTGTTAAAACATTACTTTTGACAGTGTTATCTTGATCTCCTTGTCAAACCTATTTTTTCTGTCAATGTAATCCCAGGATTTGTCAGGATTTGTCATGGGTTATGTAGGATTTGTCAAGTTTGCCCTTTTTTCATTGTACAGTAATTACCTGGGGACAAATGTAGCCGATTATATGGACTTAGTACTTGACTTTGAAAACATTCAGGTTTATGTTTAAGTAGTTACACTGTGACACATTCATCACATACCCTATTCGCAGTATTAAACACCCTGCTCCAATAAGCACCCCTGACCAAATTCTAGACCAGTAGGTAATTTATCTTTATAAGTACCCCTTCATAAGAGACCTGTGAAGATCCGGGATAGAATAGGTCTTCAGCAACCCATGCTTGCCGTAAAAGGCAACCATGCTTGTCATAAGAGGTGATTAACGGGATCGGGTGGTCAGGCTCATGGACTTGGTTTATGCATGTAATCTATCCCAATTGCTTGGATCGATGTTCATGATGTCAATCACTAGATTGTCTGCTTCAGACTCAATTAATCACAGACCACCGTCATATAGCTGGAATATTGCTGAGTGCTGCGTTAAACAACAAACCAACCAACCAACCCTCCTAAGACCAAGATTTACATGACAGTACATATTTACTTGGGTACAGAATGCAGTAGTGTAGAAGGGCTGTACATTTTGTTTCCTTTGTTGTAACTATTACTAAAAACAACAATTTAGTTTCAGTCACGTTTGTTCCATACCGCGCAATCTCTCAAAAGAAATTTAACTTGTGTATGGTTTTAACAAGTGTCCCCATTTGTAAATTTTCTAAGTGCCCAGGGCATTTATTACAGTGAATACACCATGTAAGTTACTCATGCAAGGGGTGTATCTAGGCCTGTCCAGAGGCCAATATTAGTAAAATTCCGAAAATGGAATTAAATTCTTCAAATTGATGTCAATATACTTATAACTAAGGATGCGCGGTATTGCCGGTATATTGGAATAATGAGGTTCACTCTCTCCACGATACGTATCACAATATCATTCTTAAATGCTTGATATATCGGGTGATTTCATATGGCAATTTTTATCATGTGTTTAATGCTATACACTGGCCAAATACCCAAAGCGTGAATCCGGAGCGTGCATCCATGCCTATTTCTTGAATGAGTAAACATAATGTTGTACCATCATTTTGTTTTGTTCCATTATGAACTTTAATTTAAAAAATGCTGTTTCAAACTGCTTCTGAATTCAAAATTTAGAATTATGCAATATATCATTATACGTATCGCAATACGGCCTTGCACATTGTAAAACATAGTGACACACTTAAAACTGCAATACCATCCTCACTTATAACTAATGTATTGGCTGTGGAGAGACTTACTTCACTGATAACGTGGCCATTAGAACATGATGGAGAGGAAGAGTCTTTAAGGCCTAGTTGAATATTGCACTGGAGTGCAGTGCTGAGAATACATTGGTAAAATACTTCTGAATTTAAAAAAAAAGAAAACTTTAGAAAATCACAATGTTGTGCAACATAATTATTGTTTCCCGACTTGCCTGCCAAGGGCACTTAGTTTGAAATCCTAGATAATTCCTGCATGCTTTGTCACGATTTGTTCATAATCAGTTACATGGTCGCCATGAACGGTACTGACTTCGTCAAAGCCAAGTAAACTATTTTTGTTACGGGATTTGTTTAGAAGCTTCCATGACCTTTTAAGCTAACAGTGTTATGCTTGTAGGGACAGAAACACATTAGCGTAATCTTATCTGATTTATTTGCCAACATGTGTCAGTGATGGTAGTAAACACATGCTGAGTGAAGGAAGTAGCTCATTCTTGCTAAGCCTGGGTTTAAATAATGTGTTAAACTCACTCACTCTCTCACTCACTCACTCACTCACTCACTCACTCACTCACTCACTCACTCACTCACTCACTCTCTCACTCACTCACTCACTCACTCACCCACCCACCCACCCACCCACCCACCCACCCACCCACTCACTCACTCACTCACTCACTCACTCACTCACTCACTCACTCACTCACTCACTCACACAGAAACATCCATCAGTCATGAAGGGTTCATTAACTCTTTATAAGTTGCAGCAGTTGCACTCACAAATACAATTATTTTTTATTGATTGTTGACATAATTGAAATAAATGTTGATGAGAAGATCCAACATGAGCTATTTATTCTTAGTATGATTCATACCCACGTCCACTAGGACACATGAAGTATTCTAGATAATGAAGTAAACTTGTGATGTTAAATCCTATAAACTCCGCCAAAACACCAAGTTCTGCCAAAGACAAATGTACAGTTGTGTAATATATGGAATATAGAGAGCATTGACCAATGAGGAAAAACACAAAACTTATCACTTCTTAACGCTCGCGCTCTCTCTCTCCCCACCTTCCCCTCTAAACATTGAATTCTATTAACCCTATCGCCACTGTAACCCAACCCTTATTCACTGTTAACAGCACTAAAGTCTTCAAAATAAATACCAATAAAGATTTTTCAATCCAAAGGACTATTATAGTCTTACAGTCGCTGGTTCCACCAATCATGTGAGCTCCTCAGTTCATTGACATGTCTTGATTGTACCCTTTTGTAATCTTAAAGGGTTATGTTTTCATCGATCTGTGTAATCATAGAACAATCAATCAGGATTCAAACTCGGCCATTGATTTCTCTGTGTCATAGTCTGCAATGCACAGCTGCTTTGCCTAGTCCAATTGGACAAGCCGAGTTTAGTGACTTGGCAATTTGACCCGTTTAAGATGCAGATAACAAAAAATCATTGCAGGATTTGATCTTTTGAGGTGGCTAATGAATCACTATCAAACTGACAGGTGCTTGTCAATATTTAGTAGTTCTCATTGGTTATCGATAGACAAGTTGTGTTTCATTAGCATTCGCATTGATAGTGTTTTATTGGGGTTGAGATTACCATTGGGCTGTCTGTGACATGGTTAGGAAAGCGGCAGACAAAAGGGTGTTAACTGAACAGATCAGTCTCTCAGAAATGATTGATCGCTAAATAGGTACTATTGTAATAGGCAGACTGTCTAGGCTTTGACTGCTTGTACATTAGTCAGTTCCCCTTGGACATGGTAACCTTCATACTTTACTGAACTCATAATATTCCAGGGGCGGTCGGGGGGCCTAGTGGTTAAAGCGTTCGCTCGTCACACCAAAGATCTGGGTTCGATTCCCGACAAGGGTATATACAATGTGTGAAGACCATTTCTGGTGTCCCTTGACGTGATATTGCTGGGATGTTGCTAAAAGCATTCTAAAACCATATTCACTCACTCACTCATAATATTCTATGTTTCATGACTTCTGAAATTAGTTTGTATGGACAATTTCTTACAAGTACTTGCATCGTAGACTAATGGGTTCATTATAGACTATGTAAGTTATGCATGTGAGAATATGGAGATGTGTCAACAGCGTTGATACTAATACAGTTTACAGGATTTATGACAGTAGGCCTAATCAGACCTTCAGGTAAATCCTTGTATTTGTTTAAAACGCGAACCTAAAGGTTTCAGAAGACACCCCAGACTTCAGTGAAGTAGAGCGATAAAACATCATTTCAGTAAAATGCTACCAAGTGATTATTATAATGTCTCAGGGTCACACTGACCACTCTGGAGCAGACGAATGGAGTAGGTTCAGGTGTTGCCTTGTTAAATTTCAGTCGTGGGTCTGGTTACTGTTACAAGTTATATTGTTATGTGGCAGTAGAGCTGCTGTAAATGTAATTGTAGTGATTGTCAGTGGCAGTAAATGAATGAAGAGCTGGTAAACTGTTGAGTGCTGTCCGCGGCAGCAAGTGGAAGTAAGAGTTATGTGCCCTTGGTTGTTTACAAACATCGCATGTGCAGGCTTGATCATTCAAGACATTTCTGGGTGGTGCTGTTTTTGGCTGGTGGTCCTGTATTCGAGGCCTTTTGTGATATGACTTCAGTCTTATGTATTTGCCAAGTGCATTTGGATTCCTATTGTTTATCATTGTTACCTCTAGTTGTTTTTTCTGCTATTGTAAACTGTTTCAATAAAATTAATTGATTATTGAGTGATTTATATTTCTGTACAAACTGATTTCTTGGTTAACTGTTGTGTTTCAATTGGGAAGAAGATGCAGTCTGAGAAAAGGATGTTAGACCATTGTCCCTAGAGAGAGAATTCTGCCCGGAGCCTTGTTCATTGAAATGTTAATGGAGTTAGAGTTAATGAGGTTACACTGCTCATGCATAAAATAATGAAACAATTCAATAATGACATACTCACAAAAAAAAGGATGTCATGACATCATAAAATAAGAAAGATATGACATCACGATGGATGTGACATCATTAACAAAAGAAGATATGACATCATATACAAGGAATGATAGGATATGAAGAGTGCATGATATGACATCATAAACAAAGGAAGATATGATATATAAACAAGGGATGACCTAATAAACAAAGGATAAGCAGTGTATAAGACTTCATAAACAAAAGGAGATATGACATAAACAAAGGAACATATGACATAAACAAAGAAAGATATGACATCATAAACAAAGAAAGATATGACATCATAAACAAAGAAAGATATGACATCATAAACAAAGAACGATATGACATCATACAGAAAGGAGGAAAGGACATACACAAAGTATGATGTATCATCATAATTTAGATATTTTCTCTGACTTAGAAGGTATACAAGTCAGAATAAGCAATAATGTGACATCCATCCACTAGAAGATATCTTTCCTAGTGGGTAATATAAGTGTAGAAGAAACACATGCTAAAAGATATCAGGTCATTACATTGTAAACACGATAGTGACTGCAGATACCTGGACCTATCACTGTCTACTAGATCCAATACACTTCAAATGTCAAACATTCATGCAAACAAGCCGGGTTTGTCCTACACAGCACTTCAGATAATACTGCAGTGCAGTAACATGCCTCATTGTCAACAAACCAAACTGTCAGAAAGCTCTGGTCGAGTGACATATTAAATTACTTTTAACACTCAGCTGGTCATTTTGTTATCGTGCTGTGGTTTTGTATTGTTTACCAAATGCATTTATTCTGTCTGTGGGGTACTGAAATTCTCTTGCTCCACTACTCATCTGTGATGATCAGTAATTCAAGAGGAACTATAATGAAATAATCAAAAATTGATTTTGCATGTTGTTGGACAAACAGCTAAGTGGTTAAGTGGTTTAAGGAATTAGAAACAAGGCTTTCAAGGTATACCCTTCTGTTCATTCTCTAGATGTCCCTCCCCAGTTTTCCCAGATTATTTTTTTAGGTTTGTTAGTCCCATACCCTAACTCATGGATTTCACCAAAGTGGTAAACATCTGAGACCTGCATCACTTCAGGCTTTCCTCCCACATTAACCTGACACACTGCAATAATACTGGAATACTTTTCAAAGCGGTGTTAAACTCACTCACTCACTCACTCACTCACTCACTCACTCACTCATTCGCTCATTTTTTTCAATAATACTTATTTGGCAATCATATACCTTCTAGGTTGCTGAATACGCAGGAAAATAAGGAATGTCATGTATATGTTCGGTCTAAGTAGGGGGCACTTATAAAAGTGACTTACAGATTGTGCTAGAAGTTGGTCAGGGGGCTTTTACTGGAGCAGACACTTAATACAGCAATTACGGTATTATCCCGATCTCTGCTGCGTAGGATATATTTAATGTGACTTCTTTAACTGAAGCAGTTAAGAAGAATGGGAACACCAAAAGCTCTAGAGTCTGGTGCCAACTGCTATCAACTTTAAATTATCAGTCTGAATATAATAAAGTTATTGTGAGATTAAACTGCATAAGAAAACCTGAATTGACACAAATAATGTGTTCGATTAATCCTACTGGTTCCAAACAGCTGGAACTTTGCATTGACTTGCCAGGCAGTGCAGCCTATCATTAGCTTCCATATTGCTTTATTTTAAGATCATTTATTTTTATTTGAAATACGAACAGACTTGTTTCTGTGTCTAGTTATTGAAAGCTAGTTTGTGTTGTGTTTGAAATGGGAAAACAAATCCCAAAAAATTTATTACCATGACCATTGAACACACAGTGACATAACTGAAATACTGTTCAAGGCAGAGTCAAACCTAAACTCACTCACTCACACTCATCTAAAAGAATGACCGTATTCGACGTAATAAGCGCCCCGCTCTAATAAGCACCCACGGCGATATTTGCTAATATATTGGCTAGTGAACAATCCCAATTTATTGCTACCTCTAGTTGTTTTTTCTGCTATTGTAAACTGTTTCAATAAAATTAATTGATTATTGAGTGATTTATATTTCTTTACAAACTGATTTCTTGGTTAACTGTTGTGTTTCAATTGGGAAGAAGATGCAGTCTGAGAAAAGGATGTTAGACCATTGTCCCTAGAGAGAGAATTCTGCCCGGAGCCTTGTTCATTGAAATGTTAATGGAGTTAGAGTTAATGAGGTTACACTGCTCATGCATAAAATAATGAAACAATTCAATAATGACATACTCACAAAAAAAAGGATGTCATGACATCATAAAATAAGAAAGATATGACATCACGATGGATGTGACATCATTAACAAAAGAAGATATGACATCATATACAAGGAATGATAGGATATGAAGAGTGCATGATATGACATCATAAACAAAGGAAGATATGATATATAAACAAGGGATGACCTAATAAACAAAGGATAAGCAGTGTATAAGACTTCATAAACAAAAGGAGATATGACATAAACAAAGGAACATATGACATAATCAAAGAAAGATATGACATCATAAACAAAGAAAGATATGACATCATAAACAAAGAAAGATATGACATCATAAACAAAGAACGATATGACATCATACAGAAAGGAGGAAAGGACATACACAAAGTATGATGTATCATCATAATTTAGATATTTTCTCTGACTTAGAAGGTATACAAGTCAGAATAAGCAATAATGTGACATCCATCCACTAGAAGATATCTTTCCTAGTGGGTAATATAAGTGTAGAAGAAACACATGCTAAAAGATATCAGGTCATTACATTGTAAACACGATAGTGACTGCAGATACCTGGACCTATCACTGTCTACTAGATCCAATACACTTCAAATGTCAAACATTCATGCAAACAAGCCGGGTTTGTCCTACACAGCACTTCAGATAATACTGCAGTGCAGTAACATGCCTCATTGTCAACAAACCAAACTGTCAGAAAGCTCTGGTCGAGTGACATATTAAATTACTTTTAACACTCAGCTGGTCATTTTGTTATCGTGCTGTGGTTTTGTATTGTTTACCAAATGCATTTATTCTGTCTGTGGGGTACTGAAATTCTCTTGCTCCACTACTCATCTGTGATGATCAGTAATTCAAGAGGAACTATAATGAAATAATCAAAAATTGATTTTGCATGTTGTTGGACAAACAGCTAAGTGGTTAAGTGGTTTAAGGAATTAGAAACAAGGCTTTCAAGGTATACCCTTCTGTTCATTCTCTAGATGTCCCTCCCCAGTTTTCCCAGATTATTTTTTTAGGTTTGTTAGTCCCATACCCTAACTCATGGATTTCACCAAAGTGGTAAACATCTGAGACCTGCATCACTTCAGGCTTTCCTCCCACATTAACCTGACACACTGCAATAATACTGGAATACTTTTCAAAGCGGTGTTAAACTCACTCACTCACTCACTCACTCACTCACTCACTCACTCACTCACTCACTCATTCGCTCATTTTTTTCAATAATACTTATTTGGCAATCATATACCTTCTAGGTTGCTGAATACGCAGGAAAATAAGGAATGTCATGTATATGTTCGGTCTAAGTAGGGGGCACTTATAAAAGTGACTTACAGATTGTGCTAGAAGTTGGTCAGGGGGCTTTTACTGGAGCAGACACTTAATACAGCAATTACGGTATTATCCCGATCTCTGCTGCGTAGGATATATTTAATGTGACTTCTTTAACTGAAGCAGTTAAGAAGAATGGGAACACCAAAAGCTCTAGAGTCTGGTGCCAACTGCTATCAACTTTAAATTATCAGTCTGAATATAATAAAGTTATTGTGAGATTAAACTGCATAAGAAAACCTGAATTGACACAAATAATGTGTTCGATTAATCCTACTGGTTCCAAACAGCTGGAACTTTGCATTGACTTGCCAGGCAGTGCAGCCTATCATTAGCTTCCATATTGCTTTATTTTAAGATCATTTATTTTTATTTGAAATACGAACAGACTTGTTTCTGTGTCTAGTTATTGAAAGCTAGTTTGTGTTGTGTTTGAAATGGGAAAACAAATCCCAAAAAATTTATTACCATGACCATTGAACACACAGTGACATAACTGAAATACTGTTCAAGGCAGAGTCAAACCTAAACTCACTCACTCACACTCATCTAAAAGAATGACCGTATTCGACGTAATAAGCGCCCCGCTCTAATAAGCACCCACGGCGATATTTGCTAATATATTGGCTAGTGAACAATCCCAATTTATTGCTACCTCTAGTTGTTTTTTCTGCTATTGTAAACTGTTTCAATAAAATTAATTGATTATTGAGTGATTTATATTTCTGTACAAACTGATTTCTTGGTTAACTGTTGTGTTTCAATTGGGAAGAAGATGCAGTCTGAGAAGAGGATGTTAGGCCATTGTCCCTAGAGAGAGAATTCTGCCCGGAGCCTTGTTCATTGAAATGTTAATGGAGTTAGAGTTAATGAGGTTACACTGCTCATGCATAAAATATTGAAACAATTCAATAATGACATATTCACACAAAAAGGATGTCATGACATCATGAAATAAGAAAGATATGACATCACGATGGATGTGACATCATTAACAAAAGAAGATATGACATCATATACAAGGAATGATAGGATATGAAGAGTGCATGAAATGACATCATAAACAAAGGAAGATATGATATGTAAACAAGGGATGACCTAATAAACAAACGATGATAAGCAGTGTATAAGACTTCATAAACAAAAGGAGATATGACATCATAAACAAAGGAACATATGACATAAACAAAGAAAGATATGACATCATAATGAAAGATTTGACATAAACAAAGAAAGATATGACATCATAAACAAAGGAGGAAAGGACATACACAAAGTATGATGTATCATCATAATTTAGATATTTTCTCTGACTTAGAAGGTATACAAGTCAGAATAAGCAATAATGTGACATCCATCCACTAGAAGATATCTTTCCTAGTGGGTAATATAAGTGTAGAAGAAACACATGCTAAAAGATATCAGGTCATTACATTGTAAACACGATAGTGACTGCAGATACCTAGACCTATCACTGTCTACTAGATCCAATACACTTCAAATGTCATACATTCATGCAAACAAGCCTAGTTTGTCCTACAAAGCACTTCAGATAATACTGCAGTGCAGTTACATGCCTCATTGTCAACAAACCAAACTGTCAGAAAGCTCTGGTCGAGTGACATATTAAATTACTTTTAACACTCAGCTAGTCATTTTGTTATCGTGCTGTGGTTTTGTATTGTTTACCAAATGCATTTATTCTGTCCGTGGGGTACTGAAATTCTCTTGCTCCACTACTCATCTGTGATGATCAGTAATTCAAGAGGAACTATAATGAAATAATCAAAAATTGATTTTGCATGTTGTTGGACAAACAGCTAAGTGGTTAAGTGGTTTAAGGAATTAGAAACAAGGCTTTCAAGGTATACCCTTCTGTTCATTCTCTAGATGTCCCTCCCCAGTTTTCCTAGATTATTTTTTTAGGTTTGTTAGTCCCATACCCTAACTCATAGATTTCACCAAACTGGTAAACATCTGAGACCTGCATCACTTCAGGCTTTCCTCCCACATTAACCTGACACACTGCAATAATACTGGAATACTTTTCAAAGCGGTATTAAACTCACTCACTCACTCGCTCACTCACTCACTCATTTTCTTTCAATAATACTTACTTGGCAATCATACACCTTCTAGGTTGCTGAATACGCAGGAAAATATGGAATGTCATGTATATGTTCGGTCTAAGTAGTGGGCACTTATAAAAGTGACTTACAGATTGTGCTAGAAGTTGGTCAGGGGGCTATTACTGGAGCAGACACTTAATACAGCAATTACGGTATTATCCCGATCTCTGCAGCGTGGGATATATTTAACGTGACTTCTTTAACTGAAGCAGTTAAGGAGAATGGGGACACCAAAAGCTCTAGAGTCTGGTGCCAACTGCTATCAACTTTAAATTATCAGTCTGAATATAATAAAGTTATTGTGAGATTAAACTGCATAAGAAAACCTGAATTGACACAAATAATGTGTTCGATTAATCCTACTGGTTCCAAACAGCTAGAACTTTGCATTGACTTGCCAGGCAGTGCAGCCTATTATTAGCTTCCGTATTGCTTTATTTTAAGATCATTTATTTTTATTTGAAATACAACAGACTTGTTTCTGTGTCTAGTTATTGAAAGCTAGTTTGTGTTGTGTTTGAAATGGGAAAACAAATCCCAAAATATTTATTACCATGACCATTGAACACACAGTGACATAACTGAAATACTGTTCAAGGCAGAGTCAAACCTAAACTCACTCACTCACTCACACTCATCTAAAAGAATTACCGTATTCGACGTAATAAGCGCCCCGCTCTAATAAGCGCACATGGCGATATTTGCTAATATATTGGCTAGTGAACAATCCCAATTAGCACTCCTTCCGATTGATCAATGTACACAAGACTTATTTATTCGCGTATAATACGCACTCGTCTGTTATATGCATTCTTAATTATGGGCAATTAAATTCTGGAAAAATGTATCTGTCGTATATAAACATTTCAGTGTGTCAGCAGAAACCACAAAATTTATCTTTCAACTCTCTTTTTTCCACCAAAATAATATTCTAATAAGTGCCCCCTATTTCTAATTTTGAGAGCGCCCTGGGCGCTTATTACGTCGAATGCGGTATGCGTACCAACAAATTTTGCTAGACATTTATGTGACACAATGCTAAAACAACTATCAAGAACCAGCCTATATATGAAAAACGTCATTGCAAATCCGAAAACATTACCCGCAATAATTGACTGAACCACTGACCTTCATCTTTAACCTCCACCTTTGACCTTGCAGGTGTGTTGTCTGGCAGACTTCTTCAGCGATGAAACAATATTTGTGGCATACGGTCATGAGAAACTATCGGTGGATGACTTCGACTTGGATGACAATGGTGAGTATGTTTACTGTAATAATTACTCATAATAAAGAAGTTGACATCCATAAATTCTCTTCCTTACACCTACTGATGTTATTGCATGGTCATATGGGGTTTGTTATGTCTGGACATAAAGTTTATCACAGAATTCCATAGATGATCAGCAAATATAAGATGCTTTCCCATTGGTGACATAATCCTGTCACAACACTGGGTTTGTATACTGAGTATTACCATTCTTGGACAGACGTTTCTATGTTTGAACATAAGAATGTTGTTTCTTTAGTGCATGTACACCTGTGTCAGCATTAATTACCCTGTAGTATAGTAACTTATATGCTTCTTGTCCCGTAAAGATCCGGGGTAGAATGGTCTTTAGCAATCCATGCTTGCAGTAGAAGGCGACTATGCTTGTCGTAAGAGGCGACTAACAGGATCGGGTGGTCAGGGTCGCTGACTTGGCTGATGCATGTCATCGTAGCCCAATTGCGTAGATCAGTGCACATGATGTCAATCACTGGATTGTCTGGTCCGGACTTGATTATTTACAGACCGCCATAATATAGCTGGAATATTGCTGAGTGCGGCGTTAAACAACAAACAAACATCATAAACCACACTGCAGCTACTACCCCTTGTCTGTCTTAGCCCCTGAACCATATTATTTTCCCTGCCACTCATCCCTTACTGTAATGCTAAAGCCCCAAAAGAAGCAAGTCTAGATTATTTACAGACCGCCGTCATAGAGCTGGAATATTGCTGAATGTGGCATTAAACAACAAACAATCCAATATATGCTTCTTGTTAGTTTTTGTCCATTAGCTTTGTGTTGTCTCACTTTTATTGTGATTTTTGTATTTTTGATATTTTTGTTCCAGTTAGGAAAAAGATAGGTTAGTAGTTTGGTTTGAGTTGTAATCCGTTGTGATTTGATGGTTTGCCAAGCACTTGAACTAGCACTGTAACGATTCACTTTGTCACCATATATAATACATAAGGTCATGATTTGCTGTGCATGAAATTTTTAACATTGTCACATTAAGGAGCAGTATCCCATCAATAAAGGGCCAAACGAAAATATATTATATACTAAATTTGTGTCAATTAAATTTGATGTTAAAATTTTTGTATATACAGTTAGAAATTATTTTTCTGACAAATGTTATGTAACAACATTTATATGGCCAAAACAATCCATTTTATGGGTACTCAAGTGAATCGTGACAGCCCTGGTTTGAACTTGATTTCCCTGCACCAAAAATGTTTGCCCCTTTGACCGTCTAACCAACTGAATTGTGTTGTGTTTAACCGATTCATCAGTTGCATGAAGATTTCCCCAAGACTGCTTCATATTATTTATACCCCAGACCTGAAAGGGTGGGGGTATATCGTCACACCAAGGAATTGCATCCATCTGTGCATCCTTCCGAGGACATTTTTGTGTGCGATTTTGTGAAGAAATACAGCTTTTTTCATGTTTTTATTTAGAATTGTTTTACTTAAACATTTGTGTGACCTATAACTTTAAAACTGGATTCTTTTCAATTGAGGGTACAGTTTCTGTACCAATAGGAGTGATGCATTGAAAAGTTTGTTTTCTTCAATATTTGGATTTTCGGAACAAATACAGCTACTTTTCCTTTTTTAACTTAGAATTATTTTTAGATTGTTATTCTTTTATCCTTTTACAATGCATATGAAAATGAGTTGTTTTTGCCTTTTTTGTAAGAAATCATACTTAAAAGATGAGCATTTTGGTACCACATATACTGGGACATTGAGTAGTCTAGTTTAAAACAATGTTCCACTCTCAAGTGCCCATTTTCAGCATAGGAGCCTTGTGTTAAACTGATACATCATCGCTCTAATGAACTGTTTGATTGACATCATTCTTTAATATGAGTTATCAGACAAACATTTGATATTTGCATGACCTGGATCAAATTGTCCAGGGCTGACAATCTGCAAGTCTGGTCACCATTTAAAGGGGCTCTAGACATAGACCATTTAACAAATTGCAATAAAGATACCTACGCTTATGCTTGGTACAGGACTGTGTAGCATTGTCCCCCTTTAAGCTGCATACAGAAAGCAGTTTCCACCAATCACAGCTTGACTTCATTAAGAACTACTAAAACTTTATGAACCGCGAAAGTCCTTTATGAATTGAAAAAATCTGTCAGTTGGAAAGTCGTCATTGTGGAAATAGTTTTACGCAACCTCAGACAGCTGTTTTATCACATGTTCCTTTGAAGGCGTACCAGTGTTGGCCATTGTGACCAAGGTATCCAACACATATTTTCTCCAGGCTTGTCCCTAACTTGCTATAGAGTCTATCATCCTGATTAACCTAGGAATGGATCACTGAAAGTGATCTGGTCATTTGGGAATAATTCCCAGACAGCTCTGAGCCACCAGAGCTTTAACAATTTTATTCCTGCAAACTTTGCGTTCCTCTGTCTGCATTGTGGTTCCGTTTCCAGACAGTCAGTCGGATATTGAGCCTGACATATGAACGACAGTTGCAGAATATGTCAATAATAGCACTGATATTTAATCATGATAGTCTCCATACTGTAATATCAATACCAGGATCTGTGGATGTAGGCACTCTCGGAGCAACCATAACTTCTGAGATACAGGGCGTATTCCATGCTTGGTGAATATGACAGAAAAGACATACAATGTAACTAAAGAGCTGGAATAAGTGCTTGTTGGATTCAGGAATACCATTAGCATAAAGGAGATGTCTGCAATTGTTGGGGATCAAAAGAAACAGAATTGTTGTGGTAATGCTTTGGTCTAGATAATGATAAACTCAAAAGGAGGATAATCATATGTTATTTCTGCATCTTGGAGAAAGCAGCCTTGTGTTATGAGTGTCACCATTCTTAAGACAGCTTAAGCTTTCCACAGTTATAGCCTGGTTTAGTTTGTCAAAAATTGTAAACTCAAAGAAAGGAAAAAAGTTGGCATGCAAGATAAGTAATATTCTCTTTGGGGTCAAATTGGCCATGATAACTAACCAGTTCGTTAGATCTAGCGTGTAAAACAAGGCAGGCCACTAACTGTAAGGACGTCATCCAGTTTGCTGTAAGTCCTTGACTTTTATATGGAATCATCATTGAAGAGAAGTGTTGCAGATTTTCAGCAATGTCTTGGTACTGTACACTGGAGGAGGGGGGATCTTGGGATGGCCTTGTGGTTAATGTGTTTACTCATAATGCCCAAGACATGGGTTCAATTCCCCACATAGGAATTGGTGTGAAGCCCATTCTTGGTATCCCCAGCATGATTTGGCTTGAATAATGCTAAAAGCAACATAAAACCAAACTCACTCACTCACTCTAAGATGCATGCTCCATTACTCCTATCTCATATGAACCAATCATAATTAAAACTCTTATACATAAATGTTTAACATTTAAGAACAAAATACATAAAAAGTTGACAGACTGTGAATCAACCTTGAAAATCCCAGCTCCAGTGCTACATCCCAGCTGTTCCACTTGTGTCCTCCTGACATCAACACCACCTCCATGGCCTAGTGGATAGAGTGTCTGCCTGAGAATGGAAGGTTTGTGGTTCGATCTCCTGGCAGCGTCATACCAAAAGACATTAAAGGATGGTAATTGTTGTTACCTTGCCTGACTCTCTGCTTTGATGAGATAATAGGACAGGTCACCTCGCGCCAGTATAATATATCTGGGTGGGGTATCCATGTTAAACTGCGGCATGATATCTCAATGGGCTAGAGTATATAACCATCAAAAGCCCTGATTAGTACAAGCAGCCACACACACACATGCATATATGTCGCTAGTTCAATAATCTTGAGGGGCAGTTGGGTAGCCTAGTGGTTAAAGCGTTCAAACCCCTACAATGTGTGAAGCCCATTTCTGGTATCCCCCACCGTGATATTGCTGAAATATTGCTAAAAGCAGGATAAAAACAAACTCACTCACACTCAATAATCTTGAACATGGTGCTAAACCCCATTTCACCTCAACACATCTGGTAGTCAGCATGTAGTGTCTCCACAGACCTGCTCCTGTAATCCTACCCATGACTGGCCACAGCGTTGGCACCATCAAGCCCGACCGTAATGAGGAAATTTGTATGCAGTCACCTAACCCCTTTTGTTTTTGTGCAGGCAACATAGTCAGGGTCACAACTCGTCTTTCTCGTTGTGAATAATCTTTGTATTCATCAATATCGGCCTAATTGGATTGCATCAAGGATGGAGGTTTATTATCACATTAAGCCGTTTTTAAGTGCATCTTACTCTGTAGTATTTTTCAGATGTTGATTGTTATGTGATGTAATCATTAAGCATTAATAAAGTGTGATTGCTGGCAATGAAACTAAAACGTCTAAAAGTATTGGACTGTACGCATCGTAAAACAGAAACGTATCAAACATTTATGCAGCATGTGAAAAGAGATAGCGAAACAAATATTTTTAGAAAATATGTTACGATATTATGAGCAAGTTTGCTTTCAATAAAACATTTATTTTCACATTGGCTCTCTGAGAGTGACTGAGTTCGGTTCACACTATTTTAAACACTTTTTTAATGTTTAGAATTTATCATTCAAACCTCGTAATAGTGGTGTATGGTAATGATTATATACTACTCAAAAGAAGTAAGAGAACACATTTTTATAATACTGTTGTTAATCCATCAGCATCACAGATTAACTATAGTAAAATGAAAGAATCGGGGCCCCGTTCCACAAAGCGATCATAACGCAACGACAGTCGTAAGTCTATGTTAAAGTATAGGAGTGAGTGAGTGTGTATGGTTTTACGCCGCTTTTAGCAATATTCCAGCAATATCACTGCAGGGGACACCAGAAATGGGCTTCACACATTGTACCCATGTCAGGAATCAAACCCGGGTCTTCGGTGTGACGATCGAACGCTTTAACCACTAGGCTACCTGACCACCCCTTAAGATTACTTTAGCACAACATAAGCTTTAAGGAACGGACCCCTGGTGTTCTTTAACTTCTTTTCAGTAGTATAATTATTTAGGCTAGTATAACCTAGTATAAACTGAGGCTTCAAACCAGCCTACATTAGAACTCTGAACCAGTGACTTCAGATTAGTAGGCTAGATATAGCATAACACGGAACCACAATATCATGATGGACAATAAAACAAATGTTATCTGATGGGGGCAATGAAATGTTAACATTAATCATAGTATTTCTGGTTTTTGACCTGAGTGTCAATCATATTCATTGTCCCAGGAGAACGAGAGTGGGCTGCTAGGTTAGATGACTGCTGTGGAGACAGTGTGTTCTTTTCATAATAGGGGGCACAGCATTTGGCTGTGCAGAGTTGCATCCCTTAGATGGGACGGAATCCAATGATTTGGGGGTTTGAATCCCAGATTTGCCTTAGTGATTAGCCTTGATATGTCAGCACCACACCTTTGCTTGTGGGTTTCAGCAAAGTGGTGAAAGCTTAGAACTTTCCTCCCACATTAATCTGACATGCTGTGATATGACTGAAGTGCTGTTAAGCCCAACTCACTCACTCATTTCATATTATTCTTGAAGCTATTCTGCAACCATCATCCGAAGGTAACACTTATCTGATGAAGGGGGCACGGTTGGTCCAGTCATCTAAGGCATTGTATTTTGCTGTGCAGAGTTCATCCCTTGGGCACGCCAGAAACCTATGATTGTCGGTTCAATCCTGGTTTGCCCTGATTATGTTTATAGGTTCATCAGCACCATACCCATGCTCTTGGGTTTCACTGAGGTGGTGAAACTGCATCACTTTGGGCTTTTCTCCCACATTAAGCTGACATGCCGTGATATAACTGGAATAAAGTTCAAAGCAGCATTAATCCCCTCACTCACTCACTCACTCACTCACTCACTCACTCACTCACTCACTTGTATGATGGTTGATTGAAATTGTGGCAAGAACAGAGTGAGAGTTGTCTCCCCCTGACCCAACCACCACACTGCTTGACTACCTTAGTCACCTGTGGATAGTTGGTAAGCCTGGGGTTAAAATCTTCGCTCATCACATTGAAGGCCCTGGTTCGATATCCAACATGGGTACAATGTGTGAAACCTGTTTTGGGGCTTGATTGTTGGAATATTGCTAAAAGCAGCACAAAAATCATACTCGATCACTAACTCACTAATTCACCTGTTACAACACATTTGTGTCAGTGTGTGAGGTTTTAGCTTTTTTTGCAGTATTCCAGCAATAGTATGGGACTGAAAGATTAGGCTTTACATAGTTTACCCATGTGAGGATTTGAATCAAGATCTTTGCTGTGACCAGAGATTGTTTTTACGACTCTTGCTCAAACATTGTTTGAGCGAGTGAGTGAGTGAGTATGGTTTTAAGCCGCTTTTAGCAATATTCCAGCAATATCATGGCGGGGGACACCAGAAATGGGCTTCACACATTGTACCCATGTCGGGAATCGAACCTGCTTTAACCACTAGATTACCCGACCGCCCAAACATTGTTTGATCAAGGTTACAACATTCAAGGCTTTAGTAAAGCTTTAAAAATGTTTTATGGTAGACACCTGGAGGACGTTTGAAGCATCAGTGTCAATAATGGTGGCCGATACAATTCTCTACTTTGAATTGTACCATATGTTCCTGTGTTTATTAAGGTGAAAAAATGAATCGTCTCTGCATGTGTTTGTGACAGGTGTCATTGGTGGGGCAGGATACACTCATCTTTTCATACACACCTGGTATCATCACTATTGATAGTGATCCATTAATACATGCTCATGATATAGTTGGAATTGTACACTCAACTCCTTTTCGTAAACTCCTGCTATCTTCACTATTGATAGTGACATGCTCATGATATAGTCGGAATCGTACAATCAATGCTGCTTTGAGCAGAGATTTCTTAAGATTATGGAAATGATTTTCTTGCTTTTGTTTATCACTGTACTACCCTACTGCTCCATAACAAGTGTTAGTGAGTGAGTGAGTGATGTTTTACTCCACTTTCATCTACAGTCCGCAATATCAGTTCGGGGGACAATAATGGCCTCCACTTAGTGTACCAATGAGGGACATCAAACCTGTGTCATCAGGATGTTAAGCAAACACTTTAATCACTAGGCTTTATTGCCCGCCTCATTTTGATGAAAATGTTACTTAATCGGCTTGCAAGTGTTCCTTCAATTCAGACGAATGTGGTATGTTTTGTGCAGTTGTATCTTTACCAAACGTTTTAATGGAGTAACTTTTCCAATAAGTCCATTAGCTTATAAAAACATTCTCTTCTAATGGCTAACTATAAGATTAAGTATCAAGCCAGGATCCTTGATGATGCATTCATTTGTTTACATTGACTTTAATTTTGGAATGTTTACTTTTGCTAATAGGATTGGATTTCTTGGAAAATATTGGAAATTGGATTGGAAATATTTTAAATTCTTCACATTCTAATCCAGAAATGATATTTTGTTTATTTTCAAACAGTGTTGTTAATGTGTTTCTCATTTCGATGACAGAATTTTACAAAAATTTCAAATGAAAATCTGAATTGGACTTTGCATTTCTCTTGAGAGAATGTGAGTGCCCCTCTACTTTGCTGGATTTATATCTAAAATTCTTCAAATTACAAAATTGTCGGAATACCAAGAAAATGACAGACAATTATGCCATTGCATTTTCTTAATTCCTCCTCAAGGCTTTCTGTCAACTGCATTCTTTGTTGGAACAGCCATGGTAATGGTTTGATAATACATGCTGATCTCATGACACAGAGAAATAAGCATTTTCAGCCATTGCCCTTTCTGAAAATCAATAACTGATCTGTTCCTTCTTCAACTGCCAATTTGCTAGCATTCTGGAGAATTTGAACAGGCAGCAGATTCAAGTGCCTTGCTGCAATGTGCTATAAGAGAAAAGGTCTCCTCGGGAAAATAATATTCAAATGAAAAACTCTTCAGGAAAAGAATATTTCAGCAAGCGCTACATATGTCAATATGTGTTTGAGATTGTATTCAGGAAAGCACAATCAGGATGTTGGATGGACAAATCTGACCTTTCAGGATATTACATAATGCATGCCAGACAGTGTAAGCATTGTACCGATGATGACATTTCATCTCGTTTTGTTTAGTCAACCTGGTTACGTCTAAAGACCATACCCAGTTTGTGACAAAAAGGTTGGAATTTTTTTTGTATTATTTAGTGTGCCAATGGCATTGTTGAAAAAAGTTCCCACTGCTTAAATGTCAGACTTAGAAACCTTTTTTTAAGTAAGCGAGTATGGTTTTACGCCGCCTTTGGCAGTAGGCCACCAATAGGACGGTGTGGATACCAG
This sequence comes from Haliotis cracherodii, assembly GCF_022045235.1. Taxonomy (NCBI): domain Eukaryota; kingdom Metazoa; phylum Mollusca; class Gastropoda; order Lepetellida; family Haliotidae; genus Haliotis; species Haliotis cracherodii. The sequence continues at coordinate 23,744,938 of NW_027266341.1, read as the reverse complement.
AAATGGGCTTCACATATTGCACCCCTATGGGGAATCGAACCCAGGTCTTCGGTGTGATGAGCTAACGTTTTAACCGCTTAGCTGCCCCATACATCAATAGCTTGTGACAATGTTTATTATGTGAAACTGCAAATAGAGTTGAGAAACATATAGAAAGTGATGAACATGGGAATACATTTAATGCACAGCATCATTATTCACAAAGTAAATTTGGGCATTCAGAAATGACAAAAGGGTATTATAAATCTTAGTGAAAAGTATGGGGCAAAATTACATTCGCTTATGACCCTTGAAAATCCGGGGTAGAATAGGTCTTCAGCAACCCATGCTTGCCGTAAGAGGCGATTATGCTTGTTGTAAGAGGCAACTAATGGGATCAGGTTGTCAGGCTCGATGACTTGGTTGACGCATGTCATTGTATCCCAATTGCGTAGATCGATGCTCATGATATCAGTTGCTGGATTGTCTGGTCCAGACTCGATTATTTACAGACCACTGTCATATAGCTGAAATATTGCTGAGTGCGGCTTTAAACAACAAACAAACAAAACATTCGCTTATCAAGCATATTCATGACTCAATTGTATACTATAAATCTTGAAATTAATGCCAGCATGAATTAAAAGTAAAGATTTGTTCGCATTGAAGAAACTTCACATTTATGTCTCCAAAATGACTATCACCAATAAGATGGCCTCACTGCACGTAGTATATATCACCTTGTTCTCGCCTCTATATGGCTGAAATAATGCTGATGTGACATTAAATTTTAACTCACTCACTCACTCTTTGTTAATCTTGGTGTAATGGCATTCACAGAGTTCAATGTTGGATCAAACTTATTCGTATAGTTGGCATACTTTAATTCAAAAGTATTCAAAAATCTTTCTTAGTGACCCAGTTTAGCACAATTTTTATTTTTTTCAAAAATCTATCGAAATGCACCTTAATAACTATTCAATAAACCATAAACTGCTATTTTTGTATGCTTGTCAAAATAATCATAGACGTTTTCACCATGATTTGGAAATAAAACTGCGGCATGATTGGTTTCATTCCTCAGTAAGAACATGAATCTGATGTTACAGACGATCATGGCTGAGCTGGTAGGCATGACGATATCGACAAGGCAATGTTTGCGATGGTGCTTAGATTACAGACCTCTGTGAATTCTAGGTGAAATTGGACTCTGAATGTTGTTAATCAGTTCATCAGAGCACTGTTGCTTTAAGAATTCTTGTAGTTTGTACTAAACTGAACACTTTGCTGAATTGTACTCTGATGTTTGAATTTCACTGCACAGTTCCATGAATCTACTTGCGCAGAGTGATCATAAGGCCACAGCAAGTGTAAGTCTATTCTAAAGATAAGGAATTAAAATAGACGACAATGAGTCCCAGAAATAAATTGATCTTATTTAAAAAATATTTTTGTACAAAATATTTTTAAAAATCCAAACGGAGCCCAGAACAATCTTTAATTTCAGGAGCTGAGGCAATCTTGACGTACCAAATCATTCTAGACTTGAGTTGGACTCCTTCTGTAACTTTTTTAGTCTAGGGTCTAGACTAGAGTTAATTAAACTTCTTGCTGCAATCAATATAAGTGTATGTTAAAGTGTTGGACTTACATTCATTGTAGCAGGGAAATTATTGTAATTTGTAAACTATAAAATACACTTAACATAGACTTACATTCATTTTAGCAGGAAAATTATTGTAATTTGTACACTATAAAGTACACTTAACATAGACTTACATTCATTGTAGCAGGACTTAACATAGGACAGGAAAATTATTGTAAGTGTGTGCTAAGTGTATGTTAAAGAGCAGTATTGGTATTGGTTAGAGCACGAGGGCCTGGCTCCACGCCTCAGATGCTAACTAATCATGTCAACGATTAGACACCATGGTCCAACTGCTTGAACCTATTTAAACCATGGGGACCAAAAGAAGGTCTGTCATTGCCAAGTGGTGTTTAACTGACTATTCACTTAGCCGATACATGGTCAGAGACAAACTAACCATGTGTGTGTTAAACTTTAGGAGCTGCATTAATCTTCCTGCTACAATGAATGTAAGTAAAACTGTGCTCAAATACAGGAGTTGAATAATCTTCCCACTACAATGAATAGGGTGAGGTGAAATGGGGTTTAACGTTCCATCCAAGATTACTGACTCCGAGCCGACCAGCCCTTGTTTTAGCCCCTTAATACCAAGCGCTAGACAGGGAAACAACTAGTACCATCTTTTGACGTCTTTTGGTATGACGCGTCTGGGGATCAAACCCAGGACCTTCTGCTCTCTGGGCGGACGTTCTACCACTAGACCACGGAGGGGTAAAGGAATGTATGTCTATGCTGAGTGTATGTCAGAGTGTAGGAGCTACAATAATCCTCACACTTCAATAGTTGTAAGTCTATACTAAGATATAGGAGTTACAATAATCACATTGTTCTGTTCAAGGAGGGGGCGGTCGGGTAGCCTTGTGGTCAAAGCGTTCGCCCGTCATGCTGAAGACCCAGGTTCGATTCCCGACATGGGTACAATGTGTGGAGCCCATTTCTGGTGTCCCCTGCCATGATATTGCTGGAATATTGCTAAAAGCGGCGTAAAACCAAACTCACTCACTCACTCACTGTTCAAGGAGCTTTAGGTTAATACCACAAACATTTGAGCTATATCCTTATCCAGTTAAATATAAAGTCAATCTCTTTAAAATCAGATCTTAGTCCTTGCTACCGCTAAACAAAGTATGTTTTTACAGTAGCGGGAACTAAGATCTGAGACCTGAATGAGATTGACATACCGTTTTTCGGCCAGTGATTAACTTTTGTTAATATTTAGAAAGGTGAGAAAGAACTTTTATATTTCTTTTTCAAGATCCTCTGAAGTTTAGTTATGAGTTAAGTAAACAAAACACTGATGAAAGTTAAAATTTTCAGTTTGCATTTATCTTCACAAATGTTTGTAAAGCAGTCTCAGTTGTCGTGATTTCTCTGTATGATATTGATTTAGAATTCCAATCCTTTTGATTTCAGATTAAGCTAGGGGCCGAAAACGAAGTTATAATCCGAACTCCTTTCATAGATGATTCTAGTGCGTCCTCACAAGCTCACTTGAGATCTTTATCAAGTTTTAGCTTCCTTGATGAAGAAAGTTTCAGGGCTGTAGAGATCCCATATCTGAAATTTGCTGTGATGGTTTTTTCTTTCTAGAAAATGGAAATTATCATTTTTTTCTAAAATAAGATTTTCATTTCCTTCAGATATTGATTTTGATATTTTCAGTGCTTAAGATGATTTTTCAAATAGTTAATAATATTTTTTACATAAGAGAAAAACAGAATTGTGGTAGTGTTGAAGTGTGAATTTCAAGCATGTGCATAAGTTTGAACAGTATTTCAGTTATTTCAATGCCTGTCTGTATAATTTGGGAGGAAAGCCCTCAAAGACACAGGTTGAAGCTTAAAACTATGCAACTCACAAAGAAAGAAAGATGCTGACACACTAGGGATACCAACCATGAACAGCAGATCCTGGCATGGTTAAGGGATGCAACCCTGAACAGTATAATGCTGCATCAGACCCTACACCACTTGGTCATATGTGCCATGTCAATAACAAGCAGCGGATCCCTGCATCACTAAGGGATGCAACTCTGTACAGCAAATTCTAGCCTGGTTGACCACTGGGTCATCTGTGTCATGTCAATAACAATAAGCGGATCCCTGCTTCACTAAGGGATGCAACTCTGTACAGCAAATTCTAGCCTGGTTGACCACTGGGTCATCTGTGTCATATCAATAACAATCAGCGGATCCCTGTATCACTAAGGGATGCAACTCTGTACAGCAAATTCTAGCCTGGTTGACCACTTGGTCATCTGTGTTATGTCAATAACAATTAGTGGATCCCTGCATCACTAAGGGATGCAACTCTGTCCAGCAAATTCTAGCCTGGTTGACCACTAGTACATAAGGACCATGTGCATGAGTAAATATGTCTATCAGCATGTGTGTGTGTGTGTGTGTGTGTGTGTGTGTGTGTGTGCACGTGCATGCATGCCTGCACATGAAGGAGATACTCAGGTGATTTTTATTAATTTCAGGCTGTGACTTTAGCCACCAGTCCGCAGCCTGAGTCTATTTTTTTCTTCTTCGGTCTAGTAAACTCTGCTGGTTATAGTATAATAATAACATAGCCATGTTCGGGCAAGTGGATTCAAGCATTTTCTCACAGACTGATATTTTGGTATCTGGAAAAAAGATAAATATGATATCTATAGATGAGAGATTGTCTACCCTTGCCTAAACTTTGCTGTCAGTTGTGTCTTCAAATGAAATGTATACATAAATAATAAGATTAACGGACAAAAGACTTATCTTATATGTACATTGTATATGTATTGTTTGTTTGTTGTTTAACGCCGCACTCAGCAATATTACAGCTATATGATGGCAGTCTATAAATAATCGAGTCTGGACCAGACAATCCAGTGATTGACATCATGAGAATCGATCCACGCAATTGGGATACGATGACATGCATCAACCAAGTCAGCGAGTCTGACCACCCTATCCCATTAGTCGCCTCTTACAACAAGCATAGTCGCATGGGTTGCTGAAGACCTATTCTAACCCGGATCTCTATGTATTGCTTTCATCAGGTATGGTACAAACAATTATCAATTTGGTGCACACCTAGTCTGTCATACAGACTCTGAAACAAATACAATACAGCCCATGCAAGTTTATAATAGTTGGCAAGTGTAGATTACTGCAGTTTCTGAAAATTAAGACAGTCTTTGGGCTCCTTTTTATTTTATTTTATTAAGATAATTTAACAACTGGGTTGTTGTTTTTCTGTTCATCATTTTCATTTCAGAGACTGGATGTTAGTCAAATTGACAAATATATGATTTTTAACATATAGTTCAACTGGAAGTTCAGAGATAATTCCTGGGACACAAAAGTTGATTTTTAGCCTCCTGAGCCTGGCTAATTCAAGATTTCTGAATCTGAATCCACTGAAGAAATAATTTAATTCTCCATCACTGAAACCACGGGTTATATAGGTCCGTGCTGAAACCCAATCTTTTAACAAGTGCTCCAGCATCATTGATTGAGAAGTTTTGCTTGAGTCGAATGGATTTTCTTAAAGGATTTATTTTCTTTTTTTCCCAAGGATGTTTAATCTTTTAAGACACAACACAGATTTTCCATTCCAGGATGTTGAAATGTTTCGGGCAAACAATCTATTATTTCTCCCCTCAAGAACAAGAGTTAAACACCTAACTTTCCATAACCCATATACAGTTTTTGACATAATGTTAAACATATAATTTCAGAGGTTAAAATGGTTGGCGCCTACAAATCGATGAATTTCCAGCCCCAGAGAATTACGCTACGCTCACCCAAGTTCCCAAGGCGATCGTCTTCATCAAGGAGTCTCAACAATGGTGAGTCAACCGAATCATGTTTTTAAATATTTTTGTTTCAAAATGGCTGCCATGATCAGAGGCAGTTGTTAACTGACGTAATGCAAAGTGACGTGATCCCCTTGGGTGTTAATGGTTTGGAATGAAGGGGAATCATCACCAGGGCAAGGCCAGACTTGTAGTGCCTCTTCACAAATGAAGGGAGTGATACATGACTCACTGGTTTTCAGAAACATTTTCCTTTCATGTTTTTATATAAACAACAATAATTCATCCCTAATAAAGCCTTGGTCAAGAGCATATAAGGCCTTGCGGTTTTATTTGGTTGGTTTACGAATCATCCGAGTTTATGAAATGAAAATTCAGAACAAAAACCAAGAATGACAAGATTTTTGTCATATCACCAATGGCAAAGATTGCTTTGAAAATTAATTTATCCAAGTGACTTTTATATGACTAAAAGAGATTTTTTTCAGATGAAAGAATTGTCATTAAAAGTCAGAGTTTGGATTTATAATATATGTAAGAACCCAAACCAAACCAAGATACAATGTATTTGTACTATGGCCTACCGATCCTAGTCAAACTTTAAGATGATTAAAAAATCCTTTATGATGCATTTTTTCCTTAAAAAATCTACCTACAGACCAAATTGTCACAAACAAAATCTGTAACACCCGGCACTGCACCCTTTAACGTGTTGTTTATTAGTTTATTTCACCCATCACTATTTAGAAAGACAGCACATTTTAAGTTTTATTTTACTTGCATCCATAAATTCAGTGTTTTTTAGTGTGAAGTCTGTAATCCAAGTAATAAAAAAGTGATTTATGAAAGATCAGATCATTACAGAACCTCTGATTTGAGTTGTTTAAGGCATCCATAAGGTCTGATTAACGTAGCATCTTCATGAAACATTTGAGGCATTATCTATTTTTCTGGTTCAGTGCTAGAAATTCCTTTTCTCGCCGTTGGCTATGTTGATAATTCTGATCAGTATCAAGATTCATCAATATTGATAAAAGATGAGATGTACTGATATCTTTAAATGTTTCAAATAAGAAGATTGCAGGGCTGCTGCTAGGGATTTTCTAATGGATCTGTGTGTGTTTGAAGTAGCTGGTGGACTTGCTGTGATAATCACAGCATTTGGAGAATGGTACCTGCAAACATAAACGAGCCATTACTTTATGAAATTGTGCAGGAATCTTTTGATCACGCCAGTTTAAAATTCTTGACAAATATTTGATGTAGTTATCCATTCCAAGTGTTTATGCATTTTGGGGGATTATTTTTATTTCTTATTTGAATGTTAATTTGTAAATGGAAAATAAATTCAAACATTATGTCAGATTTGATTCCTATTTAACATTTCACTACCTAAAATGTGTTGACAAGAAGATAGTATGAGAGCATAGAGTGCCACTTGTAACATAACATTAAACTTATTGAAGCAGTTGTATCATGGGTACTGTGGTGAGCGATAATATGTTCAGTGCATACACAATACAACATTTCATTTCCAAACCCTCTAGTGTAGAACAGGGTAACATGTTGCACAATGTGTTACCATGGGCACTTAACAACATACTATATTCTGCATCCATGGCATTATGGAAAATATTCTCCAGGGTTCATTTTGAACTATGTGTTAGGGAAATAGTTTTCATGTTCAATTTTCATTTTTACAATACATATAGCTAAAACATTTGGCGAAAGAAAAAATAAATACCGGTAAGGTACATTTAATTGAGTGATGTGAAATGTTTCTTCACAATAATATGGTAACACAGAACTAGATGTCAACTTTTCAAAGGGTGTCGGACTTAATTGTTTCCACATATTTTCTTATTGGGCATTTTATTCAAGATTGGCTTACTTTAACATCATTATTTTTGGTAAGCAATAAAAATGTAGTGGGTAGGTTGAAGAGAAACAGACACCAAAAATGGTGCACTTTCCAAAATTGAAGACTAACATGGTCTCACTCACTCACTCAAGTTTTTAACTATTTCCTGTCAATTTGTTTTCAAATTGAAAATGCACATTTCTTACAAGGAGGTTATTGTAGCTCTTCACTCAGCCCAGTCCAATTTGAATCTGTGGTCAATTTGTCAAGAGGCAAAGCAAAAACGTTGAATAGTGTCATGCAGGGTTGATCTTTGAACTTAAGTTATAACTTCCTGAAAACAATCCCTTGAATTAAGAATTATTTTAATAAAACATGTTTTCAAGCAAACAAGTTTGTTATTTTGTAGAGGGTTGCAAAATGTTGGATAGCCTCATCCATTAAACCAGATTGATTAGTCTAGCTTAATGAGGCCCACCAGTGGCATAATCTGTGATGAGTTCAACTGGATTTTTTGTTTTTTTGTTTGATAGGCATTACTTAGAAGTTGACGGATGACAAGATAGACACAATTTTTTATGGATAACAACTTCTTTAATACTGTAAAAGGCGACGTTTCGGTATAGATCCTTATACCGTTGTAGATAGACACAATTTTTTATGGATAACAACTTCTTTAATACTGTAAAAGGCGACGTTTCGGTATAGATCCTTATGACAACGGTATAAGGATCTATACCGAAACTTCGCCTTTTACAGTATTAAAGAAGTTGTTATCCATAAAAAATTGTGTCTATCTTGGATTTATTTTGTAAAATTTCCACACCAACCAAATAAAATAGATAAAATAAAAGTGTTTCAATATTTACATCAAGTGTGTACACTAAACGTCCAAGTAGCTGAAATCTGCTCACAAAACTACTCGAGTGAGTATTGGTTTTCACCTTACACATAACAATATTTCATGACTATTATGTGAGTCTGGTGGAGACAAAGCGTTTCAAAATACGATGACCAAGGATTTTTGGGGAAAAGGGACAACTGTTTCAAGTTTTCAGATTGCTTGTTCATCTTATATTAGACAATTGTGGTTAAAAGCATAGTGTGTAAGATAAACTTGATGTCTGTCTTCAGCTATTTGGTCTTTTTGTGATTTGGTGTGCAAATTCCACAATTAACGTACACATTTTTATATTTTTAACTATAGTTTAGATTTTTTCATTGGTAGGCCTGTTTATGATTTTATAAAGCAATGCTGGTCAACCCATGTGTAAGGGGGGTGGCACAGGTAGCCCAGTGATTTAAGGCACCACGAGTCGCTGTGCAGAGTTGCATCCCTTGGGCACGCCAGACACCTGATCCTGGTTGGCCCGAATTATGTTTCTAGGTTTGTCAGCACCATACCCGTGCTCGTGGGTTTCACTGAAGTGGTAAACGTTTGAGACCTGCATCACTTCGGGCTTTCCACCCACATTAAGCTGACATGCCGCAATATAACTGGAATATTGTTAAAAGTGGGGTTTAACCCGATTCACTCACTCACTGTGTGTAAGCTAGGATGGTCCAAGATGAAAAATCTTTTTCCAATATTTGTATTTCTTCCAGTCTAATTCATTCTTTCTGCACATAACTTAGAATTTTTTTGTGAAAGTCTGTTTTCTGTTAATACAGAGACCTGAAAGATGGAATTTAGATCTGTTAAAACAAGAATTACTCGCAGTAAATTTATTAACCCTGAATTATCTCACAATGGCATCTGTTTATCACATGTTTCACACTTGTTTTGGCCTAGATTAATCTTAGATTGGAACATTAAAGCCAGTGCAGGTCTGAAATCAAAATGAACAGTGGGAGCTCCATAAGGCTTGGATAATATCCATTTATTATTCATCGTAAGATGAAACAGTTCCTCACATTTCTGCAGGGATTTGTGATTATTTTTCGTCCGTTGGCATTTCATTTGAGCTGGCACACAACAAAGGAAGTTAGGGAGCCGCACGTCATTAAAACTTGAAAAACAAATTGGCAGTGTGTGTCGCATGAACTAATTTCCGACAATTACTGATTTTCAATAAAAGGCTTGTGAGATCATCACCTTGTTGACATGGCATAGTGAACCCATAGCCTTGCCTTGAAAATAACCTGAATGGAATCGTGATGGAATCTTTTCCTTTCAATTCAAAACACCTGGCTCAAAATTTCTTCATTGTTAATTGCTGATTCAGACTGTGCATGACTTATTTAAAGGAATTATTCTTGAAATTGAACCTTGGCAGATGAAGTGATGGCTGATTACTTTCTCTCGGAGAACTGAACAATTCTTACGATGCATGGGTAAATCTTTGAACCTTTCGAAATCATCCCTCCTATTATGTGTTGTTTCTCCGACTGATTTCAATATTTTCACAATTAATTCATGTCATATTTGAATAAAGAATAAATCAGTTAAAGCAATCGAACATTTTTATTTCCCAAATGTATAAATAATATCTAGCATTAGGACAATATTATTTTTGAGCTGTAGTATTGATAATGTAATCAATAAAGAGGGTCCGTTGTTTTTTATATGTTTAGCTGAATTTAAAACAATAAAAGTTATTTCAGGGTTAACTAAATGGTTACTTTGAGATTAATTTTCCTTCATAATGTTTTTACAAAAATACACACACAAAATTGCTTTAAAAAGCATGATTTTATTGAAACAGATATTCTATATTAATAAAAGTGTTTGACATTTTCAAATGTTCATTACGCAACAAAATGGATTGATCTGCCTCGGTCGTATTTCCCAAGAATAATGTATCGTGCTGGTGTAGGAATCAAACCTAGTATATGTTATAACACTGACTGATAATGGATATATGTGTTATCACTAACTCAACGTAACATTTAGTTCGAAAATGGTGAAGAGGTCTATTAACTCTACTTGTTTGCGAACAAGTCACAGAGTGGTATCTGCCTAGACACAGTCTTCACTAATGAAAACACGTAAATCATGGACAGGCATATCTGACAATCCAAATGTGGTCTTTCAGCTGATTACCAAGCTTAGCAACTTCCTGATGACAGTTCCCTTGTCTGATGCAATTGCGAGTGTATTGTTCTTGGCAATGGCCTCCTTGGTTCTCTGTGGCAGCCATTTTGACAGTTGAGTTAAATAAATTAGTGCATGGGCTCTTTTCTTTCAACTCATTTGAGAAATTGTTTGACTCATCTAAGATTTTGGTCTTGTTGATGATGTGATAAGCCCTTGGCTGCCATTTGGACATTTTATGATGATTTGGACTCTTTGGAACAGGTTTAGGTTCATCAGAGGAATTGTTTGGGTCATAATGGAGTCAATCGTGCTTGTGTCCGTTGCGTCATTTGGTAGCTTGTGCAGCCAGAGACCCTCATAAACGTATTGAGACCAGTATGGCATTCATGTTTTCTGTTCTTCTGTTGTAGTTGTTTTGTTCGAAACTTCATCATAACTAGTTCTGATTATGTATTACAATATATTTTGCCACTGATTTCAGGGTTCCCTGACAATGTCTTAATCTTTATCAAGGTTTCAAATTCTGTTTCTACACTCGTGCTATTGAAAACCAGTGGGTTAGCACTATAAATCGACATTAGTCCGGACTAGTACAAGCAGCTACACACACATTCACGCACGTCACAATATAAGTGCAATAATCTTGGACGTGACGTTGAAGCCCATTTCACCTTCACCTTCACCAATAAACATATGTTTTATAAATAAATACAAAATAAAGGACGGTGGATTTTAAAACGTCTCATGTAGGACTTCATACATTTGTTATTGATTATTGTGTATACCCTAATTGCATTGACAAATATTTGCCAAGCAGAGTAATGGGAGTCTGAAGCATCACTTTATCAAAGACAGGACCAAATGTCAGTGCTCGGGCAGACCAATATTGGGTTATACTTCTGCAAATGTTAACACAGGTTATTGACCAAATCATTCCAATTGGCTACGGCTGAAGTATGTCCATTGTTGAGAGCTGATAAAGCTAGTTGCTCGTTGGTAGTTAATACAGATGCTTGTTAGTTTGTGGCATTGCATTAATTTTATTGTAGTCTTTGATGTAGCATAAATTGTATTAATCATGTGATCTTGGAGAATATGGCGCCATGTCATAAAGTGGTGATAGCTATGCGGGGAACAAGGCCTGTGCCTTTTATGCTGATTTGTTTAAAATGATATGGTTAAGTGCTATGTCTCCTAATGTGGCAGGGACGATGGGGTAGCCTTGTGGGTAAAGAATATGTTCATCACACCTAAGACCTGGGTTTGATTCCCCACATGGGTACAATGTGTGAAGCCCATTTCTGGTGTACCTCGCTGGGATATTGCTGGAATACTGCTAAGAGCAGCGTAAAATCTCTCTCACTCATTGATTTGTAAAAAAAAAATTATCTACAGAATTGACATGGCTATGCTTATGGATGCTTTCTTAAGTCTAATTGATTTGATATATTATTTAAACGATGTAGTAATATAACACCGCTAAGATGATAAGGGAGAATTTAGTTGTGTTAAATTTACGATTATCACATAATATTATCACAAGTGTTCCAAATTAGGTGATCTCTTGGATCTAGTGACCCCCTTTATTTGTAGCCTCAAACTTTAGAGTTCTGAGCAGGACTTGACTTTCTTGCTTAATTTCAGCTAAGCATGATTTCCACACTGGTACAAATTGTGAAGTCCATTCTTTCTGTTCCCACATAGAACCCTATCCACTCACTCACTCACTCACACACTCACTCACTCACTCACTCACTCACTCACTCACTCTGATGGGTGTTACTATCCACATCAACATGCCTTGAGAATGCTGCATGAATAAGCATTAGATCAGAGTGTGTATAACCTATAACCTTCATATATGTATCACATCATATATCAACTGTCCTCATCGACCAATCGTGTCCTCACATTCATGTATTCCATATTCACTGTGCAATAACTGTCTACTGCAGAAATACTAATGGGAGATGTGAAACCCTGAGTCATGTTGTCTCATAGTTCTTCTTCCCTGGGTACAAAACAACCTTAGCGCTACGACTGTCGTAAGTCTATCTTAAGGTATGGGAGTTACTATCATCATAGCGCTAAGATCGCTTTTTACAATGCATCCCTGATCTGTATCTTCTGGAATCTGTTTATTTCATCGTGGTATACACTTTCAGTATGTTTCCTGTGAGTTAGAGAGTGAATGTTTTCTAATAACACAGTCAGGAATATTAGATGTTATAGTATTTTTTATTGGTTTACGAGACCGACTGATTGAAAAAAACTGAACTTAGAACAAAAATAAAATGACTTTTGACAGTTTTGTTTTGGGCGTTTTACAATTTGATGAAATGAAAAAAAACACACAGTTTTATAACCTCTATTCTTAGAAATGGTGAATAATTGGGTATATAAATCTTTATTCTAGCAAAAATAATCCCTATCAATCGGTATCATTACGCAATCATATTTCAGTGATAGTGTGATATATGAGTTTGTTTTTCATTCATTAGTAGCAGTACTAATCTGGACGTCCTACACCGAATTTTAGGCCAACATTTTGGTAATTTGTAAACCAGCTAACAAGTAATAAAAAGCCTTACAAGTGTATCATAGCTGTCTAGATACAGTCCAGTCGGGCATGGTAAACCAGTCGTTGATAGCATATGCACTGAGCAATGCCATCCATGAATCAAGTTTGGATGCTGACCCAGCATTCCCGTTTACTGGTAATTACCATTTTTTTACCGGTAAACTTAGGCTTGAACTGGTAATTGATGTGACTGCCAGTCCCTGTGGACCAGCAACTAAAGTACCTTATATAAATCTTTGTTGTTGAACTAAACATTGGCGATATTCATAAAAGTACATTTTTCAAACAAAGTCAGCGGTCTGTTGCCATCAGGGTTTCCCCTGGTCTATTTGTAGGTTAAATATCCATTTGTAGCGACTTCATCTCGAAATATTAAAAAAGAGAGAGAAGGTGGGACGATACACTGATGCATCAGTAAAGTGCGATATTTTACTTCCTGATACAAGTATTGTTTACAGTTGCTCATTAAGTAAAAAATATTGAACCATACCTTTAATAACTGTTGCACTAAACACTAATTAGTAGTGAAAATTAGTATTGAAAAAGTAAATGTTTTTATCCATTGTGCCATACTTGACACTGCCAACTGTAAACCATCAGTGACCCAGGTATTTGACAATCCTGTCTATGAAAAAGATGGCTTACACACCACAGATAAGAGTACATGCAAGTATCGTGAAAATGGTATTGTGATACGTGTCAGATCGCGCAGTTGGTGTATCGTTCCAGTCTTCTCATTCTCCATACATCTTAATAACCTCATTGATTGTTATATAACATCGTCTTAATTGACAAAGACTTGTCTACTTGGAATATAACCAAAAACTATTTTGCCAAAGTTGTTAATCATTACATTTAAAATGTACAAACTGCACAGAAACCTTTTTAGAAAACAATAAACTGAACTGAATCTAAATTTCCTAAATGGACACTAAGTTCCACCAGGTTGACAGGTCATGTGATAACGCACCTGCACCTCTGTTGTACTACAATGTTGTACCCTGTTGTACATTGTTGTACATTGTACTGTGCACCCCCCACTATCACCCCTGTTGTAGTCATACCCCCATCACCATGTGCGTCTTTCAGTCAACTCTGACCTTGGACTACAATGGCAGCAATCTACGTCAATGTATCTTCCAGGTATGACGTCACCGCGGTCGGCAACTTCATCGCCCAAGTCACCACGTAAAGTCAGGTCAGCTGGCACTGTGAGTATGCTCTCTTACTGCACAGTTGTAGGTCTTTAGGTAGACATGCCATAATGGTAGTTTTCAGGAAGGCATGTGATAACGGATGTCTTGAGTTAGGCATGTTATAATGAAGGTCTTAAGGTCGATGTGGCATGATAGTATTTTTCAAGTTGGCATGTAATAACGGATGTCTTGAGTTAGGCATGTTATAATGAAGGTCTTAAGGTCGATGTGGCATGATAGTATTTTTCAAGTTGGCATGTGATAACGGATGTCTTGAGTTAGGCATGTTATAATGAAGCTCTTAAGGTCGATGTGGCATGATACTATTTTTTTAGGTAGGCATGTAATAATGGATGTCTTTAGTTAGACATGTTGTAACGAAGATCTTAAGGTCGATGTGGCATGACAATATTTTTGAGGTAGGCATGTAATAACAGATGTTTTCAGGTAGACATGGTATAACAGAGGTAGCTAGTCATAAAGTCGGTCAGTATTGTTGAAGTCTAAGGTCACATGATAGCTACAACATAAACACCAACTGGGCAGAAATCTGAAAGAATTATAAGAATTTATTACAGCATATTCTTTGTTATTTTGAATTCTGTAGTCTTAGTCACATTTACTTATCATCTGCAATTTTTATCGTCAAAAACACCCCAATCAAATCTAATGATAATGGTTGTTCTTCCTATTAACCAACCCCTTTTGTAAATGTTACCTGAATACACATATTTTATTGTTTTGCTTAATCAGTTCCAAACTCAAAAAAAGACAATGTAGATCCTGGCATTGCATCTGACTTTTTTGTTGTTAAAAAAATATAATTATTATTACTTTGATGTCTCTGCATCTTACCCAGACTCATGCCAGCCTGTCACAGGTAGAAAGCTGGTGTGTTATAAGTCATAGTCTCATCATCAGTGTGTAATAACAGCAATGTTCCACATTGTTCGATACTGTTGCAGCCTAAGCACCGGATGACCAATGGGAGCAGCATGAGCAATGGAACCAATGGCCATCACAGAGGTAAGCAGATGCTAGGGAGGAAAGACTGTTGAACAATTTACTTGCCTTTGCATGTGTTTGTGACTGGTGCCACTGTTGGGGCAGGGTACCTCACTTCTTTGCGAACTTTTGGTATCATCACTATTTTAAATGCTTCAGAAACACATGATATGGTCAGAATCGTATAATTGACGCTGCCTTTAGCAGATATTTCTTATGAATTTGGAAAGGGTTTTGTCGCTTTTAATTACACTGGCCAAGTGTCTGGCCAATGTGTACATCCTTAAGTCGGATGTGATGTCGTTAGTTGTGAACCACTTCGGTAGCCTCTCTGTCCGGAGAGAGGAAGGTTGGCGGTTCGATCCCCGGGCCGCTGTACTTACAGAGCTTGTTCACTCATGACAGATAATCAGGAATTCCTCTATAACCTATGCATATTCTTATTGATTAGTAGGCTACTTGTTTTAATTATCCGTCAAAAAGGTGTTGATTTAAGAATAATATAAAACAAATAATGACAAGCAGGGATGGAAATTAGCACTCTCCCACTAGCCCAGACCAGTTTTGTTGACTTTAAAGGTATCCTGGGGGCTAATAGAATTTCAAACATTTTGGTGTTGCTATTTGTTATCAAAACTCGAGCTAGTAGACTTTGTTGGTTAACTTTCATCCCTTGACTATGGGGGTGAAAATAAGTTTAAACGTATCATTTTGGGGAGGACTGTAAAGATAACTTAGTGCAGGGCATTGGTATAACAAGAAAACCTATGTAGTGAGTTCAAATGAATATTTGATTTATTTGATCCCTAACTGGTTAATCCTTACAAGATCGTAATAGATTTTGTTAAAAAAAATGTGTAATGTATCTTCCATTGTATATTAAACGCAACATATCAATCTTGGGAAAGAAAAAAAGAAAGAAAAAAGATCAGATGTTTCAGGACACTCAAATTCAAAAGGCACTGGTATAGACTAATTGGCAGTCTCAGCAGATTTTATTCAAGCCATTCAAAATCCACTTTGTCTTAATTAGGAGGGAGTGAGTATCGTTTTCTGCAGCTTTTAGCAATATTCCACTAAAATCACCAGAAACGGGCTTCACACATTGTACTCATGTAGGGAATCAAACCGTGGCCTTCTGCTTGAAGAGCGAACGCTTTAACCACTAGACTACCCCAACACCCCTTTAAATTAGGAGATGTGGAACTGAGTTACTTGTAAAGTTAACCATGCTAATTGAATTTGGAACCAAACACAGCTTCCACAGTGATGCCATCGTCAGGTCAACTGTTTCAATAAGATAGGAGGTGTTTTTTTTAGATTTGAAACCTCAAATTAACAAATCAGAATCGAGTATTATCCAAATTCATGGTAGAATGATGTATATTAAAGTCCTATTACCCATATTATACAGTGTGTGTGTGTGAGTTGGGTTTAACGCCGCTTTTAACAGTATTCCAGTTATAACAGGGCGTGTCAGCTTAATGTGGGAGGAAAGCCCGAAGTGATGCAGGTCTCAGACGTTTACCACTTCGGTGAAACCCACGAGCATGGGTATGGTGCTGACAAACCTAGAAACAATTGGGGCAAACCGGGATTCGAACCCACAATCATAGGTTTCTGGCATGTCCAGGGGACGCAACTCTGCACAGCGAATCGCGGCGCCTTAGACGACTGGGCCACCCGTGCCCCCATATTATACAGTGACTGTCCAAGTTCAAACATGGCGGGGAAGTGGGGTAGCCTAGTGGTTAAAGCGTTCACTCTTTACACTGAGTGCCAGGGTTCAATTCCCATTTGGGTACAATGTGTGAAGCCCATTTCTGGTGTCCCCTGCCATGATATTGCTGGAATATTGCTAAAAGTGTAAAACCATACTCACTCACTCAAACATAGCACTGATTACAACATCCAGACAGTAGGGATACATTCACCCAACCATGGAGAAGTGTCCCTTTAAATCTCTTGCTTTCCTAATGGAGTCAAGACAGACAATTACAGCACCTTTGTGATATTAATCTCTCCCGACATGTAAAAATGTGTGAAGAGCTGCACACTCATCAATTTCTATTGATTACATATTGATCTCATGTGAAGACTATCTCCTGTCCAGGGCGACAAGATCTGTATCCAAGCAGTTTAGAGTGCTTTCAAGATATTAATAGACTCCAAGTAATGTATAGATCCTGTTTTGTGTTGAAGAAAGAGGCTTTGTGTCATTGTGTATTGATTGTGCAGGAATTATATCTGCTGTGTTCTGATTAAAACCCTTCTCAAATTTACTTGGAGTGCCTGTTGCTGGGATGGTGGTTAGCTGTAGAGATCTGGTCTGTTTATCTAACGGGGGTAAATAGCAGTGAAAGGATGTGATGACACTATTGGATACTCACAAATTATCTTGTCTCCACAGTCTACATTTTGTAAGTGATGACTAAATTGGAGATTTGGTGGGTACAATGGTTTTTAAGTATGATTAGTGACCACCACTTTCAGATGTGATCTGGCTCCGCTGGCTATTGATTAGAGCTTCTGCCTGGAGAGTGGAAGGTCTGTGGTTCAATTTCTGGCCGTGTCATACCCAAAAATGTTAGAGGGTAGGGCTGGGACGGGTAACTCGGGTACTCGGGTAGGGTGGGTACTGAGTGGGACCTGGGTACCCATGGGACTACCCGGACTCGTGGTTAGTCATGTGATATATTGTTTAATGACAAAAATATCTGGAACTCTCTGGTTACACTACAAGTCACTAATGTTCGCATTTCTTTCTGACTATGCACCCATTCTTTCTGACTTTTCATACATTTGAATAAAGATATAACTTAAGTCAGCTTCAGTGTATGCATGACCAGATTGTTTAATACATGTATCTAAATACATTTTGCCAGAGCTATGGTAAAATAATTCCCAATCGGACATTTTGTACCTATCTCATGAGACCTACAGCAGGTACCCGGGTAGGGTCGGGTAATAGGGGGGTGGGTACCGGGGTAGTAAATCTGGATTCGTCCCAGCCCTAT
Source organism: Haliotis cracherodii (assembly GCF_022045235.1). NCBI lineage: Eukaryota > Metazoa > Mollusca > Gastropoda > Lepetellida > Haliotidae > Haliotis > Haliotis cracherodii. The sequence continues at coordinate 23,726,815 of NW_027266341.1, read as the reverse complement.
TAGAGGGTACTTGTTGTTACCTTGCCTGCTGCTTGGCATGAAGGGGATTAAACAAGCACTGGTCGGCACGGAATCAGTATAATGTGTCTGAGTGGGGTATCCTTGTTTGACTGCAGCACGGCAACTCATGGGCTAGCATTATAAAACTGGCATTAGTCCAGACGAGTACAATCAGCACATGAATGCACTTAACTATGTGAGTGCAGTAATCTTAAACTACCCGTGAAGATCCGGGGTAGAATAGGTCTTCAGCAAACCTTGCTTGTCGAAAGAGGCGACTATGCTTGTCGTAAGAGGCGACTAACAGTATCAGGTGGTCAGGCTCGCTGACTTGGTTGGTGCATGTCATTGTATCCCAATTGCGTGGATCGATGTTCATGATATCAATCACTGGATTGTCTGGTCCAGATTCAATTATTTACAGACCACTGTCATATACCGGTAGCTGGAATATTGCGGCGTTAAACAACAAACAAACAAAATTCAACATTAAATCCTATTTCACCAACTTCACTTCACCATAATTGATCTGGTTGATGATATACCCCATTTCACCTCACTTCACGTAGTTGCTGTCACAATTTGACTTTGTTACCATAGTGACGAAATGCTATTCAGGGTCACAAGGCAACAAAATCGATCAGACGGTCAGGCTGTGTGAGTCTTGTATGTTATCACACCCCAAGGGCAAGGGCCATTGCACATAATATGAATCACTGGTTTGTCTGACCCGGACTCATACATTAACAGCTCGTCGGCATACAGCTGAAATATTGCTGAGTTCGCATTAAACAAACAGCAAACAGAAACACATGATGTGTGTCATATTAAAAACGCAAAGATTATAATAGGGATGGTAAGAAATAGTGATGGCATGTATATAAATATTCATTCCAGAGTCACCTGATGTCCCCAACTCCCTCCTGGAGAGATACGACATAGGGAAGGTTATTGGAGAAGGGAATTTCGCTGTCGTCAAGGAGTGCTTAGACAGGTACACAAACACTTAATTATTCTTACAACTTTCGTTGACACACAGATATATCTAAAAACATGTTATGCTAATATTAAAGATTTGTGATATTTTCAGTTTTTCAGGTAAAAGTGTATTTTTAAATTTTATTGAAAATAGTATTTTAGTAATAGATATAATTCATGTTACTCATAACAGATTGAAAATTTGTAGAAATCTCATACAGATTATAGGAACATACATGTATAGTATCAGTTGTATAATTATATTTTCAGAGTGGCTAATAATAGCCCCTCCCAATGTCAATGACAGGTTAATTCCATCACTGATCGGTGAAATACAAAGTCTACCCGTCCAGTGGACAGTCTTATTGTTTCTGTAATGAGTAATCCATATCTCCAGACATTCTCTGCTGTGCACAAAATACTAAACAACCCTATTTCAAGTTTGAAGTAATTCAGGGATGTGAGCAAGCATCACGTATACAATGTATGTTTTGAAGAATATTCACTCTACCCATTACTCTTCAGATTCAACAACAGAAGGTTTGCCCTGAAGATTATAGACAAGGCCCGGTGTAAGGGAAAGGTGGGGCATTGTGTATGTTGTACAATGTGATAAAGAAATATCTGATATTATACTCATACAACCCGATAGACCATGATAACCCTTGATATCACAATGTCTCTTGTTATAGTGTTATAGTGCAAAATCAAATTATCTTGAATGTGTCTAATCCAAGATCTAATGAACACAACAATCCTGTCATTATATAACAGCTATTAACCAGTTTTGGTGGTAATAACAGTCAGTAAACATTGTATCAATTTGATCTTGCACCTGTACAAGAGACCCCAGGAATGTTAACTTTTAACATTAGGGCTATGACAAGGACTTCTTGACTTTCTTGCAAGATTTCAAACACTGCATAAGCAATTTGAAAGAATTAGGAATAGGTTAAACCAGCAGGTATAAACTTGAGCATGATGTAATTAATCTTCTATTTTAGGAACAAATGATAGAAAGTGAAGTGTCAATACTTCGTAAGGTGAAGCACCCTAACATCATCATCCTGGTGGAGGAGTTTGACACTTCCGCCGAGCTGTACCTGGTCATGGAGCTTGTGTCCGTAAGTCTTGCACATTCTACAGAGCATGGATAGGTGTTATACAATACATGCGCTCATATAATGTCCGTATTGCATAGGACAGATGTCACCGTGTAATACATGTACTGGAATCTTTGTTCCTGTAATGATGATGTCAGTGGGATCTGTAGTTTTTACCACAGCCAGTTAATCATGAGGCATGCTCTTGTCTCATTGTTATAATTTGTTTTACAATAATTGAATCATTGATAATAAAAATATTGTTATAATGGGAATATCATGCTTTGTTTATGACATTTGTGTGAAAGTCTTTGTTATATCAGAATCAAATTTGTTGATATTTGTACAAAATTAAGTGACAAGTTGTCTTTTATATTTTGATGAAAAGTTGACATATGGATGTCTTGAAACTTACAGTTTTGTAACATTGTCATAGTTACCAGTAGTAGGTGTGGCAAAATGACTAGTTGGCTCAGTGCAGTTGGATTTCCTAGATATATAGGAAGAGTTATCCCCCTTGATGCTTTTGTGCTATTTGAAATGCTGGTATAGATCTGCTCAAAATGAAAGTTTTTAACAAGATCATACATAGCCTTAGAACCAATTGTTTATATTTTTCAGCCATGTATATGTTTATATATTTGATGCCATTTTCACAGGGGGGAGACTTATTTGATGCAATATCCTCAGCCACAAAGTACACAGAGCGTGACGCAAGTGGGATGGTCTACAATCTGGCCAGTGCTCTCAAATATCTGCACTCTCTAGGAATTGTGCACAGAGACATCAAGCCAGAGAACCTTCTGGTGAGATACTGCTTGTGTGCTAAACCGGAGCTGGTAAATTAAATTGTTTGATAGGCAATACTTAGAAGTTGACGGATGACAAAGTAGACACAATTAATGGATAACAACTTCTTTAATTACTGTAAAGGGGATTTTTTTGGTATAGACTTTATACCAAGGTCAAGCAATCTTATTCTGCTTGACAACAGTATAAGGATCCAAAACGAAAAGTCGCCTTTACAATAATTAAAGACTTTGTTATCTATAAATTGTTTCTACTTTGTTGGAGCTGGTAAATAATGAGAAAAAAGCGACAAAACTCTTTCTATATTCATAAAAGAGAGTCGATTGCACGATTGCACTGAGGCAATTGTCCTGATGTTCCAGGTGTGTGACCACCCTGATGGAAGCAAGTCTCTGAAGCTGGGGGACTTCGGCCTGGCGACCACCGTGGCTGATGTCCTGTATGCTGTGTGTGGAACTCCCACCTATGTTGCCCCGGAGATTATAGCAGAGTCAGGGTAGGGAGCAGCAGACGGCAGTACCTGACATAGAGTGAGGGGCACACGGTGGGCCAGTCGGCTCAGGTTTCGGCATTCAATGAGCCGTTGTGCCCTCACGCTCACCAGAACTTGGTTTCTTGTTTATAAAACAGATTTTTACAGAAAACAGTGCAGAAGGGGTATATTATTGTGAAGTTACTATTATTAAAAATGTTTGAGCTGAGTTTGTTCTATGCAGCTCGGTCGCCGACAACATAGTTTTAATAAGCGCCCACATTGTCAACTTTCTAAATGCCCAGGGCTCTTGTTATGATGAATTCGGTATTTGATATTGAAACATAATTACCGAGATACAAATTTATTACACACTTTCATGTGAAGATGTCAGATGTTTAGTAGAGCAGTTCCTTCATAGGTGTATCTAAAAATAGATTATTACCTTTATTATTTACCTCTCCACAGTTACGGGCTGAAGGTCGACGTGTGGTCTGCCGGAGTCATCACCTACATACTGCTGTGTGGATTCCCTCCCTTTGTCAGGTATAACACTGTATAGACACTGCTGATTTCCCATCTCCACCTATCAAATGATTTTATGGAAAATATATCCATTGTACTAGGCTCTTTAATATATAAAATGATTCACAGCAGATACAATTAAGTATTTGCATGTTATGTCTTGAAGTGTTGATCCATGTGATCAGTGTGGGTATTGCATTGTATAGTTTGTTGTTTAATGCCGCACTCAGCTTTATGACGGCGGTCTGTAAATAATAGAGTCTGGGCCAGACAAACCAGTGATTGACATCATGAGCTCGGATACAAGCTCATGGGATATGATGACATGCAGCAACCAAGTCAGCGAGCCTGACCACCCGATCCCGCTAGTTGCCTCTTACGACAAGCATATGATCAGTGTATGAGAGCATAACAGCTCTTCTCAGAGCATTGTGTGTTTAGAGAGATTTAGTGAGTTAATATTGTTTTATGCCATTTTTAGCAATATTCCAGAATGGGCTTCACAAACGGTACCTATGTGTTGAATTGAATCCAGGCCTTTAACAAGCAAATGCTCTAACTGAAAAACTCTGCCGATTATTTTGATGTACTGGTCTTGTAATCACTGCAAAACTGATGCACTCCAATCTCTAGGGCTTAAATAGTTGCCCACAGCCTGATGTACAATCTTCTGTTACAGCCAAAGCAACAACCAGGATGACCTGTTTGATCAGATCATGATGGGAAAGTTTGAATTTACTTCACCATTTTGGGATGAACTATCCGCATCATCCAAGGTTAGCCTCCTGTGTTTTAAGTTATAGGACCGGTCATTTAGTGTAGCGTTAGAGATGTGGTGCCATATGTTTATAAGGAACCAGCTATTTTAAAATTCTGGGGGTGAGGGGAGTGAATAATTTTCAGTCACCACTGACATACATTTTTTTATTATATAAGGAGTCAAAAAAATTATTTAGTTTCACAACAATCTTTTTGTCCAGAAAACATTTTCTTAATTTGTTTTTGTAATTTCTGGAATGATAACTTGTTTTCACAATGTTTTTATAGTGATATGTAAATCATGTGAAGAATAAAGCCTGACAATTGTGATATTTGAAGCATGTAATAACCACCGTATGTCCTCTCTAGGAACTGATATCCCACATGTTGACTGTGGACTCAGAACAGAGATATACAGCAGATGAAGTCCTTGCTCATCCCTGGGTTGCTGTAAGTTTTAACTGCCATTGTACAATTAATGCATCAGAATATTTGTACTTTTCAAGTTCCATTCATGTATCGAAATCAAATGTAAACATTATTTATGACAAAAATTCAAATAGTATTGATGAAATAATTGTATGTAATTGTTTTTGGAATGTCTGTTTTGACAGTTAACTATTCATGCACACATTTGTTGCCAGGACGACACTGCTAAGGATGAGGATCTCCATGACAACATAGCCAAGGGTCTGAGTGCCCACTTCGTGAGGAAGACCAAGCAGACTGTTGCTGGTGTCAGGGTCATCACTGTAAGTTGCTACACCCTTTTTCTTCTTGTTCTTAATTTTGACAAAGTAGGGAAAATAATAATAGTGTATAGACATTTTGATGTTCCACCCCCGGAAAGCTTTAGTAAAAATCAGAATATTTATCTGAATGGAGTGAGTGAGTATGGTTTTACGCCTTTTACAATATTCCAGCAATATCATGACGGGGGACACCGGAAAATGGGCTTCTCACATTGTACCCATATGGGGAATAGAACCTACGTTTTTGGCCTGATGAGCCAACGCTTTAACCACTAGGCTACCCCAACGCCCCGAATGGAAGTGAAACCATACTGGGCAATTCTTGAACATGGTAATCACACGCCTAATGTACAGCCAAACTTGACATCATCATGTGAAAGTGACTTGATTGGGTATTGGATGGCTAAAATGGCTTCTGACGACATGGATGTGTGATTATGCGAGAAGATCAGTCTGTCATGGCCCGTCTCAGTTTGCACATATGATAAATACCTGTGTGCTTCACTACCTGTGTCAATTGCGTGGATCGATGCTCATGATGTAAATCACTGGATTGTCTGGTCCAGACTCGATTATTTACAGACCGCCGTCATATGGCTGACCAGTCCTTGTTTTATCCCTTAATGACAAGCACCAGGAAGGGTAACAATAAGTACCATCTTTGAACATCTTTTGGTGAACACAAATGCTAACAATGTTGGTACTTACCGTAATGTGTTTTCCTTTTCAGACAACGGCACTGGACAAGGGATCCAGATTTTTTCAGGGGAGAGGAGGTGCCCCCCTCACACTCCACCCCCGGGGATCTGAGACTGCTGATGATGATGAAGTATTCTGATTGGGTGACAAGTAAACTAACAGTCCAATGAGATGGATGACTTGATGGCTGACAGTTGTCCGACTAGGACAGGTTATGAAGAACACTGAATGGATGTACTTGAGAATTACAAGAAAGCATTCTCATTGGTTGTCCATTTGCATCCACCCACAAGAGCAATGTGATGATTGGTCGGTGTTGTGTGCAATTCACCCATCCTGAGCCAATCAGCTTCTGGATATTCTTGTTACATATTACTGTGGCTTAAACAATCCTTTCTGTTTCAAATTGTGAAACACTGTCTTCAATCTTTCTGTTGTTCTTGGCACACAATATTCAAAATTGGAAATCTTAAACTTTTGAAGATGATACTCCTCTGTCATCAGTGCTGTGTATGTCTCAAAACAACTTCATGGCTCTGTCTGGCTACTTTCATTCCATTATCACTAGTTTAATAATTCCCATAGCCAATATATACTACTTAAAAGAAGTTGAGGACAACCCGATTCTTTCATATCACTGTCGTTAATCTGTCAGGCATGACAGATGAACTATAGTAATATAAAAGAATCGGGTGATCCTCACCTCCTTTTGAGTAGTGTGTTAATCTGTCAGGCATGACAGATGAACTTTAGTAATATAAAAGAATCTGGTGATCCTCACCTCCTTTTGAGTAGTGTGTTAATCTGTCATGGCATGACAGATGAACTTTAGTAATATGAAAGAATCTGGTGATCCTCACCTCCTTTTGAGTAGTGTGTTAATCTGTCAGGCATGACAGATGAACTATAGTAATATGAAAGAATCTGGTAATCCTTAACTTCTTTTGAGTAGTGTGTTAATCTGTCAGGCATGACAGATGAACTATAGTAATATGAAAGAACTAGGTGGTCCTTAACTTCTTTTGAGTAGTGTGTTAGTCTGTCATGGCATGACAGATGAACTATAGTAATATGAAAGAACTGGGTGGTCCTTAACTTCTTTTGAGTAGTGTGTTAATCTGTCATGACATAACAGATGAACTATAGTAATATGAAAAAATCTGGTGGTCCTTAACATTTTTTGAGTAGTATATTAGGTGGTGAGGTGAAATTGGGTTTAACGTTTAAGATAATTGCGCTTATATAGCGACGTGTATGTGTGTGTGTGGCTGCTTGTACTAGCCCGGACTGATGCCCATTTATAGTGCTAGCACACTGAGATATCGTGCTGCAGTTCGACATGGATAACCCACTCAGACACAGTATACTGACTCTGAGCCGACCAGTCCTTGTTTTAGCCCTTTAATGCCGAGCGCCAGACAGGTTAACAACAAGTACCATCTTTTAACGTCTTTTGGTATGATGCGGCCGGGGATCGAACCCAGGACGTTCCGCTCTCCCACTAGACCACGGAGGCGGTCAGTATATTTAGTGCCACCATGAGATGTTCCATGGCTTTATGTAGCTACATGAATGTTTTCTCCTCTGCTTGGTGTTGCTGAACATCTTCCCAAAGGTAATGTGGCATAGAACGGGTGTTATCTTTACTTAGGGAATAACATGATTGGAATCTGTCCTGTTTTTTTAAATTTGGAATAACTGAAGAATATAAGCTAGAGTGTTTGGTCTCATCTCAGGAAACACAGATGACCTCCTTTTCAGTTATTTGAGACAAGGCACTGATTTGAAGTCAAATTGTTAAAGTCAATGACCAAAGTTAATCATCATGAAGAAGAATCGTATTTATCTGTGAGAAATGACATACCATGTGACAAAATTTCCCGATATATGTGAATACTGTCACCTTTGAGATTTTTAGATGGATAGATGTACATCAAATTTTGAATAAAAATATTACAAATGAAATAATAGACATCTGACATGACATCTTTTAGTCACAACCATTTTAAAATATTTCACATTTCTACGATTGCTTTCACGTGTAATTTTTATGAGTGCTAGATATATACCGGCACCTTCATGCACCAAAGGTCAGAGGGCATTCATGAACATATGCATACATATATACATTGAAAAGAAATAAGGGATGGCATGGCAATAATGTTTGGCATTTTCTAAAAAAAAAAAAGTAACTTTGTCCAGAAAACCCGAATCCAAATAAATAAACGTTAGCATTAACATTATTGCAGTGTTGCTATCACTTGGTTTTTTTTCACCTGTATATTACAGGACCGTGTCTTAACTTCCCAGATCAGACCTCAGGATCTCCTCTGTTCATGGCAGGTACTACTTTCCTGAAGAGCAACACTGTGCACCATTTTCAGGGCACAGAACATACCACTCAGGATTTCCTTTCCACTGACAGGTACATCTCTCCCAAAGAGCAACTGTATGTTTAATTGTGCACATGCATATTCATGTCAGAGATCAGACCACTCAGGATTTCCAGTTCGTTCAGACATGTACTGCTTTCCTGAAGAGTAACAATGTGTCAGTGCACTTCTGTATGTAGAACTCTTATGAGAGCCACTACTTTTTCAAAGTGAAGCTGTCAAATTTATACTTTATTCATGTTGGGGATCAGATTTCTCATGACAGGTACTACTTTCCTGAAGTCCAACTGTATGTTTGTACGCTACATACATGTTGGTCATCAGACCTCTCATGACAGGTACTGCTTTCCTGAAGTCCAGCTGTATGTTTGTACGCTACATTCATGTTGGGGGATCAGACCTCTCATGACAGGTACTACTTTCCTGAAGTCCAGCTGTATGTTTGTGCGCTACATTCATGTTGGGGGATCAGACCTCTCATGACAGGTACTACTTTCCTGAAGTCCAACTGTATGTTGGTGCGCTACTTTCTTGTCATGAACATAGCTTTACATTTATTATGTTTCAGTCTGATCTCCAAATATTTTCAGTATTACGTGGCTCAACATTTCCATGCATATTTCTGTCATATTTGTTACAAATTAGTTAAACCAAAATTGATGTAATTTTTGTGCATCACTTTTTATGGAAGCATTCATGACGAACTTGTGTTATTCCAGGACAAGCTGAATAGCGGCTCGTGCCCCACTCATGGCCTTTTTTGCGACCGGGTTCCGCAAATGGACATACCTAAAACAATTGTCAACTCCTTGCATAATGGTTCACATATATTTCCCCACAGATTATATATATCATAAATGCAATTTGAAGCACATTTGGAAATGCTAAGTTATACAGTATGATTGAACACCTTTAACTGTGTCTTGGGTATGTTTTTAGATGCAAGACATATGTAAAATCAAAAATTATTTCTGAGGGATTCTTTGATGAAGAACTTGAAATCATACGCTCATTCTGATTGGTTTGTCGTATTTTCACACATAACATTCATCGATAGGGGGACGAGTCTTCTTGCAGGTTACGGAAAGGCGTGAGTGATGACGAATGTTTATGGAATTTGATAGACCTACTGCTATGTTGGTACACATTTTCTGTACAAAGTGAATGAGGCAAATATATTAAGAAAATATGTCCAATTGAAAAAGATTAACATTCTTATGAAAATTGAAGTCTGAGAAACGTGTCAACATATTTTTTTATAAAAGAAAATTCACAGAAAGAAATATAATCAGTTGTGTTTCTTTGGGAAATTTGGTTAATCTTATTAATAAAACAAGAAAGTTAGTCAAGCCAAACCAATTAATTAAGTATAAGACATGCTGTTTCCATTCAATCAAGTCAGTTGTTGTTGCTTCATAAAACTGAATGTCACACTTTTGTGAATATTCTCTATGGCAATATATGTGCATTTTCAGAATGGTTTCAATGTTAGTGAAAAAATGTACCAAATAACAGATACAAACCAAAATTGTTTTATTCTGTGCCTTTGATGAACGACTATACTGATTTGAGTCTAGAGGGTTTATGGGCATTTTGTAAATATAAATGAAGATTTATCAGTGAGGTGAAATTATTAATCTATTTGTTGTTAAAAGTTATGTGTAAATGTAAACATACAATGTAATGTATAGTTGAAAAGTGCTTGAAACAAACCATCAATTATTTATTATTTGCATTTTGCTCACAAAACAGTATCAAATTATTCTCGAGATTTATACTAAAAGATAATTATAAAGCTTATTGTTATGAACATTTTTTCAAAGTTTTTATAGTCTGTATTGTATATTTTATTTGCATGTACAAATATTTTGCTACTTAATTTATTTTGTATATTATATACAATCATCTACAGATCTTCCCATGTTGTATAATTTAAGGTCTTAATGTACCCCTGGAAATTATTATCCAGACACTTTTGTCATACATCTGATAGTAACAATAACAGTATCATGATTTCCAGGGGATTTACTTCCATTGCAAATAAAGCTTTAGTCATCAAGCAGGACAGTTGTCTTTTATTGTGTCAGATCTTTGGAGCGAGCACTAAGAACTGAACTGAATGAGATTAAAGCTTCTTGTCAACTGTGTTGGTGATGGAACGTAATCATATCAATACCCAAGCTGTTAGCCATGAATGATTGAGTCTGCAGCAGGCAAACCAGTGATTGATAGAGTATGGTTTAACACAGTTTCTATCAATATTCCAGCAATATCACAGCAAAGGACACCAGAACGGGCTTCACACATATGCCCATGAAGGGAATTGAACCTGGGTCTTCAGCACGACGGGCGAACACTTTAACCACTAGGCTACCCCACCGCCCCTGCATAAGCAAAGATCCGGATGATCACTTAAAAATGAAATGGTTTCATGAAAGAATACGGTACCTATTGGCAACATGGTCCAGACAAACACCTCAATGTCAAACTTGTTGCCAATGACCACGGAAAAAATAGACATTTTAAGTCCCCAAATAGCAAAAGGCACCCGTTCACAGCCGGATACATCTGTGTGCAAAGTTTCATGAAAGAATATCTATAGGTTTTAGAGATATGGCCTGGACAAAAAATTACAGTCAGACGGAAAGACAAGCTAGGAGTGAGTGAGTAAGGTTTTACGCTGCTTTTAGCAATATTCCAGCAATATCACAGCGGGGGACACCCGAAATGGGCTTCACACATTGTACCCATGTCGGGAATCGAACCCGGGTCTTCGGCGTGGCGAGCGAACGCTTTAACCACTAGGCTACCCAACCGCCCCGACAAGCTAGGAAGTACATACCAGGGGGTATTAAAAAATAAATTCAGGTGGAATTGTCAATAAGATATCAGGCTTTAGCACCCATAATATGAGAGTGGGGTGGGAGCGGAGAAGTAGGGAAGAGTTTAAATAGGGTTCGAAACCCCCCTTGAAAATCATGTTTGGGACACAAATATAATACATGTTGTATTGCTGATATACTGATGAAATCATCAGGAATGAGTAAGCGATTGAGTTGGGTTTATCAACACTTTGAACAGTATTACTGTTTTATCATCAGCGCCATGTGGAAGAAAAGCCCCCAAGTGATGCAGGTCTTGGATGTTTACCACTTCGGTGAAACCCACAAGCACAGGTATGGTGCTGACAAACCTAGAAACATAACCAGGGTGAACCAGGATTTGAACCCTCGATCATAGGGTTCTGGAATGCCTAAGGGATGAACTTTCATTACCGTAAGACGACTGGGCTACCCACGACTCAACATCTGATGAAATACTCCCAGTCAAACCTAACGGCCGCCTGTCTGTGGGTGAGCGAGTTGTTTTATACGGCAGTCTGCAATTGTAGCTCAGACATTAAGTATATAATCAGTTGTTTTTTCTGCATTTCAATGCAGTAGTTTTTAATGACCATATGTTGGCTCTTATTGGTGAAGGATTGAGTATGGTTCTACGCTGCTTTTAGCAATATTCCAGCAATATTGTGATGGTGGCACCAGAAGTAGGCTTCAAAGATTGTACCCATGTGGGGAATTGAAACTGGGTCTCCGGTGTGACGTGTCAGTGCTTTGACCACTAAGCTACCCCAATGTCCCCTGGCTGTTATTAAGTAAGCCCACAGGATAAAAAGACAATTGTTGGTTTGTTTTGTTTAACGCCTCACTCAGCAATATGACGGCGGTCTGTAAATAATTGTGTCTTGACCAGAAAATCCAGTGACTGACATCATGAGCATCGATCTACGCATTTGGGAAACAGTGACAGCAACAAAGTCAGCAATCCTGGCCAGTCGATCCCATTAGTCGTCTCTTACGACAAGCATAGTCTCCTAATACAGCAAGCCGAGGTTGCTGAAGACCTATTGTCTACCCGGATCTTCACGGGTCAAAACAAAATTGTTTGGAAGTGGAACTGGTGGCTTAACTGTTGCTCGTGGTTGACAGAATAAACATGGTTCCACACTTTCAGGTTACCATGGTTACGTGATAATCTGCCAGGTCAGCTCCATTCTCGATTATAGGACATTATGATAACGGCGGTCTGTAAATAATTCAGTCTGGACCAGACAATCCAGTGATTGACATCATGAGCATCATACAATAGGGATACAATAACATGCATCAACCAAGTCAGTGAGCCTCACCACCTGATCCCATTAGTCCCCTCTGGGTGCATGGTATTATCATAATAGCATGGAAATATTAGACACTTGATAATCGAGGATGGGTCATTTCTTACATCCATAATGTAAAGGCATATTGTCTGCACCAGAATTTCCTGACACCACAGTCAAGAAAAATCTCTTACATGGTGTTTTTAACAAGTGAGCTGAAAAAGGATTGAAGTTCAGATGAGTGGACTTGACTAATGCATCTATATGTGATTCATGTCTGCCATCTTGACCATCCGATCCACTGTTTCAATAAAAAAGGGTATGGTTAACTTGTACAAAAAACATCACCAAAACAGGTCAAAGTCAAACAGGTACATTATTGAACATAAAATGTTTTATTGCAAAAATGTTTATTCATTTCCATGCATACCAAAATGTCAAATATTTGGAAACAATCAATTACAGCATGTGCACTTCCAGAAACTAGATGGTTCACACGTCTGCTCTTACAACCTCATCTAATGAGTTGCCTAAGATGACAAATGATTCATGATTGCACAGAAAAATAATCTCATTCAGAAATACTTGACACATAGTAATCGCAGCTAAATCAACAGATCAAATCTGCTCAGAAACAGTCATGTAACAATACTTAATCACTAAAACTTTAAAAAATTCAGATCTACAGCAAGAACTTGTTCAGGAAATTTGAAAACATATCTTGTGAAGATTGTATGTATGGAACAAAGTGATCTCAAATTGTCCAGGTCAATGAAACATCAAAATATTTTTTTTATTTATTATGTTTGAATATGAGTTGTCTCCCCTGGGACGCCATAATGTCTATGTAAAATGTCAGTCAACAAAATACAAAACAAACATCTTGAACAGGACCTAAAGTTTCATAAAATGTGTCACTCCACTTTGTGATTACTTGTCATCTCTCATTTTGCGATCTGCTGTCTTTAACGTGACCCAGGTATTGAGCTTTTTCGCACGTAGCTTGCTCCAGATCACATGATCTGACAAGGACAGAATTTGAGCAGCATTGAGACCAGCAGCTTCAGGAGACAGGACTGTTCCACATCCAAGGCCTGTCAGAAGAGAGAGTGTCTAATATGATTTATACACCAAAGCAATATATATTTCATATCTTCCTCTGACAGTCTTGACTGACTACACTGACCATGAAGGTTTAAGGACCTAATACATGTAATATATTCACTATTCTTTGGGAGAGGGTGGTGTGCAAACACTGAATTTTTTCTGTAAAAGGAGGATCCAAACAATTTCAGTGTTGGTTTACGGATTTTAAACTCATTTCAAAAGTAAGGTACCGTATATGACCGCGTATAAACCGAATTTTGAGGACCAGAAAAAAGATTCTGTAGAAAGGGGTCGGCTTATCCACAGGATACACTTTCAAGATAGTATTTTTCAGATCGTGATCTGTCAGAAACATCGCCTTAATGACGGTCCGATAGATTACAACTTCCCGAAAGTTTGGACGTTGCCACGACTACAGCCATTATTGTTATAAATTATCAATAAAGTTATTATTATACACCAATGTTGTCATTGTTAAAAAAATGTTATGCATTTTACTACTTCCGATAATAAGTTTTCAATTGAATGTTCAAAGTTTATCGATCTTTATAAACTCCACAATCTTTACATGTAACAATATATGTAATCCACAGCTATAATATATAATCCACAGATGAAATCGCCAATAGCTATTACGTACGTTTTGCAAAGTTCATAAATCTACCTTTATTGAAAGAGGCAAATAAACAACTGTAACGGCGCGTTATTCCGTTCGCCATTTGCATATACATTTGATCAGCTGTTTCCCGTGACGTCACAAACGGTGACCACTGTGATTGCTTCCTGTTGTTTAAAAAGCAACATGGTACACAAGGAAATGAGCGCTGATAATAAAGGGGCCGATTGGTATTGTTATGATGTTTACACACAAACACTTTCAAGTTGTGGGTGCTTAGCGGTTGTGTTTGGAGTAGGGTCTTAATTCCTTTGTTTTCGAGAGATTAGTTTAATAAACTGGAGAAGCCTGTGAGTAAGTGATGGTCATTTAATTTGTTCATAGTTTATTTTATTCAATTGGATTAACATACAATAGTGGCGGCAATTTTTGAAGTTCAATTGAAGCAAATTGGCGAGTTACTGCATAGGTGTATAAAAGTTGGAATATTGGCCTTCTTATCATGAGTTCAAAACGAAAGAAGGCGTGTTTTTATTTGTTGGTACATTTTCTCACGGGTTCATAATATACACTGATTCACAAAAAGGCGCTTCGTTGTTGATGGCAACAAAAAACGATCATAATGAGATTAAAAAAAGACAAGAGAAACAGCTTCCCACATTATGAAAGTGGATGACTGGTTTGTTAAATCTTTATTAGAAATAATGATGACTTTTTCAATATAATTACAACGTTTTTCAGCTTATATCACTGAATATCTGCGAGTACCGGCACATGTCTTGCAGTCTGACTTTGAAGTGGTTTTTTCACTTCCTGGTTGGGCTTATCTGCGGGTCATATCATTTTCTTTCGTATTTCAATGGTCAAGTTAACACCTCGGCTAATCTACGGGGTTGGCTTATCCGCGGTCATATACTTTTAAAACGTCTTTATTTTGCTGTTGGACATGTTCGATGAAGACACGTTGTCGAAGTGTGTCCGAGAATTTTATTTTCAATAACATTGCGGGAAATAGTGAATAATTTTTTAATCTATAGATAAAAAAATGATAAAATCAAATGGACTACGTATTTCAGGCATTGCGAAATATGATAGATTTATTTAAATGAACGATATGAAAGGTAGGCTTATAAAATTACAAACTATTTTGATGTGACTTGGCCGGGCAACCCTGCGGTGTTGAAAGGGTAAACTGGTCATCACTGCGTTTTGCTTTAACAAGCTTTGATGGTATTAGAGAAGGATCCCAGCGAGAAATATCAGAGTGACTTCCCTTTGCTTTACACTCGCAGAGCAAATGAAATCCTTTTTAGGGATGGGGGGGGGGGGGGAAGACGGAACTTTTTATGCATTATTAAAAGTGAAGATCGGCAGTGACAAAAAAATGAGTCATTTAAAAAAATATAAAAAATTCATCATTTGGACTTTGTAAGATCGGTGCATCCGTAAACCAAGTAATAAAAAAAATGTCACCTTAGATACGATGACTTATAATCAACCATGACACCGAGCTTGGCCACCAAAGTCCCCGTACAACAAACATAGGTTGCTGGGGATCTATATTTTTAAATGGAACCCCCCACGGGTCAACATCAAACTATTAAGGCGACAAATCCTACCTGATGGTAACCGTAGCGATGACCAGATGTCCTGTGCCCCCCACTCCCCTGTGACAGGGGGGCAGTTAATCACCGGCCATGTTGAGTTGGCAGACAATACTGGTCCCAGGCCATTACTCCTTCCAGCCACAGCTACAAATACTGTTGGAATACCTTCTCCTGAAAACAGGAACAAATGATGGTCTTAAACATGTTAAAGGGAATTTTCACATAAGAAAATCTTTTCATTTAATTGGACATATTGCTCTCCATCTTCCTGATGCAAGGGAGTGAACTGACTGTAAAAGTCCAGCTTCCACCCTTGCCAAACTAGGCTCAAATTATAGAGTTACATTTTGGCTGGACTAATGAGTCTATGCATAGTCCAATCACAATTGCGTAACGAAATCAACATCCGGTTCATAAACAACATGGATTTCAACGTGCAGATTCCAAATCTTTTCATGTTTTTAATTAAGGTGCTCACGTTATTTTATGCACTTCGCGAGGTAAGACCCGATTTATTACAATCTTTATCTTGATCATCGATCAGATCGTCTTGACTGGGCGATATGAGAGATGGAATATGAGAGATGGAATCTGATTGGTCAATAGGAGGGGCATAGAAGGGACATAACTAGCAATAGCCACGGGTGGCGCTACGATCGAGCCTAGAAATGCCAGCCCAGTTCGGCAAGGGCGGAAACTGGACTTTTACAGTCAGTTAACTTCCTTGCCTCAGGAAGAATACTCTCAAAATTTTGGCTTATTTAAGAACTGACTTTCACTTTACCCGAGTTCATAGAGTATGAACCTTCATAGAGTGAGAGCCAAACTCCATGAACATTGGACCTTGCGACTGTCTAAAACTCTGAGTTGAAGATTAAAGGAGCTAAATGATCAGAAACAACACTTCTGTATTTATTGGAGACATTCCCACAGGTTCCCTCACAAATGTGGAACTGGTCCGCCAGTGTTTACATCACTTTTAGAATACAGTCTCACGAAAAACGTACGATCGTCAGTTTCTTGGTCATGTGACCAACCTGTTATTGAATGGAAAAGCTGTCCATCGTGTAAACTTCACACTAAATAATTATCAAATGATATGACCATGGTTGAAGGAAGACAAATATTCAAAGATAACCCCGGCCTACCTTCATACTCAGCTAGGATCTGAAGCACCTCATCTGTCGACTTGTGGGCAGACGACACCCTCAGCTCACATGGCACGCCGTATGCAGTACAGGTAGACTTGATTTTATCCGCAAACGAGGAGTCGGTGGGGGAGCCCATGATAACTACAGCACGTGCGTGGGGTTTGGGTGAAAGTTTCTGAAAGAGGACAACAGCTGAAATTCTGATCGTCTTTTTTTAACAAAATGTTTCCACAAGGGACAACTTCATGTTACTCCACAGGGCAAGGATGATGTTTTTGTTTTGTCATCATACTAAACAGCAACATCTGTGATCCAAAACGCAAGATTTAAAACAAGAAAACAGCGTTTTCACTATCCCCCTACCATGGGGCACATTAGAATTTATATTGTTTATTTTGTAGTGATCATAAACTAGAAAAGAGTCCCATAAAGCCTCAAGAAGAGATAGAAACTAGGGTTTCTTTATGTCATCAGAAGATGACAAATCCAAAAATTCGAAAGAAAAAATCATCTGACTGTTACTTTAAGTCCAACTTGATGAGAGAATTACTATATCTAATTTGTGTGTCCATTTACAAGAGTAGTTATTGAGCTATCAAAACAATACCATGGAATTGGGATTTGGAACTTTGTATTTCTATGTCAGGTACACACCACTATGAGTCAGAGTCAAACATGTTGTCATGGAAACGGAAAAAAATATAAAATATAAAAATCCCTAAATAGCAAAAGGCACCAGTTGACACACTGCTCTTAGTGTGCGCACAGTTTCATGAAAGAATACCAATTACTTTTAGAGATATGGTCAGGACAAACACACCACTATGACCATTCAAACAAAATCCACCAGCCCCTTTTGAGACTAAGTCCAAATTGTTTCTATGTAAATTGAGAAAAATAACAATGCAAAAAAAATGCAAGTAGCAAAAGGTTGTCTGTTTGAAACATCTGACAAGTTTTGTTGAAAGATATTAAACGTATTTTTTAGTTTTACTCTGGAAACAAAATCTACCGCCTTATGAGACTAAGTACAAATTGTTTCCATGGAAATAAAAAAAAAAAAATGCCAAAATCTTTTAAATAGCAAAAGGCACCACTTCAGGATGTTTAATGTAACTGCTATTTTTTGTTGAAAAAAATTGAAAGGTTTTTGAGATACGCTCCGGATATGAAATAATTATGGACAGACATACAGACGGGGCGTTGACTATATCCCCCCTCTTTATATGACGGGGGTACAACAAAGTGTATGCTAAGCATTAATATAATTATTAGTTCCATCTACCTCAACTCTCTCAGCCACCCACTGGAAGTTCCGTTTGACCATGTCCAGCGCCTCCGGAGTCACCTCCTTCAGTTCCCGGTAAACCTGCTTGTCCTTCATCAGGCGACGGTCGCCCGCTGGCCACAGTCGCCACGAGTCGCTATCAATGACATCCGCAAGAACAATCTCACCTGCAACATACAACAAATATGGTGATGCTGCGGGGAAATCAAATGAGTGATGTAGTTGGAAACGTTACAGATATTTATCATCCAAAACTGTCTTCCAAAGGAGATATTAAGTATATCGCTACAACGAAATTGTATCACAATGCTTTGAAGACCATATTCACTATATCTTACCAGCCTGTAATAGTGAGATTGAGTTGCTTTGAACAGTATTACAGATATATCACAGTCTGAGGTATGTAAATGGTCATGGCTTTACATGCTAAAGTACTCACGGAAATGAAAAAAAACCTGTTTTTCTCAATTTAAAAATCGACACAAAGTGTTACGTCGCTGTAAATACGAAATAACAAAACAAGTCGAAAAGTACTAGTCTGGATTTGCTAGTTTGATCTCAGTGAACAATACAAAATGTACTTTACAGGTGGTAATTTGTCGTCACTTTCAACATTAAAAAAATTGTCATAGCAGAAACAGACTATAGGCATTATGCACCTGTTCTCACCTGTCGTCAAGGTGTCATAGGTCATGGACATTCACCTTGATCTACTTACACCTGTTTATGCCCTGTTTCACAATAGTCTGTTTTATTCACATTTTTACACACTTTTACTTGTAAAAAGGCATAAAAACCTGTGATATGCTGTATTTGTGCCAAGGCCCAATTAGTACTAATTGAGTTGTTTGAATATTTACATATTTTGTATATTAACTGCATTTATTTAAGATCTGAGGGCGAAAAAACAGTTTTTTACTTTAGTGGTCAACTATCCACACCGATACGTTAGAACACACAATAGGTCAGACATTCTAATCATCCAATTCTCATTTTAGTCAGCCATAACAAATATGGTGTACTTTGGATCTACTCTTTCCAGATCCCAAGACTGACTGTCTGTTTGATGTCTGACCCTGCACTCAGCAACATTCCAGCTATATGAGGGAGGTCAACAAGTAATCAGGTGTGGACCATCCGATCTATACAGTCGCCTGCTGGGGATCAATTCCTCCCCGGAATCCCCACAAGGGTAAAATGACTGAAAGTGTGTTTGTGTGGCTGCTTGTATTAGTCCGGACTGATGCCGATTTATAGTGCTAGCTCACTGAGATACCATGCCGCAGTATACACAGTATACCAACCAGTCCTTGTTTAAGCCCCTTAAGGCCTAGCGCCAGACAGGGTAACAACAAGTACCATCTTGTAACGTCTTTTGGTATGACGCGGACGGGGATCATTCCCCGTACCTTCTGCTCTCCGGGCGGACACTCTACCACTAGACCACCATAAGCTGTAGAGCTAATTACAATTGTTAAACGAATAGGAGCAAGTGCTGCAGTCTCTTTAATTGGCAACAATTTAGTTAGATGGGATTCTTAACCTGGAAATCTGTGTGTGGATTTTTTTCTTGATAAATATTATGTCCCTAATTTGAAAAACATGGCAATATGAATGTCGCATTATATATTGCATTCAAATCATATTTATCTCAGTATTCAAATAATCTGGTCGGTTGAGTTGTTATGGGAGAATATGACATTGTCCACTATTCAATTGTTCATTCTTGACAATTAGTGCTAGTGGAAAGTGATAGTGGTTGTGGACGGTACACCTTGGTGTAACTCACGATCACAGTTGTTGTGCTGACAAATCAAGGATAATGATCAGGGCACAATCATAGTTTTCGAACCCACAATCATGAGATACTGGCTGCCTAAGGGTAGCAACTCTGCACAGTGACATGCAGCCCCCTAGAACACCTTGCAGCACCCAATGCCCTCTCAGTTGTATCATGATGCTATACATTTTAAGAGTTGCCTATGAGTGAGTACAAATAAAAATAGCAGGGATAATTTCAGCCCCCAAATTTGTAAAAAAAAAAGGCCCACATTTTCAAATACAATGGAGCATTTTCACATTGTGATGTATGGGCAAGTGTGGGTGTACCTCTAGGATATTTAAAATTTTCACATAAAGGGCCCATGTCAGAGTCCTAGAGTGAACCCTGAAATAGATCTTCAGAGCTTTCAATAATCAGTAACATCCACAAATCTGAAAAACTTTATCTCCTGATCCACATTGCTCGATTTAGCTGCATAAAACATGCACAAGTGCAACCTACTACTGAAACATGCAACCTAATATTTATGTCTATATGCAGCATGTGTCGGACTACCGATAACCCTTACTAGTCCTTACTTCGAACACACTCAATACCTCTAAAGTTTATTACCATGGTACATCACTAATCCCTGTGTTACATATATTATGTCATGCTTTCTTTGACTTGACGTCATCGAAGTATTTGTACTTCAAGCTTGTTTGTTTGCTTGTTGTTTAACGCCACACTCAGCAATATTCCAGATGTATGATGGCAGTCTGTAAAATAATCGAGTCTGGACCAGACAATCCAGTGATTGACATCATGAGCATCGATCCATGCAACTGGGATCGATGACGTGCATCAAGCAAGTGGCCTTTTACGACGAGCATAGTCACCTTTTACGGCAAGTATGGTTTGCTGAAGACCTATTCTACCCCGGAATCTTCACAGGTCTTGTACTTCAAGATTATGTACACATGTTCCTGTTACGTTTCACAGCAATATGTCCTCAATTTATGCGACACTGGCAGCAGACTGGTGTATGTTTCAACTTTGATAAATTAATAGCACCAGGGTGCAACCAGGTTTAGTTTGGTGCAACATAGTTTTCATGTCAACATGCACCTGGTGCAAGTTAAATCAAGTTCCTTAAATTGAACCCTACAGGGTATTATTACTGCGACCAATACTTCAGAACTATCCTCCTCACCTGTATCGGACCTCACACCAAACTCTAGTTTCATATCAATCAGGCTGCAATCAAGTGAAGCCCAGCATCTCTCCAAGATCTCAAAGACGGCGACGGTCATCTTGCCCATGACATCTATTTCGTAGCACCCTATCTTCACTCCTCCCACCTCCATGTTGGCTGCCAGACACTGCTCGTACGACCACTGTGGGTCGTGGTTCTCATCATCCTGTAAGCATGGCACGTGTGGGACTTACTTCATGTTATGCTTCGCAGGGTGATAAGATCATTTCCTTAATTACAATACATACTGACATCGTCTCAATATCACACATAGCACTTGACTACTGCCTTTGATGTCACCTTGCACAGAACGATCTAAGCACTATGATCACTGTATCTCCAATGCCTTACTACAGTGAGTGAGTGAGTGAGTATGGTTTTACGCCGCTTTTAGCAATATTCCAGCAATATCACAGCGGGGGACACCAGAAATGGGCTTCACACATTGTGCCCATGTCGGGAATCGAACCCGGGTCTTCGGCGTGACGAGCGAACGCTTTATCCACAAGGCTACCCGACCGCCCCCTTACTACAGACAATAGACAGGTAACATTGTGTGACTTATCAATCTTATTTGTGGAATGGGGTTTGACATCGCGTTTAAGATCATTGCGCTTATATAGTGATTACTCATGCACGTATGTGTGTGTGTGGGTGTGTGCGCGCATGTATGAGTCTGTGTGTGCGCACACTAATGCCGGGTTCATAAGGCTAGCCCACTGAAATACCATGCTGCAATTTAACATGGATAACCCACTCAGACACATTGTACAGACTCCAAGCCAACCAGTCCGTGTTTTATCTCTTTAACACTGAGTGCCGGGTAAGGCAACAAGTACCATCTCGCAACGTCGGTTCATATGATATGGTCAGGGATCAAACCAGCGGCCTTCCACTCTCCACACAGAGCACACAGCTCTAGACCACTTACATCGTACTGATACATAAAATAAAGAGCTTAGCGTTGGTTAGTAGATATTGTAGGTATTGTTAGTAGGTCATAATACTACAGATCACAACAGTCTGTAAATAATTGGAATCTGCATTAGGATGATCCACGGCTGAGTTTGCGAACGATCAATGCCATCAGGATCGTAACTCCCATACTTTAACATAGGCTTACGATAGTCTTAGCGCTAAGATCGTTTTGTGCAAGTGGGCCCTGGACATGACGGCGTACAAAGAGCCAGGTCACACTTAATTACCATAATTGAGTCTGGACCAGACAATCCAGACAATCATGAGCAGTGATCCACACAATTGGAATACAAAGACATGCATCTACCAAGTCAGCGAGCCTGACCTACCGATCCAATTACTCGCCTCCTGCAACAAGCATGGGTTGCAAAAGACTTATCATAATCCGGATCTTCACGGATATTTGTCAAACTGGGTTTATAGGAAGGTACCTGGGATACATCTGTGTTCACAGAAGGTATCTGAGGTAAATCTGTGTAGAACCTGTGCCGACAATGACTACGACAGTGAAAATAGCAGTTCATTTCCAGTCTTGCACCTTCATCTCCAGGTACTCAGACCCCAGAGTATTCTTAAAACAGGAGTGAGAGTGATCAAATGTTTCCATAGTTTCAATAGATCTCCACAGAGCAAAGCTTTGATTTGAAATCTTACCTTATAGAAGGTCTCCAGCTTAGGGGGACAGAATCTGTAGCCCTCCTTCACGCCAGCATTTCTCTTGAGAAAGGATCCTGTAGCAACCCGGCGAGTGACCCACTCGATTGGTATCATGCCACATTTGTACGCAATGAAAGAAGTGTCACTGTTCTGTTTGATGAAGTGAGTCTTGACACCTGAACAATAGACATTTGTGGATGTTATTTGTGAAGAAAACATAAATCAGGGATATCGCATTTGCTAGATTAATTCAATAAGACAATTGCCGGATTAACACATACCATGAAGTTAAAAATAGTCAATAATTCTGGACAATGTAAACCAGTGGTTGATAACAAGAGTAATGATTAATCCCCACACACCATCACTGACAATTAGCAAGAACACACAAACAAGGGGTCCTGGCGAATCAAGAATCAGTGAGATAACAATATTTGTCTCCTTCTCATGTAGCGATGTACAATCATATTTGATCTTTACCAGCACTTTTCAGCAGGTTGAAGAGGGCCACGGTAGTTGCTGTGGAGATTGCAGCCTTGCCCTCCATATCGTGGGCACGTGCCCCATCTCCGGCAGTGATCCGATCCTTCGACTCAAGCAAGACCTGATTGGGGAAATCTACCAGACTTGTGACAACCTTTGTCTTGCCCTCTATAATCTTCTCTCCAAGCTTCAGTTCTGAAAGTATTGGGGTAAAGTGTACGCCGTAATACTAGACAGACCTTATATACATTGTATTCAGACATAAACTTGTCAAAAATAAAAAAAAAATAAAGTGAATCATCTCATTTACATGGGTCTCAAAATGGGCTTAACATCACTTTGATCAGGATTCAAGTTACCGTATTCGACGTAATGAGCGCCCAGGGCTCTCTCAAAATTAGAAATAGGGGGCACTAATTAGAATATTATTTTGGTGAGTTGAAAGATAAATTTTGTGGTTTATGCTGACAGCCTGAAATGTTTATGTACAACAGATATATTTTTTCAGAATTTAATTGCCCATAATTAAGGGTGCATATAACACACGAGTGCATATTATATGCGAATAAATAAGTCTTGTGTACACAGATCAATTGGAAGGAGTGCTACTCAAGATTGTTCACTACCCAATGTATGAGCAAATATTGCTGTGGGCGTTTATTAGAGCAGGGTGCTTATTACAACAAGCACGGGTATAGTGCTGACAAACCTAGAACCAAAATCGGAGCACACCAGAATTCGAAACTACGATCATAGGTTTTGGATGTGCCCAAGGGATTCAACTCTGCACAACGAATTGTGGCGCCTTAGACAGCTGGGCCACCAGCGACCCCGGGTCTCAAAATCATATAGGTTTTTTTTCTATATATATTCATATCCGGGTTAGAATAGGTCTTTAGTAACCTGGCCATGCTTGCCGCAAAAGGCGACTCTGCATGTCGTAAGGGGCGACTAACAGGATCAAGTGGTCAGGCTAGCTGACTTGGTTGAAGCATGTCATCGTATCCCAATTGTGTGGATTGATGCTCATGGCATCAATCACTGGATTGTCTGGTCCAGACTTGATTATTTACAGACTGCCGTCATATAGATGGAATTTTACTGAGTGTGGCGTTTAAACAACAAATCAAACAATCAACTATAAATATTCAATAAAATGTGCAAGTCTCTAAGAAAAAATATGGTTATCAGATAATAACGACCTAGGTGCTTATTTAAACCATACAAAACAAGATAAATTTGCTGTCGGAGATCAACTTGTTCAAGTGGTAGAGAATAAACTTGGTTCAAACATTTTCAATAATACAGGCCTATAAGTTACTATTAGCAAGTATATATATACCATGATATACTCCTAGTCCTACACTGCGTTTTTTGAGAAAGCAAATCTGTAACATACACAAGTAAATACGTACGGATTGTCATGTAAAGTTTAATACAGTGCACTCTTAAAGATGATTAATACATACTATTTTAGCTGCAACATCCATCCATTTTAGCCTGACAGTGACACTATCTCTACATTACAATAACATCCCGTGATCACTCATGCAAAACTTTTGACCCTACACTGACCCTCAACACTGAATGAGGACAAAAAAATGTCAGTTAATGAATTGATAACTAGTGTTAAAGTACAAATTGGTCTTATTTCCTAATACAGATGATCATAGCAATTTAATGCTTTACTTTAAAACACAAAAGATAGAAGAAGTACTGAACGACCTATAGTTACATTGTGCGCAGACATTCCTCGTTATACCGTTGTTGGTAGCGGGAAATTCAGAAGAACACAGCATCGGTTACAGTTGATGACAACTTCACAAAACAATCAAAACAAATACTTCACACTAATACTCACGATCTCCAGACATGATGGTATCAGATTTTACTCAGATTATTGAAATCAGACGTCTCAACCGCACCTGCACACACCAAGTGTAATAACACTGCCACACGTGGATCTGACGAGTCACAAGCCTACACATGCGCTAAGTAATAAAGCTCCGTGAAAAGCGTGAATTAAAAAACAACATTTCTGACAGTTGTGATTTTTATAACAACAGTTTTACAATGTATGTTGCTTCAAAACAGTATTGTAACAAATGATACATGCGTAAAATGAGAAGCTAAATTGCGGATGAATATTTGTCTCCATTTAGACTGGTCGCGGTATGAAACTGCGACGCTCAGCGAACCATAAAGTTCGACCTGGAAACGGTCTCATATTAATGCCGTATGGCGAGGGAGAGTGTGACCGAAGGATCGGTGATCGAATCTGGTGTTCCTGTCCTTTTCATCGGCGTTTTCTATTCCTCGGTGTGTTAAATAAACTTCGTTTGACGTCGTCAACCAATTTCTTCAAAACGTAAGTAATGATATCGTCTACTACGCGGATTCTATTTGTGTTCACTCATGCATCCAGAACCCACGTGTTGTCAAACTGCTATATTCGCCATCAGTCGGTAGAGCATTCATTTTCTTTTCGTATATTTCTTCTCTATGCTTGACTTTTACGATCTGACAACTGTCGATATAGATATTCGTTATTTTCATAAGTCCAATGTCTCAGAAAACTTTGCAAGTATACGTGTGAATGTCGTTTTAATTCAACTTCAGGTTATAAAAAAACGTCATAAATGCTGTATGACCAAAGTATGTGACGTCAGACGCACCAGCTCCACATCGCCCGTTCTAAAAATAGTGTCAGGGTTGATTTTTCTATGTTGGTATCATGAGGTGTACATACATATATATATACGCAACGATTTTCTTCATTGTATGTCAATTGTGTTCATATTGCCTTTGGGGCGGTCGGATAGCCTAGTGGTTAAAGCGCTGCTCGTCACACCGAAGACCCTGGTTCAATTCCTGACATGGGTACATTGTGTGAAGCCCATTTCTGGTGTCCCCCGCCGTGATATTGCTGGAATATTGCTAAAAGCGGTGTAAAATCATAAATACTCACTCACTCATATTGCCTAATGAATTTAGACATTAATTACAAATCAATGCAAAGAGCTAGAGAACATGATTGGCCTTTGAATTTCAATCTATCGTCACGTCCGTCAGCTACAATTTTTTAGCTTCACCAATTTCCTGTTAATAGTCTTTGTTGTGTCATAGTTAATTATGTTTTATTAATATGTTATTTGATTCTGTTAATGATACTGCTGCATATATCCATATCAAACAAGAGTTATCTCCCCATCTGGGGAGTGGGGGGCTCTGTACCCTAGACATTACAGACAGAATTAATGCATATGTGAATCTTTGAATGCCCTTTGTAGTAAGTAATATCATCTCAAGTTTGAAATTACATAAACAAGGGTATGTACATTACTGTCATTGGCAACATCAGTTCATTGATTATCTTCTTTCAAAAATATCTGAATATGATAAATTCAAAATACTTTGGAGCAATAAAGGTTTTAGCGTAATATAAATGCACTTGGTAGCTGTAGTAGTAACAGTAGCAGCAATGAGCAATGCCAATAAGTGTATATCACATATCAGACAATTGTAATGCTTTGTGCAATGGGCTAGTGGTATTCCGTAGTAATAGTAACAGCAATGAGCAATGCCAATAAGTGTATATCACATATCAGACAATTGTAATACTTTGTGCAATGGGCTAGTGGTATTACGTAGTAATAGTAACAGCAATGAGCAATGCCAATAAGTGTATATCACATATCTGACAATTGTAATGCTTTGTGCAATGGGCTAGTGGTATTCAAACCTGGCTAGTAGCTTCTATTTACAACTGAATATATTGACCCGTGAAGGTCCGGGGTAGAACAGATCATCAGGCTTGGTGACTTGGTTGATGCATGTCATGGTATCCCAATTGCGTGGATCGATGCTCATGATGTCAATCTCTGGATTGTCTGGTCCAGACTTGATTATTTCAGACCACTTGAAATATTGCTGAGAGCGGTGTTAAACAACAAACAAACAAATACAGAACATATTGGCCAGTAAACTTTTTAGTATGTGCCTGGATAATAAAAGCAAAAATATCACCACCTTCCCAGCATCACTCATCACCATGGCAACCAGCTATAGTTTGTCACAAACAAATCCAAATATGTAACCAATGTAGGTCTATTTAGTTTGGCAAGTCCAGATTTCTTCTGTGAGTCATACCTAAAGATGAAGCGATTCTCTGGGCTCCTTTTATATATTATGTAACAATCTTAAAACTTACTGCAAAAAGGTACCAGCCTCACATTCAGTGGAGAGGTTATCTGATCTGATGATGTTAGACAATATAAACATTGGAGAAAGGGGTCAATGACCGCTACACTGCCACACATTGTGCATTAAATGTGCCAGCAGCTGATTTCTTTGGAAAGTAGGTCATCCTAGAGTATGGAGAGTGCCAATGTACACTGACAAACATATAAAAGTCAGAAGGAATGGGTGCATGGTCAGGAAGAAATGTTTGTTTGTTTGTTGTTTTGCACAGAACTCAGCAATATTCCATTTCTGACATAGTCAATATTTGGTTTGTCAAAGTTTTAAGTAACAAGTCTTGTAATTGGTTACACTATAATTTCCAATCTGTCAAAACGTGTGTGTACACAGTGTTACAGTCAAGATGAACTGGGTTAACTTTGATCTCGAAACCTCGATTCGTTACGGATATTATTTTTTTATTATATTTCAATAATAATTTCAATAAAGAGAAAAAATAGGGACATTTGAAAATCTTGAGACTGATCGAAATTCAGCAGGCAGGCAGCAATATCGCACGCTGATTTCAGACAATATAATCTCTTTTGGACGATAACATTCCATTCCTC
Organism: Haliotis cracherodii; assembly: GCF_022045235.1. Classification (NCBI taxonomy): domain Eukaryota; kingdom Metazoa; phylum Mollusca; class Gastropoda; order Lepetellida; family Haliotidae; genus Haliotis; species Haliotis cracherodii. The sequence continues at coordinate 23,698,456 of NW_027266341.1, read as the reverse complement.
ATGTAACTAAACTAAAGAGTGGAAGGTCATTGTATGAAGGCTTGGTCCAGACTGTAGTACAACTTTAAAGAAGGAGCTCTATTGAAAAATAACTTTTTAAGATATGTTAGGTACTGATACCAAGTACATATTTACACACACACACACACACACACACACACACACGCATCTGCACACACACACACACACACATTGTTATCTAAAAAGCAACAAACGTCTGCTCTGATCCCGTCGCCAGCGCATATGCATATTGAAATTCCAGCTCAAGGCCGAGCTGTAGCTCAGTAGCTGTGACATCTTAGTGGAGAAACAGACGCCATTTTCTTTTGTTTACTTAAGAAATAAATGAGTGGGAGTTGTTTTATGTAGGAACACTGTACGGAGAATAAACCATGAGGGGCGCAGTTGTTTATTCTCCCTGCAGTGTTTTATTGCACTCCCACTCATCGTTTATTTCATACATGAAATATCAACATTATGTTCTTCTCTTTAATGATGTTAATAAAATGTACAAGCTTTCAAAATATTTACCCACATATAAATAATAATGATTCCCTGAATATAGTCCGACCTTGGCAGTGTTAGCGTATTAAAGATGTGAAATGGGGTATTGTGTTGCCAGGGTGTGTACTAGTTCATCAAGCAAACATACCAAGTGTCATTTCTTCAAATTTCCAAGCAAAAAGGCCGATTTAGGAAAGTTTGGATACAGGATGGCAGCGAGGAACAAAATGGACACCAACAAGACATGCCGTCTTCCAAACTCTAAACATAAACAGTGATCGTCTGCAAGTCAAGTCTCTACTATGATGTCAGGCACATGTCATGACAACTCTGTTCATTAACTCTCAGTAGTTTCAGGAATATGAGTAGGTTTTTAACGGGGTTTTTTGTCACTAATATCGCTTGTTGAACTTTTTTTCTTTGAGATAAATGATTTAATCCAATATTTATAGTTTACTGTTTATGTCTTTTAAGGGGATAAACAAGGACTGGTCAGTCTACTGTGTCTTAATTGGGTATCTATGTTAAACTGCAGCATGGTATCTCAGTGGGTGAGCAATAGAGAACTGGCAATAGTCCAGACTCTTACAAGCAGCCACACACACACATGCATACACGTCACTATATGAGTGAATTGGGAAATTTGTAATCTCAGTTTGGGTTTTTAACTGTCATTTGGATTTAATATCTGCCTCAGAGCAGATCTAAATAAATGCCTGTATGAACAATATCCCACACGGTCAGGGTACAAAGTCACACATACGAGGGTACAATGGCACACAATGAACCAAGCCACCATGCCAGACCACACAATCTATATAGTCGCCTTGTACAATGTTAGCATTGGTCCTATTCTAACCCGGAATCCCCAGGGTGAAGGTCTATTAGGCAGAGATTTAGGAACATCAGGAAGAAATATTTGTTATCTCCTCCAATTCAATAAACCACTCGTTTGAAATGAGCTTGGTGTCTCTTGAGTTCCACTGGGTTCTGAGAATGCTTGGTCTTGTTTTGTTCTCTTTTACCTGGACACATAATTAGCCAAAATAGTGTTTGTTGTTTGAGGTCACACTCGGCAAAATTGCGGCTATATGATGACGATCTGTAAATAATCAAATCTGGACCAGACAATCCAGTGATTGACATCATGAGCATCAATCTACGCAATTGGCATACGATGACAATAATTAACCAAGCCGGCGAGTCTGACCACCCAATTGCAATAGTCGCCTCTTACGACAAGCATAATCGCCTGTTACGACAAGCATAGGGTGCTGAGGCCTTTTATACCCCAGATCTTCACGGGTCCAAAAAAGTGAAAACAATAACATGATTTAAGACACAATACACTACCTGATGAACTTATTAATTAACAACATTACAAACAGCACACCACGTTAATCATTAAGTTACATATCATAATATGAGAACTTTAAGAAAATGTTTTTCTCTTGAGATCAAACCCTTATCAATAGCATTCCTTAATTAGACCTCCATTTAATATACATGTATTCAACATGTTCAGTATCCAATGACTCCATTTGTACAAGAAGGGATCAAGCCTTAATTAGCCATAGTGTGCCAAGTGAACCTTATTGCTTCTGTTTATTCTAGCACAGCATGGGTTAATCCTATCACTGGTCTCTATGTAATTAACTCCTTATGGTTCAAACTACTTACACACGCTGCATCTTGTTAACATCAGATGGTTATACCTTACACTATATAAGGGCAGGAAGCAACCAGTTCATCATTTAGAAGCTCTGATAGACGTGATTTCGAGTGCTTTTGTTTTTAGGGAAAGGGAATTATAATGGCTGATGACTTTGGCAATGATGAAGAGGAGCTTCGTGAGGCTTGTGGTGTGTTTGGGTGTGTTGCAGCAGGAAAGTGGCCTACACAACTAGACATCGCCCACATCATACATCTCGGTCTTGTGGGATTGCAACACAGGTATGTGCGAGAAGAGTGGGGAATTGGTATTATTTATTGAGAATCATTTTAGTTAAGGTTTCAGGGACGGATCCGAGATTTTAATGAAGTGGGGGCTCCATTTGAGTCATTTGTAACTTCTGTGGGGCCCGGTGGGGGGGAGGGGGGGGGGGGGGGGGGGTCCACCTAAAAGCCTTGCCAAAATATCACAAACATTATATGTTAACCATTATTGGTTATACTTTAACAACCAAATCAAAATTTTATTGTGGTATTACCTTTTTTTACCATTCAAACGGGAGGGGTTGGGGAAGTTGATGGTTTAATACTCCACAACTTCACATTTATACATTCCTTTGATACAGCTGTTTGAAGACGTAAAATCTGAATATTAACCAGAATTCAGTTGTCAAAGTTTGCTTTTGTAAAGAATACAAATGTTGACTTTCCCTTCTTTTCACTCCCTAGGGGACAGGAGAGTGCTGGTATTGTCACAAGTATGGGAAATGGCCGAACACGACAGAAGAAAGGAATGGGGTTTGTGGGAGGTGTATTTTCAGAGGAAGATCTACAGAAGCTCAAGGGAAATATTGGAGTTGGTGAGTTGCAGGGGTGAAGAGCTTCTGTCTTGTCTGGACTACCTCCGTGGTCTAGTGGTGGAGCGGAAGGTCTGGGGTTTGATTCCTGTTCGCATCATATTTTGAAGGTAAAAGATGGCACTTGTTGTTACCCTGCTCCGCGCTTGGCATTAAGGGGCTAAAACAAGGACTGGTCGGCTCAGAGTCGGTATACTGTGTCTGAGTGAGGTATTCATGTTAAGAGTCAGTGTACTGTGTCTGAGTGGGGTGTTCGTGTTAAACTGCGACATGACTGCTTGTAACTTTCCAGCCTTATGCCGGTTTTATAGCGCTAACTCACTGATAAACCAGACACAGTTTAACATGGATAAACCACTCAGACACTGTATACTGACTCCGAACCGACCATTCCTTGTTTTTTTCCCATTAAAGCTGAACGCCAGACAGGGTAACAAGATTTACATCTTTTAACACTTTTTTGTATGATGCGGCCAAGGGATCCAGCCATCAACCCTCCTCTCTATCCACTCGACCCCGAGGCAATCCTTCCCATGAGAGCAGACTGATGAGGATCAGATGGGGACAATGTGTGACTTGCGTAGTGCTCATCTCAACTGTAGCAGCCTCTGCTCATCTCAACTTTAGCAGCCTATGCTCATCTTTACTGTAGCAGCCTGTGCTCCTCTTTACTGTAGCAGCCTATGCTCATCTTTACTGTAGCAGCCTATGCACATCTTTACTGTAGCAGCCTATGCACATCTTTACTGTAGCAGCCTATGCTCCTCTCAACTTTAGCAGCCTATGCTCATCTTTACTGTAGCAGCCTGTGCTCCTCTTTACTGTAGCAGCCTGTGCTCCTCTTTACTGTAGCAGCCTATGCACATCTTTACTGTAGCAGCCTATGCACATCTTTACTGTAGCAGCCTATGCTCCTCTCAACTCAAGCAGACTATGCTCCTCTCAACCATAGCCACCTATGCTCCTCTTAACTCTAGCAGCCTAGAGTTAAGAGGCAGGATACGTTCACCATTTTGTGAACATCTGGCATCATCCCCATTCAATAGTAATGCATGAACACATGCTCACGATATAGTCGGAATTGTACAATGGGTTCTGCTTTTAGTAGAGATTTCTTGTGATAAAGGAAATGTCTTTTGTCGCTTTTGTTTATTTTGAAATTATTTTAATAATTACATGAATTCTACCCATACATCATCATCGTTGTTCCAGGCCACACCCGCTACTCAACACAGGGTGCGTCGGAGCTGGTGAACATTCAGCCCTTCGTTGTGGAGACGATCCACGGGCTCATCACTGTAGCTCACAACGGGGAACTGGTGAATGCTGCTGCTCTCAAGAAAGAGGTAAATATGTCAGAAATCTAAAATGAAATTATTGGACCCCTTTAAAGCAAGACGTTATTGTATCTCTACTTATATTAACTGACCCGTGAAGATCTGGGGTAGAATAGGTCTTCCGCAACCGATGCTTGCCGTAAGAGGCGACTAATGAGATCAAGTGGTCAGACTTGGTGACTTGGTTGATGCATGCCATCGTATCCCAATTGCGTGGATCAATGCTCATGATATCAATCACTGGCTTGTCTGGTCCAGACTGGATTATTTACAGACCGCGGTCATATAGCTGGAATATTGCTGAGTTCAGGGTTAAACTGGAGTTTCTGAGTTCTTGATGTATCAGCACCTTCATTTACTTTAAGATGCTGGTTTTCGAGAAACCTCATTAAAATCAGATTTTTGGCTTGGATCGTGAAGATCTTACAATACCTCCACACCTCCTTGCGTCAGGTAAATTTTCCAATCAGTGTCAAGGCTTCTAATTATTGGTACTAGTGAGCAAAGCATTCGCACAAGCATCTTGAAAGAAAATTTTGTTCTGAATATTAACAATAAATATCGTCCCACTATTTTGTGGTAAAGAAATAAAGCTGAATTGTTTTAGAAAGGTTCCTTCATTTCGATTGGGTGGTCAAAGTTCGCACAGGTTGACCTACATCCACAGAATGTGCCTTATATGACATGGGTGACCGCGATGCTAGGGCAGCCTTGTACAAAGAGCTTCAGGTCCTCAACTGACATAAAGACAAATGACCATGTTTCAGGTGTTGCTGCATGGTGTAGGGCTGTCCACGGCCTCTGACAGCGAACTGATCACACAGCTGCTGACCAGGACTCCAGAGTGTGGGGAGCCCGAGGGGGTCAACTGGGTCGGCCGGTGAGTAGATAGTTGAATTATGCTAACACCCTTAGAAATTTGTCGGGGCTATATGCTTAACAAACTTTGGTTATAAAGAACTGAAATTAGCATTCCCTTTGAGTTCGTGGTATACTGTGAATAAAATTTGGTAAAAGGCATAGAACGTAGATTCAAGCCTTGGACTTGAGTACTTACAGTGTGACTGCTTCTGTATATTTGCATTTAATGCAAACAAATTCCAACTACTGTATCCAAATTCATCTGATCATGAATACCACAAAAAATATATCCTGGTGTCTTCCATTTACCATTACCGGTATTTCTGTTCCAGAATCAAGGCGTTGATGTCAAAAGCACCGACTTCATATTCATTGGTTGTCATGCACCAAGACAAACTGTATGCAGTGCGGGACCCTTACGGCAACAGACCACTTTGTATCGGGAAGCTGCTCCCTGCTGCTGTACTTACAGGTTGGATGATTACCCAGCAGGCCTCAGCCATAATTACATCTTGCTTGAAGCTAAATTTTAGTTAGCATCTAGGTTGTCTTTTGTTTAAAACAGTGATACTCCGGACGGTTATGAGTTGTACCCCACCTTTTTCCTACATATAGAGGGGCGGTCAGGTAGCCTAGTGGTTAAAGCGTTCGTTCGTCACACCGAAGACCCGGGTTCTATTCCCGACATGGGTACAATGTGTGAAGCCCATTTCTGGTGTCCCCCGCCGTGATATTGCTGGAATATTGCTAAAAGCAGCGTAAAAGCATACTCATACTCTCCTACATATAGAAATATACATATATCTCTATAATCTAGATGTAGCACCTTACAGACAGTAATCTGTGTGTCTGTCTGTCTAGGCTGATTCCATCTTATTCTGTTGAAGAAGTTACAATGTTAGACCATTGATAGGGGAGGTAACTTCTCACTGCAGATAGTTGTTTCAATAGTCCAGACAATTCACTATGTGGATTGCTTAACCGTCTGGGTTAACAGGGTTCCTCTGTATTTAATGTTGGATACTCAAACTGTCCACCGATGGTTCACTTCTGAAATAAACCAACTATTCAACCAAGAAGATCCACAAGCTGATAAATTGAGTTGATATATACACCAGTATGTTTTTGTATGAAGATTCGCGAAGATTGCTTGAAATTGGCTTATCAAAGATTTTTTTATGTATGACATGACTCACACATACATTATTTTGTTTCTGTTTTCATCTGTTTTATGGTCATGTCTTTGAATTCAGGCAAACTTGATGTCAACGATGAAGTGGCGGAGGGATGGGTTGTGTCGTCAGAGTCGTGTACGTTTCATTCAGTCGGTGCCAGGTACCACAGAGAGGTGCTACCAGGTGAGTCGAAGGCCCATGTCATTGTTTTGTGAGTGAGTGAGCTGGGTGTAACGCCTCTTTTAACAGTATTCCATTTATATCACGGCGTGTCAGCTGAATGTGGGAAATCCACCAGAAGTGATGCAGGTCTCAGACATTTACCACTTCGGTGAAACCCACGAGCATGGGTATGGTGCTGACAAACCTAGAAGCATACTCAGGGTGAACCGGAATTCAAACCCACAATCATAGGTTTCTGGCATGTCCAAGTGACGCAACTCTGCACAGTGAATTGCGTGGCCTTTATTGTTTACATATTACCATAACTACTACGTATTACAACTGTCGGAACAAAGATTTTTTTTACTTTTTCACAATGTGTATAAGAAATATGTCCTTGTTTCTAGGTGAGATTGTGGAAATCAGCAGAGAAGGGGTTAAATCTCGACACATCGTCCCCAGACCCAATGGAGGACTGCCAGCATTCTGTATATTTGAATATGTTTACTTCGCAAGGCCCGACAGTATATTTGAAGGTAAGCTAAAAAGAATTAGAAGTATTTCTTAAGATGCTTAATGATTTTCTGTATTGAAATAGTCATTATATTAATTATTTTGTAAAGCATTTACATTTCTTCTCCCTAATAGTGTAGCCATTATAACTTTGTTGTATCTCTCAAAATAACTCTACCACTTCCTAATTCAGGATCTGTGAGAAGAACATGTACAACTAATTGAGTATGGAATTAAGTATTTTATTCCTGTTGAGTCCTTACACAAAAGGAACAAAAATAAACTTTTGAAAAGTCAGCATGGCATGGCAAGAGAAGTAACTCATGTGGTTTTGAAAAAAACTGAAAAAATCTACCTGCAAATTAAGTAACGAAAAAGGGGGACCTTTGTAATTTCTTTTACTGTTCTTCATATCTTATATATTAAATCATTTCCCTAAGGTTTTGTTGATGGCTGTTACTTCTAAGTATGCCTCTCTAATACAAGTTAAAAGATGACTATGCTTGTCGTAAAAGGTGACTAACGGGATCGGGTGGTCAGACTCGCTGACTTGGTTGATACATGTCATCGATCCCAATTGCGTGGATCGATGCTCATGATGTCAATCACTGGATTGTCTGGTCCAGACTTGATTATCTACAGACAGCCGTCATATAGCTGGAATATTGCTGAGTGCGGCGTTAAACAATAAACCAACCAACCAACAAGTTTGCTCTCATGTCATGACTTTTGAGAACGTCCCTCACAGCACCATGTGAGGTAATAGCGTTCCTGCTAATGCCTGCTCATGCCGTCCTCCCTTCTCCCCAGATCAGATGGTCTACCGGGTACGACAGCGTTGTGGGGCCCAGCTGGCCAAGGAGTTTCCTGTCGATGTCGACCTTGTCAGTACCGTGCCAGAATCCGCCACCCCTGCGGCGATGGAGTATGCCAAGACGGTGAGTTTATGTTCACTTTGTCCGTGGTGTAGTGGATAGGGCATCTACCTGTAGAGCGGAAGGTCAGGGGTTCAATCCCAGTCTGCATGATACCAACAGATGACACTTGTTGTCACCCTGCCTGGGTGGCATGGGATAAAACCTAGACTGGTCACCTTGTCAGTATACAGTATCTGAGTTGGGTATCCATGTTAAACTGGTATATCAGTGGGATAGTATTATAAAATCAGCTTTAGGCCGTCCTAGTACAAGCAGACAGACACATACACAAACACACAGCCATGAACACACAAACACAAACACAGAAAGATAGATACAAGCACACGCACGTGGAAGAAGCTTGAACGCAACGTTATTCACCTTGCCTGTCATACAGGTCAGCACAATCTGTCACACAATGTTACGCGACTATTGTAAGTATCTAGTCAGGTATGAGAGTTCCCGGCGGCCATATTGCTTCATTTGCGTTGAGCAAGGTGACATCCAAGGTAGTAGTCAAACTCTGTTCCATGATCTTGATTCTTGGTCTGAACATTGCACTTAGTGCTATATGTGAGATTGAGACTGTATATGTAATCACCTATTGCCATGATTACAAGCTAGAGAAACCTAAAAAAAGGACCATGCTTGTCGTAAGAGGCAACTAACGGGATCGGGGGGTCAGGCGCGTTGAGTTGGTTGATGCATGTCATTGTATCCCAATTGCGTGAAGTCAATGATGTCAATCACTTGATTGTCTGATCCAGACTCAATTATTTACAGACCAGCGTCATATAGCTGGAATGATGCTGAGTGCACCAATAAACAACAAATAAACAAACAAACAAATAATAAAACTTAGCAGAAAAGAAAAATGGTGTTTCGGTGACATATGTCTTATTTGTACAGATAGCCATATGATAATTATAATCATCATCATCATGATAATAATGGTGAGGATAATAATAATCATGATGATAATGAGTACAACTTGCTGTTGTGTCCAACATCCACTGGCCATGGCTTTGAATCTTCCATTTGCTCTGTACATCATCCTTGAGTGAGTGAGTGAGTATGGTTTTACGCCGCTTTTAGCAATATTCCAGCAATATCACTGCAGGGGACACCAGAAATGGGCTTCACACCTTGTATCCATCTCGGGAATCAAACCCGGGTCTTCGGCATGACGAGCGAACGCTTTAACCACTAGGCTACCCGCGTTCCACATCATCCTTGATCTGTCAGACTCACACCCATGTTCACAGAAGTAATCAACATCTGTATATTATGATGGTCTTCATTTCAGCTTGGAATCCCTTATCAAGAAGTTTTGTGTAAGAACCGATATGTCGGGAGGACTTTTATTCAACCCAGTATGCGTCTACGACAGCTTGGAGTTGCCAAGAAGTTCGGACCTCTGACGGACAACTTCAAGGACAAGAAAATAGTGCTACTGGATGACTCCATTGTTCGAGGAAACACAATGAGAGCCATTGTCCGATTACTGAAGGCTTCCGGGGCCAAAGAGGTGAATATTAATTGTTGACTACTTGATACACTGACCATCTCCATGGTTTAGTGGGAAAAGTGTATGACTGGAGAGTGGAAAGTCAGATACCGATACCCGGCCTGGTCATACCAAAAGACATTAAAATATGGTACTTGTTGTTACCCTGCCGTAAAGGGGATAAAAAAAGACTGGTGGTATACTGTGTCTGATTGGCTGGCACAATTAAACCGGCATCAGTCCGGACTAGTACAAGCAGCTGCACCCCCCCCACACACACATATATGCATGCATGCAGATCGCAATGCAAGTGCAGTAATCTTGAACCCATTTCGCTTCACCTGACCTAGATACACTTGTTGCTCCTTAACTAACTTTGCACTCATCTCACATAAATCTAGTTTAATAACAGTAAGTGTTAGCAATATAGTGTGTTTTCTGACACATTATATTTGAGTATTAAATTTCAGCAAATATTCAGGAATCCCAGGTAGCCCAAACTTACAAGATGAAATTTGCTGTAGAGTTGTGTCCCTTAGGCGTGAAAGTGAAAGGATACTATAATTTTAGGATTGAATCCAAGTTATTCTCCAAGACTTTTTTATTTCTGACATTCCTGCCATGACAGAACTGAAATACTGTTCAACATGTTCAAAGAGACATTTAGCTCAATTCACTCTCACATACATCATCCGTGAAGATTCCGGGTTAGAATAGGTCTTCAGCAACCCATGCTTGCCGTAAGAGGCGACTATGCTTGTCGTAAAAGGCGACTAACATGATCGGGTGGTCAGGCTCGCTGACTTGGTTGATTCAAGCCATCGATCCCAATTGCGTGGATCGATGCTCATGATATCAATCACTAGATTGTCTGGTCCAGACTCGATTATTTATAGACCGCCGTCATATAGCTGGGATATTGCTGAGTGCGGCGTTAAACAACAAACCAACCAACATCATATTTCATAACTCATCCTACCCCACTGCGCCTGTATATAACCCAATTGTCAGCACTTCACCAAACTCCTTCACTCACTCACTCAGCCAGTATAAGATGATTGTATCTGGGAGTTTACTTTTCCCCCTGAATTATTATGCAAGATAGTTTCTCTAAAACAGACGATGTAACTGACGCTGCTATTGCAGGTACACATCCGAGTGGCCTCTCCCCCCATCAAGTACCCCTGCTACATGGGGATTAACATCCCCACCAAGGAGGAACTGGTGGCCAACCAGATGCCCATGGAGAAGATTGCTGACTACTTTGGTGAGTTATTATGACAGCTTACTTCAAACCATTGTTGTTGTTTTTTTTCATGTTTAACCCCTCACCTGTAGAGCTGGGATCTTGGGTACTTGGGTCGGGTGGGTACGGAGTAGGTGTGGGTGTGTTTGTTGTTTAACACCGCACTCAGCAATATTCCAGCTTTATGTGGCAGTTTGTAAATAATCGAGTCTGGACCAGACAATCCAGTGATTGACATGAGCATCAATCCACTTAATTGAGATATGATGGCAAGCATCAACCGGGTCAGCGAGCCTGACCACCCGATCCCTTAAGTCGCCTCTTACGGCAAGCATGGGAAGCTGAAGACCTATTGTGGATTGTTTATCATGCTGTCAGTCACTGGTTTGTTATGAAGGGGATAGTAACAGTTCCGATGTGGTTAATGTGTACTGGAGGAGAGTGTTCACCATTTACCTTGTGCTATGTTACAACTTTCATGTAATTGTGGTTAGGGCTGAGTCCAAATTTACTACCCGAGTACCCACACCCCTATTACCTGACCCTACCCGGGTACCCGCTGTAGGTCTCATGAAATTGGTACAAACTGTCCGATGGAGAAGAGTTTGACCGTAGCCCTGGCAAAATATGCTTAGATATACCTATAAAACGATTTGGTCATGCATACACTAAAGTTGAATCAAAGTTTTGTCTTTTTTCAAATATATACTGGGTGTATAGTCAGAAAGAAATGTGAACATTAGTGACTTGTAGTGTAACCATAGAGTTTTAGATAATTTTTGTCATTAAACAATATAGCATGTGACTGACCATGGGTCCAGGTAGTCCTGTGGGTACCCGGGTCCTACTCAGTACCCACCGGACCCAAGTACCTGAGTAACCTGTCCCAGCCCTACTGGTCCAGCTTGGTTATTTTCAGGGCATTGTGATATAGCTGTAATATTACCTCACTCACTCACTGAAACAATTAACCTTTATGTTCCAGGTGCTGATAGTTTACATTATTTGACTGTGGAAGGGTTACAGAGGGCTGTGGAGGACGGCATCAAGTCAAATGGGCAGGAACAGGGCCACTGTACTGCGTGTCTCACCGGAAATTACCCTACCAAGTTGGATTGGTGACTTTGTAAAGTGTAATTTCTGAAAGGGTTAAAATGACCTGTATGGATGGTGCAAGATGGACGCCACACTCAACACTACTGGCGCTCACTTATATATAGTTTTATATAACTAATTGTTGCTCGGTAACAATGGACCTATCTCTAATAGTGAAATGAGTTGCTCAGTTATACCTTTAAGGGTGTCCACTTTCAGGGCTTCCAGTTTCTGTCAGCCAAATCCATTATCAACCCTTCATGTGGCTCAACCTAATCCAGCAATAACTGGATTGCCTGGTCCAGACTTGATTAATCCAGCAATAACTGGATTGTCTGGTCCAGACTTGATTATTACAGACCGCCGTCGTATAGCTGGAATATTGCTGAGTGTGGCGTTATACAACCTCATCCAGTTACCTTGACAAGGTATTTGCTTTCATACACTAGAGGTGGAGGTTCCATGTCAGAATAGGTCCAACCTGGTTGATAGCATGTCAAGTCACCGGGACATGGATCTATGCTCATAATATCAGTCACTGGTTTGTCTGGTCCATTTGTGCATTAATACTGTTCTACTGAACAGTGCCCTGAGACAACCCTCCCTAGGACTCTTGTGATAGCATTCCAGGTTAAAGTACAAATGTAGGTCCCCAACAAAATCTTTTCCTTGTCGAAGAGAAGAGTCAATGTTTCAGGTGGTCAGACTCCACGACTTGGTTGATTGCATGTCTTTGTAATCCAATGACATGTTACGTTGCTCATAATATCAATCACTGGATTGTCCAGTCCAGGACTTGATGATTTACAGGCTGCTGTAATAAAGCTGGAATGCTGCTAAATATGGCATTAACCAACAAACAAATCAAACTGAAGGAAGTTCACATGAACAATTGCTCCAGTCTTTCTCCCTTACCTTCGGGGTAATATTTCTGCAAAATTTCATTAAGCAGGATACAGTCTCTTGACATTATATCCTTTGTTATTTATTACTTATGTCAGTTATCTCAAAGAGAAATACTCAGCTTGAGAAGTCGGTGTACTGTATTTAGATAGTGGGTGATACATTTTCTGTTGACATTATCAAAATGACAGAATTCATCAAGTTTCTTCACTATGTGAAAATTGTTAATAAAAATACTTTTTTTATTACTATTGTAATGGTTGTGCTTGCATAGTAACTTTTGTAATTTCCAATAATTATGACACTACTCAGCACTAATCAACAGGTGGTTTGCATTGCCCAATTGTCTACACAATTGTCCCTTAGGCCACACATTTTTTAGTTTCGTTTCACGGTCTCGCCTACCCTACCAGCTGGAAAAGAAATCTACATCACTATAAGTGATTCAAGAAGCCACCTACAGTTTTAATGACTTTCAAATAAATAAATAAATAAATAAATGACATAGCTATTTACATTTATTTTTATTTCGACCAACCTTGTGATGAAAAATTCCGTGAAACATAAAATTAAAAAATTGTGGCCTTAGGATTTGCTGTTCATGGCTTATGGTCCTGGGTTTCTGAGCTCCAGCCTGTGCTTGTGGGTGTCATCAAAGCGGTCAATGTCCTTGACATTAATCACTTTGGGCTATCCTCCGACATGTACCAGTAGCAGATGCTCGTATTATAACTGATGTAGTTGATGTTGTTGAACATCAAAGCTCAATAATCGTTCACGCATTATATCTATCTAGTATTGATCTTGATGCAGCAATACTATTCAAATATGAGCCTGGGTAGTTGATTTATTTGTTCTTTTCATTGATCATCAACTGGCAATAATTTGCTCAAAGACCACCTTCCTGAGGCAAGGTTGTTAACTGACTGTATAAAAGTCCAGTTTCCACCCAAGGCTCGAATTTCTGGGCTCGATCGTAGCGCCACCAGTGGCTGTCACGAGTTATGTCCCTCCTATTGACCAATCAGATTCCACCTCTCATATCACTTGCATTTGCTTCAGACAAAATGGTGGCGCCCAGTCAAAATGATCTGATTGATAATCAAAATCTATGTTGTAATAAAACAGGTCTTACTTCACGAAGTGCATCAGATCACATGAGCACCTTGATTAAAGACCTGTTAAGATTTAGAAAATATCTATTGACACTGAGGTGGCAGCAGTTTACGAACCAGAAATCGATTTTGTTGTGTGTATTTGATTGGATTATGCATAGACTTATTAGGCCAGCCAAAATATAACTCCATATTTCAAGCCTAGTTTGGCAAGGGTGGAAACTGGACTTTTATAGTCAGTTAGCTCCCTTGTCTTGGGGAGATGCCCAAAGACATGCTCACTGACTATTATCCTTTTTTTTACGCTCTTATTAATTACTTTAGGGGCCATTCATATTTGATAATTCAATTAATTTCCATATACCCTGCTACAGCGGTATACAACTGGAAAAAATATGTTGTTTTGGCAACAGCCATTTTACTAATACATGTATCTGTAATATCTGCAATTTAAAGGAATCGACATTGTGTAATGTATACTACTAAAAAGAAGTTAAGGAACACTCAATTCTTACATATTACTCTAGTTAATCTGTCATGGACATGATATTTTCATATTGTCATTAAACATCGGGTGTTCTTTGACTTCTTTGGAATAGTATATATTAACATTGATTTAAATGTATGTGTGTACTGGAGCTCACCTGGCAATATGGGGACAAAAAACAAACACTCCACATCTCAATCTTAATTTGTTGTCAAATTGTGGTAAATTATAAACCTTGCGGTTAGGTAAATTCATTGTAGGCATTAGTAAATATCCATGCAGGGTATATCAGTCCATATTCCCCACACAATAAGCCTACAACTTCTTCACATGACATGATAATACTGTTGTTATTGTCCATCATTTCTATGAAAACTGGTTATGCATGTAATAGTGTGTTAATAACTGTTTTTATGTCACTTTTATACATTTATGATGTATAACTTGGTTGTAGAAGTATTATCTGTTCACTGCGTGTATTCGGTCTTGTCTTTTGTTGTACATATTCACAACTTCATGGTACCAGATCTGATGTAGTTCCATCAACAGTCTTAGAATGGCCATTTGTGTAAGATATTTTCAAGTTTGACTTAAGGTCAAATGTCTGAATTATGCATATTATTTTAGTAAAAACTAAAGGAATTTGTGGATATTTTTTCAATAAAAAACATAACTGCAATGTATTGATATTTTTCAAGCACAAAAGAATATCTAAAAAGTTGAAAGCATTATGAGGTGGTCACCAGGTATGACAATGGCTGTCGAGGATGACAATAGTTGCCATATATGACATTGGCTGCTGATGACAATGGCTGCCGAGGATGAAAATAGCTTCCAGGTATGACAATGACTGCCCAGGATGACAATGGCTGCAGAGTATGACAATGGCTGCCAGGTATGACAATGGATGCCAGGTATGACAATGGATGCCAGGTTTGACTGGCTGCAGAGTATGAAAATGGCTGCCAGGTATGACAATGGCTGCCGAGTATGACAATGGCTGCCAGGTATGACAATGGCTGCCAGGTATGACAATTACTGGACTGACCACCATGAAGGTTCACCTCTTCGCTGTGACAAACAAACTGAGTCGGTGAGTGACACACTAACAACCGTAATGTGTAAAAGTCAAGCTCAGATTTAGTTTATTTACATACTAAACAATTCAATTGCAAAACTTTGTGTCAAGAAAAGTAACAGACACCCAGGTCTGGAATCATGAAGCACAAGCGTCATGTATCTTCCAGGATCATAGTCTCCATCACTGAAGGTAACACATTGTGTCAACACCAGATTCTATTTTGATTAAATTACTTTGCATGCAATTAGACAGGACTTCTTCAAGGTTGTTACCATGATTACCGTATTCGCCATATTTAGGACCCTGATCTAATAAGTGCCCCTAACCAACTTCTGGACCAATCTGTAAGTAATGTTTATAATCTTTATAAATTTACATGACAGTCCATATTTTCTTGTGTATGTTACATATTTTTAACAGAAAACAACAGCACAGAAGTATATATATAACTGGTAACTATCAAATTTGTGCTTGTTTTAATCGAATGTTTGAAGGGCTCTATCTCAGCAACCAAATTAACTCATTGTATATGGTATTAATGAGCAACCCTCTTTGTCAATTTTCAAGGGCTCTTATTATGGCGAATATGGTAAATGTCAAGTGCATTGTATCAACTCTGAGCCATGATCTGTTCAATGTCATCAACAGTTTTAGGACATGCTTGTGACAGCACTACAGGTGCCCCTTCCGTTACCAGAACGTCATCCTCAATACGAATCCCCAGACCCTGAAACTCAGCTGGAGCAGTCGGGTGGGATGCTGGGATGTATAGCCCTGGAAACCAACATTACAAATTTAGCAGGAAGCAGACAAACAACCAGATTAATTTTTAAAAAAATGATTCCAAAATTTCATGTTACAGTTAAAGTTGTCTTTTCATGCATTAATTTGCTTATGTGTTCACTGGTGTCTCATAAGAAAAGTTATGTCATGTCTTTAAAAGGGCATGCTGACCGGTAAATTGTTGACACATACATAAATAGTTATGCAGGTTTGGAGAAGTTCCACAGCACTGTAGCTCACCTGGATATGTAGTCAACAATTAAGAATGTGAATACTAAATATATTGTCATCATGAGAAACATATATGCTAAACTTTAGCTCCCTCAGTCTGGCAATTTCAGCATTTACAAAGCCTTCAGGGCATTGTCAAAACAAGGTCAAAATAAATAATTTGCCAAAACACAACATTTTGTGATGACTCCCACAACCAACTAATCAAATACCAAATGTCATTACATTTTGTATAAAAATGGCCATAAATAGATTTTTCAATATGGCTGCATAGCTAAAAAGCTAAAAAGGAAACATTGTTCTCATGTTACTGTTACTGTAATCCCCATGGGCAAGTGTTGGGAACAGGTTCACTCATTGAACACCTGCTATTCTCACCTGGCTCGATTGTAACAATCATCCCTGGACTTAGTTTTATGCCTCTTGAGATGTCGGAAGTATCATGGACGTCCATTCCCAGATAGTGACTCACATGATGGGGACAAAACTCACGGGTTTTCTGAAAAAAAAGTACATGCAGTTGTGGTGTAACAATACAGTATTGTATGCATGATACGAGGCCCATGATACAATACATTGATTTACAATCTCTGTACCACGATACATACGATACACTAATTTGTATTGGCGTAAAACCATGTCCTTAATATCAGATTCTCTCATATTTCCCAGTTGGCTATAAATAGCATAACATTCACTGCATCCTCTAATCAATATTTCTGCCAAACAAATTTCATCTTCCCTGTCTGAAAACTATAAACAAATGATTTAGGGTTGTGATTCACCTGCAAAGTACTATTTTGGGATACATATCGTATCGCACCAATAGGACCTGGATACCTGTTGTATTGCACCAATAGGATCGGGATACATATCGTATCGCACCAATAGGACCTGGATACCTATCGTATCACACCAATAAGATCGGGATACCTATTATATCACACCAACATGATCGGGACACGTATCATCGCACCAATAGGATCAGGATACATATCGTATCACAACCCCACTGTATCGTTACTCCTCTAATACACTAGAATAAAGAATGAGGAGGGAGATTGTACACCACTTTTAGCAATAATCCATCTATATATCACGGTTGGGCACATAAGATATGGGCTTCACACATTGTAGGCATATAAGAGATGAATTTGAGCCTTCATAACGAACGTTTTAACCACGAGGCTACCTCACCGCCTTCTTCAGTAGACAAACCTGCATTAACTCGACTTCCTTGACGTCTGCTGGGAGGATGCCCAGCACCTGCAGCTGTTTCCCCAGCAGCTTCAGCATCACCTTGTAGATGTCATCCAGGGAGTGAGCCAAGGTGCACAGCTCCACACACTGCTCCTGGACAGTCAACACTGCATCATACAGCCGTCTCTGTGAGTAGCTGAACCTCCCTGGAGGAGAGAGGGAGTGCTACTTTGAGTACCCATGCGGGGAATCAAACCCAGATCTTTAGTGGTACAAGTGAACAGTTTGAGTGAGTGAGTACGGTCTTACACCACTCTTAGCAATATTCCAGCAATATCACAACAACAGAGTGAGTGAGTACGGTCTTACACCACTTTTAGCAATATTCCAGCACTATCACAGTGGGTGACACCAGAAATTGGTTCACACATTGTACCCATGTGGGGAATCGAACCTGGGCTGTTGGCATGACAAGCGAACGTCTGAACCACCGGGCTACCCCACTGCCCCCACCTGGAATAGTAAGGCACTGAGCTGCTAATGTCTTCACATACTCGAGTGTGTATAATATGGTTAGTATGTCTTCACATACTCGAGTGTGTAGAATATGGTTATTATGTCTTCACATACTCGAGTGTGTAGAATATGGTTATTATGTCTTCACATACTCGAGTGTGTATAATATGGTTAGTATGTCTTCACATACTCGAGTGTGTAGAATATGGTTATTATGTCTTCACATACTAGAGTGTGTAGAATATGGTTACCGTATTCGACGTAATAGGCACCCAGGGCGCTCTCAACATAAGAAATAGGGGGCTCTTATTAGAATATTATTTTGGTGAAAAATACAGAGTTGAAAGATAAATTTTCGTGGTTTATGCTGACAGCCTGAAATGTTTATGTATGACAGATATATTTTCCCAGAATTTAATTGCCCATAATTAAGCTTGCATATAACACATGAGTGTGTATTATACGCGAATAAATAAGTCTTGTGTACATTGATCAATCAGAAGGGGTGCTAATTGGGATTGTTCACCAGCCAATATATCAGCAAACATCGCCGTGGACGGTTATTAGAGAGGGGCACTTGTTACGTCGAATACGGTCTGTTAATCCTGGGGTAGACTCCGTGACCACAACTCCAGGCTTGTAAGCGCCAACTGATGAGGATTGGCTGATGGATGACCTGGCTCGGCCCCAGTGGATCATGCTATAAAACTACTGGTCTGCCTGTACCACACTGTAATACTGCTGACTGTGATGTAAAACAACATTCACTCACTATTAATGTTACAGTATTGATACTTTTACCTGGCAATAGCCATGTGTGGGTGATCATGATATTGATACTGTTACCCGAGACTGGCCATGTGTGGGAAATTACAGTATTAATACTATTACCTGAGACTGGCCACGTGCGGGTGATCACAGTATTAATACTATTACCTGAGACTGGCCATGTGCGGATGATCACAGTATTAATACTATTACCTGAGACTGGCCATGTATGGGTGATCACAGTATTAATACTATTACCTGAGAATGGCCATGTGCGGGTGATCACAGTATTAACACTATTACCTGAGACTGGCCATGTGTGGGTGATCACAGTATTCATACTATTACCTGAGACTGGCCATGTGCGGGCAATCAAAGTATTAATACTATTACCTGAGACTGGCCATGTGCGGGTGATCACAGTATTAATACTATTACCTGAGACTGGCCATGTATGGGTGATCACAGTATTAATACTATTACCTGAGACTGGCCATGTGCGGGTGATCACAGTATTAACACTATTACCTGAGACTGGCCATGTTCGGGTGATCACAGTATTCATACTATTACCTGAGACTGGCCATGTGCGGGTGATCACAGTATAAATACTATTACCTGAGACTGGCCATGTGCGGGTAATCACAGTATTCATACTATTACCTGAGACTGGCCATGTGGGGGTGATCACAGTATTAATACTATTACCTGAGACTGGCCATGTGCGGGCGATTACAGTATTAATACTATTACCTGAGACTGGCCATGTGCGGGTGATCACAGTATTAATACTATTACCTGAGAGTGGCCATGTGTGGGCGATTACAGTATTAATACTATTACCTAAGACTGGCCGTGTGCGGGCGATTACAGTATTGATACTATTACCTGAGACTGGCCATGTTCGGGTGATTACAGTATTAATACTATTACCCGAGACTGGCCATGTGCGGGTGATCACAGTATTAATACTATTACCTGAGACTGGCCATGTGCGGGTGATCACAGTATTAATACTATTACCCCGAGACTGGCCATGTGTGGGTGATCACAGTATTAATATTATTACCTGAGACTGGCCATGTGCGGGTGATGTCACTGGTGTAACCATGGAACTCACACCCTGCATCCATGAGGACTAACTCTCCATCGCGAACGATCTGGTTGTTGTTGATGTAGTGGATAGTGTTGGCACGATTACCCCCTGTGTTAA
This sequence comes from Haliotis cracherodii, assembly GCF_022045235.1. NCBI lineage: Eukaryota > Metazoa > Mollusca > Gastropoda > Lepetellida > Haliotidae > Haliotis > Haliotis cracherodii. Next base: position 23,678,314 of record NW_027266341.1, on the reverse strand, counting down.
GGAAACAAATATTACCGACATTCATAATACTCAATGGATAATATGGATACTCCTCTTACTCTAGTATAGAAAAATGCTTTTCTGGTTTCATTTAATAAATACGAATCATAGGGCTAGGAAAATAGCATATATAAGAATAACGCAAACATACCTATAAATATAGCATTTCCTAACGAACACTGTGATTAGCCTAAAAAAGTACCTTTACAAAGTAAAAAGATGAAAAACTTTGTGTGTTGTCATGCTATATGAAATGGCTTCTTGCTGAGGAAAATACCTAACACCAGTCCCGAGGTGATGACCTCACCCGCATCCGCACAGACTACATGATGATGCAATGGGCCCCAGAAGTGAGGTAGCATAGAATCTCTCCGCTTTTAGCAATGTTCCAGCAATATCACAGCGGGGGACACCATAAATGGGCTTCACACATTGTACCCATGTGGGGAATTAAACCCGGGCCTTTGGTGGGATGAGCAAATCCATTAACCACTAGACTACCCGACCGACCCTATGCATGAAAGTAATGAGGAAATATAGGTGTTACTGGGGAGCTTCTGTACCTGCAACAACTGGAGGGAACGCCAGGAACTCCGCATCACGTATCCGACACTCAAAATCCATCTTTGCATACAGATGAGCTTCCTTGACCTGGCAATAAACATTATCCTAAATAACCTATTATGTCACATTTCTAAGAAGAACGACACTTATCAATCTTATTATATGTTTTTCATTTAAATGTTAAACTACTGAATATTTACAACAGTGGTATGGTATTTTTCTTTTACAATTGATGGCTTTACGATATCAAACATCATCACAGAAAAGAATCTAAAAATTACCTCTGGATGTGAAAATTTCATAACTTCAATGAAAGACTCTGAAGCTATTTCCACACTTTGTTTCATCAGCTCAATTTCGGCTGGAGATTTAATCAACCTCAATTGGTTACAAATTCCAACTGTGTTTTCGATACATTTATGACGGTTTTCCTTCATAAACTGGCTCAACACTTGGATGTCATGCTCCATGTGGGTTGGTTTGGAATAATTGTACCACAACACATAATTGTTAAATTGTGTACAGTAATCGCTGAGGTACTCCTCCAGACTGTCAACATTCAACGTTTTGTCCACCCCTGTTATCATCAAGGCTCCTTCTCTTCCTGATCTTGGTCCATCCCATAATTCTTTCGAGGGGTCTTTTTTAGGCACAAACAGAACTGACATATAATCAGTCATGGATGACTTTTGTTGATTTGTATGCAAGATTAAAACACTGTCTGGTTCCTGAAATCCACACAGATACAAGAATTCTGTATTTTGTCGAAAAGGATATGGTATGTCATAGGTCATAAAAGTCTTTGCTGAAGCCGGGAATATCAAAATGTGATCTTTCACACTTTCCATGTCCTTGAAAGCACTGCATGCCAGTGTCACTAAATTGTCCCTTCTAATTTGATATTCACGTTTTGAAATTCCTGGTGTTACCTCCCCTTGTTTGACCAGATGAGGATGTGTCTGAGCAGCTGGTTGTCCGAAGGAATTTGACAGGATTACGATAGGAAATCGGAATTGTTTCATGCGAAGAAATTCAGGTAACCTGAATTGGTGACATCCTGAAAATACTGAAAAATATTAAAATGAACACGTATTAATGAAATACAATGAATCCATAAAAAGATCAAGGGACCAGCTAGACCCTTGCTTGTTGGTAGTCCAAGGCTACTTATCAACCTAACTAATGTTCAATCAACTTCACACAAGCAGTAAACATACTGCATTCATATCTACAATGAAACTGAGGACAAAACAGTAGAATCCAATCACCCTTTTACAAAACTATACTAGTCAAGTTTTAATAGGAATACTGAGATATTTCAGATATCAGATATACTGAGATATATACTACAATCTCCTGCCAGTTCCACCTGGACTACCAGAGTATCCAAATCAGCAGTTGAGTAGTCTTTATCATGGGTGTCCTAACAAAGGAGGTGTTGAGCCACAATACTAAGCAGAAGAGTAACACTGCTTAAATGAGGCTCTAGCTGTTGACATGAGCATTTTACAGCACAAATTTCAAACAGGATGTTCTTCACGTCTATTGGTTATAAAACACCAGAAACAAATTATTCACTCATTTTATTTTGCCAAATTAATATTTATGAGGCAGCCAATTACATATCAGATACTGATCCATGCAATAAATAAATGTAATGTTATGAAGTTAACAGTACATGTAAGAAAAGCTAGGTGCTCATAATTCAGAACTGTGTTCAGGGAGTGGTACCAATACATGCAATAACTCAAATTGCTGTATAATATTTTAATTTTATTAATATCATGTGACCTAACCAAGAGAAAATTATATTCAGTCAAATACCATTGTGTCGAAATTGGGTGGGTCAAACTTACAGTAGTCTCTGTTAAAGGCATAGTCCTGCGTATTCCTTCTTAATTCATCACTTTTGGTTGTGTCAAATCTCGGATAACTTTAAGTATTTACGTAGGAACCTACAACTTTGACACAATGGTGTCTAACTGTATAGGAATTGTTTTGTTTGATTCAACATTAAAATAATCATACCTACATACCTATCTATCTGTTATTATTATTTAATCTATACAATTGAAATTATATTTATTGCATATGCATAGTAGCATATGTAAAATTGCTTAAAATAAATAAAAAAGAAACTGCATCAGTGTTGTTAAAAGTAAATTAACAATACAAGCTTCGTGTTGCACATACATCGCCTGCATCCAAGGTTCCACATATCTGAAGTTTGTGTTTTACTCCAAGGGCAAGTTACACACAGAGTTCCCTCCCTTAGAGCACCTGCATTATCCTTACCCCAATGAAAAAGATAACATTTTGACAGTATTTGCAAAAGCAAAAGTCGCATGAGATTTTCCTAAATATACATATATCCACTGCGATATTATTATGTCAACCATCTTCTCTGAGACATATGTTTTGTTAATCATTTACGAATCTATTGTGGTTGATGTAAGCGACTTCCAGCGACATAATTCGGTCAAGGACTGTAACCAAGCCTAGAAATTTCGGCGTGGTCCATGCGTTGACTTCCAAGGTAAATACACCCACCTTTATCATATCTCTACCAGGGAATGGTAGAAAGTTCTGCATTGGCATGCCTAATTGTGTGCAGCAAAAGATGAATATGATGATGACATGTTCATAATTCGAAAGTAGGGATTTTTTCAAACGTGTCCGTTTTGAGACTCGACTTGAGAGTAACATGGTCAACTTGATATTCAAGTAGTGCAGGGCGTACTGCATGTCGTGTTTGACCCGGCTCTGTACTTTGCCAGGTGTTTTATCATCCTTAGCGCTGGTTGTTATATCAAGTAGTAATATCAGGCAAGCTGTTTTCTTTGCTGGTGGCTGAATTGCTTTGTTTAGTATGCCTATTTGAATGTAAATGCCCCAAATGATAGTTTTCATCTTATCAGGCAGAAGAGCAAAATACATGGAATCCGAATTATTAAAAAAGGGCAACAGCCACTGTTGCAACTTAAACACATCCACAGAAATATTTTGAAGTTTGATAAACTGTATTAAACATTTAAATTTATTAGATTTTAGCTCAAATGTCTGAACATGCTGAAGGGACATTTGATTCAGATATTGCGTTTTGAGAAGTGAATAAAATTTGTTATCTGTCAGCATCTGTGAGCACTTTTGCATGAGTTGAAATGGTGTGTAGGTGTTGGTGATAATGGCGTATGGTTCAATCCAAGGCATCAAAATTGGTTAATAAATCAATATGGCCATCTTGTTAATTTTATGGTAAAAAAAATATCTTTTGTAACAGGTATAACAACAGTAAGGTTGATAAAGTGGTTTTATTTCATATTTTTATCATGCTTACGGATAACTATTATGTTCAAGACTTGATTCAAAATTAATATAATTTGAAATAAATATTGGCTTAAAAAGTCTATATATGAGATCTTGCAAACAAATTTATCACCCAATAAATGTATGAAGTGATGCCCCCTCCCTCTTCCTTAGTCATTAAGGAAGCATGCACTGCAAACTCAATATTTATTAAGACCCGTGAAGATCCGGGGTAGAATAGGTCAACCCATGTTTGCCGTAAAAGGCGACTATGCATGTCATAAGAGGCGACTAACGGGATCGGGTGGTAAGGCTCGCTGACTTGGTTGATGCATGTCATCTATCCCAATTGCATAGATCGATGCTCATGCTGTCAATCACTGGATTGTCTGGTCCAGACTCAATTATGTAAACATCTACTTCTCTGAGACTACTGGGTATTGAACAGTGGTGAAGCTGTAGTCTTACATGCTTCTTTCCCATCAATGACGCCTTAGTTTGTTCAACAGGATGGAATCCAATTTTCGCTATGGCATTGTAAGAAAAATGCAATTTCTTAATCACCACTTTTGAAGATAGTGAGTGAGTGAGTTAAATTTTTTGATTTGTCTGCATTTTGTTTTCAATGCATATTTTACGTAAATACGCAGCTTGTCTAGAGCTCTAGCTGCTCCTTGTGAACACCGTATATTATTTTTAACTTCATGTCATTACAGGGATTTATCTAAACTTGCAGCAAATGTAAGTGAAGAATTCCTGATTCATGTTTAAGTAATGTTGCGTCTGTGCACAGGTGACTTGTAACATCACTGATAGGATGACTAATAAGCATGATAAACAGGAAGCAGCTTTAATACTTACCTTGAGTACTTTGACATTATTGCATTGAGCGTAGTGTTGAAATACCCATGAATTTCAGAAAATCAGAACTTTAGAAAATCAAAATTTTGACCAAATATTATCCCAAATAATATAATAGTTCATAATTCTTGACATATCCCCGCATAAGGATTTTAGTGTGTTTTCAAGCCCCTATGCACATGCCATGAAGTTTCTATGCATAAAATATTTGAATATCAATGCTGACAGCAACTTTTAACTAGTGGTTACTTTTGTTGACATTTTATTGTGTCATATGAACTATATATATCCAGGTGAGCCACAGTGCTGTGGCACTAATGTTTAAACTTACCTACCAACCTCTAAGGCCAAATACGGAAATAGAATAGTATTGTTTGAAATAAAGAAGGCTTTACTGTAACTTGTGCTATTTTTCAGCCAGTTACCAAGATGTCGATGCCAGCAGACCAGATAAAACTCCTGCAGGAGTTCACACAGTTGTGCAAAGTCAACTCCGACATCCTCCATGTACCGGAACTGGCTTTTTACAGAGAGTGGCTACAAAGGTACATAAGCACCTGGAATTGGATAGCATGCTTACCGTATTCGACGTAATAAGCGCCCAGGGCGCTCTCAAAATTATTAATAGGGGACTCTTATTAGAATATTATTTTAGTGGAAAAAAACAGAGTTGCAAGATAAATTTCATGGTTTATGCTGACAGCCTGAAATGTTTAAGTACGACAGATATATTTTTCCAGAATTTAATTGGCCATAATTAAGGGTGCATATAACACACGATTGCGTATTATACACGAATAGATAAGTCTTGTGTACATTGATCAATCGGAAGGGTGCTAATTGGGATTGTTCACTAGCTAATATGTTAGCAATTATTGCCATGGGCGCTGATTAGAGCGGGTCGCTTACTACGTCGAATACGGTAATTTCAAATCAGTCTTATCAAAATCAGATCTCAGTGCTCGCTACACATAAATCTGAGGTTATCCCATTACAGGTAACGTTAGAAAGACCTTTCACGAACCTTGAAGACCATTAGCCAATCAGAAAGAAGCTTTCTCCAGCTGTACAGCACTAGCTTCAAATTGGCAACTTCCGTTCCGGACTACACTTTGAAAACTATTTTGACAAAGTTCTCGATTCAAAGTTTGAAAACTCAACAAAAGAAAATTCTGGAATGTCTAAAAGCTTGACTGAGATTGTATGACAGTACTCCCCATAGACTAAAGAATCTCTTCCTTTTTAAATGTTCATCTCATTGAAGCGAGAGATAGACGAGGAATTTGATGGAATCACTTGTACAGCCAATAGTTTCATTTCAGCAACCCTGTCAAACCTTTTTCATGTTGAATGATTCATAAACACATTCCTACTGTCAATTTCCCAAATCTGGTTTGCAAAGTTTTGATTGGTCAGGCGAAAGGTCATTCTGACATGGCCCTTAATGGGATGTCCGCAGATCTTTGTTTGGTGGACTAAGATCTATATTTAATGAGATTTTTGACTGATTGTCATGCAAAATGTCCTAAAGTGCATGAAGATTAATTTTTAAAATTCATTAATTATGTACAAAAATTGTCCAGTGATTTACCTGGGTCTCCCTGTATGGGAATTCGGAAGAATAATGTAAGAGTCCCAGGATGACCACAGTGACCACTCCCAGGAGACCTACCTGACAACTAGTCAATCTCCCAGTCCCCTGACCATATCTTCCCTTAGGCCCAGGTGGCCGAGGCACCTAAGGCACCGCAATTCACTGTGCAGAGTTGTGTCCCAAAGGCACACCAGAAACCTCTAAATTGTGGGTTCGAATCCCAGTTCGCTCCTATTATATTTCTAGGTTTGTCAGCACCATACCCGTGCTTGTGGGATTCACCCAAGTGGTAATGGCCAACAGCTGCATCACCTCAGGCTTTCATCCGACATCAAACTGACATGCCGTGATATAACTGGAGGGGGTACGGGTGGCCCAGTCGTCTAAGGCGCCGCAATTCGCTGTGCAGAGTTGCGTCCCTTGGGCACACCAGAAACCTATGGTTGTGGGTTCAAATGGCGGTTCGCCCCGATTATGTTTCTAGGTTTGTCAGCACCATACCCTCGCTCGTAGGTTTTACCGAAGTGGTAAACGTTGAAGACCTGCATCACTTCGGGCTTTCCTCATACATTAAGTTGACACGCCGCGATATAATTGGAATACTGTTAAAAGCAGCATTAAACCCAACTCACTCACTCACTGATATAACTGGAATACCATTCAGAGCGGACTTAAACCCCAGCTCTTTCAGTCACTCATTCCCTTCCTCCCATCCCTTACCATGCTTACTGTAATGCTCTTGTCCTAAATGAAGCATTTCTAGTTTTCCGCATAAGAAGCTCACTGGGGCTTTTTTTTTCAATTTTTATGTTTGTTTCTATCAAAATAGATAGTGGTGTGGTCATTTTTTTCAAATGTGAAAGACAAAGACGAAGTTGGAAGCACTTCGGCCTAAAACAAAGAGATTGCAATATTAATTAACTGAATAGTGCATTAGGCCTGCCTGTTAGAAGTATGTAACATGAAAACCTGTTTCGTAACAATGTTTGTAAATCATTTAAAGTAGTATAGACATGTTTTACCGAATGTAACTGTCGGTAAATGAATTTCGCAATCTGCTTATATGCACAGGATTTATCTAACAGTTGTAATATACATTTTAGTTCTATTTCAATAGCATTTTTATAGTTTTTGTTGCATATTTGATACGCTAGGGTTTTGATTTGTCTGAATATTTCAGTTTTATTTATTGAGTATTTTACGCAAATACGCACTTATCTTCAGCTACGTTAATAAAGTTGGGATTCTGGTGAGGAACAGGTCCTGAAAATATACAATTTTGATAGACACAAGCAGCAACATATAAACTGACATTACATAAAGATCTGGGGCATCTTATTACAGCTCACATCAGAATGACCTTTCATCTGACCAATCAGAGATTTGCTTACAGGATCGCAAAAATGAATCTGAATTTAAACATGGTAAAGGTTGACACAAGGCATTCCGAACAACAGTAACGGGGTGTCATGCAAGAAACATTTGAAACTGAAGAGACTTTCCTTAGCCCATGTGTACGGACATGCAATCTAGGCAAAAAATTAGACATTCCAGATTTGTTCAGTTTTTCAAATTTTGAATTGAACTTTGGCAAACTATTTTGGAATGTGTGGTCTGGAAGGGAAGTCAACCTTTTGAAACTAGTGTGGTAGAACTTGAGAAAGCTGCTTTCTGATTGGTAAATGTTGACTTCCTGTTGGTAATTTCATTGGTTGGTCAGAGTTCGTGTAAGGTTGTTCTTTCGTGATCTGTAATCATGGTGAGTGAGTGAGTGCTTTTAGCAATATTCCAGCAATATCACAGCGGCGAACACCAGAAATGGGCTTCACACATTGTACCCATGTGGGGAATAGAACCCGGGTCTACGGCATGAGGAGCAAAGCTTTAACCACTAGGCTACCCGACCCCCCCCCTGTAATCATGGTAATGTGATGTCCTCAGATCTTCGTGAAACAGTAGCAACTGATTTGAATGACATTAGTATATTTTATGAAGGTGTGTCATGACATTCTGTGCAGTTGCCTAATAATCACATTGAGATATAAGTGACAGTTATGAAGCTGTTGTGTTTTAAATGCCCTTCATTGTGAAAATTGTCAATATTCAAATAATAAACACATAATAATTCAAGCAAAAACAAATTCAAACTATATAAGAATCAATAAGCCATAATGTCATTTATCTACATAATCTACAACAATATTTAAAAATAATGCAAGTCAAGTGAATGAATGTTGATTTTTGAAAAAAGTCAGCATGGTCAACAATATTATCAGGAAGCCCTATTACTTAAATAAAGCAATATCTGAGTTAAAGAGGTTATAAAATATACTCATTGTTTGTTTGTCAATACTTTCAGTATGGGAGCCACTATTCCTCCTCTCCAATCAAAACCGAAGGCTGAGGCTCCTCCGAAAGCAGAGGTGAGTTCCGCAACATCATCACAAGATGAACATTTTGTTTGAATTTGAGCATCCTTTAGCATGTTTATTACCAAGTTTTTTCTCATCTTTTATGATAATTACACTTGACCATTAAAATACCCAAGCATAATTTAATGTTGAAATTAAACGACATTTGAAAATAGTCATCCAATCAAATTGCACTCTTTTGTAAGAAATACTGTTGGAAGCTGGAGATGGTGATGTCACTCATAATGGAATGGAGATATAACTTACAGTTTGTTTGTTGTTTAACGCCACACTCATCAATATTCCAGCTATATGACGGGAAATATAATTTACAGGATGAAAGACATTATAGGCTTACACGGTTTATAGATTAATATGATATATACCGTATTCGACGTAATAAGCGCCCAGGGCACTCTCAAAATTAGATATAGGGGGCTCTTATTAGAATAATATTTTGGTGAAAAAGACAGAGTTGAAAGATAAAATTCGTGGTTGATGCTGACAGCCTGAAATGTTTATATACGACAGATATATTTTTCCAGAATTTAATTGCCCATAATTGAGGGTGCATATTACACACAGTGTGTATCATACACGAATAAATAGGTCTTGTGTACATTGATCAATCGGTAGGGGTACTAATTGGGATTGTTCACTAGCCAATATATTAGCAAATATCGCCATGGGCGCTTATTAGAGCGGGCCGCTTATTACGTCGAATAAGGTAGGCTTTTATGGTATATAGGTTTATATGGTGTATATGTGGTATATATGGTATATATGATATAAAGGTTTATTTGGTATTTAGGCTTTTATGGTATATAGGTTCAGATGATATATAAGCTTATAGAGGTATATGTGGTATGTATGGTATATATGGTTATATGATATTGATTTATATGGTTTATTGGCTTTTCTGGTATAAAGGTTTGTATGGTAAATTGGCTAAAATGGTACTTATGGCTTATATGTTATATGGCAACTGATGAGGCAACCATCTTACAGGCCTAAGGACATGCAGGGTTAGATCAACCTCAGGCTCATAATCCACAAAAGATTAGCTTCTATTGTAGCCTTAAATTTTATCAATTGTTTCGTTGATGAGCAGGCAATTATTTTCCATGTAGCCTGAGAAATCAATCGGAACACACCTTATGTTACTTGTTTATCTCGCACAAGTATCATTGAGCTGAAATGATCTGATGTTTATTCAAATGCTTTGGGTAAAGGGAAGTAACTTGATTTGTTTGTATAGTCTGCTATTTTCAGACTGGTGGCTTAAGTCGGAGGCTGGCAATGGCTTGGTACTACAGAGTTATATTATGTTTTAGCCTACTCCTGAACCAGAACCTAAGATGGAGGAAGAGGAAGAACCAGAAGAGGAAGATGTAGAAAGTGACGTTGGTAATGAAGGAATCTTGTCTTACATTAGATGAACACGGTAGAGGATGCATGTTTATATTCATGGGCATTCTTTTGAGTTGTTATAGTAGTATAACAAGGATTAGGTTGTCCTGTGGACAAAAACTCAAGAGACTTGTCAAGTTTTGCCCCTTTTTGTGCCAGGATGTGCTGATCTTGATTCTGTCACCAACCATTCAATGCTTGGGGCTGTCGATAGTACCATTGCTATAGTTGAATCAATGCCAAAGTCCAGTTTCCACCCTTGCCGAACTAGGCTGGAATTTCTGAGCTTGATTGTTGTGCCACCAATGGCTGTTACGAGTTATGTCCCTCCTATTGACCAACCAGATTCCACCTCTCATATCACTTGCATTTGCTTCAAACAAAATGATCAGATTGATAATCAAGATCTATATTGTAAAAAAACAGACCTTACTTCGCGAAGTGCATCAAATCATATTTAGAAACATGAAAGGATTGGGACGCCGAGTTGATGGTACCCATGCTTTACAAATCCTGCAATCGCCCGAATCCGAAGTCAATTTCGTTGGGTTTTTTTTATTTGACTCATTAGTCCAGCCAAGACGTAACGCCACAATTCCAGCCTATTTCAGCAAGGGTGAAAAACAGGACATTTATAGCCAGTTAACTCCCTTGCCTCGGGATTATGGGTACACCCATTAACAATAACATGTTTAACATTCTGTGATATTCCTTAGAACGTGAGAGGTCCTGGGTGTACCCATTATCTATATCTCCCTTACCATTCTTAACAGAATTATTACACCCCTAATCATTCTGTGATATTCCCTTTTGTCTATATCTCCCTTACCATTCTTAACAGAATTATTACACCCCTAATCATTCTGTGATATTCCCCTTCGTCTATATCTCCTTTACCATTCTTAACAGAATTATTACACCCCTAAACATTCTGTGATATTCCCCTTTGTCTGAATCCCCTTACCATTCTTAACAGAATTATTACACCCCTAATCATTCTGTGATATTCCCCTTTGTCTATATCTCCCTTACCATTCTTAACAGAATTATTACACCCCTAAACATTTGGTGATATTCCCCTTTGTCTATATCTCCCTTACCATTCTTAACAGAATTATTACACCCCTAAACATTCTGTGATATTCCCTTTTGTCTGAATCCCCTTACCATTCTTAACAGAATTATTACACCCCTAATCATTCTGTGATATTCCCCTTTGTCTATATCTCCCTTACCATTCTTAACAGAATTATTACACCCCTAAACATTTGGTGATATTCCCCTTTGTCTATATCTCCCTTACCATTCTTAACAGAATTATTACACCCCTAAACATTCTGTGATATTCCCTTTTGTCTGAATCCCCTTACCATTCTTAACAGAATTATTACACCCCTAATCATTCTGTGATATTCCCCTTTGTCTATATCCCCTTACCATTCTTAACAGAATTATTACACCCCTAAACATTCTGTGATATTCCCCTTTGTCTATATGTCCCTTACCATTCTTAACAAAATTATTACACCCCTAATCATTCTGTGATATTCCCCTTTGTCTATATCTCCCTTACCATTCTTAACAGAATTATTACACCCCTAATCATTCTGTGATATTCCCCTTTGTCTATATCCCCTTACCATTCTTAACAGAATTATTACACCCCTAAACATTCTGTGATATTCCCTTTTGTCTATATCTCCCTTACCATTCTTAACAGAATTATTACACACCTAATCATTCTGTGATATTCCCCTTTGTCTATATCTCCCTTACCATTCTTAACAGAATTATTACACCCCTAATCATTCTGTGATATTCCCCTTTGTCTATATCTCCCTTACCATTCTTAACAGAATTATTACACCCCTAATCATTCTGTGATATTCCCCTTTGTCTATATCTCCCTTACCATTCTTAACAGAATTATTACACCCCTAAACATTCTGTGATATTCCCTTTTGTCTATATCTCCCTTACCATTCTTAACAGAATTATTACACCCCTAAACATTCTGTGATATTCCCCTTTGTCTGAATCCCCTTACCATTCTTAACAGAATTATTACACCCCTAATCATTCTGTGATATTCCCCTTTGTTTATATCTCCCTTACCATTCTTAACAGAATTATTACACCCCTAATCATTCTGTGATATTCCCCTTTGTCTATATCTCCCTTACCATTCTTAACAGAATTATTACACCCCTAAACATTCTGTGGTATTCTGCAGATCTTGACGAGTCTGGTGTAATACAAGATGACGATGATGAGCTTCCAGAATATGCTGATGAGAATGAAGAAGTAACAGAAGAAATGATAGATATAGCAAATGATCGACGCAACGAGGCCATGGACGCTGCAAATGATGGTAGGTCCCTATTAATTTATTCCATTTTGAATATTTCAATGTGGGGTGCATTTGTTCCCCCTTGCCGATAACATCTACCATGAATGTAATAATGTTGAATATACAAAGTTTGGAATATGAATTGAATCATATTCCCCAAGCGGTAATTACGGTTACTGTTGATAAAAGAAGTGGTTTGAAAGAGCTTGTATTTGAGGTGATCTGAGTCGGTTGTGATGTAATCATCATGATCATGGTAATTCATATTAACTCGAGTTGATTCTTTGTTGGTATTGATTACGATTGTAATGAATGAGTTTCTATTTGAATGTTGCTTGTACTAGTCGTGGTAGTAGCTGTTGTTCCCAGTGTATGTGTACATTAGTAAACTATTTAGGATTTGACTATCACTTTGTGTGAGTTCATTGGAGTATGACCCTTCATAGAGTGAGGGCCAAACTGTATGAACATTGGAGCTTGCAAAACTAAAATTGTAAACTATTAGAAAATAAACCCCAAAAGGCTTTAGTGTAATATTAGTTATGATTGTGTTAGTTTCATTTACCATGTCTACTTTGATGAATATCAGTTTACATGCTAAGCAATTTATTGAATTTGATTCAAGACAGATATTTTTTTACATATTTTCATCAAATATTATCAAAGCTCAATCTCATTAAAATCATATCTTAGTTCTCGTTACCGCTAAACAAAGATCTCAGGACATCTCATTGCGGGTTATGTCAGAACGACCTTTCATCTGACCAATCAGAGCATCGCTTATCAGATCATGAAAGTGACAGTTGGAATGTGATTTTTGATTGTGCAACCTCGAATAATAACACACAGGGTATTCCGAACGACAGTTATGGGTTTTATGTCTGTATTCACACAATAAAGACCATCTATTAGCCATTCCAGACTGTTCTTTTGTTCAGTTTTTAATTTTTGAATCGAGTATATGTGAAAATATGTTTCGAAGCGCAGTCGCCAGTTTGAAACTCGTGCCCTAAAGCTCAATTAAGCTGCCTTCTGATTGGCTATTGTCGACTTCTTGTTGGTCATCCCATTGGTCGGTCAAAGTTTGCACATGGTCAGTCTGACGTGACCCATAATGGGATGTCCTCAGATCTTTGTTTAGCGGGAACGAGAACTAAGATCTGATTTTAATGAAATTGCACAAAGTCATATTTTCATGTATTTTAGAATCATGTTCATGTACATATATTTAATCAATAATTTGTATCATTGCAAACTTAAGGGTGTTTTCTAGGTGCAAAGCGATATTCAGGTGATATTCGTGCAATATTTCCCAAGCGTTGTTCATTTTGACGTTGACACCTGTGACCCTAATACACATTTGACTATGCCATCAACGATTAATGTATGTGTAACAAGACTTTTCCTGATCAGGCAGAGCGGAGGCCCTCCCTGATCTACGCATCCCTCTGCCTCCGATACGCAAGAGTTACACAATCGCTGAGAAGATCTCAACTGTCATGTGGTTCAGAAGTAATGGAAGAAATTTATCACAAACTGAGCGAAAATTTGGAATTTCGCGGAAAAGCCTTCGGACTTGGGACAAGGAGTATGACAGATTGTTGGAACATTCAGCCAATAACAAGATGATGAGACGAAAGATCGGTAGTGGCGCGGAACCGAGGTCGCACAAACTGGATAACGAGGTGTTTAAGTGGTTTTTAGCGATGAAAAACACAGGAACTCTTGTAAATAACTGCATGTTGATGAATCAAGCTCGAGAGATTGCTCGGAGTTTGAACATAGATAACTTTCAAGGGAGCTATGGTTGGCTGAGACGATGGAAGATGAGGTTTAATGTTGATGGTTCCGAGTATGTGAAAGACCGCAGGAGGAAGAATTGTGTTTCAAGTACGGCCATAGTTGCTGGCAATGGGGTTGATACTGGAATGTTTGCAAAATCCACACCCCAGGGGGGTAATTCTGTGTTTCCAGGAGTTGGATTTGAAAATTATCCAGCAGTTGAGTCGGATCCTCTTCATTGTTATCAAGATTATTGTGTGAAGTCATTTCCGTCCGTGAAGAAGTCGGATAAATATTTTGATAGTGACTGTACTTTGAACATTTCACATATTACCGATTCAGTTGACATTAAGTTTAATAAGTCGCAACTTATGGAAGGTCACAATCCTATTAGGAATCCAATTTTGCAAGGTCAAGGTCATATACGTGATTCAGCATCTGGTTTGTCACAGGACCTTATCCGTGAAATAAACAGTCGTAAAGTACCAAGATACATGATCATCAAAACAGAACCAGAATTTTTTCCCTCGGAATCGACTGAGAGCCAGGATGAAATATTTAGGAATAGAGTTGATCGTGATTTTAAACAATCCTCTGAGTTTAATATGACAAAATTTGAAACAAAAGGAGAGTCCCCGCTTGTTTAGCCAAAGGAAATGTCTGTATTGTGATGATGTGCAGCTTTTCACCCAGGCTTTGTGTTAGTATTGTTTCCCAGGTTACAGGAGCCACTTTTCAGCATTATAACCCGGTGATAACCTCAGTGTCAGTTATTCCAAATGTGAACTTCGGTGAAGGAAATGACGAGAGTGGTGAAGACTGGCATCCACTGTCAATGAGACCCACGTTGCACTTGGAGAACATCTAGTCAGTCTCTCACTTTGCAATTGGGAAAGTATAACGGTAGGTCTCTTAAATTTTATTTTGTAAAAAATATAATGTTTTCGTTAGTAGTACATGATTAATCTAGTTCTAGTGCATATTAATTCATATAATACATTCAAGTATTCTTAATTCTTGATAACATTGCATCAGGAAAAGTAGAGCTTCAACAATGTTCATTGGGGCATTGTCACATAATAACCTGTTATTGTTTACAAGACATCGTTAACTGTAATTGGACCAGTGACTTGTGTAATTTGTTTGCTAGAGTTATGTCCGTTTGATTTTATTGTGTACATGCATGATTGAACTATCAGCACATGATCAGCATGTTCAGTCATCACTATTTGTTAAGACGCACTTATTGCAGATATGTTGATAATTGGACTCGTGAAGATCCAGGGTAGAATTTGTCTTCAGCAATTGGTCCATGCTTGCCGTTAAAGAGGACTGTGCTTGTCGTAAGAGGCGACTAACGGGATCAGGTGGTCAGGCTGCTGATTAGGTCAATGCCTGTCATTGTATCCCAATTGTGTGGATCGATGCTCATGATGTCAATCGCTGGATTGTCCAGACTCGATTATTTACAAACCTCTGTCATATAGTTGGAATATTGCTGAATGTGACATTAAACAACAAACAAACAAACAAACAAATGATAATTGCATTGATAATTGCCCGAAAAACACATTTGCATGAGAATTTAGCATGTTTAGGCTGAACCTATTTATTGTTTGTTCCCTTGGGGGCAGGGATATTCCACTCATCTGACTCGCGATTCAATGTGCAGAGTTGCGTGCCTTGGGCACGTCTGAAACCTATGATCATGATGATCGTGTTGAGTCACCGTTTGCCTCAAATTTTGTTTCTAGATTTGTCAGCACCCTACCCCTGATTGATGTCTTGATGTTTACACCAAAGTGGTAAACATCTAAGACTGCCATCACTTCTCACATCAAGCTGACACGCTGTGATATAACTGGAATACTGTTTTAAGTGGTGTTAAATAGGGGTGTCACGATAAATCGAAATATTGATAAATTGCTATTGGTAAGCACTTAATGTCAATAAATCGATTGTTAAATCAGTTTCCACTCAATAGCATCGATTTCAGTAAGGAATATCGATAGTTTTGATTGTATTTACCATATCATGCAATTGAGTCAATTGCTGTTCAAATTTGTTTTTCTTTTGATCACAAGTGGTAGTAATTTACACATGGTAATGTGGAAGTTTCTTTTTCTTAAATTATTAGGGTAAAGAAAAAACAAATCAGTCATATCTCAAACTTTACTTTTTATTTGTTGTTATGGTTATCACATTCAAAGGAAACTTCAGTTCCAAGGTTTAATTCAACTCCAAAATCCATTTAAAATGATACACTGAAAACTATCGATATTTATAGTTGCAATAGTTGCTTGCAATATCAATAGTTATTGCAATAGTTGCTTGCAATATCAATAGTTATTGCAATAGTGATTTCCAGACCAATAGTCACTCCTAGCGTTAAACCATCTCACTCACTCGCAACCCTTTTGGAATTGTAAACAACAAGTAATAGATGTTATGTATGTCCGTAAGGCAAGCCCGTTAATAACTTGGAAAAGCTTCTTAGGTTAAAGGGGGCGGTCGGGTAGCCTAGTATTTAAGCATTCGCTTGTCACGCCGAAGACCCGGGTTTGATTCCCGACATGGGTACAATGTGTGAAGCCCATTTCAGGTGTCCCCAGCCGTGATATTGCTGGAATATTGCTAAAAGCGGCGTAAAACCATACTCACTCACTCTTAGGTTAAAGCTGACAATAAGAACTGTTTGTTTCACATTGTTGACAATGACATTAGGGTTAGCTATGTCCTGTAGATTCATTTGGTCAGTAACACATGCACAGCTAAACTCCTTTTGTTTCAGGATTCTCTGATCATGGCTGTTGAAGAACTGGAATGAAGAAGGCGGGAGAAGTCAAGACCGTGATATTGACTTAGAAAATTGGTTGATGTATCGCATGTATTACCAGTGCTTGTATCAGTTACTTCATGTTGAAATTGCTGGGATTTTGATAAAGGCTGCATAAAGGCGGCTTCTCGGGGCCAACATCAGGTGGCAAGCACAGGTTGGCAAACTCCAACTTTTCCAACTTATGTTTTCACGTGACAAATATGTGTGGTTGTTGCTTAGTTCCCCTTCATTATTCTCAAATGCTGACGCCATTTTGTAGCAGATGTAAGTAAAAATCATGTAGTATCTCTGCAGTTTGAGTGGTTGTAAGCCACAAACATATCTTTGATAACCATTCACTGTGTTCTGATGTTCACACCGCCAAATCGAGATTAAAAACACTGAATTGCTGGCCCAAAAATGAGAATAGGAACCAATCCTTCTTGCCAACAATTTGTCAAGCTTCACAAACTAGTTTGGAAACTGTTGTCATAGCATTTGATGAGATAAACCTTTTTCTCTTATTTAAGCCATACTTATGTATTTGATAATATCAGAAGTCCAAAATTTGCAAGTATAAGAAAAAACAAGGCAGATTGATTACATGACGTCATCTGAATAATAGGCTGCCTTCAGTGAAGTTCTCTTTGTAGGGCTGATATTTCATAGGCTTTTTCTTCATGTTCTCTCTTAAACTGTCAATGAGAAATATATAGAACAGCCTACTCCAAACTCAGACTTACGGATTATCAATCCCCCTTGAATAAATGCTTGGGAATAACACCATTCATTCACCTGGGACATATATTCCGTAATTCCTTTCAGCTCGTTGTTTAATCTCTAAGTCTGTTCCCATTTGTGTGGCTTCCATTAGGCAGATGTCCTTTTCACACAAGAAACCAGGATGAAAATGTTTGATAAGATATTGCAATATCAATAAGGAATCATGTGACACTTTGTGTAAAATGTATATAAAATGAGACGGCGTCAAAATATCTTCTCTTTTGCAAATGCAATTAAAACTGATTACTATGTACAAATGATGTAGCTGTGCGACAAATATTATTGTGTCTTGACATAACCTAGGATGCCTATGCTGTGTCTGAAATTGTACATGAAAGTTGGGGGTCCATGTCATGGTCATAATTTTCAAAGATAAAGATTTTTGTGTCTCTAGGTTCTAATGCTATGGGAGCATACCTCTGTTAACCGCCGCATACACATATTCCAGTCCAGTTACAATTCAATGCTTGTACATGTCAACAGATAAGGGCGGAAACAGCATTTTTACAAGGGAGGGGTCCAAAATATCAAAATCCTCTCTCAGATAAATTTACTGCCTACAACATACTTAATCATTTAGAAGTGATACACATAAGGAAGAGAACGTTGTGTTCCTGATAATAAAGAAGTTGACATCCATACATTTTCTTCCTCACAACATACTACTTTTTAAAGGGGGGAGGGGGAGACAACTTCCATTTACCCTGTTCCATAGCATATGCTTTACCACATTCTGTGACTTACTGTTTTTATTGTTCTATTTTTATTTTAACATTAATAGAATTAATTAACAGAATATGAAAAGACCAACAGCTGCATATGCTGTTCACCACTCAAAGTTCCTGAATTGAAATTAACAAAACAGTAAATTGAAAAGTGAAGTTTGTAATGGCCGTTGTCTATAGCTCAATTCATTTGGCACATGTTGACATTTCTCAGCTGAGTTTGTTTGGCATCCATGAAAACTCTCAAAACAACTGTATCACCAATGAGGTAATCTCATTGATCAGATCCCTCAATGTCTGGGATAATATTTATGGTCCAGTCTTTCTAATGGCACTAAGGGGCGGTCGGGTAGCCTAGTGGTTAAAGTGTTCGCTCGTCACGCCGAAGACCAGGGTTCAATTCCATACATGGGTACAATGTGTGAAGCCCATTTCTGGTGTCCCCGCCATGATATTGCTGCAATATTTCTAAAAAAAGCAGCATAAAACCATACTCACTCACTCACTCACTCGCTCACTCACTCTAATGGCACTTCCTGACAGTGCGGTCAGCTGGTACTGGTCAGTCACTTGTTTCATCGTAGGCTTGGCATCTGGAACAACAACGCAATGATATACTCACAGGAAGTGTTAATGTATCAGGCGTCATTGGTTGCTCATAAGGTGCCACCTCCGCCAACACCTGAATCCACCGCAATGAGGGAGGTGTACACTTGTACAACACCTTTCCACTGCTTCATGCTTCGTGGGGGCGGTAGTGTAGATAAATGGTTAAGGCGTTCGCTCATCACGCCAATGACCCGGGTGCGATTTCCCATTCACTTCCTCACTCACTGTTGGGGCGGTCAGGTAGCCTAGTGGTTAAAGCATTCGCTTGTCACGCCGAAGACCCGTGTTCGATTCCCGACATGGGTACAATGTGTGAAGCCCATTTCTGGTGTCCTCCACTGTAATATTGCTGGAATATGTCTAAAAGCGGCATAAAAACATACTCACTCGCTCGCTCCATGCATCACCTCTTCTGTGTGTACACAAAATCCCCTTGTTTCAATGTCGGGTGTTCTGAGCTTGCACTCTTTTCATACTGTGTCGTTGTTTTTTCATCCGTCTGCTAATTCCTCTCTTACCACTGGCACCAGAGGTATGTATTGTGTCATGAGTGTCCCACTGCATACACATCTTCCAGTTCAGTAACGACACAACTCCTGTACATGTGACTAGTATGTTGTACTCCCTTTCTATACACTTACAGCTTCCGCCTTACACTAAACATCGGGAAAAGTACTTCACGGAACACCTCATCCCCTTGGCTGAAGCCACATTCCTGGGAAGGCAGTCTTGAGGTCAGGACTGTCCATGCTGATCGGTAATCTGATCAGCTCTCTCTCTTTTTCATGTCTCCTGCAGTTGCTTGGCAAGTGACAAAAAAATATTAACATCAGAATTATGTGTTCTGAACATTACAAAATGAATCTGTTTATTATACAGTATTTCAGCACAAACATTCCATATTGATCATTGTGAAATCTTCTACATGATCAGCTAGATGTTCATAGTCTTAAAGTCAGGACCTTCCATGTTGATCTGTCATGTGTTGCCGTCTGGCTACGTGACGCTAAACATTGCGTGAAGAGCCTCCTGAAACTCCACATCAGTTTTTGCTAAACACACATTGTTGCTGGACTTCACCAGATATCCTTGGCCGAGAGTCTTGAGCTCAGGACTGTCCATGATGATCTGTCATGTGTTGCCAGTATACAACGGGTAAAGTGCTTCCTTGAACCTCTCATTATACTTGGCTAAAAGTACATTGCAGATTGACATTGTGACAGTCTTGAGGTCAGGGCTGTCCATGATGATCTGTCATGTGTTGCCAATATACAACGGGTAAAGTGAAGTTTGAACATCCATCAATAAACGTTCTCTTACGATTGCAAGGGTGTATGTTTGGGTACTTGGAACAAATGGTGCACTTCATGACTTTCGCTGTGTCATCATACGCAACCCAGGGAAACTGGTCTTTCCACCCAGCGATGAATGTTCGTTTTCGTTTACATTCGTCATACTTCTTATTCTTTGCCGATATACAACTTTCGGAATTTCCCTCTGCCTTCCTTTTAAGTTCGTCCCCACCGCCAAAGAAACTTAAAATAGACCGCTGAGACATGATCGGCCATGTGCGGTACTGGCAATATAAATTGTTATTGCAGATACCCGTCTCGGTGCAAATGAGGCAAAGGGAGGCTACTCTGTCCTTTACTAGCTTACTCATTTGAAACAACAGATTTACTTACAGTGCACTCTTCAATATAGCACTAACTCAGTTATTGTGTGCGGTAACACATGGTTCCCAAAACTTATATACACTTTTAGTAAACTCAAGTCACTGACACGATGTCATTTCCCCATAGCAAAAACATTACCACCTGCACGCAACACCGGAAATACCAATCAACAAATTCCGCAATTAGATCCTATTATTACTATCTGGTTATAAAAAAAACATGTTTGTACTTTGACTTATGTTTGTAGCATATTTTATTAATTTTATTTAAAATTTCATTCAATACAGTTTAGATCAATTTTGCTGAAATCGTGCGTAAAGGGGTCGATAGATCGCACAACTCGCCGTTATTTACAGCAACCACGGTCAGGTTATCGCTATTGACGCCTCGAATGAACTTAAGTTGACAACGAAAAGAAACACATATTAAATAAATTCCATACTTTCACTCGTTAAAAGTCCCGTTTGTTGTAGTTCGACAAAATTATATTTCATCAAAGCTAGGCCTAACGAAGCATCTAAAGTCAGAAAATGTTTCAACCTCGCGTTACAATTTCCAAGAAATTCCATTTCCAAGAAACATGTGCCATATATGGAAGTGTTACTACGATTTAACAAAGAAACAATCCTGGTTCTCGTTGTTGACCTGGCTGACATCGAAATGTATTAATCCCATTGGTTGACTGGCGTAGCTGTATGCAAATTACATTGTCAGTTTGGGACACTAACAAAATATTAGCCAATCAAATACCGTAACATGATCACATGATTACATTCGCGTGAAACTTGACCCAGTTCATTTTGTGTGCTCTACTTGTCCACGGGCATGCTAGAAAACGTATATTACACGCCCGACATCTAAAACTTACTTGGCACGGGCGTCGGGCAATGGTATTTTTCAACCCCTGAAGGACACTGTTGGCGACTGCAGCCGCTATCATTAAAGTTGTTACAGATCTCTTGTCCATCACATCGAACACGAGGTCTACCTCTTGAGTCTATGTGCGTGGCATTACTGTCCACATTTCGTCGGTCATATGGAACATGTCTGTCTTGAGGCCTGACAATTGGTCGGCGAGTTGTAGCTATACTCGGGCAGACGTCGGTGCCGTGGGTTACACTTTGACACACTGAACATGTCCTGGTACGGCGCCCTGAGGAACACAGGCTGTAGAGTTTTTAATCTCTCTCATGACCCATCGAATGACAACTCCTTTTGCCTCAAAAGCTGCCACACGAGCACATGGCAAAGGATACAATTAAATATACCAGTGGTGAGTGGTAAAGTAAAGGTGTTAGGGTTGAGATACTACGAGATGAACTGCATATAATGACATGGATGGTATTATCATTGCACAAACAAAAATATTAAATTCACATTTTTGGATTGACATTGTGACAGTCTTGAGGTCAGGGTTGTCCATGTTGATCTGTCATGTGTTGCCAATCTGGCTACATAACGCTAAACATTGCGTGAAGAGCCTCCTGAAACTCTACATCAGTTTTTGCTAAAGACACATTGTTGCTGGACTTCACCAGATATCCTGGGCAGAGAGTCTTGAGCTCAGGATTGTCCATGATGATCTGTCATGTGTTGCCAGTATACAATGGGTAAAGTGCTTCCTTGAACCTCTCATTATACTTGGCTAAAAGTACATTGTGGATTGACATTGTGACAGTCTTGAGGTCAGGGCCGTTCATGCTGATCGTTAATCTGATCAGTTCTTTCTCTTTTACCATCTCCTGCAGTTGCTTGAACAATGACAAAAATAATATTTTCATAAGAATTATGTCTTCTGAATATCAAATAATAAATCAGTTATATTATACAATATGTTAGCAAAAAGCATTCCATGTTGATCATTGTGAAATCTACATGATCAGCCTGATGTTCACAGTCTTAAAGTCAGAACTTTCATCCTGATCTGTCATGTGTTGCCATCTGGACGCCTGACACAAAACACGGGTGAAAAGGGCTTCAACAAACACCTCATCATACTTGACTAGGAATACATTGCTGCAAGACTTCCACCCCATTCCTGGGAAGACAGCTTTGAGGTCAGGACCTTCCATGTTGATTTGTCATGTGTTGCTGTCTGGCTACGTGACGCTAAACATTGCGTGAAGAGCCTCCTGAAACTCCACATCAGTTTTTGCTAAAGACACATTGTTGCTGGACTTCACCAGATATCCTGGGCAGAGAGTCTTGAGCTCAGGATTGTCCATGATGATCTGTCATGTGTTGCCAGTATACAATGGGTAAAGTGCTTCCGTGAACCTCTCATTATACTTGGCTAAAAGTACATTGCAGATTGACATTGTCACAGTCTTTAGGTTGATCGTTAATCTGATCAGTTCTTTCTCTTTTTCTATCTCCTGCAGTTGCTTGGACAATGACAAAATTAATATTAACATGAGAATTATATCTTCTGAATATTAAATAATAAATCAGTTATATTATACAATATGTCAGCAAAAAAAAGTCTGTAGTGATTATTGTGAAATCTTCTACATAATCAGGTTGAGAGTTGGCGTTTTGTGATAGCCGCCGTGTTGCGGCATGAATTGATCCCTTCTTGAATGCGATGTATTTTATCCACTGGCAGACGTGCTTGCATATTCACAGTGTCAAGATATCCTGGGAAGACAGCTTTAAGGTCAGGACTTTCATCCTGATCTGTCATGTGTTGCCGTCTGGCTACGTAACGCTAAACATTGCGTGAAGAGCCTCCTGAAACTCTACATCAGTTTTTGCTAAAGACACATTGTTGCTGGACTTCACCAGATATCCTGGGCAGAGAGTCTTGAGGTCAGGGTTGTCCATGATGATCTGTCATGTGTTGCCAGTATACAGTGGGTAAAGTGCTTCCTTGAACCTCTCATTATACTTGGCTAAAAGTACATTTTGGATTGACATTGTGACAGTCTTGAGGTCAGGGTTCTCCATGCTGATAGTTTGCCGTCTTCAACCTGATCTGTAGATCACTTCTGTTTTCTTCTACCATATCTTTTCCAGTTGTGTGGATTGCTAAAAGCGGCGCAAAACCATTCTCACTCACTCACTCACTCCAGTTGTGTGGCCAATGAGCAGAAACAATAACAGGAACAGGAGTAAAACTGACATGGTTTCAGATCTGATCATTGGTGAAAAGAAATCTATTTTATGATACAAACTACAAATTATTATAATTATTCTGGTGAAATCATAATGGTATTCAGCTCTGGATATTGGCATTGTTCAGAAGCCATGTCATACAAGGGAGTAAGAAAATGGACAGCTTCTCCTCCTCAATCAGTTTCGTGTTTGCAGTGGTAAAATCTGGCTGCCTGACCTTAAACACTGGGAAAACAGTCTCTGATACACACCTTCTACAATACTTGCTAATTAATGATTTCAGCTTCATTGGTTAGATATCACATGTTACGTCACGTGTGGAACTGATCAAGGACATGTCAAGTTACGAAAAATTGTTTTGTTTTCAGGTACAATTTGTCTACTTCGTACTTCATTTCAATCCGCCTGGCATCCCACGCCATGATATTGCTATAAGCGGCGTAAAATCAAATTCACTCAATTCAATCAAACCATATTATTAGATGCAGTAATGATTGAATTGAAATATAAATGGAAACAAAAACGAAAGGTGCAATAAACTTATGATGATGTGGGCAGTGTCTGAGAACCAAGACTATTATTTCTTTTAGCCTTATATACAAAAGGGGCGGTCGGGTAGCCTAGTGGTTAAAGCGTTCGCTCGTCACGCCGAAGACCCGGGTTCGATTCCTGACATGGGTACAAAATGTGAAGCCCATTTCTGGTGTCCTCCGTTGTGATATTGCTGGAATATTGCCAAAAGCGGCGTAAAACCATACTCACTCACTCACATACAAAAATAGTTTTTGGAACAGTCATTTCGGACGAAATGCGAACAACATGAGTGCTGGACTGGCTATCAAATGTTGGTTGACATCGCCAATGTGAGATCTTGTAATCATAATGATGAGTCAATATTCAAAGGTACCACTACTGCAGCAGTGTCACAATAGTATTTTAACTACATGTATTGTTATAGTAAAATGCCTTCTATATCGTCCCCTTTGCTACAGTATGTATCAGTGGGAGAAGAATTTCTTGACGGTGATGATATCGGTAGTCTATCTGTAATCCACGCCATTAATTTATGATCCTCATAAATTGAAGGGTAATTTTCCCCCGATGTTTCCTCATTTTGAGGGGACTCGAACACATCCTCCTCTCACAGAAGATAGGAGGCGTTGGGATTCGGAGCCGTCAATGAAGGCTGCGACATCTACGAGCCATATTGTGAAGAGGTAGTCAGATTGTTTACACATTTGTTGTTGCATAGCCATTACGAGTTGTGTGATATTTGCTATCACATCTGTATCAATAGCAGGCGTTGGCAAAGTACCTTGTGTAAAAAAAGGTAGTCTGCGCAAATGTAGTTGGCAGTGTAAACGCTGAAGGCTGCATGAACGCGGGAGCCTATGTGAACTCTTGTTGATTAAAATGCAGGGGATTGCGTAAATGTGTGGGCTGCGCGAAGGCCAGTATCTGTGCGAAGGTCTGAGGCTGATTGGGGGGCACGGGTGGCCCAGTCGTCTAAGGCGCCGCGATTCGCTGTGCAGAGTTCCGTCGCTTGGGCATGCCAGAAACCTATGATTGTTGGTTCGAATCCCGGATCGCCCCAATTATGTTTCTCGGTTTGTCAGCACCATACCCGTGCTCGTGGGTTTCACCAGAGTGGTAAACGTCTGAGACCTGCATCACTTCGGGCTTTCCTCCCACATTAAGCTGACACGCCGTGATATGACTGGAATAATGTTAAAAGCGGCGTTAAACCCAACTCACTCACTCACTCACTGAGGCTGATTGAGGTTTGTATCTGTTGTATTTGAAGCCTGATTGGATAACAGCGCGGGCTGTGTAAACCTCTGGGTTTGTGTGGACATAATTGTCTGTGCACAGGTTTTCTTCCATCTTCCCGAGGCAAGCGAGTTAACTGACTATCAAAGTCCAGTTGCCACCCTTGCCAAACTAGGCTGGTATTATGGAGTTACATTTTGGCTGGACTAACAAGTCTATGCATAGTCCAATCAAAATCTCACAACGAAATCAAAATCCAGGTTGTAAACTGTCGTGCAGATTTCGGTCGATTGCAGGATTTGCAAAGCATATGTACCGCCAACTCGTTGTCAACAGATATTTTACAAATCTTTTTATGTTTTTAATTAAGGTGCTCACGTGATTTGAGGCACTTCGCGGTGTAAGACCCGTTTTATCACAATACAGATCTTGAGTTTTGATCAGATCGTCTTGACTTGGCGCCGCCATTTTGTTTGAAGCAAATGCAAGTGATACAAGAGGTGGAATTTGAATGGTCCATAGGAGAGGCTTTGAAGGGACATAACTCGTAATAACCACTGGTGGCGCTACGACCGAGCGCAGGAATTGCCGCCTAGTTTGGCAAGTGTGGGAACTGGACTTTTAAAGTCAGTTAACTCTCTTGCCTCGGGAAGATGGTTTTCTTCTAACTAGAAGAAACTTCTGGTTTCCTAGAAACCCCCTTCTTGGATAATGATGAAGTCCGTGGTTTTGTAGAGGTAATAACCTCTGCGAAAACATGCTCTCTCCTCAGGGAAGATGGCTTCAATGTAGATGGCGCAGCATTCTTTTTCTTAGCTAGTTGTTGAATATTAATAGCCTGACTGAAGATTTCACTAGGTTCATTCTTAGACCCTCTAGACTTCTTACTAGTAGACAAGGAAGTAAGATGGGGGGTGACTGCATCATCTTCAGCGGAGTACTTTGAATAATATCTAATTCAAAATCTGTCCCTTCCTCTGATGAAGAGCAGGGCGTAGATTCTAACCCCTTCTTATTTTTCGCCGTCTCCGAGGATGATAACGAGCATGATGACTCACGTCGTTTCCTATCCATTTTTTTTCTCTGCACTGCAAAAAGATAATTATTAAATTCTTCCTTCCCCAAGAGGGCGCAGAAATTACATCTTTCCTCTGCAGTGCAGCTGGTAGAGGTTGTATGAGGGTCCGAATCTGAAACATGTAATTTGCATAGGTTACATGTTTTCATAACTCGGATAGGGGCTGCATACAAGTCCAAATTAAGAAAACATCTAATGCAAAAAATATAAAAAATAATCGTTATATATGATGTATAGAATACTACCGAAGATTATTCAAGCAAAAATAATTTTTAAAAAGGGTTAATTTTTTATGGATGGCTTGGATTATGATGCACAGAAAAACATTTCAAGCTGCCAAGATGGTGCGAAAAAGAGAGAGTGATGAGTTACTGGGCTTGGTCACATGGTTGCGGTGCGCATACGCGGAGTAAGGGTGCGTTTGGGTGAGCTGTTTTCTCTGTTCTTTGAGAACAGCACAGGAAGTTTCCACTACCTACCGTATTCGACCCATTAAGCGCCCAGGGTGCTTAAAAAAAGACGGAAGGGGTGGGCGATTATTGGGACCAATTCAGAGTCAAATTGGCGTAAATTCATTAGTAAGCCTTACCATATTTTCTTGAGAATAGTGCTCACTTTTTTTCCAAAAAACACAGCTGTGTAGAAGGGGGTGCGCATTATACACGAATTAATGAGTTTTGATGTTTTTTCCCCCCATGGAAAGACATTACTGTGATCACGTAACACCAGAAATACCATGTCAACAAATCCATACTGAAGTTCGCAAATTATTCATGTAATTACACTGTCTGGCTATAAAAAGTGTTCTTTGTATATCTGGACTTATGTTTGTAACTTATTTCATTAATTTTACTCAAAATTCCTTTTAATATTGTTTTAATTAATTTCGGCGAAATCGTGTGGCGCTTATTGGGGGAGGGGCGCTTAATGGGTCGAATAAGGTATTCGGAAAAGAGAGAGATAAGCAATCAATATGATTCAGGATAAGTATAAATTGCAAATGTAGTATACTATGATGATGTTCTTCAGTCCGCATTGCAATATAGATGGGTATATATTGAAGGTTTCTGCCATGGATCACGTATTAGGTGGGGTCGGGCTATTGACTGCGATATACAGTAACCTGTGTTTCAGTGTAGAGAAGGACCAAAGCCCATAGAATTCTCATGAGCCACGTTTGCCAAACACAGCCACCTGAAGAATATCACCATCAGTACTTCAGCTGCTTTAAACACTACATTTTCTATCATGTGGTGTATTCACTGTAAATTCGGGATGATTGATGAATAACTCAGATGTTTTATTCTTGCCACCTGGTGCTAATTTTCACATATCTCCCGGGATCACATTTCGGTAAGCCTACGCTAACCACTGAATCTATTTTGTGGTTCTTGTGATCTCAAATTACCTCCCCTTGATTTTTATTAACATTTTACAAACCAATCAAATATCCAGATAAGGAAATGGGACTTGCCACTGCTAGTTTTAATGGACATGTAGACGTCCATTCCATAAAAAAGATTTACAAGGGCTTTCTATTGCATGTCAGTTTTTCAGTGTTGATTATCGGTACATGATACTGAGATGGTACAGTAGTAGCTGTAGGCTGTATCTCACGCCACGAGTCTGTGTTTGTACTATGCCTCTGGTCCACCAATCAGTTTAGTGAGCATTTTTCCTAAAATGTTGTATTTCAACGTATACAATTCATCCTGATGCTGTAGAAAGAAAGATTTTATCTGTATTCTTTACTTAAGAGAATGTTTAAGTTTGTACAATTTTCCATTGTTGCCTGGGCCCCATTCCACAAATCGATCGTAGCGCTAAGATGATTGTAACTCCCATACTTTAACATAGGCTTACGATAGTTGTAATGCTGAGATGGCTTTGTGGAATGGGATCCTGGATATCAAAGTGCCATATATACTGCTCTACTTTTGATAGGGATATTTTTATCTTTCCATATGACACAAAACTGATTCAAGTTATGTTAAGTGTATATTTAAATAGAATGACATATTTGATTATCCCTATCAAAATTTGAGTATTATATTATTTCCCAGTGAAAGAGAATGAAAGATATGTTCCTGTCTTCTTTGATTAAACTTGTTAACAGAAGAAGTTTTATTTGGTACAATCTTATAATGATTGTTTATGCATTTACCTGAGTTGTCTGGGTGATAATGCTGCCATTTTATTGAGATTCCGGTGAAACTGAATGAAAGATATATTGTTTGATTTTGTCAAACTTTTACACTGATTGTATTTGCGTTCATCCAAGGTCCCATCAAATTCATCTTATTTCATTGAATGTTTTACCTTTTCATGACACTCACTCACTCACTGAAAGAAGAAAGTATTCTACTGTAAATGTACAGTCTTGTTAAAACATGTCTTTCCATTTTGATATATATGATGCCGCTGAAATTATTTGATATTCACCATGCTAACTGTATTTGCTTGGGAACAGTGCATGACAGACTTAGATATTGTTGTGTAAGTCTGTTAATATTGGTTGTTGATTTATGAATAAATATGTGAACATGTTATTAGTTGTTTTGATCTTACTTCTACTCCACATCTATTTGAAAGTTCTCACTGTGGTGGTGACAAAGTAGCCATTCAAGGATCTGGGTTCGATTCTCATCTTCTCCAATTTTATGGCCTGTCCATGGTATCCCCCAGTGATAGGCATCAGTACACATGTGACCCTAAACACGGGGCCCCCCTCCCACATCAAGATGACAAACTGTGACATAACTGAAAGACTGTTTAAAACGGCATAAAGCCCAACTCACTCACTCAGAAGTGACACTGAAGTTGGAGGTCAAACGCCTAAAAAACCCAGTGAGCAAATAAGGTGTTTTGACCTAGGTTGTCCAAGTATTCCTGAGCTGTCTTCTGCAACAAAGCCAAAGTGGTACATGTTTGAGATCTGCAACAGTTCGGGCTTTCCTCCCACATTAAGCTGACATGCTGTGATATAACTGGAATACTGTTCAAAGAGGCGTTAAACCCAACTCACTCACTCACTCTGCAACAGTGTATTAGATCTGAATAAACCTGCATGTGCCACACCTAACATTTAGACTAACAGTGTATATACTACTCAAGAGAAGTTAACCATAGTTATGTAAAAAAATTGGGTGTTCTTTAACTTCTTTTGAGTAGTATATTTGTTAAGTTAGTCACGCTTTTTTTAGGACGTAGTCAGAATGGGAACAACAGCCTACTCAAGCAAACATTGTTGCAGTTAATATGTACTCTTCAGGTTTGACTTCAAATTTGTTTACAGATTGTGTCAACCGTAAAATATCTGAAGTGGATGTTTTTATTATGAAATGCACTTCTTTTCTTATAACCTGCCAAACGCATTTTTCTTCCACTATAAAAAAGAAGTGTGCATACAATAAGTGTAACTACAAGACAATAGGTTTAACTACAAGACAATAGGTTTAACTAGAAGACAATAGGTTTAACTACAAGACAATAGGTACAACTACAAGACAATAGGTTTAACTACAAGACAATAGGTTTAACTGCAAGACAAAAGGTTTAACTAGAAGACAATAGGTTTAACTACAAGGCAATAGGTAATGACTAGACAATAGGTAATGACTAGACAATAGGTAATGACAAGACAATAGGTAATGACAAGATAGGTTTAACTACAAGACAATATGTAATGACTAGACAAAAGGTAATGACAAGACAATAGGTAATGACTAGACAATGGGTAATGACAAGACAATAGGTAATGACAAGACAATAGGTTTAACTACAAGGCAATAGGTAATGACTAGACAATGGGTAATGACAAGACAATAGGTAATGACAAGACAATAGGTTTAACTACAAGGCAATAGGTAATGACTAGACAAAAGGTTTAACTACAAGGCAATAGGTAATGACTAGACAAAAGGTTTAACTACAAGGCAATAGGTAATGACTAGACAGTAGGTTTAACTACAAGGCAATAGGTAATGGCAAGACAATAGGTTTAACTGCAAGACAGTAGGTAATGACAAGACAGTAGGTTTAACTGCAAGACAATAGGTTTAACGCCAAGACAATAGGTAATGACAATACAATAGGTAATGACAAGACAATAGGTTTAACTGCAAGACAATAGGTTTAACTGCAAGACAATAGGTTTAGCTACAAGACAATAGGTTTAGCTTTAAGACAATAGGTTTAGCTTTAAGAGAATAGGTTTAGCTACAAGACAATAGGTTAAGCTTCAAGACAATAGGTTAAGCTTCAAGACAATAGGTTTAACTGCAAGACAATAGGTTTAGCTTTAAGAGAATAGGTTTAGCTACAAGACAACAGGTTTAGCTACAAGACAATGGCTAATAACAAGACAATAGGACATGACAAGACAATAGGTTAACAAAAGCAAACCAAATGTCTTATATTTCTATTTTTCCAAACAAGCCTGGTCGTACATGAGTGTGGTAACATTGTCATTGTAGGTCGGCTAGAGGAGGCATTGAAGCTGTACACTGAAGGCATTAAGAACAACCCCTTGTCTGCCGCCATGTATGCCAAGAGAGCTCGGTGAGTATTGTCTTGTTCAGGCAGGTGATATGATGTGATGGTATGTGTTGTTTGTTGTTTATTTGTTGTTTAACAATTCAGCAATATTCCAGCTATAAGACGGCAGTCTGTAAATAATTCAGTCTAGACCAGACAATCCAGTGATTGATATCTTGTATGTGATAATATTAACATGAACAACCCCTTCTGCCATGTATGCAAAGAGGGTTGGTTGATTGGTTGGTTGTTTAACGCTGCACTCAGCAATATTCCAGCTATATGACGTCAGTCTGTAAATAATTGAGTCTGGACCAGACAATCCAGTGATTAATATCATGAGCATCGATCCACGCAATTGGGATTGATGACATGTATCGACCAAGCCGGCGAGTCTGACCACCAGATCCCGTTAGTCGCCTCGTACGACAAGCATAGTCGCCTTTTACGGCAAGCGTGGGTTGCTGAAGACCTATTCTAACCCGGATCTTCACGGGTCTTGAGGGTCCATATTATGTTTCGAGGTATGTCAGCACTAGCTTCTGGGAAATATCTGAGACCAGCATCACTTCAGGCTATCCTCCCACATTAAGCTGACAAGTCGTGATATAACTGGAATAAGTCAGCGAGCCTGACCACCCGATCCCGTTAGTCGTCTCTTACGACAAGCATAGTCGCCTTTTACGACAAGTAAAGAGGGCTAGGTGAGAATTGTCTTGTACAGGCAGATGCTATGGTATGATAATTTGTGTGAAAACTGTGGCGAATTAGGCACCACGAGGAGGGCCATACATTGAGTGGAATATTCATCTTTCTGAACTCTCATCAATGACACTTTTACTTTTCAGATGACATAACCCCACTCTGACAGTTTGTATGAATTTTCTTCCTGACATTTTTTCAGGGTATTTATTCGGCTCAACAAACCAAAGAAAGCGATTCACGACTGTACAAAAGCCATAGATCTGAATCCCGACTCGGCCCCCGGTTACAAGTGGCGGGGGAAAGCATACAGGTAAGGACTGCTCCCAGGGAGGTGTGCTCATTCATGCCCTTGGATTTGGTGGTTTGTTGTTTAATGCCGCACTCAGCAATATTCCAGCTATATGACAGCGGTCTGTAAATAATCGAGTCTGGACCAGACAATCCAGTGATAAATATCAAGAGCATCGATCCCAGGCAATTGGGATCGATGACATTCATCAACCAAGTCAGCAAGCCTGACCACCTGATCTATTGAGGAAGCATTTTGTGTAGCATAGTCCCTTTAATTGCTCACATTTCTTGTTTCTTTCTTGATTGATTTACCAACCCCTTTTTTAAGAAGAAAGAACAATTCAGTTTTTTGGAGATAAAAATAAGATCTGAGAGGATTCTTGATGAAATGTAGATATGGTTAAAGGGACATTGCTATGTAGCCAAGATTTGTTCGGTCGGAAATGTGTTAATCTGGACAATTTCGCCAGGGAATGTTGCCTTCAAAGTAGGTTTCACAGTAAATTGTTCATTGATCCTTTTGTGGAACTTCATTTTCAAGCCAACATTTTGTCTCTCCAATATGAACGCCTCCATGATCTAGTGGTAGAGCGTCCCGCAGAGAGTGGAAGGTCCGGGGTTTGATCCCCAGCCGCGTCATACCAAAAGACTTTAAGAGATGGTACTTGTTGTTACCCTGTCTGGTGCTCTAGATTAAGGACTGGTGGGCTCGGGGTCAGTATGCTGTGTCTGAGTGGGGTATTCGTGTTAAACTGCAGCATGGTATCTCAGTGAGCTAGCACTATAAAATGGCATCAGTCCGGACTAGTACAAGCAGCCACACCCACATGCACACGTGCATGCATGTTGCTATACCCCATTTCACCTCACCTCACGTCTTCAATACAGAACAAGTCAGTTTCATCCACAAGTCTAACGACCATTTCCCCCATCAAGCTTTTTTCAAATATTTACATGCCAACAGTGTTGTCTTAACTTCAAATTTTGGTACTGTAAACCTTGTTAACCTGGATACTGTTAATCTGGAAGCCCCACTCTCTGAACAATGTCTTCCAGAATACTGCTTTGTATGCAAAGTGATATAACTCAATACCCGTGATTGGTTAATCTAGAAATTTTCAATCGTCCCGATAATTGATGGGTTTCCTTATTTTGGCGGTCAAGTGGACTCAAAGCCTTTATTTGTTTAGGTCCAAGGTTTAAACATCAGTGTCTCGGAAAAATGTCATAAATTGAAAACAGTAGTCTTAAGACAAGTCCTGAACGATTGCGCATGGTCAGAGGCCGTTATTTAAAAATAGATATATCGCTCACCAACTAAAAGCAATCAACAAGTGCAAGATTATTAATAGATGTATTCAACTGTATTAGGTATTCTTTAAATTATTACCCTCAGAAAAAGTAGTACCAAATTATGAAAAACAAGCATATATTCCTAAACAGGCATACAGATCTTCTGCATCCCAGTGGGTGCAATCTTTTTTTCGTTTGTTGTAGATTTTTTTGCATATAGGATGTTGAATGTTGCATCAGGCAATGTTGATAACTGTCACTGAATTTGAATTTGAGAATTAGAGTGTTCGTGTAATGAGTTTTTTAATATCTTCATCCAGGATGTTGGGTCAGTGGGAGCCTGCCTACCATGACCTGACACTAGCGTGCAAGCTGGACTACGACGACGACGCTAATGCCCTGCTCCACGATGTAACACCCAATGTAAGTACACGCCTCTGTAACATTACTCCTGTGAGTTTCTAGCCCTGCAAATGTCAGTAAAAATTCTCCCAATTGGATGGACAAATCATCTGTCCTTTCCAAACACTGGTTGAAGAATGGGAAAAAACCTGTTTGCAACAATATACAGTCATGCCTCGTTTATACGGACTTCAGATATCCTGAAACCTCGGTTCCCGGACGATTTTCATTCAAAACTAAATAATTACTATATAAATTTACCCGTATATCCGGAAATTCAGTTTCTGGAACCGGACGGTCATTTTCATACACAAAACACTAAAAATGCACTCAAAATTGTCTCACTTATCCGGACAATACACTTCTACATGTAATCCCCTTCGATAAATATGGCGTCTGTGGAGGTCAGAGGTCAAAGTTGTGTAAGTATGGCCTGTCAACCAGCGAAACGTAAGCGACACGCAGTTACAGCACGCGAAAAAAATGTCTGTTTAAAGAAAAACACCCTTCAGCAAGTTTAGAAACCATCAGTAACCATTATGGCACTGAATTTGGACATACCATAGGAAAATCGACAATTGGTGACATTTTAAAAGACAAGCAGAAGTGGCTAAATCTCCTGGAAAATGGATGTATCTGTTTGCTCTGTCATCTGTCATGAGTTGCATAATTGAAGGGAAGTAACTCTTCCAGTAAGAAGCTGGTTTCAGTTATACGGAAATTCGTTTATACGGATGAATTGTGAAATGACGCAAGTGTCCGTATAAACGAGGCACGACTGTACTAGACAAAAGCTTTTAAAGTTACGATGATTGCTTTTGATTTTTTTAATCGTTTCTTTAATACAAGTGAATATTTTAATACATTTGAAATTGAGACATTTGTGTGCTCTGTGACATGAAAGATGAAAACAATAATTAATTATGGATACCGTAATGGATGTATTTATGCCCCTCCCTGATAACTTTCTATTGCAATAAATGTATATATTATATTATCTGACAATGTGACAAGTCCTCAAGATATTGTCAGTTTCATTATAGAATAAAGTTTCATAACATTAGAGGTGTAACGATACGCTGGGGTTGCAATACGATAAGTATCCCGGTACGATGGGTGCGATATGATACAGTACTTTTATTTCACATGTTGATATTCTTCTTTTTGCTGTTTTTTTATGTTTGTTGTGTTTGATGGTTAACGCCGCACTCAGCAATAGTCCAGCTATATGATGGCAGTCTGTAAATACTAGAGTCTGGACCAGACAATCCAGTGATTAACATCATGAGCATTGATCCCCGCAATTTGGATAAAATGACATGCATCAACCAAGTCAGCAAGCTTGACCACCCAATCCACTTAGTTGACTCTTACAACAAGCATAGTTGCTTTTTACGGCAAGCATGGGTTGCTGAAGACCTATAATACGGCATATCTTCACGGGTCTCTCTTTTGCTGGTGAATCACATCTCTGAATCATTTGTTATTAAATTTCAGAGATCAAAGAGGGGATATTGAATTGCAGAAACATAGGGTAGAGGGCGCTGTAAATGTCATGCTATATATGTCCAACCATGAAATACTAGAGAATCTCCATTAGCTGTTTTTTTTCACAGTTTCTGTTATTATTCACATGTGTTTACACCGATATTACTTGTAATGCAATGTATCATATGTATCGCAATATAGGGGTCGTAAACTGATGTATTGTATCATGGGACTTGTATCACGGGCAATACTGTATCGCCGTATCGCTACACCACTACATAACATGCCGAGTCAAGTTTTCATGTATCGTGTCGCAGCCTTATGATCCAGATGTGACAAGCATTGCTTGGTCAGGTCTAGTTCATCTTTGATGATGGAGGAACCGTGTTTGTAACATGCCGAGTCAAGTTTTCATGTATCGTGTCGCAGCCTTATGATCCAGATGTGACAAGCATTGCTTGGTCAGGTCTAGTTCATCTTTGATGATGGAGGAACCGTGTTGTAACATGGCAGATGACAAGTTTTCATGTATCGTGTCGCAGCCTTATGATCCAGATGTGACAAGCATTGCTTGGTCAGGTCTAGTTCATCTTTGATGATGGAGGAACCGTGTTGTAACATGGCAGATGACAAGTTTTCATGTATCGTGTCGCAGCCTTATGATCCAGATGTGACAAGCATTGCTTGGTCAGATCTAGTTCATCTTTGATGATGGAGGAACCGTGTTGTAACATGGCAGATGACAAGTTTTCATGTATCGTGTCGCAGCCTTATGATCCAGATGTGACAAGCATTGCTTGGTCAGATCTAGTTCATCTTTGATGATGGAAGAACTGTGTTGTAACATGGCAGATGTGAAGTTTTCATGTATCGTGTCGCAGCCTTATGATCCAGATGTGACAAGCATTGCTTGGTCAGGTCTAGTTCGTCTTTGATGATGGAGGAACCGTGTTTGTAACATGCCGAGTCAAGTTTCCATGTACCGTATTGCATAGAGCTGAGTATCGCCTGGTATCTTGTGATGCGATTCATATCACAATACGGACTAAAAATACCACTGGTATCACGATACACCACATCAAATAGTAAGAAATGATAAAATCACTGAAATACAGCTTAAAAGCCTCTTTGTTCATCATACATTTATGTATTGATACCTCAAAAACTTTAACAAAGAAAACCACAAGAACAAAACAGGTTTAAATGAAGTTGGTGCATCCTCAGCTAACACATCCTTGTGTTCTGCCATGCTCACAGGTGGCGCTATGCTACTTCTGCCATTATGGAAGGTAACTCTATTAGTTCCTGTTCTATTTATATACATAACTTGTACACAACAAATGTTATGTTTTTGTGTATAGTATCGCAGGCTTATGATCTAGATATAGAACTTGTACACAGTTAATGTTGTGTTCTTGTGTACAGTGTCACAGATACATAACTTGTACACAACAAATGTTATGTTTTTGTGTAAAGTATCGCAGGCTTATGATCTAGATATAGAACTTGTACACGATTAATGTTGTGTTCTTGTGTACAGTGTCACAGATACATAACTTGTACACAACAAATGTTATGTTTTTTTGTATAGTATCGCAGGCTTATGATCTAGATATAGAACTTGTACACAGTTAATGTTGTGTTCTTGTGTACAGTGTCACAGATACATAACTTGTACACAACAAATGTTATGTTTTTGTGTATAGTATCGCAGGCTTATGATCCAGATATAGAACTTGTACACAGTTAATGTTGTGTTCTTGTGTACAGTGTCACAGATACATAACTTGTACACAACAAATGTTATGTTTTTGTGTATAGTATCGCAGGCTTATGATCCAGATATAGAACTTGTACACAGTTAATGTTGTGTTCTTGTGTACAGTGTCACAGATACATAACTTGTACACAACAAATGTTATGTTTTTGTGTATAGTATCGCAGGCTTATGATCCAGATATAGAACTTGTACACAGTTAATGTTGTGTTTTTGTGTATAGTATCACAGGCTTATGATCCAGATATAGAACTGGATAATGACCCAGATGGGACTGGTATTGTTTGATTGGGTCTAGGTTCTCTTCTGGTGATG
This sequence comes from Haliotis cracherodii, assembly GCF_022045235.1. Classification (NCBI taxonomy): domain Eukaryota; kingdom Metazoa; phylum Mollusca; class Gastropoda; order Lepetellida; family Haliotidae; genus Haliotis; species Haliotis cracherodii. The sequence continues at coordinate 23,640,656 of NW_027266341.1, read as the reverse complement.
GAACAAATAACCAAATGTAGCTTTTGTAAACCACTTTTATTGTCATACTCACTACACGGATGACAGATTCAGTTACTCATAACAGCCAAGTTATCTTACACCGACACACCCAACATCAATACATGTGTACATCAATTCTTATACTCAGCATAATACATAACTAGTTTCTTCAACATGCATGGATAATTCTTGAAAAGGGCCATGGTCAAATTGCAACAACAAAACTGAAAGGAAAGATGGGCTTTTGTACAGTGATTTTGGCAGGGACATATCTTGTGGCCATTTTCATGATTTCATCAACAAACTAGTGGCCTATACCTACAAACTAGTGGCCCAGGGCCCACTTGCACAAAGCGATCTTAGCGCCAAGACTATCGTAAGCCTATGTTAAAGTATGGGAGTTACGATCATCTTAGCGCTAAGATCGCTTTGTGCAAGTGGGCCCAGGACACCCCCAATATTTAATTTCATGGTACCTATAGAAAATATAAGGGATTATTGAAATCATGAAGTGTAGTGCTCTGTAATTATTTTAATTATGGGACCTATATATTTCTTGTCAAGGATTGGGTACACTGTATATATTATGTGCTGCCCTCGGGTCCCTATATGGGTGAAATAAGGCTGATGCGACGTTAAATTTTAACTCACTCACGCGGGATGCAATATTGTTTTTTTTTCGGCATCCGTTTTATACATTTGTGCATGCTGGACTCATGTTTCTGCGTCATGTAAAACCCTGGACATTCCACTGGTCTTTAATTCCAGAATTGATGTTATCTTTAGGACATTTTGGATGACAATAAGTCAATGTCCAAGAAAATGAACCAATCTGAAACTCTGCTATACAACTCTTAGAATATGACAGCTTCAGCTTTCTTCTAGAGGACACTAAGAGATAAGGACCCCATCAGTGTCTGCTTATGGCCGTTGATTTTCTTTTTTGATGGCGCAGAAATTGTAATCATTTTTACATATCGCAGTCTCTTTTGCCTGAATCTTGAATCTAGTGAACTTTGTCTGGTGAGCTCAGCTGACAATAGTCCACATGTTGCAACAAAAATCAATGAAAATGTCTTCCTAAAATCAATCTTTGACCCTGCAATTACTCTGTTAGCTTTTTGTTGATTTGTAAATCAGACATTTTGCACGTTTCATGGACATTTAGCACGTTTCATGGACATTTAGCATGTTTCATGGACATTTAGCATGTTTCATGGACATTTAGCATGTTTCATAGACATTTAGCATGTTTCAAGGACAGTTAGCACGTTAAGCATGTTTAATGAGGCGACAATAAATAAACATTAAAGTCCAATCACAGCTCAGATAATAATAGTCCCTATGTTAAGACTAAGACTATCGAAAATGTCTTTGATAGATGTTTGTATGTTGATAGACACCAAGTGTGGTCCCAGATGTCTGTTTTATAGACGGTGGGCCAGTGATCTATTTCTTGGGCCTATAAACCTCCAAAACTTTATCCATGACAATGTTATAGAGGTTCCAGATACCATTTATTGTAATGTAGATGATGTCAGTTTTTGTAAGAAGACATTTTTATACCCCAAACACAACATCAACTAATGTGACTTAGAGGGGTGATCAGGCTCACTGACTAGGTTGATGCCTGTCATCGTATCCCTATTGCACGGATCGATGCTCATGATGTTATTCACTTGATTGTCTGGTCCAGACTCGATTATTTACAGACCGCCGTAAAACAACAAACCAACCAACCAACCAGCATCATGAGTTTTCATGCAATGATAGGGGCGGTCGGGTAGCCTAGTGGTTAAAGCGTTCGCTCGTCACGCCGAAGACCCGGGTTCGATTCCCGACATGGGTACAATGTGTGAAGCCCATTTCTGGTGTCCCCCGCCGTGATATAGCTGGAATATTGCTAAAAGCGGCGTAAAACTATACTCACTCACTCACTCATGCAATGATACGATACGCAATTCATTCTTTGCTGTATCAATACAAGACAATACACTTGGTAAAATAAATTACTTACCACTCATTTTATGACCGCTAGCATTTTTGTCCGTCAAATATCACAAAATGTGTTGTAATTCGCATTTCAAGTTCACTACTAAAAATCACTGCTACAAACATGTGGCCACAGCTTGCTTTTCCTTTGGAAATATTTATGGTTAAGATATTTCAATGTGATATGACAAAATATGCGTATTACGGTACATATCATATCGTGACCTATTTATCACTCCTAGTAACTTATCATATACATTATTTATTTGGTATACATCGTTTTCAGATCAGCTTTATTGTGCAGTCATTGGTGATTTAAAAGGTCTGTACAGCAGATGAAAGCAACAAAATAAAATGTTTCAAACAAATATGGGAATGCTTATAAAAAACAAACAAAAATGTATCTTATACATGTGAAAAATACTTTTGCTCACAAAGCCATCACACAAGCACATGACAAATATTAAACTTTAAAGGGTTAATTTAGGCTATCATAAATCGGTTGAGCCTTACATTTGTTATAGCTTAATTTACCGATCCGTCAACCATAGAAAAGTCAGAATGACAAGTAGTTTTTAAGCCCACCAATGGTCAAGATCACTTTGACTTTGAAAACAATCCAAGGGATATTTGTATATTTCCCACAATGAATCACCTTTTATGCATCTTCACCAAGCAATCAAAATCAAACTTTAAGATGTTTAAAAAAATCCTGTACAATGCATTTTTTATTTTATTGACCTTCCCAACAAATTTTCACTGTCAAAATCTGTAAATAAAAAAGGAACAAAGGTCTGGCTTTAGGAGTTTCTAAGGGACTGTCTGCAACTGTTCGGATGAGGCTAAAATATATGGTATATAGAGTTCAGTGTTATCTTTCATACGACCTCTATATTAGATGTTTCTGCCCATCCTCCATGCAGACAGGTAATGAAGAGATGGTTAGAGGTATAATTCAAGGTTAATAGAAATAGTGTTTAAAACTTGGATCAGAATCAAGACATTCAATAATTAATTATTCAACTTATTGTTTCACAGCAAAAAAAATGTTATTCAGTAATTGTGTATATAACAAAATTATTCAGAAAGAATGATAACAGATATTTGTAAGGATACAAATCTTAGGATAGAAATGTCATTCTTTGATCTCACCATGACTATCTTTGGTTGCTAGTTTATCTGGCAAGTGTTGGAACTCTGAGTGATATGTGTTGCACATCCACAACAATCTTAGCAAATATCAGTAATACAAAAAGAGCCACAACAGCCATTCGATACATTCACAGGGGGATTAGAACCAGACCCTATACATAACTGTCAATCACACCAACCACTTGACTAGCAAACTGCCCCTCTGGACCTAGCATGGCAGGATGAAGGCCTCGCCTAGGATCTAGTGTGTATACAAATCTGGGCAAAAAAGTCTATTGAACAGATTTTTTTATCTATTTCAAAGATGTGTAAAAATGTATTTCTTTGTTGTTCTGTTAATTTATCAACACAGTAACACAAAGAGTTAATACATCAGAATTTCTTTTACAAAATACAATTTGACCTCATAGTCAATAAACTAGCATTGTGGAATAATTGTATCATGGAATAAAATAACATTTCTATTCCACTAAAACAGAAATTAGTCCTTAGCAACAATTTTTTTTTTCACATTTAGAAAAAAAGGTAAATGCTTAATCAAAGAAATTAAAAAGGTGCACAGGGATCTTACCATGGTTACCTATCACAGAAAGGGTACGGATATGAGACATAATGGCGCCACGTTATGGCTTCTTCTTGGTACATGTGTCCTTGGTACATGTCCCTGGTGCAGGTTTGAGAGAAGCCAGAAGCTGTGGTAGCTTGGTGTTAATAGCCGCCTCAAGTTTCACCATATCACATGTGTACATAGGTGTCCACGGGCAGTAGGCACTCAAAGGCTTAAACAAATCCACAGAGTTTATCGAAAAGAATTCCAGATATTCCTTGGCTGATGGTAAATCATGTCGACTTATGTCCTTGTTGGACAGAATACTTTTGAATAAGTTGTAGTTGTCTGGATCCATGATGATCTTCTTGAAGAGCTCCTCGTTTCTGCTAAACTTCCACCAATTGTTTTCGTTAAACACGCCGATGTACCTGTCAATAATGAGTGCATGTAGGCGGACATAAAATGCATGTCGTCGGATGAACGACACTTTGTTTTCTATTTGATTCTGCATGACTTGATTTAGGTCATGCAACAGTGCAAGTTCTTCGTCATAGAACAACTGAGCCATGCTGTGATCAGTCTTTACATTGGTCCAGAATGTTCCAACATATACTCTTGGTGGCTCCACGACATTGACCAAAGGAGCCAAGCTCCAAAACAGGGCTCCATACACCCTCATCAACTCCTGGGCTGACACTGTGTCTGCTTTGTTGAGGATAAGACGAATTTTCGCCTCATGTCCTTTGACCTGTTTGAAGAGAATCGAGAGCTCGGATCCCACGTCCAGTTTGGTTGGATCAAAAACAAGGAATATGATATCAGCTCTGTCGATGAACCATTGACACACTTCGTTGAATGGGTATCCACGTTGTTGCTGTTTCTTGTTCTCGATGATCCCGGGGGTATCGACAATGGAGACTTTCTGAAGGAGCTTTGAGGGAAACTGTATCCCTTGAAGGCGTTCTGTGAAGCCCTGGACAGAGACAAATTGGAAAAGATGGTTGCATGAACTATTTTTTATATTGAGGGTTCATTTGGTTGGTTTGTTGTTTAACGCTGCACTCAGCAATAATCCAGCTATATGACGGTGTTCCGTAAATAATCAAGTCTGGACCAGACAATCAGGTGATTGATATCATGAGCATGGATCCACGCAATTGGGATCGATGACATGCATCAACCAAGTCAGCGAGTCTGACCACCTGATCCCGTTAGTCGCCTCGTAAGACAAGCATAGTCGCCTTTTACGGCAAGCATGGGTTGCTGAAGACCTAGTCTACCCCGGATCTTCACGAGTCTTGAGGGTTCATATTATGTTTCGAGGTACAGCTGTATGTCAGCACTAGCTTCTGGGAAACATCTGAGACCTGCATCACTTCAGGCTTTCCTCCCACATTAAGCTGACAGGTCGGGATATAACTGGAATACTGTTAAACCCAACTCACTGATATATTGATGCAAAATTTTCAATTTATCTGACATGAAATATGTTTGGTTGATTATGTTAATTGATATAAAATACTTTTCAATTTTTGAACACCTCCCAAATAATTGGTAACTCTAACGCTGTGAGCTAATACATGTTCATTGTGGTGATATATAGATTCATTTTAACATAAACAAATCTTATCCCAAATAAGGCACCAGAAGACAAACACTTGAGCTGGACATTGAACTTACAAGCCCGAACTTCTGAAGAGGGGAGAAGTGGTTGGTCTTATCTGTGACAAGTTCCATGCCCTTGATGGTGCGGTAGTGGGGACCGTCCAGTAGAACGGTGAAGTCACTGGTTGTTGGCTCAGCTCCTGGTGGGATATTATCAAACATTCACTTCACAGTCAGATTTCCTGCTTTGTTGGGAAATATAGCTTGTATGAGTTTCCTTACAGAGAATACAGCTTGTATACACCACCACATTAGGGTATTAAGATTTTTCAGGCTTGACTTTCACAAAATTCAGTCTGGACATCAAAATGTATTTGCTGTTGGCCATTGCTTGGAATACTGGTTGTCTTCACCTTAAATCTCTCATGATTTCAGCTTGTATTTACCTCTACCTATGAATATATAGCCAGGCACCATGAGGCACAACTACCTGGGGATTACAGCTCGTATTTACCACTACCTTGGGGGTTACAGCTATATTTACTACAACCTTGGGATATATAACCTGGCACCCCCACCTGGGGATTACAGCTTGTATTTACCACTACCTTGGGGTTACAGCTTGTATTTACCACTACTTTTGGGTTACAGCTTGTATTTACCACAACCTTGGGGTTACAGCTCGTATTTACCACAACCTTGGGATATATAACCTGGCACCCCCACCTGGGGATTACAGCTTGTATTTACCACTACTTTTGGGTTACAGTTCGTATTTACCACAACCTTGGGATATATAACCTGGCACCCTCACCTGGGGATTACAGCTCGTATTTACCTGTATGCAGTCTCTGGTGAGACCCCTCCATAGACAGAAGATAGTTGATCATGGTGGACTTGCCTACACTCCATGGACCCAGGAACAACACCAAAGGCTTGGCAAATATCTCACCCTCTGAAGTCAATACATATTAACAGATGATGAAGAAATATGATTAAAGAATTATTCAATAATAAAGCTCAAATTGCAGTTGATATTGATAGATAATACCTGACCAAAGATTAACTGCCATGATTTTAGAACGTAAATGGAGAATAATGGTTTTATTATCAGAAGAAGAAACATATTAACATGGCATTATTCTAATCATGATTAACATTTGGCAAAATGAAAAAAATAATTCTGGAAGATTATTTCAAATAAGCTAGTGAATCGGTTGTGGTGGTATTAGAATAACCTGAGATGGCATCCCTGTTGAGGTCAGAGAATCGATAGGCATCTTCCAAAGGTTTGACATCATCATTGTAGATTTTCAGCAGTGCCTGTAGAGTATCTTTAATCTTTGTGTCTGGAATATCAATTCAAGAACTGAGGATACCATGAGAGACAGTTCACAAATTAAAGGCTTAGTTTGTTTGCTGTTTAACGCCGCATTCAGCAATATTCCAGCTATGTGACGGCGGTCTGTAAATAATCCTGTCTGGACCAGACAATCCAGTGATTAATATCATGAGCATCAATCCATGCAATTGGGAAACGATGACATGCATCTACCAAGTCAGCGAGCCTGACCACCCGATCCCGTTTGGCAGCTCTTACGACAAACATAGTCGCCATTTACGGCAAGCATGGGTTGCTGAAGACCTACTGTACCCCGGATCTTCATGGGTTCCCAAATTAAAGCTGCCCTATGTGACAGTTCAGCATATCCTCATTGTTAGTCCACTGTCTTTGTATGATCAGTGCATGTGAACATTGTACAGAAACAGTGAACAGAATAGGATCAGTACTACTGTGAACTGACACATGCATGTGAACAACTGGGTTCTACAACTGGGTTCAAACTAGTGTTTGAAAAAAATATCTTTGTAGAAAGGCAGTATTTGTTGTCTTGGACAATGATGTCAATGAACAGGACATGAATATTATGAATCTCTTTTTATACAACGGTATGATGTCTGCTGGTTTGTATTCTTGTTAAACGGGGGGTACAGTCGTCTAAGGCACTGCAGAGTTGCATCCCTTGGGCATGCCAGGAACCTATCATTGTGGGTTTGAATCCCAGTTCACCCTGATTATGTTTCTAGGTCTGTCAGCACCATGTTTGTACTTGTGAGTTTTACCAAAGTGGTAAAGCTGACACGCAGTGATAGTACTGGAATACTGTTCAACGTATTGTTAAAGAAGTTGAACCCAACTCACTCATTTTTAATCTTTTGTTATTTTACATCTTTAGGACAATATGAAACTCTTTTTATTAAATGTTTGGGGACTTGAAGAATGGCTTTGTGAGCAGGAATTGACCTTGTACTGTTGAGGACGTGATCGGTTTGTCCAGTTGTAGGATTTTGTCTATGTGGTCATGGCTCTTGTTAGAATCTTTCCTGCTTCCAGTTTGCGGCTCTTTGAAATGGGTGTCGTCCACAGACACAACAGGTGGTCTTTCCTTCGGCACAATATCAACTGGCTTTTCTGAAATAGATGTGGTTAGGCCTTTTACAGTATGTTATACATGGATAGCTGTTGGCTGTTGTCACTGAGCTGTGCTACAAGATAAATGTTGCCTGATCGTGTACAGTGATAATATGTTGAGTTTAATCTTGCTCGGAGCCATACATGTAGTCTCTCTCACAGTCCCTTAACTTTATGATTTTCCCTTCCATCCAACCTTTTCTGTAATGCAAAATCCCTAAATAAAGTCTAGATTTTCCTCAGGTCCAGGTTAAGGTTCAGAATCTCCCTGGTGCTCCTTTTCAATATATATGTAGTTATTTGTTTCTATCAAAATTATATGGAGGTCGAGAAACCACACAGTCATATTCAGCCTAATAATTGAGTCTGGACCAATAACCAGTGAGGGATATTCAGAGCAACATCCTGCACAGTCAATACAATGCCTTAAAGCCCACACAATGTGTGAAGCCCTTTTCTGACGTCCCCCTCTGTGATACGTCCCCCTCTGTGATACGGCTGGAATATGGCCACAATCAGCAGCATAAAACCGTTACATACTCACTCACTCACTCACTCACTCGCGCATAAAACCATACACCAGCCCTTGACACTGACCAAAATTTGTCAGTGGTCGAATGGACCAGCACCAAAAAGATCTACTGGTCCTGTCGGATATACTGGACACAACGGTGCTTAGAGTTTAGACTTGATGTAAAGCCGATTTCAAAAGTCTTACAAAGTTTGTTCATCCTAAAAATAACATCAGACCACCAGACCACCATTTGTCAAATTTTACTTGTCCTTAAGAAAATATACTAGACTCTGACCAGCGGACCAGTGTTAGTGTCGAGCACTGATATATACTCACTCACTCACAAATCAAAAATAATAAATAATTTAGATGCTCTTCTTTTGAAATTCTTGTACTGACAAGTAACAATTTTTTAATATTTTTTTTAAATTTGTTGTCATCCATACTATTGTTTGTGGAAATCTGACAACTGGCATGTTGTGACCATATTATACTGTTTGTACTATACTACTCAACTTTTGATAGGGATAATCAAATATGTCATTCTATTCAGATATACACTTGACATATGAGAATCAGTTTTGTGTCATATGGAAAGATAAAAACATTATATATTATATCTACGTAGACCCATACTACTGAAGCAGCACCAGACTGGGCTATTTTATTGCACTGTAAGCAGGAAATAAGTAGTGTTGATATTACCCCTGCACACCTGCTGAAGGAGTTTTTGCAGGTGCAAAGCTACTTGTACCTAGATTTCCTCCGTCTATTAATAAGGTATGCAGGGAATTTTGTGAGAGATGATTTAGCAACACGTACCAAGCAAGATAATTATGTTTTCAATGTTCAGATTAACTGGCACTGGTTTTATGCCAGTAAATAATAAACATATTAAATCTGTGGTCTTTATGAATTAATGTACAATGTACTCGGAACGATGCTGAAAGAAAGTTCCCACACTGATCATCCCAAGTCTGCGTTCATAGATCTCCATTTGAGGATTCTCACTTTATTTCAGAGTTAAAACATGGTGGTTAATATAAGACCTTTTATCACATACTTAAGACTTTTCAATCAGATTTAAATTTAAGACCATCCAAATCTGTGGCCAAACATATGCAAACCTTGGAGAAAGGTATTCATGTCATTTTGACATGAATGTTTGTGGATCATGATATTCACTAGTGCTCAGCTCATTTTGGAGACGTGGTTTATGTGACTAGGGATAAGCAGTCTCAATTGATTTTATTGATTAAACTTTTTCCAGGCCCTTTGTCTGTTTTTAACTCTCAAACAATACATTATGAGTCACAATGTAGCTTATTTTTTTATACTTATTTGATTTATTTATTAGATCATGTAAGCTTAATTGTTTGATTTTCCATTAAAAAAAAGAGGACAGGTTGTCTTTGTTTCTGTAAAAACACCTCACATGGAGTTGAATGTGGGGACCTCAGTCTCATGCTCTGGAGGAAATAGCCATTGATCAGCGCCGACATGTTCAGCAACAGTGATTCAGAGTAACACATGCTGCCAATCACCTATGGTATTCACCAGGGTCTGTCTTGGCTCTCAAGGAGATATAACATTTCCATTCATTAGGAATCTGTGTAAAATGTCATGTTTTGTGTAATGTTGTGTTTCACTTGATATGGATACTTGTTTCAGAAATTCAACTGTTCGACTCTCAGGATAAATAAGACTATTTTCAGTTTGGCAATTAAGCTTCACACCAGTAACATCTGTTTGATATCCTGCCAACAATAGTTGAAATCAATCACTTTCACCCCCATTTTAACAAATGGATTGATCTATTCATTTGATACTGGTATGTTACATTCATGGTAGAAGGGGTAGAAGGGTAGTGTTCAGCATAGGAATGTCTAACAAATGAAGCTTAATTACTCAGCCATAAAAGGCTTGAGGAAAGTGAGGTGGTAGATAGGTAATTGTTTGAGGCATGCTTGAATAGTGATTTCCATTTGGGCAAGCAATAATAAAACTGTTTCAGCATTTTTGTTGGAAAAGAAATTAATTTGGAAATATGAGTATCTTTGATGAGTGTAGGAATACAATGAAATATCACCGACACCAGCTGGGCTCACACGCAAAAACGATCTTAGCTCCACAGCTATCGTAAATGTATGATAATAGTATTGATTCAACTTTCATGTATCTATTTGCGTGACTGGTATGCTAAGTTGTTTTTTGTAATCCTTTGGATTGTTTTCTTTTCACAACTTAAAAAAAATAACATCAACGCGAGAGAATAGTCTTCAATTATTAGCAGAAGCAGATCCCATTGGGCGTAAAATTATATGAATGGATCACTGATCACAAAAAGCAACATACTACTAAAAAATATTGACAGATTAACTTAGTATGAACAAAACGAGTGAACCTTAACTTTCTTTGAGTAGTATATATTTGTAGCACAATTTGAACATCAGTTCAGTTCAACATGCAAGACAATCTTTTGTTTATACACTCATGTTATCTAACAGTCTACGATAAAATTAAATAGTATGTGTTATGTTCACCTTTTAACTAGGGGCACCTGCTGGTATATTTTGAATTTCACCGCTGTCCATCTCAAACTCTCCTATATTTGAGGGGCACAGGAGTCACAGTAATCTAAGGCACCGCAATTTGCTGTGCAGCGTTGCATCAACTGTAGGTTTCATCAAAGTGGTAAACGTCTGAGACCTGCATCACTTCAGGCTTTCCTTTCACATAAGCAAACTGACACGCTGTGATGTAACTGGAATACTGTTCAAAGCAGAGTTAAACCCAACTCACTCACTCAAGTGTTTGTATGAAAAATGGACCCATGTAAGATAGAAATATGGCAGATGTATATGCAGTGAAGTAAAGTGTGATGAAGAAGTTAAATGTTAGTAGATCATTTATAAAAGACAACTTTATCTTAAAAACATGCCATCATCTGAGTATTTACAATGAATGTCTCTGTGACGCCACACCTGTCATTATAGTGCAAGTAGTAACGATAAACATGGTTGTCCGAAAACGTATATGATCCAAGGTTGAACTAGGTGATGAAAAAAAACAATGAGCTGGTCAGATAACTGCAACCTAAATTTATGTTGAGCCTTGCATGGCTTTCTAGGAACTGAGATAGACTTGTGTGACCCTTATTCACAACTGAGACAGTCACATCAAAATAGGTCGGAATTATCCATTTCTCAGCATGCTCAGGATGTCTACTTTCACTTTACATTCAGGGAAATGTCAGATTGCAAGGAGTGTAATCAGTAAAAAAGAGACCTCATCATCTGGCTATCTTTTAGTACTGACATAGTCACATTAAAAGATGTGTGTCAATTCCCCAGGACAGGGCTGGGATGGGTAACTCAGGTACCCGGGTCGGGTGGGTACTTAGTAGGACCCGAGTGCCCACAGGACTACTCGGACCCGTGGTTAGTCATGTGATATATATACCGGGTAGTTTAATGACAAAAACTATCTAGAACTATATGGTTACACTACAAGTCACTAATGTTCGCATTTCTTTCTGACAATGCACCCATTCCTTCTGACTTTTCATATGGTTAAATAAAGATGACCAGATTGTTAAATACATGTATCTAAATGCGTTTTGCAAGTGCTGTGGTAAAAAAAAAAATCCCAATTGGACATTTTGTATCTCTTGAGACCTACAGTGGGTACCCGGATAGGGTTGGGTAATAGGGGGGTGGGTACCAGGGTAGTACATTTGGACTCGTCCCAGCCCTACCCGAGGATTTCTACTTTCATTTTACACAGTTTACATCCAAATAAAGCCTAAATAGCACATACAAGTGAATGATGAGAGCTAGCATCATGTTAACGTGTCTGTGTAAATCCTATCATGCATTATTATCATGGGAGAATATTTCCTTACTATATGTAAGCCCAGTCAACAACCAGATTTCTACATATCCTAATATTACTCTGGTTCATTAATTAAGTAAAACATATCAAATAAATATTCATATTTATAGATTATTCAGGAAATGACATGGTGGTTTTCCTTTCAGTTTATCTGATAGTTATGTTGAAGGTATCGATTTTAAAAAGGAGAAAAGTTGAAAATTTTGTTTTTGTTGGTAGGGCTTTTAGCCTATCAGTTTACAAATCATTTAGATCTATGTTGAGAAAATCTCCAGAAAACAATTCAATCCAAATAGCCATGACAGTTGTAACTTAAAAAAACACAAGATGCCCAGATCAAAACATGAGGATAGTACTACCTTTATCATCTGCAAGTATTCCCTCTAAACTTGCTCTGACCACCAAAAGCAAGAGACACCGGTTCACAATGTGGCAAGTGGAGGCAGCCATCTTGAATTCATCTGATGCCCCTTACAGCAAAGAAAATCTGTCATCCAATTGGGCCAGTCTACTATTGTATAGGGGTGATGGTTTGGTCCTTTACAATTTATAGTCAAGAGATAGCAGGGTTGTTACGGACGAGACAGTAATGAGATATTGGCAGGATTGTGAATACATAAGGATTTGGTGAGAGGTTATGTTAGATTATATCAAATTGGAGCATATGGAATCAGACATAAAGAGTGGTTGTTCAGTGTGCATGCTGATTTTATCTTACCCATTCGCCATGGCAACTATGAAATTATTTTTTTTAATAATTGTGCATTTAAGCAAAGACATATATAGATGTGTATACATCTTGAGATACCAGTTTTAGAAACATAAAAAAAATATGTTTTAGGCAGTTATAAACTTGAATTCACTGCACTTGAAAACTCCAGTTTCCAAATTCAGATTAATTTTTGTGCCAGTCACAGCATAATTCTCTTTTTTTAAAAAGGTTTTAGGGAATTTTTTTAATAGGAATGTATTTTTGAATATCAATTCAATTTTAAATTAATATGTCAACTCCTCTATTTTGACCAAACACTTTTCATGACAGTGATTAATTTATTGACATGCTTGAGGTGCAAGATAAAGACTTGAAATGCCATTGAGAAATATTTTAAAAGTAGTCATCCATGGTTTGAGGTATTTCTTTTCTAAAAACCTCTAAATGCTGATCATTGAATTAGTCTGCTTAATCTTCCCTGCCAAGATGTGTCTGGAAAAGTACTTGAAGTGTCATAAATCACTCTTTCATTCACTCACTCACTCACTTTCTCACTCTCTTACTCACTCACTCTGTTGGGCAAGAGAAATTAATTCCTTTCCGAACAACAAGTTTAATCTTTTCACAATACGTATCTTTTCACACACATGGTTGTTTCCTTGTAATGTCTGAAGTTCACATTGTGCACCTAGGTATTTCCTTAAACTGAGGATGTAAATTTTAAAAAGGATAGACAAGATCGACAAACAATAGGATTACATGAAGATTTCCTTTACCGTTGTATATTTATTTCTTGTTGAGAGACTCAATCTAAATTAGGTTTTGATGTAAACCCTATGAGTCACCCTAAAAGAATAATGACAGCCTCAAGCAGAGGGTCATCAAAACTTGTATACATATTTTGGAGTGTCATGTTATTTCATGATAAAATATGAACATGCTTTGTCTTGTCAGGGAGGGTTAAGAAAAAAATGTACTTTAGGACTTTAGGAGGGTCATCCAAAAATATGACAAGCAGCGGGGAATGGTTATTATTATCCCCAGCTACGACGTGGGGCAGGGGATGTTAGAACAGAGTTTGTTCCTCTATCCGTCTGTCTGCTTCTGAAAGGGGACAAATTTTCTCAAAAACTATTTAAGTCAGAGTGAAATTTTGCACGCTGTCACAGGTCAAATGAGTTCAAAAATTGGTTTTGCGACACCGAGTTATGGCCCTTGCTTTGTTTTTTCAGATTAGGGCATACTGCATGAAATGGGGACACGTTTTCTCAGAAACTACTGAATTAACATGAATGAAAATTGCATGCTTATCTAAGAGATACTTGTCAAGACTGAGTTAGAAACTTGGTCCCATACATTATGTTTTAACAGAGTTACGGCCCTTGATCCATGTTATTCTACTTGGTGCATTGTGTCTGCATAGGGGACACGTTTACTCTGAAACTACTGAAGTTGGCTTACCTAAGAGATACTTATTAAGTTATTTTATCCAGAGAAGTGGCCATTTTTATGTATTAATTTCACATTTAATCATATTTTCTGAGGACATATAAAGTGGCCCTAGTGCCTATCTCTTCTTAAAGCTTTACAGGATTCTTTTTCATAGTTTATATTCACTACTATAGTTTATAGTAAGTTTATATTCACTACTATAGTTTATAGTAAGTTTATATTCACTACTATAGTTTATAGTAAGTTTATATTCACTACTATAGTTTAAAGTAAGTTTATATTCACTACTATAGTTTATTGTAAGTTTATATTCAGTACTATAGTTTATAGCAAGTTTATATTCACTACTATAGTTTATAGTAAGTTTATATTCACTACTATAGTTTACAGTAAGTTTATATTCACTACTATAGTTTATTGTAAGTTTATATTCAGTACTATAGTTTATAGCAAGTTTATATTCACTACTATAGTTTATAGTAAGTTTATATTCACTACTATAGTTTACAGTAAGTTTATATTCACTACTATAGTTTATTGTAAGTTTATATTCACTACTATAGTTTATAGTAAGTTTATATTCACTGCTATAGTTTATAGCAAATTTATATTCACTACTATAGTTTATATTCACTACTATAGTTTATAGCAAGTTTATATTCACTACTATAGTTTATATTCACTACTATATGAACAAATAAAATTCTAATGTGGCGGGGGATAGTGATAATGCTGTTTTCTTGTTATCAGTAAATTAGTGAATCAAAAACCTTTGACCCACGCCTCTGGTAAACAATGACCGTTCCCTTACTGGAGGTCAATCCATTCAATTTTTATTAAGTTTCCAGGGACAAGATTCAAATTAGGTTATAAAGTAACGTACACCCTTTTCTACTTGTAACCAAGTGTACAGATGGCCCAGTTGTTTGAGTTGCATCCTTTGACCAAAAAGGTTGATCGTAGGTTCAAATCCCAGATTGCCCACGATTGTGATCCTTGGTCTGTCAACAGCTGCTCTCTGTCAGGGGTTTTCAGCCTGATGCAGCCATATGCAATAAATTGTCTTGGAATGTAGGTTTAAGTGTCTGAAATCTCCCCATTCACCTTCATCCCATGTCAACAGGGGGTTGGTACCACAGCAAGGGTTATCTGAGAGTACTCACTCATATGTTACATCTCATAATGACATGAGGAACCAAGGCTATAAGTCTTCAGAGTGGTCACCTCCTTTTTACTCATTAGTCGATTTTAGGTGAAAAATATCTTGCGGTATTTAATCCTATTGTACCATATTTGATTGCCAAAATCAATTGCATTTCTACAAGGGTTCACTGTTTTGGAAGTCAGCAGTTAAACAACCCAGTATGTCTACTGTGTCAATGTTTGACCTGGGTAGATGTACACTGTCAATGTTTGACCTGGGTAGATGTACACTGTCAGTGTTTGACCTGGGTTGATGTACACTGTCAAAGTTTGACCTGGGTTGATGTACACTGTCCATGTTTGACCTGGGTTGATATACAATGTCAATGTTTGACCAGGGTTGATGTACACTGTCCATGTTTGACCTTGGTTGATGTACACTGTCAAAGTTTGACCGGGGTTGATGTACACTGTCCATGTTTGACCTTGGTTGATGTACACTGTCAGTGTTTGACCTGGGTTGATGTACACTGTCAATGTTTGACCTGGGTAGATGTACACTGTCAATGTTTGACCTGGGTAGATGTACACTGTCAATGTTTGACCTGGGTTGATGTACACTGTCAGTGTTTGACCTGGGTTGATGTACACTTTCCATGTTTCAGGCCAAGAAGATCATGGAGCATAATCGCAGATACGAGAGGAAGAGAGAGGAGAAGGATTTGAAGGCACGCAAGGAGAAAATCCGCAAAGCCCGAGAGGAATACGAACAGCAGAAAAAGGTACATCACTAAAACATTTTCCCAATTATCAATTTCAAACTAGACATCCCTTAATTCAATATAACAGAGAGACACATTTACTGAGGATTCAGAAGCTGTGAAAATTATTCTTATATTGTGTTTAAGAGTGAACAGTTTTAAAAGGCTTCAAGGTTCTCGTGTTAGGATTAAGAAGGTCTTTCAAGTATAGTGATGCCTTGTAGTCTTTTGATCCTGTAAGGCCACACACATTTTTTGTTTTTCATTTCAGGGGCCCCGCTGCCCCGACTGAAAAGCTGGAAAGAAAGAAATTAAACATAAAAATATTTATTTTTATTATGTATCCTGCTATTAATATAGACCCTCTTATACAATATAAAATGTTAAATTTATCACTGTGATGTGCTATGATATGATGTATATTGTATATTGTATGGTATATACATGGTATATATATATATGGTATGGGATATGACATAATACATGATTGATCAAGGACCCCTTTACTATCGCACACTGTGATGTGATATGACATAATGTATATTGTATGGTATATATCTGGTATATATATATGGTATGGGATATAATATTATATACTATTGATCAAGGCCCCCTCTAGTACCACACACTGTGATGTGATATGTGATGTTCAACGTCTGAAGTCTACCTTTTTTTAACTTTCAG
The DNA here is from genome assembly GCF_022045235.1 of Haliotis cracherodii. Taxonomy (NCBI): domain Eukaryota; kingdom Metazoa; phylum Mollusca; class Gastropoda; order Lepetellida; family Haliotidae; genus Haliotis; species Haliotis cracherodii. The sequence goes on along the minus strand of NW_027266341.1, from coordinate 23,623,724 downwards.
GAACAGAGCCAGCAGAGCGGAGGGACAGGTGCAGAGGGATTTCCTGGGGGATTCCCTGGTGGTTTCCCAGGTAACCAGTTTGGAAAACAGTAATCCCGATGTACTGTAAGATGAAAGTAACATAAGGCTTCTCATGAAGCAAGTAAAATTTAGGGAAACACCAAGGCATATGATGACAAACTGCATCAGACTGAATGGCAGATTTTTCTATGTTTCCATGCTGTGGAGATGGTGCCAGGTGGTGTTGGTCCAAGCTGTTGTGATGTAAACGCATGACACGTGGACGTCTGCTCCCTGGGGAATTGATCCGTGAAGATCCGGGGTAGAATAGGTCTTCAGCAACCCATGCTTGCCGTAAAAGGCGACCATGCTTGCTGTTAGAGGCGACTATGCTTGTCGTAAGAGGCGACTAACGGGATCAGGTGGTCAGGCTTGCTGACTTGGTTGATGCATGTCATCGATCCCAATTGCGTGGAACGATGCTTGTCTGGTCCAGACTTGATTATTTACAGACGGCCATCATATAGCTGGAATATTGCTGAGTGCTGCTTTAAACAACAAACCAACCAACCAACTACCCTCCAGTGAGGTCCAGCCCCCTATAGTATAGATCCATACTCTACCTCCAGTGAGGTCCGGCCCCCTATAGTATAGATCCATATTCTACCTCCAGTGAGGTCCGGCCCCCTACAGTATAGATCCATACTCTACCTCCAGTGAGGTCCGGCCCCCTATAGTATAGATCCATACTCCAGTCCAGTGAGGTCCGGCCCCCTATAGTATAGATCCATACTCTACCTCCAGTGAGGTCCGGCCCCCTATAATATAGATCCATATTCTACCTCCAGTGAGGTCCGGCTCCCTATAGTATAGATCCATACTCTACCTCCAGTGAGGTCCGGCCCCCTATAGTATAGATCCATACTCTACCTCCAGTGAGGTCCGGCCCCCTATAGTATAGATCCATACTCTACCTCCAGTGAGGTCCGGCCCCCAATGGTATAGATCCATACTCTACCTCCAGTGAGGTCCGGCCCCCTATAGTATAGATCCATACTCTACGTTCAGTGAGGTCCGGCCCCCTATAATATAGATCCATACTCTACCTCCAGTGAGGTCCGGCCCCCTATAGTATAGATCCATATTCTACCTCCAGTGAGGTCCGGCCCCCTATAGTATAGATCCATACTCTACCTCCAGTGAGGTCCGGCCCCCTATAGTATAGATCCATACTCTACCTCCAGTGAGGTCCGGCCCCCTATAGTATAGATCCATACTCTACCTCCAGTGAGGTCCGGCCCCCTATAGTATAGATCCATACTCTACCTCCAGTGAGGTCCGGCCCCCTATAGTATAGATCCATACTCTACCTCCAGTGAGGTCCTGCCCCCTATAGTATAGATCCATACTCTACCTCCTGTGATGTCCGGCCCCCAATGGTATAGATCCATACTCTACCTTAAGTGAGGTCCGTCAGCCTATAGTATAGATCCATACTCTACCTCCAGTGAGGTCCGTCAGCCTATAGTATAGATCCATACTCTACCTCCAGTGAGGTCCGGCCCCCTGTAGTATAGATCCATACTCTACCTCCAGTGAGGTCCGGCAGCCTATAGTATAGATCCATACTCTACCCTCCAGACAGTCCTTCATGCTTAATCTGGGGACATAGTTGGACCAGTCACCTAAGACAAGTCACAATTCCCTGTACATACCAGATACCTATGGTGGTAGGTTCGAATCCTGATTTGCCACAGATATGTTTCGATGTTTGTCAGCACCATACCTGTGCCCGTAGGTTTCACCTAAGTGGTAAACGTCTGAGACCTGCATCACTTTAGGCTATCATTGATAGGTATATGATAAATATTGGTATTACTTATGTTGTAAGAGTTACTTCCCTTCGCATGTAAGAAACTCCAGACAGGACACCCTGGAAGGAAAAGGTCGTCCTGAAGCTGGGGGACATCTCCTGTGGCCCAGCTGCATGTAACAAGGTCCTGTTTTGTATACCAGACACTTCGATGTTTCAGGTGGTGGCGGCATGGCAGGCATGCCTGATCTCAGCCAGTTGCTCAGTGACCCCGAACTCATGCAGGCTTTCCAGGTACAGATACATCTTTCCTTAAAACCTCTCCTTGTGCTCATACACTGTAGATTGGCATGATGTTGTGTAACATAGGTGATATCACACAGTGCAGACTGGCTTGGTGTTGTGTAATATTGGTGATATCACACACTGCAGACTGGCTTGGTGTTGTGTAATATTGGTGATATCACACACTGCAGACCAGGATGGTGTTGTGTAATGTTGGTGATATCACACACTGCAGACCAGGATGGTGTTGTGTAATATTGGTGATATCACACAGTGCATAATGGCATGGTATTGTTGTAATGTTGATGATATCACACACTGCAGATCAGTGTGGTGTTGTGTAATGTTGGTGATATCACACACTGCAGACCAGGATGGTGTTGTGTAATACTGGTGATATCACACAGTGCATAATGGCATGGTATTGTTGTAATGTTGGTGATATCACACACTGCAGACCCGGATGGTGTTGTCTAATATTGGTGATTTCACACAGTGCATAATGGCATGGTGTTGTTGTAATGTTGGTGATATCACACACTGCAGACCAGGATGGTGTTGTGTAATATTGGTGATATCACACACTGCAGACTGGCATGGTGTTGTTTAATGTTGGTGATATCACACACTGCAGACCAGGATGGTGTTGTGTAATATTGGTGATATCACACACTGCAGACCAGGATGGTGTTGTGTAATGTTGGTGATATCACACACTGCAGACTGGCATGGTGTTGTGTAATGTTGGTGATATCACACACTGCAGACCAGGATGGTATTGTGTAATATTGGTGATTTCACACAGTGCATAATGGCATGGTGTTGTTGTAATGTTGGTGATATCACACAGTGCAGACTGGCTTGGTGTTGTGTAATATTGGTGATATCACACACTGCAGACTGGCTTGGTGTTGTTGTAATGTTGGTGATATCACACACTGCAGACCAGGATGGTGTTGTGTAATATTGGTGATATCACACACTGCAGACTGGCATGGTGTTGTGTAATGTTGGTGATATCACACACTGCAGACTGACATGGTGATATGTAATATTGGTGATATCACACAGTGCAGGCTGGCATGGTGTTGTGTAATATTGGTGATATCACACAGTGCAGACTGGCATGGTGTTGTGTAATATTGGTGATATCACACAGTGCAGACTGGCATGGTGTTGTGTAATATTGGTGATATCACACAGTGCAGAATGGCATGGTGTTGTGTAACATTGGTGATATCACACACTGCAGACTGGCATGGTATAGCTGTGTTGACTGGCATGGTATACCGGTAACTAACATTGCCCATATCACATACTGCAGACTGGCATGGTATAGCTGTGATGACTGGTATGGTATAACTAACATTGCCCATATCACATACTGCAGACTGACATGGTGTTGTGTAATGTTGGTGATATCACACACTGCAGACAGGCATGGTATAGCTGTGATGACTGGCATGGTATAGCTGTGATGACTGGCATGGTATAACTAACATTGCTCATATCACATACTGCAGACTGGCATGGTATCGCTGTGTTGACTGGCATGGTATACCGGTAACTAACATTGCTCATATCACATACTGCAGACTGGCATGGTATAACTAACATTGCCCACATCACATACTGCAGACTGGCATGGTATAACTAACATTGCTCATATCACACTACAGACCAGCTTGATATAACTGTATTATTGCAGCTGTCTCCTGTGAAATAACAAATATTGGAGGATGAATTAACTCTTTACCCTAGTTTCCAAACTTTTCCTGTCTGCAGGACCCTGAAGTTGTCCAAGCATTCCAAGACGTCGCTGCCAACCCAGCCAATGTCTCCAAGTACCAAAATAACCCCAAGGTGCAGGCTGTCATCAACAAGATGGCTTCCAGGTTTGGCGGCGGTGGTGGAAGCGGTGGTAGTGGTGAAGGAGGAAGCCCTGGGGGACCAGGGGGACCAGGAGGAGCAGGTGGAGGGTTCCCAGGGGGATTCCCTGGAGGATTCCCAGGCCCAAATATGGTAGGGATTTTGCCATGATATTCCTCATCATTCTTTCACAATACTGTTTCAACACTGTAAAATCTTTTTTTTATAAAAATGGTTTTAAACAATTTATAATTATTATTATAATTATATACAATAATTATTTTTTAGGTGGAATTTTATTCTTGTTTTTTCATTCATCACAATGACATTTTCTTATTTCAGTCTTAAACACCCTTACTTCAGTCCAAGAGCGCCACCAGTATCAGAGAATGGTGTTGACTGTGGACAATCTACGGATTTTATACAGTTTCTTAATGATCTGTACAAGGAGCTTTCTTATCACTACAGATAGAACACTTTGATGAAGATTTTAAAGTTGATTTTCTACCTTAACGTTATATGTTATGGATATTGTTATTTTTTTGAAAATGTCAAAAATATAAAATTATCAGCTGTTCTGCTTTATTTCTCTCATCTTTAGCATCAAATCTCAAGTAATTAATTGATTGCATTGATTGCAATTAATGCATGAACATTCACAAAAACATCGATGCATATGATGCTTGAATATTTGCCATACTCTTCTGTCATGTGTCTATAAGATATTGCTCATGGTGATACAACAGTATTTTCAGTTAAAGTCTTTGTTGTAATTCCCCTTTTCGTATTCAAAATGTGAAGAAAATTGTCCTTAAAACCATGGTCTTAGAAATTCACTCTCACTTCTTGTTACACAAAATATCAGTGTAAAACTAAACAAATTTGCATTGTTTGTAGAGAATAGCAATCGGATCATGCCTGATCTTATACCACTAAAAAAACTATTAAAAAATTGAAGACCACATGATTCTTTCATATTACTGTTATATGAAAGAATCGTGTGGTCCTTAACGTTTTTGGAGTAGTATATTTGTTGTATTAATGTTAGTCATTGCCTCTGTTTCAGATACTTGTACATAGCTTGTATCTTGATCATAGTGTGAGGAAATCATGTTGTTTTTTTTCTAAATGATTTTTTTTTTTTTTTTTTTTTTTTAGAAAATGTTTTGAACATTGTGCTTTTATTACCAAACTAGGATTTTTTCCATGAAAATAGATGTTTTCAATTTGAGGTTTGTTACTTTGATTTGACACCTCTTAATTTAATTTGAAAATAGAAACTGCTAAGCCAATAAAAACTTGCTTTGTCTTCTATGGTTTCTCAAATGTTCATCAATCATATTCTCTGTTGTCAATATGTTAATTGTTTTGAATAACAAATCAGTTTGGATTGTATAAAATATTTGTTACAATTTCAAACCGGTCATGCTCATTAGACATAATGTATCCTTTCGGATCGTGTTTTCAATGGTTCAGTAATAGACTATAGGTTTTGTTTGTTCTAAAAAATTTAGAAACATTTCAAGTTGAATATACTACAAACAAAAAGTTGAGGATCACCCGATTCTTTCAATTGGAATATGGAAGAATCAGGTGGTGCTTAATGTTTTTTTAATAGTGTAGCTTTAGTCTTCTTGCACTTTCCTTGGTTTGTGTAGCTGTTTATGCAGGTATCCAGGAACAGCTGTATCGCTTTCAGAAGTTGTATATATATATATCCGTATATTTCCTAGAAATATTGTATATCATTACTCTGTCTAGCTGTTCATTGCATTAGAGGTTTCTGATGTTCTGTAGTTCACTATTCACGTTTGTAATAAAATAAACAAAACCTTTGAAAGTGACTTCATTGTTTTCATGGCTGTTTGTGTAATTAGTGTAATCTCCATGGGGATTCTGGGTCGGAATTGGTCTCATTCAAGATTTTCCACTTATATAGTGACGTGCATGCATGACGGGATCAGGTGGTCAAGCTTGTTGACTTGGTTGAAGCATCTCATGGATCCCAATTGTGGGGATCGATGCTCATGATATGAATCTCTGGATTGTCTGGTAAAGACTTCATTATATACAGTCTGCCGTCATATTGCTGGAATATTGCTGAGTGTGGCGTTAAACAACAAATCAACCAACTTGTACTCGTCTGGTCTAATGCTGGTTTTTATATAATTCCAGCCTAAAGTTTAACAGTGTAACAAGATAAAGACTCCCAGCCAACTAGTCCTTGTTTTATCCCATGATACCAAAAACAAGGCAGGGTACCATCTTTAAATGGCTTGTTGTATCAGTCTCAGCCGAATTCTGTGATTCCGCGATCGCAGAAAATGTACTATACCAAAGAATTGCCGAAAAATTGTGGAATTTGCCTTTTCTTAATTAATCAATGCATTTACTTTTAATATTTTCAAGCTTCTCGGTCGAATTTTGCACTTGAATGGTGCTCAGACATTAACAGGCGATTCAAACATACAAACTATGACTCTTATAATAAAACAAACTTGAAAATATCATTATCACTTTTAAATGTTCTTGTGGTATTACAGCTACACAAACATCTAACCATAAATAAACATCAGACACTATGCATATGTTTTTGCATAAGTTTATGTCTTGAAATGTCTAAATACAATAGATTGAAAATGTTAAAGAAAAAATGAGTTTGGATTAATGTTTTCTTGGAATTTTGGTAATTTGACTGCAGAATTTGTTTGGGACTCTGGAATGATCCTGGAATAATGCATCCAGGACTTGAGATGTTTGAAGTTTATAAAACTCTCACGATACTACCTGGATTTAGAAGCACAGGCATGTTATTAATCCGTTTCCTCAGACTGGAAGTGTGTCATTTTTAACAGTGAGTTGCTCACCACTTTGAACAGTATTTAATTATACCACAGGGTGTCTGCTTGTCAGTGTGTCTGGTCTCAAACATTTACCATGTTGCTGAAACTCACAAGCAAGTGTGATGCTGATGAACCAAGAAAAACTAGAAAGGTGTTTTTATTACAGAAGAAGACCCCCCCACACCATTGCCTGAATGCCTCAAAACTCTACTACCAGAAACATAAGCTATTTCAGCTTTATTAAATCAGGTGACAGATGACATCACCAAGAGTTTTTTTCAACTTTGATCCTTAATGTTGTCGAATACAGTGCAAGTCTCATACCTCCAGCTACATTAACAAGAAAATTACATGCACTTCCATTTCAGTTACTTAAATAACAGTTTGAAAAAATGCATGTGTAATACAAGACAACAATAAAAAAGTCTCATACCTCCATCAACCTTAATGAGAAACTTATATATACTACTCAAAAGAAGTTCAGGATCACCCGATTCTTTCATATTACAATAGTTAATCTCTCATGTCATGACAGATTAACTTTACCATTATGAAAGAATCGGGAGATCCTTAACTTCTTTTGAGTAGTGTGTGTGTGTGTGTGTTTATATATATATATACACACACACACACACATGCATATAAGTTAAGCGCCACACACCATATTTGTGAGGTGTTACTTTTGGCACTTAATAATGATGACTATTATAAGAGATGTACGATTGTTATAAGCCGTATATGTAAACCCATGTCGCCCATGTAAACAGGTTTTGTATGAAGAGGATGGTTGTCAAAATGAGGGACTACCACTGTACGAAGAACGGCATCTTGGTATTGTTGGCCATTCAGGTTTCCACAAATTGTCACCAGTGCAGTGGAAGTTTGCAGCCGAAGGAAACACAACCCCATATCATGACAGACCCCCCGCCACATGCAAAGGTCTTCTGGATGTTCCTTTGTGCAAAACGAGTGTTACGTTGCCTCCAAACACATATTCGACCATCAACAGTTCGTAGCAGCATTCGACACTCGTCAGACCAATGGATCCTTCTCCAGTTGGCCAAGTTCCATCGACTACAGGCACGACACCATATCAGACGATTCCGCATGTGCCTCTGTCAGTTGAGGACGTTTTACTGGTCTGCTAGTATTATAACCAGCCGCTCTGAGGCAACGCCTTACGGTCATCGTCGAGAGTCTCTGATGGCTAATCCACTGCAGTCTTAAATCTGTTGAAGTGGCAAATGGATTTCGTCTGACTATCCTGAAAAGACGTCTATCCTCTCTGTTAGAGGTCTTTCTTGGCCTACCAGACCTATGCCTGTCATTGACATCATTGGTTTGACCATGTTTGACAATCAAACGAGTGATAACACTGTGATGACAACCCATTTGTCTTGCAATGGCGCTGCATGACATGTCAGCATTTTTCATGCCTATCACTTGCCATCTTTCAGCGTTCGTTAACTTTCTCCTCACCATGGCTGATTTTCAACCTCTATTGGAAGGGGAAATGTAACCAGGAGCAAAATGCAACCACGTGTCTGAAACTTGAATTTCACTATTTATAGGGTAGGGGAACTGCAGCAACAGATAAAGCATGCTTTCCTTGTGGTATCTGGACAAAGTTGGGTTCATGAAACTATGGAAGCCTAATTCAGTCAAACATCATCATATTTCGTATTTCTGATTCCCACACATGAAATCAAGAGACTATGAATATGGTGGCGCTTAACTTTTGTGCATGTGTATATATATATTATATGCACTTCTTGTTTAAGGACCTTGACCATCAATTTCTTTGTTGAAAACATGGGTGCATGTTCTTACAAACATCTCGTACAAAGACATATGCAGAACTACCTTATTAATGACGAGTTCAGTGACCTTAACCTTCAGAGATGGTCACTCAAAATATGTGCAGAAATAGGCACTTTAGTCAATGTGGCAAAAAACACATTTTAAGAGAGAGTGAATGGGTTTAATGCTGCTTTTATCATGAAATGTCTGGTTAATGTTGGGAGGAAATCCTGAAGTGTTGGAGGTTTGAGACGTTTACCACTTAGGTAAAACCCCTGAACAGGGGTATGGTGTGGATAACTTAGAAATACAACCGAGGCATCCGGGATTCGATCCCACAATCATAGGTTTCTGGTTTGCATCCCTGGGAAACCCTTGCCCACACACATTTTATGGCTGACTTGTACAACTGACAAAAATATAGGAAATTGATGAAATGATAGTGATGGTGTCATGATAAATATCTGTAAAATTAATATCTGGTGTGTGGATCCATATCTGGTGTGTCCATGTTGGGTGATGCATGCACGAAACCTTGATGACGTACTGATGATTAACTTGAGTATGGCCGCCCTTGGTATTGGCCACCATTCCACCTGCAGAGCTACCAAGCAGGGCCACGTTGGCAGGTGGCATACACTCTCCGCCCGAGAACATCCAATATGTGCTCCATTGGGAACAGACCAGTAAAGAATAGGTCTTCAAGCTTGCTGTAAAAGGTGACTATGCTTGCCGTAAGAGGCGACTAACGGGCTCGCTGACTTGGTTGATGCATGTCATCGATCCCAATTGTGGGGATGGATGCTCATGATGTCAAACACTGGATTGTCTGGTCCAGACTCGATTATTTACACACTGCTGTCATATAGCTGGAATATTGCGGAGTGCAGCATTAAACAACAAACCAAACAACCAACCATTGGGAACATGACAGTCCAGTGTCAGTATGCCTTCTTGTCGGAGATAATCAGTGACGACCTGGGCATGATGTGGTCTGGCACTGCCATCTTGCACTTCAACATTTTTTGTCAATAGTTCTTGGGAATAGAGTAATGACGGGACACAAAATTTCATTAACATATCACTGGCCAGTCAAATGTCAATGTACAATCACCAAATCAGTTCGTCTGTCCTGTGTGATACCGGCCAAATACCCATCAAAAAATTGCTGCCCTGGCATACTGCTCGGAACTTTGTCGTCAATGTTTTCTGCCATCAGTGAATCAGGTAAAACCTTGATTCGTCTGTAAACATGGTGTAATGCCATTGGTGCACAGCCTTTCCCTGGCGTTGCCTAACCCATCCAAATGTTTATCGCTTTGTAAGCTGTTAGGGTCGCACCCTTCACAATAAGCCTTGCTTTCAAGCAGGCAGTGTTGAGCAGGTGTTTAACACTAGATGTTGAAATTTGCCTTCCTGTTATTTTCAGTTAACAGGGGCAGATTTGAATCAGTTGTGTAGTGCAATTAATGTAATGAGTCAAGTTGTCCAGGTGTTTTTTTTTTTAGGCTCCCCTGCCAAGGTGTGATTGCAACCACACCTGTTGACTGTATTTGTCCCAGTAAAGAAATTACTCTTTTTGGACAACTTGGTATATTAAAGTCATCCGGTGGTACCCACGCTTTGCCATTTTGTCTGTTCATTGATATACTGTCTCAGAGTCATTTTTAAGTATGTGCTTAGCTCACTTGCATTTCTGATTGAGTTCCCTAATAGGTGCACACACTTTTGCTTCTGTGCACACATTTTTCTTGCATGATGTGAAATTTCATTGTGATAAGATGTTGCTTTCAGATGCAACGACACAGTATTGTAAATGTACACCCCAACAATAGCTACATTCAAGTCATTAATTCCCTTTGTCAGAAGGTGAGGTGGTGAGGTGAAATGGGGTTAAATGTCGCTTTCAAGATTATTTCTTGTGTATAATTCCCAATGCATTTGACAGAAAACAGCAGTGTAGAAGGGGTATAGTGTTGCATAGAATCAATTATCGAATAAGTTTCAGTTCCATCAAAATTTTAACTAAGTTAGTTCACTACCACTCAATCTCTGAAAATTTGACCAAATTAACCCATTGCGTATGTTTTAAATAAGTGCCCAGATATAGAGAATCTCACCCGAGTGTCTTTTGATATCAAATATATCAACACGAGTTGACAAAAGTGGAAAAATCCGAAGCTTGCCGAGGATTTTTGCCACTTTTATCAACGAGTGTTGATATATTTGATATCAAAAGACACGAGGGTGAGATTTTATTTATCATCCAACATCATTCTTTCAACTTTTTCAATTTGTAGACAGTAATTAGCAGTGTCTTCAGTGTAAAAAGTACTGCAAACAGCTTCAGTAGCAGAGCCATTAGTGATGTCATTTGATTGTGACGTCATGGTAACCAGTGATGTCACAATGGTCTGCAAAGCATTGTGATGTAATTTCATTGCAGCGATATCTACAGTGTAGATATCGCTTGATCTCATCCAAGCGATATCTCCTGTGGGAGCCAGTTTTGGATGATAAATGACAAATACGGCATATATCACAGAGTTCCAGTACGCTTGAACAATGGACAACAAACACAATACATACAGGTACTTTTTACCTTTATTTCCATAAAAATACAATCTCATATTTTACAATTGCTCAATAAATCTGTACAGATCTTTTCTTCAAAAATTATTTGAAGACCCCGTAGGACAAAGTTATCAACATTACAGAGCTTACCACACTCATGACTCCATGCATCTCAGCACACTGCACCAACAATCCATGTCCTTCTCGATCAGACTCAGAGTTAACTGCCCTTAGCTCATCCTGCTGACTTCAGGTGGGGCTGACATCAGACACTGTGTGACCATTACATGATTTGACCCACCATGTCATATCTGATTTTAAACTTTTTGCATCACATTTCATCATTGCAAAGTCAGCACCAAATCTTTGGACCGAAGTCCAACATTACCAAACATTGCCAAACAAAATGTTTGTAGTGAAAGCTAGCTGCTTCCTGGACAGAATTTGTTTGCAACTTGAGTGTTTTTGTTTGATGTAACTCCTAACTCTAGCTCCCAACCCCTCACAACTCCCATTCAAAGCACCCTGCTTTCAGAAGGATCACAACGCTCACGTCTGCTATTAGAGTCTACAGCGGCCATGACACTTCTCTCAGGTGATTTGAGCTTGGACCATACTCATGACAATGAAATGAAATCAACTGCTGTGTTCAGTAGTGTATACAATCAACATGTGCTAACAAAATTCCTTACTTTCCAATTAAAATAACTGGGATTCTTTTCTGTGGCATTCATCAAAGCATATGACATAATGTCAAAGTCCAGGGATATATTTGTTCACAAAAACTTAGCTTGAGTACACAAATGACCACAAAGCTGACAAATTGTCAACTCATCATGATGAAAATGAAATGATGTTCGCCTCATCATTCACTAGCACCATTCCAAAGCTGATATGTTATGGATTAAAACAGACGAAGAACAAGAACCAACTAATCAAACTCAATTCCATACTGATAAAATGCTCCTGAGCTCATCACTATGTTCAGAGACACTCATGTCATGGCCTATCACACATTCATAAGTTAGCACTAAAATGCAATTGGATTTCCAAGATAACTCCAGGCACCCAATATAAGTGACCTCTGCATAGGCCAGGACTAGCTCTGTAATACTTGATGATTGACCTTGACCCCGGGTCAAATGCTGTGTCAATAACAAAACATTCCATGACCTTCAACTTGACCTTCAAATAGAGCCTTCAATTTGACAAGAAAAGGGTTATCATGATGAAATAAGTGTCGAAACCGAAGCTACTTATAAAAGATTGATTCAGAAGTGAAAGGGTTAACTGTAAATCTTGGCACCATAGGTCTGTTCACCGATGCAACGTCATATTGATCAACACGCTAGCAAATGAAGAGATGTCTTATTGCTCCATTCCTGAGAAGTACTTGTGCAATATCTTCACTCATGAATGACCTACTCTTAATGATGGATCCGCTCATGAAACTGAATGGCACGCAATGCCACCTTGTCATGTATGATAAATGTACTTTTACAGTCTCGGCCAAGACTTAACAGAAAATAGGTTCTGATTGTCACCCAAAACAATGAAATCATTGATTATTAGAAAATGAAAGAATTCACGAAAATATTAAGTTGGGTACTGGTAATTTTGACAAATGCATAGAAATACAGAGAAGTTAGTCTCGCTACATATAGACATCTTAAGAAGTCTACTGTTTGCCCTATTCAAATTAGAGATGCTGGTTCTGTTGAACACCAATGATCATGCTCCACAGAGACTGAGCAAAATGTAAAATATCCCAAATCGGGGCACTGTTGCGTCCCTGAACAGCCCTAACTCTGTATACGACAACGATAATCAAGCATGATGGTTACATATCCTCTGACAGGACCTGCACACATTACTCACCGACCTGAGGGAAGGTCAGTAATGTATCATCAAGCCCTGCCCAACTACTTCACATCCCTGTTATAGTCTCCACAGTAACTAAGCTCCTGGGGATCTCCCGTCAATGCCCATGCTAACCAAGATTATGTACACAATATCAGGGCCCTTCAGAAGTACTCACCAGCCCCCACATTGCCTCAGACTACTTATCATCCTTCAGGGCCCAGCAGCATAATTTAATAGCCCTAATTAGGAATATTATCACTCTGCCCATACCAAGCTTCTTCAGTACAGGGTGGATAGAAACTATTAAAACAAATCAAATACACACTGGAATTCAATTACAGAAAAAAAGCTATCTGGCTATGAAATAGTCAATAAACTCAACAAATACAATCACTTTACGGAGAGAGAGAAAATACCATTTGAATTAGTTGTTGAACCATCATCAAAATCAGCACTATAATCATTAAATGTGAAGAGTTCATGTCATGTTTTCATTGAATAATCTGCACAAACAACAATAGCAACTATGGAGAGATGGTTTTTATAGCATCAACTCTACTGTATTCCACTGGGAACTGCAACAACATCGTTTCTGTTAAAATCAATGACTGCCATTTTAAAATGTGACAACTAAAATTGTGAAATGAAATACTGATTGTTGCAATGTAAAATATGAGTTCATGATATTGATATAGTCTGTTTTAGCTATGACAGCACGATTTTTCCTTTAGAAATGAATGACACCAAGATAAGCCCTGTCAGTGAAATGCTGTCAGCCACATTCAACATTTCATTGGTAACTTGTTATGCTCTCTACCCATAGACGTGACGAAACATATCATACAACACCAGTACGCACTATAATTCATCCTAATAATTATAAACACTCTAAACACCTTCACAGAAATAATTCATCTGGTTTGCCATCATTTCTACAAAATTTCATTTCGTTTGGAACCATTTTTCTCTGTAATTTCACAAATTCATAAGAAGTTACTTTCAAATTGTATTAGATATAAAAAGAAACTAAACACGGACCAAAAACGACAGGCATCATATTACCAAACCATCTTTTCGTTTTCAACTAACTGTCTGTGAAACCTCTTTCAAAAATACCAACAAAAGAATCAAGATCTGAACTATTAGAATTTGACAAAATAATTCACAAGGGGCCATTGAAAAATCTGTTCCAAATATAAGAATCTGACTTCGAAGAATATTTCCAACTTCCACAATCCACTGGAAAACAGCGACGACACTAATCACAGGTTCTACGGAGAACGGGTATAATTTGCGTGAAAGTGGGCCTGAATGGAAGTCAGAGTATTACGTAGTTGTGACACAAGTGTACATGTATATACAGTGTGTGTACATATTAGCTCACTAATCCACAAGGCCCACCTTAACCATTACAGCTTCACTGTCAATATTCCAATTTTCTATATTCCACCCTATTTTAACGTCAGTAGACACTACATAATTTATGTTGAGATATTATTGTTGTAATTAGATCCAACTGTTTTCTCTAAATTAGTAGACAGAAGACGGCAGTAGACACTACATAATTTATGTTGAGATATTATTGTTGTAATTAGATCCAACTGTTTTCTCTAAATTAGTAGACAGTAGACGGCAGTAGACACTACATAATTTATGTTGAGATATTATTGTTGTAATTAGATCCAACTGTTTTCTCTAAATTAGTAGACAGAAGACGGCAGTAGACACTACATAATTTATGTTGGGATATTATTGTTGTAATTAGATCCAACTGTTTTCTCTAAATTAGTAGACAGTACACGGCAGTAGACACTACATAATTTATGTTGAGATATTATTGTTGTAATTAGATCCAACTGTTTTCTCTAAATTAGTAGACAGTAGACGGCAGTAGACACTACATAATTTATGTTGAGATATTATTGTTGTAATTAGATCCAACTGTTTTCTCTAAATTAGTAGACAGTAGACGGCAGTAGACACAACATAATTTATGTTGGGATATTATTGTTGTAATTAGATCCAACTGTTTTCTCTAAATTAGTAGACAGTACACGGCAGTAGACACTACATAATTTATGTTGAGATATTATTGTTGTAATTAGATCCAACTGTTTTCTCTAAATTAGTAGACAGTACACGGCAGTAGACACTACATAATTTATGTTGAGATATTATTGTTGTAATTAGATCCAACTGTTTTCTCTAAATTAGTAGACAGTACACGGCAGTAGACACTACATAATTTATGTTGAGATATTATTGTTGTAATTAGATCCAACTGTTTTCTCTAAATTAGTAGACAGTACACGGCAGTAGACACTACATAATTTATGTTGGGATATTATTGTTGTAATTAGATCCAACGGTTTTCTCTAAATTAGTAGACAGTACACGGCAGTAGACACTACATAATTTATGTTGGGATATTATTGTTGTAATTAGATCCAACTGTTTTCTCTAAATTAGTAGACAGTACACGGCAGTAGACACTACATAATTTATGTTGGGATATTATTGTTGTAATTAGATCCAACTGTTTTCTCTAAATTAGTAGACAGAAGACGGCAGTAGACACTACATAATTTATGTTGAGATATTATTGTTGTAATTAGATCCAACTGTTTTCTCTAAATTAGTAGACAGTAGACGTCAGTAGACACAACATAATTTATGTTGAGATATTATTGTTGTAATTAGATCCAACTGTTTTCTCTAAATTAGTAGACAGAAGACGGCAGTAGACACTACATAATTTATGTTGGGATATTATTGTTGTAATTAGATCCAACTGTTTTCTCTAAATTAGTAGACAGTAGACGGCAGTAGACACTACATAATTTATGTTGGGATATTATTGTTGTAATTAGATCCAACTGTTTTCTCTAAATTAGTAGACAGTAGACGTCAGTAGACACAACATAATTTATGTTGAGATATTATTGTTGTAATTAGATCCAACTGTTTTCTCTAAATTAGTAGACAGAAGACGGCAGTAGACACTACATAATTTATGTTGGGATATTATTGTTGTAATTAGATCCAACTGTTTTCTCTAAATTAGTAGACAGTAGACGGCAGTAGACACTACATAATTTATGTTGGGATATTATTGTTGTAATTAGATCCAACTGTTTTCTCTAAATTAGTAGACAGTAGACGTCAGTAGACACAACATAATTTATGTTGAGATATTATTGTTGTAATTAGATCCAACTGTTTTCTCTAAATTAGTAGACAGTAGACGGCAGTAGACACTACATAATTTATGTTGAGATATTATTGTTGTAATTAGATCCAACTGTTTTCTCTAAATTAGTAGACAGTAGACGTCAGTAGACACAACATAATTTATGTTGGGATATTATTGTTGTAATTAGATCCAACTGTTTTCTCTAAATTAGTAGACAGAAGACGGCAGTAGACACTACATAATTTATGTTGAGATATTATTGTTGTAATTAGATCCAACTGTTTTCTCTAAATTAGGTGAATTTGGACACATTAGGGTTGTTATTTAGTTATTCGGAACCCACTATCATAAAGCCTATTCAGATATAATTGTCGAAAAAAAGTGCATTAACAATCTTCCAACACTCACAGCAATGACACAGCATTGTGATAATGGGATCCATAGTTTGTGATATTATTTTGAAACACTTTAAGGCCATGGCAGTAGGATAATTCAACAAGAAATATCGCCTTCAGATCTAAATAGTGACAAAGCTAGCCAGTCCATCACATCTTTGTACCCTTAGCTTCCTGGAATGTTGAGCTGTCACCAGTATACGTCCTGATATTAGTATGGCAATAATCACACATCTCCCAACAATAGTCAAGTCTTCTAACACATATGCAACAGAAATAAGAAACTTTGCAGAACAAAAAAACAGACCTCTTACCGCCAAGAGACTGAGAAATGAGCTCTTAAGTCCTTGACCACTAGCTGGTTAGATGGCTCTGTCTAGTGCATGGACGGCAAACAGTGTGAAAATCAAACACCAGTTAAACAAAGATTAAGACTGAGCAGCAGAAGTGTACAGAAAGACCTGAAGCCATTCTTGAAGGGAAGAATCCTTTAATAGCCCTCCATATCTTATGTAGTGTGTACTCGCTGATTATGCCATATATTAGCCGATAAATATTCAACTGAAGTCATTTATATCGAAAGGATAGATCTTTCTTCAAATAACTTAAACACGGAATATGAGATCTTACAATCACAATACTTTCATTAGATAATGAGACAACAAGAAGAATCTTAAACAGGAATCAATGTTAAACAAAACTGATCACAGCTTGAGATTTTCCCTGACAAAACTTATGAAAATACTCATAATTGTTAGATCATGGTTTTCTTTACAAAACCTCAGAAATACTATTTTTTCTAAAAATCTGCTTTTTCACAGAAGCCGTTTTCTTGACATTTTGCAGACATTACAACACCCTGATAAAAGCAAAAATGATCGAAAATCTTTACGTAATATTACAGTTGTTGAAAACTACGTGAAAAACAGTAACAATTAATTTTACAATATCATGTCTGTAAGAGATCAAAGTACAATGAAGCACAGAGTTTTAAATTCACTGTTCCAAAACAATGTCCCCTTAAGTATGCTTAGCCATTAGTCCTCAGCAAAACAGAAAATAACCTACAACTCACAATATGTCAACCCAACGTCACTGAACAAATACCATTGATGGCTATACACACCATACACAAATACGAAATTACCCATTTGCCAGCTCAAACTTTCCAAAGTTTATCATCAGTGTTGAAACAAGAATTTTGTAAACCGATAACTTTTTGAAGGTGCGAACAAAACATTATCTCAGCTCCTGACCACTGAACCACGAGTGCACATGCCAGAGAAGACACACATCAGTGACTAGAACAAGCTGCACACGAACCCATTTCTATTGAGAATTGCAAAACAGATTGAACCGATGAAATAAACTCCACATAAGTTCCTTATTACCATAACCTCAGCCATTATCAACAATGTAACATTCAATCATCAAACTGCGTTCTCCGAATCGCTATTGGAATATTTTCCGGCCTATGGCCAAAAATATTTATCATGACTCCAGTGTTACACCCCCGTTTACCCTGATGGAATTTTTTTTCTAAAAAACATTTTTTTAGCCATTGACCAATTTTTATTTCAATGAGAAACGATGTTGACTCTTCTTCAAAAATTTCAAAGTTTTAGTGACTACTTTTTAAATAGTATACTCCCGTTTTTCATATAGTCTTAGACCTTGTCCATTCACTATTGTCATGGCCGAATTAGATGGACGCCCCATGAAGTATGGTAAACACATTTGACATGAAGTACTTTTTATATATACAACGATTATGTACATGAAATGTTCATCGATGTGATATATGAGTCTATTCACAAATTAATGTGGCAGTTTCATCCAACAAGAAGACTCTACATTTCATTTTATCCATCAGTTCTGGGGCAACATTCTTTTCACATCTGCAGCCACTAGCACAGGATAAATATACAGTCACATTTTAAATCATTTAAAAAATGATCATTGTATAAATACAGTATTGCCAGGCAGCCAATCTGATGTCCTACATTATACACAAGTATGATGTACAATGACAATTGATATATAAACAGAGATAAGCCCTTATCTTGAAGGAAAACATGCTTTCTGTATAAACCAGAAAGCAGAGAAAAATCACTTTCTTCTGAAACCAGAAAGCAATACAATAGACATATTCTTCAATACTTGGTGAGATCTCTCCACAAACAAATATGACTGAATTGATATAGTCTGACTAAAACGCAGCACTCTTCCTTTGTTCGAGTGTGCTGCCTCAGGAATGGCGGTTGGCTGCATTCAGGGGATTCCTCCTTGCTATGAGAACGGGGACGGCTGGTGCCCGGCATTCAGCAGCTCAGAGAAAGCACTCTCAAAACATCTTTTGATTTCAGCGTAGGACACGACAAGGATGCTCTGTTCGTCTCTCGACATCAGACAAATCTTCTCTGGGACACCTGCATCAACCTGAAAACCAGAGTGCATAGGAGAGGATGATAACCAGTTGCATGTACTCCTCCAGCCTAATGCCTGTTTCATAGTGCTAGTCCACTGAGAGACCATGCCGCATGGATACAGACTCCTGGCTGACCAGTCATTGTTTTATCAGGTGTGATGCTGACAAATCCAGACCAGTAATGTGAGTGAGTGAGTGAGTTGGGTTTAACACCGCTTTTAACAGTATTCCAGTTATATCACGGCGTGTCAGCTTAATGTGAGAGGAAAGCTTGAAGTGATGCAGGTCTCAGACGTTTACCACTTCGGTGAAACCCACGAGCAGGGGTATGGTGCTAACAAACCTAGAAACATAATCGGGACGAACCGGGATTCGAACCCACAATCATAGGTTTCTGGCGTGCCCAAGGGACGCAACTCTGCACAGCAAATTGCGGCGCCTTAGACGACTGGGCCACCTGTGCCCCCACAAGTGATAGAAATAAAGGTCTTGATTCCTTGGGGTAATAACATTAAGTTTATGACAAGAAAACATTAGCTTTCATTTGCTAATTCGATGACTATAAGTCTGAAATTACTCAGTCTTGAAATACTGGGATAGCTTCATCCTAATTAAACCTGGACTTTTTCATCTCAGAATAATTGATGAGAGATTGTTTTGAGTCTTGAGGATTTAATATGGCTTTCTGCATGGCCGTTATGTTAAACAAAGATGACTGTACTTTCAACGTGTAGTAGTAAGTGAGTTAGGTATAAATCAGTTCTGTAAAGTTTGTTGGTTGGTTTGTTGTTTAACGCCGCACTCAGCAGTATTCCAGCTATATGACGGCGGTCTGTAAATAATCGAGTCTGGACCAGACAATCCAGTGATTAATATCATGAGCTTTGATCCACACAATTAGGATCAATGACATGCTTCAACCAAGTCAGCGAGTCTGACCACCCGATCCCAATAGTAGCCTCTTACGACAAGCACTCTGTAAAGGGAAGTAAGTCCATTCAACTATCAAAATAAATATCTTCTACAAATTATCACAGTGCTCTCATATAGCAAGTTATCTTCACTTACCTTATTGACACACTGAATGACATGAGCAAGATCAATCCATGGTGCACCACTCTCATCCACTTGGTGGAACAGGTAATCACGAAACAGCTTCAAGATGTAGCGATCTCCAGTCTCGGACCAACTCGGGTCCATGTTGAACCTGGGTAATTCAGACAAATTGCTGTCAGAGAAAACTTACTGTAGACACAAATATTTTTCAGTTTCAGGCAATGCTTTTAAAATATTAATTTTCTTACTCTTTTTTAAATTATGAAAAACTTCTAAGACAGATATAATTATTTTTAAGGTTTTATCACAGAAATGTAAATGCTTTTAAGCCTGCTTTTAACAACACTGAACAGACAGTACATGAAAAGGACTTACTCAGGTCTCTCGTTAATTGCACCAAGTTTCACCAGCAGACGGAATAGGCGGCCATTTTCAACTTCCTAGAAAAACAGTGAATTTTTAAGCTTGGATACTTTTTAAGCAGTAAAATCATGGGATAAAGCGCATATTATTTGTCAGGGAAAAACACTGGACAAAGGACACTTTTCACACATTTATTTACCTTGGCCAACTCATTCTCCAACACATCCGTTCGAAGTTGAGCAGCATCAAGCTGAGTGAAGAATCGGGCTCCAATCATTGGCATCACGTCATTGATACTTCTTGGTCTATTCTGATTGGTCAGAAGATACCTGGAGAAAACAATTGACATTGCAACTAATGAGAGTTCAATAAGGATTTTGCAGTGCAAATAGGTTGAATGCTGAATGATCACACTAATTAGGACCATGTATTTAGCAGATGATTATCATGAATTCTGGCATAATTATCACTAGTCAAGCATGGCATAAATGTAAGCTGTAAGTATTTCAACTAGTGACAGTAGTATATTTCAGTCAAATTTATTTTAAATCATGTTTCTGTTAACGCATGTTTATATGCACAAATGACTGTACTATGCATCATGCCCATGGAAAGCATCCTCCCAAGGCAAGGGAGATAACCGACTATTGAAGTCCAGTTTCTACCCCTGCCGAAGTTGGATGGAATTTCAGAATTGCATAAAGTCCATTGACTAAGGAGTCTAAGCATAGTTCAATCAAAATCACTAAATGAAATCAACATTCTGTTCATAAACAACATGGCGGCTGCCGTGCAGATTTCAGTTGACATGCAAAGCATGTGTACAGTCTACTTAGCATGAACAGATATTTTCCAAATCTTTTCATGTTATAAATCAGCGTGGTCAAGTTATTGCTACAATCCACAAGCACTGGGTGTCTTCATCAGATGGTCTTGACTGGGCACCGCCATTTTGAAGAAAATGAAATCCGATTGGTCAATAGGAGGGGCATGGAAGGGACATCACTCATAATAGCTACTTGTGGTGTTACAATCAAACCACAAAATTCCAGCCTAGTTCCACAAGGGTGGAGACTGGCTTTTTGTTGTCAGTTAACTCCCTTGCCTCAGGAAGATGATGGCAAATGAATTCATATGCTAGTATCACAAAACATTACACCTATCTAACCCCACTACTGCAGATCTCTACTTACAAGATGAGATTTTTCAGGTCAGGTGAGTAGTTCCTGGCAACAAGATCCATGGCGGCTGGCAGGTGATCTCGCTGTACCCCCATGATGTTGTTACAGGCCAGCGCCAGACAGATGCGGCCAAGGGCAACAAGATCCTCTTGCTGCAAGGGTCATTGGGAATTACAAATACCTTGGATGAAATCACATAATTTTGCATATCTATTCTATATCTTTATACCAATGAATTCCCTTTGGCCAAAATACAGAATATTTATTACAGAAATTTTATTTTATTTTATTTATTATAGTTTTAAACATTTGTGAAGGACTACATGAAGCAACACACATATCTTCAACTGCCTCTTTTCCCTCATCCCCATCAACCCTCTCATGGCCCACAGGGTTCAGTGCTTCTTACCTGGTAGTGTGGTATCAATGCTAGTGGGTTGGCCTGGTTGCTGTCAAAGGTCAGCACATCCATAATCCCCATGCAGTTCAGGCGCATCCTGGAAATACAAGGAGTGAGTGAGTGAGTGAGTTTAATATTTAATGACACATTCAGCAATGTGACAGCCTGAAAGCAATGATATCTGGGCCAGACAAAAAAGTGATTAATATTACGAGCAACAATCCACGTCATCAACCAAGTCACTGAGCCTACCAGCCAATCCACATAGTAACCTCTTACAACAAGCATAGATAGGTGGGGGAACTATAATAACCCAGAGTATGAGAGGGAAAATTGGCACACACTATTTTATCTTACCTGAACATCAGAATGTTGAGATCTGATTGGTACACATGATATTGATAGAATACTGACGGAAATAAATATCTAAGCACCACATGAATTTCTGAGCAGGGGGCAATAAATATCTTGACTATAACTCCTATTCATAGCTACACAACACATTGACAAAGGCATCTTAAGAATTTGTAAGAATAACATTCATTCAAAATTCAGCTAATACTGTGAAAGTTATTATTTTTCCATACTCCAGTGGTGTCAGAACATATATGATAAACGTAAAAATCACGTAAAAAGGCACTTGAACCCAATAATAAACATAATATAGAGGAAGCCTTGGAGAATCCATTAATATAAGCCACGTTTCCCCTGACAATTACCTGGACTTGCTGTAGACAAGGATCTTGGTAGGGTCGAGGGCTCTGCAGGCAAGGCCAGTGGCATGTATGGCACGGAGTGCTGAACTCAGTTGGACAACATAGGTCCAGATGAGCGACTCGGGTAGCAGACCAGCATGTTGGCGAGGGCCGTTCATGCCGGAGTTGTTGGCACTTGCTCCTGGAATGAGGTAATGTAGCAACATTCAGTTTCTCCCTCCCAGTGAGTGAGTGAGTGAGTTGGGGTTAATGCCGCTTTTAACAGTATTCCAGTTATATCACAGCGTGTCAGCTTAATGTGGGAGGAAAGCTTGAGGTGATGCAGGTCTCAGACGTTTATCACTTTGGTGAAACCCACGAGCACGGGTATGGTGCTGATAAACCTAGAAACATAATCCTGGCGAACCAGGATTCGAACCAACAATCATAGGTTTCTGGCATCCCCAAGGGACGCAACTCTGCACAGCGAGTCGCGGCGCCTTAGATGACTGGGCCACCCGTGCCCCCTTCTCCCTCACAGTTTCAATTACAAACAGCTCAATATGACAGGCAACATATATTCAATGAACTGACACAAGAAAAGCATTTATCAACAAGAAAATAATGTATCAGATACCAGTTTATCTTTAGTGAACAAGTTAGTAAGAAAACGTACGACTTTACGGACAACAACTTCTGGTTTACTGCATTAGCGATGGTACGATGTAGATTCTTACACTATTCTCAAAGTGGATTGTGAACAGTGTAAGATTCTACATCGAAACATCACTAATGCAATAAAACAGAAGTTGTTATACATAAAGTGTTAATCACCAACTTATAGAATGCCAACCAAACAGTTTGTACACAAGTTAGGTTAATGTCTTTGAGCAGTATTTTAGTTATATCACAGTGTCTCTTTAATGATGGAGAAATCACAAAGTGATGCTGGTCTTTTCCCACTTCCATGAAATCCATGAGCACAGAAATCAATGCTACTTTCAAAACAGACATAATAGTCAGGCAAATCGTAGACTCCGTTACCTGTGTCCCAAAGTTTATTTTGAAGAAAACCATAGCAAATCTGCAGAACTTTACTGATTCTGTTCATTTGGAACCTTTCATGGTATAAATATACCACTGAACCAAAGGTGGGGATACGAGTCTTATTGGATGCTGCACAAAAGAGATTTGTTACGAACATGTCACCAATATGGCAGTACATACCTGTTCCTTTGCCAGCACTGTAGGGGCGGGCGCCGGCTCCTGGTGGAGGCCCTTCCCCACCCTGAAAGGGACTGCTGTAACCATTCATTGTGGGAGGTGTGTTGAAATGGCGTGACATCAGGGTCTCAGCTCCAGGGAAGTAGTCGTACACAAAGATAATAGCTGAAACATTACAACACAATATGCTATCAAACAACTGTCCCTGACAATGAATCAACCCAAGTTTGGTAACTGGAACTGAGAAAGGAAAGCTACAACTTTCTAGTCTATCAGAATGGAAACCCTGCAGGCTTAATTTACGGAAGGGGTAGCGGGTCTGTGAAACAAAAAATAAATAATCTGTGGCCTTAGAGAAACAAAAGGCCTTTTCTCCCATAGAAATATCATCTAACTTGGAAGATTCAAGGCGTTTTAAAGCACAAATATAGTGCTCCTAATATATTCAAGAGCTTAACAAAAATTAAATTTTGTTGCCTCACACAGCTCAACCCCATGCATGTAAAGTTTTAGTAACAACAACTGATACCTATAATAAAGTTTAACTAATAAAAGCACAAGAGAAGGTGTTCACAAGATTAAAAGATATGCTACGGTAACTGCACGTACAGTTATCACCGAAAGCTTTAGAGGTGAAGACCTCCTTCAATTGCACAATGTTGGGATGAAACATCTTCTTCCACATGTCAATCAGCGGCATACACTTTGCGTTAGCCAATCGGAAGCCTGAAAAACAATTGCACAATGGAGTCCAAAACATGGCAAAAATTAGGGACCTTTCATTTCAAAATAAAGACTCATGCTACAAGTCTTTGCTTTGAACATGTTCTGCCTGGAGTTGATAATTTGTAATGTTACCAAAGCAATTAATATGCTCTGTTAAGTAAATATGTATCTTAATATACACCCTAATATCAATACTTCAGTTCTGAAATCATATCATTTCATTTTACATGTCGAATAAAGCAAAAATGATGTTATAACATCAACAGAGAAAGAAATCTACCTAGAAAGTCTATCTGCATGAACCATGATAACATATAGTTCATCTCCAAATGTTCGAAATTCTACTGGCCCTTAGGATACCTCTGGCATGAGCAAAACTGGCTCGGGCTAGCAGGCTAGTGCTAATTTCTATCCCTGATCAAAAACATCACAAAGACAGTGCAAGTGGGCGATGTCTGCTGGGTGCTCACCATGAACCCTTCTAAGACAGTATGTAAGTCCATCTTTGGTGTTGAGAGCCTTATAGCAGGTGGTGGGATATGTGAAGGTACTGGACTTGGGGAGCTGCGTGGTGGGCGGCGGCTCCAGGGGAAACAAGTTGTGGTAGTTGTCCACCTCCGTCGGTACATCTGAAAACAAAGTACTTGTATGACAGGGGTTCATATACGATGACAACAATTGCTTGCTTGCTTTTTGTTTAATGCTGCATTGAGCAATATTCCAGCTAAAATAGAAATCAAGTCTGGATCAGACAATCCAGTGATTGATATTGTGAACAATCCACTTAGTCTGGGTAGGAAGACATACCATCAACCAAGTCACTTAGCCTGAGCACCCAATCAGATTGGTTACTGGGGATTAGTTCCAACCCGGAATCTGCACAGGGCTAAGTGCCTGTCGTACAAAATTGGGAAGAAAACATTTTGTCCAAAATTGATACAGTATTCGACGTTATAAGCGTCCCGCTTTAATAACCGCCCATGGCGACATTTGCTGATATATTGACAAGTGAACAATCCCAATAAGCACCCCTTCAGATTGATCATTGTACACAAGACTTATTTATTATTCCTGTATAATATGCACTCATGTAAAATACGCACCCTTAATTATGGGCAATTAAATTCTGGAAAAATATATCTGTCGTACAAAAACATTTCAGGCTGCAGCATAAACTTCGAAATTTATCTTTTCACTTTGCCACTGAGAATGCCTTGAGAAATCTATGAGTGCATAAGAGTTAGGCTTAACATCCACTGAACAGTATTTCATTTAGACCAGGAATGTCAGTTTAAGGTGGTAGGAAAAACTCTTAACTTTTGACTTTGGTCGAACCATGAGAAACCATGGATCTCAGGGGTGAATATGTGATTCGAACTCACACCCGTCACAGATGCCGACATGGCCATGGAACAACAATTATTGGGGTAGCTCAGGCCGCTAACTAACAAAACGAGAGGAATGTGTATATGGTGTAATGCCAGGGGTGCTTATTACAACAAACATGGTATATAGTTACCTGGATTCTGAGTAGGGTCAATTTGTGCCAGTGTTAAGGCATGTCTGTTAAGAAGTTCCTGCAAATGAAAAAAAGAGGATACAGGTTCAAAATTTGCAAAATGTATCAATAAATGTATTATTTATTTGTAATCCAAGCACACACATGTGGACACAAGTTTGTTTACGTCATTCTGCTTACCATCTTGATTTCATCAGGCATGAAGAACTGTGGCATGTTGACCTTGACCTTCATGTGAGCAATGTGGGGAGGCAGCCCTGGGTACATGGTGAAATTTGGCAATTGCTGAAGTGACAAAGAGTATCATGTTAAATGAATACAGGAACAAATTGAAAAGGAAACATAAAAGATAAATAAATTAGTCCCAGATTGACATTTATATTCAACATGATAGCATAACAAAGGTGCAACTTACCACTCCTTCATATTGAGGAGCAAAATCATCAGGATGGTAGAAGTATGTTGTCCCTCCAAAGTTTTCCTAAAACATAAAATCAGCTGATTATAGAACACATCTCAAGAAATCATTGATAATGAATGGGTTTTTAAATCTAATGTTGAAGAGATTACTATAAAAATACATCTATAAAGTTTTGTACATCGGCAAAGACAGAGTTACTAAACTGTAGAAACTGTGTTTGGTACTTCAAACAATATAAACTAGTGAGTGAGTGAGTTTTGATTTTACGCTGCTTTTTAGCAATATTCCAGCAATATCACGGCGGGGGACACCAGAAATGGGCTTCACACAATGTACCCATGTCAGGAATCGAACCGAGGTCTTCGGCGTGACGAGCAAATACTTTAACCACTAGGCTACCCGAACGCCACCTACAAGGCGATAACAAATCTACCAAATAGTAGAAGTTGGTCACATTTGTAGCCAAAATAAATGTCTGTATAAATCTGTAAATACTCAGGCCAGCCCAGAGGCTGAATTAATGATCACACACAAACACTGTATGCAGCAAATCCTATCCTAAGAATATGATGGTTACATTTTGTTCACATTGTATTGGGACATTCCACAAATCAATTTTTCCACTACCATCATGGTAAGTCTGTGTTAACACATGGGCATTGTCCATCATATTGCTGAGTGCAGCGTTAAATAACAAACAAACAAACATGGGCATTGTGATCATCCTGGTGCTAACATCACTTTGTGGAATCCCTACAGTAGTAACATACCACAAATATATCAATGGTTACATTTGGTGAACCCAATGATCCTAAAACCAAGTGCTGTATTGGCACCTATTTTCAAGGGGCAATAAGGAGTTTCTCACTTGGATTGTGCCCCCTCCCCCTCCAGGTCCTCCAGGTCCTCCAGGTCCACCAGGTCCACCAGGTCCACCGGCGCCCCCTGGTCCTCCCCCCGGTGCCTGTGGGTGCTGCTGAGGTTTCTGGGGCACTGTGGTCTGTCGCAGCGGCGCCACAGGCGATGCAGTTCTTCTCAGCGTCAGTGGGGAACCACTTGGAGATATACCAGGGCTGTGATTTGGACTGGCAGACGAGTAAACTGGAAACAAATAAGCTATCCTTGTTATATATATATATGTAAATAGGTATATAACGATGCATGACAAACATTTTAAAGTAATTTCTTGAAATTTAAGTACAAAATTGTGTGTGCATGCCGAGAGAACAAAGATATTTACACAAGCACAACAGAGCTTGCTTCACAAAGTTCTAAGAAATTGGTCCAGCACTGTATCGACCAATCTCTGATGATCATGTAAATACTGTCATATGACCTATATCATGCAGTTTCATGCAGCAATCTCAGCACTATGATTATCGCAAGGTGATGTTAAACTATGGAATTTACCATCATCTTAGCACTATGACTATTTTGTGGAACAGGGCCCTGGTTTTCCCACAGATCCTAACGCATACATAGACAAAAATAGGGTATCAGGGAGCTGTTCTTCCCCATATTCTCCACAGAAAGATATACATTGGGTACTGGGGCACCTAAGGGGTGACAAGCAAGAGTTCATTAACCTATATCGCACTGCAATCACCATGGGTGTACACATTTTGCATACCGAGACATATTCTGCACTGAATTCCCAATGAGGGAGACAAGAAAGGGGTACTAAATCTACTCTGCTCAAGATGGATACTATTTTCCAATTGAAACAAGTAGAGAAATAACTGCAAGGTTCATCTTTTGTTTATGCGACTTTTCGAGAGGTCAATTTCCATAGCTCTGTGTTGGAATTCAAGTAGATCATTTCAGACTTTTTTTCAAACACTTGATGTCCTTTGTGCTATCAAAGATGTACAAATTCAACTTAAGAAAGACATAAATTGTTGTGTATATTCATAGTGAGTGTGTGAGTGAGTTTGGTTTTACGCCGCTTTTAGCAATATTCCAGCAATATCACGGCGGGGGACACCAGAAATGGGCTTCACACATTGTACCCATGTCGGGATTCGAACCCGGGTCTTCGGCGTGATGAGCGAACACATTAACCACTAGGCTACCCGACCGCCCGTATATTCATAGTAGCTGTATGTATTTCACTTAGAAAATACAACAGAACTAAACAGTAGCCAGGGAAGCACTCACAGATTGGTGACCCCAGAACACAGGGCAAGCAAATTTTGTTTAATCATGTTAATGTGAGTTTGGTGACTTTGCCCAGGTACCAGAAAAGCCAGGTTTTGTAGTTTGAATTGAAAATCCGCATTTCAAGATGCCCCAATGCTGAATCAAGCATGTAAGTCAAAGGAATTCTTGTTATACCCTAATGCGTTATAATCTGTTGTGGAACCAGCAGTGACTGCAGACTTACCACTACTGGCAGCTATGTGACTGGTGGGAGTGGATGACGTGGAAGTGTTGAACATGGAAGAGTACGTAGTGAAAGATGGAGTGCTGGAACTGTGAGACAAAGATGCTGCTGACTTCACAAAGTCAGCCGGGGTACCCTGAAACAGAAATAACCACCTTAGTTTCACTCAATCACTGGCAAAATAGAAATGACATTGGACATTTACAACACAAAACAAGAGGAAGGCTGTGCGGTGCAATACCAACAAGCCATGACAGATTAACTTTAGTCACATGAAAAAATAGGGTGTTCTTTAACTTTATGGTAGTTTTTGTTACTTCCAGTGCAACAGTGATGATGCAACATGTATGGGTGAGTGAGTGAGTGAGTGAGTTTGGTTTTATGCCGCTTTTAGCAATATTCCAGCAATATCACGGCGGGGGACACCAGAAATGGGCTTCACACATTGTACATATGTCGAGAATTGAACCCGGGTCTTCAGCGTGACGAGCGAACGCTTTAACCACTAGGCTACCCGAAAGCCCTGCAACATGTATGGACATTGGACAACCCATATGAATGCATAAAGATAAAATCATCAAGAGAGAGATAGACTAACATAGTCTATGAAATCCTTTGTTACACTAAATTTCTATAGTGGGGTGAAACAATACAGCAAGGCCACGATGATACATATCACGATAACTAGGTCATGATACGGTATGTATCGTGATACACATATTGAATCACATGAAACTATAAGGAAAAGCTCTCCCCCAAAATATTCACAATCCGCAACTTGTTTTATGTTGAGTATAAGTAATAGAGCTGACTAGACTTGTTTTTAATAATCTAGATCAGTTCTGGTAATAACAGTCATGGTGCTGGACTAAGTAAGTTTGGTTTAATGCCACTGTGAACAGTGTTTCAGCTATACCCCAGTCAGCTTTGTGTCAAGAAGAAAGCCTGAAGTGATGCATGAGCATGTGTATGGAGCTGACAAACCAAGAATAATTATCAGGGCAAAACACAAAGTGAAAAGGGTATCTTAAATTTGAGTTCAATAAGAGACAGTGAAAGGAATTTTATAAATCTTAAGCAAGTCTATTTCATCTGATAAACATATATTAACATTTTAATCATTTTTAAGTTTAGACATGTTAGAAGTATCACAAACACAGAAATACTTTTGACATGTTTTCTAAAACAATGTCTGAAAAATGAAACACATACAATATCATTTTTATTACCACAGAAATGCCAACCCTTAGTGAGTGAGTGAGTGAGTGAGTGAGTGAGTGAGTACGTTTTTTACGCCGCTTTTATCAATATTCCAGCAATTTCACGGCAGGGGACACCAGAAATGGGCTTCCCACCCATAGGCTTGTATTCATGTCAGGAATGTCAGCATGACGAGCGAAAGCTTTAACCACTAGGCTACCTGACCGCCCCCAACCCTAATTGAAGCTTTGGAGTAATCAGTGGGGTAAAAATACATAATTTCACGTGAGAAAAAGTAATTTCAACAGTACCATGAGGAAGGTTTTCGCATCAACATTTTCGTGGGGCCTAGACATCAGTGAAATACATGGTCAAAGCTCCACACATTCATAAACGTCATCATGTGGCACTAATTAATTGCTTTTCAGAAAGAATATGTTGTTTTCAGTTCCGAAGTAATGTCAGTGTACATGCATTTATGTCCGTCGATCGATAAATTGACGAATGTGTTTTAATATAACAACCAATCAGAGACCATGTATTACCAAGTAATGGATATTTTATCACTATGAGAATAGAAAGAATAGCTCAAAATGTCAATAATCATAAAGGGGGGACGACAAACTCTAGGTGCAAAATCACAAATTTTACACCAAAATCGTAAGGATTGGCATCTCTGCAACTACTTATTCCCCTTCAATCTGAGGGTCTTGTCGATTTTAAATTATCATTTCGGACACAACTAAGATTGTAAACCTTAATTAACACTTCTAAGAGAAAAGAAATTTTAAAATAACTTTTCCATATTTAGATATAGCTTCACAATCATCATGTGATAATACTTCTTCTCATTAAATTTTCTTCAGTCAGATAATCAGCCCCCAACTGATTTCAATCATGTTAACCATTAAACTTAGCTAATGGGACACAAAATCAATAAAATGCTTTCATCTTCCAACTGAGAAATGTTACAGTGCCATGGCTCAAGGCTTTATTTAAACTGTTTGTGATCTCGCAAAGTAGCAATATGACATTACAGGTAGACCATCATGTCTTCTCAAGACAAACTATAAACAATTAAACCGTGTAATGGGGGTTAGTCTGTAAATCTGTAGACAGACAAATACTTTTCGGGATGCCTGTATGTTTGATTTCCGGACTGTCAAATCATTGATTATTAGTAACGCCTGCAAGTTTTTGTATCAATGTTCCCAAAATTCATCGTCCAGAAGGGAGTGTTTCCTGATTGCTCAAAATTGGCTCTAATCCTACACTCCTTTCCAAACTGCCCAACAGTTAAGGTATCCTATGGACTAGTAATAATTGGCCATTATTAAGTTTTGAGATGTGTTATTATTATAAGGACTAGTGGCCTAAAACTGTTAGTTTATATCGCTGTTAATGTTGTCCAAACCAACAAGTAGTCACTGTAGCCATGCAGTCTGTGACTTAATCGACATGTACAAAGACAGGGGCTAGTAAAATTCTGTTCGGTCTAATAAGCTCAGCCAGTAATAGTAAGTGAATCAATGAGTGAGTAAGGTTTATCACTGCTTTTAACAGAATTCCAGTTACATCACAGCGAGTCAGGCTACTGTGGGAGGAAAGCCCAAAGCAATGCCGGTCTCAGATGTTTACCACTTCAGCGAAACCCACAAGCCAGTGATCAAAATTGTTACTAGTCCTACAGTCCTTGCCTAAGTGCCCTTAAGGTACCATACCATAAGCACTAGTAGAAATTTACCATTTTTAAAGGTTTTCCTATGTTATCATTATAAGGACTAGTGGATAAAATGTTAAGTTTCTATTGTTGCAAGCACAGGTATGGTGCTTAGAAACAAATTGAGGCTAATCGTAATTCACAACAACAATCTTAGGCAGATTGGCAGGGGTAGATTCAACAAATTTGTATGTAGCCAACAGGGCTTGTTCCTTAAAAGGGTTACTGGCCCTTCTCTAAACTAACTGGCCCACAACTCAATGATGGAGGCCACGAAGCAGATGTCCTTCAACCACAAAGCGACTGTGTTGCCTAGGTGGGTTCCAGATATTTCAGAATACCTAACCCTTAAAAACGCATGTTCCTGCATTCAGACTAATCTTGGCTTCCATTTGCTTCGTTTCACGGCTATTTATGATCAAATACAGATGCTATTGTTGTGCACAACATTACAAAAGGGTCGTCGGTGGTCATTCTTCCAAGATGATCGATATACATCTTTTTCTTAGAGTTAATCACAACCTCAACCCCACTAAATATTTTCTCACCAAAATTACAAGATTCATGAGCAGTGACCAATTAAAAATTAAATTAATACAGAAAAGGGGTGAAATTTTGACAAGCCAAGTGGGCCATAATTGTTTTGTTTCAGCAAGCCCTTCGTAAATCAACCCGATAGGTATCTCTGGACAGCGAGTTGCGGCACCTACAACAACTGGGCCACACCTACCCCCTACCCCCTACCTCCTACCCCAGCAAGTAATAGTCTAGTAAGAACATCAACATGAACATAAAATAATGCTTATAGCAAAGTTGGTGGCTACAAAAAAAATTGACAGACTGCCCATGAATCATTATTCCTGGAACTCGTTAATCCTGATGATGTCACTAGGAACTGTCCAGATTGACAGGGTTTTACTGTATACAAACATTGACTTGCAAAGCCATTCTACATTCTACACAAAACAAGTCCTGATCATAAGACAGCATAACTAAATGTGTGCCATGAAAAATAATACCTCATTAATGACTGATCATCATTAGTCCAAAGCTGTTACATCAGCTATCTGGTACCAAGTTGATCTAGATATACCAACATGCCCTACAAACTAGTGAATGATTGTGGGAAGGGAAGGCTGATAAATGCTGCAGTCAGCAATATTCCAATTACATGACGGCAGCCTGTAAATAATTGATTATGAACCAGGCACAACCGGGAGTGTAAACAAGAGCAACAAGTTCTACATATTCAGCCATGACACCAGACCAGCAGTTTACAGGGACCTTATGAGTGAGTGAGTGAGTATGGTTTTACGCCGCTTTTAGCAATATTCCAGCAATATCACAGCGGGGGACATCAGAAATGGGCTTCACACATTGTACCCATGTCAGGAATCGAACCCGGGTCTTCGGCGTGACGAGCGAACGCTTCAACCACTAGGCTACCCGACCTCCCCTACAGGGACCTTATGAAAAGGCCTCACATCCTGCATCTGAATCCCCTCAGGGATAAAAACAAGGTCTTTTTTCATCCTTTTCAAAAACATCAGTGTCCATTCCAGACCATGGCATCCTTGTTTGCTTTATGACCAAAATTAATCTCAAATCTAGGAATGAGTGATTTTTGAATAAACATTAACACTAAATTCAATGATGGGATAAACTGTCAAAATCCGAAAAAGCACCCTGACACGCCTCGCGGAGAGTAAGGATCACCAAGTAGTTTGTAGCATTTGAGAATAAACGTCACAATATGGTCTTATCATTCATTACAAATTGAATGTCATCAGCTATCACACTTCCCTTTTTTTTTTAAAGGTAACCTTGAATAATGATTATTGCATAAAGATAAAGCTTCAGTTGCCAGCCAAAAGAAATCACCCAAAGGTTACTTGGGTGTCTGATCATTTGTTTAAGAACATATAACCGCCCACACACCTTCCCGGGGGGAACAGGGGTTCCTGCCAGGTTCAACGCTTGAAAGTCATTGGCCATGTTTTGATCCAACCCCCCAGGCCCAGGGGGACCCGGTGGCCCTGCGGGGACAAATGGCTTGGCATTCTGGGACAGGGATCCAAGTACGCTGTTTCTTGATCTTGGCCTTTGTCTCTGAAATAATTAAATGATCAAAACTGAAGATTGTTCGGGCTAAATTATATTTTACTTTACTGAGAGATACTGCAGGAAAGCTTTTCAACAAATGTTGCATCTGTTCCTTGAGCGCTTAACAAGAAAAAAACATAAGAAATCCTACATTGTAGTGTCATCCTTGAGGCAATTATCTCCCTTAGTTGATAAACTAGATTGATAATTAGTTCCATAATTAGTGTAGGTCAAGCAACATGTTTTCCTTACAAATTCACTGACAAATATCAACTCTGACATCAGTTTGCTTCAGTATTGTCAGGTCATTTAGACACATGAAAGAGTGTATCTTCATAAAGAATCTATTGTGACTTGGCAAAGGGTATATATATTTAATATCATGTAGTGTAGGGCTGGTACGGGTAACTCGGGTACTCGGGTCGGGTGGGTACCCACTGGACTACCCGGACATGTGGTAAGTCACTTGATATATTGTTTTTTTGACAAAAATTATCTTAGACTCAATGGTTAAACTTCAAGTCACTATAATGTTCGCATTTCTTTCTGACAATGCACCCATTTCTTCTGACTTATGTCAACTTCAGTGTATGCATGACCAGATCGTTTTATAGGTGTATTTAAGCACATTTTGCCAGGACTGCGACTATCTCATGAGACCTACAGAGGGTAATAGAGGGGTGGGTACCCGTGTAGTAAAATTGGACTCGTCCCAGGCCTAATGTAATGTTCAAAATTAAGGGGGATCCTGGTTCCTTGAGGCTGCTCCTATATTTGAATCTGGGGACCCTTCAATCTCTGAAATTTAACACTTGAGTTTGGGAACGGAAGCCTTGACTTTCGTACTAACTTCGAACACTGTCATGTGTACATGTATATCCAGTGGCTGATGAATATTGGGTACTTTGAATGCAAGTTATAATTCAATGAAAGGATAATTGCATTACAAGAAATACTTTGAAACACAGTTCAAAGGAATACATCAATCAAATCCTCTGTTATCAGCAATAAAATATATGTCACTTTTACCATTCTATGATGCAAGTGTGTGAAACTGGGAAAGCCTGATCGAAGTATTTTGTTCCATGGCACCTGAGGCCACACTGACACTTGTCGAGGTGTGACTGTTTCCCTCACTTTACTGCTACAATAGGCTTGTCATAACACACTGATGCAGTGGCCCTTTTAACAGTCCCCCATTTCCATTTCCCCTTTATCGAGAAAGTTGTGCTTAACACCTCTTTCAACAATATTTAAGTTACATTTTTACGCAAAGTCCTAAGTGTAATAGGTACCAGACATTTACCACTTTGGTGACGCTCACAAGCACAGGGTTGGTGCTGACAAACCATGCACCATAACCAGAGGTTATGTCAGACATGAACCAATGGTCAGGGCTTCCTGGCCTGGCCTGCTGACACGACCAACAAACATAACTCTTAATGTTGCTGCACTTTAAACCAGGGGCCATAAACTACATATCGTCATCATGATCATAGCTTTGGCTAATTTTGCATTATTATATGAATAAACTTCTTGCCCTTATTCTTACTTTTTATTCATTAATTTTCCTTTTTCTATTTGATATTTCATTATCACGATTATATTGTATAGATCTAATAGCCTTACAGACATACCATTGTTGAAGCTGCATTGCTGTTTCAACAGTACAGTCTGACAGGCACAGATAGACACCAGTGATCATAACAAGTAGTCCTTGGCTCTTTTCAGAAAATGAAAAATAACTAAACCTTGGGAGTGCTTCCAGACTTTCACTACTCTTGTACCAACAGCCGACTGTCCATGTCTAACCAAGGTCTGGTAGGAATTACAAAGAGAATACTCAGATGTAGTCTGTCCTACAGACACTGAAACAAATATATCCGATGCAAGTCTAATAATGTTTTGCAGCAAGTCTAGATTGCTGCAGTCTCAGCATTTCTGAAAATGAAGTGTCTCTGGGCTCCTTTTTATCATATTTAATCAAAGGAAAATTTAACACCTGTTTTTTCTATAAAATATTTTCATTTCAGGGACAAGATGTTAGTCTCAAATGTAATATTGTTTATTACATTACATGAACTTATCACCAACATAATCATGATTACTAGCTGAATGTTAGACTATGCAACACTACCATAACACATAACAGAATGAGACTAGGAAAGTTGTATGCATTTCGAATGGTCCACATTCGATCTGTGTCCTTTACTGAATGATTATTCATAAATGATTATAAAACATACTTGATTGATGATGTTTTTCTTAACCATATTGATTAAATCATGAAACGATTTATCACTCCAGCATTAATAGGCAGCAACCAATGACATAATGTGAGTGACAGATAAGAGACTGGCATATTAACAAGCAGTAGGGGTATCTGACATTATTCCTGAAAATACAGCCTACACCATGAACTGTTAACTCTATTATAACTAGTGTTGAGAACTGGTTAGACTAAAATCTAGTCTCTGAAATGAACATATCGTACATAAAAACAGTTGTTCAGTTATCTTAATAAAAATATAATAAAAAGGAGCCCAGTGACTCTCTTCATTTTCAGATACTGATACTGCAGTGATCTAGACTTGCCAAACATTATAGACTTGCATGGGCATTGCCAATAATTTGCAAATCAAACACATCTACAAAGAATATGCGCAGATTTAGGCTGCTTTTAGCAATATCACAGCAAAGAACACCAGCATTGGGCTTCACACATTGTACCTATTTGGGGAATCAAAACAGGGTCTGCAGAATGACAAGTGAACACTAAAACCACGAGGCTAAGCCCACCTCCCCACATCTTCCAAGAAACATCACAACTGAAACATGCCTCGTAAACCGTAATCAAACTTCTGATGATTGTAACATTTTACATTTTTATTTTTAATAAGCTCCAAAAATACACTGAAATGAATAAATTGTGTGCAATGATCCACACTGTCAGGATATGATGACACATCACAGAGTCTGACCACCTGATCCACTAAGTTGCCTCTCAAAACCAGAATGCTGGGAACCAATTCTAACCCAGAAACCCCACATGGGCCTCATCTTAACCATGCCTCCACAACGATGGAAATGCACTGCTTGTAACTAAGGATGAAATTCAATGGTTCCTGGTCAGGTAACTGTCAACATTTTGAAGGTCTGTAGAACAAAAAAGCTACAGCAGAAAACCTCAAAGACCATCCTTAACGTGCTTAATTTGTTTATTGATTAAAGGGTGCAATCAGCAATATTCCTGCTGTATCATGGCAGCCCTAACATATTTGAGTCTCGACAATCCAGAGTGATATCCCGCAGAAACGGGGTATGATGACAATGACACGCAAACACCCAAGTCAACAAGCCAATTATACAACACTGAAATTGTTTAATAATTGGGATGGACACTGATCCATCGTAAGAAAGAACAATGTCAGGTGCTCTGAGAGCAGCAGCATGAGCAATTACTTATTATTAGCAATGATATTAGGCACATTATCTTTATAATATGACTTATAATTATCATAAATTATTATAAACATGACAAACACGACAAAGAAAACAATTCCTTCCTTGTTGGTGAAACTGAATCTTCACTTCTCGCATGTTAAGTTGTGATCGGATTTCAGTCCAATCCTGTGGATGACACATGGTTAAAGTGCAGTGTTTGGAATATATGGGTGTACACACATTCAATGACATCAGTTAGTAAAAGATTACATTGTGAGTTTTGACACATGTTAAAACAAGTAGTCTTGACAGTGATGGATTTGCTAT
Organism: Haliotis cracherodii; assembly: GCF_022045235.1. NCBI lineage: Eukaryota > Metazoa > Mollusca > Gastropoda > Lepetellida > Haliotidae > Haliotis > Haliotis cracherodii. The sequence goes on along the minus strand of NW_027266341.1, from coordinate 23,585,899 downwards.
AATGTTTAATGGGCATAATATCTGCTTAATGACTTAAATCTTATTTACATGGTAGTCATTTTCCTGTACATAAATAATTCAAAGCTTCACATGGCCTTCTCACGACATGCAGGGCAAGCTCTGAAAACAAACCATATACTCTGCATGTTCTGTAAAAAAGAAGGATGCTAAGTTACAGTGAAATGTCCATCAAAATTATCTTGATCAACAAATTTCTGGACTAACAAATCATAAATACACAGTAGTGTCCCCTTACAATGTTCAAATAAATGTCCTGCATGGGAGGTTTCCAGTTTTGACTGGTCTAGACATGCTTATCAGGTCTGCTCCATACAAAATGTGAGCCATCACACTCTGAATACTACAACTAATATTGCAAACTGTCACTTTGAAAATTATTCACAACCAGGGTTCTGTGCAAGGAACTTGATTTCACTTGCACCAGGTGCATGTACATATGAAAACGTAGTTGCCCCAGACAAAACCAGGTTCTGTGGAAAAGTAAGGCTTCATCAGACAGATATAAATCAAAAGAAAGGTCAGACTGACCAATTTGTTAATGAGACTATTCGAGGGGTCAATTTCCATAACTGTGTTGGATTTCAAGTTTATTTGTTGTTTCACGCCGCACTCAGCAATATTCCAGCTGTATGACGGCGGTCTGCAAAATAATCCAGTCTGGAGCAGATATCCCAGTGATTGACATCACGAGCATCGATCCAAGCCATTGGGATGCCATGACATGCATTAACCAAGTCAACGACCCTGACCATGCATTTGGTGACTTTGCTGCGTTTTGTAATTAGAACTGAAAATTCCACTGACTGTTTAGTGGTTCCAGAACAAAACTTTGTTCCATGAAACACTTGTGTTGCATCACAAGGGGTAGTCTGAAAATTCAATAGACCAAATGAATTTTATACTGATACACAGTGATACAGTTTGACAATAGCACATAAGGTGAAGGCTAGATAGCAGTATACCGGTTGTCTTCGGCAAATGTTTTAAAGGGATGTGCGCAAGCTCCTTCCTCAGTAACAGTTTCTAGGTTGTTGCCACTTTTAGACGTCTTGCTAAATTAACAGGGGGCTTAAGGGGATTTCCCCTCACACAAGTCCTTGTAATAAAAGCTTTCGAAAGTAAATGTAATTTTCAGTTAACAAAGTTACAAAAATACCATGTTTGTTGAAATGGGGCTCTGATGCATGTAACAAATGAGGTTGACGCACACCATTATCATGGAGTAATTTTTCAAAGGTGATGTGGGATTTTCGATGTTTATGAATTAATTTGATATTTATTTTTGAAGTTTAATCATACTAAACCATACAAATGCAAGCAGGGTTATTTTTACTGCTTTTTTTTGTATGCTTCATCCTCTGACTTTTTCAAATAGCCATCGTTGCATGCCACTCTTAGAGGCATCAAACTTGAGGTGTGCTCCGATAGTGGTATTTGAATCTAAGCAGGGGTTTATCCAGGATTTTGAACTAAGTGTCCTTGGCAGGCAATTTGGAAAAGACGTGGTTATTTTGCTTAAATTGTTCAGTGATATACACTTGATACAAGTCACCTATACAAAGCCGTGACATTAATTACTACTATATAACCTGAACTGGAAAGCTCTTTGTCGGATATACCCCTGCAAGGAACCCTCTTAATGTTCAACTTTTAACATTATGACTGTCACAAGGTCTCCTTGACTTTCATAAATACATGTAACTTCAAACAATGTGAGTCAACCAAGTTTTACTGTGCTGTCAGAATTATTCAAAATATTTCACAATCTGGGCCAAAACCTTTTGAGTGTACTGGCATGAAAACAAATGCTGGCATAATTTTCAGTACATTTTTGTAGAAGTTTATGGACGAGTATAATACTAGACCAGAAGAAATTTTACTAGACTCTGGCTTCAGACTATTGGCTAAAGTTATATACTGACTTCATGGAAAGAGACATCAAGGAGTTTAACACATTGTAATCGAACCCTTTCTTGGCCTGACAGTCATCTCACAACCACAAAGCATAGTGCTTGTCACACACTGACACTATGAATTAAACTGAAGCAATTTCAAAATAGGAGGGTGAAGGGGGTGGGGTGATAATGGGTCGTCAAAGTGCGTTCCTACAGTCTTTGTATGTCCTTTGGGTTCAAAACTCCATTCAGGGCTATTAAATCTACAGGTCACCTAGATTATCACATTGAAAACAGTGTGTTATTTTCTTAATTCTAAACATGGGTTGTTATGACAAGGAGCTCTCTGACATTCATGCTTAATTTTGATCACTGATTACACATAAATTATAGCATCTTTAAATGTCAAAGCAGTGGAACATTCCTTCATTATAGATAGATAAGTAGTGTTCTTGTTTTCAATCTATCTGTGCAGGTTTAAGATTTGCATAAATATCCTTTTTTGTTTGACATTTGATGAAAGCAGGTTCAGTGCCCACTATCTACGCTTCATACCTTTTTCCATAATACGATCAATGAGAAACTAATCAATCACAAGAAATCCCGATTGATTTATCAATCTTGACTGTATCGACCAGACATGGATTGATTTAATCAATAAGAACACTACCAGGATCATACTAGCAGTGGCCATAGTCAAGTTGCAAAACACTAGTAGGGATCATTCAAGGATGGGCCATGTTCAATTTGCAATAAAATAATATACAAAACTGTCTTAATCCTATTGTATTATTACATTGACTCTCTATCATTGTCTGTGTCAGCAACCCAAATGTAACACGAGTTTCCTTTTTGTTTTAGGCACAATACGTTCCTGGTAATTTAAAATTGCCCATGATATCCATAAATATTACATAGCGTGTGTGTATGAATGTGAGTGTAGACCATGCTGGACCCCTTACTTTTAACATTTGGTTTGTGAACATGGTGAAGAAGGATCCCCTTGCCTTCACGTAAGATTTCGAACACTGCATTGTGTTATTGAGAAAGTGGGTCAAAGGTCCATATCTGTGTTCCACAGCTGTGTATGTGTACATTTGCTGGGTTTAACACCACTTTGAACAGTATTTCCGTTTAATCACAGTAGAGGATTGCCTGAAGTGAAGCAAGTTTTACTATTTCCACATTTGTGAGGTGAGGTTAAATGGGCTTAAACGTCGCATCTAAGATTATTGCACTTATAGTTATATAGCGATGTTCATGCATCTGTGTGTGTGACTGACAGCATACTGACTCTGAGGTGAGGTGAGGTGAGGTGAAATGGGTTTTAACGTCATGTCCAAGATTATTGCACTTATATAGCGATGTGCATGCATGTGTGTGTGCATGGTGTGTGTGTGTGTGTGTGTGTGTGTGTGTGTGTGGCTGCTTGTACTAGTCCGGACTACTGACTCTGAGCCGACCACTCTTGTTTTAGCCCCTTTATGCCAAACACCAGGCAGATGCAGGGTGTCTTTTAACGTCTTTTGGTATGAGGTGGCCGGGGATCAAACCCGTCCTTCCACTCTACCACTAGGCCACAAAGACGGCCTCCACATTTGTGAATCCAACAAGCATGGGTATGGTGCTGCCAAACCAAAGATCATAATCAGGACAAATCAGTGAAACAAACCCATCATTATAGCATCCTGCAAGCATAAGGGACACAACTCTCCACAGTGAATTGCAGTACCTAAACAACTGTGACAACCATTCCGCCACCCACAGCCACAACTGCAACAATAATGATGCACCACAAGGCAAACATCACTCACTCACTCACTCACTCACCCAGACTCACAACTATGCACCAAAACCAGGGATAGAAATTAGGACTAGCCCAAAAGCCCAATCAAGTTAAACTAGTTAATGGTATCCTAAGGGCTAGTAGAAATTCGAACATTTTCGGAATGTACCTATATGCTATCACTATTTTGGCTCGTAAACATTCCAGGTTAATATCTATCCCTGAAAACCATTTTACTTAAATTCTAAAAGTAAGTTTAACTTTTAAAAAGTGCATACTAATTTCACTCTTAAGGGGTCCGAATGTCCAAATCTCAATTAATATATTCTTGTCTTATCTATATTCAACTTGGATTTGCACATCAGGTTCCAGTAACTGCGTAAAAGGAAGTATGTACATGTAGTAATAAAACACTGAGAAAGCAGGACAAACTTACCCCTGAGAAAGGCTGAAACTCTGGTATGGAACCAAAGGTAGCATTGAAATACTGATCCCCATTGTTAGGCATGGACTCCAGACCTGAAAAACAACAACCCGTAGTTTAACAAATAAATTTCACACAATCACAAACAGTTTATTCAACACATTTCTTACCATAATGATGACTAATAAATTACTGTTTTAATTAGTTACCTGCCTTGTAAAAAATATGCAGAATGATAAAATGTTTCATGACTGCATGGTACAGAATGCAAACAGTGACAGACTAGTAAGGTGTTTGCGTCACATGCAAAAACAGTAGCAGACCCATCCCTCAAAATTTCCACACCAGAAACCATTTTGACTAAATCAAGTGACAGCTGACCTCATCAGTATCTATCAACATTCATCTTGGATCCCTAACATCTGGTTAAACGTCTGGTTAAAAAAAATCACTTCCAGATTTAGGAAGACAATGCCTTATGAAGTACAGATTTAAAACAGAAAGTCTAATCTCACTACCTTCAAATAATTATATGATAAAGTTTATGAGCCTTTTCAATTAACATCACTTCCCGTTGCGTGGGAAATTTGCGTAGATGCAGTACAATTTCGAATCAGAAAGTCCCACGCCCATAGTTACTTTGAAAAGGAAGTTGTCTGCACTTTTGGTTTAATGACCTTGCTTGATTATTTCAAGTTGCAAACATTGATGCTAGCTCTTACAAAAAAAGTCCTACAAACACCATGATTAGTTCAGTACTGAGTCAGAACTACCTTACAAATAGCCATTCTAGTGACCTTGACTCTAAATCTAAACAACTCTACTACTCAGAACTATACGAATTTCACCCCACTTCAGCATGTACAGTGAACACTCTTTAGTTATCATTCATGACATAATATGTTTTTAATGAATGACCTTGAGAGTGAATTTAACCTTCAATATTAGTGAGAAGTACTTCAAGAGCTTTCCAGAGGGACATATCCAGCAGATAAACAAAATATCATGTACTAAGTTGGAATTCAATGTACAACTGAAAAATATCACATGCTGCTCATTGAAAAGGTCACGGTGACTATCGCTTGTCATACATATTTATTCATACAATATACATAATATAACCACTACATGCACCAGACTTCAAAAACATGTCTCTAGAACATGCAGAATGTCATTTCAGTGATAATGGCAAAGACATTTTATGAAATTACTTTCACTGTGACCTTGACCTTATCCATAGGTCACTCACAACTTTTTACAGTAACATGACCACAAAGTTGACATCCACCATGTTTCATTGACTTACAGTAAACATTTCTTGAGTTCTCGTTTAAACGACCTTTTCTTAAGACTGAGACCTTGAGGAATACCTTGACATGTCTAGTCAATGTATCAAAATAATTTTCCAAAGTAATAAAGACATTGACATTTTAGGATCACAATGATACCTCTGAGATGTCAAAGAACTGACTGGTTTCAAAGTGTGATGACAGTGACTGTCCAAATTAATACAATTACAAAGCCTTAAAGGATCCCCACTTACATGGGGCTACTCAATTAACATGATGGAGGGTGGGGTAAGGTTTACAGCTTCAGCGCCTAACCTTTTCCTTTTTACATAAGGGTTATGACAACCAACTCTTGACATTAGTGGTAAAATTCAGAAACACTCAGCATATGTCATATTGTTGACAGGTAAAGCACTAGTTTCCGTAGATCAACATTGTTCTATGCATGAAGATTTAAACATGCCAGTGGCTCTTCAAACATGCAAAACTCCACAAATGAGAATCCTGACACTGGTGACAAAATCCTGACAGCCCAATTATCATACCAGACAACTAGGCAAGTTGAATCAAAATATCATCTGTGATTTTAGCCACTTTTCCAAAGCCTGAGTCAAGTAGAATGTCAAGGAAGCTAATGACAGAATGTTTTTTTGTGGTTTAACACTGCATTCAGGAATATTCCAGCTATATGACAGCGGTCTGTAAATAATCAAGTCTAGACCAGGCAATCCAGCGATTGACATCATGAGCATCAATCTATTCAAATATATATCATCTATGAGTATGGATCCTGATGCATATACACTCTAGCATGTCTAGGGGTGGGGCGAATTACAGACATACTTTCATAAGACTCTCGTATTGTGTGTAGATGTACCAAAGTGATTCTTCTTTTTTTTACATTATTATCAGTACACAGATGCACAAAGTAAATTTCAGTGCATCACAGCATTTTTCAGTGTTTGGTAATGTTGGTCATTGCACAGACCTATATATAAGTCTGCAGTCATTGTTTGTTAAATTTCAACCAAAAACAACACAGGCTCAGCGCAAATAATATTCTTTCATCTTTCAATCTATAGTTTTATCATGAAGTTCAGAACCATTATTTTTTATTGACAACTGAAATGACTGACAAATGGTAATGTAGGGAGACAGAAGTGTGTTTTTTGTGAACTGTGTTTCGGTTTGTGTGTCAACCATCATGATCATGCCACGAACATGAGAAATGCCCTTTCACTATGAGAAAGATAACAAGCACCTGATATTTCAAAAGTTAGCCCCTCCACATCCCATCCTTTTCATTGAGATTGATGATATTCTTCTACATTTCTGACTCCCGAATTGTACTTCCTGAATGATACTGTGCATCAAACATCATGAACATAATCGTGTGGTCATCACTTTCTAAGTATTTGTCCAGTTTACTTGTTAGAAAGTTTATTTACCACAGGATTTATATAGTAATATCTAACACAAGGATTTTGTAACCCGGTAATCAGGTAATAGAATCTATGTTGAACATGTTGAACATTTTCCCCCAGTTTGACATGTTTGAAAAGATTTCTGATATTCATTGGACCATGTTGACTGGTCTCATGAAATATTTCGACTTTACAAGTGTTAGAACTTCTCTTCATCTCTTAATGATAATCACACCTGTCTTATGTACATGATGTACATTACACTGCTGTGGTCTACCACATCACAACAGATCTCAGGCATGTCGCAAGAATAGCCTACAGTCAATACTTATCATGTTTGTGAAGGTCAAAATTACAAACATGCTACACACAAAAAATAATGGATCAATACCACATGGTTTTACCAAATACACATTAACAGTATTGTCAGGCCTAACTTGCAAAAACCACGGAAGCGTGTCTTGTACAATGTAATCTAACTTGATAACACAATCAGCAACATTTTGTTGACATCATTTTTTCCAGGAACAGACAAGGAATTAGTTGCATCATGCATGACAAAGTATTTTAGATCATTATCACCAACAAACCACTGGAAAATATTTAGGAATTATGACAAAAAAACGAAATCGACTGAATATCAACACTTCTTTAACATGTTCCAAACCAATTTTAGAATGATCTTTAGGGATGTAACTCAAAGCACTTCTGTTTGTAAAAACCTAATTATTCAGACAATATGTTATTGAAACTGATTGGACCAAGAAAGGCTTAGCATGCAACAGCAAATTACAAGGAAGATTGCACACACTAAGTCAATGTGTAAGATTAATAATTTATAAGTACTGAGTGACTAATGCCCATTCCCAAAAATATGTTTACTCTAGTAAAAACTAATGCATATGTGACATAAATCATATTGATGATTATAGAGCAGTGGAAATTAAATCATTTTAATCAACTATTCATTATGATGAACAACATATGTCACAATATATAATTATTCATATGAGAGTGTTATATATTTTAACTAGTCCTACAGACATAAAATCTATGACTATGGGTTCCACTTAGCCTGCATGTCGGCTGCAGGTACCTACTATGAGTATGGTGCCAGTTTCTCACAGTTCTAATCCAAATACTTGTACATACATCACTTAATTAGTTATGCAAGAATCAAAGGAATTTTGGGATGTTACATCTTCAACCTAAAATGTGTTGAGCATGAAAGTCTAAAAGGTTTAAGTTTAAATTACCCTAGAAGTTATCCTTACGCTTGTTGTTAGACTAAAGGTAGGGATGAGGTGGTCACATGTGTCAGCTGGCTGATAGTGTGTCATTGTGCTTCAGCGGTGTGGATCTTTGCTCATAGATTTGGGTCTTTAGACCTGGGTCTGGCAATGTTGGAATCCAAGGGACTCTCAACAATTTGCAATTGGGGGTCCAAGGCATGAATCTGGGGGTACCAGGCTGGTGATCTGTGGAGTGTCACTTTCTACACTGTTGATGGCATGTCATTGCACATGTTAAGAAGCCTAAGCCTGTTACAGATGGGGAGTTTAAGATTGAAGAAAATGAACAAGTGACACCCTGTACTTTGAGTGTATTTTACCCATATAGAAATGTTGGTTATCTGTAACATGCACAGCATTCCCCTTTTCCGGTAATTAGCAGTTTTTTTACCAACTTTGTCTTGAAATATTAAAAAAAGAGAGATAAACTTATGCCTGAAGTTTGTGTGAATGATGTATAGATCTAACTAAGTTACTTCAGACATGACATCTTTGCACTGAACATGATGTTGAAAGAATTAAAACCAAATAATTTTCATACATCTTTTAAGTTGGGACTGGCAGTTTCAAAAGCCAGAGGAAACACTGATGCATTCTACAATATTGACAAAGTTAAGGATTCAAACACACATGCTTTTTATGTGTCCCATAGCACTCACAGTTTAAATAATTTGTGTCCATTCTTAATTTGTACGTGTATAGGATGCAATATAGCGTGCATCTGAGAAAACAGTGATTACTATCAACCCCTGGTTTTGTCTAAACCATATATCTGTGACTGAAAATAAATCATGTATCAATTACCATCATAACCATACCAAGAGGTCACAAGACAAAGTGAAATATTGTTTTCTGTATAGAGTAACTCTGCGGAAGCTAAGATTAGTGCCAATAAAGAAAAAGATTTTGACATGAATGTCTGTGTTCCATTTTCAGTGTTTGAAAACTCATAAAGTTATGGAGTCTGTGTCATATTAACCCTAATTATGCAGACAAGTAAATGTGAAATATGAGTGTATGAGTGTGTGTGCGTATCATACAAAAATAATAACTTCAGTTATTACATCCTCCATGACAAAGAGAGTCTGAAACTATATGATAAATTGTTTTTACATTACTTTGTATTAAGTCAAAAACATTTGTATTTCAAACGTATTGCCGCAGGTGTAGGTACAAACAAGAATAGCGATACAAAAATTCAATAAGTTTAATTCAAAACTGTTTCAGCCACAATGATTATTCAGAAAGATATTTATCTGCAACACCAACTCTTGTATTGCCCTGTTAGTTAGAACCAGTCAATACCAACTGACCTTATAGATCAGTTAAAATGTTACCAACTGTCATTCATCCATCATGGTATAATGTTAGGTCTGGACATCGATCAACCATAAAAATGGGCCATTCTCCTACTTACAGCATGTTACAGTGACAATTTTACAAAACCATGTGCCAGTTGAAAATAATAATGGGTTATTTCCAGAAATGTAGGGGCAACTAAATCATAATTACTCTTTAGAAACAGAATTCAAATCAAATTTGGATTTCTTGTATACTGTACATAGTAGATGTAGTAGAAAGGACCAATACTAAAGTTTTATGTTCATTCTATAAGTTTTTTCCTTAAGTACTTTTACTCAGACACATCCTTAAGATTATCCCTGCGCATTATTTAATATTTACCTCTTCATTATCAATATTCTTGTCAGTTTTGAGACCTGCCACGGGCAACTTGACAAACTCTAAACTTTGATTCAAATTACACAACACCTTCTTTGCATGTCTGCCAATACAAGTTTTATGATGATTATCTACATATCAATGACATATATCGAAATCTGAGACACAGCTCAAATAATAGTCCAAGCTCCCAAATGAGCACCAGACTGTGAAAGCATTGTCCCCATTTAACATTTCTTTTTCCAGGAAGATTACTAGGTAAGACTTCTGTCTGTATACCCCCCACCCCTTCCAAAATATATATAATTATTAGGATTGAGTGACAATGCATACATCTATAACTTTAGGAGGGGGTAAGTCTTTCTGATTAATAACTGTCAACAGATATAGAATATTAACTTTTCCATCAACCTTCTGTTATTTTGAAATACCAAACTAAAGTACTCTTCCATTGTACTGAGCACATCTGCTTCTACATGTGTCATCTTTTCAAATTGCCACTTTCAACATTGCCCATTGTCCTTGGGTTAGTTTTACTTGTAAAATCCAACATCAGTCAATCACAAACTCATGGTTGGAGGAACCACCCTAAGAAGCTTTCTAGATTAAACTATTACAATAAAGGTAACTTGATAACCAAACCCCCATGAAGCATAAAAACCTATTTGTTTGTGGAGACCTACATTTTTATTGATTAAATATAATTAAATCATTGCTGATGTCAGGTTATTGAAGTCAAAGATGTCCTTTATCCCTGAACAAACCACTTCACCATAGTTGGTATGCATGACTTACAGTGGTACTCTGGTTACTCACACAACTCTTAGGACATGATTCAGATTTCTTGGTAGGGTAGAATGACTCCGATCATAAAGCATGTCAACACTGAATAACCCGGAGGCACTCGAATTACCTCCCCTTGTTTGATCAATGTTGTTAACTCAGCCTCTCCTTTCTGTTTGTACACACATTTAGAAACGTTAAAATTTAAATTTTACACGTTAATATGATATCTAAGATGTTAATCCCGAACTAAACATCTTTTAAATGTTCGATTTGGGGTTCTAATTGACACCAGGCTCGGATCAACTATCAAGGCCAGACGATGAAAAAAACACCGACCGAGTTTTCCCCATGCCGTCCGATGTCCTTATGGACAACGATCAGACAACATCGGACATACTGAAATACCCACCATTCCGTCTACAACATCCCAATTTCATCATAACCCTACCTGGTTCTCCATTTGAGGAACTGGGTCCGTTCGAATACGAATTTTGCATTCCTGGAGGGGCTTGATGTAGAAATTGACACTCATCCCCATAAATACATGACCCCGTGTTTAAGTAATAGCGGCATAGTGCGGCTTTTTTTCCAGGGGGAACCGCACTTGTCATCGTCTGTGAAAAACTATGTATCAGCTCTTCATCCGAATTCGATTCGTAAAGCCTATATGTTATAAATATCCTTCAACAAGTCCACTTAGTTGTAGTAAGCACTGTGCTTATTTTGAACAGGTTCCATACAATAGCTGCGTGCGCAAGTGTCGAGGAGCATTGTGGGTAATCCAAACTGGGTCAATGATTTGTTTATCACACAGCACAGGGGCTGACTGTAGTGTAAATAAACAGAACCCTTTCCGCTTAGGAAAGTAGCCATAAAATAATTTACAAGGGATTAATTTTACATTTGCAACAATGACAAACCAGTTATTATTACTGCAAGTAAATTAGAGTAGTAAATTTTAAAGAAAACAAATTTAACAATAAACTTTACACATGCTTGTGCAACAACCTTGATCTATTTTCAATAATGAAGAGATGTAGAAACTGTCTTTTATAATTTAATTATTTTTATTTACTTTATTATTCAGTTTCCTACAGAAAGGGAACAATTCAGTTATCCAATACTCCATTCACTCTTTCAGATAAATTGTCAAGACAGTTTCATGGATGGGTGAATCATCGGTAATTATTACGTGAAAAGCGTACGCAAAACGTGTAGTATTGATTGCCCAGAGTACTGCCATTTGCAATAACAATATCCTTTATACTGGCTTGTATGGTCGCCATAAAGCAAGCGACACATGAAAGCCGACCACTTTCCAGAGGGTCAGATTTGTGGGAGTATGACGATAGGTCACAACTCGTTACTCCTTACATAAATTATGAACACTAATGTAGTGAAATGAGAATCTGGTGCATAATGTTTGTTGTGGTGACACACTGCATTTATACGTGACATATTATACAAAGGACGACACCAATGTGTTTGTACAGTGAACAATCCAGAAATATATATACAGCTGTGGGGACAAATACACACTTGAGGTAGTGAATGAGAATAGTGTTACGCCGCTTCCAGAAACATAGCAATAATAGAGAGTGAGTGAGTGAGTTTGGTTTTACGCCGCTTTTTTTAGCAATATTCCACCAATATCACGGCGGGGGACACCAGAAATGGGCTTCACACATTGTACCCATGTCGGGAATCGAACCCGGGTCTTCGGCGTCACGGCAATATTAGAGAAGGCGGATGATACCAGGTATGAGTTTCAAACATTGTAGTTATATGGAAAAACTCGCTCGTTACGCTGAAGATCCGGTTTCGATTCCCACCATAGGTACAATGTGTGAAATACTGTTCAGTGCGTCGTTAATCCAAGCTAACTCACACACTCACTATTAATACATTTTATTTTGTTATCATATATGTTCGGGTTGTAGAATGGTATCAGAAAGACACACTCAAACTCATTGTCACCCTTTGATCGAAAGATAACTAGAGGTCGAAAGTGAGGATTTAATGAGGATCGGATGGTTACAATGTCTTCAGCATCCTCGATTATCCAGTGTTTTATAGCTCCATCATGTTATGAATAATACACATGGAAACATTCGCTACCATAGCATCGATTGGAATGCATGACGCTAAATATATAGCCCAATGAAATGTCTCTCATGAGCGACAGACATTTTGTGGTAAGTTTGTGATTGGAGAGATGGGAAAAAGGGTGTCGTTTCGGAAACGAATGACGAATGGGCCCCGGGCATTTACAGTAATAACATGGAGATATATTGAAAATCTCACCAGGGTGTTTTTTATATAAAATATATCGACACTAGTCGATACAAATTTACAACTTCGAGGCTCACGACTGTCGTTGCGCTTCGATCGCCTCAGTGGAAGAAAGATTAGTAATGTCATTTGATGTGACGCACTGGTAACCGATCAAGAGATGTGGCTTAAAGTTTTGTGTGTTTCTTTGTCTGTTGTTTAACACCGCACTCAGCAATATTCCATCTCATCCAGTAATTGTCATCATGAGCATCGATCCACGCAATTAGGATACGATGACATGCATCAACCAAGTCTTCGAGCCTGATCACTCGATCCCGTTAGTCGCCTCTTACGACAAGGCATCTTACGATAAGCATAGTCGCCTTATACGCAGTGACTCAAAGTATGGGTAACGATCACTGAGCCTGGTCGCCCGATTTCATTCTCCGCTTACGGCAAGTATGGAGCGCTGGAGACTTATTCTGACCCGGAATACACACAGGGTGAAATATTTGAGTCCATATTTATCACGACTCATGTTCCATGTATAATATTAAAGTCTGTTCCACCTGAAATACCGCAGAACAGGTCCTTACTATATACACCCCATGCTAATATTAAGTCAACTAATGTCACATGTACCATGATAAGTCAAAATGAGTTGCCTGGTTAGTTATGTGTCATTGTTGTGTTTTGCCGGCGTGCATTGATGCTTATGCTATGTCTGTGTCATACTTGATTATTTACAGCCAGCCAATATATTGCTGACTGAGTGAATACAGCGTACGAGAGGTCGTGTTATTTTCATCAGTTTGAACCAGTAGTAAGATCACAAGGTGTGTACTCTTTCTACAAGTATTTTTTTTGCAGTTGACATAATTGATAATTTTATACCAGTGTCATGTGTATAAAAACAGCAACAACAACAAAGAATTAGACGAATTACTGAATTGTTGACGCGACTGAAAGATCGGGGATTTTACATACGCTTTTAAAACTAAGAAAATATGAAGGGAGATTACTCTTATTGTTTTTCTTAGATCGCCTTGCTGCTTACGGCTGAACCAAAATGCTCAGATAATTAGAGGGTCTGTCGAGGTTTTGGGACCACTCACGATACATCGACAGTTCTAGAAATAGGCGAGTGGTGTCCCACAGCCGAAAAAGACGGATAGGAAACTTCTTATAATTAATTTGGTGTGACCCTAATATCACTGGCATGCCGCTGCACATGGCTTTTTAGCGAATTTCATGCATATTCATGAACCAAACCACTCGTTGTAACGAAAGTTTTTCTCTAATCTATTCCCCGTTATTTATTTCAGCCACCACCCGTGTTTGGATTGCCCGTAAAACAAAAACAAGACGCATAACATGTTATGATTTACACACACGCTATCGTGATAATAGGATATAGTGAACGGAGGGATATGGTAAATGAATGAGAGAGAGAGAGAGAGAGAGAGAGAGAGAGAGAGAGAGAGAGAGAGAGAGAGAGAGAGAGAGAGAGAGAGAGAGAGAGAGAGAGAGAGAGATATTTTATTAACGTGTCACGTGTTACAAAAGAGAGATATATACATGTTCTTTGGCATATTAAAAAGTAACACCCAGCCATTAGGCTTATGAGACACAATAAAACATTATATGCATTATATACTATAAAATACATTGACAATAACATTTACATACACTGAATGCTAAATGCCTAGCTAAATGATTGCTTACGTTTAAACATCTTTAAAAGTGTACTGGCTAACAAAGGCTGAATTTCTTTACATTTTAAAATATAAATGAAAGCGTCATCAACGCTAATATTTTCAAATAACGGGTTTAAAACAATACATTCTCTTAGTAAAACACTTCTAAAATCATCATGTAAAGGACACAACATCAAAAAGTGAAATTCAACTTCGACAGACTTTTGATGAACATATTTAAAACAGCGTGGGTAAATTCTACGTGCAGTATATGCATTGGCATTGGCGGCCATGTTGAGGATCAAGTGTCGATGCACACAAAGAAATCATATAAATGAGCTGCTAATGGTTTGTCTATTCAACACACGATTACAGCCGATCTCTTAACAGTATAGCCAAGAAGAAAGACAAACGTTCTGCTTGAAGTATTTCTTACGAGTATATCATTAGCATTAGAAATAACACCGGTAGCACGATCAGTATTAATAGCCGTAACGGGGCTAGCAGTATTAGTAGAAGCAGTCGTATTTGTAATAGCAGTATTGGAATAGTAGTAACATTATTATCATACCCCCGACCTAAAAGGGCGGAGGTATACAGTTTCCATACCAATAGAAGAGACGCAGTGCAAAGCGTGATTTTGATATGTGGATATTCTGAAAACATATAAATTTTTACATGTTTTGAACTTTGAATGTTTTTATTACTTCAACATTTGTGCGAACTATAACTTGAAAACTGCTGCTTCATGGATTCTTTGCCAATTGGGAGTACAGTTTCTATGTCAAAAGGAGAGTTGTTGAAATAGATATATGTTTGAGTCGAAATCGGGAGTATTAGTGAGCCCTGTTCATTTTTTGTCTAAGTAAGTGTACAGGCGCGTACTTCTTGAACGACAGTTTGATCACAGGCCCGTACCTCTATAACGACAGCTTGATCACACAAGCCCGTACCTCTATAACGACAGCTTGATCACAAAAGCCCGTACCTCTATAACGATAGCTTCATCACACAAGCCCGTACCTCTATAACGACAGCTTGATCATAGAAGCCCGTACCTCTATAACGACAGCTTGATCACACAGGCCCGTAAATATATAACGACATTTTGATCACTCAGGCCTGTAAGTATATAACGACAGTTTGATCACTCAGGCCCGTACCTCTATAACGACAGCTTGATCATACAGGCCCGTACCTCTATAACGACAGCTTGATCACACAAGCCCGTAAGTATATAACGACAGTTTGATCACTCAGGCCCGTACCTATATAACGACAGCTTGATCATACAGGCCCGTACCTCTATAACGACAGCTTGATCACACAAACCCGTACCTCTATAACGACAGCTTGATCATAGAAGCCCGTACCTCTATAACGACAGCTTGATCACACAGGCCCGTAAATATATAACGACATTTTGATCACTCAGGCCTGTAAGTATATAACGACAGTTTGATCACTCAGGCCCGTACCTCTATAACGACAGCTTGATCATACAGGCCCGTACCTCTATAACGACAGCTTGATCACACAGGCCCGTAAATATATAACGAGTTTGATCACACATGCCCGTAAGTATATAACGACAGTTTGATCACTCAGGCCCGTACCTCTATAACGACAGCTTGATCATACAGGCCCGTACCTCTATAACGACAGCTTGATCACACAAGCCCGTAAGTATATAACGACAGTTTGATCACTCAGGCCCCTACCTATATAACGACAGCTTGATCACACAAGCCCGTACCTCTATAACGACAGCTTGATCATAGAAGCCCGTACCTCTATAACGACAGCTTGATCACACAGGCCCGGAAGTATATAACGACAGCTTGATCACACAGGCCCGTAAGTAAATAACGACAGTTTGATCACTCAGGCCCGTACCTCTATAACGACAGCTTGATCATACAGGCCCGTACCTATATAACGACAGCTTGATCACGAAAGCCCGTACCTCTATAACGATAGCTTGATCATACAGGCCCGTACCTCTATAACGTCAGCTTGATCACACAAGCCCGTACCTCTATAACGACAGCTTGATCACAAAAGCCCGTACCTCTATAACGATAGCTTGATCATACAGGCCCGTACCTCTATAACGACAGCTTGATCATACAGGCCCGTACCTCTATAACGACAGCTTGATCACACAAGCCCGTACCTCTATAACGACACCGTTGTAACAGTCACACTAGCACTTGCCAGTCAGCTGTTACTGGAACAACACAGCAGTAGGGTATGTCAACAAAATGCATTGGACAAACCTAGAAACAGAATCGGGGCTAGCCGGGATTCGAATCAACAATCACAGGCTTCTTGCGCGCCCAAGGGACGCAACTCTGCACAGCGAATTGCGTCTTAAACAACTGGGCCACCCGTGTCCCCTTAGTCGGCTTGGAACTCTGCTTATGTTTGGTTTGTCTGTCCCAGACTCGTTTACTTTTAGGTCGCAGTGACATATAGCTGGAAAATCTAAAACCGATATAGTCTACTTAGGTCCATGAGGCGGATAAGTTCTCCTAAGTTGAGTGAGTGAGTGAGTATGGTTTTACGCCGCTTTTAGCAATATTCCAGCAATATCACGGCGGGGGACACCAGAAATGGGCTTCACACATTGTACCCATGTCGGGAATCGAACCCGGGTCTTCGGCGTGACGAGCGAACGCTTTAACCACTAGGCTACCCGACCGCCCCGCTAAGTTGAGGGACAGTCAGGTAGTCTAGTGGTTAAAGCATACGCTCGTTCGATTCCCCATATCGGTACAATGCGTGAAAAATACTCCTGCTGTTTCCCCCCCCCCCCCCCCCCCCCCCGTGACATTAATGAAATATTGCTAAAAGCGGCGTTTAACTTCAATCGATCACTGTAATGTGTTAAATTCTGGCTACTTACAATGTCATTTGGATATTTTACGAAAAAAAACATATCTTCTATTGTGCAGCTTGCACGGGGCATAATTTTTGCAACATTTTCCGTTAAGCGTTGTTTTAGATGTGAACTTTATTGATAGGATATGCACACAATCCACGTGGCAACAACAAACGTAACGTCACATTCGTGTATTCAGGGCAAACAATCTGCGGATTGTATTGGGATATAATTCAAGAAGCGTCTGTGGCGGGACAGTTGCAGGCGTGAACACGGTGAGTTGATCTACCACATGGGTACTGATGTGGTCTTGTTTGTTTGTTTGTTTGTTGTTTAACGCCGCACTCAGCAATATTCCGGCTATATGGCGGCGGTCTGTAAATAATCGAGTCTGGACCAGACAATCCAGTGATTTACATCATGGGCATCGATCCACGCAATTGGGATCGATGACATGCATCAACCAAGTCAGCGAGCCTCTCCACCCGATCACGTTAGTCGCCTTTTACGACAAGCATGGGTTGCTGAAGACCTATTCAACCCCGGATCTACCACATGGGTACTGATGTGTTATTGTAGTTTTAGCGTTCGCTTGCCACACAAACAACGGGTTCGATTCCTGATGAGGGTACACCATGTAACCATTTATTATGTCCCCCGACAGAATAAATGTGTCGAATGTGTGTCGAGTGTCGGATGTGTCGAAGCCTGAATTCGTCGAACCAATTCTCTGGTACCCTGGAGTTCGAGACAACGGTGTTCAGGTGCATATGCGTATGAATTAATAGGCCTAGTGGTTAAAGCGTTCGCTCGTCAACAACCGGGTTCGATTCCCGACATGGGTACAATGTGTGAAGCCCATTTCTGGTGTCCCCCCGCCGTGATATTGCTGGAATATTGCTAAAAGCGGCGTAAAACCATACTCATTCATTAATAGCTGATTTCACGCACAAGTATACATGTGTCCGCCATGGGGATTATGGTAAGAATAGGTTCCGACAACTCAATGTTTGCGGTAAGAGACGACTTAATGAATCTGTAAGTATGGGTCACCGACTTTGTTGATTACCTCCATGGATGTACCCCGACGTGGGGCGTTGAGCATAACATCAGTCAGTGGTTTGTCTGGCCCAGACTCGATTATGTACATGTTGGCGTGATACAGATGGAATATTGTCGACTGCGGCGTTACACAATAAACAAGCAAACATTTACATGTGTTCAAAAATTCATGTCAAATAAAAATATTTATGCGTGTGTATGTAAGCCCAACGTGCAGGTAGACATGGTATATATGACTGAACGACTTAGTCACAACGCACCGTGTACATGTAAATACGAGTACATCACAGATAGTTGCTACCATAAATGAAGGTACTTTGCAGAGTCGTTTTTCCAAACCTTGAAGAGTAAGTGCTTTTAGTAGGTTATAATCAGAATACGTTTCGTTTGTTGAAGGAATTAAAACATGAAAATAATCTGAAACATTACAGTTTACAATTTAAAGGGGCGTTTGGGTAGCCTACTTGTTAAATTGTTCGCTCGTCACGCCGAGGGCCCGGGTTCGATTCACGATGTGGGTATACAATGAGTGAATCCCATTTCTGGTGTCCCCCGCCGTGATATTGCTGGAATATTGCTTTTGAGTGAGTGAGTTTGATTTGATGCCGCTTTTAGCAATAGTCCAGTCACAGACATAGACCAGCTACGTCATAACCATTATGTGTAGCAAGCCACGTTCCTTGAATAATGGCTATATACCCTGATACCTCACGGGTGAAGATGGAACAAATCATCACCGTCCTTTGATTGTTTGTTGTTGCATTGAGTGAGTGTGTGAGTGAGTGAGTGAGTATGGTTTTACGCCGCTTTTAGCAATATTCCAGAAATATCACGGCGGTTGACCCCAGAAATGGGCTTCACGCAAGCCCCATTAGGCGTAAGCTTGCCCCAGTAAGATTGTACATATGGAATCCAAGTATTTTTATCGGCTCTAAAATGCACCCGGTGGTACAAACACGTGTTTATGTGCATGACACGAGGATTTGGAAGAAAATGATAGCGTTCTGTGTTTCTGAAGAGAGGGAGTTGGGCATAACGGCTTTAAGCAGCATTTCTGTAATATATTTATCATGGTGTATCAGCTTGTGGGAGGAAATCCCAAAGCAGAGAGGTCATAGAGGTTTAGCATGTTGGGGAGGTCAACCGGAAGTTGGATGCTGACACAGTATAAAGGACCTTATTCATGGCAAATCTGTGAAATGAAAAGCTGGTAGATTGCATCTCATCATGCAACCTAGCACATATGATACTACTCACTTCAGTATCAGTTAGATTCCTTACTAATTCTTCGAAAGATTCCCTTCGGCTATTGGATGTAGGGCTTGTGGAGTTAGATTACATGATACTTTGAATAGTATTCCAGTTATATCATGGCATGTCAGCTTAATGTGGGAGGAAAGCCTGAAGTAATGCATGCCTCAGACATTTACAACTTTGGTGAAACCCGCGAAGGGTATGGTGCAGACAAACCTAAAAACATAATTAGGAGGAATCTGGGTTCGAACCCATGCTAGGTTTCTGGCATGTCTAAGGATATTTGTTTGTTTGTTATTTTAACGCAGCACTGAGCAATATTCCAGCTATATGACTGAGGTCTGTGTAAATATTCACCTCTGGACCAGACAATCCTGTGATTGACATAATGAGCACCAATCTAGGCAATTGGGATAAGATGACATGCATCGACCAAGTCATCAAGCCTGACCATCTGATATCCGACCATCCTCCAAGGATGTAACTCAGCACAACAAATTATGGCACCTTAGCTGAGTGTTGACTGAAGTAAACAATATTCCAAAACTCTTGTGAAAATATTATTTAATTTCTTTGGTAACAGATAACATCACACACATTTATCACATAAAGGTTCACATAAAGGAATGTGGAAAAACATGTATACATGAAAACTGAATTTTTGTTTTGTTTGTTTGTTTGTTGTTTAATGCCGCACTCAGCAATATTCCAGCTATATGATGACGGTCTGTAATTAATCAAGTCTGGACCAGACAATCCAGTGATTGACATCATGAGCATTGATCCACGCAATTGGGATCGATGACATGCATCAACCAAGTCAGCGTGCCTGTGAAAACTGAAAACTGTCAAGCTTGGTATTGTTCCCTACCATTATGATACAGCATCAAAAAGGTCTCTCTTATTTGACACACAGTGAGTGAGGGTTTGTTTGTTGTTTAATGCCGCACTCAGCAATATTTCAGCTATATGATGGCGGTCTGTAAATAATCAAGACTGGACTAGACAATCCAGTGATATCATGAGCATGCATCCATGCAATGGGGATACTATGACATGCATCAACTAAGTCAGCGAGCCTGACCACCCAATCCCCTTAGTCACCTCTTATGACAGCATAGTCGCCTTTACTGCAAGCATGGGTTGCTGAAGACCTGTTCAACCCCGGATCTTCACAGGTCGAGTGAGTGAGTGAGTTTGTGAGTTTGGTTTAACGCTGCTTTGAACAGTATTTGGTAATATGTCAGCTAAATGTGGGATGAAAGCCCTAAGTGATGCAGGTCTCAGACATTTACCTTGAGAAACCATGACCACGGGTATGATGCTGATAAACCTAGAAACATAACGGGTGAAATGAGATTCAAACCCACAATCACAGGTTCCTGGCATTCCCAAGGGATGGAACCCTACACAGCCTCCTTAGACTGGGCCACCCATGCTTCACCAGTAGGACACAACTTGTACACCTTACCACAGAACAGTGATGTCATCACATATCCCAATATTGATGTATTGGGGGTAAATGTTTTATTGTTGATGCTGTATCAATACAAATTAATGAACATCGATAGAAACATGAGGGTGTACCGTGATTCGAACCCACGATCACAGATTTCTGGCGTGTCTAACAGAGAAAAGACACAGCTTCAGACTGATTTTATACCTGTGGGACAAATGACCCATTACCTTGGGGAATGATGACGCATGTTGCGTAGACAGTGTTCCCGTTTACCGGTAATTACCATTTTTTATAACGATAAAATTAGGTTTGGACCTGTTTTATAAAAATGTTTAAAATGTAAAATAATAATCATTATGAATACCTATGGTACTCACACCAGTGATGTAAAATATCAGTGCTAAAATCACAATAAATTATTTTTTAAGCAGGAAGCCATCTAGGATTAGCATTCACGCTTCCATCTACCCGAGGCAAGGGTGTTAACTGACTATAAAAGTCCAGTTTCTACCCATGCCCAACTACGCTGGTATTCCGGAGTTGCATTTTGGCTGGTCTAACGAGTCTATGCATAGTCCAATCAACTTCGTGTAACGCACTAGACATCCCGTTCGTAAACAACTTGGATTTCAACGTGCAGATTTCGGTCGACTCGGGATTTGGAAACCATTTTTTTTATCAAGGTGCTTAAGTGATTTGACGCACTTCACAGGGGGTTTGACCCGTTTTAGTACAATAGAGATCTTGATTATCGACCAGATCGTCTTGACTGGGTGACGCCATTTTGTTTGAAGCAAATGTAAGTCATATAAGAGATGGAATCCGATTGGTCAATAAGATGGACATAGAAGGGACGTAACTCCTAACAGCCATTGGTGGCGCTACGATTGAGCCTGGAAATTCCAGTGTAGTTCGGCCAGGGTGGAAACTGGACTTTTTAGTGAGTTAACGCCCTTGCCTTGAGAAGATGTCATGCTTCCTGAGCAAGCCATCTCGCTGGTAACACAGTTTGTGAGTGATCACAATCACGGTAACTAAAATCAAGGATGTGGTGAGTTTAAAAAATAAAATTGGTATTTCAAGACTGTATAAGATTAATACTGTGAGATCTCGTCATAAAAAGATTTGATTGGACAATAAATCCGTCATGCTATCAGGACACCGCAAAGCTCCTGAGGTTGGGAGTACCCAAAATTAGGTTGTTTTTAGGTGTACATGTTAGGGGCTGGAGTGAGCACAGAATGACTGAATATCCTTGTTCCCTGGCCAGCTGGGCCCGATCAGTGTCCACCAGATTGCTGCAGTACCGTCCTGCAAGGAACAACGTCGATATCAACTCTCACTCATTGATGTTCAGAAAAACTCTTACCTTTCCCTTTCTGTGGCATAGCATAGCATAGCATAGCATAGCATAGCATAGCATGGCATGGCATGGCATGGCATGGCATGGCATGGCATGGCATGGCATGGCATGGCATGGCATGGCAT
Organism: Haliotis cracherodii; assembly: GCF_022045235.1. NCBI lineage: Eukaryota > Metazoa > Mollusca > Gastropoda > Lepetellida > Haliotidae > Haliotis > Haliotis cracherodii. The sequence continues at coordinate 23,563,184 of NW_027266341.1, read as the reverse complement.
AGCATAGCATAGCATAGCATAGCATAGCATAGCATAGCATAGCATAGCATAGCATAGCATGGCGTGGCGTGGCATGGCATGGCATGGCATGGCATAGCATAGCATAGCATAGCGAAGCATCATAGCATAGCATAGCATAGCATAGCATAGCATAGCATAGCATAGCATCAATCCATGCAATTGGGATACAATCACATGCATCAATCAAGTCAGCGAGCCTGACCACCCAATCCTGTTAGTCGCCTCTTACGACAAGCATAGTCGCCTCTTACGGCCAGCATGGTTTGCTGAAGACCTATTCTACCCCGGATCTCCACAGGTGCCCTACAAGTGCCTCACCTTGTTCCTCTAGAGCGATGTTAAACTCTGTCTGATCTGCTGCATGGCCGAGGGTAAGGAAATCCTGGAAATGAAGAAAGCAACCTAGAAATTTGCCAATGTTTCTTTGTTGTTTAATGCCATACTCAGCAATATTCCAGCTACATAACAGCCTATATATAATGAATCATGACCAGACAATCTAGTGGTTGATATTGTGAGCAACTATCAATGCTAGGGGGTTGTGATGACACAGAATCAAACAAGTCACAGAGCCAGACCACTCGATCCATTTAGTCGCCTCTTGTGACCAGCATAAGGTGTAAGAGGTGACAAACGGGATCGGGTGGTCAGATTCGCTGACTCCGTTGATGCATGTCATCATATCCCAATTGCGTGGATCAGTGCTCATGGTGCCAATCACAGGATTGTCTGGTCCAGACTCGATTATTATTCAGACCGCCGTCCCATAGCTTGAATATTGCTGAGTGTGGTGTTAAACAGTGAGTGAGTATGGTTTTACGCCGCTTTTAGCAATATTCCAGCAATTTCACGGCGGGGGACACGAGAAATAGGCTTCACACGTTGTACCTATGTCAGGAATAGAACCCGGGTCTTCAGCGTAACAAGCAAACGCTTTAACCACTAGGCTACCCGACCGCCCCTGGTGTTAAACAACAACCAGAACTATGCTAACCCAAAGCCCAATGACCCCATCAACCTAAATCCACCACCCAACTTGCAGATGTTATTTCATTACTGAGGAGGTCAAGGTGCAAGGACAAACTTAAGAGCAACGCATCAGCATTGAAAAAACAGGAAGTGATACTGCACTCTAGTTTCCTATTACAGTGAACTATTTTATCTCACAACATTCTGGCAGGAGTATGATGTCCGAAAACATATGATCCAACATATCTATCAAACCTGTAACACTCTAGAAGTAGACTGACCATGGCAACATGACCAAGTGGTCTGCCCTGAATATTGTTAACAGTAAACACACTAACCTTGTAGGTGATATCGGCATCCAGAAAGCATTGGCTTCTGGGATATGTCAGGAGGTGTGTCTTCTGAATGCTGCCATAGCAACAAGGGCAGATAACAAAGGCTGCGCTGTTGTTGAGGCACTGCTGTAGGACCATGTCAGTTGCAGAGCCACAAGCATGGAGACACACACCAATGTCAAACTTCCCATGGAAGTAGTCAAGGTTGCACTGAAATTGAAAATGCTGATGAAAATCAAAGACTTCAATGTAAAGAAAGATTTCTGCAAAGACTTCAAATATCTCATATTTAGAAATGGTTTGATCAAAGTCAGTTCTTAATCAACCTCACTAAAAATACCTCAAGAAATCTCTGACATACTTTGTATGAAGTGCTTCAGATTGCAAAGGGATCTCAGCCCTGTTCCACACAGAGATCTTAGTATGGTAATGACGACATTACCGGTGCTCAGAGCTCTGTTACTATGTGACTACAGTAAACTACGTTTATAACGAACAGGCTTATAACAAACTGACGGATATAACGAACTGTTTTTTTTGGCCCCGTCCATTTGCTGTGAATTATGCTGTATAAGTGCTCATAACAAACTATGGTTATTACAAACTAAATTAAGTGGTCCCTTTAAGTTCGTTATATCTGTAGTTTACTGTGTATTATACTGATTAAAAAGATGGTGGACATCACACATTGCATCTTCATTTCTGAGTGCTGAGGGTCCTCTAGCCCAACGTTTCTCAAGAGGTTGGGAACATTTTTAGCATAGCCCTGGCAAAACGTATTTCGATACACATATTAAACAATCTGGTTATTCATACACTGAAGTTGAATCTTTATTCAACCATATGAAGGAATGGGTGCATAGTCAGAAAGAAATGCGAACATTAGTGACTTGTAGTGTAACAATAGAGTTCTAGATAGTTTTAGTCATTAAACAATATATCACGTGACTAACCACTGGTCCGGGTAGTCCCGTGGGTACCCGGGTCCTACTCAGTACCCACGCGACCCGGGTACCCGAGTTACCTGTCCCAGCCCTACCTCCTGCCCTACATTTCTCATACCCACTGAACTAGAAGCATCCTTTTCACAGGTTATTGTTCACTTGACATTGCTTATTGAATTGAATCTGAAGTGATGCTATGTGCAGACAACCTACAACACATTCCTTTCAATGTTGTTGAATGCCATACTCAGCAACATTCCAGCTATATGATGGGAGCCTGGAAAAACTCAAGCCTGGACCAGACAAACTAGTGATTTGTTTGTTGTTTAACGCCGCACTCAGCAATATGAAAATAATCGAGTCTGGACCAGACAATCCAGTGATTGATATCGTGAGCATTGATCCACGCAAATGGGATTGATTACATGCATCAACCAAGTCAGGGAGCCTGACCACCCGATCCCGATAGTCACCTCTTACGACAAGCATAGTCGCAGACAAACCAGTGACTTATCATGAATAACAAAATATGCTATCAGGGTATGATGACACAAAGACCTTTATCACTAATCCATTTAGTCACCTTGCTCAAGATTTATTCTAGCCTGGAACCCCAACAGAGAACAATAATTTCTTCAAGGTGAGGTGAGGTGAAATAGGGTTTAAATGTTGCATTCAAGATTATTACACTGATACAGCGACATGCATGCAGCGTGCGTGTGCTAGTCCGGACGTATGCCAGTTTTTTGGTGTTAGCGCACTGGGTAGTTTTAAAATGAATACCCCCTCAGACACAGTAAACAGACCCCTTGTAATATCGCCATGCAGGGTAAAATTTCATCAAGTAAACAAATTTGGAAAAGATACATTTTTCAAACCTGAATTGATGACAGTATCTGGCTAATACATACCTGATACAGAATTACATTCTTCAGTTTCAGAGCTTCTATTCTGTTTATGGCTTTCATCAAAGATTCTTCCTTGTTTTCAATCAAATATACCTGATAATTGAAAACATACAAGAGTAAACTTCTATTTAGAACTGCATCCTGCAAAGGATCATAAATAGAGTAGAGTCTGGACATCTCCACGTTCTACAACACCAGATCAGAATCAGTCGTTCAACAAGCAGTTTTCAAACCTTCAGTGCAGACTGAATCATCTGGAAGCTGTGATTGGATGATTTTGTCTAAGATTTTAATGTGATTGAAATATACTTTCATCCAGAAAATAAAACTAACCACGTTTTTCTATATTTAGTGCTGTCTTTTTCAACATGATGACTTATGCTGAATGTGACCACAGATATTTCAAGCAAGTAATACTTGGTGCAGAACTGGGGGTGGTGTGTTTGGCTTCCTATACTTGGAAAAGGAGCCAGCTAAGGTAGTCATTTTTTTGTTATTGTAGCTGCTCTAAGGTCAAACTGTGCACACACATACATGTGATAGTTGTTGAATGCTTAGCTATTTTAAAAAGGAATGTAACGTTACTGTAAAAGTCTATGGGAAAACATTTAGTTGTGGTAACCTCAGGGCACTGACACCTGGAGTAAGGGAGGTAACCCATTGTATTCCCTAATTTTCATGCGAGTCAGCATTGCAAATTTCCACATATTTCCAGTTAGGTCGTTTAGCATACAGACACAACATCAAGAAAGTTTGCTATTTTGCTATTTCATTAATGGCATTTCTTTGACATCATTCCATTTCGCTCACAATTGTTATCTTCTTGGGAGACAAGGGGAGGATTTGTGCTTACCTTGCACTCAGGTAGGAGATACGCCAAAGCAAGGCCTAGATGACCCTGAAATAACATCAAATATTATGAGTGAGTGAGTGAGTATGGTTTTACGCCACTTTTAGCAATATTCCAGCAATATCACGGCGGGGGACACCAGAAATGGGCTTCACACATTGTACCCATGTCTGGAATGGAACCGGGGTCTTTAGCGTGACGAGCGAACGCTTTAACCACTAGGCTACCCGACCGCCCCAAATATTATGAGATTACATCAAGTGGAGCATTGTGAGTGAGTGAGTGAGTTAGGTTTAACCCCATTTCTACAAAAAACATTGCCAGTCATGTTGAACTATCCCTCCACTACAGAAGTCTACAATAACATCGCCAGTCATGTTGAACTATCCCTCCACTACAGAAGTCTACAATAACATCGCCAGTCATGTTGAACATACCCCTCCACTACACTGCCAGCCATGTTCAACTTACCCCTCCACTACAGAAGTCTACAACAACATCACCAGCCATGTTGAACATACCCCTCCACTACAGAAGTCTACAATAACATCACCAGCCATGTTGAACTATCCCTTCACTACAGAAGTCTACAATAACATCGCCAGTCATGTTGAACATACCCCTCCACTACAGACGTCTACAATAACATCGCCAGCCATGTTGAACTATCCCTTCACTACAGAAGTCTACAATAACATCGCCAGTCATGTTGAACATACCCCTCCACTACAGACGTCTACAATAACATCGCCAGTCATGTTGAACATACCCCTCCACTACAGAAGTCTACAATAACATCGCCAGTCATGTTGAACATACCCCTCCACTACAGAAGTCTACAATAACATCGCCAGTCATGTTGAACATACCCCTCCACTACAGAAGTCTACAATAACATCGCCAGCCATGTTGAACATGCCCCTCCACTACAGAAGTCTACAATAACATCTCACGCCATGTTGAACATACCCCTTCACTACAGAAGTCTACAATAACATTGCCAGCCATGTTGAACATACCCCTCCACTACAGACGTCTACAATAACATCGCCAATCATGTTGAACATACCCCTTCACTACAGAAGTCTACAATAACATCTCACGCCATGTTGAACATACCCCTCCACTACAGAAGTCTACAATAACATCGCCAGTCATGTTGAACATACCCCTCCACTACAGACGTCTACAATAACATCGCCAATCATGTTGAACATACCCCTTCACTACAGAAGTCTACAATAACATCTCACGCCATGTTGAACATACCCCTCCACTACAGAAGTCTACAATAACATCGCCAGTCATGTTGAACATACCCCTTCACTACAGAAGTCTACAATAACACCACCAGCCATGTTGAACATACCCCTCCACTATAGAAGTCTACAATAACATCGCCAGCCATGTTGAACATACCCCTCCACTACAGAAGTCTACAATAACATCGCCAGTCATGTTGAACATACCCCTCCACTACAGAAGTCTACAATAACATCGCCAGTCCGGGCCATTGCTGTTACAGACGTCACCAAGTTCTCCAGCTGCTGGCACTTTCTGTCTGTCCGCTTGGCAGGAACTTGACCTGAAACACCACAGCATCCATTGTTGAAGTGAAGAGTGTGTGAGTATGGTTTTACGCCGCTTTTAGCAATATTCCAGCAATATCATGGTGGGGGAAACCAGAAATGGGCTTCACACATTGTACCCATGTGGGAATCGAACCTGGGTCTTCGGCATGACGAGGGAACGCTTTAACCCTCTGACTACCCCATCGCCCTTTGAAGTGAAGAAACCAAGTTTCACCGACACTCTTGAATAACACATGAATTTATCATAACCAAAATATTTTAAAATGGAAACATTTATGAAAACAAGAATTTAGGCAGCATTTTATTCTTTCTTTTACCCAAAAGTCGAGTCATGGCCTGAAGTAAAACATTAGTTTCAAAATGTTATTGTTCAGCAGGTGACCATTCTGGTGATGTTTGTGTGTTGTTTAACACCATACTCGGCAATATTCCAGCTTTATGACCTGTAATTAGGAGCAACTAGCCAAATTGAGTATGATGACTTGCAATAAAGAAATTCACTGAGACTAACCACAAAATCCACTAGGTGAACTTGTATTACAAATATAGGTTGGGGTCATGTTCTAACCCAGAATACCTTTGTGGTAATGGTCAGGTGATTACCAGTCCTGTGTTCACGTAAGGTTCCAAATCTTCCAATGCACCTGACAATGCTGGATAAAGTGTCGCTGAATTTTTATAAATTCCTTTCAATTCAAATTAAATAGCACCAACCTTCTTTAGGGTGTACAGCAGAAGGCATAGTTTCCCAGTCCAGGGTCACATCACTCCCCCGCAGGTGCTCTCCAGTCTTGGGGACAATACCACTGGCCTGAAACATGATAAATACCATATGTTGGCTATTTTCACAGTACTAATTCACATCCTCAAGAGTGAGTGAGTGAGTGAGTTGGGTTTAATGCCGCTTTTAACAGTATTCCAGTTATAACACGGTGTGTCAGCTTAATGTGGGAGGAAAGCCCGAAGTGATGCGGGTCTCAGACGTTTACCACTTTGGTGAAACCCACGAGCACGGGTATGGTGCTGACAAACCTAGAAACATAATCGGGGCGAACCGGGATTCGAACCCACAATCATAGTTTCTTGCGTGCCTAAGGGACGCAACTCTGCACAGCGAATCACGGCACCTTAGACGACCGGGCCACCCATGCCCCTTACATCCTCAAGAACATTGGGATGAAGTTATATAAAAGCACTGTACCCAAGAATGAGTGAGGAGGGAGGGAGTGAGGAGGGAGGGAGTGAGGGAGGGAGTGAGGGAGGGAGGAAGGACAACCACTGTGAGGAAAGAACAAACTGGCACATTTCAAGGATATTTACAACTTTGGGACAGCCCATGAACAATGCTGAGAAACACAAGATACGCCGCTTTTAGCAATATTTCAGCAATATCATGACAGGGGGCACCAGAAATTGGCTTCACACATTGAATCCATGTTGGGAATCGAACCTGGGTCTTTTGCATGACGAGCTAACGCTTTAACCACTAGTCTACCCCACTCCCCCACAATAAAATAACAGGGGTGAACCTAAACAAACAAGCAGCTTTCAAAGGCACAGGGATAAACTCTGCAGCACCTAAAACCACTGGGCCACCTTAAAACCAAGCACACCCACCTTAATCTTCCTCAAGGCTTGACTGACATCTGGTTTGTAGGCCTTGTGCTTGCTTCTACATCTCCGACTGAAACAGAAACATGGAAAATGAAGAAGGCAGAAGTGTGAGCTGGGGTTTCCTCTGCTTTAAACAGTATTCCAGTTCTATCACAGCGTATCATTTGGAGGAAAGCTCTAAGTCATGTAGGTCTCAGACGATTACCATTTTGGTGACTGCACGGGTTTGGAGCTGACCAATCTAGATTGGTTTGTTTGTTTGTTGTTTAACGCAGCACTCAGCAATATTACAGCTATATGACGGAGGTCTGTAAAATAATCTGGACAGACAATCCAGTGACTAATATCATGAGCATCGATCCACGCAATTGGGATTGATGACCTGCATCAACCAAGTCAGCGAGCCTGACCACCCGATCCCATTAGTCGCCGTTTACGACAAGCATAGTCGCCTTTTATGGCAAGCATGGATTGCTGAAGGCCAATTCTACCCCGGTTCTTCACGGGTTGATCAATCTAGAAACATACCTGGGCTCCTGGGATTGGACCCATGATCTGCACAGTGCATTACAGCCACCCATGCTGCCCCAGGTAGCTAGGAGTGAGTGAGTTTACTGCTGTTTTGTATGAGTTTTAATGGCCTGTCAGCCTCATGTGGTAGGAGGTGAAATTGGGTTTAATGTTGCGTACAAGATTATTCCACTTATAGAGTGATGTGCATGCACATGTGTGTGTCTGCTTGTACTAGTCAGGACTAATGCTGATGTTATAGTGATAGTCCACTGAGATAACATGCCGCAGTATAACATGAATACCCCACTCAGACACGGTATACCGATGCTGAGCCAACCAGTCCTTGTTTTAGCCCCTTAATGCCGAGCGCCAGGCAGGGTAACAAGTACCATCTTTTAACGTCTTTTAGTATGACTTGGCCAGGGATTGAGCCCTGGACCTTCCGCTCTCCCACTTGACTCATGTCTGGGGAAAGAGATGCATGAAACCCATGAGCATGGGCTTGGTGCTGACAAACCAAGAAACATAATTATGGCAAACCTGGGATTTCTAACCCACGAGGATGCAAGGAGGTGACTTTGAAGTCTGATGTTTCATCCAAGAAGATACGAGGCTCCCCCGCCTCGGCCTCGGTTAAACGGCTCATCGTCTCTAACGCCCACTAATTATTTGGACCCCATTGGTAGCGTTGTAGTGAGGGACCACTGTACATAAAAATAGTTTTTGTTTGTTGTTTAATGGCACACACTTCCCATTGAGCCTGGAGTATTCATGTTTTTGAATAGGGCATGGATGCTCAAATGATTGGAAGTGCATTAAACAATTGAAAATATCAAAGATAATGTTTTTGCCACGTCAGTGTTGAGTGTGTGTTTGTGTGTTTGTTTATTTGCTGTTAAACGCTGCACTCAGCAATATTCCAGCTATATGATGGCGGTCTGTAAATAATTGAGTCTGGAGAAGACAAACCAGTGATTGACATCATGAGCATCGATCAACACAATTGGGATACAATGACATGCATCAACCAAGTCAGTAAGTCTGACCACCCGATCCTACAGGCAACTATGCTTGTGGTTAGAGGGGACTAATGGGATCAGGTGGTCAGGCTTGCTTACTTGCTTGATGCATGTCATTGTATCCCAACAAACAAAAGCATAATAAATGGACACATTATTATATTAGAACAAATCTAATCATCTACCATATTTCACCTGAGTTCCATATCATCCTCGGTGACATCCTCCATGGTGGGCAACGACAGCATCACTCCAGCTGACCTCACCTCTGTCAAGGCCTGGGCCAGGTCTGTGACCTTGAAGCATGTGTCCATCATCGTCTTGATTCCTTCCACTTTCACCATGTATCCTAACCACTCCATGACGCGTGGGAGTCTCTCAAACAGTTCACCACAGCTGAAGTTCAGAGCCTCCTAAAACATTAAGTGTCCAACCTCAACAATATGTGCAGAACTGAGACATTGTATCTGGCTAGTTAGAGTGATTTTGCAGGTAATCGCGACCATTCTATGCTCCAATTCAATGATATCTGTACTTTGTCAGCTTGCTGACAGGGTTAACCTCTTTGGTCATGTGGACAAGGCGTCACACCTCGGATTAGAGAGTTTGAATCCCCATCTCTGGCTTGAAGTTGTATTGTATGTTACATTATGACTACTGGTAGTACATTTTCCTGAGGACAAGTGAAGATTTACATTATCTTCTCGAGGCAATGGCTTCAACTGACTAATGTTACAGTCCAGTTTCCACCCTTGCTACACTATGTCCCTCATATTGACCAATCAGATTCCATCTCTCATATCACTTGCATCTTCTTCAAACAAAATGGTGGCCCCCTGTCAAGATGATCTGATCGGCAAGATCCATATTGTAATAAACGGGTCTTACCCTGTAAAGTGCATAAAAATCACCTTGATTAAAAACATTAAGATATTTGCAAAATATCTGTCAACGGTGTTGACGCACAGTTGGCAGTACACATGCTTTGCAAATCCTGCATGTTGAAATCCATGTTGTTTACGAACCGGATGTCTGGTTCCTTACACAGTTTTGATTGGACTATGCATAGACTCGTTAGTCAAGCCAAAATGTAACTCTGTAATTCCAGCCTAGTTCAACTAGGGTGGAAAGTGGACTTTTATAGTCAGTTAACTCCCTTGCCTCAGGAAGATGATTTAAACAGGCATTCACATCATGATTTGAGGCAGTAGTATAACAGAGAAATCCATTCCCACTGAACAAGGGACAAGGGTATTTGTCAATGAGCCAATAGTGAACTGATTGTAAGGATTTGTGGTTTTCCACACCTGCAATGTCAAATCAACTACACACATAATGCAGATCTGTTTAGCAGCAGCCTAACTGTCAGAATACAAACTCACCAGACCATGGAATACAACTTTCTCTAAATTCTGTATAGAGTATCCCGCCAAAGCAGAATGACAAATACCATCAGACAATTATTTCCTGAAATAATAGCTTTTATGTTCATAATCCTTTCCAACAAAAAATTGGATGATATTGAAAAGATATTTTGTCATGAAGAAATATCCTCTTGGTCATGTGCTTTATATTACACAATATAAAAACATCCCTGGTCCAGACGCAGTGTGGTGTTAAACAACAAACAAACAGAACTATTTACCATCATTGTCCAGTGGACCAGCATATGTTCACTCATATTTGTTCATATAATGTTGCTATTGTAAATGTTTCAGCAATATGATGGGAATCTGTAAATAACCGAGTCTAGACCCTACAATCCAGTGATTGACACGAGCATCGTTCCACACAATTGTGATACAATGACATGCAATCATCCAAGTCACTGAGCCTGACCACCTGATCCTCTCAGTCCTTAGTCACCTCTCATGACAAGCATAGGTTGCTTGGGTCCTGTATTTCTTACCTGGAAGCCACGAGGATCCAAGCATATTTTAACCCTTTTTTGTTTGTTTGTTGTCGGCAATATTCCAGTTAAATGAAGGCAGTTAGCAATAATTGAACCAGACAATCCAGTGATTGACAGCATGAGCATCAATCTGTGCGATACGATGACATGCATCAAAAACGTCACGAGCCCTGACCACCCAATCCATATAGTTGGCTCTTATGACAAATTATGCTGCTTGGGACAGAAGCCATACAGGTGTATACACATTGAAAGGTGTCTGGGATGTTTCACCAAAATAGTGAGTGAGTGAGTTGGGTTTAACGCCACTTTTAACAGTATTCCAGTTATATCGCGGCGTGTCAGCTTAATGTGGGAGGAAAGCCCGAAGTGATGCAGGTCTCAGACGTTTACCACTTCGGTGAAACCCACGAGTATGGTGCTGACAAACCTAGAAACATAATCGGGGCGAATTGGGATTCGAACCCACAATCATAGGTTTCTGGCGTGCCCAAGGGACGCAACTCTGCACAGAGAATCGCGGCGCCTTAGAAGACTGGGCCACCTGGGCCATCCGTGCCCCCTTTCACCAAAATAAGTCCCTGAGGAAGCATGTAAGACTTACTATGACATGATACAGGTAGACAAACAGCACAAGATCTGCCACGGTCATCTCTATCCCTTCGGAGTACAGGTGAAGCAACTCCACATCCAGATAGGTCAAGCTTTCTATACCCCTTATCAAGTCCTCGACAGAGTTATCTCCCTTCGCTGTAATCTGGGCACTCCCATTCTGAATAGGTTTCTCACATTTATTTGATACAGTTTGCTTTTTGTCAGTCTTATCTCCACTGAAATGTTTTACAAGTTTGAATGTTCTGTTTCCATGAGGAAACTTTTTTTCCTTTTCAAGCAGAAAACTGTTTGTTCTCAATTTACAAGTTTTTAGTATTTGACCTCGTGTTTTTTCATCATTCATTTCTTCTTTGACCTCCTTCAACACAGCTCTCCTCATCTTGTCATCATTATGAATTTTGGGAGGTTTGAGAAAATGAGCTTCAAGTTTCATCAGATCTTGAGGTAACTCTACTTCCAACTTCCCAGTGTCTGACACAAGTCTGCAAAAAAAGCATGTAGACAAATGAAATAAGTCTCAAAAGTACAATATTTAGCTGACAGGCAAGCATTCAAATTTAGTACATTAACAGAAAATTGGCATTAATATATGCTTAAAAAATAGGGTATGTTGGCATAAGTAATTTACAATATTTTAGCAATAGCCTGATTTAAAGAATAAAAGTTCTTGACTGATTTACCCATAGTGTTTGTTTGATTGACATAAATATTGGATAAGTTTATTGTTTAAAGCACCACTTAGCATTATTCCAGCTATATGACGGCGGTCTGTAAATAATAGCTTCTGGAACAGATAATCCAGTGATTGACATCATGAGCATCAATCCACGCAATTGTGATACGATGACATGCATCTACCAAGCCAGCAAGCCTGACAACCTGATCCCGTTACGACAAGCATAGGCACCTCTTTTGGCAAGCATGGGTTGCTGAAGACCTATTCTACCCTAGATCTTCACTGGTATTACCCATAGTGAATAACAACAAATCTACATTTGTTGCATGACATACAGACAATACCAGGATAACTCATAGGAATATTCTTATCTTGCCACCATACACCAACCTGATTCTCATAATATGTCAAGTGTATATTTAAATACATCTGACATATCTGATTATCCCTATCAAACATTAAGTACTATACACTACTTTTTAAAAATCCTAAGGTTCCTATGGCACAGTTATTGGATGGTATTTTCCAGCACCACTGGAGGCAGCGTCTGAATATATCTTAAGTCATCTTTATTTTCAATGTTCACCTGGATTTTTTATAAGGCCAGACCAAATTTATTGATGAGTCTAAAAAATCTTCTATTTATCATACTTATGTTGCCAACATTTCAAACAAAGAAAACACAATTCAAACTAAAACAGGACAGTAATGCATTTGTAGTTTTTCCTAAAAAGGTCTTGAATTAAGGTTTATTTAACGAAAATACTTCTAAGCAATGTTTTGCAATTATTGAAATGGGGTTTAACATCGCGTTCAAGATTATTGCACTTATAAAGTGACGTGCATGCACGTGTGTGTGTGTGGCTGCTTGTACTAGTCAGGACTGATGCTGATTTATAGTGCTTGCACCTTGAGATACCATGCCACAGTTTAACATGAATACCCCATTCAGACACAGTATATTGACTCCGGGCCAACAAGTCCTTGTTTAAGCCCCTTAAATGCCGAGCACCAGACAGGGTAACAAGAAGTACCTTCTTTAAACATGACGCGAGCAGGGATCGAGACCCGGACTCTCTGCTCTCTGAGAGAACGCTCTACAGCTAGACCATAGAGGCAGTCCAAAATATCATATGTAACTATAAGAACACAAGAAAATCACTCAGTGATCTTTGATGTTCACCAGGTAACAGTTGCGATGTGCAACTCACTTATTCATACCTAAAATTGTGAATTAGCTGAGTTAGACTTTTGTTCAGCTCCACTTCACACAGCTTCGTCCAGCCTGACACCTGGGATTATCAAAACATAATCTCACATCATCCAGAGCAATAAAATCAGGGTTAGAACTAAACTCAAATGTTTTACTAGCCCGGGTAAAGATAAAATGGCCTTGTAATGTTAAAACAATGGGGAAATTGTGAAATTTGTACTAGCCCACAGGAATTTAAGCTAGCCTCGGCCGAGTGGGCTAGAGTTTATTTCTAACCCAGGAGCATTCCTCACCTCTGCACACATCCTCAAGCTTCCTTGTCTGAAACCCTGAAACACAAACATAGGGCCTATGTCACACAGTAGGAACAATGAATGAATGAATGAATGAATGAATGAATGAATGAATGAATGAATGAATGAATGAATGAATGAATGAATGAATGAATGAATGAATGAATGAATGAATGCCTATCTCAGCAATATTCTACCCATGTGGGGAATTGAACCCGGGCCTTCTGCAAGACAAGCACACGTTTAAATCGCTGGGCTACCCCACCACTGGCATGCCCTACATTTTTGAAGACAGAATATTTTCACTTGCAATTGATCTTGAGGTATTATTTTGCATTAGATATTATTGTTAATACATGTATATGGACCATTATAAGTTTCGCCAACCAGACAGAAACATATGTTACTCGACTCCGGTTTCGGACAAGTTGTGCAAATGTCATCAACTGCTTTGGCATAATTCTGTACGACATTGTCATGTAACAAATATTTTTGTGCATGAAACAACATTCTCAAATCACTAAATAGTGACACAGAACCGTAGCTCAATTGGATTTGTAATCATCAGTTTAAAATGTAAACAATGACAGACACTTACTAAATTTGCTGTCAGCATTGATATTTAAACATTTCTTTGTTTGTTTGTTGTGTAACGCCGCACTCAGCAATATTCCAGCTATATAATGGAGGTCTGTAGATAATGGAGTCTGGACCAGACAATCCAATGATTGACATCATGAGCATTGATCTATGCAATTGGGATATGATGACATGCATAAACCAAGTCAGCGAGCCAGACCACCTGATCCCCGTTAGTCGCCTCTTACAACAAGCAGTCGCCATTTATGGCAAGCATGGGTTGCTGAAGACCTATTTTCCCGGTATCTTCATGGGTTTGAACAATGTCAAAATTATGAATATCACAAAAAAAAAAGGAACATATAAGTTGAGCCCCTCTACAAACTATACATATAGCCAAATTTAGTTATATTTTGAACCTAAATGACTGAGTAATGGCAATATATAGCTTAACTGTTTGATTGGCATTCTAGAAATTGGTGGGTAAATTAGAAAAAATTCAAGGTTGAAGATAACAACTTCTTGTTTATCACTTTTTGCGACTTTTCAACGGAGATTCTTTCACTCTTATCAAGCAAGCCAAATGATGTAAGAATCTAGGACAATATTCGCTAAATGCAATAAAGCAGGCGTTGTTATCCAAAAAGGTATATTTTCTAATAAGCTTGTTCAATTTGGCTGTGATAGTGGCCTATTGCAAATCGGATTCAAACCTCTTGGACATTTATTTCATGCATTGTTTGAGTGTACTTGTTACTCACAGGCTTGAAGGAAATGCTATTTAAATAACTTTGTAAGTAACCCATAAAATAATAAATTGGTAAGTTTTGTTTGTTGTTTAAAGCCGCACTCAACAGTATTCCAGCTATACTGTGACCGAGTCTGGACCAGACAATCCAGTGATTGACATCATGAGCATCAATCCACGCAATTGGGATACGATGACATGCATCAACCAAGTCAGCGAGTCTGACCACCCAATCCTGTTAGTTGCCTCTTACGCCAAGCATAGTCGCCTTAAACGGCAAACATGGGTTGCTGAAGACGTATTCTACCCCGGATCTTCACGGGTCGACAGATAATGTTAATATTACGAAATATCCACACATATTTCTTGGTGAAGTCATAAAGATTAGATACAACTTGCAATGACATAAGCTTACATGGCTTTTCAGGCAAGGTCAGCTATTCATTAATCTAATTTGAATTTGTTCACCAAAGACAAAGAGAAATTTTAACATGCTGTCAAATACTTTTAATGAAGAATTAATTACCAGCAAATCCTTGAAGTACTTGGTGGGATTCGTTGCATCTGCCAACTTAACAAGATGTCGAACAGCACAACAAAGTCCTGATCTAACCATAGCTATTTGGGGATCAAATATCACAGGCAATTGGCAGTTCTGAATAATCAGGGGAAGTAACTCTGTCTCGGTGAAAGTGTGGTGGAGCTTCTGCAGTGCACACAGTGGTAATTCAATCTGTTCCTCGCTCTGTGCAGCTGCATCTTCAACAAATATAATGCGCACATCCACAGGTGCACAGTACTCCACAACAAACAACACTGCACTTGATGAAAGAGTCACCACACAACCACTGTCAGTTTTAAGCCTGCCGCTCAAGTACACTTCCGCCACCATGTTGGGTATTTCTTGTTGTGATTGTGAACGTGTTTATCTCCCTTCACCTGCAACAATAGGAAGTCATTATTTTGATTATGGCGAGATTACCAACATCATTTCTGGCATAAACATCATTGCCCCAAGAAACATCCCAGATTGTGGTGATAATGTTGCTCTGGCAGAAGTATACTATACATATGGTACTCACATGTTCAACAGAGCTCAGACACACCAATCAAGATGTTCTACAAATACCACTTGGAACATGTGTCTCTGGAATATGCCTCAATACATTAGTTACAGACCCATGAAGATCTGGGGTAGAATTGGTCTTCAGCAACCCATGCTTGTCTTAAGAGGCGACCATGCTTGTCGTAAGAGGCAACTATGCTTGTCGTAAGAGGCGACTCATGGGATCAGGTGGTCAGGTTAGCTGACTTGGTTGATGCATGTCATCGTATCCCAATTGCATGGATCTATGCTCAAGATGTTAATCACTGGATTGTCTGGTCCAGACTTGATTAATTACAGACTGCCATACCATAGCTGATATATATCTGAGTACAGTGTTAAACAACAAACAAACAAACAAAACATTAGTTACACTTAAAATGACACGCAGACAGATGAAAGATTTCTTAATTTTTTTTAACTTTAGGGTTTGATTTCACATTTTATTTTACCTTCAGTGTGTGTTTTCACTTGCCAATATCAGTCTGTGACATTAGTCACTAGTCAGAGTGAGTGAGTTTGGTTTCACGCAGCTTTCAGCAATATTCCAGGAATATCAGAATCTGGGCTTCAAATGCAAGCCTTCGGGGTGAAGAGCAAACACTTTCACCACAAGGCTACTCATCCGCCTGAAGCCTGACACAAGTATAATTCTGTTCGGTCTAATAAGCTCAGCTAATAAAAGTCCATAAAATATACTAAAAATGATGCTATGTGCCATGTTTGGGCTAGAAGACATACAGTTTTGGGCACAGACTGCAATATACATAATTTTAAAAAATAAATGGAGGTATTTCTGAATGTTTCATAATTAAGGTCCATAATAATATTATGCTATATTCTTAATGTGACCTCATGACCCGCCACGCTGATGACAGTCAGCCAAGTAATCATGCTTTGTGAACACTCCATCCCCATTCCCCACTTCAGGCAGGACGTTTTGTAACAAATATTAAATTAACGTCATGGAATCAGTCATGACCAGACTTTGACTCATCATGATCTGTCAAAACTGGACCACATTTGCTCTCCACACCTTTTTATGTTGATTCATCATCCAGTGAAATCGGCCTCTTCTGAACAAAGGACCAATTCATCATGAAACTGACACTCCCCAATTTCATGCATCTCACTTGCATGTCCTGAAAGATGATTTCATCAATATGTTTCTGTCATGGGATTTTTTTTGTATTTAACGCCGCACTCAGCAATATTCCAGCTCTATAACTGAGGTCTGTAAATAACTGAGTCTGGACCAGACAATCTAGTGCTTGACATCATGAGTATTGATCCACACAATTGGGAAATGATAATATGCATCAAGCAAGTCACCGAGCCTGACCACCAAATCCTGTTAGTCACCTCTTACGACAAGCATAGTCACCTTTTACGGCAAGCATGGGATGCTGAAGACCTACTCTTACCCGGATCTTCATGGGTCTCTGTCATGGGAACTGCCCAAACAATTCCTAGATATACTTTAAAACTGACAAGGAAATGGAAATGTTTACCAAACCACTCCTGCTATTCATTTTGTACAAATACTTCAAGGGAGATTCTACCTGTGAAGATCCGGGTTAAGGTCTTATATTTGCTAATATATTGGCAAGTGAACAATCCCAAGTAGCACACCTTCCAATTGATCAATGTACACAAGACTTATTGATTAGCGTATAATACCCACTCGTGTGCTATATGAACCCTTAATCACGGGCAGCTAAATTCTGGAAAAATATATCTGTCGTATGTAAACATTTCAGGCTGTCAGCATAAACCACGAAATCTTTCAACTGTTGTTTTTTCACCAAAATGATTTTCTAATAAGAACCCCCTATTTCTAATTTTGAGAGCACCTTGGGCGCTTATTACGACGAATACGGTAAGTGGAATACTGTGAAAAGGGGTGTTAAACCCAACTCACTCACTCAAATAAGGTCACATGCACAGATCAAATGTGTCCAGAGTTTTTTTCTCTAAAGTGAGTGATGAGTTGTTAATTATCTGTGTAGATTCCAAAATCTGAAATTTATGGAATACTGACATCATATTATATTTTTCATTTTGTTAAGCTTTAACAGAGTTAATTAAGGCTCTACATGCTTTTGTAAGCAAAACTGGTAGGTATTAATTTCCTTAATGTCACAGCCTTATAATAACTTTCCATCCTTTTAAAACAAGGATGAGGAGATTCCAGAGAACAAATAGAACCTAATTTTAATCGCCTAACAAGATTATATCATTTTCATTGTACATCATGAATTGTGAAAATAATATTAGGTAGGTTAGGCCTGTTTTTCAAGAAAAACATTTCTTGAATTAATTGGTCACAATAATTTTAAGTTTGTTTGTTGTTAAATGCTGCAATAATAGTCTGTACAAATATGACAAGTTAAATAAGACACCTATCACTTCTCTTTACCCATCATTATGGGATGTTAGGCCTACTTGACATCCATAACACAATATAGGCCTATTGCCTAAATCATTAACAATTTCTTATCTATGTGAATCTTGTGAACTTTCCAGTAATTTCTAGATGAATGTCATTTATACATCACCACACATTGGAATTGGCGTTATATGCTTCTTGAGAATGGGCCAAATTTAATTCATATGCTTTTAATAATGTAATTTAGTTTAAATGGGAGTTGGGGTTCTGTTTGGGTCACTATATAAGTTCTGATCATGCTAAATAAAGTGTAAACGCACAGTGCATTTCCTCCATGTGTTTTCGACATGATCGCCATCATCCGCGACTGTGAGTCAAACTGGGCGAGTTATCATCATTCACTGCTGGGTCAGCATGTACATATCAAACACGTGCACGGCAAGATGAAAATAATAAAAGAGACACGTGTGCTCGCCTAATTATCGTGACATGCGAGATCGTGCTAAATACAGCGAGTGACATCACATTCAAAATACAAATTATGGCGCACCTGCTATCTGCATCGAGGCTGGGATAAATAAGCCCGATCTGTGAAACTACAAAATCTTTTTTCGCTGTGTTTGAGGTCACACAAGTGTTGATGAGCACCGTATTGACTTTGCAATGTACCAGACGGTGTTCCCCTTGTATTTATCGCTGAGTACACTTTCGCAAGAAATAGGGGTACCACGAACGGTGTTGTAAGTTTTGTAACAAATGTGTGGCTTCCGTTGCTGTTTCACTTATCGTTTTCATGTTTCTGAAAACATGCATAATGTACACGAATGCAAAAAAATCGTCTTCGGGTCTCGATTGAGCTACAAAGGTGAATGCAGCCCGTTTGTCAATATCTGTCACCCCTTAACAACAGTGGGTCAACCAAGCCGACTTTATGTCGCCAGTCATTCGTGACGTCATCATTTGTGGGCCACTCTACCGACACGCACGTGTTTACGTTTACGCATTAAAATAGTGCATTGATACAAATTGTTCTATTTTGTGAGTTAGACATACAACATCAACAATAATATACTTTTTCAACAGATTATGTATATGTCTTTAGAACAAAAGTGTATTTGCTGCGCAATAAATTTGTATAACAAACAGGAAGTACGAGTGAAAACGAGGCGCGCATTAATATGTCGGCCTACATTTCGTTGCTGCTGCTTCCCGTCTGACTGTCGCCACTTACAATAGCAAAGAAATTTTCAGCTTGCCCTGCGACTAATTTTGATGGAAAAATTTCATGAGTGGCGTTTCCCGCCCTAGAATCAGCTCAAGGGGTTCTGAATAATTTAGTATATATAATCAGAAGATAACCAGACCTACTTGTGGATTATATCAGGTAAAATTTTCACTTTCTTTCGACAGAAATTTGGCCTTATCGCCATGTTTTCGATCGTGAAAAATCGCAACATCGTGGGGAGCAATGTGTGTGCATTGCATTGATCTGTCACATTCTCTTGCGAAAGATCGTAAGTTGTTCGGTTTTATTTACAGCTGTTAGGAAATGTATTTAAACTCAAGGGAATAAGCCTCTTATACTGCAGATACTTTCATTAAACCCGAAAAATAATTTGCAACTTCATTTTGGTGTAGAAAGTAATATACAAAATGTAATGGAATCATTCAGAGAGGGCGTGGATTCAAGTTTTACCAGTCATTTGTGTAATTTTGAAGTTTTCACCATTTAACAGTAGAGTCCTAGATTTTCACTTTGACGCATGCAACTTATACCGTAATATTATTCTTGTTTACTGTACTGGATTGTGAATTGTACCAAAATGTCAATATACTGAATGACCGTTGTAATTCCTGTCATTATTTACAGATATGAGAAATTTGAGCAAAAGTTTGTTAATTTATTACAAAATAAGTCATTTAAAGACAAGGGAAATGTAGAGATTATCATAATTTGTTATTTGTATTTCTTACATTGTTACATGTTACCAGCTGGTAACTTGGTTGCATTGTTTACACAACATGATGTTTAAAAATCTAGATATGTACTTATAAGGTGTATTCATATGTATCTGCCTTATTAAAGTATTCATAATGATGTCAGGAAAGATGTATTGTATAGTTATAAGTTACCAGTTATTGATGCCACAGGGTAGAATTTGAAGGTCAGGTGTTTGAATGAATCAGGATTTCCCTCATTACGCTAGTACAGGTTTGATTGCCAACAGTAAGAGCACTAATTTGACATCCAGTGCAATATGGGCCTAAGTTAATTACTGATGGTTCATTGTGACTTCCACTAACCCACTGCTCTACTATTCTGTTCTCGTCAGAGCCTGTCAATTGACCAATTAGCAGTTTGTCAGGGATCAATTACCAAGCAATGATTTCCTGTCTAGTTAATTAGCACTTGTGATACTGTTTATCAGGGTACATAGTGTGTACTCACCAAGGTGTTGTTAAGGACATAATTATGAAGTGTGACATTATGATTTGGAGAGCAATATTGGTGATTTATCACATTCCAGACCATTGCACTCAGTAGCCCAGGTTGTGTTTGTTTTCATATTCGGGTAATTCACAGTTAGTTATAAACAGTGATAGGTTGATCATTGTTGAAAAGTATTAGTACTTGGGAGACATGAATAGGAGTTGTGAATCTGAAGATGAAACCAGGTGATTCTGTTTTTGTATCAGGCAACTGTTTTTGTGGATGTACATCTTAAATATATCAGCTATTTTCTATGTACTGAATTTAATAGATATCTTGCCAGGTGACCTCCATTACTGTTTAATTGATCAGGATTCTAACATGAATTCACAGATTATGGGGAAAGGCTGTTGCATTCTTGTATGTCAAAGTATCTTTTTCATATTTCAAGGTTATAAAATAATAAAACCTATTTAACAAATTATTAATCATTAGTTACCTCCCTTAACATGCTTAATGTAAATATGAATGTTTTAAGTTATTCCTAACACAATGTATTAATATACTGACCACATGAGTAAATAAACTGTCTCTGATCAATACACAGCTGATATGTGTATGATGTATGTTCTCGTCCACTTCAATGTATCTAGTTTTGGTAATATGCTACTTGTTCTTTTTATCTAGTGTTTGACAAGAGAACTTATTGTTATGATTAACCAGTGTTTAAAATTAATCATGAATATCTAGGGGTTCTATTGTTCAAAGTTTTAGGTATTCTACAGATTCAACACACAAACTGCCACAAACCTATTGGACCAAAGGACTCCCTTGTGTAATGTAAAATTGAACACTGCCCTGAAATGACTTCTAACTTCTAAGAAACCTAGTAGTACTATAGTCATCTTGTTATCTAAATGAAAACACCCAATATTGCAGCTGGATTATATTTTTGATATGTAATTTTGCCATTCTACTTCTATTGATCTTTCATCATGAAATACTACTTTCACCTTAAACTTTCTAAAGGCCCGTAGAGGTTGGAACAATAATAATGAATCATCATGACATGCTTGGGACTGTTGCCAGACATCACTGTCATTACTGGGCAAGAACTTTACTCTTTTCATGAGATTGCACCTTTGAAAAGCAATTGTCAATTAATAATGAACCTTTTCATAAAGGTTTTGCCAGAGTGTTGTAGCTCTGAGCCTCTGAATGTGAAACAGGATTCATATAACTGGTTTGTGACATGCTTGTATATTTATTATGTGTATTGCAAGGCTTTATCTAGGCTTTCCTAGGGGCGTCTGTTCAACAGTAAGTCGTGGCAAATAATTGTCCCTTTGGGGTTTAAAATGGCCCATTAAGTCAGCTGAACTTGATTATTTTCAATGCTTATAGTCAGGCCCCTTCAAATGTGTTTGAATTTAATAAAACCTACTGTATATGTTTTATGATGACATATAATTCACAGTTTAGGGCATAGAATTGCAGGAGTTGTCTAGACATCTAAAGAAAATAAGTTCCTGTATTATGGTAGCAACCTGTTTTGATAAAATTCTGACAACCAGCTCTAACTTGGCTTTTACCATCATTTCCAGTAGAATTTAGTGTTCCTGGTAAATTTTCAAATACTAGCTGAGCTTAATTTTACTTGTCTCAGACTTCGAAGTATTGGCTAAAGTCATGGATGGTGGTACTTCAGGCAGCTTATGATAATTGGATATTGATACCAGTCAGGACAAGGATAAATTTTTCAATATTAGTCAGTGAATGTTCTTAATTTGGTTTATGACAGAGGGATGGCTAACATTTCATTGTGGATGGACATATGAATTTGAGAAAGTGGAATATCAAATTTTCGAATTTGTAATCCTTTTAGGATTATTCACTGAAGTAAGTATTTGTGTTTGTTTTTTGTTTGGGGTCAAGTTTCACTGAATTTGACATTGAAAACATTGAAACAAAATTACGGTAACCAATCAGTTTCGATGATCAATCACTTGGGGGTAATCCAGTCGTCAATCATGATTTTACAACCAATTCCCAGCACTAACTATGAGATACTGAAGTGCACTCCTTCCTTGAAAAGCAACCACCGGTAGCAAATGTTTTGCAATTTATATGCATCTCTGCCATCTTTCATTCTTTGATAGTCTCTAAGAAAACCCAATTAACTCAGTTTATTGTTCATTACAGGCTGGTTCAACCATGACGTCACCACTATCCAGTATATTCTCATTCACAAGTCCAGCTGTCAAGCGTCTCCTTGGATGGAAACAAGGCGATGAAGAGGAAAAATGGGCAGAAAAAGCAGTAGACTCTCTTGTTAAGAAATTGAAGAAAAAGAAAGGTGCTCTTGAGGACTTGGAAAAGGCCTTGAGCTGTCCTGGACAGGCCAGCAAATGTGTAACTATCCCTAGATCTTTGGATGGTCGACTACAAGTCTCCCATCGCAAGGGCCTCCCTCATGTTATATACTGCCGTGTGTGGCGATGGCCTGACCTTCAGAGCCACCATGAACTGAAGCCACTAGAAATCTGTGAATATCCGTTTAGTGCCAAACAGAAGGAAGTCTGTATCAACCCGTACCATTACAAGAGGGTGGAAAGCCCAGGTAATGCCATATTTTGTAAAATGATTGGTTTGGAGTATTCCATGTTAGCCACATTTATATATGTTCTCTTGGTTTTCAGCTTTCCTTACAAGAAAAAAACCATGGATTGAATAAGATAGAAATTACTGATGTCTTTTCTCATTTGGCACACTGATAATCTATTCATATGGAAAATGTTCGCAGTTGACAAATTGAAGGTATTCTTAGTCTATCCTGGGACCACTTGACTGTAGAATGGACCACAGAATGTATCTTTTGCTGGGTTACCTGTATGTTAAACCCCGAACAGAATTTTGAACTTAAGTTGCAGTGTAATGTTTCAAATGTTTAATGTTATGTGCTGTATGTGCTAAAAAATAAACAGGCATTGAAAGTGTAGCACAGCAACTTCATAAGCCACTGTGAAGTGGGCACATAGGATAGCACATAGCACATAAGGGTGAAATGAAACATTGGTGCACCAGTGCATCATAAGTTTTCCCGTGGCGATACCGTGCGCAATACATTTTCTTCTGTATCAATACAAGGCGATACTTTTGCTAAAATATACTTTCAATAAAACAGCTATTCAATTGAACACGTGACATCAATTGACTCGGAAAAAGTGTGCAGCTTTTTGCTTTGAAGCAGGGTGGTATAAGGGATATTTTCTTGAGTATCGTGCACACCCATGTATAATGCGCACCCCCCTCTACAGGA
Source organism: Haliotis cracherodii (assembly GCF_022045235.1). Lineage (NCBI taxonomy): Eukaryota > Metazoa > Mollusca > Gastropoda > Lepetellida > Haliotidae > Haliotis > Haliotis cracherodii. The sequence continues at coordinate 23,539,139 of NW_027266341.1, read as the reverse complement.
TTCAGTATTTTGGAGAAATTTTTTTTAGAATATTATGCGCAGAAAAGAGTTACACCGTATCCATTCAGCGAATTCCAGTAAACTAATGGGTGATGAGAAACTTGGTGAGTACAAATTTGAAATTTGAGATAAAAAATCACCAGACATTCTGATTTACCATTTAAATTGTGTATGTTCTGCTAGGCATAGTTTTACATCCAGGGATTAAGATTACCTTGTGTATTTTCTCGTAAACTAAGCCGGAAACAGCAATCAGCTGTGCACACGTTTTCTTGGAATCGACCAGTGATTTGGTCAAGACACGCCCAATGATATAAATTTACAGGATTTTAATGCTAGGATCGGCAAAAATTGTATCTGAAACTATTTTTTTATCAGGAATAATATATTCCAATATCTTGTTATTTTAGTTGCAGCATTTACTAAATATAATAAAAATAATTATAACCCTGAGCGAAGCAGCTGATCACTATTGCCATTGATTATTTTTCACATGGAACCAGTTTGACCAGTTACCGTCGAGGCTCCTGCACACGTGATCGTGAGAAATAGTGTTTACACAGAATCGACAAACTATTACAAATATATTGTTATTTGGTGTTGCGTGCTCACAATAATGTCTTTTCGTTGGCGAAAAAACCATCAAAATTCATTATTGCATGTATAATTCGCACCCCCTTCTACACAGCTGTGTTTTTTGGAGAAAAAAGTGTGCACTATACTCAAGAAAATACAGTATTTTGTCTCAAAGATGTAGAATGACAATGGCTGAGAAAAAAGTACTTTTCTATAAATATTAGATTCCATGAAGTCAGCTATTTCAATCAGAGATGTTTTTTTTTTGATTCTATACCTCTGACTGACCAATCAGAATTGAGTAATTTCCAAGTTAGAATTCAGTTAAAGTTGTATTGTCTTTCTCTTTAACCTGTAATGTTTGGTGCAATGGCTTGTTTGGGTGTGTGGGACTAACATGTTTACAAGGGGTGCGACGGGTACCTGATAATGAGTTGGGTATTAGATAGACACGATTCCGTTTTCATAGACTCAATTATCCCAGAAGGGGAATAACTGTTAAATAAACCTGTTGACAAGGACTCTCGTTAGCAGTGTACGTGTCCACGGTAGGCCAATGAATTGGATGAGAAATATTCTCTATGGTCACCCTTTGACCTTGATGTGCCTAAAATGAAAACAAAATGCTGTTTATGGTTCAAACCATGCATACTACTGATGTACACAGGGACCTCAGCCAGTTCAATGCGCAAACATCTCCGTATGAAACACAAATCGACCAAGTTTTGGTCAAAGTAAGACACAAAGCACACTTGGCGACTTTGGTACATTTAATTGGAAACCACTTTACAGGAAATCCTGCAAGCTTTCAACCATCAAAGCAGTGTTGTTTTTGTATTTTTTCTCAGTCATAATTACACAAGTAATTTGTTGATCAAACTTTCGCGCTGTAGAATTTCTATCCCATCTATACATTCTTTCTGGTTTTCATTAGCCACCGACTTCATTTAGGCTTGAATAATGCTGGTCTTCTGTTCATCCAGTTTGTGGTGTTAATATGGTACGCAAGAGATCCATGCTGTGTTATTTTGCACCAAGAGAAAAGGAAAGAAAACCTTCCCATTGATAGAACTGTTTTAAAATCATGAGGTATAATGTAATTACTCTTGCAAGTTAGTATGTCATTATCACAGTAATGCAATTGCAGGGTTTAATGCGGCACAAAAATGTTTGAACAGTAAGCACAAAATGAAGAATGGGCGAAGAAAAAAATTATGCTGCATCCCAAGAGACGCCTCATGATATTCATTGTACCAACATCTCATCAAGAGCAGTTGTAGTTGTTTGTTAACTCATCCATCACTCAGGACCACTGTCTACATGATCACTGATTCATTCCACACTCTAAAGTAATTATCTGAAAGTACAGATTGTCAGTACACTACACCATTTCATTACTTTACAAACACCTTCATATTGCCTGCAAGGACCCATAAAATTAATTACTTGCCTCAGGGACCCCTACTTTTGTCAATTCAGGTAGAACCCTTTCCGCTATCAGTATAATTTCAGAAATATCAATTCAAATGTTTTCTTGGACCATCCATTTTGAGAAACTAGACACTTATTTAAAGGAGTGAAAATGTCAAGACGATTATTTTGCTTCCATTTTGATGTGCAAAGATAGTTAATTTTAAAGGTTCCCATTATCCACAAGTGGCAATTCCTTCAGACAATTAACGTAATGTTTTTTCAGGAGCAAGCACAATACACAAATAATGTTTCAGTCCTAACATTGTAGTTGTGCCCTCAGTCTTATGGTTTGCCTGGGTTACAGAAACAGGTTGGAGCTTGGACTCAACTGTCCTTAGGGTTCATTTTAAGAGGAGATCAATCTCCAGTAGAAAATATGTGAACCTCCATATCAGAGAAATACAACTTCTTGTCCTTCTATTTCAGAAACTCTGGCCATGAATTGCTTAACCTAATGAATGTTACCATATCCTTGGATAATGTAGAAGTTTGTTTTTATAAGATTATGTTATTATTTGTCGACGGCTGAGAAAGTTGTGTAGTTCCAATGAACTTGAGGTCAGAGATGGATGCAATGGATTTTATCTGAAAATGAACTAAGATAATATTTCAGAGTGAGTTTGGTTTCTTCCTTATCCTAATAACCTAATGACCAATCATAAGTAAAATACACATGTGGTATTTGTAATGTGTCAAACTGTGAACCACATGTGCAGCATCTTGCATTCCAGATTTCAATGGTAGACAGTGACAAGCAGAACAAGTGGGTATGCACCCATGCACTGCTCAGTCATGTCATCGCACTGCCGAGAAAACAATTAACTTGCTGCCAACACCACCTGACGTTCATTAGTTTTAGCAATTTATTGTTGTTGAGTCATGGGTTATGTAGTGGGAGATATTCAAATTGTTGTGAGAGGGGACATAGGCTGAATGTTTAGTCTAGTTGTGGACTGAACCTGGTGATGAAGTCATCCCATGTATGACAGGTGATTGATATCAGTGTGATGTACTGCAGTCCTTTTGCTGATATGTATCTAGGCTTGCTGCAAGTCTCCTAGAAGTCTAGCTGCTGGTATCCGTGTGCTGACATTCTATCATCCTCTCCTTTATTTTGTAACCAAATTTGGTTAAAAAATGTCAATTTTTTTTACATTGCTTTGTATCATTGTTTTCTTTTGAAACTTAGTATTGCAAGACTTCCCAGAGTTTCTAAACAAGCCTGACAAAGCACTAGAAATTTAAGAAATAAAGTCTTTAAAAGGGGTGTATATGGTTTCCTAAATGGAGGCTCAGGATAATGGAAACACACACTTTTTGGGGCCTTTTTATGATTTATATATTAAAGAGTGCTGTCCTGACTATAAAACGTTTTTATCACTATGTAGTCATTAGGTCTCCAAGATCCATCGTGATGTCTGATCTTTTTTAGCTCTACAAGTTATGACAAAGTTTGTTCTTTATCTTATCACTGTGATGTATACCACCCTAGATGATAACAGGGCTATGAGTAGCAAGAAGACTAAACATGAAGAGCATGGGGTGTTTATTGTCAAGCATTATTTCTGTACCTAATGGTGATGATTGATCGTGACTTCTTGAGCGATTCCCATCACTGTTTCTATGATAGTTGTTTGTGTAGTTCCCATTTGCCACCATAGCTTCGTGGAAGTGACATCACAAGCTCCATCTCTACTTGCTTGTACTATCATTAACTTCTCTCGTTCATGAGCTGGAAATCAACAACCAATCAAAATACTGAACAAGAGTTCAGCATTAATCTGCATTTATAATCACGGCTCAGTATGAGCTGTCCCCTGATAAGAGTTAAGTGAATCAGTAGACTGTTATTTATTAACATTTAGTTGGAAAAGGTATTTTTCTGAGTCGTAAGACAAGCGGAGGCAAAGTCCTTATCCTACAAGACATTCTGTTTGTATTTGAGACAGCACACTAAAGTCAAGTCAAATACTAGTAACTGATATCGGCACAGTGTAATTGGACTGGACATCAATATATAGCATCTTGTCATGTGAACGGACTCAAAACAAATCTATGGTGGAAAATGGGTCCAGGGTGTTTATCATGACAGAATTGAGACAAAGTACACTGGATAATCAAGAAGGGGCAGTTTTGCTTGAATATTCTAAGACCCAGATTTTTTTGCCCCCATTGGTTCAAAGCAGTCAGTGACTAGAACAAGGCCCTTATCTAGTCAAAATTCTTTTGTAAGTTTCTTCTAGTAACTTTTAGCCATAATATTTAGCTTAGTGCAGCATCAGCCATTAGAAAACAAAGCAAGTAAATTATGTTTATGACAACCCATATGTTCATAGTAAAATCTACAGGAAAAGATACAGAAGACCTTATCTTGAATAAGAAACACAAAAGCTTTTTGTACAAGGTGGGCACTTGCTGTATTATGGCTGTAATATTTCTAAAAATGTAAAAAGTTTTTAAAAAGTTTCTTGAGCCAAGTGGCTTCTGCATGAATACTTCAAGGAGCCACTAAGATGAATGAATATTTGTTAAAACTGTTTGTGATAAACCGGAGTGGCGACATCCATGTTAGTTTTAACTATTGATCAGAAGCATCTTCAGTACGATAAATTATCAAATTTCACATGAAAAAGGGAAATTCTAAATTACGTCAGTCTGAATTATTTTTTGAGGAGCCAGGTAGTTTCTGAACATGAAAGATAAGGAGCTAGTTATGTCTTGAATGCAACTTATTCATTTCCATTTCGATTTATGCTCGTACTTTAATATGTTTAAGAATATGGTATTAATTTTGATTACAACCAGATTTCCAGATACTAGTCCATGGAGAATATTTTACATCAAACATTATGCACTTTTCCTTACGTTTTTCTTTGTACAGAGACAGACCAAGTCTATGTACATCCTTAACAGTTTGATCTGAGCACTACAAGAGCTGAAGATCTGTAACTAGGATGACTAACACTACAGTGGTACGAGCAGCGGGTCATTATGATTCAAGAAATTGTGTTTTATTGATTTCTTGCTGTATAATTCTATCATTGCTGGATAGTTTTAGGTTTCTGTTCAAAAGGGCAATGAAATAGGTCAGATTTGAGTGATATTTGAAGCTGTATGATTTCATGAACCTGTATGATTTGAGCTGAGGCCTGTTTGAGTTCATGATAAATAATTGATTTATTTTATGGTTATCATGTTTTGAAAAAAATTTTTTAGTAAATCTTTTTTTATTACATCATTCAGCAATTCTTCAATGTTTTGTCCTTTTGTGATTTCAGGAAAATAATAATTGCACTTGTAAGTTAGCGGTGAATAAAAATGATGAGATTCTCATGGCGAAAGTACCGATGATAGTTATTTTACTAACTAAACTACTGAGGGACATCTAGTCTAAATTGTGCAGGGAACCATCTATTTGTGGTATTCGGTAAGGAACACCGGTTTTACTGGTAGTTTATTATTTTGGAAAAAGTTTTTTAGTCGGCAGTATCAGGATTAATGCAAAAATAAAATTAAGTGAAAATGGATCAGAATGTTTTTTGTCTTCATTCAACATGCTTAGTAAAGTCTCAAGAGCTGAAAAGACTTAAAATTTCATTTCGATAATTGATCACATCATCGAGAAGGAGCAAAGAAGAAAATCACAAAAGATCACATGGAAGTCCATATTACGACACCAAATGTTCAGTGAGCTCTCCTTTTCCTTTTTAATCAAGTTAGTGATTCCCAAGAAACGGTGTATTGGTGTTTATCGTGGTCTCAGACACTGTAATTATCTAATTGTTTGGTAGAAGATTAATGGTGTGCGTCCCTGAGTCGCCAGTCTTTTCGCCTGCCTCCATGAACAAAGGTACACCATGAGACAAGGAACCACTGCGTTTTGTGGCAGTCCGGGTCAATATCTAATTGATATAAGAGATTGGTTAAGGCAAGGGGTTTGATCCTGTTACCCAAAGTATTGGAAATGTAGACACTGAATCAAAGTGGGGAATATTTATGTTCTGGCTGTCATAATTTGACAAATGTCATCAGACTAGGACTACTTTTATTGAGAAAGTTTTATTCAAAATCTTGAGGTTCTAGTGAGCGCCCAACCCCAGTCTTGTTGATGCTTCAATAAACTGAATTGACAAAGAACTAGTTCCCTGTAAGGACAAGCTGTGATTAAGGCTTATTTCGTGTCACTATAACGGATATGTTTTGAGTGGAAGAACAGTTTATGAAACTCATATGAAACAAATAGAAATGATCAAGAAACAGATGTTTCAACTGAGGAAATCTGGGGACCCCCTAAATATTCAAGTTTTAATGTTAGGAATATGACAAGGACCCCTTTAATTTCTAACACTGAAAGATCATATTTTCACTCTGCTCTGGAGCATGGGTCAAAGACATGCTTGTGTTCAAAATAGTAGTTTAGATACTTGCAACAAATTTCTAAGATTGATTTTATAGCACTGATATTTTTTTAGGCTTATCAGTAGTTGGCAAAAAGGGTTCCTTTTGATCAAATTTATTTACATGTAAACAAATAATTGTGTTTATGTTTGATGGGCATTCTAGAAGTTGGGGAGTAAATAAGAATACATACAACATTATGGATAACAACTTCCAGAGTTGGATGTTTTCTTATTGTGTTTACTGTTTGAAAATTGAAAACTATCATTTCTCATCAATTGGGGGAGCAGTTGTCCCTCTCCCAGTCATGTAAGATGTATCAACTCATTGTGCTAAGTTGTGTCCCCAAGCTGTGGATTTAGGAGTGATCCTTGGTCTGTCAGCACAAGCCTGTGCATGTAGTTTCACTAAAATGGTAAATGTCTGTGCCCAGCATAACACTTGGATTTTCCAAAGTTCATTGGAACTGAACTACTGCACCAATATACACTCATTTTGAGGAAATGAAATTAGTTTCACTGAAGATCATCTTTACATCTTAATTTGAATTTGTACCTCAAATAATAGCTTTTGAACCTAGCATTATATGTAATGTAAGTCATATGAATTATAACCAAATAATTTTAGGGCTAAGAGAAGCATTTTTAAATTTCATTTATCAACCCTGTGCACCTAGTCTTTTCTTCTGTAATACCATGATGTTTGTACGAGAAAAGCTAGGGTAGCCATAAAATAACTTTTACTTTACAGCTTTCAGTAATCTAACATCTAGTCTCTTAAATAAAAATATGTTACAGAAAAAAAACAGTTGTTAGATTATCTTAAAGAAGAAAAAAATAAAAAATAAAAAGGTTCAAATAAACTCTCAATTTTCCTAAAACTGCAGTTATCTAAACTTGTCCACGCTTGTAGACTTCCTTGGGATGCAATGGATATATTTGTTTCTGGGTCTGTATGACAGACTAACCCTTCAGCTTTAGGCACAAATCAGTATCCCCAAGTCAAATGAAATGTTTCTGTTCTGGTGAGATCGGCTTATCCAAGTACATATTTTAAGACTTAACTCTACTGAAAAATACATGTAATTCGAAAATATAATTTTTAGCAATAAGCTGCTTTTTATTTTCGCTCACTGGATTTTTGTTCTTTTCTGGAAATTCAATTTTGTCATCTTTGCACTGATTTTTGCTTTACCGAAAATCTAAAAGATGATAGCTCTTTGGTAACCTAAAGATGCAAAACTAGTAATCAATTTCAAGCAATTTTACTTACTCTCTATTAACCCCTGTGAAAGTGTAAATATGTCTGTGAAACTTCTTTAAATTTTTCAAGTTGTCTTTTGATAGAAATATGCTGTTTTACAATTGGAATACTGTTAAAAGAGGGGATTCACTCGCTCACTTAGATGGCAATGTTTCTTGATTATTCTGCATTATTTTTCACATAGCGTCTTTGTTTAAATTAGAAATTTGACATGGAATTAAGACGATGATAGAAATATTTGGCCTCAAGAACATAAGGTCAGCAGACTCACACACCGGAGTGAAATACCATATACACGAGAAAAGAGACCCAAATGCTTTGCTGAGCCATTGTTATCCCAACTTGAGATTTTCATGTTTGTCTTATTCGGTAATGACTAATGTCTGCAGTTGATGTGAAGTTTATTTAAAGAAATACAAACTTTATGGCACAACGGAGACATTACAATTTTGATGGCACCAGCAAGATATATGTGTAGAGGACTGTACTCATAAACCATGTAGGTATATAACAACATTTATTGGACTTAATCGTAGCTTCAAGCAGAAAGCATTTCTTTTACCTTGACACTCCTATTTTGCCTTTGGGCCTTTAGGAAGAGTCTGATGACAATTATGCAGTAATGCATCAGTAGGATCAAAGGTTGAGAAGCTTGAGGAAGAATGTATGCAAGTCTTTCTGGCACCACACCAGTCATTAAATTTGCTGAAAACTATTATTTATGGTGTTTGTTCAACAAATCTCTTAATGTGATGTGCTGCCATGTCGTCCTTAAGGTGACTGTTCCCAGTCATTAGTCTAGGGTAATGAATTTGAAGAAGTAGGTAATTGGGAAATTAAATAATACCCCTTTTTCCTTGTTTTTTTGTTTCCTTGCTTACATTTATGCAGTTTTGAATTGATTATTATACCCCGACCTAACAGGCCGGGGATATGTTCAAGTTGTTATACCAAGGAATTCCATCTGTTTGTCCTCCCAAGGACATATTTTTGTTGGACCCATGACTTGAAAACTACCACATATTCTTTTCAAACTTGGTGAACACTTTTTATATATGGAGGAGAGGTGCAGTGCGAGGTTTGATTCGTTATTTGGATATTCTGAAAAACTACATCTTTTTTCATTTTTTTACTTTGAATTGTTTTACTGAAACATTTTTGCAACCTATAACCTAAACACTACAGCATAGATTCTTTTCAAATTTTAGCGAACATTTTCTGTACAAAAGAATATGTGGATTTTCTGAAATAAATGTTTTTCATGTTGTGAACTTAGAAACACATTTAATTCAACATTTGTGCGACCTATAACTTGAAAACGACTTCAATTAGCAAAGTCAGTTGTTGGTGTTTTTGATTCTTAGTTCCAATTTAACGTATTCAACTAAAAAAAGAAATGTAGCGTGATTAACATGGATTGTTGACTTTTTTTACAATCTATATCATGACACTATTGGAATAGCTGTGTATACTGTCAGTATTTCACATGTGACCAAGTGTGAGATATACAATGGAGATGTTGTATAACTATCAACAACAACTGTCTGATATTGACCTACCAACATGAGATGGCATCTGTCATGTTGATCTGTCGGCTTCATTGAAGCCACTTACACAGGTGTTTCAGAATCACTGCTGTTATCTTTTCTCTTTGATCAAGCAAAGTGACAAGTCGTGCCCGTCACTGTGACATCTATCTCTCAATTGTCAGTTGTCAGTACAAAAACAAGATTATAGTCCTAGAGCCCATGATATTTTTAGTTGTGAGGATATTCATAAAAGAAGAAATGATTAAATTAATACATATATTATAATCATAACGACTAGACATAAATGAGTAAGTTTTTTAAAGCCTTAGACTATACTTATTGTAAGAGGCGACTTAGGGGATTGGGAGGTCAGGCTTGCTGACTGGTTGATCCTCATGCTCTCAAACATGGGACTGTCTGGTCCAGACTCGATTATTTACAGACCTCTGTCATATAACTGGAGTATTGCCGAGTGCAGTATTAAACAACAAACAGACACTGTTCAAGCACCAGACTCAAGAATGATTCCCAACAGGTGGTATTCTTTGGGTACCTGGATACCAGTTTGTGTCAACCATCATAATAGGACCACAATATATAGTACAGTTGAAGGGGTGTAAAAGTTACTAATAAACCACACTCACTAGACACTTCTATACACTTTTACGTATATTTCTTGTTGAAATTTTGTCAAATGACTTGTTGTTGGCAGGACTAATATACCAATAGCTGCCATCCTGTTAGCCCGATGTTGGTTGATGCTTGCTGCATCTAGGTAGGTCAAGTTGAACCGGGATATAAGTAGCCTGACTGGCAAGCAAAAATGATGAGGTTTACATGTTGCACTCACTGCCTATAAATATGTTTTCTGTGGAAATAAAATGCGAAAATCTTGGTGTACTTGGGGAGACTACTTTGTACATTGTACATCACTGAACAATGATCTTCAGTGGCATGTCTAATGATTAAATGGACATGTGATACCAACAGTTGAGTAAATAAACCGTCCTCAAGCATTGCGTCTTTCATTTTGGTTCTTGTATGGGCTCTGTCTGTTAGTGTTTCTATATATATCTCTGATATTCAGTGTAGGTTTTAGAATGGCTTCAGCCAGCTACCTGGTCACTGAAGGTCTTCTGTAGGCGACAACCTGCCTTGACTTATCATAGCTTACTTACGCTGAGGATTAGCTGTAAGTGCAGTCATGAAAATGACATGGAACCCCAACCACCATTTTGACTGCTTTATGTGGGTGGTCCATGTTTTGAAGAAGATTTATTGACTTATTTACAAGACCTGCATGCTTCAGTTAACTCATATGGGAGAATTGTAAACCTACAAATGAATTTGGAATTAGAAAATGTTGAACTGAATGGTCTGTATGTCAACATTTGCTTAACCAATTGGATAAATGTTTACAGTATGTGAGTGCTATTTACCCAGCAAAATGTATTATCTGTTCCTAATTTTCTTCCATATGTTTGATAAAAGGACAAGATTGAATTTATTATGAATTTAAAAATGTTGCAAATTGATTTTGAGATAAGCAGAATGTAGGATTCAAATAGATTTATAAAACATGTAAGCTTCAGAATTTAATTGAAAACATAAATGTTTATCAACGTGAAGAGTCAGAATATACTTTTACCAGAGAACTTAAATTTCAGCCCATAGCCTGTGACAAAGAAAGATTATCTTTAGTTCAACAACACTTATATATAACCTGAAGACAAGGCTCTTTTCTACTGTTTAACCAATGATGTACTGTCTGCATCAGAACGTGGGGACCTAGCTTGACCTAACAGGTGCATGAGTTCCTGCACTGACTACAAACATTCTGCTGCAGGTGCTTGCACTCATAGCCCCCCTCTCTCTCTCTCTCTCTCTCTCTCTCTCTCTCTCTCTCTCTAAGAGAATAAATTTTTTATGATTTATAGTTGGGAGGAATGACATCACCTGACATCATCCATCGTAATCATCTTTTCCTCAGAAACCACTGGAAATATGGATCTAAAGCTTTGTATACTTGTTTCCACCAATGATGACATACTGATTTGTTCAAGAGGTTCAAATCTGATTTTTGATGCTGCTACGGTGGCAGCCATATTGGAAAGTTTATTGCCATTGCTAAGCCATTTGTTATTTCAAAATGGAATTTGATTTGCTATTTCAATCACACACAAAAACACTATATATTGACATTCCATATATTTATTATACCCTCGACCTAAAAGGGGCAAGGATTTGTGTCTGTCTGTCCAAAGACATTTTTATATGCGACCTTTAACTTGAAAACTACTACATAGAATTTTTTCAAACTTAGTGGACACTTTTTATACCTATAGGACAGGTACAGTGCGAAACTTCGCCTTGATTTCAGTATTTGGATTTTCAGAAGAAAAAATACAGCTATTTTTCAATTATTTACTTGAATGTTTGTGTGATCAATACAATGTAACTAGAAAACTACTGCATGGATTCTTTTCAAATTTAGCAAACATTTTCCATACTAATAGAAGAGCTGCATTGCAATGTTTGATTTTGATATATGCATTTTCTGAGAAAATGTGAATTTTTACATGTTTTGAACTTAGAATGTGTTCAACATTTGTGCGACCTGTTACTTGACAACTACTACATCAATTCTTTTCAAATTTGGGGAACTCTTTCCATATGTATAGGAGAGGTGCAGTGCAAAGTTTGAATTTAATATGTGGATTTTCTGAAACAATAAGATTTATTTCAGATTTTGAACTTAAAATTGTTTTAACATTTTCTATACCAATAGAAGAGGTGCAGTTCAAAGTTTGATAAGTGGATTTTCTGCAAAATTATTGCTTTTTTCATGTTTTGGACTTAGAAATATTCTGAAGTTGGCGGTATTAGTGAGCCCCGCTCACTTTTTGCCTTGTTAGAATAGTCACACTACAACAAAAATGACAATTAATAAGTATGTCATTAATGATATAATGTGTATCCATTCTCTGACAACTAACATGACTAAGGTTTGTTTCAAGGCATAAATAACGGTAATGTGATCATGTTTGCTGTAATTAATGGTGACCTGGTGTGATCTGCCCATCAGTTTACACACTATTTGGCTGAGAATTTGAATACAATAAATAAGATTCATGTAGATTACGAATCAAGTCAAGATTGAAATTCTGTGAAATTAAAAAATTGCTTCATCAAAACTTCCAAATATAGAATTTAAAACTTCCTGTTTGTTGAACATAGCATCAAAGTCTGTGTCAAAAGCTTTTGAGTCTACTTGACACAAACGAGTCTATAAGCATCAGTTTCAGTAGATTTAGTGTTATTTTATGGACTATTTTTTGCTAAACTTACTAGGCTTGTGCTTTCGACAAGTGTTTAAGGTCACAGACTGGCATGAGAAATTTGACACTGATCCTATGGTCCGAATCAAATTCATAATCATTTCAATTTTATTTGTAATCTTGGAGAGTGTTTCTTACGTATATAATGTATCATCAGTCTGCAACTTAGCCACTAATCTGAAGTACAAGTCTAGTAAATTTCTGTTCCGTCTTGTGAGCTCAACTAATAATATTCCATATTATGAGATTACAATCTACGGAACATGATGCAAAGAGTCAATTTCAGTTAGTATACTCAAAAGTGTTTGACACAAACTGTATCATTATGATTACTAGTGACTAGAGTGAGTGAATTAGTACCCCTGGACATGTTAGATATTGTAGCAATTGTTGGATGACATGTTCATTAAACATCCGCTCTATCCTCCTGACCCCCATGTCTTCTGTTTCAGTATTGCCACCTGTTTTGGTACCCCGCTACAGTGAATTTCCTGCCCATGGGGCCCTTGCCCCCTTCCAGCAGGTGTCTGAGCCATCGATGCCCCACAATGTTACCTACCCCTTCCAACAGCAGCCACAGTCACCGCCAAGCTCTGGCCCAGGAAGTCCTTTTGGATTGCCAGGTAATACAGTAGACACCTATCTCGACCCTGAAGGGGTAAAAACTTCTGGTTCAAGATCGTCAGTTTCAATATACAGATATAAAACATGTGACAAATATTTTTCGATTCTTCAATCCTGTCTTTCTTGCCGAAAACGTCTTCACAGCACATAATGATGGACCACCATTGTTACGTTCCTTGAAGTGATTCAGTCAATCATGACTGCTTGAACTAAATCCGCCTGTATGTTATATCATATCCAACAATTATCAAATTTCTGAATATAGTTAATAGTGTTTTCTGAATATAGTTAATAGTGTTTCCCATGAAGCACTACTGTAAAATTTGTCTGCTACTGAGAACCTTTTACCCACAATGAACTTATCAGAAAAGTAACCAGTAGACTCCCTCAATCTCAAACTCCTCAATCTAGAATGTGATGCCTACCTCGAACCAAACCTTTTGTCCGAAACATCTCCTTATATAGGCATCATTAAAATTGTTCATCTATCTCAAACTTTGATGTTCACATTCATACAATATCTCAAACCTGGTTCCACTTTATAATTTTTATTTTTATTTCAAAGGTCAACTGAAATATTATATATGATTCACATGCACATATATTTCTTAGCTCACCGGTACATTGTGCTGACATTAAAGAGTTCTTATTCGAACATAGGCAAACATGCACTTCTAATATTTGTCATTGATGATTCGGTAAACCCTGGTCAAGCAGAAACGATCAGTTTGAACAATGACAAAATAACCTTGCCTTATTAGTAAGTGAGTATGCTTTTGTGACGCATTTAGCAATATTCCAGCACAATGACAGCTGGGGACACCAACAAATGGTTTCACACATTGTACCCATTTGGGGAATTGAACCCAGGTCTTCAGTGTGAAGAGCAAATGCTTCAACCAAAGGCTTCCCAACCACCCTTCTTGTCTTCTGAGATGTAACCACATTTTAGCAATCAGTAATTGTTTTTCTTAAAATAATTTTACCCATCATAAACTGATATATTCAAAGATGATGATATCTTGGTTGTTCTTTTGTCAGTATTGAAATTTGGTAAGATATCGCATTAGAATCAATCTCATTAAAATCAGACGATAGTTCTCGCTACCGCTAAGCAAAGATCTGATGACATCCCATTAGGGGGCACGTCAGAACAACCTTTCATCCGACCAATCAGAGCGTCCCTTACCAGATTATGAAAGTGACAATTGGAATGTGATTTCTACTCATGCATCATGGAAACTTTAACACAGGGTTTTCCGAACAATAATGAATCCATACAATCTAGACGATCTATTAGCCATTCCACAATGTTCTTTTGTTCAGGTTTCAAATATGTTATCGAGATTTTCTCAAAATATGTTTCAAGGCGTAGTCACCCATTTGAAATTTGTGCTGTAACGCATGAGAAAGCTGCCTCTGATTGGTCGTTCCATTGGTCAGTCAAAGTTTGCGCAAGGTCGGTCTGACGTGACCCGTATTGTTATGTCCTCAGATCTTTGTTTAGCGGTAGCGAGAACTAAAATCTGATTTTAATGAGATTGCATTAGAATAAACTATTTTCTGCTTGTTACAGCTGACACACCCCCACCGGCCTACCAGCCCTCTGATGACAGCAACCAGAACAACATGGGGCTGAACCAAGGCAACAACCCATCTTCTGGACATCAACCCATGGACACCAGCATGGGAAACCCACCAGGTGAGCACACTAAGCAAAGGCATGCTTGAAGTAATATTATGGTCAGCCCATCTTCACTAGTGCTGATGTAGGATAATCAGAATCCTCCACCTGGTTAGCAATGACTCTTGTACGATTTGAACTGGAACTTGACAGGACAATCATTGCACTCAGCTACAGTCATGAATCGGATATGTAATCAGAGATATGATGGTTGTGACACAAAGATTGCTTTTTTGTTTTTCTAGTTCAGGTTGCACCTTGTTTTCTTTATGAACTGACCTTTGTCATAATGTCAGAATTTGCTCACTGTCTTTTTTGCTTTCTAACAATGATTTGTGCCCCACATAGGTATAAGTTGTTGAGAAAGTTCTTGTTGTCTACTGCTGTAAATGACTTTCAACACTACTGCATCTTCCTTAGGCAAGGGAGTTACTTGACTGTGAAAGTCCAGTTTCCACCCTTGCTGAACTTGACGGGTATATCTACTCTGTAATTGAAGCTAAAACTAACTTTGTAAAGATTGACATGTTGTATTTTCCTCATTTGTCAAACAAAAAGCTTGATACTGTCCGTTCCTATGTTTGTCATTGTCCCATTAAACAGTTGGCAGTAGAAAGTTTAGGGTAACAACAGTTGATTTTAGTCTGTTCCTTATCCTTTGTTACTTGTTATTGAAAGTGGTACCGTATATCGCTGTGTATAAGGCTAGTTTTTCGTACCTAAATGAGGGGGTTAAGAAGGGGGGTCGTCTTATACACGGAGTCAAAGATCTCACATTTTTTTCCACTGGCGATGTCAACAGGCGTCCGATAGCCAGCCCAGCATTTGACAATAAAACTTCGCATTTCGTCCTAAATAACTGTTCCAATAACTATTTCAACACATAAACATGATTTGTATCTCTTTTCCTTGAATAAAGTTTAATAATTTCTGCAAATGCAAATAAAGTTGAAATGACCCTCGCCTCGATGCATTTGCATATTGCACATGTGACCTAACATGTGATAACCGGTGAAGCTGAAATCAATTCCCGCTGTTTTTACAGTTGTATTAACAAGTGTTGGAGACGGTGTGTACAAGTGATTGTGGTATAAACACGCTGAATGTGAAGTAAACATAAGCCTTGTTAGTTAAAACGTAGTTAATTGGCGATTAAATTACTCACCATTGTCTCTGATATGTTATTACTTCATAAATGAATTTTATTTTACGGGCACCAATTTGGTGTCGTACCGTGTAAACACAAAATGGCGACGTGTGCTGGAGTTACACACGCGACCTATCATTGTAGAAAAAAAACGAGCAAGATAAACATATTTTTATTGCATATATAAGGTTTGTGTGCGCACTTGTGATGTGCTTCATTCCAGGTCGCCTTATACACAGAGTATAGGATATTGGGTTGATTTTGAAGGCGTGTACAGGGGGGTCGTCTTATACGTAAGGTCGCCTTATACACAGCGATATACGGTAGTTCCTTTTATTAATTCTGGCAGCATCCGTCAGGCTATCAAACACTCAGACTGGTTTGTCTGGTCCAATCTCAAACTGCTCTGACATGGTTGTAACATTGTTAACCGTGGCAAAAAGACAACATTTCATTCACTCAAACATCATTCACTTGCTCACTCATGTGGCTACATGGTAGCCTGATGTTATTGCCGTTGTGTCGAGTTTTGATTCCCCACATTGAATCCCATTGAAGAAATGGCTGCAGTACTACTGGAGTACTGTAATCAGACTTGACATTTTTAGTTACGCCATTGGAGAGCCAGGTTTTTTTAAGCATGAGTTCATGCAAAATACCTGAGTTCAATTCTTCAGAAGTCTACAGTTTCTATGATTTTGTCATTGTTGTGATGTGTCATTGCTGTGTCAGAATTGTGATGTGACTAATATGATTACAACAGCAATGTAACCCTCTGTAGTTTCAGGTAATCTAACAAGATTCAGCCAACATTTACTCTATTTTACATTGTAATCACATATTTAACAACTTGCAGTCCAGGCATGTGAAACTTTCAAGTTTTGGGGAAAACAAATGCCAGTTTCCATGGTAATCAGTTATTTGAACACTTAGGCTTGTCAGTTATAGCGAAATTATCAGAACATTTGGATGAGATTTGTTGTTGTTGAAATGATGAGGTATGGAAATCACATTGGATCATTCCTCATCCTCTCAGCAAAGACCAATCTCATCCAAATGTTCTGATAATTTCAAGAAAGATTGTTTCCATACTGTATGGCAAACTTCCAGCGACTATCATAGTGTATGACGTCCAAGTTAGAATTACTTTCCTGAAATATTTTGTATATTGAGTATGTTTTCCAGACTGAATTCTGATTATACTTTCCACATGACTAAACCTGATTTGCCATGGAATGTCTTTGATATTTCCTTATTAAAAATCAAGTATGTCTACATATCTTATTTTGATTTGAATTTGAGAGGATGAAAATGAATTACAGCTGCTTTGTACACTGATTCTGAAGTATGTGCATCATGGATGAATAGAGAGTTCTAGAGAGGTGTTTAAAATGTGCAAGGTATCGTTGTGTTTAATCTGCCCCAACCATCTGTAAATAAACACAGTGCTACTCACAAAGTGACGAGGCCATTTCACACAGCCTGGCCTGAATCACCCAAGTGTAAGATCAGGAGGCAGAGTGCACTCATCTGCATTGCCTAGTGGCAAAATCACACTCACACGTTCACCCTGTGTACTGAGAAACATCGGAAATGCTCAAGTGGGATAGATATTCTCCAAAGTTTAAACATCCTTAAAATTGTTGATATATGATCTTCATCGCTAGGTGACATAATCACATGTGCCTGTGTTTTTGTTCATACGGTGCACTTAGAAATGGGGATTAAGAGTGTTGAAGGCGGATGCACCTGTTTTAGAAAAGGTAATTAAAGATGCATCCATTGTATTTCTGTAGAAATACATTACTTGCACCCTTTATTCTGATCCAGAAAAGTGTTTTGGGGGATGATATTAAGTTTATGTGGCTATTATGAAAACATTTTTCACACACTTCAAAATTTCTGCCAATAGCCTTAAAATGTGTAGGATGATGGATATATTAGATTTGTGCAGTTAATATAAACATGCTTCTCAAACACTTCATCAAAGTATAACACAGGTGGAAAATACTTGATATTTTTAAAGAAACACTTTACAGTTTGATATCAAGTACAGTATTACGATGGGATTAATACAATAAGGTCAGTGAAAATGTGGATTCAGATAGTTTTAGGACCTTGATTTACAAAAATTGAGTGGATTTCGTAATATACAGGTTCAAATTAAGGATCTTATCAGTGGTTCAGACGCTAACTAAGAACAGCTGGAAGTATGTTCTGTTTTGGCTTTCAACTTCTGATTCAAAATATACACAACAAATTATCATTGCGTTTAGACCTTGCAAAATGTGAACCTGAAATTTAGTTTGTGTCTTCCTATTCCCACAATGGCTACTAATCTTCACATATTGAAGCAATTTTACTCTCTGCAATCCTCTGACTTTGTGCTTTCCATCATTTTTTCTGTTAGGAATCCAAAAGCAAATTTGATATCGCAGTTTACTTAGCCTGACCTTTGTGTCCCTGTTCGTTTACAAGACATGTTACATTTGCTGTGCTTGACATTTGGATGTGTACATAGAACATAAACACAAGTATACTTGAAAAATGGTGTTGATTATTTGCAGTAGTTGCATGGACAGTTTTGTGAGAACCTGAAAAGATTTGTAGATTACGATTGTTTTTTTTCTGCATGATTAATAGCTTTAATGATTAATTTGAAAGAGTTTGCATTGAATATATTATGTTGTTTATCACGACTGTGCATTTGTAAACTTTAACAAACTGTTCAATTTGTGTTTTCTATGGCAGTGTTTTTTGAGGACTTTTCTTATTTTTTGACATTCATTTATACATGAAGGAAATGTGGTGAAATATTTTGCTTGTATTGTAAACCTTTCACCCCCTCCTTGAGTGATTTTTTTCTTCCTCATAAGTTGTTTAATTTTATTAAACAAAAACAAGTGAAAGTTTACAAAAATGTTAAAGGTGACATTTCCAGACAAAACTTTGCTTTTGTACCAATCCTCATTTCTTTTCATGAACATTTTTCTCAAGTAGATTGAATTTCCTGTTGAATTAGGGGGTTATTTGCTAAAACGTGAAGGAGGTTGAATAGCCACATTCCATAAGTGATTTTGAAATCCATATCATAGTCTGAATCTAGTAAAAATCTGTTTGGTCTTGTAAGCTCTGCTGGTAGAAGTCCAAATTATAACTCTTGAGTTATACTGAAAATGATAAGAGCCAAGTTTGGGCTAGCAGAATCAAAATGTTAAGGCACAGATATGTGGACGTAGCATTTAGTATAGATCATGGTAAACTTCAGTCACCAAACACTTTGTCATTGTCTTCTTTGGATGCTCACTTGACCTATTAGCACCATTAGAAGTAATGTTGAACAGGCACCTCATCATTAGTATTAATATTTAGTCTTACTTTGGGGGATTATGGTTTCAGTATATTGGTGAAATAATGTTATGGAATTTCCCCATCCATTTCGCCAGGTTTATCATCAAACAGTTTATGTAAGTAAGGAAGATATATATGCCTGCACACTCAAAAAAATTGTTTCTCTCTTAATGTTAGCATTTTTAGTTTTAGTCAAGCAACATGTAATGGCGTATAACTGACAAAATAGGTTAATCATCTTAACAGGGTTGTTACAAAATATCAAATAGGTCAGGTGAGATACACACATTTGTTTTCATTGTTGTAATATTTTGTTGCTTATCTGATTTTGATTAGGCAGCTTGAGTTTTGACCCAGCATATGACACCTTGATTTGACCCAATACATGACTGCTGCAACTCAATTTCAGACCACGCCCACCTTCATCTACAGCCACGCCCATGTGCTCGACCCTCCAACCAACCACCATTGATAAGAAACGATCATGGTATAGGTGAGTGGGAGAATACAAGGAAACCATTGTGAGGAAACATGGCACTGCTTCAAAAGTTGCACATTGGATCTCAAGCAAGACGTGCAGAAATAAGGAAAACATTTCATTTTGGAAAGGACATTTTACGTCAACTAATATCAATAAGAACGCTCATAGGATCCTTTGTGAAGAAAATCTTAAAGAGAATTGTTTTCCAAAATGTTATGATGAAGATAATTTAAGTGCTTCTCACACATTCAGTAAGGTCAAACACTGGGGCCATTGTTTTTATGTTGAACCACTTTGAACAAATTATTTGCTCTTTTTTGACACTGGCAGACTGATGATGTTTGCTGTTGAATTTTCAGTGTATGAATGCGCAGGCCCTCTTTAGTATTCTGCTGGTGTTGAACAGTTTATTTATTCAATACATGTAAATATATGATCACACAATGAGTTTGCAATTTTTCGCGTCTTATATTTTAAAAAGAATACCAACTGTGATAAATATTGTCTTCAGGAAACTAAAATATGTAAAGTCATGAAATGTTATCTATGCACCTGTTGTAAATTGAAGACATGAGTTAATTATTTCTAGATTAATGGATGAGATATAACCGTTTATCATTGTGGAAATAAATTATGTCTTTGTTATTACATAAAGTGACGTTGTTCCCCTGACAGATCTGCAGCCAGTGACCTACCAAGAGCCGCAGTACTGGTGTTCCATCGTGTATTATGAGCTGAACAACAGAGTGGGGGAAGCATTCCATGCCTCACGCTCTAGCATCGTCGTGGACGGCTTCACAGACCCCTCCAACAATGCCGACAGATTCTGCCTGGGACTCCTCTCCAACGTCAACAGAAACTCCACTATTGAGAACACTCGTAGACACATTGGCAAAGGTAAGATGTGATTGCATCATTATGTGTGTTTGGTTGGCATGTCTCATAGGGTGTTTATGTATGATTATAATACATTTGTTGGATTCAGCTGGATTTGTATGTAGGTGTCCCTGACCATATGGAGATTTAACATTTAAGTTATTTCTGAAACATTTTCCTTTTGATTATTCAAAGATGACAAATGTGTTTAAAAATTCATAAACCTCACGAACAAATTCAACTTCTTCAATAGATCTCATTGGATTAAGCTGAAACCATCAGTTTTTAAGGCATCAAACATATCAAAATAGGAAAAAATCAAATATTTTTGTATTGAATTTAAGAAAATGAATAAACATTTATCAAATAAAATTAGATAATGTCAGTTAGCCCAGAAAGGTGTATGTGCGAATAGTGATAATCACACAGTTTCAATTTTTGTTTTCATCATTAAATGCAACTCACCTTTGGATCTTGTGGATATTACAATTATAACATATCTAACACATGTATAGGAACCAAATTGGATGAAATTTGACCATTTGGTTTATGTATTTTGTGTCTGTGTGTGTATTGAAACATGTGCATATTAGTGTTCTTCGTGAGCTAATTAGTTCGCTACTATTTTGAGAGACTACCACCAAGTACAATGATGACTCACACTCTGTATGTCAATGCATTGAGATTTTCCTTGGTGGTGGGGCTGATGATGGATAGCGTGTTAGTTGGTAAAGTCTGCTTGCTCAATTTCATACATATCAGTACATATGAAGTCTTTAAGTTTAACCACTAGTCGAAAGCCTGAATATTTGTCCATACACTAAGACTAAAATCTAATGACAACAATGCATAAAAAATAAGTTCAGGCTTGTAAACTATAACAGTTTTTGTACACACTGCACATTAAACCGGAAATATGTGCCCATGCTTGATATAACTATGAGTCTGCAATGACCAATAGATCTTGCAGAACTATGCTCACTCAATTATGTCGTACATTTTTCAGGTGTGCACCTGTACTATGTTGGTGGTGAGGTGTTTGCGGAATGTCTGAGCGATAGCAGCATATTTGTTCAAAGCAGGAACTGTAATTATCACCATGGCTTCCACCCAACAACTGTCTGCAAGATCCCACCTGGCTGTAGTTTGAAGATCTTCAATAACCAGGAGTTTGCAGCACTTCTGAGTCAATCTGTCAACCACGGATTTGAGGCCGTGTACGAGTTGACCAAGATGTGCACCATCAGGATGAGCTTTGTAAAGGGTTGGGGTGCCGAGTATCATCGTCAGGACGTCACCAGCACCCCATGTTGGATCGAAATTCACTTAAATGGTCCCCTACAGTGGCTGGACAAGGTCCTCACTCAAATGGGGTCCCCACATGCCCCAATATCATCAGTGTCATGATGTGGCTGGACTCACTTGATGAATGGTCAGAACTGTGACCTTGGCAACATTGTTTACGTCTCATTGCATTTGTAGAGCATATGCATTCCATCCTGGTTTTTGCCCGCTTGACTACAACAAAGAAGTGAGCATTTGCATCAAGGCTGATGACTCAGCCAAAACATTGACAGATATTTTTCAGCCAAACGAAACCCTTCATCCTCATAAGAGCAATCAAATTGCAAGAAATTCATTTGTAGGATCCCCGTAGCATCTGTCGATGGTCAGCTCTGGACTGGTGGCTATGTCCTTCCATGAGGTCAAACTGGAGGAGAACCATTATTCTAGAAACTATATGTCAAAGGGTACTTCTTGTTGTAACTGAACATTGTCGGTATAGGATTCAGTGATTGAAGTGCTTTTCTTCAGTTTTTTTGTAGGAAAAGACTGTCTGTTGTGCAAGTCAAACAGTGTTATGTGTTCTTTCATAATGTTGACTAAACAAACAATATTGTGCTGTATCCACCTCTATCTGCTATGGAAGAAGATGATGGTGATATAGAATATTGTGCTATATCTATCTCCCTGTCTGCTATGGGTGAAGATGGTGACATAGAATATTGTGCTATATCATCCTCTGTCTGCTATGGATGATGATGGTGATATGGAATATTGTGCTATATTCGTCCTTAGTCTGCTATGGATGATAAATGGTGATATGGAATATTGTATCTCCCTCTGTCTGTTATTGATGATCGAAAATATGTTGAAATGAAGACCTTAATCCTTATCTCAATGGGAGCCTTAAGGCCATATTGTAGATACAGAAGGCATTGTTTTGAAATGACTAATTGGTTGTGTTGTTGGTCTTTTGGATTGAGCAAAAACACTAAACCTGAAAGGTTACATCATATCTGGTAAAACCAGAAATAATTTGATATATTGTTAGTTTTCTAGATTTGACCCTATTGATATCTTAGCATGCACGTGGTGCATGTGTCATCTTTTATGATACTGTATTTGGAAGAATTGTAATGAAACGGATAATACTTAAAGAGAGCAATATTGTCTAATGTAGTGAGCGAGTGTTTTAGAGGAGTTAACTCCCTTGCATGAACATAATGATTGTAATGAATTCAAATTGTCTATTAAGTTCTTATTGGTAAATTTATTCTAGATTATATTGTGCTGTTGTACATTTCCTGAGTCAAAGTGCCAATATATTTCATACGTATGAACCTGTCTTAATAACACTGCATTCAATTTTAAAATCAAAATTTTATTTTTGTTTAATATTTATTAGAAAATTATTACTATTGTTAATTTGCTGTTGAAGTCTGTAGAACCATTATGAACTATGTCTTTGCATTTTCAAGGCCAGTAGTTTTTGTTTCTGAAGGTCATCATTAGTGGAGTCTTCCATTGAACAATGTTGGTTTGGAAATATCTTGTAAGGCAAGTCATTAATACGTTGGTTTTTCAGGCTTTTTGCATAAATAATGTAACCTTTGATACCCTTGTAGCAAGTACTTTCAAACTAAAAACAAACTCCTATAAAATGGCAATCTGCCAGTTACCATGAAACATTGCAGGAGAACTAGTTGCATCAGATGTGCAGATTATCTCTCAAATGAACTTCATGAATTTTATTTATTTTGAACAATCTTGTTTGACAATAATACAGTATCACTGTTTCTTTTATCCCAATAATGTTCAAGAATGTTTGAAATCCTCAAGAATTTATCCAGTTTATGGTTGAAATTCAACTTTCAATTTCTGAAACTAGTGTCTGACAATTATCTGTGGCCAAATAGATTTACCTTTCATTGTTTGCTGCAAAACCAAAATATGATGTTTATTCAGTGTTTGTGTTAAGAATATTTAATTGGCAATAATGATTATTATTCTATTTGAAGTTATTATCATGATTATCAGTCTTCCATGTCACAAAATTGTTCATATAAGTTTATCTTTTCAACTCATTGAAGATTTGTCTTGTATGTTACCATGGTTACTAGTGTCCTGTTTGCATACAAAAGTGCTGATTTATTTTTCTGTTGATTATATGCATAACAAAAGGCTATCATGAGCATGATAAAACAATGAAAATTTATGGCTATAAGCTACAAAAGCTGTTTATCATTGTATCATTACAACAATGTGTTTTGTCCAGCATCTGTGTATTTTCATTAAATATGAAAGTTTTAGTACAAAACTTTAAAAAAATACAGAAAAATGTTGCCTTTTATGAACAACTTGCTTTATTTTGTTGCAATCTCAAGTCTTGTTTTGAGGCTTTGCTTCTATTTTGAACATCTGTACATATTTTGTATATATCTATATATATATTACCAAAGTGTTTAAGTGCATAGGACATAATATTTTTTGTGAGCATCAGAGGCTGTGGAACCTGGGGAGTGATAATTGATTGGTGACATGCCGTTTCTCAATCTTATGTCCTGTCTTCTGTTCCCATATTATAGCAGTGTTATTTCCTCACCAGATACTAAGATAATAATGCAGTTTCCAATTAGACCCAAAATATTTCCATGTTCTTTGTTTATTTAGTTTTTTTTTAGAATATATATATCGAAAAAAAATACTGTGCATAGTCAGCATTAAATTTTATTTCTTTAACTCACTTTTATGCCAAAATATTTTATTCAAAACCTGTATCAGTCTTATCAGTTTAATTGTATTGTGCTGAAGATCTTACAGATATCCCTTCAAATGACACAAAATGGTCCCATCTGAATGCAATAGACTGCAAGAGATGCACATTCAGGTCACTGTGTCCCAAGTGTCATATGCACACGGACTTAAACTGCTTACCAAGTTATATTTGAGGTTTCAGTGTTGCTAGATGTTTGCACTATTTAACTTTGTTATGTCCAGTGCGGACTCAACTTGGTTTTATAAGCTAGATTTGGGAGTGTTGGGGAAGGGCATGCTGTAATATTATGGGAAGTTTGACCTCTGTTAGTGTTCATTACACCTCAAGTAGTTCATTTACATCACATTCAGTTTCACTTACTAGGTTGGAACTTTCATTGGCTACTTTCTTTGCAAAGCAACCAGTATTTTTACGGGATACATGGGTTCATGTAGATATACAACTATTCATCTTGATCCCACATATCCTGATTAGCTGCAAGCCTTTATTGTCATTTGTCACAGTGAATTTGAAATAGCATTTGATGAATAAATATACTACTAAAAAGGGTTAAGAATTATGATTCTTTCATATTACTATAGTTAATCTATCATGGGATGACATATTAACAATAGTAATATGAAAGAATCGGGTGATCCTTAATTTCTTTTGGTAGTATAGGTCAATATTCATAACATAAATAACATAATGGGTTGCATTTCTGGCATATATAGTATATTTAGGTCTGGTTTCTGATTCTGTAGGAACTGAAGACTTTCCACTTTCCACTTTTTCATTTTCTGAGTTTCAATGAACTAGAAATCACTGACCAGCATTTATGTGTTATGTTGCCTTTAACATATCTTGCCAAATCTACTTAATGCCATTTTCATACTCTTAAAACATAAACATGTCAACTGTTGAAAGAAGGTTATACCATTGTCATACATATTACTATGTTGCTCTGAACATTTATCTAACAAATTATGATACACTGGATTGTCTCGACTACATTTTCACTGCCAAGGTTTTAAGTCAAGTTAGTGTGATTTTATCAGACACAACTCTTGTGTGTGTATCGCCATAATTGAATAATTTCTGATTACCAGTAAGTGTTTTTAAAGGATATGGCATCGTTTGAATTGTGCATGTTAAATGGGGATTTTATGTTTAGACAGGGTCAGCACTTCACTGCTAAAATCAAATTAATGACATTGTTTTACAATGTCAGAGTAGCGCCATGTTTTTGCAGCACAGATTTTGGTCAAGGCACCAAATATGTTTTGTAATTTGACAGGCTGCTGTGCAACTTATAAAAATATAGAGAGTCTATATATCAGGGTTTGTAAGGGTCATCAAATCCTAGAAAAGTCTTGGAATTTTAGTTTGAGTTTACCAGGCCTGGAATAGTTTGAAAATAGGAAATTCTTGTAAAGTCATGAAAAAAGAAGAAGTTTTATACCAGTAATTGTTTTCTGTTCATACACCAGTGACAGGAATATAAATAAAACTCAACATTGGCAATTCCATGT
Source organism: Haliotis cracherodii (assembly GCF_022045235.1). Lineage (NCBI taxonomy): Eukaryota > Metazoa > Mollusca > Gastropoda > Lepetellida > Haliotidae > Haliotis > Haliotis cracherodii. The sequence continues at coordinate 23,512,828 of NW_027266341.1, read as the reverse complement.
TATTCTGAGTTAGCACCTCCAAAAGTTTGTTATTTTGTTGTGATGTTAACATATGCCTTGGAAAGGTCATGGAAATTTGTCAGACAAATGTATGGTCCTTGTTACAGATTCTGCGAACATTATTAAATGATTGTTGTGGTTATTATCCTTCATATTAGTAGGTTTGCCAAGTTGACATGGACACATTGTTCTTGTTTTATTCAGTGATTTTCATAAGTACAAGATCCCCCAAAATTGTTCACAGTATTAAAGCTAATTAAAAACTATGTTTCATATACTAAATGATTGAAACATGAATCTTTAACTGTTTGATGGGTGCGTGCTCCAAGAAAATGTAATACATCCACAAGATGCACAGGAAATTTATGTTTGTGAAGTTACAACAGTATTTGTGCCTTGATCTGTGTTTGTGTGCAGCATGGGACTCATCGTTGTGTATGGTTAATGTGGATATTAAATGTCAAATTGGCACTAGTCATCTGTGGCCAAGTCTGTCTTTCATACAGATCATACATCAACCATGTGTTGAAATATGAAGTAATTTTCTGTTCATGTGAAAGCTGAACATAAGTTTGTTTGATAGGGAGAATGTATTTAATTTAAAAAAGCCAATGGCAGTTTACAGGCATGTTTAGCATTGTGTGTGTGTGTGTGTGCGTTTAACAGAACTGTCACTATGGAAATTATGAACTTCTTTTCTAGGTAACCCATGCATTGAAACCTTTGGCATTCAAAGAAATTTACTTTGATAAAAGGTTTCAGAATATGTTCAAAATACAGTTTAGTCACTTTGGACTGTTACAATGTATTTATTGAGGCAGTAAGAGTTGCCTCCCCTTGCTGTATCTCCTGTCTGTCCTCCCTGTGCTATATTGTCTTTGTCATGTCCTCTCCCTCCTAAAATGGCAGTTCCTACAATGAGATTCATTGTTTGAGAATACATATTCATGTTTGGAGTTGATGGGTTTGGGCAGAACATGGTTATGTATTATCAAATATAGTCTTGTGTACTGTGTATTGCAGTAATTCTATGGTCATGTCCTATCTGGTATTAGTCACAAGTTAGACATAGGTTTTCTACAAATTGTATTTTGTCCTTTATTTGATAATAAAAATGTAGAGCTCATTCCATTGTGATTTGTTATATTTGCTCTCCTTTGAGCTTACAGCTTCAATAACATGTTTCAGGGTTAGAAACTAACAGTTTTTGTCCACTAGTCCTTACAATGATAACATATAGCCAAACCCTTAAAATGGGCCAATTTCTACTAGTCCTTAGGATACCTTTACTCTTGGACAGTTTGGTAAGGACTACAGGACTAGTGCCAATTTCTAACGCTGTGTTCGAGTGTCATTGACCTGTACTCTGTACTCATCTTGATCTGAAAGATGAAGAGAGGAAACTAACATGTATTCATACATTGAAATTATCATTATTGCAGTTATATATTTTAACATTTTGTGAAGTAGGTCAGCTGAATGGTTAAAGGCATTGCCGGTCAATACCCCAGCTCATGGGTTCATTCCTTGCAGTGATTGTTGGAAGATTACTAGCAGATTTGCACCATTATCACTCACATGTTTAGCCTCATTCTCAAGATTTGTGTAATGATTCTTAAAGCAGACAAAACTTACCAGATCAGGACTTTGGCAGGTAAACCATTGTGAAGTACAGTATCAGATCTGGAGCAGGTAAACCATGGTGAAGTACAAGATCCCATTTGAGCAGGTAAACCATGTTGAAGTACATGATCAAATCTGGAGCAGGTAAACCATGGTGAAGATCAAGATCCGATCTGGAAAAGTAAACCATGGTGATGTACAAGATCCGATCTGAAGCAGGTAAACCATGGTTATGTACAAGATCAAATCTGGAACATGTAAACCATTGTGAAGTACAAGATCAAATCTGGAACATGTAAACCATTGTGAAGTACAAGATCAAATCTGGAACATGTAAACCATGGTGAAGTACAAGATCCGATCTGGAACAAGTAAACCATAGTGAAGTACAAGATCAGATCTGGAACAAGTAAACCATGGTGAAGTACAAGATCCGAACTGGAACATGTAAACCATGGTGAAGTAAAAGATCCGATCTGGAACAAGTAAACCATGGTGAAGTACAAGATCAGATCTGAAACAAGTAAACCATGGTGAAGTACAAGATCAAATCTGGAACAAGTAAACCATGATGAAGTACAAGATCACAAGATCAGATCTTGAGCAAGTAAACCATGGTGAAGTACAGGATCAGATCTAGAGCAGGTAAACCATGTTTAAGTACAAAATCCGAACTGGAACAAGTAAACCATGGTGAAGTACAAGATCAGATTTGGAGCAGGTAAACCATGGTGAAGTACAAGATCAGATCTGGAGCAGGTAAACCATGGTGAAGTACAAGATCAGATCTGGAACATGTAAAGCATGGTGATGTACAAGATCACAAGATCAGATCTTGAGCAAGTAAACCATGGTGAAGTACAGGATCAGATCTAGAGCAGGTAAACCATGGTGAAGTACAAGATCAGATCTTGATCAAGTAAACCATGGTGATGTACAAGATCACAAGATCAGATCTTGAGCAAGTAAATAACAGTGAAGTACAAGATCAGATCTGGAACAAGTAAACCAGTGTGAAGTACAAGATTAGATCTGGAACAAGTAAACCATGGTGATGTACAAGATCAGATTTGGAGCAGGTAAACCATGGTGATGTACAAGATCAGATCAGGAACGTGTAAACCATGGTGAAGTACAAGATCATATCTGGAGCAGGTAAACCATGGTGAAGTACAAGATCAAATCTGGAGCAGGTAAACCATGGTGAAGAACAAGATCAAATCTGGAGCAGGTAAACCATGGTGAAGTAAAAGACCCGATCTGGAACAAGTAAACCATGGTGGAGTACAAGATCAGATCTGAAACATGTAAAGCATGGTGATGTTCAAGATCAGATCTGGAACATGTAAAGCATGGTGATGTTCAAGATCAGATCTGGAACATGTAAAGCATGGTGATGTTCAAGATCAGATCTGGAACATGTAAACCATGGTGAAGTACAAGATCAGATCTGGAGCAGGTAAACCATGGTGAAGTACAAGATCAAATCTGGAGCAGGTAAACCATGGTAAAGTACAAGATCAAATCAGGAGCAGGTAAACCATGGTAAAGTACAAGATCAGATCTGGAACGTGTAAACCATGGTAAAGTACAAGATCAGATCTGGAACATGTAAACCATGGTGAAGTACAAGATCAGATCTGGAGCAGATAAACCATGTTGATGTACAAGATCAAATCTGGAACAGGTAAACCATGGTGAAGTACAGGATCAGATCTAGAGCAGGTAAACCATGATGAAGTACAAGATCCGATCTGGAACAGGTAAACCACAGTGAAGTACAAGATCAGATTTGGAGCAGGTAAACCATGTTGAAGTACAAGATCAGATCTGATAAACGTAAACCATGGTGAAGTACAAGATCAAATCTGGAGCAGGTAAACCATGGTGAAGTACAGGATCAGATCTGGAACAAGTAAACCAGTGTGAAGTACAAGATTAGATCTGGAACAAGTAAACCATGGTGATGTACGAGATCAGATTTGGAGCAGGTAAACCATGGTGATGTACAAGATCAGATCAGGAACGTGTAAACCATGGTGAAGTACAAGATCATATCTGGAGCAGGTAAACCATGGTGAAGTACAAGATCAAATCTGGAGCAGGTAAACCAAGGTGAAGAACAAGATCAAATCTGGAGCAGGTAAACCATGGTGAAGTAAAAGACCCGATCTGGAACAAGTAAACCATGGTGGAGTACAAGATCAGATCTGAAACATGTAAAGCATGGTGATGTTCAAGATCAGATCTGGAACATGTAAAGCATGGTGATGTTCAAGATCAGATCTGGAACATGTAAACCATGGTGAAGTACAAGATCAGATCTGGAGCAGGTAAACCATGGTGAAGTACAAGATCAAATCTGGAGCAGGTAAACCATGGTAAAGTACAAGATCAAATCAGGAGCAGGTAAACCATGGTAAAGTACAAGATCAGATCTGGAACGTGTAAACCATGGTAAAGTACAAGATCAGATCTGGAACGTGTAAACCATGGTGAAGTACAAGATCAGATCTGGAGCAGATAAACCATGTTGATGTACAAGATCAAATCTGGAACAGGTAAACCATGGTGAAGTACAGGATCAGATCTAGAGCAGGTAAACCATGATGAAGTACAAGATCCGATCTGGAACAGGTAAACCACAGTGAAGTACAAGATCAGATTTGGAGCAGGTAAACCATGTTGAAGTACAAGATCAGATCTGATAAACGTAAACCATGGTGAAGTACAAGATCAAATCTGGAGCAGGTAAACCATGGTGAAGTACAGGATCAGATCTGGAGCAGGTAAACCATGGTGATGTACAAGATCAAATCTGGAGCAGGTAAACCATGGTGAAGTACAGGATCAGATCTAGAGCAGGTAAACCATGGTGAAGTACAAGATCTGATCTGGAACATGTAAACCATGATGAAGAACAAGATCCGATCTGGAACAGGTAAACCATGATGAAGTACAAGATCCGATCCGGAACAATTAAACCATGGTGAAGTACATGATCAGATCAGGAGCAGGTAAACTATGGTGAAGTACAAGATCATATCTGGAACAAGAAAAGCATGGTGATGTACAAGATCAGATCTGGAGCAGGTAAACCATGGTCATGTACAAGATCAGATCTGGAACAAGAAAAACACAGTGAAGTACAAGATCAGATTTGAGCAGGTAAACCATGGTGAAGTACAAGATCAAATCTGGAGCAGGTAAACCATGGTGAAGAACAAGATCAAATCTGGAGCAGGTAAACCATGGTGAAGTAAAAGACCCGATCTGGAACAAGTAAACCATGGTGGAGTACAAGATCAGATCTGAAACATGTAAAGCATGGTGATGTTCAAGATCAGATCTGGAACATGTAAAGCATGGTGATGTTCAAGATCAGATCTGGAACATGTAAAGCATGGTGATGTTCAAGATCAGATCTGGAACATGTAAACCATGGTGAAGTACAAGATCAGATCTGGAGCAGGTAAACCATGGTGAAGTACAAGATCAAATCTGGAGCAGGTAAACCATGGTAAAGTACAAGATCAAATCAGGAGCAGGTAAACCATGGTAAAGTACAAGATCAGATCTGGAACGTGTAAACCATGGTAAAGTACAAGATCAGATCTGGAACGTGTAAACCATGGTGAAGTACAAGATCAGATCTGGAGCAGATAAACCATGGTGAAGTACAGGATCAGATCTGGAGCAGATAAACCATGTTGATGTACAAGATCAAATCTGGAACAGGTAAACCATGGTGAAGTACAGGATCAGATCTAGAGCAGGTAAACCATGATGAAGTACAAGATCCGATCTGGAACAGGTAAACCACAGTGAAGTACAAGATCAGATTTGGAGCAGGTAAACCATGTTGAAGTACAAGATCAGATCTGATAAACGTAAACCATGGTGAAGTACAAGATTAAATCTGGAGCAGGTAAACCATGGTGAAGTACAGGATCAGATCTGGAGCAGGTAAACCATGGTGATGTACAAGATCAAATCTGGAGCAGGTAAACCATGGTGAAGTACAGGATCAGATCTAGAGCAGGTAAACCATGGTGAAGTACAAGATCTGATCTGGAACATGTAAACCATGATGAAGAACAAGATCCGATCTGGAACAGGTAAACCATGATGAAGTACAAGATCCGATCCGGAACAATTAAACCATGGTGAAGTACATGATCAGATCAGGAGCAGGTAAACTATGGTGAAGTACAAGATCATATCTGGAACAAGAAAAGCATGGTGATGTACAAGATCAGATCTGGAGCAGGTAAACCATGGTCATGTACAAGATCAGATCTGGAACAAGAAAACCACAGTGAAGTACAAGATCAGATTTGAGCAGGTAAATCATGGTGATGTAAAAGATCAGATCGGGGACAGGTAAACCATGTTGATGCACAAGATCAGATCGGGGACAGGTAAACCATGTTGATGCACAAGATCAGATCAGGAACATGTCAACCATGGTGATGTACAAGATCAGATCAGGAGCAGGTAAACCATGGTGATGTTCAAGGTCAATCCTGGTGCAGGTAAAAATATGGGGAAGTTCAAGAACTGCCCTAGGGCAGATAAATCATAGCAAGAGTTCAAAATCAGCATTTGGTCCAACATGATTGTACTGGTACAAGATTGGTCGTGGGGGATCACTGAAGGAAAATACTGATCATACAGTAGAACAGTGAAAACAACACAATGTAGAGACAATTGACGATGACAAGCAATCTTATCAGAATCAATATTCAACGTGGAGAAAACTAAGACGGCGACATGTATTGGATACATGGCTGATTTCGGGATTTTGGATTTCCATGTTCACGTGACAGGGCAGCGTGATATACGTACGACAATAGAGTGCCAGAACTTCCTAAACCTGTGCTAAAGCGCATATTTTACGAGCGCTTTGATTAATATCTAAGTTTTACAATCGGCAGTGGTTAAAGTTACTTTCAATGTTGCACTGGTTTAGTGGGGCATGTCACTCCTTCAATTATCGTATTTTCAACTGAATTTGAGTTACACGTTAAAATTTAAAAAAAAGGGGGTTTGGTGAGTGAAACGTGTCTGTGTTGTCAAATAACTTCAAATGAGCGTCATTTATCGTATACTTTCGTCCGTATTTTAGAAAGAAAATAAATAGTTTAATACACAGTGGAGAACTATAAACTATTTATAATGAAGGGGGACATTAAACAATGGCAAACTTTTAATCCAATAAAACCGATTTAACACAATCGAACTCAAGGCTAATTTTCTATGTTGCCTTACATAGCTGTACGGCCTGATAGTTGTTGGTTGCCTTCAGACAATCCTTATCCCAATTTGGTGACCCGTTGTATACTTTTCTGTATTCTGTGTTTTATATCACTGTATTATATCACCTATGTATATCGCCTATATAAATTATAAAGTGTAGTTACGAATCAGTGAAAGAACATGTGACTGTGATTGCTCACACCAGAAAACAAATTTTGAAATCATGCATTCTGTATGTTGTATGGTGTCGTCCTTGTATGCCAATATGATACGCTTCGAGCAGGTTTTCCAAATACGTAAGTTTAAAAAAATTAAAATTGCTGTTTCTGGGTCGACAGATTGGAACTATTAAAAAACAGCAATAAACCACTAATACAACTTACAAATACCATTAATTGCCATTGATTTAAAATAGATTTATCAATTTAAGAACAAGGAGCCTTTTATGTTGGCATTATAAACCTATTTTGAATCAAATAACTCGTTAATGTCTTTGTTAAAGATCCTGCAATTTCAACAGATTTAGCATTATTTTCCCACTTGCTAAACTGACAGCTCAAAATAACATTAACATATTGTTTAATAGTTTGTATAGCTGTACACATACCAAATCTAACTGGAAACATCTGTGGCATTGGAAAAGTACGGCCTAATAGTTTTATCCCAGGGAATTAATAATTTAAAATATCAAGTACAGGTGATCGTATGTTCTTGATCCTAACTCGTTATCAGTCGCATTAAGATTTAAAAGGATCCCACCAGATTTTTTAATTTGAAGTAGATTGATTTGTTGTTTACTGTTGATAAGACATTATTATTCTTTTATTAATCTCAAACATGTTCAAAATACAAACAAAGATACTGGGTGTAGGTTGTATTACAGATATTGCATGAGATCGAAAAGAAAATAAGTTCAGTTCTGCAAATATATGTTGCAGAATATTTGTTACGTCATCGAGATATTGAACTTGTTACTGCACCATGCACGTGTGCTTTTTCTCGTAATATTAATGTGTGTGTGTGTGTGTGTGTGTGTGTGTGTGTGTGTGTGTGTGTGTGCGTGGTTATAAGTATTGTTTGTTTAGATATAGGCCCAATCAAAATATGACATCGAGGGTAAATGTCTAATGCTCTGTGTGTTAGGTGTTTTACGCCGCACTCAAGCAATATTCCAGCAAAATGGAATAATCGAGTATGGGTCAGACAATTCAGTCCATCGATCCACTGAAGATTGACCTGCCAATAAAATATATTTGAATAAAAAAAACCTTAATTATATGAACTTAAAATCGTACCTATTTATACGTGTAATACAGATAATTTACTAATATTTTCTTTTAATAAAAATGAATATAAATCACGCCCACACAGACATATTTATATTTCAGAGAAGAGATTTGCTTCAGGGATAAAACGTATGCACATATAATCTATTGTGTCCATAGCTCTCACGGAACAATGATAAATTTTCTCTCCACTACAGATGAGTTGTGTACAAACGAAAAATGATAGTCTATTATGTTAAATGATGGAGTAGTTCTTCGGGTTTTCGATCTGAAGTTTCCGATCGTCAAACATGTGAACCATGGCTGTCGATAGTGAGAGAGGCTTACGGAGTTTACCGAAGTATAACGAATCCGCGCTGAGGCATTGTGGGAATGGCATAGCCAAGCCGGCTAAAGGGAAAAAATGCTGACCTAGAGTGTTGCTGCATAAATTTCCTTCAAATCGGGGCTCTATCGAATTGGACTGTTCAGACATATTTACACGGAAACCGTCCTGGAATGACAAGACTCACTGGGTAAGTTAGCTAACCAAATCGAATGGCACACGTGAGATAACCTAGGCACTATGGGCGATAACCACTGCCGTGCGATATGTTGTGGTTTTCAAAATGGCGACACGGTTACTGCCCTTGGAAAACCCAGGGGCGACAATTTTCATAAGTTAGCCCCCTTATTTTTTAGGATAAGTAAATAATGTCATTATTCTTTGATGCCCCATTGTCAGTAATTGCTTGCAAAGTTCCTTTTTGTAAGTAGAAGCTTTCAGAAAAGCGCAAATATCTGTCGTTTTGGCTAAACGACAACAAAGGGACAAATGGCGGAGTGTCTGGCCTGGTATCGCGCATGTGTTCCCGGCAAAGGGAATAAAATTGCGAGTAGGTGCCCCTGAATCATCCATAACAAATGTGCCTTCGTTTGATGATTAAATGGTATTAACTCACCCAGCACTATTCACATAATGATTTGGGAAATTATGAATGGGAGATACATTGTAATATATTTAATAATTGCGAAAGGTTCAAGGTCGGGCTTTATTAGCGTCATGTGACTAGAATCCGCAAGATCCAGCGCGCGAGGCGAGAGAGGAAGTGATTTGCTGCAGCATTCGGTAGTTTGAGACTGGCAAAGAATAAGACTTTTTCGATATAGGAACAAATCATAGAAGAAACGAGACATGGTTCATACAGGTGTAATGAAAAGGACAGAATGTTTCAGATTACACGGAAAACTATTTTTGTAAACATTTAAATAGCAAAATATTTAGTTATTTTCGGAATCGGCCAAGGCTATGTCTAATAAATTTATGGCCTTTGTTTTTATATATACAATAAGTATGAATATGAAAGATGATAGATGAATATTATTTTATTTTATTAGAACATCAATTATTAGCAGTGATCTCTGTTGGGATTCTCATACAATTTTTTCGTCCAATGCATTATTACTCATTTGTCGAATATTTGTTTGCTAATTATGACAGGTTTCCTTTGCCTAAGTTGTTTTGACAACCATTTAAAAAGAACACAAATTAGACATTTTGTGACAAATTTACAACCAGATTGTTTTCATGTCAATTTGATCATATTGATGCATTGATAACAGTAAACAGTATTAGTTTAGAACTACAAACAGATAATCACATTTTGGGCAGTTCATTTCACCAGTGATTTTTGCTTCAGCCAAATGTCATAGGAAACTTTCACAATATTAAACAAATTGTCAGGAAATTATCATTAACAAATTTGGATTAAAAAAAACACGTTGGCCATTTTGAATGACAATAAACTGACCTGAAGCCCTGTGTAATGATCAGGGGGGGCACAGGTGGCCCAGTTGTCTAAGGCGCCGCGATTCGCTGTGCAGAGTTGCATCCCTCGAGCATGCCAGAAACCTATTATTGTGGGTTCAAATCCTGGTTCTCCCCAATTATGTTTCTAGGTTTGTCAGCACCATACCCGTGCTCGTGGATTTCACTGTAGTGGTAAATGTCTGAGACCTGCATCACTTCCTCCCACATTAAGCTGTCACGTCGTGATATAACTGGAATACTGTTAAAAGCGGCGTTAAACCCAAGTCACTCTCTCACTGTGTAATGATCAAATATAAGTGCTGATGCATATTTTGGAAAAGGAGTAGTGTATTTAGTGGCCACAAGTTAAAGATGAATTCAAACAATCAATAAAGCTGTTTATATTTGGTATTGGCAGTCCTTTTTTCATTGAAAGCAAGCGGTCCGAAAACAAAATTCACTATAAAGTATAATGAATTAGATGTAGCAATAATATAAATTGCATAAGAAATACAGAAATGTAGTATGCAGTACTGTAGTTCATACATTATTTAGCATTGTTTAGCTATAAATACAAAATACTACAGGACTAAATGGCATGCAGCAAAACAATTTAATTTGTTTACATAAAATATTGTGCATTTTGTCATTGGAAGGAGTTCTAACTTGAAGTTTGTGTGTATGATGAAATATGATACTATGCATACCTTTAAACATCGCTGTATTTTCTGTAAAAAAATGTTTATTGATATTATACGCAAGAAAATATAGAGTTGTTTGTCTTGTGAACTTTATTATCAAACTATGGGACATTTATTATCACTTGCAGAGTTGTCAAGAAGTTTGTTGCCAAGTTTGTTGTGAAAATGAAAGTGTTCGTAAGAAATGTTAATGTTGTGATTTGAAGAATCAAAATCAATGTGAACAGTCTTATTTGCTTTCCATTCACATCAGTTGTAACCTTTTGAAGTGTGTTGGAACTTGGAACTTAGAAGTCTCATGTCTTCCAAGCATCAACTTAATTTAATTACATGATTCTGTGTAAACATTCAGTGCTCCCAAACAAACCATCTTCCCGAGGCAAGTGAGTTAACTGACTAAAGTCCAGTTTCCACCCTTGCCGAACTAGGCTGCTATTAGTGTGTGTGTGTGTCAACAATAACTGTTTGCTGGATGTCCTGAAAATGCATTGTGATAGAATTTGCCCCTACTTCGAGGGAAACTGTATTTGATTTTTGGTACTTGTGACTCAAATAATGTTGCAAGTAATATTACTAGATTATATAGATATATCCTTGGGTATCCTATTTTTGAACATTAATTATTCCACTGCAAATACATGTATTTATAATTATTAGCACTATTATTAACACAAAATTACATTCGACTTATATTTCTGTTCATTGTCTACTTTAGGAGAAATTACACTTATATTTATGTATTTCTGTTTGTTGTCAACTTGATGGGAAATTATTTGCGAGCCACTGTCAGCTGTTCCATTTTGTTGACATGCAGGAGACAACAATCTGCAGTTATCAAATTTCAACAATGTGTGTTTAGATCGTAATTCAATATATCTAGACTGATGATATGAAATAGCGACTGTTGTAAACATTGTAAATGGTATTACAGTTGACAAAAATATATTATTTATATTCCGGTGCTTTCGTAAATTTTGGCATCTTATTTCCATCTGAAGTGTGTACCATATCAGAGGCAGGGTCTCTGACCGTATCAAATGAAATCATATCAACTTGGACTTTTCATCTTGGACTTTTCAAGTAATTAGAAGTGACAGTTGAGTTCATTATACAATGACTATTGCTCCAGGTTCACCCTCTTGTTTAATTAGCAACAATTAAGTCATTTATTTCACATCGAAGGCGGCATGTTTGCCATGTGCAGCAGCCAGAAAATGTTTGCAAGTAACCACAAGTTGAAAAGAATGGACAAATTTGGAAGCAAATGTATCATAGCATAGTCTAAAAAATCTAAACCCAACTTGCTGTTTGGCCACTAGAAATAGTTCAAAATTCATGCAGGGTGGCCATTCTTGCACGAGGGTATGTTCATGAAAACTCTTCCACCCCTGCCGACACCAGCTCAGTGAATCTCCTCTAAAATACGACTGTTTCTTATCTGCAATTTGTAGATTATTATGGAGAAAGAGTTGTATGTATATTCATTTAGTTTTTGTTTTGCTGTCATTCCCAAATCAAAATTTGCTTGTTTGAAACTGTACCCGTGATTGTCTTTTTTCTCTTGATTTTGTGCACTTATTCACATACAGGTAGATCAACGTCTTTGATTTCTGCTAAGATTTAAGTTTAACCTCTCTTGAATTGATATGGTATTGTCCACAACTCAACCTTTTATTAGAATTTCAACCCTTCTCTATTAGTGCTCCATATTAGGTCTGTATTGTTGTCTGTACTGCGAGAATAAATACAGATATGATTTAACTAAATGTTGATGTGTAGCAATGCAGCCATAAGTAGGTGAAAATTATTTAAATTTCAATAATGTTTGTAGCTTTCACTTTTTTGTTCTTGGTCTAAATCATCTTCCCCAGGCTGTTAAAGTTCAGTTTCCACCCTTGCCAAACTAGGTTGGAATTTCTTAAAAATCTCATTTTGTAAGTAGAGATCTGCAGTAGTTGGGTTAAATAGGTGTAATGTTTTGTGATACAAGCATGTGAATTCATTTTCCATCATCTTCCTGAGGCAAGGGAGTTAATTGACAGTGAATATCCAGTTTCCACCCTTGCCGAACTAGGCTGGAATTTTGTGGTTTGATTGTAGCACCACCAGTGGCTATTATGAGTTATGTCCCTTCTGTGTCCCTCCTGTTGACCAATCAGATTCTACCTCTCATATCACTTACATTGGCCACGCCCAGTGAAGATGATTGTCTCTATAATCAAGATCTACATCGTAATAAACCGGGTCTTACTTTGTGAAGTGCATCAAATCATGTGAGCACCCTAATTAAAAACATGAAAAGATTTGGAAAATTTATTTTGCTGGCATGTTGATGGTACACATGCTTTGCAAATCCTGCAATCGACTGAAATCTGTATGTATGTTTACAAACAGGCAGTTGACTTTGTAACACAATTTTTATTGGACTTTGTATAGGCTCCGGAGTCCAGCTTAAATACCACTACATAATTCCAACCTAGTTCGAAAAGGGTAGGAACCTGGACTTTTAATAGTCTCTACATCTGGTGGTTTATAACAAAATTCTTTGTACAGGTTCACGGTTTCCTAGTATTAGAGAAGGTATTGTAATCATTATGATATGATGTCAAGTGTCACTTGCAGAGGACACTGTCAAAGGGGGAATCAAATTTACATGAAATATTGTGGCTGCAATTGTATCCATGACTTGAAATGAGCCCTTGTAAAATGTCAGGTTCTCTATCTTTTCTGCAAGTTGTGAAGGTCTGAAAATAGGCAGAATATGGGTGCTGCCAGGGTGTTATCTATACCTGTTCAGAGGCTGATATTTGTCCCCAAGCCTGCAGCAAATTGTTAATATAGGTAACTTATATATCACTGATGAGCAAATAATGATGTTGTTGTACGCATTACGAAATGGCAGTCAGTTATTCTACCGAGATGATCAAATTGAAAAAAAATAGACATAAAAGGAGAGGGGGTGAAATTTTGATTAGCCAGACAGGCCATCTACTCTATGTTTACAGCAAGCTCTTTGTAATTTTAACTGGCCACAGGCTAATATTTAAATCGACCCCTATTTTGAAAGGCACAAATGAAACGAATATTGACCTCTGTAAGTAGGAGGAAGCAAATTGCAACGCATGGATGCCTAATTCATCCTTCTTTTATTTTCAGTTGAGGATGGAAAATCAACCACAACCGATGGAAGGGGAGACCAATGCTGGTGGCTATGGTGATGGTGCCCAACTCATGGATGCAGTTGTCCTACAAACTCAAGAGATGCCCAAGACGCTGATGCAGGGCGACACTGGGACTGAAACACAACAGTACATGATTGTAGACCAAAATGGAGCTGAAGCCCAGCAAATAATTCTAGAGACCACACAGCCCAGTGCTATAGGAACAGCTGCACAAGCAGCGTTTGGCACAGCCACAAGCGTAGCCTTGGCATCTGGAGATGGGAGTGTTAGTATCATTCAGGGTGGATCTTCCCTTGATAACCAAGCTGCTGCTGAAGCTATCCTTCAATTAGATCAACAGCAGCAAGGTGAGGTTGTTCAGATGGTTATACCTGAGGGAGCTCAAATTGTTGAGAATCAAGGTCAGGTTCAGATTGTTACCACAGAAGCTGGAACCGGAAGACAGTATATTCATGATCCACATACCGACACAATCACCATTATCCAGAACCCCTCATCTAGTCAACAGGACTTGTTTACAGGTTCTCAAGTAGTAACAGAGCAAACTGTTATCCAAACTGGAGCTCAAACAGAGGAATTAGAAGAGGAAGATGGCGAAACTAGAATTATTAGTTTAGAAGAAGAAGCAGTCGAAGATGAGGCTGAGGTGGAAACACCATTCACAGCTGAAAGTCAGGAGGAGGTTTCCAAACGCCAGCCAGTTATAGAAGAAACAATAGTGAAAGAAACATATGTTCCTCTTCAGGAAGGAGATGGTGCTTTAGTTGAAACAAAGGATGGCCAGTCTGTTGAAGGAAAGAGCTCTGGTCAAGAGACACTAGAGAAAACGGTGCAGTCACAGACCAAAGCATCTATACAAGAAATTGATCAAAATGCAGAAACGCAGAAAATTGATACTGAAGATGATATTGCTGATGAAAATCAAGCAATTGATGATGAAGCTGAAACTGAAGCCAAAGAAACAGAAGTTGCAGAACCAGAAGCTGTTCCTGAGAAGACAGTTGAAGAAACAACACCCAGAAGAAGAGGCCGTCCTGCGAAAAAGGTCGAGGAGCCTAAGGCAAAGGATGTTCCTGAAGACACTACTAGTCCAGAGAAAAGACGCAGAGGAAGACAAAAATCTGAAGACACACCCGTTGAACCTGAACCAGAGAAAAAAGGAAGAGGTCGACCAAAGAGAGAAATAAAGGAAAGTGAACCAGAGCCAGAAACTCCACCAGCTGAAGAGGTAGCAACTCCAAAGAGAAGAGGAAGACCACGAAAAGATACAACCGAAACTCAAGAAATTGAAACCCCACAAGAAAAGTCCCAAGAACCTGCACCGACAGAGGAAACTTCAACTCCAAGAAGAGGAAGAGGCAGACCCCGTAGAGATACAACAGAGACTCAAGCAGTTGAAACACCAAGTAAGGATACTCCGACTGAAGGTAAAGGAAAGAGGGGTAGACAAAAAAAGGAAACTGCTCCAGAACCTGAAGAGGAAGAGGAAACCCCCAAACGAGGCAGAAAAAAGCAAGGAGAAGATGAAAGTAAATCTGTTCAATTAATAACAAAGATCATTCCTCATGATGTAGAGGATGTACCTGCCAAAAGAAGCAGAGGAAGGCCCCGAAGGGAAGAGCTGGTTCAAGTGATTGTTACAGACACTGGTGTGGAAACTGATGAGGAAACCCAACCACAGGTGGAGGAAGGAAGAAGTCAAAGAAGATCAGGAAGGGCATCTAAAGAGCCAGTTGCTGATCAATCTGCTCATGTCACCCGAAAAATGCTTCAAGAAGAGGAACAACATGATACTCCTTTGAAGAGAGGCAGAGGAAGACCCAAATCAACTGATTCTGCGCCATCAAGTGCCCAGAAAAAGACTCCAACGCCATCTGCAGAAGTGGAGGAACCAGATGAAACACCAAGAAGGGGTGGAAGAAAGAGAACCAGAGATGCTGAGGAACCAGAGGCTACTGAGGTTGCAACTCCAACAACTCCTGCAAGAAAGAAAGCAAAGGGTCAGGAAAGTGTTAAGCAAGAACCTTTGGAAATGGAAGTAGAAGAAGAAATAGAAGAAGAACTAGAAGAAGAAGAGGAGGAGGAGGAGGGGATATTGGAAGAGGAGGAAGAAGAAGAAGGTATTGTGGTAGTTCCTGAGATACATGAAACAAGCCAGTCTGTAGGAACAGGGATGCAAGATACAGAAACAGTTCATGTTCAAACTCCAAGACAGCATTCTGTGGAAACAGGCACTACTCCAATTACACCAGAGAGAGGCAGGAGAGACTTTGATGACCTTGCAGGAGCATCCAATGACATATATGACATTGATCAGATTGATGAAGATGAATATGACGAAGATCATCTTAAGTCCTCAACTCAGGCAACACAGACTCCCATAACTGCTCACTTTGTTGAGGTTGAGACAATTTATGAATCTCCGGGAAGAAGGTCTGTACAAACACAAACTGATCCACGATTAAAGAAGAAAAAGTTTGGCCCTCTTAATATAGATGCAGAAACAGATCCTTTGATGGATGAAGATGAAGAAAGTCCCAGGAGGAGACGGAGGAGGGAAGATGACATTAGTTTGTTTGAAGATACTGAGCCAAGGAGAAAATCCATCAAGAGAAACACGGAGGAAGCTTTGAAATGTCCATTCTGCGATCGTGCATTTATTGGCCTGGTGAAGCACATCAAGAGTAAGCATAAAGATGAGCCTGACTTCGATGAAGAAATGAGAAATGCTAAATGGAGAGAAAGGATCATGAAGGTGTCCACTCAAGGTGTTGATGACTCTGGTGAAACCTGTGGAGAATGTGGGAAAGTCACCAAGAACATGAAACGGCACATGGAATTGCACCAGCAGAACCGAATGCAGATTCCTTGTCCTATCTGTGGAAAGGTTGTCCTTAAGACAGGAATGAGCTCTCACATGCGCACTGTTCATTCTGGGAGAAAGCCTTACAAGTGTCCCCACTGTGACTATACCTCAGCATTCCGAGGCAACCTGAACACTCACATCAAGGGCATGCATCTCCATACCAGACAGTATCTCTGCAATACATGCAAAGCTGCATTCAAGACGCTAGGAGCTTTGATTGGTCACACAAAACGTGTCCATGAAGGCTGGAAATCCCCAAATCAGAAGATTTTCATTTGCTCAGTTTGCGAGAAAAGATTCACGAAAAAATACCATGTGGATCGTCACATGCTTATCCACACTGGAGAGAAGCCTCACAAATGCAATGACTGTGGACGATGTTTCAACAACAAATCCAACCTTATGTCTCACATTCAGCTGGTTCACAAGAAGCTCTCCCCATACATGTGTGACATGTGTCACGAGACCTTCAAACGTAAAAAGCTCCTTCTGGAACACATCGGAAAAGTACATGTTGCTCACGGAGAAGCTGCCAAGGCCATGCAGGCTTACATCAAGAAGATCGAGGAGGAGGTGCCGGATGATCCAGAAGAGGCATCAGCCATGGAGCAGACTATTACCCTCACCCAAGAAGGGGAAGATGGCGAGGATGGAACTACGACAGTTTACACTGCAGTGGGTGATGGCACTTATGCCACTGTGGTCAATGATGCCACCCAGATGCTTCAGGGCCAGGCGTTTACTACCCTCCAGACTGAGGGAGGTCAGGAAACCATCATCATCGTCCAGGCTGCCGATCCAAATGAAGTTACCCATGCTATTGTCGAGCAAGATGGTCCTGTACAATTTGCCATGCAGCCAACAGCCGATGATCCAAATGCTGCTACAACTATATACACGACAATGCAAAACTAGGTTAGTAGCGATATGCTTATGAGTGACCTATTAATTCTTAAAATGTCTTTGTTGACATTTTGGATAGAAAATGAACCAACCCTGCTTTAGTAGTCACTACATTAGAGTAGCTGCAATCATCTTCAGAACAGTAACTAGTGTTATGAAACTCCTTAAAATATTTCTTAACCTGCAAATCTTGCAGAAATTGTATTACTGGTTATGTCTCATTTCATGCTAACAGAACCATCTTTTCCTTTTTCAGGAGTATGGTGATCAAAGAAGATACTACCGTTGGCTGAATGTTGCTGGAGAGATGAATTTTTCGCTATGGCGATGAAATGAAATTGATCGTGTTCTTGGATGTCTACATCTGTGACTGACCCAAACCATCGGCTTATGTAAATGTGATGAGGAACAACTAACTTGTCTGGAGAAGCAGGGGACATCCTAATAAAAACACCTGGGCCCACTTGCACAAAGCGATCTTAGCGCTACAACTATTGTAAGCCTATGTTAAAACATGGGAGTTACAATCATCTTTGCGCTAAGGTCACTTTGTGCAAGTGGGTCCAGATCTGATCTAGGCCATTGAGAGGACATAACAGTGTGCCACTTGTGGGGTGAAGGAACAGGAGTGTCCTGTTGTATATTCTCATTTCAAACATGAACGTTTAAGACTTGTAGGGTTGTACAAGCAGTAAAAAGCTAAACTATGATTCAGTGTACTGATTTTACCGAAGGTGGTAGCTTCAAGCCTCTTAAGACCATGGTAAATAAGAAGAGAGTGTCTAGTCCAGTCATTTAAAACCACCATAACATGTGTATTTTGAATTTTCTTGTGTGGAAAACAATTGTTCACTGATGGAATAGAATGAAGGAACACATTTTAAAAAAAAGTAATGTGCTTCAGTATAAATGTTCCATTTGAAATTAAGTGCCCAGTTTGTTACGACATTGCCCATAGTGGATATCTTCAGTATGTATATATGCGTGTGCACGCACAAGCACACGCACACACACAAAAAAGTAATAATATCATTACAAGCAAATGCTCACCTCTGAAACTGTTCCTTTATTTAATTCCATTGGTGGACAGAACGCTACATGAACACAAACCGATTAAATGCCCATGTTAAAAAAGCTGAAGTGAATGCCAGAGTATGGAAGATGTAGCCAGTAGACATGGTACATAGCACCAGTAGTTAAAAGTGGGCAGTGAGTTGCTGTTGTCTTGAGATGTCAATCACATATAATTTGTAAAGAAGTTTGACGTGTTGTCTTCAGTTTATTATGCTTTTGAACACTAACGAGACATTATCTCAAAACTTGCGTTTTGCTCGATCTGATTTGTATTAATATTCTCTTTCAAAAACTTGTTTATAGTGTTATTCACACTAGTTACTGAGAATAACTGAACATGCACAGCTTCACTTGTATCATAGCATCCATCACAGACAATTGACCTGTTATTTTCCTGATAATTGGCTTTGAATGTAAATAGAATTGTTATTGTTACAAAATGTAATTATCTGTTTTAGGAACACCTGTTTTACTTGTTTTGGGTAAATGTATGTGTACAAGTCTTATTCAGACACAAATACTTTTGAGATTATGTTGAAATTGAATATTCATGCTCTTTGACACTGCAATCTTTAAGGTGTATTTTAGCTGAATGTTAGACATATTGGTAATGACCTAAATTGTGTGGGTTTTTACTTGACTAATGAACACTATTATGATCAAGCCTATACCGTTGTACACGCAGCTGGGTTTCATTTTCCCAAATAGATATCAAATAACTCCCCACAGACCTACGAGATTTTTAATGGAAGTAGAAACATAAATGACTTGGATGCAACTGGAAATATAAGA
The DNA here is from genome assembly GCF_022045235.1 of Haliotis cracherodii. Classification (NCBI taxonomy): domain Eukaryota; kingdom Metazoa; phylum Mollusca; class Gastropoda; order Lepetellida; family Haliotidae; genus Haliotis; species Haliotis cracherodii. The sequence goes on along the minus strand of NW_027266341.1, from coordinate 23,493,353 downwards.
CACCAAGAGGGCTTCATTATGAAAGATATTGTGATCCCAATATGTTGTATGTAAATAGCACAAGAGCCTCTTTCATAAAGGTATTTTTTCAGTGGGAAGAAAAACATCCTCCCATCTGTGTATGGTACAGTAGCAACAATAAATGAATTGTATGGTCAGATATGACTGTAAATTTTGAAGCTCTTTAAAAACACCTTAGTATTAAAAATTTCAGCTTGTGTCAGGAGACATGCTAAAAATGAAATGTGTTTCAAAGATATTTGTATGTCAAGTCATCTTTGTTGATGTTTTTTTTTATCTAAACTTTGGGAGGGTACCCGGGGGTACAGTCATCAATGGTGTTGCTATTTGCTGTGCAGAGTTGTCCCTTTGGCACACCAGAAACCAGTGAACATGAGTTCGAATCCTGGTTTGTCCCGACTGGGTTTCTAGGTTTGTCAGCACCATACCCATGCTCAGGTTTTCGCAAAAGTTGTAAACATATGAGACCTGCATCTCTTCTGGCTTTCCTCCCACATCAAGCTGACAGCCCGTGATATATAACTTGAATACTATTTAAGAGGTGTTAAAACACTTTCTCACTCAATCTTATCATTCCTGATTAATAAGCTATTGCATGTCCTACATATTTGTGTAATTTTCATGAAGTATTTTCTAAGGCTTTTGATTTCAGATGAAAGATTCTGTCAAGCATGAGTACTTACTATCATTGTGTATCCCATTTTAAAATCATTTGTAATACAATATTTCATCTAATGTGGTTGAAGCGAATGTGTGAAGAATGTTTTATGTATGCACTAGAGTGACTGAATGGAGTCCAACACCTTCACAGGAAATGGAACAACAGATGAAGTATCATTTTGGCTATCCATGGGATGTGCAGTGAAAGATGTCAGTTAGGTATCTGCATGGGAATAACCAACTTGAACTTTAGTGATGTTGCCGATTTCCAAATAATGATTAATGTAAGACATTCATCATGAAGGTCTCAATTGAATTTATGTCAAATAATTTTGCTATAGTTGCCGGCCCTGTACAAAATCTGCAAGTCCACCAGTAATAAAGCTTCAAGTGAAATATCTGCCTTGTTTGTTTTATTTATTATCATACATATCTGCAATGGTTCTGTCAAAGCTAGAAGTTCCTTGCAGCTGCATGGTATTGATAGCAAATGGAAAATAATTTGTCTGAGACTTGGTGAATGGGCTTTTGTGCCTTTGCAACGAAGTCAGAAATGTCAGACTAAATTTTAATGCTTAGACTCTGACAACATTATTTTGACAGAAACAAACCTCTCTATTCAAATTGAAAAGGAGCCCCAGTGAGATGGGAAATTCAGAATTAGGGGACTTGCTTCATTTAGAACTTTTGCATTACAATAAGTCGGGGTGGAAGGAAAATAATATGGTTCAGGGATTGTATAATATGGTTCAGGGATTGTAAGACTGACTACTTTAGTATGCCTCCGACACATACTATTTCATTGAGCAAATGAGAAAAGTGTTTTCTAAATGTCAGCTTTTCTCATCCATTCACTGAAAAATTGTATTTGTCACAAAAGTTTTGATATTCATCATTTTTTATACTATGCAAGGTTTTACAGGATTACAATTCTTCAAGTAAGAGACAAGTGCAATATTAAGTGGGCCAGCAGAAGTCACAGATATGCACATACATTATCCAGTTGTGTCTTCTGTGTTATATTTCCATATATTGTATACAGAAACAGCATCAGCCTCACAGAACTATTTGGACATGCAGTTTGGATTGTGTATTATTGCTGAAACAGTCAATATATTCGTGTAGGACATGACATGTAAAAGCAGACAAAGCAAACGTCCAACATTTATTCATGAAGCTACACATGGTCGTGAGGTATTTAATAACACTTTAATAAATATTTGTGGTAAATTGTCACAGAAATTGAGAATATATTCATAGGAAAACTTGATACAGGACTAGGTTCTAACTGATGGTGTACATACTGATAGAATGCTACAAAGCTTTAATTCAATATTACGTTTTTGTCCCTGATTGAAAATTTTTCAGTTAAGCTGTATTGTACACAACAAAATCTGGTCTGTGATGTAATTTGGGGGGTTTAGAAAGATTATGTAAAGATTTGTCGAGAAGTTGGTCAGGCTGCTTATTTGGAGATCGAATAGGGTTACACTATTATGCTAAATCACCAATAAGTGGAGTGTGAAATCTACTCTCTTTTTTGAGATGACATAATACAGTTGACCCCTAAATCTGCCACAGATCGTAGTCCTTCCATAAGAAATACTCATACATAATATAATATCATAGTTGTCATAAGTTATTCCTGCAATTCCCCGAGTTTATCACCTTTCAGGTGAAAATATGATAACTAGTGAGGTGAGGTGAAATTGGGTTTAACGTCGCGTCCAAGATTATTGCACTTATATAGCGACGTGCATGCACGTGTATGTGGCTGCTTGTACTAGTCCGGACTGATGCCGATTTATAGTGCTTGCTCACTGAGATACCATGCCGCAGTTTAACATGAATACCCCACTCAGACACAGTATATTGACTCCGAGCTGACCAGTCCTTGCTTTAGCCCCTTAATGCCGAGTGCTAGGCAGGGTAACAACAAGTACAATCTTTTAACGTCTTTTTGTATGGCGCAGCCCGGGATCGAACCCTGGACCTTCCGCTCTCCGGGCGGACGCTCTACCACAAGACCACGGAGGCGGTCTGATAACTAGTGAATGTGAGGATTGGGATAAATGTTTGGTGACCAGGCCCAGTTAGATATTTGGACATTTCAGATAAATAGCAATAGCCTTAAATGTGCAAAGTTTTATGCGAGTTAAAAGAGAAAACACAAGTTTCAAGACAAAGCACCTGTTCTGTTTGTTGTTAAATGCCACTCTGAGCAAATTTCCAGCTATATGTCAGAAGTCTGTCAAAAATTTAGTCTGGACCAGACAAGCCAGTGATTGACATGAGCATCGATCCACGCAACTGAGATACGATGACATGCATCAACCAAGTCAGAAGTAAGTCTGGTCACCCCATCCCGTAAGTCGCCTCTTCGGACAAACACAGTCATCTTTTACAGCAAACATGGGTTGCTGAAGACCTATAATATCGACCAAGCTCCTTCCCAGCGCATGACACCTTCATCACAGACTCGGTAACATAGTATAGCGAGCTTCGCGTGCCGGCTATCACTGTGAGGAGCTTCAGTGTCGACTTACTATAGGACAAGCAGTGAATCAAACGTGCCCAATAGTGTCATATGCAGAGAAAGAAAAATGTAAGAATAGCGATATGGAAGGAGTTGATTGCTTTTGTACTTGGTTGTTATTCAGAAATATTTTGTTTGTTTGACAGATTGATAGGGCTCCGTATGGTTCCGTAACTTCCGCTTGGGTTAGCTTGATTGCGCGAAGGCTAAAACGATCTAAGCAAAACGGCACGGTTTTTACGAAACGACCACGGAAGGTCAAGCGAAAACGGCACCGTATATATGAGTGGGGTATTCATGGTAAACTGCGGCATGGTACCTCAGTGAGCTAGCACTATAAATCGGCATCAGTCCGGACTAGTACGAGCAGACACACACACGTCACTATATAAGTGCAATAAATTTTGGACTCAACGTTAAACCCAATTTCACCTCCCCTATCAGAGCGTACAGCCCCTCATCATTCAGACCAATGGTGCCTGTGATCATGAGGGGGCACGGGTGGCCCAGTCGTCTAAAGCACCGCGATTCTCTGTGCAGAGTTGCGTCCCTTGGACATGCCAGAAACCTATGATCATGGGTTTGAATCCCGGTTCACCCCGATAATGTTTCTAGGTTTGTCAGCACCATACCCGTGCTCGTGGGTTTCACAGAAGTGGTAAACGTCTGAGACCCGCATCACTTGGGGCTTTCCTCCCACATTAAACTGACACGCCGTGATATAACTGGAATACTGTTAAAAGCGGCGTTAAACCCAACTCACTCACTCACTCACTGTGATCATGAAAAGGAAAAGGAAGCGTAAAACACACTATACTCTGACAACATTCATATTTTGTGAATAGTTTTCAAACTTTTCAAGGTGATGTCATTTGAGTAGGGAGTGGGTCAAAATGGCCTCAAAAGGTAAAGACAAAACGACCACAGAAAATATTCAGAAAGGACACAACCTATTGTCAAAATGGCCCCCCAAAAAGTCATAACAGCGTTCGAAGCAGTGGTTCAGGGACTGCAGCTTGTAGATGAAGGCCTTATTTTGCAGCTTCCTGAAGACAGGTCTGATGTGTGATGGCCATTTTGACTTTACCTTTTGAGGCCATTCTGACATGAGGCTGTTTTGACTACAACCCCTTGAGTGCAGTGTAAGTTTACAGACAGGACATTGTTGATGTCACTGTTTATCATGGATCTTTTATTTCTAAGAATATGGGTGCGATACATTGTTAAAGGTATCCCCTACCGGTATGAACAAAAAATTAAGTTTTGATTCAGCCATCCCTCAAAATTTCAGCAATGTCGTCTTGACTGTTCAAAAATGGGGTACGTTAGAATATATTATACCTTCTTGAAATGGGACGAGTTAAAATTGACTACCCGGCACATGGTACCGTATCAGACCCTACCCAGTTCCCTGTTGTAGGTCTCATACAGTGGATTATCCAAGCTACCCATCCGAGACCGCATATAAAAGCAACTGTAAATATAATAAATAATGCCAGAGACAAGGCATTCTTTATTATATGGAAATATCTTTAATTCTCTTCTTCCAAGTTCTTATGAATATGACCGCCTCCGTGGTCTTGTGGTAGAGCGTCCGCCCGGAGAGCGGAAGGTCCGGGGTTCGATCCCCGACGGCGTCATACCAAAAGACGTTGAAATATGGTACTTGTTGTTACCCTGTCTGGCGCTCGGCATTTAGGGGCTAAAGCAAGGACTGGTCGGCTCGGAGTCAGTATACTGTGTCTGAGTGGGGTATTCATGTTAAATCGGCATCAGTCCGGACTAGTACAAGCAGCCACACAAACACACACAGGTACATGCACGTCGCTATATAAGTGCAATAATCTTGGACACGACATTGAACCCCATTTCACCTCACCTCACCTCTTATGAATATATATATGTGTAATCTTTTAACATCACATTTGCAGATTTCTTTGGGTGTAAACTGGACACCTTATAACAAACTGACGGATATAACGAACTTACTTTTTTGGTCCCGACTATTTGCTTTAGTTATGCTGTTTATATGCTTTTAACAAACTGCGGTTATAAAGAACTATAATTAGTAGTCCCTTTGAGTTCGTTATAACCATACTTTACTGTATGTGTAATTTTTTAACATCACATTTGCAGATTTCTTTGGGTGTAAACTGGACACCTTGAGTGAAAGGAGAAAAAAACGGCCGGCCAAATTTAAGGCCATGGGGCTTCTGCAGAAGAGCCTTAGAAACTAAGAGGGCAAAGAATCTAAGAAGGTGTCTACTAAGCAGAAGAAAAGGGAGACCATGTAAACGGGACTTACATATGGCTGCTGCCGGAAGAGCAAGAGGCAGACCTCGTAATCATGACTCACAAGCGGCTCCTGTAGGAAGGGCAAAAGGTCGAACTCGTAAACATGACTCACATATGACTGTTGCAGAAGGAGCAGGAGGGAGACCTCGTGAACATGACTCACATATGACTGTTACAGGAGGAGCAGGAGGGAGACCTCGTGAACATGACTCACATATGACTGTTACAGAAGGAGCAGGAGGGAGACCTCGTGAACATGACTCACATATGATTGTTACAGGAGGAGCAGGAGGGAGACCTTGTGAACATGACTCACATATGACTGTTACAGAAGGAGCAGGAGGGAGGCCTCGTGAACATGACTCACATATGACTGTTACAGGAGGAGCAGGAGATGGACCTTGTGAACATGACTCACATTTAGCTGTTGTCAGAAAAGCAAGAGGTCGACCTCCCAAAGAATATCCATTTCTTTTAATAGAAACAATACAAGAAGAAACAGTAGGTATTGATAAGAGCAATCCAAAGAAACAATCTCTTCTGAACAAAGGAGCAGGAAGAGGTAGGCAACTTAAAGATTTCCCAGTTGCCCCGTTAGTGGAAACGCCAAAGAAAGAAACAGAATTGGAGAATGACATGAGCTGTCCAAAGAAAGAACCCAGGAGACATGTTGAAAAAAAGAGTCCAAAGCAAATAGATGGACAAGCTAAACAAACAAATGAGAAACTGTATAAGTATGAACCTCTATTACAGTCAGAAGAGGGAAGATGTCAAAGAGCATCTTGTTCAGTTAAAACTGAACCAGATACTGAGTCAACTCCTGAAGCAGGAAAACGAACAGTGAATGAAGAGACACAGAGAGATATCCAACATTTCAATTTCCCAGTTCTTCCTTCACTGGAAACACAAAAGACGGAAGCAGAATGCAGAAAGAGCAGTCCAGAGAAACAATTTCTTCAAACTTCAGGATCAGGGAGAAAAAGAAGTGGATCCTGTCACCTGACGCCAGATGTTCCGCCAGAGTGTAAGAGCAGGATTGAGACGAGTGACCAGCCTTTTCAGTCGGGAGTCCTAATGGTGCATGTGTATCCCGATGAAGCAGAGTCTTGTCTTTCCAGAGGTCCTGGGGGAAAAAAGAGTCCTTACCGAATAAATGACCAAGCAAAACATACACTGTACAAAATTGTTGTAAAAGAACCCATATTAGGGTATAGTGGGGAAGAACAACAGTCAGAAGAGGGAAAACATGAAGAAGCATCTTGCACAATTAAAACTGGACCAGACATTGAATCAGGTCCTGAAGTGCCCCGAAGAGTCCTTGAAGCAGGAAGAGAAACTGATCCATCTCTGCAGATGGTCATGGGTTCTATCCCTATGAGCACCAAGATTAAAGCAGTAAAACAAGCTGGAGAAGAGGGTCCAAGAAGTGGTGGAAAACAGAGAACCAGAGATTTGACTGCGACAATTCCTGTTTCAAGTGCCAGGAAGATAACCTATAAACAGGTTAGACCACCTGGAGGAGTGCAAGTAGCAGAAGAGACTAGGGGAAGCAGTGGAACAAGGGGAATCATAGTTTCAAGTATTAGTTTTCATTGATGTATTTAACTCATATTTATTGTTGAGAAATATTGACAAGAGACAAACGAAAACAAGTACAGAAAAATATGTTTATAACGAACATGCTTATAACAAACTGACGGATATTACGAACCAAATTTTTGGTCCCAGTAATTTGCTGAAAAGATGTTGTATATATTAGGGCTGTTATGATTCACTTGCATATTTGGTGAATCGAACCGTATCCATTCATGAATTGAATTTGTTATTCGTGGTCACTGGAATCGAATATTTACGAATACGCAGTCATGTGCACTTACATACCCTGTACCTAAAAATATCCATAAGAACATATAACATTCAAAGATGTCTTTAAAGACAACACTCATATATTTAATTTGACAGTATTGTGGTCACTCGTCTTTGTCGTATTTGAGCAGATATCAGTACCTGGATAAGTGCAGTATGTGAATGTATAATACCCTATATTAATAATCATCAAATCATGTCAAATACTTTATGTTGTTATTTTTCACTGAATACAACAAATAATACATCAACTGCTGACTTTTTATTGTATTCATGAATAGATATTCGTATTTGTTGCAGCCCTAGTATATATGCTTATAATGAACTACCGTTGTAATGAACTAAAATTAGTAGTCCATTTGAGTTCACTATAACCGTAGTTTACTGTAGTTTGAAATGTTTGGGTATTGGGTAACATGATGGTTTGATGTTATCCTGACTGTTTTTATATTCAGTGACCTCTGTTTTAGGGTAGGACTACTGAAGATTATTTCTCTGGTGCAGCAGGTGTGCCTGTATGCAGTACTCTGCCTATCTTTGAAAACAGTATCATTTGGTTAAGCTGAATATTTCATTTTGATAAGTGACAGCCATTTCCTTCTCTAGTCATTCCATCCTGTAACCCTTGTAAAATCAAATTGAGAAAGCCCCTCTCAGTTGTTAAGTGGTAGAACGTGTGCCTGGAGAGCGCAAGGTCCAGGGTTTTGATCCCTGGCAGTGTCATCCCATTAAAAGATGGTACTTGTTGCTACCCTGCCTGGCACTTTCCATTAGGGGCTTAACAAGGACTGGTCGACAAGGACACTTTGTCTGAGTGGGGTATTCATGTTAAACTGCGACATGTTATATCGCATTATAAAATCATTAAGCGCTAATGATGCATTGTGAGATAGATTTATGAATCTTCTTATCATGTTAAATACTGTGGGGTTTTGCTTGTTGGTTGAGTAAGATAACATTTTTAGATGGCTGTAATGAAATTTGACTACTTCATTCCAGAAATAATTCGAGGCAGGGTTTATGGAAACGAAGACCCAACCCCAAATAGGGAAAGACACAGGGGAAGACCAAGAATAGAATCTACTCTAACTCCTCTCCGAAGATATGAACAAGCAAAACAGACAAAAGAGAAATTGTATACAGTTGTTAAAAAAACCCTATTAAAGTCAAGTGAGGGCAAACCATCACATTCAGAAGTGGCCCGAAGAATGTTTGAAGCAGGAAAACAAATAGATCCCTCGTTAAATGGTTTTTGCAGGGGTTCTATCCCTTCAAGTTCATGGCATAGGGCTTTTACACCAGCTGCTGAAGTAAAGCAATCAGAAGACATCCCAAGGTGGGATGGTAGAGAGAGGGGCCTTACTCTATCAAGTCTTATTTCAAGTACCCAGAAAAGGACTGCTACACAGAAGGAAGTACAACATACAGTTGTAAAGAAAGAACAGATTATGGTACAGGAGGAAGGTGAAGAACAGTTTGTGGTGAAGCCGGATGTAGAAGAACGGATAGTGGCACAGGACGAAGGTGAAGAACGGTTTGTGGTAATGCCGCAGGTCATTGAACAGGTTGTGGCACAGGAGGAAGGTAACGAACTGTTTGTGGTAAAACCGGAGGTAGAAGAACAGTTTGTGGTAAAACCGGAGGTAGAAGAACAGTTTGTGGTAAAGCAGGAGGAAGGTAAAGAACAGTTTGTGGTAATGCCACAGGTAGAAGAACAAGTTGTGGCACAGGAGGAAGGTGAAGAACAGTTTGTGGTAATGCCACAGGTCATAGAACAGGTTGTTGCACAGGAGGAAGGTAAAGAACAGTTTGTCGCGAAACTGGAGGTTAAACAGACTCTGGTCCAGGAGGAAGGTGAAGAACAGTTTGTGGTAATGCTGCAGGTAGAAGAACAGATTGTGGCACAGAAGGAAGGTAAAGAACAGTTTGTGGTAAAACAGGAGGTAGAAGAACAGTTTGTGGCAAAACAGGAGGTAGAAGAACAGTTTGTGGCAAAACAGGAGGTAGAAGAACAGTTTGTGGCAAAACAGGAGGTAGAAGAACAGTTTGTGGTAAAACAGGAGGTAGAAGAACAGTTTGTGGCAAAACAGGAGGTTAAACAGACTCTGGTCCAGGAGGAAGGCGAAGAACAGTTTGTGGTAAAGCAGGAGATAGAAGAACGGATTTTGGTACTGGAGGAAGTACAAGATAATATTGGGAAATTAGAACAGACCAGTTGATACCAGTGATTGATGATGTCATTCCAACTACTTTCAAAATTTCTGTTTATAACCTGTAAATTTTTATCATCAGTTGTGTGGCAGGTCAAGTGTTTCTTTTAGTGACCTGATTCAGGTATGCTGTCACAGCATTGTTTGGAATTCTGGTAATTCCTGGGGAAAGGCTTCTAGGACAACAAAAAAGTCAATTGGATTGGTGAAACTCCAATGCATTTAGATATCTCCTCTTCATAGTAAGTGTACAATTTTACCAAAAAATATGGTATAGAAATATGTAGAAATACAGTGGACACAAGAATATTAAAATATTCTTTTTCACACAGTCCTTACATTAAATATTTTATTTAAAGTTCCTAAACTGGCTAACACTTAAATAGCTTTTTGGCATGTTAGAAAAAAATGTCATAGTGAAGTCCTGCCAACCAAAACAACCTTGTCCATTGTCATTTTTCAAATCAAAAGCTTTTCATTGAAGAAAAACCTGTTCTCCTACCTTAGGTTTCATTGAAAAAATCCCTGTAAAAATCATTGTAACTCAGGATGATTATGTTGCAAGCAAATTTTGAAATATGTAATACTGTTGCCAAGAAACCCACATCAAGCAACCAGGACGGTCATTAGAGTGAAATTCAGGTATGAATATATCAGCTGAAAAATGTCAGAGTATGATTAATGATTAAAACATTACAAACAACATTTTAGAGTACACTGGGAGTTCCAAAGTTGAGTCCCTTTGGTGTGCCAGGATCCTGTGTTTGTGGGTCTATATTCCTGATTATGATCCTTGATTTATCATACCTGTGATTGTGTGTTTCACATGCATGGCAAGGATCTAAGATCTGCAACACTTAAGGCTTTCTTCCCTTACCACTAGGCTACCCGACACCGCCTCTCTGGTATTAATGGTATGACCTAAATGAAGTAATGGTCGAAGCTGCATTCAATCAGAACCACTCACTCACTCACTCAATTTAATCTTGTGAATGAGAGTTCAATCACTGTAATATGCTGTATTTGTTAGCCTGATACATTAATGTTACTGTATCATATACAGATTAGGTGGTCAGCCTCCATGACTTGGTTTAGTATTTGTCATTGTTCGTAAGGATGTTTGACATTGCTAGTAATCACTGGTTTGTCTGGTCATGAATGGATTGTTTACAGGCTGCAGTCGTCCGATCAATATTGCAGATTGCTATGAAAAACACTTCTGTCATGTCTTTCAACTTACTTGCATATTGAAATAAATAAATAAATATGTGTCGCAGAGGCTTATGCAGGGTAATGGAGACACAAAAGTATGCTGTTTTTACAACTGGATTTATTCCAATGATGGTCCACAATCAGTGGTTATGATGATGATGAAGAAACCCTAAAACACAATATTTACAAAATGTAGGCAAACATCATAACCAATAGATCATTAAAAGAATACTGCCATTATATATCTATTACATGTGTTTGATATACCAATCAATAAGATATAATGTGAACGCTTACTTTACATTTAGTACGGTAAAGCATGTTATGGCGGATATCTCCTCAGTGAGGATGATATCACTGAATACACTACAAAGCAATTAAATAATACTATATTAAGCAATATAACATTACAATAGTATAGACAATTATGCCATGACATGTTGACATAAATATACGTATAACTAAGGGAAGTAACCCTCACCTCGTCTAAGGGACGGAGGCCAAACCACCAGATGTCATCAAAACTGGTCATGCAGTATCTTACGTGACCTGATAAATGATATATAACTACATGAATCTTACTGGTATGGTAAACATCACATACATTGTATACATGGCATGTGAAACTCATCTAGCAGTATAACAATCAACATTTTTAGGCATTTCATATGTATGATAAAATCAACAATTATAATGTTTTGATATTTTACACTTTCAAGATAAAACAGTACCAATACATGCTTAAATCTAGTACACTCATTTTGCATATACCTCAATGGTAACATCTTACAATATTTAAATATATATTGCACTAACATGAATATACTGATAATTCATGTTTATAACATATACATGATATACTGTTCTTATGGAACATAAATGACTTAATATGAGTGTACTAAAATACATTATATATACTAGAAACCTAAGTACAATGATAATAAATATATTTAACTCACCCCAAACTGAACTGTCCTTTACCAGTGAGAGTTGTGACTAGAAATGGTGCACATAGTAAAGGTATGAAGTACATGACCAAGGTGGTCATGTGACGCGGGAAATACAAAGCCAGGCCAAGCTGACCGGCAGAGAACAATAAGCTAGGCTGAGACCGCAGTAGCCTTAGCACAAGAATCAATCACCACATGTTAGATTATGTTACTGAGGTGTGAGTTAGTGGACTAAGTAAACTAATTTATTTAATAAATACACAAATACCTATGTTTTGGATAAGTTTATTACTAAACCACTTTTTGAAAATAATCCCAAATATATACATCCTGCCACATTCTCCCCCCTATTGTGAAATGGCGTCCCGGCATTTCCTGAAACAAATACAAATACAGATATCAGGCTATATACAAATTCACAATCAGAGGTGTAGAATTCTAAGAATTCGTGACCAGTGAGAGTATGGCTCTGTAGGCATCGGCGGGGAGGTCCTTCAATGTTCCATTTTCTGCTAGCGATCTCAGGTAGTTGGCTCTTCTCTTCCCAATCTGCTGGTGGTACCACTGTTTGTGCCATAGCATACTCACCACTGGTTATCCAAACTGGTTGACGCCTTTCTCTTCCAGATCGTCTTGGTGGCGTCGAAGGAGAAGTTGCTGTCTCCTCATTGGTTGGCAGGCTTTCTTCAGAGTGAATTTCTCCCTCTGTTGGAACATCTCCTTCCTTTGGTAATGTCTCCTCTTCGTCCACAGGTTGCACCTGAGGCTCTGTCTCACCTGTCTGTGTCACATCCTCCTCCCTCCCCTGAGTCACGGCATCAGGTAAACTCGCTGTAGAGTGGTCCTGATCCAAGACTATTTCAGTGGAGTCATCTTCAGCAACCTCAGCACTATTCCCTTCAACAGCGATGACTGAAGTCTTCGGGACTGACTCAGCAGGTGGAACTTCTGTCACTAGTAGAGTTACATCTACTTCACCATCGACACTGTCGCAATCAGTTGAGTTTGGCTCTTCTGTGCTGACAACTGTCTGGTCCTTCTTTTCTTTCTGTTCCTGCCTTCTCTTCCTTGGCGTTGGTGTTGGTCGTTGTTGAGATGATGGTAACAAGGAGCCGATGGGCAACAAGAGATTCCGGTGTAAGGTCCTCTTCTTCCCATCACCATTTTCTTTCTGGACGACATAGACGGGTATCTCAGGATTCGGTTGACTTTCCACAATGTAAGTGTCCTCTTCCCATCTGTCAGCAATCTTATGCTTACCATCAAAAGCAACAACCTTGACTAGAACTCTGTCCCCTTGATGTACTGTAGCACCTCTGATCTTGAGATCATAGTTCTTCTTCTGCTGTTGTCTTGCCTTCTCTGCTGCTGTGGCTGCTGTCTGATAGGAGTCCGAAAGTCTCTTCCTTAGACAGTGCACATAATCAGTGAGATATTTCCTTTCTTCTGGCCTGTCTATCCCAAAGGCAAGATCAACTGGCAGTCTAGGCTGTCTACCAAACATCAAAAAGAAAGGGCTCTCTCCTGTGGAGTCATGTTGAGTGCTGTTATAGGCATGGACAAGGCTTGCTACATGGGATTTCCAGTCTGTCTTCTTCGTTGGCTCCAATGTTCCTAACATGTCAAGCAGAGTACGATTAAATCGCTCGCACATGCCGTTTCCTTGGGGGTGATACGGTGTTGTCCTCGATTTGTCAATTCCAGCCACTTGACACAGTTCCTTCACTAGTCGACTCTCAAAGTTGGCACCTTGATCAGAATGTATCCTTTGAGGAAAACCGTAGTGTACGAAGAAACTGTTAAAAAGGACTTCTGCGGTCGTACGGGCAGTCATGTTCCTTGTAGGGAATGCTTGTGCATAACGAGTGAAATGGTCCGTAAGTACCAAGATGTTCTGGTATCCACCTTTTGATGTTTCCAAGGTCAAGAAGTCGATGCAGACCATCTCCAGTGGCTGACTAGTGCTGATGTTATGCAGTGGAGCTCTTGCATTAGTTGGGATCTTTCTCCTGATGCATCTCTCACAGCTCTTGATCCATAGATCGACATCACGTGACATTCCTGGCCAGTAAAATCGATCTCTACACAGGGATAAGGTACGTTCCCGTCCAAGGTGGCCAACATCATCATGTAGCCCTCTTAGAGCCTTGTTCCTAAATGCAAGTGGTAGTACAAGTTGCCTCTTCTCTTTGCCATTGATGTTGGTACACCTATAAAGCACTCCATGGTGTAGTTGTAAGTGGTCTATCTCCCGGCGAAGATTTACTGGGACATCTGGTCTCCTCCTGTTCTGAAGATTTGCAATAATAGGACCTAGTTCAGGATCTCTGCGTTGAGCCTTGTGCCAATCTCGTGTAGATAGACTTGATAGTTCACTACCACTTTCATCTTCATCAATAACTTCTGCACTGAAACAGAGACTCTCCACGTAGTTTCTTGGTTGCAAACTTCCACAAATGGCTTGTACTTCATCTGTTTCAATGTCTCTGTCTTCAGTCTTTGTCAGTCTGGATAAGGCATCAGCATCTGTGTTCCCTTTGCCTGGCTTATACTTGATGTTGAAGTCAAAGGAAGCTAGGGCTGCTAACCAGCGATGTCCAGTGGCGTCCAGCTTTGCAGATGTTAGGACATAAGTAAGAGGATTGTTGTCGGTGTAGACAGTAAAGTGGTGTCCGTACAGGTAGTCATAGAACTTCTCTGTCACTGCCCATTTCAGTGCTAGGAATTCTAACTTATGCGCTGGATAATTCTTCTCTGCCTTGTTGAGTCCTCGGCTGGCATATGCTATCACTCGCTTTGTTCCTTCTTGCTCCTGGTACAGCACTGCTCCTAATCCAAAAGAACTTGCATCAGTGTGTAGCTCAAAGGGCTTGCAATAATCCGGATACCCAAGGATTGGAGGTGATGTAAGGGCCTCCTTCAGCTTCTGGAATGCAGTTTGCTGACTAGCTTCCCAATGCCAAGGTAATCCTGCTCCCGGCTTCTTTCCTTTCGGTCCTTTCCTCTTCACTGTTGGAGGTAAGAGATCACTAAGTGGTCGGGCTATGTTGGAAAAGCTCTTCACAAATTTCCGGTAATAGCCAGCAAAGCCAAGAAACCGGCGAACTTCTTCAGGGTTGCGTGGAGTAGGCCAGTTCACAATCTTTTCAGTTTTAGAAGGATCTGTCTGGATCCCCTCAGCTGAAACAATGTGACCAACAAACTTCACCCTCTCCTTGAAGAATTCGCATTTCTTGGGGTTCAGCTTGATTCCACTCTCCCGTAGTCTCTGTAGGATCTTCTCTAGTCTGACTAGGTGGTCCTCAAAGGTGTTGGAGAAGACGATGAGATCATCCAAGTAGATCATACAAAGTTCGAGGTGCAGATCTCCAAGCATGTCCTCCATTTGTCTCTGGTAAGTAGCAGGTGCGTTCACAAGTCCAAATGGGAGTCTATTATATTCATAGAACCCAAGTGGTCCAACCGTGAAAGCTGTTCTGGCCTTGTGCTCCTCAGCAACATCAATCTGGTGATATCCTGACTTCATGTCCATGACAGAGTAGAATTTGCTCCCTGCTAGCTTATCAAAAATCTCATCGATCCGGGGTAGAGCGTAACTGTCTTTAACGGTCCGATTATTAAGAAATCTGAAGTCCACGCACATCCTCAGGGAATTGTCTTTTTTGCGAGCAAGCACGATGTTAGAAGCCCATGGGCTGTGTGAGCGTCGAATAATTCCACAAGCTAACAGTTGCTTGAGATGATCCTTGACCTCAGGAAACATGGCTGGTGGTATCCTCCTATGTCTCTGTTTGAAGGGTACCTCATCTGTTAGCTCGATCCTGTGCTGTACAGTTGTAGAATGACCAATGTCCATATCCCCAGTAGAGAACACATCACTGTATCTCTTTAACAGATCCTCACATAACTTCTGTTGATCTTCAGTTATTGTTGGGGATATATCCACCTTGTCCAAAGGATGTTCCATGTCCTCCTTCACCATCTTCTCAAGGTTAATAGTTGATACCTCCTCAATCCGAACTGGTTGAATCTCACACACCAAAGCTCTCGGGGGAATGACTACAGTTTGAGATGACAAGTTAGATACCTGGACCGGGATGTACTTATTTTTGTAGTTGAATCTGAAAATAGCAGGGGCTATCTCCAATCCAGGTGGCACAGCGGCATGTGTTGTTTGCTGTATCATCACACAGGTATCTCGATAGGGGAGTTCCTTGTCAATGTAGCCTCGGATGGTGGTTGTAGTGTTAGGAGGGACAATGATCTTGGTACGCTCATTACACTTCACAACACCCAGCTTCCCAAAGTTCTTCTTTAGAGCCTTGTCCTGAAGCAAAATACTCCTAAAAGCTAAATACCAGGAAGTATGTAGCTCAACTGTCTGAAGGAAGTTGGTCCCACTCCTTGTCTTGCAGTCTTCCATAAGCGGATAAAGGAAATTTGTTCCTAACAAGACTGGTACAGTAGAATTATAGGCACTATCAGGTACAACTAAACACAAACACATGCTTGGTTCCTTCAATGCCTCCATTCCACAAGTACCTACTTCTACAACAATATAACCACTATACGGAAGAGATTTACCATCAGCACACTCTATATGAATAAAG
Source organism: Haliotis cracherodii (assembly GCF_022045235.1). Lineage (NCBI taxonomy): Eukaryota > Metazoa > Mollusca > Gastropoda > Lepetellida > Haliotidae > Haliotis > Haliotis cracherodii. The sequence goes on along the minus strand of NW_027266341.1, from coordinate 23,476,993 downwards.
TCCTTCAGGGGCTTGATCTCTGTTCCTGAAAGATGTTCCTTTACGAATGACTCAGAAACAGTAGAAACAGTGGATCCAGTATCAAGCAGAGCCTTGCATGATATTCCACTGATTGTAACTGATGTTTCACTTGCTGATCCAATGAGTCCAGGAGGTAGCTGAGGACGAACTTCAGTGGGGCTCTGTCTATATGAACCTAACGTCTGCCCCTTGACATAGGTCCTCTCCGGTTTAAATACCCTCGTCTGTGGTCTGTCCTGATCAAACAACCAATCTGAAGGTGTCCAGGTTGTCCACAGTTGTAACAGCAACGCTCCTCCCTACGCGGTGGTCTATGAGGTAACTGTTCATTTTCCCCTTCAGGTGCAAAGTCCAGGCCTTGCATGGCTCCTGATATCCTTGGTGGTGCTGGAGGAAGTCGGTGCTCCAAGTTATCCATTTTAGCTGAAAGCTTGAAAAGAATCCCCTTCAGCTCTGATATCTCGGAGTTCTCGGCTGTGGGTGTAGCAATGGCTTGCTTAGCTGGAGCTGCTGACGAGGTCTTCTGGGGTTGAGTTTTGAACTCCTTCATCCTCACTTCTCGTCCATACTCTATTCGACGGATCTCCACCCTGAGACGGTCAAAGTCTGTGATGGTATCGAACTTGTGGCCGCTAATGTCCTTCAGTTCTTGACGTAGACCCATCCAGAACACATTACGGAGCATCTGGTCAGCATCCATGTCCTTCAAGAAACCTTGACTCTTGACATCATACAAGAGGTCTTCAAGTCTACATCCCCATGTAGTCACATCTTCAGAAGGACCCTGTCTTGCACTGTAGAACTGGGCTAGGAGGGTCTCTCCTACCTCGCTAGGCTTGAAGATACTCTTGAGTTTCTCAAATATTCGGGAAATGGAAGCTGAAGGTCCAAGTCGCATCACTACTCTGGCTGCATTACCACGAAGAGAACGATGTATAGCCTGGATGACATCTTCTCTAGGGTGAGTCTCATCTTGTAACAAACGCTCAACCTCATACTGCCATATATCAAAAGAAGCTTCCCCCTTGGCTGCAGGATCACCTGAAAAAGAGGACACTCTTGGTGTCTGTCTGACACTTAGGCTCTTAAAACTCTGCAGTGGTTCTATTGGGTTATGTCTGAACGAGGCATATGGTACTTCTTCTGTCTTCACTTGAGTTGGGACAGACGAACGGCTCTCCATCCACTGTTTGAGTTCAACACCAGATCTTACATCTGGGTCAACTCCCAGCTTCTGAAGAGAAGCCATGACTGTCTCAAACTCCTCCTCGGATAGATCAGCCATGCTGATAATACATAGAGTGCAAGGTAATAAATTGAATACTGAAATGAAGAATGTACCTGCAACCTGGAAATAACAAAGTGAGCAATATATGATGTGTCCCCTCAAAAGATGAGAGGGACACACTCCCAAACAAAAAGAAATGAGTGTAAGCTGTGATTAAGCTGAAAATAAGTGGGGAAAACAAAAGTATAAACAATAAAGAGGACTCAGTGTACTAAGCAGGTGAAGCAAAGCACAAACGCTGCAGGCCGCGCAAAGCAGTATGCAACATGAAGGCAAATAAATTGATTCACACTTACATGGCTGCAATCAAAACAAAAAGAAAGTTAATAGCAATGCAGTAGCAGCGCGCAGGACGTCCTTACCAATGTGGGCTTACATAACTAAAGTTTCCCCAGTATATGCAAACTTATAAAATAAATAAGCCTAAGTTTGGTTTAGTGATATAAGTAAAGTACTAAGACATGATATAAATCTAACCTTTATTTAGATATTGTTGGTATAAACGTTATTTCATTGTCAGTCAACAACAAGTGATACAAGTAATAATCACGTGGTTAGTAACTGAACTGACTGAAGGCAAAGAACTAAAGTTTGACAGCAAAGCAGACAGTAATAGGTTAAGACAAGGGTGCTGTGCAAAGATCTAATACCGTAATACCCAAGTACAAAAAAATGTAATACCTATGTAAACATTTCTAAGACCGGTCACATATAAAACTACAACACGCAAGATGTAAAATGCTAAGTGGCCACAATGAAATATGTACGTACTAAGTATATTATCAAATGGTGATATCACAGTATGCGCAACAGTCACAGGATATAACACTAAGTCTAAATATCACAAATATAGACAAGTATATATCACAGCAAGGAAATGTATAATCACAATTATCACATGTTTATCTATCACAGGTAACTACTGTTTAACAATGTATAATCACAGAGTAATTGTACAAATAAACTATTTCACACAAATGTCAGATATCACGTAAATCTTCTTCTTGTGTCCAGGCGCCACGATGTGTCACTAACACATATCACAAATTCAGTCACAGGTACTTCAATATATAAGTCTTGATATCACAGAAGAATAAAATATAGGTCTTGATATGACAGAGGAGTGTCAATATCACAGTACTCAGTATATCACCAGCGTCTATATCACAGAAATAAAGTGTCACTTTCACTTATGAATTAAAACATGAATAAATATAAAGCATACACGGAAGCCATTATGAATGTGGGCAGGCTCAATGACGTCACAACTCTGATGTCTGTGGGGTCAGGCTATCTGATGTGTCCATCTTGTCAGCTGGAATAATCCCACCAGGGATGCCATTTGTCGCAGAGGCTTATGCAGGGTAATGGAGACACAAAAGTATGCTGTTTTTACAACTGGATTTATTCCAATGATGGTCCACAATCAGTGGTTATGATGATGATGAAGAAACCCTAAAACACAATATTTACAAAATGTAGGCAAACATCATAACCAATAGATCATTAAAAGAATACTGCCATTATATATCTATTACATGTGTTTGATATACCAATCAATAAGATATAATGTGAACGCTTACTTTACATTTAGTACGGTAAAGCATGTTATGGCGGATATCTCCTCAGTGAGGATGATATCACTGAATACACTACAAAGCAATTAAATAATACTATATTAAGCAATATAACATTACAATAGTATAGACAATTATGCCATGACATGTTGACATAAATATACGTATAACTAAGGGAAGTAACCCTCACCTCGTCTAAGGGACGGAGGCCCAAACCACCAGATGTCATCAAAACTGGTCATGCAGTATCTTACGTGACCTGATAAATGATATATAACTACATGAATCTTACTGGTATGGTAAACATCACATACATTGTATACATGGCATGTGAAACTCATCTAGCAGTATAACAATCAACATTTTTAGGCATTTCATATGTATGATAAAATCAACAATTATAATGTTTTGATATTTTACACTTTCAAGATAAAACAGTACCAATACATGCTTAAATCTAGTACACTCATTTTGCATATACCTCAATGGTAACATCTTACAATATTTAAATATATATTGCACTAACATGAATATACTGATAATTCATGTTTATAACATATACATGATATACTGTTCTTATGGAACATAAATGACTTAATATGAGTGTACTAAAATACATTATATATACTAGAAACCTAAGTACAATGATAATAAATATATTTAACTCACCCCAAACTGAACTGTCCTTTACCAGTGAGAGTTGTGACTAGAAATGGTGCACATAGTAAAGGTATGAAGTACATGACCAAGGTGGTCATGTGACGCGGGAAATACAAAGCCAGGCCAAGCTGACCGGCAGAGAACAATAAGCTAGGCTGAGACCGCAGTAGCCTTAGCACAAGAATCAATCACCACATGTTAGATTATGTTACTGAGGTGTGAGTTAGTGGACTAAGTAAACTAATTTATTTAATAAATACACAAATACCTATGTTTTGGATAAGTTTATTACTAAACCACTTTTTGAAAATAATCCCAAATAATCCCAGGGATGCCATTTGTCGCAGAGGCTTATGCAGGGTAATGGAGACACAAAAGTATGCTGTTTTTACAACTGGATTTATTCCAATGATGGTCCACAATCAGTGGTTATGATGATGATGAAGAAACCCTAAAACACAATATTTACAAAATGTAGGCAAACATCATAACCAATAGATCATTAAAAGAATACTGCCATTATATATCTATTACATGTGTTTGATATACCAATCAATAAGATATAATGTGAACGCTTACTTTACATTTAGTACGGTAAAGCATGTTATGGCGGATATCTCCTCAGTGAGGATGATATCACTGAATACACTACAAAGCAATTAAATAATACTATATTAAGCAATATAACATTACAATAGTATAGACAATTATGCCATGACATGTTGACATAAATATACGTATAACTAAGGGAAGTAACCCTCACCTCGTCTAAGGGACGGAGGCCAAACCACCAGATGTCATCAAAACTGGTCATGCAGTATCTTACGTGACCTGATAAATGATATATAACTACATGAATCTTACTGGTATGGTAAACATCACATACATTGTATACATGGCATGTGAAACTCATCTAGCAGTATAACAATCAACATTTTTAGGCATTTCATATGTATGATAAAATCAACAATTATAATGTTTTGATATTTTACACTTTCAAGATAAAACAGTACCAATACATGCTTAAATCTAGTACACTCATTTTGCATATACCTCAATGGTAACATCTTACAATATTTAAATATATATTGCACTAACATGAATATACTGATAATTCATGTTTATAACATATACATGATATACTGTTCTTATGGAACATAAATGACTTAATATGAGTGTACTAAAATACATTATATATACTAGAAACCTAAGTACAATGATAATAAATATATTTAACTCACCCCAAACTGAACTGTCCTTTACCAGTGAGAGTTGTGACTAGAAATGGTGCACATAGTAAAGGTATGAAGTACATGACCAAGGTGGTCATGTGACGCGGGAAATACAAAGCCAGGCCAAGCTGACCGGCAGAGAACAATAAGCTAGGCTGAGACCGCAGTAGCCTTAGCACAAGAATCAATCACCACATGTTAGATTATGTTACTGAGGTGTGAGTTAGTGGACTAAGTAAACTAATTTATTTAATAAATACACAAATACCTATGTTTTGGATAAGTTTATTACTAAACCACTTTTTGAAAATAATCCCAAATATATACATCCTGCCACATATGATCTTATAATATAACTTTGATCAAGGTTATTGGATGTGTTTGTAATGTTTGTGGGGTCGTATATCTTTCAGTTCACTACGTAACGCATTCAGTGAGACACAATTTCGCGGGGCGGTCGGGTAGCCTAAGTGGTTAAAGCGTTCACTCGTCACGCCGATGACCTGGGATCGATTCCCGACATGGGTACAATGTGTGAAGCCCATTTCTGGTGTGCCCCGCCGTGAAATTGCTGGAATATTGCTAAAAGCACCCACTCACTCAATTTCGCTTCCTATCTTGGCTGGGCAGATGGGACAAACCCTATTACTGAGAGGAACTGAGAACATTCTTACACATCAAAGAAGAGGCAGTGTCTTTTTTACTATACGAACAAAGGTTAAGCTTTCTAAGACTTTTGGTTCTAAGAATAGAGGTGAAATCTAATTTAAATACTAACAATAAAATCCTTATGATTTAAATACACATAGAATGCATACCGTCAACGCCAGAGAACATCCGGTCTCAATCATCCGACGAAACCGATTCCATAGGCGCAAAAGACAAAACTGCGGTGAAAATTCTATGAAAAGATCACTGAAAATCAGTGATGACACCAGGTGTTCGGTTTACAAAAGATGTCACAATCAGAAGAAACATTCCTGCAAAAGTTAGCCCCCAAGTACGGCAGTTTCAGAATAGATGCTGTTAACAGAGACCAAAAGTGCGTTTGAGAATTTAAAGGGCGTGGACGAAATGCAAAGGTCAATCAAGGTAAACGATGATAAGTGTCACCAAAAAAAAGGGAACGTGTGTGTTGAGTCCTATTACAAACGTACACTAACCAAATTTATGTACATTGAACAGGGTGGGCTAACACAGGAAATCGTGATTGTGTTCAAAGGCCTGACACGACAACAAGTACAATGGACAAGTAAATACTTAATTTGACCTTACCAGTACTCAACAGTTTTGATATGTGGTGCCTAACTAGTACTGGGAAGCATGACAAATGACCTTACATTTGGCACCAAACTTCCGCGTGTATTTCAGGAGCGTTAAATTGAGACAAAGGTTTCCCTCTGCAGCTATTACTTCCGTTGGACTTTGCTACAAGACACCAGCTATGTAACAGTTTTGGTGAAAACTCACGTGTTGAAGGACCAAGGTAAATAATCGGAGTGAATCTGGGTTCCAGTCAACGGCCAAAACAATTTGGCACGCGCCATTCCTATAAACCATGATCATGATACCATCATTTGGTTGTTAAAGTAAAATTTATATCATTTGGTTATTAAAGTGAAATTTACACACACACACACCCCTAATGGGACATAGGGACAGAACGGCGCGACGTACGTGACTTATAGTCGACTACCCGGAGTCCACCACTCGCGTTTCCCTCTATCAGTGTTCCATCCATCCTTTCTACCACTGTTTTGTAACCTTTATTGATTTTCACCACCCGCACAATACCCATTATTCTTGGGTAACACTAATTAGGCCGTGGGCTAGGTATGACCCACGAGCACCCCCCCCCCCCCCCCCAATCCAAACCCCACTTGATTTTTTTTAAGCCCATAAACATACTAAACATGATTTTGAATGTTAACAAGAAAAAAGTTGGGACGAACTTCTTGTTACAGCCTTTCAAAGTATGGTACCCTATGTCGCGTTTTCGCCCGGTTTTGCCGTATATCACTTGGGGGTATGATTACGTTTTGGGTTGTCATCTCACTAGTGATCCACTTCAAGTGTGATATATCACTGAAATCCATATATAAATACCTCTCTAATGAGGTATCAATAATTGGTATTGAGTGAATATGGACCAACCCATGGCAAATCGAACGTCATATATCCCGACAAAACTAATTTTTTCTCGTAGAAACCTTTAATCCAGTATATGTTCTAGGTACGTGTGCCTGATTCCACAATAATCGTCTAACACGTGTTCCAGTACATCTCTTGAAGTACTTACTTAACATGTGATGTTACCAGGTGAAAATCCTTTGCACAATTTGGAACAAATTTACTCTTATAATGTCAGAGTAGGATACCTAATATTGCATTCTCGGCTTAGCTACATCGGAACAACGCTTGGATGTATGCTCAGGATTTGGCTTGTCATCTTGTGTGTTATTCACCGACCTTGATGTGTTATATGCCATAGGAAACCATATATAAACACCATAATTTGATGTAGGCTGATTATTGATCTACTTTTGGACAATCATATAGAATACCTCTTGACAACTCTGATATCACTCACTTTGTATGCATATATATAAGAGGTTCACAGTATAATGCTCGAGTCGATTTCAGAACTTTGAATAAAATGGACCTATTTCTGCCTACTACTATTTTAAACGTAGAATATTTGTATTTTTTACTTGTGGCTAGCTTTGCATACAATCGCCAGTTGATGAAGGGATGATGTAAATCCTGCTGGGGTCCATGCAGGTAGCAAAGGTACTGTAAGTCCCCATGGTCCCCTGTATGGTAGTCTACCTTCAGTTGCTGACGATCTATAGCCCGTTTTTATCTTGTATCGATATGTATAGTGCTATTCTCTTTTATGAATCCGTACTAGTTTTACATCCTTTTCTTTGACAAATCTAGTTACTTTACTGTCCTTCGTTGACAGGTTTTTATATAAGTCACTCACTCACTCATTGTAACAATGTCATCACCGTGATTATGTGTCTTTTGAGGTTGAACTGTTGTGACTGAGACCAACAACGTATACAACCGGGAACAACTCGAAGACAGCTTTGACATCTCAACCAAAACGGAAACGTATCCCCAGTGATTAAGTCAAATCGGCAATATTTCAGCCATAACGTGACTATCAATAGTTAATCATAATACATATATTGACACTTGTATAAAAACCTGGACCCCAGCAGGAGAGGCTCATCGTTTTGACGTTGAGCTACTTCAATGACATGCTGCCATCCATCCAGACTGAAGTTTGTGAGCCCTTCTGTTGTCCAGCTTTCTTTTGACTTGAATTTCTTTCATGAATACGAAGTACAAAAGATGCAGTCAGGTTGGAAGATGATGGGCTCATAGGATGGACGCCGAATGGGGCGGCAAGCTAGTTCCAAAGATTCAATTTCAGATTGTTACAAACTGTCATGGTTCATTGTAAAACGCTGATAATATTCTCTGTGATAGCCATGGGTCTCTTACAGAACTGCCGGCAGGCTTGTACATGACACTTCCATTTGATTTGGCATTTCTGGAGGTTTTGCCATCCTTCTACGCTTGATCACCCCTTCAGCGTTTCCATCTTCTCATCAGGATCTTTGGCTTTGCTCAGACATTGAAGTGGGCCATACTTCAAGCCAGGTACATGTATGATGCACACTGGCTCTGAATCACTGGGGATACGTTTCCGTTTTGGTTGAGATGTCAAAGCTGTCTTCGAGTTGTTCCCGGTTGTATAAGATGTTGGTCTCAGACACAACAGTTCAACCTCAAAAGACACATACTCATCCTGATGACATTGTTACAAGGTGGGACATTTTCATATATATTAACTTGGGTATTCTGTAAGAGAATCTTAAGTATGTAATTGGAATATAATTTATTTCTGTGAATGCATGGTCCCTGTTCATTTCAAGCCATTCATATACGATTTGGACCATTCGCATTTAGACATTTTCTGTAAATTGGAAACTTAGGTAGCTAAGTGATGTATGAATTAAATGTTAGTAAGTGAATTCGTCTTTTACCTTCGGTGGTGCCCCCTGCAAATTCACCTTAACTACTAGCTGTACTGAAACATCTGAAACTCAACTTGAAATGGCAAAATTTGTCAAAATATCAAGCCTGCGTCCTAGAAATTGATTTGTATATTTGCTGAAATAAATAACATTTTCATTATGATCAGTTTTTTTGCACAGCTTTATGGCTGCCATCTTGAATATGTTTCACATAGGTCCATTTTATTCAAAGTTCTGAAATCGACTCGAGCATTATACTGTGAACCTCTTATATATATGCATACAAAGTGAGTGATATCAGAGTTGTCAAGAGGTATTCTATATGATTGTCCAAAAGTAGATCAATAATCAGCCTACATCAAATTATGGTGTTTATATATGGTTTCCTATGGCATATAACACATCAAGGTCGGTGAATAACACATTTGATGACAAGCTAAATCCTGAGCATACATCCAAGCGTTGTTCCGATGTAGCTAAGCCGAGAATGCAATATTAGGTATCCTACTCTGACATTATAAGAGTAAATTTGTTCCAAATTGTGCAAAGGATTTTCACCTGGTAACATCACATGTTAAGTAAGTACTTCAAGAAATGTACTGGAACACGTGTTAGACGATTATTGTGGAATCAGGCACACGTACCTAGAACATATACTGGATTAAAGATTTCTGCAAGAAAAAAATAGTTTTGTCGGGATATATGACGTTCGATTTGCCATGGGTTGGTCCATATTCACTCAATACCAATTACTGATACCTCATTAGAGAGGTATTTATATATGGATTCCAGTGATATATCACACTTGAAGATCAGTGGATTACCAATTATTGATACCTCATTAGAGAGGTATTTATATAAGGATTCCAGTGATATATCACACTTGAAGATCAGTGGATTACCAATTATTGATACCTCATTAGAGAGGTATTTATATATGGATTTCAGTGATATATCACACTTGAAGATCAGTGGATCACTAGTGAGATGACAACCCAAAACGTAATCATACCCCCAAGTGATATACGGCAAAACCGGGCGAAAACACGACATAGGGTACCATACTTTGAAAGGCTGTAACAAGAAGTTCGTCCCAACTTTTTTCTTGTTAACATTCAAAATCATGTTTAGTATGTTTATGGGCTTAAAAAAATTTAAGTGGGTCATACCTAGCCCACGGCCTAATTAGTGTTACCCAAGAATAATGGGTATTGTGCGGGTGGTGAAAATCAATAAAGGTTACCAAACAGTGGTAGAAAGGATGGATGGAACACTGATAGAGGGCAACGCGAGTGCAAGAGAGGTGAGATGGAATAGGGTGTATCGTCGCGTTCAAGATTATTGCACAATGACGTGCATGCATGTGTGGCTGCCTGTTCTCGCCCACTGAGATTCCATGGCGCAGTTTAAACATGGGCACCACACTCAGACACAGTCCCCCCGACCAGTCCTTTTTCTATCTCTTTAACACCGAGCGCCAGGCAGGCTAACAACATGTACCATCTTTAAATGTCTTTTGGCTTGACGCGTCCGGTGATCGAAGTAGCGGCTTTCCGCTCTCCGGTCGTCCTTCTATCCACTAGACCACGGATGCGGTCAATTTTATTTTCAGTTAATGAAGTTAATTTGGCGAAAACGGATACTATGTGACGGGCGAACACGGCAGCTCTATTTTTAATAGCGATAAGAACGATTTATATAGTAGTATATATGATTTATCATTTACATGCAATTTCCTGTTTTCCAGTTGTTCACAGATAACTACCTATATATATTCACATATATACAGTTCTCCACTTTTAATCTTCGTCACAGTTTACAATATCGGCCCAGGTACCACCGAGCATTGTGATAGTAGCTGACTCAGGGGGCTAATTTCTAATGTAAACTTGTTTTAACATTTCACAATTATTGGTGTTTATAAGAGACGATGTGAGTTTAAATTCATTTATTTTCTTCAAAGCTTATAATGATTTCACAATTCGTTAGTTGCGCCTTACAATCAGAGTTGGCGAGTAAATTGGGAGTTGGGGGCTAATTTATAATGTAAACTTGTTATACTATCATTGGTGTTAGTGGCGATGTGAGTTTAATTGCATTTATTTTATTTCAAGGCATGTTATGTTTTCACAATAAGTATAGGCGAAATTGGAATATAGTTGGAGTAGAGGCTAATTTCTAATGTAAACTAATTTTTGGTGTTTGCAAGTGACCATGTAAGTTTAATTTCATTTATTTTACCATGGTAAAAAAAAAAATAAGGTGCCGTTTTCTCAAGGCGATAGTAGCCGTTCTCGCTTGAGGCGAGGTGACGTTTTCGCCAATCGTGCCGTTGTATAATGATACACAATGATACAACAATATTTTTTGTAACAATATTTCTGCCAAATACACGCAGGCGACGTAGAGGCGGTCGTAAAATCCTTCTCATAGGCCTGAAATATACATATATTGCACATGCGTGAAATGTTCAAAGCGGAACTAAACTGGTCTCCGTCTGTCCATATCACATGTTGCGCATTTTTACGACGCGCAGATTGAGCCGTTAACCAGATTACCTCGGTAACTTCCGTGAACAATATATCCTGTTCCGTTATAAAACAGGACTGAGAGACAGCGCTTGTTCGTTAGTAAAAAGGTGGTTCCGTGTAATGTAGGTGTTGAAATGCAACATTCTCGGTAGTAAAACTGTCCATTTCTAGTTTACTTTATTGCATTTCTAGACCACAAGATTAAACGAACTAAGAACAAACTAAGAAATGGACTACGGTTCGTACCGATAGGCCTGTATATCTCGGATATCTAATACATTTATAATGTTAACCGGTGGGCAATATATATGACGCAGATGTTAGGTCCTGTGGAGGTTATTGGTTTGGTCACGTGGTGCGGTACGAACATCGGTAGGCGGAAACCACTGTGAACAGGTGAACTGATCATATATCGAAGAGTTCGTAAAATTGTATCATTAAGTGTGAGAGAGTAACATTGTTGACATTTCTATGTATGCGCATTAATAAGATATTCCTGCTGTTGTGTTTGCAAACATGACAGCAGCAACCCTCAAGATTTGTTTTAATTTCTTTTTCAACTTTTTGTGACATCAGCGTATTGTTGTTTGCATGCAGAACGACTGCAAGAAAAGGAAGTAAAGTGGAAAAGCTCTGCACTTTGAATCTTAAACATATGCTCGCACCACCAGTATCCCAGCTGCGCAATCAACATGAATCTATCACCAGAATTTACATCCTGTTCGTAACATCTCTAAATTTGTAATGTCGGAACTTTTCAGTTTGCTTTTAAGGTACAGAAATCAGAACTCCTACTAAGAAATTTGAAGCATCCATGGTGATTCAATGATTAGAAAGTTTGATTTGTGAGGCCTCCTATTGTTATTACTAGGGTTGTTACGATTCACTCGCATGAATTGAATTTTATTCGCGGCACTAGAATCGAATATTTATGAATATGCAATCATGTGCATTTACATACCCAGTACCTAAAAATGTCCATAAGAACATATTATATGCATAGAGTTCTTCAAAAACAACACTCTTATAATATTTAATTTGACAGTATTGTGGTCACTGGTCATTTTCGCTTTTGAGCAGATACTAGTACCTGGATAAGTGCAGTACCGGTATATAAATGTATAATATATTAATAATTAACAAACCATGTCAAATAATTTATGTTATTGTATTCGTGAATTAATATTCATATTTGTTACTATATATTCGTGGTACGAATCATATTCGCCTCATAGTGTATTCGTTGCAGCCCTAGTTCTCAAGGCATATCAGCTCTGTAAACTAGCTCTCCTCTGAAGCTGACTGTCAGAGGAACCAGAACTTAAGCATGTTAGATGTCCGTCTCCAACTTTATAGTCCTCAGTATATGCAGAAACTATTTGAATGTAAACAGTGCTGACATCAATAATTTGTGCAAATCTAATAGAATTTGGTGTTATTTAAGTTCTTAGTATTTATGAAGGAAAAATTTGAATATCAAACGCTTGTTGTTTTAATTTGTAGACTACATCCTCATGTGAACAACAGTGCAATTTGACTAGTTTCATATGACCATTTGACTTCATCTCTGTAAAACAAACAATCACAGTGATGTGTGACATAAAGATATTAAAAGTGATTGTCACAATTTACTTTTGACAAAATTTAAACTTGTAAATATCTAAATATCTGAACTACAATAATGCCTACATTGCTCATTAGCTTTGCTACCATTTTCAACCTATGAAACAGGTTTAACAGCTATGTTCTTTTCTCTTCAGATAACGATGCCACGCTTGCGGAAGTGGAAGAAAGTACTCGTAAGTTCAATCTCACATTCACCTTTATATGTGTCTTCATCTCCTCCCCTTTCCAGAGACACGTGGACAAACTCAGAGGCTGATCTTTGGCCTGAGGGGGCACAGTGGCCCATTCATCTAAGGCGCCATGAATCGCTGTGCAGAGGTGTGTCCCTTGGGCATGCCAGAAACCTATGATTGTGGGTTCGAATTCCGGTTCACCCGATTATGTTTCTAGGTTTGTCAGCACCTTACCCGTGCTTTTGGGTTTCACCGAAGTTGTAAACGTCGGATACCTCCATCATTTGGGGCTTTCCTTACACATTAAGCTGACACGCCACGATATAACTGGAATACTGTTAAAAGCGGTGTTAAACCCAACTTGCTCACAAAATCGCTATGATTGTGGGTTCGAATCCCGGTTCACCCCGGTTATGTTTCTAGGTTTGTCAGCACCATACCCGTGTTCATGGGTTTCACCGAAGAGGTAAATGTCTGAGACCTCCATCACTTCGGGCTTTCCTCCCACATTAAGCTGACACGCTGTGATATAACTGGAATACTGTTACTATTTGGCCTGAAGTCTGTGGTAAACATCAATAAGAATTCTAAAACAGGGAGTAACAATTTCCCAATCCATGTTAATTTTGCTATACAGTTAACTATGGTTATAACAAACTCAAACGTCCCACTGATTTTAATTTGTTATAACCGTAGTTCATTATAAGCATATTAACAACATATATACAGTAAATGAATGGGACCAAGAAACAGGGTTAGAAATTGGCACTAGTCCTATAGTCTTTGCCAATCTGCCCAATAGTTAAGGTATCATAAGGACTAGTAGATATTTGCCATTTTTAGGGGGTTTGCTATGTATTATCATTATAAGGACTAGTGGACCAAAAATGTCAGTTTCTACCGCTGAGAAATATCATTATATCCATCAGTTGTAAGCAAGTTCATTAGAAACGTAGTTTACTGTATCTTATGTTATGTCTGAGTAAAGGTGACTTGTATTGCACTGTTATGAGTTGATTTCCAAGTTGAAATCGGTACATACAGAACTAAATTGTGAAATCAGTAAATAACCACACATAATCAATAAATAATTGACCAAACTATGTTGAAACAGACTGGATTGTGTTTTTCATCACACAGGGCAATACAATCTATGTGTTTTAGAGTTGTTTGATTGAGTCCTGGCAAAATGTCTTTAGATACACCCTGAAACAATGTGATCATCCATACCCTGAGCAATATCTTGATTCAAATAAAGACTACTCCCCGGTAGGATTGTTATGTATGCATTACTGCGTTGAGGAACAGATTTCTTTTCATCACTGGCACTTTGGGACAACTTCAGAAATCTATTTAGACCTCATCGATACGAAGCAGGTTGAGAACTGCGAGTCTGAAATTAATTCGTTCTTCCAGAGGAATGCATCTGGCCTTAGTATACAGGCGCCTTAGACAACAATGGGCACAGCAGTTTAGATATCATCAACAGCAGCATTGGAGATCCACCATGTTTTCTGACATGTCTGATGAATCGAGATTCTGTTTACGCCTTGACAGATCGTACTCTAGATGTTTGGTGAGAGGTGCTTTCCAGCATCAGTCCAAGAGCAGACCCGGTCTTGGCCGAATCATAGTCTCAGTTGGCATCTCACAGGACAACAGGTTCAGGTTCCTGGCTCCCTACATCAGACGCCAGGACCCCTCAGTATCCATCGTCCTCCCGGATCACCTCAAGCAGCATCTCCGGCGGTGGAATGGAATGTCTTAGGCCGCGTCTCCTTGACAGGGCTTACAACCTCTCTGCGCCTATTTGTAGATACTTCCCTGCAGGGATGTGGTGCACACCTGGAGGAACCGGTTGCCTCGGGGCTGTGCTCACCCGATCAGCGCCTATGGCACATCAACAACCTTGAACTGGAGGCGCTTATCTTGGCTATTGCTCATTGGAAGCAGGCCCTTAGACACGCCCGGCTCTCCATCTCGATGGACAACATAACCGTCGTATGGTGTCTACGGAACCAGGGAACGACTCATTTGACCCTGCTCCTTCTTCAACAGATGTTTCGATTGTTTCGCCTGGTGGATCATTTGGTGATTCTGTTCCAGGTTCAACACTTCCCGGGCTGCCGAAAGCATCCTAGCGGATGCACTATCTCAGCCAGGCTAAATTGCTCCAACAGAGTGGATCCTTCACCCAGACGCCTTCTCTGTTGAGACCATGATCTCCCCAACATAGACCTATTCACCACCAGCCAGAACTACCAGATCCCGACCTATCTCCGGTCCCGGTTAAAGGAATAAAAGCGTACGCTTTTACACCACCTGTCCCCAAAGTCGTCTAGAAGATCCACATCGACACAGAACCTCGATCTGAATTTGGTCAGGCCCTGGTGGCTAGTGAGGGCTTGGTTCGTCGATCTCAGAGATATATCTGACTCCAACCCGCTGCCACACCCAGATTGGCCAAACCTGCTGATCCACCCTCACCACAGACACCAAGGACCAGTAATCCTAGTAAAATCCTAGATATTTTTTTATATTTGTATACTTATCCTGGATTACTGTGACTAAAGGGGCCCACTCATTAAGGAATAATGCAGGATAGGTATACAAATATAAAAAAATATCTAGGATTTTACTAGTCTGTCGTGTATAATACAGAGAGACTTTTCTTTTGTATCATTTCAGGTACATAAACCTAGAAATTTATGTTCTTTCAACTGTTTTTATTCACCAAAATTATGTTCTAAAAAGAGAAGCTATTTCTAATTTTGAGAGCGCCCTGGGCGCTTATTATGTCGAAGACGCTGTATAGCAAATGGCCTGGACTAAGAAAAAAGTTTGTTATATAAGTCAGTTTGTTATGAGTGTGTTCGTTATAAATGTTGTTTACTGTAATTTATATTGTCCAGTATCTCTGAATGAGGTTTCACTCAACTTCTTGTTCATTTAGCATTGTGTACAGACATTCAAGAAATACAGAGAATTAAAGAAACTCAGAACAGCTGGAGCTGAGGCCCAAAAAGAGCTGCAAGGTATCTATGTACAATGTTTATTTTTAGCTTAGCTGATTGACAGGGTGGGTGGGGGAGTGATAGAGGGACCCTTAATGCTCTTTTTTGTGTGTGCAAAATTCCAGCGGTTTCTGGAAGGAGGACACCAGAGATGGGCTTCACACATGTGAGGAACTGAACCCAGACCTTTGCAATGACAAGTGAAGGTTTACACCACTGGGCTACCCTGCCAACCCTCTGTGTATATGATGCCAGTGATACTTACATTGTGCACAGAATCCGTCATCAATTACAGGCACGACAGCCATAAATTAAATAAGATTTGGCCATTGCTCATACATTTCTGCTTTTTTGACTATATTTACAATGTCATTACCTGGAGACCAGAAGGTTAAGAGAAGGTAATTACGCCTGGTTTAAGGGCATAGACAAGTACTGGTTGGCTTGGAGACAGTATTCTGTTTCTGAGGGGTTTATTTTTACAGTGCTACACTGCTAGCTCACAGACATACCATGATGAAACTTAACATTGATATCCCACTCAGAAATATCCCAGCTATATAATGGTGGTCTGTACATGATATTCTTAGTCATATTGGCATTTGAAGCAGTGGTACAGGGTTGGTTGGTTGGTTTGTTGTTTAATGTCGCACTCAGCAATATTCCAGCTATATGATGGCAGTCTGTAAATAATCAAGACTGGACCAGACAATCCAGTGATATCATGAGCATGCATCCATGCAATGGGGATACTATGACATGCATCAACTAAGTCAGCGAGCCTGACCGCCCAATCCCCTTAGTCACCTCTTATCGAATCTGGACCAGGCAATCCAGTTATTGACATCATGAGAATCGATCTACACATTTGGGATACGATGACATGCATCAACCAAGTCAGCGAGCCTGACCACCTGATCCCATTAGTCTCGGCATTGATGCTCAAATGAAATAATTGAAATTATAAAAAATAATGTTTATTATCATTGTCCACCATATCCATGTCAAGGGAGTACAGAGAGACAATGCATTCTTTTTAGTATTGAAATAATCTTTTTTTCTTCTACCAAGTGCTTGTGGACGCATATGTAATTTTTAAGTTTTACATTTGCAGATTTGTTGGGGTGTAAACCAGACAGCTTAAATGGAGGAAATAAAAAAGGCAGGCCAAATGAAAACCCAGCTTCTGTGGAAGAGGAAAAACCCAGTAAAGAATCCACAGGGTCTCTGCTTGAAGGCACAGAAAAAGTTAAACCTCGTAAGTATGACCCATATGTACCTTCTGCAGGAAGAGCAAGAGGTAGACTGAGTAAGTATGATGCATATATACTTCTGCAGGAAGAGCAAGGTAGAACTAGTAAATATGACGCATATGTAGCCTCTGCAGGAAGAGCAAGAGGTAGACCTCGTAAATATGACGCATATGCAGCTTCTGCAGGAAGAGCAAGAGGTAGACCTTGTAAATATGATGCATATGCAGCTTCTGCAGGAAGAGCAAGAGGTAGACCTTGTAAATATGACACATATGCAGCTTCTGCAGGAAGAGCAAGAGGTAGACCTTGTAAATATGATGCATATGCAGCTTCTGCAGGAAGAGCAAGAGGTAGACCTCGTAAATATGACGCATATGTAGCTTCTGCAGGAAGAGCAAGAGGTAGACCTTGTAAATATGACACATATGTAGCTTCTGCAGGAAGAGCAAGAGGTATACATCGTAAATATGATGCATCTGCAGCTTCTGCAGGAAGAGCAAGAGGTAGACCTTGTAAATATGACACATATGTAGCTGTTGAAATAAGAACAATTGGTAGACCTCGTAATTATGATGCATATGTAACTGTTGAAAGAAGAGTGAGTTGGGTTTAACGCCGCTTTTAACAGTATTCCAGTTATATCATGGCGTGTCAGCTTAATGTGGGAGGAAAGCCTGAAGTGATGCAGGTCTCAGATGTTACCACTTCGGTGAAACCCATGAGCACGGATATGGTGCTGACAAACCTAGAAACATAATCGGGGCAAACTGGAATTCGAACCCACAATCATATGTTACCGGCGTGCCCAAGGGATGCAACTCTGCACAGCGAATCGCAGCACCTTAGACGATTTGGCCACTGTGCCCCCTGTTGAAATAAGAGCAAGAGGTGGACCATGTAAATATGTAGGTGTTGCAGGAAGAGCGAGATTTAGACCTCATAAAAATGACTCATATATAATATGGCTGTTTCAGGAAGATGTAGATCTCATATGGATGACCCTCGTATGGCTGTTGCAGGAAGAACAAGAGGTAGACCTTGTAAATATGACGCATATGGTTGTTGAATGAAGAGCAAGAGGTAGACCTTGTAAATATGACGCATATGGTTGTTGAATGAAGAGCAAGAGGTAGACCTTGTAAATATGACGCATATGGTTGTTGAATGAAGAGCAGGAGGTAGACCTTGTAAATATGACGCATATGGTTGTTGAATGTAGAGCAAGAGGTAGACCATGTAAATATGACTCATATGTAGTTTCTGCAGGAATAGCAAGAGGTATACCTTATAAATATGACTCATGTAGCTTCTGCAGGAAGAGCAAGAGGTAGACCTTGTAAATATGACACATATGTAGCTGTTGAAATAAGAACAATTGGTAGACCTCGCAATTATGACGCAAATGTAACTGTTGAAAGAAGAGTGAGTTGGGTTTAATGCTGCTTTTAACAGTATTCCAGTTATATCACGGCCTGTCAGCTTAATGTGGGAGGAAAACCTGAAGTGATGCAGGTCTCAGACATTTACCATTTCGGTGAAACCCACGAGCACAGGTATGGCGCTGACAAACCTAGAAATATAATCAGGGCGAACCAGGATTCGAACCCACAATCATAGGTTTCTGGCATGCCCAAGGGACGCAACTCTGCACAGCGAATCGCAGCACCTTAGACGATTTGGCCACTGTGCCCCCTGTTGAAAGAAGAGCAAGAGGTGGACCATGTAAATATGTAGGTGTTGCAGGAAGAGCGAGATTTAGACCTCATAAAAATGACTCATATATAATATGGCTGTTTCAGGAAGATGTAGACCACATATGGATGACCCTCGTATGGCTGTTGCAGGAAGAACAAGAGGTAGACCTTGTAAATATGACACATATGGTTGTTGCAGGAAGAACAAGAGGTAGACCTTGTAAATATGACTCATATGGTTGTTGAATGAAGAGCAAGAGGTAGACCTTGTAAATATGACGCATATGGTTGTTGCAGGAAGAACAAGAGGTAGACCTTGTACATATGACGCATATGGTTGTTGCATGAAGAACAAGAGGTAGACCTTGTAAATGTGACGCATATGGTTGTTGAATGAAGAGCAAGAGGTAAACCTTGTAAATATGATGCATATAGTTGTTGAATGAAGAGGAAGAGGTAGACCTTGTATATATGACGCATATGGTTGTTGAATGTAGAGCAAGAGGTAGACCTTGTAAATATGACGCATATGGTTGTTGAATGAAGAGCAAGAGGTAGACCTTGTAAATATGTCGCATATGTAGCTTCTGCAGGAAGAGCAAGAGGTAGACCATGTGTATATGACGCATATGTAGCTTCTGCAGGAAGAGCAAGAGGTAGACCTTGTAAATATGACGCATATGTAGCTTCTGCAGGAAGAGCAAGAGGTAGACCTTGTAAATATGATGCATATGTGGCTTCTGCAGGAAGAGCAAGAGGTAGACCTTGTAATTATGACACATATGTAGCTGTTGAACAAAGAGCAAGAGTGAGACTGACTTGCTGAAGACCGAGATCTTCACGGGTCACAGAAAAAGGAAACAGAATGATGACATTGTTAATGTTTGCCTGTGCAGGTGCTTGCACATTGCTATATGAGTGCAGGTGCTTGCACATTGCTATATGAGTGCAGGTGCTTGCACGTTGCTATATAAGTGTAAGAATCTTAAATGCGTCATTGAACCGCATTTCACCTCCCATATTGGTTCCATGGATGTTTGGTCCCATGTCAAGTGGAAGAAGTTTTTCATTGAGTAAGGGAAATTCAGACCTGACTTAGTGTTTCTGACTATGGCATTGATGCTCAAATGATTGAAAGAATTGAAATGATAAAAAATAATGTTTAATATGAATGTCCTGTTATGTCCGTGTTGAGTCAGTATAGAGAGACAATGCATTCTTTTTAGGACACAACACACAGTCAGGTCGTACAGGGAGCAGGAGTAGCTCTCAGGTACACAATCTGGAAACACAAAAGACAGAAGCAGAATGCGGAAAAAGCAGTCCAGAGAAACAATTTATTCAAACTTCAGGATCAGGGAGAAAAAGAAGCGGATCCTGTCACCTGACGCCAGATGTTCCGCCAGAGTGTAAGAGCAGGATTGAGACGAGAGACCAGCCTTTTCAGTCGGGAGTCCTGATGGTGCATGTGTATCCCGATGAAGCAGAGTCTTGTCTTTCCAGAGGTCCGGGGAAAAAAAGGAGTCCATACCGAATAAATGACCAAGCAAAACATACACTGTATAATATTGTTGTAAACGAACACATATCAGAGTACAGTGGGGAAGAACGACAGTCAGAAGAGGAACAAGAAGAAGAAGCATCCTGCACAATTATAACTGGATCAGACACTGAATCAGGTCCTGAAGTGGCCCGAAGAGTCCTTGAAGCAGGAAGAGAAACTGATCCTTCTCTGCAGATGGTCAGGGGTTCTGTTCCTATGAGCACCAAGATTAAGGCAGTAAAACTACCTGGAGAAGTGGGTCCAAGAAGTAGTAGATTACAGAGAACCAGAGATTTGAATACAGAGACAATTCCTGTTCCTAGTGCCAGGTCGATAACCTATATAAAGGTTACACCCCCTGCAGGAGTGCAAGTAGCAAAACAGACTAGGGGAAGCAATGGAACAAGGAGAATCCCTGTTTCAAGTCGTGTACATCACCAGTCGGAAAGTAGTGAGGGTCGGAATACCTATGGCAAGTATTAGTTTTAAAATTTAGTTTTCATTGATGTATTTTAAACTATGTTGATTGTTTAGATATATTGACGAGGGACATATTGAGATGTGTGTTTCCAAACGAAACCTATTACACCAAAATGCGTTCATGATGAACATGCTTATAACATACTGACGGATATTAATTACAAACATAATTTTTGGTCCCGGCCATTTGCTGAAAAGATGTTGTATTTGTGAAATTCGTGGTCCATTTGGGTTCTTAAAACTGTAGTTAACTGTAGTTTGAAATGTTTGACCTCTGTTTTAGGGTAGGACTACTGAAGATTATTTCTATGGTGCAGCAGGTGTGCCTGTATGCAGTACTCTGACTATCTTTGAAAACAGTATTATTTGGTTAAGCTGAATATTTCATTTTGATAAGTGACAGCCATCCTGTAACCCGAATAAAATGAAATTGAGGAGGCCCCTCTCCATGGTCAAGTGGTAGAGCATCTGCCTCGAGAGTGGAAGGCCTGGCAGTGTCATCCAATTAAAAGATGGTACTTGTTGCTACCCTGTCTGGCACTTTGCATTAAGGGTCTAAATAAGGACTGATCGACAAGGACACTTTGTCTGAGTGGGGTATTCATGTTAAACTGCGACATGTTATCTCCGTGGACCAGCACTAGCACAAGCAGCCATACACACACGTTCATGCACATCGCAATATAAGTGCGTTAATCTTGAAACCATGTTAAACCCCATTTCACCTTCACCTTCACCTTCAATTTGGTCCCGGGGCAAGGTCACTGTGAATGGCTCTTTGATAACAAGTGCTAATGATGCATTGTGAGATAGATTTATTTATTACCGGTACTTGGCGGTGATGTGATCACCTGTTTAATAAACATACAGCTGTATTACACATTGTGTAATACCAAAGTGCATGCTTGTGGACTGCGGGAACAAGTTACGCTTACAAACATTGAAAGCTCTCAGCATCTCTTGGCTTATTCAACGACATTGTGTGAGGAGATGATGGATCACTGAGAGGAGCTTATGCACACTCAATGACCCGAGCAACCCTATTGCTAGGCTGACGTAACATGGCATTGTTTGAATTTGTTTCACTGGTGGATCTTGCAACAAATTTCCACTAATCACGTCATTGAGTGACTGACGTGATTGTAAACTTTGTGGTGCAGGACAATTGTAAGTTCTGTTCAAGTATGTGAGTTAGGATAACCTTAGCGCTATGATAACTTTGTGGAACAGACGCCTGAATTCTAAAGATGGGCCGTTGTATGGTATTAAATTAATATGTGTCAACGTTTGATGTGTTTGAAGTATTATTCTGTTAAACTCAATTGGATTACGTTGTGGATCGTAGAGGTGTCTGCCTATTCATACACAACAGTGAAATTCTAAAAAAAAGTTATAAATGGCAAGTAATAAATAAAATACTAAACTCGCTCACTTGTAATACCAATTTTCTGAAACTCGTGAATAGTTCAGGTTCGCTTGTCAAATACCAGAACTATTCACTCGATTCATAAAATTGGTATTTCATGGGAGCTCGCTTAGTATTCTATATGAATCTTCTCTTCGTGTTTTGAACTGTTGGTTTTGGTTTGTTGGTTGAGTAAGAAAACATATTTTCAGATTGCTGTAATGAAATTTGACTACTTCTTCCAGAAATAATTGGAGGCGAGGTTTATGGAAACGAAGACCCTACCCCTAATAGGGAAACAAAAAAGAAAAGAAAAAGATTTGCAAGTAAAACACCCCAGGGAAGACCAAGCATAGAATCTACTCTAAAACCTATCCGAAGATATGAACAGACAAAAGAGAAATTGTATACATATGAACCCTTATATTTAAAGTCAAGCCAGGGCAAACCATCACATTCAGAAGTGGCCCAAAGAATGTTCGAACAAAGAGATCCTTCGTTAAATGGTTTTTGCAGGGGTTCTATCCCTTCAAGTTCATGGCATAGGGCTTTTACACCAGCTGCTGAAGTAGAGCAATCAGAAGACATTCCAAGGTGGGATGGTAGAGAGAGCGGCCTAACTCTATCAAGTCTTATTTCAAGTACCCAGAAAAGGACTGCTACACAGAAGGAAGTACAACATACAGTTGTGAAGAAAGAACAGATTATGGTACTGGAGGAAGGTGAAGAACAGTTTGTGGTGAAACAGGAGGTAGAAGATTGGATTGAGGCACAGGAGGAAGGTGAAGAACAGTTTGTGGTAATGCCGCAGGTAGAAGACTGGATTGAGGCACAGGAGGAAGGTCAAGAACAGTTTGTGGTGAAGCCAGAGGTAGAAGAACAGTTTGTGGTAATGCCACAGGTAGAAGACTGGATTGAGGAACAGGAGGAAGGTGAAGAACAGTTTGTGGTGAAGCCAGAGGTAGAAGATTGGATTTAGGCACAGGAGGAAGGTAACAAACAGTTTGTGGTAATGCCACAGGTAGAAGGACAGTTTGAGATTGAGGAGGAAGGTAAAGAACAGTTTGTGGTAATGTCACAGGTAGAAGAACAGTTTGTGGTAAAGTCGGAGGTAGAAGAATGGATTCTGGTACAGGAGTGTGCGAGGTTTTACGCCACTCTTAGCAATATTCCAGCAATATCATGCCGGGGGACTCCACAAATGAGCTTCACACAGGAGGAAGGTGAAGAACAGTTTGTGGTAAAAATAGGTAGAAGAACAGTTTGGGGTAATGCAACAGGTAGAAGAACGGATAGTGGCACAGGAGGAAGGTGAAGAACGCTTTGTGGTAATGCCACAGGTCATAGAACAGGTTGTGGCACAGGAAAAAGGTAAAAAACAGTTTGTGGTAAAGCAGGAGGAAGGTGAAGAACAATTTGTGGTAAAACCGGAGGTAGAACAGAGTCTGGTCCAGGAGGAAGGTGAAGAACAGAATGTGGTATAGTAATGGGAGAAGGACAGACAGCATTTTTAAGTACACTGGGAGTTACAAAGTTGAGCCATTGGTGTGCAAGGATTAAGATCTGCATAACATATTGCCTTCTTCCCGTCTGACCTGGGTCATCACTGTGACGAGCGAACGCTTAGACCACTAGGCTACCCGACCACCCCTTTGGTACAGGAGGAAGGTGAAAATCAGTTTGTGGTAAAACCGTATAAATGGTATGACCTAAATGAAGTTATGGTCGAAGCTGCATTCAATCAAAATCACTGACTCACTCAATTTATTAAATCTTGTGAATGAGATTTCAATCACTGTGATATGCTGTATTTGTTAGCCTGATATATCAATGTTACTGTATCATGTACCAGAGGTGATTACCCTGTGGGATTCTTGGTAGGACCTTAGCAACCTATGCCTGTGTCAAGAGGCGACTAAACAGATGAGTTGGTCAGGGTGACTATGCTTGTCGTAAGAGGCGACTAACGTGATCGGGTGGTCAGGCTCGCTGACTTGGTTGATGCATGTCATCATATCCCAATTGCGTGGATTGATGCTCATGATTTCAATAACTGGATTGTCTGGTCCAGACTCAATTATTTACAGACCACCATAATATAGCTGGAATATTGCTGAGTGCAGTGTTAAACAAACAAACAAAAAGGTGGTCAGACTCAATGGCTTGGTTGATTATTTGTCATTGTTCATAAGGATGTTTGACATTTCTAGTAATCACTGGTTTGTCAAGAAAGGAAAATTTACAGGCTGCAATCATATAGCTGAAATATTGGTTTGAAAAACACTTCTGTATTGTCTTGCAACTTACATGAAGCATACTGACATAAATAAATATCAACTATAATCAAGGTTATTGGATGTGTTTGCATATGTGTAGATGGAGCAGTCTGTAATATGTCTGTCTAATCCCGTGGAACCAATAACCAGTCATGAACCTTGACTGGCATCCATGGAATAAAAGGCACCACAATTCACTGAGCAGAGTTGCGTCCCTTGGGCACGCCAGAAACCTATGATTGTGGGTTTGAATTTCGCCCCAATTATGTTTCTAGGTTTGTCAGCACCATACCCGTGCTCGTGGGTGTCACTAAGTGGTAAACATCCTCTCAACTTCGGGCTTTCCTCCCACATTAGGCAGTGATATGACTGTAATATTGCTAAAAGTGGAGTAAAGCCAAACTTATTCGCTGCGCATGGATTGCTGCTCATGCTAACGATTGCTTGGGTTGGGCCATAGTCCATTATTCACAAGCTGTAGCTACCACTCACCATCTCTAACTTTATGTATCGTAACATCGTCATACAATATCATTTTGATCGAGTTGAGTTCCACAGCATCCCAGGCCTGTAAAAGAATAGAACTGAATCGTTTGCGTGAAAAAAATAATTAATTAGCTTAAAAGGTTTGGAATTCGGACAAAGTTCCTTGAAAAGCCCTGGAACTTACTCAAAGGATTATCAAAGGAATGAGTATAGAGTTACCTTTATGTGTGGTAAGTAGTTTGTTGTTTAACGCCGCACTCAGCAATATTATAGCAATATGATGGTCTGCCAATAATCCGAGTCTGGATCAGACAATCCAGTGATTTACATCATGAGAATTGACCTACACAATTAGGATACGATGATATCCATCAACCACGCCAGTGAGCCTGACCAACCATCCCTTCAGTCGCTTCTTGCGAGAAGCATTGTTGCCTTTTACGGCAAGCATGAGTCGCTGAAGACCTATTCTACCACGGATCTTCACAGGTGGTAGTCAACAAATGAAAACTACAAGGACCGACACTTGCTTGCTGTCAGCATTGCTATCCAAGTATTTCTGCACAGATGGTGATACATAGGAAACAACTGACTACAGTTCCAAAGTGTGTAATGTGAAACAAGTTTGAGCATGTTTAGTTGACAGATTCTGAGAAGAAAACAGAAAAATAGTGCCATGTCACTCTGGCTCACTTGGAGCATGTAATAAATAATTTGAATAACATGTCACGTGGTGGATATAGTGGAAATCGCATTTTGACCTCTTGAACAAATTCAGGTATTACCATTGGGGAAACAAGCATGCATGTTGATTTTCAGTTTCTTTGGTCCAGTTGTTTTTGCGGAGATGGCATTTACAGTTTGAGGACATTCATTTTTAGGAGCATGGTTCAAATTTAAAATATTGTTAAAATGGGACGTGTTAAGCCCCACTACCAACTACACGTGTGCTATATTTCCTCAAAAAGTTCAAAGGTCAAAATTTAATATATCACAAAAAAAGGAAGTTTCGGCTCCGTTAGTCCGTTGGTTTCTGAGGAGAAGTTTACAGGGCAAGGCAAACTCACTTTCTGTACAATCTTGATTGCAAGCTGATAATTTCAACATAACACACACAACATATAAAATGGCGATTGGCTAAAGCGTCACGTTGACTAAAGCGAAAACAGCTACTATTGCCTGGCGAAAACGGCACCTTATTATTTTTTTTATTATTTCCCCTTTCTGCCAGCAGCCAGGAATTTTTCTTCGGATAACAGATCGTGTCCCCGCCAAAGAAAAACATATACTACAACATAACATAATAAAGCATGTAAATATACTACTGCATAAATCGTTCTTATCGTTATTTGAAATAGAGGGGCCGTTTTTGCCCGAGAAATCGGTGACGTTTTGCTGAGAGGTGCACCCCTGGAAACAATTACGCACACACTACATGTACATAACAATATATAAACACAATAAGCAAATGCCGACACGCGCTCACACACATATTCACATTCCATACACACATGAAGACATACTTACTGTTACATCTGGACACTGACGCAGACAAACACATGAATAGGCCTGTATAGATGTATCAACACACTTACACAGAGAATTACATACATCCATACACATATCCAAACATACAGTTGTCGATTCAAAGGAGAAAGGTTTTTCAGTAATATCTGGATGTTTTATAACAGATAAAACACTTGTCGCTGAATGTTCGTTTGCTTGTTTGTTTAACGCTGCACTCAGCAATATTCCAGCTATATGACGGCGGTTTGTAAATGATCGAGTCTGGACCAGATAATCCAGTAATTGATATCAGGAGCATCGATCCACGCAATTGGGATACAATTACATGCATCAACCAAGTCGGCGAGCCTGACCACCCAATCCCATTAGTCTCCTCATACGACAAGCATGGTTGCTGAAGACATATTCTAATCCGGATATTCGCGGGTCTCGCTGGATGTTCAGTTTGTGACAGATCCTTTATCGTTCCTTTATCGCATTCAGTGAGATTTCACTTTCTTGGTTGGACAGAAGGGACAAACCCTGTCACTGAGAGAAAGTGAGGAACATTATGACACATCAAAGAAGAGGACATATCTTATTTCGATACGCGCACAGTAAAGCTTCTGAGACTTTTGGTTTCTTGGAAATAAATGTTTGGATTTTTTTTAAATTAGAGTTTTAAAACAGTTTTAATCAAATGAAAATACTAACAATAAAATCCTTATGATTTTAAAATGTGCAAATTGTGCATGCCGTCAACGCCAGAGAACATCCGGTCTCGATCATCCGACGCGATTCCACTGGCGCCAAAGGCAAAACTGCGGTAAGAATTATATGAAAAGATCACTGATGACACCAGGGCCCACTTGCACAAAGCGATCTTAGCACTAAGATGATCGTAACTGCCATACTTTAGCATGTGACGTAGCAAAGGCATTTTACAAGTTTGGGCAACTTTGGAGATATAAATTGCGAAACGATTTAGCGAGGGCACTAGCCAAGCGGGATCACTTTCCATATCTGTGCTTGTAGACCTCTGCGGCTTGCAACCTTGGATTTGGCCGACATATGTTCGAATTGTTACCTTGTTTCGTTTTGTCGCTGTGTGTCTGACTGCACTTCGTAACGTTATGACTGTCAACAGCAGCTGTCAACAACCTCTGACTGTGTCCGTGACGTTTCGTAGACTAGGGTTAGAGTAGCTTCCCTTTGATAAAGGGCAGTAACTCTATCAGACAGCCCGATGGATTGCCGCGAGAGGCCAAAAACAATCATTGTAATTGTTGTTTTGCATATATGTTGTTAAGACAATGTAAAAACAAACAAACAGGTTTCTGTTGGAGCTATATTTGCTGCTGTCACTGTCCGACTGCCACATCACTTACCCTCTGACGTAATACATATCAATGCGCACATTCCAGGAAAAAATGCAATGTTTAGATATCTAGGTAATGTTTGTGATAGATCGAAAGAAATTTTCGAGCACAGAATTGAAGAATGACATCATATGACATCCCGCTTGTGTGTTTGGGTATGGTAAATATCCTGTATTCGGAATAAACATTGTATTTAGCGAGCCTTGGTCAAGCACACTCGCGTGATAACCTTTATGTGCCAGTCCCCATCAGTTTTGATTTGTGGTACCTTAACTAGTTTTGGGAAGCATTTAAAATTACCTTATATTTGACACTCAAACTTCCGTGTGTATTTTAGGAGCGTTAAACTGAGACAAAGGTTTCCCTCTGTGGTGGGCAAAATCTCAACTTAGCAGCTATTACTTCCGTTGGACTTTGCTGCATGACACCAGCTCTGTAACAGTTTTGGTGAAAACTCGCGTGTTGAAGGACCAAGGTAAATAATCGGAGTGAATCTGGATTCCAGTCAACGGCCAAAACATTTTGGCGCGTCCTTCGTGACGAAGTCATGCTTTGGGTTGTGACGAAAGCTGTGGTGGATTAAAGGGGGTGTGGGTGGCAACCCTACTTGTTATATATCTGCTGACCGTTTTTGTACGCGCCTGATTTCTTAAAAAAGCCGATCATCTGAGACCAAGAGAGGTGAGATGGAATGGGGTGTATCGTCGCCTTCAAGGTATGCATGTGTGGCTGCTTGTTCTCGCCCACTGGAATACCATGGCGCTGTTTAACACGGGCACCACACTCAGACACAGTCCCCCAACCAGTCCTTGTTCTATCTCTTTAACACCGAGCGCCAGCCAGGGTAACAACATGTACCATCTTTAAACGTATTTTGGCTTGACGCGTCCGGTGATTGAACGACCGACTTTCCGCTCTCCGATCGTCGTTCTATCCACCACGGATGCGGTCAATTGTTTTTAGTGAATGTTGTAGGATCTGATTTAAAATATACACAATGGTACAGCAACATTATTTGAAACAACGTTGGAGACGTAGAGGCGGCCGTAAAATCCTTCTCATCGGCCTGAAATAATATACACATTGCACATGCGTGAAATGTTCAAAGCGGAACTAAACTGGTCTCCGTCTATCCATATCACATGTTGCGCATGTTTACGACGCGCAGATAGAGCCGTCAACCAGATTACCTCGGGAACTTCCGTAAACAATATTCCATGTTCCGTTAAAAAACAGATTGCTAGACCGCGCTTGTTCGTTAGTAAAAAGGTGGTTACATGTATTGCATGTGTTGAAATGCAACATTCTCGGTAGTTAACTGTCCATTTCTAGTTTACTTTATTGCATTTCTAGACCACAAGATTAAATGAACGAAGAGCAAACTAAGAAATGGACTACAGTTCCGTACCGATATAGGCCTGTATATCCTTGGATATTTAATATATTTATAATGTTAACCGGTGGGCAATATATACGACGCAAATGTTAGGTCCTGTGGAGGTTATTGGTTTGGTCACGTGGTGCGGTACGAACATCGGTAGGCGGAAACCACTGTGAACAGGTGAGCTGATCATATATCGTAGAGACTTGACGTATTCGTAAAATTGTATCAATATGTATGAGCGTTATTATATTTATTACACACCTACGGACCAATCCGAAAGCGGTTGCAAATCTGGTGGCACATGAATATGATATATGACGAAATATGGACATTGTTGACATTTCAATGCACACCATTAAAAGATGTTCCTGCTGTTGTGTTTGCAAACGTGACGGCCGTAACCCTCAAGATATTGTTAAGTTCTTTTTAAATTTTTCACACTTCAGCGCGTAGTTGTTAGCATGGGTAACAACTGCAAGAAAAGAAAAGAAAATATAATTGCTCTGCACTTTTAATCTTAAACATATGCTTGTACCACCAGTATACCAGCTGTGCAATCAACATTAATCTATCACCCGAATTTACATCCTGTTCGTAACATCTCTAAATTTGTAATGTCGGAACTTTTTAGTTTGCTTTCAAGGTACAGAAATCAGAACTCCTACTAAGAAATTTTGGAGCACCTTTAGAATACAGTACCACAACTTCTAGTGAGGATGATCTCTGTCGTAGGTCACATGTCTCAAAGACAAGCAACCAGTTTTTGTGAGAACTTGCGACCTTCGGATTGTTAGCCCGACAGCTAACCGACTGAGCTACGTCCACACTGTGAAATAAAGTGCAAAATTCACCTGTGCATGCCTACGATGTTATGGAACTGAACGAAAAGGGTTGAATAGATGACGGACACTTACGAAGGTTACGGGTGGGTATGGTGTCTCGTGACTTTAGTCTAAGGACACTTACAAATGAATCCGATGCCATTTGGCACATCGTCCTATTCTGTAATCTACAAGATACCGAGTGGCGAGGAATGATCTGAAATGGCGCAAACTGAAAACAGCTCCAGACAATCAGACGTCGAACCCGCGAGTACGCATGCATGAAATGGTATTTAATAATTCGTCTGGTGGATTTTGTGACAGAAAAGTGTGGTAGGGAACACTGTAATGATGATGTGGATAATAGTAAGGAACAAGGGAGGCATGAGCATGGCTAGTGACAACACAACAGTGAGTTCGCTTTTGAATCGGTACTGAAAAAATGTAACCGGTGAAAATGGCTTGTGTGAATGTTCCAGGACAGTTTCTAGTAGCCAAAGTATTGTACTCAAAACCATTTCATTCTTTTTACTCGACGTTTTTGTGTGAAGAATATTAGGAGCCGCTATGGAATTTATAATAGCCACTAATTGGGTAGGTCTACCTAGACCTAATGACCGTATAGGGGATCCAAGTGCTAAGGATAGAGCTCAGGTAATCTAATAGACACTAAACGGGTACCAAACCCTAGTGATCAAAAAGGAGTGATTGATCGTAAAGGGGATCCAAGGGCTAAGGATACAGTTTGGGGTAACCTACCCTAACACTGGCGACATTTGGATGTGTTCAGCACCAATATAATATCCCTAATAAACTGCATTCTTGTGCATAATATTGAAAATTAATGAACCGAAAAAATAATATATGTATATTGGTTCCCATTTATAACCATTTTAGCCACTTGAATTACGAGAAAAATGAAATAAAAAATAAATAAAAAATAAAAGTGCTTTCGTAAACTAGTGCTTACTATAAAATGCGCTGCCGCAGGCTATATTTAGTAAACAAATATTGAAAACTCTCAACACTGCTGGGCGTATTCAAAGACATTGCGTGTAGGGATGATAGATCACTGGGAGGAGTTTATGCACACTCATTGACCCCTGACGTCACGGGGCATTGTTTCGCCGGTGTGACTTGCAACAAAATACTACAAATTACGTCATCGGGTATTGTCACATGTTTGAAAAGTTTGTGGTACTGTATTCTTAAGGTCGGCTGAAATTTGAAGCATCGGTGGTGATTGACTGATTAGACAGTTTGATTTATGCGGCCTCTGATTGTTATTACCATGCTCTTAAAATCGTAAACTACCTCTCCTCGGAAACTGACTGTCCGATGTACCAGAACTGTAGCATGTTAGATGTCCATCTTCAAGTGAGTGAGTATGGTTTTACGCTGCTTTTAGCAATATTCCAGCAATATCACAGCAGGGGACACTAGAAATGGGCTTCACACATTGCACCCATGTTGGGAATTGAACCTGGGTCTTCAGTATGACGAGCGAACGCTTTAACCACTATGCTACCCCACCGCCCCCCTTTAACTTTATAGTCCTCAGTATATGCAGAAAATATTTGAATATAAATGCTGACATCAATAATTTGTGCAAATCTAATGGAATTTGGTGTTAGTTTTAAGTATAAGTATTTATGAAGGAAAATTTTTAATATCGAACATTTTTGTCAGATGGTTGTTTTTGTTTTGATTTGTTGACTACATCCTCATGTGAACTAAAGTGCTCTGTCACTATTTTCATATGACCATTTGACTTCATCTTTAGAAAACAAACAAACACAATTATGTGTGACATGAAGATATTAAAAGTGATTGTAACAATTTACTTTTGACAAACTTTAAACTTGTAAATATCTAAATATCTGAGCTACATTGTTCATTAGCTTTGCTACTATTTTCTACCTATAAAACAGGCAGATTTAACAGCTGTGTTCTTTTCTCTTCAGACAAAGATGCCTCTCAAGCGGGGATGGAAGAAAGGACTTGTAAGTTCAATCTCACATTCACCATTATATGTGTCTCCATCTGGTACTCAGAGGTACTCACAAACTTGGGTACTCAGAGGCTTAGGTACTCATAAACTTGGGTACTCAGAGTCTTAGGTACCCAGAGGCTTAGGTACCCAGAGCCTTAGGTACTCAGAGGCTTAGGTACTCAGAGGCTTAGGTACCCAGAGGCTTAGGTACTCAGAGGCTTAGGTACTCAGAGGCTTAGGCTTTGCTATACAGTAAACTATGGTTATGATAAACTTAAAAGGGCCAACTAAATTTAATTTGTTTTTTTTACTGTAGTTTATTATAAGCATATTTAAAACATATACACAGCTGGAAGCAAGTTCATTAGAAACATGGTTTACTGTATATTATGTTATGACTGTGTAAAGGTGACTTGTATTGCACTGTTATGAGTTGATTTCCAAGTTGAAACGCGGAGGTTAACCTAGAAATCGGTACGTACAGAACTAAATTGTGAAATCAGTAAATAACCTCACATGATCAATGAATAATTGACAAAGTTATGTTGAAACAGACTGGATTGTGTTTTTCATCACACAAGGCAATACAATTGATAAAACATGTTGCTGCAGCAATAAATATTATGCTTTAATGTAAATGTCAGTGCACTTACAAATGTCGAGAATAGGGCTTGGACGCGTCCAAATTAACAACCTGGGTACCCAAGAATATATTACCTGACTGTACCCGGGAACCCGCTGGAGATCTCAAGAGATGGGTGTAGAATATGTGTTTTAGAGTTGTTTGACTGGAGCCCTGGTAAAAAGTGTTTAGATACACCCTGAAACAATGTGATCATCAATACCCAGAACTTTTTCTTTATTCAAATGTCAAAATGTTAGAAGAAATACATAAATAGTAAGAAAGAAATGCAAGCAATAGTGACTTGTAGTGTAACCATGGAGTTCAAGATAATTTTTGTCATTACAATATATCATGGGTACAATATATCATGGCTCCGGGTAGTTCTGTGGGCACCTGGATCCTACTAAGTACCCACCCCACCCCATCACTGTATTGATGCATTTACGGCAAGCATGGGTTGCTGAAGACCTATTTTACCCCGAATCTTCACCGTCTCCCGAAAAACTTTAAATATAACAACATTTATTTAGATTCTACATGTATAACATCCAGTCGTAAAATAATACAGACTACTTTGATTAATTTACACAAAGTATTTTTATTTTTTTTACGCATGTAGTTTGAATCATCTTCCACGATCAGTGTTACATACATCTACATGTCCCATGCCACTGTGAAATAATTGCGCCACTGTTCCATTCACTACCATCATTACGTAATGTGAACCTCAGCAAGGAATATCTGTACACCGCTCTTTCCTAAACCGCGGGGTCAGTTTCTTGGACCCCGATGACAGCGGTATATCGAGGGATCACTGTATTTGCCGCTATGCGATTGATATCTCACCTTAAAAGCTATATCACTTTTTCCGACATGCCATATTTTGCTGATTAAGGACAACCTAAACAATATCAGAATACAAAATCAAGGTATTTGTTGGGACATTTCTTTTAAAATTTCTTTCGTATTTGTGAAAGTGGAAAACAAAGGAAGGAATCTTTTGTTCCATGAGAATGAAACAAAATGTTTTAGAATTAGTCTTGCTCATGGCTTGTTTGGAATAACTTGACAATACAGTAAACTACGGATTAATAACAAACTCAAAGGGACCACTAATTTTAGTTTGTAATAACCGAAGTTCGTAATATGCATATGTACAGCATATATACAGCGGGGGCACGGGTGGCCCAGTCGTCTTAGGCGCCGCGATTCGCTGTGCAGAGTTGCGTCCCTTGGGCCCGCCAGAAACCTATGATTGTGAGTTCGAATCCCGGTTCGCCCTGATTATGTTTCTAGGTTTGTCAGCACCATACCCGTGCTCGTGGGTTTCACCGAAGTGGTAAACGTCTGAGGCCTGCATCACTTCGGGCTTTCCTCCCACATTAAGCTGACACGCCGTGATATACCGTATTCGATGTAATAAGCGCCCTGCTCTAATAAGCACCCACGGCGATATTTGCCAATATATTGGCTAGTGAACAATCTCAATTAGCACCCCTTCCAATTGGTTTACGTACACAGACTTATTTATTTGTGTATAATACGCACTCGTATGTTACATGCACCCTTAATTATGGGCAATTAAATCCTGGAAAAATATATCTGTCGTATATAAACATTTCAGGCTGTCAGCATAAACCACGAAATTAACGATCTTTCAACTCAAAATAATATTCTAATAAGAGCCCACTATTTCTAACTTTGAGAGCGCCCTGGGCGCTTATTACGTCGAATACGGTAACTGGAATACTGTTAAAAGCGGCGTTAAACCCAACTCACTCACTCACTCATATATACAGCAAATGGCTTGGACTAAGAAGTAAGTTCATTATATCCGTCAGTTCGTTATGAGTTATAAATGTTGTTTACTGTTACCGGTATGTTGTCCAGTATCTCTGAATGAGGCTTCACTCTACTTCTTGTACTTATAGCATTTGAAGAAATACAGAGAATTAAAGAGACTCAGAACAGCTGGACCTGATGCCCCAAAAGAGCTGCAAGGTATCAATGTACAGTGTTTATTTTTAGCTTAGCTGATTGACAGGGTGGGTTGGTGGGTGATTGAGCCTGCTGCTATTGTGTGTGCAAAATTTCAGCATTATCTCAAAGGAGGACACCAGAGATGGGCTTCACACATGTGAGGAACTGAACCCAGACCTTTGCAATGACAAGTGAAGGTTTACACCACTGGGCTACCCTGCCACACCTCTGTGTATATGATGCCAGTGATACTTACATTGAGCACAGAATCCGTCATCAATTACAGGCATGGTAGCCATAAATTAAATAAGATTTGGCCTTTGCTCATACATTTCTGCTATTTTGACCCTATTTACATTGTCATTTTTAATAAAACCTCTAGACCAGAAGGTTAAGAGAAGGTAATAGCGCCAGGTATTAACGGGATAAACAAGGACTGGTCGGCTTAGAGACAGTAATCTGTTCCTTATAGGGTTGGTTTTACACTGCTAGGCTACAGACATACCGGGCACATGGGTAGCCCAGTCGTTTAAGGCACCGTGATACGCTGTGCAGAGTTGCGTCCCCTGGGTACGCCAGAAACCTATGATTGTGGGTTCGAATCCCGGTTCACCCCGATTATGTTTCTAGGTTTGTCAGCACCATACCCATGCTCGTGTGTTTCACCAAAGTGGTAAATGTTTGAGACCTGCATCACTTGGGGCTTTCCTCCCACATTAAGCTGACACACCTTGATATAACTGTAATACTGTTAAAAGCGGTGTTAAAGCCAACTCACTCACAGACATACCATGATGCAACTTGACATGGAATTCCTACTCAGAAACAGAATACTGTGTCCATATGGGGAGTCAATGTTGAGCTGCAGCATGGTATGTCTGGCTAGCTCTGTAAAACCAACCTTAGTCCGTACTTGTATGTTGATGTACATATGCATGCACATTTCTTTGTAAGAGCAATAATCTTGAACGCGACGTTAAACCCCATTTCTTAAGCTTCTTTCCTTTGAGTGAGTGTGATAAACTTTAACATCGCATCAGCATTATTTCAGCCATAGCAACTCTTCCCTTTGTGGCTGGAGTATTCATGTTTTTGAATAGGGCATGGATGCTCAAATGATTGGAAGTGCATTAAAACAATTGAAAATATAAAAAATAATGTTTCTGCCATGTCAGTGTTGAGTGTTTGTTTGTTTATTTGTTTGTTGTTTAATGCCACACCCAGCAATATTCCTGCTATATGATGGCGGTGTGTACTTAATCGAATCTGGACCAGGCAATCATGAGCATTGATCTACGCATTTGGGATACGATGACATGCATCAACCAAGTCAGCAACCCTGACCACCCGATCCTGTTAGTTCCGGCATTGTTGCTCAAATGAAAGAATTGAAATTATAAAAAATAATGTTTATTATCATGGTCCTGCCATGTCCATGTCAAAGGAGTACAGAGAGACAATGCATTCTTTTTAGCATTGAAATAATCTTTTATTTTTCTGCCAAGTGCTTGTGGACGCATGTGTAATTTTTAAGTTTTACATTTGCAGATTTGTTGGGGTGTAAACCAGACAGCTTAAATGGAGGAAATGAAAAAGTCAGGCCAAATGAAAACCCAGCTTCTGTGGAAGAGGAAAAACCCAGTAAAGAATCCACAGGGTCTCTGCTTGAAGGCACAGAAAAAGTTAAACCTCGTAAGTATGATGCATATGTAGCTTCTGCAGGAAGAGCAAGAGGTAGACGGAGTAAGTATGATGCATATATACTTCTGCAGGAAGAGCAAGAGGTAGACCTTGTAAATATGATGCATATGTAGCTTCTGCAGGAAGAGCAAGAGGTAGACCTCGTAAGTATGACGCATATGTAGCTTCTGCAGGAAGAGCAAGAGGTAGACCTTGTAAATATGACGCATATGGTTGTTGAACGAAGAGCAAGAGGTAGACCTTGTAAATATGACACATATGTAGCTGTTGAACGAAGAGCCAGAGGTAGACCTTGTAAATATGACACATATGTAGCTGTTGAACGAAGAGCAAGAGGTAGACCTTGTAAATATGACGCATATGTAGCTTCTGCAGGAAGAGCAAGAGGTAGACCTTGTAAATATGACGCATATGTAGCTTCTGCAGGAAGAGCAAGAGGTAGACCTTGTAAATATGACACATATGTAGCTTCTGCAGGAAGAGCAAGAGGTAGACCTTGTAAATATGACACATATGTAGCTTCTGCAGGAAGAGCAAGAGGTAGACCTTGTAAATATGACACATATGTAGCTTCTGCAGGAAGAGCAAGATAAATATGACGCATATGTAGCTGTTGAAAGAAGAGCAAGAGGTAGACCTCATAAATAAGACGCATATGTAGCTGTTCGAGGAAGTACAAGAGGTAGACCTTGTGAATATGACACATATGGTTGTTGAAGGTAGAGCAAGAGGTAGACTTTGTTAATATGACACATGTTTGTTGAAGGTAGAGCAAGAGGTAGACCATGTAAATATGACACATATGCACTAAACATTCTCTGAAGTTATGTTATTGGGTACTTTTTTACTGAATCACCGGTAGATTGGGAGAAAATGTGTGTACAGCTGATTGCTATTTCTGGCTTTGTTTGCGACACACCAATGCACAAAGTAATTTTAATCTCATCTCATGTGAAACAATGTCAAACACAACATGAAATACAAATTAGATGGTAAATCAACATGTCATCGTGATGTTTAAATCTAAACATTTCACATTTTCATTGACAAAGTTTCATATCTCTTGTTTGTTCACTTGAAGCGAGAGGATGTAGTTTTTGACTGTAGTGGGCTAGCACTGCTAAATCAGCATGAGTCAGGACAAGTAAAAGCAGTCACACACACACATGAATGCAAGTCTCTATATAAGTGCAATAATTTTAGACGCGACATTACCGTATTTTCTTGAGTATAGTGCGCACCCATGTATAATGCGCACCCCCCTCTAGCGGGTTCAATATTTTGGAAAAAAAGAAATTTGAAATCATGCGCAGAATAAAATTACACCGTACCCTTTCAGCGAAGTCTGCCAAACGAACGGGTGATGAGAAACTTTGTCAGTACAAATTTGAAATTTGAGATAAAAAATCACCAGACATGTTTATTTACCGTTTAAATAGTATTT
This sequence comes from Haliotis cracherodii, assembly GCF_022045235.1. Classification (NCBI taxonomy): domain Eukaryota; kingdom Metazoa; phylum Mollusca; class Gastropoda; order Lepetellida; family Haliotidae; genus Haliotis; species Haliotis cracherodii. The sequence continues at coordinate 23,438,852 of NW_027266341.1, read as the reverse complement.
ATTGTTCTGCTAGGCATTGTTTTATATCTAGGGATTAAGATTACCTTGTGTATTTTCTCGTAAACTAAGCCGGAAACAGCAATCAGCTGTACACAGGTTTTCTTGGAATCGACCGGTGATTCGGTCAAGACACACCCAATGATATAACTTTATAGGATTTTTAATGCAAGGATTGGCAACAATCATATCTGAAACTATTTTTTTTATCAGGAATAATATATTCCATTATTTTCTTAATTATATGTAGCCTTTACTAAACATATTTAAAATAATAATAACCCTAAGCAAAGCAGCTGATCGCTATTCCCGGGTATTATTTTTTACATGGAACCAGTCTGACCAGTCACCGTCAAGCCTCACGCGCACGTGATCGCGAGAATTTCATGTTGACATAGAATCGTCAAACAAAAACAAATATGACTTTTAACGAGACAAAGTATGTCATTTATGATATATGTATCCATTCTTTGTCAACAAAAGTTCGTTTCAAGGCGTCAATAGCGGTATTCTGACCGTGGTTGCTGTTAAAAACAGTGAGTTGTGCGATCTTCCGATCGCTTCACACACAATTTCGCCGAAATTAATAAAAACAATATTAAAAGGAATTTTGAATAAAATTAATGAAATAAGTTACAAACATAAGTCCAGATTTATAAAGAACACTTTTTATAGCCAGACAGTGTAATTACATGATTATTTTGCGTACTTCAGTATGGATTTGTTGACATTGTATTTCCGGTGTTTCGTGCTTACGGTAATGTCTTTCCATGGGGGAAAAAAACATCCAAGCTCATAATTCGTGTATAATACGCACCCCCTTCTACACAGCTGTTTTTTTTCGAAAAAAAGTGCGCACTATATTCAAGAAAATACGGTAAACACCATTTCACCTCGCCTCGTCTCCATGCCCCAAGACCCACATTCTAGCGGGGGATGTTTGTATCCCAATGGGCAAGCAATTAAAACCCGTCATAAGTCTGTCATTGATCTATGCAATTTATTGCAACCATGCAGCATGTACAGTCCGTTTGACAAATGAGAACGATGAATTGCAAAATAATTCGAAATCCAGAAAAGTGTATGAAACATCATACAGTACTTGACCATGAATACCCTGTACCCAACAAAATCTGAATTTTGTTTATTTTAAGACCCATGACAGATGAAGTTCTTTAAGAAACTATCATGTAATTTTGTATAGAAATGTGTACATGACACGTAGGGGGACAAACCGTGGAAGGAACAGCGCAAGCATGGTCTGCACATGCTACACAGTGACCGTGTTCATTCAATGACAAGATGCGCTACTCAGCAGATGTTAAACAGTTGATGTTGAATGTGTATGATTTCTTTAGAAGTGAAGCAGAAAGAGCAAAGCCTTTTTATGCAATTAATAAATTCTTGAAACGAGCTTCAAAAGCTCTTGGTATGTCCCCTCAGAAACTTAAGAATGTTGTTAGTCAACGAGATACAAATAGTCAGGCCAAGGAGGTAGGGAACATGTCAAAACCACACAAGGTTGATAAATTAGACAGTTTTCAGAGGGATCAAGTCAGAAGTGCAATTGTTAAACTGCACTCAGAAAATAAGTACCTGTCCCTAAGAATTTTGAAGAAACACCTTGAAACTGACCATGATTTACGTGTTACAAAGTACAAACCATGGCAGCTGTTGAATACATTTGGTTACAAATTCAAAAAGATAACTGGAGAAAACAGGGCTGTGTTGTGTGAACGGTCTGACATTGTTTGTCTCCTAAATCATTACCTTCGTACTATCAAACAGAAACGTCTTCTTAGATGAGACTGTCTTCTTAGATGAGACATGGGTAAACGCGTCACACACAGCCAGCAGTCAGTGGGTACCCAATGGTGACTGTAAGGAGTCTGGTAGACAGTTACCAATGGGAAAGGGTGAAAGACTCATAGCTCTCCATGCAGGTTCTGCTAGTCAGGGTTTTCTCCCAGACTGTGACATCGTCTTTAGAGCCAAGGCCAAAGACAACAGGGACTACAACACAGAAATGAACGGCCATGTATTTCTGGAGTGGGTGAAAGATAAATTAGTCCCTGCTTTGCCTACCAAGTCTCCCATTGTCATGGACAATGCGAATCATAGTGTGCAGGATTCAGAAAGCAAGACTCCAACCTCTAATAACTGTAAAGGAGACATGGTTATACTTGGCTGCAACGGAGGAACATTACCTTTCCTTCTCGAGTGACGAAACCACAGCTCTGTGAAATCATCAAAACTATGAAACCTGACCCCGTGTATAAAGTTCACAGTTACATCAAGGGTCAGGGTCACGCTGTCTTATGACTGCGACCTTATGACTGCGACCTGAATCCAATCGAGTTGGTATGAGGCATCATCAAGGGTGACGTTGGACGATCGAACACAACGTTCAAATTACGAGACGTTGAACAACTTGTAAAGGAATCCCTTGGTCGGGTAACAGTAGAAACATAGAGGCGTTGTGTGGCCACAGTCGTTGACGAGATAGAGCAACATTATTGGTCATGAGACGGACTACGGCCAGCAATGGTCCAACCTATGATAGTGGCAGTCGGTTCAGGCACCAGCAGTTCCAACGACGAGATCTATGGCATGAGCGAGTCAGATTGCGACTGAAATTATCATAAGAAGGCCCCTCTAACGCTCTGTCATTTCCCCTACCACAGAACGTGCAGTGCATCTGTGCTTGCGCTGTGCCTTCCACGGTTTGTCCCCCCTACGTGTCATGTACACATTTCTATACAAAATTACATGATAGTTTCTTAAAGAACTTCATCCGTCATGGGTCTTAAAATAAACAAAATTCAGATTTTGTTGGGTACAGAGTATTCATGGTCAAGTACCGTATTGATGTTTCATACACTTTTCTGGAGTTATTTTGCAATTCATCGTTCTCATTTGGAGTCAAACGGACTGTAGAACTTGCACACTAAAACGTTGTTCATCCATTTAACTTATCCTTACTTAGAACACCAACTTCTAAATGCCTTTTATCTGTGGAGAATGATGATATTCACAGACATACATACAGTAAACTATAAAAACTACATTTATAACGAACATGCTTACAATGAACTGACCGATATAACAAACCTATTTTTTTGTCCCAGTTATTTGTTGTATATATATGCTGTGTGTATAGAGAATCTCACCCGAGTGTCTTTTGATATCAAATATATCAACACGAGTTGATAAAAGTGGAAAAACTCCTCGGCAAGTCTTTCCACTTTTATCAATGAGTGTGGATATGTTTGAGATCAAAAGCCATGAGGGTGAGATTTTATTTATCATCCAACATCATTCTTCCAACTTTTTCAACTTGCAGACAGTAATTAGCAGTATCTTAAGCATGTTAAGTGTAAAATGTACTGCTAACAGCTTCAGTTGCAGAGCCATTAGTGATGTCATTTGTGACGTCATGGTAACCAATGGACTGCAAAGCATTGTGATGCAATTTCATTGCAGGGATATCTACCATGTAGATATTGCTTGACCTCACCCAAGTGATATCCCCTGTGGGAGCCAGTTTTGGATGATAAATGCTTATAACGAACTATGTGTTTTACAGACTAGTGGTTGAGTTCGTTATAACTGTAGTTTACTGTATATAGTATATTGTGGAAGATGCACACCTGCTCACTTACTCACATGTAGTCCCTCGCTACAACGCTACCAATGGGGTCCAAATAATTGGTGGGCGTTATAGACAGTGTCGCCTCAAATTGGATTGCCCACTAATTAAGAATATAAACTTCGCTTGTGGTTCTCTTTTATTGCATGCATGCGCTTCTAAGATCAAAGGATGTATAGTGTGAAAAGTTAACTAGTCGAACAATCGTATTTCCCGGACTTGCCGCGGATGTTTTCAAACAGATTATTAGAACTCCATTCAGCGATAAACGGTTGATTATGCAATGAGAAGCGTTATGTGCAAATGAACAACGAACAACAATACAATTATGTCTGTAAAACTCTCAGTTTTAAAAGTGTACATAAATTTTGGGAGCCATGCGTTATCTGTAAAAATCTGAGTTTTAAAAGTGTACATAAATTTTGGGAGCCATGCGTTACCGTGCGTAGTAACCGAGCTAGCGCTTTATCGAAGAGCGCTTTATCGAAGAGCACAATAGCGAGGGATCACTGTATGCACATCACTATATAAGTGTAATAATCTTGAATGCGATGTTGAGCTTCATTTCACCTCACCTTACCTTTTCCTATTACTGTCATATTTTTCTTTCTTACAACCTTGAAAGGTAAAGAGGAGCTGCCCACCAAAGAGAGTGAAAGGAAGGAAAACACTATGCCAAAGCAAGAACCAACACAACCTCAAAGAAGAAGTCATACAAGCAAAACCAGTGACGTGACTCCATCAGTTACTGTTTCAAGCGCCCAGAAAAATACAGCTTTCCTCACTGTGGATGTGACAGAATCACAGGAGATTCCAACAGGAGGAGTATTAAGGACAGAGATCACCGACTTGACTCCATCAAGTTCTGTTTCAACCATAAAGGTTGCTGAACCCGGAGATGAAGTGAAGGAATCACAGGAGATTCCAGCAAGAGGGGGAGAAAGGACAGAGATCACCGACTTGACTCCATCAAGTTCTGTTTCAACCACCCAGAAAAAGGTTGCTGAACCTAGAGATGAAGTGAAGGAATCACAGGAGATTCCAGCAGGAGGAGTATTAAGGACAGAGATCACCAACTTGACTCCATCGAGTTCTGTTTCAACCATAAAGGTTGCTGAACCTAGAGATGAAGTGAAGGAATCACAGGAGATTCTGGCAGGAAGGGGAGAGAGGACAGAGATGACAGACTTGACTCCATTAAGTTCTGTTTCAACCATCCAGAAAATGGTTGCTGAACCTGAAGCTGAAGTGCAGGAATCACTGGAGATTCTAGCAGGAGGGGGAGAAAGGACAGAGATCACAGACTTGACTCCATCAAGTTCTGTTTCAACCACCCAGAAAAAGTTTGCTGAACCCGGAGCTGAAGTGACGAAAAATACAGGTGTCCTCACTGTGGATGTGACGGAATCACAGGACATACCAACAGGAGGAGTATTAAGGACAAAAATCACAGACTTGACTTCATCAAGTTCTGTTTCAACCACCCAGAAAAAGGTTACTGAACCCGGAGATGAAGTGAAGGAATCACAGGAGATTCCAGCAGGAGGGGGAGAAAGGACAGAGATCACAGACTTGACTCCATCAAGTTCTGTTTCAACCACCCAGACAAAGGTTACTGAACCCGGAGCTGAAGTGACGAAAAATACAGCTGTCCTCACTGTGGATGTGACAGAATCACAGGACATACCAACAGGAGGAGTATTAAGGACAAAAATCACAGACTTGACTTCATCAAGTTCTGTTTCAACCACCCAGAAAAAGGTTACTGAACCCGGAGATGAAGTGAAGGAATCACAGGAGATTCCAGCAGGAGGGGGAGAAAGGACAGAGATCACAGACTTGACTCCATCAAGTTCTGTTTCAACCACCCAGACAAAGGTTACTGAACCCGGAGCTGAAGTGACGAAAAATACAGCTGTCCTCACTGTGGATGTGACGGAATCACAGGACATACCAACAGGAGGGGTATTAAGGACAAAAATCACAGACTTGACTTCATCAAGTTCTGTTTCAACCACCCAGACAAAGGTTACTGAACCTGGAGATGAAGTGAAGGAATCACAGGAGATTCCAGCAGGAGGGGTGTTAAGGACAGAGATCACCGACTTGACTCCATCAAGTTCTGTTTCAACTGCCCAGAAAATGTGTGCTGAACCCGGAGATGAAGTGAAGGAATCACAGGAGATTCCAGCAGGAGGGGTGTTAAGGACAGAGATCACAGACTTGACTCCATCAAGTTCTGTTTCAACCACCCAGAAAAAGGTTGCTGAACCCGGAGATGAAGTGAAGGAATCACAGGAGATTCCAGCAGGAGGGGTGTTAAGGACAGAGATCACCCACTTGACTTCATCAAGTTCTGTTTCAACTGCCCAGAAAATGTGTGCTGCACCAGCAGCTGAAGTGAAGGAATCAGATAATACTTCAAGAGGTGGAATAAAAAGCAGGATCACAGACTTGACTCCAAGTTTTATTTCAGCTGCCCAGATAAGGTTCGCTGTATCAGCAATTGAAGTGAAGGAATCACAAGAAACTCCTAGAGGTGAATTGAGGAGAGAGTTGACAGACACGACTGCTTCAAGTTTTATTTCAACTGCCCAGAAAGCGTGTGCTGCACCAGGGGTTGCAGTGAAGGAATCAGATAATACTTCAAGAGGTGGAATAAAAAGCAAGATCACAGACATGACTCCATCAAGTTCTGTTTTAACCATCCAGAAAATGATTGCTAAGCCAGCAGCTGAAGTGATGGATCCAGATAAGGCCCCAAGAAGTGTAATAGACATGACTCCATCAAGTTCTGTTTCAACCATCCAGAAAATGGTTGCTAAGCCAGCAGCTGAAGTGATGGCTCCAGATAAGGCTCCAAGAGGTGTAATAGACATGAATCCATCAAGTACTGTTTCAACCACCCAGAAAACATTTGCTGAATCAGCAACTGAAGTGATGGAGCCAGATAAGGCTCCAAGAGGTGTAATAGACATGACTCCATCAAGTTCTGTTTCAACCACCCAGAAAAAGGTTACTGAACCTGAAGCTGAAGTGCAGGAATCACTGGAGATTCTAGCAGGAGGGGAAGAAAGGACAGAGATCACAGACTTGACTCCATCAAGTTCTGTTTCAACCACCCAGAAAAAGGTTGCTGCACCAGCGGCTGAAGTGAAGGAATCACAGGAGATCACCGACTTGATTCCATCAAGTTCTGTTTCAACTGCCCAGAAAATGTGTGCTGCACCAGGGGTTGCAGTGAATGAATCAGATAATACTTCAAGAGGTGGAATAAAAAGCAAGATCACAGACATGACTCCAAGCTCTATTTCAACCATCCAGAAAATGGTTGCTAAGCCAGCAGCTGAAGTGATTGAACCAGATAAGGCTCCAAGAGGTGTAATAGACATGACTCCATCAAGTTCTGTTTCAACCACCCAGAAAGAGGTTCCTATGCTAGCAGCTGAAGTGATGGAGCCAGCTAAGAGTCCAAGAGGTGTAATAGACACAACTCCATCAAGTTCTGTTTCAACCACCAAGAAAAAGGTTCCTAAGCTAGCAGCTGAAGTGATGAATCCAGATAAGACTCCAAGAGGTGGATTAAGGACAGAGATCACAAACACGACTCCATCAAGTTTTATTTCAACTGCCCAGAAAAAGTTTGCTGCACCAGCAACTGAAGTGATGGATCCAGATAATACTTCAAGAGGTGGAATAAAAAGCAAGATCACAGACACGACTCCATCAAGTTTTATTTCAACTGCCCAGAAAAAGTTTGCTGCACCAGCAGCTGAAGTGATGGAACCAGATAATACTTCCAGAGGTGGAATAAAAAGCAAGATCACAGACATGACTCCATTAAGTTTTATTACAACTTCCCAGAAAACATTTGCTGCACCAGCAGCTGGAGTGAAGGTATCAGATCAGACTCCAAGAGGTGAATTAAGGAGAGAGCTGACAGACATGTCGCCATCAATTTATATTTCAGCTGACCGGACAAAGTTAGCGAAACCAGCAGCTGAAATGAAGGAGCCACAAGAGACTCCAAGAAGTGGAATAAAAAGAAAGTTCACAGACATGATTCCTTCAATTTGTATTTCATCCACCTTGAAAAAGTTTGCTGCACCAGTCATTGAAATTAAGGAACCACAAGAAACACCAAGCGGGGAATTGAGGAGCGAGCTGACAGACATGACTCCATCAATTTATATTTCAGCCACCCAGAAAAAGGCCACTAAACCAGGAGCTGAAGTGATGGGATGCCAAGAGACACCAAGAGTTGAATTAAGGCGAGAGATGACAGACATGAGTCCATCAATTTTTATCTCAAAGGCCCAGAAAAAGGCCACTGAAATGATGGACCAGGCAGAGACTTCCTTCAGAGCTACAGGGCGGGGATTAAAGGAGGGTGCACCTCACCAGTTTGTGGGACTCAGTCGAAGGAGTCATCATGACTATGGCAAGTACTAGTAAGAGTTATATTTGAGACCGATCCAGAGAAATGTTTACATTTGGCATTTTAAATTTTAGTCGTCAGTTGGGGGATAGACTTGTCAATCAGACATGGATTTCAAACACTGTTGTGTCAAACTTTGATATATCAAACTTACGTTTGTCTCGGAGTTAAAGCTTAGTCCCTGCTTAATCCTCCTTTATTCATCATTACCGGTTGTGGCGAACATCGGGTAACTCAAGGTCTTTACGTCGGTCCCTTCGACACAATGGTGTTTGACTGTGATATGAAGGCATTTGTGTTGTGTTCATGTTTTTGGGTTCCATATGTTATGAGCTTAATCCCAAGAAGACAACCCACCCCACCCAGATCCACACTGTTTTCAAACATTATGAAGATATAAGTGAGTGAGTGAGTGAGTGAGTATGAATTTATGTCACTTTTAGCAATATTCCAGCAATATCATGGTGGGGGACACCAAAAATTGGAAAGAAGATATGAATGGATATATACTAGCCACATAAAGAAACTGTGTGCGGAGAAAATATATTCTGGATTGAAATACAACACAGCAAGAACAAAATGATGCAGACGCTGTAGCAGCTAAATGATCCATAAGAAAATGTCAACGGGACCTGAACAACATCTGTTACGATGACGTAAGAAGATCAAAATTGAGTAGGGGGTCAAACGACAAAGTCACAAAATCAATAACGGGTGCATGAATCACAGCAGTGCATCGGCGACGCATTGAGTCCACCAAATGGGCATGGAAGGCCTGGGGAATGGCCTGCCCATATCCTCCTCAAATCCTGTGCCAAGTCACGGACGTTATCCGGAGGATGTGGAAGACGACGCAGACGGCGCTCCATTTCATTCGAAACATGCTCTATTGGGGAGAGATCTGGAGAATTTGGAGGCCATGGCAGTAACATGACATTGTCATGGTGAAGGAAATCCATTGCGACCCTAGCCGTGTGAGGACGAGTGTTGTCCTGTTGAAATGTCAATCCCGGGCCATGACGTTGCAGGAAAGGAATGACCACAGGCCTCAGAATCTGATCTCTGTAGCCAACACCGGTGAGATTGCCCTGAACAACCACCAAAGGGGTTCAGTGCCGTGCTGTTATCCAACCCCAAATCATCACAGAGCCACCTCCAAAACCATTCCTCTCCACAATACAGTTGCGTGCATAACGTTCTCCCAAACGCTGATAGACACGTTGGCGCCCGTCACTGTGGGAAATGTTGAACCTCGATTCATCTGTAAAGACAACATTTCTCCACCATATTCGAGGTTGGCGAACATGATTTCGACACCATCTTAGACGGTTGACTCGATGACGGTGTGTCAGGATGGGACGTATGGCAGGGCGTCGTGGTCGAATCCCGTACTGACGTAAACGATTCCTCACAGTGTTGGAATTGATACGGCGCAGTCCAGGAATTGTCTGGGACTTCGTTACTGCCGTTTGGAACCTGTGTCAGAGATGTGTAACTCGAATCCATCTGTCCTGTCTTGGCGTCGTTACTCAGGGACGTCCTGAATGTGGGTGGTCGGCAAAGTCATTTGTGTTCTGATAACGCCTCACCAATGCCGATATCGTGTTACGATGGCATTGGAAATGTGTTGCCACCTGTTGTTGCCTCATTCCCGCTCGGATCATTCCAATGGCTTCATGACGCTGTGCAGCTGTCAATCTTGGCATGATTTGCTTGTGATATGCTTGTGTCTGCGCCTGAGAAGTTTTGAATTTTTTAATGACCACAGATCATGCTTTCCAAAGTGACAGCAAATTCTGAGTTGCACATGCTGTGTACAGCTGCACAGGATGCACGTGCAGTAACACATTGCACGTCCATAGGCACCCATCAATGACGCATGGCACGTGCATGAGCGTTTGAATGTCTCCAATAATTGCTGTGTTCAAACCTATATTTCATATAAGGACGGTGTGCCCTTATATCTATATTTTCTCCGTGCACAGTTTCTTTATGTGGCTAGTATACAATCTGTGTTTTGGTTTAGAAATATTTGATATGAAAAAAGGGTTTTGCGTAAGGTTCATGCTACAATATTCCAGCAATGTCTCAATGGAGGACACCAGAAATGTGCCTCGCCCATTGTACCCATGTTGGGAACTGAACCCAGACCTTTGCAATGACAAGTGAATGTTTACACCCTGCCACCCCTCAGTGCATATGATGCCAGTGATACTTACATTGTGAACGAAATCCTTCATCAATTACAGTCATGGTAGCCATAAAATAAACAAGAGTTTGCCACTAATGTGGCTATATCCTCCGCCCCTGTTGCAGAATTTATGACATAATCAAATCGTAACAAACCCTAACATTTTTTTAACCTAGGTGGAACTTGTCATGGAAATTGTAAAAAAAATAGGAGTTTGGAACCTAAGTCCATCTTGTTGCCATGGAAACGTAAAAATTAAAGGCACAAGTGCAGCATGTACCTGACAGACTTGCAAAGTTTGATGAAAAAATATTGAACGGTTTATGAGTTATGCTCCAGAAACAAACCCTACCCTCACAGAACCTAAGTCCATCTTGTGGCCATTGAAACATAAAAAATACAAATTTCTAAAATATCTAAATAGCAAAAGGCACCAGGTCAGCATGTATCTGACAGACCTGCAAAGTTTGATGAAAAAATATTGAATGGTTTATGAGTTATGCTCCGGAATTGAACCCTACCCTCACAGAACCTAAGTCCATCTTGTGGCCATGGAAACATTAAAAATAAAAATTTCTAAAATTTCTAAATACCAAAAGGCACCAGTTCAGCATGTACTTGACAGACCTGCAAAGTTTCATAAAAAAATATTGAACGGTTTATGAGTTATGCTCCGGAAAATAAACGTGACGGACAGACGGACGGATGGAGCCGGTTTCTATTATAAGATTTGACCGTTGCTTATACATTTGATCATGATGTCAGTCAATGGATTGTCTTGTCCAGACTCGATTAATGCTGCTGAGTGCAGCGTCAAAGACGAACAACTTTTTGAAAAATAGTAGTTTCAAAAAGCGGTGATACATGGCCATATAACCCTGAAATTGGGTCAGGATGACGATAAAGGTAGCTCAGACAGCAAACGCTTAGAGAGTGGTCATCTATTATTGGGAGGTGAGGAGGATAAGGAGGGGGGTCAGAGGGAATCAGAGGAGGGTCACCAAAACATAAGACAGTTTAGGGAAGGGTAATAAAAACAATGCTCACATTTGGGGAGGGTCATGAAAATGGACATATTATATGACATTAGTTGCGTTTGCATCCCAAACCCCAGATATAAATGACTGGTCCCTTATAATGCATTTTGTTATGTTTCTAAAACAATTTCTTCTCTAGTCGGCTAGTGGTAAAAGCGTTTGCTCATCACACCAAAGACCTGGGTTCAAATCCTGACATGGGTACAATGTGTGAAGCCCATTTCTGGTGTCCACCCACCGTGATATTGCTGGAATATTGGTAAAAGCTCACTTTTCACTTGTGCTTTGATTTAAATGTTTGAGTAATAAAAATATTTTTTAATGAAATTTAACAACTTAATTGCAGAAGGAGCAAGTGGCAGTGGATATTGTTACACTACCATGCATCTGAAACCAGTCAGGGTACATCTCTGTGCTGATGAAGTAGAGAGGTTTCTTCACAGGAAACAGGAGAGACCTGTGTGTTCAAAACCATTTTGTCCTCTGAAGGAAGTTGGAAGAGAAAAATATCATGAATATGACCCAAATTCGAAAGAAAAAACCCATCACTTTGCAAATGCAGTATGTCGGTATTCTTCTGTGGAGTGTCTTTCGAGAAAATATAGAGGGGAAGAATTTCCCAAACAAATAACTTCTCAAGCGTTTCAAAAACTAATAACAAAACTCAATCCTGGAGTGGATGGAAGGAATAGAAGAAAGGTTGTGACTCCTGAAGAAAGCTCAGAAATGGGGGAAGGGAATATCTGTTTATTAAATAAGGAACCAAAAGGGGATGATGGCATGGTAAAATATGACAGAAATGAAACAATTCTGGTAGAGGATGAAGTAACAGAACATGCTGATGTACGTGAGGAAGTACAAGAACAGAATGTGGTAGGGAGAGATGATTGGTTTGTAGTAGAGTTAGAAAACGCAGAAGAACCTGATCAGGAGGAAGACGAAGACCCGATTGTGGTGAAGGGGGAAAACAACAAACAGTTAGTTGTACACGAGGCAGATGAAGACCAGGATGTCGAAGATGGGGAAGATAACGAACAGTTAGTTGTCCACAAGGCCAATGAAGACCAGGATGGCGAAGAAGGGGAAGACAACAAACAGTTAGTTGTCCATGACGCCGATGAAGACCAGATTGTGGTTAAGGGAGAAGACAATGAACAGTTAGTTGTACACGAGGCAGATGAGGACCAGATTGTGGTAAAGGGGGAAGACAATGAACAGTTAGTTGTTCACGAGGCAGATGAAGAAGAGGTTGTCGAAGATGGGGAGGACAATGAACAGACTAATTCACATTCATTAGGCAGGTGCAGTGTAGAGGATACACCAGCCATGGTAATTGTGAAATCACCAAACAAAGTAACCATATCAGAAAGTGAAACACGAAGTGACAGAGAAGGCTGTTACACTGACATCCGCCTGAAACCAGTCAAGATACATATCTGTGCTGATGAAGTAGAGAGGTTTCTCCAAAGAAAACAGGAAGGACCATTTTGTCATCTGGAGAAATTTAGAAGAGAGAAATATTATGAATATGAACCAGCTTACAAAAGAAGGAAGGTGAGGAAACCTACATATAAACCATTTAAACCAAAAGTAGTTTCTCTGTATCCTTCTGAAGCATTGGAGTGTATTTCCAGAAAACGAGAAGCGATACAATTTCTAGCCCAAAACAACACTCAAAGATTTCAAAAACTGATAAAAAACCTCAATCCTGGAGTGGATGGAAGGAACAGAAGAAGGGTTATGACTCCTGAAGAAAGCTCAGAAATGGGGGAAGGGAATATCTGTGCATTAAATAAGGAACCAAAAGGGGATGATGGAAAGGTAAAATATGACAGAAATGAAACAATTCTGGTAGAGGATGAAGTAACAGAACATGCTGATGTACGTGAGGAAGTTCAAGAACAGAATGTGTTGGGAGAAGATGATTTGTTTGTAGTAGAGTTAGAAAATGCAGAAGAACCTGATCAGGAGGAAGACGAAGACCCAATTGTGGTGAAGGGGGAAAACAACAAACAGTTAGTTGTCCACAAGGCCAATGAAGACCAGGATGGCGAGGAGGGTGATGACAACAAACAGTTAGTTGTCCATGACGCCGATAAAGACCAGATTGTGGTAAAGGGGGAAGATAACGAACAGTTAGTTGTACACAAGGCAGGTGAAGACCAGGATGTCGAAGATGGGGAAGACAACAAACAGTTAGTTGTCCACAAGGCCAATGAAGACCAGGATGGCGAAGAAGGGGAAGACAACAAACAGTTAGTTGTCCATGACGCCGATGAAGACCAGATTGTGGTAAAGGGGGAAGACAATGAACAGTTAGTTGTTCACGAGGCAGATGAAGAAGAGGTTGTCAAAGATGGGGAAGACAATGAACAGACTAATTCACATTCATTAGGCAGGTGCAGTGTAGAGGATACACCAGCCATGGTAATTGTGAAATCACCAAACAAAGTAACCATATCAGAAAGTGAAACACGAAGTGACAGAGAAGGCTGTTACACTGACATCCGCCTGAAACCAGTCAAGGTACATATCTGTGCTGATGAAGCAGAGAGGTTTCTCCAAAGAAAACAGGAGGGACCATTTTGTCAGCTGGAGGAATTTAGAAGAGAGAAATATTTTGGCTATGAACCAGCTTACAAAAGAAGGAATGTGAGGAAACCTAATTCTAAACCATTTAAACCAAAAGTAGTTTCTCTGTATCCTTCTGAAGCATTGGAGTGTATTTCCAGAAAAAAAGGAAGGACACAAGGTCTAGCCCATGAAACCACTCAAGGATATCGAAAACTGATAAAAAATGCCAATCCAAGAAAGAGAAGGGTTGTGACTCCTGAAGAAAGTTCAGGAATGGGGGAAGGAAAACTCAATCAAAGAGTGGATAGAAGGAAGAGAAGAAAGGTTGTGACTCCTGAAGAAAGCTCAGAAATGGGGGAAGGAAAACTCAATCAAAGAGTGGATAGAAGGAAGAGAAGAAAGGTTGTGACTCCTGAAGAAAGCTCAGAAATGGGGGAAGGAAAACTCAATCAAAGAGTGGATAGAAGGAAGAGAAGAAAGGTTGTGACTCCTGAAGAAAGCTCAGAAATGGGGGAAGGAAAACTCAATCAAAGAGTGGATAGAAGGAAGAGAAGAAAGGTTGTGACTCCTGAAGAAAGCTCAGAAATGGGGGAAGGAAAACTCAATCAAAGAGTGGATAGAAGGAAGAGAAGAAAGGTTGTGACTCCTGAAGAAAGCTCAGAAATGGGGAAAGGGAATATCTGTGCATTAAATAAGAAACCAAAAGGGGATGATGGCATGGTAAAGTATGACAGAAATGAAACAATTCTGGTAGAGGATGAAGTAACAGAACATGCTGATGTACGTGAGGAAGTTCAAGAACAGAATGTGTTGGGGGAAGATGATTGGTTTGTAGTAGAGTACGAAAACGCAGAAGAACCTGATCAGGAGGAAGACGAAGACAAGATTGTTGTGAAGAGGGAAAATGAAGAAAAGTTAGTTGTCCATGATGCCTATGAAGACCAGATTGTGGTAAAGTGGGAAGACAACGAACAGTTAGTTGTACACGAGGACGATGAAGACCAGATTGTGGTAAAGGGGGATAATGAAGAACAGTTTGTGGTGAAAGAACAAGTAAAACGGAATGTGGTGCACATGGAAGAAGATTGGATAGCAGTATTGCAGGAATATAAAGACAAGTTGGTGGTAGAGGGAGAAGCCGAAGAACAGCTTGTTGTAAAAAAGGAAGAAGAAGAAGAGGATGTGATAAAGGAAAGAGTAGAACAGATTATGGTACATGAGGAAGTAGAAGATTGTATTGTCGTTGAGCAGGAAACCAAAAGACAGTTTGTTCGTGAACAAGGAGTAGAGCACTTTGTTGTACATGAGGAAGAAGAAGATTGTATTGTGGTAGAGCAGGAAAGCAAAGAACAGATTGCGATAAAAAAAGGAGTAGAACACTTTGTAGTACTCGAAGAAGTAGAAGATTGTATTGTGTTAGGGCAGGAAAGCCAAGAACGAAATGTGGTAAAAAAAAGGTTAAAACGGAAAGTGGTAATAATAGATGATTGATAAGTTGAAACAAGCCAGTAATGGCAACTGATTGATGATGACATCCAAAGGACCCTCAAGTCCGCCTCCATGGTCTAGTGGTAGATGGAACCACGGGTGGCCCAGTCGTCTAAGGCGCCGCGATCGCTGTGCAGAGTTGCGTCCCTTGGGCACGCCAGAAACCTATGATTGTGGCAACATTAATAAAGAAACATCGTCAACAATCGTCAGTAACTCTCAGGTGTTGTATGGACTATGTTCCTCCGTTACAAGTGAATACATACAGCCGCTGTGCATGTCATGACCCGTGCCTATGTTAGTAATTGAAATGAGTTCAAATGAGCTCTGCTCCTTATATAAGTTTTCTGGTTTGTTTGTTGTTTAACGCTGCACTCAACAATATTCTAGCTATATGACAGCGGTCTGTAAATAATCGAGTCTGGACCAGACAACCCACTGATTGATATCCTGAGCATCGATCTGCGTAATTGGGATACGATGACATGCATCAACCAAGTCAGCCTTACCACCTGATCCCGTTAGTCGCCAACCGCCTCCGTGGTCTAGGGGTAGAGCGTCCGCCCGGAGAGCGGAAGGTCCGGGGTTTGATCCCAGGCCGCGTCATACCAAAAGACGTTAAAATATGGTACTTGTTGTTACCCTGTCTTGCGATCGGCTCGTCACGCCGAAGACACAGGTTCGATTACCCACATGGGTACAATGTGTGAAGCCCATTTCTGGTGTCCCTCGCCGTGATATTGCTGGAATATTGCTAAAAGCGGCGTAAAACCATACTCACTCACTCACTCACTATTCTATTCCGATGTTCCCTGTTTGGTGCTGGACATAAACAGGATAAAACAGGGAATGGTCGTCTCGAAGTCATTATACTGTGTGTAAGTACGGCATCCATGTGACATTGCATTTAAGGATTGACTGTGAATTTGTTTCGGTTGATTGAGGTATGAATCGAAAAACCGATGTGCAAACTTTTGTAAGAATCCGCTTGTAAATGAAGTTGTTAATGAACCTGTGGCGGTTACATGTGTCAGTCATCATTGATCAACTGGCCGATCATTGAAAGGTGAATAAAGATGCGCCAAACAGACACTAAGGTAAATTCATAGATTGCTGGAGACGGTCAATGTCAACCTGGACACGGATCGAGTCGATACTACTAGTTTAGATATGCATTTCTTCGTTTGTTCATTAGGATAGGCCACAGCGAGGATATTCGTGAACAATCATGCAGTCACGCTCTCTGACATTTCTTAACGTGTACTGAAACGCTGAGACCAAGAATAAAGGTTCTAAATGATCTGAAAGAATGCTTATGTATGTTTCCGTGGTAGGGAATTCCCAGGGGTTTTCCCGGGAATGTGGAAGTAGTCCTTCAGTGTTTACGTCATTTCAAGAACACGGTCTCGTGAAAAACGTATGAACGTCAAATTGTGTCGTTCATTTAAGACTTGACCTTCACTTTGTGTGAGTTCATTGGAGTATGAACCTTCATAGAGTGTCCACAAGCAAGCTCCGACGTTCATACAGTTTGGCCCTCACTTTATGAAGGTTCATACTCCAATGAACTCACACAAAGTGAAAGTCAATTCTTATAATTTTTTATCACAATTTCTTACCTCAAAGGATTAAGATCTAAACACAATTTTATTTAGTACGTGTGACTTCATGTTTACACTGACAGCCAAACAACAACCAGCTATATCGCGGAATAAAATAGTTGTCCAAAAAGTGAGCGAATGGATGCAGAACTTGCTCTTCAGAAACATCTTACGCATCACATGTGTTCATATAATATCTCATTAGATGAGAAAGGTCTGTAATGAACTACCTCAGTAAGTCAGTCACAATGACAGCGCGTCGTAATACATTTACATCAAGTACAAGACGTCAAAAATGGCCGACACGATAAACGTGACGGGAGGATTTCCAAAGTTGTTAATGAACCTGTGGCGGTTACATATGTTAGTCATCATTGATCAACTGACCGATTATTAAAAGGTGATTAAAGATGCGTCAAACTGACACCAAGGTAAATTCGTAGATTGCTGGAGACGGTCACTGTCAACCTAGACAGATCGAATCGATACTGACGATAGTTTGGATGTGCATTTTTTCGTTTGTTCATTAGGATGGGCCGTAGCGGGGAAATTCGTGAACAATCATGCAGTCAAGCTCTCTGACATTTCTCAATGTATACTGAAACGCTGAGACCAAGAATAAAGGTTCTAAATGATCAGAAATAATGCTTATGTATGTTTTTGTGCAAGGGAAATCCCAGGGGTTTCCCCAGGAATGTGGAAGTAGTCCGTCAGTGTTTACGTCATTTCAAGAACACGGTCTCGTGAAAAACGTATGAACGTCAAATTGGTGTCGTTCATACACTTATGAACGTCAATTTCGCGGTCATGTGACCGACCTGTCGTCCAATGGAAAAGCCGTATAACGTGTAAACGTCAAATAAACACATTATACACTTATGAACGTCAATTTCGCGGTCATGTGACCGACCTCTCGTCCAATGGAAAAGCCGTATATCGAGTAAACTTCAAATTAAAAATTATAGATAAATTACCCTCCGTGAGTGAGGTTCATTTCAGTTGTCTACTGTATCATTTTAATGTTTGAATAAGTGCCACAACGATTTTGAGGATCGCATTTTATATTCATGTGTTGTTGTTGTTGTTTCAGTGTTTCAAACTGATCTTATTCCAAAACTCGAGTTGATTATTCGGAAAAAAATGTCTGTTACTTGAAGTTTTAAAACGGTATGAGATTAACGTGATATAATGAAAGCTCAAGGCAACTAACCAATATTAAACTAATATCTAGATTCTACATCATTTTCGGATTGAACTGAAAAGATCCTGTTGCTCATATGTATTGGGGGGTTCGGGTGGCCCAGTCGTCTAAGGCGACGCGACTCTCTGTGCAGAGTTGCGCCCCTTGGGTACGCCATAAACCTGTGATCGTGGGTTCGAATCCCGGTTCGCCCCGATTATGTTTCTAGGTTTGTCAGCACCATACCCGTGCTCGTGGGTTTCTCCGAAGTGGTAAACGCCCAAGACCTGCATCACTTCGGGCTTTCCTCCCACATTAAAGCTGACACACCGTGATATAACTGGAATACTGTTAAAAGCGGCGTTAAACCCAATTCTATCATGAACTTGAAATTTACTCGATTCTGATTTGTCAATCATAGGCTATTAAATCACAATAAACCCCCTCTGATTGAAACAGCTGGTTTGACGGCCGCATCACCACAGAAGCTAATATTCATAGAATCACAGGGCCACGGATAGCCATACTATAATGACTGTACTGATTACATTTTTTTAATGTAATCAGTACAGTCAGTATAGTATGGTTATCCGTGGCCCTGTTCATAGAAAAGTACTTTTTCAGTCATTGTCGGTAGGCATATTTAAATAATTATAGCTACGATTAAAGGTTAAAAACATGCACAGAAGCGGTTACTACAATTTCAAAGGATGTGTGGCAATACATTTCGTGCAGAAAACACGATAGAAATCTACAAAGGAAATGTATTTGCGTTTTGGAGACAACAGAGAGCTTCGAATTTTGGCGCTTTTCTATATACGACTGTGACATCATATCTTTTGCGTCACAATGAGCGACATGACGTCATAATGGTGACGCGCGATGTCGAGCGAAAGCCTTGCAAAGCTTGCTTTGCTTTCTTTAGGGATGCCCACCTCATGTTAGCTTACCAAGTTGCCGTGCTTATACGAGGGCCCACTTTCGATGGACCTGGTGGAATGAAACTTGGCATAGGTATTAGTCTTTCTCCACATAAGAACCACCAAGAGTTACGCACTTCTCCCATCGTTTTATGCAACTATGGAGACCTCGCTTGTAAAAGCCCTCATTTTACGTCTCAAACCAGGACTTGACTTCCGAAATCAGTGTTTCATCATCTGTGAAACGTTTTCCCTTCAAAAATGACTTCATGGTTGGAAAGAGGTTAAAGTCAGATGGTGCAAGGTCGAGAGTAAGGAGGATGTGGAAGGATTTCATAGCCACAGGACCGCGCTTCTGTCTGAATGTCAACATGAGAGTTGTGTACTGGAGCATTGTCTTGCAGGAGACGGACACCCTTGGTCAGCATGCCACGCCTCTTAAGCTTGATAGCGTCCCGCAATTTCCGCAGCAGTGAAGCATAATAAGCTCCTTTGCCAAGAAATCCATCATCACTACTCCGTGCTGGTCCCAAAACACCGTGAGCATGACCTTGCCTGCAGGGGGTTGGACACGTGCCTCCTTTGGAGGTGGCGACTCCACATGCTTCCATTAGACTCAGGATCATAGTGATGGACCCATGTTTCATCCTGTTTGATAAGTCTGTCAAAAATATTTGCCTGTTTTTTTTTGGCACATGTCCAAAAGATCCTTTGAGCAATTGACTCGTTCCTGCTTTTGGAAAGTTGTGAGCAACCTGGGAATCCATCGTGCAGACACCTTATGCATGTTCAAATTGTCATGGATGATTTTTTCCACAGACCCTACACTGATCTTGACATCTTGTGCTAACTGGCGAACAGTTATACGTCGGTCTGCAAAAATGGCGGTCTCAGCTTG
Source organism: Haliotis cracherodii (assembly GCF_022045235.1). Classification (NCBI taxonomy): domain Eukaryota; kingdom Metazoa; phylum Mollusca; class Gastropoda; order Lepetellida; family Haliotidae; genus Haliotis; species Haliotis cracherodii. Next base: position 23,418,879 of record NW_027266341.1, on the reverse strand, counting down.
ATGGAAAGTGTCCTCATCAATGGCTGAACGGGGGCGACCAGGAATGGCAGCTGTTTCCACAGATGTCCGACCACACTTGAACTGGCGATGCCAGTGTTTAACAACGTCATATGATGGGGCATCTTCCCCATAAGTTGCTTTCATTTCATCGAAAGTTTCTTCTGGTGTGCGACCTTTCAAATATAAAAACCTAATCACTGCTCGGTATTCTACTGGCTCCATTGTCACACCCTACTCGATCATAACACCTGTAAATTGGTAAGATTAATAGTTCGGTGCTGCAAATTCAGCCATAATCCATAGATACATGTTTCATTACACATGTGAAATTTCAACCAAATATGATAACCCTAAGTGGTTTAGGGGAAATCTTTAATGAAGACCCCTCGTATGCTTTCAATGCCTGTGATATGTTCGAGTGAAGTATTAGGGTTTGAGTATATACAGCGCCATATTTTGTTCGGTGATTCCGTAATTCAGATGGATAACACACTCAAAACACTTGACCCGTGCCGCTTCACTCAGTATATTTGCAAACTCCAAAGAGTTTGCGTTTTATTTAGTCATGATAGAATGGAGATGAACCTACTGTTCGGTTCCAAATTTAATTTAGCGCGGTTGAATCTACAGGTTACCTAGCTCTACATTGAAAACACAGTATGTTTATCTCCTAACTCACTCACTCACTCAATTATATGTATTGTAAAAATGACAAATTTCTAGTTTGATGGCCTTTGATGATCTTGTTAGCATGCTGTTATCAAAGAGTTTCTGACACACTAACTGTTGTGTTTACCTTGTCAGTTTTTGTTCGGAAATAAAACACCGCCACCTTGTGGCCTTATTATAGTCATGGTGGGGCTTAAAACCAAATATTCTAAAACATTTAGTCCAAGTCCATTTCAGAGATTTAGCTGGAAATGCCCATTTCTACTTTTGTACTGATTAGATAAAAGAGACTCATCAATAAGATTATTAACCCAACAAAGACTAATTGTATTTATTCAGATGTAGATATCTGCTAAAAACGCTTACATGGGGGAAACCGATAGACAGACAATGTTGAATGAATGTGGCCATCTCTGTTTATAATTGCAGTAGGTGCAAACATTTGGCAATTCTGTACTGACAATTTTAAAGAAAATTTCATACCTACTAATTAAATACATGTGGGTTATACATGTTGTGCGAGATCAATGCCCTGGCCGTGTCATTTTAAAAGACGTACTTATTGTTAACCTTATTATGAGGTGATTTCCAAATTAAAAAGCAAAAAGATGAGTAATCAACACATTATATTGAAACACAGTTTTAGGTTTAAAATCACAAAATGCAACCCAATGGGTCAATATAGTGGCAGCTGTAATAAGTAACCAGCTCTACAATAGGTAGGTGCACTCACGAATGTCCAGGGTCACTTTCGAAAGTCTTGAAACAAGCCAGTATCGGTCCTTGAATCCGAGTTTAGGAAGCCGGCAGGAATTCAGTGTTTTCTGATAAGTATCCACCCCTTGTCAAGGAGATAAGACGCAAGTCAGGTCGAAAAGGGCCTCAAATCGCCCTCTTGTCCCTTGACCCATCCCGAAACCTCATGAACGATCAAGCCTGCCAGGTTTGTTTACAACAAATAGGGGAGGTAACTCTAAATTCTACTCGCTCACTGCCATCGATAGCGCTTAACCTTTTACCAGCGCTTCATCCGTCTCCAATACCAGATTAGAGCCTGCCCGGGGCTTGACATTTAAGGGATTTGGCCGTTTCGAGTCCCAATAAATGTCAGTGTTCAAAGTCCGGCATGGTATCTCGGTGTGCTAACTCAATAAAAACGGCATTAGTCCGGACAAGTACGAACTGCCACACACGTGCATGCATGTCTGTATAAGTGAAATATTCTTGAACGCAACGTTAAATGCTATTTCAGTGATGTATGCAATTTGTTGCAAACCATGTTGTGCTTTGACATGTTCAGTTATTTTAAATGTTCTTCTGAGAGTGTTGATGTTTATCGACATACAAATATTGTGTCCTGTGGAACACGCACGAAGGCTCACCAACTCACGTGCATGCACTTCGCTATAGGTGCAATGATCATGAATGCGACGTTATACCCCACACCAGCGATGTATGTAATGAATTGCATACCATGCAGTGCTTTGAAATGTTAGTGTTTGAGAAAAGGCTCTTCTGAGAGTGTTGATGTTCACAGACATACAGAAACAGTGTCCCATGGACTTCTTTGCACAAAACGATCGTATTACTACGACAGTCGCAAGTCTATGTTAAAGTATGGGAGTTGAGATCACCTTAGCGCAACGATTCTTTTCGAGCAAGCATTTTTTTATGGTTAGAGCAGACCGGGAGCATTAATAGTCCAGGCATCTAAGGTGAGTTTCGTGATTTAGGTGTATCAGGTATTGTGTCAGGTGGTTTCGAATGCCAGATGAACTCGGATAATGCTCGTATGTCTCAAAAAATGGAAATATGTTTTAGACCAGCACCACCCACACTCGAGGATTTCACCAAAGTGGTGAATGTCTGAGACCTGCAACTATTTGGGTTTTCCTTCCACATTAAGCTGACTCGCCGAGTAATAGAACTGAAATTCTGTTCAAAGCCTTGTTAAACCAGACTTGCCCCTTCACTGAAGTAGATCATGAAAACTTAAGTAAGAAAATGGAATGATTGAATAACCCGAATGAAAACCCGCTGATCATTTGTAATATATGTAATAATATAATTCATGTGATGGCCTCATTTCATAGTAATGTATAAATGTCCGACCCTTACCTCATCTTCCCGAGGCCAGAGAGTTAACTGACTATAAAAAGTCCAGTTTCCACAATTGCCGAACTAGGCTGGTATTATGGAGTTAAGGCTGGACGAACGAGTCTATACATAGTCCAATGGATATGCGCGCCGAAATCGAAATTCGGTTCGTAAACTGTCGTGCAGATTTCGGTCGATTGCAGGATTTGCATAGCATGTGCACCGCCAACTCGTTGTCAACAGATATTTTCCAAATCTTTTCAAGGTTTTAATCAAGGTGCTCGCGTGATTTGATGCACTTCGCGATGTAAGACCCATTTTCTCACAATATAGATCTTGATTATCAATCAGAACGTCTTGACTGGGCGCCGCCATTTTGTTTGAAGCAAATGCAAGTGATACGAGAGGTGGAATCTGATTGGTCCATAGGAGAGGCATAGAAGGGACTTAACTATTTAACAGCCATAATCGAATCAGGAATTCCAGCCCAGTTCGGCAAGGGTGGAAACTGGACTTTTAAAGTCAGTTTAATCCCTTGCCTCATGAAGATGCCCTCACCTGGGCCCAAATCTGTTTATTGAAGATTCCAATCGCCGGTTTGCAGGTTTTTTTCACACAGTTGGTGACCACACTCTCATGTTATACTGTTCAATACTGCATTAAACCCACCTCACTCACTCTCGGTAATGCGATAAATTCACCTGCTGAAAACAAATAATGTAAAATACATAAGATGTCTTGCTCCATATTTTAAACAAAATATCTGCCTGTATAACAATGAAAACAACCTTGCATAATTCGTATTCTTGGCATGTCAAATACACGTCTTGGACTTTCAACATCACTGCTTTCAATTCACTGTAATAGTGAATAGAAAGAAGTGTATGGTACAGTATCGGCAACTAAAGGCGACTAAAAGGATCGGGTGGTCAGGCTCGCTGATTTGGTTGATGCATGTCATCGTATCCCAACTACGGACGCTGCTCTTGATGTCAATCACTGGATTGTCTGGTCCAGACTCGATCATTTACAGACCGCCGTCATACAGCTGGAATATAGCTGAATGCGGCGTTAAACAACAAACAAACAAACAAACAAATCAAGCTGGCCTTTTCTCAAGATGAGCCACAGAATCCCGTTTTTAGTTTAAACACAATACCTTCTGACAGGCATATAACACAACGGTTTGACAGAGTGCGTGGTAACATGGGTAAGGCCACAGGTATCTGGTTGAATATTGAAGGCGTATGCCTTTTTGCTATAAATTAACACTACAATTAAACTCTTCAAAGGCGGCCGTAAAATCCTTCTAAGTGGTAAGAACCACTTCACTGCGCATGCGTCACGCGTGAAATATGAATCGCGGGAACTTCACTGACATGACAAACACTGCAGCAGTGATTGATTGATTGATTGATTGTTTGTTGTTTGACGCCGCACTCAGCAATATTCCAGCTATATTACGGCGGTCTGTAAATAATCGAGTCTGGACCAGACAACCAGTGATTGATATCATGAGCATCGATCCACGCAATTGGGATCAATGACATGCATCAACCAAGTCAGCGAGCCTGACTACCCGATCCCGTTAGTCGCCTTTTGCGACAAGCATGGGTTGTTGAAGACCTATTCTACTCCGGATCTTCACGGGTCCGTCAGCAGTGAAGAATCAGAATGGCCAGTTGGAGTATTCTGTATAGGTTGAAACAGAGACAATAAAATATATAAAATTGGTGCTTTCGGTCTCAAATGACCATCTTGTATTTCTGTGACGCATTGCTTAAACGATTGCACCAACAATAGACACTTCATACCATCTATTTAACGTCCATGCTTATAACCAGTATGGCGATTTTGAGATGCCAAGATTGATGTCACATGTTGTGATCACGTGATGTGGCCCCATTACCGATAGGCGGAAATCAATGTGAACAAGTGAACATGCTTGATAAATGTGCAGTACTGCACTGAAACACCACTTTATGACCCAAGTATGTTGACACCTACAAATTTATCTTGCTGTCCCCGGGCGGTCGGGTAGCCTATTGGTTAAAGCATTGGCTCGTCACGCCGAAGACCCGAGTTCGATTCCCGACATGGGTACAATGTGTGAAGCCCATTTCTGGTGTCCCCCGCCGTGATATTGCTGGAATATTGCTAAAAGCGGCGTAAAACCATACTCACTCACTCTTGCTGTCCCTGTTCTTATTTTCTCTCCAGTGGAAATTTTAGAGACAGAATTTGATAACAAAACATCTTTGTGACATTTTAAAACATATTGCCACTGATTAAATGACATAATATACGCATAAATCTAAATATACATACCACACATACATGAATAATTAACAAATTATATTGAGTTTTAGATTTACATTAAGAAGGAAAATACAATGGATCAAACGAGTGGCATCAGCAATAAGCTACAGGCCCTAAAATACTTAGTATATGTCAGAGCACACACGATTGTACAGAATATTGACACTGTTGACTGTGAATCCAGAATAGTGTTGGAAAATGGCAGGAATTCGGTGTTAGGCAATCACGAACGCATTTGGCAAGTAGATTAAAAGTCTACGCTTATATATACTGAACCGCAAAATAAACGCCACCCCAAGTAACATTGCATGAAAAGTTGTCATTTGAATAGCTGGGTAATTGTTGTTAAAGTTTCTAAAATTTAACATTACCTTGTACGGAAAAATGAAATTGGATGATGAAAAACAAAGCAAATGACAATAAAACCGATCGCCCAAACGCATCACGGCAACGGCCATGTTAACCCGATGCACATGAGTTCCGTGCAAATTGAAATGCACATGCGTTCCCCCATTTCGTGTCCTATAAAAATCCACCCAGATAGGATAAATTTTAATCGTTATTGAATTGCTACCACGTGCCAAGATTGACAAGAAATCAGCGACACCACAAGCCCTTGGACGATCGCAAGCTGGACAAACTGCCCGGCAAGTAGCCAATGAGGGACCATATAAAGGCTCCAGCAACGGTACCAGACCACCAACAGATGACTGACCACGTAGTGGAAGACCAAGGGTCACTACCCGACATCAGGATCGTCAGATGGTGCGACAGCATCTTCAAGATCGCTTTGTTACTGCTGCGGAAACTGTTCGACAGACCATGCATGGGGACACACCAGCGACACATTAGTGCGGACACCGTGCGACGAGGATTGACGAGCAGACACCTCCACTGTCACAGGCCACACCGAAGACCCATTCTGACACCACGTCATCCCCGGGACCGTCTTCAGTGGGCAACACAGCACCAGCATTGGCATCACCAGAAGCCGTTACTGTAATTCTCAACAGCAGACGGCACAGAGAGAGTCTGGCGACGCCGTAGGGAACGTTATTCGGATGCTTGTTTTGTTGGGAGAGACTTGTGGGGTGGTCCGAGAATCATGGTGTGGGTTGGAATTGGTCTTGCCCGAGGGTCGGCCCTGTGGTCTTCCAGAACATCGGTCCAGGGAGAGGCTATGATGTCACAGCAGCTCGGTACATTGATCAAGTCTTGAGACCTCATTTGGCACGTCGCCGCAACCATGAGTTTCAGCATGATAACGTCCGTGCCCACACTGCGAGAACAACAAGAGACTTCCTCCAACAGAATGGCATCAGAACCATTCAGTGGCATGCCCTCAGTCCCGATTTAAATCCCATTTAACCCCTGTGGAACGAGATTCAAAGACGGCTGAATGACGTCCGACCAAGGCCGACAACTGCAGCTGAACTGCGTCAGGCGTTCCTTAGAGTGTGGTCTGGAAACAATTTGGCACCAGTGTTTGAAATAAGCACCTGGCCGTATTTCGTGGTAGGCCCTTGTTCATAAATTTGTATGGTGCCTTTTGGCCTTCAGTAAATTTACGTGTCGATTTATTTGCCACTATAAGCTGCAGGTTTTTTTTATAAATGAGGGCCTGATGGCAGCCTGGCATTTTTATGTTTCAAACACTGTTTTACGCGATCATGTGAGAAAGAGTGAATATTGTCATATACTATAGTCAGCAATATTTTAGTTAAATATGTGTAATTACTGTAGTCTGGCCTATGGCCTTCATCAGCCATGTATCGACGTTGCACGGCAGTCATCAATGCACATGGTAGACACACGACATGATGCCATTTTCTCATGGACTAGTGTTGTGTTTCACTTTAAGAACATGTGACACTTTAATTTCAACCTTGATGATCAGTTTTGCCAAGTTTCAAAGTATGTTTTCAGTGTTTGGACAAATAAGGTTTCTCATATGTCTATCCATGCTGACGTTTCTTTTGCGGTTCAGTATATTTACGGCCAACGATCAAGCAGTCATTGTTTTCCAACAACCAAAGGAGATAACTCTGATTCACACTTCCACACTTCTTCTGGACACTAGAGCACTCGATATTTTACAAACGTTTCAGTCATTTGCTGCTTACAATCACTACAAATGAACGTAAAACAATCTCCACTGCCACATAACAACCTAAAAAGGTGTTGTTAAACATTATTACATCTTGGGTCAAATTTCAGTCTTTACAGGGTCTTACGATGTCAAGTTTTACAAAGAGTTAACAAGGAGCTGCGGGATCACCGCGTCAAGAAAAAAACTAAATGATAAGTTTGATTGTCTGCCAATTTTGTTCGTAATGGTTAAAATGTATGTTAATCTATTTTAAATTGATGTTTAATTAAAATATACTCTTCAAAAAAAGAAACTTGACATAGATGTAATACCACTTTTTGCTAAATATCTAGATTAATTACATTAAATGAGAACCAAATAAGTCAAACAGAAAGATGATATGTCTATAATTCGCGAAAACACATGCAAAGCACATAAACGTAGCGTTTGGGGATCAATTTTACAGCTTCATCCAAACGCAACCGCCTGTAAAAAAACTTGCAGCACAGGATCCTGCATTTAGGCATGCAGACCCCCCTGCTGAATTGGTATAAAAATCCACATCAACTGCTGTTCATACAGACCTTATAACGACAGTAGAGGCGGTGACAGAATGCCAAGACTGAATGCAGCTCAACGGAACAACGCCATTGGGAGATTACAAGCTACAGTAACTCAGCAAGAAGTGGCCAGGCACTTTGGCGTATCCAGACAGACAATCTCCGCACTGTGGACCCGATACAACAACACCAACAGAGTTGACGACAGACAAAGGGGGACAACCCAAGCACAAGATCGATAACATCCGGTTGCGACACCTCCGAGACCGCACTACCACAGCCACGTCTACAACCACACATATCCCTGGGGTACGCAGAATATCAGATCAAACGGTACGCAACAGACTGAGGGAGGCTGGACTTTTTGCACGAAGACCTGTTCGACGTCATGTATTGACCCCACGTCATCTGGCTGATAGTCTGCTTTGGTGCCAACAGAGGGTTAGATGGGTACGTGCACGGTGGAGAAATGTACTGTTTACTGACGAGTCCCGTTTCCTACTCACACGGGCTGATGGGCGCGCACGTGTCTACAGACGTCGGGGTGAACGTTACGCCCCAAAATGTGTGCAGCAGGTTGTCCCATTTGGCGGCGGGAGTGTCATGGTATAGGCCGGAATTCATCACGGTGGTAGGACGCCTCTCGTGCATGTTGCAGGTGCATTGACAGGTGTGCGTTACAAAGACTTAATCCTACAGCCTTACGTTCTTCCTCACGTCAACGTTCACGGCGGACATTTCCAGCAGGACAACGCTCGACCGCATATTGCACGTGTTTGTCAGGACTTCTTACAGCACAACAACATCCAGACATTACCTTGGCCAGCCCGGTCACCAGATTTGTCCCCGATTGAGCATCTGTGGGACGAGTTGGATCGACGCGTTCGCAGAAGGAATCCACCGCCCCAAACACTTCCGGCGCTTCTTGATGCACTTCAGCATGAATGGAAGCATATCCAACAGCGTGTTATTGACAACTTGATTGCATCTATGGGTCGTCGGTGTCAAGCGGTGATTGATGCACGTGGTGGGCACAACCGATACTGACATTTTCTGTACCCCTGTGACATTAACTGTATCGTGTACGTGTGTCTGTCCAGGTGACACGATTAATGTGTTGAACATTGTGTACATTGATCTTCAAACAGTGTTTCAATTATGGTTTCTGTGTCCTATTTTGAAACAATCGCATTATATTACATTTTGAAAGTCAGTGCCAAGTTTCTTTTTTTTGAAGAGTATAGTTACCGTATCTGTTGTATTATAAAAGGAGATTGTATTTGTATAAGGTTCAGTGGTATCCCTAAATTAATATGTGACTTTTAGACATGTCTGCTGATGGTGATGGGAAAATGTATGGTTATAAAAAAAAAATTAAACTCTTGAAAACCCAATGAAGGATGTTGTAGACAATGAAAAACCCTTTCACGGCAGCTTTGATGTCATCGCTGTCGTCATAGCGCTTTCCACGAAGGTGTTCTTTCAGTTAAGGCAACAGGTCGAAATCAACTGGTGCCAGGTCTGGCGAGTATGGATGGTGAGAGGTGTGAGAAGAGGGATTGTCATGAATTAGTAGAACTCCAACACTTAGCATTCCTCGCCGCTTTTCTTCGATATAATCTCTCCGGCGATGAAGCAAGTCAATATATTTAGTAGGCACCGGTAATCGTCTTTTGACTTTCAAAGTAATGAACAGAATACAGTGGCTATAACTTTCTTAACTTTCTTGAAGACCTGAATTTCTATGGTGCCCGAGAAGTGGAATGATGCCATTCCACGGATTGACGTTTTGACTTGGATTCATAGTGTAGACTCATGTTTAATCACCCATTACTAATCTCTTTTTGAATTTGACGAAATCCTCTTCACTTAGCTCAAAATTTTCTCTTGCAATGTCAGTTCTTTTTTCATTACGATCAGAATTTAGAAACTTTGGCACCCATCGAGCAGAGATCTTATTCATCTGTAAATGTTCATGAATAATAAATTCAATGGATCTATATGGGTAAGACCTGTGTCTTTCTCAAGCTCATCAATGGGAATATGTCAATCGGACAGTATATACGTTTTTTTCTGTCTCCTTGATTGAATCTTCGTTGATGGAAGTTGAGCCATGTCCAGACCTAGGGTCATCATCAAGGCTTGATCTCCCAGCCTCAAACATAGATGCCCAAAGTTTAACAGTGGAATAGCTCTGACACTTATCCCCATTCGCTTGTGACATGTGGTCCGTGAAGATCCAGGGTAGAATAGGTCTTCAGCAACCCATGCTTGTCGGAAGATGCGACTAACAGGATCGGGTGATCAGGCTGGCGGACTTGGTTGATGTATATCAGCGTATCCCAATTGCGTGGATCGATGCTCCTGATGTCAATCACTGGATTGTTTGGTTCAGACTCGATTATTTACAGACCAACTTCATATAGCTTGAATATTGCTGAGGCGGTGTCAAACAAAAAGCATGCAAGCTAACAAACAAACATAAGAACTGCTGCCTTATCGGGTGGGGATCGGGTGGTCCAGCCTCTGTGACTTGGTCATCATGTACTACTCATGTTTTCTAAAGTCGCGGGGTGTTGGGGTAGCCTAGTGGTTAAAGCGTTCGCTCGATTTCCCACATGGGCACCATATGTGAAACCCATTTCTGGTGTCACCACCGTGAGTTTGCTGAAATATTAATAAAAGCGGTGTAAAACCATACTCACTCACTCACTTCTAAAGTCGCAGTAAGCAAATTGACCACAATATCAATGCAAACCGTACATAATCAAGTGTAGACAAGACAAACCAGTGAATGAATGTGCATGTCGTGGTCAGAAAGGTCCAAGGTAAGAATGACATCTGTGGGATGACTCCATACTCACCGTCAAAATTATGGGTAGGTCCGGGTTTTTGCTCAGGTTTTACATCAACGTGCTCAGTCACACGTTGGGCGCCAATGTGGCGAACATAACATATCGGAGTCCCGTGTTGGGATTCGAGTGAGTGAGTGAGTGAGTTGGGTTTAACGCCGCTTTTAACAGTATTACAGTTATATCAAGGTGTGTCAGCTTAATGTGGGAGGATTGTTTAGTCAGTAGATGCTAGTCAAATATTGCAAAGGATAAAGATATAGAAGTATTAAAATTTAGAATACAATACGTTTTCTTTCGCCTCACCCCGAGACGATTCAGGATTATAGAGAAACTTATGCTTGTCGTAACAGGTGACTGGTCCAGACGCCACGTACAAGCATCCGTCATTCGTTTGAATATTGCTGTGTGCGGTGTTCAACAACAATCACGTGCAGACGAGCAACTTTCGTGGTTTCGTGGCCTACTAAGATGTGGTTACATATACTATATCAATTACATAACGGCACAAAATACAAGTTTGGGACTAGCTGTCGCATAATAAATAGACATGGAATAAATTGTGTTCATAAAGCTAGGATGTTGCACCCACATCATATAGTATAGATGTATAAAACAGTTGGAACGCAAGTGTCGCTTTGTGGACTGGATTGTGTGTCAAAATGATCTATCAACGTTTAGAAAATGTACAAATTTATTTTCAGTTATAGGTAGACAGTCCATTCGTTGAAAATTCAAAAGGAACATTAATCATGAGTTTTTAACACGCCTAACTGCACATGTCCTTTTGCTTGAAACATGAACGCCCAAACATACAAATATTTGCCAAATGCAATATTTATCAACTCAATTCAACGGACGTGGGGGGTCGTCGTTGCATGGTTTGTGTCGTAGAGGATGGATAATCAGCCCTCAATAAACCTCAACTCGTCTCCAGTATGTGTGTTTAACTCAACACATGTATGAAATATCCCTTTTGGAGAACGCATGCATTATAAACTACCGGGCCAAAAAGAAAGAATGCACACCCATGCATACTTGATGGTGGCTAAAAGCGAAACAAACATGAAATGGTTATTCGATGGTGAGGTATTTTATACGGGTATCATTGTCGTGTTTTGGCCTTTAAGTTTGCAGGGTGTGAGTGAGTGAGTTTGGTTTTACGCCGCTTTTTAGCATTATTCCAGCAATATCACGGCGGGGGACACCAGAAATGGGCTTCACACAATGTACCCATGTCGGGAATCGAACCCGGGTCTTCAGCGTGACGAGCGAACGCTTTAACCACTAGGCTACCCGACCGCCGCTATGATTGCGTTTGTAATCTTTCCGTCAAACTCAATTTTCAAGTAAATACTTTCTTTTGTCCAGCAGTTTTTTTCTTGATCGAGGGTCTTCAAATCTCAAATTTAAGTCCGCACATTAGGATATATCACTTCAATGGAATACTATATTTCACATACACCCATCCGTTGATTGTATTATTGTAAATAATACATTAAAAGAAAGACATCTGTGTTCACAGGCTTTATAAACACGTAATTTAAAAACAATTAATTTGCATATAACGTGAACACGGGGAATGTATGCGATATATACAAATAATTAAAGTCTGGAACTTGTGACATTTATCACAGTGTATCCGTTTCATAGGCTGAATGGGATATTGCACCGTGACTCAGTCATGTAGGTAAATCGTGCTACGTATATACTTATATCTCTTTGACTTATTAATGAAGTAATAGGTATTGTTTCCACCATAACAAGTTTACCCTGGGTTCTTTTAGAGGTCAAGTTATAATTGCAATGATACCATGAACATGTTTTCATTAAGACCAATTAAACGTATAGGAGACTATGTTTTGGAATACTTGACAAAGAGCAGGAATATCCAAGGGTATCACATGGTATTCCATGGTATATCAATCAGAATGTAAAAGGGTGAAATACAACCAATCGGGAAAGAGGCTTTCATCAGCACAAGCCAGTTTCATCCAGAACACATGGAGGCATGTGGTAGAGAGGGAAACATGTCAAGTTTCACCAAGGTTAGAACTACAAGTGAGTCAATATCAAACAGGTTTCTATAACTTGCAGAACTACTGTAAAATGTCACAGCTGAATAAGAAGAGATATTATTGTTTTCAGAACAGTTTCTATTTGCGATGGGGAAAAGCGTTATATATGAGGGATGGTAAAAAAGCTCTCAGTCTAACAAACAAAACCGATCATTGTGAAAGTGTTTTTAATTTTATTTTTCAACATTATATCCCTGCTTCTCAATACACTTCTCATAATTCGATAGTGAAGCTTTTCAATTCCAGTCAGGAAGAAGTTTTATGAAGCCACCCTGAAAAACTCATTCACGGCAGCTTTGAGGTCATCGTTGTCGTCAAAGCGCTTTCCACGAAGATGTTCTTTCAGTTTAGGAAACAGGTGGAAATGACTTGGTGCCAGGCGAATATAGAGGGTGAGGAAGCTCTTCGAACCACATTGTCACACAGCAGCCTTTGCAAGTCGAGAGGTGTGAGAAGAGGCATCGCCATGAAGTAGTCGAACTCCAGCAGTCAGCATTCCTCGCCGTTTTTCTTTGACAGAATCTCTTTTCGTCTTTTCACTTTCTAAGTAATCAACAAGGATCACACCCTTTGCATCCCTGAATACAGTGGCCATGACTTTTTCACTGATCTTAAAGACTTGAATTTCTTTGGTGCCGAAGAAGTGGAATGGTGCCAGCCTTAAACATAGCTGCCCAACGTTTTATAGTGAAATAGCTCGAGCTCTTATCCCCATATACTTGTAACATGCGGTCATGAATCTCTTGGGGAGTACTTTTCTCTTAATTAAAGGGCAAGTTCACACGGAAATGAACCTTTTTTTCTTGTACTTTTTCCACATTAAAAGTGTTAACATAGAAGTGTCATAGACAAAAATATAAAAACATCATATTTAATTAACATATTTTTTGCACTAAAACGATTTATATTTTTCACATTTTCCAAGTGTTCTATTTCCATAACAAAAACACCATGGCTTATGTCCCTTGCAATATGACGTCATTGGTGCCAATTGATAAACATTATGACGTCATCATGCTTTGTTAGAGCCGCTTCACGTGGTGTAGGTACAGTTTTGTGATTCTAGCATCTCAGATGCCAGCCAGAATTGTGTTATGCTGAGTCACCACTGCGCCGGAGTGTGTCGTAGACCATGTTGTTTTACCGCAAACTGGTCCTTGATATCTTTTGCGTTGAGAATAGACAGGGACCCAGTTGAATTGGCACCAATTACGTCATAATCTAAGGGGGATAACTCAGGCCTATTTTGCTCGTAAAACGAAGGCCTCATAACGGCACATCACTTTCACACTATTGTGAGCTTCCTACTTTCACTGTGAAAAAAAATTAGTGTATATTTTCAAACACAGATACTAACTAATTCTAAAATTGCGTTTTGTTTAGAAAAAGAAAGAAAGTGATTTTTGCGTGTACACTTCCCCTTTAAGTAAAAAACTTGATTACTGCTCGGTACTCGTTCTTTTCCATTTATCTGTACATTTGGACCCCTATCACGTTCAACTGGCTGTCACCTATATACAAACGGCACCAACAGACCAAATACACTTGCAATGAATTACTCAAACAATGTACTACATTGACTAGTTCACTTTTTATGGCCCATAGTTGAAATGTAGCCAGGCTTAGAACTTTTTGACCAGTCCTCGTATTCCAAATTAAGCTGGTCAGAAGGTCTACCTGGATTTTATGTTCACTTGCCAGAAAGAAAAGAAAATAGCCCCGGGCTACCAGGAAGGCGCTTATTTCGCGCACTGATCAGAACATAGTAGTACAGTTAATTACGGATATAGCGAACTCATTATAGTTCGTTATAACCGTAGTTCGTTATAAGCATATATACAGCAAATGGCAGGGACCTAAAAACCAGTTCGTTATAAGCGTGTTCGTTATAAACGTAGTTTACTGTATATTATACAAATATCACATGCCTAAATATCGTGAGTATTACTGTATATACTGAGTATAATATATATACCATGTGGGAAGTACAGGTCCCCAGTATCAAATGCTTGTCGACACCTATACAAAGAATCGGTTGGTCAGACGGTGAGACCCGTTAAGACCGGCGGTAGAATTCGTCTTCAGCAACCCATGCTTATCGTAAGCGGCGACTTACGGGATCGGGTCGTCAGGTTCGCGGACTTGGTTGATGCATGTCATCGTACCCCAGTTGCGTAGATTGATGCTAATGCTGAACTGTCTGGTCAAGACTCTATTATTTACCGTCATATAGCTGGAATATTGCTGAGTGCGACGTTAAACAACAAACAAACAAACAAACAGATCAGACACGGTGATTGCATGTCATCGTACCCCGACGGCGTGGATTTTCGTTATCCATGACCCATGGTTTGTTGTTAATCTGGGTCCCGTCCTAATCTCACTCGCTTATTTACGCATCGATTTTTAACATGGATTACAGGATATTATCCAAGCAAGCGCCTTCCATAAATTATGCTGTTCGAACATGCCATGTATTGGTGCATGGAAGACGAAATGCACGGGACATTGTTGTTCATAATCTTATGCTGCTGTTGCCTTTGTACATATAAACGTTTAACAACAGGTGGTGTTTGTGTACAAACACGGGCTATTTGTGATATAAGGATTTTCCTAATAGCGATAACAACGCATGATATTTGACAATTGATAGGACAAATCAACATTATCGATAGCGATTGTAACCATTCATTCGACAAATATAGCATTTATTCCATTGATGCCAAATCGGCTCTTTCCTAATAACATATATCTATACTGCGCCTAGGTCAAAGTGACTGACTAAATAGCATTGCTATGAACACGCTGATACAACAGAAGATTTAGCTGCAGCTGATACAATACAGCAGAGGTTCAAATTGTAGAAAAAGTGAAGAGAAATGAAATATAATTCGTTTTGGATATGACATGAGCATACACTCAACAGTGTAAGGCTGGTCGTTTGGGCGACGGGTTTATTGACAAGTGGGGTCGGTCAGACCTGACATATTTCACTGTTCAAAAGATTGATACGTTTGAAGCGTCAGTGTTTAAGCTGCTACATACGAGACTGACATTTGGGAACACCTGTGCATGTTCCCTTTTATTGCACCAACGAGCCTATAGGCCTACATATTTCTATTAGAGAACGCACACATGTTCATACAAATGCCACGGTATAATAATTAACTGATCTTGAATTAACTGCAAAATACGAGACATTGACAACACAAATGCATGTACTTGCTATTCACCCACGAGCCTATATTTCTATTAGAGAATGTATACATATTTATACAAATGTAATAGTATAATATTTAAGTGCTCATGTACAAGACTGACATTGACAACACAAATGCATGTACTTTCTATTCACCCACGAGCCTATATTTCTATTAGAGAATGTATACATATTTATACAAATGTAATAGTATAATATTTAAGTGCTCATGTACAAGACTGACATTGACAACACAAATGCATGTACTTTCTATTCATCCACGAGCCTATATTTCTATTAGAGAATGTATACATATTTATACAAATGTAATAGTATAATATTTAAGTGCTCATGAATACGCTGTTGGATACAGTAAACTACGGTTATAACGAACACAAAGGGACTACTAATTTTAGTTCGTCATAACCGTAGTTCGCTACAAGCATGTATACATCATATATACTGCAGTAAAGAGCCGGGGCGAAAGGAAAAGTTCGTGATATCAGTCAGTTCGTTATAAGCGTGTTCGTTACAAACGTAGTTTACTGTACAAAACTGACATTGAGAACACCAATGCATGGTCTTTCTATTTATCCACGAGCCTTTATTTCTATTAGAGAATGGATACATGTTGATACAAATTTAATGGTATAATAATTAAGTGATCTGGAATACGCTGCTAAATACGAGACTGACATGGAGAAAAAACATTTTTTGTTATTTTCCCGCCGAGCCTAAGTATGTGTGATAGGGAAAGTACTACACGTGTAATGGAATAAATAACATATGTTACGATGAGTGAGTGAGTGAGATGGGTTTAACACCGCTCTAAACAGTATTCCAGTTATATCACGGCGTGTTCTGTCAGCTTATGTGGGAGGAAAGCCCTGAGTGGTCTTAGACGTTTACCACTTCGGTGAAACTCACGATCACGGGTATGGTGCTGACAAACCTAGAAACATAATCGGGGTGAACCGGGATTCGAACCTACAGTCATAGGTTTCGGGGGTACCCAAGGGACGCAACTTTCCACAACGAATCGCGTTGCCTTAGATCGCCTTCTAATACCCGTGCCCCCTGTTACGATGAAATGATACCTGTGGTAATTTCGTAAATGACCTATCCTTAACCACGGAGGTGACAACGACCGAGTTAGTATAACTTGCTAAATATGTAAGTGATGAGAAAATACAAATCACATTTGTTTTAGGAAACAATGTCACAACATAATTTTTATTATTGTAGTAATTTCATAATGGCAATTATTACAAATGCTTGCAGCGACGTCATGTTCCATTATTATCTTTTTAAGACGTGTCTATTTGTTTTTAAAGGGCATCAACGGAAAAGGTACATCAGTGTACTTTTTTCATTTGATCATCTGACACGTCTCTGTTGATTACAACCAAAATTAACAAGAATACGTCAAATTATCACCTCAGAAATCTCGGAAAGCTAAGACCTTATCTCACAAGACCTTCAACTGTAAAACTAGTTATTTCTTCTCTCTCGTAATGTCCAGAATGGATTATTGCAACAGTCTCCTTGTGAATGTTTCCAAAGACCAGATATAGACTCCAGAAGCTCCAAAATTCGGCAGCAAGAATCGTTTGCAGAGCAGCGAAAATCAATCACATCACTCCCAGACTGAGAGAACTGTCTCCCTGTTGCATCGCACTGAATACAAGATCATGCGCAATGCATACAAATGTTTCAACAACATTGCCCAAAAATATCTCACTGAACTCTTACCAACCCACTCTCCATAGAGAGCTCTCCGATCTCAACAAATGAAACTATTTTCTATTCCGGAAATCAGATAGAATCTTCTCCTATTCCGCAGCGAGTCTATGGAACTACAGATATTGTGGGATTATCTCTTTCAATCCCTGCTCTTTAAGCCCACCTTTTTAACAATCAGTTATCAATGCTAAGCGCACGTAACTCAAAGTTTTGTGCCCTTTATGCACTATATAAATACAAGCATTAATATTCTTGTTATTATTATTGGAGCGTTATTTATTTTATTATGGGGGCAACTAAAGTAGCTGCATGACACCCGGCTGTCTAGGATACGTTGATCTAAGCCTAGCAAATACCTAATACTTCAAAGACGCAGTCACCCACGTGTTGCATATAGTCGAGTCAATTTTTCAATAGGGGCGTTAGGATGTCAAGAGAAAGTATTATTAAATGTCGTGTGTAATGATAAATATATACGTGTACAATACAATGTCACTCACGTGTAACAATGAATATTTCTCACAAAACAACTTGAAATATCAAAAGAAATGCCGTATGCAGCGTTTTGGCGCAGTAAGGAAATCCTACATTCCCCACATTTCAAATGAGTCGGCCGAGTACAAAAATCGATATCGCATCCACGTAATAACGACAACAAGCGTGTGTGCCGAGTATGGTGGGTTGATGTTTGGTGCGAGGTTTCGAGTTACTGGAGCTACATTGGATAGTTTACAATGGTAAGTTGTCACATACAGATATATTATCAGGTGTGAAAGAGAAGATACACCCGCATGACCAATTCGGCAATTCAAGCGTGACCGATCGTCTGCGATCGCGAGAAATGCTTTTCTGACTAGGCCTAGATGACGAATATTTTTCGATTTTTCTGATTGTGCCGAACGAGCGTCCACCATGTCTTTCAAACACCTCGTGTTGACGTTTTGTCCATAACACCTCCGTGTTAAAGATGACATCTCCGTTTTCGTCAACATTATGCACTTTTCCCCATTCAAAGGAAGGCTGAAAATAGCATCTCCAATGCATAATCACACCAATCTTTTTCATCAGCTGTGAAATCGACGGCTGTGTCCTTTTGTAAGGGTATATTCGTTGACATCAGTTATAAAGAAAAGTAGGCAGTGACATTGTCATAGATAATTTCTCTTCAAAAACTGTCCCTGTTATAAGATGCTGAACTCAACATACATTGTCAAGTTCTAGTACAGTACAGCCTCGATCATCAGAAACTGTCTGTCCTATGTGCAGGTAAACATGGGTACTGAGCCAGTAATATGTGGGAATTGTAAATGAACATGCATTGTCAAGTTGTACTAAATTACATGTTAACAGCCTCAGTCATTAGAAGCTATGTCCACTATATACAGTTAACTTAGCTGGGTATTGAGGTTGTGTAGGTTGTAGTTTTAAATAAATATGCTACCCTTGAAGATCCGGGGTAGAATAGGTCTTCAACAACCTATGCTTTCCGTAAAAGGCGACTATCCTTGTCAAATTTTGTCAAAAGGGGCGACTCACGGGATCAGGTGGTCAGGCTTGCTGACTAAGTTGATGCATGTCATCGTATTCCAATTGCGTAGATCGATGCTCATGATGTCAATCTCTGGATTGTCTGGTCCAGACTCGATTATTTACAGACTGTTGTCATACAGCTGGAATATTGCTGAGTGCGGCTTAAACAACAAACCCCAAAATAAAATAGATAAACATACATTGTCAAGTTCTTGTAAATTGATAGCCTCAGTCATCAGCTATCTGTCCAATATACAGGTATTTCAGAAGGGATTAGATTATTAGGTTATCTAAGTGTGTTGACTGTACTGAGATATATATTGCAATATGGCCATGCTCAGGTGAAAAACCTACCTTCGATACATGTAATATTATTATCAGCTTCTGAAATGATGTTTTACACATCCCAGTTTTCCATAAGTGTTAACAGAGCATGTTCAGATCTATCTTCAAGATGTTATTGTCAAGAACCTTGAAAAGAAATTGTAACAGAATCAAATCATGTCATATTTAGTTTCAGCATGGGCCTATATAACTAAGAACAAACTCTGGCAATAACAAATTGATATTTGCATCTAATATAAATATATGCAGTATCTTTGCAGACTTTGGGGTATTTCATGCTAATGAACATGATGAACACTTTAGCTTCTGTTAATGATTTTATTGATCATATATATTTCTATGACATTGTTGAAGTCCCTAAAATGTTTTATGTGATGGAAAATAGTTGAGTCTTCAGTCCAGATTCAAGATTGCATGTTTTGGAATTAAACCCCTTTTTCCATGCACCAAGACAAATGTCAAGCCGACAATGTATTCAAGGGACGTAACTCCTGAAGACTTGCTCCAGAGTTCTTGACATCAAGCCAAGATTCTTAGGCAGTTAAAAATTAGCACAAGCTTACTAGCCTGTGGCTAGGAATATTTTCAAAGGGAAAAGTGTAATTTACAAGATTACTGGCTGTCTTCTTCAAATTGAAAAGAAAGATAGATTTTACTTCCTGGGTGACAATAATTTCTGGACGAAGTTAGTGGATGCATTTAGCAGAAATTCATTGTCATTATTATTGTGGAATATTCCCTATAACTATGGTATATTTCCTATCACTGTTGTATATTCCCTCTTTCTGACGCATATTTTCTATCACTGTGGTTGTCTGAGGACAACAAAGACCAGGTAACAATTCTATAAAAACCAAGATGAAATATCTTTACACTAGTGTCCAAACAGATTTCATCTTACTGTGCATTTTTAGCCTGTCTTTTAAGAAACTTGCTATTCTTCATCTTCATCTGACTAGTAATATTTATTAGTCTTATTATTGAACTTAATAATACAGTCGGGGCGGTTGTCTAGCCTAGTGGTTAAAGCGTTCGCTCGTCACGCTGAAGACCCGGGTTCAATTCCCGACATGGGTACAATGTGTGAAGCCCATTTGTGGTGTCCCCTGCCGTGATATTGCTCGAATAATGCTAAAAGCGGCGAAAAACCATACTCACTCACTCACTAATAATACAGTCACAATTAAGGTGATCACTGATTCCAGGCTTTTTGTTAGTACATTAATTCCAAGCCCAAGACTACCTCAGTTTTATAGTGTGTTCAGAACAACTTGTGATTGTTATTTGGAATGTAAGTTGTTTTTTTCTTTGATGAGACTATAGCTAGTACAGTAGCCTTCTACCAGCAGTGTCACTTTGAAAGTTTTACAAGTCATGGGGAGCAAACCAATGATAACTTCTGGTTCTTCAATGATTTTCTATGTCAGTATTTTCTTAATTAGCTATACACATTGCTGTGCTTTTACTTTCTGAGATGATATGGTATTAAATTAAAATTTTCTCATAAATTTGTCCCCTTGTTTCAAAATAGTAGAATTCTAAATGATTTCTTTCATAAAACTTTGACCAGTTTCAAAGCAATTTTTCCCACATATACCCAATACACATACATGTCCTCACAGACCAGCATTGACATAGGGACATATTTCTTCAGCTATATTTACTGTCCATATAGAATAACGAAACTATCACTTCAAGGAATGAATCCCATGGTCAACACGTGGCCATGTATCCTTGATCAAGGAATGGAAAGATCTTACGTTATATTGACCTTTTCTCCACAACCCACACCTGAGGCTACTGACAGTTTTCACCTGTGCAATGTGCTCCCTGACCTTTGAGTGGACAAGCAGGTGCTTTCAGTTATTGTCCTATAATCTGGAGAAAAAGGATCATGCTCCTTCAGAGTTGGCTGTTTTAGTGCCAGGTATATTTTTGTTTACGGAGCTGTCAAATTGGTTATCATCAACGTTGTAAGGTGAGATGTCTTGATGTTTCTCATGTTTCGGCGGACGATTTGGTGTATCTGTGGGTTATAGTGTGTGACAAGTTGATGGTAATTGGCTGTTATGATGGTAGAATTGTACACCTGAATTGCTTGAAGTGGCTTGCCACTTGTCGTTCATGGTTTGTTTGAGTAATGAGCTTTGTGTTACAACAAGCTAAGCATGAAGGATTGGCTCTGTGGAGGCATGTTTAGAACTTTGTATTGTTCTTTAGCCTAGTGGATAAGGTGTTCTCTTGTCAGCTGTAAGATCAGGGTTTGATTCCATGGTACAGCTGGCTGAACATGAGGGATTGGCAGTGGAGGCATGTAAAGAGCTTTGTATTGTTCTTTTGGCCTTTGGGCCAGCTGGCAGCCTAGTGGATAAGGTGTTCTCTTGTCGGCTGTAAGATCAGGGTTTGATTCCATGGTACAGCTGGCTGAACATGAGGGATTGGCAGTGGAGGCATGTAAAGAGCTTTGTATTGTTCTTTTGGCCTTTGGGCCAGCTGGCAGCCTAGTGGATAAGGTGTTCTCTTGTCGGCCGTCAGACCAGGGTTTGATTCCATACATGGTATAGCTGGCTCAACATAAGCGATAGGCACTGTTGAAGCATATTAAGAGCTTTGTACTGTTCTTTTGCCCCTTGGTCCAGCTTGTAGCCTAGTGGATGAGGTCACTTGTCAGCTGAAGGCCAGATTTTGATTCCCATGTACTGTGTTAGCCCTGTTGAGAATGCACGTCAGAATAGGCCTACTGTATTTCATGCTCATATGCTGACTCAAATGAAAATCGGATAGTATGTATCTGTGAATGATGCTGTTGGTGACGTCTGCATAGGGTACTACAGATATGCACCCCAGATGTTGTATACATAAATGACCACTAGTTTGGCAATATGTATGGTATTTGAGTCAGCAGGAGTCTCTTTTCTCAATGCACAAATGTCACATATGTGTGCTTTAAACTCAGTCACATGTACAATGTGTACTTCAGATTTGGTCGGGTAGATTTCTGTTCATATCAGTACCTAGGGTATACAGTCAAGTCTCGTTAATCCGACACTCGTTAATCCGACACAAATGATGGGAACCGATTGATTCAGTGCTATTTAGTCCCGTTAATCCGACATTCTCGCACTCCGACTCCGACACACCTAATTTGCAACGAATTACCGAAATCACTCATTAATCAGTCTCGTTAATCCGACACAGTGGTCAGCGTACTCCGTGGTCATCTGACCGCGAGTACGAACAGGTTTATAAAACATGGTCGACTCACCATGGTCGACTGGTATGTAAACAAGAAAGCATGGATGACTTCATTAATATTCAAAGCCTGGCTTCTGATCTTGGATCGGCAAATGCGATTGGAGCAACGCCACGTGGTATTGCTGTTGGACAACGCCCCATCCCATGCTACTGTCGACACAACTAATGTGAAATGTCACTTTTTGCCACCAAACACCACATCGCACATTCAGCCACTAGATGCCGGGATCATAAAGAATTTCAAGCTATATTATAAGAAACAGCAAATGAAATTACACCTCGACAATGTTGATGCTGAAGAACCACAAGCCCTAGACGTCAAGCGAGCAGGGGACTTTGAGAAATGTGCCTTCAAAATGTTAGAAACCGAAAACACTGACAGACTATTTTAAATAGATGAAGCAAGTTGTTAAGACAGTAGCACTTGCATTTACACGAGGAAACGTGTGTCGTTGATCATCTGATAAATTCAGTGAGTAATGTCTCTATTGTTACGTATAAATGGGAAAATTATTATTATTTTTGCACAGTCATTAATTATAAATTAAGGAATGAATGAATAAACAACATAACAATATTAATATTTCAGTTTAATGATTTTATTACAAGGTACACACGGTTATTATCTATCGTGAAGACGTCCGATTTTCGATCACAAATCACTTAATTTCGTTAATCCGACATACTCGTTAATCCGACACAATCATGTGCAACCAACGATGTCGGATTAATGAGACTTGACTGTATTTCTGTAGTAGTTGCGCTGACAACAACCCCAACACTCATGGATTATCTTTGTACCCAGATAGCAGGGATACTTACCCATGCTTTCTATTTCAGCTATATGAAGGCGGTCTGTAAATAATTATCTGGATCAGACAATCCAGTGATTGATATCATGAGCATTGATCCACGCAATTGGGATACAATGACATGCATCAACTAAGTCAGTGAGCCTGACCACCAGATCCCGTTTGTCGCCTCTTACAACAAGCATGGTCGCCTTTTATGGCAAGCATGGGTTGCCAAAGTCCTAATATTTACACAGATATAACTCAAATATTGCTGACTATAGCATTTAACAATATTAACTCTGTCTTACATGATCTTGCCAAACAGTGTTGGGAATAAAAAAAGGCTAGGTTTTCATCAGGATCCACAGACCTTTGAAGCTGCAGGCCCTGATTTAACTCTTCAGGCCCTCTTTTATAAAACTGCAACTTATTGTGACAAATAAATCAACAAATAAATTTACTGAAGGTCATAAGGACACTTTACAAATTTATGACTATGGGCCCGACATGAGATCTACCTGCCACGGGAAAGGAGCAGGTGTTTGTTTCGAACACTGGTGCCAAATTGTTACTTTGTATTTATGGTGCCCCTCCCCACCTTCCCTGTCCCAGTTTCTTTGTTTTTATGATCTTGGTCTTCGGTGATAATAACAATGTTCACTCATATTTATGGGGGCAGTAGGGTAGCCCAGTGGTTAAAGCGTTTGTCCATCATGCCTAAGGCCCAGGTTCGATTCCCCACATGGTTTTGAGGAAAAAAATCTCACTCACTCACTCACTCACCCATTCACTCACTCACACACCCATTCACTCACTCAGGGCACTCAGGGCAGTAGGGTAGCCTAGTGGTTAAAGTGTTCCGGGTTCGATTTCCTACATGGTGCAATGTGGGAAGTCCATTTTCTGGTGTCCCCTGCTGTGATGTTGCTGAAATATTGCTAAATCATACTCACTCACATTAACAGAACTTGGTGTTGGTGTTTAGTTTTTTTTGCTGATCTTTCTTGAAGTAGAGATCTTGATTTGTATTGGCAGAGTTTCACATTCAGTAATTCATCATGGGATAATCGTGTGCTGTTGCTTGAAAAAATGATAACAACACAACTATTTTACACTTTTTATCCATTACCGCCTTTTTTCACAAAGTTGAGTTCCATATTTCTTGAGGTGACATTGTTAAGGCCATCCCACCCATACTTCATGAATCTCAAGTAGGTGAGTGTTCCCAGTGAGCATATGTTACACCACGATATGCCTGATACGTCCTGTGTGATCTCGGTGATGTGTTCCTGATTAAAATGGCAGAAAACAGTAATTTCTTGCAAGGAGCACCTGTAACAACCTGCTGGCCTTTATGCCTGTGAAATGTAAAGTTGAAACATGCAGGGGGCTGTAATCAAATAGGGCTGTTGTGTCTTCCTTCATGCGTCTTCTCGCTTAATGAGTACAGAAGGGTTGTGCAATTGTTCTTCACTCTTTGCATGGGCAGGGGTAAATTCAAATGGCGGCCTTTTGGCCCAGTGGCCAGTTCAATTTGCAAAGGGCTTGCTGAAATGTAAAGTAGGTGGCCCGCCTGGCTAGTCAAAATTTCACCACTTATTGTGTGTATTTAATTTTTTTTTTTTGATTCAACTCGTGAATCGTGTAATTTTGCTGAAAAAAATATCTAGTGGGGTGAGGTTAAGGTTAAGAATTATACATATCAATCATCTCAGTAGAGTGACAACCGGCTGTCATTTTGTAATGTTGTTTACAATAACAGTTCTAAAATTTCTTGAGCCCCCACATGCTACTCTGTCGGCTTCTTCAGGGACTACATCATTTAGTAGTAGACCAGTTTATAGTTTGATGAAGGGCCAACAATTTTTAAAAGGTGAAAGCTCTGCTGGCTTCATCTTTATTTTGAAAATTAATTTTTTTTATGATCTTGTTTGTATGGTTTCTTTCTCTGCCACATTCAGCAATATTCCCACTGTATGATGGTGGCCTGTAGAAATTCAAGTTTCAAACCAAGGATTGATATTATGTGCAACATCCCATGCAGTAGGGTCATGATGACACACAATTAAGTCACACAGCTTGACTGGTCCATATAGTCGTCTCTTCCATGACAGTAATGGGTTGCTAGGGACCATTTCTAATCAGGAAACCCAGAAGAATGAGTAAAAAAGAGCCTCACTTGCTTGTCTGGTCCGAGATACAGCTGGAATACGGATGACAACATTGTAAGACATTGTTTACTTCACTCACTCACTCATTCATTTCCCAAACCACCTCCCTGATTCAGTGGATAGAGCTTCTGCCTGGAGAATAGAAGGTAGGTGGGTCGATCCCTGGCCTCAAAGTACTAAAAGATGGTTCTTGTTGTTACCCTGTCTGGTGCTCTACATTCAGGAACTGGTTGGATCAGAGTTAATATATTGTTTCTGAGTGGGTTATCCATGTTAAACTGCAACATCTCGGTCTATCTCAGTAGGTTAGCACTCCAAAACTGGACCAGTTCAAGCAGCCATGCACACACATTACACATGCATGTACGTCACTATGTAAGTGCAATAATCTTGAACAGGAAGTTAAGCCCCTGTTAACCACCTCACCCCAAACTTTCTGATTGTTACAATCTAATGATGAATGAATGGCAATGAAAGTTTATGTTAATTCTGTAAATTTATTGTTATGCATGTTTACAAATTGAACAAGGTCTACAATAGCTGTCAGCAACTCATATTGCCCTTTCAACTCTCTATCATGTCTCGGACCGCCTCCGTGGTCCTGTGGTAGAGCGTCCGCCCGGAGAGCGGAAGGTCCAGGGTTCGATCCCGGGCCGCGTCATACAAAAAGACGTTAAAAGATTGTACTTGTTGTTACCCTGTCTGGCGCTCGGCATTAAAGGGCTAAAACAAGGACTGGTCGGCTCGGAGTCAGTATACTGTGTCTGAGTGGGGTATTCATGTTAAACTGCGGCATGGTATCTCAGTGAGCTAGCACTATAAATCGGCATCAGTCCGGACTAGTACAAGCAGCCACACACACACATACACGTGCATGCACGTCGCTATATAAGTGCAATAATCTTGGACGCGACGTTAAACCCAATTTCACCTCACCTCACCTCTATCATGTCTCGGGGACCTCTGACACCTCCATAAGTCTTTAGTGTTTATCAAGGTGATTGTGTCATTATAAAGCTGTTAGGACCATCAATTCTGTTGAAAAGGCCAGACAGGCAATACACTATCCCCACTGGACTTCAGCCATTAAAGCTTATCGAGCACACTAGGCAATATAGGCTATATCATCACAAGGCAATAGAATGGTGTGATTACCATAATGTGTTCATAAATAGCTCGTATTACCTGTAGGCGAACAGGTGCTTGAGGGGATATCAAACACAGAAGTACTGCGACTGTTTGTGTTTGTATTGTCACAGGCATGTCGATTTGACATTATTTATGCCAGATAGTAAATGATATACAAGTGGATGTTGTTTGAACTATGCTTGAACCATATTGCTTCTCCTGTATTTTGTTCATGTAGCGCTCTACAGTATGCCAGCTTTATGCCAGTGGTCTGTAAATAATTGACTAGACAGTCCAGTGAATGACATCATGAGCATCGATCTTTTGCAATGGGTATTTGATGACATGCATCTACCAAGTCAGCGAAACTGACCACCTGATCTGTTAGTCATCTCAATCACTGGATTGTCCGGTCCAGCCTCGATTATTTATAGATGCCATCATATAGCTGGAATATTGCTGAATGAGGTGTTAAACACCAAACAAACAAAGTCTCACTCATGATGATTGGTGTGGAAATTTTGTATTCTGTATTGTACTTTGTAATGCAACTATAGCATCTACATTCATTATGATCATTGTAGGGGCGGTCGGGTAGCCTAGTGGTTTAAGCGTTCGCTCGTCACGCCGAAGACCCGGGTTTGATTCCCGACATGGGTAAAATGTGTGAAGCCCATTTCTGGTGTCCCCCGCGGTGATATTGCTGGAATATTGCTAAAAGCGGCGTAAAACCGTACTCACTCACTCACTATGATCATTGTACCATTTTCAATAGTATTTGAATCAGTTACAAACTAAGGCTTTAGTAAAATGTCAAGAGTTGGTTAATCATGTTAATACGTAGGATTTGGTAGATTTATCCCAACTTGTCCATTTATTGTGACCCAGCTTGGGAACTTTGAGGAGATAAAATCAAGAGTAATCGGTGGTAGAAACTAATATTTTTAGTCCACTATTCCTTATAATGATAACATATAGCAAAACCCTAAAAAATGGAAAATTTCTACTTGTCCTAATGATACCTAACTATTGGGCAGTTTGGCAAGGACTACAGGACTAGTGCCAATGGATTGTTGAAGCCAAAGAAGATATGGTTATCTGCTCGGTGACTTTTAAGACTGTTGAACATCATACCATCATGGTGTGGGTCGTTGCTCATGCTTTCAGTCACTGGTTTGCCTGGTGCAGCAAGGGCGGATCCAGCATTTTCGAAAGGGAGGTCCAAAATACCAAAAGCTTCTGTCAGATAATTTTACTGCTAACTACCTACTACATTTGGTAGGTGGGTTGGGGAATTCCAGGATTAGATCTTATCGTTCATGCCTTGCGGGTGGATGGTTTTGAGATCGAATATCCATTTGAGTTCAATGGACCGGCGTCTGGCCGTGCTCTGAGCTGACTCAGGGTCTGTTTTGAGCTGTTGTATGATTTGATAGTGTAGGTCTCTAGTGGAGTGTCCTATGGAGTTGAAGTGTTTGGCGACAGGTTTGTCCCTTTGGTGGTTTATATCGGCAAAGTGTTCTTTGAGTCTGATGCAAAAGTGTCTTTTGGTCTCACCTACATATTGTTTGCCACATTTGGTGCAATTGAGCAGATAGATTATGTTTCTGCTTCTGCAAGTGAAATGCGGAAGGCATTTATATTTTTTCCTTGTTGTGTGGCTGGTGAAGGTGTTGGTCAATTTCAAGTTTGTGCATATTTTGCAGACCTGTTTGTGACAACTATCATCTAAATTGGGCTGATGAGAGCATACAAGCTCGAAACTAGTAACTTAGATTGCTCTTGGGTCTTAGCCCAAAACCCTTTATTATTACCTACTACATTTGTTTTTCAAAAGGTTGGGGGGAGGTTCCGGACCCCCTGGATTCACCCTACTGAATCCTACCCAGGATGTACCCAATCTTTGGCATGAAGAGTGAACGAAACCCAACGGCCCCCAACGGCCGCTCAAATTCACAATGTTTGGTTACATAGAGAGTCTCAATTACTTTTATTTCTGAAAATGAAAAATATTATAACTCTCCAAATGTTATTTCAGAGATTAAATAGTCTAATTGTTTCTTTCTTTCTTTTCATCAGTATATTTTGACAAGCTACGCCCTTCCATCCAACATCCCATCCTATGGTGTGAACGACACCATTAAGACAGGTGTCTATGTAACGACAGCTCAGTAAAGCAACCTCAAGCTCAGATTGACCCTTTACCTGTTGATGTTTTAAATAGAAATCAAACAGAAGGTTGATACAGCTTAATTCTGTGTACATCGACAGTACATATTCCAATAAGCCATAGTGCCTTTTGTCAGGATGTTTTATGACAGTGTGTACCTCCACCCACTCTCAGAGCCTAATGGTGGGATTTGTTTGATGTTTAAACATACAGAAGCAAATATATTGTGATACATCTCAATGGAACAGCTCTGGCAGATTTAGAGGTGTCGTTTTACAGATGCGGTACCTATCACGCTACACAATGTTTCAAGATGTCCTTTCATATACTTCTGTGGTTGACTTGGTAACTGCACCTATGACTTTCAACAGACCAGTATGGATATTAGACAAACAGATATTTTGTGATCCCAATGTAGTTTTCTTTAGGTTTCATTGTTGGAATGGCAGACTTACTTCCTACTTTACATTTTGAGGAATAAAAAAAATATAGATCTATTTGAAATTTGAATTTTTATTTTTTTATTTTATTGACCTATCAAATGTAATTTTTTACTACAAATCAGTAAACTAAAAGAAAAGAAAATGGTCAGGCCTTAATTCATATTGTGGCTGGCATTGGGTGATGATAAGATGCTGTATAGCATCATGTGTAATTACTGTTGAAATTTATGTCATTTAGTACATATTGTAGCAAATGTGAACGTGTGAATTGTGATTAATAGCTGATTCTGTCATTGTGTGTTATGTGCCACCTTGGATTGGTGTTTGCAAATCATGCTTAAAGACGTTCTTTTTTCTCAGCCAGTAAGTGAACAGATACTTAGATACTATCATGAATTTAATCAAACATTGTTTTGTGTCACCTAGAATTAGTGATCAAGTCATTAAACCCTTCTGGAAAAGAACTATTATGTTATAATTACAAATTTTATATATTGCACTTAACTGAATGCAGTGTAGTTAAACTGGAAGTCTTGTTTCAGAAAAAAACCAATCATGCCCTTGGTTGTGAAAGTAAATTTTTGTTGTCTGGAAATCTCAATCAAAACTAAAACTGCATTCATTTGTGGGGAGGAAAAACTGATTATTCAGCAGAATCTGTGAAGAGTGTTTTATCACGAGACCTTGCCCACTGCCTTGTCAAAACTGACAGCAGCATAGCAGTTGTAGCATGTAAACACCCTCTGTGCCATACGACAGTTAACACCTACATAAAACATGTAATAAACTTCATATCCAACATGTGATGCAATTCCTACCACCTGGAAGCCAACGTACCCTTGCCACATGCGCTGACTTCTACGCTTGGTGATAATGTAATATTTGCTTTGGTTTTCTCACACACAAGACTGAAAAGAAAACAACAGCCGTTTGTCATACAGTCTGGGATTCGCAAGCAGACAATAAAATCCTGATTTACACAATAGGACATTATTCTGTCCAACTTTCCGATAAAGGTTAGGGGGACGGATTGTGATTCACTGCTTCGCGATTATCTCGATTTTCATGAACCCCCTCACCTTAGAGTTAATCCCTTAGGTCACGTTGTCCTGGGAATAACGGGACATGGTCATTATGTTGTGATATACACCAGCATGGATTTATAGAAAAGTGATGGAGAACTGGCGGAAAACGGATTTTATTTGATGAATGCAGGTAGGAGATAATGATAATGTATTTATGATACATTTCTAGTTTAGGTCCAGAATTTTTCCTTAGGAAAACAAGAAGCAATTGTTTTATTTTACTAGAAAGTGTTTTTATACATGTTTGGCTTTTCGTGGCTTAATGTGTGCAGGGAAGATTGTGGCATTATTTGTTGTATGATTGCTGTAGAGTTGTGAAGGCTTAATATTTAGTAGTGTGCTTCTTAACAATATTTGTGTGTTCTCATAACATTAAAGATGGAGGTTTCATCTTGATTATACCTGTGTGTGATGTAGTTTTGTGGGTGATAGCTTTTTGTATTGACTTTTGGGGTTATGGGTTGGTTTATGGCCTTTTATTATGGTGTTATATTTGGTTTTCACATAATCTTGTTTAAGCACACTCAACCTACGTTTTACTGATTTGAAGTTTAACAATAGGAGGTTGAAATTCTTTGATCAAATAGGCTTTCCTGTTTGCCAAAACTGTTCTTAGAAAGAAACGGGGTGACAGTTTTATCATTAGCTGTGCTTCAGGCATGAAATGGCAGTGTAAATATTTTGCATCTTTAGATGTTGCAAATGCAAAGGTAAATCTCTTCAAAAAGCACAATTCATCAAACAAGTACTCTTTCTATGTAATAAAGTAATTCAACCACATAGTTACAATGAAAAATAATGACAGAAAAAGATCAGCTAAAGTTATTAAATCATCAGAAGGAATTATGTTTACATTACCAGTACCTCGCACAACAAAAATCATCAAAAGTCTATTGTTTAAGTTTAAATATTTTGAAAGGACAACCAACTGTAACCACTTTTAGTAATTTAATTTCAAAGCTTCAGAAGAAAATTGTTTATATTACCTGTGCCCACATGGCCCAGGTAACCTTAACGAGGAAATACCTGTCAGGTGAGAGGAGCATAGGTTAAGACTATTAGTAATTCCAGCATCTGCATGTTGATATAGGTCATCGGGGCATTGTACATTGTAAAGGGGTCAGAGCGTAGGGGCAGCTTGTGGCTACTTGCGCCATGCTTTGTCCGAATGTTTACCTTTTCGTTAAGATGTATAACGAGAAGGCAAGTCTGTTTTTTCAAGTCCTTTGCTCCTAATGGCGCGTAGCTGTTTTGAAGAAGGCGTTTTGCCGTGTTGATGATGGAATGTTAACTGTGCGTACTAGTACTTCGCCTGTCTTAAACATGCGTGTGACAATTTGTCTTCAGTGTGATGCAGCATGTGTTCGAAATGGGAGTTTTTGGAGACAGGATTTCTTATTGCTGGATTTGTTATTGAGAAATAATGGAGAGAGAAGTAAGTTATTGATTTATGTAAATATGTATAGTTTGGTTATTGAGGATTTTTTAATTTTTTAAACTGAGGTATTTGGCCTCATAAAAAATGTCAGTTATTTTTTCAAATTTGAAAACATGGAAAGCTGGACAGTTTAAATATCATCATGTGATTTGACACTTGTACTAATCAGAGATGTTTTAATTGTCAATATGTATGGAAAAGTGGTTGGATTAATTTTTGCACCAACCAAAACACACACACACACACTACTTAATTAGTTAGGCTTTGTTAATTTTTATCATAAATGTAGACATTTCATTACCTGTATCAAGGTCAGAGCAACATGTTGCCATGTTGGTGTCCTTCGTTTCCATTGTGTGATATTCAAGTGCAGGGATCAATTTCACTATATCCAAGCTGCACCAGTGCAGGTGAAACATTGCTAGTGCAGGTAACTGTTATTGCCAGGTTGCGCCCAGTGCAGGTAACAATTCCCACCACAAGTGCACGGCAGCAGTTATATTTAATAAAAGTGGAAAACTGAATTCTTTTAGAACTGGCTGCAAATCATTTCGAATCCAGGAAACAAAAAATCATGCAATTTGTGAAAAAAACACAGGTGTTCTGAATGCAATGAACTCTTGCAGAACTAA
Source organism: Haliotis cracherodii (assembly GCF_022045235.1). Taxonomy (NCBI): domain Eukaryota; kingdom Metazoa; phylum Mollusca; class Gastropoda; order Lepetellida; family Haliotidae; genus Haliotis; species Haliotis cracherodii. Next base: position 23,386,282 of record NW_027266341.1, on the reverse strand, counting down.
TTCTTCACAATTACCACTTGAACAGTCACTCATGAGGTTACAATCACGTCAAACAGATACTTTGAAACTTCTTTCACTGGGTTTACTGGGTATCATGATGCCATTTAATGATTTACCATGTTTACCCCAAATAAAATACTGGAGCACATTCTCAAGATTTTTTTCTCTTTCAAGAAATTTCTTTTCAGAGTCACTGAAAATACAGTGTTTCAATTTATGATAACTGGTTCAGCCAGTATTTTGGTTGTGCAACGTGATTAATTTACTTGGCTGCACCTGGTGTATTTGTTAGAGCAGAATGAAATAATACCCAGAAGTGCATTTATGGTTGGATTTTGGTTGTCAAGGTAGACACAATTTTATGGATAACAACTTCTTTAATACTGTAAAAGTCCATGTTTTGGTATAGATCCTTATACCGTTGTCAAGCAAGTCTTGCTTGACAGTAGTATAAGGATCTTTGCTGAAATTTACAACGGTATAAGGATCTATACCGATTCCTCGCCTTTTACAGTATTAACATGATTAAAGAAAGTGTTATCCATAGAATTGTGTCTACCTTGTCATCTATCAACTTCTAAGCAATGCCTATCAAACAGTTCATGGTTGTTGGTTGTTTGTTGTTTAACGCCGCACTTAGCAATATCACAGCTATATGGAGGCGGTCTGTAAATAATCGAGTCTGGCCCAGACAATCCTGTGATTGATATCATGAGCATCGATCTACGTAATTGGGATATGATGACATGCATCAACCAAGTCAGCGAGCATGACGGCCTGGTCCCGTTTTCGCCTCTTTCGACAAGCATAGTTGCCTTTTATGGCAAGCATGGGTTGCTGAAGACCTATTCTACCACGGATCTTCACGGGTCAAGCATTTATGAATTGACATTGAGTGATGGAAGTCAAAGTTGTCATCATGTGTTAAATGATATGACAGTGATTTGTAATTATTGTTTCAGGGATATACACTTACGTATCTTGTGAGCATTGAAATACGCAATAGAACTTTAGAGAACTTCTTTAGCCTTGCAGAATAGTGGTCGGAAATATTTGCTAGCCCCGAAGAATGGGATCTCACCGTAATATGAATGTTTTCTTTAACGAAATGAGTAAATTGGGTTTTGGTCTTGGTCAGGTTTGTGTCAAACACAAGTAACTGCATATCCTTTATATGTGGTGCAGTGGACACAGCGTCTGCCTGGGGAGTGAAAGGTCAGTGGTTTGATTCCTTGGCCTCATCATACAAACAGACCTTAATAGAATGTACTTGCTGTTACCCTGGATCATGCTAGGTGTCAGTATAATGTGTCTGAGTGGGGTATCCATGTCAGACTTCGACTTGCACTATTAAACCATGACTAGCACAAGCAAACACATTCCAAGTGCATGCACGTCTCTACATGAGTGAAAAAATGAATTATGTTAAACGCCATTTCACCTCACCTAATCACCTCCTTAAGTGTAAACTATATACAATGAAGGTAGTGTCACTCAGTTAAGATATAGTTTTACGTAAGAATGGATATTAGGGGTGTCACAATTCTCAGATGACGTGCCACATGACAAGACTACCTGTGTCTCAAATCATGCTTTAATTGACTGCCTCTGTGGTCTAGTGGTAGAGTGGAAGGCCGAAGGTTCGATCCCTGGCAGCGTCATACCAAGAGACATTAAAAGATGGTAGTAGTTGTTACCCTGCCTTGCGCTCGGCATTAAGGGGCTAAAACAAGGACTGGTCTGGTCTGAGTCAGTTTAGTGTGTCTGAGTGGCGTGTTTCTGTTAAACTGAGACATGCTAATTCAGTGGGCTAGCAAATGAAATCGGCATTACTCTTGGCTAGTAAAAGCAGCCACATACACAATAATCTTTGCAACATTTAACTCCCTCCCCGACATGCTTTAGTTGTGTATTGTTTTTAAAAATGAACTAATCACCAAGTTTTGCAATAACCCAGGCTTGCACTTACTGCCTGCCATTAAAGAAACTGGTACATCTAATTGGTTAAACTTGCCAGAATCCCTTTCTACAAAGCGATCTTAGCACTAACGTAATTGTAACTCCCATACCTTAACATACACTTAGACAGTTGTAGTGCTAAGATTACTTTGTGGAACTGGTCCCTGGTTGATAGCAGCCATGTTTAACAAGAAGTACATACAATAACGGCGGAAAATTAAGTTTCACAAATTACGACTCCAGTTTTCCAATATATATCTAGATTTTAGTGTCACAGTGTTTATCGAGATAGTTAATAGTATAGACCATAGTATTTTACATTTCTTTATCCAACCATTAGAATGTCTCTATTATGTGTACATGTATTATTTTGTATCATTTGGGGATTCCGGGGATTCCCCTGAATCTCACGCTTGTCATAAAGCCGATCATAGAGGATTTTGTGGTCAGGCTTAATGACATGGCTCATTTCGTGTTCTTGTACCACATTGACGTTGATTGTTAATTGCTTTAAGGCAGTGATTGGTCTGGTTTATAAATTCAGTTATTAAAATGTAGGGGTGTGCGATATAACTAGTATACCAGTATATTGCAATACGGCTTTTAACAATGTACATATTGCAATACAAGCCTTGTGTATCAATATTTTCCGATACAGTCACAGAAGAATTAATATATATCATTATGTAAATTATATCTACTATCTTGAGGCGTTTGGATGAACTGGGTTCCTATCTAAACCGTGTAAACCAGTTAACAGCACACACTTCAGACTGTTTACATTAACATTCCATATTGATGTTGTAATAGGTATTTTCGTTTATCTGTACTCGCCTGAAGTCTGGATTATTGAATGAAGAAGTACCATTTGAACAGTACAAATATATACTATAATTTGGGCCCCAATACGTATTGCATTATGTATCACAATATGGCTCTCTGTATTGTGTTACATATAGCAATCGATTTATGTACCAATACACCAGCCCTATTAAAGGCCGATGCTTGTTTAGATTTATAAACCTACTGCCACTTTTGCCTGTAGTAGTGTAGGTATCTTGCTATCTCATAGTAACCTTATGAGAGGCACTACTTTCAAATGAGACCTGCTGAGAGGTTTTACATTTGATTTGTAATACCTAGGTTATACCTAGGTAATACGGTTTTACACTTGTTCTATAGTCCTTGACAAATGGTCCAACAGTTAAGGTATAAGGACTAGTAGAAATTTGTCCTTTTTAAGGGTTTTGCTTTATGTTATCATTATAAGTCGACTAGAACTGTTAGTTTCTAAACCTGCAGTTGAAATGCATAAACAGCCTTTTAATATGCATCTAATGTTGATGTTTGACTGGATAAAAGTCACAATTTTATGTCATGATCGTTCCATGACATGTATTGAACCTGTAACCTCACATTATCATGTTTCGTATTGTAACCCTCTGTTTTCCCTCTGAGCCACTGGGGCAGGTCATGAAAGGCGGTTCAATCTTGACCTATGATCGTGGGTTTGAATCCTGGTTCGTTCCAATTATGTTTCTAGGTTTGTCAGCACCGTACTCATGCTTGTGGGTTACACCAAAGTAGTAAATGTCTAAGACCTGATCACTTTGGGATTTCCTGCCACATGGAGCTGACACGCCGTGATATAACTGGAATACTGTTCAAAGCGGCATTAAAAACCCAACTCACTCACTCATGGAAAAAGTGGAAGCCCTTAATACCGTCAACCCAAATTCAATTAACCACTTGGGAATAATATGTGAAGCCAATTTCTTAGTTTTACCCTCTGTAATATTGCTGGTCAATACTCATGATATCAATCACTGGATTGTGTGGTCCAGACTCAATTCTTTACAGACTGACGTCATACAGATGGAATATTGCTGAGTGCAGTGTTGAACAACAAACTAAAAATGTAATATTGCTGGAAATAAGCCTGGAATATTGATTAAAGGAGTGTTATGATATGGTACAAGTTTACTGATGCATGAATTGGGCTAACTCTAGTAAACAAGAGTAAGTTCTTAAAAACAAGGATGTGATGAATGCACACTTTACTGACTGTGGCAGCCATTCATAGTTAATGCAGCATGGATAATCTTGTGAAGGTCTGTTGGTCTTAATGAAAAACATGATCCTGCTGTCATAATCTGACCTCTGAAAGAACCCATGGTAAACTTCCTATGGCGGAAATAATACATATTACTTAATTCATAAGTCAAATAGTAATATAGATATAGTTAAAGATTTATATACATGAGTGAGTCACTGTGTGTTACCATGTTCCGCCTGAAAGTTGTACACTGTGTATAATTTCATGTATTGCATGCTTATCTTGGAGTGCTGGGGTAGCTTCATGTGTTCGCGCTTCATGTGTTCGCTCTTCATGACATCAACCAAAAATTTCATTTGCCTCATGGGGGGGGGGAATTATATGTGAAGCACATTTCTAGGTTTCCCTTTGCCTAATATTGCAGTAATATTGATAAAAAGCACTCTGCGACTTTAGCCACTAGTCTGAATCCTGAGTCCACTAAAGTTCTGTTGGGTCTATTATAAAGCTCCAGGAAAGAAAATCCATATACAGGTCTAGTTGTCTCAAAAGGTTTTGGCACAGACTGAAAAACTTGGTGTAGAACCTCACTCACTCACTCACTCACTCACTCACTCAAAATGGGAAAAACGGGATATTACAAGAAGATCCGGGTTAGAATTGGTCTTCAGCAACCCATGCTTGTCTTAAGAGGCGACACTGCTTATCATAAGAGGTAAACTGACGAGGTTGACGCATGTCATCGTATCCTAAATGTATGGATCAATCGTCATGATGTCAATCACTGAATTTTCTTGGTCAGACTTGATCATTTAAAGACTGAGGTCATATAGCTGGAATATTGCTGAGTGGGGCGATAAACAACAAACAACCAATGAAACAAACTCCCCCCATTGTTAGTTTCAAGTTGAACAAGACCAGCTCATAACACACTGCTAACAGAGCACCAGATAACTTTTGAGTTTTTACTCTCTGGTTTCTATTTTAATTAGGTTGTTACATTTTTCATTGGGTAACCAATATTTTTTCACTCATCTAGTCATCACTCTATTGTTTTTTCCCAAAAATTAGTAAACATTTTATGATTTTGAAAAAATAAAATAATGTTTTAAATGTATAAACTGTTCTAAATATATAGGCTTGACTTGGAAAGTAAATTAGCTCATAATTGTTTCGGAAATTAGCTCCTTTGTACATATGCTGAAAAAGCTTCATTGGGTATTTACGCGAGCTGTATACATTTGAGTTTTTCATTTAATGCATGCATTTCTGTACGCATGTTAATTGAAAGTAATTGAAAGTAATTGGTTTTTGAACATTTTTAGGGAGTATTTACGCAAATACTCTGCTCATCTGTAGCTTTGTGCTAATGACATATGTACATCCCAATGGTTAAATAAGGTATATCAAAATACAGTAAACTTGCTACAACGTGGATGCTGCTTCACTCTTCACTCAATCAGTTTCCAATCCAGTAGAAAAATCACATTAGTTCACCAAGTGACCTCACGGTCATGTAGCATTACTGGCGACTACAGACTACCACATGAGTGCCTCAAACGAGATTAATAGTGCCCCCCCCCAGTGTAAAGTACATGTCTTAGGGGCCTGATTGACTATGGGATACCTGTGGATAAAAGAACAGGTAATTGAATTATGTTGTGGCTGAAGGTATGTCAGGTTAATCGTTCTGACAGGCTTGCTGTGCTGACTGTTGGACTGAGACTAAATGAAGGTTATTACCTGGCATTAATGGAGCTCAGTGCTACTGAAATAGAGCACAATTGATGTAAACTGTTTGCAGATTAAAGAATTGAAACTGACTTATTGATGGAATGCACTTGTCTGCATTCATTCAGTTCTTTTTAATGTTTGTGGAAATGTTGATGTTCTGGGAAAATTGCAGTGAGATGATTTGTGTGGATCAAAGCAATTTAAGAAAAAAATATTTTTTTTCCTTTTTGTCTGCAGTAAATGTGTAACAAATTGAATGCTGACAAAAATGTTTGGACAAATGACCTTGACCCCTTGAACATAAGCAGAATATCAGGATATGAGATAATGCCATATTTATTATTATTTATTAGCCTACCCTAGTTTTATGAAAGTCAGTGTATTAATCGTATATCAGCATATACATGATATACTATATATATGAGTATGGTAAATATCTTGTATGGTTATTCTTTCATGACTCGAACTGGGGGCACAGTTGTCTAAGGCACCACAATTCGCTGTGCAATGTGGCATTCCCAGGGCTTGCCTGAAACCCATGATTGTGGGTTTGAATCCCTGTTTGCCCTGAATATGTTTCTTGGTTTGTCAGTACCTTACACATGCTCGTGGGTTTTACCACAGATGTAAATGTCTGCGACCTGCATCACTTAGGCTTTCCTCCCACGTTAAGCAGACACACACCGTCATATAACTGGACTACTGTTAAAAGTGGTGTTAAACCCAACTAATGTATTATGTATATTTAAGATCTTGTATTTCCACCCCCAATTTCATCTTTTGGAGTGGTCCAGTAGCCAAGTGGTTGATACAACATGTCAGAGATGTTGTCAATTCCCAACACTGGTACAATGCATGACTCGATCTTGTCATTCATATGTGATATGGGACATGGGGTAGCCTAGTGGTTAAAGTGTTTGCTGATCATGCCAAAGACACGGTTTGGATTCTCCCATATGGATACAATATTTGAAGCCCTTTTCTGCTGGTCCCCACCACGATATTGCTGGAATATTGCTAAAAGTAAAGCAAAATCCATCTTCACTTTGATTCACTCTCATCATCACTAACATTGGTAGAATATTTCCCACACTGACTAGTCCATGAAAAATAGACCTTGATGAACTGTTTCACATCATCAAAACTGGCAATAAAATTTGTTAATCCTTGAAACTCATAAAACCAACATTTCACGGGCTCAACAACTGAACTGACCACTTCTTCAACTTATTCTTAGTCAGCCCGGGGCATAGCCAGCGTCAGGAGGCACACCTGTATAGGTCAGTTTGGGTCAGTCTTAAGCCGGACCTCGTTTAACCATTAATCACCTGGAATAGGCCTGCAATGGTCTGGCGCTCATTTGAGCTGAATGTTGTGTAAAGGTAGGTGCCCACCTGGGATTATGCCATGGCATGTTTGACGACCATTAGGATCAATGGCCAGTTGTTGAATGCTCAGCCACACTAGACATGAGTGAATGGATGGATTTGCTTCGAAAGTAGAGTAAGAGGAAAATGGTTTGTTTAGTGTAGTTTTCTTTTGAAGTTTGTGTGTTTTGTGTATGTTTGAGGAGACTTGGTAATTAAGCCATCTAAGAGAGAATGAAACCGTTTTGTTGTGTTCAGTATTATCGGGAGCTTATTTTGGTTTTGTCAATGTTTTGTTTATTTTGTTCTGGTTTGTTTTCTGAATGTTCAATGATCCCTTCCTCATAACAGTTTGTACAGGATAAACAAAATTCATTTGGGTCATTTCAGTAATTGTAACTATTGACCCTTATCTACTTTACTGCTCTGATTTTGATATTGGATTTGTTCCATTTAGAAGCTGTTGAGGGGTAGTTGGGTAGCCTAATGGTAAAAGCATCTGCCTGTGACACTGAAGACCAGGGTTCGATTCCCCATGTGGGCACAATGTGTGAAGCCAGTTTCTGGTGTCCCCCGCTGCAATATTGCTGGAATATTGCTAAAAGTTGCGTAAAACCAAACTCCCTCACTCACTCACAGGAAGCTGTTGAATATTCTAATTCAGTGTGTCACAAAACCTTTCAGCCTACTTGCCTGAACTTGGCTATAAGCATTATTTCATGTTCATTTTGATGTCAATTTTTGACTATTATTAAGTGAACTTACTAGACTTACTAAATTTTGCTAGACTCGAGCTTTGGACTAGTGGCTAATGTCAGAGACGGCTAACTAGTAGTAGTAGTCTTTTGATTGCTTTCAATGATTTAGGATGGATCTTCAGTGTTCAAAATTAGGCATAAAGTGATGGGATTTTAGTCATGGACCGGTTTTGACTGATAGGTTCTTTTTGCCAAATACTATAGGGGGGCACGGGTGGCCTAGTCGTCTAAGGCGCCGCGATTCGCTGTAAAGAGTTGCGTCTCTGGGCACGCCAGAAACCTATGATTTTTGGGTTCAAATCCCGGTTCACCCCAGTTATGTTTCTAGGTTTGTCAGCACCATACCTGTGCTCGTGGGTTTCACCGAAGTGCTAAACGTCTGTGACCTGCATCACTTCGGGCTTTCCTCCCACATTAAACTGACACGCTGTGATATAACTGCAATACTGTTTAAAGCGGCGTTAAACCCAATTCATTCACTCACCAAATACTATAGGAGCAAACATCAAGGGCCCCCATTATTTTCAAACTCTGGCTCTAGTCATCATAAGGCTGAAATATTGCTGATGTGACAGTAACATTTAACTCCTTTTCTCAAAAACTGGATTGAATAATGTTTCAAGCATACTATGTATGAGAGAGATGCGTGCATGCTGACATTTAATTTTAATTATGACAACTCAAAATTCAAGACATTGAGTTTATAGCTTTTGATGTTGGATGTCATCATGGTCATTTAGTGTGACAATACTTGTTTAACCACTTGTTATCTAGCTAAACATTTCTCTATGGATCTTGGCAGGAGTTGCTTTCCCTCCCCAACCTGTTTTCTTGCTTGTGAAATGTTTAGATTTGTCATTTCGGTTTTAAGAATGTAAAAAAATTATTTATTATCTGTTCCAAAGGGTAGGGGGACATGGGTGGCCCAGTATTCATAAAGTTCTGTAATTCCCAGTGAAGAGTGGCATCCTGCAGGCGTGCAACGAATCTTTGGTAGTGGATTTTGTCCTGATTATGTTTCTAGATTTATCAGCACCATACCATGCTATAAAAAGCGGTAAATGTCAAAGACCTGCATCACTTCAGACTTTCCTCACATGAAGCTGACACGCCGTGATATAACTGAAATGCTGTTTGGCTTTAAACTAAACTTACTCACTCACTCCATATAGCTGGAATATTGCTGAGTGCAGCGTTAAACAACAAACAAACAAACAAATCACTCACTCCAAAGGGTAGCCTGAAACGTGATGTACGCTACATCACACATCTTGTAGCTGGTTGTGGGTTTGAATCCCAGATTGCAGTGATCATGATTTGTGGTCTGTCAGCATCATACCCTGACAAAAAAGAAATGTGAACAGCCTGCATGAGTTCAGGACTCACTCACTCACTCACTCACTCACTCACTCACTCACTCATGGTTGATAAGCCAGTTGTAACCATCACTCATGCACACTGTCACTTGCCTAAAATGCAAATTTATCTCGGAACCTCTTTTCAAGTACTTGGATCTTGAGTTTATGCTTGATTGGTTGAATGATCAGTTGTGGTTTGAGTTTTGACAAGGTGCGAAACATGTGCTCATGCTTTATCAGACCAATTGATTAGAATATACTACATGGTAGATTAAGTTGCCTACTTGCACTTATGTAAAAATATTTGAGTTGATGTTTCTGCTGACAGCCTGCAAGAGGGTGAATTGTTCAAATGGTTGCTTGTGATGTGTCTGATATTGATTTTACGACTGAAACTAGTACCATCTATGTTATCAACATCCACCAGGGATAGGAAAGTGCATCCCTTCTCCTTCACTGCTTGGTCCACCATACGATGAAAAGCAATGTAAACTTTTTTTTGTTGGTTTGAAGTCAGAATTGCATTGATTATTATGCCTAAGCAGAAAATTGCAGTTGTGTTGGTTATTTGGTGGATTTCAAGTCTCTTAATTAAGCTGGCCCATTCCCCAAAGTAAGTGCTAAGAGAATGTAATTTAGTTCCAATACTTTATCATTGACTTACTGTCTGCTTTGTACATATTAGTTTGAGACCAGTGAAGACCTGGGTTAAATTGATCTTCAGCAAACCATGCTTTTCATAAGAGGCGACAGATGGGATTGATTCATCTTCCCAAGGCAAGAGAGTTAACTGACTTTAAGAGTCCAGTTTCCACCCTTCCCAAACTAGGCTGGAATTACTGGGCTCGATTGTAGCGCCACCAGGGGCTATTACGAGTTATATCCCTTCTAAGCCTCTCCTACGGACCAATCAGATTCCACCTCTCGTATCACTTGCGTCGCTTCACACAAAATGGTGGGACCCAGTGAGGGCGATCTGATTGATAATCAAGATCTATATTGTAATAAAACGGGTCTTATATCACGAAATGCATCAAATCACGAGAGCAACTTAACTAAAAACATGAAAAGATTTGCAAAATATCTGCTGACAATGAGTTGGCGCTGCACATGTTTTGCAAATCCTGCAATCGACCAAAATCTGCACAACAGTTTACGAACCGGATTTTGATTTCGGTGCGTGATTTTGATTGGACTATGCATAGACTCGTTAGTCCAGCCAAAATGTAACTCCATAATCCCAGCCTAGTTCGGGAAGGGTGGAAACTGGACTTTTATAGTCAGTTAAGGCTCTTGCCTCGGGAAGATGGGATCGATTGGTCAGGCTCACTGACTTGGTGGATGCAAGTCATCCGATCGTATCGCAATTTTGTAGATTCATGCTCATGATATCAATCACTGGATTGTCTGGTCCAGACTCGATTATTTAGAGACCGCCATCATATAGCAGGAACATTGCTGAGTGTGGAGTTAAACAACAAACAACTTTTGATGCAGCTTCAGCGTTCCTGTTTAATGGTAATTACTGGTAAAATTAGGAGTGGCCCGGTAATTCATGTGACTGCCAGTCCCTGTGGACCGGCAAATAAAGTACCTGAACAAAGCATCAGTGATATTCATATAAGCACATTTTTCGAACAAAGTCAGCTTGTCAGTTACCATAATTTTCAGCGACTTTGTCTCGAAATATTAAAAAAAGAGAGAAATTTGTGTGAATGATGTTCAGATCTAACTAAGTTACTTCAGAGATGACATCTTTGCACTGAACATGATGTTGAAAGAATTAAAAAATTTCATACCTTTTTTATTTGTTGAAAGTTGGGACTGGCAAAAATTAGAGGGGACTGGTAATTTTTAGAGTTGCCAGTCCACAAGGACTAGCAGTTTCAAAGCCAGCGGGAACACTGAGCTGGTGACGTTACTTCTGAAACAAAGCTATGGTGGCCAATGGCAACTAACGGGATCGGTTGGTCAGGCTCGCTGACTTGGTAGATGCATGTCATCATATCCCCATTCATGGATCGATGCTCATGATGTCAATCGGGGTGGTCGGGTAGCCTAGTGGTTAAAGCGTTCACTCATCACGCCGAAGACCTAGGTTCGAATCCCGACATGGGTACAATGTGTGAAGCCCATTTCTGGTGTCCTCGCTGTGATATTGCTGGAATATTGCTAAAAGCGGCGTAAAACCATACTCACTCACTCACTCACTCATGATGTCAATCATTTGATTGTTTGGTTCAGACTTGATTATTTACAGACTGCTGTGATATAGCTGGAATATTGCTGAATGTGGTGTTAAACAAACAAACAAGATCATCATTGAGCATGTTGACTGGTTATTGATACACTGGATTTATTCGAAGCTGGAAGCTGCGAATAGCGGGAATATTGCTGATGCGGCTTAAAGCAACATTTACTCATTACTCATTACTCATTACTCGAAGGTGGAACATGCTGCTGGATTCAGTCATCATGTACTGTACTGAAAAGAACCCTCCCATCTGTTGTTGGTTGATCAGATGTTGGCCACACCAACATGTGCAAACCCTCCCTTGCAGGTATAGCACTGCTGTTAAAACAAACCAATAAAAGCTGGTAGGGTCAAGATGTTGCTCCATATGTGTTGATTCCTTCAGAAGGTTGACCTTGTCTTGCTTGTACAGGGCAGTGCGGTAGCCTTGTGGTTAAGTGTTGTCTCTTTATAACAAACCCAGGTTATATTCTCCATATGGGTACAATGTTATAAGCCCATACATGGTGTTGATTAATGCCATTAATACCATTTATTGGTATGTTCATTAATACTGATTTTTTTTCTAAGCATAATTGGTCTTTTGATGTTTGATGACATTGTATGATAAAATGTTCTGTTCCATACATTGATACCAAGGCATGATGTTAAGATGCATATTTGAGAGCTGCAATTTTTATCTCACCCCATCCCACCCAATTACATGCTGCCCTACCCAATCCCATGTTACTCAGCCCCTTCCATTCCATCCAAAACACTCCATGCTACCCTACCCCAACCCAACAATGCCCCATTCCAACTCACGACCTGTGAAGATCCTGGTAGAGAATAGGTCTTCAGCAACCCATGCTTGTCCAAAGAGGTGACTAAAGGGATCGGGTGGTCACCTCTTTCAACTTGGTTGATCATATCCAAACTACATAAATTGATTCCTCTTGATGTCTGAATCACTGGATTATCTGGTCCAGACTTGACAGACCGCCGTCATACAGCTGGAATAATGCTGATTGCGGGATTAAACTACAAACAAACAAACATTTCATATCTCCTTGCCACCCTACCCAGCCCCATCCCACTCAGCAGCTCCAACTTTTATATTTTGAAGTACATTTGAGCATGCCTTTTCCATGAAGGGTGTTGTGTGATCAGTGTTGTGGTATTCAAGGCCTTATTAAAGCATTCAAACAGTTTTGTTAGACATGTGGAGGACATTTCCAAAATTAACGCATCAGGGACAAAAACGACGAATGATTCTGTTCCCTATTTTGTCTTGTAACATTGACTTGGATTTGCATGTGTTTTTGATAGGTGCCACTGGTGGGGCAGGATATGCTTACCTTTTCATGAACACCTGGTATCAGCACTATTTAATAGTGATTCATAAACACATGCTTATGATAAAGATAAAGTTATACAGTAAAGATTGTTTACGATTATGGAAAGGTTTTTATCTTTTTTTAAACTTTTTAGTGTCTCTTATATTTTGCTTCAGTTGTCAGCAGTTGAAATTAGTGGGCGTCTTGAGGCTTGCTCCTTACTATTTGAATCCAGAGTTCCATCAATCTTTAAAGTTCAACAATAGGATTGACAAGGACCCATTGACTTTCATGCATAATTTCAAACACTGGTAGTACAAACTACTAATAGGGTAGTATAAGCCTGTTCATTCACTTGCGGTCGATTGCTTTGCTTAAGGAGCCAGTAGGTAGTCAAGTAGCTTAAGTGTTGGCTCATCATGCCAAGGAACTGGTATCACTTTCCAACATGTCTACAAATTGTGAAGTCGTTTCTCATTGGCTCAGGGGCAGTCGGGTAGCCTAGTGGTTAAAACGTTCGCTCGTCACGCCGAAGACCCGGGTTCGATTCCCGACATGGGTACAATGTGTGAAGCCCATTTCTGGTGTCCCCCGCCGTGATATTGCTGGAATATTGCTAAAAGCGGCGTAAAACCAAACTCACTCACTCACTCACACTCTCATTGGCTCATGCCAAGTTAATGTTGAAATATTGCTACAGCGACAATAACCACTGCTCACTATCATGGTTTGCTTGGTCCAGACCTGTTCTTCACCTCACACATAGTTCACATGAATTGTTGAAGCAAAATTACCCACACTATCTACTGATTTTATTATTAACATACTGACATTGTGTAGATGGTTTAGTTCACTGTTCGGGTTAATGTTATTCTTCTGACGACCCCAGATTTGAAGGCAGGAATGTCTCCAGTACTCCATGCTTTCCGCAAAGGTTGACATTAATGAGTATTGGTTCATTGCAATGTATATCCTGACTGAGTGTGTATCAGCATGTTTTGGAAGCATGCATGTCCACTGTGCCATCAAACCACTTGTCTGCCCAGCCCAGTTTCAATTACCGTATTCAATGTAATAAGCGCCCAGGGCGCTCTCAAAATTAGAAATAGGGGGCTCTCATTAGAATATAATTTTGGTGAAAGAGTCGAAAGATCGTAAATTTTAAGGTTTCTGCTGACAGCCTGAAATGATACAAAAGAAAAGTCTGTGCGTATTATACACGACAGATATATTTTTCCAGAATTTAATTGCCCGTAATTTAGGGTGTATATAACACACGAGTGCGTATTATACATGAATAAATGTACGCGTATTGTGTACATTGATCAGTCGGAAGGGTGATAATTGGGATTGTTCACTAGCCAATATATTGGAAAATATCGCCGTGGGCGCTTATTAGAGCTGGGCGCTTATTACGTCGAATATGGTGTTTCAAGACTGATGTAAAATAGAGCATGATTTGCTGACTGGGCCACAAAACAACATTAACTCGCCCACTCTTGAAGAAATTGCTTTTCATTGATTTCATGACAGCAAAATGTTCAATAGTCATGAAATAATTCAGATGAAGTAATTCAGTTACTAACAAGTTTTGAACAGTCACATAATAACTCAATATAACACAGTTTTAACACAAGAACTGGCTACTTATGCCAGTAGGTGTGCATACGCTACTTTGTAACACCTTGTGGATATAGATTATTTCACCTACTTGGCATGTATTATGTGCATGTATACAATGGTTTTATACATATGATGTTCAGAAGCCCATGATGATGCATCTTAAAGGGATTGTCTTATATTTGCATATATTTGCATATATTTACATGTGTCAACTATTAAAAGTCAGCTGTTGGGAGTTGAAAATGTAGAAAAGCCCAATTACCTTTCACTCTTTTGAAGGAATAATTATTTTGTGTGCTTTATGTGAGGAACGGGAAAATGATATCAACATTTTTACACGTTTACATAAAATATTAGGAACAGTATGGCTTCTGTCTTCTGGACCCTCTGTCTTTTATGTATTTTCCACTTTATGATCATGTGAAGGTTATGATCCAATGTTCAGGTCTGTAATCCATGTTATAATCATTTATACAGGGCTTATTGATTCCATATGATCCAGTTCAGATGAGTACATAGTCAGCATAATCTCATGGCTACAAGCTAATAAGCACCAGAAGCTTAATATTCTTCAAGAGTTACTAAGGAGGTTTTCAGCCTTGTGCTATGGTGTATGTTTGTGTGTTTTCACCCTGAACCTGTTTTTTTCTGGTTAATGATATCAACAGTTGGTTATGTTTAGTTTGTTGATGTTTCATGTAAACAAACTATCAAGTTCTGCTTTTCACTCTCTGAGGTGGGAAGGTCAAATATATTTATCAAGATGAATGTTTGGTCAGATTATGATATAGAATGTTTAACTTCATACTTTAGTACTCTACTCAGTGACTTATCTAAACCTGCTCAGAGGCTGATCTTCAGCTCCAAATGTCTGTGAAAATTCCCAAATTGGAATAAAAATGTCCCTATTCATGTTAATATACAGTTATGACAAAGATGCTTAGTGGAGTTGATGTCTGTAAAAATTCCCAAATTGGAATAAAAACGTCCCTGTTCATGTTGATATATAGTTTATGAGTTATAGAGAGAGAGAAATTGAGAGAAAGAGGCATCATTGTATTAAATGCAATATATATGTAAACAAACATAGAACTTTTTAAAAAAATCCAAAATTCGCACAGAATAATGATTGTTTCACCAATTTGTTTGAAATCACACATAAATTCCTGTTGATTTGTAGTTATTAGAACACAGCTTTGAAAATGTTCAATTTTGTTACAATTTTTTCCAAATCAGTGAAACATGTGTCGAGACTAGATCCTCAAAGAATGCCTTATTTTCTGTGGTGCATGGGGATGTCTAATGTGATCTGCGGTGGGCGTACAGTTTGTGCAGAGATGAAAAGACATGTAGCCAGAATTCCTGCCATACAATATGTGTTTCTGGAACTACAACATGTACAAGGACAGACTGTTTCTGCGTAGGTGCACAATGGAAGAATGTGCCAACCTAGATATTCTTCAACATGTGCATGACATGCTTGCTGTGCCTGTGTGTTTTTGCACAGTAACTCCAGTTTAGCTGCTCCAGATATACAGGAAATTAACACTTTGTGATTTGGTACGGACAACCTGTTGGAAGTTCCTGTAAGGCAAATTGGAGAATGGGTTTGTTTTTGTTGTAAGTCGTTCCAGTACATTTTACAGCCGAAAATAACCGCTGGACCGAGTTAACGGTGAGCTGCTGTTAGTGCATTTCTGACTCCCCACCTGAAGAGTGCTCTTTGCTTCGAACATGTGGTTCATGGTAGATGTGTTTAGCAAACATATAGGAATAGCGCTTCCGCTTACAAGTGGTTGTGAAATCCCATTTTAGATTTCACTGATAAATAATGTAGTATTTCTGTTTAGTTTAAATCACTCTGTCGATTTTGTATATAATTTATCACATGAATAAAAATCTTGTTCCATTCTCCTTGGTGAATAATAATCTGACATTATATATCCATGAAAAAAAGTCGCTATATGGCTGAAATAATGCCGATGTGACGTTAAATTTTAAATTTTAACTCACTCACTCCAAGGAAAAATGTATATTCCCTTTTCAGGTCCTATTTATGACCAGAGAGAAACTGATATATATCTGACTATGGCCTGAAACTCATGGTCTCACTTTGTTTGTTTGTTTGTTTAACGCTACACTCAGCAATATTCCTGCTATATGACGGACGGTGGTCTGTAAGTAATCGAGTCTGGACCAGACAACCCAGTGATTGACATCATGAGCATCGATCCATGCAATTGGGATACGATGACATGTATCAACCAAGTCAACGAGCCTGACCACCCGATCCCATTACTTGCCTCTTACGACTTGTTTGTGTGTTTGTTAACTTAAAGTTAAATTTGTTTTCAGAGATTGATTGGTAGTGAACACGCTTGATTCAAAAGTTAATGAAACTAAAACATTTTTGATAAAAGTTACTGGGCAATAATATTACCTTTTTCTGTGTAAAACAATAAATCTGTGATACACTCAACAAAATATAAGCGTTTTGGTTGTTGACGCTTATAAAGATTGCCTACAGATTTATCTAGAAGTTGGCCAGTTGGCACTTATTGGCACAGGGTGCTTAATCATGTGAATACGGTAATATAACATGGTAAACACGAGCCAACTAGATTTGAATGTCAGGAATGACTGTCCTGAGATGCCATACTGTTCTTGCACTTGTCTTCCACCTGGGTGAAAAGGTTGCAAGTTTTCTTCTAAAATTGTAAGTTCCACCTAAATAATTAAGGGTCACTTTATGTTTGTGATTTTTTTGTCCTCACTATCTAGTTTATGAATGATAGCGGGCCCTGTATGCGCCAAACTGGAAATGTGCCATGTCAGATGTTTAAAGTATAAGGAAAGTATTTAACTTAAAAACATGATTTGAAGAATTAATGATTTCTCACAGGAGATAACAGTAGTAGACATGGAGAAAACCTTTCCCTGTCAGACATTTTGTTGATTTGCAAGCGTGATTCATAGCTAACGATAACCTTTGGTTTAAAGACGTCTTCGTTTCTTGTTTAGGAGAAAAACAAGATTTTGAACACACCATATGTAAGATTTCCTATATCAAGTTAGTGTTAACATTTAGTCCCACTGAGAACAAACCTTGGCTGACGCCAAAGCTAACACAATCTAGAGGAGAGAATTCTAAAAGCCACAGGATATTTCATTCGAAGCTCTTAAAATTTCTCCAGTTTGTTGAAGAAATACTTCCTTGGTTTAAGAAAAGGTGCCCGTCCATGATAGGGGTCGTGGTGAATTGTGTAGTTTTTTCAATAAGTCAGATCAAGGAGACTGGTGTCACGTCTGCTCCAGAGGACGAAAGAGATACAGTGTCAAAGTTGGTTATTTTGGGTTGCCAGTTATGATTATTAAAAGAATTTGTTAAATTTGAAGAAGTTGCTTTAGTTAAATCTTTTATTTCATAGAATATATTAAATAAAACAGGTGTAATGTCAGGTCACAATAAATTATTAGATTTTCATCTAATTTCATTTTCTTCTTATTTTTGTGGGATGCATTATATTTTTTTGCATGGAATCTGTGTACATCATGCCGACAGGTGATTCACAAGAAGCGTAAATGTTGAGTTGAGCTGCATTTTGTATTTCATCAAGTAAAGAAAGAAGGGAGCACACATAGTAATTATTTTAGTCTGTTTGGGGAACAATAAGTTTATGGTAGGTAGGGAGATTTGGTAGTGAGGCTATGGGGTATGAAAATCAGATAATTATTTATTGTGTCCTAATGGAGGTCATTTTAGAAATGTTGATTCAGTTGGAATTATTAACTTTCTTCTGAGGAAACGTTTTGGAAACGGTAGGCGATAATTATGAAAAACAGGAAAATCTCCTTTTCCATGTTTTCCGTATGAGAATTTAACTATGAGTGCATTTCACCTGTCTTGATCGATAATTGCAAACGCAGCCCAACTAAGAATAAATCACTTTTCAGTGTTGGCAAAAACAAGTTCATCCACTTGATATAAACAATGTTGTTAATCCTACAAATTGATTGAAAAGTGTCCAATCCTATTAGTACTATCTACCTGTACACAACTTCATTTTCAAAGTAGAGTAGCAGACGCAATTTCTGCCGCCTCATTGGCAGTTGTTTTTTTGGCGTCTGCTCCTGGTGTTATTCAGTGGTTGAGGTGAAGGGAATCTGCAGAAACAGGCATCAGATCAGTGGCGTTTTCCACACAGGCTATCATCTGCTACACTGACAGAGAAATTTGGGATAATTGGATTGCGTAGCGTAGTCGACAGCAAATTCGCGATCGGTCTCTGCAGTGGTTGTTCTAGCGAGAATTATGTACAGATTTCTGGAGAGCCTCCAGTAGTTGTGTGAGTATTTTGCAGTGAGATGTGGAGTTTCTTGTTTTGCTGGCACTGTTGACTAATAGTTTTTCTTCAAGGATCAACGTGTAGCCAAAATGTTCACTTTTATAACTTGTCTGCAGTCAGTTCAGCTGCACTTTCTCTCTCATGACAGGTTTCAACCATCTGCAAGTGATGACACTCGCATATGTGATGTCGTCTGCTTGTGGACTTGTCTTTGTTTTGATTTTTGTAAAGTTTGCTTCAGGGCCAAAATTAATGCAATCTTTTTATCATCTTTATCATATCCTTGAATGTTGATTTTGAAATGTAGTCTTAAATTTTTCAGGAAATTATTTTCTGCAACTGGTTTGCAGATATTTGCTATGATCAGTCTTTTGTCAACTAGCTTGTGTAATAATGTGAGAAATAATTCCTTGGTAGTTTGCCAAAACCATTTTCTGATCGTTTTTAACCCAAGGTAAGAGTGCAAGATGTTGTCAGTGGTGAAGCTTATTATGTTATGATGCCATCTGTGACAGGCATGAATATACAGTAAACTATGTTTATAACGAACACACTTATAATGAACTGACCGATATAACAAACTTATTTTTTAGTCCCAACCATTTTTTGTATATATGCTCAAAATATGCTTATAACTAACAACGGTTATTATGAACTGAAATTAGTGGTCCCTTCCAGTGTGTTATAACTGTAGTTACTGTATGTGTAAATGATGTATATTCTGTTTATGAAATTAGCGTGCTGGAATAATTAGCTTGGTTTCAACAATTTCAGGATGAGCTGACAGTATCTGTAAAATGCTTTTGTTGAGGTTAATGATAGTTAGGATTAAGACAAATTGATTATTTGTTTGCGGATTTGTCCGGTAAAACTGCAATATTTATATATATTTTATGTAAAAGTATCATTTTTATTGGTTTATGTTTGCATTTGTAGCTTATTTTCACATAAAATATTGAAGAATACATTCATTACTCCTGAGCAGGCAGTAGGCCCCCTTGTAGTTCTTTTTCATTATTGAACTTTGGTTTTTGTCACAGACAATATTGAACAATGTTTAACTCATGAACAGGACTTGTTTATTTTTTGCTTTGAACTTTATTTTGGAGTTAAACATGTTAAATAGTATCGTACATGTTGTAGCTAGGAATGATACTCACAAAAGTTGTTCTAGTAAATGAAGTTGTATATTCCAACAATTGGTTATTCAAATTGTTTCAGCTTTAATTTAATCTTTGGACATGTCTGTATCTCTTGAGTGAGTGAATGGTTTTACGCAACTTCTAGCAATATTTCAGCAATAACATGGTGGAGGACACCAGAAATGGGCTTCACACTTTGTACCCATTTTGGGAATTGAACTGTGTATCTCATGATCATATTCCACAAACTAGAACTCTGTGAAATTGAAGGTAGCCCATGTACTACTGATAAGACATCTTCAGTAGTGTCATAGATGTTTTATATTTATTTGAAATTAGTTTAATGTTTAACCTTGTAAAAAGTGGAATATGTAGTCCTTAATAAAGGCTGGACAGCCGGCTAGCCTTGTGGTTAAAGTGTTTGCTTATCATGCTGATGACTGGGTTTGATTCCCCACATGGGTGCAATATGTGGAGCCCTGTTTAAGTGTCCACTACCATGATATTGCTTGAATATTGCTAAAAGTGGTATACATCCCAACTCATACACTATCTAATAAGGGTCCACTGTTTAAGACATGTTTCTGCACCCTCTGTGCTTGATAGTCAAATAGGGGGGCACGGGTGGCCCAGTCGTCTAAGGCGCTGCGATTCGCTGTGCAGAGTTGCGTCCCTTTGGCACAACCAGAAACCTATGATTGTGCGTCTTAGACCTGCATCACTTCGGGCTTTCCTCTAACATTAAGCTGACACGCCTAATATAACTGTGATACTGTTAAAAGTGGCGTTAAACTCACCTCACTCACTCACTGATAGTCAAATACGGTAATCAGCTTTATTACCCAGTAAACCTATCAACCAAATCGTAACAATGCCAAATTGATATAAAACATGTTGTATTGTCCTATACTTAATACATAGATCGTGTGAATTGAGTGACAGGCATGGTAAAGGCATAAAGCCACAATTAACTAGCAATAACGCAAGGCCCATGTAATGCCTAGACAATCTACGCTCAAGTCCCAGTGTGGGGTCCTATCAGGGATCTGGTTACCCTAGCTGATTTGCTTCAATTGACTGATAAGATTTGTTTCAAATGTAAACAGCTTGTACTTGTGTATGGTCCTGAGAGCATATTGCGGTTGGCAAAAGCCAGAGCTTACTTACCTATGTCTGCTAATGTCCCTTGTTACTTGTTGGAAACACTTTCATCCTCAGCTGGAGGTAGCATATGTGAGGTAGGTGGTACAGGCATTGGGTTAGGGATTGTGTTAGAGTACAACATTCGGGGTGGGGATTTTGTAGAGGTACTAGACATTGGGGTGGGGATTGGGTAGAGGTACAAGACATTGGGGTGGGGATTGGGTAGAGGTACAAGACTTTGGGGTGGGGATTGTGCAGTGGATACTAGACATTGGGGTGGGGATTGGGTAGAGGTAGAAGACATTGGGGTGGGGATTGGGTAGAGGTACAAGACATTGGGGTTGGGATTGGGAAGGGGTACAAGACATTGGGGTGATGATTGTGTAGAGGTACAAGACATTGGGTTGGGGATTGGGTAGGGCTCCAACATTAGGGGTGGGGAATGTGTGGGGCTATGACATTGGGGGTGTTTTTTTTGTAGGGGTTTAAGACATTGGGGGTAGGGGTTGTGTAGAGGAACAAGACATTGGGGGTAGGGGTTGTGTAGAGGAACAAGACATTGGAGTGGGGATTGTGTAGAGGTACAAGACATTGGGGGTAGGGGTTGTGTAGAGGAACAAGACATTGGGGGTAGGGGTTGTGTAGAGGTACAAGACATTGGGGGTAGGGGTTGTGTAGAGGAACAAGACATTGGGGTGGGGATTGTGCAGTGGGTACCAAGGACCCAGGGCTTGTCATGAGAGGTGATGGGGCACAGTTGGCACAGACCTCTGAGGTGCAACAATTGACTGTAGGCTTGCCGGAAACCTGTGATCATGGGTTCCCAGATTGCTCTGCTTATGTTTCTAGGGTTTATCAGCACTACACCCATGCTTGTGGGTAAACCTGCATCAATTCCGTCTTTCCTCCCACATCCAGCCATGCTACAAGGCATTGTGATATAACTATTAAGCGTTATTCAACACAATTCACTTATCACTCTCTTACTTGGGGCGGTGGGGTAGCCTAGTGGTTAAAGTTTTCGTTCATCACACTGAAGGCCCAGGTTTGAATTCCCACATGGGTACAATGTGTGAAGACCATTTCTGGTGTCCCCAACCATGATATTGCTGGAATATTACTAAGAGCGGCGTAAAGCCTCACTCACTCACTCACTCACTCTAAAATCTGACTCTAAAACATGTGATAATAACCTCATTTCCCCTCACATTTTACAATCATAGAATTATACCTTGGGTTTCTTTGGGTGGTGGGGTAGCATAGTTGCTAAGGCATTCTCTCATGCTGAAAATCCAGTTTGATTTCCCTCATGGGTACATTGTGACCCTGCCGTGATATTGCTGGAATATTGCTGAAAGCCCAGTTAAAACCATACTCACTCTCTCGCGTATTTAATTACTTTATAATTGAGCAAATGGTAATGACTCCTTTAATTATGATTCCTTTTTGATTAATATTTCATTAGCAATAAAATGGGACATGTTTTTCTGCCAAAATGAAAAAAATGCCATAGAAAAAAAGTTTTGCCTGCATGATTACGAAACTTAATTAGATCCATGGTCTGGTCTTCAGACATCAATACTAGCAACCACTTGCTGGTGTCTGTTAAAGAAATGAGAGTGGTGCCTCATAATAGCCATGGCTTACATACAGCATTTGATCGTTGAGACGAAACTCGAAAGAAAATACTCTGTTGAAGTCCCCCATGTTTATTTTGAGAGTAATTTGTCTGAAATTATCTCTTGATGAAAAAACATCAAGGTGAGTTATCATGACGTTCATTGTAATCTTTTTGTTCCTGTAGATTCCGGGTTAGAATGTGTTCCCTGTATGCCATGATCATCTCCCTGCGGAGATTCCTGGTCAGAATAGGGAACCTCGGTGCCGTTGTACAAAGTGATCTTAGCGCTAAGGTGATCGAAACTCCCATACTTAACATAGGCTTACGATCATTGTTGCGCTAAGATTGTTTTGTACAACGGCACCCTGGACCCACTTGTATAAAGCAATCTCAGCGCTAAGATGATCGTAACTCCCATAGCACTAAAATCGCTTTGTACAAGTGGGCCCTGTACTTCAGGCATGTCTCCCAGTTAGGACTCTGGGTTAAAATAGACCCCCTGTCAGTCCTCACTATATTCTGCAGCCCCCCAAAATCAAATTCTGCAGGCCATTTTTGTAAATTCTCCAATCAAATTTTGATAATTTTGCACACAGGTCTGCGAACTTTAGCTTAGTTTTCATGAATTTAGTAGTTTTTCACCTGTTTGACTTGTGGCAGGCATTTTTATGATAAATGTACCCACAGCTAGAATAGTTTATTGAAGTGACTCTGAAGATCACTTGTGTAAACATACAGGCATGCACTTTCGGTAAGCAGTAATATAACAGTAAAAATTCACTTCAAAACAAAATAAATATCTGTTTACATGTTTAAAACCAGTTAAAATTCTGCAATGTTTTTGACGAATTCTGTGGCAGATTAATGCAAAACTCTACATGAGTTCTGCCCAAAATGTGATTATCTGCAAGATTGCCTGTGTTTATCATCTGGACCAATTTTGTATTAAATGCTGATATTCTGTAGTCAAGGTGTAGGACTGAGTTTCCCTATAGTGTAGTTGTACAAGTTGTGTTGTTGTTCGTCCTCGTAGCACTGGACTTCAGCCAGTGGAGACTATCAACAGCATCAGGAACTGGTACTCAGTCCACAGTCAGAACATAAAATACGAACGTTTCAGGATAAGTAGAAATAAGTGAGTTAGAGAGTATGGTTTTGGGCCACTTTAAGTAATATTGCAGAAATATCACAGCTGGGACACCAGAACTGGGATTCACACATGTAGGGGGAATTAACCTGGTAATTGAATTCAGGAAATTACCTTTATAAATCCCATCAATTAAGTGAAATGTTATCATTCTGTATAATGGTCTCCTTGTATGTATTTATTATTATCACTTCTTTTGCCTGTGTTTTCTTTAAATGATCATGTACTGAAAAGCTGAATGTCTTTAAATTCAATAAAGAATATGAGTTGAGCCATAAGGCTACCCCACCTTCCCAGTATAAACAATACATTGTATTTGAAAGGTTTTCTTTCAAACACCATCTTAAGGACTGATGAATTTCTCCTGCTCAAAAAGTATGTTAAAAAACCTATAGTTAGTGCGTAGGTTCTTGTGTTTAAGTTTTGTCAAGGGTTTACAATTATTCTTTCAAAATTACGTACTTTTATCTTTTGGCAGCTAAAGTGACAAACATTCTTGACATAATTCAATTTTCAGCAAAGAATTCCTGAAGTGCATTCCTTCTTTGAACAACAGGAAAATATGCTGCTATTTTCTTTAAGACTTATTATTGCTGGCAGTATTAACAGACATTTTATCAAGGCATCATGATAATCTCTGTGGATAGCATGTAGTGATAGCTGTGGTGGTGCTTGATGGGAAGGCATGACTGTTAGCCTCTCAAGACAGGAAACCATTTGTTCCTTCTCAGCCGAATGTTTTCGAGCTTCTTGTTTCAAAGATTTGTGTAGACAGACCATGTTCAGGATCAAACAGTTTCCAAATTGATCATGTTTCAAGCAGCCCTCAGACATTTGTTTGGGAATGGATTGTGAAAGAGTGATTTATAAATAGTGTGAGTGAGTAAGTGAGAATTTATAATTAAATGTGACCTTTATCCTTTTCATTGAGTGAGTGAGTGAGTGAGATGAACACTGCTCTAGTAGAAAAACCCTGGTAAATGAATTCGACCTTTGGAGATTCCGTGTCAGAATGAATCCACATACATTACTCATGTACTTATCATAAGAGTTGAATAAAATGAGACAGTAATTGTGACAATGTGTGACCTTGCTGATTGTGACCATTTTACTCTGCTTGCTTTGTCCAGACACATTTAGAGGTCACCATGACATAGCTGGAATAGTGTTGACTGTTGCATAAAACAACATTCACACTCAGTTGGAGAGATCCAGTATTAAGAATGTTGCAGGGTATGGTTGGTCCAGTGGTCTAAGGTGTTGCAACACACTGCAGTGTTTTATCCCTCGGCATGCTGTGGGTTCAGATCCCAGATTGAGGCTGATTATCATCCTTGGTTTATGTTAAACGTGCCAGTGTTTGTGGGTTTAAACAAAGATGTGAATTCTTATGACCTGTGTATTTTGGGGCTTTCCTCAATCCTCATCAAACTGACATGCTTGATACTGTTAAAAATAATCAAATGGCAGTCGAGGTTTTGATGTATCTTTGTTCTGTGATCTTGGGCATCCCTTTGGGCTTTCCTCTTCCCATGGGGGCACGGTATTCCACGGTCATGGTGCAGGACTAGGGCACGGTCTCCAAGTGGCTAAGACACCGCAATTCGCTGTGCAGATTTGCATCCTGTGGGCATGTCAGAAACCCATCATTGTGGGTTTGAAACCCGGTTTGCTCTGATTATGTTCTAGGTTTGTCTGCAACATACCCATGTTCGTGGGTTTCACCAAAGTTATAAATGTCTAAGGCCTGCATCCCTTTGGGCTTTCCTCAAAGAAGTGTTTAATCCCAACTCCTGTGACCTGGCTAATGAAGTATTACACTGAATCCCAGCAGTGTGATGTTGCTTTGTAAGTGCAATAATCTTGAACTCTTGAAGATCCGGGGTAGAATAGGTCTTCAGCAATCCATGTATGTCTAAAAGGCGACTATGCTTGTCGTAAAAGTTAACTTGTCCCCTCTGTCAATGTACTAAGCACCCAGGACACTTAATTTTGGAGAATATGACATTACTAACAAACATTGATTTAACAATCACACAAACAAGTCCTAAGAGGCAACTAACAGGATTGGGTGGTCAGGC
Organism: Haliotis cracherodii; assembly: GCF_022045235.1. NCBI lineage: Eukaryota > Metazoa > Mollusca > Gastropoda > Lepetellida > Haliotidae > Haliotis > Haliotis cracherodii. Next base: position 23,360,377 of record NW_027266341.1, on the reverse strand, counting down.
CTACTGTCTTGGTTGATGCATGTCATCGTATCCCAACTGTGTGGAACGATGCTCATGATGTCAATCACTGGATTGTCTGGTCCAGACTCGATTATTTACAGACCACCATCAGCTGGAATATTGCTGAGTGGGGTGTTAAACAACAAACAAACAAGCAAGAATCTTGAATGATGTAGATATTGTGACCATTGACCTCTGGTTTCCCTGTACCAGGCCTAAACCCATGTCACAGTCCATGGCACTAGAGATAGTGGGGGAACCCATTCACCTTTGCTGATGTTTTGTTATGCAGCAGTGGCACGCCCTCGCCAGGAAAGGATATAACACCTCTTGACTTGTAGTGATCCAGGTGATCTTGACATTTGGAGGCAAGGTTAGATCAGCTAGGGGAATGTGGCATGAAGGATATCCTGATTCCGAGACTGTCTCTACTCGCAACATAGTGAGGATACGTTGGCCATGAATGGGTTACAATGGTATGTGTCTGACAGTGCACTGGAAATACCTGTATGACTTATGCTGGTATATTTAGGCTATGAGAATAGTATTTCCATGGAAGGCACCACATACTTATAATGAGTTGTTAGACAAATTGATTTCATTGTAGACAGCAGGGTCTTATAACGCTTTCGGGTGAAGAATTTTTTAAATAATTCCCCAAGGCTAATTATGTGTGAGGCTTGAAAGAAGGAAAGATTGCTGATATAAACTGATTTTTGTTGATGGCAGGGGCAGATTGGGTAGCCTAGTGGTTAAAGCGTTCGCTCGTCAGGCCGAAGACCAAGACTCGATTCCCGACATGGGTACAATGTGTGAAGCCCATTTCTGGTGTCCCCCGCCGTGATATTGCTGGAATATTGCTAAAAGCGGCTTAAAACCATACTCACTCACTGACTCATTGATGGCATGTCATTGTACTCTGATGAAGTGGATTGTTGGTCACAATATTGATCTTAGGATTGTCTAGTCCAGACTTGATTATTTACAGACCACAGATCATATAACTGGAATATAGCCCAGTGTGTCGTTAAACAACAAAGAAACAAATATCAGACACTGACTGATCCAAAGGGCATGTGTAGATGGTGAGTCACTTCGTGACTTGGGTATCATGTGTACCCCACCTTTTTCAAAATTCTGGCTCTGCCTCTGACAGAAAAGCCCCCTAAAGAACTATCTCAGTATCTGTAACATATGAGGTAGCATTTTCCGCCATTGGCACTTACTGGTGACTTATATACCTGACAAACTGCTTTGTTTGCTCTGCACTTTCTTGAGGACTTACAAGCTGCCATGATATATTGCTGTTTCATTATTGCAGGCTTTTAGTTTGGGTACAATACTATGCTGTTTGATAAGACAGTGAAAGCAAATTGATTCTACTTAGCTGTAATGTTATGTTGGCTATCTCAATATGAACCAATATTTTTTTTCAATAGTTTATTCCTTTTTCATCTATAAAAACATCAAATCCAATTTGGTATATTGAAGTTATTTTTTACCATAATCTGGAAGGTGGATCTTTGGGAACATTGAGAGGTCTATTCTGGATTGCATGATGTCCATGACTCACATTTGTGGTATACACATTGAAACTATGTGTTTTGATATTTATTGTGCCAATATTCTGGAGCAAGGTAGGTGAGAAAACATGAGATTGCTCAGATGACTGAAGTTAGGAGCAAGTGAGTTGGGACTCGTGCTGCTTTGAACAGTATTCCAGTTTTATCATGGCATGTCAGCTTAATGTTGAGGCAAAGCCCGAAGTGATGCAGGTCTCAGACGTTTAGTGCAATGCCTTGTACCATGGCTTGATGTTGGGCGGAAAGCCTGAAGTGATGCCCACAAGCATAGGTGTGGTGTTGACAAACCTAGAAACAACAGGGATTCAAACTCACAATCATAGGTTTCTGGCATGCCTAAGGGATGCAACTCTGCACAGCGAATTACGGAGACTTAGACGACTGTGCCCCCTGTGCTCCCTAAAGAATCATTTGATTACACAGAGTGAGTGATCTGTTTGAACATTTGCTGTATGGATTGGTGCTCCTGCTATCAACCTTTGGTTTGTTCGATTCTCACATGATTCTTACTCCCTCTTGTTGCATACTATTTTATGTACAAAAAAATGAAAAAATAAAAAATATCTCTGTGCCTAAACTAAGAATGAATAGGGAAAAGGGCAAATTTATTATAAATACGAAATTGTGTGATTCATCACGTCGACCCTTCTGTTAAAGATGTTTAAAACTTTGTGCCAAGACATGAGTAACATATTTGTCTGTACACAATACATACTTAAGGTGTGAACATTGTACTTTGCAAATAAATAATTTGGGATGATTTAAAGAAAATAATCAAACCATTGTTAATTGATTCCATTTAATTATTCCGTGTGTAATGCTTACGCTCCTCATGCCGATGGCTTGGGTTCGATTCCCGACATGGGTACGATGTGTGTTTTTGGTGTCCCCAATCGTTATATTGCTGGAATATTGCTAAAAGCGGCGTAAAACCATACTCACTCACTCGATAGCCCACAAATTGTGAAACCGTTTACAGTGGCTTTACTGATATTTCCCACAATAATATTGCTGGAATATTGCTAAATGTCATAAAACCCAATTGGATCGATGATCATTATATTAATCACTGGATTGTCTGGTCCAGACTAAATTATTTACAGATCTCCGTCATATAGCTGGGATATTGCTGAGTGCGGTGTTAAACAACAAGCCACCACCACCACCCAACTCCATTTTGCAAAAAATGTTTTGGCTGTCTGGGCACTGAGTCATTCAGTCCGATGATGGAATAGGAGGCCATAATTATTTTCCTACTGTGTATAGTATCTCAATCTCACTGTATCATATACGGCAAATTGTATCATTACAGCGCCCCTGTACATAGAGCTGACACAGCATTGAAACTGTACATGAAAGAGACAGGGTATAGATAACTGGAGACATTTACATTACGATGTCCCAGATAACACCTGTCAACAGCCCATTCTCACTCAGCCATGCGTTCATCAACAGCCTCCTGTAATAGCCCAGACAATATAAGTTAGACTTTAAAGGTTAACACCCAGATTTCAGGTAATGAAGATGTGCTCTGCCCACGCTTGACACTCACAGATTTGTATTGGCCCCTTGCCATTGCCAGTTGATCCTTTAATTTGCGACACAGCTGTGTAATTGAGCAGCAAACAGTCTCTGCAGTACACAATGTGTTCCTTACTTCTATCGAAACTTGGAATGACACAAGGGAGTTAATCAATTAGTGTAGACCCCACCCAAATCTACCTGTGTAAGGTAGCATAACCTTAAGAAATATTTGTAGATGGATGTGTAGGCTTTATGATATCTTTTAACATTTGATAAGTTACTGATGTGATCAAAATTTAAGGGTCTCAAATAAATTCTCATTGCTGTTTATCACTGCACTAAACTATGTTCCAGCTATGTGGCAGCAGTCTGTTAATTTGTTTGTTTGTTGTTTAATGCCAAACTCAGCAATATTCCAGCTACCGGTATATGACAGGGGTCTGTAAATAATTATCTGGACCAGACAGTCTAGTGATTGACATCATGAGCATCGATCCATGCAATTGGGATACGATGACATGCATCAATCAAGCCAGCAAGCCTAACCACCTGATCTGACAAGCATAGTCGCCTTTTACGACAAGCATGGGTTGCTGAAGATGTCGGAGGTGGATGTTATGAAAACTTACAGATGTGATGAATATTTAAGGGTTTCAAATAAATTCTCATTTGTTGTTGGTCACTGCACTCAGCTAAGATCCAGCTATTAGGTAGCAGCCTGTAAATAATCAAGTGTGGGCCAGACAAACCAGTGATTGTTATAATGAGCAACATCTCAATGACTCACAATCAACCAAATCACCAATGCAGATCCATGAAATTGCTTCTAACAACAAGCATAAGTTGCTGTGGACCCTATCTAACCCAGAATCCCAACAAATTATTGGTTATGCACAAAAACAAAACAAAAATGTATTTTTCCCTAGGTTTTCTTTCACTTGGTTTTTTTTACATATTGTTTTTTTATTTCTGATGTATTGTGCCATAGCATGAATATGCAGGCGTTGCTTGGGAGTCCTTCCATTGAAATGAAAGGAATGTTACTTTATGTAGGTTCAAGCAATGTTGATGCTTTAAAGCATAATTTAACATGAAACTCCATAGCTCAAGGCCATGTTTTTCTTTTATTCATTTTTGCAAACATGCAAATATGCGTTCTGATCGAACTTCTATTATAGGAGCCTGTGGCAATGAAATGGGCATCGTCAATCATAGTTAATGAGGTATAGAAACTAGTAATAAAAGTGCTTGCTTGTGGCTTGATTGAAAACTCGGGTTTGATTCCATCAAGAGAACGACTTGTGAAACTTTTCTGGGAGTCCCAGTCCAACCTTAATTTGACTGTAAAATTATTTCCTGAATAAAGAAAAGTCACAAAAAGTATGAGCATATTTGAGGAGAATGTAAGGTCGATGGTTCGATCCGCGGATGTGTCAAACCACAAGACGTTATAAAATAGTACTTGTTTTTACCCTGTCTGGCACTCGGCATCAAGGTGATAAAACCAAGACTGGTCGGCTCAGAGTATACAGAGTCTGAGTGGGGTAGCCATGTAAAAGTGCAGGATGGTATGTCAGTGGGTTAGCACTATAAAATCAGTATTAGTCTGGACTTGTACAAGCAGCCACAAGTAGTATGCACAGTGCATATACATCGCTACATTAATGCTATTAGCTTGAACAATAGGTTAAACCCCATTTCACCATGAGCATATTTGAGTCTTGAGAGGCTGTTTTCTTTCTCTATATATTGAGGTAACATTTGGAAGGCATGTCACAACAATAACGTCAGTGGCGATGCAGGGTCTGAATGTTGGTTGTAAGATGATGGGTAGTGACAACTTATGTGCCTAAATGTGTGTTATATTGGCTTTAATGTAAAACATATATCGCTCTGAACAGGCTGTTTCACAAAAATCGTCACGTTATGGCTGAAATATTGCTGATGTGACGTTAAACTTTAACTCACTCACTGTTTCACAAAAAAATTGTTAATTAGAAGTACTTAAGCGACTATGCTTGTCATAAGAGGCAACTAATGGGATTGGGTGGTCAGGATCGCTGACTTGGTTGATGCATGTCATCGTATCCCAATTGTGTGGATCGATGCTCATGACGTCAATCGCTGGATTTTCTGGTCCAGACTCGATTATTTACAGATCGCCTTCATATAGCTGTAATATTGCTGAGCATGCTGAGTGTGGCGTCGAACAATGAACAAACAAACAAAGAACTACTTGTTTCCTTTTCTTTTTTAGACGAATAAATCAAGTATGCCACTCTGAGCATCGCTCATTTGTACCAAGTATTTAGAATCCTTATTAATTCAAGCACTGCTGTGATGATAAATGAAGTATATTGTTCAAATCTTCTAAAAAATTAAGGTGTTTGAGGTGCCGTAATAGAATTCAAATTTAATCTGTAATTTTTTTCAAATTCATCAAGCAATATTGGACAAGATGTCTTACATACCATGCAGCCTTCTGTTGACATAGTGTTTCTTTCTTTGTCAGTTTAGCAAAAATGTTGAAAGAACTAGTCTCGCCTGCGAAGAGAGCAACCAGCTGTCACAGGTTGATAGACAAGCTTGAGTATATTTCTGTGAAAGTATACATTCTCTTCAGATACACAATAATTCTTATAAAACTCTGAATTTTTTCATGTCATGCAGATATTTATTCCATATATAATTTCATAGAAAACAGGAATTACTCCTCTCTTGAAACTTAATTATGAGTTTGTAATACAATAACACTGACTGGATTAAAAGAGAAAATACTCTGATTTTATATTTAACTGTTTCATTTTTTATTTTATTTTAATTATATTTGTCATATTACTCAAATCATATGAAGCCTGAATAGAAACTTTTGAGCAATATTGATTCCGTAGAGAAATTATGAAGCAGCAATAAATTGATAGTTCATTTTATAGAAATATTGGTAGTGACCAGTAATTGTCTGATACATTTGTCTGATAGTAATATGAACATAAAAAGTATGAAAATGTCCTACAATAGGCTACTCTTACATATTATATACTTTAGTTACATTTGTAAGTCATGAGAGTGTTTCACCTGTGCAGGTTTACCATCTGGACAGTATTTCTATCTGTGTAAACCCTTTGAATCTGTTGACTATAATCTGGCTATAAGATGTTAGTACAAGCATAAAATCATTGTAAAATAGCCATAAACTCCCATAAACAGCCATTTACAAAAGGACTAACTCTCACATTACCAATCATTTTTCAGTCGACAAATTTGTCGACATTTCCTGTTTCAAGCTTGAATACCTGGATTGTTAACGATCACCTTGGTTAGATTCACACACTGATTGCCATGCCTGTGCCATACCCTTCGCATTATCTTGTATCACAACGTGTCAAAGGTTGACCTACACTCAGCCCCTACAGCACCCGATGACACACTTAGATCACTCTTTAGAGAACTGATTTCCTTATATGTTCAGCAATTCAAATGATGCGTAAATTGTTCACGTTCCAATCACTTAAAGCTGCAATCCATATCTGAAGACCAGGAATTGATTGGTTGCTAGGCAACGAGTATGATGGGCAGAAGGATTGTTGTCCGTATCCCACGCTTTCTTGGTTAATATATAATGAGTCTATCATCACTGTCTTGACATGGTGGGATTAGTATCAAAACCATGTTTAACAGTGTAAATAAATGTGTTTGGATAATGTATACACTGGACAGATGTTGATTTCATAGTCCTCTCTTGCAACATACGTTGCCATTGCACTATACGCGTGGTGATTTCCTATGATAAATTATTCGTTATTGATTTCTGAGGTTGGTACTGTATGCACATATTGACAGCGACAGAACGTTATCACACGTAGTTACTGGGACAGAACACCGTACATCTGACAACCGATGCTTCGTTTGTGTCTTGGAGTGAGAATTTAATTCAAATAGTTATCTTACAGACATCGAGAAATTGATTGGAAGCTGATTGTGACCTGTGATGTCATTGGTGACCTGATTTTACCTTCTTAGAGTAATGATATGCTGCATCAGCCCTGGCTTGATGACACTGGGACGTATAGCATACATCAGTTGACTGTGGACTGCCGTAACACACGCTGGGATTATCACTGTGTAGTAACAGGTTGTCTCTCACAAGGGATGGATCTCACTGTGCCACATTGTTGTTGACTGAATGTGATACAAGCACACTATGGTAAGGATGGCGCTGGAATAACCATTGAGTGTTTACTGTTTTAGGTTTTTAGGTCAACAGACTCACTTTGTTACTGATAGCCATAATCTGAAGCCGAGTGTTATGGTAGATTAGAATAGATTAGAGTGAATTAGTATGCTTATTCAAGGATTAGTTTCAGTGTAATGGAACTGTATTTATGTGATGGATGGATGTGTGTATGTACCATTTCCGCTTGTATAATAGGTTTAATCAATTCTGGTACTAACTAGATCCTGGGACGAGGCGGACCATTATCGTCAGAACATGGTATCTTTAGTTTGTCTGTAACATATGAAAATATTAATAGACATCAGAATGACATTATCTTTAGGGTGAGGTGAAAGTTTGATATGCTTGACAGTCATGAATAATAAATCATATTAATAAGAGAAGGAAGGGGCAATAAGAATACATATGGGCCATGTTTGATTAGCTTTTTTGAGAGTTTTTCAACACATTCTGTTGGTACTGTAGTTTGAAAGTGACAGTGTGTTTTTATGAAGTAGATTGATCACGCACAGCAGGTTCAGTGAAGTGAATATGGACCATGTGTGTTTTCATCCATATCATTTTTGTCTCAGTTGTCAGGTTGTCTACACAAGGGTGACTTTGCACCCATGTGTGTTTAGGAAAATAGAATTGTTGTTTGATAAGGTGTGTGTGTCTGTGATAATGAGACATCCTTGAGAGGCCTATCCTATGTTGAAACTCCTGTACCTGTTTGTATTCGTCACCACCCCTCTCCCCCATGGTGTGACACCTGTGACGATAAAATGTTATATTAAACAATGATGTCTGTGTCATTTGAAATTCACTGTATCTAAAACAAGATTTAACTCAATGAACCAGTTTGTAAGAATGACCATTAATATTTGATGTAAATATGTTTAGTTTATTTGTACATTCAAACATATAGAGTATGTTTTGGTTATTACAGTCACCTGTAAAGTGAGTTGGTTATATACTTGAGTTATACACTAGGTACCACATGTAGGGATTAGAATTGGGTTCATAATGGCTGATTATTGGCTACATCTGCCTTGTTATATCATCCATAGAGTGTTTATAACTAAAGAGGTTGGATAGAAAGTAATTAATTATTATTCTTTCATCACTATAGATCCCCAGAAACCAATGCTGGTCATAAGAGGCTTCCAAATGAATCAGGGTGGTCAGGCTTGGTTGATTGCGTGTCATGGTACCCTGAACAGATTATTGCTCACAATATCAATCAATGGATTATCTGGTCCAGACTCGATTATGAAAAGGACGCTGTCATTTCACCTGATGGAAGGAGCCAGAAGAAGCCCTGAAACGTTACAAACAATAGAGAAATTGTTATCCATAAACAGTCAGTCTTAATAACTAGTATAGAAGGGTTGTTGATATCGGTTGTTATCTCCTAGTGTGGTATATATATAGAGAGTTATTGTCCATCAAAATAAGATAAGATATATCCAACTGATTGTTATGCTTTCATGGTATTTGAATATATGTGCTTATTGTTGTTGAATTCCTTCACCATTTGTCATTCGTTCGTCTCTGAACCTTGAACGCTTGTATAGCTAAGTCTTCATCAGTGACGGGCCATGTTAGCCATGACAGCCTCTGTGGTCTAGTGATCTAGTGGTTGAGCATCTGCCAGGGAAATAGAAAGTTGTTTTTTAAATCCCCAGCTACAAGACGTTAAAATATGGTCCTTGTTGTTTCCCTGCCTGGCATTTGGCAATAAGGGGATAAAACAAGGACTGTTAGGCAGTCAGTATACTGTGTCTGAATGAGATGTTAAACTGCGGCTTGGTATCTCAGTGGGCTGGCACTAAAAAAACAGCATTGGTCCAGGCAGGCACAAGCAGCCACACACACTCACTCACTCACACACTCACTCATTCACACACTCACACAACACCCATACAACACACACGTGCATGTACGTCACTGTATAATTGCAATAATCTTGACTGTGATGTTAAAACATGTTCAACTCGCCTCCTGCTCACCTAAGCATAACACTACAGAATCTTTGTTCACCACGGCATAACACTGGAGAATCTCTGTTGTGGTCAGAGGATGTACGTCCATCATGTCTTGTTTTGTTTCCCGATGTTTCAGGTCGGTGATGATTAATTCATATTTCTCTGTTCCTGTTTCTCAGAGGGTTTAACCAGTGCGGTTGTCATGAAAAAAAATCAATAAAGTGGGATAGGAATGAACATGGCAGATGTTAACCCCATATGTATTAACATTTAGACAAGTCAGTTGTGAGGGACTGAACTGATTGGGTCAAAAGGTGGGGGGACACAGATGAAGTGGTTAAAACATTGATAGTGACAAAGATGGAGTTTGTTATGTGTTCTGGTACATTCTTGTTATCACTTTCGGGGTTAATACTGACATGCATTGCTTTCATAAGAGTTTTATTATTGTCAATGACAAATTATTTTCTATATTTTTCTAACACATACTCTTTACTTGTCAGTCATGAGAAAAGGAAACATTTATAATATTTTCATACATAACGAAGAATAAAGAATAAATTGTGCCAGATAATTAAAAACTAGCGAGTAAAAGCATATTTTGCAGTGATTTTGTAACAACAATATTTTATCTGTTTATTGTATTTTAAAACCCTAAACCCACAGAAATTAAAATGGTCAACAGTTAGCATAATGAAAGTATCGTAATACCAGATAGTTGTAGAATCTGTCATCTATAAAGATATGTATTTGTCAAAAACACAATAAAAGTGTTAAAGGTTATTATGTATAGTCGTGAAGCCCTAGTTAATGGTACAATCTTACATTGCTAAGCAAATAAGTTGATGTGTATATAAGTCAAAACAGTGCAATTGAAATCATTACGGGATCGTCACTGTGTTTGCTCTGTGACATCACAGTATCGTATGATATACAGCTTTTTATCAACCTGTTTAATATCTTGTTGAATGTTGACTGCACTAAGAGTATGGTATACATACATTATACTGCGCTTGGTTGCCTTGTGAGGGTGGGTGCCACTAGGTGCAGGTTGTGTGGGTGCACCAAGTGCATTGTATGCATTCCTGTCATAAATTGCACTTTCCAGGGTATTGTCTTTGTAAGCCAGTGTTTATTCTGTAGTCTGAAGATACTGTACGTAAAGGCTTTCTAGTTCAAAATTTAACAGAAAAAGGGACTTAATTTTGTGTACTTTATTGACAGTTATTAAAATATTGACTCCATGTTTCTAATATATCAAGGCAAGAGTTTTGTTGGAACAGGTGCTTGGCATGAATGAATTATTCTTATCCTTGTAAAGAAACTTTTCAAATGAATCTGTGCATTTCTTCATTTATTCACAAATTAGAAAACCTATGAGACATGCTACTATGGTACAATGGATCTTGAAGCTTCTCTCGTGTAAGATTTAGGACATGGTAATTAGCCTAGCAGATTGTGTGTGTATCAATGGAAATAACTAGGTGGCCAAGTGACAGAAGTTTTTCTCTTCATATCAATAACCAATATGTAGTTGTTACATGGGTTCAGTTTCTATAAGGCCATGATATTGCCTAGCTGTTTCTAAAAGAAGTAAGACTGCTTCTGTGGTCTAGTGGTAGAGCATTTGCTCTGAGAGTGGAAGGTCAGGGGTTTGTTCCCCAGTCGCTCCATACCAAAACATCTTAATAGTTGGTACTTTTTGTAACCCTGTCTGGCACTTGGCATTAAGGGGCTACAACAAGGACTGGTGTGCTCGGAGTCAGTGTACTGTGTCTGAGTGGGGTATTCATGGTAAATTGCGGCATGGTATCTCAGTGGGCTAGCACTATAAAATCAGCATTAGTCCCGACAAGTACAAGCAGCCACCAACACACATGTGCATGCACATCGCTACATAAGTGCAATATTCTTGAATGTGACGTTAAACCCCATTTCACCTCACCTCTACGAGAAGTATTCAACAACATTCACTCCAACAAATGGGGGGCATGGGTGGCCCAGTCGTCTAAGGCGTCGCAATTCGCTGTGCAGAGTTGCGTCCCTTGGGCATGCCAGAAACCTATAATTGTAGGTTCGAATCCCAGTTCGCCCAGATTATGTTTCTAGGTTTTTCAGCACCGTACCCGTGCTCGTGGGTTTCACCGAAGTGGTGAACGTCTGAGACCTGCATCACTTGGGGCTTTCCTCCCACATTAAGCTGACATGCCGTGATATAACTGGAATACTGTTAAAAGCGGCGTTAAACCCAACTCACTCACTCACTCCAACAAAGGATGTGACACAATGATTCACTAGATACTCTTTTGCTCTTTTAAATTTATGTTATCCGGCTTTTATCAGAAGCACTGGAATTCACTCTGCCAGAATCCTATGTTTTTTTTGTTTGAATCCGATGTTCACCCTGATTATGATTCTTGGTTTTGCTAGCACCAATGTCACAGAGCTGCACCACATCAGCTTTACTTCCACATGAAGCTGACACAGTGATAAAAATGAAGTAACTCACTCACTCTTGCTTTTACTGGCAGAATATAGAGGATATACCTAATAACACCTTCCTGACCCAGTCTGTGTCTGGACTACGAGCCCAAGCTTGGCTCTTAGCATCTTTTTCAGTAGAATTTTGTATTAGCTGATCTTACTAGACTTAACCAAATATTGCTAAACACAGGCTTCAGGCTAGTGGCTGAAGTTGCAGACCGCTGACCTCCATAATACTTGGCAAACTTAACAGTATCCCCATATGATTCTTGAGCAGTGGCGGTCACCATCTTTTGTCCAATGCTTTTTGTGACAGCCTCAAAGACTAAAATGAGGATTAGATGGTCACTATGTGTATCATAGTTGTTAATGTGTCATGTGCTTAGTGTAAGAGGCGACTAACCGTGATTGGGTGGTCAGACTCGCTGACTTCATTGATGCTTGTCATTGTATCCCAATTGCATGGATCGATGCTCATGATGTCAGTCACTGGATTGTCTGGTCCAGACTCAATTATTTACAGACTGCCGTCACATAGCTGGAATATTGTTGAGTGCAGCGTTAAAAACAAACAAACAAACAATCAGTAATCTTGAATTCAATGTTGAATTCACCGAATCGAATCAACGCGACCCAAGCCGAAGGTTGATTTAATGCTGGAATGTTCAAATCCAAGATTCCCCCTGTTACCAGCCTTTCCTTCTGCATCAAGCTGCATCCCCGTGATATGACTGAAATACTCATTACGAATTAACAAAACCCATTCACTAACTCAGTATTGCTACATGTTGCTTAAAACACCATTCACTCACTCACTCACTCACTCACTCACTCACTCACTCACTAAGCTCCCTTTGACAGAGTATGAACAGTGTTGGAAATTAAGGGGTTGATGGGTCGTTGAGGTTTGTTCCTTTCGTATTTCAATCTAGGGACTCCCTAAAACTTTAATTTTTAACTTGGCACTATGAAAAGGATCCTTTTAGTTTCATGCTTAATTTCGAACACTGCATCAGCATGTGCCTCGTCCATACAGTGTAATGGAAACCCTGATAACTATACATGCGATGGCAGCATGTTACATGGTAGACATAGATAAACAGTCTGACGAAAGATGTAACTGAATATCAAAGCAGTGATGTTTTTTGGCAAGAGATACATATATGTGAAACATAGTGATTAGCCTAGAATTGAAACCACCTTGTATTGTACCACACACAGACTGTTAAAGCTATGGAATACGATATTTATACACTGAGGCACTGAAGACTGATGAAGATTAGTCTTTGGGGAAATATTGTTGGCACGTCTCTTTATATATATATGTGTTATTGCAGAGATCTACTGAAACAGTTGCTCTTGATGTAGGGAAGAAGATTGTCCTTGGCAAAGACATTTTTACATGACAGAAGGGCATAAGAAAGAAATTGGCATGTGGTGAAGGAATTAGGAAATTTGCCAAGCAGAGTTATTTCCCTTGATGAGTGCAAATTGGACTTTTTTTTTTGGTGATGCTAATTGCATGTCCATTTGTGTATGTTTACATGAAGCATAGACTTAATGTGTGATCTGACATTGTATTCAGACTGTCTTGTGCCATTCCCCCATGGATTATAGGTTAGAATTGTTCCCCTGAAACTGATGCTTGTCGTAAGAGGCGATTTAATTGAATGGGTGATCAGGCTCAGTGGCTTGATTGGATGTATGTCATTGTACCCTGATGCTGTGGATCATTGCTCATATCAATCACTAGATTATCTGGTCCAGAAACAATTGCTGTCAGGCCCCCTCCATCATATGGCCTAGGCCCTATTCCACAAAGCAGTCCTAAGTTGTATGTCTATGTTAAAGTATGAGAGTTGTGATCATCTTAACGCTATGATTGTTTTGTGGAATAGGGCTAAGGTCATATTTTGATGAGTGCAGTGTTAAACAACAAACAAATTAAATAATAAATTACCAGTTTTCTAAGAACACCTCAACTCAATGTTCCAAGTTAGTTGCTAGAATCTGCTCAACTCAGTTCCCAATCCCCGATTCACTCTGACGAAATGTAGGGATTTTATTTTAAAATGTCAGGTCAGTTTGTTATGTGAATCATCAGTGGTTTGAACCAGAGCAAGTGTTACATGGAGCTGAGTCAGGGTTATAGTTGTAAACTTATCTCGCTGCTATCAGTCGATAAGATTGGAATACTTGTCAACATGAACCAGCTGGTTGTTGTGTCTTTTGATTGGGTGACTTTAGATGAACCGGCAAAATTATAAGTGTTAATTATTTATCATTTTCTCATTAGTTGTAATATGTAAATGAAGTACATGTATGTGGTAATTAAAGTGTTGAATTTTGACATCATTGGGGTCAGTTATCCAAGTGGTTAGCAAACAATGTGTTTGAGATACATGTAAAATGTCACACCAAACATACTTATCCGCTGGGCAATTCTTATGTAACTACCCTGTCTGTCTGTCTGTCTGTCCTTTCTGTCTGTCCATTCCTACATATCTATCTTGTCTGTGTCTGTGTGTGCTTCGGGGGCGGTCGGGTAGCCTAGTGGTTAAAGAGTTCGCTCGTCACGCCGAAGACCCGGGTTTCGATTCCCGACATGGGTACAATATGTGAAGCCCATTTCTGGTGTCCCCCGCCGTGATATTGCCGTGATATTGCTGGAATATTGCTAAAAACGGCGTAAAACCTAGTCACTCACTCACTCACTGTGTGTCCTTCCTTCCTCTGTGTGTGTGTCTGTCTGTCCTTACTGTCTGTCTGTCCATTCCTATATATCTATCCTTTCTGTGTCTGTCCTTCCTTCCTTCCTTCCTTCCTGTCTGTCTGTCTGTCTGTCTGTCCATTCCTATATATATATATATATATATCTTATCCTTCCTGTCTGTGACTGTGTCCTGTCTGTGTGCCTGTCCTTGCTGTCAGTCTGTCTGTCCATTCCTATATAACTATCATATCTATCCTGTCTGTGTCTGTGTGTCCTTCCTGTCTGTCTGTCCATTCCTGTATATCTATCCTGTCTGTGTCTGTCTGTCCTTGCTGTCTGTCTGTCCTTGCTGTCTGTCTGTCCATTCCTATATATCTATCTTATCTATCCTGTCTGTGTCTGTCTGTCTAGTGACTGCTGGATGGATGACATTCAGATATTGTTATTCATCAGAAGTAATCAGTTCTCACTACCATTAACTTGAATGCTGAAATTGTTTTTTAGCTTTGTGCACTGGTATTAAGAGTTAGCAAGCTACATTTCCCTGATTATTCACGTGGGACAAAATGTTTTCAATGTTCTCTTTGATCGGCAATTATTGCCAAATGAAAGTTATTGTTATCTGAATGGAGATGTAACGTTTTGCAAGCTTTTAATAATAAGTTAATGACATGAGTGCCTCATCTTCTGTGACTGCCCTTCATGTGAAGGCCTCTGGGAATAACCAAGGCCAGGAAAGTTTAACAGAGACAAAATTCATTTGAATTCTCCCTGAAGTAAAACGACATTCAAAATGTTTTCAACCATAACTAAAATAACCCAATGAACTTGCATTGCTTTCCTATCTATGTAAAACAAATTACAACTTTTTCCTTTTCCTTTTTTGGCAATAAAATTGTTCACATAATTGAAGGTTATATTATTTTATAAACCAAATGATACTTGTTAATTTACCAAAGTCCTTGACTACATGCTAATAAGATAAGAAATAATTGATTAGAAACATGCTGTAACTGCAGCTTGAGCTAATCCTGTTTCTTACTCATGAACCCTAGATGATTCAGTGGTCTGAAAAATTATTCAAAACCCTGGAAATGGTCGATACTGTTTGATCAAGGATGTATATAAACTGTCGTTTGATTGGTTAGTTTGATGTGTCTGCATACCCAGCTCCTTTGGGATGATAGGTTGATGGATGTGTCAATATTATAATTTATTACAGACCCTACAGAATCAAAGAGATTTTGTTCGTGGATGCATCTTTAATTTTTATTGCTAAGAATGAAAAGAAACAGTTTAGATTTAGATGGTATTTGTATTACATAGTTTTTATATACACATAGAAATGTAATAGTTTGTTTTGTTGTAAGTAATGGAGGACAACTGGACTTCATCTACTTCTGATAATGAAAAGGACTGTTACTGTGTACCAACAAATGCAAGAAATCAATAGATTCATAGAAGTGTCGGCACCAGGGGAGTGGAAATTAACATGATTATCACCCATCTGGCAATTAAACTGTAAAATATACAGGCTCGTGATTGGCCTGGTATTGCCCAAACCTGGTATCAGTGGTATCACATGGCAATATTTTGGGGACGTTTTTGCGTAATATATCTTGAAAAATTGCTTTTACACCATGAACTTGTTTACTTTGACATTTATTCTTATATAAATAACTCCATGGAAATTCAATAGAAGAATAGATCTCAATCTCCAGCGTGAGGAGTGGATGGTTCCAGTTTGAAACTGTTAATGTACCCTGATGACATGGAGTGTGAGGCATGCTATTAAGTCACTGGTTTGTCTGGTCCAAGCTTGATTATTTCCAGTTGACTGATATACAGGGAAATATTTATCTTTAATAGAGGAACTGTCTTTTGAAATTACTTGGCTGTTCTGGCAAGTTTGATTCAAGTTATTAAAAACATGCTTTTTCTGTGCAATTTTAATTTTATAATTTGTCAGTCTTGTAGTAAAAGATTATCTTTATCAAGTAGAAACAATATGGCATTAATTACAACATCTAGACAGGGGGCAATTTTTCAATCATATTGCCAAGCAGTCTTTTAAAATAGAACAAATATGTTTTTCCTGTTGATAAATATATTCCTGTTTTCAGGCTTCCTATCCAGAGAGCAGACTACCACAACCTGGACGCGAGAAGAGGCGTTCCTTTCTACCCGCACCGTCTAGAAGTTCCAACCTACCCACCGTTAATGCCACGTCTCGGGCAGCCTCCCCGTCAAGATTTGAAAAATATCGCGAAGCCTCCCCTTCAAGAGATGACAAAGATGTAATTGTAACACAAAGCATTAGTGTTGGGGACAGAGTTTGTATTGGGGGTATAAAACATGGGACACTCAAATACTTAGGTGAAGTGCATTTAGCACCTGGGATTTGGTGTGGAATTGAACTTGACGACCCTGATGGAAAACATGATGGTGAGGTTGAAGGTCGACGTTACTTTTATTGTCATAGGGGTCATGGTGTCTTTGCCCCTTTTGATAAAGTTGAGCTTATTGAACCCGTAGAGGTTCAGATCAAACCTGCTGAAGTATCGGAAAATGTTTTGAAGAGGCGATCACTGCCACGCCCGTTGACAGCTTTGCCAAAATCAGCATTACCATCAGCCAGACCCCTTTCAGTTGGATCTTTACCAGACGTAAGAAAACAGGTAGAAGCCGTAAAGGATGAGATCGAAGTGGATCCTGTTGAGGCTTCAGTAGCAAAGGTTAAAGGGAGTGTGATTCAACAAAAGACTCATATTGCAAAGATATCAGGTATTCCACGAGTGGGCTTTGTCTCTGGTTTGCCATCCACTCAGCTGAAACAACAAGATAGTGGATCATCACCTGAATTAAGATATGGCAAAGATGGCTCACAGAAAGATATAAGAAGTATTTTTGCCAGTTCCCAAAGTAAGAGTGTAGAGGATGGTGGTGATGAGAGATTGGGGTCAACTGGTGATATAACAGAGGGAACAAAGAGCACGTCTGCTCCAACAGATCAGGTAGTTCTTAAACCACCGAAACCATCACGTCTGCCTGGAGCGTCACGTCTGCCAACAAAATTTTCCAGACTGGAAAGACCATCTCCCACAGAGCCAAAGCCTGTCCCACTTGATGTGGCTAATCTGCATGAATCACCATCTAAGCAGTTATCAAAGACGGTTGATGGTGCGTCTGGTGTAAACCAAACATTTGATGTTAGCAAGGAGGAGGACATTCAGAAAGTGGTTGCTGAAACGCAGCCAACCAATGGGCAGACTAGTGCTGAAGAGGAGGCAGATTTAACACGGCAGCTTCGGTCAGATAGTCGTCAATTTTTGAACATCACCTTTGATGCTGAAAATAACAGCAGCCTTTCACCACCAAGCTTGCCAGATGTTGTGTCTTCTGCTTCCATGTCTCCTGACTCTGTAGACGGCAGTCAGAGCGAGGTAGACAAAGACTCCACAAATAAGGCAAACACAGATGAGGCCAGTCTTGACCTCCTTGATGATGAAGCTATGTGGGACAACACTGATCTTCTAGACGGACTGGACAGAGAAACCAACATGGCTGATGACAGGATGACAGCTGATACGTCAAACAGTTCGGTTGTGAATGAAACTGCGTGTATTGTTGCCTCTACACCTTTGCCAGTTGGGAAACGTAAGTTTTGTCAAGATGATAAAGATGATGAGGGACTGGTGGATAAGACAAATATTTCTGGCATTAAGGATTTGTTCCCTAAACTGGAAGAGGGAAATGTCAACACTAATGCTACGTTCAATGTTGACAGTTCTGATAACAGCGCTGATGTTACTCTAGAGGACAGGAGCTCTTTCAAAGTAGGAAGGTCTGGTGGTTCTTCAGGAGGTTCTAAGTTCGGGAAGTGTGATCTTATTGATACTGTGGAACCTTCTCAGAGTTCAGGTTCAGCTCGACAAGATGCTGGTGAACTCACCTTTCTTGTCGAGAAAGGAATCACCGATATCTCGATGCCTCTAACTGAAATGGATGAGGTTAGGGAGATTGAGAAAACAGGAGTTGAGGATATTCTGGAAGGGATGAGTAAAAGTGTGGTTATGGATTTAGAAAAAGCTCTGGATGGCAATGAGAAGTCCATGACAGATTCGGGAATCATGGATCCGATTATATTCAATCGGAGATCTTTAACAGATTCTGGTGTTATGCTCCTAACCCAGCAGGAAAACAGGAAATCTTTGACAGATTCTGGGATTCTAGATCTGATGCAGAAAGATAAAAAACCGATGATTGATTCTGGAATATCAGATGGGTCTATGACTAGGAGTCAGCAGCTTGACCTTGAGGATTCTGTGCGTCTGGAGGCTGACCTTCGGGCCGGACACATGAAGAAGGAGAGACCGGTGTCACTCATCTCTACTACCAGTGCAGATACAGGTGAGTTGCACATGTTCAATACTTTCAATTCTGGGTCTCTCCATGACAGATATTTGTCTTACAATGTTAATGGTTGTCCATTGAATCTTGAATCCTTGATCCCTAGTGGTGGTAAATGTCAAAGACATGCATCACATTCAACTTTCCTCACACATCAAGCTGACATGCTTTGACATTACTGATACACTGTTTGAAGCAGTGTTAAGCAAAATTCTCTCTCTCTCTCTCTCTCTCTCTCTCTCTCTCTCTCTCTCTCTCTCTCTCTCTCTCTCTCTCTCTCTCTCTCTTTCTCTCTCTCTTTCTCTCTCTCTTTCTCTTTAGAGTTGTTTAATAGATACTCCAGAAATGACAAGACTCTGTTCTTTGAGGTGACTAAATGAGATTGGGTGGCCAGGCTTGAGTTTCATTCTTTAGACATTAAATTCAGAATGTTTGTTGTTTACGGTAGATGTGTTTGGCCATGAGCTTCCTAAAGTTTCTCTTCTGAATGTATTTCAGTGACTTTCAATATATGCCATAATTTACTATGTGATGTAAAATGATTTCTCACCTGTCGATTTTAGGCTTCTAATATAATCCAGACAGCCAAGTCTAGTTTGTGTTGACATTTTTCTTGAATATGTCACTAACAATTGCATTACAAAACTACATGATATGTGGCCAGTGGGTTAAGAAATACCCTCAAAGGACATGTATATTTTGGTTCATCTGGACTGGCTTGAAAAGGCCTTCATTAGGAACAACAGACCCGTGAAGATCTGAGGTAGAAGAGGTCTTCAGCAACCCATGTTTGCCGTGTAAGGTGACTATGCTTGTCGTTAGAGCCGACTAACAGGATCAGGTGGTCAGGCTTGCTGACTTGGTTGATGCATGTCATCGTATCCCAATTGCGTGGATCGATGCTCATGATGTCAATCACTGGATTGTCTGGTCCAGACTCGATTATTTACAGACCGCCGTAATATAGCTGGAATATTGCTGAGTGCAGCGTTAAACAAAAAAAATACATTAGGAACAATACCTTGTAAAAGACCTTAACATTGTTGATTTCTGTATAACTTTAATTAATTTTATTTAAATTATGAGCATTTTTATACATATCAAATTCAATTTATGGCAAAGATATACACCTGTGTCAGTAAAACTATGAATAATAGTGAGCGTTTCGCAAATTGAAAAAAAAAAATTTGATCCTGGATATTGAGCTATCTGTTTTTCATATTTCCCATACAATATCATGAAGATGCAAGTGAAAATTATTTTGAGGGCAACTTTATATCTAAAAAAAAATAATTTAGCTTCGTGCTTTAAGAATTTGGTATTTGCCAACAGTAACTTAAATACTAGACATGAATTCTTTTGAGATGATCCCTCCCTCACTGTGATTGGCTGAAGGCTATTTCTGTTACACAGCACTGTTCGTGCAGAATTAAGGGTTGAATATATTCTTTATTATCAGGACATCATCAGCCTATTTTCCAGACACTTCAGACACACTGCCTTACATTAGGGAGGTCTGGGAAATGTATATTGCAAACTCAATAAAAAAAACTTGAGGATGCAGGAAAGAATGTGGAATTTGGGTAATTATTGCAAGGAATTGAATGTCATAGACTAACTATTAAATCATGTTTGGTTGTCATGGTAATTCAAACAAAATGTGTTAATCGATTGTTGTTACTTGGTTGGCACTTTGTCAAGAAAGTATGTACATGCAGTGATAGACACCATGAACAAGATCCAACCAGTCCATAATCATATTTCCGACTGCTTGTGAAGTTTAAAAGCTGTTGGATAATTTTAAAGAGCTATCTCATCATTTGTCTCTCCAGCCGGCTAGTGGCTCCATCCACAGTGTATGTATTTTCAGTTAAACTTGAAATCCTGAAAACATATTTTTACCAAACAATATGTTAGCCCAGTGGTGTGTGCATGTTTTAGTTACACCAACAACCTGAGTTCCAGTCTCTGCATTTGTAGTTTTAGCCAATATCATGCAATATGAATGTCTCTCTTACAGCTTTAACAATGGGAAAAGAGGCTCAGGGTTGATAGTACCTAGCTCTCACGCTTTGCCGCCATTTTCATGATACTGTTTGATGTTGATTTTGTCAAATATTTGCAATTAATGCTTGAATCTTTCTCTCCCCCCAAAAACGAGTGAACAACTTAGAGTTTCCTTGATAATTAACCTGACATGATTTAATAATCATGCTAAAAACAATTTACTTGTCACTATCAATCCTTGATTATTTCAATGCCACTGAAATGGAATTGATGGACTCTGTCTGAATTGCGACAAAGTTAATTTTAAATCTTCATTATTGAACCTTAAGTCCACTTGAGGGAGTTGCATCGGCACCGTGACACGTTTGGAGGGAGAAGGCCTTTTTGTCTCCCAGTTTTTGTCACCTTCAATCAATCAATCAACGTCACTGACGTATCCCTCGTTCAACAAGCCTATTGTCTTTGTAAATATTTCCCCACGGACTTAGTTGTGCTTGGGACGCAACCCATGGACTAACGACAGCCAGTTGGGGAAGGGTTGCAAAAATAGGGTGAGATGCTTTGTTGTGTTTTTGAAATCCCTTCACTAAGTATTGTCTTTTCAAATATGGAATTTAATTTTTATCTTAACATGCTTAGCTGACATCCAGGTCATGATATCCTTTAAATTAAACATAGGAAATGTTGGAAAAAGGAGGTCTTTTTTAACCATGCTGTAACTGTGAACAGTGTTACATGTTAGTATCATTATTTCTAGGCCATCACAAGCTGGTGTCTGTTTGCACTATAAGAATGATTAAAAAAAGAGAGCGATTAAACTTGGGTAATTCTGACAATACAAATTGTGTTAAATGTTATTTTGTCAAGTTATATGTTTTGTAAGCCAAATCATTGGTTTTTAAAAATAATTAATATCCTTGAAACAAGGAGAATGGGCCTCTGCTGATAAGGCAAGTCTTGTGAAATTGTGAAAATATTTTGTCCAAGTTTTTGTTTTCCAAGGGTCAGAAGTCCAGTTGACTGTGTCAAATATTATGTTGGAAAATTATTTGAGCGGAGAGGTAGTGTGTCAGGATTGTTATATTTGTATTTACTCAGATTAAATACCTGATACAGGTGTGACTCTTAGCTGGACCCAGTCCTGCGATTGACATCCCTGTGTTGGGGTTGTGAGGACAGGTGGGTTGTAATCACAGGTGTCACTGTAATTGTACAGGTAAGAGTAATAACAGAGTGGTAATCTTTATATGTTATATGAGGGGAGTATTTTAAAATAACTTTGTTATTTTTAGTATTTTTATTCACAAAACGAATGTACGGTAATCATTATTGATATTTTTTAGGTATTTATTTGGATTATGGGTAGCCTTGAGGCGAAAGTGTTTTCTTGTCATGACAAAGTTGAGAGTCGATTCCGGTGTACCCTGAAATATACACCCATACTCACGTCTGAGACTGAGAGTCTAACAACTTATGTATAGAATTTGTTTGTAATGGAACAATTTTCGAAAGTAGATGTTATTGAGGAGAGATTTATTTAAATGAGACAAGGTTTATTATTTTAGACTTATGTTAAGCCAGGGAAATAGTTCTTTGAAAAAAATGGCATAAACATTTTATAATTTATGAACACCAATGCCATTTAGAAAATTGTCAAATGTAGCTAATGTTGTATTTGGGATAACACTTTCTTAGTGAAGTACAGATTCTAATCCACCAGCCTTGGTGGCTGAGTGGATTAGAAGGCTGACTTTGTGTGCTGGTGATTAGGTGACTCACTTCTGCAGTGTGGGTTCGAATCCCGGGTGGGACTAACCAAAAAAGGGTAGTAGAATCTGTGCTTTACTTTACGTTTTATCATTTACTTTACATGTAGCAAACAAGGCATGATGATAGCAATGGTTTGCCAGTGTCAAGCATTTATCATTTCAAGATATAACTTGGAAAATATTCCATATACAGATAATTCCATTTTCAAAATAAAATAAAATTCAAACAGGTTAACAAGTTTGAATAAAACAGGTTTTTGCATCTGACAGGTGAAAATGACATCTTAACTCAAATCTTTGTCTGGTTGTTATAACTCCCGTGTCTTGCCATATGTGTCAGTGTCGTCGACAGACACCTGTCTCAGGTATCTATTTCAGTACACATTGCTGCTCAGATGTGTGACCCCAGCTCAATTGTTTTTATGTGTGTCAGTCTAGAATGTAACTTGGAACAGGGTTGTTATGATGTATGTGAGCTCTTAAATCTCCCATCTTAAAATTGCAGGGTTTTAGGCTCAAGCACATTGACAGTCATAGCAAGCTGTAGTCAAGTCGTTCAAACACATACCTCTTTGTTTACATGCCAACTTAAAAATGTATGCTGTACTTTTATCTACTATTTAATGATTAGTACATTTTTTTGTTTTGTTTGTTTGTTGTTTCACGCTGCACTCAGCAGTATTTCAGCTGTATGAGGTCAGCCTGTAAATAATCGTTTGAACCAGACATTCCAGTGATTGACATCATGGGCATCAATCTGTGCAATTGGGATACAATGACATGCATCAACCAATTCAGTGAGTCTGACCACCTGATCCCATTAGTCGCCTCTTTCGACAAGCATGGGTTAATTGCTGAAGAGGGCGGTTGGGTAGCCTAGTGGTTAAAGCGTTCGCTCGTCACGCCAAAGACCCGGGTTCGATTCCCGACATGGGTACAATGTGTGAAACCCATTTCTGGTGTCACCCGCCGTGATATTGCTGAAATATTGCTAAAAGCGGCGTAAAACCTCACTCACTCACTCACTAATTGCTGAAGAACAGTTCTAACCTGGGTTTTCACGGGTCGATTAGTACCCCAATGACATAATGACAATGTATTGGTTTCCCACAAGGCAGAATGCAGACTTGGACTGAAAATGGGCACAGACTCAAGCTTTGTTATGCTTCAATTCTGGGATCGATTAGCAAGTTGATGCTTCATCTCAAAATTTTGAAAGTAACAAATAACTCCATTTCAATTTAAAAAGAACCCCAGTGAGATGCAAGGTTCAGATATGCTTCTTTCAGGGCTGTTGTATAACAGAAAGGGCGGAAGGTACAATGATATGGTGAGGGACTAGAAGACTACTGTCATGGTATTATTCATTGATGCACACTCAGGGTGGGGTAGCCTAGTGGGTAAAGCGTTGACTTGTCACACTGAAGACCCGGGTTCAATTCCCCACATGGGTACAATGAGTGAAGCCCATTTTCCGGGGTCCCCTACTGTGATATTGCTGGAATATTGCTAAAAGTGGCAGTCAAATAAATGGCTTCTGTAATTAGTTTAAATACTGTAAACTACGGTCATAATGAACACGCATATAATGAACTGACTGATATAATGAACTTATTTTTCAGTCCCGACCATTTGTTGTATAAATGTTGTATATTGGTTATAACGAACTATGGTTATTACGAACTAAAATTAGTGGTCCGTTCGAGTTCGTTATAACTGTGGTTTACTGTATTTCATTTTTGGATATTTGTGATACCTCATATCATAGGTGGCTAAGCTGGCCTAAGGCATCTAACTTATCTCTGAGGAGTTGCTTCCCTTAGCCATTCCTGGATATGCTGCAACCCTAGAAACTAACCTTTTGGAGTGTAGTAGTACTTATAATGATAACATTCAGCAAACCCCTTAATAATGGCAAATATCTACTCGTCCTTGTGATACCTTAACTATTGGCAGTTTGGCAAGGACTATAGGATAAGTGCCAATTTCTATCGCTGTGCTGGCTGCGGATTTGAGTCCAGAAGTCATCCCCATTATGATCCATGGTTTGTCAGCACCATACTGATAAAAATTCAGCAGTTGAAAAGTTTCAGAATTGTATTTAAAAGTAACAGTAAACTGAAATGTACCCTTTGCAAAACACAGCTGATTTTCAATTGAAACTACATCAGGTGTTTTTGTGCTTGACTGACAATGAAAGTTGATAACACTATTCACCTTATCGAACACCTGGCAAAGAGAAATAATTCATACACAGGTGTGTGCCTTTTTCTTGTAATCTTCAAAGAGTAAAGTAGGACAAATGTATTTTTAAGTGCTTATTAATATTGTTGGCAGCATAGCAAAAGTCCCACCTTATTTAGAAACCTTCAAGATGTATATTGAACAAAAAATATATTATGGATCATGAATGTTTTTGAGGATATTTTATGAAATTGTGTCCTTAGTCTTCACAACATTGAAACATCCCGCAAAATATTCATGATCGATAACTTCTTTTGTTCAGTGGGGCGCAGTGGGGCGGTCGGTGAGCCTAGTGGGTAAAGCGTCGCTTGTCACAACGAAGACCCGGGTTCAATTCCTGACAGTTTTGGTGCCCCCTGCCCTGATATTGCTTGAATATTGTTAAAAACGGTGTAAAATCATACTCACTCACTCACTCACTCTTTTGTTCAATATAGCAGTAATTATTTCACAACATTCACACTCATTCCAAACAATCAAACTCATTTAATTTTATGTCAAATAAAATAATATAGGAGCAACATAATGTGTCCTGATTGTTTGAGTTCCTCATGTCTAACAATGGTTATTTATGACACAGGATATATTAAACTGTTATGCACTGGGACACTGCTACAGTGATTCCTAATGGAAGGCAAGTCGGACAGATATGATATATATTACATATTCTGATGCATGTTTATTGCTTCATGTGTTTGAACTGATTCAATTACAGACAGCCGGTGCTTATACCGTGTATACCACCAGTTCAGGATGATGGATGAGGGCTCACAGTTACACAATGTTGATGTAGCTTGAGGGAAGAAAGAGCAATATCCCTTTTAATAGTGAAGTGTACCCATGATGATCTGGGGTAGAATAGGTCTTCAGCAACTCATGCTTGTCATAAGAGGCGACTAACGGGATCGGCTTGCTGACTTGGTTGATGCATGTCATTGTATTCCAATTGCGTGGATCGATGCTCATGATGTCAATCACTGGATCTTTTCATTCAGACCCGATTATTTACAGACTGCCGTCATATAGCTGGAATATTGCCGAGTGTTGCGTTAAACAAAAAGAAAAAGAAAAGCGAAGTGATTTTTATCCTTATGATAGTTAAGTATATACTACACCACTGTTGACAGGAACATTTCTGTTATTTCTTAATGTACAAAACTGTCCTCATCAACTGTTACATTGTATAATCACATTCAGCATAATGTTCTGATATTAAGAAAAATGAAATTATATGTGACTTGATATTGTTCATTATATCATTGTATAGGACAGTTTTTAGAGTGCTGAGCATTCAGGATTCTTAGCATTCATTCGTCTTCTTAAGAGTTGGACCACCTCCGTGGTCTTGTTGATAGAGCTTCTGTCCGTAGGACTTCCCAGAAGGTTGGGGTTCAATCCCTGGCCGTGTTATACCAATAGATGTTAAAAGATACACACCACACCACACCACACCACACCACACCACACCACACCACACCACACCACACCACACGTACGTTAAAAATGTTAAACCCCATCTCACCTCACCTCATAAGTGTTGAACTGTAAGATAAGGTCGCCATGTGTGTGTCACATGCAGGAAATGTGAGCCTGTCATCATAGAAGAGACACATGGCTTGCAAACTTGTTAATGGAGAGACTGTGGTAAGGTTCGTTTGTTAATCAGTATTTGAGAGTTAGAGATTCATATTATAGTCAGGCTTCATACATCATTATCTTCATTTACTTCATAACATTAAATGTCAGATTAAATGGACTCTTCAGCGTCACTGCTTTTTAAAGTGTATTAACTTTAGATCTTCCATTTTTGATTCTCAGAACAGGCTATATTTTTAGACTTGTTTTGAAAACTGTTTTTATGTTTGACTGCACCATGTTTGGAAGCTACTGGTTATTTATAGGTCCACTGGATCAATAGGGAAATATAATAACCCTGAATGCACAACACAAGTATTAATCATGTACACCTGTGAGAGTAATAATATCACTCAGGTGTGTACAGGTGTAAACAGGTGCTTGTGCTGAGCAATGCCAAGGTTAGATTTATAATTCCCTTTTTATGTCAAGTTACAAATACTTTTTACCGACAGGAATAGTCATATACAGATACAGGGGCTATGCTTTTAGATAAGAAAATAGAGCAATAAGGTTAGAATTATTTCATGCAGAGTTTCATTTTTACGTTTCCTTTTCTACAGATAAAATGTGTGAATATTTTCACTTACATTTCTTCTATAATTAAGCTTATGTTGTAGTAAGTTTATGAATATTTGGAGAGTGTTATTAGTCGTGTGGTTGGAGAGTTTGACAGCATTCACTGTCAATAAATTGTCAATTATTGTTCGATTGATGCTGTCGATTATAGATTATATATTTACAGGTCTATACCCAACACTAGTTGTTATTATCATTGGAAAACAATATCCTGACATAGGCAACATTGTTATCAGTGTTTACACGTTGATTTTAATGTAATAATGTTGATTGTGTGGAGTGATTCATTGATACAGGGGGGATTTCTTGATATGCTAAAAAGGAAAGTGAAAAAGACAGTATATGTCCCAATTATAATGATTTGTGGAAATAATACACAAGAATTCACAATCAGACATTTACTGTAGACCTAAAAAGACCATTTCGAAAAATATTATGAAAATAACTGAGATTACTGCTCTCTTTAGTCTATACACAAGTTATACAACATGGCATGATTTCATTTGTCCCTTGTGTCAGCTGATCTCATGTCTGCTAACATGTTCTGTAGATCCCATTGAACAGAGGGTTGATAAAGGTTATATATACCAGAGTTCTTGCTTAAACAGTATACAGCTTGTTTAATGGTTTATCAAGTTAAAATTGTCAGGTTGGAGTGAGACAAGTTGCACAGCTTCTTACCGCTATTGTACTGTTCAAGGTTACAAAAATATCTGGAATCTGTTTCTTGGTTTACAGAAAGAAAGGTCTGTGGTTATGGTTGATAATAATAGACATTGTCATTTTAGACAAGTTTTGTTATATAAAAATTAGGAAAATATGTTGCCATTTGAGCAATGTTACTTTAGCTCGTCTCGTGGCGTGTGTTGCAGTTAACCTTTTGCATGCACATTTTTAATTTAGTTTTTTTAAATACCAAAGTTGGCATAATAATAAAAATTTGTTGTTGGATTAATTTGTTCTATTTTTCAATATCTTAGGGTCTGTAAAGCATTTTACCCAACTCACTCATTCACTGTGACAAAGACTCAATGTTTTGTTGAGAATAGACTGATAGGATGAAATACATTGGAAGCAGGTTTTGTGCTTTATGCTTGGTCATCAATTCAGTAGCAGTATGAAGACAATCCAGTTGATTCATGTGTGAAATATACATACATGCACCAAATAATTGGTCATTGTATTCTGTATTAAGACATGTTATACCTGTAAGGGTTCAGCTTACTTTGTTTAGGGAGTCCAATAAATTTAATTCACCACATGTGTTGTACATATTTATGACTGTGTTTTCATTATGTTAATACTGTATGCTGTTTTCTCAATCACAGGTTTGGTTTTGTAGTACGGTGCTTTATGTATTCTTGTCATGCACAAGACCTGTGATTGATTCCTATCAAGAGCAAAAAGTGTGAAGAATAAGCTTGGATTAGTTTTGCCAGAGCAAACTTGTTAAAGGGGCCATAACCCTCTCCCAGGCATTGAGGAGTGGTTAAATAGCTCAGTGGTTGATGTTATTGTTCAGCTGGGTTTGATTCTGGACAGGCGCACTAATTCGTTCCTTTTTGTCATGGTGGGGCTGCGGTTTGCTAAAGGAGGCATAAAATGTCTCATTCCTTGAGGTGAATGAGCTGGGGTTGCACAGTTGTTAATGTGTTTGCCCATCAAGCATTGGACCTGGGTTTGATTCCCAACATGAATAATTTTGCTGATATTGATGACCTTCCTTCCTTTCCTACAGGCTATGTACCAGACACTGACTCGGAAGCGGGGACCTTGACAACCAACTCCCCACTCGACTGGATGGAAAAGCATGTTGGCATCGGACCCACATTGTCATCAGTAGAAGAACAAGACGATTCATACAGGGAGTCCTTCACTGAAGGTCAAGGTAAGATATCTTCTGTGTTTGATCTGTTCGTAGAATATAGGAATATTTATGTTGGATATCTACCCACATTACAAATCTCATTAATATCATATCTTAATGCTTGCTACCACACAAAGACCTGAGGACATCCCATTGCAGGTCACATCCGAACGACCTATCATCTGACCAATCAGAGCGTCACGAGATCACAAAAGTGAAAGTCTGAATTGGTCTTCGAATCATGTTTTCTGGAAATGGTTGACATGGGACATTACAAGTGACAGTTACAGGCTGTAGACTAATTCTGAATGCAGGACATTGTCTGTCTCTCACTGACATGACCTGACTTGTGAAGATCCGGAGTAGAATAGGCCTTCAGCAACCCATGCCTCACACACACAGAGACAGACAGACAGACAGACAGACAGACAGACAGACACAGACACACACACACACACACACACACACACACACACACACACACACACACACACACACACACACACACACACACACACAACCACACACACACACAACCACACACACACACACACACACACACACACACACACACACACACACACACACACACACACACGTTGCTATATAAGTGCAATAATCTTGGTCGCTACCTTAAACCCCCCTTTCACCTCACCTCACCTCATTGATAAAACCTTTGACTTCTATTATCCTTGTTTGAAAACCATACTAAGGCATGTTTGCCTCACATCCTCCTGATTGAACAACACTGTTATTACTGATAGAACAAAAAATAATTAAAGTTTCGCATTTAAAGATTCCAGCAAGGATTCAGTTGTGGTGAAGGATTCCGAGTGCGACTCCGACAATTACAGTGACATCGGTGCAGGTCGCAGCGACACCGACATGGGCCGGAAGGAGACAGATATGTGAGTCCATTAGTACAAAGATATTGACAGTGAATAAAATGATTTTGTTAGAAGTAAAGAGTATCCTATTGGAGGGTGCCAATCCCATTTTCGTATGACGGATGCCGAGCTCTGTTAAATGTTTATCTGGTACATGGATGCCAAAATTGCAACGTTGAAATTTATTTTCTTGGACAGAGTGTCTACTATTCAATGAGAAATATAAGCCCTATATAAGCTTAGGAGCACGCAAGGGTGGGCATTCTATGTGAAAAATACAGTCATATTTACTTGTATCAGCTGTGTTCATTGATATGGTTTAAATCAAGTTTTTGAATTAGATGCCAAGACAAATTAACTGGTATGCCTGATGCCTATATGGTAGATTTTGCACCCTCATGCAGCGGTAGAAACTAACTTTTTTAGTCCACTAGTCGTTACAGTGATAACAGATAGCAAAACCTTTAAAAGTGGCAAATTTCTATTGGTCCTTATGATGCCTTAACTACTGGGCAGTTTGGCAAGGACTTCAGGACTAGTGCCAATTGCTAACACAGTTATATTGTTAGAAGTTCCTACGAAGTAATACCTGATAGGCATGAAAACAAATTCCACTTTTACTTCACTTTAGTATTGTGTTTATCAAAGTTTAAAGTTCTGATTACAGAGAGAATCTTTGAGTTTGTCTTATACTTAAAATGGTTAAGGACTATCTAATTCTTTCATAATACTATAGTGTTGACAACAGTAATATGGAAGAATCTGGTGGTTCTTGTTAAGTTAAGCTCACACACTTTGTTTTTACTGAAATACTGTACAAGGAGGCATGAAACGCCATCATTAATTGTAATTATTTTCTTGTTCCCCATTTTATATATACTACTCAAAACAGGTTAAAGTATATCACCAATATGGCTCACGGTAATACCCACCAACCATGACAGATTAACTATAGCGACATGAAAAATAATAATTTTTTGGACTGCTTTTGAATAGAACAGGTGAGAAAATTAGACTAATCTAACAATAGCATGAGAATTAAGCTTCATATTGATTTCATGTTTACGTTAAACTGGAATTAAACTCAATTCACTCGCTCACTCATGTTAAAGCAACATGTACTCTGTACAGGGATGATGCCAGCCTACCAGTCCAAGAGTGTGAAGTCAGTGGATTGTCTCCTATTGCTTCAGACTCCAGCAGTTTACAAGGGTCTACAGCACAGGTTTGAACAAGTTTTAATGACATTTAATTCTTTATTTTTAAATGCAGTAATATCACTTTCTCCCTGCTATCCTTGAGTAAAGTTCATTTTCAAAGAAAAGAACTAGTTGCAGTTTGATTTCAGTTAATCAAGAAATTGAAACTCTTTTTATGAGTCAGACAATGTTGACCTGACTTCAAGTTCCTGGCTTATGCAGATAACTGTAGGTTGACATTTAGACCTGTCATTTATAACCTGATTACTCACAGCAATTCAATCAACCTTAATTATCTGCAGGCTGCATCGCCATCAAGTCTTGACTCATCATTGATGGAGGACGATCGAGCAGAAGCTGACCAGATCCATAATTCGGTCAAGGGAGGTAATCAGGACTCATCACCTGAAAACACACTGAAAGACCTGTCGGACACATCTCCAGATGCTGGGATGATGCCCATTGAGGAATCTGTGATATTAGGGGAGATAACTGCATCTAGTCAAGGGGAGATAAGTGTGAGGGAATCAATGGAAACGGTCAATGAAAGTGCTAGTCAAGATGTGTTGGCAGGTTCTGCTGATGCCAGTGTAAATATTGATGATTCTATTCAGAAGGAGTGTTCAGGTGAAGGCAAAAGTGCAATAGATTTGGATGAATCTGGTCAAGACGGAGCTAGTGCTTTGAAAACTCCATCCAAGGGCAAAAGTGCAACCCCAGCATCAAAGAAGAAAAGTGCTGAGAAAGTGATTGAACATAAGAAACCAAATCTCAAAGTGCGATCATCATTAGCAGATTACATCCGAGCTCCAGTTCCAACAAAACCAAAGGACGAGAAAGGGGAAGACGTGAAACTGAAGAAAAATGTGGTGAATAAGAAACGTGCCGATAATAAAAAGACAGATGTGGGGAAATCACCTGAAAGTGCTGTTGTCAAAACTGATGAAAACACTACAGAATCAAAGAGAGTTAGACCCAAAGTTGAAAAGGAACCTCCAAAACTAATCAAAAGGACTCCCCCTAAAAGCAAATGGGATAATATTATGTCACAACTTGACAGTAGTAAAGTGCCTAAACCCAAACCTAAGTCAGAAATAAAGAGTAAGCTGGAGATGTATCTTGCAACCCCAGTACCGGTGGCACCGAAGAAAGAAAAGGAGCCTAAAAAGGAAACTAAACCGAGAACAAAACTGGTGTCGTCTCCGAAACCCGACTATAGTAAAGTGAAGAGCAAGCTTAGCATTTCCACTCCTCCTCCATTGAAGAGGGAACAGTCGCCCGTGGGCAACAAAACCCAGAGATTGAAGTCGCCACGACCTCTTTCCAGATTGTCCAATGGGAACATTCACCTGGATTTATCAGAGTCGTTTGAGAACAGTGTGCACAGTTCCGCCCGGAGTAGTCGCACCGATCTTAGTGTGGATATTATTGAAAATGTGCCAGAGTCTCCTAGCCAATCAAAGGCAAGAACACCAAGTAAGTAGATTTCTAAAGTATTCATAAGAGTAACAAATGTTATATTTGGGATAACACTTTCTGAGTATAGAACAGATTACTGTACTTTATGGTTGAGTCCCGTCCGAGATTCGAACCCACATTGCGAGAGTGAGGCACCTAATTGATGTGTTACATTTGGTACATTTGACCGCTTTCTAAATGGCATTGTGTGTTCATATTCATAAGAGGCCTGGTAGTTTCCAATACCCAAGGGTTTCAAATCATAACTATTGGAAAATTTAGTTGTTAAACTGACAGAAAAAAATATCAAGTAGTCAGAATAATAGTTACATGTTGTTAGCAAAGATATGCAATACAATATGTATGGAATTGCAATAATGTAACAGTTTGCTACATATGAGGGGGCCCAGGTGGACCAGTTGACCAGGTTCCACGGGGCAGTGCGTTAGCCTTGTGGTTAAAGTTGTGGCTCGTCGCGATGAAGACTCGGCTTTGATTCCCCACATGGGTACAATGTGTGAAGCTCATTTTAAGGTGTCCCCTGCCGTGATATTGCTGGAATATTGCTAAAAGTGGCATAAGACCGTACTCACTCACTCACTCACTCACATTACCCTATGGGGATTGCAGGTTAGAATTGGTCCCCAGCTCGGTGACTTGGTTGATTGCATGTCATTGTACCACAACATCGTGGATTGTTGCTCACAATATGAATCACTGGATTATCTGGTCCAGACTCGAGTGTTTACCATCAACCTTCATAAAGTGAAATTTTGCTGATTGCAGTGTTAAACAACAAACAATTTTTTTTTTCAAATGAGATGCTGCTGTGATATAACTGGAATACTTTTAAAAGCGGCGTAAAACCCAACTCACTCACTGAAAAGGGATGTTGTATCTTGATGCAAACTGTACAGATCAATATCAAAACTATTCTGTATTACAGTCAAGGGTGTTGCCTTGTGGCAAAAGTGCTTGTTTGTCAGCCTAAGGATCATTGTCAATTCCCCACGTGGGTACAATGTGTGAAGCCCACTTCTGGTGGCCCCTGCCTTGATAGAGCTGGAATATTGTCAATAGTGGCATGAACAAATACTACTCACTGTTTGAAACCACATTTATTGAATTGTTATGACATTGGCATTCAGCTCGTTAATATGGCCTTTTTCAAGGTATTGTATCTTGAGTTTGAATGATAACATTGACTTTGTGATACAGGTACATTTAATGCCCAATAATGGATTATTACTGGTAAGAAAATCCACTGACTAAACACACAGTTCAGCCGTCAAGGAGACGGATATTACAGCACAAGCTTAAGCCAGTTTCGAGCCTATCTAATGGAGTTTGTTTACTAAGCCTATTGCTGGGGGGCTTCACTGTTTTAGGAGGGGCGAAGGGGTAGCCTAGTGGTTAAAGCGTTCGCTCGTGGCGATGAAGACCCGGGTTTGATTCCCAAAATGGGCACAAT
This sequence comes from Haliotis cracherodii, assembly GCF_022045235.1. Taxonomy (NCBI): domain Eukaryota; kingdom Metazoa; phylum Mollusca; class Gastropoda; order Lepetellida; family Haliotidae; genus Haliotis; species Haliotis cracherodii. The sequence continues at coordinate 23,326,346 of NW_027266341.1, read as the reverse complement.
ATGTGAAGCCCATTGCTGGTGTTACCCACTGTGATATTATTGGAATATTGCTAAAAGAGGTGTAAAACCGTACTCACTCACTCACTGTTTCGGGTTAGTTTGCTTGTATTTTTCTTCATTAAGGGTGGTGTCAGTTGGGTTGGGGAGGATCAGTGATCATAGGTGCTGCAATTCGCTGAACTTGGATCTCCTAGGTGTGGTTTTAGTCACAGATCTTCCATGATTATGATCCTTGGTTTGTCATTGCAATACATGGGTTTCACTGATGTGGAAATAGCTTAGTCTCAGAACTGCTCATTGGACAAGAAGAGGACGTGTAATAAAAGGCATCATTTAGAAATCAGTCTTAATTACAATTTCCATCTATAAACACCAAGCCAAGTCAAACATTTAATAAAATTAGATTTTTTTACTTTTCATCTCCAGTGAAGTTATTAGATTTAATTTCATTTGAGGAGTGTTCATCCAATAGCATATCACTCTTTTAGTCTGGAGAAAGTGGTTATGAGATGTCCCAGACAATAGGTTTTTGGATAGTTATTGTGTGGTGTGAAGTTGACCTCAAGCAGGGTATAAGAATCTTGTATTCAGTGAGCCCCAGTGAATGTTATTGGCAGATATTGATCAGCGTCCGAGTCAATCATTCAGAGAACCAACTGTATGCTGCAAACAATGTAGGGGTAGGGGTCGCTGTTCTATGAAGACGAGATTGGCATGTTTGCCTCGTAATTAAGCAAGGGTTGCCTCTTGGAATCCATCGTCCAGGCATATCGGAAATATTGATCAAGTGACTTGATGAGACTTCTTGAAATGCTTCATCGGGAGCGGATAGCTGGTGCACATTTCCTCATTGTCCTCTCTGAAAGACTGAAATTTAAGGCTCTAAATCACTAAAAGATTCATTTTTTTGTCAGTGGTTGATGGGAAAAGTCTTTTTAATGTGTTCTTTCAATTTGATTCAAAGTGTCAAGATTGAATTTTACGTTCTGCCACAAATTCTATTTCCTGAACTAGAATTTTGATGAAGTAATTTGATTTTAAAGAGTGTGACAAATTGAAAACCTTGACCATATTTCAACAATTACATTAAGAAGGGAGTACAATTTCCTTTGTGTAAAGTACAATGAAATTAAAAGTCATATATATATATCAGCATCAAATGATGGGGTTCCTTACAAAATCTTTAAAAAGCTGAATATGTAGAAAAGAGAAATTCTGCAGAAGTTGACTCTTCTGATAAATATTGGTAGCTGGCCAAATGCCAGATTGCGGTCCATGGGTGAGCGAAAGAATGGTAGCCATATTGATCGTTCTGACTTCATCTGGACTTGACCCACAATCGGTATAGAGCTGGCCTGGCATGACCCCAGAAAGTTTTCTTGTAGGTACATTGCAAGACAAACGCTTAGTCTCTGAAACATATAATTTTGATAGAAATAAACAACTACATTTAAATTGAAAAGGAGCCCTAGTGAGAAATGAACCTGTGGAAATTCTTCACTTGCTTCATTTAGAGCTAGCATTAGTTAGGTCAAGAAATAATATGGTTCAGGGGCTGTGAGACAGACAAGTACATTGCCTACCACAGAATTATGGATTCAGTAAATGAATTGCTTTCTATCCTGATGAAGTATTTGAAAATATTTTTTTATGGAAATATTGACCATCACACTTTGATTCCATATCAAAGTGTGATGGTCAACTAATCTTAAAAAACAATTTCAAATTGCAGAAGAAGAACCTATTATGTTTTCAAGATTGTCTTCCATGAATTCTTGATAAATCTCACAAAAGGACAGCTTTAGAAACAGGTTTCCATTCTTGGTCGGAAGTGTAAAGCTTGAATGCTGTAGGAACTGATTTTATATGAACAGTCATAAGGATACATGTACCAGTCTCAATTCCCACAATCAATGCAGTATAACTGATGTGATAAAACAGAACAGGGTACACATACCAATTGATATGGTAGTGATCAAACCATGCCATCGATTCTGTGAGTACTGATGTAATCAGAAGTATCTGTGTTACCGTATTCAACGTAATAAGCACCCAGGGCGCTCCCAAAATTAGAAATAGGGGTCCCTTATTAGAATAGAATTTTGATGAAAAAAAACAGAGTTCAAGATCATGAATTTCGTGGTTTATGCTGACAGCCTGAAATGATACAAAAGAAAAGTCTGTGTTTATTATACACGACAGATATATTTTTCCAGAATTTAATTGCCCATAATTAAGAGTGCATATAACACACGAGTGCGTACTATACACGAATATATAAGTCATGTGTACATTGATCAATCGGAAGGGGTGCTAATTGGGATTGTTATCTAGCCAATATAATAGCAAATATCGTCTGGGCGCTTATCAGAGCGGGGTGCTTATTATGTCGAATACGGTAATAGTAAAGGAGAACTGTACCAATCAAACTGTACTGATCAAATCATGCAATGGATGCCATAATAGCCTGATGTGATGAGCAATAGCTGCAAGGATGTATGTATCAATCTATATGTAGTGATTCATGCATGGTTGGCATGGGAACAGCATGGAGTGTGAACACAGATCAATGTCATATGCAGAAGAAGTTTCAGAAATACATCTTTTCTCAACATGAGCGTGAGTCAAACTTTACCACTTAAGGAATTATTTATCTCAACTGATTTTTTGAAACATGATAGGTCAATGGAAAATGAGTATCTTGACATTAAAATCTATAAAAAATATCACTGTTGCTATAATTTAAGATTTTGCTGAAAAAAACAAAAAGCAGTTGTGAGTTTTAGTGAAAAGGTCAAACATAGGATAGTTCCTTGTTGGAGTTCTGTGGCAGAACAGAACCTAGACCTCCAGGCCTGTCAGGGCTGACTCACAACATGGCCACAATGGCTACAGTGTGGGTATAGTACTTGGACAGTTGACTACCAGGAAACAGCAACTCTTGTAGTTTGATCCAGTCAAAGTAAGCAATACTTCAACTCTTGCCGTTGCCGGTAAAACTTCAAAGTCTGGATTGGACAAACCAGCAGAAAACAGCTTGAGTTGTTGTGTATGCCATCTGCTGTACAATACAATGACATGCTATTACCGTATTAGACGTAATAAGCGCCCAGGGTGCTCTCAAAATTAGAAATAGGGGGCTCTTATTAGAACATCATTTTGGTGGGAAAAACCCCCAGAGTTGAAACATAAATTTCGTGGTTTATGCTGACAGCCTGAAATGTTTGTGTACGACAGATATGTTTTTCCAGAATTTAATTGCCCATAATTAAGGGTGCATATAACACACGAGTACGTATTATACACGAATAAATAAGTCTTGTGTACATTGATCAATCGGAAGAGGTGCTTATTGGGATTGTTCACTAGCCAATATATTAGCAAATATTGCTGTGGGCGCTTATTAGAGCAGGGCGCTTATTACGTCGAATACGGTTTACATTTTCCATAAAGCATGTGTAGCGAGTTGCGGCTGTAAGTCTATGTTAAACTTGGGTAACAGGGTTTTTACGTAGAGGGGAATGTCCGAGTTACTCTCCATTCCTTAAACATACTGAAGCCGAGGCCCCTTATTTTTAAGGAATGGAAAAACACTTAAAACACATCCCTTCTTTTACACTTTGTCCTGTAAAGTAATGCAATGGTGTAGAGTACTGCATGTTTAGATAATTACTTTAGAGCCTGGAATGAATCAATGATCATCTGGACTGTGGTCATGATTGATTGATGAAATAACAGACACCTGTAATTGCACTTGATGCACTGTAGGTACATCAGATATTATTGTGTGTCCCACAGGACGCATTATATATCTTTCCTGCGTCTTTCCTCTACATTTGTGCGTGCTGGATGCACATTTGTATGTCGTGTAGAACCCTTGGGTAGCCTCGTGGTTGAGGCATTTGCTTGTCTCACTAATGACCTGAGTTTGAGCTTCCACATGAGCACAATATCTTGTGTCCCCGGCGTGATATTGCTGGAATATTGCTAAAAGATGCATAAAACCAAACTCACTCACTATGTCAAACTGTTTCCTTTGTGGTTTGGGACCACATTGTTTCCTCTTAATCCCTAAAGTTAAATGATAACAAGCATTGGGTAATGATTTGTAAACAGTTTGATGTTTTCAAGAAACAGGCCATTGTCACAGCCCAACAATTTTGCAAGTTTCTTTTGTTGACTTTATCCTGTGACTGAAATCAAGAGAAGGTGATATAGCTTAGGACCCGTGAAGATTCCGGGGTAGAATAGGTCTTCAGCAACCCATACTTGCCGTAAAAGGAAACTATGCTTGTGGTAAAAGGTGACTAACAGGATCGGGTGGTCAGTCTCGCTGACTTGGTTGATTCATGTCATCGATCCCAATTGCGTGGATCGATGCTCATGATGTCAATCACTGGATTGTCTGGTCCACACTTAATTATTTTACAGACTGCCATCATATAGCTGGAATATTGCTGAGTGCGGCGTTAAACAACAACAACAACAACAAAAAATAAATGATATAGCATAGTGGTCCAACAGTGGTTGAAATTAAGGGTGTCTGGGGTTAGTGAAGTTTGCTACCATGGTATTTGAATCTAGTGACCCCCAAAATCTTATATTTTTAACCTCTAGGTCATGCCAAAGATCATATAACTTCATTTGAACATTGACTCGTCACAGGGATTCACTTCCCAGTTCAAATGTGTGATGCCCTTTTCTGGTGTCCTCCTTTGTGATATTGCTGGAGTTTTGCTAAAGCTGTTTTAGGCCCTTTCACTCGCTCACTTGTTTGAATCAGGATGCCCTGACATAAGAGCTGTAACTTTATTGACTTCCACGTAAAGCCCTTTTCACCAGAACAACATGTGTGTGATGAATAATCATTATCCATTATTTAAAAAATAACCAATAAAATTGAAAACCATTCTAAAATGGTATAGCTTGGCAGATTCATGGCTTGTCTGTTCTGTAATAATACAATTTTAACAATGTCAAGTGTTAGCAGAACAAGTCCCTGTGTATTGGAATAAAAGCGGCTTATTGATTCCGTCAGGCGAACTTGTCAGGCGCACGTGTTGTTCATTACTGTTTCTCCATGTCTATTGATCACAGTTACATCTCATTAAGTCAGAATAATTGTGACATCTGTAGGGTTTTACCTTGACTTATAGAAGTGGTGGTCCAAGGGACCCCCAGTAATTCACTGTAAGGGTCCCTGCAGGCAATGTGGGGGTCCTGCAAAATAATGAAATGGTGTAGTGTACTGTACGATTAGATCATTACCTAGAGCCTGGAATGAATCATTGATCATGTGGACCCATACACCCTTAACTCATCGATCTTGATGCGCTGTAGGTACAATGAATGGTATTGTGTGTCCCGAGGGACACGTACAGTATATGTTTTTTTCTGCGTCTGTTCTCTACATTTGTGTGCACTGGACACACATTTGTGTGTCATGGAAAACCCTGCACATTTATCAGCTTATTGGTAGCTGCAGCTGTCTGGATTGTATGGTACACAGGTTGTTGAGAACAAATGGGATATTTGTAATCATAATCTTAAAAATTGTTCATTTTAATATAGAACAAAGTTGTAGTTATTCTAAAGAAGTTATTGATTTTTAACCATATTTAATAACAAAAAGCTATTTTGAACAACATGTTACAGCATAATACATCATTTGAAGCCTGTAATGATTCAATCCCAATTTGGATTCCCGATTAGAGTAGATCCTCAGCAACCTTTGCTGATCTTAAGAGGCAACCAAATGAATCGAGTCCTCAGACTTGTTGGCTTGGTTGATTGCGTTCCATCATACCCTGACAGTGTGAATTAAGTGTTGCTCACTAATATCAGTCACTAGATTGTCTGGTCCAGACTTGATTATTTACAGGCCGCCGTCATATTGCTGGAATATTGTAGAAAGTGGTGATAAACAACAAACAAACTAAACGAAGCTGAAATAAATCCATGTTAGAATGATGAAACATAATTTGATATAATGACAAAACCTGTTCTGTACAATAAACAATCAGTACAAGAAATGATATACTCATTGTATACTGAACAACAAACGTTCCTGTGCCATTGAATAAGATTTAATGCAAAGATATGTTTTTTACCAAATCTGAAACAATTTCGGTTTGCCACAGATAAGACTCCTGTAAGTGTTCAAATGGTTTAATTTGCCATACTGACTTTAGAAAATGTTTGATTTCATAAAAAACATGAACATGAAACATATGGCAGACAGAAACAGAAGCCTTTGTTTCACTCCTGCTGTGGGATTCCGAGGCACGACCAGGCCGCCATCTGTGTGCAAAGAAACAGGAAATATTGATTCTGTATAACACTGCAGAGGAATCATTGCATGGCTATTTCTGATAACGTCCCACATTACCAGCAGCACTGATAGCTCTGTAACAGCTTTCACATCCTGGAATTCCCAATTGGCCGTTTGGTAACAGCTACGCCTTTGAAATCCTTTGTTTGGCCTTCGAGCCATTTTTGTTATTGTGCTTGAAGATTCTTTCGTAAACAGAAATTAGAAAACTGTATAGATTTATTTGAAATTGTGTATCGGTGAGTTAATGGAAGTAAGCTGATCTGTTTATTTGACAAGATGTCAAATTATGTTTCAAAATGAAACTATTTACTTGTAAACTAATGATTGTATGTTATGTAACGGATGTAAAATGCCTGGTTTGTAAGATAGGCCATATGGCCATCATGATGATACTATGAATGAAAGTCGATACCCTGGCGTAAATTTTGCCAGGTTCTAATACACTTTATGACATTTTTACTGTCATTGATTTTATTACTTTTCAAGTAAATCATACTGGCATGAAGTTATGTTGTGTATACAAAGCCTGAATTAATTTATTGCTTTGAAACAATAAGGGGCAGTTTGGTAGTCCAGTGGTTAGTGTGTTTGTTAATGATACAGATGATTTGGGTTTGATTCCCAGTATAGATGTAACGCCTCTGACTCCTTCATATCCTTGGCAATAATGTATTGGTTAGAGCTGCTGACTATTTTCCCATTAAATGAGGCCTGTGGGGATTCCAGGACTGCTGAGGGGTGGTTGGGCAGCCAAGTTGTTAAGGTGTTCGCTTGTCATGCCAAAGGCCTGGGTTCAATTCCCCAGGTGGGTACTATATGTACAGCCTATTTCCGATGTCCCGTGATATTTCTTTGGAATAAAAGTGGTGTAAACCATACATTCACTCCAGGACTGACTAGGTTGCCAGTATTTCTTGTGTTTGTTGCAGATAACTAGCATGATGATCAGTAGGGGTTAACCGTTTACGATGTATCGATGCATCAGTTTTATGCATGATATGTATTATTACCACAGCCAGTCCAAAGAACTGTAAAATAGAGAAATTCACACGAAATCAGGACAAAATATGTATCTTGATACATATTGTATCATGAAGTTACACGATATGTATTATTACCTTAGCCAGTCCAAAGAACTGTAACATGGAGAAATTCACACTAAATCAGGACAAAATATGTATCTTGATACATATTGTATCATGAAGTTTCATGACATGTATTGATATGTGAGGTTAGTGTATCTTGACACCACTAATGATCATTGGTCCATGTGTGACCTGACTGACTGTATGTCAAATGCCCTGACAGCTTGACCTGTGTGGTAAAAGACATGCCCTGTCAAAAGCATCTGAAAATCTACTTTCCTATGTTCAATCATGCTTTTTTTGGTATTTCTTTGAATTTGAATAAGATTCCTTCAGCAGAGTACAGGCTTTGTAAGCTGTTGTATTGATTCTTGTAAAGGAGCTTACAGCTATTGCCAGGGGTCTGTGAGGAAATTGTTACTCTGTGTTACTACTGTCTCGGTGAGGATTAGCTGCAAAGCAGGTCTCTCTGTCTGGTATTGATGTCACAGAATATGTCTCCATAACTCCATATATATTGTATATTCTAGGTGATACTATAAACCTGAATATGTTGACTTGATGACAGCATGTCAGTCTGTTCCAAACACTTTTGAGTCTACTAATCCGAACTAGGCTCTTATCATTTTCATTAGATTTTAGTGGTCATATGGTCTGTTTTAAGTTAAGCTTACTAGACCAAACAGAATTTTACAAGTCTTTGGCTTCCGACTAGTAGCTAAAGTCGCAGACTGGCACATGTGTATGAAAGATGAAACATCCGAAATAATGTTACAGTAAACTATGTTTATAATGACTATGTACCCGTGAAGATTCGGGGCAGAATAGGTCTTCAGCATCCCATGCTTGCCGTAAAAGGCGATTATGCTTGTCGTAAAAGGCGACTAACAGGATCGGGTGGTCAGGCTCGCTGACTTGGTTGATGCATGTCATCGATTCCAAATGGATCAATGCTCATGATATCAATCACTGGATTGTCTGGTCCAGACTTGATTATTTACAGACCGCCGTCATATAGCTGGAATATTGCTGAGTGCGGCGTTTCACAACAAACAAACAAATTGTATAACGACCACGCTTAAAATGAACTGACTGATATAACAAACTTATTTTTTAGTCATCACCATTTGTTGCATATATGCAGTATATATGCTTATAACGAACTATGGTTTTTACGAACTAAAATTAGTGGTCCCTTTGAGTTCGTTATTACCATAGTTTACTGTCTATCAAATTCACTTGCTCACCCACACCACTCACTCAAGGTTCTTATCACTGAGAGGAGGCATGTTATGTGACAATAACTATCAAGTTGATAGGATCTTGTCAGCCATTATTTCACCACCTGTACCAGGTGTGAGAAACAGTAGGTTCCACCACCACTATTGCCTAAAGCAATGGAGAGATTGTTCATGATAAAGGGTGAGGTGAAACGCCCAATATCAACCATGGATGTTGGAGGAAATGTTAAAGGCGTTACAGACTATAACTGCCCCCGTGGTATACTGGATAGAGCACTAGCACAGACAGCAGTAGGTCGGTGGTTCAGTCCCTGGCCACGGCATACTAACAGATGTTAAAAGAATGTACTTGTTGCTTTTTACAGCAAGCATGGGTCGCTGAAGACCTATTCTCACTCGGAATCTTTACCGGACTTATCACTGGATCCATTTGGTCACCTCTTATGACAAGCATTGGTTGTTGGGGACATATTCGTACCCAGAATCACCATAGGGGATGTGATGTCTTCCTGAATTATGAAGATATATGTAAAACAGCATAAAACTCGACTCGTGCAGTCATGTTGTACCAGAGTTAAGGTCATTCGATGAGCTGGTACGACACAACTGTAAGAGGAGAAAGGGGGACATTTCTCATTATCTGTCTTAGAACAATATATCAAATTATCAATGTATTGCAATTGTTTGCCCTACGATAGTACTAAATCAATAGGAATTAAGAAATGCCAATGGTATTGTCGATAGTATGAATAACAATCGATAATTTCAACACTTGCAATTAGTTATTAATAAAACATAAAATATGAAAATTTCAAACCTGCCCATATGTTGGTGACAACAATGAGACAACTTTCAGATTAGAGTTACTTCCCTTTGTTTTGTATAGCGACAGGGGAAAAATGTCTGACTTTGAGATTGTCAGCAATAATTTATTCATCTCTATTACATTAATTCATATCATTATAAAGCCTTACTATACAGTGATATAACAGAAATACTGTCCAAAGTGGTGATAACCAACTCACAAACTCACTCATCAATCTTTAAAGTTGGTTAACTACTATTGCAATACTTTTGCAATTATTGAAAACTATCACAATACTATTGCAAAAGTGTTGGTTCATCTTGCAGTGCAATCGCAATAGTGAATATAATCCCAGTAGTCGGCCCTCATCTGTATGCAGTTAATGTATCAGCTATGATTTTAGTATTATTCATTTTGTTGAAGTTGAAATTGCACTCATTATAAATAATCAGTCTGGCATGTCATGAAATAATACATCCTTACAAAAGTTGAACATTATGTGATATAATGAACATTGAACACTGCATGTTTATATTTCCTTTACTAATGGAAACAATATTTATTTGATAAGAAATTGAAGATGTTAGTCCAACAATTTTGTGTTTTCTAAAATGTAAATTTTGGTAATAACTTATATTTGGGGCAAAGCAAAACTGTTTTTAGACTTTTCCCACCTGAAACAGCTATATTGATTGGATGGGAAGATAATGTAGGAAGTGCCAATTCCACAGTATTTCTCATGGGGACACTTTCCTATTTTCATAGTTTCCCATGATTCCACAGTATTGACACCGTGCCAACAGTGATGTAATTGCAGTCGCGAGCATCTTGGAAATTATGCGGAAGCAATGGTTTCTAATAGTGTCCAGCGCTAATTTTCCCTGAGACTGTCTTGTTATGTTTGTGCACTGTGGCCATCTTATTTCTCTTAGGATGTTGCCGAATTTCTTTGTTGCCGAATGTCTTGAAGTGAGATGCCGGACGCATATGGAGGGCTGTCAGAGTCACTGATTGATTTTTATGGAATTTGGTTGTTGATGATGCCATTTAAATGAAGACTCTTGTCTTCAAGGAGATGGGTTGACCCCCAATTTTCACCAAGATTCGGCACTTTCAGGAACTATTCTCTGGGAATACGATGTCATATTGACCTTGGTGGTCCCAGTCGATTGGCTGATATTTAGAATGATAATGATATCCAGCATGTTTCCTTCCCTTCCAAGAATATACAACAATATGGACTAAATGGGGCTCCATTTGGCCAAATGTGTTTCTTATGAGGTGGCAATTCCAACATATGGTCGTCACATACGGTTGACACACACGTGACCAGGATGGGGTGTGCGTTCACTATGACTGCCGAAGCTGCCAAGGCACGGGCTTCAGGTATTTTACCTTGGGTATTGTAGATGATCCCTTCCATACTTATATCAAAACTTTAGTTTGGAATATCACTGTATGTCAGTGATTTTTAATGTCGATACTGCTTTGATACAAATTTATGGATATTGATTCTAAATTAATAAGGCACTGCCACAGAAACTTTTACATTTATCAACATAACAATTATTGAGATAACTATGGTTCAGATGCACAATGACAAGGCAAAAAAATAAATTTAAAAGATTTAATGGATCAGCCTAGTTTATATTTAACATTAAATTGCAGGTCTACATTGGTAATTTTTATCTCTACACGTACAAAATAATTAATCATATTCTTTATCAATGTATGGATATATATGTATATATATCATGATACTTCTGAGGCAATACATCATTGTTCCAATTTATGATCATTGACACCCCTACCTTCTGTACTTGTATAGTGTCATAAAAATACTGTCAGTATCATAAAGAAAACTTTGATTTTTGTCAGATAAAATGTAAGCTAATTTCTATCATGCTAAAAACTGATCTTCCAGATCTTAGGGATCTTAGCACATTGCGTGCCGTAATCCTTTGTTAAAGTATAGGAGTTACAATCATCGTAGCACTTTGTGGAACAGGATGCTGGGTAAAATCAGCCAAATGAAACATCTACCACTTCCCCGAAGACTGATTATTACTTCTGACAGTAATATCCTTGCAGTGGAATTGAAGTAATGCATTTTTCATCAATGTCAGATTTGGCATTTGTAGTTCTAATAACTGTCAAAGTATATAGTGATTGCATATGTGGTATAGAAGGACTCCCATTGTCTATCAACTAACAACATATATCATAATAAGGCAGGGCTTTTATTTTCTTATTTGGAAAAAGTTTGCATAAATTTGATAAGAAGATGATTAGTAAAACAAACATGTAGTTCAAGGATAAATTTAATTTTATTGTGTTTTTTTGGTTTATGTTTACCTTATAACGTCAGGTTGGTTGGAAGTAGAAACTGTAAAAAGGAATAGGCCACAATAAATTATTTATTTGATTTCATCCAAATTTATCAGAATTGTGGCGCTTGAGGCATTTTATTTCATATTTTATACAATGAAATGGCTCAGGCACCACAGTCTTGACAAATTTAAATTTCTGGGGTGCCCAAGGGACTCAACTCTGCATACCGAGTCGCGGCATCTTGGACGACTTTTTCCTGTCTGTAGTCTGTACTTGTGAACAAAGTGTGGCAAGGTGTTTTCTGTGGAGGCAGATTTGTATGAAAATATAACAATTAATTTATTACGGCCTTAATGTAGGTTAAAGATATGCTTAGCCTGCAGCAAATTTGCAGCGTAAGTTGCCCTCCATCATGACAACTACACTTGGTGTCTGCTGAGTCAGCTTTATGAACTAGATCAATCAAGCAGTAACTGATTACCTAATTACATGGAGACATTGCCTTGTGTCAGTGTCCCACATTAACTGTGACATAGACATAATCTACGTGCATGGGCACCAGGACGTTAATGAAACCTTGTGGTTCAGTCTGTGTGAAGTCATGACACCAGACCTTGTTGTTAAGCTTGTTTGAAGTCACATGACACCATGTGTTTCAGTTTGTATGAAATCACATGACACCTTGTGTTTCAGTTTTAATGAAGTCATGTGATACCTTGTTCAGTTTGTATGAAGTCACATGACACCTTGTCGTTCTGCTTGAATGAGGTCACATGACACCTTGTACATGAATTTGTAACACACCCCAGACATTGTACTATGGGTCTTTGGTCTCATCAGTACCAGGAATAAAGATTGATTGACACCTTGTTCAGCTTGAATGAGGTCACATGACACCTTGTACATGAATTTGTAACACACCCCAGACATTGTACTATAGGCCTTTGGTCTCATCAGTACCATGAATAAAGATTGATTGACACCTTGTTCAGCTTGAATGAGGTCACATGACACCTTGTACATGAATTTGTAACACACCCCAGACATTGTACTATAGGCCTTTGGTCTCATCAGTACCAGGAATAAAGATTGATTGACACCTTGTTCAGCTTGAATGAGGTCACATGACACCTTGTACATGAATTTGTAACACACCCCAGACATTGTACTATAGGCCTTTGGTCTCATCAGTACCATGAATAAAGATTGATTGACACCTTGTTCAGCTTGAATGAGGTCACATGACACCTTGTACATGAATTTGTAACACACCCCAGACATTGTACTATAGGCCTTTGGTCTCATCAGTACCAGGAATAAAGATTGATTGACACCTTGTTCAGCTTGAATGAGGTCACATGACACCTTGTACATGAATTTGTAACACACCCCAGACATTGTACTATAGGCCTTTGGTCTCATCAGTACCAGGAATAAAGATTGATTGACACCTTGTTCAGCTTGAATGAGGTCACATGACACCTTGTACATGAATTTGTAACACACCCCAGACATTGTACTATAGGCCTTTGGTCTCATCAGTACCAGGAATAAAGATTGATTGACACCTTGTTCAGCTTGAATGAGGTCACATGACACCTTGTACATGAATTTGTAACACACCCCAGACATTGTACTATAGGCCTTTGGTCTCATCAGTACCAGGAATAAAGATTGATTGACACCTTGTTCAGCTTGAATGAGGTCACATGACACCTTGTACATGAATTTGTAACACACCCCAGACATTGTACTATAGGCCTTTGGTCTCATCAGTACCATGAATAAAGATTGATTGACACCTTGTTCAGCTTGAATGAGGTCACATGACACCTTGTACATGAATTTGTAACACACCCCAGACATTGTACTATAGGCCTTTGGTCTCATCAGTACCAGGAATAAAGATTGATTGACACCTTGTTCAGCTTGAATGAGGTCACATGACACCTTGTACATGAATTTGTAACACACCCCAGACATTGTACTATAGGCCTTTGGTCTCATCAGTACCAGGAATAAAGATTGATTGACACCTTGTTCAGCTTGAATGAGGTCACATGACACCTTGTACATGAATTTGTAACACACCCCAGACATTGTACTATAGGCCTTTGGTCTCATCAGTACCAGGAATAAAGATTGATTGACACCTTGTTCAGCTTGAATGAGGTCACATGACACCTTGTACATGAATTTGTAACACACCCCAGACATTGTACTATAGGCCTTTGGTCTCATCAGTACCAGGAATAAAGATTGATTGACACCTTGTTCAGCTTGAATGAGGTCACATGACACCTTGTACATGAATTTGTAACACACCCCAGACATTGTACTATAGGCCTTTGGTCTCATCAGTACCAGGAATAAAGATTGATTGACACCTTGTTCAGCTTGAATGAGGTCACATGACACCTTGTACATGAATTTGTAACACACCCCAGACATTGTACTATAGGCCTTTGGTCTCATCAGTACCAGGAATAAAGATTGATTGACACCTTGTTCAGCTTGAATGAGGTCACATGACACCTTGTACATGAATTTGTAACACACCCCAGACATTGTACTATAGGCCTTTGGTCTCATCAGTACCATGAATAAAGATTGATTGACACCTTGTTCAGCTTGAATGAGGTCACATGACACCTTGTACATGAATTTGTAACACACCCCAGACATTGTACTATAGGCCTTTGGTCTCATCAGTACCAGGAATAAAGATTGATTGACACCTTGTTCAGCTTGAATGAGGTCACATGACACCTTGTACATGAATTTGTAACACACCCCAGACATTGTACTATAGGCCTTTGGTCTCATCAGTACCAGGAATAAAGATTGATTGACACCTTGTTCAGCTTGAATGAGGTCACATGACACCTTGTACATGAATTTGTAACACACCCCAGACATTGTACTATAGGCCTTTGGTCTCATCAGTACCAGGAATAAAGATTGATTGACACCTTGTTCAGCTTGAATGAGGTCACATGACACCTTGTACATGAATTTGTAACACACCCCAGACATTGTACTATAGGCCTTTGGTCTCATCAGTACCAGGAATAAAGATTGATTGACACCTTGTTCAGCTTGAATGAGGTCACATGACACCTTGTACATGAATTTGTAACACACCCCAGACATTGTACTATAGGCCTTTGGTCTCATCAGTACCATGAATAAAGATTGATTGACACCTTGTTCAGCTTGAATGAGGTCACATGACACCTTGTACATGAATTTGTAACACACCCCAGACATTGTACTATAGGCCTTTGGTCTCATCAGTACCAGGAATAAAGATTGATTGACACCTTGTTCAGCTTGAATGAGGTCACATGACACCTTGTACATGAATTTGTAACACACCCCAGACATTGTACTATAGGCCTTTGGTCTCATCAGTACCAGGAATAAAGATTGATTGACACCTTGTTCAGCTTGAATGAGGTCACATGACACCTTGTACATGAATTTGTAACACACCCCAGACATTGTACTATAGGCCTTTGGTCTCATCAGTACCAGGAATAAAGATTGATTGACACCTTGTTCAGCTTGAATGAGGTCACATGACACCTTGTACATGAATTTGTAACACACCCCAGACATTGTACTATAGGCCTTTGGTCTCATCAGTACCATGAATAAAGATTGATTGACACCTTGTTCAGCTTGAATGAGGTCACATGACACCTTGTACATGAATTTGTAACACACCCCAGACATTGTACTATAGGCCTTTGGTCTCATCAGTACCAGGAATAAAGATTGATTGACACCTTGTTCAGCTTGAATGAGGTCACATGACACCTTGTACATGAATTTGTAACACACCCCAGACATTGTACTATAGGCCTTTGGTCTCATCAGTACCAGGAATAAAGATTGATTGACACCTTGTTCAGCTTGAATGAGGTCACATGACACCTTGTACATGAATTTGTAACACACCCCAGACATTGTACTATAGGCCTTTGGTCTCATCAGTACCAGGAATAAAGATTGATTGACACCTTGTTCAGCTTGAATGAGGTCACATGACACCTTGTACATGAATTTGTAACACACCCCAGACATTGTACTATAGGCCTTTGGTCTCATCAGTACCAGGAATAAAGATTGATTGACACCTTGTTCAGCTTGAATGAGGTCACATGACACCTTGTACATGAATTTGTAACACACCCCAGACATTGTACTATAGGCCTTTGGTCTCATCAGTACCATGAATAAAGATTGATTGACACCTTGTTCAGCTTGAATGAGGTCACATGACACCTTGTACATGAATTTGTAACACACCCCAGACATTGTACTATAGGCCTTTGGTCTCATCAGTACCAGGAATAAAGATTGATTGACACCTTGTTCAGCTTGAATGAGGTCACATGACACCTTGTACATGAATTTGTAACACACCCCAGACATTGTACTATAGGCCTTTGGTCTCATCAGTACCAGGAATAAAGATTGATTGACACCTTGTTCAGCTTGAATGAGGTCACATGACACCTTGTACATGAATTTGTAACACACCCCAGACATTGTACTATAGGCCTTTGGTCTCATCAGTACCAGGAATAAAGATTGATTGACACCTTGTTCAGCTTGAATGAGGTCACATGACACCTTGTACATGAATTTGTAACACACCCCAGACATTGTACTATAGGCCTTTGGTCTCATCAGTACCAGGAATAAAGATTGATTGACACCTTGTTCAGCTTGTATGAAGTCACATGTCACCTTGTGGTTCATTGATGTCTAATGACACTTATTTGGCTTCTTACGACAACCACTGTGCCGAGTTGCATCCCTTGGGCACGCCAGAAACCTATGATTGTTGGTTTGAATCCCAGTTTGCCCCGATTATGTTTCTAGGTTTGTCAGCACCATACCCGTGCTCATGGGTTTCACAGTGTGGTAAACGTCTGAAACCTGCATCACTTCGGGTTTTCCTCTCACATCAGGCTGACACGACGTGATATAACTGAAATACTGTTAAAAGCTGCTTTAAACCCAACTCACTCACTCTTACGACACCCATAAGATCTGTCATGACAAATGTATAACCTCTCATGTGACCTGTAAAGCTTTCATGACATCTGCATGCTATATAACAGGGATAGATATTAACCTAGAAAGTCTATCATCCCCAATAGTGATAACATATAGGAACATCCCCAAAATGTTTGAAATTTTACTTGTCCTAAGGGGGCGGTGGGGTAGCCTAGTGGTTAAAGCGTTTGCTCGTCAGGCTGAAGACAAGGGGTCTATTCCCCACATGGATACAATTTGTGAAGCCCATTTCTAGTGTCCCCTGCTCGTGATATTGCTGGAATATTGTTAAAAGCGGCGTGAAATCTTACTCACTCACTCACAAGCCCTAAGGAAACCAATATCAGTAGTTTAAATGGCTCGGGCAAGCGGACTAGTGCTTATTTCTATCCCTGTATCATGACAACTGTTTGACCCATCATGATGCACTTAATGTTTCACATGACATTGGTTTGATCTCTTTTGACATCGACATGACTTCTCATGACAGCTGTCTGTGTTTCAGGGAATTCTACAAATCGTGTATCCAGCATTAAGACAGATCGGCCACCCAGCGTTGACAGCACACTGTCCGACACCTCTCAGGTGAGGGTTTCACTTTCTGGTATTCTCCAGCTTCACCCTGACTTGTTATATATTATAGTTTTGCAGTACCATATCTATATTAATGGATTCACCAGAGTGGTAAACGTCTTGGACCTGCATCACTGCAGACTTTCCTCCCTCATGAGACTGAAGTGGTGATATAACTGAAATAGAGCTTATTCTAATATTCTGTTATCATATGTTTCACTCATCATTCAAGGGGGCACGGGTGGCCCAGTCATCTAAGATGCCACAATTTGCTGTGCAGAGATCGGGCATGACCTATGATTGTGGGTTCGAATCCTGGTTTGACCCAATTAGGTTTCTAGGTTTGTCAGCACCATACCTGTGCTTGTGGGTTTCACCAAAGTGGTTAACATCACAGGCCTGCATCACATAACTGGAAAACTGTTGAAGGTGGCATTAAACCCAACTGGTGTCATAATATTTTGCTGAACTGTACTGTCTGTACTGAACGATGTGGCTAAAGGGGAATAACTCTGCATGATCAGCAGCCTTGTTCATTGGCCTTCAAGCTCATACTTTCTAAACTTATTTTTTACAGCAAATGTGTGAGAAAACAGTGTGACAATTAAATCGACTGCCTTAACTGCAAATTGCCGGAGTGTTTTTAAAAAAAAATCTCAGTCACAGCAAAGACACAAAAGTTAAGTTGACAATGATTTGAAGAAATAATATACGGAAAGCTGGATTGTAGTTCCTATACACAAATATGACATTTTTGGATATTAATCTGTTTTCAGGGATCTGTTAAGGTTAAAAATGCCAAGAATAAGAAGACCGACCTGCCGAAACCGGAAACTCCTCGTATCAAGAAGTACAGTAATGTCAAGAGCTCCATACCACCTCCAGGTAACCCCCACAAACTTGTACCTGATATACCTGTGTGTACCTGATATACCTGTGTACTGTATACATATATACCTATATACCTATATACCTACACCTAACGTCACTGTCAATATCCTTACGTTCATTCCTATATAGTTCAGTACATATTGTAACTAATATCATATTATTTATTCTATGTATTTATTATTTATTATATATATTTATTATAATGTATGACAAATACAACTATTATACCCTCCTGTTATGCATGATGCCGTGTAGGATGCAAAGCAGTTGTTACGAGAATTTTATGACATATGCATGTCAACCCAGATGAAGAAATGCTACATGCGCAACCTGCATGGCAAATTAACATTTAATCACGTTGCAATTATCATTTTTGTATGTGCAAAAACTGCAATCTGTTCTGAATCTTTGAAATCCAATTTATGTAAGTCATAATGTATGGTTTTAAGAGTGTCTTCATCAAAACTGTTAAAAATACTCTATTATTCATTATCATGACCTCCTCCCCCGTGGAGTTTCTGGGTTAGAACTTACCCTTTGTCTTAAGAGTCAAGGTCAGGCACAGTCACTTGGTTGATGGCATGACATCGTACCCGACGGAGTGGATCGATGCTTACAAAAATAATCACTGAATTGTCTGGTCCAGACTTAAGTATTTACAAGCCACTATCATAAAGCTGGAATATTGCTGAGCGTGGCGTTTAACAAAAAGCAAACTAACGAGTAAAGCCCTGTTGGGATTCGAGGGCAGAATATGTCCCCAATACTCATACTTGTCTGATGAGCCACTGAAATAGGTGGGGGCACGGGTGGCCCAGTTGTCTAAGGCGCCGCGATTCGCTGTGCAGAGTTGCGTCCCGTGGGCACGCCAGAAACCTATGATTTTGGGTTCGAATCCCGGTTCGCCCCGATTATGTTTCAGGTTTGTCAGCACCATACCCGTGCTCGTGGGTTTCACCGAAGTGGTAAACGTCTGAGACCTGAATCACTTGGGGCTTTCCTCCCACATTAAGCTGACACGCCGTGATATGACTGGAATACTGTTAAAAGCGGCGTTAAACCCAACTCACTCACTCACTCACTCACTCTGAAATAGGTATTGAGAGGTCACAATGGCAGCACAATATGAGAAGCACGTGGATCTGTGACATTGGGAAAGTCCAACTCAAAGCACGATTTAGTATGATCTGTGCTCACACGATCATAGTCTGCTGCTCATTTTGGACAAGTGGTTGATGTAAAATAACTAGATTTGGGGATAAAACAACTGGATTTAGATTGTTACAAACGGACTAATGGCTGTGTTTAATCCCAGTGTACAGAGCCAAGCATGACTGCGACAGTCTGAATGGATATTGCTGGTTATGGCTTTCAACTTAATGCATTCACTTTCAGCTGCAGCGAGGAAGCAAACTTTATGTCGCTTTAGCAATATATAGGACATTTAGGATTTCTCGGCTACAATAATAGGAGGAAATTAGACTCTAAGATGAGGATATCATGCATGTATCTATCGTACACCTCTCTCATCCTCTATTTCATATCTTTAAACAATGTAATAAAATACTCTTTCATTACGTTGTGGAAGTTTTTTTACCTTCAGTCAGCACATGAAGGTGGAGTCATGGAGAAACACGCGTCTAATGTCAACCACAATTTCATATGTTATAACTTTTAATTTAGCACCCAGGAAACCAGCTCCATCTAAAACATCTCAGAAAAAATCACCGGAAACATCTCACAAAGATGTTTCTAAAACATCCCCTAAGAAAAGTCTGAGTAAGTTTGACTAACAGGCTTATTACCCAGTAACCTGCATGGTTGTTTGAAAACACATCTGTGAGTCACATACATTGGGGTCATTTTCTGATTGAATTATGTAACAAACATCATTAAAAAAATTCTTTTTGTAAGGCTTGACCAATTTGGAAGCAAATTTACCAAGATGCAGAAGGCTAAATAAGAACATATGCTTGTTCTTTGTTGATTTTAAAACAATTTAATTGCTCAAGAGTATAATTTGGTTGATATTTCCTAAAATATATCTTTAAATAAACTTAAAACAAAGAAATATGCAATTTTCCAATTGTGTCAGTTGCTCCTAATTAACTCACGTAAGATATTGGCACACTCATAGAAACACAAGAAAATGTATTGGTCTGGCCTTCCCTTCAAAACTGAAAAGAAATATGAACTGTATGTGACTCAGGAAGCATGCTTTGTATAGTCTTTCAACCTGATTCAACAAGCCTCCTTCTCGCAGTGATATAAGGGAGACAACTCTTCCTGGCTTACAAGCTTTTGCCTATGCTGTCAGGAGAAGTTATCCTGAAGACATTCATATGTGTATTATTGCTTGGACAGTTTCTTTCATTTCAGTATTGTATTGTTGTTTAACTTTGTTGTGATTTTGAATAGTCTTTCAGCATGAAGTGTAAGCCTCAATATTTATTCTGATTCATATATGCCTGGTTTAATTTTGTCCATGTCATGTGTCGTCCAAATTATTTGTTTTCTTCAAAAATATAATCTTGCATGACAGTATGCATGATTGTTTTGTTTCAATTAAAATAAGATCAATATCATTTTTTCTGTAATTTTTCTTATATATGATTAATTCTTTATGAATAATAATTGCATATTGCAGTTAGAACTAGAAGGTGCCAAAAGTTTTGCCATAATCTGCCCAATCCTTTTAAGAACCCAAGCTTTGCTTAATGACCATCCAGCATTTCATTCCTGCGACAGCTTTGACAAATGACAGTCTCTAATCATTGCTAAATTCATTTGCTGCTTAAAAATAAAGGAATCTGTAATGTCCCATATATTTAACATTGGTTGGCAAACAAGACCAATTTCTTTAGTCTAGTCTTAGAATAGTAGTTTTGGTGCTTTATTTGACTTTGCAGTTTTGTATCATGTAGTATGTGATAGTCAAAGTGCCATGTGTTCATTGTTGATGCACAGTGATGAAAGGATACAGATGGAGACAATGTATAAGCTATATAGGCATGCGTTGTCCAAATACTATAACCATCTCGGATGAAAGCACAGTAACGTCTTGCTGAACTATCAACCAGGACCCTGTAGGGGTTCCAGATTGGAATAGGTCTCCAGCAACATGTGCTGGTTGTAATCCTGTGGGGTTCCAGGTTAGAATAGGTCCCCAGCAACCTCTGACTCAGTTGATTGCATGTCTTTGTACCAGACAGCCTGGATAGTTGCTCACGGTATTGATCAATGGATTGTGTGGTCCAGACTTGATTCTTTACAGACCATCATCAAAGAGCTGGATTATTGCAGCATTAAACAAGAACAAACTATAGACCAGGTTAATACAGGCTTGAAAAACTCTTGAATATGGATAACTGGTCTTGATAAGGTTTTAAATGTTGCAGTATTTTGAAAAGGCCTTACAAATTGGAGATGTAGTCTCATAAGGGCTTTGAATTTTGTGTTTTCATATATTTTCAAGTATAACAAAGACACATCAGTAGGATATGCAAACACTCAGATCGCTAACAGTGTATACGTAGAAAGTCAGATGATATTTTCACAGATTTTGTTCATAAGATAATAAGTTTATCTGATAAGGTCATGTTGTTAAAGGCTATACACCCAACTGGTGTTACAAAATATTTTTTTATAAATGAAAAAGAATTGGCATATGCTACAATCTAAACTATCCCATATACCAAGCAAGTCTAGATTTCTTCAATTTCAGAAAATAACAAGATTCTCTTGGTTCCTTTCTATTACCGGTACATATTAAAAGACAATTGAAAAAGCAATATCTTGAAATAATTTCTTTTGAGGGACTATATTTTGTTTTTAATCTAACAATTTTATATTTTCTTTTTAATATTGAAAATGCAAATTATGGCTTTGAAAAGTGCCAAGGTCTTTGGCTGAATTTCTGTTTGAACCAAGATCAAGCAGCTGACTGTTTCTGACATTGATATGCCTTATGAAAGAATGCTACAAATGTCATAACACCAGTGACCAGTTGTTGGAAAGAAGTACTCGATATGCTTAACATAGTAAATGAGGCAGTGAACTACCGGTATCTTGGATTTAAAACTGTGTTTACACTGATCCTTCTTGGTGAGTATGTATCTGCAGTATTGTTTATACCTGCTGTAAATACTCTTAGCATGTTTGCTGGACATGACAAGGGTGAAGGTCACCACATGTTTGTCATCACTGACAAGTGGATGAAAGTTGAGAACTCTCCTGTTTAGAAGTCAGATTGTATATCATAACATTCAGCCAATTAGATTGCCGGATAGACTCTATTTTATTTCTATTCTCTGTAGAGAAAAAAATCTTGAAATTAAATCTAATTTCAGTAGTATTTGTGTACACTTATCCTATAATATAATTATTTGAGGTTTAAAAAAATATTGTTGGATTATTAAAATGAAAAAGTCATTGTTGACAAATATGTTTATGTATTTACTACTTTTCACTTGTTTATGCCATTTCATATTAAAATCAAGTTAATTTGAATAAATGTTGCAGTATCACGAAAAAGCGGGTAATAAGCATATATTAATATATATATAGTATTAATAAATTAATATTTCTTTTATGAGTAACTATTATTTAACAAAGCATCAACTGTTTTATAACCATTCCCAGCTGCAATTTATGATTTTTAACCTACTTTTTATGCTGAAAATTTGTGTTTGAAAACTGATATCTTGGCTTCAATTGGCAAATTTAAACAAATGAGGAGCATATGACTGCAGCAGGTCAACTGGGGACAGCCCTGGAACACACGTGGTGGGGAGATTCATTATTTGGCCCCACAGGAAGTAGGAGATGAGTTTAGATAAGATTCTTCAGCAGTGGGAAGGAGGCCCATGTATGTCTAGTCCTGCCATTAACAGATGGGGCTTTGCTCCAACTGGTGCAATTAAAAAGACATTACAGGATAGGTCGGTGTGGTTTGAACTGTCAAATTAGGAGAGAGGGGTGCTAATTCCTTAGTCTCAGATATATTTTTGCAAGAATGAATCATTCTAAAAATAAGACGATACATAAAGAGATGTGATTTTTTCACAAATAATTATCTCTTTCAGTATATCACAAGATATATGATTATGATGTGATCATTCATTCATAGCCAATGAGACAAATTCATATCTTTACTATGAAATATACTCTGACATGTAATATACACGTTTTTGCCCATGTATCCATTGAATACACTCAATTAGAGGAGTAAAGTAAGAATCAGTGTAATTTTCTTTTCTTGGGTGTAGTGATATGTGTATTTGTAATATCAGTATCAGAACTGACCATTTTATGACAGCGTATAATCACACTAAGAAACAGTTCTTGAGATTTCCAAACACACCATCCTGCATAGTTTATCCTGAACTGGGCATTGGGAAGGCTTGAGTGATGGTTGCTGTTCATTCCAGAGGGCTGAGTTGGAATCCTTATGACAGTGAAGCTTCTAAAGTCTATTCTTAACATTCCAATAAAGTATCACATTGTTGCAGTATTGTTTTAATAAACCTATCATCCACACATGGCTTTCCACATAATTGTAGGTTTGAATCTCTATACCACAATAAATGGTTTGTGTGGGTAAGAATCCACATGAAATATGCATGAAGAATTCGGGAAATTTTTCCATGCATACCGTATATGACCGCAGATAAGCCGACCTCATAAATAAGCCGAGGTATTAAGTTGACCATTGAAATATGAAAGAACATGATATGACCTGTAGATAAGCCGAACGAGGAATTGAAAGGCAAAGACACACCGTGAGATGACTGCATGAATAAAGGTAGATACTTGTTCACTATCAATTTATGAACTTTGCAAAATGTATGTTATAGCTATTGGCGATTTCATCTGTGGATTATATATCATATCTGTGGATTATATTATCTGTAAAGATCGTGGAGTTTAGGAAGAATGATAAACCTTCAACATTCAATTGAAAACTTATGATCGGAAATAGTAACATGCATACAAAATTTTAATAATTGGTGTATAATATTAACTGTATTGATAATCTAGAACAATAATGGCTGTAGTCGTGGCAACTTCCAAACCTTTGGGAAGTTGTAATCTATCGGACCGTCATTCAGGCGATGTTTCTGACAGATAGCGATCTGAAAAATATTATCATGAAAGTGTATACCATTGATAAGCCAACCTCTTTCTACAGAATCTTTTTTCGGGTCCTCAATATTCAGCTTATCTGCAGACATATATGGTATATGCATATTATTCTATTATAACTGTTAACCCATCTTAATCTGTTTTACCAAAATGGCGCCAATGGTGCAATGAAGGGGATGAACACTTTGTATACTTCAACTGTACACATACATTATGGGATAACACTGCTTAATGATACCAGGCTCAAGATTTGGGTTCGGAATATAAACATCAGCTAATTGAGGTATCACTGCCCATAAAACAACCACAAATAGAATCATGGATAATGCTGGCGTCTTATTTCAAGATGGATAGGCACAAGACCAACAGCCTCTGTTGGAGTTTTTCATTGATGTCAATCTGCATTCATAAGATTGTCAGAAGTTTTGTTCCTAAAACAATCTTAGGAAGATTTTGTTGTGTGTGGACAGAGGTGAAGTTTTATTTCAACACCTGCACTTTCTTTGTGTTGGTGCCAACTTGGGTAGATTGGCATTATGGATAGATGGATTAATGTTTGTTGATTTTTGAGGATTACTTATCTACACCTATCATAAGCTGAAGAATGTATCATGTCTACAAAGATCTGATGGTGTACGCATATGTATGTATACATATACATATACGAGAAAATTTATATAGGGATTGGATAGTCAAAATGTCTGCTGATTACAAATTATCCTTTGCATGAAACGACCACTCTCAGCTGAGACATTGCTGTCAGAGGATCCATGGGCAGATCCAGAGGGGTGTCCAGGGTTGTACGGGGGGTCTGGACACCCCTTTTGAAAACCAAATGTAATATGTTGTGGGCAATAAAATTGACTGAGAGAGGATTTTGGTATTTTGGATCTCTTCCTGTTAAAAATGCTTGATCTGCCCATGGCATAGTACCCTGAAGTGAATCATTGGTCACACTGTTAACCACTGTTTTTTCTGTCACAAGTTTGGACAAGCAGGCACAGTGAAGTATCAATATTTCTGATTGGCTCAATCATGCCTCATGTCGGTGAGCTGGTTTTTAAGAAGGTAAAAACTGGATTTTACTGATCTTTTTGGTTTACACCACTTTGAACAATATTCAGTTACATCCTGGTGTTATCAGATTAGGTACGTGAGTGAGTATGGTTTTATGCCGCTTTAGCAATGTTCTAGCAATATCATGGCGGGGGACACCAGAAATGGGCTTCACACATTGTATCTATGTGTGGAATCGAACCTGGGTCTTCAGCTTAATGAGTGAATGCTTTAACCACAAGGCAACCCCATTGCTCTTATCAGATTAAGATAAGAACAAGAAGGTGGTAGCAGATAACTTATATACAGGTTTGCAGTAAACTGTGAAATAATGGTTACAAAGTTCTGGGGAATTTCCTTCCATGAAAGCTGATAAAAGAGAATTGGGCGGTTACAGTGTCTGGCTTTGAAGTGTTTGCTGATGGCCTGGATTAATGCTCATGCTGTCAACCCTTGGTTTATGTGGGCCAGATTCAATAATGTAGAAGCCATTGTGATAATATATAATGTTCCTGACGACAGCATTGAAGAACTTTCATTCACTCACTCACTCACGCACTCTACATCATTCAAAGTTATTCCCTATTAGGAAAGGGTTTTTCTGAAATACTGATTTTATCTTTCGGTCTGTTGCTAAGACAATATTAGTAATAGCTGCCTAGTGTTTTATTTGGCAGTAGTTTGTGTTCGTGACACCATTCTGAAGACCTGAATGTTTTCAGATATTTACTGGGTGTGGTGGAGAAACGGAGATCCCAGAAAGAAAGTGTTGACATTGCAAAGAGTTTCTGCATTTCCTCAACAATAGCCCTCGAGGCATGGAATCATGTATATTTGTAAACTGGAAAAAAAATCCATTTTATTTTTTTTCTGGTCGTTAAAGATAGTAAAAGGGAATGATAACATTCCTTGTAGAAATATCTGAAATATGAAGATATGTTTTTTAAGGCGCTGAAGATTGAAATGTTAAAACTGACAAGTTATTAAATAAATCTGTCATTGTTTTTTTTTTCATGTTGAACAAACTAAACATAAATGTAAGAGATGGCTAATTTTATGTAACTTTAACTCAGCTCTGTAATGCGATTAAAGATAACTAGCGACATCAATTTCAGGGGGCAATTTTACAAATTACCAAAATGGCAGCTATTTCCCATCTGGCACAAAAGAAATATGCTAATTTAAATTAAAAAAGTCAAAAATTGTTTTGATGAGATTGAATTTGTCACACAAAAAACAAGACAATAATTGAAGTCCCCTGTGTGCAGTGTTTAGTTTGTGCAGGGATGAATATTTTCAGACAATAAATGGACTCTATTTTGTCAATGTGATTAGCTTTCTGTCACAGAATATGATTTATCCTCAAGATGGATTGGGACACTGAGAATTATTGGAACATGTCTGTGTTGATGTATTGGAATGTGTGTCAAGAAGCCACTGAATCATGAATCGATGAAGAGGGCAATCCTGCATGATTCACTGTGAATCATCACCACCACGGCTAGAATCAGGGTGTCGGTGATCATTAGCGCTGTTGGTTTAGAGTAAGGAATCAAACAATTGGTTCAAGTATTCTGATATCTTGCTCTTCATTTTGGACTTAAACATTTGAATTAAGTTTTCATGATGTTTGTTATTACATTTATAGGTAAGTTGATTTTATGTTTTTAACTTAAAGTCATGTTTTGTTTGTTTGTTTGTTTAACGCCACACTATTACAGCTTCATGACGGCAACCTGTAAATTACTGAGTGAGTGAGTGAGTTGGGTTTAACGCCCCTTAAACAGTATTCCAGTTATATCGCGGCGTGTCAGCTTAATGTGGGAGGAAAGCCCGAAGTGATGTCGGTCTTAGACATTTACCACTTCGGTGAAACCCACGAGCACGGGTATGGTGCTGACAAACCTAGAAACATAATCGGGGTGAACCAGGATTTGAACCTACAATCATAGGTTTCTGGCGTGCCCAAGGGTTGCAACTCTGCGAATCGCGGCGCCTTAGACGACCGGGCCACCTGTGCCCCCTGTAAATTACTGAGTCTGGAACAGACAAGTCTGACCAACCGATCCATTTAGTGATGCCTTATGACTGTATGGGTCACTTTGGACCTATTCTAACTTGGACACCCAACAGGGTTAAAGATATGTGCATAATGACAGCTACTGAATGCTGATCCGTGTTGCTGTTGCTATTTAAAACAAAAACAGTGAAAATGGATTTTTTTAATGTTATTTTTTTTCTATCAGTAATCCTAGTTGTTATAATGATTACCAGTGATTGAGACCTGTGAATAGGTCTTCAGCAACCCATGCTTGCCCTAAAAGGCGACTATGCTTGTCGTGAGAGGTGACTAACAGGATTGGGTGGTCAGGCTGGCTGACCAGGTTGATGCATGTCATCGTATCTCAATTGTGTGGATCGATGCACATGATATCAGTCACTGGATTGTCTGGACCAGACTGGATTATTTACAGACTGCCGTCATATAGCTAAAATATTGCTGAGAGAGGCGTTAAACAACAAACAAACCAGTGATTGAAATATGATTCAAGGTCCTTTACATCAAACCTTTAAGTATAAGAATCAGTGAGTACAGGTTTAGTATTATTACATATGTATTTTATATCTATATATGTACAGTAAACATTGGTTATAACGAACTCAAAGTGACCACCAATTTTAGTTCGTTATAGCCATATATACAGCAAATGGACGGGACCAAAAACACAGTTAATTTTATCTGTCAGTTTGTTATAAGTGTGTTATACTCCGTGAAAGAGAAGGACCTCAGATTCCCATGCTTGTCTGAAGAACTGACTGAAGAGATTTGTTTGGTCCAGCTCTGACACTGGACTGAATGTCTTTCGCTGTGTGCCGATTGTTGCTCTTGCCAGAGACCATATACCGATATACCGGTATATGGTCTCTGCTCTTGCATTTGTCTGGTTGCCAATACTTGCCTTGTCCAAACTCCATTATTTATAGGCCACTGTTATATAACTTGAATTTTGTTGACTCCAGCTTTAAACAGCATTCGCTCACTCGCTCTATCTAATATCTCATGGTAACAAGACATGCTCTTTCCATTTAACTATCACCAAAAGTATTTGATATACACGTGAACTAGAGCTCAAGATGATATGCCATATATCAAATAGTCGGGTGATATGTTTTGGGAGGGAGAATATTTAAGAGCAGATAACAAGAACTCAGATCTATTGTAATTAGTTTGCACTTTTCATCTGTACTTGTTTTTTCTGCACGTATGTAACTTATTATCACACATTTTCCTCAAATGAATACAGACTAATCTACATATGTTGTTGATAATAACAAAGTTGCCAGAAAGGTAGCCGTGTTTTCTTTCCAATGTGGAGTTTGCTATAGGTGATCAGTAATTACTCCCAGATTGCGGAGCTTGAGGGAGTCCGGGTTTATTTTGATTAGTGAGGAAATCTGATTGGATTTCACATTGCCTTTGAGTTGAGAAAGGAAACTTTACATTTTCGGCAGTTTTGCTGTCTGGCTAATTGGTATTCCTGAACAGTTTTGGAGGTTTATGTTGGTGTCACATCCTTTGGTTTATTGTACCAGCTGGTTGATTTTACGTGTAATGTTTTTGTTCTTCGTGGAATACGTTTTTTGATTGTTGTAAAGGTGAACAAAAGGTTTATTTATGTGAAAGAATAAGAGAATGAGTGTTTTCAAGTTCACATGAGTCCGTGAAATGTCACAGGTAATTGTGGTTTGAAAGTTTTAGGAGGAGATAGTTTTACAGTTTGTTCTACACAATACACATGAAAGTTTTGTTGTCTTGACAGAGGATAACAGGTTATTATGAATTACCTGGAAAAATTGTCATTCATGTATGGTAGGTTTATTTCTGCAGTAAATGAAACAAGATGGGAATTACTTTTAATCATGTTTTTTTTAAATTTGAAGATGATTGAATGAGAATTGTTTTATGCTGCTCTTAGCAATATTCCAGCAATATTCCAGCAATATCAGTCCACTTTTTAGTCCACTACTCCTTATAATGATAACATGTAGCAAAACACTTAAAAATGGCAAATTTCTTCTCGTCCTTATGATACCTTAACTATTGGGCAGTTTGGCAAGGACTACAGGACAAGTGTCAATTTCTAATGCTGTATCATGACGGAGTATACCAAAAATTGGCTTCAAATATTTTGTACGCATGTGTGGAATCGAACCCGTGTCTGCTGCGTGACAAGCGAACCACTAGTCTACCCCACAGCCCCTATTTGAAGATGATATGGTACTTGTGGAAATCATTGAGTTCATATCCAAATGTCATATCTTTTTATATCTAAGATCTTTATAACTTTTACAAGTGACATTTAGTATTCATTTCACAGTAAATCAGTCTAAAATATTCTAAACTTTATTTGCATTCATAAAAAGATCACTGCATTTAGGTTAAATGAATGAAAGGAACTTGTTAAACTTATAAATATTTGTTGCAGATAATTCCAGGAAATGAATTTCACCATTTCCTTTAAATACTCTGTGCTCTAAGCCATTACAAATATCCTCTTGATTCCTGTTGAAGATACAGGCAAGATGAAACCCATCAGACACGTGCATTTGTTTTTGATAACTCCCGCGGGGATAGATATCCCCCAATTCCCAGAGGCTCTGTCTCACAAGATGAGTCTTGATCGAGTTACAATCGGCTGACATCATAACCTTACATACTGTCTCTGTGGTTGTGAAAATTTATACCTTGTGCATACAATTTGTCGAGATAGAAATGCATTGGAATAAATGGGGTCCTCAATGGGTGGAACAAGAAAGTTTGCTATCTTTTTTCAGGGTACAAGATGTTTCTATTCACTGACATTACCAAATCAATCATTGCAATAGAACAGTTCTTAGAAATAGGAATGTTTTGTGTGTGGTTTTTAATAATCATTACTGCATTCTCTGTGTGTTGCAAAACTGTGGTATCATATGATATGATATTTTTTAAATTAATTTTATACTTGCATACTTGGCTATGGTCAGTCATGTCTGAGATATTTCATGATTTTAAAATATTGTAGGAATTTTAAAAGTGTACACATGGATGTTGAGATCGCGGACAGATGCTAGTTGATGTTCGTTGTTTATGTTATCCTTGTCGGAGCCTCAGCATGAGGCCAGCCGTTTGGATAGAAAGTGATATAAGGATCCTATCAAACCTGAAAAGAACTACTGAAAGGTCAGAGTTTCCGAATAGATATATACAACCAACCCTTGCCAAATTTTCATCAGATCGCTCCTCATTTTCGTCAAACACTACCCCTCGTTTTCCTCCTCATTGGGTGTCTAAAAGCTCTTGAAAAACTGGAGTAGATAGGACGCACCTTGTCCATCTGGCTGATGATCTGCCGAGGATATTTTGGATTTTGTGAAAGACATTTCTGGAGGTAGTTGAAAGGAAAGTAGCCTTGTCTGTTGTTTTACATTTCTGGGTATATTTTCATTTGAATATTTGCATTTTCTTGAAAATTATTTAAGAATATTTAAATTTTGATGTAGTTTGCATCATCAAATTGACCAAATTGTTTGAACATTTTTCATTGACAAATTCTCTGCATCAATGTTGAGAAAAGATGTCATTTGAGTCGACTTTGGTTTAATGTGATATAAAATCAGTGAACCTGATCTTCGTATTTTCTTTTGTGATAGACCTTCATTTTACATTTAATCCCTGAGGGTTGATTCCAGGAATTCCATGTCGCATGTTGAAAAGAAAATATACCCCGATAGATAACAGAGGATATAGTAATTGAAGAGCAGAATACAAAGACGGTATTGGAGCTCTCTAGGCTGTGAAGTTAGTGAAGTGTGTCTTGCAGGACATCAATGGGCCACCCCTTCACCACCCGCCACATCAGGGGAATGTCAGTGTTGGCAACAGGCCTCACCATATTTGCAACGTTTATCGAGGGAATTGTCTACTTTTCTATGAGTTCCTTGGTGCTCACTTTTATGTGGATTGTTTTCGGAGATCGAACTCTTTCGTTTTGGAATTCAAGCAAGAAGCCCAAGCCTGTCATTCAGAATGGAATCTATGAGGGTAGGTGAAGCAGTGCCATGAACTTTCTCTATGTAAACAATCAAACTGTAGTTTTGACACATCCTGTTTCACTGTACAATTTCAAAAATATAAAAATATTAAAACCATGACTCACACACAATATTGGAAATGACTTGGCAACAAATCTGTTATTTTTTTATTATTTGTTTCTTAAAGTTGTGCATTTGACACTTGGGAATTTGACTGCCTGTTTTTACCTGTTTTGTTTACAGCAATATTGATTTATGTAAACAGGTATTCCGATCTAGATGTTTAACGTAGAAGTGTTTTGTATTACAATATGGGAGATGTTATCAGTACAGGGACGTATGTACACCTGAAAATTGAACTCTTCATAGGTATCGGCTAAACTTTGGGGAAACCAGGTCAGGTGTTTACAAACTAGATAAAGCCATAGATCATTTAGCGACACACTTTTTCCATTAGGGTTTGTGAATTGGTATGGCTGTATATATCAATGGGTTGTTTTCATCATGTTTTACAGTACATATATAGTTGATGTTGGAAGATTTTGCTGCATGAGATAGGGTTGTGAAAGAGAAAGTTAATGATTATTAGTTTTCATATTATCATTATTCAGGTTTTGGGTGGTCCTTGTACTATTATACATTTTATACATATGTATTCCACACTTATTCAGATGTCTTTACTCAAATGCTGTTTATTTGTTCTCAGATCAGTGGATCTGTATGCATTCCAATTATCATTGTCAACTCCCTGGGGAGTATACAACCCAAGCTGCCTACGGGCGCTAGAGGGTTTATACATCCACCTCACATTTTGGGTACCCACTCCCTGCTGTGTGAAAAGAGGCACATTTGAACTCCACCCTCCACACACATCACATTCCACTCCACTCCACACACCACACAGTCTACATCACACACACCACACACACCACACATCATATTCCATATCACACACACCGCCATCTTCCCGAGGCAAGTGAGTTCACTGACTATAAAAGCCCAGTTTCCACCCTTGCCGAACTAGGCTGGTATTATGGAGTAACATTTTGGCTGGACTAACGAGTCTATGCATAGTCCAATCAAAATCGCGCTCCAAAATCGAAATCCGGTTTGTAAACTGTCATACAGATTTCGGTCAATTGCAGGATTTGCAAAGCATGTGCACTGCTAACTCGTTGTCAACAGATATTTGTGAATCTTTTCATGTTTTTAATCAAGGTGCTCACGTGATTTGATGCACTTCGCGATGTAAGATTTGTTTTATCACAATATATAG
This sequence comes from Haliotis cracherodii, assembly GCF_022045235.1. NCBI lineage: Eukaryota > Metazoa > Mollusca > Gastropoda > Lepetellida > Haliotidae > Haliotis > Haliotis cracherodii. The sequence continues at coordinate 23,293,465 of NW_027266341.1, read as the reverse complement.
CTCTTGATTGTCAATCAGATTGTCTTGACTGGGCGACGCAGTTTTGTTTGAAGCAAGTGCAAGTGACGCGAGAGGTGGAATCTGATTGGTCCATAGGAGAGACATAGAAGGGACATAACTGGTAATAGCCACTGGTGGCGCTACTATCGAGCCCAGGAATTTCAGCATAGTTCAGCAAGGGTGGAAACTGGACTTTTAAAGTCAGTTAACTCTCTTGCCTCGGGAAGATGACACACCACACACACCACACACACCACACACACCACATTCCACTCCACACACCACACACCTCATACCACACACTCCACACACCACACACTCCACACACCACACACCTCATACCACACACTACAAACCACACACTCAACACTCCATTCTCCACACACACACGCCTCATCCCCATAACATGAAATGGTGATCCTCTCTCACTTCAGAAATTGTTGTCCAATTGACAATTTACAGGCGTATTATTATAAATAATAATTAAAGCACACATTTCACTGTTATCTCATACATTATCTCAAATATTTACTCACCAGTGTCTACTTCATAATTACAGAATGTCTAGTAACAAATAAGTCATTATAATATAATTAATATTCAGTGAATAAGTCTTTTTAATGTACTTCTTTGTGCTATAGGGATTATACAGTATGCAAGATGCATTTGTCAATAGTCATGTACTGCTTTACAAGCAGTTGTAGGGGTTAGTTAATAAGAGGAGAATAAATTTATATACTCCAACAGTAGTATTGAATAACTATTCATTAACTACCTGCACTGTTGAGGCTTAATGGATCATATCAAATTTTTACAATCCGCAGTCTTAAGTATAAATGACACACTGACGCCCTGTTCATGATGCATTCTGGGTATGTGCATAGGTATTGTATGTGTTGAAAGGTGTGGAGTGTACTGCTCAAGACTCAGTTGAAACAGAATAAAGGCCTTTGTGTGGCTTTATCGTGGCATGACTTGGTAAATAACATTTGGCCATGATGCAGTGTGTTATACAGTCTAAATACATGCGGTAGAATACGGCGTCAAAGCGCAGGAACAGAAATTGTACATTGTTTCCATAAAAGGCACAAAACCTACAGCAAGAACTTAATTTGGATGAAGAATAACTGTTTCAGCTTCAATATGGGAATATAATGTCTGAAAGATTTTGCTTGAAGTTTGAACTTATCTGTGAATATTTTTTTATGAAAACATAATTTTCATATTTATAAAATATTTACGTTAACCTTAGCTGATGTCATTAAAAGTTTTTTGAAATGAATATGTTTGAAAAAGAATCTTGTAAATGTTCTTCATATACACTAAGGTATTCACAACATGTATGATTTAAATATGCTACAATGGATGGAATGTTATATACTTCAGTTGAACTGAAAAGAATATTCATTTAAAGCTATTCTGTGAGTGTGCCCTTTGTTAACAATTACTCGTGCAGAAATGATTAACTGCAGAGAAAGCTAGGATGTTAAAAGATAAACGAGGTGTTGAAGTGAAATTCATTTGTTGAGAAGTTTGTGTGTTACTGATTAAATCTGTCCATGTCCTTCAACTTCATGCATATTCTGATGTACACTATTTTGATTTGTTTCTGAGTTTCTCCTTGCTATATTTTTTTTATATGATTTTGTTTTGAAATGAAAAGTGCAGCAGATGTGAAGTATACATGAAAAAATGGTCCATGTGGTTTTTTGCTCATCATGCAAAAAATTGTGTTCAGTTTTCTGGTTTTGCAATACTCAAGAGACTTTAACAAATAGATGAATGTTAAAATTGTCAGGGTTTTATACATAATTGATAACACTTTATTCAGGAACATTATCAGTTTTGAAAACAATATTTAGCTTTCATAATTTTTTTTTATAAGAATCACTCATGCTGGACGATACAGTCTGTAACCCAGCAGTTCTAGCAACTAATTTTGGAAAGAGCTTCATTCAAACACGGTTCTACATTTTCCATTACCGATCAGTCACATAGATTGAGGGGTCAGGGTAGCCTGTTGGTTCATGTGTTTGCTTTGTAAGACCTCCACTGTTCAGTTCCCTGGCAACACAATATTGGAAGGAGTGTTACGAAACAGGTCTTTGCAACTTACAATGCCCCATGTTAATCTAGATAATATCAACAATCTCAAGGAACTGCTAAACAGCTAGTAAAACAACTAAAGCCTATGGTATTCAAGGGAGGCAACTTGTCTCTGCTAGTTAGCCAGAAAGACCCGTGTTATAATGCCGCGTAATGCACTCTGTTACTGTGATGCAAGGGGATATGTACTGTTACATAACAGCCTCTTTCTGATAGAGTACAAGCCTGGCACATTGACAGAATCTCTTTATATACCAGTGTCATCATGGGCTGTCATTGTACTCGTGCAATATACACCTGTCATTGGATACATACAATATACACTTGTCATTGCATACATCCCATGTACGCCTGTCAGTGACACTAAGTGGGATGTATGTGTTTTGTCATATCACAGTCTATGCAATGAAAGCTATAGGACAGGAGAACAACATTGTATGGATATTGGTAATGCATGGAGTTATTTTGTGTGGAATATATACAATATAACTGCTAATAGGAGAAATATGCACTATATTAATATGAAAGAGAAGATATATACTGGATACATATGGTTTCAGGGTCAGTTATTGCAGTATGGATATTACTTACAACATGTTTAATGTGTATCACAATATTGAAATAACACACTCAATAAGATTTCAAACAGCATTTATATTCAAGACAGGAAAGTAGTTTCCTTGATTAACATAAATAAGTTTTGAAAGTAATTTCTTTGACTGTGAGGTGTAAATTATGAATTCAATACAGTTGTACCTTGGTTTGTGAACACAATAGCTGTGAACTCCAGTTGTCCATCCCCAATATACCAGTTCAAATAGCTGAACTTCTTCAAATATTCCAAATAAGGACAAATATTGAAAGATGTTTCTATGGTTATTTTGGCATTTGACACCGAAACTTTCAAACTTTGATTTATGTTTTTTTTAGAAAAAGGAAGTTATGTCAAGAATTGCCTTAAAGCCTCTGGTAGTTAACATTTTCCACTGCTCAAATACAGGCAACATTTTTTTAATGCTAGCTATTCAGGCTTTAAAAGAATGATTTTCCTGTTTCCCGGTTCAGCCCAACATCATGTAACCTGATTCATCAAAGGAACCTTCTAAAGGTTGGACTTTGATTGATAATATTTCTGAAATTCTAAATCATTCATCAACACAACACTATTGATTTGGTGGGCTTTAGGTAGCATTGTTAGCCCAGTAGGTATAGCTGTTTAAGAAGCTAATCCTTGTTTATACTCGGCATTACGTCCAAATGTTAAAGATTAGGTTATTCCACTTCCATAGCAGGATCAGTCTATTGTTTTGTAGGGGGTGTAGGTTTGAGGGTTATGGAACAATTCCAAACTTTGGATGCAATTATGTTTTGGCAACCTGTCAATGTTGTCTAAGCAGCAACGAAAGCAGGCATTCCTTTTCAATCTGTGATTTCTGGTGGTAATAAAACCATTTCTCCGTCATCTCTCATCCCAACATCATTGAATCAGGGACATGAAGTAAAACTGGTTAGTGTGAGCAAGGATAACCTCAGATGTGGTCCAGTAATATGGGTCACTTGTATTTACAATCTACCACAACCTGTTCCCCTCTCAACTGAGATGGTATGACCCACAGGAGACAGAGAGCAGACGCAGTTTGGTCCAGCGACAGTTGTCGTCTGCAACTTGCCACAAGACAAATTTTTTTCTTGGTGACACTTTGTGACAAAGCTTTTGGAAGAATATTTTTGAGAAAATTTCAAGAAAAGTTATCAAGAGCATCCTTGAAAGGACATTGTGTTGTTTGTAAGTTGGATGAAGTTGTGAGGCAGTGGTTGTCATTGCTGAAGAGCATCAGATTTTTTTGTCGTGTCAAGTAACAGGTACCATGGCTGCTATTCCTTGTTCTCAGAAAGTGGAAGTTTCATCGATGGAGGGATTGTGCCATTTCTAATTGAAAAGTTTTATTGTTTGATATCAAACTGCCAATAGGAGTATTTGATATTTGTTGTGGATCTTAATTACCTTGAACAATGTCAACATCACGATATTCATCATCCCTTCGCAACCGACATTCATGGTATTTACCATATTCATCTTCAATAGATTATAATCGCCTGGATTATAATAAATTCATGCTTGATGGTAAGTGTACATTCCTATCTACTAAATATATATTTGGCCAATAATTTCCATTTATGCCGTTTGGATTCCTGGTGAGAATAGTTCCCACCATGTTGCAGCGTCTAAGTGGGTTGGGTGGTCAGACTTGGTTGATTCCATGTCATTGTACTCTGGTGGGTCATAGGACGTTGCTCATAATGTCATTCATTGGTTTGCCACTCACATATATTCATGCTGCCATGATACAACTGGAATCGTGCTGACTGTGGTGTTAAACATCAAACAAACATCAGTATGTATGTATGTATGTATGTATGTATGTATGTATGTATGTATGTATGTATGTATGTATGTATGTATGTATGTAAATAAGGTTTCAATACATTGTTTCAATTTTAATTTCCAGCCTCGTGCTAACTAGGACAATTTATTGGATGTTATTATATAATTATTCAAAAACATAAAATTCCAGGCAAGGCGTACAAATTCCATCCTTTATACGGTAATGTTTCCTCCTCCATAACTATATGGTACCGGTACTCTTCATACTACTGCTCCAAAATACATTAACTTTTGATAAATATCCTGGTAGTTCTAACAGTTACAGCCTTCTATCAAATTATGATTAAAATAGATATCATCATTGCATGCAGAACTGTTTGTTGGTTGACAATTATCCAATTTTCTGGTGTAAACTAGGAACAACGCTTAAACAATCTTTTGCAAATTCTCTAAGAATTGAGTAATCAACAGGTAGCGAGGAAGGCAATAGTGTCTATTTGTGTGTGGAATGCCATCAGCTATTTATGTGAAACATGCGAGTGGTAACAGTCTTCCTCTGTCTCTCCTGTGCTGAAGTGCCATTCTCTATGGCTTGTATACAAAGCAGCTTCTCTTCCTCGGCAATCTTCACAAATGCAGATGATAATTTATCTTAAACTGGTAATTGCATTTGGCAAATAGCAACATTGTTGGATTCATCCCGAACATTAGAGAGCATTCTTGTCTGGATGTGTATGCATTTTTTATTTTAATTAATTTAGTTGAAAACACCAGTGTCTTGAATGTGATAGATTTTTAAAAAATCTTTTCAGGAACTATCTTTTAAATCATTTGAAGGAGTGACTTCATACAACAATAATTTTGATTAACTTTACTCTGATAAACTATTTTTAGATTAACTGTAAATGATCTCAAGTAATACAACATTCAAGTTACATTTTTTTCTGGTTTATTCTTGTGGAATGCCTTTTCAAGTGCAGTCATTAATGCTGAAGACAAATCACTTTATTGCTCAAGCACAAGATAAAAAATATGTGCAAATTGCTGTTATTTATGCCATTGGCTTTCAAAGACCCTGAGCTATATTTAGTGGTCATTATTTGCTAATTTGATACCATGACATTTTGACATGTAATTGGCTAAAGCATTTTTACATAGTTTACCTTACTTCAACATTTACCCATGGAATATGGGTTTTTTATTGCCCAGCAATCATTCTTGGCCTTTATCTCCTGGATAGTGTACATTTATACAAGAGGGAGGAATCACAGAGGGTTTCATTTATCTGGGTGTGGGTTGGAGAAATGTTGCGCTGTATCCTGTTACTATCTATTAGCCAGATTGCCTTGGCAGTTGGTTGGGACTTCTACCAGGGGAGATAATCCTTGAAGAATACTAGGTGGCCCTTCACCCAAATCATGTTACAACTCTGTGGAATTACATACAGCTGACATTTCAAATGTAAATTTGTTGGAGCTTATTATTTATATTGCTATTTTGGTGCATTGGAATATTACTTTCATAGAACTAGATTTCAGGTAAAATATTTGAAAAATATATTGAAAATATTGAATAGTTTGATAGGCATTACTTAAAAGTTGACGGATGACAAAGTAGACACAATTTATGGATAACAACTTCTTTATTTACTGTAAACGATGTTTCAGTAAAGATCCTTATACCGAAACATATTGAGTACCAATATGAATGATACCTAGGTGAAAGTAAGACCAAGCAAATTTCTTTTCTTATGTCACTTTTACTGATTACCATATTCGATGTAATAAGCGCCCCACTCTAATAAGCACCCTCGGTGATATTTGATAATATATTGGCTAGTGAACAAACCCAATTAGCACCTCTTCCGATTGATCAATGTACACAAGACATATTTATTATGTTTAAGCTAATTTGCAAACCTATTCCCAATAATGTTTCAACCCATGCTTGCCGTAAATGGCAACTATGCTTGTCGTAATAGGTGACTAATGGGAACGGGTGGTAAGGCTCGTTGACTTGGTTGATGCATATCATCGATGCTCATAATGTCAAACACTTGAATATCTGGTCGAGACTCAATATATTTACAGATCACTGTCATATCGTTGGAATATTGCTGAGTGTGGCGCTAGCAAAAAACAAACAATCCAATAATGTTTGGGATGAATTGTCATCACAAATAAATTTGTTATAGTGAGTACTCAAGTGTTATTTTGAGGGATGTTTTATACCCGGGGAAGTGTTATGTTGAGGCATCCAGCATCACACAAACAATCACAAACTATGTATAAGCATTTGTAGTCATCTCGTCATGTTTCCTTTGAACTTTGGATTGGATGATAATACTTTTGTTCTTTGACCCTGCAGTTGGTTGGGAAATGTCAGTGGAAATGGTTCTTGGTAATTGTTTGCACCGGTTTGCATGTTGGCTGTCTGCCTGCTCCCCAGGCCGATAATTAGTTGTATGCCAAACAGTCATAAGGGGAGTAGTATTTACTTTGTCGATGCCAAGAATAAGACTTTATTCACTTGAGCTGCATAGAATCTTCAACATACTTGAGATGGTGTTTCATACTTAAAACAGTGATAAGACAATGGTAATACAATGGTAAGTCAATGGTAGGAGAATGGTAAGACAATGATAATACAATGGTAATACAGTTGTAGGAGAATGGTAAGACAATAATAGGACAAAGGTAAAACAATGCTTTTTTGTTTTGTTTGTTGTTTAACGCCGCAATTACAATATTCCAGCTATATGGCAGCGGTGTAAGACATTGCTAGAACCATGGGATGTTTCTTACCATAACATGACATATGAGTAAAGATTGATATAATTACATTGTATTTCTTGGACGCTGGATCACTAGATTTGTTTTAAAAGTTCTTGGAGTTCTTAAGGAGACTTCATTGTATATCATTGAATTTCCATGGTTAACACAAAATTCTTTCAGACCTGTTTCCAGCTACCCCCCCCAACCCTCTTCAGCCTGACCGTTGGTGTAACGTGTAAACAGGTAGACAAGGTCCTTGATCTTGTTAATGAGAATATACCTGTGTTTGAGCAGCAGGTGATTAAAGGATCACTTACCTTCGAGCTCCTGTTAAACTAGAAATTCTATACCAAGGTTCAGCAACCACCAGATTCTTGAGTGGGTTCGTGTAATTCCCATGCAGCATGGCTATAAATCTTGATTAATTTGTTTTCAGGTAAATAGCTTTGCAGATTTTTGTTGCTTCCATTTCTGTCAAAATTCATTAAGACAACCTAGGTTTTATACATAAAAGTAATTATGTGTGTTTAATCTTGAAATGTTTCAGATGAATATAATTAATTTATGATAGTATAGAATGTTTTCAGTGTTACATGAAATAGGAAGATATCTATATATAATAATTTGATTAATCACAAATTAAATACTACTATCCTAAAGCAACGACTTAATTAACAATTTATCAGGGTGGAAAATATAATTCTTCATAATTTTTAATGAGGTAACACAAGTAGACAGGTTATTACTTTCAAGTGTTAAGGAATTTTGTATCAGAGCTAGGATCAATTTATATCCCTGGCATTTGCTGGCAAAGCTTGTTACTCTTAAGCATGGAATTTGTGTGGGTGAGGAGCAAACTGGTTTCCTTGCAAATGTATAAATTCTGTGACATGTGCCCATCAACAACCCCTTTGATGCTAAATGCTGCGTGATAGGAAGTGATTCTACCACAAGGTGGTAAAAGTCAAAAAGAAGGTGGGGTTTAACGTCTTGTCCAAGATTATTGCACTTATATAGCGATGTGCCTGCATGTATGTGTGTGGCTGCTTTTACTAGTCTGGACTGATGCCGAATTTATAGTGCTAGCCCACTGAAATACCATGCCATGGTTTAACATGAATACCCCAGTCAGACACATTATACTGACTCCGAGCTGACCAGTCCTTGTTTTAGCCCCTTAATGCTGAGCACCAGGCAGGGTTAACAACAAGCATCATCTTTTAACGTCTTTTGGTATGATGCGAATGGGGATCGAATTCCGGACCTTTTGCTCTCCTGGTGGACGCTCAACCACTAGACCATGGAAGGGGTCAGAAAGCCTTCTATTTGATGTATATGGATATGAATCGATTTGTGTATGAATCTGTTTACTTATATCTGGAGTTTTTGTGTCTTTTCTTTTTCAAACAAACCTGATAAAAGTTTTGTAAATATTATCAATGTGAGCAAGGGGCAGTGGGGTAGGCCTGTGGATAAAGCTATAACTTGTCATGCTTAAGTCACAGGTTCTATTCCCTACATGGTACGCCGTAATGTAATGTGATCTGTTTTGGTACAGCTGGAATATTGCTTAAGATAGAATAAGACCAAACTCACTCACGCAATATGGTCATGTTAACAAATGATATATACATCATGGCTAAATTCTTGTCATTTTTCAAATGTCAAAGAAAATGCATCATCATCCCAATTAATTAACAGTAACGAGTAACCAAGCTTTAAGTACACCCTTCAACAAGTCGTAAATGTCAGAGAGGTGATCAACACGTAGAGAAGATTGTCACGAATGCTGGTGTGTATACCCTTCGAAGTGACTGGGAGGACACTCTGGTGAGGTGTTACACTCCACTGATAATACCTGTAAAACACTGACGGTCAGCACGTCCCTAGGGTGACCTATCACATGACCTGGTCAGAAGTCTCACCTTTCATTCTGTCCTTCTCAAGGTTGTTTGAAGAGTTATTATATATAGTTTTGGTGGGAACTTTGTGAAATTGGAAACAAATTATTATTTTATTTTTTATTATTTTTTGTTTCTTTTATATCATTTAGAACATAAGGAACAGGCATAAGTAATTACAGGAGTAATAATATGAAAAGAGAGTGTTTTGTTTGAAATGGCAATTTAACACTCCACCAAAAGTATCTTTTGTTTTTTACGCAAGCAAAATATACAGATTGAGGAAAATAAAGGAACAGCATCAATCAGAATACTTTTTCCTGTTGCTTTCAGTTTTAGATGCTTTATACTATAAAATCAAGAATAGGATGTCTTGTCTTTATTTGTCCCAACATTCTCCAAACATTCTTCAAGACCACTTCTCACCTTTGCCAGACCGTCTTCGTGGTCTGTATAGAGCAACTGCCCAGAGGGTGGAAGATTGGTGGTTTGATCTCCAGCCACATCAAACCAAAAAGATGGTACTTGTTTTTACCCTGTTTGGAATTATGGGGATAAAAGAAGAACTGATCGGCTCAGAAGTAATGCAGTGTGTCTGAGCAGGGCAGCATGGTATCTTAGTGGGCTAGCACTATAATACCAGTCATGACTTGGACAAGCAGCCCCACACACATACAGATGCACAAGACATGCACATTGCTATAAGTGCAGTAATGTTGAACATGATGTTAAACCCAGTTTCACTTCACCTCTCATCTTTGCAAGAGACATGGAATGAGATTTCAAACATACACTTCCCTTTATATCTGTTTCTTATTTCAATGCCATCAGTGTATATGCATGCTAGATGACCGACGGGTTAATTGATATCATTATGATAAGCAGTAGGCATATATAAGAAGGGAAGTCGCCCCATTGTTAATACAGATATAAGACAGTGTGATAGACAATCGGCACGGGCTACTGTTTGCTCTGTCAGTATTTCAGTGCGTCTTGCTGTATAAGTAAACAGTCCACTCTCCTCAGGATATTAGTGTGTTGTATTATTCACTGGTAGAAGAATATTCCCTTGTATTGTTCGCTGGTTGAAGAATATTCCCTTGTATTATTCACTAGTAGAAGAATATTCCCTTGTATTATTCACTGGTTGAAGAATATTCCCTTGTAATAAAGATACCCAGGAAAGGAGAGAGTTTGAAGATTATAACAGAAGTGTAATGTGTTTGTTGGTAATAACTGTTTCATTTAATTGGGTATCACTTTTTTAATACATTTCCTGTGAAGACCCTGGTTAGAAGTAATCTTCAACAACCCATGCTTGTCTCATGAGGTGACTAACAAGATCAGGTGTTCAGGCTCGCTGACTTGGTTGATGCGTGTCGATGCTCATGTTGTCAGTCACTGGATTGGCAGATTTGATTATTTACAGACCACTGTTATGACTATGTCACTGAGTGCAACAAGCGAACAATTTTGAGTATATTTTATGATTGACCTGAAGTATCAACTTTGTAGATATAGTTCAAGTGAACAATTTTGGGTATATTTGATCACTGACTTTAAGTATCGACTTTATAGGCATAGTTCATTACACACTGTTGCTGTTGGTAGAGACTAGCTGTTGTATTCCAATAGCTTTGATATAGCTGGAATATTTCTAAGTGTGAGATTAATCAACAAACATACAATAAGTATGGAAATAATACTGAATTTAATTTCCAGGTAGGGATTCTAGGTCAGGATGCACCCATTCTTCACAGACTGCTGTGACATAGCTGGTTTATTTTTAGCTGGCTAAGCTACAGACTGACATTTCCTTGTGGATGACCACTTCCACTATTAGGTAGATTGCACTCTGTAAAAGACTAGTAAAATATATAATTATTTCTAACTCCACAACAAGGTTTTCAGGTTCAATATATTTTTGAATTGTAACAAAACAAAATTTTGTTTGTTTACCTGAAAACTTTGTTTTAAACAAAGGAGATGACAAGATGTAGCTTGGTTTCTAATGAGAAATCTTTTTGGGGTTGTATGTACCATTTGTGTCAAACACACTTACTCATCTTCCCTCAACTTATCCCGTGGAATCCTTCTCGCCACATAATTCACTCTTTAACCGGAAGGCCCCCCCAAGCCTGTTTCAGGGCTCGGACAAGAGTTTGAGATGTACACAGATGTTTTAAACCCAAGTATGCACTGAGCAATACTTTCAAAGGCTTCGCTGGGTGAAGCTTCCTATCAATTTCATTCCCTTGTCATGGTTTTGACAGTGTGCAATGATACCACAGAACGTCATGCCATGACCTCCAGAACTATAGAATTGTATATACTTGTAGGAATGTCTCTCCGTGCTGACAGTCGACAGAGCGGATTATCATTAGCTCTGGTTCATGCTGTAACCTTTTGCGGAACACCGAACTTGAAAGCCATGAACCGACTGACACTTACGATTTATCTCTTCCTATCCAATGAGTTTGAATAGCCAGTCTTGATTAGGGTCCTGTTGTGTATATTGTGTAGGTAAACACTACGTAAGGTAAAAGGCTCAATATGGGTCAAATGTAGCATTGTAACGTTTGTGTTACTGAAGACGATTGAGTTTACTTTGAGGTCTTTTGGAAAAATAGCTTTCACTCAGTTGGTATAAGCAAAGAAGTACACATATATATGTCTGTGATATAAGTACTTTTATTTATAGGTTCCTTTTGAGTCGAGGAATAATTATGGGCTCTCTTTGGTCTCCTTTCATAGAGCATCATAATTCTACGACTAAGAGACAACAGTTGTCGCCATGATTATTAAATTATCTCTCTCTCTGTCTACCCTTCCTTTTTCTTTCGTACGATAGCTGTAGTAGTAAGATCACTTTGTAGAACTTGGCACGGGCAGGGTCAATCACCTTTTGGCCTGTCAAATTAGTTATATGTGGTTAATATACGGGGACTGTGTTCCCAATGGATACAGAGTATGAATAATGTGTTAGAAATACTTGTATGGTTATTAACTTTTTTTCAGATCTATATTAGGTGGTGGGGAGATTAAAGCATTCACTCATCATGCTGAAGGTCTGGGTTTGATTCTGAAATATTTTAACTCCCATTCTGGTGTCCCCCCCTCCCCATTGTGATTTGGTTTGACTATACCAATTTCTTACTTTTTAAAAAAAAAATCAATTAAGCAGTTTTTATTGCCCACTCTTTATTAAACACTGTTTTCAGATCTGTTTCCAAACCCATATATCAGAAGGGTCATTACAGTCCTATAAGGAGGGTCTTGTCTCCAGATTGTTTGAATGTCTATACTTAATGTATTTGTAAATCCATATAAGGTGTCTCGGTAGAAGAGAGCAAGTTAACTCAACAAGACAAACAGCTTTGACTTGACACAAACTGTTTTCATGTAGATGTTTACAGTTTTATCCGTTGTGACGTTCCATGCTCTGATTGTTTTGTTATTACTTTCCACACTTTAGCTTATCTCGCCTTGTGAAGAACGTTGCTCAATAACACACTGCTACCATAGTTGCCTCTCAGCCCCCTGAAACATCTCGGTTTGTTCTTGACGAGACTACAGGTGGGAGAACACAGCCTGACTGAATCTACAGCTGTGTTGTTGATGAAGCAAATAACTGATGGTCATGTAAACTGGATAGAAGATATGCAATCCTGTAAAAATCAGTGTCCTCCCAAAAGAGATTAAAAGATGGTACTTTTTGTTTCCCTGCCTAGTGCTCAGAATGTGTCTGGGTGGGGTATCCTTGTGAAACTGTGACATGGAATTATTTACAGACTGCCGTCATATAGCTGGAATATTGCTGAGCGCAGCGTTAAACAACAAACAAACATTGTTATATAAGTGCAATAATCTTAAATGTGACATTACATCTCACCTCAACAGAAATATCAACACAAACAGGAAACCATTCTGTCTCTTAATGAAGACGTTTATTGTATATCTCTTCTTTGTAGTCGCCCTATCTCTTCTTTGTAGTCGCCCTCTTTCAGTGTTCTACAACAGATGTTGACCATATTCACTGCCAGTAGATATACGAGACCATTCATTGTTTCCCTTTGAATATGGCTATATATATCCTCTTCCGTTTGTGGGTCAACAACTGATTTTATGGCCGTGACCTCCTTCCAGTGCTCTATTTTACCTATATACCTGGGTTTCATATAAAGTCCGTGAAAGGCTTAGGATTCTTTGTGAATGATATCTGATGGTTGGATTTATGGTTTTTTAAGATGAGTCACAAATTGTAGGCTCATTACTGTCTTCTCTGACAGAATCTTGTATTTGGGGTCCTTGTAACTCACTGACTATGTATATTACTTATAAAAGAGATGATGCATTGTGAAAACAGATAGCAATGTGATTTGACATGAATAATAATTCTGTCATGACTCTTGAATATTGTCTATATTGAATTTCTGCCTGTTTTCCTACTTGAAGGAAACAGTTCTTCCCTATAAAAATTGGAGTACAAGTGGTCCAGTCGTCTAAATCGAAGAACTTCACTGTGAAGAGTTCCCATATATTGTGGGTTCCAGCCTGGGTTCACCCCAGCACCATACCCTTGCTCGTGGGTACCACCATTGTGGTAAACGTCTGTGACCTGCGTCACCTCAGGCTTTCCTCTCATATTAAACTGACATGCAGTGACATAACTGGAATACTGTTGAAGCTGCATGAAACCCAACTCACTCACTCACTCACTGTAAGAACTGTATCAAGTCATATCAAAATTAGTTTTCCCCTTAGTAGTACTACTGTAAGAAGAACATGATTTCCTGAAAACTGTTTATTAAACCAACTCAACAACTAAATTTTACTGCTGTTGATTTTAATACTTTTCCTCTCTGGTACTTGTTTACGTAGTAGCATGGAAACAAACAATAAGAAACCTATGTTCTGGATCATTACACAGATTTCATTCCTATCTGTAGTGTTTGAAGAAAACGTCTTTGATTGATGTCAACAATTAAAACAAATGCAACATCATCATTTATTTTCGTAATGATTGGATTTGAAGATGGGCCTTGCATGGCATGGCTATGTTGGTAACTTCTAAAACAGACTCATAAACAACTTAAAATGTCTGCTTCTTTAATTTGTTCTTTAATATCAAAACCATTCCTAATTGCTTATAGCTAACAGACATTTGCAGTTTATGGAGTAAGTGAAAATCATGGTTTACTGGAGAACTCTTACAAGTGAAGTCCAGTGCTTTTCAGTCTGCCTCTCCAGTGCTGGCAGAGAGAAGCATATGGACACACAAACGGGGTAACTATCTGCTCTCTTGACCATGAATGGGGGAGGGGGGTACACAATGTGAAGAGCTTAACTCCACAGGCAGGAGCGACACCTCAAGTACCTATCTCCCCCTAGTGGTAGAACCTAACTAAAACTTTTATTTACACTTCTTCAAAGAGATTTGGGTGGGTCTATTTTTTTTCAAGGGGTCATTGTATACAGGTGGCGGCTGTGTGGATATTGGTTTGAGGTGTGCATTACGATATATATTCACACATGGTTAACTATCTGTATATAGTATCAAGCTGTAGTATAGCAGTCAATAATTACCGAGCTCACGTAACGCAGTGACATATCGCAGGAATAATAGGTCCTCCTTGTGGTCGGAATAGGTTTTGTGAAAGAATTCTCTCAGCGTCTATGAATGACGGCCAACTCTTCAGTCACCCAGGAGGGTTTACCTGGACGGAAACACCTGTTTGTTTTTCACCTGTTTATTGACGAGATTGCATAGCTGTAATTGACCTAATGGGGGAGGTGAATGAGGAAATGTATCAGACCAAGTACGTGCTACATTATTTGGATTTACTGGTTCGATCGAATGGCATACGTGTGCCTCTTTGTGAAAGGAAGGAATACTACACTGTGAGCGTGGGTAAGTCATTAAGTCTTGCTTAATTAACACACATAGTAGTTGATTGTTTTGGGAACATAATTAAGACTAATTGTTAGAAGTGTGATTGGTTGTCACTTCTCTGTTTGTGTCTACAGTTTAATGTCCTAATAAGCCAAGTTTTTTAATTTTTACTGTTTCAAGGACAATTGATCTAATGAAATTGAACATTTTCAATGGTGGTTATGATTTTTGTATTTTACAGATATACTGAAGAGAAAAAATTTGGGGTCATGACTAATTTAGGGTTATTTTTTTGTAGTGGAGATAGCACAAGATTACATAAAAATATCCACCCAAAATATACATGATCCGTAACTATTTTTGTTCAGTGTATTTGAAAAAGATCATTTATAAATAATCCGCAATTTCATAATGCAGCATGTTGACATAATGCATTTGTCAATTACAGCTGTATTTGTACATACTGTTCTGGACTCTAAGCTCTTTATTGGACTGATAAGACTATTGTTATATCTAAAAGGAAACAAAGTTACATTGTTATGTTAGGAAAACAAAATCTCACAAAATCTCCCTGAAAAGCTACCAAGGTGACGATAAATGCCAATTAGTTGATAGTTTGCCTCCAACAATGCCCACTTTGTACAGCCTGGCGATGTACTCAGGGTTGAATACAGGGCTTCTTCAACACACCCTGTTATATGAAGAAAAGAATGTAGCACTATTCACACATATCAACTGAAGCATGTGATAGTCTGTTGGGGATCAGTGCTTCCTATTCTTTCTAATTATAAGGAATTACGCCATTTGTGCTACTCACAGACACTCAAAGACAGATTCAGTTTGACAACAAGGTTCATTTGAATAGAATGTAAGGTATTTTGGAAAGAAATGTGCAGTGGTTGCACATTGCCCCGAACGTGTTTGTCCGATCTGTTTTCTGAAGGATTGTGGTTCTAACTTTTGCAACTCCGGGATGAAACTGAATTAAATTTTGTACGTTTTGGATTGTTTTTAATTATTTTGCTTGTGAAATAACTAAATGTCAGTTTGAACCTTTATACACAATTTCTTCACAGGTTTTACAGTGCTGTGTGAACACAATGTCGCAGACACCATGAACGTTTGTTATTTACAGTGTAAATTACTTTACAAGCCAACCCAAACATGAACTGTTTTTGAGTCATTTCATTGTGAAAATGTTTGAGTTTCCATTTCTGTTTTTACTTTTATCATTTATTTTACAATTCAGGTGATAATCATTTTGATATTTGTAAATTTGGATTTTGAGATTTCATATTGTATCTTATAGGTGTGGATAGTTAAAAAAAATAATAGATATTCAAATTTGGACTGAAAAAGGAATATTGATAATATTGAAAATTCTGAAAATTCTGAATCATTGAAAATCTTTTAAAATCTTTGAAAATCTTTGAAAATCATCACCATCATCACCACCACCACCATCGTCATCATCATCATTGTCATCATTGTTATCATTGTTATTCAGGGTTCATTGTGAAGGTTTCAGTCTTGAAAATTAATCTATATAATGTTCATTTTCAAAATGTCATCAACATAGCCAGTTTTTTGTATATATTTGATTTAAAGATAACTTATAAGTACCCTTCAATGTGATATGAAGTGAATCAGTTAGAAAAGTATTGCTGTACAACTTTCACATCATGCCCAGAAGAAGGTTTACAGTACAGAAATAGGGACATAACAGCTGGCTACTGGAAGTGTTCTATCATCACTCAAGAGCCTCTTTAAGACATGTACTTTACAACATGACATCATGAAAGGGCACTGACTCTTCCCTAAAAAACGTTTCATATACTGATATTTCCCGGACTACTTCACAGTATTGTTATACAGCATGTGCTTTATACAAGCACTCCACAACGTATTTGCTGTACGTGTGACACATGAAATGCTAAGTGTCTCCGTTTGTCTGAGTTGTTATTGTCATACAGTAAATAGCAACAGGTAGATTTTGAGTGCAGTCGGGGCGGGGCAGGTGACACTTACCGTGTTTCTGCCCTGGCTATACCAGAAATATCAGTGTTTGGTATGGGAACTGTTGCTGTCTTGTTTAGAAGTATTTGGTTAAGATTTTCCAATATTCTCCAAGGTACAGTTACAAAATATTGCTTTAAGTAGCTTAGTGGATGCTTATGCTTAAAGATGTAATTAGAAACTTTCAAGCATAGTCTTTCATCAATATTCATCTGTATAAACAGTCGGGGCGGTGGGTTAGCCTAGTGATGAAAGTGTTTGCTTGTCATTCTGAAGACCCGGGTTCGATTCCCCACATGGGTGCAATGTGTAGAGCTCATTTCTGGCGTCCCCTGCTGTGATATTGCTGGAATATTGCTAAAACCATACACACTCAAAGGCAAATCATGGGGGACTGGGTTATCACAATAGCTCAATGTTTCAGTATGATTTGATTTATAACCTAGCTGGCTAATTTTGTCTGTTTATTTTTCCTTATGATTTTCATTCATTCGACTGGTCCTTGACAGAATATGATATGCAGACTGTCCTTTTGTCAATCGGATACTGCCGAGTATGGTATACAACCCTTCACAGATTTAGGGTTGTATTTATTTACATGAATGCGTATCAAGCAGGGAATTGGTTTGTTTGAAAGTTTTGAACTATGAAACATCTGAATGTTATTACATGCTGTATGTTTCTCATGAGGATTTCATTTTGCAATTTTATTTCTTTAGTAGGTTACCAAAGTTTCAAACTAGACTTGCTTCTAATGTTCGACAATACCTGTGGCTTGAAGTGTGAATAAACATCGGGCATCAGACTAGGGGCTGAAGTCGCAGACTGCATTTGTAGCTATAACATGATTAATTACATGTATAATTTCAAATATTTCTTTTAAGATAGTAAAATAAATATTTGGTTTTTGAATTTGGTTGAAGAAGGGATGGATAAAGCATTATCACATGATTTATTGTCATCATTTACCGTTTCCTGACAAGAGATTCTAATACTGGAATACCTCCCCTTGTACAAATAAATAACAGCTGATTGACAAGGTGCTATAAATATCTATATCCTTTACCTGTTGGGCTTTTGGCAAGCTGCCATATGAAGCGTGAACAGGTCATGTCTGATCTGGCACTGATCAGGTCGATACAATCAATATATCCAGCGTGCTATATGAAGATTATACCATGTCTCAGTGATGTGTAGATTAACTGCTGATATATAGATATAGGGGTATGTCTGTATGTCAATGGGAACATTGTTGAACACTGTTTGATACTGGTGTCCAATGATTGTAAGGAAAGGAGTGACTATTTCTCATGAGCTACCAGGGCAACAATTAAAAAATACGCTATTGGGCACTGTGCTGCATGTGCTTGATAGTTAACTTCATTAGCTCTAGCTGTTGAAGAGGATATGTATTAAACATATATGTTATTGTGCTTATGAAGTATTTGGCCCTCAACATGGAGAATTAATGAATGGCTTTATTTCTAATTTATGAAGCTAAGACATGATGTATTATGAGTTGAATGTAAAAAGGCATATGTAATTAATTTGTTATTCCTAAATATGATATTTACGATATAGAAACCCACTTGACTAATGATAACTTTTTTGCAAAAGAAAACACAATTTACACAGCAGGAACTAAACAGTTGCTCCATTAGGTTTACGATATATACCCGACAAAACCTGGATACATCAAAATGATATTATGTTTGGTGTGGACATTCCTGCAATGTAACCATATATCAGTATATACTGGTTCCACAGTGCTGACTGTTCCTGATTACCCTGGTGTATAATGACTCATTATAGGCAATTGTGAGGAAGAATTGCCATAAATGCTTTGATTAATATCCTGTAGGGTCAGAATTGTGTTATCAGCTAGTTTTCACATTCTTAACAAGATAGTTTTCACATTCTTAACAAGATGTTTTCATCCCTCAATCACAGTTTTATGAATAACAAACATGACTCTTTCCACCTTCCTGTGTATCACATCAACACAAACATCAACCCTTAAGGGACCATCTCAAACATTTAAGTTTATTCTAAATTATCTCCATATTGGATTATCTTAGGCTATGTGTCAAAATGAATTCAGTTTACTATGGAAATATGGAAGGTCAGTCTGGATGAAAAAGGTTCAAGTAAATTGTTTTTACATCTTTGTGGTTTAAAATTTGTCAAGTAAATTTGTATTCTGAATCCTGAAATGTCCCCTCTTATGAGATAGGTGACTGCCTTCCCTTGTGAGGTTGTTGACATAAGGTTAAGATAAGGTAAACATGAGGGATTAGGACACTGTGTATAGAGAATGTAGCAGTCACAGACCACCTAGGCCCTTCTAAGTGTGATATTCCATTGGAGGCTTCATAGTTTCATATGGCCATTAAATTAAGGGGAGGTAGTTAATGAACAGTTACCTCCCTTGGCTGTATGACCCAGTTTGAATCTCAATTTAATATTTTCTTTATGGTTCAGGGGGTATGGGGGCCCAGTCGTCTAAGGCGCAGTGATTTGCTGTGCAGAGTTGCGTCCCTTGAGCACGCCAGAAACCTATGATTGTGGATTCGAATCCCGGTTCGCCCCGATTATGTTTCTAGGTTTGTCAGCAACATACCTGTGCTCATGGGTTTCACTGAAGTGGTAAACGTCTGAAACCTGCATCACTTCGGGCTTTCCTCCCACATTAAGCTGACACACCGTGATATAACTGGAATACTGATAAAAGCGGTGTTAAACCCAACTCACTCATTCTTAATGGGGGGCGGTAGGGTAGCCTAGTGGTTAAAGCGTTCGCTCGTCATGCCGAAGACCCAGGTTTGACTCCCCACATGGGTACAATGTGGGAAGCCCGTTTCTGGTGTCCCCGCTGTGATATTGCTGGAATAATGTTTAATGCGGAGTAAACCCATACTCACTCACTCACTCACTCATTATGGTTCATCTGTAATAGGACCTGGTTAGCATTTTGGCTCAGTATTGGTCCCTTGTACCCTCTTGTAAGAGACAACAGAAATGTTAAATGTGTGGTTACAGTGTCTGATCTGACTGTGTGTCTGATCTGACTGTGTAGATCGTTGCTCCTGCTCTCAACCACTTTTTTTGCCTGTCCCAGACTTATGATTTTACCAAGTCATATGGGAAGTTGGCTGTGTTGAGGTTTGGCTACCTGGTTGATTGCTTGTCAGATTGTAACCCAGTACTGTGGGACATTACTCATAATATCAGTCACTGGTTTGTCAGGGCCGTTGATATTTTTGGTCTCTCGATATTTCTCTCAGGACCTCATAAATCTCTTCTTGAAAGTAAATATGTTTTGATTATATTTCGAACTTAGCCTTTTATGTAGATGAATACGTAAATGAATATTGGTTGAATAAATATCTGAAATCAGTTATAATATATCATATTTTATGTAGATTGCTTTTGTTTCAATATTATTTGTATATTTTTATCAAGTTCTGGGTCTGTTTGATTCTGTAGTGCAGATGCCACTGGAATGCATACTAGGAAGTTTCCAGTGACCAAAATAGCCTTTAAATTAGGTTCTGACAGTCAAGGGCAGCTCCGCCTTGCTATAACTGACAGATTTAATCTCCTCCCTGTAAGTGACCATGGCCGAATCACCCAGGAGGGTAATGAAGTATACTTTCAGACAGGTGCTTTCTTGTTGTCGTGGTAACAGTAATGCACTGTCAAGATCGTTCAGTTCAATCTTGTACTTAATGTCTGCTTTAGCCTAGCAGCAGAACCGTTATGCAGAACCCAAGATAATTTGTCTTGAATGGTACTGACATTCCACCTGTATAGATCGTATGTTGTGGAAGTTTTTGAGTGGTTTTGATCATTCGATTATCATGCTTGTATTATAAATATAATTATGTTTATATTTGATTGAAATTAGATGTCTTGACATGGCTATGACAGTCCATCCAAGAAAATGTATACAATTCACCTTTCTCCTCTTTTCCTAGATTTTACTTTTTGCAAATGGGCTGTCATAAAAACAATTTAGACTGAAAGAAATTAGTCTTTGGAATAGCATCTGAAGTCACAAACTGCTTTATGTTTAAATCTTGTTATGTCAAACTCAAGCTTGCTGATGATAGGGGATAGCGTTGGAAGTTTCTCGAACCAACTGATACATTTGGAATCCTCATATAACTACCCAGTATATCCAGTTGCCTCTTACAATCAGCAAAGGTTGCTGGGGACCAATTCTAACCCAGAATCCCCACAAGTGATTT
Organism: Haliotis cracherodii; assembly: GCF_022045235.1. NCBI lineage: Eukaryota > Metazoa > Mollusca > Gastropoda > Lepetellida > Haliotidae > Haliotis > Haliotis cracherodii. The sequence goes on along the minus strand of NW_027266341.1, from coordinate 23,272,139 downwards.
TACTTGTAAGAGCTGCCTAATAGGGATGAGAGGCTAGAATGTGTGACCTGGTTGACAGTGTGAATTGTTGCTCATACTATCAACCACTGGTCTGTCATGCCCAGGCTTGATGCTTCTCAGGTTGCTGTGAAAAAGTTGCTTTATTACTGACTATGTCGTAAAATAACACTCTCTCACTCTAAGTTCATGTACTGTCACAAGTACACGATGCGTCAACTTTCTCTCAACCATATAACCCCTGGAACCCAGAGTATGAGTAGGGAGGCATTCCTGCAACAGGCAGTTGTCCATTGTCTACACGTCTACATCAACAAAACAGTTGTTGATTGAAGATGGAAATACCTCATCTAGACAGACAAGCTGAGAACCAGGATTTGTAAGTTTGCCAGATTCTGCAAGCCGTTGATGTTTGTCTTGCCATCAACTTACGAGGGTTACTGTAGCTTTCCGTCTTCACCTGGTGGAGAATGCTTAGTCAGCATTAAATGTAGCTGGGTACATATGCACCAACATTTAGTCTCTGAAATGGAGGTTTTTTGGTTGTTGTTTTTTTCAAATTGTCTTTTTATATCTAATAGATTGGAGTCCAGAGAATCTCTTCATTTTCAGAAACTGAAAAAGACTTGCTCGACTTCCAAAGTGTGCTTGGCTAGCTTGGGAGTTTTCACATATTTTTGTTTCAGGGCCTGTATAAGGGACTAAGGTGCACAGAAATCTTGTGGTTACATGTATGGGTAATTTGGATATGTTCCTTTACCTTGACTGATATATTACAATTCAGAAAACGAAATGTGATCATGTTCTGTTTTAAACTTTAAACTTTTAAATCAAGGAGCACGTGCAAGGGACCAGCTTCTAATCAAAATCCTCTTTGGAGAGGGAGTTCTAATCCTGGTTCACCCTGATTATGTTTCTAGGTTTGTCAGCACCATACCCGTGCTTGCGGGTTTCACTGAGGTGGTAAATGTCTGAGACCTGCATCACTTCGGGGTTTCCTCACACATAAAGCTGACATGCCGTGATATAACTGGAATACTGTTAAAAGCAACTTTAAACACAGCTCACTCACTTTGGAGAGGGAAGATAGCTATAAAGATTTGTCTTTCTTCAAACTTAGGTTTGAACCACAAACCACCAGGTGAAATTATTCTGTGCAGCTTTTGACTCATCCCCTTTCATATTGGGACAGGAAGTCCGGGTATTGTAAGGCTACTGGGTCCCAGAGGTCGTGAGAAACTATTCACCTGGGGGAAAAGTCAAGCACCGCCCCGTACTTATTTTCATATATAGGGAACATCTATGTATCTGTGGGAATGCCCACATATGACATTAATCTAAATTGATGGGGAAGACTCTACCAATACCTAGTGAAGCACACAATACCTACACAAACACTGGATGACTTTTTCCAGACGTTTGCAGGTACAGATACAGTGTCATATATCATGCAAGGAAGCAGAGCAAGCAATTGAAAAGGTGTTTAAAATACACGAACCCGTGTCTTCGGCGTGACGAGCGAACGCTTTAACCACTAGGCTACCCGACCGCCCCTTATAGAACATGTGTCCAATAGGGATTCCAGGGTTTGAATTGGTTTCCAGCAAACTATGCTGGCTGTAAAAGGTGACAATGGATTGGGTGGTCAGGTTCGGGGACTTTGTTGACGGCATGTCGTCGTACCCCGACTGTGTGGATCGATGCTAATGATGTCAGTCACTGGATTTTTCTGGTCCAGACTCAATTAATTACGTGATGCTGTCATGTAGCTGGAATACTGCCGATTGGTGTTAAACAACAAACACATTCACAGACAAAACATGTTAGAAGATGGTCACTCTGTAAACGTACAAAATACAGGATATGATTTTAGACAATGGCAGTTTCATTTGGGAACATTAAATTTGCAGTGCTTAAGTATTTTCCAGGTGCATATGTGATGAAGTATTAGACAAACATCTAGTCTTTGAAATGTACATATCTTACAGAAAAAAACAGTTGTTAAATTATCTTAATAAAAATATAATAAAAAGGACCCCAGAGGCTTTCTTAGACTTTCCAAACATTATAGACTTGCATGGGCTGTATTGGATATATTTGTATCTGGGTCTGTATGACAGACTAGGGGAAGTATATGTGAAACTGATCTGTATGTCTCCTCTACGAATTTTCACCTTTTGAAATTTTGCCTTTATAACTTGGGGTTACCTGTTGTTCTATATTTAGTCTATAATTATATATATTTTTTCATCCATTTTATTTTGACAGTCTCAGTGTGATATGGAAATGTTCCAATACTAACGCAACATTCAACATTAACAATCCATGCAAATAATTATCAAAATCTGATAGGATAAACATTTCAATACATCACTTGTAAGCAACATAAACAGTGATTTGACATTTCAAGTATTTTTGCATCTAACCATATCAAATGTCAGATTGATCACAGCCACCACAGTTTGGGAAATGGTAAGGGAAATATTATCAAGTGTACGCTATCTATGTATACATGTTTTATGCACTGGTATGTCTGTTTACACAGATGTCAACAGCGGGAAATACGAAACATAATGCCTCATCAGTATCTAGAACATCACCAGAAGAGGGATTCTGTTGGTTCTGAGGCTCTGACAGCCCTCTTTGTTTGATTCAACACACATCTTTGGTTCAAGATGTAATACTTTGTTACTACACCTTTTCATAGTTAAAGAAGGGAATGTGCCAAGTTGTAAAACGTCATTCTGAGAACTAATTATATTTTCTCGATCTTTTAAATTCTTAAAAATTTTAAGCATAATTGTCTCAAAATATGAATGAGAAAAGAAAATCTCAACTGAAGATGACCACGGTGTAGTATACATCGATGTGATATTGAATACACAAAAGGAAACCAGGAAGTGCAAACCAGTTTCTATGTTTGTAGAAAAATACTTTGATGAAAAAAAACCTGTTTTGACATGATCTGTTGTGAGGTGTAGTCCACAGGGATCTCATGTCTTACATTCAGCTGATGTTATCTATGTGGTAAGATATTTCTCCCATCTCTTTCGACTCCTGGTGTTCTCCGAGGTGATTCACAATGAGTCACTGGCCCTGTAATCACCGTCAGTGGCTCCCATCGACCATACACTCACTATCATAACAAACAACAAACAAGCACCTGCTGCTGGGTTCTGGACCACAGAGTCCTTCTTTATACACAATAGACACGCATGATCAAGGCGGTAGACTTCTGTTAGACTTCATGTCACCGATAAATGTAGAGATGAACACTATAATTATTTGGTACACAGACGAAGTGAAGTCATAGGCCTTAAATTTGGACTTATAAATGCATATTATTCTATATTTAGATGTTCCAAATTTAGAGATAGTTGATCACTTCAGGGATAGATTTATGATTTTTCAATCTGATAATATCATGATAACATTTTTATGTTCTGATTGGACTATAGGCTAATTATGCTTAGGGAAATACTGTATTTTTACTTCCTTTTGTTGTCTGACAAAGACAAGATAATGCATGAATTTCTGGTGCACTTGTACCCCAGCTTACATAGCCAGTAACTCCAGGGACAGTTGTACAGTAGAAATATGGTTCGCTTGGCATGTGCATTCATGAAGTATATTTTTATATTTTTATGACCCTCCCCAGCTTTAATTTCCTTCGAAATCTACCACTTGTTAATTCAGGCTTGTACATACCTTAGGCATGAGGTGTGTGTGAATCACTGTTATATTATTGTTTCCTTCAGACTTGACTATTTTTGGTTTTGCCTTGGTGGCTTCGGTTTGCTCCTAGTTTTAACTTGACACTAAACAGTGAAAATAAAGAATACACTATGGTCAATATTAATAATATTGCATGGGTATTCCACTAAAGGACAAAAGAAAATTTGGTAGAAAATACAAACAGTTGTTGATTACTTAATGGGCTGTGGGGTATCCTTCTGATGCAAGCATCGATCCTGACACAAAAGGTGTCTATTCCCCACGATGGGTACAGTGTGAAGCCCTTGTAGTGTACCCCTGCTGGGATGCTGTTAAATCCAGCTGATTCTCTCACTGATAGCTACATAATAGTTACATTACCCTCCGGGGATTTTTTGTTTAAATTGGTCTCAAGCAACCTGTGTTTGTTGTATGTGGTGACTTAATGGATTGGGTAGTCAGGGACTGCTGTTTGGTTGATTTATGCCGATGACGTGGCATATTGCTTATAATATCAATCACTAGTTTCTCTTGTGCATTCTTGACTTTTCACATGCGTCATCTGTGTGAAAAACCAACCAACAAACAAAAGAAATACCTAGTTTACAGGTACGTCATGACTGATCACCAAGGAGACCAGCAATGCTTATTATTCTATAAGAAGTAAGTGGTGATATAAGACTCATAATACCTCTCTATTGTGGTATAAAGGCAAGGGAGATAATCAGGCAGATGGTGCAGGGATATTGTTGTGTGTGAGAATGCTAATGGATGTTTTTAAAGTCATTCCACACTGCCGACACTTTTCGTCCAATATTTTTGTTTTTGGCAAGACGTACTCGGATAGTACAGCATAACCTGTTAAACTTGTAATATTGGATTGTGGCCAGGGCTTCCATCATCTTGTATCATTTCAAGGCAGAGTTTAAAACTTGGATGATCTTCAAAATATACAAGCAGGCATGATATGGAGCCACCTCTACACCTACCCAGCCAGCATCTTGGCAGCTGTTTAAATATATCACCATTTCTATCTGTTTATCAAGCTCATAAATTATTCATTATGTCATGAATTTTATTTTTATCGGTTGAATGTGAATCATATAACACAAAACCACACTTGTGAAAAAAGAGATCTAATATGGAGAAGTAGTGTTTTTTAGATCATTTACTAACCTAATATTATTTCAACCAGTATCTCGTAAGAAGTTCACCCACGGGGATTCAAGGTTATAATAGACCCGAAGAACCTATGCTGGATGTAAGTTGCGACTAAAAGGATTGGCTGGTCAGGGTTGGTGACTTAGTCGATATTGCATGTCATTGTTCCCCCACTGTGTGGGTTGTTGCTCATAATATCGGTCACTAGCTGATGTCATATACCTGGACTGTTACTGAGTGAGGCTTTAAACAAACATACATCAGAAGTTCTTTTGTGCAATTGCATAGATAGATGCTCATGATGTCAATCACTGGATTGTCTGGTCCAGACTGGATTATTTACAGACCACTGTAATATAGCTGGAATATTGCTGAGTGTGTTGTTAAACAACAAGCAAGCAAACAAACAAACAAACAAACATAGCAGAAATAGAATTCCGTGCTTGTCACAAGAGCTGACAAATGAGCATTGACTAATTTTGGGGCATTGGACAGTACGGATTGGTGCTCATGCTATCAACCACCAGATTTGAATATTTACAGTGTGAGGTTGTGTAACTGAAATATACAACAGCCTAAAACAAAGATCATTCTCACCAGCATTTCTGATGAAGTGGTTGTGTTTTGTTTATCGGGCATCTTTATCTACAGACTATTTACTCAGCGTCGCTGTTGAGATACGTTGACGTTATGATACGTATGCAAACAACAACATACCAGTTTCCCCCCCGACACTTCTCCTAATGGCTTATTTCAGCCCCAGTGCCCTTCAAGGCATGTTTTTGTATAATGTTCTTCTAAACAGGTGTCTGCTTCACTGGCATTCCCTGTACAGTCTGGAAACATTCCTTACAAGACTAAATTAGAACCCTAATTGCTCGCTGTCCTAACGAGAGGAGAGGAGAGAAGCAGCAGAGAGGTAGTTAGAAACAGCTCCACCAGATGTAAGAAGGTAGTTGGTGGAGCTCTGCTAAACGTTACGATACCGTATTCACCATAAATTGTGCTGTATAGGACTGTAATCAACAATAAGCAATCATTATTACATAGATCACTGGATATTATCTTATCTGACGACCTTTTATTTAAGGGCGTGAAATGATTATTTGTTGGAAATACCAAACTGGAACTGTTTTCAAAATGTTCTCATAGTCCTAAGTGGTATTGGAGACTGTCTTTTTTATCATGACATCGTGACACCAGTTATTGAGTAAGTGGTGGCTGAAATATTGTCAGTGTGACGTTAAATATTGACTCACTCAACCACTATGAAGTGAGTGAGTTAGTGAGTGATTTTACGTATAATTTTAGCAATATTCCAGCAATTAAGATCTTAATTAGTGGGGACACCAGAAAGTCAGTTTGAAAACATGCAGTATAGATCAAGTCAAAGAAAGTAGGAGTGTTATTATTGCTTTTATGTATTACCTAAGAAATAGTATCATTAATTGCGGCAAATCTAAAATGGCCAACTGAATTAAGAAGCTGCTGAAGTGAAAACTAATTGTTATGGCTGTACGTGTTTTTACATCCATGCGTTTCTGTACCTCCATTACGGTAGCGGCTATAATGGTAGTGTGGGGTGAAGAAGGGCACTGATCGTCGTGATGTTTCTCCTTAGTATTCATGACTGGTTTAAAGGATTACCGAAGGTTTATGGTCTTGTTGTGGTCTTTGTTGGAGATGCCATCCATACAGAATAGTAATGTAAATGAGGGGATAGGAAGTGCTACTTTTGCACACAAGCATGATCCTTCGCTGAGTAAAACATGTGTTTTTTTAGTCATTGTTGTTTTTGTGTTGTACATAAGGATTCTGCATTATCATTGTTTTTGAGTACTGAGCTAGGCACTTTTTATTGACTACCTGTGTTATCGAGAAGAAAGGATATAAATTAGTGTTACATGCATTTGAAATCAAAGCAATTCTAATGACTAAAACATCTTTGTCTCCCTTTGAGTACAAATATTGTATTGATACTTCTGTAAATTATACAGTTGATATGGTTGCAAAGCTTATTATTTTATATCAACAACAGATCCTGTCAGTGGGAGTTGTGCAATGTGCATCATTCTGAGGACACTCATGATAAGATCAATAGTAATAAATATGGCTTGTCATCTGATAGTGTAGCAGTGGATATTGATAAATACTAATGAATAAAAATCACATTGCAAAACATTGTTTCAATTTCTGATTCAGCTGTGGAATTTTCTGTCACAGTCTTGTCTCCCCAAGTAATTGATATGTCAATGCCTGTAACATTCTAATAGGAATGCTTTTATTGTCTAATAATTGCTGACACAGCATAAGATGTGTTGGGTAATTTTGGAAACTGACATGTTATTATATGATGAAAAATGATAAATTTAAAAATGTTGCACATACACATATTTTTAGATTGATTGGCTATATTTTATCAAATGGTTATAAGGTTCCCCAGCACTATGCAATCAACCTCTATAAAGATCTGCAAATCTGTCAGTAAGCCAACAAACATGTTACATGTACTAATCTATTAGCAGCAAGAGTCAATATTATGACCCTGTTTTCCAACAGATTTGAATTGTGTAGAAATATATCTGATTGGAGATGACTGTTCAATATATACCCTTGCATTATTTTGGATTATTTTGTTCTTTCAGATCAAAATCGCAATCGTACAGTTCGGACCCCAAGTAAGACCAGCAACCATCTTAAAGGCAGTCATCAGCCAGATCTCGTCTCCAACTCACTACGGTCCAGTTCGGAGAAGGAAATCAGTCGTCTGGAAACATTATGCGAGTCTCGAACCAAGGAACTCAGTATCATCAGTATGCAACTCAAAAACAGCACACAAGCTTTCGACGCCATGTCCTGTCTTGTGAAATACTTAACCCAGGAAGTAAGTTGAAGACATGATCAGATAATGATAGAATACATGATCAGAATACATGATAGAATACATGATAGAATACATGATGGAATACATGATGGAATAAATGTTATCATGGCTCTACAATAAGAAAGGTGATGTTTTCAAGGAGTGCTAAGATAATGTCAGAGAGAATAAGATTATGAGAAAATTATTTCCTGCTCTTACCAAATTTTGATCAGACATTTTTATGGATTATTTCAAATTTTGAATAGATCTTTATGACATTTTGGATAACAATCATCATAGTCCTAAAATATGAATCAATCTGAAAACATGGGAGCAATTCATCAGGTAACCTTTTGAAAATAAGCAATGAAGACATTTGGAATGTACTTTTTATGCCTAATGACCAGGATTTTTTTAGAAATGATAAGTACAGAAATTAAAGAACATTACATTATTCTAGCTTTTTAGCAGCTTGGTTATCACATTAATAATGCTGATCCTTTTCTTATTGAAGAGAGAGAGATGTCTTTTACTAAAAGCCTAAGCTTGTCTAGATAAAACTGAACCAAGTCTAGTTTCCTTGATTCCATGGGGCGGTCAGGTAGCCTTGTGATTAAAGCGTTCGCTTGTCATGCCAAAGACCTGGGTTCGATTGACATGGGTACAATGTGTGAAGCCCATTACTGGTGTCCCCCGCTGTGATATTGATGGAATATTGCTAAAAGCGGCGTAAAACATCACTCACTCACTCCTTGATTCCACAGCAGAAGAAGAAAGGTTCTTTTGAAAAACATTACAATCATTTTAAAGAATTGTTTTCATAGATTACGTGTCATTCTCTCTTACAGACCCATGAGCAATTATTTTAGTAAACATTCACCTCTATCATATTTTCAACCCCTTTTCATTGCACTTTATGGAGTTAGTTCATTGAACCTTATACATTTGTAAATTTTGTTGTTGTTTAACACCTTATTCACTAAGTATTTAAGCTTTATGAAGGTAATCTGTAAATAATCAAGTGTAGATTAGACAATCCAGTGATTGTCATGGGCATTGTTCCAGGCAGTTGAGATGAGATGACATGCATCAACCAAGTCAATGAGCCTGACGACCGCCTACGTGGTCTAGTGGTAGAGCATCAGCCCGGAGAGCGGAAGGTCCGGGGTTCGATCCCTGGACTCGTCATACCAAAAGACGTTAAAATATGGTACTTGTTGTTACCCTGCCTGGCGCTCGGCATTAAGGGGCTAAAACAAGGACTGGTCGGCTCGGAGTCAGTATACTGTGTCTGAGTGGGGTATTCATGTTAAACTGCGGCATGGTAACTCAGTGTGCTAGCACTATAAATCGGCATCAGTCCGGACTAGCACAAGCAGCCATACACACACACGTACATACACGTCGCTATATAAGTGCAATAATCTTGGACGCGACGTTAAACACAATTTCACCTCAACTCACCAATGAGCCTGACCACTCTGTCCATTTAGTTGCCTCATACTACAAGCATAGGTTGTTGGGGACCGATATTCTTACATGGCGTCCCTACAGGTTGAACATTACTTTAATTTAGACAAACAAACAGTCCCCTATATATAAGGCCACACTTTTTTAATTTTATGTTTCACGGATTTATTCCAGCTTTTCCACACAAGGTCTGTCGAAATGAAAATAAAAATAGATAGCGATGTCAGTCATTTGTTTGTATGAAAGTGATGAAGACATTGAATTAATATAAAACACTTTCTATTGTATAGTAGGATCTATAATATTAGTGGGAGACATGATAAAAATAAATATTTTTATGTTTAATTTATTTCTTATAGAGCTGCTTGTCAGTGGGTCAGTTGAACGAAAAATAAAATATGTGTGGCCTTTGTATATTTTGTGGACTGTGTTAGTCAAACAGTAGAGTTTAAGGTGCCCTCAACATTATTAGGCCTTACCCTTTGACAGAGTGCTCTCAACGATTTAGTAACATTGTTGCATGTTTTCTTCAGCCTCTGATCACAATAGCCCTACCGTTTTAACCACAGGCATTTGCCTGACCTGAACAAAAAAATTCTCAAAATCCTTGCTGGCGAATCCTCCAAAAGTTAACTCACACTTTAATCAAAATCAAACAAAAACTCTCTCTTGCAACACCTGCACTAAACCCTGAACAAACAACCATTTTTTCCCATGTGTGACTTTCTTTCCCAACTCTTTAGAAGAAGTCCAAAGCAACAAGTGATAGGGGAGAAGAATGTACTTAGCTGACTGGGGAGTGAGAACGTGTTCCTAGTGTTCACAAGATGTTGTCTACTTTCACACTATTTCTGCGCGTCTTCTCAGTCCTTGAGATATGTGACAAACAATAGACATCTTGTACTGAAATTACAAAGCGAGAAATAATGAAAAAATTTCGGAAATTGATCTGGTCATTGGAGATCACGCCACCTGTCTCGTCTCAAATTGTTATGTGTGTGTGACAGGAAATCTGTGGAAGCATTCATCCTGTTTTTAATGTGAAATTGGATACTCTTTGAGGGAGGGGGAATAAAAGAGCAAATCAGCTGTTTTTCTTTCAGCTTTGGAATGAATTTGACCTTGATGAATGAAATCTGTTGCTCATGAAAAATAGATAGATATGTCAAACATGGCATCAGAAAGGATTTGTTTTGTGAAGTTTTATGATTTCAGGCAATAGAGGCTGGAGGTGTTTATATAATAAATGTATGAATAACTAAATATACAGAATTCGAATGAAGTGAGTAAAACCATTATGTAGTAAATTCAATTGCTTATCACATCCATACATTTTCATAACACATTGATTTATTGAAACAGTAGAAGGGAATGGTTATAGAAAATTAATATAATTAATGTAAACATTTAATGTACTCTAAAGACAATTAAAAGTTGTTTTTCAATGTTATTTACCAAATAATATCATTTTGCTCGGTGATATTTTGGTGGCATTAATTATTTTTGCTTTATTTATTTCTGGCAATAATATGTTCCTTTACCTGAATAGCCAGAATTATCATTATAATGTGTCCCCAGCAATCTTATTTTGGTCGTGAAAGATGACTTAATGGATTGAATGATTAAAAGTGGTGACTTGGTTGATTGCATGTCATTGTACCCTGACAGTGTGGATCTTTGCTCTAATATGAATCACTGGATTGTCTGGTCCAGCCTGGATTATCTACAATATGAAACACTGGATTGTCTGGTCCAGCCTGGATTATCTACAATATGAATCACTGGATTGTCTGGTCCAGTCTGGATTATCTACAATATGAATCACTGGATTGTCTGGTCCAGCCTGGATTATCTACAACTAGAATAATGCTGATGACTGCATCAAACAACAAACAATAACACTTAATAACCTTTCCTGTCCTTTGTGGAATCAATCCCATGTGTATATTCGAATTTAAACTTTTTTCTTTTACTTCCAAGAACCCAAAAAGGAATATGAGGTAGAGTTCATCCAAAGATACATATGTCTTTGGGGGCACGGGTGGCCCAGTCGTCTAAAGCGCTGCGATTCGCTGTGCAGAGTTGTGTCCCTTGGGCACGCCAGATACCTATGATTGTGGGTTTGAATCCTGGTTCGCCCCAATTATGTTTCAAGGTTTTTCAGCACCCGTGCTCGTGGGTTTCACCGAAGTGGTAAACGTCTGAGACCTGCATCACTTTGGGCTTTCCTTCCACATTAAGCTGACATGCCGCGATATAACTGGAATACTGTTAAAAGCGGCTTTGAACCCAACTCACTCACACTCATACACTCCCCCCAAGTCTAATGTACTTGTTGATTAAACGTATTGGGTTTGGGTGGGCACAATGGGGCTATTGATAGTACTTGCTGTGAGGCATGTATTGTTGGATTAAAGGTTTTGGGACATCATATGTTTTCAGACGGTTGCGATTATTCACGTTATTGTGTGTGTGAGTGAGTGAGATAATACAGACATTGTAAATACTCAGATGATGGCTTGTTTCTAAGAGAAAGTTGTCTTTTATAAGTGAATGAGATGTTTTACAGTTGTTAAAGATAGAAAACTACACATGTATATAATCGTCCGAAACCGTATAACACAGGGATATGCAACACCAACTCTTATTCTTGACTTGAGTCTTCTTTCACAACAGGAGTTAAGTGCTGGGACTGGTGTTAGAGTAGTTGTTGCACTTTGTGACACGGGCTCATGTAGTGTGTCATCACCCAGCGAAGGAATGGGTCAGGTGGTCAGGCTTGGGGATGTGTTTCGTGGTGTGTCATCGCAGCCTGACAGCATGGTTCACTGCTCACAACATCAATCACTTGATTGTCTGGTCCCGACTCGATTGTTTACATGCCACTGTCATATAGCTTGTACATTGAACAGCATTAAACACCGACACAAGAAGTGTGACATCATTCTTCCAGGTTGTCGATCAGTCAGTTACACCCTCTATTACTGTTTCTGTATGGTACTTTGATGCATATTTTCAGCTCGATGCCTTCTCGTGTCCATTCCTGGCTGAGGAACTGCAGAAAGCCAAGGAACAGCTTACAGAGGCAGAGGGACATATCGGTAAGGAGTCAGGCCCACTTAGTCGCAGTAAAAAACATTATCTTTCCGCTAATATTCACCTATTTAGGTGGAAAGATTTGAGAAAATGAAATTAATCATCAGGAAATATACAAATTGATGTTCTATTTTCTTGACAAGAAATGATACAAGCAAACACAGGCAGTATTCCTTCAGTGACAAGCATTCCTATATAGTCCTCTCTGCTGGAGTAGCAAACGAAAAGCAGGTTTAAATTCCCTATTTGCTCAACCCCTACATCATTCGAGTGTATATGAGGGTCCTTGTGGATTCTAGGTCAGATAAGTTTCTGTTTTATTGTTTTCTAAAATGAGGATTGGTTGGTCATGTTTTATGACCTATCCGTTCGGAATAGCTCTTTAGCAACCCATGCTTGCCGTAAAAGGCGACTGTGCATGTTGTAAGGGGGCGGTTGGGTAGCCTAGTGCTTTTAATGTTTTCGCTCGTTACACCGAACACACGTGTTCAATTCCCGAAATGGGTACAATGTGTGAAGCCCATTTCCGCCTTGATATTGCTGAAATATTGCTAAAAGTGGCATAAAACCAAACTCACTCACTCACTCGCTTGTCGTAAGAGGCGACTAACAGGATCAGGTGGTCAGGCTCACTGACTAGGTTGATGCATGTCATCGTATCCCAATTGCGTAGATCGATGCTCATGATATCGATCACTGGATTGTCTGGTCCAGACTCAATTATTTACAGACCGCTGGTATATAGCCGGAATATTCCATGGCGTTAATGAACAGATAAATAAACTTTGTGACAGTGTTGGATGTTGCTCATGCTATCAACCACAGGTTTGAAAAAGCTGAAATATGTCAGACAACAGCAACAAAAGAATATGAATGAAAATATTTGAAACATCTAGGATATATTGGTTATTGTGAAAATGTCTTGTGCAGCGGAGTTGGAAAGCCACAAGTCCAGGCTAGAGCAGGAGATCTCTGCTCTTACTCAAACCCAGGGTGAATCTGCAGAGGAAGTAAGCAAACTACAGCAGGAGATTATCTCACTGAATGAAGCCCACGAAAAGGCCATAGCACTGCTCAAAGAGGAGCATGAAACGGCTATTAAGGACATGTCTGAGGCGAACGAGAAAGCAACGACTGAGTACAAGGCAAAGGGTAAATAAAATTCTGTAATTATTTCACTAAACAATAAATTTGGAAATAAACACTTTTGAACAATAAATTAAGAATTCATGAATATTGTTTTATGCCGCATCAGCAATTTTTCAGCTATTCACGGCGAATATATTAAGAAAAGATATGATAAATTAGCCAGAATCTCGAATCTCGAATTTTGTTGATGGTTTCAACAGTAAGTAGTTGTCCAGGAGTTACCTCCCCTTAAGTATGTTTGCATTTCGCTTGTTGAGTGATATCAGACTTATCTTTCTTGACTGAACTAAAGTCTTTGATTAATATCATTTCCTTTTATTGTATTTACTTTTAATGTGTTCATTGTATTTGATTGTATCTGAAGTGTTTTATTTTTACTTGCAGCCATGGACCACCATGAGCACGTCATCTCGTACATGAAGGACTGTCATGACAGAAACGTAGGTGACCATTAGACAGTTTTGGAAATAAAAACAAGCGGGCAAACAGCAAATAGCAAGATTCTTATGGACAATGAGAATGTTAGAAATAAGTACTTGATCATTGCCAAGTGGTCTAATGCACCATAGCTCTGTGAGCAGACCCCTGTCTTTGTCCAGGAACCACTACCCTGTGGGGATTCTGGGTTAGAATTGGTCCCCAGCAACCTATCCTGGTCGTAAGAGGCGACTTAATGGTTAGGGTCGTCTGTGACTTGCTTGATAGCTGTCATTGTACCCTGATTGTTGTTCACAATATCAATTTTCTGGTCCAGACTCGATTATTTACATGCCACCGTCATATAGCTGAGTGAAGCATTTAATGAGAAACAGATACACACACACACCAGAAACACTAATTGTGAGTTTGAATCTAGGATTAGCCCTTACTGGCCATGCTGGTCCATTAGTAATTGAGGGCTCTCCTCCCACATGAAACTGATATGTTATGATGTATTTCTTTCTTTCTTTCTTTATTATCCCCCGCCCAACAAAGTTGGTGTGGGATATAGAAACGGGCTCTGTCCATCCATCCGTACGTCCGTCCGTCCGTCATGTTTCGTTTCCAGAGCACAATTCAGAAACCGTTCAATATTTTTTCATGAAACTTTGCAGGTCTGTCAGGTACATGCTGAACTGGTGCCTTTTGCTATTTAGAAATTTTAGAAATTTGTATTTTTTACGTTTCCATGGCAACAAGATGGACTCACTCACTCACTCCTTCTCCTTCTGTTCAGGTGTCGGACATCAACCTTGACCACCAGCGAGCGATCGACTCCTTGAGGCTGTCCCACTTGGAGGACATCGAGAAACTGAGGACCAAACATGACAATCAGATGGAAGGTAGGACGCACACTGACAAAAATATAACATTGTAATGATGGAGAATCTTTTTTGTTCTTTTCGTTTTGAGACATACTTCTCACATCCTAAAGGGGCGGCGGGTAGCCTAATGGTTAAAGCGGTAGCTAGTCACGCCGAAGACCCAGGTTCGATTCCCGACATGGGTACAATGTGTGAAGCCCATTTCTGGTGTCCCCCACCATGATATTGCTTTAATATTGTTAAAAGCAACGTAAAACCATACTCACTCACTCACTCACTCACTCACTCACTCACTCACTCACTCACTCACTCACTCACTCACTCACTCACTCACTCACTCACTCACTCACTCACTCACTCACTCACTCACATCCTAAAACTGAATTGTCAAAGTATTTACATCCTTAAATAGATTTTACAAAAAAAAACCCAACAGAATCATTGTATAGTACCACTTCGAAAATATTAAGAAAACAGAAGGTGTGGAGCAGCAGCATCACCTACATACCACATTATGCCAGGAAGGCTTTTGAACTGGAACAATCTTTCGTTTATTCCCTTTACCAATATGACAGTGATGCTGTTCATTTTCAGGGTAATTATATGATGATTGGAACTGTTGTTTATTGAGTTGAACTGTAAAACCTGTCAATTTTGGATGGAAATTTGCAGATTTTTGAACCTCCCTATTTTTATCTGACATCAAAGTTTTGAACCACCATGAGGGCAGACAAGCAAAAGCAAGATCCTCATGAACAATGAGAATGTTAGAGATAAGTACTTGATCAATGCCAAGTGGTCTGATGCACCCTAGCTCTACCAGGAACCACTACTCTGTGGGTCTCAATGGTAATTTGGATGTCATTGCATCCTGATGTTCCTCTTATCATCCACTGTTCTAGTGGCCCAGACTGAGCCCATAGCATACTCATAGCGTATATATCTTGAGTGTAAATAGGTAGACCTCATTACTTCTCTGTAAAAGATAACAATAGTGTGTACTTGGCAACAATGTCTTCCATGTGGTATAAGGGAGATAACTCTTCATGATCTAGGAAGTTGGTAATTGTTTGGATCCATGTATACAGTATAGAATTATTATTGGGTACAGCTGAGATTTAATAATCATGAACTTGTTGATACATATTCCATATTAAGGCCAAGTTAAGGAAATATTTGGACAAAAAACAATTCTTTTGTAATAAACAACAGGTTTCTCAGCTGAGGATAAAGATATTCAAAAAGAGTATATCCCACATGAATTCATCACTACGTCAAATTGATAATACCTTATATTTCTGAACTGTGAAGAGAAAACTGTGGTATTTCCTGGTATCTATTACTTTTGTAATATTGATCCATAGGTGTTTTGGTGGACTGCATGAAGTGGGTTGGCAGAAAGATGTGGAGAAACACCCTACTGTGGTTTCTATTGTTATGTGATGGATTTGGAAAATAAATCTTAAAAAGTATTATTAGTTATTATTCGATGTAGGGCTATGTGTTAGCTGTAGAATTGAGAGTGCTAACTTTACCCAGTTGTCTAATTGACTCTTGTGATTTGAAACTGATGGTCCGGTCAGATCATTCCACAAAGTCAGGATAGAATTTTGATTTAGTTTATTCAATAAGATGTGGAGAATCACACCCTCATGGGTGTGTTTCCCTAGTTATTGACAGAAGGAACTGCAAAAGTAATTTATGAAAGTGTTATGATTTATACGATGTAAAGTTGTAGATTTGAGAGAGCTAAAGTGATTAAGTTGTCTAGTTGATTTTATTGTGATTTGAAATTGATGGACCGATTATATTTGAGCATCCAAAGTCATTATTCATTCATTTAGGCAGTGGAGATTCCTGGCTTGAATATGTAATTCCCCTGCAATGTATTTTGGATGTTACTATATGGAATTAGTTGATTGAATGTCATCTCCTATACTCTCTCCCCCCTTCCCTCCCTCTCCCCCCCTCCCGCCTTGAAAACCACATATGTTGTTGGCAGTAAAGTTACCGGGTATCTGAGAGAGGATTTTGATTTTTGGCCCACTCCCTTTTGAAATATATGCTCCATCCGCCATTGCACCCCAGACTTGTGGTCAGACAAGAATATTTTTGAATGGGTCTCTAAAGAACAACATTCACTTTCGTGTATCATCATAGGGTTTTATTCCACAACGTGATCTTAATCCAGGGTTCCATTGCACAAGCCAATCTTATTGTTACCAATATCGTCGTAAGCCCATGTATGAGAGTTACGATCATCCTCGCGCTGAGATCACTATGTGGAACGGGATCTGGACTTTAGCTTGGCCAGCCAACACTTTAGCCACTAGGCCACCTCGCCGCCCTTTTCATATTATAATGGCAGTAAGAGACACTTGTCTACCAACTGCTGGACATGTTTGGACCAGCTGTCTCCCTTGACTGACTTTATAAGCATGTCTATTATAACCCAGCACTTCTGTGCCAAGCTGTTATCTCCACTTTAATTATAGGATATCAAGATCATGACACCAGCCACTCTAACCCTTTCTCCACTGTTTGGGTAGGGTACTTATTTTTATGACTGTACTTAGGACTGTGACAAGATGTAAGTCAATATTGCCCTTTGTTGAAGTTATATTGTACTGCAGTTGTTTTATTTACATACTGGGTGGCCCAGTTGTGTATCAGGCTCCAGAATTCGCAATGCAGAGTTGCGTCCCTTAGGCATGCCAGGAACCAATAATCATATGTTTGAAATTATATTCATTGTGTTGTGTATGTCTGTACATATTCTTTATAGATAGGATCATACTTTAACAAATATACAAAAATGACCTATGAGGTCCCCTTGGGCCAATCAGTGTGAAGCACACTAGCCCTTGGCATATGAGGATCATAGCTCTGCGTCTGCATGGGCTTCATCTCAGGTTTCGGGGCGGTCGGGTAGCCTAGTGGTTAAAGCGTTCGCTCGTCACGCCGAAGACCCGGGTTCGATTCCCGACATGGGTACAATGTGTGAAGCCCATTTCTGGTGTCCCCCGCCGTGATATTGCTGGAATATTGCTAAAAGCGGCGTAAAACCATACTCACTCACTCACTCATCTCAGGTTTCTCTTGTCTGCTGAATTTCTTTGAAATATCTTATATGAAATGTATTAATATGTTGTGATTAGTACAGAATATTTCATATCATATCAAGTCATATTGTAAAATCTGTTACTGTACACACAGTACACTTTCCGATATATTAATTAAGGCTTAGATGTGCATTTCATAGATTTTTACAATGGTCAGACCTGTGAAAATATGGTTTAGAATTAGTCTTCAGCAACCCATGCTTGTTGTAATAGGCGACTAACAGGATCGGGTGGTTAGACTCACTGACTTGGTTCATACATGTCATTGTATCCCAATTGCATAGATTGACGCTCGTGATGTCAACCACTGGAATGTCTTTCCCAGACTCGATTATTTACAGATGGACATCATATATCACGTATATTGCTAGGTGTGGCATTAAACAACATTAAACAAACAAAGGTCAATTGTCTGTTTGTGAACATTTTGTTTTCTTGTCTGATAAACATAAAGTTAGTTGTTTACATTGCTTAAATGCCTGTTATTTATCTCTCTGAAATTTACTCAGTTGGCAACTGTTCAGAATCGATATGTCTGACCTGCAGATAGCTCCCTCAAATTTTCTCTGCGTGAATAAAATATACACATGCTGACTTCGCATGTCTCATTCTGATTATCGTCTGCTAACCTTTGACAATATCAATATTTGATCATCCGGAGATATTGTTGTTATTACACCTTAAATCACAAAGTATACATAACCCTCTTATAACACCTCATTCTAAATCTGTATCACACAGTGCATCAGTGCCAGAGATTACTATGATAGACAGATCTCATCCCAATCTTGCCCCTTTGTTGAATGGTGTAAATTATTCAACCACTTAATTACAGCCAACTCAACAATGATATAGCCCATCCTAATCCCATATGAAAAGAGTCACCAACGAAGCCCATTCTGTGTTGTATACTTATGTTCTTTACTTTTAACATGATCAAATTCTTTTAATACACAGTGAAGGAATGTAGGTGATTGTTCAGTCAATTCAAAGGAACAGGGTAGAGTAGATATAGACATGAATAGCGGCAGTGTGTATAGACCCGTATTGAGCCCAGGAGATATAGACCTATATTGAAGGTGGTGGATAAAGCTCGTATCACTCAGTAGTTTCGCTGACAGGGGGGCAGTGAAGGTACTCCCAGGTGAAACGAGATCTTCTACAGACTGAGCTTTCCTTCAAAGAGGAAACTGTATCTTCTGCCTTCCAATTGGAAAGATTGACGTCTGCTTCTTGCGTCTGCTTATATGACAGTGTGTGGAGTTTGGGAAATGCAGACTGTTTGGATTGACTACAGTTTGACATATGGAGGTTTGGATTTGACAGCAAGATGGTGATTCTGTTTGGAATCCAGAGGTATTTTTGGTGTAATGTAGAGTTATATAATTCAGTAGATGTGCGGAGGAATGTGTGTTTGTTTGCTGTGGCTTGGACTGTATACAGTGTGATATTGGAGCAGTGCAGAGCTTTGGGACTGTTGTCGGCTTTGCCTTGCTGGACGAAGTCACATCTGGATTATCATATATTTGTGAATCAGTACAGTTCTCACGGTTCAACTGAGTAGTGCAGCTTACAGTTTCTTATATTTTAGTCACAATTTGAAAAAGAATTTCCGTGGAATTTCATATTACATAACTGATCATATTCTTCTTAGTAATCTAGTGGTATATTAAACCTTTCTCACACAGTCTTTTGTATTACGAACAGCTTTAAAGAAAAAAGAAAGTATTTGTTTATTATCTGGCTTCTTGAATCCAATTTCTTGCCAGTCAATTTTCCCTTACATATGACATTTCATGTTCAATGTTATCGCAACAAAGTCATTCAGTAATTGTTTTTTAAAAATCATACCAGTTGATAAAGATCACACCAGGACTCAATCAACAGCAGATTCAGGAAAAGACTAATAATAGAGTTGATGATTATCAGTTTAATGGTGATATTGAAAAAATTAAGGCTCTGCTCATCTGATGTAGGAAGTCAACTGGTTCATGGTTATATCACTTGAATAACACATGCTGCTTTGGTGGTGTATCCCAGATAACTTACATCCCATCTTGAAGAAGTTTTCGCTGAAAGCTTGTATACTTGATAGCCAGTAAAACAGCTGCAGTGAAGATTCACCCTCTGAGTTGTTAAAAATGCATTCAAGAAAGAGCAGACGACCAGATAGCTCTAAAAACAGACACTGATATCAAAGAAAAACAGAAGGATTGTTTGAACAGGAGGATTCTCAAAGACACGTATTTCCAGGAAAAGATTCACCAAAGTGTTTTCTGACTCTCTGAATGCCACATCTTGCATGTGGGTCACGGGGTCAGTGGAAGAGGATGCTTTTAAAAAGTAGTTCCAGATTGTCTTGAAAGTAGTGCTGTGACCTCTGCTTCTGTGTGATTTCTGGGATTCAAAGCAGGAAGTGCGAGAGATTTCTGTGTTTGGGAGACAGTTGTAAGAGGTGGAATGGCTGCAGCCAATGGGAAGCCCTTCTTTCGGGATGTCATTCGTGTTATGAAAGGTAGTTGACAATTCTTTTAAAAGTATTGTCACATAGTGGCACCTGAACAAGTAGGACTAATTAAAAAATTCACACACCCCTCCAGTCACAAATAAAAAAGGCCTTAGACTAAGACTTTTATCTACTTTTTACCATTTTTTAACCCATAACAATACTGGTCATTATCATCTAGTAATTAAACCATAGAAATAATAATGATTATAAGTCAGAAACTGTTGTAACAGATTATATACTTCGACGTAATAAGCGCCCAGGGCGCTCTCAAAATAAGAAATAGGGGGTTCTTATTAGTTGAAAGATAAATATCGCGGTTTATGCTGACAGCCTGAAATGTTTATGTACGACAGATATATTTTTCCAGAATTTTATTGCCCATAATTAAGGGTGCATATAACACAAGAATGCGTATTATTCGCGAAAAAATAAGTCTTGTGTACATTGATCAATCGGAAGGGGTGCAAATTGGGATTGTTCATTTGCCAATATATTAGCAAATATCGCCGTGGGCGCTTATTAGAGCGGGGCCCTTATTACGTCGAATACGTATTTTTCATTTATAAAATCATAAATTTTCTCAATACACACTTGATATGAAACTTGAAACATCAATGGCTGAACATGTAGCCTGTTTGGATGTGAAGGGAAAAAAATCAAGCTCAATCAAAAAGAAATCGAGAAAATCAAACACAACTGTATGTTGGTTAAAAAGATTCCTTAGTTTATACAGATGTCACCCTATGACAAATGACTGAAATGAGCTATGTCTGATATCAAACACATGAATAGTTTAAACCTGTTCTGTAATCCTGACTCCTGTAATCAGACTCCTGTCAGTAATCATCTGTATCCATGGTAACTATCAGATTCCTTTACAATAACAATAACAATAACAACACATGGCAACTAGCCAGTTAATAATTAATTGTCAATTAACAGCTACTTCTTGTGCCAACCTAATGATGTAGTAACGGTTTATGTAATGTCACAAATATAAACCACGTCTTTAAAGCCCTGCTAGTTTATCTGAAATTTGAACTCAAGCCATGTCAGTGTGTTTGGTTACAATTATTTCATGACAATGCAGGCTGCAAAATGTGATTATAAGGCTTCTGTTAAACCAACATTGACTTCCCGGGTTTGTAATGATTGTGTGGGCTGGCTAACTTGGAATATCTAAGTTGTATCAGGTGTGACTTTGCAGGGAGAACAAGAGACGACATGTTTATATTCTAGAACCTTCTTAATCTGAGCATCTCAGGTAAATCACACCTGTGTGTAGCAGGCTCTAGTCTTTCAAGACATGGCTTGGTAAAAAAGAACAAGTTGTAATAAGCTGGAGTCAAATATGATGATATGTCAAAGTTAACGTCACATCTGGGGGGTGGGGTAGTCTGATGGTTAAAGCGTTCGCTCGTCATGCTGACGGCCCAGGTTCGATTCCCGACATGAGTAAAATGTGTGAATCCCATTTCTGGTGTCCCCCGCCGTGATATTGCTTGGAATATTGCTAAAAGAGGTGTAAAACCATATTCACTCACTCACTAACATCACATCTGCATGACCACAAATAAAAGGACAGTAAAACATTTAGATGATGTATCACATTTTTTGGCTTGATATTACATCTAATCCCTTTTATATTTAACCAAGTTTGGTGGTTTGCAGAATCAATATCAGCAGTGTGGCATTATATTGGCAATACATTTAAGAAATGAACGACAAGTGGGAGTGTTTTATTTTTGATAAACAACAACCATGAGTCTTTTATTTCTTATATGAGATATCAACATTATGTAAGCCTCTTTAAGGATGTTGATAAAATGTACAAGCTTTAAAAATAGCTACCTTAAATTTTAATAATGATGATGGGCAATGTCAGACAAGTCCATTTTATGAACAAGTGGGTTTTTCCCACATATTCTCACAATCCTCATGTCTATTATCTGTACTGTTTCTCTTCATACCGATTGTCATATCTCTACCACTTTTGGATGCGATAGTTCGGCCAATGCATTCATCTGTGTAGCCCAGCTACATCTATGGGGAACAACTCACCAGACACTTCCCTCTAAAAAGTAACTTTGTCCAAGTTGTGAGCACATTTTCAAACCTCCAGAAATAAGCCATGCTTCTTTCTTCATTGCTCTTTGCGATTTATCACGTAGCTATGTTATAGGACATAATATAAGCATTATGTGGCCTAACACTGGCAGTCCATGGCCTTATTTAGGCAATATATATATGACCTAATATGGCCAAATGTTGCCACATTGCTTGTCTTGAAATGAACTTTACCTGTTTTATGGTTCTGTGCAGTAAAGCACAGATAACTGGGATGGTACAGATCACAGTTAAAATGTCCAGATTAACAAATATCCAGGTTAAAAAATCATTGGTACTAGGGCTGGGACGATACACCAACTGTGCGATCCAATACGTATCATGATATCTTGCTCACAATCCGATATGTATCACGATACTTGCATGTGCTGTTATCAGTGGTGCGTAAGCCACCTTTTTCATAGACAGGATGACCAAATACCTGGCGCACTGATGATTTGTAGTTGGGAGTGTCAAGTACGGCACAATGGATGAAAATATGTATGTTTTCACTTCTCATTTTCACTTGTAATTAGTGTTTGATGTAACATTTATTAAAGATTACATTTTAGTAAGAATCGATTTACTTAGTGTGTAATTGTGATCGATACTTGTATCGAGAAGTAAAATATCACATCCACCGATCCACTGATGCATTGTCCCACTACTAACTGGTACTGAGTTCTATTCCATCTGTTTATGAACACATTCCAAACAGTAATAAAACAGCCCAGAATATTAGGGTTCCGTCCTAACAGGCATTTTGCTGTCTGTGAGTGTATATCCTGGGAAGTGCTCGATACTGGAGACATATTTGTGTTGTGCTTGCCTGACTAGGTTGGCAATATATTCTAATCAAGGACTTGATGACACATTTGTGGCTGTACTTCTGGTGGGAGGAGTGAACAAACAGTAAGTTTTGGCAGCCGAGTGTGCTGGCTAGACTAACCTGAAAACAAACAGTTGATTGTTTTTTTTATTTTATGAAGTCCTTCTTTAGTGAAGGGGAAAAAAAACTTAAATGTATTGAGTGTATAACTGCTTTAAGCACCTTACTCTCAAAGATTTTTTGAAGTAAGAATTTCAAACATTCGCTATCATCCGTGACACACCTTTGTAAAACAGTGCCACTATTCATATGAATAAAAACAAGATGTAAACATCCCATTGAATAATCCCCACTGTCAAAGTTATATAATGACTTCTCCCTTAATTTGAAACCTCTCGGCCACTCTGTCAGTGTTGTGTTACCCGCAATTATGGGGGCCTATTCTACTTGCTATGGTTGCTTTGCTGTTGTGTATGAATAGAGGTTGATCGGAGGTAAACAATATTCAGACTGAGTGATCGCCTCCCAAGAGATTTTCTCCCATGCTGAGCACAGGTATAAGGTGGAAAAACTTGTTTAAGTTTATTCATAGAGCATGAAAGTTGGTCTACTGGTTAAGTAGGGATATATGTTGTGTCCTAGTTAACCCAGTGTCCTAGAATGTGTTTGAAATAGTAAATAAATTCCTGTTTATGTCTTTCTCTTGGTGACCGCCTCCGTGGTCAAGTGATAGTGAGTCTGCCTTGAGAGCAGAAGGTTCGGGGTTCAGTCCCCGGACGCATCGTACCAAAAGACGTTATAAGATGGCACTTGTTGTAACCCTGTCTGGCTCTTGGCATTAGGGGGCTAAAACAAGGACTGGTCGGCTCGGAGTCTATACACTGTGTCTGAGTGGGGTATTCATGCTAAACTGCAGCATGGTATCTCTGTGGGCTAGCACTTTAAAATTGGCATTAGTCACGACTAATTCAAGCAGCTGAACACACACACACATGCACGTTGCAATAGAAGAGCGAAAATCTTCAAGCGTTATTAAATCCCATTTCACTTCACCTT
This sequence comes from Haliotis cracherodii, assembly GCF_022045235.1. Classification (NCBI taxonomy): domain Eukaryota; kingdom Metazoa; phylum Mollusca; class Gastropoda; order Lepetellida; family Haliotidae; genus Haliotis; species Haliotis cracherodii. Next base: position 23,247,763 of record NW_027266341.1, on the reverse strand, counting down.
ACCTTGATCCTGTTGTTTTTCATGGGGCACGGGTGGCCCAGTCGTCTAAGGCGCTGCGATTCGCTGTGCAGAGTTGCGTCCCTTGGTCACGCCAGAAACCTATGATTATGGGTTCGAATGTTTCTAGGTTTGTCAGCACCATACCCGTGCTCGTGGGTTTCACCGAAGTGGTAAACGTCTGAGACCTGCATCACTTCGGGCTTTCCTCTCACATTAAGCTGACACACTGTGATATAACTGGAATACTGTTAAAAGCGGCGTTAAACCCCAACTCACTCACTGTTGTTTTGAAGTTCTGAGGGTCAGTTGGAAGCCTTAGTGGTCAAGGCGTTCACTCGTCACACCCTATACTCATGGTCAATTCCCCACATGGATACAATGTGTGCAGCCCATTTCTGGTGTCCCCTACCTTAATATTCCTAGAATGTTGCTGAAAATGGTGTGAAACCATACTCATTCACTCCCACATTGTAGTCATGATCGCTCCGTTCCATTAAAAATGTCTTTGTCCAAGTCATGGGTTGCCCAGTTGTTGGCAACATAGCTGTATAGAATTTTGTCTCAGATAGTCTCAGTTCTGGGTTCAAATCCCAAATTCATCTCTATAATAATCTTGTCAGCACTATTTGGTTACTCTTTGGACAACCTCACCATTTTGACTTTGAGTTGGTGAAGGATGGCTCACTGGCCTAAGAAGCTGCAGTGTGCTGTGCAGAGTTGTGCCCCTTAGCCACACCAGGATCAACTGATTGTTGGTCAGTTGCCCTGATTTGACCTGATTATGATCCTTGGTTTGTTAATGACCAGTTGGCTGTCACCAAAGTGGTGAACATCTATGATCTTTGGACCTTTGACCTGTAATGATTGTAATAATCATTGTTTACCCAAACTCACTCACACAGGGGTGTTGAGCATGGGGGGGGGGGGGCAGCTGTCTGTGGCACCACAATTTACTGTGGAGAGTTACATCCCTAAAGCCTAATACCAGAAACGTATGATCATGGATTCCAATCTCAGAGTTGCCCAGATATTGTTTCCAGTCTGCATCATAACCATGTTTGAGGGTTTTCATAAGTTGTAAATCTCAAAGACTTGCATCAATTCAGTCTCTCTTTCTGCTTCAAGCTGCAATGCATGTGAACAGCTGAAATACTGATCAAAACGGAATAAAATCAACTCACTCACTCACTCTTGGAGTCATTTGCTTCCTTGCTGCAATTAATACATTAGGTGTGCACGACAGCTGAAAAGCCACTAGCATTATCAGGATTTTGTCTTTATTTTTAAGTTTTGTAACACAATTTAAAGCAGCAGTATTGCATTTTTCACTTCAAAACTAATTCAGTAAATACCAGATACTTGGTTTGAAGGATGATAATGGTAAAAATAGTGGAATTTGAAAACCCGGTAATAAATTTAGGCTATTAACAGCTTTGGTCGTTACACCATGAACATATCAATCTTATCATACATGAACTTTCCACTTGATCATACAAGTAAACCTTCCATAACTAGCTAGAGCCTAGAGACCAATTAGGTGCCATGTTCCTGGTATCGCCCAGGTGGGGTGTTGTATAACAAGCAGATAGCTGACATTTGCTGTGTGTTTATATCCCTGTGAAGATAGACATCTGGTTGATAGGTAGGATATCATCGGAAATGTCAGGATGATGTGGCGGCTGAATATACACTGGTACTGATTCAAGTGCATAAACTGGGAAATTTGGGGGCCCTGCATAGGATGATTTAGCCAGACATGGAATGATATATCCCAACAAAGGGTGATAATATCCCAACACAGGGTGGTATATCCATACACATGATGGTATAACCAAACACAGGGTGATATATCCACACACAGGGTGATATATCCCAACACAGGGTGGTATATCTATCTATACACCGGGTGGTATATCCATACACAGGGCGAACTATCCCCAAACAGGGCAATATATCCCAACAGGGGCAATATATCCCAACACAGGGCGGTATATACCAACACAGGGTGGTATATCCTAACACAGGGTGGTATTTCCTAACACACAGACTGATATTATATTTTCCCAACATAGGGTGATATAGCCCAACACATGGTGATATATTACAAAGTAGGTTGTTATGTCCCAATACACAGTGAAATGACTCAGCATAGTGTGATATATTCCAAAGTAGGGTGATATAATCCAATGTAGGGTGATATATCTCAACGTACGTGGAAATGTTCTTACATAGGGGACACCTTGCTGTACACCCCAAAATGAGGGTGTAGCAGGACTCCAGATTGTCAGCAGCATCTTTTCAGCTTGCCCAGCTTCTTTGGTGATGTGGACAAGGTGTCTGATCTCAGAAAAGAAGCACTGAAGTTGAATCCCATCTTAAATCTCTTGCATGGCTGCTTCAGTAGGTCGTTCGATCCCCCTCCATTTCATACCAAAAGACGTTAAAAGATGGTACTTGTTTTACCCTGGCTGGCACTCAGCATTAAAGGGATAACAATAATATATGTGTCATATTATTGACTAAGAATATATCTTTTGTCGTTTCAGAGTTGCACAAGCAACACAGGGACAAGCTTGAGGATATCACACACCGCTTTGAGAGCATCAAGATGACACTTGGGGTAAGAACTTTTTTCTCTCTTATTCTGAGGGATATGGGATCATTCTTTTAGCAATCATTTTGATGTCATATAGTCCAGATAAACATTCTCTATCATGGTGTATAGGAAACAACAACAGCATCTGTGTATCACAATAAAACTCACTGTTGCATTCATGGTTTCAGTAATAATACCAGATATTGTTATAGATATACAGTTCGAAGCAAATCGAAGCTATCAAACACCAAAAAAATCCCTGCAACTCAGAATCTGCTGAAGTATTGCTGTGACTGCTTTAAACTAGATTCACTCACTCACTCATGAACGTGACGTATATGACTGGAATTCTTGGCATTTGTTCCTGGAAGTTTGCCCACTTGTAAGAATAAACTATTATCTCTCGGACACATTCTCATGCTTTACTGCAAATTAATGACGAAAATATCTTATCTGTAAGCCTGCTGATTATAAAGTGGCCACACCTGAAGTTTGTCTCAAGGAATACAGTACTTGTGTGATAAGCGCTTACTTTAACCATTGTTTTATTACTGTTATATCTCATGTACTTTAGTGTGTGACAAATTTGGTATGTGATAAATAATGTATCGCTCCTCTAGTCTTTAGTGTTGTGATGCATCAGGACATTTTATGAAACTGTTGTCAATTAATGCTTTTATTTTCAGAATAAAGTATGGTGATTTTAAGTATATGGATAAAACAATATACAGCATACTAACAAACATAGACAGTACTCTAATAGTAATATCCTATACTGAATAAAAAAAGTTAGGGGATCATGAATATTTTGGTTGATATTTTGTTGTAGTGAACACTGAGCAATTTTATAAAATATCCCCCAAAATATTCAAGATCCGTAACATTGTTTGTTCAGTATATTTCACCACACTAGTATCAACAAACTAGGCAGTTAGAAGCAGATGGAATAAGATTTTTTTCAAATTAGAGGCAAACAAATGCAGTCAACTAAACTACAGAAGCTTTTCATACAAGTTCTGATATTTATCAAAATGTTTGTAATAATAGTACATACCACTCAGCATTCATAGGGATACTGACATATTTTGACCCATTACATAACTCACTTTAAGGTAACAGCTTCTGGAACTATTATATTTGAACAAACCCTTTAAATATGTGAGTTCTATGACAAAACTGGTTGGTATGACAACACCACTCTCCGCTGCCAGTTACATTCAGTCCTTGCCTGGACTGACAGGAAAGACCCTATCTAATGTTGAATAGTACTGCCTCTGTGGTGTAGTGGTAAGTGTGTCGGCACGAAAAGCCGGTCTGTTAAATGTAAAATATGGTACTTGTTACTTTGCCTGGAGCTCGGCATTTAGAGGCTTAAACAAGGACAAACATAACACTGGTACAAGCAGGCATACTATCTAGACTAACATCTTGCCTCATGTTGGATGGAATATTTCCTTAAAGGATACCAAAATTTCTTTTTCTCTCTCCTTTAAAATCTCATTGTTCAACATACTTAAACATGAAATAATAGATACCTCATTCTCTGCCCTCAATAAATGATAACCTTTTTCAGTGAGCCCCTTGTTTGAAACTTTATTATTATGTTCCATGATTAACTTTGGTATACATATAGCTATTAACAGTCATGGTTACTTGTACAGCTATCAACAGTCAAGGTTACTTGTACGAGATACAAAATATCTTTGCTGATTTGCCAACATCTGGCGGCAATGAAGACAACTCTCATCCCGGCCCATTACAGGGATAGTCCCCACCGGTCATATCTATCTAGTCTGCAGATAATATCAGACAAGTAGTTTGTTTCATAACTAGAATGGGGAGGAAACACCATGTACCTCTAAATTAACAGACTAGTGGCTGTGTCTATGTGTTGGAGATGCTACGGTGCTTACTATAAATATCTCACTTAGCAAATCTGTAAGTCCCTAATTTTATTTCGTAAACTGAAATAAGGTCTAAATACAATGTTTCTCTAACTTCCGGAAGTATAAGCCTTTTAACGTTATCTCGCGAGAGAAAACGAGATCTCGTCCTCATTTCTCTGGCTTCGAAAAGCAACACACGTGTTTAACTTACACTCAATACTTAGTGTTTTTATTATAACTTACTGTGGGTTTATGTTAGAGCGTAGTACTTTTATTCGGACCTAGGAAGCAGTCCGGCAACTAGAGGAACTCCATGTCCCTTAATTTTTTCTTTTTCTGGAAGTCCCTAATTGTTGCGAATAGCATGAGTGTGTACTTGCATGGAACAACTGGTGCTATGTAAATGTTCTGACACTTTAATGGACTGATATTATGAGATATATCAGTGTGTAAACACACAGCCGTCAGGGGAGATGTACACCTGATTTATTGCTCATTATGTACCAGATGCTGTGAAATATCACAAGATTACCCTTGTCACATAGAGGCAATTATATAAGTTGGACTGAAAATGAGGGTAGTGTTCCTTTCTGGAGCAGATCAAACTCCGAAACTGTTAAATATTTCTAGATGAAACTTGGTATACAGATCAGTCTTGTGGTGAATTGGTGCCTTTTGATGATTTGGGATGATGAAACAACATTATTTCTTAACTGAACAGAAGTTATCCAATGACAATGAACCAAAAGTGGATAGAAGTAGGCAAACTCCATTTCTGAGTTGCACCAGAACAGGGGATATGTCATCTCCTTATGACTCTTTTTATCTTTTAATCCAATCATTTTCAGTCACTTGGTGATGCAATTCAACGTCAAAATATTTGGAATTTGTTATCATTATAAAATGAATGGACATATTTTTCAATCAATTTGTAAAATGACTGAAATATTTTTAACGCATTTGTAAATTGTGAAAGTAAGTATTTCAGTTATTTTACACATGGACCTTAACATTTATACCATATATGCTGATGCTTTTACAATAACCCTATTGGTCATTAGAGGCAGTTAAATGGATCAGGTGGTCAGGCTCAGTGACTTGGTTGATTGCATGTCATCGTACCCTAAAGCCATGGATCGTTGCTCACAATATCAATCTCATAACATGCCGCTGTCATACAGCTGGAATACTGCTGAGATCAGCTATAAACAACAAACTAACTGAAGCTTATGCCATATGCTGACTCATAGATCACATAAGGGGATGCTTGTCATCTAAGGTGCCATGTCAGGTCTGCTGGTCATGGGTTTGAATCCCAAGATTAGCCCTGATTATGATCTTTGGTCTGTCAGCATAACACCTGTATTCTTGTGGTGAACTAGTAATATATGCTGATACAACAAAGATGCTAGTTAAAGTGACATAAAACCTAACTTACTCACTCATGTATTTATCATTATGTAATATATTTATAACATCATAGACCTGCTTTTATACCATAGGCTAATAGCGAATACGGTGAACTAACATCTACAGACTTCATCTTAAAAGATCCGGGGTAGAATAGGTCTTCAGCAACCCATGCTTGCTGTAAAAGGCGACTATGCTTGTCGTAAAAGGCGACTATGCTTGTCGTAAAAGGCAACTAACAGGATCGGGTGGTCAGGCTCGATGCATGTCATCAATCCCAATTGTGTGGATCGATGTTCATGATGTCAATCACTGGATTGTCTGGTCCAGACTCGATCATTTGCAGACCGCCGTCATATAGCTGTCATATAGCTGGAATATTGCTGAGTGCGGCGTTAAACAACAAACCAACCAAATCATCTTAATAATTCAGAAATGCCATTGGAACCCTTTTGTATTTAAGACAGTATTTTTCCTTCCTCACTTAACCTGACTTTGCAGCAAACTTGTCATTAAACAAAATGGAGTAAAGTGCTGTCACTGACTGTTGGATATGGTTGGATTGATAAATGCCAGGGAGACATATTGTCAACTGTTCCCATGCTCAACTGCACCATTGTAACGTTATGTGAGTTGGTCACATAAACATTGCTCACACTATCAACCACTGGTTTGTTTAGTGAAGTGTTCACTACTTCACCATCAGATTTGGTCAATGATAAGTCGCTGAAATAATGCAGGTGTCTAGTACCTGGTTCAGTCACTCATTCAATTTCCTCTGTCTTTCTTGATCATGTCCAAATTCAACATGCATCAACCAATGTCAAAGGTTGCATGAGCTGCTCAAATATGAAATTTTTGGATGACTGTTAAATAAACTCTTATAAGATATTATGAATGAATTGTAAGAGTTTAGTAAGAGGCGACTAACAGGATTGAATGGTCAGGCTCGCTGACTTGGTTGATGCATGTTATCATATCCCAATTGTGTGGATTGAGGCTCATGATGTCAACCACTGGATTGTCTGGTCTGGACCGCAGTCATATAACTGGAATTTTGCTGAGTGCAGCGTTTAACAACAAACAAACAAACAAACAAATAAACAAAAAGTTTTGAGGATATGTTGTGGTGGCTTCCTGGTTAATGCATTTGCTTTTCAAGCTGGAGACCTGGGTTTGATTCCCCATATGGGTATAATGTGTTAACCCACCCCCAACACACATACACCCTTGACTACTGTTCAAAGTGGTGTTAAACTCGCATTTGTTTTAAATGTTTGTTCCCTTCTTGAGTGTTGGTAAACCTAGACATAAAAAAGCGTGACATGATAAGTAAAATTTTCAAGTTGTTTTTGTTCATGAATATTAGGACTATTTATCCATTTAGTTATGTTATGTAACTTATATTAGTGCCTACTGATGACATTTTACCCTGACGATCCTCCTTGTTCCAGGAGAAGGTTGAGACTCTGAGGGGTGAGTGTGAGGACTTCCGACTGAGAGCCAAGATAAGTGAGGAGGCCCTGCTCCGAGACTCAGATGTCAAACTCCAGGTACAACCTGCCCCATCATCATGTTGTGAACAAACCAAACCTTCCCCATGCTTGGGGATTCTGGGTCAGAATAAATCCCCAGTTCCCCATGCTTGTCTCCCTATTTGGATTCTGGGTCAGAATAGGTCCCCAGTTCCCCATGCTTGTCTCCCTATTTGGATTCTGGGTCAGAATAGGTCCCCAGTTCCCCATGCTTGTCTCCCTATTGGGATTCTGGGTCAGAATAGATCCCCAGTAGCCATGCTGGAGTCCCTATTGGGATTCTGGGTCAGAAAAGGTCTCCAGTACCCATGCTGGAGTCCCTATTGGGATTGGGGGTCAGAATAGATCCCCAGTTCCCCATGCTTGTCTCTCTATTGGGATTCTGGATAAGAATAGATCCCCGGTTCCCCATGCTTGTCTCCCTATTGGGATTCTGTGTCAGAATAGATCCTCAGTTCCCCATCCTTAATTGTCTTCCTGTGGTGATTCTGGGTCAGAATAGGTCCCCGGTTCCCTATGCTGGTTTCCCTATTGGGATTCTGGGTCAGAATAGATCCCCAGTTCCCCATGCTTGGCTTCCTGTAGGGATTCTGGGTCAGAATAGGTCCCCAGTTCCCCATGCTTGTCTTCCTGTAGGGATTCTGGGTCAGAATAGGTCCCCAGTTCCCCATGCTTGTCTCCCTATTGAGATTCTGGGTCAGAATAGATCCTCAGTTCCCCATCCTTAATTGTCTTCCTGTGGTGATTCTGGGTCAGAATAGGTCCCCAGTTCCCCATGCTTGTCTCCCTATTGGTATTCTGGGTCAGAATAGATCCCAAGTTCACGATGCTTGTCTCCCTGTGGTAATTCTGGGTCAGAATAGGTCTCCAGTACCCATGCTGGTTTCACTATTGGGATTCTGGGTCAGAATGGGTGCCCAGTTATCACTCACTTTCTACTTTTGATCACAATTTTCCCAGTGCCTTTTATTTTTAATCAAGTACTTACAGTGTAGTAAGCTTGTGTTTCGTATTTGTTACTAGCTTGCCCTACAGCCATTCCGCAACCTGCCAGCAGAGATCGAGAGTCTAAAGCTGGTGATTGAGATGCGAAACCAAGAGGTCCAAAAACTTCGCAAACAGAACATGGAGCTGGAGAAACAGGTAGGGTGGGATGAACAGGGACCTGGGCTTAACATAATATGACAAGGTTTGGAGTTGAGCAGGTGCTTGCTCAGGGACTAGTGACATGGGTGGGAGGGGACCAGAGGCTGTCTCAGGGATGGAAGGGTACATTGGTGGGAGGGGAGCAGGTGCTTGCTCAGGGATGGAAGGGTACATTGGTGGGAGGGGAGCAGGTGCTTGCTCGGGGATGGAAGGGTACTTGGGTGGGAGGGGAGCAGGTGCTTGCTCAGGGATGGAAGGGTACATTGGTGGGAGGGGAGCTGGTGCTTGCTCAGGGATGGAAGGGTACATTGGTGGGAGGGGAGCAAGGGCTTTCGCAGGGATGGAAGGTAGTCCTGCACCATGACATACATCTAGATATGTATACAAAAGCAAATCTAGCCAGCTCTAGCTAGCTCTCTTCCACATGAAATCAGCAGGAACATCATTTGTTTAATTTTAGAGGCGAGAAGAATATTGTGCAATATAAGATTTCATCGACTAAATGTTAGTGGAGTGGATTGAAGGGTACATGGGTGGGAGGGGAGATGGTGTTTGCTCAGGGATGGAAGGGTACATGGGTGGGAGGGGAGCAGGGGCTTTCTCACGGACACTGGGGACATGTGTGGGAGGGGAGCAGGTGCTTGCTCAGGGATGGAAGGGTACATGGGTGGGAGGGTAACAGAGGCTTTCTCACGGACACTAGGGACATGAGTGGGAGGGAGGGGAGCAGGTGCTTGCTCATGGATGGTAGGGAACTTGAGTGGGAGGGGAGCAGGTGATTGCTCAGGGATGGAAGGGTACGCAGATTGGAGAGAGAAAGTACAAGTACTGATCACAATGGCATTAAACCTAAACCCCTCACTTACTCTGTGTTCCAGCTGGAGGAGCTCCCGATCGCCAAAGAGAGGATAGACTCACTTCAAAAGAAGTCTGAGAACCTCGAGGCCATCATCAATATCAAGACAGACCATGAAAAGTAACTCCATTTGAAGAATTTCAAACCTTTGTATCCTCTGTAGGAGTGCCGTCTCAACCTGGTTGTTTTCTTTATGATTGAATCGCTATTCACAGTGACACTAAACCCACTAAAACTAATTTTGCAAAATGCTGTGCAGAGCTGCTTCATTTACCTGCGAGAAGTTGTGTGGGTTTCATTCCCAGATATCCCTATTTTGAGAGGCGATGGGGTAGCCTAGTGGTTAAAGCGTTCGCTTGTCACGCTTGAAGGCCTAGTTTTGATTCCCCACATGGGTACAATGTGTAAACCTTTTTCTGGTTACCCCTGCCATTATATATAGCTGGAATATTGCTTAAAATGGTGTTAAACCCAACTCACTCCCTCGTTCCTTATTATGATCTTGGTTCAGTCAGCACCATTGTATCACTCAGTGATTTGACTTCCTTCCAACATTGAGCTGATATATCGTGACAGAGCTGAGGTACTGTTAAAGCATCATAAAGTCCCAACTCATTCATTCATGGGCATCATAGGCACACATAAGCTTTAGACACTTTAATATCTTGATACGATAATGTTGATGTGGCATATTTTCACAATATTGATCTGTGAAACGATCATTTATAGCCATGTAAACTGTTGACTCTGACCCCATGAAGATCCAGGGTAGAATAGGTCTTCAGCAACCCATGCCTGCCGTTAAAGGCGACTATGCTTGCCATAAAAGGCAACTAACGGGATCGTTTGGTGAGGCTCGCAGACTTGGTTCATGCATCCCAATTGCGTTGATCGATGATGTCAATCTCTGGATTGTCTGGTCCAGACTTGACTATTTACAGACTGCCGTCATATCGCTGGAATATTGCTGAGTGAGGCGTTAAAAAACCCCAAACAAACAAACAAACAAGCAAAACTGTTGACTCTGAAACTACTCTCCTTGTGACTATAACAACGTATTTGTTTGGCAGACAACTCCATGAGAAATGCCAGAACCTGATGCGGAAGTATGACAAGGAGAGCAAGGCCAACAAGCGGCTGTCCATGGACTATGAACAGCTTATGTGGAAGGTGGACCAGCAAGACTTTGGCTCCACCGAGAGCTTGTATCGCCGCCAGCTGAGTAGGTCGCCGCCTCGCAGCGAGTGCAGCTCACCTGATCCAATAAGGAAAGGCTTGTCACCGATTACCAGCGAGAATGACTCACCATGTCGTCGGTCACACAAATCTGCATCATCCATGGGAGACGATTCCTTCGATCGAAAATTGAAACGCCGCTCAGCAACATTTTTGTTAGAGAAGGAGAAGTCTTCCCCATCAGCTAGCCCACAAGCTAAGCGTCTTTCTCCGAGTAGTTTTGAAAATTCGCCCCCGAAAGTTATGACTCAATCTGCCCCAGGGGAACTTTCGTATACTGTCTCCCCAGCGACAAGTTCACCAGCTGACTCAAGTTCCTATTCTGTCTCACAGTCTATGTCTCATTCTATGACTCAGTCAATGACACAATCTATGACACAATCTATGACAGATTCAGACATTTTTGGCGATTTTGAATCTTCCGGAATAGTTACAAATGGACATGAAATCTCAGTGTCAGTCGTGTTGCCACCAGAATCAGAAGTTGAACCCGAAGTTTTCGCTGTGATTGAAGAGAAAGAGAAGAATGAAGCAGTAAAGGATGAGGTGGAATCGAATGCGTGAGCAAGGGGAGATAACTGTGTTCATTGAGAGGTGCTTCAGTGAATGAATGAAATCCTGAAATATAAGTCTTTCAACTGTTGATATTTCTCAGTCTCGTGTCAATGTCGTGATTATGAATTATGAAAACCACTTATTAAGACCACTTTTGCCTGAAAACTCTGATCATGTCAAGGCAAGGAAAGGGAGGTAACTCTTAGACATCAGCTGAATGTCAAATTTGAAATGATTTACGAATGGCTCCTAAATATTGGAAGTCTTAGAAATAAAGGTGTTTGTTTGATATATCCAGTGTGCAAAGTATTTGAAAATATCCAACGATGGCCATAGGATTGTGAGTTTGTCTTCAATGAAATTCGAATGGAATATGTCAGTATGTCTCTAGAGTGTTGAAGTACAGATTTTATGTCATTCCATCTATTCGAATATTTAAATTACAACTACTAATTGTATAATATCTATTTGACTATTGTACTGTATGTACGTGATTTGTGCAATATTTGATGTAGTGATAGCAGCTTACTGTGGTTCAGATTAAAATAAGCTATGTAGAAGAAGATATAAAAGTTAATCTGTAGAATATTACTGTGGTGTAAACTTTGTATTTATGAAACCTTGACCATGTTAACATGTTTTGGTGTCTCTTAAAGTGCAGTCTTGTTTTCAAATTGCCCATGTTTGGGGCGCATGGCTGTTCAAAACTCTAAATGTTACCATGTTCTTTTTCATAATACCTTGTCATGAAAATCGATGTACAATTTGAAAATTGATTTGAGCATATTTCAAACTTTCTTATGATTCTGATGTATTTGCCTTTGCCTTAATGAAATTCAACTTTTCCGTATACTACCATGTATTAATTGTCAATGAACCATGAAAGTTCTGAAAGATATGATTTGGGTAAACTCATGGTTGGATTGTGCTGATGCATTGAAATTAGGGGATGAAGCATTTCTATTCAATTGGCATATTTTACCTTCTTGCATTTAACAACCTCTTTCTAGTACTTTCTCCCCATCTCTACCTCATATTGGATGTGTTTACCAGCTAAGTGATAGAGTTCTGTTGAATATTGTCACACACCTGCTTTTGTCAATATGTTACAGAGGAAATCATGGTAAATTCATATAAATTATTTGTCATGATTTTTTTCATTAATTCAAACATTGTGTGCTGAATGTGACAAAAATCACTAGTCAGTGTAGTTTTTAAAATGACATGATCTAAGGGAGTTAACTCCACATGGGACGTAGGACAGTAGGGTCAGTGAAGTGCATAGTGAATCTATTCAGCAATAGATTTGAGAAATTAAATTTGTATTGAGCTCTACTGTTGTAATGTGTCGGTAAATTCAGACTCTTTATATTCATATCATAATATTGTATAGGTCACTACGTTTCCACTTTTTCGTTGACATATCAATTTCCTGTGTTTGATGGGTGTGTGTAGAATAGGCCATTTATGCGATTGTTAATACAATCTCAAACTTGTAATAAGTTTTCATAACTTGTTCATATGCAAATTAATGTGTTGACAAATAGTTTCAAAATTGATATGAATTTAAAATTGTATGCAAAATTAATTGGTTTTCAGTGTTAGTTGTAAATAAGTTGATTACACTGCCACCAAATTTCATATTGCGGGTCATGGCAACTACTTGATAAATTTAAGTGATCATGATTTGCTGTAGTTCATTTGCAATTAAATTGCAGTTTTCATCCATGGTGTATTAATACAGCGTACAAGTTGTAGACACGTTTGATTTGATGTATGTATTTGTGTGCGACATGAAGGTTACAGTCAGGTTGTTTGTTTGTTCATTAAACCATTGTTTACAAATATGTAAGTGCTAAGACAATTTTGTGTTAGGGGGTCCTGTTATTATCCTCTTCAAGACGAGGCAGTAGCAGAGTCTGAGAGAGCATTAGAGTGAAGTTGTAGTTGTAATTCTATTTGTTTAATAGAATGAGAACCATCTTCAATCATTAAGCCCGCACAATGAATTTGCTTGTTCAACAGTTTTCTTTGGTCAATATGCACACATTTAAGGGTAGGAGGCAAGAATAAATATGTATGGACACACCACAACTTTTAACAAAAAATAAAAAGCAAAAATATGTTTTGAAGAAATACCAATATTTTGAATTACAACATTTTAATTCATTTTATCATACTTTAGCAAAATTAGGAGATTACTTGTTTGAAAATAAGAAAATTAATTGTATTGGCCTACCAGGGTTTTCCCTTAGCCAGCAAACAAGCTATTTATCCTAAATTTCCCCAAAATTGTCCAAGACAGATTATTCATAATGATAATGAAATTTTCCTTTTACAAATCCTATTTCAAAATATTGTATGGCACAGATTTTTGTGACATATTGGAATCATGTGCTATTTATATTCTGTTTTACATGAACTGATAATCAAAATTTGTTTGTCAATATTTGTACATTCTTCAACAATTTCTAAGTAAATAAAAGTGGCATTTTATGACGACACATTCTCTTGATGGAAAGTACTGAAATGAGTGGTTGGTAACAAATGTTTTATGGCTATAGTTCAATCAATATATCATATGTCTGTTATTGAAATTGAGATATAAAGTGATATGGCAGATCCATGGAATATGGCTTACACATTAGTCCATGGTTAAAGAGGATGAACCACACATTGTATGAGCACGGTGTTATTTCCTTTTTTTATAAAACATTGAAGTTGATTATATCAACATGGTCTTTCAGTGTTCAGAAAAATCAGGATTTCTCACCTTAGTATTATGTGAGAGCTAGAATACCCTTCTCTGATGTGAGTGCAGGATCCTCATCATTCCACTGGGGTGGAGGGGTAGCCTAGTGGTTAAAGCGTTCTCTTGTCACGTCCAAGACCAGGGTTTGATTCCCCACATGGTTAAAATGTGTGAAGCCCATTTCTGGTATCCCCTGCCATGGTATTGCTGGGATATTGCTAAAAGCGGCATTAAACCATACTTACTCACTCTACTCCTATTGTTTGTTTTAACAGACATTTGCTGTATTGATAAGAATTATGATTTTCGATTTTCAATTTATTGCTGATTGTCAGTTGTGATTTGTCTAAACTATTTGGGCTGTTGTGTAAACCACACATCTGATGTAAAACTAACAAGTAATTGGTCCAGATTCTGCAATGACCATTGGTTAAGAATTTAGACTGACCTGATTGGTGGAAAGCTTATTGAATGTTTAGATCTGCCTCACTTGATTGGTCAGATATCAGTCCTGCTATGACCTGTTTGGTCAAATGTTAGTGATGCACAAATCTGATTGGTTGTAAATGTTAGCACTGTCACAAGCATCATCTTTGTCTGGTGTTGTGCATGATAATATGAGTATGAAGATGTAATAATATGATCTCTAGCCAGCAGGCAGCATTCTGTCGATTAAACATTATGACATAATATTCATCTTGTTATGTCTGTTCATATAAACATTGGAGGTATTGGTTGTTGCATGTAGTGGTCTATGGAGAATCGCACAAGTGTGCAGAGTTGTGCCCCTTACTTCTGCAAGGATCTGCTGACCATGGGCTTAGATAACATATCCTCACTAATTGTCATCACCACACTCACTCTGAACAAGGGGGGCATGGATGGCCAAGTCGTCTAAAGTGCTGTGATTTGCTGTGCAGAGTTTTGTCCCTTGGGCACGCCAGAAACCTATGATTGTGGGTTCGAATCCCCATTTGCCCTTATTATGTTTCTAGGTTTGTCAGCACCAAACCCGTGGGTTTCACCGAAGTGGCAAACGTTTGAGACCAGAATCACTTGAGGCTTTCCTCCCACATTAAGCTGACACGCCGTGATGTAACTGGAATACTGTTAAAAGCAGCGTTAAATCCAACTCGCTCACCCACTCACACACTCACTCTGAACAAACCTAGGCCATGGTTTGGTAGAAGATTGTCTGCCTGGAGAGTGGAAGTTCTGGGGTTCAATCCACAGGTGCTTCAAACCAAAAGATGTTAAAAGATGGTACTTGTTGTTGCCCTGTCTGGTGTTCGGCATCAAGGGGATAAAACAAGGACTTGTTGGCTCGAGACAGTATACTGTGTCTGAGTGGGGTATTCATGTTAAACTGTGGCATGGTATCTCAGTAGGCTAGTGCTAATACAAGCAGACACCCAAATGCAAGCACACACGTCTCAAAATAAGTGCAATAATCTTGACCACGACATTAAACCTCATTTCACCCCATGTCATCGTCAGATATGGACACGGATGACCCAGTGATGCCACGACTGATATGCCCTGACTGTAACCTTGATCTGACAGCTCCTTACTCATTCTAGTGACTCACATCAGTTGTAATCATCTACTAATTGCGTCTCTTTGGAAATTCCTGACACATTGAGCATGTCGCTATATAAGTGCAATAATCTTGGTCACAACGTTAAACCCCATTTCACCTCGCCTAAACTAAACTGCTCACATTGTGTTACATATTTCTAGTGACAATGGAAGCACCCAAGGAAGGAGGTTCTGAACATTTTATTCCCTCTTTAATGGAAGAAATCATATCACACTGAAAACAAATACCACATTTTACTATCATTAATTTTGTATATGAATAAACAGTACGTACTAAGCGATATGGCTTGATCTTAGCTGAGCGATATCTCCTGAAGAGGAGATTAATAACGTGTGATCCAATCATGACAGTCCATGGGATTTTATAACACTTCTCTCGTCAGTGTAAAGGGGGGTAACTCGTGTTATCCTGCAACTGGATCATAGAGCACGAGTATGAACTTTTTGGGTTTCAATCCCACCACACACACACACACCCATCCGCACCACACACCTACTACTACGACAACTACAACATGCAATATTTCAACCATACAACGACCCAATATTTTTTTGTTAGTGATACGTGATACCTATGCTTCTTGTTTTTAAATCTCTGGAAATAATTTCACAATTTCTTTGATAAGATTTCATCCACCCCTGTATTGCCTGACCAAGAGTTGCGTTGCCAGTTCCAGATTAGCTCCGATTGGTTTGTCAGTACCATGCCCGTGCGCATAGATTTCATCAAAGTGGTAAACATTTACGACTCGCGTCGCTTTTCTTCCACAAGCTGCCATCCTGTAATATCACTGAATAAAAATGGTGTGTGCGCGTGCGCGTGCGTTTGTATGTTTTGCGCCGCATACAGTTATATTTCAGCCATATGACAGCGGCCTGTAGATAATCGAATCTGGACCAGACAATCGAATGATTGATATTGAGTGCAACGATCACGATCTGGTGACGATGACATGCCATCAACCAATTCACCGAGCCTGACCACCGCATCAGTCGCCTCTTAAGACCAGCATAGGTTGCTGTGGACCAAATCTATTCCCGGAATCCCCACGGAGTTATTTGTTAAAGGTACGACACCCAGCAATAGCATTCCTTGTCAATGTAAGTATCTACCGAAGATATACTGTCATCCTACATGTCTTTTGCATTAGTTAAGGATAGCTTCAGGAAATTATTCAACCCTGCACAAACTTCTGAAGCTATCTGGGCGGTATGGTAGCCTAGTGGTTAAAGCGTTTGGTCGTCACGCCGAAGGTCGGGTTCGATTCCCTGCATGGGTACAATGTGTGATATTGCTGGAATACTGCTAAAAGCGTCGTAAAATGCTAAAGCCATATTCACTCGCTCTAAAGACATCTGAATTTTATGGTTCCTGAGTCGGTTCCTTGGGTGATAACTCCGCGTCTTAAGGGAGGGCGGAAGGTCGGTGGTTTGATCCCCGGCCGCGTCATAACGAGAAAACGTTTAAATATGGTACTTTATGTTACCCTGCCTGGCGCTAGGCTTTAAGGGATCAAAACAAGGACTGGTCGACTCGGAGTCAGTATACTGAGCCTGGGTATTAATTTTAAACTGCGGCATGGCACATTAAAACTGTCAATTGTCCCCGATTAGTACACACACACGCACGCACGCACACACACACGTGCATGCACGTCACTATAGAAGTACAATAGCCTTGAACGTGACATAAAAACCCCATTTCGCCTCATCTCACCTTTAATGATACCACTATTAAATTAGTTTAGGTAATTTCATCCCACGGGTATCATTTACTCCTGATCAGCACTGTACATGTCCTAGTAACCGCACTCGTGTGTGGGAATGCACACTAACCCCATTTTGGAACAGAGTAAACATTTATATACTTGAGAGGTTCACAGGTAATCAGGTACACACTTAATGTAAACACATTGCAACTGGTGATATTTTCAACGAAAATAACTCGACTACCAAACCCAAATTGCTTTTTTGAACGCAATTTCCCAAACAACTGTATCCGCTCTTGCTACTTTGTAGATGTATACATCAAACAATTGTGTTCTACCATCCCGCGTTACACTATTAATGAGCACCTGTGAAGATCTGGGTTCGAATTAGTCTTCTGCAAACAATGCAACCGATAAGAGACGACTGACGGGATCGGGTGGTCAGATTTGCTGACTTGGTTGATGCAGGTCATCGTATGCAAAACGCGTAAATCGATGCTCATGATGTCAATCCCTGCATTGTCTGTTCCAGACTCGATTATCTACAGACCACCGTCACATAGCTAGTATATTGCTGATTGCGGCGTTAGTCAAGAAACAAAAAAACAAAAAAAACAAAGTATTTATGAGATGAAGCTGAACGTTCCTTAACGGTTTTACTCATGAGCTCTTCAACTGAAGGGTCGATATGTCGGAGCCTTGTTGCTCGTCACATCGATGACCCGGATTTGATTCACCAAAGAGACACAAGGTTTGAGGTCAAATGTAGGTGTCTTATGATACAAAATTGCTAAAAGGGGCGTTAAAACCATTCTCACGAATTTCACTACTGAAGCTGGTCTCCCTGCTTACGTTTCTAGGTCTATCAAAACCATAGCCCCGCTTGTGGACTTCATGTCGGGTTCCTCCTCTCTCCCCCCCTCCCCCCACACACAAACATCAAACTCACTTACTGAATCTTAAACCCGTGCAGACCCGGGTTAGAACAGGTCTTCAGCAACCCATGCTCAGGCGACTATGCTTGTCGTGAGAAGCGACTAACGGGATCGGGTGGTTAGGCTCACTGACTTGGTTGATGCATGTCATCGTATCCTAATTGCGTAGACCGATGCTCATGATATCAATCACTTGCATGTCTGGTCCAGACTCGATTATTTACCGACCGCCAACCAACCAACCAAACAAATACTGAATCATAAATGCCTGATTGTCATTGACCCCATGTCGCCCAAACTTTACGAAGCGCCTGTAAAAGACTTGATAAAGCCCTTCTGTGCATCACGGTTCAGACCATGAGTACATTTACAAAACACGGGCTCCACTAAAAGCGGATAATGAGTTTTTAAAACCATCACATAACCGAACAAAGCAGTCGCTCTGCGAAGTACAGATGAGTTGAGGACACGACTCCGCATGTAGTCCCTGGCATTTCGGCTGCCCCCAATCCCCTAACATTAATAACGACTTACGTTAATGACCAAGTAATGTCAGCCCAAAGTCCCTCGTATGTCCCTGCTATTCACTCGGGAGTCTTCATAAAGTCGTTGCCGAAGAACGACCCACATAGTAAGCTGATTCCACAGAGGATTAATTTTCTTGTGCGTTTTTAGTATCGCGCGATGTAACAATGTATATTAAGCTATTAGCGTCTGAAGCAAGACAAGCGGCCATTATCTTTGTTTGTGACATTTGTACAGAAGATCTTTCTTAACTGTGTATGCATGTGTCCGGTTTCTGATGGTATGTAGTGGTAGAGATATGACTATGTGTTTTGGTAGGCTTGGTGGTTGAAGCCGTGGAGCTCCCTCACTCACTCACTCACTCACTCACTCACTCACTCCCTCCCTCCCTCCCTCCCTCCCTCCCTCACTCACTCACTCACTCACTTCCTCACTCACTACCTCACTCACTCACTCACTCACTCACTCACTCACTCACTCACTCGAAATTCCACTCACTCAACCAAATCCATCCCATTCACTCACGCACTCCTATGATAGGGTTAAGCATAGCTATTACCGTGTTCTGAGTGAGTGAGTAAGTTGCCTTTCACACCGCTTTTGAACAGTATTCTAGTTATATCAGGGCAAGTCAGCTTAATGTAGAAGGCAATGCAAAAGGATACAGGTCTGACGTTTACCACTCTGGCGAAACCCACTAGCACGATATAGTAGTTGAAACATTATCAGGACGAAGCAGGATTCAAACCCACAAAGTTTCTGGCATGCCCAAGGGACGCAACTCTGCTCAGCGAACTGCGGCGCCTAAGACGACTGGCCCACCCGTACCCCTCTGATCATTCTGTGATATCGATAAGTGTATGTAACAGGCGTGGTCATCCGGTAATAGTGAGGATTGTAGATGTGCTCAGTCTGTGACAGGTGAGGGTGTCGGTGTGATCCCTCCGTGAGAGGTGAGATTGTAGGTGTGATCCCTCCGTGAGAGGTGAGGGTGTAGATGTGATATCTCTGTGACAGGTGAGGGAGGGTGTCGGTGTGATCGTTCTGTGAGAGGTAAGGGTGTAGGTGTAGGTGTGATCGTTCTTTGAGAAGTGAAGGTGTGTGTGTGACCACTCTGTGGGAGGTGAGGGTGTAGTTGGATCGTTCTGTTTGAGGTGAGGGTGTCGGTGTGACCACTCTGTGAGAGGTGAGGGTGTAGGTGTGACCACTCCGTGAGAGGTGAGGGTGTAGGTGTGATATCTCTGTGAGAGGTGAGGGTGTAGATGTCCTCAGTCTGTGACAGGTGAGGGTGTCGGTGTGACCACTCCTTGAGAGGTGAGGGTGTAGGTGTGACCACTCCGTGAGAGGTGAGGGTGTAGGTGTGATGTCTCTGTGAGAGGTGAGGGTGTAGATGTGCTCAGTCTGTGACAGGTGAGGGTGTCGGTGTGACCACTCCTTGAGAGGTGAGGGTGTAGGTGTGACCACTCCGTGAGAGGTGAGGGTGTAGGTGTGATATCTCCGTGAGAGGTGAGGGTGTAGATGTGCTCAGTCTGTGACAGGTGAAGATGTCGATGTGACCACTCCTTGAGAGGTGAGGGTGTAGGTGTGACCACTCCGTGAGAGGTGAGGGTGTAGGTGTGATATCTCTGTGAGAGGTGAGGGTGTAGATATCCTCAGTCTGTGACAGGTGAGGATGTCGGTGTGACCACTCCGTGAGAGGTGAGGGTGTAGGTGTGACCACTCCGTGAGAGGTGAGGGTGTAGGTGTGATCGTTTCGTGAGAGGTGAGGTTGTAGATGTGATTGCCTGTTTGAGGTGAGGGTGGTGATGTGATCCCTCTGTGAGAGGTGAGGGTGTACGTGTGATCGTTCTGTGAGAGGTGAGGGTGTAGGTGTGATCCCTCTGTGAGAGGTGAGGGTGTAGGTGTGATCCCTCTGTGAGAGGTGAGGGTGTAGGTGTGATCACTCTGTGATAGGTGTGGGTGTAGGTGTGATCCCTCCGTGAGAGGTGAGGGTGTAGGTGTGATCCCTCTGTGAGAGGTGAGGGTGTAGGTGTGATCGTTCTGTGTGAGGAGAGGGTGTAGGTGTGATCGTTTCGTGAGAGGTGAGGTTGTAGATGTGATTGCCTGTTTGAGGTGAGGGTGGTGATGTGATCCCTCTGTGAGAGGTGAGGGTGTACGTGTGATCGTTCTGTTTGAGGTGAGGGTGTAGGTGTGATCTTTCTGTGAGAAGTGAGGATGTGTGTGACCACTCTGTGGGAGGTGAGGGTGTAGTTGGATCGTTCTTTGAGAGGTGTGGGTGTAGGTGTGATCGTTCTGTGAGAGGTGAGGGTGTATGTGTTTTGGCGACGTGAGTAGCCCGCCTCGCTCTGTGATAGGGATGGGTGCAGGTGTCCTCGCTCTGTGATAGGGGTGGGTATAGCCCTCCTAGCTCTGCGATAAGAGTGGGTATAACTCTCATTGACCTGTGATAGGGGTGGGTATAGCTCTCCTCGTTCTGTGATAGGGGTTGGTGTAGCTCTTCTCGCTCTGCAATAAATGTTGGTATACCTCTCCTCGCTCTGTGATGGGGATATGCGCACCTCTCCTCGCCCCTGTGATAAAGGTGGGTGCTTCATTCCTCGCTCTGAGGATGTATGGCCATAGACTAATGGTATAACTGCCCTCTGGGTTTCCTGTGTGTTTTGTTTGTCTCTGCTATGTTATGTCCATTCTATATCTGCGTCTCGCCTACGTAAATCTACTTTCACACGAACAGGTGACTGTGTACTGCTTTAGTCCCACACAAATAACGCTAATTCAACTTTTTGCCATCTAAATCAAGCCTCCGGCCTAATTAGGTCTCGTTAGGATCGCCATTATGACCTTTTGTCAGAGAGTAGTTCATTGTATCCACATATTTGCTCACGTTCACTTGTTGCAATGTTCCTTGAAGGTTTGGGTTAAAACAGGTCTCCAGCAACCCGTGCTTGCCGTAAAAGACGACAAACGGATTCGCGTGGTCAGGCTTGCTGACGCACGTGGATGCATGTCATCATATCCCAATTGCGTACATCAAATGCTCATGATCTGGATCATCACTGGATTGTCAGGTCCAGATTCGATTATTTACAGACCGACGTGAAAAATCTGGAACATTGTTGAGTGCGGCGTAAAACAACAAACAATGCAATCGCCCTCCAAAGTTTTATTTCAACACAATTGATCAATGCCTCGCATCATGATATATCATCAAATTAATTAGTGTCATATTTGTATGTTTTTGCTTTTCTCATTTTTTTCTAATCATAGTCTGATTCAGATTCCATTTCATCCTAATCACTGTGTATTTTTTTCACGAACGTATTAGCTGATTCCTTCGTAACATCAGCGTGTGTGGTGAAGTTTTCATACACTGCATGTGTAATATTAAGCTGATAAATTCGTAGACGGACTTTCGGAGGACTGTGAAGATGATTTCTCTATGTAAAAATGATCGCGTTATTGGAATACCCCCCAGACATAGAGCTCTCAGGTTGCAGCTAGCCGTCGGCGCACTGTCTTATCAGCCTTGCCATTGTCCTTCCTACTTAGTTCAAAGGTACCTAGCGTTGTGTTCCACAGAGCGATCTTCGCGCCGACATGGTCGTAACAACCATCCCTTGAGAAAGACGTACGGCAGTCGTAGCGCAAAGATGCCTCATTCCACAGAGCGATCTTCGCGCCAACATGATCGTAGCAACCATACCTTGAGAAATGTTTAAGACAGTCGTAGCGCAAAGATGTCTCATTCCAAAGAGCGATCTTCGCGCCAACATGATCGTAGCAACCATACCTTGAGAAAAGCTTAAGACAGTTGTAGCGCAAAGATGCCTCGTTCCAAAGAGCGATCTTCGCGCCGACATGGTCGTAACAACCATACCTTGAGAAAGACGTACGGCAGTCGTAGCGCAAAGATGCCTCGTTCCAAAGAGCGATCTTCGCGCCAACATGATCGTAGCAACCATACCTTGAGAAATGTTTAAGACAGTCGTAGCGCAAAGATGTCTCATTCCAAAGAGCGATCTTCGCGCCAACATGATCGTAGCAACCATACCTTGAGAAAAGCTTAAGACAGTTGTAGCGCAAAGATGCCTCGTTCCAAAGAGCGATCTTCGCGCCGACATGGTCGTAACAACCATACCTTGAGAAAGTCGTACGGCAGTCGTAGCGCAAAGATGCCTCGTTCCAAAGAGCGATCTTCGCGCCAACACGATCGTAACAACCATACCTTAGCACAGAAGCCCGACAGGCAGCAATACCACAAATGACCACAGTATCGAGATGTCGCGTTTTGGTTAATTACGATACGTTTTGTTTGATTTGTTAGGGCGACAACGCGACAATGTCCCTTCTAGTATTACATAATCAGCCCTTGCGACATTGTCGCGTTGTCGCGGTTTGTTTTATCATGACAACGCGACAATGTCTTGTTACAGTTCTATCGTCACCCCAGTGGCGATTCCGGGTTGACCAATAGACCCCAGTGAGCAGTACTTGGCGTACGAGGGGAATGGATTTGTTGGTCAGGTTCGGTTGAGCTTGATTGCGTGTCTTTTCCAAACTCGATCGAACAGTCTTCCGTCACAAAGCTTGAATATTGCTCAAACAACTAACAAACATACGTAAACACTGTCACGATTTAGAAGGTGCGTCGGGGTAGCCTAGTGGTAAAGCTTTAGCCCGTCATACCGAAAACCCGGGTTCAATTTCCAGCATGCATTTTAAGCCCATTCTTGGTTTTCAGACTTCCACAGCAAATTCATTACTGTGCTCAAGAGAGGTGGTGGGGTAGACTCGTGGTTAAAGCGTACGCCGAAGACTCGGTTTCGATTCCCACATGGGTACAGTGTGTAAGGCCCATGTCTGGTGTTCCCCGCCGTGATATTGCTAGAATATTGCTAAAAGCGACGTAAGAACAAACTCACTCACTCACTCAGTTCAAGGTAAAAGCTTGGTCATCACACCGTGTTGCTGTTCCTAGAAAATTAACATTTGTGGTTAGACTAAGATAATTTTCTAATTGAATAATTTAGTGAATGACGCCCAGAACGGACACTGCTTCCCCCGGTGGACCAAGGATTTTATCATCTGGCAGGGAGTAGCTGTTGATGGAATAACTAACAAGCTCGTGAGCCCAGTGGAGGCCGTGAGACCGTAGCGTATTCACTGTGGAACATAGAATATTGGTTCCGGGCTATGAAGCCTACGTTCTCGTGTTTGCTTATGGAATAATCCGGCTTAGGATAAAAACATTAATAATGATGCTGGTCTACTTTGGATAAAATACGTAGGTAGAGGTAAAAACAATGATTCTCAATGCATGGCGGACGTCATGTCCGCCACTTCCATTGGATGAAAACTTACACATGTTGAATAAATAACGAAAAAACATCGTTTTTATCACGCTAACAAGTCGCCATGTTGTTCCAGAGTTGTCTTATTGCTTTCAGTGAGGTTCATAAGGTACATGGTGTATCATCCATTTGAACAAGCGAGACAACATATAGACAGAACCCAGTGTGGGAACAGGGGTGTCCTTGAGGTCTGTGTCACCGCAAGAGTTACATCCCTTGGACGTGCCAGGAGCGTGGGTTTGAATCAAAGTGTAGCCTTGATGAGACCATTGGTTTTTCAGCTCCATGTTCTTGCTGGAGTAGTTCACACAGTGTAAACGTCCATGACTTGCGTCACTTCGGGCGTGACTCTCGCCGCCTGATGTAGCTGAACTACACCATGATAAAACCCAGCTTATTCGCCGCTCATTCCAATTATAACGACTTTCTAAAAGTTAGTGGGGCGGTCGGGTAGCCTAGTAGTTAAAGCGTTCGCTCGTCACGCCAAAGACCCGGGTTCGATTCCCGACATGGGTACAATGTGTGAAGTCCATTTCTGGTGTCCCCCGCCGTGATATTGCTGGAATATTGCTAAAAGCGGCGTAAAACCATACTCACTCACTCACTCACTCACTCTAATAGTTTGTTTGTTGTTTAACTCAGCAATATTCCAGCTGTATGACGGCGGTCTGTAATAATCAAGTATGGACAAAACACTCCAGTGATTGACAAGAGCATCGATCTACGCAATTAGGATACGATGAAATGCATCAACCAAGTCAGCGAGCCTGACCACCCGATCCCCTTAGTCGCCTTTTACTGCAAGCATGGGTTGCTGAAGACCTATTCTAACCCGGATCTTCACGGGTAACTTTCTTATAGTCGTTAGCCAGGTGTGAAAGTCAAGATGCTTCGTGCCTATATGTGTACGCTCCTGAAATAAATGAAGAATATACTACAAATTGTTAATACATATCGTAGATAGAATTGCAAAGACAATAAGCCTTATCAAACCTGGCTTTAATTACCTAATTCGTGAATGGTTGATACATAACCTGACATATTGTGAATCTATGTATCTTAAGCACATGTGAGATATAGTACCTAACCAAAGATCTGAGGACATCCCATTTCGGGGCGCGTCAGAACGACGTTTCATCCGACCAATCAAAGCATCGCTTACCAGATCATGAAAGTGACAGTCGGAATGTGTTTTCTAATCATGCAACCTCGACAACGTTAACACGGGGTTTTCCGAACGACTGTTACGTCCTGTTCGACTGATTCCGTCAAAATTATCGTCTATCTCTCACTTCCGTTGCACAGTACGTGGGAAGCAATGCCATACAATCTCAACCATATATTAGATATTCCGGTTAATGTTGGTTTGTTCAGTTTTCAAAATTTTAATCAAGAACTGTGTCAACATATTTTTCAAGCGTAGTCTGAAATGGAAGTCGCCATGTTGAAACGAGTGCCGTAAAGCTCGAGAAAGCTGCTTTCTAATTGGCTGATGTCGACTTCTTGTTAATCATTTCAGTGGTCGGTCAAAGTTTGCGAAAGGTCGTTCTGACGTGACCCGTAATGGGATGCCCTCAGATCTTTGTTTTGCGGCAGCGAGAACTTAGATCTGATTTTAATGAGATTGGGTCTAGTACCAACCTATGTACGGTTCCAGTCGGAAGTTTATGGACATTGGGTTTGCACACACCAGCTATACAAGTAGATTTGGTTCTGAAACTGGCTGATTACTGTAAAAAGATGTGGTAAGTGAGTGGGCTGGGTTTAAAGCCACTTTGAACACTATTCCCGTCATATCACAGCGTGTCATCTTGATAGTGGAGGAAGACGTTTACCACTTTGGTGAGACCGGCGAGCGATGTGTGACGCTGAAATACCAAAGGTCATAATCAGAGCGGATCTGGGGTTCAAACCAACGATCATAGGATCCTAGCACGCCCTAATGGACGCAGTTCTCCATAACCCTAGAATGATGTAATACTACAAAGGAACCAATAAAAATCACTGTCTCTGGACACATTCAACCACGATTAATGATTTAAAGAAACTTTGAAAACAAATAATATCAAATGCCACTTCAGAATCCAAAAGGTCAGAATAACCACTCCTAAAGACTTTCGTATGCAATATCAATGCAAGAAAATGAAACATAACAACGCTCTTTTTGATTTTAAAAATAGTTTATTTGAATCTGGTGTAGACTTTCCAAGTTATTACCTGTCTGGTTTTTAAAGAGCAAACATATTCAACACTAGACTACGTCATTTCTGAAGCTAATGGCATACTGACCTTCACAGAGATAGTCTTAATAATGAGTCTGCGGGAAAATATGGCGACGCACATGAGAATGCGTTTCTTTATGATCAATCATACTCAAAATGAAATATAAATGGACTGCATTTACAAGTAACACAACCTTTTACGTGGTTCGAAATTATGTTTCTAGGTTTGTCAGCACCATACAGCGCCCGTGGATTTCACCGAAGTGGTAAACGTATGAGACTTGCATCACTTCGGACTTTCCTCCCACATTAAACAGACACGCCGTTATATAACTGGAATATTGTATAAAGGGGCGTTAAAACCAACTCACTCACTCACTCCGAGTTAGAATTGGCCCCCTGCAACCAATGCTGGTCTTGAGTATCGGGTGGTTAGGCTCGATTTGTGGCATATCATGACTGTCATCTCACCTTAATTGATGCTCCTGATTGTATGGTTCAGACTCGCTTATTTACATACTTATATCTGGAATATTGGGGGGCACGGGTGGCCCAGTCGTATAAGGCGCCGCGATTCACTGTGCAGAGTTGCGTCCCTTGGGCACGCCAGAAACCTATGATTGTGGGTTCAAATCCCGGTTCGCCCCGATTATGTTTCTAGGTTTGTCAGCACCATACCAGTGCTCGTTGGTTTCCCCTAAGTGGTAAACGTTTGAGACGTGCATCACTTGGGGCTTTCCTCCCACATTAAGCTGACACGCCGTGATATAACTGTAATACTGTTAAAAGCGGCGTTAAACCCAACTCACTCACTCACTCACTCACTGGAATATTGAGGCGTGTAGAGTTATAACAACAAGCCGATCTCATTAAAACCAGATCTTACATGAGTGTTTCATACCACTACACAAAGATCCTTTGTGTAACGCTAGCGAGCACCAAGTTCTGATTGCAATCAGCTTGACAACAAGTAAGCCAACAAGAAGTTCTGAAAGTTTCATGGATTTATTATGTCCACCAAGCCGTTTCCATAAAACTACGCTACTCAAAAGAAGTTAAAGAACACCTAATTCTTTCATATTACTATAGTTAATCTCAGATGCCAAGACAGATTAACTATAGTAATATGAAAGATTTGGGTGTTCTTTAACTTATTTTGAGTAGTATATATTTCTTAACAGCAATGTTAATGTTAAGAAATACCTTGGTTCTGATCACTTCCAATGACCTATCCCCACATCATCACGCTTGTCCAACAGGAAGTCATCGAGCGATACGCAAAGGCTGGAAGACCTAAAGAAACACGTGGCCTTGATATCGGATTCTGAGCAAGACATTTAGTTAAATTAAACTATGTTAAACAAAGCGATATTGCTGTGAAATACCTACACAAAAACCTACATATCCGTGTTGAAATAATAGCCGGGGAAATCTATGCAATGTTATTCCAAACTTCCAGCAATGGATACTTTAAATGCACATGACATGTATTTTGTACCTCAGGTCGAAGCCTTCTACCCCAATTATATCCCGGGGTGTAATGTATAACGAGTGGTTAACAAAAAATCTCACTGAAAAATATTACAAGGTAAGGCCTGGGCTCGAGGCCTTGTTTCAAATAAAGTGAGTAAGTTGATTTTCAACTCCGCTTTGATCAGCATTTCACCACGATGTGTCCGCTTGATGTGAGAGCAAGACGAGGTGATCCAGGTCGTATGCGATTATTACGTTAGTCCAAGGAGTGAGTGAGTGAGTGAGTGAGTGAGTTTGGTTTAACGCCGTTTTTAACAGTATTCCAGTTATATCACGGCGTGTCAGCGTAAGGGAGGAAAGACCGAAGTGATGCAGGTCTCAAACGTTTACCACTTCGGTGAAACCCACGAGAACAGGTATGGTGCTGACAAACCTAGAAACATAATCGGGGCGAACCGGGACTCGAACTCACAATCATAGGTTTCTGGCGTGCACAAGGGACGCAACTCTGCACATCGAATCGCGGCGCCTTAGACAACAGGGCCACCAGCGCACCCTAGTCCAAGGATCATAACAAGGGACGCACATTACATTGCGGGGTCTTAGAAGGGTTTGAATCTGTAATGTTTTTGGTTTGTTTGTTTGATGTTTAACGTCGCAGTCAGCTATATATTGCAGCTATATGACAGAGGCCTTTAAATAAACGAAACTGGACCAGACAATCTAGTGACCACCCGACCCCGTTAGTCGCCTCTTACGACAAGGATAGTCGCCTTTTAGGGCAAGCATGGGTTGCTGAAGACCTATTCTAACCCGGAATCTTCACGTGGTGAGGATCAGCGACTTGGTTGATTGTGTGTCATCGCACCGCGACCGTAATTGTTGCTCATGATGTCAATCACTGGATTGTCTAGTACGGTTGGTTACCTGTATCCTTACTCGGGGTTCTCATGGTTCTACCCTAAATGTGTTGCTACATCCCAGTACCACTACCCTAACCGTTGACCTAAAAGCGTGGGCGAATGTGGAAAGCTGTCAGTATCAATGTCAGTTTCGATTACGGTTGTTGACGGTGTTGCTCTCGGGAGATAGCGACGGCGACGGCGATGGTGATAGTCAATACGGCGTCGATGACAGTTGTGGTATCGGTGATGGTGGTAGCATAGTGATGGTGACGGTGAGGATTGTGTCGGTGACGATGATAATGTAGATGTCAGTGTTTGTGTCGATGGCGATGATGGATTTTGTTAGTTTTGGGGTAGAAGGACGGTAATGGTGATGGCTGTGTTAATGATGACGGCGTCGTCGGTGGTTTTGTAGTCGATGGTGTCTGGTGCTGTCAGTGTCAACAACTAGTGCTGAAGAGAGAGCGTTAGTGTCCGTAACGGTCGTGGTGGTGTAGTTGATAGTGCCGAGTGTGTGTTGTCGGTGTCGATGTAGTTTTGCCATTGTCGGTGTCAGTAACGTGGGGAACGTGGAGTTGACCGGCGTAGAGTCAATATCGTTGTAGTCGATAGTGTTGGTGTTGGTGACGTTGACATTATCGATGGTTTTGACTGTGTCGGTTACAGTGTGGTGTCGTTGTAGTTCACGACAGTAGTGGTGGGGGCCGTGCTACTGACGTAGACGGTGATGTTGATGGTGTTTGTGACGGTATCTGTAACGGCAGTGGTAGCGGGAACCGCGCTTCTGGCGGTGACGGTGATGTTAATGGTGTATCTGTAACGGCAGTGGTAGAGGGAGCCGTGCTACTGGCGGTGACGGTGATGTTGAGGGTGTTTGTGACGGTATCTGTAACGGCAGTGGTGGCGGGAACCGTGCTACTGGCGGTGACGGTGACAATCAAGATGGTTTTCGTGTCGGTGTCCCTCACGCCAGCGTTGGCGGGCACGGTGATGCTTGTGATAAAGCGACGTTGCGATGGGGCGGCGACTTTGTGTATGGTGGATGTGTCGATTCACTCTATATAACTGTTGATGTTCGTGTTGTTTTACACGAATGTCAAGGAACCGTGCCAACCAACCAAACAGTCGATCCGTTAAGATTCCGGGGTAGAGCAGGTCTTCAGCAACCCATGCCTGCTGTAAAAGGTGACTATACTTGTCGTTAGAGGCGACTAACGGGATCGGATGGTCAGGCTCGCTGACTTGGTTGATGCATGTCATCGATGCCAATTGCGTGGATCGATGCTCATGTTGTCAATCACTGGATTGTCTGGCCCAGACTCGATTATTTAAAGACTGCCGTCATATAGCTGGAATATTGCTGAGTGCGGCGTTAAACAACAAACAAAACAACCCAACAACCAAACAGTCACAAAGTACAAACACGCTGAGAAAGAGATTATGTCGCAAAGTAATCATAAAATCCCAATATGTTCTCTGAGGCTAATCTTACAAATCAATAAAACAAATCTTACGTAAAAATATTAATTAATTTCATATAACCTTGTGTGTATCGAACGTCTTCCCAAGACGCTTTTTCCTTAT
Organism: Haliotis cracherodii; assembly: GCF_022045235.1. Taxonomy (NCBI): domain Eukaryota; kingdom Metazoa; phylum Mollusca; class Gastropoda; order Lepetellida; family Haliotidae; genus Haliotis; species Haliotis cracherodii. The sequence continues at coordinate 23,217,488 of NW_027266341.1, read as the reverse complement.
TATGTGTAAGTATCAATCGCTGTATCGAACATCATAACCGACAGGGTGTCCTGTTTCTTATGTTGTTTCAGTATATTTACATTACAAAGGTGTTTTGCAGGTTTCACTGACAACGCTGATGCTTTCCTCGTGATTAATTCCCGTTGCTATAGTTTTATCGCGTATAGTAATGACTGCAAACGAACTGAATGTGACATTTCCAGGCGAGTGTTTACCATGTAGACGTGGTGTTGCCTGTTTGTGGTCCGCATTGCATAAAATGACAAACCGCTTCGATATTTCCTCGACGTTTCATCGCCACAGTTTCCTATAACAAAGGATCCATCAATATTTTGACACCTTGGAGATGATTATAAAGCCACACATTCCTTGTCACCATCGTCAAGGAGAGTGTTGACACATGTAGGTCATTATGGGAAACATCGATCAAAATGTCCTAAATTATCAACTTTTGAAAACAACTGACTCGGCCAAATAAAATATGGAGCTTAGAAATCAATACATCTTCATTCCATGCATGTTTCCTAGCAACAATAAATATTATGAAAATTTTGGGTAACTTGGTTACCGTCTTCAACAATCCTAGAGTTAATACGGCTAAACACTGTCTTATAGTTTTGACTACAGACCACATATACTACTCGAAAGAAGTTAAGTGATTTAGTGAGTGATAACATACTCCCCTTATTGGCATGAACGTTAACAAAGTTGACAGTTAATCAGTAAGTAAACACCGTAAGACAATCATAATCAAGTTTTACATTACATGAACATTGAGAAATTATATAAATTCTAGTGTAAAGTCCCCCTTCAAAGACGCCTAAACATATTCCTTTAAACGTTTATTTATCTAAACGATCATTTTCAAAGTGCGCATAAACGGAACTTTAGAAAACGCCTGCTGGTCAATTAGAGAGAACGGCCGCCGCGTTAGAGAAAACTGGCTTTGTACTTAGTGAAAACGTCCGATATGTTTAGGGAAAACGTCCTCTGGTCAACTTTTTTTCTTGTATATTTTTTATGGAATATGATAAAGTAACATTAAGTGAATGATATGATACTTAATGATTTGTACACTGGGCTTTGATGTTGTTTTAAGAGATTAAATAAAATAGGATTATCAAAAAGACTCACTTTATGACCAGAGGACGTTTTTTGTAAACATATCGGACGTTTTCTCTAAGTACAAAGGCCGTTTTCTCTAACACGACGGCCGTTCTCTCTAATTGACCAGGGGCGGTCGGGTAGCCTTGTGGTCAAAGCGTTCGCTCGTCACGCCAAAGACCCGAGTTCGATTCCCGACATGGTTACAATGTGTGAAGCTCATTTCTGGTGTCCCCCGCCGTTATATTGCTGGAATATTGCTAAAAGCGGCGTAAAACCATACTCACTCACGCGATCTAATTGACCAGCGGACGTTTTCGCAGGCGGACGTTTTCTCTAATTGGCCAGCGGACGTTATCGCAGGCTGACGTTTTCTCTAATTGGCCAGCGGACGTTATCGCGGGCGGACGTTTTCTCTATAACCCGCGCATAAATCGGACAAAAAACGTTCCCGTGATCTTTGGACAGGGTTGCAGTTTGTGATGAAAGGGCAACCCTCTGTGGGTATTCTCGCAAAACAGATATCCTTCAGTCCGTCACCTTAACAGGGTATTCGTTTGTATTTCCTTACTTGTGGCAACAGTACAGCAGGACACGGAGAAAGGGTTTTCTGTATGGAAGCCGTGTTTTGTACAGCGCGTGTAAAGGTACGTTTGAATAAACAAAGATTTGTCGTAAACATCTGGCGCATGCCCACACAAAGATGAGGAAGTGTTTAGAGAAAACGATTCAATCAAATGTCAATATATTGGCATAACATTGTGTTGGTGGACACCGCGTCGCGCCCATGTTCGTTGTTTGTCGGGTCAGCCATATCCCTTTATGAAAGCTTCGTTGTCATGCATTTGAAAAGCTAAAAGCTAATAAAACGTTTGAAAAATAGACCTAAAAAGAAAAAGGGGATATAAAATCTGCTGAATTGATTCCAACCCTGGCGCAGGCTCAGATGTATACCAGTGGAAACAAATTCCTGTGCACCATAAAAGATTACATCAAAATAAAATTTCCATGGATTTTTTCAGAATCATGCCTGATGAAATATGCGGAGGATGTTCAATAAGTTCAAAGCCACAGTCATGTGCATAGGTGCATTGCCATAGTGGAACACACCTTTAGTGAGTTTTCCACGACGTTTTGCCTTGATGGCCTCGCGCAGTTGTCTAAGCAGATTAGCATAATATTGGCCATTAATGGTCTGCCCTTTCGAGGGGTAGTCTACCAGGACTCCTGTGGAATCCCAGTCAATCGAAGCCATCACCAGCTGATGGAACAGACTTTTCCTTCATCGATGAAGGAGATGTCATATGTTTTCAGCCATGGTTACATATCCATCAACAAATTCAGTTGGGTTTGCTTCAAAACAACTGGAGATGATAAACCTGTAGTGAGTGAGTCTGTGAGTTGGGTTTAATGCCGCTTTTAACAGTATTCCAGTTATATCGCGGCGTGTCAGCTTAATGTGGGAGGAAAGCCCGAAGTGATGCAGGTTTTAGACGTTTACCACTTCGGGGAAACCAACGAGCACGGGTATGGCGCTGACAAACCTAAAAACATAATCAAGGCGAACCGGGATTCGAACCCACAATCATAGGTTTTTGACATGCCCAAGGGACGCAACAGCGAATCGCGGCGCCCTAGACGACTGGGCCACCGGTGGGGTATATGATACGCTCGCGAACACCTGGTGTTTTCACTATATGATAATGATTCATAAATAGATGCCCATATGGTTGGACTCTTCAACAGAGAATTCCTTGTCACTTTGATACCTGCAGAAATATGGTTCAAATGCAGCATGTAAGTATTTTAGTTAATAGATGCAAATTGTTATGGCTCAGAATGTTTCAGCCACCCATTATATAAATAGTCCTCGTTGCCATACACGAGGCGGTCGTTGTTACTGATAAAAACGGTCTTGGAATTTTTCTGGCTTTTTTCTTGGCTTTGCAGACATGTACCATGATTACTGTAGTTCCTTGTCCGCCGGGGAGACATAGAAAGCTTTGCCCTTTCTCTCGTGTCAGAAGGTACGTCAGTATAACTTCAGCAAGGATTTCGCTTCATTGTAATCCCGACAATTGTTCCTCAGACAGTCTCAACTCTTCAAATGAATGTGGCAAAGAATTCCGACTGAATGATAAAACTGTTGATTCATCTTTTTCGAAGTTGAATCGAATCTTGAACGCGATGACACGTGTTTGTGCTTGTGTGCTCGTAAGCTGGGGAGAGCGTATGTGTACGTTCGTGGTCTGGAGCAACTCACGTGTTTGGTCTGTTGATAGAGGGTGGTGGTCTGGAGCAACTCACGTGTATTGTCTGTTGATAGAGGGTAGTGGTCTGGAGCGACTCACGTGTTTGGTATGTTAATAGAGGGGGGTAGTCTGGAGCAACTCACGAGTGTGGTCTGTTGATAGAGGGTGGTAGTCTGGAGCGACTCATGTGTGTGGTCTGTTGATAGAGGGTGGTAGTCTGGAGCGACTCATGTGTCTGATCTGTTAATAGAGGGTGGTGGTCTGGAGCGACTCATGTGTGTGGTCTGTTGATAGAGGGTGGTGGTCTGGAGCAACTCACGTGTAAGGTCTGTTGGTAGAGGGTAGTGGTCTGGAGCAACTCACGTGTGTGGTCTGTTGATAGTGTGTGGTCTGGTGATAGAGGGTAGTGGTCTGGAGCAACTCATGTGTGTGGTCTGTTGATAGTGTGTGGTCTGTTGATAGAGGGTAGTGGTCTGGAGCAACTCGTGTGTGGTCTGGTTTTAGAGGGTGTTGATCTGGCGCAACTCATGTGTCTGGTCTGTTGTTAGAGGGAGGTGGTCTAGAGCAACTCATGTATGGAGGTCTGCTGATAGAGGGTGGTTGTCTGCAGCAATTCATGTGTGTGGTCTGTTGATAGAGGGTAGTGGTCTGGAGCAACTCGTGTGTGGTCTGGTGTTAGAGGGTGTTGATCTGGCGCAACTCATGTATGGAGGTCAACCCTCTAACAACAGACCACACACGTGAGTTGCTCCAACAAACCGCCATACATGATTTGCTCCAGACCACCACCCTCTATCAACAGACCACACACATGAGTCATGATAGAGGGTGGTTGTCTGCAGCAATTCATGTGTGTGGTCTGTTGATAGAGCGTAGTGGTCTGGAGCAACTCATGTGTGTGGTCTGTTGATAGTGTGTGGTCTGTTGATAGAGGGTAGTGGTCTGGAGCAACTCACGTGTGTGGTCTGGTGATAGAGGGTGTTGATCTGGAGCAACTCATTTATGGAGGTCTGCTGATAGAGCGTAGTGGTCTGGAGTAACTCACGTGTGTGGTCTGTTGATAGTGTGTGGTCTGTTGATAGAGGGTAGTGATCTGGAGCAACTCGTGTGTGGTCTGTTAATAGAGGGTGGTAGTCTGGAGCGACTCATGTGTGTGGTCCGTTGATAGTCTGTGGTCTGTTGATAGAGGGTAGTGGTCTGGAGCAACTCACGTGTGCGGTCTGTTGATAGAGGGTGGTGGTCTGGAGCAAATCATGTATGGCGGTCTGTTGGAGCAACTCACGAGTGTGGTCTGTTGATAGAGGGTGGTAGTCTGAAGCAACTCACGTGTATGGTCTGGTGATAGAGCGTAGTGGTCTGGAGTAACTCACGTGTGTGGTCTGTTGATAGTGTGTGGTCTGTTGATAGAGGGTGGTGGTCTGGAGCACCTCGTGTGTGGTCTGGTGATAGAGGGTGTTGATCTGGAGCAACACATTTATTGAGGTCTGCTGATAGAGGGTAGTAGTCTGGAGCAACTCATGTGTGTGGTCTGTTGATAGAGGGTAGTGATCTGGAGCAACTCATGTGTGTGGTCTGTTGATAGAGGGTGTTGATCTGGAGCAACTCATGTATGGCCGTCTGCTGATAGAGGGTTTTGGTTTGGAGCAACTCATATATGGCGAACTGCAGAAGTAACTCACATTTCGCTGGGGATAGGAATGCGATACCTTGTCGCCGTCTCAGACACTCTCAAATGTGTGCAATGTTAATATTAATCAAAATTCACCATTCCACAATCACAACATAAAACGTCAACGCCAGAAAACCAGTCTCGATTATCCACCCAAATAGACGTCAAAACTGCATGAATGGATCATTGAAAATCAGTGATGGCAGCAGCTGTTCGTGAAGAGGGTACTGTCCTGCCCTGCTGCTGTTCGTGAAGAGGGTATTGTCCTGCCCTGCTGCTGTTCGTGAAGAGGGTACTGTCCTGCCCTGCTGCTGTTCGTGAAGAGGGTACTGTCCTGCCCTGCTGGTGTTCGTGAAGAGGGTCGTGTCCTGCCCTGCTGCTGTTCGTGAAGAGGGTACTGTCCTGCCCTGCTGCTGTTCGTGAAGAGGGTATTGTCCTGCCCTGCTGCTGTTCGTGAAGAGGGTCGTGTCCTGCCCTGCCCTGCTGCTGTTCGTGAAGAGGGTAGTGTCCTGCCCTGCTGGTGTTCGTGAAGAGGGTCGTGTCCTGCCCTGCTGCTGTTCGTGAAGAGGGTAGTGTCCTGCCCTGCTGCTGTTCGTGAAGAGGGTAGTGTCCTGCCCTGCTGCTGTTTTCCTGCCATATGAAATCTCCATTGTATACGGGACCGACCACATCATGAGGTGTGTCTATGCATCACTATCAAATAGTGATGATACTACGAGTTCGCGGTAAGGTGACCGTATCCTGTCCCACCGGTGAAACCCGTCTCTAACACATACAAAGACAAGTCAATAATCTAAACTCAAATAATCTTCGTTGAATCTTTGCCAAGACATCTACGGTCCTGCTGCATTTGGAGATCGTATCTTTTAGTTTAAAACTTCCATGTACAAATATTATCTATCGATCTATCAGCAAAGAAATCGATTTGGTCTAAGACGTTTGATTTGCGAGAAAACATTACAGTATTTGTTAAATATCTCGTAAAGGGACTGCAGTATAAATGTACATTTGGAAAACTTAAAATATTCAATATTGACAAACGTGGGTCAAACGATGGCTCCATGCACTATATCATGCCAACATATTATCTCCGATGAGACAATATTGTTGAACGTGTGTCAAACCTTGAAGACGATGATCTTGTCAGGTGCTGGTGTTACTTTGTCTCACATTACAGACAGAAAGACAGACAGTTTATTCAGTATTGTGGCCATATGGCCTCAAGTACAAATGATATGATCTCACGTGAATATACAGAAATTGCATCTTCTTGAATCTGATATTAAAAACGTTCATAATTCAAGTTGCCACTGAAAGGATAACATGTTTGGTTTTTGAGTTGATAACATTTATCATTAACATTTCAGATGTATAGCCATTATTAATAAAAGGGAGATATGTAGATCTTAACCTGGTATACTTGTTACGCTTAAAGAAGACGTGGAATTCATCTTTTAAGTTCACCTGGTACAAACACTTATAACAACATCAATATATTTCGATTTACGACTCATTTTACATTTTACATTACGACACATTTACGATTTACATTGAAATTATGTAATGAGATGCTAAATTTACAAAAATGATCTTATTTAGACTCGTCTGGTAAGACAGATAGCTACATTTCCTGTTGAAGATGTGACTTTAATTTACTACAATTTCTAAAATAATGCGAAGATGAAACAGTTTCGTATCAGTCTTGTGCAGCACATGTTTTGTCTCACGTTAGTAACTATCATCACAAAGAACGCAAGCTGACTATTTGTATTGTGAACGATGGCTGCTGAAGTGGGAACCCATCAGGGATGATGAGGATATACGTGCGTCCCTTCAGCAAGAAGGTTTGGTGGTATCGATTTAGCTTCTCGCCAGTTTTATCAACCTCACAACTGTCGTGAGAATGACATACTGGTGACGGTGTTAGAATCAAACTTTTCAGCAGTTCGACTAACGAGCAAACACTGACAGGATAAGGAAGGTGTCGGTTTGTACAAGCCTTCCTGGAAAATGGTATTGAACTCCCAACAACGTGTTGTTTCTTGGAATAAGTCGGTTAGTGAGATGTATCGCAGCTTTTAGCAATATTCCAGCAATATAACGGCAGGTGATACCACAAACAGGCTTCACACATTATACCTCTTTGGGGAATTGAACCCGGGTCGTTTTAGTGACGAGCGAACGCTTTAACCACTCGGCTACCACACGGCCCCTCATGGAATGAATATATTAAAACAAGATATAGATATGAAAATGTATACATAAAGTGGACGAAAACATAAATGGAAATTTTGCGGAGTCGGTTGCACTACCTAAATTTCGCGTAATTACATATACTAACGGCAAATAGTAACCGTGATTCATATAAACTTCAATAAAAATAGATTCATTCTGAAATAATGCATCCTTCAATACATATTCATGAAGGTGGTGAGGTGAGGTGAAATGGGGTTTAACGTCGCGTCCAAGATTATTGTACTTATATAGCGACGTGCATGTACGTGTGTGTGTTTGTGTGGCTGCTTGTAGTCCGGACTGATGCCGATTTATAGTGCTAGCACACTGAGATACCATGCCGCAGTTTAACATGAATACCCCACTCAGACACAGTATACTGACTCCGAGCCGACCAGTCCTTGTTTTAGCCCCTTCATGCCGAGCGCCAGACAGGGTAACAACAAGTACCATCTTTTAACGTCTTTTGGTATGACGCGGTCGGACATCGAACCCCGGACCTTCCGCTCTCCGGGCGGACGCTCTACCACTAGACCACGGAGGCGGTCTATTCATGAAGGTATCTCCTTGACTCTAATGTCGTGATTCACAGTGTGCACGTGCATATTCATGCACGGCGCACAGTCTGGATGTTTGCGTGCTTGTTGCGAGCATGATACGTAAATACCTGTTTTCTTTTCATTCTGAACAGCACACAATGATTATCTTGCTATCAGGGGATCACACTCTAGTTTAACCATAAATAACGCTTACACAATGCCACGGCTTGCTGAAAATGCTGCAGACATTTTACTGTGCATTGACACAGAACATCATCTTTTGGGAGACGTTATTAACGGGGCAGGAAGACGTATGATGTCATGTCAAAAGATAACCATATTCTGTTGGTGGATCTACGGTTTCGATACGCGATACTTTGCTTCCACGCCACATCCAGGCGCGCATATCTTGGTGTAGACAGCAAATGATGTTTAGAAGACAATACTGGGACAGTATACGGTTCACAGCGTCCATGTTTCATCTGGACAGCTGTGATGGTCATGCAAGGGTCTACATGCGTCCTGGAGAGCGTTTTAGCGACGCTTTCGTTTCTCAACGTCGTCAGTTTGTTAGTGGACTAGGATCGGAGCTCCTGGGTAACACAACTTATCACTGTTAATGTCAGTGTGAACGGCGTACGCTACTAGGACTGCGTCGTTCGAGATTATGTCCTAACCCTTTGTGGAAATGTGGGGACGTAACGTCATATTGCAGCACGATGCCCGCCCGTGACTGTTTCTCCAGACACCCCCCCCCCCCCCCCCCCCAGAACATGTTTTGGATTAGATAGACCGACGCCTACGATAGGATCAGAACCAACCGGTAACGCCAGTTCATTTGGGCCAATCATTGGTTGACATTTGGAACAACATCCTCAGGCTATTTTCAGTCATCTGGTGTCGTCAATGCGCCGAGGCTGCTTCGCCTGCATCAACACAAATGGTGGTCACACCCAATATTGGCAAAGATGATTGAGTTGTTACACAACCCCTCTGTTGTGCGCGTCTCTGCAGCTGTCTCCTGTTTCCAGGTATGGACTTTGTCACTGAATTAGTTACGATAAAACATTGATCACTCGCATGACCACATATAATGTCGTTATTTTCAGTAGCATAACATTTACACAACTTAATATGAAGCACAGACACTTTTTTCCCGTTAGTGTACAATAACGCCTGTCTAAGAGATCGACTTTCGCGAATGAACAAGATACGACTTAAATTGTCTGTCTGTGTCGTACAATAAATCTAATCGTACTTGTGAGACATGTTAGTGGATCTCCTGTTATTCTACAAACAAACTCCCTACGATCTTCTATGTATATGGAAGAACCTGATCGGAGAAATAGTCTAGTATGTGTAGATACAGCTGCCGGAGTTTGTACAAAACCAACAAGGGACAGTCGGGTAGCCTAGTGGTTAAAGCGTTCGCTCGTCACGCCGAAGACCCGGGTTCGATTCCCCACATGGGTACAATGTGTGAAGCCCATTTCTGGTGTCCCCCGCCGTGATATTGCTAGCATATTGCTAAAAGCGGCGTAAGAACAAACTCACCCACTCACAAAACCAACATTGCATAGCTTATCAGCGTCCCTTGTAAACTGGTTCCCTTGTTGGTACACGGTGTCAAAAACGACAGTTGAGTTGTAGGTGTGTGTGTGTGTCCTTATTACCGTTGCCGAGTTATTTATTAACGCACATTTCACCTCTAAGTTTTGTTTCGAGCCCAATTAAGTAAAACAAACTGCCCTGCTAATGTTAATTTTGTCGAGGGCACTTTTACTTCTCAAACAAACTTCACTTAGTCCGCTATGCGTGTTCATTTGATACCAATTATTAATGTTTTCAAGTTTATGTTTGAAGTTCAGATTTTCGTAATGGGAATAGCCTGGTCAATAGTATTTCGCTGTCTAGGGCATTTATAACTGTGACGATATTTATCGTGTTGACCCACCTCACAAAGTAACGACACTCGAACGTCAGAGATTATTTTTTTGTAGCTTTGGTGGATCATTGCTTCTGGATGAGGTTGTTCTTGCTGTTGCCATCTTGGTGATACTAGGTGTTTGTTGTAATAACATTCAAAAGACATTTCACTTAGGGATATTATTTCTCAGCAGTAAACAAAGTAACTAATTAATACCTACCTTGGTATATATATATGTAAGGGGTTGTAGTCAAAACGGCCTTTTGTCGGCATGGCCTCCAAACTCAAAACGCCACAAAAAAATAAAATGGCCACAAATCCATAGTCAAAACGGCCACACAAAAAGGTCATAACGGCCACAACATAAAAGTCAAAATGTCCATGATCAAAAGGAATGAATATCCAATGTTGGTTTGTTGGTTGGTTTGTTGTTTAACGCCATACTCAGCAATATTCCAGCTATATGACGGCGGTCTGTAAATAATCGAATCTGGACCAGGCAATCCAGTGATTAATATCATGACCATCGATCCACGCAATTGGTATCGATGACATGCATCAACCAAGTCAGCGAGCCTGACCACCCGATCCCGTTAGCCGCCTTTTACGACAAGCATAGTCACCTTTTACGGCAAACATGGGTTGCTGAAGACCTATTCTCTCCCGGGTCTTCACGGGTAGAATATCCAATGTGTTTACAGAGTATACATGTAAGATGCTGTTATTACAATGTAATATCTTCCAGTAGAGTTCAGTGTTGTTTTGACCAGTCTCATCAATTTACTTTGATCTCTGTACTGACCAGTGTACAAATCCGTTGTGAAAACATGAATAAACTTTTATCCTAGTGATGAAACCCTTTAGTGTCTTTTATTTCAAACTAATCCCTTCGTGATCTGTGGGACAGAAATGACAAGACAGATATGTGCTACTGGTAGCAAGTGATGAAGAATTTTCATTTGTCTGTCCGCCATGTTTGGCTTCCTCCGACCTAGCAGCAGGCAGACAGATGGCAACATGATGGATAATATGTGACGGGGATGTGTGATATGTGATGTATAGTGCTGAGTTAGTGCTGAATAAAGACCTTTGTATGTGGTGTTAGACAACCGTTATACAGCCGTTATACAATATTTATAATACATTAAATGTGAGACAACACTCGAGTTTGCCTTTTTTATTTTCTGTTTGGCCGTTATGACTATGGGTTGTGGGCGTTTTGATTTTTTTCTGTGGCCGTTTAGACTTAACCTTTTAAGGTCGTTCTGACATGAGGTCATTTTGACCCGCTCCCTGTGTTTATTTATTGTTTAACGCCGCACTCAGCAATATTCCAGCTATATTACGGAGGCCTGTACATTATCGAATCTGGACCAGACAATCCAGTGATTGACATCATGAGCATCTATCTACGCAATTGGGATACGATGACATACATCAACCAAGTCAGCGAGCCTGACCACCCGATCCCGTTATAGTCGCCTCTTACAACAAGCATAATTTTTGTCTTGTCGACAAGCATGGATTGCTGAAGACCTAATCTACCCCGGATCTTTACGGGTCGTAATTCATATGAAGGCACGCCCTTCCGACATATTCGTCATGTATGAGGTGGATCTGAAAAGGTCTGAACCCAACTACAAGTTGCGTCCCTTGGGTACGCCAGAAACCTATGATTGTGGGTTCGAATCCAGGTTCGCCCCAATTTTGTTTCTAGGTTTGTCAGCATCATACCCGTGCTCGTGGGTTTCACCGAAGTGGTAAACGTCTGAGACCTGCACTTCTGGCTTTCCTCCCACATTAAGCTAACACGCCGCGATATAACTGGAATACTGTTAAAAGCGGCGTTAAACCCAACTCACTCACTCGCTCCATGATTACTCTCTTCTGATGAAAATGGACAAAAATGGACAAACAATGGCTTCCGTCCTGTTGTCAGGCCTCAGACAACAATTATTTTCCTTCTTTGCTATCTACAGTGGTATGACAGCACACGATAACTAATATCGTTCGTAGGCTGTTCTCCTGTTGCATCCTGCCCAACTTGCCACTTGTCACAAAATATCGGCATTGATCGACCACCTGGATTTCGCAGTAACCACTGTCAACAATGCTCACCGGATGCTTTGACCCGATACACACAAGACCTTGATGTTGGGGTCAAGTCATGGAAGTTAGAGTTGAATACCTTGAACAGATTGTGGCGAAAACAAAGTACTATTTCTAATCTTTCATTTAAGCTATCACAAGTCACTGGCACAGACTGAACAACCCACAGGGCACTAAATTCTCCTATTTTCCTTCCGGGTCATAGCAAAACTTTGTAAAAGTAAGAGGTAATTCAAAAAGACGTCAGTGCGGATTCGGCGTCAACCTTTAGGCATGATTCTCCTTCTGTTGTTACTGTTAAGAGGTTGGCAGCGGAGGACAAGATGGGAAGAGAGAGCCTCGAAGATGATCTCAGTTCAGGAAGACCTTTTATTGCCACCACAAAGAAACACATCTAGAAACGTATACAAAAGCAAGTCTAACCAGCTCTAGCTAGCTCTATGAAATCAGCATCGGGAAAATTATTTTTTAGAGTCAAGAAGGGTATTGTGTAATAAAAGATTTCATAGACTAAATGTTAATCTAGTTTCCATAGTCATAGGAACTATCTGCTGAAGGCATAAAAGGAAAGATGACCTTTGGAAAGTGTTTTCATCTTGCCATACAGTCTTGTGGAGAGTGTTATGTCACTCTGGATCTTTATGCACAAATCTAAATATGAAACAGATGAGGCGGTCTTACCCGTCTCCTTTATTTCTAGTTCAGGTGGGTAAATCAATGGAAGTGAAGTGGCTACTGATGATTATTGAACGATATAAGATCATCGATATAAACTTCTTGGCCAAACTACCTTAATGTTTTGACTACGCCAATCAGGGCAGAAATTCCGATTCATATGCGTTAAGAAACAGATCAGCAAGAATTGAAGGACAATTGGTGCCATGGTGATGGCTACTTCTTGCCTCAATGTCTTACCCCCCAATTTTACCCCCCGATGTTATCAATGAGGAAGTCCAGCATTTCACATATTGTTTTCTCGGTAAACTTCAGCCTCATACCATTCGTTAGAATGACCATCTTGTGAAGATGCCCGTGCATAGCGCTGGTGAGAAGTACCACAAACGAAGTAATATAGACATGGTCTTTGAAAATGGCATGGAACCCAAATGACGTGTCTGTAGAATCGGGGAATGTACATTTCCAACAAAGAAATAGATCAGATACGTAAACATATATATCAACTAGAAATACTAAGCCTACTTTCCAATAAGGCAAAGAGGCTTTTACTGTGGAATAAAACATTCCCGTTGCCAATATACGTTCGCTTGTACACAGGCTTCGAAATGTGTTTGTCTGCATCTAAAAGGGCGCCTCAATCAATATAATGTAGGTAGCATACACGTCTCCACAGAATCAGGACAGTTTACAAGAGGTAGGAATCGTATGTTCGTTACACATCTCCTAGGCATTAATTAAAGCGACCCGGTTTCCTGTAGGGCGAAGAACACGTTTCAGCGCCACTCTCGATTGATGACTGTCTTTTTTCGCAGTCTTGTTTTTGGAAAAAAAACACATCTCCGCCCCTCTTTTCGCAAGATTTCGTGCTGGTGGAAAAGTTGAAGAAGCTTTGCCGTAGAAGACTACGTGATCTCACGGGGGGGTCAAAAGACGTTGTGATAGAGGTTTGGGGGATAGGAACGCCGGAGGTGGGTATCGACGTCTCCTACAACGGTAGAACATCACCTACTTCCACCGGTATGCCCGCCATTGGCTAAGACCGACCTTCACAACCACACTTTGGTTTTTAACTGCAATTCCACTCTGTCTCTGTTGGAGACCTTTGATTTGTGAGCCTTCTTGAGCCTATGCATGCTACGGTCATGCTACTTTCTACATCTTATTTTAACTTTAAAGGTTCCATGTACAAATAATATCTATCGATCTGTCAGTGCAAAAATCGATTTTTGCCGCGACACCTTTGACTGGCGAGAAAACATAGTATATTTGTTCAGTATCTCGCAAAGGCGACTGTGGTATAAAAGTCTATTTAGTAATGTGGAAATATGAAATATTGACAAAGATGTGTCAAACGATGGCTCCAAGCTAAATAACATTCCCCGATGATGGTTGACCTTGAAGACAATTATCTTTTCAGGTGCTGGTGTTAGTCTCTCACCTTGGTAACCGTCATCACAAAGAAGGAAAGATGACTATTTGTATTGTGAACGATGGGTGCAAATGTGACAGCCCTTCATGGGTGATCAAGATGTACGTGGATGCCTTCTTCACAAAGATTTGGCAGTACTGAGTTAGCTTCTCACCTGTGTTATCAACATCACACCAGTCGTTGGAATGACCAACTTGTGAAGGTGTCAGAATCAGGCTGAGAACTGTTGGGGAGCAGTACCACTAACGTAGTGATGAAGGCAGTGTCTTGGGAAGCAAATGGTGTAGGACTCAAACGACATGTAGTCTGTAGGTTCGGGGAATGTACATATCAAGCAAAGAAATAGATAAGATACGTAAACACATATATAAACTGGTAACTGCTTAAACTGAGCCTCTTGTACAATGTAACGAGAGTTTTATTGTGGAATAAAACATTACCGTGTTTAAAATTTTATAATATTTGCCTCGGAGATCGAATTTCGCGTGTGAACAGGAAGCGGCTCTGGAATTGTCTGCTTCTTAAAGGGTCGTGCCGTATATTGATGTCAGCTCTTACTGGTAACAGACATACAATGTATAAAACATCTCTTATTATTCATACACACGCGACTTCAGGACCTGTCTATGCATTTTGAAGACAATGATCAGAAAAAATAAAATACATGTAGTATGTGTGTTGATGGATACAGCCGCAAGGGTTAACTGTTTGATTGGCGTTCTAGAAGTTGGTAAATAAATAAAACAACATACAACTTTATGGATAACAACTTCTGTTTTTTTATTACACGTGGCAACGTTTCTATGTAGATGTGTACACGGTTATCGAGTTTGGGTGACAACAACAAAGTAATGAGAGGTATATATGCATATGTTTGGATAAGCAGCAGAATAACATTAATAACAACAGGTAATAGACAACAAGTAGCACACAGAGAACTGGATGAAGCCAGATGTACACAGTAAGGATAACACACAGCACACAGGTATGAAGCCAGATGTACAGTAAGGATAACACACAGCACACAAGTATGAAGCCAGATGTACACAGTAAGGATAACACACAGCACACAGGTATGAAGCCAGATGTACAGTAAGGATAACACACAGCACACAAGTATGAAGCCAGATGTACACAGTAAGGATAACACACAGCACACAGGTATGAAGCCAGATGTACACAGTAAGGATAACATACAGCACACAGGTATGAAGCCAGATGTACAGTAAGGATTACAAAGTTGTAACAATCTGACTGGATACTAATTAAATCGAGTCTATTGTTTGATTACATGTTTATAGTCTGCCCGTGTGTAATACCCTTGATCTCTCTTGATCAAAGGTTTGTGACGGTGGATGTCGGTGGTTTCTGAGAGTTTTCTTTTTGTGAAATCCTAATGTTTGCGCTGACACAAGGACTCCATTAGATCGCCTTTTGGGCGTACAATATATATGCAGTGTGGTCTCGCTGATCTGGACCTCGATACTGCAGACGCTAACTTTACATGTGGGAACTGGACTCCATGTCTTCAGAGTATGAGATCCGTTGGAAGATTTTGATGATGGGAATTGTATGGGTCAAGTCGCAGTGTCGCTGTGTAATGTTTCGATGGATTAGTTAATATACATGAAACTGACCCAATGTTTCCCCTACGACATTCTGGTGATGACATTGCTCTTGATTAGAGTAACCTGGTCAAAGTTATGCTTGGCGTTGGCTGTAATTACATTCAAGTGGCATTTCTCTTGGAGCAACGTATAACGTTTCTATTTCTGATCAGTAAACTATGGAATCCTAGAAGGGACATTGTCGCGTTGTCGCATTGTCACCTTGCAAAAACAAGCAAAAAGTGTCAAAATTAACCAAAGCGCGACAATGCTAGACATTTTGGCCATTTGTCGCATTGTCGCCCTTTGGTAAGGCAAAAATGATTATTCAAAGCGCGACAATGCGATAACGCGACACTATCCCTTCTAGGATTCCATAGCAAACAAAGAAACAAATTATTACCAACCTTTGCATGTTTGTTACTTAAAGTATTACAGTGTTGTACGTTTCGGTAATTTGTTATGCTTGTTACTGTAGATGCTAGGAAACTGTTATTACCGCTACTAATGTGTCTAGAACACCAGGCCTTGGATCGATATAATGTAGACAGCAAACCCATCTCTACAGAATCAGGGCGGTTGTCCAGTAGAGGTGGGAATCGCATGTTTGTTACATATCTCCTAGCCAGTGATTAATACATTTCGACTTCCAGCAAGGCGAAGAACACGTTTCAGTGCGGCTTTCGACGATACCCGCTAGTGATTTCTATCTTATAAAATCAGTTTGGGTTTTGAAAGAATATCTACTTGGTCATATCTCACGATTTCAAGCTGGGTGAACAGTTGAAGAAGCTGGAGAAGTCTGTGAGATCTCGCGGGGGTTCAAAAGATGTTGTCACGGAGGTTTGGGGGATAGGAATGCCGGAGGTGGGTATCGACGTCTCCTACAACGGTAGAACATCACCTACTTCCACCGGTATGCCCGCCATTGGCTAAGACCGACCTTTACAACCACACTTTGGTTTTTAACCGCAATTCCACTCTCTCTTTGTTGGAGACCTTTGATTTGTGAGCCTTCGTGAGCCTATGCATGCTACGGTCATGCTACTTTCTACATCTTATTTTAACTTTAAAGGTTCCATGTACAAACAATATCTATCGATCTTTCAGTGAAGAAATTGATTTTTTGCCTCGACCCCTTTGACTGGCGAGAAAACATAGTATATTTGTTCAGTATCTCGCAAAAGGGACGTTTGTATAAAAGCCTATTTAGTAATGTGGAAATATGAAATATTGACAAAGATGTGTCAAACGATGGCTCCAAGCTAAATAACATTCCCCGATGATGGTTGACCTTGAAGACAATTATCTTGTCAGGTGCTGGTGTTAGTCTCTCACCTTGGTAACCGTCATCACAAAGAAGGAAAGATGACTATTTGTATTGTGAACGATGGGTGCAAATGTGACAGCCCTTCATGGGTGATCAAGATGTACGTGGATGCCTTCTTCATGAAGATTTGGTAGTACTGAGTTAGCTTCTCACCTGTGTTATCAACATCACACCAGTCGTTGGAATGACCAACTTGTGATTTGGTTGGTTGGTTTGTTGTTTAACGCCATACTCAGCAATATTCCAGCAATGTGAAGGCGGTCTGTAAATAATCGTGTCTGGACCAGACAATACAGTGATTAATATCATGACCATCGATCCACGCAATTGGGATCGATGACATGAAGCAACCAAGTCAGCGAGTCTGACCACCCGATCCCGTTAGCCGCCTTTTTACGACAAGCATAGTCACTTTTTACGGCAAACATGAGTTGCTGAAGACCTATTCTACCCCGGATCTTCACGGGTCACCAACATGTGAAGGTGTCAGAATCAAGTTGAGCACTGTTGAGGAGCAGTACCACTAACGAGCTGATATAGACAGGGCCATGGAAAATAGTTTTGAATTCAAATGACATGTAGTCTGTAGGTTCTGGGAAGGTCTGTAGGTACATATGGAGCTAAGAGGTAAATTAGATAATATGTAAAAAAAAACCTGGAAATAAAGAGGTTCTTTGCAGTGCTTATCCTGAGCCTCTTGTACAAGGTAAGGAGAGATTTATTGCGCAATAAAACATTGCCGTGTTTAAAACTTTATAATGTTTGTCTGGGAGATCGACTTTCGCGTATGAATAGGAAGCGGCTCTGGAATTGTCTGCCTCTTAAAGGGTCGTGTCGGATATTAATGTCAACGCTTACTTGCGAAAGACATGTTGATGCGTCTATTATTATTCATCCAAAAACTTATTTAGGCGTTTTCTATGCATTTGATGGGAGAAATAGTCTAGTGTGTCGATTCAGATTCAGGGGTTAATACAAGAACAACGTTAGATGGCTGTTTGTCATACAATAGATATGTAGAGCATCACACCATCAGTCCGGCGTCGATACTCGAGACTCCCACGTTACATCCGGGACCTTGATCCCCATGGCGTCTGAATCAAGCCCCTTTACGCCGACTCAAACCGACTCAGTTGTGTAGTTGATAGAACGTCTGCCCGGAGGGTCATAGGTCGGTGGTTCGATCCCATGGCAACGTCATACCAAACGATGATAAAAGGCGGTAATTGTTGTCACCCTGCCTTGTGCTCGGCATTAAGGGGAGAAAACAAGGACTGGACTATCTCCAAAGGACAGACGCCACACGCTCATCTCTCAGCTCATATGCTTCTGTTTCACACTCATTAGGCAACCCGCACGACGCACGCACGCACGCACGCACGACGCGCACACACCCACACACACACACACCCCCACCCCCCCACCCCCACCCCCACACACATCAGGCAACCGGCACACACATCAGGCAACCCGCACACACACCTGGCAATCCACCTTCACATCAGGCAGCCCCAACACCTATCAGTGAATTAAGTCATTAACTTTACTTTGGATACGCAGATTTGTGTTTTCCGCGTAATATGTGCCATGTAGCTACTAGAACTATCTGACCTTGTAAAGAGACGGTGGCCCAGTGGGCAGAGGCGTCGACATTTCCTGTGCAGAGTTACGTGCCTCAGCCGGGCACCATCCCCGTGATCCGCTAGTCGTGGATACAAACGCCGGAGTCATCGACTTCAGCACCTTACCAGTGCTTGTGCGTGGGCTTCACTTTCGTCAGAGGTAAACGTCTCAGAAATGCGCAGTGTTGACTTTTCTTACCACACCAAGCCCACACGCCGAGACAGATCCGAACCCCTGTTTACTGCAAGAACTATTATTTTAATTCTAGCGACTATGTCAAGGATTGGGTCGATACCTGTGTGATATGTGATATACATAAGAGACACATTAGATCCTCATGAACGAGGAATATCGTTGGAATACTTTTATAGTCATAATAGAAATAATGCGTCTTGTACTTTTAAGCTTCTATGCATTCCTCTATGAACCAGGAATATCGTTGGAATATAATACTTATATAGTCATAATAGCAAAATAATGCGTCTTGTACTTTTAAGCTTCTGTGCATTTATACGTTTGTTTAAGTTTAAAAATTAGGTACTCGGAATGGCCATAAACATATAAGGTTCAAGAAGTGTCAAGGGAGGGGGCATATCCTTGTGGCAAAGGTGTTTCTTCATCACACAGAGGGGCGGTCGGGTAGCCTAGTGGTTAAAGCGTTTGCTCGTCACGCCGAAGACCCGGGTTCGATTCCAGACATGAGTACAATGTGTTAAGCCCATTTCCGGTGTCCCCCGCTGTGATAGTGCTGGAAATTTTCTAAAAGTGGCGTAAAACCATACTAACTCACTCACTCACTCACTCACTCACTCACTGCTATGGCTGGAAAACTCTCTGGAAATATATAGTTGACAAATAAAAAGTGTTCCTTGGAACAAAAAACACCCAACTCATTTGCTCACACGGTCACATTAATATGTGTACAATTATTTTTTTCCAAGCGTTTCTTCCAGAAGTAACTTTCAGAAGTCAGGTAATAACATTCTTTAATACCAGAGGCAGGTTTTTTTTTTCAAATCTAGATATTGAAAATGTCAAATAATAATCCCATGTACAATGAACAAAGCCATGATACCCTGGAGGGAGGGGGAATTTAATAACTAACAATATTACCCCACTGAATATATTTTTGTTTCCAATTATTTAAAACGTAGAGAGATCCCATTCTTATCAGTCATGACAAGAGGAATAGGCATGTTCTAAAAACATATAAAACATACTTACAATTGCGAGGAGGATCCATGATGTCACGGTGGAGTCAATGCCATTAAACTTTTGACAAATCTTGAAACTTCAGTGAAAGGGCTAGACATTTAAAAGAATTATTTGTACAGCCATATTTGTGTTTCCCCTTATAGTGGCTTATCAGGGACAGGGGCACGGTGGCCCAGTCGTGTAAGGCGCCGCGATTCTCTGTGCAGAGATACGTTCCTTGGGCACGCCAGAAACCTATGATTGTGGGTTCGTATCCCCAATTATGTTTCTAGGTTTGTCAGCACCATACCCGTGCTCATGGGTTTCACCGAAGTGGTAAACGTCTGAGACCTGCATCTCTTCGGGCTTCCCTCCCACACTAAGCTGACACGCCGTGATATAACTGCAATAATGATAAAAGCGGCGTTAAACCCAATTCACTCACTCACTTGGGACAAAAAATAATTGATCTTCAGTAATTATGTTTCTACGGTATCACTACGTAACTCAGGATTTAGCTATTACTTCAGAAACCTAGCATGCTAAGCGCAATAAAAACACAGTAAGGTTTTCCCTATGGAGGATTCGTGTCAATAGGCACACGACTACGATGACAAAAAATAGTTCTTACATAACAGAAGTGAAAAAGAAACTCTAATATCACGGAGCACCACTACCTGTCAGCCATCTTGAAGTCATACGATGCAACCGCTTTAGTTAAAAAGTATTCCCAGGCGAACATGCTTCCCACAGACTGAATGCTAAGTATGTTAACTTGTTGCAACTATTTAAAGTACAGTACTGCTACGGAGGACTTATTGGAGTGGTCTGGAGTGTTTTCAACAAGGTCTGGGGAATACATAAGACGAAGCTTTAGTGTAGGTAAGGTGATATTGGATGTCGGTCAGTGTGGCACTGTTTGGTATCTATGTTAGGCTTGAAATTGGTTTTGTTTAAGATGAATGAAAACTTAACTGTGTGCTCGTGGGGGAATAATCTTGTGGTAGAATAGTTCCCCAGGACTGAATGCATGTTTACCCTGAGTATACTGTGGTAGAATAGTTCCCCAGTACTGAATGCATGTTTACACTGAGTATACTGTGGTAGAATAGTTCCCCAGTACTGAATGCATGTTTGCCCTATAAATACTGTGGTAGAATAGTTCCCCAGTACTGAATGCATGTTTGCCCTATAAATACTGTGGTAGAATAGTTCCCCAGTAGTGAATGCATGTTTACCTTATAAATACTGTGGTAGAATAGTTCCTCAGTACTGAATGCATGTTTACCCTGAGTATATTGTGGTAGAATAGTTCCCCAGTACTGAATGCATGTTTGCCCAGTAAATACTGTGGTAGAATAGTTCTCCAGTACTGAATGCATGTTTACCCTGAGTATATTGTGGTAGAATAGTTCCCCAGTACTGAATGCATGTTCACCCTGAGTATACTGTGGTAGAATAGTTCCCCAGTACTGAATGCATGTTTACCCTGAGTATATTGTGGTAGAATAGTTCTCCAGTACTGAATGCATGTTTACCCTGAGTATATTGTGGTAGAATAGTTCTCCAGTACTGAATGCATGTTTGCCCTGAGTATATTGTGGTAGAATAGTTCCCCAGTACTGAATGCATGTTTGCTCTGAGTATACTGTGGTAGAATAGTTCCCCAGTACTGAATGCATGTTTGCCCTGAGTTTATTGTGGTAGAATAGTTCCCCAGTACTGAATGCATGTTCACCCTGAGTATACTGTGGTAGAATAGTTCTCCAGTAAAGAATGCATGTTTACCCTGAGTATACTGTGGTAGAATAGTTCTCCAGTACTGAATGCATGTTTGCCCTGAGTATATTGTGGTAGAATAGTTCCCCAGTACTGAATGCATGTTTGCTCTGAGTATACTGTGGTAGAATAGTTCCCCAGTACTGAATGCATGTTCACCCTGAGTATACCGTGGTAGAATAGTTCTCCAGTACTGAATGCATGTTTACACTGAGTATACTGTGGTAGAATAGTTCCCCAGTACTGAATGCATGTTTGCCCTGAGTATATTGTGGTAGAATAGTTCCCCAGTAGTGAATGCATGTTTAACCTGAGTATATTGTGGTAGAATAGTTCCCCAGTACTGAATGCATGTTCACCCTGAGTATACTGTGGTAGAATAGTTCTCCAGTACTGAATGCATGTTTACACTGAGTATACTGTGGTAGAATAGTTCCCCAGTACTGAATGCATGTTTGCCCTGAGTATATTGTGGTAGAATAGTTCCCCAGTACTGAATGCATGTTTGCACTGAGTATATTGTGGTAGAATAGTTCCCCAGTACTGAATGCATGTTTACACTGAGTATATTGTGTTAGAATAGTTCCCCAGTACTGAATGCATGTTTACCCTGAGTATATTGTGGTAGAATACTAGTAGTTCCCCAGCTCTGAATGCATGTTTACCCTGAGTATATTGTGGTAGAATAGTTCCCCAGTAGTGAATGCATGTTTGCCCTGAGTATATTGTGGTAGAATAGTTCCCCAGTACTGAATGTATGTTTACCCTGAGTATATTGTGGTAGAATAGTTCCCCAGTAGTGAATACATGTTTACCCTGAGTATATTGTGGTAGAATAGTTCCCCAGTAGTGAATGCATGTTTGCCCTGAGTATATTGTGGTAGAATAGTTCCCCAGTACTGAATGCATGTTTACCCTGAGTATATTGTGGTAGAATACTAGTAGTTCCCCAGCTCTGAATGCATGTTTACCCTGAGTATATTGTGGTAGAATAGTTCCCCAGTAGTGAATACATGTTTACCCTGAGTATATTGTGGTAGAATAGTTCCCCAGTACTGAATGTATGTTCACCCTGAGTATATTGTGGTAGAATAGTTCCCCAGTAGTGAATGCATGTTTACCCTGAGTATATTGTGTTAGAATAGTTCCCCAGTACTGAATGCATGTTTACCCTGAGTATATTGTGGTAGAATACTAGTAGTTCCCCAGCTCTGAATGCATGTTTACCCTGAGTATATTGTGGTAGAATAGTTCCCCAGTACTGAATGCATGTTCACCCTGAGTATATTGTGGTAGAATAGTTCCCCAGTACTGAATGAACGTTTAAGCTTCTCGGTTTCTGTTGTTTCTTCAAACAATATCTTTATCTTAAAAACCTATATATTTTGGCATCTGATTATAGGTTAACGTCGACAGAACTGTTTAAATGACTTGATTTGCTTTTTTGGTTTTTATTATCTCGTTTAGGATTTTGATATATGACTATGCCCATTTGAATACATTAGAAACAGTAGTATACATTGCAGATACATACATAACGTGTAAATCACTAGCTCACCAAATGAAATTCACGTTGGCGTATGTACTACGACCAATGCTATACAATACAATACATATTACCCGCTGTCAATTATGAAACACTGAGGACATTCTAGCTGTTTGTCTCGTATTTGTTCATGTGTACTGCAAACATTGGAACACAGATGCCGGCAGCAAATTAGCTTTAGTGGCTGCTTTGAAAAGATTTAAAGCTATTGAATATATATCTATATATATATCTATATATATATATATATATATATATCCAGGTGAGCTACAGTGCCTTTAGGGGCACTAGTTGTGTTAATTGTATCTCGCTAAGTCAATTCTTCAGCTCATCTGATTCTGCTTGCATGTGCGTCGACTTTTTATGTTGAGGTGAAAAGAGTATCTAATGTTTGATATTTTATAACAGTAAACCTAGGTTATAACGAACTCAAAAGGACTACTATTTTTAGTTCGTTATAACCGTTGTTCGTTATAACCATATATACAGTATAACTACAGCACATAGTCGGGACTAAAAAGTTAGTTCGTTATATCCGCCAGTTCGTTATAAGCGTGTTCGTTATAACCGTAGTTTACTGTATTTAAACATTTTCAATAAACTGTACATGTACAAAAGAAAATATACCGTTGAAAATTGGATTTGACCAAAGAATTACAAACCTTATGAAAACGTTACTTGGCTGAAACCGGTAGCCGAAACACAGCCCGAAACCACACTATGATTCCCGTATCAAATACATCACCATCAAATAACCATGTTTTATTTTAGCCATTATCAAACATTGGTGTATATTTTCCATTGCTCGGCAGTTTTCTATTAGATATGATTGTAATTGCTTTATTTTAATACATACTGTAATCAGGTGGTAATAAATACACATTTTAGCGTTCATGTGCTACAACTGACACACCTGCACTGTAAATAATGTATTCGGGTATTAAACACGTGCTGGACAGTTTAAGCTCTGGGTGTGTTCCTAGTATTGAGGTGTTTAGAATATTTCCACTCAAAAGTGGAGAAATAGTTTATGGTGGCCTTCAAAGTTACCGCCTTTCGCGAGTCGTCTGCTGAAGCGTTCTGAGCCTCACTGTGATGGCCTGCATTGATGGAGTTGCTGATGTTTCGACATAATCCCCTCCGAGGTCCTCACGCTTCCTTTACGGTGGTGCAAAAAGTCACCCACAGCAGAAATGACGTCATCATCATTTCAATAATGCTTTTCAGACAGTTCTTTCATGTTTGGGAAGAGGTGGAAATATGACGGTGCCAAATCTGGTTAATATGGAGGCTGTTCAATGCGTTCAAAACAACAGTCGTGCATTGCCACCATGGCGACAATAGACTTGTGTCCATGTGCATTGTCCAGGTGGAATAACACCTTTAAGTGAGTTTTCCACTACGTTTATCCTTGATATTATCAGGCAGGTGCCCCAGGTGATTAACATAATATTGGCCATTAATGGTTTGACGTTTTGGGAGGTAGTCGTATCCTTTGGAATCCCAGAAATTCGCCTGCTAGCTGATGGAACAGACTTTACCTTCTTCAGAAGGGGGGACAATTTGATGTTTTCACTGCTTGAATTGTTGTTTAGCGTCTGGCTGATAGGGGTGAACTCAATTCTCACTATGGGTACAAAGCGCTAAACCAAATCAGCTGGTCCACTTGAAAACGACAGAAATTCTTACAAGAAATGATGTACCGGGAGCGTTTCTGATCATGAGTGAGAAGCCTTGGAACCCAGCGTTCTGAAACCTTTGTCGTGTCCAGTACATTCCTCACAATGTTCT
This sequence comes from Haliotis cracherodii, assembly GCF_022045235.1. Classification (NCBI taxonomy): domain Eukaryota; kingdom Metazoa; phylum Mollusca; class Gastropoda; order Lepetellida; family Haliotidae; genus Haliotis; species Haliotis cracherodii. The sequence goes on along the minus strand of NW_027266341.1, from coordinate 23,192,676 downwards.
CAACTCTCACGGGAGTTGCCTACTGTATTGGCTATAGGGCGTGTGGTGAGTCGTCGATCATCCATAATCATATCATGTATTTTCAACATCTTCCTTAGTGGTGTCAGTTGAGGGTCTTCCTGACCCTGGATCATCTCCGAGGCTCTCTCTTCCCCTCTTGAGCCCCTCTTAACAGTGGCACCACGTCCGTCCGCATGGGTGGCTGCTGGCGTTATATTTGGAGGTACTTGATGACAGCGCGGTAGCCAGTTTTGTCCACATTAAAAAACCTTGTGACTTTCGTGCCTGCAGCGAATATGCAGCCTGGTTGTGTATTTGGTTCAGTCAGTGTGTGTGTGTGTGTGTGTGTGCGTGCGTGCGTGCGTGCGTGCGTGCGTGTGCGTGTGTGTGTGTGTGTGTGTGTGTGCGTGCGTGCGTGCGTGCGTGCGTGTCTGTGTCCGAATGTGTGTGTGTGTGTGTGTGCGTGCGTGCGTGCGTGTTTGTGTGCTCTCTTGTTCTACTCCGGACTTACGCCAGTTTATTACTGCAAGCCGCTCCCCCACTGAAATACCATGACACAGTTTAACATCGATACTCAACTCAGACACAGTATGCTGATTCAGAGCCGACCAGCCCTTGTTTTATCCATTCGTGACGAGCGCTAGACAGGGTAACAAAAAGTGTCACCTTTAACGTCTTTTTGTATGCCGCGGCCAGGGGATCGAGCTACCAAGCTACCGTTCTCCGGACAGACACTATAAAACTCAACAGATGCGGTGATGATCAGGCTCTGTGACTTACGTGTCACCGTACCCCGATGACGCGGGTCATTGGTTCATTGCTCACGTTATCAACAACTGGTTCGGGAACATAGGGTATATTTTGGCTAAAAAGAATCTAAAACGGTAGCCATATCAGTATCGATGCTTGCCAAATCAACACATACGATCACCCGTGAAGATCCAGGTCAGAATTGGTCTTCAGCAACCCATGCTTGTTTTAAGAGGCGACTAACGTGATTGGGTGGTCATAGACGCTAACTTGGTTGATTCATGTCACCGTATCACAATTGCGATGATCATCGATGCTTATGATGTCAATCATTGGATTGCTTGGTTGGGGCTCGATTATTTACAGACCGCCGTCACATATCTGGAGTCTGGCATTAAACAACTAACAAACAAACACGTCTGATATCAAATTGCTAAATTTGACATGAAAGGTGCTTCTATTGACTATCAGAATAGATTGTGGACAGCTACGGGGATCATTGATGTCCTTATCTTCGTCAAACGCTGCTCGTTAACAATTAAATAATTGAGCTTCCTTATATACACAAATCTAAACATGGCAGTCAAAGTAAATGCAGTAAACTACGTTTATAACTAACACGTTTATAACGAACTGACGGATATAACGAACTTACTTTTTTGTCCCGACAGTTTGCTGTAGTTATGCTTTATCTCGTAAGCTTATAACGAACTGCGGTTATAACGAACTAAAATTAGAGGTTCCTTTGAGTTCGTTATAACCGTAGTTTACTGTAGTTGGGTGACGAACTCTGATGACAAAAATGATGTCTGATGCAATTCCCTATTTTGACTTGTACCATACGTTCCAGTGTTTTTCAGGTGAACAATTGACTTGCCTTTGTATGCGTTTGTGATAGGTGCCAGCGGTGGTATCATCACTATTTGATAATGATTTAAAAACACATGCCCGTGGTATAGTCGGAATCGTACAATCGACACTGCTTTTGGCCGATATTTCTTATGATTATCGAAAGGGTTTTGTGGCTCATATTCCCTGTGTTCCGATGCAGACCGCTATTGTTTAAGTTCGCATTTTGAACGCTGTCGTTTATACTGCTTATTACTTTGCCAACATTGACATGTTTTACATATTCTGTTGTGGTATTTCAAATAGATCCAGCGGACTTTGTTTCTCCTGCTCAAGACGCGACCGTCCACAGGATTCCATCTCTGTTGAGGCCCGGAATGTGAGAAGACGAAAGACAACGACGAACAAGATCGCTGCTCTGAAAGAGATGTAAACTACAGATGTAAATATTCACTTTCTTGTTCACATGACTGAAAACATGACAATACAACATTATTATTTTGTATTTCTATCCAAAACTATAAATCTGCTCGGATTCTGGTGTACAATTTCAATTAACTAGAACTGTAACGTCATATATTTTCATCATCCTTGCATATAGTACTAATACCGAAAGATGATAGTACAACAGACTGACTGTACAAGTCATGGGAAGAACTAAAAGTCGAGGGTCCAAGATCCTAGCGCTACCACTTGACTAACATTTAGTCTCTGAAATGAACATATCGTACAGAAAAAAACCAGTTGTTCAAATGTCTTGATAAAAATATAATAAAAGGGAGCCCGGAGACTCTTCATTTTCAGATACTGCAGTAATCTAGACTTGCCAAACATTATAGAAATGCATGGGCTGTATTGGATATATTTGTATCAGAATCTGTAAGACAGACTACGCTAACACTATCGTAACTCTAGCCTGTCTCACAGTCCCTGAACCATATTATTTTCCCTTCTACTAAAATAAGCAAGTCTAGGTTTTCCGAACCTCCCATCTCCCTGAGGCTCCTTTTCAATATAAAGGGAGTTGAGCGTTTTTATCAAAATTATATATTTTCATAGGGTTCATTTTCAGAGACTGAGCTTTATTCTTTCGTAACTCCTACACTTAAGCAAAGGCTTACTACAGTAGTAGTGCTGCGATCGCTTTGCGAACAAGCATGACATATTCGATTCATATCCCCCGCCAATGTCCGGTTGTGTGCAATGCATTAGCTCCTGTGAACTATGTGCACTGGGCTTTTTTGTAAATGGCCTAATTGCAGCACTTAAAACAGTTATTACTGGTGTTGTTTTGCCATCTGCAGTTTAATATGTAACTGTATTTGTAATGAGTAAGGATGAGACATATGGACAAACAACTTTATTACAATTAGGATCGATGGTTTCGGTGTAGGTTCTAACACCGTTATCAAGCAAGTGAAGTACAGAGTATGGTTGACAAGAATATATACAGGGCAGGAGGCAGTGTTTATACAGTTGAGTAGGTTTAAGATCAGTTACACTGTTGTATTTGTAATGAGTTGTGTTTCTACATGAAGTTAGTCAGTGAATGCAAAAACCGTGTCCATGACACTTTTGGGGGAGGTGAGGTGAAATGGGGTTTAACGTCGCGTCCAAGATTATTGCACTAATATAGCGACGTGTATGTACGTGTGTGTGTTTGTGTGGCTGCTTGTACTAGTCCGGACTGATGCCGATTTATAGTGCTAGCTCACTGAGATACCATGCCGCAGTTTAACATGAATACCCCACTCAGACACAGTATATTTACTCCGAGCCGACCACTCCTTGTTTTAGCCCGTTAATGCCGAGCGCCAGACAGGGTAATAACAAGTACCATCTTTTAACGTCTTTTGGTATAACGAGGAGAGGAATCGAACCCCGGACCTTCTGCTCTCTGGGCGGACGCTCTACCACTAGACTTTTGGAGGAACATACACACAAGCAATGCAGAACTTACCAACAAGAAAGGAAATGTTTTCAATACTACGAGATGACGAGATGAAAGTCGTTTCCATGGAAACTTGAAAAACATTTTTTGTTAAAATCCAAAACTATCAAAAGGCGACAGTTCATCACTAGACCTATCTATGTGCCAAAATTGGTGAAGAAATATGGTACGGTTTTCAAGGTCTGCTCCGGAAACGAATGTGACGGACGAACGGACGGAAGGACGGACGGACGGCACCCATTCCTATATCCCCCCTTTAACTTCGTTTCCATACCCCACAGAAATCTCTGCATTAAGCAGAGTCGACTGTACGATTCCGACTATGTCTTGAGCATGTGTTTATGAATCACTATCAAATAGTAATGATACCATGTGTTCTCGAAAAGGTGAGCGTTCCCTGCCCCACCGGTGGCACTAATCACAAACACATGCAAAGGAAAATCAAACTGAAATAAATACGGGAACATTTGGTACAAGTCAAAATACGGAACTGCATCGTCATCATTTTTGTCACTGATGCGTCAAATTTGGAAATGTCCTCCACGTGTCTACCATAAACATTTTTGAAAGCTTTACATAGGCCTTGAATGTTGTAACCTTGATCAATCATCTTCTGAGCAAGAGTCGTATGACCCTCTTTAAAATCTTGGTAGAAAGAACAGGCTCAATTGTATCTCAAAGGTCGTGAAATGTAAACACCAAAGGCTGGAGCTGCTGGAATATTGCTCGACATGAAGGGAAAGTTGACTATTGGAAAGTTGAAGTCACCCCTCGTCATAAAGTCTTTTGCGAGTGTTTTGCCACTTTGAATCTTTATGCAAAGATCCAAATATGAAACAGATGAGGTGGTCTCACTGGTCTCCTATATTTCTAGTTCAGGTAGGTAGATCAGTGGAAGGGAATTGGCTATTTGATTCTTAATGAACGATATCAGATCATCGATATACCTGAAGCTCACGTTACACTTCTTGATTACCTTGAAATTCCGATTCATATGCATACAGAAACAGATCCGCAAGAAGGGAAGCACAATTGGTGCCAATGGGGATCCAGGTCCCAGTGTCTTCTTACAAACTAACATGTAGTCTCTGAATTCAAAACATTGTATAGAAGAAAGAATGTAATAAAAAGGAGCCCAGAAACTCTCTGCATTATCACAAACTGCTGTAATCTAGACTTGTCTGTATGATAGACTAGTCTTCCTGCACAAAGCGATCTTATAGCTCTTGTCACCCCTATAATTTAACATAGACTTGTGCTGTAGTCGTTTCGTGCAGATTGACGCTTGAAGCAAGCGGCCGATTGCCACATATACAGAAAGTATTGTTATCGTCAGCGATGAAACACAATACCAATCTTCTTTCTGGAAACAAAAGAAAGCAAGCTCGTGTAACAACGTCGCGGATAACGGCTGTCGTTTCGGATACATTTACTAATTAATCATCAACAATTGCTTCTCAGTTTCGCAAATCAGTGGAATTGAAATCACACCCAATCTGGAACGAAAGCACGTAAGGCAGAAAAAAGAAATCTCGCGCGGGAAATGTTGATAGAATAATTCCGGAGTTTCAGTTACTGAAACGTGATAGCGAGAGTCGCTCCAGTTGAATTGTTGATATAAACACGGTAGCACACAACTGCGTTTATCCGAAAGTGTTCACGAAATCACTGAAAGCAGGCTATATGAAGAATTTGTGAAATTCAATATTTCAAAGCATTTTTTTAATACACGCAAGTTAATATTAGTCTATGATGAAAAGAAAAAAAGACCAAAGGAAAATAAATAGCACCTAGTTAATGAAAATTGTATATCAAATTTGTTTTTATAAGGGCTGGTCAAAAAGTCCTCAGCCTGACTAACTTTCAACTATTGGCCATAACAAAGTGAACTAGTCAATAGGAATACATTGTTTGAATAGTTCATTGCAAGTGTATTTTTTCTGTTGATGTTGAGAACGAGTACCGAGAATGTCACAAGTGTATGGGGATAAGTACCCTAGCTATTCCCATTCCGTATTACCATTGCTGAACTTGAGGAAGACACAGGTCTAAGCTTTGGATCCACTGAAACTATTATTCATGAACACGTCTAGATGAATAGAATACCTGCTCGTTGGGTGCCAAAGTTTCTAAATCCTGCTATTAAGGACAAAAGATTTTTTTAGAGCGAATTGAGGAGGATTTCGTCAAATTCAGAAAAGAGGTTGGTAACGGGTGATGAAACATGGGTCAACCACTATGATCCCGAGTCAAAACGTCAATCCATGGATTGGCACCATTCCACTTCTCCGGCACCAAAGCAATTCCAGTCTTCAAGATCAGTGAAGAAAGTTATGGTCACTGTGTTCTGGGATGAAATATGTGTAATCCTTGTTGATTCCTTAGATCACCGTTGCCTACTATGCTGATTTGCTTCATCGCCTGAGAGATTCTATAAAAGAAAAGCGGCGGGGAATGATGGCTGCTGGAGTTCTTCTACTTCATGACAATGCCTCTTCTCACACCCCTCGTCCTGCAAAGGCTGTTGTGCTACAGTGTTGATTCGAAGAGCTTCCTCGTCCTCCATACTCGCCAGACCTGGCACCAATTGATTTCCACCTGTTTCCTAAACTGAAAGAACACCTTCGCGGAAAGCGCTATGACGACAACGATGACCTCAAAGCTGACGTGAATGGGTTGGTTTTCCAGGGTGACTTCAGAAAACTCCTTCCTGACTGTAATTGAGAATCTTCACTATCGATATAAGAAGTGCATTGAAAAGCAGGTAGACTGTGTTGCAAAATGAAATTAAAAATACTTTCACAATATTTTGTTGCTTTTGTTTGTTAGGTTTAGAACATGATCAGCCCTTGTATATATGAAGTTATTGGCCTTTTCCACAGAAAACATCATCTTCGGGCACTCTTCTGGAAAAAAAAACGCCATTGAAATCAGACAGCTATAAAATCGTGGATGCAAATATAGAAACAGACGCCATTATGGGAGTAATAAAACCTCATAACGCAAACTGAAATTATGTTAAACCTTTTGAGAGTAATAAAGTTGAATTACTGTAATCTTTCAAGAAGGTAAGGAGTTAACTAAACCACCAGGCAAAATAAACTTTACTCTTGCAACTTGCATTTGATCTAAAAATTACAAACGTTATCAATACGTTCCTTGGCTGAAAACGGGGCGGTCGGGTAGCCTAGTGGTTAAAGCATTCGCTCGTCACGCCGAAGACCCGGGTTCGATTCCCGACATGGGTACAATGTGTGAAGCCCATTTCTGGTGTCCCCCGCCGTGATATTGCTGGAATATTGCTAAAAGCGGCGTAAAATCAAACTCACTCACTCACTTGGCTGAAAACAGTCGCCGAAAACGTGCAAGCCTGAAGTCCCAACACAACTATGATACCAGTATCAAATACATCACCATCGGATAACCATTTTTTCTTTCCGTTTTAGTTACAATCGAACACGGGTGTTACTTTCTTTTGCCCCACAGTTTATATCCTATGTACATCAGGTCTTTGCCATTACTAATAACTCCTTTTCAGATCCAAATGATTTTAACCATTTAAACACTTTAGTCTACAATTTCCGCATCATATTTAACTGACAGACGTCTCATTTTCAACATAGGAACTACTGCTTGACGACCGGCTTTTGCCATCTGACGGTGGATACATCGGTGTATATAGAGTAAGGAGGTAATGTTACAGTGTCGATGGCATCTGACCTATACGCTATGAAGTATATGTAACCCCATGGTATGCTGTTCATACTGACCGACAAAAATAAAGAATGAAGGTCATTTTGAGAATCGATATATTTTATCTATCATTTAGATACAAACCAATTCATTGGGTCACTTACCCTAATAGATTATTATATTTTTTTTAGTTTAACACAGCAATAGTCCTGCTATGTTTCTGTAACTAATCGAGTCTGGACAAGACAATCAAGTAATTGATATGATGAGCATGGGATATCATGACATGAGTCAACCAAGTCAGCGAGCCTGACCACCTGATCCTGTCAGTCGCCACTTACGACAAGCATGGGTTGCTGAAGACCACCGGTACTTCACAGGGCCCAAGCATCCAGCATAAACTCGTGTGAACACCTGGTGCCATCACTGGTTATCAGTGATCCATTCATATAATTTTCACCGCTATTTTGCCTTCTACACTCAATGGAATCCGTTTTGGCGAATAATCGAGATTGGATGTTGGCGTTTTATATTGACATCGCTTATGGTTTTCCATTCATGCCTTCGAAATTGATTGCGAACGGACGTAAAGACAAACAGACTAACGGACCGACGACAATTTGACGCACAGAGGACTGACAAAACGCCATATCATAAGCTTACTTTGCACTTCCTCCAACAATATAACCGAAAGTGAAAGTCAGCACAGATGGCAACTCAGATATAAACCCTGTGAGTCCCAAGACCATACTCTAATCGTCGAGCTGCGGATCCCGTCACGACAAAGGGACGCAAGTCTGATCAGATGTTTGCGGCATGGATATCACTAAGCTTTCCAAGTTCTTATTAAAGGGGGTTATTCCGAAACAATAAATGCGCTATCCTGTTTAATATGATTGTGTAAGAATTTAGTGTAATAGTGTTATACACGGATTTATTTCCCAAAATAGTGTATAATGTTTGTCTTTATTACTCGAAGAAACTGCTTTAAGTACCTTATACATGTGACAGCTTTGACAGTAGGAGTAGGTGAGTGAGTGAGTTGGGTTTAACGCCGCTTTTAACAGTATTCCAGCTATATTACGGCGTGTAAACTTAATGTGGGAGGAAAGCCCGAAGTCACGGAGGTCTCAGATCTATACCACTTTGGTGAAACCCACCAGCACGGGTATGGTGCTGATATACCGAGAAACATAATCAGGGCAAACTGGGATTCGAATCTACTATCTAGGTTCCTTGTGTGCTCAAGGGACGGAACTCTGCACAGCGAACTACGGCGCCTTAGACGACTGGGCCACGCGTGCCCCCCTTGAAAGTAGGAGCATTGTTTTAAGAACCGACTATGGTGTTCTCATTTGGGATGATAAAATTAGATCAAACAGTTAGCATTCCATACACTGGACCGAGGTAGTGTGTTTGTCTTAAAATAAAACGCCTGACAGGTGCCAGACATCTGTATCATTGGACTGTATCATAGATTCCTCCAACAATTCACGGAGACTGTATCATAGATTCCTCCAACAATTCACGGGGACTGTATCATAGATTCCTCCAACAATTCACGGGGACTGTATCATAGATTCCTCCAACAATTCACGGGGACTGTATCATAGATTCCTCCAACAATTCACGGAGACTGTATCATAGATTCCTCCAACAATTCACGGGGACTGTATCATTGATTCCTCCAACAATTCACGGGGACTGTATCATAGATTCCTCCAACAATTCACGGGGACTATCATAGATTCTTCCAACAATTCACGGGGACTGTATCATAGATTCCTCGAACAATTCACGGGGACTGTATCATAGATTCCTCCAACAATTCACGGGGACTGTATCATAGATTCCTCCAACAATTCACGGGGACTGTATCATAGATTCCTCCAACAATTCACGGGGACTGTATCATAGCTTCTTCCAACAATTCACGGGGACTGTATCATAGCTTCTTCCAACAATTCACGGAGACGGTATCATAGATTCTTCCCACAATTCACGGGGACTGTATCTAGGATGAGTCACACAATTCACGACGACTGTAGGATAGATTCTTCACACAATTTATTATATATATCACTGGTTTGTGTACACCAGATTCGATCACCCTTTACACTAACCCTTGATGAAGTATGCAAACAGCAAGGTGAAATATGTCGTTCACCTTAGCATTCGGTCGTTTACGAAACCATATTATATAAATGTCGATGTGTAAAGTGACAAATGTTATAATTCAAAATGGAATATAATTGTTTGAGACTTTCCACGAAATCGACCAGCTGTGACTATGTATTGAGCTCATGGGAATGATTTATCACCTATAAACAGCTGATCAGAGTACATTTTCCTAGTTGCACAGATCTGTTATATATATTTACCGGGACATGGTCATTTATGATAAATATTGATTACCGACATTGCAAGCGAACAATGATTGTTCAAACATACTCTCTTGCAGCTGTGAGATCTTTTCATGTCATAACCAATACAGCAGAACCTAGCTGGCACCAGATCCGTGTTGAATATTCTGCAAGAAACGTCAAGTTGTGTTGACATTTGATGTTGTAATCTTGCAAATTTACATATACATGATAGTTTATCACGTCATATCGAACACTTGTCGCTATCATATGTTAATATATCCTATATGCATGTGTCATACTGTATCATGACGTTGTATATCAGTCTCCACCTTGCTGTACAATGCTATGTCCTGTGTGTCTGCGTCATAATGAATCATAACGTTGTATATCCGTCTTCATCTTGTATAATGCTATGTCCTGTGTGCCTGTGTCATACTGAATCATAACGTTGTATACCAGTCTTCATCTTGTATAATGCTATGTCCTGTGTGCCTGTGTCATACTGAATCATAACGTTGTATATCAGTCTTCATCTTGTATAATGCTATGTCCTGTGTGCCTGTATCGTACTGAATCATGAGGTTGTATATCAGTCTTCATCCTGTATAATGCTATGTCCTGTGTGCCTGTATCGTACTGAATCATGAGGTTGTATATCAGTCTTCATCCTGTATAATGCTATGTCCTGTGTGCCTGTATCGTACTGAATCATGAGGTTGTATATCAGTCTTCATCCTGTATAATGCTATGTCCTGTGTGCCTGTATCATACTGAATAATGAATCAATATTGTATCGCTATATTTATGATAATATACAATATTTCCTCTTCTAGAATATGACGTCAGTTTGTGGCATATCATAACATATTCTAAGTATATTGATGTTTCACATCATTGTAGTAGATAAGTATCCGTTTATCCCCTTTCAAACAACCTTCCCAAGAAGATAATCGACCAGGAAAAAGAAAGTATACACCTATGTTTGATATGGCTGCAAAGAATGAAACGGTTAAAATGAAATGGTTATTCGATGGTGACGTATTTGATACGGGTATCATAGTTGTGTGTTGGAAGTTGAAGTTTACCTCCGTGGAGAGCGGAAGGTCCGGGGCACGATCCCCGGCCGCGTCATACATAAAAGATGGTACTTGTTGTAACCACTCCTGGCACTCGGCATCAAACAAGGACTGGTCGGCTCGGAGTCAGTATACTGTCTCTGAGTGGAGTATTCATGTTAAATTGCGGCATAGTATCTCAGTGGGCTCGCACTAAAAATCGGCATCAGTTCGGACTAGTACAAGCAGCCACACACACACGCACGCACGCACGCACGCACGCACGCACGCACGCACGCACGCACGCACACACATACACACACGTGTATGTACGCCGCTATATAAGTGCAATAATCTTGGACGTGACGTTAAAACCTATTTCATCTCACCTCACATTACTAGCACAGTTTCGGCGAATGTTTTAGCCTAGTATCGTTTTGATAATGTTTGGGTCAGATCCAATTTTTTAGTGTAAACTTTCTTTTTCCCATTTCTATATATGGAGATGATGAAATATACTCCATCAGAATGAAACATGGAGACGAGAAACTGATATCGGACCAATATTATCATATCACCACTACCATGTCACTTCTTGTTATTTCGGGGGCACGGGTGGCCCAGTCGTTGAGTGGCCCCAATTCGCTGTACAGAGTCGCGTCCCTTTGGCACACCACAATCCTATGATCGTGGATGGGAATCCCGGTTCGTCCCGAATATGTCACAAGGTCTGTCAGCACCAGACCCGCACTCGAGGTTTCACCAAAGTGGTAAACGTATGAGACCTGCATCACTTCGGATTTTCCTCCCACGTGAAGATGTTACGCCGTGATATAACTGGAATGCTGTTCAAAGCGGCGTTTAACCCAACTCACTCACTCACTCACCCTTACTGATTAAGTAACTTAATATGTATTTCTGTGCAGTAATTAAACGTCCTATTTGCCATTCCGAGATATGGAAATAGAATAGTCAGAAACATATAGTGGTACTTTCAGGTGTATAGATCGTGGAACTTTTTTATTTCCTTCATTTATTTATTGTGTCAAAAATATTTCCATGTCACATGAGCTATATAATTCCAAACAATAATGCAAAAAATCCAACTTCGCTGGATGCCGTGTCAGATTCCATCACTGGTTCTGCCTGAATTCACATATGAACATTCGCATCAGAACAACATATCGCAAATAGCTGGTTCCGCGCACAACACCCTACTTGTTGTCAGGGAAACTTTTAAGTACAGATGCTTATTCAAGTGTCACAAATATAATTGATTTATTTCCTAATTCATAAATGTCACCAAATACCACAAGGCATGCTTTCTTAATTGAGTCTAAATGGCAACATTTTACCTGAAGGAAAAGGTCATATTCCCATGTTCGTTATTGCCACCATTGACGCCATTTTGACGCATAATATGTCCATGTACAGTGGAACCTCGTTAACCTGGACACCAGTGTTTCCAGTAATAATTTCGGAGCAACGCTTATCTGGATTAACTATTACGGCCTAATGGCCATAAAGCCTTTGTATTCAGCGAAACCCCGTTAATCCGGAATGTAGTGTTGTTTGTGAAACTATTTGAAGACCCGTTAATCCGGACTGAGGGGTTCTTGGTGAAACTATTTTAAATCCCGTTAATCCGGACAGTATCGTTCTTGGTGAATCTATTTGAAACCCGTTAATTCGGACAGCAGTGTTGTTTGTGAAACTATTTGAAATCGCGTTAATCTGGACAGTATTGTTCTTGGTGAAACTATTTGAAACCCTACAATACCGACAGCAGTGTTCTTGGTGAAACTATTTGAAACCCCGTTAATCCGGACAATAGTGTTCTTGGTGAAACTGTTTGAAACCCGTTAATCCGGACAGCATTGGTGTTTGTGAAACTATTTGAAACCCCGTTAATTCGGAAAGTAGTATTCTTTGTGAAACTATTTGAAACACCGGTTTATCCGGACACTAGTGTCTTTGGTGAAACTATTTGAAACCCCGTTAATCCGGGCAGTAGTGTTTTTGGTGAAACTATTTGAAACCCCGTTAATCCGGACAGCAGTGTTGTTTGTGAAACTGTTTGAAACCCCGTTAATCCGGACATTACTGTTCTTGGTGAAACTATTCGGATTAACATTTTTAGATTGACAACGAGCTGGGTCCGACTAACAAATCTTCACTGACATCGTGATATTGTTCAAAATCTAAGTATCGTTGCCGTGTATATTATTGAATGAACGTTCACTATATTTTCGATTATTATTGAAATATGGTCCGGTTTCAACCTTTCTCCATTTTGCCAATATGTTTTTGCCATTTCAGTTGTTTTAATAATTGATATCTAACCGTATTTGGCTATCGCAGTTACTTGCTAGGTATTGACATTTTATATGTTATAAAACGAGAAGTCTATATGGGAATTTCAAAAGGTATCGGTTTGCACCATAAAAATAATTTCTTCATCACATTTTAATGACGATAAGTACAATACTTGTTCCAAACATGTGTATCAAGCTTCCATGGTTATCTTCATTGTGAGGGGATTGCCTCCGTGGTCTAGTGGTAGAGCGTCCGTCCAGAGAGCGGAAGGTTCGGGGCTCGATCCCCGGCCGTCATACAAATGACGTTAAAAGACGGTACTTATTGTTACCCTGTCTGTCGCTCGGCATTAAGGGGCTAAAACAAGGACTGGTCGGCTCGGAGTCAGTATACTGTGTCTGAGTGGGTTATTCATGTTACACTGCGGCATGGTATCTCAGTGTGCTCGCACTATAAATCGGCATCAGTCCGGATAAGTACAAGCAACCACACACGTGCATGCACGTCGCTATATAAGTGCAATAATCTTGGACGCGATGTAAAACCCCATTTCACCTCACCTCATTGTCAGGGGGCACGGGTGACCCAGTCGTCTAATGCGCCGCGATTGCTGTGCAGAGTTGAATCCCTAGGACATGCCAGAAACCTATGATTGGGGGTTCTAATCCCGGTTCGCCCCGATTATGTTTCTAGGTTTGTCAGCACCATACCCGTGCTCATGAGTTTCACCGAAGTGGTAAACGTCTGAGACCTGCATCACTTCGGGCTTTCCTCCCACATTAAGCAGACACGCCGTGATATAACTGGAATACTGTTAAAAGCGGCGTTAAACCCAACTCAATAAATCACTCACTTCATTGTCACCGTCTCTGTGGTCTAGTGGACAGAGCCCGGAGGTCATTAGTGCAATCAGCTTGCCGCGTGTTAATGACCAGATTTTTTTCAGTCGGGTCAAGAAAACCAGTGGTTGATAGGATGAACAACGATGTACGTCATAGGGACGCGATGACGCATACTTAGTACCGCCATATACTGTAATCGCTTGATCCTCGTCAGTCGGTGCTGGGAACTAGTTCTACTCCAGAATCGCTATGGGGTCAGACATACGAACTTCTGATTGAAGTATTGTGCAGAGTTGCGCCCCTTTGGCACACCAGAGAGCTATGAACGTGGGTTCGAATCCCGGCACATCCCAAATATCTTTCTAGGTTTGTCAGCACCATACCCGTGCTCGTGAGATTCAACAAAGTGGTAAACGTTTGATAACTGCATTACTTCGGGTTTTCCTCCCACATTAAGCTGATACGCCGTAATATAACTGGAATACTGTTAAAAGCGGCGTTAAACCCAACTCACTCACTCACTCACTCATTCCTACTCTCAAAGCTGTCTCAAGTATAAGGTACTTAAAGCAGTTCTTCGAGCAATAAAGACACACATCATATACTATTTTAGGGATTAAATCCGTGCTCTACAATATACACTTCCACATGTTAATGAAATTATACAGTATTGTGCATTTAACAATTTGACATATCACCCTTTCATGCGAGCACGGTAGCTTAGTGATATATATGCCGCAAATATCTGATCCGAGTTGCGTCTCTTAGTCGTAACAGGATCCGCAGCTCGTTGGTTGGAGTTTGATCCTTGGACTGACAGCTGCGGTACTGCTCGCTCCAATTCCGTTTCTAGGTTTGTCAGCACCATACCCGTGCTCGTGGGTTTTAACCAAAGTGGTAAACGTCTGAGACCTGCATCACTTCGGGCTTTCCTCCCACATTAAGCAGACACGCCGTGATATAACTCGAATGCTGTTTATATCGGTGTTAAACCCAACTCACTCACTTACTCTAAAAATCAAGTTTCTTTACGACCAGTAATTTATTGCCTTTTTCCATGTCCATTTTTGAGACTATCCCATTTTCTTCCTTTCTATAACCCTCCCCTTTCATTAGTAAATCATATGACAGTAACATTTTACATATTACCAAAGATTCCCGAAAATTACATCAGTACTCCAAACTAAACTCACTAATAAGGCTCAGAAGGAAACCACACTAAATCTAGATTCGGTATCTAAACACTGACATTCAGGTAACGAAATGCAGTTTAAAGCGACTTTAAACCTTCTACGAATTTACTCATTTTAAAACATTCGCCATTTACAGATATACAGATATTCGTCGTTTATTCATATAAGAACCGAATCAACAAATATATTCGATCCTAATTATTCTGTCATTGTGACATTTAAGATAAATTTCGATATATTTCTCTGTGGTTGGTTTTTTTTCCTAATGGAATCCGTACGTGCCATTTTACCTACACTACAGTAACTAGCATCCATTGTTCTGTTGAATCTACTTATAGCGCACTAACGTCCTCGGTTATCGTATTTCCTAGACGACTGTCACCAAGTGATTACCCCAAATACAGAGTTCAAGACAGTCATCGTCTTATAAAAGATCATTTACGCGGATCTCACATTTCAAATCCCAGAACATAAACCAGGCTTACATTTCACATCAGCCTGTTCGTAATTCGAGTTTTCTCATCAGTGTATATTTTATGACAGCCCTATAAAGGTTTAGGCAGACACTGTACATTGGTGTATATTAGACATGCCAATGCTATTCCAAATCCCGACTGCATATGTATGCAATTTCGCTCCAAAGATCATGAATCCTTTAATGTTGTTCAAAGAGTGCACAGATTAAATCAGATGTTGACATTTCACCCACTTGGAATAACGTGTGTTTACTTTAATGTCAGCACCATTCAAACAGCTTGTTATGTTATGGTACCGTTCGGAATGATGACCATTTTTATATCAATGCTTGATGACCGAGACGACATTCTGTCTCCTGCTGATTGATTGTGACTATGTATATCTCGACATACCAATTAACTATGGCGACAGTTCCATAAGAATGTCTTGAAGTTTTCCCACATACATTGTCTTATATTAGGGAGATAGTGGTGCTATTTTCCGTTGTTCAGTTTGATGGTGGTGTTAAGATTAGTAATCCGAGAGCTCGGAGTCCAAGGCTGGTGTTATAATATGTCCATATGTCACATAGTTATGGAACATTATGGAACATCTGCCAGTGACATTGTGTATATGTCTAGATATGACAATAATCTAGCCTGACACAATTATTCATATTAGTATAATTATTATTGTTTTTAATACTCAAGATGATGACGTGATTTTGCATCAAAATGTCAGTATGAAATGCAGATTATGCGATAAATTTGATGAGACTGTCCAACACATTGTCAGTAGATGGCCAGCTTTGTCACAAACACAGTATCTTAAGCGACATGATGGAGTGGCTCGGTCCTTTTATTACCGTCTTCGCCATGCTTGTGGTTTTGACACAGAGGTCCACCCATGGTACGACCCAGAATATGTTGAGGGCGCCATGGAAAATGATTAATACAAAATTCTTTGGAATAGGCCCGTATACAGCTTCAGACATGTCCAGGCCAACAAACCTGATCTTGTCCTTTTTGATAAATCCAATGAGATCATTTATATCATTGAATTTACTGCCCATTTTGGCGCTAATGTGATTAACAAGATTCAGGAAAACCATGGCAAATATGCGGACCCCGCTTTCGAAATGTCACGCTTGCATCCCGAGTTCCAAGTTGTCCAACCCCCCATTGTTCTCGGTACCTTAGGTTTGGTACCTCCCAATCTGTTGACTGACGTGGGAGAGTACCCGGGTTTGCTACCAGGAATACAGCCCTTCTGACAATCTGGTTATGCAGAAGGCTGCAATGTTGGGGAGTCTTTACATTCTCCGAAAGGTTCTGGGTGGGTTCGACATGGCAGCGCTTCCTGGGAGAAGTCTCATTTGCTGTCTGGGCAGCGTGTAGAGGGGCAAAGCCCCTAAGCTGATGATGGGCCTAACCAGCCTGACTGTGCCAGGATAACCCAAACCCTCTTTGTTCCATTTATTTATTTTTATCTGTAAATAATAATGATGATGATCCGCTTGAGTCAGTGCTTACATATCTATACCTCACCCATCCCACTTAACATAAAATAGTCGAACATGAGTCGATTTTGTAGAAAATACACAACAAAACAACACATGTTTTCCCTGTACGTGCACGCATGTCAGTGTACATAAGAACAAGCCTCAAGACTTTACATGCAAACATAAGACTGTAAACACTAATCGCCCACCGACACGACCCTGGCCCTACATGCTTTATATAATCCAAACTGTCACTGACATTCGTAGACAAACATAACCAAAGTCTGTCAACTCTGGGAGATATGTTTTATTTGCTGAAAACGGACAAGATACAACCGACCTTCGGTGTGCTGCAAGGTTGAGCGCTCTGTCCTATCCTGTTTACATATTTCGTTTACATGATCTTGCGTTCAAGAGGTACAACTCGTGGCGCTAAGGTGTTGTTTGTTGTGGCGTGTGTTGATTTACATGTTAAATTGACACACGTAGAAATCATATGGTGTAAATATCAAATACCTGCGAGACGGTATTGACAATATGTGTTTGTCGGCTTGTCTGTGCACATGTATGTGTCGTTCCTTAGTTATAAAGTTAATAATGTCCAGCGAAGGCTTGAGGAAGCACTGGTGGGATATGATATGTAGTAAACTACGCATATATCGAACACCCTTATAACGAACTGTTTATAACGAATTACGATTATAACGAATTAAAATTATTGATCCCTTTGAGTTCGTTATAACCGTAGTGTACTGTATTAGGCTTTAAGTAATTCAATCTGTTCAATTATTTTATTTGGGTGTGATTTTTCTTTATAATCTACTATCGTTTGTCCTTGACGTCAAAATAAAAGAGTACATTTTAAAAGTATATTATAATAATTGCTTTAAAGGTTTGTAGATATGTTCGTAAATAGAAGCAAAAACAAAAAAAACTGCTAAAAGTACGATTCCGCCTCTATCATAAACATGTGTTTACGAATCACCATCAAATAGTGATGATACCAGGTGTTCACGAAAAGGTGAGCATATCCTGTCCCACCGGTGGCACCCGTCACAAACACATGCAGAGGCAAGTCAATAGTTCACCTGAATACAACAACACGGGAACATTGGTACCAGTCAAAACAGGGTATTGCATCAGACATAACTTTTGTCACTAATGTGGAAATGGAAATGTCATGTCCACCATGAAACCATTTAAAAGTCTTTATTAAGACCTTGCTCGTTGTAACCCTTGAACACACTTTGACCAAGAGTCGTATGACGGTCTTTACAACATAGAAAGAGCATAATTAATTGCAGCTCAAATGTTGTGAAATATAGACACCAAAGGCCGGAGCTGCTGGACTATTGCTTGACGTGACCGCCTCCGTAGTCTAGTGGTAGAGCGTCTGCCCGGAGAGCGGAAGGTCCGGAGTTCGATCCCCGGCCGCGTCATACAAAAATACGTTAAAAGATGGTACTTGTTGTTACCCTGTCTGGTGCTCGGCATCAAGGGGCTAAAACAAGGGCTGGTCGACTCGGAGTCAGTATACTGTGTCTGAGTGGGGTATTCATGTTAAACTGCGGCATGGTATCTCAGTGAGCTAGCACTATAAATCGGCATCAGTTCGGACTAGTTCAAGCAGCCACACACACACACGTGCATGCACATCGCTATAGAAGTGCAATAATCTTGGACGCGACGTTAAACACCATTTCACCTCACCTATTGCTTGACTTAACAAATTGTTGTAGCTTTAGTGACCGCTCTCTAATTTCGAATTATCGAGTTAACAAAAGTTTGAGAAAACCGTGAATTTATCAGTTTGATCTGGATGTGTAGGAATGTTTTGTTCACAACTGTCCGTCTTAGCTTGAGTAATCCATCATTTAGCTTCACTCCTTAATTTTAATTTTCCTTCCAGATGTCACTATAGTCCTATAGGATAAGACTCATTAGGATTCTACTCTAATTTAAACCTCACCAGAGTTGACAGCCTTGACACTGTCACTTTAATAAGATTTCTTATCAGCTCCTTATTAACGGCACTCGAACCTTGTCACTCACACAGTCACGTGATATGACCCCCAGGGCACACGAGGGAGGGGTTGGTGTCATGTGTCCCCCGAGGCTCATTAAATGCTCATCAGCACGCGCTGATCAACAATGGATGTCCAGTACTTGTGTTTACCTGTCGGAAGTGGTCAGTTTCCTTTCATGGTGACCATATGTCAGCAATGACTACACTCGACAGTCAGAAACATGCAATGTACGGTGTGGAGACTGTTGTACACCTTAAGGTGTGGGGCTGTTGGACACGTGGGAATACACTGCGAGTGACATGCAATGAGTGATCAATACATGCCGGGTTTGCCTTGTCATTTCGCTTATGGCTCTAGGATTGACCTCTGTCAACACTTCAAAAGTTCAAAATTAACAATTAGCGTTATGTATTGAAGTCAGAATTGATTGACAGGCGACCATGTGCTTTTATAAAAAAAAATAGAGAGAAAATGAAGGTGCGTGTATGCACGTGTTAGATAGACCCTTGGGACCAGCAATCATTCATTGACAACCGGGTAGATGTGCTTTTCATAAAGGGTTCGCGCCCGTTGGATACATCCCTGTGACCCGGGTCTCCAAATATTCTTTGACAGATGTAGAGGTATATATTTCAAAAAGGTGATTGTGGAAAGTTGTGGGATTGTGCGTATATTGAATGGACGACCCTTGGGCTATGTGTACATTCATGATCAATTGCGGGGTTTAGTACCAGTTTTCATTGTTGTCTCCGAGATTCTAGGGGTAAATTGTAATAGGTTTCCACTACCTGACTGATCGTCTACCGATTTCCAGCTTCACGGTCTGAGGCCAATTTCCATGTAAAAAAACTGATAGGTATTTTGAGTGAGATATTGCCTCTATGTATAAGAGTAACTGCTAGTTTTGTGAGCATTTATGAGTTACTAGGCAGCTGAAATGTGGTTTGATTGATTTGAATCATATTGTCTTGGACTGTCAATTCAGACAAGCGTCGATCCCATTTAAAATCACTCATTTCACTCACTCACACACACTCACACACACTCACACACATCTTATCTAAGGCGCTCTCACAAACAACGTCGCATTTTTATAGCGCATGTTTAAAGGGAAAATATATTTTTTTAAAACAAATGCAGTATAATGCCCCAAAAGGCCTTTCCAGAATATTACAGTTGTTTTAAAGACAAGCTGCAGATTACATATTTACTGATGGCAGTCATGAAAAACACACACAGAAATCATCGTTTGATTCGTTAATACCCTTGTTTGAATCGTCAGTCTCCAGTATTTGATTAAAGGTTATTCAAATTCGACGGAAATGATCGTCCAATGTCCATTTCATCGCATGTCCAAAACAATACGTGATGGAGTAGTGTGGCTGTCCTTGAGTTTAGAGGATACCGGGGGAGGATTCGAATCAGGTTATCATCAAAATAATATATGGGATTATTTCCAGAAGGTTGAGCGCACTAAAGATAACTCTCCAGAACACAAATAGATGGTGTTGCACGTCAAGACGCAATAAAGTCACTAAACCTATAGGTTGTGCAGTTCACCCGTGAATGTATGTTAACATTATCTTGAATATTGAATAAGCATAGGTCCTGGATCAGGTCACAGAAAAATTCAGCTGCAGAAATAATCCTCGTGTCGATTTCAGCAGGTTTGAAAAAATGAAACCTCAAAAGCTTTTCGGTTGTACAAATGGCGACCAACACGAAATAGTTTCTGCTTCACGTCCTTTTTCTCCTGAAATGCGTTATTTATTTCAATCGAATATAATGAATATAACCGCAAATAGGTTCACTTGTATAACCTTCATGTTGTTGAGGAGGTTTGTGGGTAGCCTTATGGGTAAGTCGTTTGCTCGCCAAGACAAATGCCCAGGTTCGATTCTGTACATGAGCACAATGTGTGAACCCATTTCTGAACCCGTCTTAACCATATTCATGGAAGATTGCGTAAAACCATACTTAACTGTGAAGATCCGGGTTAGAATAGGTGTTCAGCAAACAATATTTACCGTAAAAGGCGACTAACTGGAACATGTGGTCAGACTCGCTGACTTGATTGATGCATGTCAGCGTATCCCAATGTCGTGTGTCGATGCTCATGATGTCAATCACTGGATTGTTTGGTCCAGACTCGATTATTTACAAATCGCCATCATGTAGCTGGAATATTGATGAGTGCGGCGTTAAACAACAAACAAACACTGAGTCATCCAAGTAGGAAAATATACATAAATACATTCACCATTAAGTGTGGAATCGTATATTTGTTTTGTACAACACTGTTTAGCACTTCTTGGAAAGGACCTCCTCCGTGGTCTTGTCGTGGAGCGACCGCCCGGAGAGCGGAAGGTCCGAGGTTCGATCCCCTGCCGCGTCATACAAAAAGACGTTAAAAGATTGTACTTGTTGTTACCCTGTCTGGCGCTCGGCATCAAGGGGCTAATACAAGGACTGGTCGGCTCGGAGTCAGTATACTGTGCCTGGGTGGGGTATTCATGTTAAACTGCGGCATGGTATCTCAGTGAGCTAGCACTATAAATCGGCATCAGTCCGAACTAGTACAAGCAGCCACGCACACACATACACGTGCATACACGTCCCTTTATAAGTGCAATAATCTTGGACGCGACGTAAAACCCCATTTCACCTCACCTCACTTCTTGAAAAGCTAGTACGACTGACCACGTCGTCGTCTAACAACTCCTCGAGCAGCGTTGAATACAGAATCCAAGATACATCCTCATTGTGACTTTTAGTGTCTGAGAACCATACCAGTTCTTTGACTTTCACCTAAGTTGTATAAGACCTGGAACACTTCAGTCTTTCCTTCCATATCAAGCAGCCGTGATATAACAGAGTTACTGTTCAAAGCGACGCTACATCTAGTCTGTCACACAGAGCCTGAAACAAATACAGCCCATGCAAGTCTAGAATGTTTGGCAAGTCTAGATTACTGCAGTATCAGGAACGGCTCTGGTCTCTTTTTAATTAACTTTTATAATTATAATTTATCTTTTTTTTCTGTAAAATGTGTTCATTTCAGAAACTAGATGTCAGTCTACGCTAAACCCAACTCGCTCACTTTATGCATGCACAAAAAAGCCAGGTGAGCTTAGATTGTAGGTTGTAGACTACCAGTCTAGAGGGATGGGTTAACCTCTATGCGCTCTTGAAACGCGATCCGAATGATATTGAGTCAATCAATTGCGAAAGAACCTTGCAAATTAAGAAACTTAAAAACATATATTATCTCCGAGACATTTCGTGGCCTTTAGAAGGACGACAGAATTACGTGATTAGTAGAACTTAGCTAATGTTAACTAAAAATGACAAATAGTTTATTTCTGTCTGGGCAAATTGACGGATGCTGTTTTGCCAGAGTTATCAAGTAGCCAATCTTTATCTGCTTCCAGTACATTTGGTCAATGCAGTGGAGCGTCATTAATTAAAGAGCTTCTTAATCATCAAACAGTTCGTTTAGCTGTTTATTTACGTACTTTAAAGTAAATTACATATTACTTCAATACATTAACCTTTCTTTATTTGAACCTCTTTTATCCGAATAAGTTTAAAGGTTGAATCATTCAGGTGTGCGTTAACGAGGTTGCGTGGTTTTTGAGAGTTGCGTCAATATATCCCCAAAGGTTGTTTCGTTTTATTTTCATCAATGACTAACAGCAGACTGCAAGATTCCTTGAACAGTAGCCAATGTGAGTGGAAGTTTGGCATCTGTCCATACATTACCGTTCCAATATTTTCCAGACAGCAAGTTGAAATTCTTAAATCATAGGTGTTACCGAGCGCTAGGCATTAGACGTTACACGTAGGATTTACATGCATGTACATATGCTTAACGGTAAGACGTAATAAACTGGAACACTACCGAGGTTAACTTGTTCAACTCCGTTAGCTGCGAATGTTGATGAAGATTAAGTTTGGTGAATTAAACTTATATCCGAGGACACAATCCGCAGCAATGGGATTCCGACTGATCTCTATTTCCGGAAAAACTGTACTCAACGGAAACTCCAAGTCGTGCTGTCAGCCGACCGGAAGATGTCTACGATTACAGCTCCTTCATTACAGCAGCATCTACAGCCACTGCGACTACATCCACAGACTACAGCCAGGCTAACATACGACGTTGTTGCCCAGATAGCGACTACTGAAGATGTGGGAAAAACTTGCAAGGCGTTTTGTAGTAATGAGAAAAGACGGCAAAATGTGTTTGAGTGTGCGCGTGCTTGTGTGTGTGTGTGTGTGTGTGTGTGTGTGTGTGTGTGTGTGTTCTGTCGTGTGGTGTTTCAGTGTGTGTGTGGGGGGGGGGGGGGGGTGGGGGGGGGTGCAAATATAGTTCGGTGGACTAGGGTAAGCTTTTTTTGTCGAGATGTTGTGGAGTAGGATTGGTTGAGAGACGAGTTGTTTGATTTGGGGTTGGGGTTGGGGTTAGGGTTAGGGATGACTTAGGATTATATCTAGGTATTTTGTTTTTATTTTGGTTTGAGTTGATTGTGGGGTTGAGTTTGGAGTTGAATTTCGAGTTGCGTTTGAGGTTGAATTTTGGGTTCAGTTTGAGTTTTGGTTTGGAGTTGAGATTGGAGTTGAGTTTGGGGTTAAGGTTGGAGTTGAATTTGAAGTTGAGATTGATGTTGAGATAGAAGTTGATTTGAGTTCATGGTTGAGTGTGGGGTTGAGATTGGAGTTGATCTTGTTTTTTTGTTTTTTTGTTTTTTTATTTGTGTTGAGTTCGGAGGTTAGATTAAATTTGGAGTTGAGGTTTAGTTTAAGTTTGAGTTTTGGTTTAGGTTGATTTAGGACTTTCAGTTTGGTCGGGGTATTGCTGGAGTGTAAGGTGTAAGTTGTAGTTCCTGATAACGAAAGATTGTTAGTTATCAATTATATGTTGGTCGATTGCAAAACCCCAAAATAGAAAAAAAGTAACAGCTTCGTTTTGTTCGGCAGTAGGGTGGGTGTGTGGGTAGGGATTGTATACTCAAACGGTTATATTGCAGAAGATTCCACAACCTAAACATCCATTTTCGTCATATTTTGTATCCGATATAATCCAGAGATTTCTTGTAGGTGTAATTGAGTGGCGGGCTCGGCATCACCTGTTTCAATACCTGGTCAACGTTTCTTAACACGACTTTCCAAAGTTGGCAAAATCTCACGAACAAACTCGCAACAGACGACTGCCATTTATTCTCAGTGAGTGTCTATATTTGAACTTTAATCGGAAGTCGAAGGACGTTCCTTGGCCGTTTATCGATTTACCAAAGAAGCCATTTGTTGTTCATTCACTGATGGGTTATTTCTACTATATGTAGATTCTTCACCAAGACGGCCAAATCTAAAAAGCATGTAGTTGCGTCTGGCGTGATCAACGTTTGTTCCACTCAAAAACACGATGAACAGACTGAAAATGTGATTAACAAATTTATTCATGTACGAAACAATATTAAATTTGAGTATTTCAGGAGTCTAGATCTCATTTCTGATCAGTGCTTCAGTATGAAACCCAACGGCAATAATTCAATTTTTGAACCTGATTTCAACAAGAATCTCTCGCGAGATTTCACTTTGACATCTCGCTTCACAGAAACCATGTAATCAGGATCAAATCAGTGGACCTGTCCACTCTGTCGTTGTGAAATGTTTTAATCCAATTGCCGAGGGAACAAGAATGGGTGAAAATTAGTGTGTGAGGGTTACGTGAGATGTGTGATGCTGTTTTACGGGGTGGACTTCAGTTCTAAATGAGTTGTCTGCCTATTTTATACCATTGAATTGCGCCATGTATGTGTAAAATAACCGCTATTTCCTACATATTATATTTTAAGCCAAGGCAAAGCGGTATCAATTGAAAATCTTTTGCTTCAAATCTGCATTTAATTCTCACAAATATTTCTACAAATAGCACATAAATGTCAAATTCTATGTGATAGTGGTTGATAAACTGGATTCTGTCTCTGGTGTCAGAGTCAACATTTGTGCTAGGGCGATTAGCCAACGTAGTTCATATTGCTGTCCAAATAGGCGGCGTTGTTCGATTCCCCTCAATAAATGAGGGTATCTTGAGGGACCAATGTCTGTTGGTGCCATAACTCTTTGGTTCTAACTACAAATCAGTGAGTCAATTACCCTTATATAATGTTCAATATGGGTTAGAAGGATTCGCCATGAAATATTACCGCTGAAATAGGAAACGTTTCAGAAGTTATAAACTGGTTTTAGGGAGATGATACGCCAGCGTTGGTCGTTAGGAGGACATACGACGTGTTTAATTTGTGTTGAAAGGATAAATAAATTCAGTTGCGTTCATGCCTTAGTGTACGTCACCACTGGGTCGCGAATTGGAGACCCAGTAATTGATAAACCGGATTTCCTCTGATAGACGCCATGTATTTTTTTTGGTTATTGGAGACGGGGCGTTTATTCTTCACGGCTCCATTGTGGACAGATCAGTCATCCTTCTGTAACTGTTTTAATGGGCCTTGCGTGTAGTGAGTGAGTGAGTTTGGGTTAACGTCGATTTGAACAGTATTCCATGTATAAGCAATCTCATTAAAATCATATCTTTGTTCTCGCTATCGCTAAACAAAGATATGAGGACATCCCATTACGGGTCACGTCAGAACGACCATTCATCCGACCAATCAAAGCGTCGCTTACCATATCAGGAAATGACAGTCGGAATATGTTTTCTAATCATGCAACTTCGAAAACGTTAACAAGACGTATTCCGAACGACAGTTAAGGCCCGTACGACAGATTCCGTCAAAATTATCGTCTATCTCTCACTTTCGTAGGGTAAACGTTTGAACGGAGGAGGCGTAGCACAGTACGTGGGAAGCACTGCCATACAATCTCAACCATATATTAGACATTCCGGAATGTTCGTTTGTTCAGTTTTCAAAATTTTAATCGAGAACTGTGTCAACATATTTTTCAAGCGTAGTCTGAAATGGAAGTCGGCATGTTGAAACGAGTGCCGTAAAGCTCGAAGAGATGCTTTCTAATTGTCTGATGTCGACTTCTTGTTACTAAAATAGTCATTTCAGTGGTCAGTCAAAGTTCGCGAAAGGTTGTTTTGGGATGTCCTCAGATCTGATTTTAATGAGATTGGGAGTGTCAGCTTTATGATGGAGGAAAGCCCGAAGTGATGCAGGTCTCAGACGTTTACCACTTTGGTGAAACCAGCGAGCACGTGTATGGTCCTGACAAACCTAGAAACATGATCGGGTCGACCCGGGATTCGAACCCATAATCATAGGTCTCTGGTGTGCCCAAAGGACGCAACTCTGCACAACGAATCGTGGGACCTTAGACGACTGGGCCACCTGTGCCCAAGTAGAGACTCGCGGGTGCTACGTTCCAATGTTGGGCTTCGACAGTCTATGTTAGTCTGTGTTAGGGTGTGGGAGTTACGATTGATGTAGCAAAAAAAGTCACTTTGCGGAATGCCGCCGCACCTATGGATTATTGGTCAAAGCGGCGTTAAACAAAACTCACTCACTCACTTCAATTTGGTTTTGACCCATTGTCACTTATAGGTAAAAACGATTTTATTGGAAACCTTTCCATACAGTATGATGTTCAACCAACTATCCCTTTTGAATACACTATGCCATTTAGAAAAGGGTCAAATAGAACATGTTTTATTTGGGATAACACCTTCTTAGAAAAGTTCAGATTCAGAAATACAGATTTTGGGGTTAAGTCTTATGAGGGATTCGAACAGACACTGCCAGAGTGAGGAACGTAATCGCCAACACACAAAGTCAGCGATCTAACCCACTCAGCCACTGAGTCCCGGATGGGACGCAATCCCCTCAAAAGCACTAGAATCTGTACATGACTAAGAAAGTTTTATCCCAAATATAACATTTGTTACACTTTCCCTTTTCCCTACCTACTTTCCCTCTTCCCTAATCACTATATGCCCTTTTGCCATTCACGATCCTATTTTTCTATGTCCTTACCCATTATCCCCCTCCTGCATAGGCCCTTTTTTCCATATCCTCTATCCCACTTCCATATCCTCTATCCCACTTCCATATCCTCTATCCCACTTCCATATCCTCTAGCCCACTTCCATATCCTCTAGCCCACTTCCATGACCTCTAGCCCACTTCCATGTCCTCTATCCCACTACAATGACCTCAAGCCCACTTCCATATCCTCTATCCCACTTCCATGACCTCAAGCCCACTTCCATGACCTCAAGCCCACTTCCATATCCTCTAGCCCACTTCCATGACCTCAAGCCCACTTCCATGACCTCTATCCCACTTCCATATCCTCTATCCCACTTCCATATCCTCTATCCCACTTCCATATCCTCTATCCCACTTCCATATCCCCTATCCCACTTCCATATCCTCTATCCCACTTCCATATCCTCTATCCCACTTCCATATCCCCTATCCCACTTCCATATCCTCTAGCCCACTTCCATGACCTCTAGCCCACTTCCATATCCTCTATCCCACTTCCATGACCTCTAGCCCACTTCCATGACCTCTAGCCACTTTTTCCATTTACTATCCTATTTCCTTGTGCACTAGCCACTCTTCCCATTTACTGTCCTATTTCCTTGTGCACTAGCCACTTTTTCCATTTACTATCCTATTTCCTTGTGCACTAGCCACTCTTCCCATTTACTATCCTATTTCCTTGTGCACTAGCCACTCTTCCCATTTACTACCCTATTTCCTTGTGCACTAGCCACTCTTCCCATTTACTGTCCCATTTCCGTGTGCACTAGCCACTCTTCCCATCTACTATCCTATTTCCTTGTGCACTAGCCACTTTTCCCATTTACTATCCTATGTCCGTGTGCACTAGCAACTCTTCCCATTTACTGTCTTATTTCCTTGTGCACTAGCCACTCTTCCCATTTACTACCCTATTTCCTTGTGCACTAGCCACTTTTCCCATTTACTATCCTATGTCCGTGTGCACTAGCAACTCTTCCCATTTACTGTCTTATTTCCTTGTGCACTAACCACTCTTCCCATTTACTACCCTATTTCCTTGTGCACTAGCCACTCTTCCCATTTACTGTCCCATTTCCGTGTGCACTAGCCACTCTTCCCATCTACTATCCTATTTCCTTGTGCACTAGCCACTTTTCCCATTTACTATCCTATGTCCGTGTGCACTAGCAACTCTTCCCATTTACTGTCTTATTTCCTTGTGCACTAGCCACTCTTCCCATTTACTACCCTATTTCCTTGTGCACTAGCCACTTTTCCCATTTACTATCCTATGTCCGTGTGCACTAGCAACTCTTCCCATTTACTGTCTTATTTCCTTGTGCACTAACCACTTTTCCCATTTACTACCCTATTTCCTTGTGCACTAGCCACTCTTCCCATTTACTACCCTATTTCCTTGTGCACTAGCCACTCTTCCCATTTACTATCCTATTTCCTTGTGCACTAGCCACTTTTCCCATTTACTATCCTATTTCCTTGTGCACTAGCCACTTTTCCCATTTACTATCCTATTTCCTTGTGCACTAGTCACTCTTCCCATTTACTATCCTATTTCCTTGTGCACTAGCCACTTTTCCCATTTACTATCCTATTTCCGTGTGCACTAGCCACTCTTCCCATTTACTATCCTATGTCCGTGTGCACTAGTCACTCTTCCCATTTACTATCCTATTTCCTTGTGCACTAGCCACTTTTCCCATTTACTATCCTATTTCCTTGTGCACTAGCCACTCTTCCCATTTACTATCTTATTTCTTTGTGCACTAGCCACTCTTCCCATTTACTACCCTATTTCCTTGTGCACTAGCCACTTTTCCCATTTACTATCCTATGTCCGTGTGCACTAGCAACTCTTCCCATTTACTGTCCTATTTCCTTGTGCACTAACCACTTTTCCCATTTACTACCCTATTTCCTTGTGCACTAGCCACTCTTCCCATTTACTATCCTATTTCCTTGTGCACTAGCCACTCTTCCCATTTACTACCCTATTTCCTTGTGCACTAGCCACTTTTCCCATTTACTATCCTATGTCCGTGTGCACTAGCAACTCTTCCCATTTACTGTCCTATTTCCTTGTGCACTAGCCACTCTTCCCATTTACTATCCTATGTCCGTGTGCACTAGCAACTCTTCCCATTTACTGTCCTATTTCCTTGTGCACTAGCCACTCTTCCCATTTACTATCCTATTTCCTTGTGCACTAGCAACTCTTCCCATTTACTACCCTATTTCCTTGTGCACTAGCCACTTTTCCCATTTACTATCCTATGTCCGTGTGCACTAGCAACTCTTCCCATTTACTATCCTATTTCCTTGTGCACAAGCTCCTCTTCCAATTTACTGTCCTATTTCCTTGTGCACTAGCCACTTTTCCCATTTACTATCCTATTTCCTTGTTCACTAGCCACTCTTTCCATTAACTATCCTATTTCCTTGTGCACTAGCAACTCTTCCCATTTACTATCCTATTTCCTTGTGCACAAGCCACTCTTCCAATTTACTGTCCTATTTCCTTGTGCAATAGCCACTTTTCCCATTTACTATCCTATTTCCTTCTGCACTAGAAACTCTTCCCATCTACTATCCTATTTCGTGTGCACTAGCCACTCTTCCCATTTACTATCCTATTTCCTTGTGCACTAGCCACTTTTCCCATTTACTGTCCTATTTCCTTGTGCACTAGCCACTCTTCCCATTTACTATCCTATTTCCTTTCTGCACGAACAACTCTTCCCATCTACTATCCTATTTCCTTGTGCACTAGCCGCTCTTCCCATTTACTATCCTATTTCCTTTCTGCACTAGCAACTCTTCCCATTTACTATCCTATGTCCTTGTGCACTAGCCACTTTTCCCATTTACTACCCTATTTCCTTGTGCACTAGCCACTCTTCCCATTTACTATCCTATTTCCTTTCTGCACTAGCAACTTTTCCCATTTACTATCCTATGTCCTTGTGCACTAGCCACTTTTCCCATTTACTATCCTATGTCCGTGTGCACTAGCCACTTTTCCCATTTACTATCCTATTTCCTTGTGCACTAGTCACTTTTCCCATTTACTATCCTATGTCCGTGTGCACTAGCCACTTTTCCCATTTACTATCCTATTTCCGTGTGCACCAGCCACTTTTCCCATTTACTATCCTATTTCCTTGTGCACTAGCCACTGTTCCCTTTTACTGTTCTATTTCCTTGTGCACTAGCCACTGTTCCCATTTACTATCCTATTTCCTTTCTGCACTAGCAACTCTTCCCATTTACTTTCCTATTTCCTTGTGCACTAGCCACTCTTCCCATTTACTATCCTATTTCCTTGTGCACTAGCCACCTTTCCCATTTACTATCCTATTTCCTTGTGCACTAGCCACTTTTCCCATTTACTATCCCATTTCCTTGTGCACTAGCCACTTTTCCCATTTACTATCCTATGTCCGTGTGCACTAGCCACTTTTCCCATTTACTGTCCTATTTCCGTGTGCACTAGCCACTTTTCCCATTTACTATCCTATTTCCTTGTGCACTAGCCACTGTTCCCATTTACTGTTCTATTTCCTTGTGCACTAGCCACTCTTCCCATTTACTATCCCATTTCCGTGTGCACTAGCCACTTTTCCCATTTACTATCCTATGTCCGTGTGCACTAGCCACTTTTCCCAACTACTATCCTATTTCCGTGTCCACTAGCCACCTTTCCCAACTACTATTCAATTCATCTCCCCACTATACTTTTTCCCCGTTCAGTATCTTTTTTAACTTTCTCCCATTCCAGTTTCCCTTTTCGAAGTTACTATCCTATGTCCCTTATCCACTTTCCCCATTCACTATCTCCATCTCCTTTTCTTATTTACTATCCGTTTCCCCTTACCACTATTCCCTTCACTGTCACATTTACCTACCCAGTACCCTACAGCCCATGCCATTTCTCCATCAGCCGTTTTACGTCTCACTTTGGGTGGTGGGGTAGCCTAGTGGTTAAAGTGTTCGCTCGTCACGCCGAAGACCCGGGTTCGATTCCCCACTTGGGTACAATGTGTGAAGCTCATTTCTGGGCCGTGATATTGCTGGAATATTGCTAAAAGCGGCGTAAAACCATACCCACTTCCCTGCAAAATAGGCCCTTGTCTGATTCACTATCAATTTTCCCTTCTCACTACCCTTTTTTCTCCTTCATTATCTCTTTCCCTTACCACTGTCACCTTTCCCATCACTCTCCTATTTACCCAGTGTCCTCCAGACTATCAGTTTCACCACCCGTCATACACCAATGAAGATCCGGGGTAGAATAGGTCTTCAGCAATCCATGCTTGCCCTAAAAGGCGACTAAGGGGATCGGGTGGTCAGGTTCTCTGACTTGGTTGATGCATGTCATCGTATCCCAATTGTGTGGATCGATGCACATGATGTCAATCACTGGATTGTCTGGTCCAGACTCGATTATTTACAGATCGCCGTCTTATAGCTGGAATATTGCTGAGTGGGGCGTTAAACAACAAACAAACAAAACTTCACAACCCACTATTCTCTTTCACCAGGTATCTCTTCCCCCCTACCCACTACCTCTTTCTCGTTCACTATCCCTTTGCCGTAACCACTATCCCCTTCTCCATTCACCGGGGTCCGGGGATTGATCCCCGACCGCGTCATACCAAAAGACGTTAAAAGATGGTACTTGTTGTTACCCTGTCTGGCGCTCGGCATTAAGGGGCTAAAACAAGGACTGGTCGGCTCGGAGTCAGTATATTGTGTCTGAGTGGGATATTCATGTTAAAACTGCGCTATGGTATCTCAGTGAGCTAACACTATAACTCGGCATCAGTCCGGACTAGTACAAGCAGCCACACATACATACACACGTACATGCACGTCGCTATATAAGTGCAATAATCTTGGACGCGACGTTAAACCCAATTTCACCTCACTAACAAAGTAGACCCAATTTATGGATAACAACTTCATTGATTACTGTGAAAGAGACGTTTCGGTATAGATCCTTATACCGCTGTTGCTTGGCAATGTCTATACCGAAACGTCCCCTTTACAGTAATTAAAGAAAGTGATATCCGTACATTGTGTCTACTTTGTAAACCGTCAACTTCTTCGTAATGCCTATCAAAATTTTCATTATCTTTACTTGCTTTCTTATTATATTCCCATTGTCCCATTCCCCTCCTACTTGCGCTAAACGTTAACTATAATATATATCTTGCGCATTTCGCATATCATCGCGTTTCATGAAAGAGTGTATATAGGACAAGGTCTGCGATAGATACCATTATAAACCCCTGCGCAGCAGAATAGAATTCCTACAATCGGTCAAGGTGTTTCCCCAATGTCACGAGCCAGACTAATAGGGAGTGATATGAAATATATCTATTTGATTAATCCAGATGGAATTGGAGAATTGGGGAATATGTAACACCATTTTGAGACTAACGTCATCCTGGGAGAGATTTTATAGGATTTCCAAGTTGAACAACCCTGACAGCACGTTTCTTGTCCGGTAATGTCAATGTTTTGAGTGCATGACGTTGAGAAATAGTGCTGATGCTTTTATTACAATAAATATAAATATATTACCTAAGGTAACGCACTTTAAACATTAACAAACGCATACATTCCTAACATTCCTTCAATACCAATAATTGGAAAGAAACTGGTTCAACGTAAAGGTCGCGACAGCGCCTGTGTGTATACAGACTGATCCCAGTCCAGACATACTTCATGTTGTTTCACACGCTGCCAGAGTTCTCTCGGCAGTGTTATCGAAGCGAGATGATCCCCCTTTTCGGCCGTCTCGCACCTCTGGCCGTTGTCTCTTGATTTATTCAGGCCATTTATTTTTCTTATTCTATTTCTAGTATCACATGAATTACGCAATTCGAGGGGCATTGTGAATCTGCCCGCGGTTCCACCCTTGGTGCTGAAACCGAAAACATTACCATTGTCTGAATCAATTAGCGTACCCCGCTATAACGCGCATTTTCGGGCACGTGTTGATGACTCAATTTTGTTTAGTTTCGCCTACAGTAATCAAAACAGTTAGGTTCTCTATCTCTAACTGAAACAATGGGGCCACTATGTTAAGAAAGCGAAAAGTCGAAATCCTTTGATAATACACTCTTCAAAAAAGGAAACGCACAGGTAGATTTTTAATAAATTTATTGTACCTAATGAAGTCGATATATTTAATTTAATATCATAGATACAAATATGAAATTTTGGAGCTCGATCGTCACATGTTGTCGTTGTACAAAGGCATTGAAAACTGTTCATTGTTATGTCACATAAGGCCACAAGGTTGCGCTGAACTCTCGGTGACCGCCCCGGGCAGCAATCAGGGCTCTGCATCTCCTCGGCATTGACTTGATAAGAGCACGAATTCTGTCCTGCGGAATTCTGCGCCATTCTGCTTGTAAGGCGTTGGCCAGTTGTGGGGGTGTCTGCGACGGGTTCTGACGTTGACGTACACGTCGATCGAGTTCATCCGTTGGTGTTCGATTGGGTTGAGATCTGGAAATCTCGACGGCCAGGGCAAATGGTTGATGTTGACATTATGAAGGTAGTCTACCGTGACACGAGCTGTGTGCGGTTGAGCGTTGTCCTGTTGAAACAGCTCCCTCTGGCGGTCAATGATTGGAAGAAGGTGGGGTTGAAGAAATTGATTCATGTAGCGATTTGCTGTCATTTTTTCCCGAACCACAACCTAATCAGATCTCGTGAGGTAGGATATGGCCCCCCACACCATGACACTACCGCCATCGAAATTGTCGAATTTACATACACAATGTAGGGCAACGCTCATTTGGACGACAATAAACACGCTGTCTTCCATCTCGCCGTTGAAGAAGAAATCGTGATTCATCGCTAAACCACACTCGTCTCCAGTTTCTCAAATCCCAAGGCTGTAAGGTATGGCACCAACGCAAGCGTCGCTCTCGATTGCAAAACAGGGACGATATATGGTCTTTTAGGTCGGATTCCAGCCTCGCGAAGATGGTTGCTGACAGTCTGGTCCGATATCCTCCTCAAACCTCCTCCTGCAGTCCCATAGCTGTGGCATTGCGATGACGTAGGTGGAGCAGTGGAATGTAGCAGCCTGTGCAGGGGTGGTAACTCTTGGTCGGCCGGTTCTCGAACGGTCTGCAACGGAATTGAACTACCTGTATCGGTGGCAAAGGCGGCAATTGACGCTGTGGTGGACGCTGAAGTGGCGTGCACCAGAAGACTGCGATTCACCTTGGATACGGACTATGGCCATGTCCGATCGGCAGCGGTGAGTCTCGGCATTTTCGAACTTGGAAAATGTTGACAATTGAATGACAAATTAATGGCTTATGCTTGCCTTTTTCATAGCCACTACCATTAGTTACGAACGCCATAACTTGCACGAGTATTTTGCTTTACTGTTTTCCTCCATGACATTTATGAACAAGTGTGAAAACAATGCAGTCTAAGATATTGCAAATCGATAAGGGCTACCTGTTTGATGGAGTCTGTTTAACGCCGCACTCAGCAATATTCCAGCTATATGACGGCGGTTTGTAAATAATCGAGTCTGGACGAGACAATCCATTGATGGACATCATGAGCATCGATCCACGCCATCGGGATACCATGACATGCATCAACCACATCAGCGAGTCTGACCACGTGCACCCGATCCAATTTGTCGCCTCTTACGACAAGCAAGGGTTGCTGAAGACCAATTCTACCCCGGATCTTCACGGGTGGCGCATTTGTAAGAGGTTTGACATTTCCCGGGGGAGCATATGAGAAAGAAATGTCCAGTAAAAATTCACGGTATTCTATATGGCACTAGGTATACATAGTCCAAATGTTGCCAATGCGAGGTTAACGCTCTCATCTCTAAAAGATTTCAAAAATAGAACCCGAATCAGGTAAACCAACGATGATGGCGTGCATCAGAGTACTGGCAAACCATGTCCTGTCATCCATTCTCACAACGTTATTGTCGGGACTGGGGACAAAATCTGGTCCACATTCGTACCGCCACGGGGTAGGTGAGGTGAGGTGATATGGGGTTTAGCGTGGCGTTATTGCACTTGTATAGCGACGTGCATGCACGTGTGTGTATGTGTGGCTGCTTGTACTAGTCCGGACTAATGCCGATTTTATAGTGCCAGCCCACTGAGATACCATGCCGCAGTTTAACATGAATAGCCCACTCAGAAACAGTATACTGACTCCGAGCCCATCAGTTCTTGTTTAGCCCCTTAATGCCGAACGCCAGGCAGGGTAACAACAAGTACCAATTAACTTCTTTATGTATGATGCGGATGGGGATCGAACCCCTGACCTTCCGCTTTCCGGGAAGACGCTATACCACAAGACCACGGAGGAGGTCCGGTTATGATAGAACGCCACGCCGATGACCAAGGTTCGAATCCCAGCGTCTCCTCCATATTATTGCTGGAATATTGCCAAAAGCGGTGCAAAACCCCACTCGCTCACTCCAGAGAGCCGATGACGGCAAACTTCATCACTTGACTACCTTCGCTAAATCATCTTCATTTGCCGACAACCAAATAAGGCTTTGCCTGAAATTTGAGCTCACTCTCTCAAATATGTCATTTCTCAGACAGTCTGATGACACAGAGCTAAACAAGGAATGTTGTGTCCATATGGCATTTTAATTTTGCAAACATGTTTTCGATGTTACATAAAACGTCTTTCAAACAGGAAGTTATTTGAGTTGGCGACATAATAAACCATGTCTTCTTGTATTAGAACGTGACTTGTTACAACATATATGAACATTATATCCCAAGTGTGTTGGAGGAGGTTGGTGCCAATGCTTCTTTCTATTCGACATTAAAAAAACATTCGATTTTCTTTGCTTGTTTGTTGTTTAACGCCGCACTCGGCAATATTCCATCTATATGATTGCGGTCTGTAAATAATCGCGTCTCGACCAGACAATCTAGTGATTGATATCATGAGAATCGACTCACGCAATTGGGAAGCGATGAAATGCATCTACCCAGTCATCGAGTCTGATCACCCGATCCCCTTAGTCGTCACTTACAACAAGCATCGTCGCCTCGTACGAATCATGGGTTGCTGAAGACTAACCTAACACACTCATCCATACATGATATCTGGTCTACCAATACCTTATCTAATATAAGGTTTTCGTGATTTTATATTTCGTAGAAGATATTTGGCGATCATATCTAGGGAAAGGTCTTATAACGTTATATTCCATATGTGTGATATCCCATCTTCCCTTACGATTACGCAATCACTGACGGGTACCCCCGCCCCTACGGGTATCCCTTCTCATAACAGGACCCGTTTACACAGGTTGAAATGGCAGAATTCAACCATACATCACACCTATGCAATATCACGATGCCATCTGACTATAAACCGCAAATTAAATATCCAATAACTATTTAACTACGGTTCCATGATAATTTCAGCAGTGGATAAGTGTGTTATTTGCAACACATCTAAACAAATCGGGCAATATGTGTCAGATTACTAAATACCCTGTACGATATCATCCCCTTTGAACTGAACAACGATATCCCCTAAGGTTTTTCTTGATAAAGCTTCATTTCAGCAGCCAGTAAGCCGACATAATTGCTCTTTTACTATGTAATGAAACATGCGTGCGTCTAAAGGGGGGGACACAAAAGCAATCATTCGATTATAGTAGACTGATCATGTCTACTCCGTCTAGCGCGTCTATAGGGACCAGTCATTGATCAAAGCTACTGATCTATATCGAAGTACTTTCAATGAGTTAGGGCTTAATTCTCTTGAGGGAGAAATCATTCACATCAATTTGATCGATCTTCTTTCAAGTAATGGACGGTTTTGTCAGAGGAATTGTTATGATTAACGAAAACATGTGCCATAAGGGACCGGTCTCTTTATCCCTTCCTGTAGTTTTACCTATGTCGGAATTAATACAGGCCCTTTGAAGCTCACCTGTGCGTTTTTGGTCGGCGTGTCAAAGATATGATATATTGGATATTTATAGGGCGGGTTTTGTTATTGTATAGTCAGCTACCGACATGGCATTGCAGATTATCGTTATCAAATATTCAATATTTTGATTCGATGGCCATTATCTATGGATTTTGCGCGGAAACGCATGGGTAAAAAATAAAATCATTTTAGAAATGGATGGATTAGCGTTGTTGATTTCATCGACGCTCTGCCTGCTTATCTTATATAAACACTGCATTATTGATATGGCAAACTAAAGGTGAAAATGGAGTGTTGGAGACATTTACGGTTATACGGTGTTTATGAGTAATTACAGGAATTATACCAAGTTGACTTTCCAGCTAAAATGGTTAATAAAGGTTTGTCATGACCCTGTATGGTGGAAAATCGACATGAATGACGTTGATTGAAACTCAATAAAACCATGGACTCAGTAATAATGTGACCAGACGGAATGGGTTGGCAGGCAGTCTGTCGGTCCGTACTCACTGTGTATGTATATAGCAAATAGCCACTTTTTATTACCTCGGGGTATATATGGGTCATAGGTCACACGGGGGGGGGGGGGGGGGGGGGGGGGGGGGGGGGGCAGTCGTCTAAGGCGCCGCGATTCGCTGTGCAGAGTTGCGTCCCTTTGGCACGTCAGAAACCTATGATTGTGGGTTCGAATCCCGGTTCGCCCCGATTATGTTTCTAGGTTTGTCAGCACCATACCCGTGCTCGTGGGTTTCACCGAAGTGGTAAACGTCTGAGACCTGCATCACTTTGGGCTTTAACTGGAATACTGTTAAAAGCGGCGTTAAACCCAACTCACTCACACTCATAGGTCACACAGTGTGCTTGTGACATCATCGCTCATTGACGTCTTTGACGTCCCAAGCCATTGACTAGCGAATTGCTGCAACGATCATTCATTGGTTTTCCGTTGTGTTACAAAGAATGATGGGTAACAGTGGAGAAATGTTTATCAGTACTAGTGTTTAAAACATGCACATGGGCGTTTCCAGGAGCAACGAGAGTGACCAGCGGTTACCGCAGTCGCTCGTCACGCCGAAGGGCCGGGTTCGATACGCTGACTTTTCCACGAATACCTGGTATCATCACTATTTAATAATGAATCCCACAGTCGGAATCGTACAACTGACGCTGCTTGTAACTATGTTTTTCTAATGTTTGTGGAAAGGGCTTTGCTGCTTATATTTACTATGTGTGAAGCCAATTTCTGGTGACCCGGGCGTGATTTTGATGGGCTATATTGCTAGAAGCGGCGTAAAACCATACTCACTCACTCTAAATGGATAATTACAGGTCTCGTTGGGCAAAGTGACTTTAGCGCTACGTCTCTCATAATCTCCGTACTTCTTACCCTGGCCTAGACGAGCATTTAGTCTCGGAAATAAAGTTATCTTCTGGTATAGGTATACAACTCGTTAGAATAAGATCTTAGTGCTCCTTACCGCTACACGTAGGATCTTTGTTTACCTGTAACTAACATCTGATGTTAATGACATTGGAAAATACATATCTTCAAAATATATAATAAAATCCTAATGGGGCCCAAAGCATTTACGTTCAGAGCTGGAGCTGAGGCAATCTAGACTTGAGTTGGGTTCCTTCTTAATTCCTCTGAAATGAACATGTTTTACAGAAGAAAAAAAGTTGTGAAAGTATAGTTAAAAAATATACTGAACTGCAAAAGAAACGTTAACATCGATAGATATGAGAAACCTTATTTGTCCAAACACTGTAAACATACTTCGAGACATATCAAAAAGATGAAACTTGACAAAACTGATCATCAAGGTTTAAATTAAAGTGTCAGATGTTCTTGAAGTGAAACACAACACTAGTCTCTGAGAAAATCGCATCATAAGTCAGTATCTCGTGTGTCCGACATGTGCATTGATGACTGCCGTGCAACGTCGATACATGGAATGGATGAGTGAGTGAGTGAGTGAGTGAGTGAGTGAGTGAGTGAGTGAGGTTTTACACCGCTTTTAGCAATATTCCAGCAATATCACGGCGGGGGACACCAGAAATGGGCTTGACACATTGTACCCATGTCGGGAATCGAACTCGGGTCTTCGGCGTGACGAGCGAACGCTTTAACCACTAGGCTACCCGACCGCCCCTGGAATGGATGAGGCGGTTGATGAAGGCCATAGGGACTTGAGCCCACAGTCTGAGGAACACCTGACGCAGTTCAGCTGCAGTTGTCGGCCTTGGTCGGACGTCAATTCAGCCGTCTTTGAATCTCCTCCAACAGGTGCTCAGTGGGATTTAAACCGGGACTGAGGGCAGGCCACGGCATGGTTCTGATGCCATTCTGCTGGGGGAAGTCTCTTGTTGCTCTCGCAGTGTGGACACGGGCTTTACCATGCTGAAACTCGTGGTTGCGGCGGCGTGCCAAATGAAGTATGGCGTGTGTCTCAATACTTGATCAATGTATCGAACTGCTGTGACACCATTGCCTCTCCCTGGACCGATGTTATCGAAGACCACAGGGCCGACCCTCTGTGCAAGACCAATTCCACCCAACACCATGATGCTCGGACCACCCCACGCGTCTCTCTTAACAACACAAGCATCCGAATAACGTTTCCCACGGCGTCGCCAGACTCTCTCTGTGTTAACTGCTGTTGAGATACAGTAACGGCTCTCGTCTTAGAAGAGGACTCTTCTCCACTGCTGGTGGCGCCAATGCTGGTGCTGTGTTGCCCACTGAAGACGGTCCCGGCGATGACATGGTGTCAGAAAGGGTCCTCGGTGTGGCCTGTGACAGTGGATGTGTCTGCTCGTCAATCGTTGACGCACAGCGTCCGCACTAATGTGTCGCTGGTGTGTCCCCGTGGTTCGTCGAGCAGTTTCCGCAGCAATAACAAAGCGATCTTGAAGATGCTGTCGCACAATCTGACGATCCTGACGTCGGGTGGTGACCCTTGGTCTTCCACTACGTGGTCGGTCATCTGTAGTGTTGGTGGTCTGGTACCGTTGCTGGAGCCTGTATATGGTCCTTACGTGGACTTGAAATGCATTGGCCACTTGCTGGGCTGTTTGTTCAGCTTGCAATCGTCAAAGGGATTGGTGTTGCTAATTTCGTGTTAATCTTGGCATGTGGTAGCAATTAAATAACGAATGAATGTTATCCGATCTGGGTGGATTTTCATAGGGCAACAAATGGGGGAACGCATTTCATTTTTCCGGACAAGGTAATGTTGAATTTTAGAATCTTTGACAAAAAATACCCAGATATTTAAATGACAACTTTTCATGCAATGTTACTTGGGGTGACGTTTCTTTTGCGGTTCAGTATATAATAAAAAAAAGGAGTTCAGATACGTTCTTCATGTTCAGATACTGATACTGCACTAATCTAGACTTGCCAAACATTATAGACTTGCGTGGGCTGTATTGGATATATTTGTTTCAGGATCTGTACGACAGACTTGGACTAACCATAGCCCTACTATAGTCGTAACGCTCAGATTCGTGGGAACCTCGAGTGAGCGGGGCCAAAAGCATAAAGGAGATGCTGGTGATAAAAATGGACGATCATTTGGGGTGGTCGATAGAAGATGATGTCCATCATCAGGCGCATCTTTCATGTTACAGTCACGGATGGCACTGGTCGTTGTGGGTCACCATTGATTAATAGAAAATCTTTGTAAAAACAATTGAGGTTGAGCCAACCAAATCCATCAGTAGTTTGTGGGTCGTGGAACACTAGAAAATGGGGGTTCGTCACGGCTTGTGTATTACCACTTAGTTGCAACAGGCAGCGTTCGCTGGCCAAAACAGGTCCATTAGATAGTTGAATATATAGGTTACGCCCAATAGCAGAAACATTCGCAGTTCGATATTAACAAAAATTGTCAAGTTTAGTAGACCGGAATAGATTAAGTCAGATAGTCGAAGAGGTTGATGTCGATAGCTGAAAAGGGGTAACTTAAACAGCAGATAATTTTTTCGAATTGGTCCAGAAAGAAATCTAGTTCGAGAACCGAAACAAGTCTAGTTCGATAGTCGAATTGGTCCAGAAGGAGCTCAAGCTCGTTCGTCGAAACAGGTCCAGTTGATAGTCCATTTGGTCTAGATTGAGAAAAAGTCTGATAATCGAAACATGTAGAGGTTGGTAGACGTCCTCATCAAATACAATTGGCCACGTTCAAAAGCAGAAATGAATCGAAAATGAAAAATTCCATTGTCGGAAGGGTCTAATTCGATAATCGGAGCTGGTCAAATTCGACAGTTTTCTTTATCACATTCGATTGCCAAATCAATAAATGTTGGCCGAAACGATCAAGTCCCATGGGCGAGCAAGTAACCAGATTAGTCAGTATCAAACAGGCGAAACGTGGCATTATTGACATATTTATAACTAGACATTTGACTTGGTTCTATTCTAACCGACCCGTGAAGATCTTCAGCAACCCATGCTTATCGTAAGCGGTGACTGTGCTTTTGAGAGGCGACTAACGGGACTAACTACGATGCTCATGATATCAGTCACTGGATTGACTGGTCCAGACTAGATGCAGAGATGTGTCCCTTGGGCAGGCCAGAAACTTATAATTGTGGGTTTCGATTCCATGTTCGCCCCGATAATGTTTCAAGGTTTGCCAGCACCATACCCAAGCTTGTAGGTTTAGCCATAGTGATAAACGTCTGAGACATGCATCACATTTTCCAACATCAAGCTGACACGCCGTGATATAACTGGAATACTGTTAAAAATAGCTTTAAACCCAACTCATCACACACTCCCAAGAAGAGCAGGAGGGCTGAACAAAACGGAATCGAACTATTCATAGAAATCTACACTCACTGTTAAAATGTCTAGTATAGGAGTTCTTGTAAAATTGTAATCCCTCACTGAAGTCACTCTGAATACATGTCATGTAACTACAGTCGTAAGTTCGATAAGCTTTCAGTGTAATCCTAATGACAACGCATTTGTTGGTAAAATATGCGTTAATCAACGTTCGTGGAAATGGTAAGAACCAAGAAAGAAACGTCATTGCATTTAATACCCATACTCCCGGTTATTGCGGGCTTGACTGCTGCGCATACGTCCAGCCTGCGGTCACCGGAAACCAGTTCCAGTAGTCAGTCTTTTTGTGCCCTTCAGCGATTCCGGGGAAGAACGGGTACACATGCTTGTCGTAAGAGACTGAATTGCAAATCTTGGGGTTTTCCTCATTTGTCATCAATCGCCTCATTCGGTAATCTGGATTCTGCCATTTATAAGCACTCGTGTCACTCCGGGACAATCCTCTTCAGTGTCCGGAAAGGGGCGAGGGATGACGAATGGCATTCGGCTTGTCCCGGAATGAGTCATTCAGTGCGGATAGCTGTTCATGCCATCTAACCTTGGTTTGTCTGGCCAAGACTTTACGTACCGTCGTAGTGAAGGTGTGATATTGCCGACAGCGGCGTCAGTTCACTAACTCCGTTTATCAAGGCAACACATTTGCGGTAGTATAGATGGCCCAGACACAAAAGAAATATTTCTTTTCGACCTCAAATATTGGTTCCGTCAACATAACCTGCATTGAGAGTTTTGGGCGCCTTGTCACACAACGAAACCTCCATCTTTTAATATGTTATGTACACCTTCTGTTTTAATCATAAAGAAAGTTTCCCATGGTATATATATATTCCAATATCAGGGTCGTGGTTACAATCTACGACATAACACTACAATTCGCGCTTACTTATAGGTGTGAATCTATAACCAGATGATAATTTGATACCATTAGATCGGCGCTGATGAAAAATCACACCATATTGGATGCTGGCTACAGGGGGCGAGATCAGAAGGTCAATAGATCGGTTGATGAACAGAAAAATACAATATTTTGCGGAAAATAATTCCAACTGCCGGCTCAGATACCATCGTTTTACTCTGAACTAGATATGTGACTGTTGCAAATTTCATTTAGCGCCATGACGGATGCTCATGCAAGTAACCAGTTCCACAAAGCGGTCTTGACACTGAAGCTACAGACCCTGAAACAAATATAGGCAATACAGTCCATGCAAGTCTATAATATCGCGGGGAGCACCGGTGGCACGCCAGAAACCTATGATTGTGCGTTCGAATCCCGGTTCGCCCCGATTATGTTTCTAGGTTTGACAGTACCCAACCTGTGCTCGTGGGTTTCACCGAAGTGGTAAACGTCTCAGGCCTCAATCACGTCGGGCTTTCCTCCCACACTAAGCTGACACGCCGTGATACAACTGTTATAATGTTAAAAGCGGCGTTTAACCCCACTCACTCACTACATGTTTAATATTTGACAAGTCTAGAAAACTACCGTTTCAGTTTCTGAAAATGAAGAAAGTCGCTTGGCTTTAACAGTTGCTAAATTACCTTAATAAAATATAATAACTATTTTATTAAGATAATTAAACAGCTGTTTTTGTCTGCAAATATGTTCATTTCTGAGATTAGATATTAGTCCATACTCTAAGGCGGCCGTTACTCCTGACTTAGTCGTGTACGACAGTCGTGACTACAGCTGTATGGAACGGATCCCTGGGTGCCGTTTTACAAAACAACCTCTACGACTGTCGTAATAAAATCAGTGTTAAGGTATGGGAGTTGCTATCACCTTAGCGCTAAGACCGCTTAGTACAGCGGCACCCTGGTCTAAGAGGGGCGTTGGTTGGCCAAGTATGTCGTGGGTTTGTTTGTCTCCTCCTAAGATGGTGGTTGGTGATGGTTTGTTGTTTAACGCCGCAATCAGCAATATCCCAGCTGTATGACGGCGGTCTGCAAATAATTGAGTCTGGACCAGACAATCCAGTGATTGATATTAGGGGCATCGATCCACGCAATTGGGATTGGCGACATGCATCAACGATGTCATCGAGCCTGAGAACCCGATCCCGTTAATTGCATCTTACCACAAGCAAAGTCGCCTTTTATGGCAAGCATGGGGTGGTGAAGACCTATTGTACCCCGGATCTTCACGGATCCTCACACTGTGCCCATGTGGGGAATCGAACCTGAGTCTTCAGCGTGCCAAGCAAATGCTTAAACTATAACATCTGAAAGGTCAGAACATCTGAAATCATTAACTACTGGAAGTAAATGTAATACGAATGAAACACATTTAACTTCGTATACACACCTGCACCCAATATGATAACGCCTATACCGTACAACCATATGAATTACACATATAGATATATAATTGAGGCGACATATCAATTTGGGGCGCGTGGTGCATATGTATAAAACTCATATTTTGTCAACTGCACGTGGGTATAATTAGAGCAGCCGGCAGGGGTCCATCTTTTCAAGCAATATACAAGAGAAACTCAGAGACCACAGCCGACCCCTTTCAAACGCATCTATGTGTGGGCAAGTTGATTGTATTTACAGTGTCATCGAGTTTAATTATCACAATTTACCAACCCTTATTTTACCCTCACAACAAAAATGCAAACAATTAGATAGGGCAGCTTTGTAAAGTAGTCGACGCTTTCGATTTGCATGAGTGACATCAATACTATTAAAGTAATTTTTTTATTCAAAGTAAAGAATTTACTGTTTCATAGACTGTTCGATCGGAATAATGGGTGTAGAAATTTTATTCAACTATTGGTATTGAAAGTTTCTATAACATTGTACAAATGGAGGATTTCAATGGTTGTCTGTTTTAAAATCCTTTAGCAACTTTTCTATGAGAAGCCTTCTCACAAATGCAAAG
Organism: Haliotis cracherodii; assembly: GCF_022045235.1. Lineage (NCBI taxonomy): Eukaryota > Metazoa > Mollusca > Gastropoda > Lepetellida > Haliotidae > Haliotis > Haliotis cracherodii. The sequence continues at coordinate 23,147,957 of NW_027266341.1, read as the reverse complement.
AAACATTCTAAATTATTTAAAGGCAGTAACAGGATTTATCTCTTAAGGTACAAGCCTGACTTATCGCGAGAGAAACGGGATTAACCTTTCGTTAGAGAGACAGATTAGGACTCATAAGTCAAATCTAATAGTGTTTCGGTTCTAACCAAGAGTGTTATTGTCTCGTATATTAAAATTTATACTTCACAAAAAAGAATAGCTCGTTTGCCCCTACTACAGATAATACCAATTACAATATTTATCGCATTTGGTAAAGTTATTCTAATCCAAATTATCTTAATAGTTGTTAATAGGAGCTGAGTGTAAATTTTTAACAGGAAGTAGTCTTTATAAATGACATAAAATTCAAATTATTAGTAATCTGCACTGAATTAATAGCTTTACGTTTTGACAGGCATTATCTGTCGGTTAATATTACTGAAACTAATATACGAGCTAAGTTTTCAAGAACCAAACTTTTAAAACAATACTAAATGTTGGGAAGACAGCAATAATTTAAATGTTTTATTCTTGCGTGAGGCTTGTCTGGATCTACAGTTTCAATGAATTATAATTTAATATGTGCTATCTTGTGGAAACATTGACTTTTATTTTACCTCACGAATCTCATGCAGATATCGAAACTTGATCACGAAACTCCTCAGCCCGTGGAATACCTCAATCTTAATGACTTCAGTTTTATTCAACGGATTAAAAATGTAAATTCTTTCGTCACGGCAGATATATGTTTCCTTCAATATGTGCCTGATAAGAAACGTTTGCAGCCGAAAGGAAATCTGGAGGAATTAAACCATAGAACGTCACGGTACATTAACTATATACTCCACGATCAGATGTTTTCTTTTATGTTAATATTTGATGCTAAGCAGCAACTTCGAAAATTTCAGTAGAAAATCAATCGTCGTGTTCGCCTCGAGCCCGGAGCAGACGACAGTAAGCTTGGCTCGTGTAGCACGTGCGATTTGTGACAGCGCGTGGCAGACACGCTCAGATCAGTTGAGTTGGACATTTAGCCGGAAGGCGCCAATTGCATAGGGACATATTGGTTTGGTAAGTACATTTTGGAAATTCTGCTGGAATATTTTGTGATTGTGACACTAACAAATGTGAGATTGGGTATACCTGGATTAGAGGGGTGGAAGTTGCGCTTTACTGAGGAGCGTCACTGAAAAAGACGAAATATTTCTTTTACGAGTGATGATTTTGAAAGCGCATAAACATATTACTCCCTGTCTGGCGATCTGTTTGTGCCTCGCGTATTTCGTAATTGACATGATAGTTGGTCGTTTGATACGAGTTATTTATTTCACTCCTTTATTACAATGATCCCGTTCGTGCTGCATATCACCAAAGACTTTCAAGATTTTGACGACCACAATTACCAGTGATAGAGTAGTACGCTACATTTATTACCTCTCGGAATACTATGTGTGATTAAGTCATTCAATAGTACGTCTTGATTAAAAGTGAATGTTCGGTAGACGTGATTCAGGGGAGTGGTATATTGGACGCTAGACTGATCAACGTCAGTGCTCTAAATGTCGCTTTCGTTCTGAAGAGAAGTTACACAAAGTGTTCATTAGTATCTAAGAAAAGGTGGGTCTCTGGTTGAGTGGGGACGGGGGTTTAAGATGCGTGATCCTGTGGGGTCTCGGAGGGGGAGGGGAGAGGATGCGATAGAAGAGCTTGGGGGTTGATTAAAGTCGGGGGCCAAGAATACTTGTCTGATGCTGGAATTGCCGAACCAGCTGGTAACCATTTTTCGACTTGTCTAATGCAACACGTTAGCAGTGTAGAAGGCGAGAAGGGGGATTTGAGAGATACCTGGTGAGTGTGGGGTGTGTTGATGTTTGGAGAGAAGGCCTAGGGTCTTACGACTTGGTGCTCTGCTTGAATTGACGGAGACGTTTCTCTCTACTACTGGTGGTGGGGTATATTAAAGGTCGGGAGGGGAATGTATGTTAGGGAGAGGTTTTTTAGTGATGGGTGGCATGTCAGTATAGAGCTAAGGGGTGGTAGTGTGAAGAGAGTGTTCTTAGTGTGGGTGGGGTTAGGGGATGAGGTCCTGGGGGAGCGGGGGGAAGAGGGGATTGTTGGGTGGGGAGGGAGTTCTTGGTGTTGGTGTATGGGATGAGATCCTGGGGGAGAGGGGATTGTAGGGAGGGGAGAGGGTTCTTAGTGTGGGTGGGGGTAGGGGATGAGGGGGCGGGGGGGAGAGGGGATTTTTGGGTGGGGAGGCAGTTTTTGGTGTGGGTGTATGGGATGAGATCCTGGGGAGAGGGGATTGTAGGAAGGGGAGAGGGTTCTTAGTGTGGGTGGGGGTAGGGGATGAGATCGTGGGAAGAGTGGATTGTAGGGAGGGTAGATGGTTCTTATAATAGTATGGGTGGGGGTAGGGGATGAGATCGTGGGAAGAGTGGATTGTAGGGAGGGTAGATGGTTCTTATAATAGTATGGGTGGGGGTAGGGGATGAGATCGTGGGAAGAGTGGATTGTAGGGAGGGTAGATGGTTCTTATAATAGTATGGGTGGGGGTAGGGGATGAGATCGTGGGAAGAGTGGATTGTAGGGAGGGTAGATGGTTCTTATAATAGTATGGGTGGGGGTAGGGGATGAGATCCTGGAGAGATGGGATTGTAGGGAGGGGAGAGGGTTCTTAGTGTGGGTGTGGGTAGGGGATGAGGTCCTGGGGGAGAGGGGATTTTAATGAGGGGAGAGGGTTCTTAGTGTGGGTGTGGGTAGGGGATTAGATCCTGGGGGAGAGGGGATTTTAAGGAGGGGAGAGGGTTCTTAGTGTGGGTGGGTGGGTGTAGGGGATGAGGTCCTGGGGGAGAGGGGATTGTTGGGTGGGGAGGGAGTTCTTGGTGTTGGTGTATGGGATGAGATCCTGGGGGAGAGGGGATTGTAGGGAGGGGAGAGGGTTCTTAGTGTGGGTGGGGGGGGGGGAGAGGGGATTTTTGGGTGGGGAGGCAGTTTTTGGTGTGGGTGTATGGGATGAGATCCTTGGGAGAGGGGATTGTAGGAAGGGGAGAGGGTTCTTAGTGTGGGTGGGGGTAGGGGATGAGATCGTGGGAAGAGTGGATTGTAGAGAGAGTAGAGGGTTCTTATATTAGTATGGGTTGGTGTAGGGGATGAGATCCTGGGGGAGAGGGGATTTTAGGGAGGGGAAAGGGTTCTTAGTATAGGTGGGAGGGTTTAGGGGATGAGATCCTGAGGGAGTGAGAGGGCAAGGTAGGGGAGAGGTTCTTTATAGGGTGTTATTTGAGGAGATAGTGTTTAGGTGACAGGGGAAGGTAGTTGGAAAGAGGTCGGTAGTGCTGGTAAAGAGGTTGGTAGTGCTGGTAAAGAGGTTGGTAGTGCTGGTAAAGAGGTCGGTAGTGCTGGTAGAGAGGAACGTGAATGCATGTATGTCTGGTTGGTTGTAGGAGGGATGGATGGATTGATGGATGTTTTTAGTGTGGGTTGGGATGGGGGTGGGGGGGGGGGGGGGTGGGGTGGAAGAGTGTTAAAAAGAGTGAAGTGTGACCCAATAATAAATTGTAACAATGTGTTAAGCATGACTGCTCTGTATTACCAATGACCAGAGGCACATAACATGTCTGCCTTCTTTTGAAATTAAATAGATTTACGTTAACACTTTGTATTGTTGGGAGAGTCTACATAATATATTGGAATATTACTGAGTACTCATCATATGTTGATAGGCGGTCGGGTAGCCTAGTGGATAAGGCGTATGCTTGTCATGCAGAAGACTCAGGTTCAATTCCTGACATGGGTACAGTGTGTGAAGCCCATTTCAGGTGTCCCCCGCCGTGATATTGCTGGAATATTGCTAAAAGCGGCGTAAAACACTCACTCACTCATCCTTTGTTTCAATTTGAATGTGTTTTTTTTGGATAAAGAAAGTTTGTAAATAATAAAAGAAAATTGAAAAAAGAGGTTTTGTACATACTTGTTCATGAGAAGTCAGTTGTTTTTTTTAAAGGATAAGAATAAGTTAAGTTTTAATTTGTTTATTTGTAAATTGTGCTATATATGCTGAATAAAAAACATTAGAACATGAATATTTTTGGGGGATATTTTTATGAAGTCTTCACTACATAGATCCCTACTCTTTTTTTTGTTCAATATGTATGTTTTTGTTTACTTTCTTTTTAAATTATATGACATCAACAACAATGTTAAAATAGACTACTCAAATATTGAGTCACATGCTTTAGAATTGAAGCCTTTGGGGCTCTGCATTTACATTGATACCAAATCTGCTTGTTAATATTCTAGTACTTCGTTCCACTTTTAGAGCTTCAAATTTATATGATTACCTACAGGTCAAATGACCCATGACCTGTGGCAAAGATCATCCAGGTGTTTGAAACATATGGCAAAGGGATCCCATTAATGGAGGGTCATTTGAATTTTTTCTTTGGACACTGAGACAGAATCCTGATCAGTACCTGCGACAATATGTGCTTGGCGACAATATGTGCTGTGAACAATATGTATGGCAACAATATGTATAATATATTAATAATTAACAAACCATGTCAAATATTTTGTTGCTTTTGTTTCACTGAATATAACAAATAATACATCAACTGCTAACTTGTTATTGTTGTCGTGAATTAATATTCCTATTCTTTACACTATATATTTGTGATACAAATTGTATTCGCCTCATAGTGTATTCGTTGCAACTCTAGTGCCACCGGTGTGTTACGATACAGTCAATGTTTTGGAAACGCCTATCATCACTATTTGATACTGATTTATAAACACATGCTCATGATACAGTTGTAATTGTACAATGGACTCTTTCAGCTGTGTAAGGGGCGGTCGGGTAGCCTAGTGGTTAAAGCGTTCGATCGTCACGCCGAAGACCCGGGTTCGATTCCCGACATGGGTACAATGTGTGAAGCCCATTTCTGGTGTCCCCGCCGTGATATTGCTGGAATATTGCTAAAAGCGGCGTAAAACCATACTCACTTTCAGCTGTGATTTCTTATCATTATGAAAATATTTTTTTATCACTTTTATTTACCTTTACAATTGCATTGACGTTTTTTATCATTTAATGTTCCTTTCAGTGATGAACACTCATAAATAATTGACATAATTTAACAATTGTCCCACCTGTGTAATTGGAGCCAGCAATGTTTTTTAGATGTAGATAACCAAATCATCAGTTTTTGTTTCAATCACCTCAAGTATCTTGTCTATGGTTTTAGAACAGTGTTATTTTTTTGTCATTTGGGCAGAATCATGAATGTAAGAAATGTTGCAGTCTCAAATGACACTTGAATTGTCTTGACATGGCTGTCAATGTAATTTTTTGTTTTCTTACTTTGTATGTCGTATGACATATATTGGTGTGAATATGTGTTTTGCACCGTTATAAATGACTTGACTAATAATCAAATAGCACACTGGGTTTTTTTGGTGTCAATTAAGGTACAGATTCCCTGTTACAAAGTATATAAAGTATCTAAACTTCGAAAATCGTAGACTCATCTTCTCAGAAACCACAAAACTGAGAGACCTGAAACTTGTTGAGGATTTTTAAGATGATTTTATGACTTAGATTTGTTCATGACCAGTTTCATTAGCTTCTGTTGTGGAAAATTTAAAGCATTACCTTATTTTGAGTCCTGGTGAGAGGCTGATATTCGTCCCCAAGACTGCAGCACATGGAATGTGAAAATTCAAGGGTGACTATTGGAGCTATTTTCACTTTTGTGATTGTATTGCATTAGCAGTAAATCAACTTTTGAAAAGGCTTGTATTAATCAATATAATAAAAATGAATTAAGTATTGCTGACAATCTCAAAGATTTACATTTTTCTCTTCCTGTTGCTACTCAAACTCAAGGAAAGGAACTCTCATCTGAAGTTGACCAATCCTTTCCAACCAAACACACGGGCAATTGAAATTTGTATAGTTTATTTTATTTATAACTAATTGCACCTGTTGATTGTTATGCTTAGTATCAAAGATACTATTGGCATTTTTAGGGCGGTCGGGTAGCCTAGTGGTAAAAGCGTGTGCTCATCATGCCGAAGACCCGGGTTCGATTCCCAACATGGGTACAATGTGTGAAGCCCATTTCTGGTGTCCCTCGCCGTGATATTGCAGGAATATTGCTAAAAGTGCCATAAAAAAAAAAGCTCATTCACTGTTGGCATTTTAAAATTCCTATTGATATAGTACTATTGAGAGCAAACAGTGGTGATAGTTCGATAGATTGTTACACTCTTGAAACATTCCCAGTTCATGTTGATGTAATGGTCCAGACTCGATTATTAACAGACTGCTGTCATATAGCTGGAATATTGCTGAGTGCAGCTTTAAACAACCAACCAACTAACCAACTTAAAATTCAAAGAAACAATTCATGGATAACAGCTTCCTGATTATACTGCAGCATTGCTACTACAATTAAGGCTGAATTTACGAAAACTTTCAAAAGGTTCCAGCTTTGAACAAAATGACAATTTTTCCCAATTTGTTATCTAAGGGCTCAGTTTGGAATCCTAGATAAATCTGTTGATTCTTGTCATATTGACCAAGACCATATCTGTAAAGCAAGAAATGAAATGAATGTTACTTTTACCATTTTTTTTTTGGATTTATGGTATTTTCAATTATGTTGATTAAATGTAAGGAAAGTTAGAAATAGTCAGGTCTTTGTGTTCTAAATGTCATATAAGTTAAAGAAAAAGTGGGAATGTATTAAATGTGTATTAATGTCCCGATTTCTTAAAAAGTAGATGATTAGTTGTATTTATAGTATGTCTGTTTGGAGGGATATTTTGTTAAATTGCTGTTCCAAATTGTTACATGTCCAATTTTGAATTTTATGTTCAAGTTTATTATTAATGAGCTAATATTAAATGGTCACTTCGCAAGTTGACCGTTTGATCCTTATTTCAAAAAGCCTTTTAACTCTAGAATGATCCTTTAGTGTCAATGTAAAGGCATTTGCCATCTGTTGAGTTACTTGTCAACCATTTTGTGGAAATTATCTTAAAGATGATCTGGAGAGATAAATGGATGAGTAAAAATGCAGTTCAATAGAGCTGTTTGATGATTTATATTCTGAACTGGTCATTGAGTGGTCAAGTTGAATTGGGATATACGACAGAATAAAGGCTTGTTAAATGGTAGCGGCAGCCAGCCCTGGGTCTAGTGAGGTACCTAGCGCTGTTAGGAATATCGCTACCTCACAACTTGACTTGTCAGAAACAAGGGAGGGTTTATTGTAACGATGCACATTTATCATTGATACCACAAGAGGAGCAGGGAATAGTCATTTATCTCCTGTCTTGAGCGGCTGGAACAAGGGAGTGTTCATTGTATTGATGTCCTTTTAGCATCGATACCACTGTGAAGGACCAGGATAGGACATTATTTTTGGAATTGTGTTTCACTTCAGAGTTACAATACATTAATTACAGGTTGGGGACCAATGATTATCCTCAGTGTTGGTCATTTGATCATTGTAAACCAGTATGGAATTTAACAGAGTAATACTTTAAGAAAAGCTTGATCCATTGCCAACATCAAGTCAGGGATTTGTGACTGTCTGTTTGGAATCTTGCCTTTTTATGACCTAGCACAATGTTGTTGGAGAGGATTTGAAAACCATTAGTGGAAAACAACGGTAAGAAAGGATCTAAGACGATTCAGAGGATTTGTTGCAACACAAGATTTTTGTAATCTTTTATCACAGCTTTTCGTCAGTGTCAGTACTTGAAGCCTTAAACCTGTTTTTCGTGAATCACCATTAAACATTTCTTTCTGTTCAAGGTTGTACAGTTAATAAGACATCACAAATACCAACCCAGTAATGAGTAACACTATACAAAGAACCTTTACAGGCTTCAACAGCATTTCTTGATTGATACAATATCGTAAGAAGAGAACACACATACGCTAATATTAGTCTGACCTTTGTTGGATACTCACAACAGGTTTATCATTAACACTTCAAAGCACAGTGATGCCATTTATCCCCAAGTCAAAAAGGTTTAGTACTTAACTTTCTTACTTAATTGTCTGTAATGCAGTTATTTTGACAGAAGGTGGATAACCCTATAACCCACTCTTGTATACCATGGCATTGAGCAATTATCGCTGATAACCCATGGCCACCCATGTGATATTACTCCCTGCTCCTTAACCCATTTATGAGTCTTACATTTACAAGAGCATTGTTAGGGGACAATGTGTGACATGTTGATGCATTTGGTGTTGGGGTATTTGCTATTTTAACTGATATGAAGAACAATTTACATGCATCACTAAACCCATTTTGAAGGGTATGTGTAAACAGCTGTTTGAATGGTTTTGAAATACTGTTGACACAAGATATCAGTTGTTGATGAAACATGGTTTTGACATGTGAAAGACGTCATTTCCTCCATGTCTGTTTTGGTTATGATGAAACAAATTGATAAATTTATTGAGTATTTTTTAAGCATCTGTTGAAGGGTGCTGATCAAATAACATTTTGCTCTTGATGGATGAATTTGGTGATATTTTTTCATAGATTATATGATTGTCAAAAGAGAAATATATTGATTTTTGTTTCAAGATCCCAGCTCGTAAATGTGATGTATTTATGGGTCACACGAAGTAATATGCAGCATGCCAATGTTCTACTAATCAGCTCTGCATTATCTTACAGATGCACAAATGTGTTTTGAGTTGTGTGGTGTTGTGTTTCGGCATGGTATTAGTTGAGCAAGGCAGATGAGGGGAATCTATAGTAGTTAACAAGGATTTCTTTCGCCATTATTAGGGTAACTTGATTTTGTGTTTCTGAAAAATAAATCTTTATCATAGAGAAGTCAAACATTACTTTGATACATCTGTTTAAATTGGAAAATAATTTTAATGGTTTTTTCTATGATATACAAGAAATGGACTCGGTTCAAGCTGAACTGGATGTATATTGATATAAAACTGTAAACTAAGGTCATGAAGCTGTTCTTGTGCTAATACAATCTATTGCAAAGCAACAACTGCCATCTACAAAACATCTTATAGATTTTTAGAATATTTATTAGAAAGGAACCACCTACTTTTTTTCAGAAAGTCTCTAGCTTTAAAATCTGATGAAATTGATTGTACTTTCGAAACCGTCGTCCATCATTCAGTCCCTTTTTAAAAGTCAGACAGTTGTGATATATGCAACACTCGGATATAGGGAATATAATGGAAAACAGGAATAGAACATCCAAGCATACTGCTGTCATGAGTGACAAGCACTACACAAAGCCTGTCTTCAGTCCCTTAAACGCTGCCAACCGCAGGGATGTTGGGATGGTCCCGAGATGAATCGGTAAATGCATCAGGAAATGGAATGACAATTATACTGAAACGCCAAGTCTAGACACGACAAGCAGGCTGGTCAGAGTGGGTGCGTTTATCAGAAACACCCAGGCACTGGCTTTTGTCTTGCTGAAGGAATCTACCATACTAGGTACCTCTGTCCACATAAACAAGTTACTGGTCATTGTCCTATAGCTGTACAAATAAACATTTCTTTATCTTGAGGGACTTCACCTTGGAAGATATTTTAGTGAGTGTCAACTTTGTTGAATACTGCTTATTTATTGAGTTAGGGGATGGTTGAATGGTGTTAACTCATTGTCCTGATCTGTATCATGACTTATTACCTAAATTTATGGCTTTAGGTTCTGGTTCAACTTGCCATCCTTGGGTGATGTATATGTTTTGCCAAACTTCAATGTGAAATAGTTTGGGCAAGACGTGTGTAAACAGATCAAATACCATTGGATACCTGGCTGTCGACTTCTAAAAAATGACCTTGTTCTTAATAAAGATAAGATCTATCCCAAAAGCACAACTGCCTTTGTATTTGAGGAACCTTTCTAATATTGTCATGTAAACAGCCAGCCACAAATAGACAAAGTTCAGTACTTGATCTATTGAATCTGGTAGGTCTTGTTGCCCACATTGTGTTCTGCATTCGATTATGGTGATAAGGTACTGCCATGTGATGTGCCATGGATTTACAATGTCTGTAGACACATTCCTGCTCTTTTTAACCAATTCCTTTAGAATGTTACAGTCTTGTATTTTTTCAAATGCACATAGATATCTGATACTTTTGACCAAAAAAACACCGCCATACAACCACAGTTATCTTGAAAAAGTGTTTTTCCAACTGTGATTTTTCTTTTGATACAGGGCCCCGTTCCACAAAGTAATCTTAGTGCTTGGATCATAAAAACTCTCACACTTCAACACAAACCTATAATTGTAGCACTAATAATGTTTTCTGGAAACAGGCCCAGCCTCCGATCTCTGATCTGGCTTGAAATACATGCCCTTGTTTTAGTATGCTACTCAAAAATGTTAAGGACCAGGCCCAGCCTCCGATCGCACTTGAAATATATGCCTTTGTCTCAGAATACTTCTCAAAAAAGGACCTCCTATCCATAGTTAATGTCATTGCATGACAGATTCACTACAGCAGTATGAAAGAATTGGGTGGTTTCGTAAAGTTGAGAAATGTATAAGAACACTTTGTACAGAAAGTCCCCTGACTTTTAGTACTTACTTTGATTTAAGCTTTATTTTTTATTGCCTTTTGTTAGTTTTGTAGCCAAGTAGTTTCAAGTACAGAACTTCACTTTGCAGAGTTGCATCCCTTATGTATGCAAGGATTCTGTGATGGTGTGTTTCTATGCCGGATGACTGCCTCTATGGTCTAGTGGTAGAGTGTCTGCCCAGAGAACGGAAGGTCAGGGTTTCGATCCCTGGGCTTGAAGACATTCTGCTGAATCTGAGTGAGGTATTCATGTTAAACTGCGACATGGTATCTCAGTGGGCTAGCACTGTAAAACCGACTACTACAAGCAGCCACACACACCAGAGGTTTATCTAGACATGCTTAGAGGCCAACATTCGGCCTCCAAATTTGCATCAAATGTCAGTACAAATTACCAAATTGAAATTCGAAATTGTCAAACTTGCGTTCATGTAGTTATAACTAATGTTGTTGTAAATTGTATATTACCTTTTACAGGACCATTAATGATGGAATAGGCTTTAAAGCTAAGTTGTACTGAATGCAATGTTAAAGAACCTTAAAATTAAGGTAAACAAGAACTTAATTTTTTTCTTCTTCTGATTTTCTGATATATTTCCAATGCTTGCCAAGGGCACTTTTTAGAATCCTAGATAAACTCTGCACACACATCTGCATGCCTATGAGAGCCAAAACCTGCAATGCGATGTTAAACCCCATTTCACCTCGCCTCACTTAAGTTTTCAGAGCTCCAGATAAGCTTTTGGTGTTGTGGGTATTTTACCCATGCATTTTAAAATCATTGGGTATCAGTATTTCAATCTGCGTATTCAAATTTCTGTTACCCACTAGTTTTTACAGATGTGGGTATTTAAGTTAAATATTTAAAAACACTATTCATCTAGTCCACGAATACCACGAATACTTCCACAAGAAAGTGTGATGGCAAAAGATCATGATGTAACTGTCATCGTGGAGTTTGGCAAGGTTTGACGGAATGCCCGTTTATAATTCAAAATAAGTTGCTGATTTGGTAATCGAATACGCAGGGTTACTTCACAATATTTTGATGATATGCAAAAGTTTTATTTTTGTAGCGTATCTGTAATGTTCGTTGCGTATTTGATACGCTTGGATTATATTTTACTGCGTATTTCTGCATTTCTGATGCGTATTTCACGCAGATACGCAGCTTATCTGGAGCTCTGGTTTTTCTTGACGGCTCTGTGTAGTCAAATAGTGTAAATGACAACACTCTGCTGTGCAAATTTGTTTCCTTTACTCATGCCAGGATCTTCTGATCATTGGTTCAAATCCCAGATGTGCATGATTATGATTAATGGTTTGTCTGCACCATACCCATGCCAGGGATTTATCTAGACCTGCTCTGAAGCCAATATTTTGTAAATGTAAATGCAAATGTAAGTAAAAATTCCCCAATGAGCAGTAACAATGTCTCAATTCATAATACATTATAGGCCAAAAGAATAAGAGGCATTACATTCAAATTCTAAAATTATTGCATTAAATACATTATTAAAATTCCTCTAAATTTAAGGAATATGAATTTTGAACAACAAATGTTTTCATATTTGCCTGACAAGGGCAGATAATATCCCAGATAAATTCCTGCCTGCTCATGTGTTTCACTAATGTGATAAACAACTCAAACCAGCTTTGGGCTTTCGTTCCTCATTAAGTAGGCGCTCAGTGATATGACTGAAATGCTGTTCAAAGTAGCATAAATCCAACCCACACTCACTCACTCTTGTTAGTAAGGAAAATTGCCTCGGTTTGGGATCTCAAACTGCTGAATCAGTAAAACACCTGCAGGACCAAAATTTATTTTGCTGTAAGACAAGAAATTAAAATTTAATTCCTTGGTAAACCCATTTCCACATAGAAGAAAGAGTCCACACACACTATTTTCAAAAGTCATTACCGGATAGCAAATTGTTTTCAGTTTTTTCTCAAGCAAATAAGGTTACTTTACATTGGTGTTATATGCCTTAGAAACAAAACTCCTTCTGGAGCTAGTCAAAATGAATTTAGCATTTAAATATCTTTCCTTATGTTTTATACAATGTGCAGCCATTAGCATCTATATTTCTTTAAATGAGACTGCTTTTCAAAGTTTAGAGAAGACAAGAATATGTGTCGTCCTATTACTGAGTCTTGTCGTCCATCACTGTCTTTATCAAGACGTTAAGATATGTAGTCAAGTTAAGGAAGACATCAAGATTGGACTTGCCTGGTCAAGGCACTAATTAGTCCAGAATAGATGTGTCTACAGTCCTGTGTTGGTCACTCCATGCTGTTAACAACCTATTAAATCTGGACATAGCTAATGTTTATAGGTTATTTATGATCATTAGAGCCATTTCGAGATAATAAAATCTTCGTCACCAGGGGAAGGTGGTAGAAATCGAGCTAATGGTTGTCAGGAGAACTTTGGCAATGCTTACACAGATAAATTATTGTTGCCATAATGCTTGGACACAAGCTTTTGTGTCTTAGAGGAAATATGGCCATTTGTGAACCTTTTATATAGAGGTACAATGTCCTCTTATGGTTAAATGGCCATAAATATGGTGACACCTGGGGTTTAATCACTTTCTGTTTCAGAGGTTTCACCATCCAGAATAAAGTGCTTATTGGAACTATATTGCATTTTAGATATGTGTCATATTAAGTTGATATTTGATCAATGCGGATATGGTTCATGTATCAAGTTAAAATTGATTGAATTAGTAATCAAGTTCAAGCAGAGTGTAAGAGTATCAAATATGTAAAGCAATTGTTGGGGTAGGCTAGTAGTTACGGCATTTGCTTGTCTGGGATAGATTCCCCACATGGGTGTAATGTGTAAAGCCTAAATCTGGTGTTCCCTTGGGTGGTGGAAGAGCCTAGTGGTGAAAGTGTTCCCTTGGCATGCCGAAGACCTGGGTTCGATTCCCCACAGGTTGCAATTGGTAAAGCCCATTTCTGGTGTCCCCCGCCGTGATATTGCTGGAATATTGCTAAAATATTGCTAAAATATTGCTAAAATATTGCTAAAATATTGCTGGAATATTGCTAAAATATTGCTAAAATATTGCTGGAATATTGCTAAAATATTGCTAAAATATTGCTGGAATATTGCTAAAATATTGCTAAAATATTGCTGGAATATTGCTAAAATATTGCTAAAATATTGCTAAAATATTGCTAAAAGCAGTGTAAAGCCTTACTTACTCATTTAATGTATTGATACCTGATTCTTTGTTCGCATATTATACTTACTTAATATGCCTTAAACATTTGAAACTTTATCAATTCTTACTAGAGAAAGTGACCCATAGATTTTGTTCATCGATTCTGAGTGAGTGACATTTTGAATTTGCGGTGTAATATCGATTGATGTATCATACTACCTAAAAAACATTCAAGAACATTTATGTGGAGGAAGTGCTCTTAAAAGCTTGCAGTTTTGATTATTTGATCAACCACTTTATTTGCTTATTAATCCTAGTAGGGGGTATGAGTGGCTCATTCGTCTAAGGCACTGTGCTCATTTACATCACTTGAGCACCCAAGAAACCTGCGATTGTCTGGGTCGGAATCCCAGTTCATCCCGATTTTGTTTCTAGTGTCAGCACCATAGCCTTGTTCGTGGGTTTCACCAAAGTGGTAAACGTCTAAGATCTGTATTAGGGCTGGGACGGGTAACTCGGGTCGGATGGGTACTGAGTAGGACCCGGGTACCCACAGGACTACCCGGACCCGTGGTTAGTCATATAATATATATCGAGAATGTCACCCGAGTGTCTTTTTGATATCAAATATATCAACACGAGTTGATAAAAGTGGGAAAACTCCGAGGCTTGCCAAGGATCTTTCACTTTTATCAACGAGTGTTGATATGTTTGATACCAAAAGACAAGAGGGTGAGATTTTATTTATCATCCAACATCATTCTTCCAACTTTTTCAGTTTGTATACAGTAATAAGCAGTGTCTTAAGTGTAAAAAGTACTGCTAACAGCTTCAGTAGCAGAGCGTTGTGATGCAATTTCATCGCAGCGATATCTACAGTGTAGATATCGCTTGATCTCACCCAAGCCATATCTCCTGTGAAAGCCAGTTTTGGATGATAAAGTTTAATGACAAAAAATTAAAGAACTCTATGGTTACACTACAAGTCACAAATCTTTGCATTTCTTTCTGACTATGCACACATTCCTATTGACTTATCATATGATTGAATAACGATATAACTTAAGTTAACTTCAGTGTATGCATGACCAGATTGTTTACTACATGTATCTAAATATGTTTTGCAAGTGCTGTGGTAAAAGAAAATTCCAAATCAGGCATTTTGTATATCTTGAGACCTACAGTGGGTAACCGGGTAGGGTCGGGTAATAGGAGGTGGGTACCCAGACCTAAACTGTATCACTAGGGACTTTCCTCCCACAGTAAGTCCACATGCTGTCATATAGCTGGAATATTGCTGAGTGCGGCTTTAAACAACAAACTCACTCACTATTTATTAAGTGGTTGACTATTAAACTACTCTGTTAGGGAACAACTAACGTGGAAAAGCATGCACTAGGTGATAGGCATGTTTGATTGATAAAGATGTTGAAAACTTAAAACCAAAGAAAAAGATTCAGTATTCAATTTTCAATATTATCGCAACTTATGTTCTCTTAATGAGGAAACTGGATTAAAACTTGCACATGGCACTTCAGGTGCTCGTTCAATGACATCTGTTCTTGAAGGTGATGGATAACATTTCCGTTTTTAACGATTAAAATCAGCTATTGTAGGAATTGTTCATTTAAGGCATGTGCATTGCTGAGCTGAAGGTAGGGGATGTTTTTGATCCTGCTGGGCAGAAAAATCAAGTTTGGTTCCTGTAATTATCGCTGTTTGTAAAACTCATAATCAGTCTTTCTGCCGTCTTATAATTTTGAATTATTGATGGAATTAGCATAAAGTCCTGATATCTCACTCTTTGATTTTTGCAGTTTATAAAACTGCCATTTGTCAAAGGTGAAACATGTAATATTTTCTTGAAATAGCATGCATTGGTTTCTGTGGACTTAATTTGATAATAATATAGTTACAATATGACTGTTATCAAGATTTATGTGAAACATTATAAAGCATGTGATCCTACTTTTTGTAAATACAGTAAACTATGGTTATTACAAACATGAAAAGACCACTAATTTTAGTTCATTATAACCGTAGTTCGTTAGAAGCATATATACAGCAAATGGCCGGGACTAAGAAATAAGTGTGTTATATCTGTCAGTTCGTTACGTAGACATAAACATTGGTTACTGTACAATTTATATAACGTAGAAATGCAAGTTTAATTTTATTTCTGGTGACATATTTATATAATGTGAAGATATTATTTGATATTTCCGGAAGTTATTTGAAACGTTTTCTTACTCTAACCTGATTACTACTTATCAACCACATCATCGTCTACCCCCCCTCCCCCAATGGCTTCATGTAAAGTTTTAGAATGTCCATGTCTCTTCATCTTGTCTTTTGAGGCAGGATCAGGTTTCTAAATTGTAGCAATTCTAACAAAACCCTTTTGGCAAGGAGTTAAAAGGACTGGGTTAAAAATTATATCTTTAGGGAAAAAATGTCTGCCATAATTGCAGTGATGGATTTGACTGGGTGAAACAGGAGATGCATTTAAAAGACATAAATTTAGTTTTCGTAGAGATTTTCCCATTTCCGATTCATCCTATTGTGTGTGGGAAGTTGACTTTTCATTGTAGAAAGCGGAGACTTGATCAGATGAGGTGATTTCTCTGTGGATCTTCCCTTCAGGAAGTATCATTTCTCCCCGTCTCCGTCAGTTGGAAGCGTATATCTGATACAATTGTCCTACCACGAGAGCCAGGTTTGGAATAAGCAGCAGAAGACAGACTGGATTAGAAGAGCAGACGTGACTTAAGTCCAAGGTGTTCTACCAGGAGTGTATCAAGTTTTGTTGGTGTTATTGTAATTCATGGATTATTACGGATGAATGCTACCTCAGGTAATTAGATAATGGTAACATTTACAGTGTGTGAAGTTTAATTATCGATGTGGCAGGGTTTTGTTATTGATTGATGAGAAGGTCAGGTGACACACGGCTATTCTTCGTCTTCACACCAACAGGACGGGACCTAATGAATGTTTATGTATTGGTTCACTTAATTTACATGTCTTTGTGCGTGGTATGTGTGATCATAATGATACAGGCAGAATTTGTAATGGTTCAGTAAGTTTGATGAGCTAAAAGCATGATTGCTGGCTGGAATTACCATGGCTCTTCTGTTGAATTACAAGCTCCATAGATGATGGATAATCACATCCGATAGGTTCATATAGTGCCAAGATACTAAATCATCTCCAGGTTGAATAGGGCTGTGGATATTGAAAAATGTTTCAGTCTCATCAAAAGATGTGTAGATTTATTATTTGTGATCTTGATTGTACATCTGTGATCACACTTAATTCCATATTTACTCAATTTCTTGTATCAACTTCTTAAAATCGTGCATCGTTGCAAATACATTTTGAGCTATAAACAATTAAACATCCATAAAGGTATAAACTTTAAATAAAGCAACAAAATCATTTCCACAATCTTAAGAAATGTCCACCAAAAGGATTATCCATTGTATTATTACTACCGTAATCAGTCCATAGATTGTAATTAGTAACATTTTAATGAGTGGTTTAATTTAGAGCCCAAACAAAACAAATTACAATTGAAAGGTCTATTATAAATTGTAACATTTGTTTTTACAGTGTAACACCTTCGAACACACAAATAGCAGAAAAGACGATAACAGGTATCACAGCCATATTAATATTTGATTAAAGGTACAGCATGTCATAGTATTACAATACATAACCACAATCACTCGACACTGCCTATAAAATAATAATGAGTGTCTCTTTCACTAAACTCTACCAACCAGTAAAGTGTTTCAATATAACACAATTTAAAGTCAGTTTTGATTAAAAATCTCTGGAGATAATTAGATGTGGTTTAAGAATCTTTTTGGTGTAAGTTTTTAACATTGTAGCAACATAGGTTTCAGTGGATTTGCATTGATTTTTCTATTGGTTTTGGTATAACGAGGGTGAGGAAAATAGACGAAGCATTTCCAGGAATCCGAATTTGGTGTTCTGTGGCGTGAAAAATTATTTGCAGATTGTAGGTCAAGAGTTTGTTTTTCTTGTTAGTCTGTCATTGGAGTTTTCCATAATGATATAAAATTTCAGATGATTGGATGAAACCTGGCTCCATTTGCCCAAATTTGCTTTAAAGGCAAAGATTATGAGAGCTGAGGTCACCACAATACATGGCTACAGAATTTCAGGTTAAATTTTGTCATGTAACTATTTCACGAATGTTGCAAATGACTAACTTGCATCACTTCGGGGCATCCCTTCAGTAACATATGGTGATGTTACTGAAATACCTTTCACGTACGGGTTAACCCTAGCTCACTTACTCCCTCACTGCAACAAACAATACACAAATTCTATTTTGAGACAATATAGTTTGATTGAAATAGTCTCTGGTATGTTGAACTATACTACTCAAAAATAAGTTAAGGATCACCGGATATTTCATATTATTGTTGTTAATCTGTCATGTAATATGAAAGAACTGGTTGATCCTTACCTTGTTTGGAGTAGTATACACCATAGAATGATCACCTGGTTGTCTGGGACCTTGCATCAAGTTTAAGGAGGTAGGGTAGCTGAGTGGTTAAAGCGTTTGCTTGTCTCACCGAAGACATGTTTGCTTCCCTACATAGGAACAATATATGAAATCGATTCCAGGCACACTGCTGGTATAGTCTTTGAATATTGCTATAGATAAGAGCTGCAGTTTGTAACCCTGAAATATACTACTCAAAACAGTTAAAACAATTCTTTCATATTACTATGATTAATCTGCTATGTCATGCCAGATTAATCATAGTGATATAAATGAATCAGGTGATCTTTAACTTCTTTTGAGTAGTATATAACACTTAATCAGTACTTGCTTAGAGAGAAAAACAGAAGATGTGGGTAGATTGCATGAAAATCGATTCTTAATTTAAATATTTTTAGAACTTGTTCAGGCAATCGTGATATTTTCACTGTAAGGACACGACCATCAAATGATGTTTCATGGAAACCAAATGAAAACTATTAGCGACCTGCATCACCAGTGAGTGCAGCAGCAGAACGATTTATGGCTTCACAAGTAGGACGGCTAAGCAAATATTTTGAAATTCCTCCAGTCACATTGAGATACTATCAGTCTGTTTTAAAGCCTGTTGAGAGAGAAGCGATACCAAAAGAATGGTTTAAGCATTAGATATGAGAAGCTGCCTCAAGGAGCCCCCTTTTAGCTTATCTCATATGTATACAGATACTGGCTTTCACTGCAGAGTCCTCCTCTGGCCCCTGTTCCTCCACTGCCTTCATCTAAATGATGCTATCTTGGAGTTATTTTATTTAAGCCTGCTGATAGATTCAGCATTACATTCCAAAGAGTGATCTACCAGGATTCCAGGTTAAATAGGCCCCCACCAACCTATGCTCTCAAAAGAGGCAAATTTATATATACCGTATTCGACATAACAATTTAAGTGCCCACGGCGATATTTGCTTATATAATGGCTAGTAGGGCTGCAATGATACAGGAAGGTCACCATACGATACGCATCTCGATATTCTGGTCACAATACGATACGTATCTCGATACGCAATGATAAATAAAACAAGACATAAGGCATGTCAAGATTGAACCGTTCTTGATTTTGGAACAGTCAAAATTATTTTATAATAACAAGACTACTGAAGTGTTCAGCTTCAAAGTGGAACTTTCTCTAACTTTCCTTAAAAACAATTCAAAGTTCAAACACCAGAAAATAATAAATGTACTCCACCAGTGATACAACTGGTAGAATTTTGATGCAATGGTCGAAGAATTTGTATCTTAAATTATTGTTTTATCAGGAATAATATATTCCAATGTCATGTTACCTTAGATGCAGCTTTTACTATATATGTATTTCAAATAATCAGAACCATAAGTGTAGCATTTTGGTACTGGTGATTGCTGTTGCAGGATATTTTTTACGTATGGAACAATTTGACCAGTCACCCTAGGGACTTCCCGTGCTACATGTATTTCGATTGCGAAAACGTTATGTTGACATATATTTGCCAAATTGCCACAAATATGACTTTTAACGAGTCAAATTATGGCATTTTTAATATATGTATCCATTCTCTAGCAACTAAAGTTTGTTTCAATGCGTCAAAAGCGGTAATCTGACCGTGGTTGCTGTATCTCTTCACACACGATCTCACATAATATAACTTAATGAAAACAATATTAAATGAAATTTTGAATATGTATTATATATTACAAACACAAGTCCAGATATATAATGAACACGTTTTAATAACAAGATAGTAACTATAATAATGGTATTGAATTGCGTACTTCAGTTCGGATTTGCTGACAGGTATTTCCGGTGTTATGTACTTGCGGGGATCAGCTGATAATGTTTTTTGAGATGGGGAAAGACCTTTCGGTGTAAAACCTGAGCTTATTAAAAATAAAATTGTAAGTACGTTTTTGGGAGCCATGCATTACCGCGCGCAAATGCAAGTTAGCGGTTTATTGAAAGGCACAATAGTGAGGAAACGCTGTACTTGAGATTTGCGCTCTGTATCTAATAAATGCCCCCTATTTCTAATTTTGAGAGCACCCTGGGCGCTTATTATATAGAATACGGTAATAACGTTACTGAAATACAGCACCAGAGCGTGTAAAACACAATTCGCTGGAACATTCACTCTACTTAATTTGCATGAACAATGTTTTTGTTTTTGATGACTAATTTGCCTGATCGAAGCCCATTGTCTTTTGTGTTTGATTTTATCCCTGTATTGGTCATTGGGGTAGCTCAGAGGTTCAAGTGTTTGCTTGTTACACCAAAGACGTGTTCTATTCAAGTATGTCTATTCCAAGGGTCCAATGAATGCCTTAACATTGTTTAAAGTGACATAGATTCCTACTTATTCAGCCTGCATCATACCAACCATATGATTAGATCCTTGTTCAAAAATTTCAACCTGCCATTTGAGGCACATTTTTTGTACCCCTTTCCTTTTGAGCAGATTGCTGTTACTGAATTTTCCTCTCCAAATTTCAGCAAATTAGAAGCGACAGTTAAACGTTGTCAGCCATCCTCACCCTACAGTCTCTTGGGATTAATACATTCATCTATGGTTTTCAAAGAAAGAAACATTTTAAATTAAATGCCAAAGATTTTTGACACTGAATGGCTAACAAATTGATGTGCAAAATACCACTTTGCATAACCTAATTGCTCAATCCCACATTCACATTGACACCCTTCAGCTTCAATCTTTCCCGTAGTGCATTTACCCACTGTGTCTCTTCACTAAGCATCTTGTGCCATTGATGTGGGACAGTTTTCCTTCTTATACTGATAAAACTAAAGAAAATCTTGCATTTTATAGGTTTATTCAAGAATTATTTGTTAATCCTTCTGAAATTGAGGTCTTTAGAGCTTGATCTTTGAAAGTGATCTTTGTAGCCCACTCAGTCTTTTGAATTGCAAATTTGTGAATATTTCAAGTGTTGTAAATTTTAATTACGAGAAGCAGTAACCTTTCCCTCCCTAAATTGCGTAAAGGGTTAAAAGATCGGATCAGTCATGCTTTCTCCTGAGTACACAGTACATCAACCTTATCAAAATGACAGAACTGAAAACAGTAGGACAGTGTGAGCATGTTTGATGTATCCTGTATCGTAAATCAAGCTCACAATGTCATCAAAGTACATTAAATTATTGATCAGAGAGGGAGGAACAGTACACATTGATCACCGTCAGAGGCGTGTGTATTCATTGGCATGTACTTTCTGTTCTCTTTGCTGATCCTTCGCGCAAGGATGACAGCGCAATTAATTGCATGTTTATATGCACACAAGATGGAAAATGCTATAAATTGAAGATTTTATTCATGGCCTGCTAGTTAACCCTTCCGTTTAGGCTATTAATTGTTCCCTGCCATTAATAAAGGAGGTTACAGAGGATGTTTGCTGACGGGATCATGATTGGGAAAGAGCTTGTGAGGATTGTTCGATTTCTTCTTCCGGAGGTAATATTACTTCGTGTATATAAAGGCTGAGTTTATAGAATGGCATTAAGTGGCTGTAAAACATGCTAAAAACACTGGGGTAGGTGGAGGGCCGATGAGTTACTTTGTCAGCATATGACCTTCGTTATATTATTTACTAAATCGGGGCATGTTTTGAAGCCCATCTGATTAGGTATTTATGCCACAGTCAGCTATATCCCAGCTTGTGTTGAATCATGTCAGGACCAGACAAACCAGTGTTTTTTTGTAGCTTAAGCAGCAATTGACTGCCTCTGTGGTCTAGTGGTTTGTTTGTTGTTTAATGCTGCTCTCAGCAATATTCCAGCTATATGACGGCGGTCCGTGAATAATCTGGTGGTCCGTGAATAGTCTTGACCAAACAATCCAGGGATTGACATCATGAGCATTGATCCATGCAATTTGTATTATATATTGTGCTGAAAAATGTCAGATTTCGTATTGTCTACAGTTGTTTTTTAATGATAAAAATAAGCTGTCTGTGAAGTAACTATCGTTGACGTATTTATTTGTTAGAATTGACTTCAATTACCGTATTCGACGTAATAAGCGCCCCGCTCTAATAAGCGCCCACGGCGACATTTGCTAAGATATTGGCTAGTGAACAATCCCAATTAGCACCCCTTCCGATTGATCAATGTACACAAGACTTATTTATTCGCGTATAATACGCACTTGTGTGTTACACGCATCCTTAATTATGGGCATTTAATTTTGGAAAAATATATCTGTCGTACATAAACATTTCAGGCCACAAATATTATCTTTCAACTCAACTTTCAACTTTTTTTTCACCAAAATAATATTCTAATAAGAGCCCCCTATTTCTAATTTTGAGAGAGCCCTGGGCGCTTATTACGTCGAATATGGTGAATACGGTATTATTTTTTTGTGTTGGTCAAATATACATTGTATGCACTATGGTTTTAACTTTAAATAATACAAATAATATAAATAATATTGAAGTCAGTTCTTAATTAAACTAACTGGCTATTATTCTAATAGCCTGAGTTCTGAATTTATTTGGGGGGGGGACAGGTGGCCCAGTCGTCTAAGGCGCCGCAATTCGATTGTGGGTTGGAATCCCGGTTCGCCCTGATTATGTTTCTAGGTTTGTCAGCACCATACCCGTGCTCGTGGGTTTCACCGTAGTGGGCTTTCCTCCTACATTAAGCTGACACGCCGCAATATAACTGGAATATTGTTAAAAGCGGCGTTAAACCCCACTCACTCACTGAATTTATTTATTCAAATCTGGGTATTTTTACTGACATTTGCTAAAGATCTCCACCAAATGTCACCCTCTGAAAAGCCTCTAAAAGTTCTGATACTGCAGCTGTGTGTAAAATAGGGGGCACAGGTGTCCCAGTCAGCTGAGGTGAGCACTTTACTGTGCAAAGTTGCATCCCTTGGTCATGCCAGAAACCTGTGGGTTTGAATCCAGGCTTGCCCCAATTATGTTTCTAGGTTTGTCTACACCATAACCAACCTTGTGGGTTTCACCAAAGTGGTAAACATCTAACACCTGCATCACGTCGGGCTTTCCTCCCACATTAAGCTGACACACCGTGACATAACTGGAATACTGTTCAAAGTAGCACCAAACCTAACTCACTCACGCATTGTGTAAAATGTTGCCCTTATGCAGAGAAAAATATGTTTTTGTTTATAAAATAGCTTTTTACTGTAGTGTCCCATTACCCAATTTGCTTGCCAAATTCATTTTCCTCACTTCAAGGTTTAAAAAAGTTGCCATGTGTGGGTGGCTTCCATTAATGAATTGATGCCATTTTCTGTTGCTTTCCCTAATTTGTTTTATCAAATACATGATTTTCCCCATGTTTTAGGCCATACATTCCAAACGAATAATGTCAAAACTGAAAGATTACTGAACAATGCTGTTGGTTTTGAAATTCATGAAATGAAAACCACATTTGGTGTTTTTTGCGTCTTACCAGTAATTGGGATTCATGACTCACTCATTTCAAACGCAAAGGATGAACATGTCTCTGTCAGACCAATTGTATCCAAACACATTAATTATTTGTTCCTTGGAAAATCGCCCGTTTTTTTAAAAAGAATCTATCAGGAACATGTTGCTATGTGTAGCTAGTGAATTTCTATCCATTCCTTAAAATGTGTAAAACAAATGCAGCCAATATGAACTCTCCTAATGAAGAACACTAAAGAAGCAAAAATATTTCAAAATCAATACCATCTTATCATTGAAATTTTATCAGCTAATGAAATATTAATAAACACTTCCCAAGAGAAAATATCGATATATTCCATTCTTGAAAACTGTTGCCAATTCATAATCTTCACTTCTTGGAAAACAAATAGGAAAAACAATTCTTTCTATGATGGTTACATTTTGGTGACATTTTTTGTGTTCAAAGGTACCTTTTGTGTTACTCATAACGTAACTGAAATAATGTTAACTCAATAAACGTCACAAACAAAACTGTGTAATAACTCAGTTTCTTGTTTGTATTTTCACAATTTGATAATAAGCTTTGATTTTTGAGAGCATTTTAGAATTGCAAATTATGCAACCCAACCCTTTTATGAAGTGAATGTCAAGAGGACATAGAATTTCATCTCCTTGACATTTAATGTTGCAGTTTAAATGGACTTATTTTCCTGACCTTTTGAATGTTTGTGAATCAGTTTTGGGGTAATGTGCCACTATAACACTATATACAGTGTGACTTGAAAATTAAACTTGTCTGGCACAGGGATTTATCATTATTGGAAAATCTGTGGAAGGCCCCCAAGGGCATACTGGTGTTAAACAGGCTGAGTATCTCATACAAGCAGGATTGGGATCAGGTGAACACAATGGGTGAATTACCTGATGTGTCATGAATAGAGTGGATCACTACTGATGGTCTCCGCTAACTCACTCACTCGCCCAAATCCCACTCACTCACTCACTTCACCTGACTCACTACACTCACTCGTTCATTCATTTACTCACTCACTCACTCACTCACTCACTCACTCACTCACTCACTCTCTCAAATCCCACTCACCCACCAAAATCCCACTCACCTCACTCACTACTCACTATATTGGTCAGTTCATTTTAAGTGTGTTCATTATAAACATAGTTTACTGTATTGCACATCAAGAGCAGTTATGTCATCATATCAGTCATGACCACATTCCATGTTATCATTGATTCATTCCAGGCTCGGAAGTAATTATTAAAATATACAGTACACTACACCATATCACTACTTTACAGGAACCTCACATTGACTGAGAGGACATTAAAATTTATTATTTGGGGTACCCTTGACTCCTATTTTTGTTAGTCAAGGTTAAAACAAATCCCTGAACCCTGATGACTTGTCCAGGCCCTGACTGATTATGCCACAAATCACAGTAAAGCAGCAATGATATAACTTAAGTTAAGAGAAACTGCATTCACTCACTTTGGGTATGGCTGGCCCAGTTGTCACTGTGCTGGTTTTGGCCTGTGAGGCGTGCCAGAACCTTCAATCATTGGTGACCCGTGAAGATCCGGCATAGAATAGGTCTTCAGCAACCCATGCTTGTTTTAAATGGCGACTATGCTTGTCATAAGAGGTCATGCAAGATCGCTGACTTGGTCGATGCATGTCATCGTATCCCAAGTGCGTAGAGTGCTCATGTTGTCAATCACTGGATTGTCTTGTCCAGACTCAATTATTTACAGATCACCATAATATAGTTAGAATATTGCTGAGTGCAGCATTAAACAACAAAACAGATCACTCACTCACTCACACGGGGTTGCCAATGTGACTTTAAATCTGACCTCACTCACTCACTCGGGATAGCCTGGTGTTTGCTTGTCACGCCAAAGACCTGGGTTCAATTCCCCACATGGGTACAATATGTGAAGCCAATTTCTGGTGTTCCCTGCTATGATATTGCTGGAATACTGCTGACTCACTAAATGCTCCATTTCATTTCTATGCTGAAGCATTGCAGACCTATGTGGCAAGATTGACCTCACAATTCCATTAACTGGCAAAAATATTTCTTGGAAACTTTCCAACAAGTTAATTAAGCCATATTGAAATTTGATGCCAAATACATCAGCATATAACAGACTTTCAAGAGAATTCCATATCAATTATGTAACTCCTGTAATCATAAAGGTATCCATATTGTACAAGGGAACTCAAGGGAAAGCCGTTGTCTTATCAATAACTCAACTAAAAGCATTACAATATCATTGTCTAATGGAAAATCTTTGATAATAGTCCACCGATAATAGTTTGGCAATTTTGTCAAACAATATGTTAGTTTATACCATGATAATCTGTGGCGCCAATTACCGGCAGTGCTATACCATGGTGCACCATGGTCTGTGGACCATAGTATACCATGGATTGCCATGTTATATCATGGTTATTCTATCACTATTTAAGCTGGGTACTGTCTTCAAGGCTATCATGCTATCTTGTAGTTTTCTACAATGATGTCAGCTGTACTGGACTTTGTTTTTCTAGCTTCTTAAATATCCTTAATCTAATATAACCAAAATGGCAACTGACAGCCTTGATCTGAAGTAACCATGATCCTGTGTGTTGTGAGGTATGAAATTAATTTCACAACCTTCTAACCCATGAGAACCCAAGCACCAACATATAGAATTCAATTTGGCCTTTACTGAATACAAGAAGTGGGAATAACAGAGTGTATTTTTCCCTGGGTCTCGTCTAGAGCTTTGGATTTGTTTAAAACCATCCACTGTTAATCCTCCACGGTTGTTCTGGTGTATTATTATGAATTGTGGAAGGTATTAATGCATTGGTTTTGGTGAAGACAGTCCTCTGATAAATTTGCATGGTGTCTGTTGCAATGATGGCAGTCCCATAGTGCTCATACTAAAACTAACGTGATTCATGTGGCTTAGGAATAATTGAAAATTGATGTGTTATACATTTTATTTCTACCAAGAGAGCATTTTTATGAAACTAGACCACAGTGCAGATTATCTGAAGTGAAATTGAAGTTAATGCTCTTCATGGTAAAACTTTCATGCATATTAGATGGAGGTGATGTCAGGATGCAAACATGTCCAATTTTGGAAGAATTCTGATCAAAATAACAGATAAAATCTTGTTTACTATCAGAAGTTGATGTCAGATTTATTTCGGATAAAATGACTTACTGGTGCAAATCAATACCATTAACTTGAAAGACTGCTGTCAAGTAAATTTATGCATAAGATGAAGGATTCTTGTGGGGAATCCAGAATCTCCAGAGACCATTGTAGTGCTATGAAACTATGAAATGGATCATATGACACTTGCACATATAATATATTCCCTGTAATGATCCAGCTTGGATGATGGCTATGAAATATTTGATTTGTGTTTTTTGCTTATTTTTGCTCATGTGTTGTAAAATGTCTTGTGATAAACATGCGGAGGACATTTCCAAATTTGACGCATCACTGACTAAGTTCCTTATTTTGACCTGTACCATATGTTTTCCTGTTTGTTCAAGATGAACACTTGACATGATTTTGCATGTGTTTGTGAGAGGTACCACCAGTGGGCACAATAGCATTTTCTACCCTTGCCATTTCAAGCTTACGTTTCTTGGATTGATTGTGGTGCCAGAACATGAGTTGTCCCTTGTGATGAAAACACGATATCCAATCAGATCACTGTTCCTTTTTTGGAATGGTTTCAGAATGACTATATTAGATGACCTGGTTAATCAGATAATGAAAAGATTTGAGAATTCATCCCTGCCAGACAAAATGACTAATTACCTCTGTAAAGATATATATTACTGCCACATTTTGCTCTTACAATAATAGAGGAATACAGACTACCCTGTATTAAGTAACGCTGAACCGCTCAGCAGGGGTTGTCTAAAAATAGATAAGAGTATTTGGGCGAATCCATTCACATCACCATAAAAGTGCAATAATCTTGAACGTTAAGTTCATCCCCATTTCACCTCACCTCACCTTTAGAGGTCCATGGGTGGCCCAGTAGTCTGAGGCACTGCATGTAACTGTGCAGACTCCCTCAGCTGCAACAGCCACCTATGATCATGGGTTTGAATCCCAGTTTGTCCTGATTTTGTTTCTAGGTTTGTCGGCACCATGAAAAGTCTAGTGGTTTCACCCAAGCGGTAATTATCTTCCATCTGCATAGTAGCTATCCTCCCACTTCAAGTAGACACTGATATCACTGATTATGTTTCTAGGTTTGTCAGCACCATACCAATGCTCGTGGGTTTCACGGAAATGGTAAACGTCCGAGACCTGCATCACTTTGGGCTTTCCTCCCACATTAAGCTGACACGCCGTGATATAACTGAAAACAGTGTTAAACTCAACTTACTCACTCAAGCAGTATAAAACCATATTCTCCCTCAAATCCACATCAAACTATTTCATACTACTGTGATACAGCTATTATTGCACCCCATTTTGCCAATCTGCTAGTGGAAATTCTTTTTTTTCTTTTTACATTTCCTAAGCACTTTGGATAGAAAAAAATTATAATCGACCTATACCAAACATAATTTAATGATTTGTTTTTTTAACCTAAATGTGACACCTATGTGGAAAGATGTATGATAGATACACTGGGTAACTGATGTTGACGTACCTATCTTCCAGTCTGCCCTACTCGACCAGTTGCCAAGTTCTGAGAGGATCCTGACAATAAAATATTCATTCCTAAACATGTACTCTACAGGAACATGTGAAAATGGACCAGATCGTATTATTTTTGACATTCTTTGAAGTAATATGTTCTGACACTGCCAATCTGATTGTAAATACATACAGCTAGTGGAAGAGAACTGCTATGAAACTTGAATGAGGATGAGAGTGCGTAGCCATTTGCCCCATCTGTTGATTTTGAGTTTGTAGATGTTATCCCTGGCTGCTGAAAAATTTTCATTTCATCAATTTGCAGACCAACTACTGTCAGCATGTTCGCCAATAGCCCATGTGTCATTCTAATGAAAACAAAAACAGGAGGCAGATTAATTGGAAAAAATGGACTTGTGAGAGTGAATTCAAATTAGGCATTCATTGAAAGGTGGAAAGTGGCAAATGTACCTCTGAATGCAACGATTTCCAGCTTTCGAACTCCAAATTGGACTAATTTTGTAATTGGTGCCATCGGTCTCTGATAGGGTAAGTAGTGTCATGTGTTCACCTATGTTCGACGAAGCAGAAGATTAACTATGGACGTGTTTACCCAGAAGCTCTCTGTAATGGCCTGGTGATGGTTTGTGAAACTTTATCCAACCCTCTTACCTGTGTAGGAGAGATACTCGTTACAGGTAAACAAACAGAACAATGCCTCCATCTCCAGGCCATGTGTACCGGTCAACGCTTAAGCCACTGGACATTTTCGCAATGGTTCTGACTAATTCTACGTTTGTCTGTCCACTTGTTGGTTTTTGTTGTCTTAATTGTTTGACTATGATCGATGTCTGGATCACATTACCAGAAATAATTTTGGGGAAGTTTACCTATGCGATGTTTTTGTGGATTTTGTTTCCCATATCTGATGGGTGTGATTTTGATTTGACAGGTCGTGCCTAGCTGAAAATTGATGCAGCCTTTCCCATTTAACAATGGCTTCACTGACATCATAGAACATCTATTCTGAAGAGGGTCAGGTAAGATTTGATTGTTTTGCTGTTAATTGCAATTTAGGTACAAAGCAGTGACTGAATTTTGACAAATGTGCAATTCATAAATTTCCATAAAATACAGAAAATAGAAATGTCTTTATGTGTCAGCAAACCTAAAATGCTGTTCCAGTTATTCATGGCTGAGACAAATGTTTGAATTTATAAACAAGCAAGATCATTAATGCCAGGTGGAATTGATACTTGTCAAACATTTGTTTTAAACTGGAATGACCAATAGACAATAGTAATGTATATGAGTTGAATTTGAAAAAAAGTGCACTGTGCAAAATTTCACGAATTTATCATTATAAATTCTATCATGGTTCTAGGTGAGACCAAAGGCACCACTCATCATCTAATAAGCAACAGCTGGTACAGTGTGTTGTTGCGTGATCTATTCCGTTCTGTAACAGCGTTTGTAATAACGTTAGATCACTCGGGCATCAAACTGTAACACATTTTTCTTTGACACATGATCTAACTATCACATTCAGTGCAACCATCACCTAATGGACAACAGATGTCTTGACACAGTTTACGTCTTAGCTAAGGTCTGAGTGGCTCAAACCTGTTTGAAATTCAATGAAAAAAACACCTAGTATGGTTATGAGCTGTTAATACCAGGCTATGTTTTGATATTTTTCAAATTGAACTTCCTTATGTATGCTAATTATTATGTGAAGAATTACCAGGTGCCAGAGAACAATTGTCAAAATCATTTTCTAATTACAGAATCAAATGTAACTCCAATTCATGTTGATGGAACTGTTGTCTGTGGCATAAAACTCATGAACTCACCCCATTATAGTGATTGGACAATTCTTGTATATCCCATGGGGTAATAAATGATTTATTTTTCTATGGATCACAGGATTCTGCAGAAACTTCTTTTATTTGGAAAAGGTCTCTATTGCATATTGGATGATAGTATTGTCCACTAATTGTTATGTTTAGACCATATATGAGCAAAAGCCAGAGTATGATATTATTACACTTAATGTACATTACACCTACTAGATGATGCTTATATAGACATACATTGTTTCACTAACTTACTGGTATTATTCTGCTATAGCCATGAGGAGATATAGTGTCTTCATGGTGCAGGGGCACGTGTAGCCAAGCTGTCTAAGGTGCTGCAATTTGCAGTGCAGAGTTGCAGCCCTTTGGCATGCCAGAAACCGGTGATCATGGGTTCAAATCCTGGTTCACATGAATTATGTATCTAGGTTTGTCAGCTCCATACTTGACTTGAGAAAGTCTACAAACCCTGTAATATGCCTTACTGAATTTTTACTGTAATGAAGTAAAATAATAGACAATTAATATTATATACAACATGGCTTTATGCATGTAACTAATATGTATGTTATCCAATGTTATTACAGTGAACACTCACTAACTCAAAATGTTCCATATATGGCTGATAATGGTATGAACAATGTTCTTGCTAGAATCAGGGGTACGCGTGGCCCAGTCGTCTAAGGCGCCGCGATTTGCTGTTGCGTCTCTAGGACATGCCAGACACCTATGATTGTGGGTTCGAATCCCGGTTCGCCCCGATTATGTTTCTAGGTTTGTCAGCACCATACTTATGCTCGTGGGTTTCACCAAAGCGGTAAACGTCTGAGACCTGCATCACTTTCCACCATCATGCTGACATGCCTTGATCAAACTGGAATACTGTTCAGAACGGCATTGAAACCAACCAACTCACTCACTCATATAATGCTATTTGAAATATTTATTTGCTTTTTTCATTCTATAGAAAACTTGAAGATTTAATTTCTAGGAACATGCATGAAACCTATATGAAATAAAAACCTAAATTAT
Source organism: Haliotis cracherodii (assembly GCF_022045235.1). Lineage (NCBI taxonomy): Eukaryota > Metazoa > Mollusca > Gastropoda > Lepetellida > Haliotidae > Haliotis > Haliotis cracherodii. The sequence continues at coordinate 23,116,675 of NW_027266341.1, read as the reverse complement.
TTATTTCTGCATGGCCACACAATAAAATCATTCAGACGAACGAAATATGTCTGTATTACAGAAACCATAGATTTTCTTCAAACTGCCATAGCCAGACATTTCAATCAAAATAATCGAGCACCGGCGTCAAGATGAAACGCCACAAACTGACGATATAATTGAATTATTCTATATACAAAGACAGAGGGCAGAATTAGCGCTTGTGATTGTCATCATGGTGAAATTGATTAGAATGTCCCGTTATTTTGATATTTGTTCCCAGGACCTTGATTCTGTGCTTTGGGTGTCTGCAACAGTTTAAGCCAACTATTCATAGCAAGAACGATGTTCTGTGACAACTGGTGTGTTGTGTATTAGAAGAAAAACAGAACACTGTTGCTCTTTGACTGTTTGAACATAGGAAAATAAAAAAAAAAGATTCATGGTCATTGTGTTTGTCTGACTGGTGTCAAAAGTTAACCACGCCAATGAAACGGATAATACCATTTTGTTGTGGAAACTTTCATTAATTTTCATTTCACGGATATGTTACTGAATGTGATCATGTATTATTAATGTAAAGAATCTTTCGCGGGTGAAATATGGAACTGATAGTGAAACTCTTTTTTACTCTGTTCTGTTAGGTACACCATGATTCTGTTAAAGGTGATCTTGGGCAGAGTTGGTGATATTGCTGGAATATTGCTAAAGCGGCGTAAAACCATACTCACTCACTGGTCACCAGTGCTTTGTCATGAGAGTTGACCGCCGCCATGGTCTAGTGGTAGAGCGTCTGCCTGGAGAGCAGAAGGTGGGGGGTTCTTAGTCAGTATACTCTGTCTGAGTGGGGTATTCATGGTACACTGCGGCATGGTATCTCAGTGGGCTAGCACTATGAAAACGGCATCAGTCCTGACTAGTACATATGCACGCACTATATGAATGAAATAATCTTGGACGCGAAGATAAACCCCATTTCACCTCACCTCATTAGAGCTGCTGAAATGAACAGTATAGATTGCTCCTCAAGATGGGGATTATCATCAATTATAACACATCAATGCCTATATTCCATTGGGTGCAATAGTAAAGAAAACAGTGAAAATAATGAATGGATCACTGAAAATCAGTGACACCAAGAATTCATGGAAGGGGTTAATCAAACTATTCCACTAATTCAGACTAGTCCAAAGTTAACCAAACTAGTCCACAGATGATATATGATTGGTTGTAAACATTTTTAAATTACTGGACTCATGAAAAAATGGGCAGTCCTTCATATTTTTAATAATTAGCACTCTGGCCATGTTTAACCCTCATCCACTAGCTTTCCATGTTTGCTCTACCACAATATCGCTGTAATTTGAAGGCTGCTGTGTAAAACAATATTCACTCACTCACATGTATTTAGAAGTTATTTTTTTGTAAAGACTAGTCCAGAGGATGCATTTTGTTCAAGTCCTCAGTTTGTAGATAGGCCTGCGTGAAACCGACAAATATGTTTTCTATGTTTACATTTTAGGTCAGTTTAATTCAGTTCCAATTTGGGGCAAAAGTGAAGCCTTGTGGCCTGGTTTAAAATTATTGCCATCAAATGCAAACAAGTTCATTGCAAATGTAGGGATTGTGTATGCGCAGGTGATGTGCTTCTTTCTTATTTGCTTTATAGATGAGGGTATATAAATTAGCATTGATTTTGATTTTGTATAGGTGGGTCGCTTTATAGATGGCGATATATGGTACATCAATGAGGACTACCATCATTGGACCCGTGAAGATTCCAGGGTAGTATAGGTCTTCAGCAACCCATGCTTGCCGTAAAAGGTGACTATGCTTGTCTTAAAAGGCGCCTAACCTGATCGGGTGGTCCGGCTCGCTGACTTGGTTGATGCATGTCATCGATCCCAATTGCGTGGACCGATGCTCATGATATTAATCACAGGATTGTCTGGTCCAGACTTTATTATTTACAGACCGCCGCCATATAGCTGGAATATTGCTGAGTGCAGTGTTAAACAACAAACAAACAAACTACCATCATTGGATTTTTTTCTTGTCCTCAGCACAAGTTAGTCATTCATTTTAATATTGTTTTTACTTTATTCATTTATATACTGCAGGTATCCAGGTACTAGTATCTGCTCATAAAGGTGATCATAACAGATCCCACTTTTGAAAAAACCCATCTAAACGATGATGACATTATTTTCAAAAAGTATGTGAAAATTGAATGTTCTTTAAAGCTCTGCACGCTAACGTCGAACCCATTCGACAGAGGTGTCCATCCCCGTGCATCTGATGTCGAACCCATTCGACAGGCGAATAGCATAACAACACCCCAAAATAAAACTCGCCATATCTCTTTACCAAGAAGGCTTTGCGTAACATTTAAATTACGTATGACATGCATAAATGCTCAGCTTGCTCAATATCAAAACGTTCAGTCATTTATTTACCTCAAAAAGAAAATATCGCGAGTTAAAAAAGTTTCGGCCAAACTTCTCGGCACACATCTACCAGGAACGGCCATTGTTGACTTTTGGCACTTCACGTTGAGCGGCATGCAGTCCGATATTTTCTTTATAATTTCATCATTTTTCCTATTCGATCATAATTTTTTGTTTGCTGACGAAAGGAAAACACTCATGTTCCATTATTTCTAAAAATTAGCAACTTTCGGTGTAATTAATTGTAAACAAAAACAATCTGAATCGTAACATCATCGATTGGATGGAACTTGTACGATCATGGCAACGGCGGTAAACAAACAACTCCACATGCATAGTTATCCCGTTAGACTATTTCAATCATTTTGTTACATCTAACTTAATTTTCTAGAATTATTGACACGCATGTATAAATCTTTGTAAAAAGAATTTCATTTTTAAAGAGTTTGCAAATGATTTCGTTTGATAAACTTTCCGACACATTGCCAAGCCGACAAACGTCAGCGATACGTTTGGGCGTGGCCTAACTCGCGATTTGTTGAGTCGAACAAAGTCAACAAACACTGCGAAAAATGACAAATATTGGATGATACGCAAAATCTGAACTGATATACATTCTAGGTGAACCATTCAATAGCAAAATAATGCATTTTACGAGAAATAATCAAAATACTTGCAATTTTAGCTATCATTTCTGAAACCGGAAGCACGTACCGCATGTGACACATGGAAGCAAAATATGCAAAAGTTGGTAAGCTATCATAAAGAAATTCCGAAATAGATTCCAATTCAAAAGAAAATACATAATTTACTATTTTTCGTCAACTATTTACTATTTATTGATCTGGAGAGCAGTCTTCACTCTTATTTGTTTCATATTTCTTCGTGATTGTCGCCATAAAATGTGTAAGTCTAAATCCGAAACCGTAATGGATTTCACGCTCGATGATTTTAATTTTAAAATATTTTCTATAAACGAGCGCAACGGAGAGCGATCCAACGTATTGATATGCCATAATAACATAATATTGTTATTGGTCTAACATTACAAAAAGAACAATTTAAATATTAAAGATGTTGTTGAAAACTTTCTGAGAACCTCCCGTCCTCTGAACCGATAACATTTTGGTACACAACGAGGTAGTGTAAATATATATAGATTCTAGGCTCCTATTTATATATGTGTGTGATTTTGTACCCAAAACAAATTAAATTGTACCCAAAATACTTTGTGAATTTGTACCTAAGAAAATAAGACAATAGATCTATAATTATATTTATGTTTTAATGTAGATGAACAGAACACATAATAAAATATTTCATCAAGTTCCAAATATGATTATGACTGTGATCCTTGAAATTGATTGTTTAGTTTTGAGAGAAAACTGACGTATTGTCACTGAAGGAGAGGCCAGTTAAGTTGGTTAAACCTAAGTTAGAATGAATTGTTTTGATAGGAAAGTGATATTATGTTAAGTTTAAGACACCAAATTAATGTATATCTTTGAAATAATTCTAGGTAGATCTACAAAATCACATACCCATTTGGGTAACAAATTACTAGAAATTTTGGGTACAAAAGTCACCACTGTACATTTCAACTGATTTTCGTGAATCAATGGGATAAAAAAAATTCGTCTGAATGATTCCTTTTCTCATTTTTTAAGACAAGAAATTGTTTTACATAACAAAACAGGCAGATCTACACGGATCACGTTTAGTCCTAAAAATGTGAAAAATATGGACACCTCAGAAATGAGGGCTTATAAGGTTATAATTCTACCTAACTAGTCACATGGTTTGACTTAGATCTAGGTCTATCTAAGAAAAGTCCTTATGAAAAAAAATTTTTAATTTTTTTTATGACACTTACATTTCTGGCACTTAGACAAAGAGTATTCAAGGAAAGACAGATATGTTTTTGAATGAAAATATGACTTTCCTTTATAATTCTTTTTTCATGATGACAGGGGAACTTTTATACACACCAGCTGAGGAAGTTGTGATACTGTGATTGCATACAAAGAAAAAACAGTTTGGAAGCAGTACCTGTATGTATAAAATAGACCATATAAGGTGAACAAAAGTAATGGATTGGCTGACTGGAAAAAATACACCTGGCAAGGGTAAACATGTACACAGGCATGTTTCTTTTCATTCCAACCAGAAGACTGAGATAGCATTTTCTAAGAAACCTATGGCAAACTTACCAGCTTATGTGCCACCATGGTTCTTGTGATTAAACAAACAAAAATGTCATGTACTGTTACTGTATTTAAATTAAATTAATTCCTATTAAATTATATTTCAGAATTGTTTTATTTGGAAACAAACCACATAATGCACAAAATTAATGTCCATATGAGTTTAGTATGTATATGTTAAGGATCTGATTTAATCATTATTCATGGAATACTAAAATTAAAATGATGACATCAGAGAGTTACTTATTCACATAGTTGATTTTCAGAGTGCAAGATAATAATTGTTGAATAAATATGTTTAAACTAAAGATAATAATTGAAGTTTGATCAGTTACACTGTGTTGATGCAAAGACTAATATTTACTGTCCCCACACACCATCATTGTGGGAAAAATAACTATTAAATATAACTTAAAATTTTAAAACCTGTAAAAAGCTGTAAATAATTAAACAATTACAAATCTATCATCAATGCGCAATCATGGTGGTCTTCATTTTTTGGGAATAAATTTAGAAATCCTTCGTGAAACTGTTCTAAAATCATGCTAGAATCTATGAATGTATTCCCGAAAGGAAAACTATCCTAAATGTAATGTGGAACTAACACCGAAAATATGTACGTAGAATTTTATTGCTTATATATACCCTATCATTTTCAGCAACGCGGGGATGTTATTTTGAAACACGTTTTGTCAAGCCCATTTTCGCGCACCTGTTGTTGAGGGTGATCTTGCTGATCGACGATATCCATAGACGTATTACGTGGGATACACTTGTTGTAGTGAAACTTATCAGCATGTACATCGCAGAAATATGAATCATGTCCCATTTATATTCACAACATTGAATGGTGATTCTTAGATATCAACAGAAGTTCAAATAAAAGATACCGAGAAACTTGCATGTGGCATGTTGATTTATCGTCTACCGTTTCCGGGTCACGGGAGCATGCAAGGTAAAACGGATTAACTAATACGCGAATTATATCGTCAAAGTCACATTTATATTTCATGTTAGTGGTGATTACTGATACTGTGTATCGACTTATATTTTTGCTGTATGTGATAGGCGAACTATTTCAAAATTTACTGTAATTGTTTTGTTTCGAAAGCTTATCAGCAGACTACCCCTGTCTGTGACATCACATCCGGTGACCTTTGCACTAATTGAAATAGTGCTGTCAGAATTCACGATCTTTATTTTCATTTTTCTCTCGTCATATTTATTGGAATATGACGAATAAAACATTCTTCGATTGAGAAGATCGTCAACTTTCGCCAAGTTATATTTATAAAGGCAATGTAAACTTTGTTGATATTAAAATAGCAATAAGTTATGCGGAGGTCGGGCGAAGCGCGCCATGTTTGATTTTAGGACGTCTACTAGCATCATGACACGGGTTGTTTATTTTTGTATATCGTAAATATTCAACCAAAACGCTTGAAATTAGGATTAGTGAATATTTATAAGTCATTTAATGTTTCCTGCAAATTTTATAACATGACACGTCAGATTAACCCGAATATTCGTATTTCTGCAACCGACATGATGACCTCGAAAATTAAGTTATTTTTCTGTTTAACGTTTAGATAATAAATTCACTGAAATGGTTCATAATTTACCATCGCGCTGATATATGCCGATTATAAATCCCGAATTTTTACTCAATTAAAATTATGATATCGGAGATATGATTATTGAAATCAATTTGCAAAAATGTTACGATATTAGAGGGTTCCTAGCATGAAATGCAAACCACCTTCAATAACGCAATTCAGGTAAGTTCAAGAAAATTAACAAATTTTGTGTTCGCTTTGGTCTTAACCTTGGTATGATTGAAAACACCAGGATATTTTTATATAGAATTGTGTAGTTTTCTATCAGGAATAAATGTGCAAAATATTTCTTCAATTGGCCCTTGTTTAATGAGGCACTGACTGTTTGAAATCACCCACCCTCTTTAGAGCGCCTTATGCTAAAATTAATCCAGCAGGCAGGGGTAAGAAGTGTGAAAATAATTCAGCAGGCTAAAGGTTAATGGATCTATCGTAAAAATCAAATGGGATTTGCGTCTGTGGTTAGTTTGTGGAGGTTGTTTTGTTATCAAACATTTGACCATCTAATAATTCCACACCTTGGCAAACTGTGGAAGGAAAAACGCTTCCTGTTTATTAAGACAGCTCTTTTTGTTTGGGAGGAATGAAGTTATATTTGGTAAAATTTTGATCACACACTAGCGAATGTCTGATTTGTTTTGCTCAAACAAGTTTTTCCCCCTTTGAATGCCACGTGTGCTGAAACAATTTTTATAGTATTTATAAAAGTACTCACAAATGGGATTGATATTTTTCTTAAAGGGCCGACAAAGGAATTCTATACATATTTCAAGTACAATAACATTTGAACCTGTGAAATCCATTTATCTACGGTAGAATATCCAACATTCTTCCAGTTTATCTAGGAACTTGAAATTGAGAATTAAAAACATTCTATCCTTAGGGAAATATATATCACATGAAAAAGGAAAAAATTCTTACAATTACATGACTTGACCGGATATTAAAATGGCAATAATCAATCTAGTTTCAATTCTAAAGATTTTTCTGGCCGACTCTAGGGAAAATTTAATTATTTGCTGTGATCTGCTATGTCTATTAACTCTGCTTACAACATAGGATTAGTCAAGTATTAAGTGCATTTTCATTGTGTTCAGGAACACGAGTGCTATGCTGTATGGCTGTGGCTACTAATGTCTATGTTAGTGTAAGGAATCACAATTATTATAGATTCGATGGAATCGGTGCCGCCGACTCGACTTACCAAAACTAATTACAGTGTGATCTGACTGTGATAGTACTGAATTTGTGTAAAAAAAATACCCCAGCATGGACAGAGGCACTGAAACCTGTATGAAAAAGATTGCCCATTTGCAAGCAGCCGACCTGATACCACCTTATCAAAATAGTTCTTTTCCAAAATGTTTTTTTTTAAACTATTCAGATTGGTGCAAGTTGACAATAACCAATAATGTGTCTGACTTTGATTACCTGTGAGAACTAAGTTACATGTATATACTAATTGGGTTTCTGTATTAGAAAATTAATAATAATATGTTTGTTTGGTGTTTAATGCTGCACTCAGAAATATTTTAGCTAGATGATGGCGGTCTGTAAATATTCGAGTCTGGACCAGACAATCCAGTGATTGACATCATGAGCATAGATCCATGCAATTGGGATACGATGACATGCATCAACCAAGTCAGCGAGCCTGACCACCAGATGCCATTAGTCGCTTTTTACGGCAAGCATGGGTTGCTGAAGTCCTATTCTATCCCGGGTCTTCACAGGTCTAATGATATGTATACTCATCAACATTTGCTGAGCACCAAAAGGGTCATCTGTTGTCAGAAACTATGGTTGTGGGTTTGAATCCGGTTTTGTGTCAATTATGTGGTTTGTTGGCACCATAACCCATGTTCATGGGTGTCACCAAATTGGTGAACGTCTGTGACCTGCATTACTTTGGACTTTCCTCCCACATCAAGCTGAAACGCTATGATAACTGGAATACTGTTAACAGAGGCATATTAAAGCGACACAGTAAACTTCACCTCCACATCGATTCCCCAAATGAGTGCTATATGTCAAGCTTATTGCTTGTATCTTCGTTATATACTACTCAAAAGAAGTTAAGGATCACCTGATTCTTTCATATTACAATAGTTAATCTCTCATGCCATGACAGAATAACATTACCAATATGAAAGAAACGGGTGATCCTTAACTTCTTTTGAGTAGTATAATATTGCTGCAATATTGCTGCAAGCAGCATGAAACAATACTCACATCACTCTCATTAAACAATTAATATTAATAGAACCTGACCTGTACAAATAGTTTTTCATTTGTTCTTGTTTTTAACATTGCCAACTCATCATGACCTCAGTTCAGTTGCAGATAATTGGCTTACCTAGATAGCTGATAAATCTATAGTACTTCAACATCAATTCAGTAATGTGATTAACTCGTAGAGGATCAATTACACCTATCCTCTAGGTGTCTTTCCTGCAGCCATCATCCCCGATCTACCTTAAACACATTGATTTCATCGTCCTATGATTCAGTTATGGAGGGCCTTTTCATTGCCAGGTGACCGGTTCACAGTATTGTGAATTGCTTGTATCAATTTGCATTGTCCCATGTCACTTTCGCTAAGATTAAGGGGTTTTAGTACACTTTGGAAAGGCGTTTACAGCTGAAAAAGCATTGTACCCGCTAACTTGACTGACCTGAATTGACCCTTCACTCTTGGATGTTATAGAATTAAGGCAAACTGGCTGACTTTCTAAAGATTCATTTGATCATGCTGAGAATTGGGTCATATAATTGAACCCCTTTGAATCTTCTCAGTGGGTTTTATATTTTCTTCTGGTTTTTTGATGCTGTGAAAAAAATCAAATTATAGGGTTGTGACACATGAAGATTGACATTTGAAAGAGAAAAAAAAAGGGAATCATCCAATTCATTGTAAATACAGGCATATTTGTCTACAATTTATGTAAATACATTCCATATTCTGTGAGTTAAAAATGAAATGCACAATGATTCAGATTAAAATGTCATGTTAATAAACCAATGAAGAATTTTGAAATCAGTTGAAAGGATTGTAACCTTTCGACATTGATTCTTAGATGGGCAAGTGTATCGGAATTATGCACAAAAATACATATTTTATCCCAATTTTTATTAAACTTGATCCATAACCTTACTGTTTTGTCTTCCAAGAATGCATTTGTCATTTTCCCCACCAAGTTTCAGATAAGATATGTGAATCTCATACAGCAGAAGTTAAATGACGCATGAAATGACCATTTTATGCATTTCATAACCCATACACTGCAACTTCAATAAATTTTCTTCCCATTCCAGCATACAGCCTCTCACATCATTTATCGTTAATGAAATTCAACCTCTTTACATCGATGCTATTGACAAAAAGTCTCACAAAAGATGTACTTGATCTGATTCTCCAGTTACTAAATTTGATTTGCCCGCTTATAAATGAAATTATGATTCATAACTTCTCGAATCACCAACTTCACTGAAGCAAGATGGTTCTAATCCAGTGGAAAGAATGATCTGAAAGTCAAATCAGCCGGAATTCTTATTTTAGACTTAATCTTTCTACAAGGGGTCCTGAGCCCTATAGGTACAAGGCCTATTCTTATCATGCAGATGTCTGCACGTCTGTCGTAAAGTCTACCATTGATAGGTATAAAGCTCTAAAAATCCTAAGTGAGGATAACTAGATGTCTCTATACTGCCTCAATCTACGCTGTCGGCATACTTGTCGACAAATTCGGCACGGATGAAGAGCAGATTAGAAAACTTTATTGTACACAACGGACATGGCCAGGTGGGTTTGTTTTGGAGAACCGATCGTCTTCAAATCATAGCCAACACACTTTTGTTGATGCGTACATTGCGACAGCAGACTTGAAAAGTGAATTGAAAGTCTGATCAGCTCATGGTCTATTCAGAGTTGGCGACTGTGCGAATGTTGTGTCCCAATTGTATGAGGCCCATGTCACGACCTCTTCTTGGCTGGACACCACGCTGTGTCACCCAGCATTGACAATGATCTTTTGACCAGCGACAAAGTGGGAGGCTTCAAAGCAGAAATAATGTCTTTATTGGCAGATGATGCGATAAGCAGCACACTGGGTCGAAGATCGCGACAATATGGATGATGTTCATTTTGGTCGTCATGCTGGGTTGAGTTGGCAATGGCGATGGTCTGCCGATAATGTCATGGTTACAAAAGCTGACCAACACTTGAGTTTTTACTACAATGTTAACCTCCAGACATGAATTGGAAAAGTTGTCACTTTTTTGCACAGTCAGGAGTCAAACTGATTGGTTCGTTATCATAAGCAGCTAAGTGAAAGTCGAACCCATTATTCCTTGTGGTTAATCTTATCTCTTCGACAGCTTGGTCCACCAGTTTTGTTAGGCTGTTTTGCATCTGACTGTTGGGGCTTGATAAGTCAGGCCATGGCATCAGTTTCCTTAAACATATCTTTTTTTGCCCTCCCGCAATTATTTGTGGTACGTCTCACCCCTGTCACTGTTATCAAAGCAGGGGTAGTCAGTACTCTGAACCCCTTCGGTACAAGAAACTTGTTTACAAGCATCAGATTCAGCTTTGCTCTTCTTGAACATAAAAATATGATATTGATCGTTCCTTTTCTCTTTCTCCTTCCCTCATTTCTTTCTCTCTCATTACCAACATTGCACTTTCATTTTCTTTTTTAGGGTCTTGGTTACTTTTAATGATAAGATGTATTTTGGTTCATCAAGGACAAGAAAAAACTAAAATTTCTGCATTTCTTTATTCAGATGGGCTTAGCTCTCCTTCTTATCCTTGATCAATCTACCAAGATCTTTTTCTTTCTACCTTCCATTCTTTTCATATTGGGGGGCACGGGTGGCCCAGTCGTCTGAGGCGCCGCGATTCGCTGTGCAGAGTTGCGTCCCTTGGGCACGCCAGAAACCTATGTTTGTTGGTTCGAATCCCAGTTCGCCCTGGTTAATGTTTCTAGGTTTGTCAGCACCATACCCATGCTCGTGGGTTTCACCGAAGTGATAAACGTCTGAGACCTGCATCACTTCAGGCTTTCCTCCCACGTACATTAAGCATGTTAAGCTGACACGCCGCGATATAACTGGAATACTGTTAAAAGCGGCGTTAACCCTCATTCACTCACTCACTCTTTTCATATTGGTTTGGAGGGGGTGGTGGGTGGTGGGCACGAATGCCTAGTTGGCTAAGGTGCCGTGATTCGTTGTAGAGAGTTGCATCCCTTGGGCATGCCAGAAACCTATGATTGTGGGTTCGAATTGCGGTTTGCCCCGATTATGTTCACCGTGGGTTTCACCGAAGTGGTAAACAGCTTTCCTCCTACAATAAGCTGACACGCCGTGATATAACTGGAATACTGGTAAAAGCGGCGTTAAACCCAACTCACTCACTCATATTGGACTGCCTCCGTGGTCGAGTGATAGAGCATCCGCCTGGAGAGCAGAAGGTCCGGGGTTCGATCGCCGGCTGCGTCATACAAAAAGACAATAAATGATGGTACTTGTTGGTATCCTGAGTTCCGCTTGACATTAAGGGGCTAAAACAAGGACTGGACGGCTCGGAGTCAGTATACTGTGTCTGAGTGGGGTATTCACGTAAACTACGGCATGGTATCTCAGCCTAACACTATAATTCAGCTTCAGTCCACACACACATAATCTTGGACACAACGTTAAACCTCAATTTCACCTCACCACTTTTCATATTGCAGTGGGGTAGCCTTGTTATTGAAGCATTTGCCCATCACACTTAGGTCTGGTTTTGATTACCCACAAGTTTAAAGTAGCATAAAAGCACATTAAAATTTGCTCTCTCGTATGTGAGGCGTACAGGTAGCCTGATGGTTAAAGTGTTCATCTGGGTGAAAAATATCTGGTTTAATTCCCAACCTTGGTAAAATATGTGAAGCTCATTTATGGTGCCCTGTACCATAATATGGCAGGAATGGCACTAATGGCATGAAACTCAACTAAGTCTACCCTCGTCCTTTTTTTCTTCAGGATTATTGTAATTTCTATTTCTTCAGGATATTACTTTTTAATATAGTTAAGATAAGATCTTTGGACGTTAATACATGCTTCTATGTTAATGAGATTAGATAAGATAATATTTAATGCAGAAACTTTCCATTACGGAACAGATGTCTACATACATCCCTGTAAATACAAAAAAACAATCTATATTACATATTATCTTATACATAAAATGTCACCGGTTGATTAAGATCAAGGGGTATTTTATTGCTTGAAATGATAGACATGAAACAAATGCAATTGATATTGATGGCTTCATTATTTGAGAAGATGTAGTGAAATAATTTGTTTTCATGATTGTGGACATTTACATTTTGTGTGGATAATTTTCCAAAGAGTATATTTCTTTCTTGAGTGTTTGGTACAGTGAAGTAGGTAGTGTTTTTCATCAATGTGATTATGATACCGTGGGGAATCTGAGTTAGAATAGGTCCCCAACAACCTATGGTTGTCATCAGAAGCAACTAAATGGATCAGGTTATCAGGCTTGGTGACGTGGTTGATTGTGGTTCATAATACTCTGATCATTGTTCGCAGTATCAATCACTGGATTGTCGGGTACAGATTTGATTATTTACATGCTGCCATCATATAGCTGGAAGATTGTTGATGAGTGTGGTATTAAACAAAATAAAGTGATAACAAGAAATCTCTATGCAGATTGGTTATGCTCTTTCTTCTCTTTCCCTATCTCGGTGGACCCATGAAGATCCAGGTTAGAATAGGTCTTCAGCAACCTTGCTTTCCATATGAGGCGACTATGCTGTCGTATGAGGTGACTAACGGGTTGTGTGGTCAGGCTCACTGACTTGGTTGATGATTCATGTCATGGTATCCCAGTTGTGTAGTTCGATGCTCATGGTGTCAATCACTGGATTGTCTGGTCCCAACTTGATTATTTATGGATTGCCATCATATAGTTGGAATATTCCTGAGTGTGGCATTACCTATCTGGATGTTCAGTCGCCACAAATTGTTGTGAATTGAATTCCAGTTCACCCAGATTGTTTGTCCATACCAAGCTTGTGAGTTAGCATAACATTTCACTTGTGCACTGGTTTCCTTGCCCCAGACTTGATTATATACAGGCCGCTGTGACATAAATAGAATATTGCAGACTGGGTCATAAATATAAAACATCAACGCCAGAGAGTAATCAGTCTCGATTATCTGCTGAAAAAGATTCCATTGGGTGTTAAAGGCAAAATAGAGGTGAAAAATTATATGAATGGATCACTTAAAACCAGTGACACCAGATGTTCGCGAACATTCATTCCAAACTCAATCCTTGCTTTTTCTTTTACAGATTGTATTCATTTCTTATGATATAGTTGAGACACATCTTTGGGTATTAATTACATGCTTCAAATGCAAAGTTGTCCACTTTCCACTTGTTGTTCACTCTGAGGCTGGAAATCAATACAGGAAAGTGCCATATGTATTCATTTAGCTCATAATACTAACTCAAAACGTTCCTATAAAATAGTAAAAAAAAATTGAAATGATTAAAACAGTTTCTTTCAATCTGTCGATTTTCTATCTTTACTTGGCCTGCCACAAGTGAATGGGTGCAGAATGGATTTGGCATGTATAAAACCCATCCCATATTGTTAACAGATTTGAATGTTGATTGCAAACACTAAACAAGAATTTGTTTACTTTAGAAAATTCCTCCGAGTTGAGTGATACACTAGGCAGATTCCTTCAAAGACAAACACATTTAACTTCTCTGAAATAGTTCATCTTTCAAGACGAAATGAGTTTTGCAGAATACCGTAAATCTTTGCTTTAACTATCTTTGATATAATGGAAATTTTGGTGAAACAAGCACCTGTCAAAGTTTCAGCTTGATGTCCTTGCTTGTGAAGGCTAAATGACAGATGTAACATGTTTTAATGGTGCCACATGCTTTCCCATAATCAATTTACAGTATCGGTGTTGCTTCAAACCTTTAAATGAAACTATATGGACAGTCTTTGCATTTTGTGAAACATACTGAAAGAAATTCTTTTGCAAGGTGATCTTGTTAAGCTTTGTAGCTGACAATTACATAACACATTGCCATCAGTTGGGTTTCAAGCTATGTGTTTAATTTAGGTACTAACCTTGTGCTGATGAAATTTTAATTTTAATCAAGCACTGCAAGTCATAAAAGGGTTGTCCCAGATTTGTAATTTCAATGAATTACGAGCTGTTGTGTTCATAGGAGTAGTCATGAATTCGGTGGATGCTCTCGACTGCCTTTTATAGGATGTTTTTACAACCATGCAATGGCAGTATTTCATGTTTTTCAGTTTGGAGAAGGAGGGCCATAATGGCGGCATAACATTTCTAACTAGAATCAGTTTGAGCTGCTTCAGCTGTCGGGGGGGTGGTCGGGTAGCCTCGTGGTTAAAGCATACGCTCGTCACGCCGAAGACCCGGGTACGATTCCCGACATAGGTACAATGTGTGAAGCCCATTTCTGGTGTCCCCCTGTGATGTTGCTGGAATATTGCTAAAAGTGGCGTAAAACCAAACTCACTCACTCACCCACTGCTTCACTTGTCGGCATTTGCTAGTCATGAGTTTGATTCCAAGATTCATTCTCAGGGGTTTACACGAAGCACTTGTGTGGATCCGTTGGGCACAATGTAGAAAATGGGCACACACAAAATATATACACTAAACTACGGTTATAACGAACTCTAAGGGACCACTTATTTCAGTTTGTTATAACCGCAGCATATACAGCATATATACAACAAATGGTCGGGACTAAAAAATAAGTTATGTCGGTCAGTTCATTTTAAGTGTGTTCATTATAAACGAAGTTTACTGTACTGCATATCAAGAGCAGTTACATCATTCATCAATCATGACCACATTCCATGTTATCATTGATTCATTCCAGGCTTGGAAGTAATTATTAAAATATACAGTACACTACACCATATCACTACTTTACAGGAACCTCACATTGACTGAGAGGACATTAAAATTTATTATTTGGGGTACCCTTGACTCCTATTTTTGTAAGTCAAGGTTAAAACAAATCCCTGAACCCTGATGACGTGTCCAGGCCCTGACTGATTATGCCACAAATCACAGTAAAGCAGCAATGATATAACTTAAG
This sequence comes from Haliotis cracherodii, assembly GCF_022045235.1. Classification (NCBI taxonomy): domain Eukaryota; kingdom Metazoa; phylum Mollusca; class Gastropoda; order Lepetellida; family Haliotidae; genus Haliotis; species Haliotis cracherodii. The sequence goes on along the minus strand of NW_027266341.1, from coordinate 23,101,254 downwards.
TTTGAGAGAAACTGCATTCACTCACTTTGGGTATGGCTGGCCCAGTTGTCACTGTGCTGGTTTTGGCCTGTGTGGTGTGCCAGAACCTTCAATCATTGGTGACCCGCCAAAAATCCGGCATAGAATAGGTCTTCAGCAACCCATGCTTGTCGTAAGAGGCGACGAACGGGATCGGGTGGCCAGGCTCGCTGACTTGGTTCATGCATGTCATCGTATCCCAATGGCTTGGATCAATGCTCATGTCAATCACTTGTTTGTCTGGTCCAGACTTGATTATTTACAGCCTGCCATCATATAGCTGGAATGTTGCTGAGTGTGACGTCAAACACTAAACAATCAATCATGGGTTCTAATCACTATGTTTCTAGATTCTTGATTTGTCAACAGTTTACCTGTGCTTGTGAGTTTCACCACAGTGATGTGCCCCGTGAAAATCCAGGGTAGAATAGGCGACTATGGTTGTCGTAAGAGGCGATCAATCACTGGATTGTCTGGTCCAGACTCAATTATTTACAGATCACCATCATATAGTTAGAATATTGCTGAGTGCAGCATTAAACAACAAAACAGATCACTCACTCACTCACTCACTCACTCAAAAACCACCCACCCACCCCTTGAATCAAGGTCTAAAACATTTGTCATATAGGTGGGCATCTACGTTAGTCACGTCACTGTTTTTAATGACGGAGGTAATTATTACTAAGTTATAATTAAGTTAAAGGAGATGAACACCCCTATCTCCATTATGTTGTCCCACCTGCCAAGCAAATGGTTCTGATTGCATGTGTGCACCTGTTGACTAAACTTGTCAAGGTGGAATCAAACCCTAGGTAATACCAAAAAAACCCATTGATTATGTTTAAATGAGAAATTATTCTGTGTGATCAGTCATGTGTTCATTGTTTGTTGTGCAACCAGGCTAGTGATCAGTGTTAGCTGTAGTGATATCTATGATTTTTCAGAGTTCATTAATAGTTAATCTAAAGTAATTAAAGACTACATTTTATTCCCGATGCAGGGTAGACTAATTTGAATGATCCAAATTAATTTCCAGTGAAGAAAGACTGAGTGGGTTTTGTTAAGTCGAGAAAAATTGCAGACATTTGGGGAAGGATGAGTGAATGTCTCTTTTAGTGAAAATATATGAAAATGAATATGATGTCAACATGATGTCAACATGGTGTTTTGTGATGAACCATTGTATGGCCTTGCTGATGAAGTATCTAAGGGAAGCCTGTGAAGATCCGGGTTGTCAGCAACCCATGCTTGTTATAAGAGGCAATTAACAGGATTGGGTGGTGATTAACTTGCTGACTTGGTTGATGTATGTCATTGTATCCCAATTGCTTGGGTCGATGCTCATGATGTCAATCACTGGATTGTCTGATCCAGACTCAATTATTTACAGACCGCTCTCATATAGCTGGAATTTTGCTGAGTGTGGCGTAACCTAACCTAACCTAACCTAAGGGGAGTTTACTCCTTTTTTTTGTCTACTTTCAAAACATGACCATTTTTTCTGATTGTAATGTTTAATTTGAATTTATTTTTTTTGTCCACACATTGTGTTTTAACAATATTATCAGTAGAGTTTAAAAAAAGATAAAAGACCACAGACAAATGTTAATTTGTCTTCTAAACAGAAAGATTGTGCATGCTAAAAAGAAACATTGATTTTCATTTTGTTAAAAAAATATTTTTTTTAATCCTCTTTTAATGTTTTTAGCTAAAAGGTCAAATCAAAAGGATGGATTTTGTTGAAGGGTCAACGAGGTGATAGTAGAGCTGGTCGAGTGCTGACAACAGTGATTAAATTGAGGTAGTGATTATGGGTAGGATTGTTTGGCTGGAGAGATGTTTTGTTAGGCGGCCAGGTTAATTAGGGAGAGACTCGCAATACAGACGTGACCAAAGACTAGGCCAGCAAAGACGGACAGCAGATTGATTGAAGATCTAGCTTTCTGCCGCTCAAATACTCTCTATACTTAACCACTGAGCCGCTTTCACTAGCATACGCAAGCTGCAGCGTTTATAGGTGAATAGACCGCGCGGTTCCCCAAGTCATGCTACATGGGTTTTCTTTGTGATGCATTTTGCTATTTTTATACGCACTAGCAAGAGATGAAACCATCGATCAGTGTTTATCAAATGTGAGTTGAAACACGACCTGTGTGACAGAATGCTCTGGACTTATGTCCTCTTGCCAATGTTTGTGATTTAGTGACATTTATATATGGAGCTTTTGGGATGTTTGGATTGATTCAGGTGTGGGACAGGTAAGTTAACGACTGATGCTGTCAGTTGGGTGTTTATGTGCTCTGGGTGGGTGTAATCAGTGTGATTGCTGAATTCAGTTGGATATTGCTTAGATCGAGATGTATGATTGTCCTTCTGTACTCTCTGAATGAATGTCTTATCAGTCCATTCAACAGTGTGTATTCAGGTGATAACATTCATGTGTTACGAACCTTTTAATTTTGATCATATTTTCCTTACTGATACAGTAGTAATGGATATTTTCTAAATCTAATCTTATATGACAGGAATTATTCAAATAAGCATTCAAATACTTCTTTATGAATTTTAAAATGAATTCAAATGTTAAATTTAAAATTATTCTCACATTTTTTAGTTTTCCTCAAACAATGCAAAACGCGGCATGATATGAGATTGAAGACTGAGATTTTGATGCATCTTTCATATGCTAATAGCAGCAGGTGGCACAACTCCGTTTTTCCCTCTCACATGCAATACATAAACCACGGTGAATGTAGCTCCTGTCATGGATTTGTCAGGTCACATTGAGTAGTTCAGTTTCCCATGATCCCATCGGCTTTGTAAGTGTACGGCTGCGATGGAATATGGTTTGAGGTGACGTTATCTCTTAATGTAGGTATAATGTACATATCTCCCTTTGGGTGACTATTCAGGTCTGTAAATAACCCTTACCGGTCTATTCAGGTGTTAGCACAAGTATAACAAACTGTGATTGGCCTTAATGGGTAGTCTGCAAGTAATCATGTGTTACATTGTGCATGTTGATATGTGTGAATTCATACTGGTGAAATGCTTTCAGGGGTACGTTATATAGAGAATACTACACTCATTCTCGTTAGATACCATTTTTACGAAACGAGTGGACTTTCTATGGTATCTGACCGAGCGAAAGCGAGGTCAGATACCATAGAAAGTTCACGAGTTTCGTAAAAATTGTATCTAACGAGAATGAGTGTGGTATTTTATTTATTACCCACGTTAAATATATATTTAAGTGTAAATACATAACAACTTTCGTTCGTTGACAGACCAAACTGAAACCGGTTGCAAAATCTGGTTGCGCATGAATATTGATATATGACCAAATATGGGCATTGTTGACATGTTTATGCATACCCATTAACAACATGCGCCTGCTGTTCTGTTTGCAAACAAACCAGCACCGACGCTCAAGATCCTTTTGGAAGAAAGTCTTCAACTTATGGCAATTCAAGCGCCATGTTGTTAGTACGCAGGACACCGATAAGAAAATTTGAAATGTCACATTAGCGCCGCGCTTTGAATATCGGACCAACAGTCGGTCACACTGCCGGGGTCCTGTCTGTGCAATCAAAATGGTTCGGTTTCCTTGATCTATCAGCTGAATTTATATCATGTCCGTACCATTTTGGAAGAGGGAAATCAGACTGTTCGCCAAAGACATTCATGTTAACTGTACCACCCTTCACTGAAGACGTGAAAATCAACAAACTCAAGTCTGCTTGCATGTCAGTGACAGCTTCGAACGATCGAAGGGCAAGGTCGCCACCGTAATAAGAAAAGACAACCGCGATCCACTCACAGCATTTTACGCTAGAGATAGGGAATGTTACTGTTCACATTTGGGATGTTCGGGGCCACAAAATCAGAAGTCAGGCACACTTCCACGGAGTTTTCGAATGATTTTTATCGGAACTGTGAACTTTAAGTGATCTGGTCGTGCTGTCGTGTTCGTTCATTCATGAACAACACCTACCGAAACAGCGCCACAAAATACGCTTCAAAGGGGACACCGATGGCACAACCGGATCATCGCAAGTAAGTCTAGATATCTGTCCAGATAGTTTAAACAGACTTCATTTCACCACGCTTATCCTTTTACGTTAAATCAAATTGAAAGTTGCGAAAATGGTCGGGTGCGTCACGCTCAAGGGACGCGCCCGATCGGCAGTCGTACATTGTAAATCGATTTATAGATCTAGCTCGATTATACGTCTGTAGGAGCTCTATGCATAACTTATATTGAATGCAAACCGAATTTGATGCGTGTGACTATCTTGTTTGGTTTAATAAAGTGTTTGTAAATATCTCTCGTTCTCATGAATTTCTTCAGTTCTGCCTTGTAATCGCAAAATGAATGACGTCTCGCGATTTTTGATGAATGAAAAAAGTAGTCCCGGTGTGACAGAGGTCACGGTTATCCAATCAAAACGAATAAAACAAGGTCAACCTTGTACGACACACGTGTGACGTACGGATTTAGTATCTTACCACCTGTATCTTCACCACGTGGGTAATAATGTGTTTTATCTACCATTGTATAACTGAGTAATGAACATGGTTATATATTTCTTGCTTAGGTCATGTACTGGTAAATATATTTCTATATATGTATATTATAAGTATAAATGTTACTCTTGAGAATATTACTTTGGAAGTGCTGTCTTATTTCATTTTAAAATGCAATTTACCAATGTTGAGAGATCTTGCAGTTTTTCATGGCTATGGGTAAGATTCTAAACTATACTCACCATCTAAAGAATCCCGAACCAAAGAAACGCGAACCAAAGAAACAGAAGTATTTACGTAAAGATATGTTTCCTATGGGTACAACTTAATGAAAAAACTAATGATCAGTCAAGTGTTACCACAGAATGTCTGTATTCTTATTATGATATGCTCCACGTGATTTCCAAACTTGTGCAGGATAGTGGGCCGAGACAAATGGTGCATCTCTAATCTTGAATCTATGTCACATGTGATGCGTTCGTTATCGTCTGTTCAACAACAAAACAGTATGTTTGTTTGTGCATCGAATCAATCTAATATATTTTAAATATGAGAAATTTTTCATATATTAACCAACATGTATGGTATTCAAGTTTCTTTTTGCAGAGAGTATATATTCATTTGATATTACTGAAACTTTCAGTAATGGGAGAGACCCGTGTAAAGTGTGATTGAGAAGGGTTTTACACCGCTTTTGACAATATTCCAGCAGGGGACACAAGTAATGGGCTCCACATAATGTACATTTGTGGGGAATTGAATAATCAGCTATTACTTTAACTATTAGGCTACCCAGCTGCCCATATTTGATGGTGGTGTTAAATAGCACAAATTGTACAGCTCCCCCTGTGAAGTATTATTTATTTGTATTATCAAAACAAACAGACCACCTCCGTGGTCTAGTGGTACAGCATCCACCCTGAGAGCAGAAGGTCTGGGGTTCGATCCCTGGCTGCATCATACCAAAAGACACTATGGGATGGTACTTGTTGTTACCCTGTCTTGCGCTCGGCATTAAGTGGCTAAAACAAGGACTGGCCGGCTTGGAGTCAGTATACTGTGTCTGAGTGGGGTATTCATGTTAAACTGCGGCATGGTATCTCAGTGGGCTAGCACTATAAATCAGCATCAGTCCAGACTAACACACATGCACACACACGTGCCTGCACGCTGCTGTATAAATGCAATAATCTTGGACGCGATGTTAAACTCCATTTCACCTCACCTCAAAACATATTCCTGAAGATAGGTTTCAAGAAGTCTTTTGTTAGATCTGAACAGAATTTAATTATTATTGTACAATGCCTATGTTTCAAAGTAATTTATTTTATACCAGGAATATTCAGTACATAGTTAAGATGAAATTCATGGCAGTTGTTTAAAAAATATATGCAAGTAATATAAATTAAAGAATATTCTGGTTTTTGTAATGCTGTGACACAAGGTAAAATGTTCCCATACAGCTCAGGTGATTTTTCTGGCATAGCTTGTGTACATGTTTATTGTTCTGACTATCTTCTTACAATAATACAGTAATATCATTCTTTGCTGGTGCATATCAATTTTCCACCTGTTTTGATGATAGTCTTGGCAGATTTTGTGTATCCATGGCAGCCATATTAGATTTCAGGTCAAACAGTTAAAATTTCAGCTCATTCAACCATATAATGCTGTGTTTACATGCAATCACTTATCCATCCCCCAAACATACCCGATGTGAGAAATATGGCACCCTGGGAATTACTGCTGTATTTTCCGGTTTACAAATATTTAAAGAACTGTTCTGTTACTATTTTGACTCTGATACTTTATTTATTTTTGTTTTTGTTTATTTGTTTGTTTTAACATCGCACTCAGCAATCTTATACTTTAAACAGTGAAGTCTTGATTATGATATCAATTGGTGGAGAGCTGGTTAATTTATGCCCGAAGTCCTAATGGGTTAGTGACCATAAACACAGCTAGCCCTCAAAATATTTCTCTTCCCCTTTAAATGAGGTACCAGTCCACATCAGCCCAACTGCTTTAAACAGAATATGGATTTCTAGAACGTGTTTGGAAATGTTGTTTTTGTGATGAAAAACTATTAGAACTGCTTTAAAAATATTCAAGTTGCTTGAAGGGTGGAATGAAATTGATGAAAATTACAACTTGCCAGCTGGGATAGTGTCTGACAGCTTTTTTGAGGTCTTTATGAATTTTCACTAGCCTTGTGCTAACCTGGTGTTGCATGCTGATATCTGCAGTGCTGTATCTTGTCAAAAAGTGTAATCATTAACTAAAGGTGAAGGTAAGGTTTAGACAGGTATCCTCGGGTACTCAGGTCGGGTGGGTCCTGAGTAGGACCCGGGTAGCCATGCATGCACAGTACAGCCCCGCCCATGGTTAGTCACGTGATATATTGTTTAATGACAAAAAACTCACTATTACTCAGTGGTTACACTACAAGTCGCTAATGTTTACAATTCTTTCTGATGATGCACGCATGTTCCTTATACTTGTGTGTTTGAAATTCGGCGTACACATGATCTGATTGTTTGATACATGTATCTAAATAGTTTTTGCCAGGGCATTCAGTGGGTACCCTGGTTGGATCGGGTAATAGGGGGCCGAGTACCCGGGCAGTAAATTAGGAATCATCCCAACTCTAGCTGGGACAATCCATATTTACTACCTGACCTGACCCCCCTGTTGCCAAGAGTTGGGTTCAAAATGTCGAATCGGAATTGTTTTACAGGATCATTGGCAAAAGGTTTGTCCCTGGCAACATGTTTAAATTGATTGGTCATGCATACACTGAAGCTAGCTGAAGCTTTGTCTTTATTCACACATATTAAAGTCAGAAGGAATGCCAACATCAGTGACTTGCAGTGTAACCATGGAGTACAAGTGAAATTTTGGTCATTTAACATTATACCGCGTGACAAACCATAGGCCCGGGTAGTCCTGTGGGAACCCGGGTCCTTCTCAGTACCTACCTGAATGAGTACCCAAGGTGTCCGTCTCAGCTGAAGGTACAGCACAAAAAGCTGACTAAAATGGGGATCAGATGGACAAAATGGTCACAGAATGAAATGCACCAGGAAAAATACTCAGCTGTGAATCTTGTAGAGATACGAAACATTACAAGTTATATTGGTATAAACAAGTGCATAATAACAGAAAACTGTTCAACAACAAGAATGCAGAATTTTTTTTTATATTTTCCAGTTGGCTATAAATAGCATTACATTCACTGTGCCCACTAGCCTAAGTTTCTGCCCTTCAATATCCAATCTTCGATCTCTGAAATTTAAAAACAAATTATTCCTGGTTGTGATTCTCACTCTTCATCAGTGTTTGTTGACACGGCTTGCCTTGTCATCTAGAACCCCATAATTCACTGCGTGGAGTTGACCTGTGAAGATCCGGGGTAGAATAGGTCTTCACCAACCCATGCTTGCCATGACAAGTGACTAATAGGATCGGGTGATCAGCCTCGCTGGCTTGGTTGATGCATGCTATTGTATCACAGTTGCGTGGTTCGATGCTCATGATGTCAATCACTGGATTATCTGGCCCCAGACTTGATTATATATAGACAGCCGTCATATAGCTGGAATATTGCTGAGTGCGGCATTAAGCAACGAGCCACACTCTGTATGGTATGGCCCTTGACTGGTTGCAACATATGACCTCACCATAAATTACCATTAAAGTACAGCTTCCAGTGTTTTTCCATTAATTTTCATGTTCATGCTTGAAAGCTTGCATTAGTTAAATTCCACTGTCTTAACAAGAAATGGCTTAAATCTGAGATCTCATGATGTTTATGGTATTCCTTTACGAGACAAATCCTAAAATCTTAACATTTTTTACCTAACATCATTTTCTCCAAATTAGATTTTCATATTTATGTTGTGTTCTTGATGGTATTACCCTATGGAGATTAATGTGGGTTTCCGTAACTTAATCAAGGAAATTGAATATTATAGCAAAAGTAGAGATTTTTATATTGACATTTAAGGTTTCTCACTAACTCATGGTGAGGATGTTTAGAGAAACAGAACTTCTCATATTCTGCTTCCTGTCTGTAAAGGATGGCATACCTCTTATATACACCAGTTATGTAGATAATGTATTAATCAATACCTGGTTGCCATTGCTGCCAGACCATATTTGTATTCCAAGACTTGTTTGGGCGTCATCAAACTACCATTGATTTTCTATCAATGTTGCATTATATAATCAGTACCTCATAAACTGATAGAAGCCGAGCTCCTAACTTTGTCTCACATCGATTTGTATTTCTCAAAAATCAATGTGATCGTTTACATATTTTATGTTATTGATGGCATTGCTCGGCACACAGGTTTTAGCTTCAAACTGCTATTGATGAGAATGGATGTTTCAATGAAATCCATAATCAAATCTTTAATGGAATCTGGAGAAACGTTATATTGATTCATGACTATTTGCAAGTCTAACAAATGTCAAAAGTTTTAAAGATTTCCATTGCCAATTAGACTGCTGCCTTTTGCATTTCTCTTCACAAAGCATGTACGTATGCTATCTTTTATATACCACTTTGCATTTGATAGTAATAGTCTGTGTTCAGGTAGGGAGAGACTGATACTCATTGTTTGTCAGACACATAGTATTCAACATTTTCACAAAACTGTCTATTTTTCTGCTTCAAATGTTCACATTTTGATAAAATATTGTCTTAGATTTGTTATACCAACACACCTAAGGACCAAAATAATGGTTATTTAGGTGCGTGGTCACACCAGGCCTGATCTTGGTATCCTTATCTTAAGTTGAGTAGTATACTATTAATGGACTATACTTGCCAACTGGCAGTCCCTGCAAGTTTGATTCAAGTTGTTGAAACTGGACTTTAACTCACTGTTTTATCCATGAATTGCGTAATGCATAAAGGATTCATCACGAGTGCTTTTTAAATTTTGGGAATATCAACCAAGTCTTAGTTAATTGGTATTTGCAGAACCTTTGGCGAGTATTTTTTGTGTATTTAGTGCATTTTAGCTTGCTTAAATTTATTACAAACTAGTACTATAATATCAAATGTTCAGGTGAGCTGTAGAGCCAGACAGCCATATTTTTAATTGCATATAGTGTGACACCATTTTGCATCTGTAATCCTTTAAGCCAATTTAAAACAATCTGACAATCAGGACCCAGATACAGCCTTCCTCAAATTAGTACCTTGTTAAAAAACACATAGTGGCATAGATGGATTGTTTCCCTCAGGTAGACGTTCTAATGAAATTGTCAGATTTCTTTACAACATTAGGATGTGGGGAAAGTAAGTTAATTCAATTCTGCAGTTTATTGTGTTGATCCCTAATTAAAATTCTCCTCAGGGTTCTAATATGCTAACATCCCCACCAATTCAGACTCTGTTAGACATGTTCAGTGATGTGCCAAACAGCTATTCTGTACTTGATACTTGTATATAAACTTGTTTGCCATTGTGAAAATTTCCCATAAACCCCAGCAGTCCAATCCTCCGGAAATCTTTTATTGCGCTGAATAGATGGCTTACGCCAAAAGGTTGCGACTCGTCTTTTGAAAGGACAGAGCTTAGTGCTGTTTCTCATGCTCCGATCTATTTATGTTTTTCATTTTGCAAACACATTGCTTGGTTTGAAAGAACCAAGACCTGTCTGACATTATATATGTAGGTCAACGGCAAGTTTTTCTTCAAATAAGACTACACCTACCTGAATATGTAAACATTGTATAACTTAATCAATAAAGGTGTATGGTCTTGCATATGATCTTTGATGGATGCACACTGTTGTACACGTTTCCCAGAGTTAGACTAAAGGATTCTGGGATCCTTGATGTTTTCAGCTAAATTTGAATCTATTGACCTTAAATCTTTACCTTTAACATTAGCGTTAACATATCAAATACCCACCTTCAATAAGCATCAAATGTCCATCAAGATAGCAATTAGATCTTTTCTTCCCGTCTGTATTATATTTTAATTGTAATCAAATATTTAGAAGCTTAAGTTGCAAATCACAGTTGGTAAAGTTGGCTAGTCTTTAGTAAGTATCCATTATTGGAAACTTCAATCACCTGGAAGCTTAATACATTGAATTTTGAATTACCACTCTGACATCAAGTAAGTCATAATTTGAGAAATAGACACACCCAAATATTTTATTAATCTCATTTGTACAACTTTTCATACACTTTAAAACACAGATAACAGTACACAAGTCATTACCTATGGAACTACCAGAGACTATGAATATACTATATCATGTAAATTATTTACCATGAAACTAAACGACCTCACTCATGAACAAAACATGGGCATTGAAAGCGTTGTCATAAGCAGTTACCAAATCATGTCTTATACATACATATTGACGCTGCGTACATGGCCTCATTGTCTGGAACAAAAATAAAAGTGAGAAATTTGATCATATGTATTGCTTAGCTGAAGTAAGACCATCTACGGTAGCCAGACAGCTATTTGTGTCATAGTAATGTTTCAATTATTTAAGACTATTCTCTTGCTGACAGAAGCATAAGCTATGAAATTGATCATACAAGATATGAACATAAAGAAACAACTTCGCACAAAGCAACAAACATCTGCTCGTTAAATTCACCTGTTCAGGTAATAAGCTTATGGAGATAAGGCTTGTCTTTCATGCCTCAACTGATGCGATATCTGCTCCAAAGGGTTTGAAAGATAAGAACCAGTCTCTAATAAGATAGCTGTATCTTTGAATTTGGGGGATGCCACTAACTTCTTTTCAGGTGAGCTTGTGCCATCCATAAATATGTTTTGTGGAACTTCTAATGTATTGCCTGGGAATCTAATATATTGCCTATGTATATGTACAATTAAGAAAGTTTAATTGCTGGAGATGTCTGAGATGCTATGCCATTGGCTAAAATAATAGACATGATCCTACCTTTATTTATTTGATACTATGTAAATAGACAACTTCTATATTCAAATCTTTGTGCATCATGTCCAATAAGTAGGTAATAATGAAGATGTATATTGTAAATTTGTTTAATTATAAGTATCCCAAGGTCTCTGGACTTTTAGAATGTCAACATTACTCCTATGCTAATGACAATTAAAGAAACTATTTGCTGTTGATTCATCACCAGTTTGCAGATATTTAATTACATTACATTACATCTTTAAGTGTTAGTGTGTTGGTGGGGTGGTCGGTTGGCCTAGTGGTTAAAGCGTTTGCTCATCATGCCGAAGACCCAGGTTCGATTCCCGACGTGTACAATGTGTGAAGCCCATTTCTGGTGTCCCCGCCGTGACATTGCTGGAATATTGCTAAAAGCGGTGTAAAACCATACTCACTCATTATGGTATTTTGGGGATATATAAGATTTTTAAATATCAAATGGGGAAAATTGTATTTTGTGAGTGAACTCTGAACAAAGTCCAAAACTATTTTCTCTTCTGTTTGCAGGTTCTTCATTGATTGGCTGGCAGGATTGAGCAAGTAGGTTATTCCTTTATACAACTCACGTGCAACCACATGGGGGTTCAATATTCTGGCCAGCTGAATCAATCACCATGTTTTGTGATCTTGACAATTATTGATTTAACCAATGGCTCTTAACTAGTTTTATGTCTTGTCAAAAGAAAATTTGTAACTTAATGTAGTTAGACAGTTTCAGAACTGATGCTTTGAAACAAGCTCTTCTTGAACTTGAGGTGGTCTGGATTAGATTTTAATAATTTTGAATACCAAATTTGCTTTGTGTTTTTGTTATGAAACCCCTCCAGAGGCATTATCACTTGGTTGTAATTGAGATCTAATGATATATGTGTTGTGCATAATGTACCCCCTTTTTATTAGCTGATGTGGCTGAATACGAAACAGGTTGACATCACTTCTGATTTGATTACTTGAGAATTTTTTACTTGTATCAAGTTAAGCATGTTTATGATTACAGTGCTGAAGACTTCTGACAAGAAACAATGTTTTTATAATGATAGTGGTGTTTGATCTTGTGGAATCTCAAATCTAGACCTCTTGACCTCAGAGCCTCCAGGCGGTCTCCGAGTAAGGAAACCCAATTGTCTGATTTAAGTGGAGAGGGGTAGAATAACTGAAAAGATGTTTTCATGCCACAGACAATATTGAACTACTTTTTATGATGCCAACAGTAATGACATTTGTTGCCACATGTTGACTTGTAGAAACTTTCAACAATGCTATTTCCATACGAATATTAAACAACCTGTCTTAAGTCGTTCTATTACTCTTTGCCATCTTATGAATATCCTGTAGAGTATGTAAGCATATCTGTAAGCCTTCTATATGACTCCGGGGGCACGGGTAGCCCAGTCGTATAAGGCGTGGTGATTCGCTGTGCAGAGTTACGTCCCTTGGGCACGACAGAAACCTATCATTGTGGGTTCGAATCCCAGGTTCGCCCCGATTATGTTTCTAGATTTGTCAGCACCATACCCATGCTCGTGGGTTTCACCAAAGTGGTAAACGTCTGAGACCTGCATCACTTCGGTCTTTCCTCCCACATTAAGCTGACACACCGTGATATAACTGGAATAATGTTAAAAGCGGCGTTAAACCCAACTCACTCACTCACTCACTCACTCACTCACTCACTCACTCACTCACTCACTCACTCACTCACTCACTCACTCACTCACTCACTCACTCACTCACTCACTCACTCACTCACTCACTCACTCACTCACTCACTCACTCTATGAATCCACTTTTGATAGATATATTCCTGTTATTCCACTTGAAGACTGAATGTGACTAATAGCCAGATGAGGAAAGGAACGATATTTCATGTTGTGGAACCAACATTTGAAATTCATTTAAAGTTGAAAAACGGGGTTTTCGTGACAGTATGAAATATCTGGGTTACCTATCACAATTTGAGTAGTATTTGTGTCTGTATATTATAGATAGACCATACCTTAATAGCCTTTATAGCCAAGTGGAAATTGACATGTTTAATAACTGCTATATATATTTTTTAATTTTATCTCATATAATGTTCATACTTTCCTTATTACTATATTTTTCCCAAGATATGAAACAGGATAGAGTTGTTGCCTCGAGAAAGTTTCACGCCACTGAGTTTTCCTTATGTTACTATAGTATAACTGGAGACCAGACAGTCACACCTAACAACACAGATGACGTGTAAAACCAATTAACAAGAAAAACACATTTTATCCAAAACGTTTCACACTTGAATAGCTTGCGCTTCATCACCAGCAAACCTTTAACTTGCTTAATGTTACATATCAAATTATCCTGGCTGTTTGGGTATTCTTAACTTGTTCTGATAGGACTTAATCGGAGAAATGATAGCTCCCATGACGCCATGTTTGTGTAAAATGTGGACATTCTGGTGATGTAATGGCCAGGTAAATGATGTTGTGAAAGAGTTTGCGGATTCCCTATTCCATCAGCTGTATTCCAGCTATGTCTTTATAACGTGTTGGGGCGGTCGGGTAACCTAGTGGTTAATGTGTTCGCTCGTCACGCCAAAGACCCGGGTTCGATTCACGACATAAGTGCAATGTGTGAAGCCCATTTCTGGTGTCCCCGCCGTGACATTGCTGGAATATTGCTAAAAGGGGCGTAAAACCATACTCACTCACTATAGTGTTTTGGGGATATATAAGATTGTTTAAATATCAAATGGGGAAAATTGTATTTTATGAGTGAACTCTGAACATTGACAAAAGCAGTGTAAAACCATGATCACTCACTATAACCTGTAAATAATGAAGTCTGGGCCAGACCAACCAGTGGTTGATATCATGAGCAAATATCAATGATGGGGGTACAGTCAGTTAAATAATCACCAGTTCATATTAGCTCTTACAAGGAAGTGGTGCTGTCAACCTATGGTGTCCTGGAATGTTTGTGAATGTTTGTGTTTGTGACAACCTTGGAGCACCGATACTGAGCTCGCTTTATCAGATGCAAAATGATATGGTACCTATCAAAATATCAGACCAATATATAATATAAAGTGAAATGTACAGAGTTCCTGAAAAACTCAAACACTGTTTGAAAATGGCTGCATTGACAGTCGTGCAAGGATGAATATTATATACTCTGTGGGGATTTCTGGTTCAGATAAGTCCTGAGCACCCACCCTATGCTTGCTGTACGATGTGACTAAATGGATCAGAGGATCAGGCTCTGTCACTTGGTTGATTGAATGTCATTTGATCTCGATGACATGGGACAGTGCTCATAATATCAATCATTAGTTTGTTTGCTCTACACTTGATAATTTCATACCGTCATCACCCGTGAAGATTCCGGGGCAGAATAGGTCTTCAGCAATCCATGCTTGCCATAAAAGGCGATTATGCTTTTCGTAAAAGGCGACTAACGGGATCAGGTAGTCAAGCTCGCTGACTTGATTAATGCATGTCATTGATCCCAATTGCGTGGATCGATGCTCATGATAAGTATCACTTGATTGTCTGGTCCACACTCGATTATATACAGACAGCCATCATATAGCTGGAATATTGCTGAGTGCGGCATTAAGCAACAACAAAAATCATACCGTCATCATGTACCGGGAATATTGTGTTATTGCAGAACATTGAGTGGTTTATTAAACAATAAACAGGATTATTAATGTTTAAAAAGGAATTGCTGTGTTAAATGTAAAGCCATTGCAATTGATTGAGTCTTGTCTATGTATAGCCCTTGCATTACCGTTAGAATTACCCCTGTTAACAGATAGATTAAATCATTTAGGCTGTCTCCGTGCAGTCTAAATACTGATAGTTATCCAAATTAGCCCTTAGGTTAGAACAAAGAAATGGGTCATTGAAAATGTAGGGGCAGTCGGGTAGCCTAGTGGTTAAAGCGTTCACGGTTACAATGTGTGGAGCCCATTTCTTGTGTCCCCTGCCGTGGAATATTGCTAAAAGCAGCGTAAAACCAAACTCACTCACTCAATGGAGCTCATTTCAGGTTTAAATAGTGAACTCATTGACTTGACCCTGCTAAGATTCAAAGGCTGAATGTTTTAATACTGCATACCTATACCAATATCAAACTGTTACTTATTTAAAATGGTGATTATTGACTGCGGTGGTGTTAATACTTGGATGATTGACCAATTAAGCGCATTCACCTATATTTATGATGATAGGGTGTTACGTTCCGCCATTTGTGTTCTGCTGGTCCAGATCGTGGCTCTCATGGTGTGCTATAAGGTGACTGATTCTTATCTACTGTATATTGTTATGGCTTCAGTTATAAGTACATTAAGCAATGAAGTGTTGAATGAATGGACTAATTAATGCAGGACATGTTTACCCCCTTCATGAACACCTGTTGTCATCAATGATTTTCAGTGATCCATCCATGTAATTTTTTACAGCTATTTTGCCTTTGTTTCGGCAAATAATCAAGATTAGTTATTCTCTAATGTTGATGATTTGTTTTAGATATAGGTCAATACGTTCCATATAGTGTCATGTAACAATTTTTTATTGGAGGCAGTGCAATTCTGTGTGCAGAGTTGCGTCCCTTGGCTATTCCAGGATCTGATGATCATGGGTTTGAATACCACCTTCCTCGAGGATTAGATCATTCATTTGGGAGCTCAATACCCATGCTCACAGATTTCACTGATTTGGGAAACATGTAGGACTGGCATCATAATAGGCTGATCACACAACTGGAATACTGTTGAAAACAACATAAAACTCAATTTTATACACAAACGTTTCGTGTTAATAGCTCCTGTTTCCAGACAATCAATATTTACAACCAACCTGACTGTATGGTCCATTTGAAAAGCATAATACTATTGTCATTCATTTGCTGTGTTGATAGAAGCTTTCACAAAAGGTTGCGCACAACTTGACAAAGAGGCAGAATATGTTAGTAACTACTGAACAAGCACTATCTGAAGTGTGTACATGAGTACAGGACAGAAAGGCACCATGCTCTAATGATTACAACTAAAGATGTATTCATACTTCTGAAAATAGTCAAGTCATTAACTCTGTTTAAAAGCTGCTTTCAAGACCAGATTTCCTTAGAAATCAATTTTGATTTTTGTCAGAAAGGTATTTAAAATGCAAGTTTATAAAGGAAATGTTCTCTTTATGATGTGAAGCCTTTTCTTGAATGGTTTTAAGTTCTTTTAAGTTCTTTTAATGCTTTTCATGTTGAACAAAAGAGAAATTATTCTTGGCTGAAGAGTTTAAGATCTTTGTGTCTACTTTTAATGACTTTAATGAAAGGTACTGCATTATTTTACAAGGAAAATAATGTTTCGATAAAAGGTAAAGTATGCTGTCAACGAATCAAGGCCAGTTTATACTTCATCATATCCAATAAATATTGTCATAAATCAGTAGAATTGAAAATATATTTTTAAAGCCGTTTTGGATATTTGAAAGTCATTCTAAAATACTTTGCTTGTTTTGTAAGATCTTTGAGTAAATGTAACTAATGGTATGCGAGTATGGATGATCTGCTTTTTTATTACTATTGTTTTGTAGCTTACATAATATTAAAAGTCATCTTTGATAGTTGAAAAAGATCAACTGTACATTGTTTGAAATTAATAAACAGAAAAATATGAAGAGGTCTTTGCGAAACAGGAGACCAGACATTGAATTCAGCTGAGTAGCTACTTGTAAGATATTAGATATTTTTGTATTCACTGAGATCGGGAAAGCTATTGTTTGCCTTGACACGGATCAGAAGCGGGGAGAAGTGTTTGGTGTGTCATTTCTAGGATGTCCTCAGGTAATTCTATTGATTGATGGTGCTCTTAATCCATACTTGACTATAAAAACATAGCAATTATTGTTACAGTACGGATCATTTCTGTTTAACATCAAGAAACCATAGAGACGGATGTGAAAATTAATGATTTCTCCTCCTGGTTCCTTCTGAGCTTAAATTTTTTTGTTTAGATTTCAAAGAGCCTGAAAAAAGGCATTGTTGTTCAAGTGGTAGTGCAATATCATACAGAGAATATTATCTGACCAAGGAAGATGCTTTTGAGGTATACATTGATTCCGCAAACAATGAGGAGTAGGTTACATATCCTTATTAGGGTACGGTCAGTGCCTACCTTGTTTCCCTACACTATTGAATTAGTTGGATGGAAGATAGGTTAGAATAATAGACGACCACAAGAGGAACAAATCAATGTGTAATCGGCCATCAGACGTGGAGATGTAATTATTCTTGTCTTTACATATTCAGCATCACACTAGGGACTTGATTCAAGCCTATGGATTTTTCCTTTGCAAAAGTTTATTTAGAGCAGTGCAATTGGTCATGGACTAAGGCATCAGTAGTTCTTAAGATGGACAACACATATTTAAATTGAACACTTGATAGAGAATTTGAGCATAACCATCTGGAGTCAATGTTGTTGATTGTTGCTACTGACAACATAAAACATAATTTTTATGTGGCTTTGTTTTTAGAAAATCTTATTATGTTTCATCAGTTGTAATAGCCCTTTTGATTGAGGCAAAGGAAAATGTTTTAAAAGCTGTCTAAATTTGATAGGATGTTGGGCTTGATATTTCCTGTATTTCAGCTTTTCATGTTGTTCATATTCATTCAATTTAGGAGTTAAAAAGTTGTTTCTAAAAATGTCATTTTGCCTTCCGCTGGAATATTTGATTGATCAAAGTACTCCATTTTTATGATCAATATGGAAGCTTGGACCTCCTGCAAGAAGATTGCAATTAAGACATGTTCACCCTGCAGATGTTACCATTTCCTTGCAATTACTTTAGTACAGTTTGGGGGCTATTTTTATGTGTTATTTTAGCGATTACAGAATAAATATTTTGCAATTTATTTATAGGATTAAAGCTTTATTTCCCAAATCAAAATGATTCCTCTGAAACTGCACTTATTTTCATAGTGTGGATGAAATTGAACTTCCTAAGAAATGAGTTTTCCATTAAACTTGGACAATCGTTTTACAAAAACATTTATGGACCAGGTGTGAATGACACTTTATTTCTTTGTCTTTAATATAGGGTTGATGAGGATATGAAATACATCCGAACTTTACAAGTGACAGCAAAATGATTTTCTGTTTAACTTCAAACATGTTTTAAACATTATGGTGTTTTTGTTAATCTAAATTTGTCAGTGTAAATGGCACATGTGTATATAACCCTGACACATGACCCAGACACACAGATATATACTGTAGTTTCTAAGCAACAAATTACCATTTGTCAGTATCAACTGTCGTAGAAGCAGTGCCAGTAGTTTCCCGGCCTGTGCCCCCCAAGATGAATCATTCATAGTGGTATTGCCATGAAGTAACCTACAAGTTCACAGCCGTAGTAGTCGTAAAATTGCTTTGTGCAAGTGGGCCATTCTTGTTAAGAAGACAATCTAGAATTCTGTTTGTACACTTTTTAGACAGTATCCTTGTCAATGATTGGTAGTAAAGGCTATTCTGGTAGTCAACTGGTTCACTTTTTGATGTAGGTGATCTGATTTTCCACATAGGCACATTGATACTGATATGTTTTGATCATGCAATATGGAAATTCATACACAACCAAAACAATCCTATGAAAGCATTATTTTTATTTTATTAATGCAGACAATTTATCTTTTGACAGCAAAGATAAGATTAATTCTAAGCCTTGACACAGCATGAATTTTAGTGTTAACCTGTAAGGACAGCAAGTCGCAACATCAGCGGAACAACAATTTGTCAAATGACATGAACGATCTTCAGCTATGACATCGTTTCTACTGTGACGTCATTCCGACCTCACGTCACAATAAGATTCAAATGACGTCATAAATGCCTTCCGGATGACGGAAACAATACACTGTTGTCGCATATGTGATATGACCGAAGGGCACATATGATTTTTATGAACCCCAATATGTTTGCCCTCATAGGTAATAAGTACCTGTATTGCACTCTTTTGTTCAATTCTGGATGTAAGGGTGAATTGCCTGTATCCTATGAGAGCCAACTAAAGTAAATATAAAACATCAATGCCAGAGAATAACCAGTCTAGATTATCTGCTGAAAGATTCCATTGGGTGTAAAAGGCAAAATAGCAGTGAAAGGTATATGAATGGATTGCTGAAAATCAGTGTCGCCAGATGTTTGTAGTGGAGTCATAAAACATATTGTAATTTATTTCAGCAAGTGAATAATCGTGTATCAACACAGAAAAAAACATGTATAGTATCGTCATATGAAAGCTCACAATGCACTGATATACCCATATAAATAGTCACTACTACCAACCAGCTGCTATTAAATATATCCCATGTTGCCATAAGTGCATATATTTTCCAAGTACAATAAGTATATACTACGTAATATTCAGCTTTTATTTTGAAATTTGAGACTTTCATTTACTGTTTGTAAGTCTTCCCATCTTGTGATAGAATTATAGCATAAAATAGTATACTGGTACACTAAGATGCACCAAATTGATTTTTGAACATTTATTTGCATTTAAATTTGACAATTTTAGAATTTAAAATACATCTTGGTGCTATCTCAATTAAAACTGATAAAGAACTGAGTCTCAGATAGCACTTTAAAGATACCTTTGAACAGATTTTAAACTTTAATACCTCTGTTTCATACTAAATAGTTATCTTTATTGTATGTTTTGAAGAAAATTAATTATTCAACAATATAAAGTTGAAGCCATGGTTGATTTCTTTAACATTTTTGAAACATTAATGCATTAAACTGATAATGTGGTAAAACTTTCACTGATAATATGGTGTGTGCTTGTGCTCCGGTCCATGTGATATCAATATCGTCATAAATTCAGGGAAGATATCCTTCTTCATTAAACTTTCATCACAGATGATTGCAAATATCGTAAAGTGATAGGGATTATTTTCATGGTATCTTGGCTGCTACTTGACTGAGTACAACTTGGATATAAAATTGAAGTTTAACGCGCAGAAGGTTCTTAGATGTTGGCTCAATGCCAATTTGATAGGTGTTGGGCATTCAGTTATGGCAATTTAAGTGATTTGTGATGTATATGTTAAACACCATCAGCCACCTTGTCCAAAACTTTTGCAATAATTGTTCTCATCCTTGTGTAGAAAAAATGTTATGATGGTGTATATAAAGAATTTATTAGAATTAGCTTGATCAATACCCTGCAGTAGCCAATAATGTTGTGGACTAAGTTTAACAATCCATTAGCAACTGATTTACTGAAAATCAAGTCACATTTTAGCAACAAAAACAACTTTGGTAATAAATAATCATGATTCATTGTTTCCTTATTGGGAAATGTTACAATATATTCCAGTGGATGTCAATAGAAATTCCTCATGTTCCACATTACCAGATGACGCAAGGCGTGAGAAGAGTTTCACTATTCTCAGAACTGCCTATTTGCCATGTTAAACTTCGATATTTTAATAGTTTATCTTATTCAGTATACAACTACCACATGGACCTCGCCCACTCATACTATGCAGACCCACCCCCATACCACCCCCCATACCATGCACCCCCACCCCCCATACCTCCCAACATACCACGCACACCCAACCACCCCATACCAAGCACACCCACCTACCATACCATACACATTCATTATGGACACTTACTCCAAATATGTTTTGTGAAAATCAATGAAAAATTTGTTTTCAAATTTTATTTTCAAATCATTCATGGAATAAACTATAGATAGTGGGCGGAGCCATGCTTTAAGTTCCAGTGTATTCTATGTCTTTTGGCATTTTCAGTAATTGTTCCCAGATAAGGTTGCCAAGGAAGCAACAAGGTGATAAGAGGCCTCCATACCATTAAGGCACTTATCATTGCACCCATCAATGATAAAATCAGCGAAGCTCCACAAAGTCATAAATTCATGTATGAATATTTGATTTCTGTAATATTATTGGCTGTGTGCAAAGGAGTTTTTTTACATGAAAATTGACAGTTTTTACAGTCATTTGACATTTGACATTTTCAAAAGCGTTTCCCATCACATTATGCAAAAAGTCCACAGCTATGCATGGTAGTGTTTTTGAAAATGCTGTTTGTAATGTTATTCTGTAACATATAATTAACATAGTTGTATTGATGTTGTCATTAACTAGCAGACCCATGAAGATCCGGGTAGAATTGGTCCTCAGCAACCCATGCTTGCCATTAAAGGCGACCATGGATTGTTTGGTCCAGACTCGATTATTTACAGACCGCCATCATATAGCTGGAATATTGCTGAGTGCGGCGTTAAACAACAAACAAACATTAACTGGCACCCTCCAATTCAAACGAGGCTATAGCCATTAAAAGGGTTAACTAAAGGTTTGGGTATCAGTGCTTTCATTATGATTAGCTGAACAAAAATGACGTCCTATCCAATCTTTTTGAATCTCTTCAAGTGAGGGGCGGTCGGGTAGCCCCGTGGTTAAGGAATTCGCTCGTCACGCCAAAGACACGGGTTCGATTCCCGACATGGGTACAATGTGTGAAACCCATTTCTGGTGTCCCCCACTGTGATATTGCTGGAATATTGCTAAAAGCGGCGTAAAACCATACTCACTCACTCACTCACTCTCTCACTATTCAAGTGAATTGGAAATAAAATATGATGTGAAGTCCATGCTTTCCTTTAGCCTTAAGACAATATTAAAACATGTCGCTGTTGTGTACATAAAATAATCTCAAATAAATGATGCATCTTTCATGAATAAAGACACACTGCCTGCATCTTGCCACAGTGTATATCCCTTCTGCCTCCTTCCATGGAAATTGATGAAGACTTGGATAGGCTTGAGTCTGCAACTTTAATGGCAGAGTGTATGTTTAATTGATAAGAAATACTAGCATTGGCCCTGCTGATTAAGGCTTATTATATATTTATAACTGATATTCACAGAGCTTGAAAACTGAACGTTAGTGGAACAATGGAAAGGTGCTAGATAGCTTGTGTGGTTTCTTATCAGGTGTAAATTACTGAAGTTTTATCGAGCATTTCCTTCTCAAATGGACCGACCCTGAATACTCCTAGAAATAGAATTGAAATGATAGAAGAAATACTTTCAAATTGATTGTAAAACGTCTTTCTAGAATCACACAGTAGGTGATGGGATTTCATTAATTCAGAAAAAAATTCAGTATATGTTTGAACCTGATGAATAAAAACAGTGTTTCTATTGATCCCACGTTTCCACTGAGAATTTGGGTGGAAGATGGGGATCCTGATGGTACTTCCCAATAAATTGACCTCTCAAAGGTAGTCTGCCATATTGCATAATTTAACTTATGTGCCTCTTGAGACTTAAATAGCATGTCATGTCTAGCCAACAGCCAGGATTCATAATGGTTTAATGATTGAGCTGAAGGGGCATAGATTTGCGAAAGACTGTGGTGACCCTTCTGTTGAAGAGAGCCACGGCATTGTCCAGTGATTAGTTCATCTCTGTCCTGCTCAACAATCTTTAATCATGCAGAGAGTTCCATCCCATCATTGGAACATCCATCATTGCTTTATCTTTGTATTTTTCCATTGGTCTCTGCACCTTTTGTACTGATGTGTTCAGTGATCTTTTTTCTGCTGGCCATGGGATCAAAACTGTCCATTTGTCATGGTGGTTATGGAGGACAGGACTCAATGGCGCAGGAGAGAACCACAACAATGACTGTCAAATCAGAAGCCAATGACGTCTGCTCACAGGATGTGGGGTTAAAGGGCTTACAGGTCACCGTTGGTGGCTATGGTCAAATGAATGAATTGAATTTGGTAGCAGCAGTTGCATGTATGGACAGAATTTAGACACGCCGCTCAATTGTTTATACAAATTTGAGAGCAAGGTCGTGTTATTGGAAAGTCACCTCTGGATGGTGGTGTATTATTTGGTCAAGATTAACAGCTGAAACCATTGCAAGGACAGGTCACCCGTATACTGTAATTAAGGTCATCCAATTGGACTTCACTGATTGGTCATGTGGTCGTCCATCTGGCAGATTATAGTCCATTTCCCGACCAGTTACAATCAAAACCTGTGAAAATCTTGAAAAGAGAGAGATTTGACAGTCATAATGATAGGTTTGGGTTCTTAAGCTGTTGATAGGGTAACATAAATGCAGCTATTAGTATTTTGTTGTAAACAAGATCATATTTCTTTCACTTAAAGTGTAACTTGATATTTCCGAACAATACCTTCTGGACAAACACCTTTTAATCTAGACCTTTATCTATGATTTTTTTTGTTTTGTAAATAAACTCTAACAGCATGCCAGATCAATATCTCAGTTTGTTTCCACTGTCCTTTTAATTTAGCGGGGCCCAAAATGATTACATTCAATGTGCATTATTGATGAGATTTGACCTGCGTTCTGCCCATTGTTACTGGGGCCTCATTAATCATGGATTTACCTGTAGTAGCAATCGACGACAGGTAAAGTGTTACCTCTACAGATACACACATGAATGGCTTTTCATCTTGGCTGATGGTTAATGTGGTGAATTGCTTGTCTGCAAACTTGTTTACTTTGAGTACTCCATAAAAGCCAAATTTGTTCGTGAAGATTGTTGTTTGTAACATGTATCAGTATAATGAAATGTTGCAATTTCACTCCCTCGCACTTACGAATAAACCAACACAAATGTAATGTCTATCTTATTAAATCCTTATGCTTGTATAAAAAGAGTCTTGGCTCTGCAACAAATCTGTATTATCTGGCTCTCCTTAGCATTCAGGGGGGCGGTCGGGTAGCCTGGTGGTTAAAGCATTCGCACGTCACGCCAAAGACCCGGGTTCGATTCCCAACATGGGTACAATGTGTGAAGCCATTTCTGGTGTCCCCGCCATGATATTGCTGGAATATTGCTAAAAGCGACGTAAAACCCTACTCACTCAGTCACTCGGGATTATTCACTTCCAGGATCAGGTTGTGTTGTTTTCATATCCCCAAATGATGCCCCTGATTGTGGGTTTGAATTATGGTTCTAGTTTCATCAGCAGAAATGGTACATAAGACCTTTACCATTTCAAGCTTAAACCCCCATCAAACTGACACATCATAATTTAAATGTAATATTTTTCAAAGCAGGATTAAACCAAACTAAATTGCTGATTTCTAGGATGACACAGGTGTATACACTACACAAAGGCGTTAGAAGGCTAAATATCTAATAGTACTTAAAAATGAATTCCAATGATATACACAAGACGTTGATTGTATACATTGTACATCTATGCTCCTCCACAATGGCTGCATGTGTAACAATATACACTAGCCCAAGATGCTGCTCTGTCTCCAAGTTCCGCCATCAATATTAGTATAATGAAGTACAAACCTTGGTAAAAACAATTTGATCGATCTTTACTGTCCAGGATTCAAGGTAATTTCTGTGCTTTAAGCCTTTTTAAGCGCCTTTAAATGGTTTGTTTTTTTAATCTCGGGCGTAAATAAGGATGAGGAAGCTGCTAAACCAATGCATCATCTTAATTGCCCTAATTACACTAATTTGTGACAGTGTATGTGGGCGTTGCCAAACGAGTGTTCTATATTATCGAGCAGAATGGACATGACAATTTCTATGAGAAATCCATGTCACCGCAAGGACATAAAAATTGATCATATTGTCATGTCATGGGTTACATGATTATTGGCAGATGTTTGTTGAGTTGCCATGGTGATAAGTTGCATCAGGTTTTGTGGATTGAGACATAAAAGGAATTACTTGGGTTTTAACTGGAATCGATACTGACTCAAGTGTACATTAGTGTTTTTCGTTTAGACGCTCCACTATGTTCCACATCAATAGTAAACAGGTAGACAATTAAGTACTTAATGAATTGGATTTCTCACAACGTGAGGAAGATTCATAGCAAGCATGGAATAGACTCTGTTAACCCTCAGAGCTAAATTGGTGTTTGGTTGCTTGAAAAATTGAAGTCTTGATGATCTGATTGAGATAAATACTATCTTTAGGACTTTAATTTTCACCTGGTGACAGACTTAAAGGTTTGTAAAGTAGCAATCTCATTGTCTTTTTTTTTCATTTGGTTGAAATTACTTTGAAGTAAAACATTTTTATTACTAGCTAAAAGGGAAATGGTGCCATTCAGTGATATTTTCAATGTGCTTGCTGAAATCTGCTTGAACTTTTGGTAACAGGCCAGAAATGTTCTAACAAAGTTTTTTTTATCTACCATGAAGCTCATTTTAAGCCTACAATGTAAACTTTCAAACCTTAAAAGGTCAGAGCAACAATGGCTTCAATGTCCTTTAGGAGACACACAGTTGAAGGTGTATTGATTCTCGGGACAGAGTTGTTGCCCTTTGTTTCCTTGTGTAATTTGAATCCTAGATTCTCCTAGATTATGATCCTTGGTCTGGTTGGCACCATCCCCTGATTCATTGGTTTCACCAAGGTTTGTTTGTTGTGTAACACCGCACTAAGCAATATATCCCTGACTGAAAACAAACTGTAATTCCCTGTAGATCTATTTCATTCGGAAAATACCGTAATACCTGGAAAATAGCTTCTTACATCATTAATTTGAGATACATTTGTAACATACCAACCACAATTTGTAACTCCCAGTAGTTTGACAGGGAACATAAGAAATGTACTTTACATGTTTATTGCATACATTGAAAATAATAGAATGGGCCTCAGCCAACCAGAATCCGATATTCATGTGTAAGGTAAGATAAACACTTATTTCCTACTTCATTTTCATATTTCCTTCACACTGATATAACTGAATTAATGTGTTGAGCAGCATTTTATCTCAAAATCTCCCACCATGCACTTACTGTCAGTTTTTAATTCTAAAAATAATTATTCTTTAATCTCATATCAAGACATGAATACCTTCTGTTTATTTATTTGTTTTTCTGGAAACAAATTTCCAGTTTGTGATTAACCGTTATTATCACCCAGGTTCATTGTTCTTATATTACGCAGCGCTAACATTTGTTTCACAACTAAATGAACAAAGATGTGAGAGAGAAAAACACAAAACACCTGCTAGTGACCTGACATTTGAATAAATAGCATCCCTTGAAACTACAGTGATAAACATTAATAACAGTGGACATTTACAAGTTGTGGGTAGGGGGATCCGTGTGTCAGACTCATCCACGCCTCAAGGGACACATTAACCCTTCACCATTCACCATCTGTGAAGACTGGGACTACCTCAATAATTAATTTGACCAATCAAGTAATTAATCCCACCCATAAAACACCCAGGACTTACAGGAGCCTGAATTAAGAGTGATAAGAATATAGGTTGACAAATGTTGTTTGTTTGTGGTTGGTATATATTTTTAGTATTATTCCTGCTGTTAGTAAACATAGCACATCAATGCCAACACCAGTCTCAATCATCCTACAAACAGGATCCATTAGGTGTAAAGGGCAAAACTGTGGTAAAAATTATATAAATGGATAGCTGAAAATCTGGGACACCAGGTGTTTGCGGAAAGAAATGTTATGAAATTATAACCATAAACATACAGGAGTTGTTTATCTCAAGCTCTTGGCTAAAGCTAATCTTGATATATTTTGGCAGTTGAATAGTATTGAAAAGAATACCTTTACAATATATTTAGCTGTGGTAAGACAGCGTTAGAAATTGTCACTGGTCCTGTAGTCCTTACCAAACTGCCCAATAGTTAAGGTATCATAAGGACTAGTAGAAATTTACCGTTTTTAAGGGTTTTGCTATTTGTTATCATTATAAGGACTAGTGGACAAAAACTATTAGTTTCTACTGCTGCAAGGTATCCAAGTGGTCAAATTGTTCACTTAATTGTCATACCCATTGTGGTGTGGGTGTGGGTGTTGGTGTTGGTGTTGGTGTTGGGATGTCGGTGTGTTGGTGTTGGTGTTGGTGTGTGTGTTGGTGTTGGTGTGTGTGTTGGTGTGATGGTGTCCTTACCTATACTATTCAAAAGAAGTAAAGGACCATCCTGTTCTTTCATATTACTGTAGTTAATCTGTCATGCCAGGACACATTTACTTTAGTAATAAGAATGAATAGGGTGGTCCTTTACTTCTTTTGGGTAGTATATGTTGATACTGTGATGTTACACAATGGCCTCTGCTTTTAGCAGGTATATCTTATGAGAATGTTTAATTTACACAATGGCCTCTGCTTTTAGCAGGTATTTCTTATGAGAATGGAAAAGGGGGTGTCAGTTTAATTTATGAAAAAACAACAACAGTGACTTGAGCTGTTTTTTTCTCATTTTATTAATATTTAATAGGAGCTTACTAACAAAACAGAACATTTAATATTTAATTTAATATTTGATCGAAAATGTAATTTAAAAAATTTAATATTTTGTTAACCTTTATCCCAAGTGTTAACAGTATTTAATCCATTATTTAATAAATTAAAACCTCCGATTCTTATAGACAATGAAATTGAAATTGAAAATATGAATTTAGAATTGAAATTTCTCTGGTTACTTTAACTGAATTGATTGAATTTGTTTACTGATTGTTGTATGTATATTAATGGCAGCCATTGTAGTTTTCAACATACGGGTCCCAAAAACGTAATCAGCTACCGGTATATGCTATTATAATAATTAGCATATTGGAGTAACTAGTGCATGTAAATTTTAGTTGTGAACAAGATCTGCTTGATTACCCAACAGTGAAAATTCACAGTTACATATAGCATTATTGTATTGATAAACACCATCTGGAAACATAGGAATCAATATGTTAACCTTCACTCCTTGCTGCCACATAATATCATGAGGTGTGATACTTAAGAAGAAATATTGCATCTCTGGTCGATTTCTAAACAGGACTATTTTCATTCTTTGAACAATAGATATGAATTTTTGATGATCCAGCCAGCGGTACAGAAAGAGTGGCGTAACTAATTGTAGTGACTCGGCCAGTGTGTTCATGCCTGCAATACATATGTCTTCTGTATAGGTTGGAAATGTGATCTATTCAAGAAGAAAATTTCCGTTCTGCACTGTTACACCGTTCGAAGTTCAGTGTGACATGAGAATAGTTTGTTTTTCATGCTAGGTTTGTTCTGAGGCTTGTCGGATTTCCCTCATTATAAGGATGTGTCAAAAAAGACTAATTATTCATGAGATAGGTATTGTTTACCTCAGGGAATGACTAAGACAGTTGCACGGATACTTGCTTTAGTAAGGGTTGGGTCCTGTTTCTTATTCATAATTAACTGCCACAATTAGATCATTCATGTTTTTTTAAAGTATCTTAGCATGGAACTCCTATTTGATGTACAGAAAAGAACAGAAGAATAAGTTACAGTATCAACTAATACAATACCATCTAGAAAGGACTGCCTCCATGATCTAGTCGAAGAGTGTCTGCCCAGAAAGCGAAAGATCTGGGGTTCGATCCCTGGCCGCGTCACACCAAAAGACCTTAAAAGATGGTACTTGTTGTTACCCTGCCTGGCGCTCGACATTAAGGGACTAAAACAAGGACTGGTCAGCTTGGAATCAGTATACTGTGTCTCATTAGGGTATCCATGTTAAACTTAAGCATGATATCTCAGTGGGCTAGCACTTCAAAGTCAGCATTAGTACTCACTCACTCACTCACTCACTCAGACCCTGTTTCACCATGCCTCATGGATCAGGTGATCAGGCTTTGTAACTTGGTTCATTACATGTCATTGTACCCAGATGGCATGAGTAGTTGCTTGCAATATCAATCACTGGTCAATTATTTGCAAGCCGCAGTCATAAAGCTGAAATATTGGGTGTTGAGATGAAGAACAAACCATGCACAAGGTGCATACTCTTCACAACACTGCTATCTTTTGGAAAGGTAGTTTAGTTTGGTCCAACCATTTGTTTTATGCTGAGGGGCGGTCGGGTAGCCTAGTGGTTAAAGCGTTAGCTCGTCACGCCGAAGACCCGGGTTCGATTCCCGACATGGGTACAATGTGTGAAGCCCATTTCTGGTGTTCCCCGCCGTGATATTGCTGGAATATTGCTAAAAGCGGCGTAAAACCTCACTCACTCACTCACTGTTTTATGCTGAAGTCAACAATATTCCATCTGGATCACGGCTTGTTTGTTTGTTGTTTAACGCCACACTCGGCAATATTCCAGCTTTATGACAGTGGTCTGTAAATAATCAAATCTGGAAATCATGAGCATTGACCCAAGCAATTGGGATACGATGACATATATCAACCAAGTCAGCAAGCTTGACCACTTGATCCCTTTAGTCACCACTTATGACAAGCATGGGTTGCTGAAGACCAATTCTAACCCAGAATCTTCACGAGTCTCTGCATCATGGCTTCTTGTCGAAGGTATGTGCCAGGCCAACCAGTGGTTGATAGTATGATCAATAACCCATAGGTGTTTGGTTGGACACATGATCAAAGTCACAGACCCCTGACCACCCAATCCCAATTTAAGATGTCTTTTACAACAAACATCACTTTCTGGGGCCTATTCTGCCCCAGAATTATCAGTGAGAAAGCATTGTACAATCATTTGATTTTTAATATGTAATATGAGAAATAGTTACAAGGTTTGCACATATTCCACCTCAAGAAGCAACCAGTCCTTTGTGACCTTTTTCTCTGATGCTGGGACATATCTTTAAGGATTAGGGATCAAATAAAGATTTGAAGTCAAATCATTTACTTCATCTTTGATCATTTAGTAAATGAAATACTGTCAATAAAACAGAAAATATCAATGTTGTCAATGATTCAGGTTGCGGGAAACTTCAGACATGACTGTCAAGGTTTGAAGAAGTGAAGTCTTTGCATCTTCAAATTACTTATTCCTGTGGGCATTCTGGGATGGATATAGCTCCCCAGTGCTCGCATAAACTCTGACTAAATAGAGATTGGTATGTTGCAGTGGGTGACTGGATGATTGAAGGTCTTTGTACCATGATTATTTGGATCATCAATTTCTTGTTCTTGAAACTCTTGTTCTTGTCCTTGTTGATTATTTAGGGCAGATGGGCTAGTCTAGTGGGGAAGTCATTTGCCTGGTATGCTGGAGATATGTGTTCCATTCTTCACATTGGTTACACCTTTATCAGTAACCTAACTGTCTGTGTGTCTTCTGTCATGACATTGTTTGAATATTGTCAAAATGGTGTGAAACCACACTCACTCACTCACTCACTATTTATTGGTAGGAAGCTGTGTAGAAACTGTAATGGCCAAGAATTGCATAACCGGTGAGGACCCGGGTAAATTTATTGAGCAACTCATCCTTGTAAGAAGTTACTAATAGGGATCAGGTGGTCAGGCTTGCTGACTTGGTTGATGCATGTAATCGTATACTTATTGTGTAGCTTGATGCTCATGATGTCAATCACTGAATTGTTTTGTCCAGATTCAATTATGTACAGACTGCCATCGTATAGCTGAGCTGGAATATTGCTGAGTGCAGCCTTTAACAACAAACGCATCTTCATAAACGTCATCCAGACGTGTAATAGTAATGTAATGTAAATTTTGAAGGTTAAGACATGTTTCATATACACACAATTCCTCTGGTAACAATAGTGATCATTACCAAAAGAAAAGCTTATGTGAAAACTGCAGGTAGATATGAGATCATTGAAACTTTTAAAAACACATCTACACAAAACTGCTGTCATATAAGCTTCGTGACTGGTAAATGATATATTCTGCTTTCAACTTTGGAGGTAAATGATATATTCCATTTTAAGTGAGCAGAAATTATCCTGAAAAGTGTTTAGCCATTTGGAAAGCCCTATAGGCATTTAAGGTTTATAAATGGGTACTTGGTTGGCAGTAATATTTATGTTCTATGTTCTGTGTGGGTTGAGATGATTTGAAGTTGTACCTCACTGAACATGCAATTGCGTTTGGATTAAGTAGGGAATAGATATGTTATGATCCATGACCAAAGGGAATATGCTAGGACTTGTTAAGTTTGGGTTATTCTTATTCTCATTCAGGGCCTGTATATTCTTCTGCCTAGCCCTGTCTCAGCCAAGTCAAGATACAGATACAGTAGTTCGAACTTGTGTCAGATTGGTCTTTATAAACGAACAAAGTGTTCCAGTTTGAATATCATTTAAAACAGAATAGATATTTGGGTTCACTCATTTTTTAAACCTGACTACAATGGCAGTCAATATGTAAAGACTTATACAGCTGTTACAAGCTGTACTGTGTGACCCAGTGTATATAATCATATAGTGCTCGGGTAATATAGATATTACACTATGAGAAGTATCTGAACATGATGAAGCAGTTTCATCAATGCCGTCTCAACATTGCCACATACATAATTCACATGGATATTGGTGGAAATGAACGTGCAAAGGTTAGTAAATAGGTCTGATTTAATTTACTGATATTTTTTACGTCTGCTGTCATGGTGGCACATTCAATTGATTGAATACAGACACCATGACCTCAAATTCATAGATGATGGATGCCATATTAGTTCACGAAAATATTGCATGGAATTATTATTTATGACCACAAATATCATATTGAGTTTTCTGTATTGATACAACAGTTTAGGGTTTTATCCGGGCCTGCTCAGAAGCTGATATTCTACGCCAAGTCTGATACAAATGTAAAAATTACAAATTGGAATGAACTTTTCCCTGTCATGCTGTTATAGTTATAACTAGTGTTATGTTTTGTAGATGTGACCTGTACTTTACTGATAGCGGGACCCAAAAAAGGGAAGAGGCGTTGATGCTTCACTTAACATTATTGCATTCAATGCAATATCAAAATTCAATATTAAAATACATCTGAATTTATGAAAATAAGAACTTTATAAGAAATCCCAATTTAGAAAAAAAATAACAACACTTTTCCCCAATGTGCCTGCGAAGGACACTTAGTTTGGAGTTCTTGATAAATCTCTGCAGTTCTGTTATACATGAGGAAGATTGTTCCATGGTATGGAAATGTTGCCATAATAACAAATTTCAGGTACAAACAACGATTCTCGATGAAGTTTGGTCTCTGATCCTTTAATGACATCCTGTTGCAGAATGCCCCATATACATATCAAGTTTTTATGTACTGTTTGTTGTATAAGGACCTAAGTGTAGTGTAACCTGTTATATTATAATATTATTATATAGCCTTGAGCACACTTATGGGTTTTAGTTTCATGTCTTTTGGAGAGAACAGCCAATGTTTATGAACATCTTGCCTCAAAATATGAATAAATTGGAATATAAAGGGCATGAGAGACACTCTGCGATGGGACCAGGCTGACTCTCTTTGTTAACTGATAATATTCCTTATCAAGGGCAAAGGCGCCCACTCTTCTATTAAAGGCACTAAAAATTGTTGTTCAGAGTTGTCCTTTTGGCATTCCAGAAACCTATGATCAGAGTTTGAATCCCATAATCACACTTATTGTTTCTAGGGTTGTCAGCACCATACCTATGCTCATCTGTTTACCAATGTGGAAAACATGTTAAGATCTGCATTAATACAGGCTTTCATCAGACAACCACTGCTTCTCTTAAGAGGTGACTATGCTTGTTGTGACAGACTAACGGGATTGGGTGGTAAGGCTTGCTGACTTGGTTGATGCATGGCATCATATCCCAAAGGTAAAGATCAATGCTCATGTCAATCACTGGATTGTCTAGACTTGATTATTTACAGACCGCTGTCATATATAGCTGGAATATTGCTGAGCATGGTGTTAAACAACAAACAAATAAAATGATAGTCATTGCGCTCAGATGCAAATGGGCCCTGGCTGATAAGGTGTCATTACCAATTGACAGTTTGTGCTCATACTGTCGGCCTCTAGTTATTCAGTATGTCATGATTTAGCTGGAATATTGTGAGAAACTTTTCCTTTCACCATCATGAAGAAAATCTTTCTTTCTCAAAGTCAGAAAAATCATACAGGATTTGTTTTGTAACTGTTCTGTCATCTGAAACAATAATATGATAATCACAAACTCCCGTTTCTTGATATTTAGTTTTAATTGTTTCCTTGTGCTGGATCGAGTATCATCAGATTTGCCTGAATCAACATCCGTACATATTTATAGTCAATTCCAGCTCCTCAATAAAATATTGTCCAGAAACACTTCAAAGATGCTGAATTGGTATTTTATGCCTCTTTTCTTTTGCTTGATGGTTGAATTATCAGTTAGTGCCAAATTGTCCTAACTTTCTTAATGAAATGGAATAAAAGTCACCGTGGAGAGCAATTTATATCACCATGAAAGGTATATGCTAGGATTTCATATGAACATTCTTTATTGGAACATAACTCCATAATGAAAAGATATTTGAAACCTGTATCATTTTGTTGATCCAGTGCTGATTATGCCTCATTCCTTCTTCATAACTCTTTCAGTGTAAAAAATGTCCTTCTTCACATGTAAAGGGAAAGGGATTCAATTCTTTCACAATCAGACATTGGAATTATTTCTTCATTTGATGTTTGGCATTTTGGGAACATTTTGTTTTAATACATGTTAGCCTTTTAACAGCATTGTTTTGAAGATCAAAGGGTGCTAGTTCTTTCACAGCAAGGGAAGTTGTTACTTCTCAAGGACATTCTGATGCAGATAAGGTTTACAGTGAAAACAAGATATTTTTAAGGATGACGACTTCTTTATTTTATTATGTTGCGATGTTTTGGTATAGGTAAATATGAAAATCTTGTATTTATTGTTACTTACCACCTTCAAAAATGCCAGTCAAACAGTCCAGAATAGATTACCCATGCCATGCAGCTCTCGAAATTCATGCTAGTTATCCATGCCATGCAGCTCTCGAAATTCATGCTAGTTACCCATGCCATGCAGCTCTCAATTCATGCTAGTTATCCATGCCATGCAGCTCTTGAAATTTATGCTAGTTATCCATGCCATGCAGCTCTCAATTCATGCTAGTTATCCATGCCATGCAGCTCTTGAAATTCATGCTAGTTACCCATGCCATGCAGCTCTCAATTCATGCTAGTTATCCATGCCATGCAGCTCTCAATTCATGCGACTTATCCATGCCATGCAGCTCTCGAAATTCATGCTAGTTATCCATGCCATGCAGCTCTCAATTCATGCTAGTTATCCATGCCATGCAGCTCTTGAAATTCATGCTAGTTATCCATGCCATGCAGCTCTCAATTCATGCTAGTTATCCATGCCATGCAGCTCTTGAAATTCATGCTAGTTACCCATGCCATGCAGCTCTCGAAATTCATGCTAGTTACCCATGCCATGCAGCTCTCAATTCATGCTAGTTATCCATGCCATGCAGCTCTCAATTCATGCTAGTTATCCATGCCATGCAGCTCTTGAAATTCATGCTAGTTACCCATGCCATGCAGCTCTCAATTCATGCTAGTTATCCATGCCATGCAGCTCTCAATTCATGCGACTTATCCATGCCATGCAGCTCTTGAAATTCATGCTAGTTATCCATGCCATGCAGCTCTCAATTCATGCTAGTTATCCATGCCATGCAGCTCTTGAAATTCATGCTAGTTATCCATGCCATGCAGCTCTTGAAATTCATGCTAGTTATCCATGCCATGCAGCTCTCAATTCATGCTAGTCTGTCAGCCCGAAACTACGAATTGTGCTATGGTCAAGTGAAAATTTAGTGATGGTAGCCCTCATTGACTAGTAGCATTTGAGGGCTATAATTCTGAACCAGTTCTTAATGCTTACATTTTGCTACAAATTGGAACTGAATGACACTGACAACAGTTTTGTCTTGTTCAAGCAGAACTTTGTGCAATCTGATGACTAGACTAGACTTTAAAAAAAAGAAGATGTATTTTAAAGGCTGCCATGTATGACGGGTTGTTTTTATGTCATATGCTATGGTGTAGATCATGGTCTGCCAGTAGTCATGTTATTAGCTCACCGGGTCCGAAGGACCAAGGTGAGCTTATGCCATACCGTAGTATCCGTCCGTCGTCCGTCCGTCATCCGTCCGTCATATGTCCATCAATTTATTCAAACGACTTCTTCTTCTGAACCACTAATTGGAAATTAACGAAAATTGACTGAAAGCATCCCTAGGTGGTGGGGATTAAAAACTTTACAAATGGTGGAGCTGACCCCCCAAGGGGCTAAGGGGCGAGGCCAAAATAGGGGTAATTTGACTATATTGTGTCAAACGACTTCTTCTCTGGAACTAAGAGATAGATATCAACCATATATGGTTGGAAGCATTCTCTCGTGGTGAGAATTCAAAACTGTACAAATGTAAGGGCTGATCACCCCCCAAGGGGCTGAGGGGCAGGGTGAAATAGGGGTAATTTGGCATTATTGCTTTAAACGACTTCCTCTCTGGAACTAAGAGATAGTTATCAACCATATTTGGTTGGTAGCATTGTCCAATGGTGGGGATTCAAATTGGGGAAAAGGAGGGGCTGAACCCCACCCTCACACCCACCTCCACCCCTGTGGACTGAGGGTTGGGGCTAAAAAGGTAGTATTGCAATAATGTTTTAAACGACTTTTTCTCTGGAACCAAGAGATAGACATCAACCATATTTGGTTGGAAGTATTCTCAGGTGGTGGGAATTTTACAAATGGAGGGGCTGAGGGGTGGGGCCAAAAAGAGTTTATAACTTGGACACAGTTAAGATCCCCACTGTATACCAAGATGTACAATTGCTGAGTATAATGAGAGGAATGCACATATGGTACCAGGACAGGCCCTTCTGTTCATCTGGCCAGCACTCACAAAGGTGTTAGAACCTTGACCATAACATGCAAACCGATATTATCCCCATCCTATAATAAACAGATACATTGTATACATTTGTTTGTTATGAAGAGAATAATGCATTTATGACAATAGGATTCACCCTGGGGTTCAGCCTTGCCTGTGGAAACTTAGATTCTTGATCATCTTGATGCTACATTTGTATCTAGAGAAATACACGTTCATGCTGTCGGATTTGCCATCCACCTCTTTTAAGTCCTGACAGTCAAAATTACGAAATATTTGCAGTATTATATACATGTACAATGCAAATGTATGTTTTGTCATGATTGCGTAAGTATCCAGATGAGCCATACAGGCCCTATGGGCCTCTTGTTTCACTAACTGCTGTCATAATACATAAAGAATCTGTAATAAATGTACCACTACATAGGTATGCGTGTATTTATGTAAAACATACAACTTGGTGGATAACTACTTCTGGTTTAATGCATATAGCCACGTTTCGGTATATTACACCGTTATCAACCTGGAGTCGTACTCTTCAGATCGATAACAGTGTAAGAATCTACATCAAAATAAAGTATACTACTCAAAAGAAGTTAAAGAACACCCAATTCTTTCATATTACTACGGTTAACCTCACATGCCAAGACAGATAAACTGTAGTAATATGAAAGAATCGGGTGTTCTTTAACTTCTTTTGAGTAGTATATGTTTTCTGACTTATTCATCAAATTCTAGTATGCCAGTCAAACAGTTTGTATATTATATATTATTTTTCTGCACCATACATATCATGCACAATCATTATTCGCAAATGTACAGTATTTATTATAAATGTGTGTGTGGCGAGAGCGCGGCACCAAAATGTCATAACATGTATGTAGGAGATGGCCTCACTTGTGCCTAATACATTTAATTTTTTCATAAACAAATATGTTTTCAAAAACATGAAAAATCAGACTGGTTAAAAACAACACTCACCACTTGCAGGCTAAGGCCAATTTCCAGGGGCTGATCTTTATTCAGCTTTCATATCTCCTGTTTTAAGGTAGACTGATGACAGTCTCACCACCGGCATTATATACTATATAAAAAAAGGGGAGTCTCGACAAAAGTCTGTTTCAAGAATTTGCTATCTTTGTGAAGACCGTGTAGAACAAATGCGTAACTCTTCGGGACCCTTCTACAGGAAGTACATACACTAGAAGCGGCCTATAAACAAAAGCTGTAAAAGTAATTAATTTGATTGACCTGTCAAGCTTAATTACGACCGATTAATGTAAACAATAGTATCGTTACAAAAACAACATCATCTATTCTGAAGATTCACCTTGGGTTGTAAACCTATCATTATCATTAGTACTGACCTAAATTCAAAGCTAACCCAAACAATCATTCCAAGACACTTTTATTGCAGCAAGTCTTCAAGCATAAATCACACTGCAGTTCACCCATGGATGAGCATGTCCTGGAGTACAACCATGACTCTTTGTTGGTTTAAGGGATTTGACGAGCTCTAACTAATGAAGCTAATTGGGATAGTGTAGTTAGGGTGCTTTTGTGGTTCACTTTAATAGCTGGTGAAGTTGGAGTGGAGTTTATAGTCCCTAGAACCCCAAGGGCATGTACATGTGCCCAATTTCAATTGTATCCCCTTAGGTCTGTTTTGAATCTGGGTTCTTGACCCTTGTTCCTCCTGTGCATTTACCATCCAGACAATATACGAGATAAAGTACTTGGGGAAATATTTAAAGAGTGTCAGTGTGAATAAGATGTTCTATTTGATTTCATATATAATATTTATCATCATGTTGGATTTGTATGGCATGTATGTTTATGTATTTAATGTTTTTGTGCTATGAGTAAATCAGTGGCTGCCCAATTACAAAATGATATGAACCTACTGATCTTACTACTAACATATACTACTCAACTGTTGCTAAGGATCACACCTTTGACCAAAGATGACTATTTTGGTCCTAACCAAATGTTGAGTTGTATGTTATGCGTACATATATAGATTTTTAAGTATAACCAAGGTTGTGTGATTTGATATAAACTGAAAGTTTCACATAGTTTGTTGAGGAAACTTGTCGTCCTTTAAGTTGATTAAAAGGTAATTCTCTTTTAACTCTCTAACACTATTGATATGAAATGTAAAAGTTTAGATTTTCTTTATTAGGATTACCAGTATAATCGAGAATGTTTTTTTCCATGGAGATTCCCAAGACCCATGTCATGTGGCAGTTGCTCGAAAGTTGTTTGATCAAGTTTACAACATTTAAGGCCTCTAGTTTTCATTGTATGATCATGACAATCAGTACGAAAACACATGATAAAACAGAACATTTGCTTTGCCTTGTCAAATAACATGCCTTGTTAATCTAATTTCGTGACCTGAAAAAGGTGACATTTTTGTCCATGAGATAAACATGTTATTCACGGTCTCAGTGGTATATATATATATATATATATATATATATATATATATATATATGTATATGTATGTATATGTATATGGAGAACGTTTCCAGATTTGTTGCAGCAGTGACCCATATGTCCCATGCAATTACCTACCATATGCTCCATGTCTTCTAAACAATTGACTTATCTTTGCATGTATTTGTGATGGGTCCCACCAGTGGGGCAGGATACACTGACTTAACACCTGGTATCATTTCTATTTGAAAGTGATTCATAAACACATGCTTATGATACAGTCTGCTTCTTAGCAGAGATTTCTTGTGTCTATGGAGAGGGTTTGTCGCTCTTTGTATTTTTTATAAAAAAATATTTAACTTTCTGATAGTGACGAAAATGCATAATATCATTTTGATGTCTTCACTCACAAGTGATCGTTCATTTATCGCTTCTATACTACTGAGCTTGGTTTTTATGTGTCTGTATTTTTCTGGATGAATGTAATTATTATGATTCTTTCAGCAGCATTATAAAATGCTGAGATAATTATTAGGTTTGATAATTAAAGAATAAAGTTTTCACTTAATAACTTTGGTTTCCCTATATTTTGAATGTCTGTTGATTACCAAACCCTTTGGGGTTTCTCCAAAAGGAAAACAGTGAAAGCAAGCAGTTGTAATTGGCATACTTTTAATGGAACATAGTTTTTCTTATCTTTCTGTCACTTTTCATAGCTGTAAGACAGATTTATGGCTAGAAAATGTTAAATGAGTTATCCTGGCCTTTCTGAGAAACTGACATTTTGTTATGATTGCAATAACGCCTACTTGCCCGGCACAGCAACAGATTGTTACAGTTCAACCATGGGAATACTCCAGAGTTTCCCAATAGCTTGCATTTCTTAATAAATCAATTTGTCTCAAAGTTGTTTGAAAATGATTAATCTACTTGGTTTTACCATGGGATTTAATACATATAAGTTTTCTTTATGCGAACACCTGTTGTCACTATTTGATAGTGATTCATATATACATGCTTATGATATAGTCACACCCATACTATGGACTCGAGCAGAGATTTCTTATGATTATTGAAATGTTTTATGTCTATTTATTTACAGGGGTGGTCGGATCGCCTAGTGGGTAAACCACGCCAAAGACCCGGGTTTGATTCCCGACATGGGTACAATGCGTGAAGCCCATTTCTTGTGTCCCCCGCCGTGATATTTCTGGAATATTGCTAAAAGCGGTGTAAAATCATACTCACTCGCTCACTTACTTTATTTACATGTTATTGTCGTATAAAGAAGTGTAGCATACATATACATGATATTCCATTCAGGATGTTTTTTGCCATCAAAGTTGCAGCACAAAATTACCTCAATCTGTATTTATGAATGGGAATGGAGATCAGCTTTAGACATAAACAGGATCTGTTCAGATGATATTGGACATGGGACTTTGGCAATGAGAGGCTATGTGGGAGGTTAATGAATTTTGTTAATTAAGGTACAACAAATGGTCACTACCATATGACATTCTATGAATGCAATTACTGCCAAAAAATGTCATGTTCCAAATAAATCTCCATACAGATGTGCAACTGTATAAAAGAGTAAAAACCAATTTCAGTTTATTAACATTTGATGCTGAACAACAATATTTGAAGTTTCTTCAAACATGGAAAATAATTTGAATTATTTTTCAAAGGTGAAAATCAATGGATTTTCATTTCAAACATATTTCACTTTAGAAATGTCTTCCTTAGATGATAGTACCCAAGGCTATACTTTTCATTATTACTTTGCCAGTCATAGAATTGAGACCAGGCATTCCTCAAAATCCCTTTCAGGGCAAGACCACCATGATTTTTAGGCCAACCTTGTGTTAGGCAACTTTATGACACCAAAATTATGATTCCTGCAAAATATATGAAGCTAATTTCCATGTCAGCATGAGCGTGCATAAAAGTTGTCTTTGATTTATTATGACAAAGCTAATTATGATTTCTTCTGAACTCTGCAGGTTTCTTCAAATGCCATCAAAAAGAAACTGCTGTCTAATTACATGTGCTCGTAGCTTTTGTTGGAAGCCGTCCTAATGGTCCAATCCCAAACATGAGCAAAATCGCTCTCGATTATGTGTTTTTTATGGAAAACCCTTAGAGGAAGGTATTGATTGTTTTGGACTTGGCCTTGAAAGAGCGCAAGGTGCTTCCTCGTGTTGCTTAATAATAGTGATGAACTTAATCATTACAGTGTCTCATGGGATTTGGATCTGTTGATAATTAATAAGCCGATGTTCAATGTTAACATTGTAAGCTGTTGAAAATCTTAACTGAACATGGAAAAAAACATTTTCAAAGCAGAGTTGATTGTGCAGTTCGGACTGTCATGTGCATGTGTTTATGAATCACTATCAAATAGTGATGATACCAGGTGTTCATGAAAAGGTTAGAATATCCTGCCCCACGGGTGGCAACAGTATCATTTCAAATGTTATTGCGGGAGGTTGGGTACCTGTAGGTTTTTGGTTTGCTCGTCACACTGAAGACCCGGGTTTGGTTCACATGGGTTCGATGTGTGAAGCCAATTTTCGGCTTATCCTGCCCCACCAGTGACACCCATCACAAACACATGCAAAGGCAAGTAAATTATTCACCTAAACAACAACACGGGAACACATGGTACATAAAAGGGAATATCATCAGACATGATTTGTGTCACTGATGTCCTCCATGTGTCTACCATCAAACTTTTTGAAAGTTTGAAAGCTTTACCGATTTCTTGAATCTTGTAACCTTGATCAAACAACTTTTGAACAAGAGTTGTATGATACTCTTCGGAATCTCTGTAGAAATAGCATGTTCAATTGTACTTCAGAAGTTGTGAAATGTAAACACCAAAGGCTGGAGCTGCAGGAATAATGCTCGACATAAAGATATCTAATATCTCATGAACATAATACAAATTTGAATTTTTATGGATTTCTTTTAGTCCAAGCTTTGATGACAAATGTATTATAATATTGAGGAAACCAAGTTCCTATGTTGCATAGAATGAAAATGAGCTATCAAAGTCTCAGCCAATTGTAGCCATTGCTTCACTTTAAGATGCTTTCAGATGTGAGGGAATCATCTGTCATGTCATTTGAAGCACACAACAAATCTCCAACACAGACAGAACATATTGACATTTTGCAGTCACAAATATATCTCATTTCTTTTTAATCTTCTTAAAAAGGACTCTTTTGTAAAAGTGGACGACTGAAATCTCTCATGTCCATCACAGATGCCAGCCAGACAGAAGGCTCAAATGTTATGACATCACTGACAACTTCACTTCTCCTATTACAATACCTGATCCTCTTCTAAAATCATGAGTGTGGCAGAAGTGAAAGATGTTAGAAAAATCACATATTCCTAAACACTTGATAGAAATAATCAAAGACAATGGCAGGTTTAAATCACACCTGT
Organism: Haliotis cracherodii; assembly: GCF_022045235.1. NCBI lineage: Eukaryota > Metazoa > Mollusca > Gastropoda > Lepetellida > Haliotidae > Haliotis > Haliotis cracherodii. The sequence continues at coordinate 23,059,123 of NW_027266341.1, read as the reverse complement.
ACAGAATCCATTGTCTACCTGTAAGCTAATCCAAGCATGAATCATTACTGTCACAGGTAAGACCTCAGGCCTAGTCTCCACAAGTAATCAGCAAGTCTAGGTTTCTCTTCTCCCCTCTTCATTATAAGTTGTTATTGAATTAAATATTTAATGGCCATTAACACAGACATAAGTCAATTTGCTCACCTGCTGACCGAGGACTTAATTGCTTAGATGACTTTATTAATGAATTACCTTGATTGCGCATTGGAGTAGATAATAGTTGGAGGTTTGCAAAGGAAAAGGTCACTTGTCAGAGAATCTTGGAACTGTGTGGATCGACTGCCAGCTTTCTTGGATTTCACTTGCTGTGGTAGTTGGATATAACTGGATTGTGATTTTACACTGGTTCAAATAAGCCTAGGTAATCTGATAGACACCCGCTGCAGTTTGAGAAGGTATGTCTGTAAAATTGTGGTTGTCATCAGCTAGCAAAAGGTGACAACAATGTTCTTTAACTATGTTCATATTTTATGACGTTGTTCTACATTGCTGCAATATTGTAGCAATCAGTAAGTGAGATAAACTATGCTTAGACACATCATATTTATTTCTTGTTTCATGATACAATATAAAGCGACAACACAGAGAATAATCAGTGTTGATTTTAGAATCCATAAAAAGCAAAATAGCAGTCAAAATAATGTTAATGAATCAGAGGAAATATCATTCACACCATGTGTTCGTGAAAAAGATAAGCATGTCCTGCATTGCCGGTAGCATCTGCCACTCATTCAATTTGCATAAAAGATGTGATCTGCCCTACATTTTGCATATGCAGAGAAAAACTGTACATGCTCTTTCTGATTGAAAGTCTGCATATTTTGAAATCTTTTGTTCTGTTATCGTATTTCTGTAGTCTGTAGCCTCATAGCAAACTGGCCAAGACAATCCTTGAAATAGGAAAGCAAAGTGATCTGATTGTTGGTATTGAATGCAGTGTAGACCTTATCCATCTTAAAAAATGAGTAAATGTAGCTAACAAGATTTTGTTTTTTAAATTTCCTTTTCACTGGTTCATTATTTATGCCCTTACTCTTACCCCATATTCTGTACTCAAAGGGGAAAACATTTGCTAGATGGAAATGTATTTGTTACGTAGGTCATTGTTTTGTTTAAATATACATGTTTACTCATTTTCAAACAATGATGACAAAGATTTGTCACTAGGTTCCTATTAATTTGTGCTTCCATTTTGTGTGAGTTTCTTCTTATCGTGTGACAGATATAGGGATTTAAGCATTGATGTTTTAGTATATATGGCAGGTTTTCTATAACTTTCAATCAACTGGACTTTCTATTTTGAATTATTTTCCATATACCTTTCTTAGAGGTTCAAGATTTACATTGGCATTGTCCGTTAGTCGTTAATGCAATATTTAAAATCATAGTGTTAGATTGAAGAGCCTCATTCAAGTGCCTGATCCTTACACGACATCTGTATGTCTAGTAAACTGAGAAAGTTAGGGCAATCATTGACAGGAATGCTTCCATGGGGATTCAGGTTAGAACAGGTCCCCAGCAACCTATGCTGGTCGTAAAAGGTGACCAAATCGATCGGGTGGTCAGCCTTAGTGACTTTGTAAATTGCATGTTATCATACACTGACTGCTTGGATTGTTGCTCACAATATCAATCACTGGATTGTCTGGTTTAGGCTTGAGTCCTTACAGGCATCTGTGGTATAGCTGAATATGGCATTAAACAGCATTAAACAGCAAACACACACATTGCTAGGATTGAGTATCATCAGAAATGTGTTTTTATTTAAAAAGAGAGTGACAAACCTTTTCCATACCCACAAGAAAGTTTCTGCCAAAATCAGAGTTGACTATAACTCTGTTCAAACTGTAAGCATGTGCCCATGAACCATTTCTCAAACAGCGATGACACCAGGTGTTCGTGAATAGATGAGCATATCCTGCCCCACCGGCAGCACCTGCTACAAACACATGCAAAGGCAAGTCAGTCACATAAGCTCAACCATGGGTGTATTAGTTGAAGCCCTTTTCTGGTGTCATCTGGGCATGATATTGCTGGCATATTGCTAAAACCAGCTGAATACCCTACTCACTTATCTTTATATATTGGAAACATTGCTAATTTGATTTGTGAGAGGGATTTTAGGTCCATTAGTTCCATACCTTCAACTGAACCTGTGAAGATCCTGATTAGAATTGCTCTTAAGCAACCCATGCTTGACACGAGAAGCGACCAACAGGATCGGATAGTCAGGCTCACTTACTTGGTAGATGCATGTCATTGTATCCCAATTGCGTAGATCAATGCTTATGATGTCAATCGCTGGATTGTCTGGTCCAGATTGGATTATTTACAGACCACTGTCATATAGCTGGAGTATTGCTGAGTGCAGCGTTAAACAACAAACAAACAAAACCTTTAACTGAAGTAGTGATTTTGTGATGTGTTGTACTCACATGAGCAGGATGCGACATGACCAGGATGACTGTTGGCAGGGCTACTTTGTTCACATTACGAAACTTTTGCTTTCCTTTTTCGTACTCTGTGCATCCAGTTAAAAAAATGTTTCTAAACAAATACAGCAAGATTTTATCTTTATGTATCTAATGGACAAAGGGTATTGTAATTAACCAATGCATGTGTGGAATGAGACCCTGGACACTATTCTTCTTCATGAATTCCTTCAACTTGTCGCTCAATCCCTGATGGAAAACTCCAAAGTACTGAATGTCCTTCGTACATTTTTAAATCCCTTTAAAAGTCAGATACTTTTGTATCAATTTTGTCCTACATGTAAATTTCATTAACAATTTAAACCTTAGTGTTAGATTTTTGTTTTTTCTTTTAGTTGATTGATTTGACAGTTTGGGTTTCTTTCAGAAGACAAATCCATTTCCTCTGTATAATTGAACCAGCTGAGAATAAAGTGGATAAGGTCCCTAAAAAGATTTTGAAAATTCTTTGAAGAAGTACCCAAATACGTTTTTGGTTGGTTTAGGTGCTGTGATTGTCAAAATGACATTGAAAACTTTCTTTGATTTCAGTTTAATAATTCATGAATTGAAAAAATAAAAATAAATTGAACTTATTCTGAAATTTATATCCTGAATTTTACTTATCAGCATTACAGTGCACAAGCTTGTTGAGTCATTTAGATCTGAATTATTGAGAATCAATATTTGATTTACAAAACGAGACACACCCATTGAATTGTCACTAAAACTAGCAACTGTCCTGACATATGGGATTATAACAACAATATGTTACCAAATATAAAACCACAATAGCCTTTGATGCTGTCATTTAATGGATATTGATTATGGACTTAAGGCAAAAGCAGCTCTTTGTGGTTCATAGGCAATGTACAACTCAGGTGAAATAGCAACATAATATATCACATTTATGTTGATTATATCCATATATTTTATCGTCTAAACTGAATAGGTTTAAGTGAGCTAATTCCATGGCATTTTGTCAGTCATCCATTATCTTAAACTTTACAAACTGCATGTTTCCCCTTTTCTGACCTGACTTGTATTTACAATTTTGTCACCAATATTGACAATATCAAATTGTTTAAATGGGCTGTGTGACCTGGGACATGCCAATGTGCTGTGAAGAGATGCATCCCTTTGTCATGCCAGGATCATCAAATCATCATTTCAAACAGTCCACAGCTTCATAGTGTGTCCTTTTTCAGTGAACACATCACCCATTCTTGTGCCCCTCTGAAGATCCAGGTTAGAATGGGTCTTACGCAATCCATGCATATCATAAGAGGCAAGTAAGAGGATTGGGTGGTCAAACTCGCAGGCTTGGTTGATGCATGTTATTGCATCCCAGTTGCTATTGATCAATACTCATATGTCCCTGGATTGTCTGGTCAAGACTTGATTATTTACTGACGGCCATCATATAGCTGGAATATTGCTGAGTGCAGCACAAAACGAAGACCCGGGTTTGATTCCCCACATGGGTACAATGTGCGAAGATCATTTCTGGTGTCCCCCGCCATGATATTGCTGGAATAATGCTAAAAGCAGCGTAAAACCATACGCACTCTCTCTCTCCCTTACTAGGGGGCACAGGTGGCTCAGTCGTCTAAGGCGCCGCGATTCGCTGTGCAGAGTTGCGTCCCTTGGGCATGTCAGAAACCTATGATTATGGGTTCGAATCCCGGTTCGCCTTGATTATGTTTCTAGGTTATGTTTCTGATTATGTGTCAGCACCATACCCGTGCTCGTGGGTTTCACCGAAGTGGTAAACGTCTGAGACCTGCATCACTTCGGGCTTTCCTCCCACATTAAGCTGACACGCTGCGATATAACTGGAATACTATTAAAAGCGGCATAAAACCCAACTTACTCACTCACTCACTCACTACTAGGGCCAAGCACTACCCTGGGTTTGTTGTCTCATCTGTAACAGGGACTCAGAAAAAAATATCCATTACCACAAAAAGCCTGTTTGCAGATACTGCACAAAGGAAATCTTCCTTGTGTTAAGATAGGTTCTTTTCATTTGTTTTGTAACTATTATTTTTTTATGACATTTTCTTGAATCCAGCCTTATCTGTTTCAGTTGTTGTAAAGGGTATGCCCAGTCAACTGTAAAGATATGACAATTATTTTTTTGGAAAGATGTTTTTCTTTTAATCCTTTACTCTTAGACCATCAAAAAAATATATTTTGAGTTTACGCATTTGACTGCAAACTTTTAAAGCAATGCTTTTGCTCAACATTCAAAACTGATATTGAAGAGACAATTTCTAGATCAGACATATTGTGGAGAATTAGTCTTTCACTTATCAATTGTTTGACAAATATGTCTCAAAACTAGCAAAACTATTGCATTATTTGACTTGCCTTGGCATGTTTGTGATGGGTGCCATCGGTAGGGCAGGATACGCTCACCTTTTCGAGAACACGTGGTATCATTACTATTTGATAGTGATTCATAAACACATGCTCATGCACAATTGACTCTGCTTTATGCAGACATTTCTTTTGGATATGGAAAAGATTTTGTCGCTTAATTTTCAAATGCGATACTTGTCACAATACAATATTGCAGAATAAAGCTGTATCCGTTTATACTTATGATAAGCTGATTACACAGTTATAAACTATTTCTGGTTCTGAATGATGGGTTTGAATCTCGGTTTGCCCCAATTATGTTTCTGTTCGTCAGCACCATTTCCCTTGCTTGTGGGTTTCACCAAACTGTTAAATATGAGACATGTCTCACTTTGGGCTTTCCTACCACATAAAGCTACTGTTCAAATCAGCATTAAACTCAGCTCTCTCACTCATTCTTCTGAATATATTAGGAACAAATTATCTCCTTTGACAGACTTTTCCCTGTGAACTTTTTCTCATGTGGAAAGAATTCTCATTTACATACAAAACGATATGTCAAATCTGCTTAGGAAAGCAACATTTTATCAGCATTGAGAAGGCTGAACAACATCTGACATTAAAATCCACAATAACAATAAACCCACTTGATCTATTTCCAGAGATTCATGAAGACCTAAGGATATTTTCTTCATACACCTTAAGGTATTTTTAATGGAATGGTAATCCTGAACTCACACGAACATGAGAAAAAGATGCACAATTTTAAACAATCTTAGAAAAGATTGCAATTATTTGTTTAAAAGATTTCTATTAATTGGACTTAAGACAGACAGGGCTTTCTTCTCAGGTGAGGAAAACTGATCAGGAGGGTGCAAGGTTTAGAGACACTTTGTTTGGTATTGTTCTTTGAGTGTTGGGTTGGTGGATATTTAATCAAGTGTTTAAGTGATGTGGGAGGGCCATTGTTTCCTAATAGCCTAGGTCAGCATAAGAAGGAGGGGAACCTGGAGCTCCATCCATTAATGACTTTGTATGTGACTCCATAATACCCCTGCTTCTATATTGGCCGGGAGTTGCAGCCAGCATATCAGTTCCAGCCCTAATTTGCCAGACGTGAGTTTTCCAACTTGGTAAGGATAGTCACTTCCTGTATGTCAAGGAATTATGATAAATTCTATGTTTAGACACAGACATGATTCTGGCTGCCATGTCTAATCCTCATTTGGTGTCATCCCTGTAAATTTGTTGGAATTTGGCAGATGGAGAGAGCAGGGGCTGAATTACCTTATTTGATTTTTTTATTAGAGAGAGCAAGATTATCTTCATGTCCCTTTGCTTGGCACGTTAGACTGATTCTGTTCAGTTCAAGTGTCAAAGTGTATCTTGTTACTCTTATCTGTCAAACACAGTGCCCAAAATCATAACTGGCGAAATTGAAAATTTAATTTGAATGAGATAAACGGAAATACAGATTCTCAACGGTGGAGTTCTTGTATTATTCATTAATGGTTGTAGATTGTCTTTTTAATAAGCTGTTTAAATAAATGATTGAACCTAAAGAGAATTGTATGAAACACCAGATAAAATGTGTTATCATATTTGAGCTTTGTGGAACAGTATTTTTTAAAGGTTATCATTTGAATTATTGATTAATGATTCAAGTCCTAGGGTCTTTTTATGTATATAACATTTGTAAGGAAACCCAAATATCTAACTTAAATTATGTTGGTTCATATTCAACAACTTGTATGTTTATTCAGGAATGATGATATCACTTAATCCAAGAAGAATATGCTTATTTTACAATTATCAATGTGTTGCTGGATTCTAAAGTTCCTCACTTTACACCCTTTCTGTAACAGTATTGCTGCCAATGTTTCTAAAAACATCAAAAGCAATTCCATGTTGGATCATCAATGTTATATGTTCTGCCAGAATTTAATGAAATTTTGCATGCTTGGAGAACATTAAATTGTACAATTGTGTTGGCGAGATTTCCATTCTACCTTCTTTGATGTAGGCTGCCGAATACTTGATAACTTAGGCAAATTGTCAGCATCAAAGAGAGGCTGTGCTTGATCTGGATTTCAACTACAGTATTAGAACTGATTAGCAAACTGTTAATCCAGTTAGGCAGCATGTTTGGGATTAGTTGTATTCATCAATTTGTGCATCCTTACTAATTATAAAATGTAAGCTCCTTTTAGTTTGAATTTAAGTGTGTTATGGGGTTCTTTTCAGACAAAATCAGAAGAAGCTGTTTTAATACATTTAGGCAGTTATTTGCATATCACTGCTAATTTATAAATATAATCTCTTTTGATTTGACTGTAAATTTGCAAGTATTATGTTTCTGACATTATCAGAAAGTGTTTTGATATTTATCTGCTCCATGTAGTCTATGTACTTAGATGCCTTTCGTGCTTTTATTCCAAGAAACTGTTCTTCAACTCCATAAATTTCCATTTCAGTTCTCGTAAACAGGGATAATGGTAAATATAATGAGTTTTAGCAGACAAATAAATTGTGGATTTTTCTCCTGCACTGAATTTTCCGGCTGAGCCATCGACTTCTTTCATCAACCAGCTTTAGTAATACTTTCACAATGAGAAATTGTGCATGCATCGCTATCTAAATATGCCATAAAGAAATATATTAAGATCCACAAAGTCAGTATGAATCGATATCCTTTTCTTTTGTTAAACGCTCTTGTTAAGACCCATGTGTTTCCTATTTGCTCATTTAAGTCCTCATAATAATGCTAACTGCGACAAGTACCACTAATTCTGAACAAGCTGTTGCACCATTGACAAATGTCACGCTTTTGTTCACAATTGAAAACATGAAAATATCAAAAAGAATAATGTTAACATCAAAGTATCCCATGGGATATTCGTATTTTGAGACAGATGTAAAGAAAATACTATGGAACCTCCGACTGTGCACGTTTGTAGGGGTTAAGTTATCAAGTTTAGTCCATTTATCAATAAAATGAAGTATTGACGAATTGGAAGCATTATGCCACATGTTGCCTCATGCATAATTACGTGAGGACAGCACGACCACAGGCTTCTGGTGGAATAGCTGCATAAACATTGACAGGAGGGCTAATCTGGTTGGGAACTAATTAGGTGTTGATGTACCTGTACCTACATGTTAATCAGGGTATTCACACCTACCTGGATCATATATAGGAAATCTATGGTTACCTGTTGGTACACAGTGCCCTTGAGAAGATAGAGCCTTGTGGATCTATACTGCTTCTGTTATGGTAGTGTGTGTGCTAGCATAAAGTGGAGTACTTGCTCACATCTTGACGTTTGGATGAACAGAAACTGGCAAGGTTAGGCTTCGCAATCAGAGTAAGTAAACACATTGTGAAAGTACTTATCTTATAACAGGGCTGTAATGAAGTGTTTAAAGGACTTTATATGATGTTTAGCTTAACTATAGAATGTTTATTTGTGAATCAATTTTGATAAACAAGACATGCAATTGTTACAATAATTTGAGTGTGCATTTCATTTTCTTTGAACAGTGATAGATGTATGAATTTGGTTTATTTCTAATTATGTTCCAAGACTTAGCTCCATAGAAACTAGTTGCTGTTATATCCATTGTGATAAAGATCTCCTTCACCCCATAAAATCTTGTGTAAAAGTTGGTTGAGATGATTTAGGTAGCGGTTGTTTACCTAATTAGGAAATTTGATTTAAATAATCCCAAAAGTTCTAAAATTTGGTACAGACTGGAATAAGTTTAACCTTTTTAATAATTTGTGTCTTTTGATACAAACGTGGTAGTTGAAGAATGGTTTGCAATATTTTTAATAAGACTAGAATTCTTTCTGTACCTAAATATTTTAGAGTATTTCAATGATGTGAAATTGAACTAGAATACATAATTATTGATCTGTTTGAATGCTTCTATATAGCCTCTGCAGTCACACCCACATGTCACGGCAAATATTGTACAGGTATACACCAGTTTGAGACATATGGTTAATTGTGTATCTAATAATGGCCTTCATGGTACATGGGCAGAACGCACAATGAACTAGGTCACTTTCAATGACATATTTCACATCTGTGCATACGGATGTAATTAAAAACAATATTCATAGTATAAAATGTCTGCTACAACATTCAGTGCTGTTGCCACCATACCCCATCTTCACATGGGAGGAGATCATGAATAGTTTGCATAAAATTAGAAAAAAAGAACTCATTATTTTTTACATGTTTATGTATCTGTTACATCTACTTTGATATAAACAGATGATTTCAGCCTTTTTAAGTCTACTTTTGCAATGAAGCAGTGTTTATAGAATAAACTTTATCTGAAGCTAAACTCAACAGTGACATTAACAATTTTAAATTTCTCAGGTTTTCCTCCCACATTAGGCTGACAGTGTTATAACTGGAATACTGTTAGAAGCGACATTAAACACAAGTCACCCACTGTTACTCAGGTACTCTATTTAATGGGTGAAGTATTTTTTGTGCTTTTGTGAAAAAGCTGGCAATAAAGTGTTCATGGTGGTTACTCCTGGAGATGGGTCACGACTAAAAGACAGTATAGACAGATTTTTGGGACCCCATGTGACTCATGACTCGTGTTTCATAGATTGCTAGCTGATATTACTAATATATACTGTATCACCTCAAGGTGTCTCAACTTGCTGTAACATTGTAGCTTATACATATCACAAAGAAGCAAAACATTCAACACCTGTTCTGGTTATCTCAACATGTAGTTATGTCTCTTTCTGTTGAAACTTGAGTTCAATCTCCTGTACCTGTAACAGTGTAAATAAACAGTATATCATGTTATGATTAATTAAATATGGACTGTCCGTTTGTATTGAATATTATTCTATGTGTCTGTTGTTCTCTTTAGAAGTGTTCAAGGTTGGTGGGAGTATTAAGTTTCATAATGTGTACCCATGTCATTCCAGCCATTTAGTCTAAGTGTAGGTACTAGACTCCTGTCTGTCAGTGAATATCCAATGTCACCCCTGCTCAACACTAGGGGTTTGTGTGATGTGCCTACAAGCATGTCATACAGCATTCACAGAGATGTGTGTATACAAGCGTATGTTCCAGCCTCTATCCTTTATTCACCGGATGTTATACGGATATATTGCAGGGAGGGTATAGACACTGTTGCAGGCTTGTATTGACCAGCTAGCTGGTGTGTATACATGCGTATCCCCAGTTGTGTCTGGAAGGGATAGACAGACTATGGAGGGTGTGAGTCGTATTTGGGTTATATACTGTATATCATCCTTTCTGGATCCATATTGACCTCTATGGTTGAAGATAGCATTGTTCAATACTGCCAAGGTGAGCTGTTTGATACGTTGTATTTACATAATTCCTCACCTGCCATCATTTTGGAAAGGTGGGATGCCATCAGATTCTAATGGTTGCAACTACTGTCTGTTACAATGCTCTTGTATTCTAATCCTTCAATCATCAGAAGTTGCAGTTCAGCTGAATTCAAAAGGTTTATACCATTAATCTTTTATCTGATCATAAAGTCACAATTTCATCATTTATTCTATCTTGTCTGACATCATTGAATGAGTGAGTCACATTATATCTAGATGTTAATAGTGATATGAATATTCCATGGCTCTGTCATGACAGATGGTTGCTTATGTGGGTGATAATAGATGTGGTGTTGTCACACAATGTGTACGCTAGTAAGTATGTAAGTAGCAAGTGTGTGTTAATTACCTGTAACCAGCTCTAATTTAACGATGTTGTGATTTAATTAGCCTAATATCAAGACATCAAACAAGTAAGCCAACAATGGACAGGTGGCTGCAAAACAAGACAGATGAATTTGTTTTTATAGGTCTTGTTTGTGAACAAAGACAACCATTAAACTAGCAATGGACCCCATGGTAGGCTGATGAAAGAAGTCGAGCAAATCCATGTATTCAGGAAAGGTGAGATAAATCTCTGAATTCTATAGACAAGGTTTTTCGCCGCAACTGTTGCTCTTCTTTAGAAGTTCATTTTCATCACCTTTGAGGCTCTGTTAATCTCAAACATTGCCATCAGCAATTGCTGAGGGCACGCTGCACATATAGTACTCGCAGGAAACCTGGATCTTTTACAAGCCGGTGAACATTAGGTAGTATTTTGATCCACTTTGTGTGGACTTTTAGCTCATTAGAAGCTAGCAGAGCTGTTTGTAGTAGGAGTTTGTTGGTTTCATTGTACAAAAGTACCTCCCTGGGGTATTTTCATCCTGTGGGTCGAAGGAAGGACAGGAAATTCTATTGATGAGGATATGAAAAGTATTTGTGGAGCAGTTCATGTTTTGCTTGTGTGTTGATATTTTGCATTTATATATGTTATTTTGGTTATGGCTTATAGATCGTTATTGACTAGGATTGGTTTGAAAGCCCCTTAGCTTTTCAAAACATTGCCTTGTTTAGTTAGGCATTGAATTAAAGAATTATGCCATGATAAGTAGTTTACAATTGTATAAAATTGTTACGACATCCTAGTATTTAGATTGTGTGTTGAAAAACTTATTTGTCAACAAACAGAATACAAATAATATTTGAACTTTGAACATGTAAAAGTATATATTTGGGAATCTTATTAGTTTTCTGTAGGTAAAATGGTTTGTATAAAGACCTCATAAAATGACAACCAAACTGTCTTCATTTGATGAATCTGTTAACACTTTACACCCTCTTCCTCATTTTCCTCATCCTGTTCATTAATTCACCTTTGTGAAGTCTTTAGCTCACCTGTACTGATGAGATTTTCTCACCTGTCCATTGTTAAAGCCTTCAGAGGTCCCTCTATGATATCCCTGCAGGGGTTTATAAGTAGGGAAGCTAAAAGCCTTCCAAATTAGACAACAGGTTTAGACCAGAAGAATGCTGGAGTTGTCTTTGATGTCCCTAATATGGCCATATGTCCTCTCCACTTAAAGTTCTTAACATCTTCATTAAAGGTCTTTAAAATTGATTTTCACTGATTTCTAATTGTAGTAGATACTTTGATATCCGGCTTTTAAGTCAGTGCTACTTAGAGTATTTCCTGACCAGTTTTAACATGAAATGGACTGTGATTGAAGAAAGTATGATCTTTGTGAGTGTATACGGGCAAACCTCATTCTTAAGTCTTTCTCATTTGTCTGTTCTAAATATATAAAAATCATCTCTTAGACATATTACTTCCAGATTAAATCAATATTAATAATGGGTTATTCAAAGTAAAAACTTTTTAGGTCTGCCCCAAAAATATTCAGGAGGTAGGTACATAATGTATTTGACTTTCTTTTTTCTTTTTGTTGTTGCTATGACCCTTTAAAAAATCATGTCATCAGTGAAATGGTGGTCAAAATTATCTGAACAATATTATTTTTCACCCCAAAAATTCTTTACCCATCCCCAAAAATAAAAAACAACATATTTTTAAAAATTATTCTCGTCTGTGCCCCAGCTCTGCTTTTTGCTTGACTTGAGCCTGTTAACAGAAGCTAGGGGTGCAATGCGATCCAGAGACATTGCCAAAGTACCCTGTACAGCCTGCAGGTAACCCTACCACCTGATAATGTCTGTCTTCCTAGGGGTTAATCAAATGGAACCCATTACCATTATACATTTGATGTAACACTATTCGACTCTTTAGAAAAGTATACCTGATCTCTTGCCAAAATTCATGAGGCACAAGCGTTGACATGTTACACAGACACCACCTTTGTGGAACAATATTATCAGTCGATTAATCTAGTTGTGGCTTTTTCAGGCGTAATTGTTGACAGTCATAAATCTAAATTGCCATATACAGTGTATGTTGAATAGACAATCATTCATGTGTGTAGTTGATAATATTTGTGAGATGTTTGAACTTGGAGGTATTTTGTGTTTCAATGAACATGGTTTGCTGCTGCATTAAATTATGAGCTATCTCAATGCAACTGGAATAGGCCAATTGGACAAACAGCTTTAGGTTTAATTGTAACTTCAAAACTGTAAAAGTCACTACCTGGGCTAAATATCATTAATTGTTAAGTATTCCAGAAGAAGCACTTGGGCTGTTTTTGAAAGACATTCAGGTTCTAGAATGAGTGCTCATGGTCCTCTTGAACTGTTTTGAAACCAGTCAAGAGAGGTGTTAGTCTTCGTACAACCACGCAGGTGCCCTTATGTGGTGAAGAATGAACAAGTGTCCTCTGACCACAACAAATAAAGATTTGTGCTGCATTATCCCAGAAGAATTTGCCCCAAGAATGCTTGAAGTAACCCAATACATTCAGGCAAATTTACTTTCACCCTGTCCATAGAAATACTTTCAAATCCCTAGCGCCTACTAATGTAGTCATATTGTCATTATCAGGTTTGATTTCCTTTGCAAGAGGTACTTGATATTTTCTGCTAATGGATTTAGTTCTATTCTTTCTTCTAAATGATAATGAACATCTTCGTTGTTGTTTTAAGGTTTGAGAATTGAGATTGTGTTTGTGGAGCTGGTTTCAATTAGAGAGAGACCTTAAGATATCTGATGTTCTTGAGAAATTTAGATACTTCAATCATTTCCAATCACTGGGACATTAAATGTAGATAGATTATATTGTACATTTCATTGAGGATTCTGTACTTATATTCAGAAGTAATTTAATAAAGTTCAATATTAGAAATTCATTGCTTACTTATTGTTAGATGTTATGAACAGTCTTTCATTAACTTCAGTTCTTGGTGGAAACAGGGGCATTCATTTCTGTGTTGTTAACAACTAGTTAGGCTGATGGAATTTAATTTCACCATGACAAATTAAACTGATTTTATTATTTACTTGGCATCACAAAGAAAATATAGTGTTACAATTTCTCAAAGTTCTTCTCAACTTTCAACACCTTTCCAAAGACATTAATCAAATCTACCTGTCCTTGTGCAGATTATTTATCTTACCTGTGAAACTCGTTTCAGGTATGTGTAGATTGTTCTTCTGCAGCATAGTACAGTGTCTGGTACGCGAGTTATGCAGGAGATAAAAACGTCACATCATTTACAGTCGAGTATGTCAACAGAATCAACAAGATAATGGTGTCCATGATATGGTGTAATGTAATAAAACTTCAAGATACCAGATACCCTTATGTAGGATACAAGGAGGCTTTAAGAGTATCTTTCTTCAAAACCCGGGGTCACAAGTCAAGTGATATTTACTAAAGATATAAAATATGTCTCGATGTTATCAGTCCTGTATTAGATTATGTTTATAGCTCCAGAAGTGTCTGATCACAATGGCCAATGCTTCTGTATTTCTACATAAATGAGACAATTTAAAGCTATCCAAAGGCTATTTATATGATAGGAGTGGGGATAGTTAACTTTTTTGTACTCTCATATTTATGGTTAAAAGTATTCATGTATAAGGGGGATCATTGGTGACCCAGTGATCAGAACATGCTGTGGAGAGTTATGTCCCTTACCTGTAGGATCTGCAGATTGTGGGTTTGAATCCCAGGTTTGCGAAATGAATGGATTTTAAAATTAGTGGAAAGCTTGTATATTCTTTGTCATTTTGGCTTTAATACCTCTGACTAACAGTGATGTAGGTGAACTACTGTTTCAAGCATATAACCTCAGTTCTATACCTCTTAGTCAATTGTTCTACAGGATTAATGACAGTTATAATATTGGATTATTATTTTTTGCCTCATTTTTACAAATATATAGTGTCAGTTCATAGATAATTGAATTTGGACCAGACAAACCTGGTATGAATTGAAAAACCATAAGTAGGTAAATTTGTATCTGAACTGAAAGCATCTTCAGTTGTCTTCAGATAACATTCAAATCCAACTACTCTGAAAGAAATTCTCTGCTAGATTAGTGATAGGTGTGATGGAAATGACGTCACTTCTGAACGATGGTATGGTGGCGAATGCGTTCAGGGTATTTATCAAACATAAAGATCTAAAACGCTGGATAATCAAGGAGAAACCGGATTGCACTTGACAGATGTGTCCATATCCATTTTTTATTGCTACATTGCAGTATAATATGCAGTGTTTATGTGATTATTGTGGACATCTCACAGCTATCATTTTCACACTTGGTTCCAAATGCCACAGGTGTCAAACTAAAGTGTGAACCAATACTTTTTGTTTTCTATTTCTTTAAAACTGATCCTTTAACAAATAGCTAAATCTTCTTCAGTGTTGAGAAAATCGAAGGTACAATTTATCAGGTGTTGAATACAAAGACCCCCAACCCAAAAGATCCTGGTTCCATCTACCCCATAACACTTCCATAAGTAGGTATTGTGTGGAGGTGGTCAGGGGTAAGTCAGATTTGGAGATTATGTAGATCGTTGTAAGGGGGCTGTCCCCTTTAATCACTATCTTTCCCCATCTCCATGTGGTGTACATCCCTTGCCTTAGGGGTCTCAATCAGGGAACAGACCCTGACTCAAATTAATTGAAATCATGAGATAACTTTTGTGTCTATTACTGGTTAACCTAGCCTAGGGTTAGGAAAGAGGCTGGGAGTCTAGGTTGATTGTTGTTGTGAATTTATACAGAGATGTGAGATAATTGGTGGTAGAGCCCAGTAGCTATTATGGAACTCGGGGACTGCTGTGCCCCCAGTGAAGACTGGTCAGTACCAATTTGAATGCTAACAGTGAGGGAAAATGTAACACTTTGTAGTGAAGAGTTACTCCACTCTAGTGTAAAACATTGCGGCCTGTCTTCTGAAGGGCTGATTGGGTCAATTGCCATGGTTTTACTGATCCTGTTTGCGGGAGATGGGAAAGTCGATAGTCAGTGGAGTCTTAATTAGACGATAATTACATATGAAGACACTTGGCTAATGATGCTGAAAATTGTCTCGCTTCGTCAACTGTTCACCTCAGGGAATGAACTTGAAACTGTCTCGTCTCAAGGTATTTCTTACATTAGTGTGGAAAATAAGTGCAGAATTGTGTGAAATATGTCCTGGCTTGTTGGTTTGAGTTCAAGGTCAGCTAGTTGCAGAAGATTATCATATTTATATGATGATGAGTTCCTACTGGTAAATAGTTTCCTTAATATTAGATTAGATTTTTTTGCAATTTGGGAGGAAAATAGCTGATAAACTTTAAAGAGGATGTACCAGATGATTTACATAATGAGACTGACGATGGGGTTATATAAAAAAAACCTGATAGTATTTAAAGCTTCCTGCAATGTTATTTGTACAATTTGGGCTGATTTTCCAATAAAAGGTAGCTTAGTGGGTAACCCAGGTTTGATTCCCCTCATGGGTACAATGGAATATTCCATTTCGGAATATTACTGAAAGCGGAGTAAAACCACACACAATCATAACCCTAGCCTGATACATCACTTACAAAATATATGCTGAGTTAGCATTAAATTGCAAGCAATACATAGCATTGATGACTGAATGGGAGAACTAGTGGCATATGATATGTAACTGATGACAAGATCTGTCTAGGTTTGTTACACCTGTTGTGACATAATTTTAATGGCCATGCACTATCACCTTGTGTAGCTGATGAGAAAGTGAAAACAGGTACATGTACACCTAACTCATATTCCCCCCTTCAGATTCCTGCATCAGGTTTCAGGTAATATCTGTCAAATTTAATCCTCTGAAAAGGTAAAATAAGCAGGCAATGTTACATGAGGGAAATTCTCCCCTTCATCAATCTTGAGGCATTAGTTCTTGACAGGTAGGAAGGACAAGGTGTATGAATTTCTCCTGATTGTCTCACGATTACCTTTTAATTCACACAAACAGGAGGGGAGACGGGGTGTCTTAACCCCAAGTGAAATGTAATGAAGGATTTTAAAGGCAGAGAAATGCTACGTTTTGTTAATGCACTTTTGATGGCTAATGTGTTTGTGAAGTTGACAATGAGATTATCAGTGACCAGTGGTTTGAATGGGCTATTGTCCAATCCTCACTGACCAGCCTATTACCATATCAATAGAGGCTTGTGCCATTCTCACTGACCAGAGGTGTGTTAAATTGACAGCCTGGGCTACCATTGGTCAGTGGGAACAGCTATAGGGAGATAACATATAGTACATGACCTTCCATGTGTTAAGTTAGTTCATAGGAGGCACTGGACTTTAAGACTCTAGCAGTAATGTAATTCAGTAAGTAGACACGATGTTTTCATCTAATGCATGAATGTCCATAAATAATATTTATACAATTTTGGTCTTACAACAAAGTAAATAAAATTTTAGTTCTGAATTCAGTCAGTCTTTGTATTTAAAATGATTACCCGATAATAGTATCAGGTCAGTATAAATGGATTACAAAACACATTCTGGTATGAAAACAACTTTATGTGGGTCAAATTTGCAATGAGTATTGTATGATGCTTCTGTGTTTAAATCTTTTGTACTTACTGTCACCTATACAAATGAGATTAATGTATTTTTAAAGTAAATTGAGCAATCCCTGCACTGAACTGGCAGAGCAGTGTATCATATATGAAAGAAAGACTGTTAAAAACTTGCTGTCAGGGCAGGTTTGTTAATTTTTAATAGCCATTATTTCTAGCCAGGTTTCCAGTTACAAGTGAAAGGGATACCCAAGTGTGTTTTATAGATATGTCTTTTTTGCAGGTGAGCATTTTAGGAATCGATGAACCTGCTAGCTTCATTAGCAACGAGTTGGCCTTACGGCAGACGTGAAATGTATCTCCATGTCAGGATAGTCAACAGTGAGACCTGTTGTTGACAATTGTATCTTTATGTTTGCAGACCAGCCCACATGTAGCCTCCCCCTTGTGTTGGACAGCAAAGCAGACGGCTTAAGACACCAGCAGACAACACTTGTAGCAGAACACTGGTTGTAGCAGACGACACTACTAGCAGAGTTTGCTAAGGAGAAAATGTGGAGTTGAAAGGAGTTATTAAGCCGTGGATAGACATAATTACTGAGTGGAAGTAAAAGGTCATATTACTCTGGAGAAAGTACCACTTCAATTTTTTAAGATGGGTTTTTTGTGGTGTTATATTTTGGTCCATGTGACTTTGATTCAGACTGTGTTTTGTAAAGAGTTGACATTGAACTATGACCTTCAAGAGGAGCAAAATCCAGATACATTTGTTGGAAATATTGCAAGGGATAGTAAGTTGTATACCTCCTACAGCCCTTCAGATTTCCAACTTTTGAGATATTCTTTATTCACTCAAGCTAGCAAGGTTGCTAAAAAGTTTAGTATTGATGCATCATCCAGTACCATAAGAACAACTGAGCGTTTGGACCGAGAAGACGAATGCCGTGGCAAGAAGTTGTGCACTCTCAGCATCGATGTGGAAGTTTACATGGTCAAAGGCAACACAGAAACTCCTGATTTGAAGACGATTATTCGTGTCAATATCAATTTACTCGATATCAACGATAATGCTCCGACTTTCCCCAAAAATGTGGTGACACTAACTGTGCCGGAGTCTGTGGCTGTGAATCAAGAGTTGCTTACCAGTGGTGCTGTGGACCTGGACACTGGTGAAAACAATTCCGTTGAGTCTTACGAACTCATCCCAAGTGATGGCATGTTTGGACTCAAAGTAATTGAAAACTCGTATGGTCCAGCAGACCTTGGACTTGTAGTTAAACAGTCTCTGGATCGTGAAACACGGAGTTCTTTCAGCATGGCAGTGGTTGCCAAAGATGGTGGCTATCCACAAAGGTCAGGATCTGTGACTATCAATGTGGTGGTTGCCGATGTTAATGACAATCGACCACTGTTTGTGAAAGAGGAGTTCAATGTCACTGTACCTGAGGATACACCAATGCGTACAGTCATCCTAATTCTCACCGCTACTGATCCTGATTCTGATGAAAATGGGCAACTAGCTTACAAATTCAGTGACCGCACAAGCGAAAATGTTAAAAATGTTTTTACAATTGATAAAGACAGTGGTGAACTCTCCCCTAGGAAAAAGTTAGATTACGAGGAAGAAAAAGAATATCGTTTTCGAGTTGAAGTGAGTGATCTTGGAAACCCATCCCGATCTTCACAGGCTACAGTCACTGTTCACATTGCAGATGTTGATGATAATGCCCCACAAATTATTATCAATATGCCCCCCAGTAGCAAGGATATTTCTGAAGACACAGAACGTGGTACCTTCATAGCTCATGTATCTGTTTTTGATGCTGATAGTGGTAATAATGGCAAAGTGTCTTGTCAAATCCATGACAATCATTTTGTCCTTCAAAAGTTTTCAGATTTTGACTACTACAAAATTCTACTGAATAGGTCACTGGATTATGAAGAATCCCCAACTCATACTGTAAATATCACATGTGAAGATGGCGGAATTGTTCCTCGTAAAAATTCATCTTCATTCACAGTAAAGGTGAAGGACGTTAATGACAATCCGCCCTCTTTCAACAGTGACAGAATAAATGCCCACATAAGGGAAAATAACCGCTACAGTGATATTGTCACCATTTTGACTGCAACTGATCCAGACGGCCCAGGCAACAATGAAGTTCTTTATTCCATCATAAGTGATCCGAGGGACTTGGTAAACCTAGATTCAAGATCAGGAGAGGTCCGTGCAGCAAAGATCTATGATCGTGAATCGATGCCATCATTTACAATAACTGTGAAAGCTGAAGATGCGAAGGACAGTCGCTTATCATCTACAGCAGTTCTCAGTGTGTTCATTGATGATGACAACGACAAACCTCCACGGTTCACATTACCCCATTTCCGTTTTTATGTGTCGGAGAGCCAACATGCCAATTCTGTCATTGGCAAATTGAACGCCACAGATCGTGATGTCGACCAAAATTTCTCCTTTTCTTTTTCTGAAAGATCCAATGTTTCAAAATATTTCTCCATCGATAGCAACACTGGAATAATTAGAAACAAAGAGAGACTTGACCGAGAAGATCATCTCAGATTTGACTTTGGTGTTGTCGTAAGCGACCCGAATAATTCACAGTTTAAAGACAAAGCTAACGTGACAGTATTCATTAAGGACTGGAATGATAATACTCCGATTGTCGTGTTTCCAAGTGACATCAACAACACTGTGTATGTCCCTTACCACCGAGCTGTCGGAAGTATTATTCTTGTCATCCAAGCTTTTGACAACGACACCGAAGACAACGCTAAACTGACCTATACAATTGAACAGGGCAATGACAAGGAACTCTTCTTCTTAAATCTACATTCTGGGGAGATGTATATCGCGAAGGAAATGCATTCAACAGACACTGGTACATACAAACTTGTTGTAGCCGCTCATGATTCAGGCGAACCTCAGTTGACGTCTTATGCTAATCTCAATATCATCATAACTGCATCAAACGCCTCTCTTCCGTTTATTATTGATAATGATGCACACCAATATATTGCCATTGTAATAACATTAGTGTGTGTTACCTCCGTGCTATGTGTAGCTGTCATCATAACAATTTGCATTATCAAGAAAATTGACAAAGAACGTCGACAGACATTGAAGGAGAAGATGCAGACCCAAGCTGCTTACACTGTGGACAATGTTGAAACCATGGAAACAGGAGTTTCACCAAATAAACCTTATGAAAATGAAATAGATAAACTGAAAAGGAAGATTAAACGAGAACTTAGTTTTACTGTTGACGACTCCCATGCAATGGATACCACAGCAGTCACGGGAGCATCTTTTGCAACATTCAAAAATATGACATCATACTCATCAATAGACCAGAAAACCTTGGCTGTAAGTATACATTTATTATGTTCCTAATAAGTAGTTATTAACCATAGCTTGTGAATGATATATAGCCTTCTTTATTATATCTATTAGTGTAGAATACAGTGGTGATGGAGTAGCCTAGTGGGTAAAGTGTTTACTGCTGTCACTAAGGATCAGGGTTCTATTCTTCATGTACTCTATGTGCAGTGCAATGTTGGTGTCCCCTGCTGTGATATTGCTTGAATATTGCTAAATGTTGCATAAAAGCTCACTTAAAGATATTAACAATAGTTGTCAGAATGAATCTTTCTTTATGTTCCTCTGTTGCCTTATCACTCTGTCGGATGACAGGGCAGGACTTAAACAGCAATTTATAATGCATTAACAGTGAGAGTGAGTTTCTAAATCATCAAATGATTTAATAGATTTGGAAAGTGCTAATAGCCAGGCAAGAAAGGAACCAGCAGTAAAATGAGATCCTAGGCATCTTTACTCCTTACTCTATTTTCTCTCGTTTCATCCTCTACCACTTCACATATTGCTTCCTTTAATTGCGCCTAATCAGCCTTTTCCATTTCTTTCACGATTCCTCAATCAATGGTAGTTATTTGTCAGTTCTCTCATAGCCTGGAGTATATATCAGTGTTGAATAATACCGTTGGGTCATCCTCCCCATTTGGCTCAATTGGACCCCTGTAAAATGACACGTTGTGATGAGCAAACTCCAATTGTTCCCAAAGACAAATTACCTGACACCAGGCAACAAAATAATTTAAATTGTGATAACTACTCTATTTTGGTCCATTTCATCTGAATTTTATCAAGCAGGACTAATTTGAGGCCCACCTTTCAACAATCAGATACCAGTCCCCTTCAACTCGATGTGACAAGTGATATGCCCTTAAGGGCCAGTAGGGATTGCTGGCTTACCATGGAGGGAAACGATGACGCCAAATTTGAAAGCCATTTAACTTCATACTGGATTAATCCCCTGTGCTTGGGTTACGTGGAGGCTTAGGAATGTTTACTTATGGTTCAATCAAGTGTTGATACAAAGTATCATAGATCCCGGTGACAAATAATTTGCTTTTGTTCATCTGTGAACTTAAGCAGTCTCTCTTCAGACCATGCTCCTTTGGTTTGGTTGTTAGTCCACCCTTCCAAGGGATAAAGATTATGTACCGATTCTTATTAAAAATATTGACATAGTTTCTATCAATTTCCATTCTGTTGATACAGAGAATAAAAGTAAACATGTTGTGGTGATTCCACCTGTGTATGCTAATATGTTTGTCATTGTAATGGTTTCAGATATATAATAAATGATACGACGTCAAGGTTGGAATTGTTGATAAATGGCTTTTAGTCTTGTGACATTTTCGTAATATTAATCCCTCACTCTATGGTAGGCTATGCTGGATAACCTATTCCAAATACTAACATAATCATAAAGGAGACATTCAGATAAAACCGTATCCAATAAGTATATATTCAATTAACGATTTATTCAGTATTATTTTAACCGATTCGAATGTGAAATGGCATTGCATCATATTTATTTCATATTTTATTTCATCAGTCAAGATTTCCATGATATTTGTTTAATACTGTCCACTGTCAACAACATCTCTCTTGCCTCCCTGTTATGTTTGTATTTCTTGTTGAGGACAAATCACAATCCAAATTCTACACAAATTTAGTTAACTGCGAAAAACCTAGTAATAGTGGCATCAAAGCGTTTCCCGCGTAAAATCAACCTGACTGAAATTCATCGAATGTCCTCTAGTGTGCCGACTTAACGTGGTATTTCCTTCAGGGGGGCACTATGTTTGGAAAGATGCTGTAGCCCCTTAGCCTCTGTCATGATATAATTGCCCTAAATTTTGAGTTTAAAGACAGCTGGAAGCTAACATTTTGTAAATATTTACCACTGACCATGAAGCACACAAGGCTATGTGACAGACTACTGACAGGGGTTTGAAGGCAAAACGAAGGCAAACATTTGGACTTCCTTACAGACAAACAAGCTTCAGTCTGGTTCATGGGGGTGGATTTGAGAGTAAATCATATTCAAACAAAATAAAGGTGCAACATTCATCCATAACTGGGGGGAAAGGTTTGAAGGAAATCTATACAAAGTCCATTGTCCATTGGGGATAATCCAAAAAGTGTGAAAGAATTTCACCAGCTGGTAATCTTTTCATGTTTCCTGCGTAAATTGCTTTTAGATTTTGAACTGTTACAGGTTCAGATATTTTTAAACATTTTGTTCATCCTTGATTGAAAATACATTATATTGTCAACTGAGTAAATATATTAATTTAAGTCAAATAACAAATGTTCATAGATATTGGATATTAACTTATAGGATTTCTTTTATAAGTTTGGATATAATAAAATTTGAAAATGAAATTGAATTTGATTAAAATTGGAAAAAATTGGAAAACTGATGCATAGCAAATAAAAAGATTGCTAACTGCTCTGTGAAATGTCAGTGCGTCTAATCTTTATCATTAATATCAATATTTGATCACGCCAATGTTAATGTGCATGTATCAGTGTCGATAGGAGAGGTCAAATGGCTATATTATGAGATTAATTTCTTGACAAACTGTTTCACTCCTTGCCACTATGATAAGCACATAAATCATACATTGATAATAGCTCTCGGATTGTCATTTTCTGAAAGGTGGAAATACCTAGCTTCACATCATACCTACATGCTTCATTTGACCACCTCATGTGTCTCCTATTTTGAGCTGTGCATGACATTACTGGTAACACTTTCTGAGCATGTGAATTTGAGGAGGAATCTGATAGCATTTCCCATCTATTTCACTGAATAAATGATTTTCAGAAGCTTCGTGTGTGTAGGTACTTGAGTTTTTTTCAGTATGTCTAACTATTCTGAAATCTCCAGATGTAATTTGCAAACTTTTCTCCATTATATGAAACTTATTATGTAGGAATACTTCTGAAGGCTTCTAGATTGTTCATTGCTTATATACTGATGGAAGAAAATAAGGGAATAACTATATTGGGAAGTATGAGTTTGAAATGTACCAAAACAATTCTAGGTAATGTTCAACAATGTAGTGAACACAAACTAGCTTTATTTTGTGTTCTAAAAATTGTAGTAAATGTTATACTGTAATATTGCCTTGTGTTCCTGTATTTATTTCCTTTAGTATATCAAAAGGCTTTAAACATGCTTTCAATGTTTAAATACTGACGTGAAGTAAAACAAATTACAGGTCTCACATTCGCCTAAATAATTGTTTAAACGTGTCATTTGGTATAAAGTGATTTCTATTAATGAAACTAAATTAGATTGCTATAACTTTTAGTTTGACATTAATGAATATAGATTGCAGTTGAGCAGCAACTTCTAAATATCTATCAAGTCAACTAGCGTTACACAACAAAATTGGATTCTGTAATGTGAGCCAGTTCCCTAACAGTCTGAGGACACCATAATGCTTTTCTAGGTCTTATTAAAACCTGATGTGTCTACCAGCCAGTGAATGCTGACAAAAAGAAAATGGAGCCAGCCTTATTGAGCCCCAATCGAAATTCTGTCTATATTTCATTGCCATAATAGTGGTCTGACTCGCCTGCTCAGAGCCCGACAGTACTCACAATGAACATTTCTAAGATCCTTTTTCTCCTCTCGTGTAAAAAATTTACAATTTCCTTTAATAATTGATCTTTCAGAATCCACAAGCCTGTAGCTCTGTGCTAACTAACAACACACATACGCCTGAACACACTAACTTGAAGATGGCACATTATGCTGAAAAGAAGAGGGAAATACATAGATTAGCATCGGAAAGAATACAAGAGCTTGACTGTGATACTGCTCATTGGCTGTCTGAAACTGAGGTTCGAAAAAAATAAATCTTATTTTTCCAAAATAAATTTAAGTTGCAAGCTAGGAATTAGTTTCACATTTTGCAAAGTTGCAAAATGTGAAAAAATGGTTACTGATCCGTGTCTTGGAACACTTGTCAGTTTTTAAGATGAAACCCAAAAAGATTTAGCCTTTAATTGACATTGTTGGCATGTGAAGGATGGTAATTGTTTCTTTCCTAATCACTAACAAAATTAAATCTTTTTCTGCTTACATAGATAGAAACACTAATGATGACGTTTTGTACTAGATACATTTTGTCAGAATTTAATTTGGAAATGTTTTCTTTTTTTATGAACAATTGTTTTTCAGCTATTTATCATTTCAAAGAATTAATAATTTGATTTGTCTTTTAAGTTTGTATTTGAAATTTGAGAAGTTTTTTCAGGGTGTCCTGTGTTTGGTGTTATAGGTTAAAAAGGCTGATGATGTAACAAGCGAGTTGTCTCAGGGGGCAGAAACAGATAGTGGGAGGGGATGTAGTGAGGAAGACTCCCAGAGTAACCGTGGATCAGCTGTGCCTCATAGTGACTCTGGTAAGTCGACATGATGTTTGAAGCAAACCTAACAGTTTCAGTTTCCCATAATCATACAAAGCTAACATTTTAGTTTCTAATGAATGTTGATTTCCTCTGAAGAATGCGTTTCAGATATTTTACTAATTTCATACTGATGTATTTTGGTTGCGAAAATAAGATTTTAGTAACATGCATGGAATTAGAATTAATTCAGTTTTCCTATGATAAACTTTGCACTGGAGTTGTTTATCCATCTCTTGTGACATAGCATGAGCTTTAGAGTGAGTGTTTTGTCTGAGTTAGTCTTGTATATCATTGCATGCATACAAATAACAAATTAAGATGGAAGACAAACATGTATGAAATCCTAACAGGATTTTTTTGGAGCAAAAAGCTGAAGAACAAATACTTGAGATGCGAAGTGTAGGATCAGTTTCCCAGTAACCATTCAAGTAATTCAAATAATACATCTAATAAATTCATCTAAATAGGAACATCTGCAGGGGAATAGTCCCTAAAATTAAAACTGGACTGACCGATCCATGGAACTGTAATTAACAAATAATCACGAAAGTCCGAGGATGATTGACATTTGGCATTGGAAGGTCAGTCAGCTATGAAAAGTAGCTTCTGACCACTCATGCAAGATTGTGGCCAGGGCTCTCTTGCACATGGACATAATTAAATCGGTACTTGTCATCAATACTTCATTTAGCTAGGATTAATATTTCAGAAATTAATTTAACCGACTCGAGAATGCTACTCGAAGATGATTAAGGCTGACGAACAAAGAGATCTCCCCATTATGGCTACTCTGAAATTGTTTGGCGTAGATTTCCCTCATTAGCAGGTAGATACTTCTATGGGTATTAATTACTGTTTCCTGCTGGTTAATCATTGTCCCTAGAATTATCTTGATGGAACAATTGGTGAATCGATGAGTTTGTCGTGTGTGTAGATGTGTATGCATTGCCTGTACAGCACAAGCATGACCATACCACACTAGAACTGCATAGTAATATGATAATCCGTCACCTACAAAAGCACTCTTAGATGGTAGAACTCACAATTACGTTATTTTTTGTACCTTTGTATTTAAAAAATGCCTTGAAGGAAATTTTTTTGCAATCGTTTCTTCATATATTTAACATTTCGAAATTGCTTTATTAACAGATTAGAAACATCTTGCCTTAAAACATCTGCTTTTGTAGATAGATATTTCACACCAAATTGCAATCATATACATACAAATCATGTCTGCCTATTTCAGCGATAGTCCGTCATGCTAGCTATGTATAGCTAAGATGGAATCCTGGTCACGATAACCTGCTTAGTTGTAAGTCATCACAAATTTCATCACATCTTTCATCGTAACCTTGACCTTTTGCTTGGCTCTTGTGGTAGCAGTTGCATATGTTTGTTTATTCCTTCTGAGTGTTGTAACCCTCTTAGCTGCTTTAGCAACTTCCTTGCCTGGTCTTTGTTCCAATGCATTACTTGGTATGTTTCCGCCCCTGCTTGTTCTCTGTTCCATATCAATTCTATTTCAGCTGTCCAAGCAACTCGGTGACATAAGGTCATCAATGTCACTTCCACTTTGGGCGTAATTTTCATTATTGTGGATTATAGTCCCAGGGTTCGCATTAATTGATGAATGCAACTTTGATTAATAAGTGCACGTGGGACCAAATTTCATTTGTAGTTTTAATTCATTCTAATTTTTCATTGCAGAGGAAATTACTAAGATAGTTTGTAATTCAGAAACTCTGTGATGACTAATAGTTAAATGTCCTTAGTCCACATGTGACTGTTGAAGGTAATGCATGTTCACTAAAGAAACCCTGTGCTTTTATAGGTTCATCTAAATATAGCTGATGTAATTATCATTTTGTTTTGTAGTGCTGACATATAGAAAATGGACTGTTAAGAGGTATAGATCAAAGTGTTTGCTGTGAGAGTGTATTGCAGAACTAACCAAATGTCAATATATAGTTTGGGTAGGATGTTAGATATAATGCAATGGAACAATTGCAGATCTAACCTTTAAAAAAACAACCCTCATATGTGTGTTTTTATTAATAAGTGTGTGTTTTGAAAGCTTGTACTGTCCAGATGTCATAACCTTTCAAACTCAAGTTTCAATCAACTTTTGCATTTGGTACTGACGACTTACAGAGGGCCTTAAACACAACAGTCCATTTCAACAGAGTTTCTCTTAAAAAGAGACCAGATTAGGGAATAATGCCAGTTGTCCCACAGATTTTCACTTGTCTTGGGACTAGTGTCCGTGATTAAACCTACCTGCCCTTTCTCTCAAGAGTTCAAAGAAGAAAAGAACCCAGAACCTAATGCTTAACCCAAAAGATGACACTAACTGGGGATTAACTATGTCTGAGGACGATAACAACTACATGGAAATAATCCTTGTGTGTAGGGGGCGGTTGGGTAGTCTAGTGGTTAAAGCATTCGCTTGTCACACCAAAGACCCCAGTTCGATTCCCGACATGAATACAGTGTGTGAAGCCCATTTCTGGTGTCCCCCGCCGTGATATTGCTGGAATATTGCTAAAAGTGGCGTAAAATCAAACTCACTCACTTACTCCTTGTGTGTAGGTGTAGAACCTAAACTCATGAGTCCTTCTGATGGTATAGGAGGCAATTTTGGGTTTTTATCAATTTCTGCTTATTCCCATATCTTAACAAGTATGAATTAAAATTAGGACAATTGTATTATTGCTAGTTACTAATGCTGTATCTATTTGGGCTGTTTTTTCTCAATGGATCATCTTCTGTGAATACACCACTAGTTTCTTTGTACCAGTGTCAATATCTTTGTATCACATAGTGGTTAAAGCATTGGCTCCTCACAGTTACTCAAATTGACACAATGTGTGAAAAGCATTGATGTGGCCTGAAATGTATCTTTATAAGCAGCATTTAACCCTCCTCACTCACTCTACAGACTGAAATGATATTACTGAACATATTAAGTCCAAACTCACTCTTTCAATCTGCGAAGAGCAGTAACACCACATAGGCTGTTGAGATTCACCTGTGGAAAATTGGCAGTATTTTGATCCTTTTAACCAGAGCTTAAAGATTGTCAAGTGATATGCGTGTATTTTAAACTTGAGTCAAGTGCCATACATCGAGGCTGGCGCATCTAATCCCAGCATTGCATGAGTATTTCTCGTAAACACTGTGGGCTTAAATTCTTAATCCTTGGTCTCTGTTGCTTTGTAGCAAACCATGGTGGATGAGAGTATACCAGTAAAGATGGCTGTGTGCTGTCAAAGCAGTCGAAAATATAGCCTCAGTCTTACAAAGATTCTTTGTTATTTGTGGCCAGAAAATATGGTCTTTGAACATTCTTTGAGCAAATATAGGAAATGGGTTGTCTTTGGTTGAATGTAACGAATATGGTTGTGGTTTAGTACGAATATGCATGGTCAGCTAGTATGGATTAGGATCATTTTGATTTTCTTGTAATGTTGCTTCTGAGACTTTTTCTTGAGTTTACTTTGAAGAAATCTTTATATTAACTTGATCATTCCATCTGTCTTCCTTCTCAAAGACTGTATGCCAAAGATACACAAAGTGTTTTTATTCCCTTTCTTACCTCCCTTTTGTCACACTGCAGAAGCATGGAAGTTCAATATTGAATTTTTCAGTAAGCGAGAGACTTATCATGACCATCACAAATTTACTGTTATTTATTTATGACATTGATTCTTCTTTTGGGTTCCTTTGTTCTGTGTTTAAAAGACAATCAATGTTTTCACTATATTTTTCATCATTATGTTTGTCTAGCATCTCTTATTCTGCATGTCTTCCTCTGTGTATATTTGTAAATTCATTATGCAAATTTCATCTTTAAAAAACAACATTGCAAATGCGTGTAATGTCATATTTCACATTTAAATAATTTGTTAATCCATTTTTCATCTGGTGAAAAGCTTTAAAACCATTAATTTAATTTAGAGGAGATCTTGTTAAGAATTGGCTGATAAATGATAGCTCTTGTTCGGTGACATGGATGTGACTCTAGCACTTTCAATGTAAAGTTGTAACATAAAATTCCCATAATCCGCAAGGAAGCGGTTACGTCGCTACATTAGGTCCTGTTGAAGCTGTCATGTTAAGTATTATAACCTAGTCTCGATTCAGAGTGCAATTAACTGTCTCAGTGCTAAGTGGAATGTTGACATTTGCTATTACCCTCACCTACATTTGCTTTGTCATCAAGAGGGTTAAGTTGTCGGCCAGGTTGATGAGTTATGTGACAGGTACTTGAAATGACGTTTAAGAGATTTCCATGTTCGTTATTGAGTAAGACATAAAAGCAATTCAAATCATA
Source organism: Haliotis cracherodii (assembly GCF_022045235.1). Taxonomy (NCBI): domain Eukaryota; kingdom Metazoa; phylum Mollusca; class Gastropoda; order Lepetellida; family Haliotidae; genus Haliotis; species Haliotis cracherodii. Next base: position 23,029,762 of record NW_027266341.1, on the reverse strand, counting down.
TGGAGAACTTTATTACTGTAGTGATGTGACAAGAGCTGAAGTACAATTTTCTCACAAATTTTGGACAGTATTAAATTCAAATATTAATTGATTTGATTGGATATTATGTATCTAATTTATTGTAACTGTCAAACTGAGTTGTATGTAGAAAGTCGTTGCTGTGTTACTTGCTTTAACAAGTTCGAGCAGATGCTGTTGAAAATAGCTGCAAAATTGCGTATTTAGCATTAAGTAATCTATCACGGACTAGAGAGTGTTAATACTCACTATATCGTACACTTGTGCCTATGTTGTATTGTGGGTTAATATGACTATTTATAAACTATCAGTATGATATTTTGAGTAATGTTTGTATTCTTGTTTTCAGACGATGTGAAAACTTACAGCCCGAGATACCAGCCTGGCCGAGGTACCTACGTCCTGTCTCGTGATACTAGTCATGACACAACACGAAGCACAAATTCGCAACTTAGTCTGAGGTCTGCCATGAGCCCACGTCTTGGAGAAATTCACGGCAACCACTACCCCCGTAATATCAGCTTTAGTGATGATAGTGTGACTGCAAATACCACTGTGGACGCAAAACGTAAAAAAAGGTTACACGGAGACAATATACCAATGCAAACATTTGCTAGGAGTGAAAGAAATGCTTCTCAGACTCCCTATCATCTAAGGGCAATGAATCGTGTTCGATTTACTGGACATACGCCCAATCAGGGAACATTTATTGATGTTACGGAGAGTACACCAGGAATGAGGTACTCTATTGGTGATATGGATGACGTCTTATGCGACAGTGCCATGACAATGCACGAAGACGATGAAAGGACGACCACGTCAGGTAGTTACACGATTAATGCCGAAGAATTGTGCAATGAAATAGACAATTTATTCTTCAAAGACATCATTGTGTAGCCAGAATCGTCCTTGATTGTTCCGTGAATGTGATTTTCCGAGACACCAGGACTGGAATTTTTGCAAGGGCTTTACATTTGATAGCCAGTCCAGTATTACGTGATCCCCGGCAGTTGACCTGTGTAGAGGCATTGACAGCCTTCTTGTGCCCTGCACAGAGTCCAACATACATTATCCATGCATAATTGGTGCTATTTGTATAAATGGGTATGAATGGAGAGTGAAATTGTAAATAGTAAAATTATTTGTTGAATGTATTGAACTTATTGTTTATAGTGTGATATGAGATTATTGTGACTGTACAAATTGATGCTGCTGTTTGTGTTGACTAAACCATTTAAACCATCGTTCAATGTCATGACATATTTTAACCTCTTTGCAAATTTTATTTCCATTTTTACTACTTTTGTAAGGTGAATATCACATTCATAAAATGCTTTTCTTCTGTTTTTGTTCTTTTGACTTATATGTTTGAAGGATTTAGGAGTATTGTATGGTAAATCAAATGAGAAAATCTAATTTGGAAAATGACTTTTTAAAAGGCATAAAGTACAAGGTATAATATATTTGCTCTTTGTTGGCAAAGCATATTAGTTTTAGGTAATGCTATTTTTGTATTGAAAGATGAATTGAAAGAGGAATAAGATGATGCAATAGATGGCTTCTGCCTTGAGGAAGCTGGTGTACTTAACATATTTAACAAGACGTGATATCATTCAAATTGCCACCAATTTGGATACTTTTAATCCAGAGTGCTATTTTATCAGTGTCCAAGTAGTACTGTGTACATAGAAAATGTATATTGTACAAACTGTACAGAATTTCCACCCATTAAAAATATGAAATATACTATTATGTGTGTGTTTTTTTAGTGTGAGGAATCATCATCAAAGATTTCAAGCAAGCAACTTGGAATAATCTTTTTTGTATTTGGGAATGTTATGACCCAACAAAGCTGTATTGTTAAACCTGTACTGACCAAGATGGTTTTAATTGTATGTTTGTTGTTTAACGCTGCACTTCACAATGTTCAAGCTATTCAATGGCAATCTGTAAATAATCAAGTCAGGAAGAGACAATCCAGTGATTGACATCATGAGCATCGATCCACACAATTTGGATATGATGACATGCATCAACCAAGTCAGCAAGCCTGACTACCCTATCCCGTTAGTCGCCTCTTACAAGCATAGTCGCCTTTTACGGCAAGCATGGGTCGCTGAAGATCTGGTCTACCCTGGATCTTCACTGGTCCAAGCTGTGATTTGATAACATGCAATCAACCAAGTGACTGAGCCTTGGCCACCCAATTGATTTAGTCTTCTAAGGCGCTGCAATTCCTTGTGCCGACTTGGGTCCCTTCGACACACCAGAAACCTATGATTATGGGTTCGAATCCCGATTGCCCCCTTTCTGTTTCTAGGTGTCAGCACCATACCCGTGCTTGTGGGTTTCAAAGCTTTCCTCAAGCTGTCACGCCATGATATAACTGAAATACTGTTCAAAGTGGTGTTAAACCCAGCTCACTCACTCACTCTTACGACAAGCATAGGTTGCTGGGATGGATTTGATGTAAATACATCTGTGTACTGGTATATAAATATGGTATAGGCATGATTCTAAGTGTTTTATTCACCTGGCCATTGATGGCCCAGTGGGCTATTGCATCGCAAGTAGCTGTGCAGAGTTTCCTCCCTTCGTCATGCCAGGATCCCCTTGTCATTGACAAATTAAACCAGATTGTTATTTTTGATCTGTCTGCACCATGCTCATGCTTCTTGACCATTATTGTCCCATCTTGAAGTATGAGATGGAATGGATGCTGTCTGTCTTTCCCTCGGTCTTGTTTCTTGAGCATAACTCAATTCAAGACAATTCAATGGAACAATTTTTACACCAATATCAGTCAAGCCATGAACTGGTGCCTTTGGGTAGTTAGGAATTTTGGAAATTCAGGTTTCCATGACAACAAATTGAAATTAGGTTCAAATAAGGGTAATGTTTGTTTCAAGAGCATAACTGAAAGACCGTTCAATATTTGTTCAAAGTTTGCACAGATATGGGTCTCCACTATTAATGAGCCATAGTTACTTCCACACTAATCAATCAAATGGGCAACTGCTTACTTTATGTTGATTTCTTTTAATTATCTTTTTTTTTCCTAATTACAAAAATCTGTATGCAATGTTAACTTTGCCCCTACTGATCTCAAGAAACACTATCCTACCGAGATGGCTAAAGGTACCACTCAGCTAACAGCATATGAAACAGGTTTTTAAAGTCGGTGTCAATGACTCTTTAGAACCAGCCCAAGGGAGCCTTTGTGTTCAGGGTCTTGTCTTGCACTCATTAAAGTATTTAATGCTTGTTCAAAAGAGTTACCCATCTTCATCTTGCATCTCTTTGGGCTTTTTGCATTAGACAATGATATAGGTGAAATGCACTAATCAGGTCAACTCACTCACTTGACATCATTACGCAGACACTCAAGTCCATCAATTTCACATGCACTGTAGAAAACAATTACAGCATGACTTAAGTGTCACAACTTAATACCAGCAAACAAGTTTTCATACATGCCGAGTCATTTTTCAGCAAAGCAATTGAAAGCATTATATTATATTAAGGGTTAAGGGTTCTGGTTGAGTCCAAACCGTTTAACTTTATTCAAAAAGGAATTTCCGTTATTCAAGGTCTGTTCAATCGATTTGTAACATCTTCAATTTTGTTGTGACACAGCAAAAACATTATCTGTAGATTGTTGATCACTATTCAGAGAACAACCTCTGATCTCCGTTCAGAAAATCACTAATATCGTAATTATGTTAGAAGTGGATACGTTCTTATTGTATGTTGACACTTGTCAAGTTCTTCTAGTTGAGGAGTGTGAATTATTAACAGTAAAGTCCAATCCAATCCATCACTTCAAGCTTAAAGAATCCCGCTATAGCAAATAGTGCCCTTGTGAATTGGCGTCTTTTTTTCGGGTAACACATTTGCCACCTTAATGTTTTGGCATTATTGACCAAAGCAAGTTGCTGCTAAACATAGAAATCTCAAGTCCTGGTTCCTATGGAGGCTGTTTTGAACAAGGATGATGGCTGCCTGGATGTGACCCTTAGGAGTCTACGCCGTTTTCTGTTCTCTTCCTGAAAAGGGAAGTTTGATCTGCAAAAAGTACTGTTGAAAATTAACATGTCATTCCCACTGGTATGCTGAAATTGACAAGAGAAACTTGAAGGTTTTGACAGGACACCTTTGCAGCAATTCACCTTGTAGACAGATGAGTGTATTTTGGTCTGCAATCCATTTGTACCATTCTCTTAACACATATTCACCTCAATTTTGCCCCTAAATTTCTACTGGGAATTAATTTCTTTCCTTTCTTTCACTTAGTAGGCAGACAAGTTACTCTCTCAGGGTTGGGATGGCAGTTTTCCAGGGACTTCCATTGTTACTTTGGCCATCTTGGTCAGTGTTATATACTCAGTTTTATGATTCCACAGTGTCAAATATTGAACTAAGACCTGGGTATTCATTCAGACCCATAAAGGGGTTTTATGCAGTGTTACCCAAATCTACATGATCACATCAAAATTTGTCATGTTATCGCAAAATTTGTCTCATGGTTCACACCATTGCCTTTGTATTGTATAGGAATACAAATATGATGCTCAAGGGTTTGACGCCAAAGACCTGGGTTCGATTCCCGACATGGGTACAATGTGTGAAGCCCATTTCTGGTGTTCCCCTGCCGTGATATTGCGTTAGACCATGTAACTCACTCAAGAGTTTGACCATTCTGTCTTACATTTATTCTTACAATGATTATCAGGCCCAGGAATAAATAAAGATACTATGGCCATGTTAGACTAACCATAGTTAGTGACAATACCCTTTCCTATACCAATGGAAATTAATCAATTGTATGATCCCAACTATATCATGAGCATGTGTTAATGAATCACTATCAAACAGTGATGAGACCAGGTAGTTGTGAAAAGGTGAGCATTACTGCTGATCACAAACACATGCAAAGGCAAATCAATTGTTCACCTGAATAAACATGGGAACATATGGTACAAGTCAAAAGAGAGATTTGATTGAGACATCATTTTTGTAACTGATGCATCAAATTTGGAAACATCATAATTTGTCTACCATAAAATATTTTGAAAGCTTTACGGAGGCCTTGAATGTTGTAACCTTGATCAAACAACTTCTGGGCAAGAGTCGTATTACATTCTTTGTTATTCATCGTAGAAAGAACATGCCCAATTGTATCTCAAAAGCTGTGATAAAATATAAATATACACACACAATGACGGTGCAAGGTGTTTCCCAAATGGATGAGGATGTCCTAGGTAGGTAAACTATCAATTATATACCCTTATAGCATTTTATCCAAGTAGGAATCTGGGTTCGAATCAGCACCAAGCAATCCATGCTGGTCGTAAGAGGTAATGGATCAGGTGGTCATGCTCGGTGACTTGGTTGATTGCATGTATTCTTGTCCCGATAATGTGGATTGCAATATCAGTCACTGGATTATCTGGTCCGGACTCAGTTATTTACAGACTGCTGTCATATAGGTGGAATATTGCTGAGTGCAGCAACAAACAAATAAATCCCAGCTCATGATGTCAATCGCTGGATTGTCTCTTCCCGACTTGATTATTTACAGGTCCTCAGCAACCCATGCATGCCGTAAAAGGTGACTATGCTTGTCGTAAAAGGCGACTAACGGGATCGGATGGTCAGGCTCGCTGACTTGGTTGATGCATGTCATCGATCCCAATTGCGTTGATCAATGCTCATGATGTCAATCACTGGATTGTCTGGTCCAGACTCTATTATTTTACAGACCGCCGTCATATAGCTGGAATATTGCTGAGTGCGGCATTAAACAACAAACAAACAAACAGGCTGTCATCGTATACTTGAACATTGCCAAGAGTTAAACATTAAGCATGAAACAACAAACATACAATTGAAACCCACATCAAGCTGACACGCTGTAATATAACTGGAATACTGTTAAAATCGGTGTTAAACCCAGCTCACTCACTCACTCAGGGTTGGGATGGTTGGGATGGCAGTTTTCCAGGGACTTCCATTGTTACTTTGGCCATCTTGGTCAGTGTTATATACTCAGTTTTATGATTCCACAGTGTCAAATATTGAACTAAGACCTGGGTATTCATTCAGACCCATAAAGGGGTTTTTTGCAATGTTACCCAAATCTACATGATCACATCAGAATTTGACATATCGCAAAATTTGTCTAATGGTTCACACCATTGCCTTTGTATTGTATAGGAATACAAATATGATGCTCAAGGGTTTGACGCCAAAGACCTGGGTTCGATTCCCGACATGGGTACAATGTGTGAAGCCCATTTCTGGTGTTCCCCTGCCGTGATATTGCGTTAGACCATGTAACTCACTCAAGAGTTTGACCATTCTGTCTTACATTTATTCTTACAATGATTATCAGGCCCAGGAATAAATAAAGATACTATGGCCATGTTAGACTAACCATAGTTAGTGATAATACCCTTTCCTATACCAATGGAAATGAATCAACTGTATGATCCCACCTATATCATGAGCATGTGTTAATGAATCACTATCAAACAGTGATGAGACCAGGTAGTTGTGAAAAGGTGAGCATTACTGCTGATCACAAACACATGTAAAGGCAAATCAATTGTTCACCTGAATAAACATGGGAACATATGGTACAAGTCAAAATGGAGATTTGATTGAGACATCATTTTTGTAACTGATGCGTCAAACTTGGAAACATCATAATTTGTCTACCATAAAACATTTTGAAAGCTTTACGGAGGCCTTGAATGTTGTAACCTTGATCAAACAACTTCTGGGCAAGAGTCATATTACATTCTTTGTTATTCATTGTAGAAAGAACATGCCCAATTGTATCTCAAAAGCTGTGATAAAATATAAATATACACACACAATGACGGTGCAAGGTGTTTCCCAAATGGATGAGGATGTCCTAGGTAGGTAAACTATCAATTATATACCCTTATAGCATTTTATCCAAGTAGGAATCTGGGTTCGAATCAGCACCAAGCAATCCATGCTGGTCGTAAGAGGTAATGGATCAGGTGGTCATGCTCGGTGACTTGGTTGATTGCATGTATTCTTGTCCCGATAATGTGGATTGCAATATCAGTCACTGGATTATCTGGTCCGGACTCAGTTATTTACAGACTGCTGTCATATAGGTGGAATATTGCTGAGCGCAGCAACAAACAAATAAATCTCAGCTCATGATGTCAATCACTGGATTGTCTCTTGCCGACTTGATTATTTACAGGTCCTCAGCAACCCATGCATGCCGTAAAAGGTGACTATGCCTGTCGTAAAAGGCGACTAACGGGATCGGATGGTCAGACTCGCTGACTTGGTTGATGCATGTCATCGATCCAAATTGCGTTGATCAATGCTCATGATGTCAATCACTGGATTGTCTGGTCCAGACTCTATTATTTTACAGACCGCCGTCATATAGCTGGAATATTTCTGAGTGCGGCGTTAAACAACAAACAAACAAACAAACAAACAGCCTGCCATCGTATACTTGAACATTGCCAAGAGTTAAACATTAAGAATGAAACAACAAACATACAATTAAAACGATCTTGGTCATAACAGTCCAGGATTAAACAACAAACACACTTATAGCAATCAACACTAACAGTAGACTTTAAGGGAAATGGGATTTGGAACCCAAAACGGCTGCAGAGATTGAATCCCATTTCAAAGGAGGACCAACTGTCTTAGTGTAGTGTCATACCCTGACAACATGGTTTAGTGATCACACTATTGGCCAACGGGTTGCTGGTACCGTCCCTGACTTCACATTACTTTTGTTTGATTACACTCGGCAGTGTTTCAGCTGTATCATGGCAGCTTGTAACTAACTGATGACCTTCAAGCAACCAAGCCACTCTGCCTGACCACCTGATCCTTTTAGTGTCCACTAGTCCTCTAAGGCGCCGGGATTCGCTGTGCAGAGTTGCGTCCCTTGGGCACGCCAGAAACCTATAATTGTGGGTTCGAATCCCGGGTCGCCCCGATTATGTTTCTAGGTTTGTCGACACCATACCCGTGTTCGTGGGTTTCACCGAAGTGGTTAATATCTGAGACCTGCATCACTTCGAGCTTTCCTCCCACATCAAGCTGACACGCCGTAATATAACTGGAATACTGTTAAAATCGGTGTTAAACCCAGCTCACTCACTCCTTGTATGTGACCTATTGTAACCGGGAATCTTCACATTGCAGGCTGCCTTTGTATAGCTGAAAAACAGCTGCATTTGCATCCCCTGACGTTACCTTCTAATTATTGCAAGGGCAGTGGGGTAGAAGAGCAGTATAAGTGGTGGCTCATCCTGCCAAAGCATTGGTTTGATTTCCCAATTGGGTACAATGTTGGAGGCTGATCCCCAAATATGTGCAGTGTGGAAAGCCCTTCCTCGAATGCATACAATGTGGGAAGCTGATCTCCAAATGTGGAAAGCCCATTGTCAGCTGGGTACAATGTTGGAAGCCACTGCTCAAATGTGTACAGTGATGGAAGCTGATCCTCAAATGTGTACAGTGAGGCAAGCTGATCCTCAAATGTGTACAGTGAGGCAAGCTGATCCTCAAATGTGTACAGTGAGGCAAGCTGATAATCAAATGTGTACAGTGAGGCAAGCTGATCCTCAAATGTGTACAGTCAGGGAAGCTGATCCCCAAATGTGTACAGTGAGGCAAGCTGATCCCCAAATGTGTACAGTGAGGCAAGTTGATCCTCAAATGTGTACAGTGAGGCAAGTTGATCCCCAAATGTGTACAGTGAAGCATGCTGATCCTCAAATGTGTACAGTGAGGGAAGCTCATCCTCAAATGTGTACAGTGAGGCAAGTTGATCCTCAAATGTGTACAGTGAGGCATGCTGATCCTCAAATGTGTACAGTGAGGCAAGCTGATCCTCAAATGTGTACAGTGAGGGAAGCTGATCCTCAAATGTGTACAGTGAGGCAAGCTGATCCCCAAATGTGTACAGTGAGGCAAGCTGATCCCCAAATGTGTACAGTGATGGAAGCTGATCCCCAAATGTGTACAGTGAGGCAAGCTGATCCCCAAATGTGTACAGTGATGGAAGCTGATCCCCAGTGTGTAGAAGTTTGCAAAGCCTAACTGTAAATGGGTAAAATGTGGAAGCCCATCTTTGATTGGGTACAATTTGGGATACCGATCTCAATAAGTGTACAATTGGATGCATTGCCCATTATTTGTCCCCGCCATCCCCCACCCCATCATGATACTGCAGAAATAATGCTAAAAATGAGGTATTACCCAATTCACTTTAATTATTGTAAATGATTAAATTCTGTAAAACCAAACAATCTAGAAACGGTAAAAGTAAATCAAAGGAGCATAAAACAGAAAATGTCTTTGAATTTAAACTTTAGACCACAATTTTGATCCTAACTATGGCATTGGGCTTTTAGTTTATGACCGGTTTTGGTAAACATGTTTTTGATTATAATGATTTTTGATTTTTATTATAATGATTTTTGTATGAATATTCCCAAGTTAAGTGAACACACATTTGGAGGGAAATAATTTTGATACATGGCAATTGCGATTTATTTTGGCAGACCCACCTTCGGTACATTATGTAACTTCAATCTATCATTATGCTCAAGTGGCTTGATCAATAGGAGCACAATAAACCTTCATTTGCCATAACAGACTTTACCAAAAATTAGGAGAAATGGCTGTTGCTCAACTTGGTGACATTGGAAATCAATACGCAAATTTGAGTTGTTGCTCGTAAATGCCAACCATGTATCTAAGGGACAACGACTCGAGCTTAATTGAAGAACGAAATGTCCCAGCCTTGACTTGGGTTGTGTCAAGTTTTTGAAAACTTTAACCATACTTGAATATGACAAGTGAAGATTGGCTGTCTTTCTTTACAACTATTCCATCATGGTTTTGGCATGTCAATTCCATGTATGGATCGTGTCGAGGTGTTTGTCACAAATCGAGTTACAAAATCAATATGAAGTAGATAAGAGTTGCAAGTTTGGCTTACAACCCGAAAGTGGCCTTTTATTGATTGCAGGTTCCAAACAAATTTAATTTTGTATCTCAAAATAATTATTTAAGAGTTTCAGCAGGGTGATTTCTGTACAAGATCGATCGAAGGGGCGGAAGAAGTGTCCACAAGTGCCTTGATACTGTGGAAAAGCGATGAACTTATGCCCTGATCACTTCATAAGTGGGAGAATAGACGTTTCTAACCCGGTTACTTTGTGACTACAATATCAAATACAGAATCCTTAAATGGGGCAATGCTGCTATCCTGACAGGCCCCTTTTCAGCATTGAAAGGAAGAAATGGACACGTTCTTTGAAAGTGTATAGTGCACATGATCCTCATGCAGGGCTCTTGCAACAATGCAGGCCCCTATTTGGCATACTGTATCTTAACGTGATGGACATGCTTAGGATGTGGGAAGCTTTTGATCAAGAAAACTGTGATCACAGCCTGGTTGAAAAAAGATTTAAATGCCTTTGGCAAAAAGGGGAAGAAATTTGACAGGATGAGGATGGTTTGGATGAAAGAAGTTTATTACGAATGACAGTGTGACTCAGATTTAATTAAATATAATCTTGACGGAGTTAACTACTGTCATAGCTGCTGTCGGCAAAGTTGTCATCACAATTACATTGGGTGCAGGGATATATGCTTGCTGAAGTTCAACCTTTTCCTCATTAGCACATGATGAAGACTTTTTCAACAGCTTCTTTTGATCCAAGATGGTTGACTTAGTTGACAAGGAACTATGAATACAGGAAGATATGTGCACGACACAAATTTGGCAACAACTGATGGTTGGAGATCATTAAACATCAGAACTCATAAACATGTCTGCGATAATGCTGTATAACAACTTATTTTGGTTAAATCCAAATGTATTCATTCATAGTGTGGTGAAAATAGCCGTTTAGGTATTAATACTCCTATATGACAGCTGGGAATCTAACTGGAAATAAAGGATTTTTTTTAGATGCTGTCAACAATTTCGATAGCTAAAATGGCATTTTGACAAGTATAGAAAATTAGCATACTTTTTGATAGTGCTGACACAGTGAAGAATGAACCTGTCATGTATGCTTGTCAGTCAGAATTAAATGTCAATCAATCAAGCACAGATACACCATTTTGGACACCAGGGATGCACTTTAAAAAATTGAAAAATGAATGGAAATGATTCAGGAAACAATTTGCATCCGTTTAGCCCAAAAATGTCAATAAATATATATATTTTAGTTCTGTTTTGCCAACATGATCCTTGAAAAAAAACTGTTCTCCCAACTCAGGATCTGTGTATGTCAGTTCCCGGTCAATACACATTAGCCACCAAGATTTTACGAAACATTAAACTACTAAAAATACCATTCTCAACATACTCAGAGCTCATGGATGCAAATTACAAAGGAGGAGATGAAAGAATGCCATCTGCGTTATAATTTCATTACTTCCTTCATGATGTGAAATTATTTGATTATTATCATTAATCCCTCTGAATACTTATGTACCATAGAACTAAAGGAGGTGCTGTTTACTGTGCCTCATCTTATAAGCATCGTCTATAATAAGCACCAGCTGATACTAAAAACACTCCTGTCCTTTTTCATTTATGGATTTGAAACACCGGATACAAAGGCTACATAAAATAGTATCGATTTTCTTTTGCCCGACTGCTTTATCTTTGAGGGATTAGCAAAATAAAAAGGTACCAAAATCATACAAAATTAAAGCAACTATTAACTTTTCAAATAGTTATTGATTTAATAATTGTACGTATGTTTCAGCCACTGTAAACACCTTAAAAACAGAAGAAGCCTACTTTCGCAGAAGTAATACACAAAAAGGGACAAAAAACATTTTTTTATCATAGGAAATGTCTACTAACAGCAGAGTCCATTGTACTATTCTGACTGTATCATGAGCATGTGTATATCCTGACCCACTAGTGACATGGTCACAAACACATGCAGAGGCAAGTTAATCCTTCACCTGTAAAAACACAAGAAACATATCGTCCAATTAAAAATATAGAATTGCATCAAATATCATTTTTGTCAGTGATGCTTCAAATTTGGAAATGTCCTCAACATGTATACCAGATTTGACAATCATTATTACTTTAAACAGAATCTGTATTTATTTTCTTCCAAAATATACTGACCAACCAAGCTTACAACTAATACAAATAAAAAAATATTCAGCTTCACAAATATGTTTTTATTTTAACCAAGCCAAAGTAATTAGTCAGCAAAATATCTATACACCATGAATATTTTGGCACAATCATTCTGTCTGTGTGACTATTATTGAAACAAAGGGGTTTGTAATAGCATTACATGTATTAACAAGAGACACTGATATTCAATTTTTGTTCTTTCATGCGGCTGCATACAGCATCATGTGTAAACTGAGTAAGTGAGGGAACCACTCAGCTCTCAATCAGTTCATTATTTACAAGTGATTGAGTATTGTTTTACGCCGCTTTTTGCACTATTCCAGTAATATAGCAGTGTGGACACCAAAATGGGCTTCACGCATTGCACCAATTTGGGAAATGAAGCCAAGGTTTTGAGCATGAGCTCGGCAACACTTCAACCACTTGAGGCTTCCCAACTGTACCTCTAGTTTGTTTGTTTGTTTGTTGTTAAACACCACACTCAGCATTATTCCTGTATGTGATAGTGGCATGTAATTTAAATAATAGGTTGCTGGGGACCAATTCTAATGGGGGGTCATAATGCCAATGTTCTCAGACCAAACATTCTAATTCCCTGGTTAGACTGCCATTTGTTTTTAAATTTCGACAAAATAATTAACAGCTAATCCTCACACAGAGAATCGTTTACTTTCTTAAAATAACAAACAAATTAGTTTCATGTTAATGATATCCTTTACTATAAGCTTTATAAATTGGAATTTAATCTTCTATATATACTAGCCACATAAAGAAACTGTGCACGGAGAAAATATAGATATAAGAGCACACCGTCCTTATATGAAAGATAGGTTTGAACACAGCAATTATTGGAGACATTCAAACTCTCATGCACGTGCCATGTGATATGACGTCATTGATGGGGGCCGATGGACGTGCAATGTGTTACTGCACGTGCATCCTGTGCAGCTGTACACAGCATGTGCAACTCAAAATTCGCTGTCACTTTGGAAAGCATGATCTGTGGTCATTCAAAAATTCAAAACTTCTCAGGCGCAGACACAAGAATATCATAAGCAAATCATACCAAGATTGACAGCTGCAGGAGAAATGTTGTCTTTACAGATGAATCGAGGTTCAACATTTCCCACAGTGACGGGCGCCAACGTGTCTACCGGTGTTTGGGAGAACGTTATGCACGCAACTGTATTGTGGAGAGGAATCGTTTTGGAGGTGGCTCTGTGATGATTTGGGGTGGGATAACAGCACGGCACCAAACCCCTTTGGTGGTTGTTCAGGGCAATCTCACCGGTGTTGGCTACAGAGATCAGATTCTGAGGCCTGTGGTCATTCCTTTCCTGCAACGTCATGGCCCGGGATTGACATTTCAACAGGACAACGCTCGTCCTCACACGGCTAGGGTCGCAATGGATTTCCTTCACCATAACAATGTCATGTTACTGCCATGGCCTGAAATTTCTCCAGATCTCTCCCCAATAGAGCATGTGTGGGATGAAATGGAGCGCTGTCTGCGTCGTCTTCCACATCCTCCAGATAACGTCCGTGACTTGGCACAGGATTTGAGGAGGATATGGCAGGCCATTCCCCAGGCCTTCCATGCCCATTTGGTGGACTCCATGCGTCGCCGATGCACTGCTGTGATTCACGCACAGGGTGGTCATACCCGTTATTGATCTCCATTTTGATCTTCTGACGTCATCGTAACAGATGTTGTTCAGGTCCCGTTGACATTTTCTTATGGTCCGATCATTCAGCTGCTACAGCGTCTGCATCATTTTGTTCTTGCTGTGTTGTATTTCAATCCAGAATATATTTTCTCCGTGCACAGTTTCTTTATGTGGCTAGTATATATCATAAAAGTAAGGTCTGGTTTTCACCTCCCCGGTTGTCATACCACCCTCCTTATAATGCCACATTTTCCACTGCAAGAAAGGTAGCACTAAGTACAGGGGAATGTCTGAGTAACTCTCCACTTATTAAAATTACTGGAGCTGATGCTCATTATTTTTAAGGAATGGAGAGTTACGAAGATATTCCCCTCCTTAAAACGCATCCCTATTTTTACACTTCGACAAAACATTCTCTTGTGGAAAATATTTGAAAAAAATACCAGAACTCTTTGTACACTGTATTTTCATACTGTGTGAGTCGCCCTAACATGATGCATGAGGAATATACGCTCTCTGCCGCTGTTGCATGTGTTCTTAGCTCTGTTGCGAGCTGATATTAAAATGCTTGGTACACGGCTCTTCAAAATTTCATGGGTACCTAAACTAGTATATTATCAATCGTTTGCACGTTGTAAATACATGCTGATTGGGAAACCTCTTTAACACAACATTATTTACATATTTTTTATTTAGCTTTTCGGATTGTACAACTATTTGAAAACATTAAAAATTAATTTCATACCATATTGCCATTTGTCCCCAAAGCTGAGGTTGACAATTAGACGTCCTCAAATCCAACAACATGGGTTCGAATCACATTTTCCAAACAAACTGAAATCACTCCCTTGTCAAAATATGAAAAAATAGTTCCGTCTGTTCAAAGTGTAAATTATTTTAAATGTTGTTTCAAGATAATGTATAAATGACAAACAATTAACAGTTCATTCCTGCAAAACAATGGAGCGTTTCATGAATAGAATGACGTCACAGGTGTGTCTTAAAACCAGGAGGACTGTACAATCACCTCACAAGAAGTGAGCATCGACCTCTAAAATTGAATGAGTTGCATGGTTTTGAGGGAAACTGTTACCTAGCTGAGTGGGTCGTTGTTGGCACAGGTACTGCAGATATGTACCCCAGGTACTTTTTGATATATTGAAATGTACCCTTACCAAAATCAGAATACAGAATGGCACTCGCAACCCAGAACGGCCAATGACTTCGTGTTGTAGTTCCGGTTGGCCGTGCTGAATTCGAGTGCATACAAGACAGATTATGAGCATATTGTACATCACAGAAGTTCAGTATGTTCAGCACTGTGTACGCTCGTTTTATATACCCTGGAACCTATCTCTAAAACAAAGTCCAATTCAGAAAATAAGGAATCTCCTATGTTCAGAGACATTTAGATGGAGGGTGGTGGTGGACGTATAGGACTTTACGGTGGTTTGGCAAACAGGAAGTCTCTCCTACGGAACCAGTTTAGCGCACTGCTGAATGGACGCATCCGTGAGTACTGTATTCTGCTTTTGGTTAGGGTACATTTCGGTATACCCAAATGTATCAGGGGTACATATCTGTAGTACCCTTGCTGATAACTACTCCTTCAATGTAAGTACAAGGGTACGTATTAGAGGTCTGAGGACTGAAATTCAAGCCATAGAACTAGGACCACGACTGTGTATTTAGATTGATTACGATAGTGCGCATAAAAAAACAACAACATTTCAGACATCCAGATATCCAGCCCCAGACAATTTCCTTCCTTGATAAACGTGTCAGTCAAAGTTTTCCAAAGTCACTGAAAAAAACGTAATCAGGACAACCCCAGACAGTGCATGGGCTGATGAAAGTGTTCTGTGTGAAGTGTTTTTGTCCTAGACAGAGCTTTAGTGTGCATATCTGTTATTACCTGATACAAGAAAAGTATGACATGTGAGCATTTTGATTGAGTTGAACGCTGAGTGAACTGTTTGGAAAATAGCACAGAACTGTCACCATTGTCATCATGTGGGGGAATTTTGTGCAGGAGAGGCCTTCAGTACATCATGCTCGTTGTTCGAGCGGGTTGTTGTTTGCCAGTCATGCCATAGGTCTGGGTTTAATTCCCCACATGAGTACACTGTTTGAAGCCTATCTCCCTCTGGGTTATTGTTGGAATATTGCTAAAAGCAGCTTAAAAGTCACTCCTTCCCTCACTCGTTCACTGCTTCACTCACTTACTCTTTTCCTCACTTCTTCACTGCTTCACTCACTCTTTTCTTCCTCCTTCCCTCCTCCTCTACTCACTCACTCCTTCACTCACATACTCTGTAATCTTTTTCAGGTTAAAATGGAAAATAACTTGTCCTCAGTTTCCACACAACAAACCCCCCCCCCCCTCCGGATTTACTCTCCTCCGCTCTGTCATGCCCAAGTTTTTTTAAACGTGACTTTTCAAGCTCTATACTACATATATCTTTAACAAAATTCCCAGACGACCCCAAGAATATTAAATGATGGGTCTCTTCAATATGGACAGACAAGACCTTATGTCTGATGACAGTTTTCTTATCAAAGAATGCTAGCCTGGATGGCTCACAGTGGACATTTTTTAATTCTCAACGCTTTCATTCTAAAAACAAGAAGAAAGTTCATTTGGGTAAACCTAATCCAATAACCCAAATGAGTGGCACATATGTTCACAGAATTGTCACATGTTCATCTCTATTGCGCATACAGCAGAATCACTTCTTTCCCATGAGAATACCAACACCAAACTAGATGTCAAACTTTCGAGGTATTGTACTACAGTCATGACAACTGTTCCAAGCCTGGGCCAAAAATTAAATTTTCGGTGACAGGTGTAGTTGAGGTTTGATATATGATCCCCACTCAAGTCCCCCTTTCTTTTGTTCTTGTAATTTGCCAAAGCATGCAATATGTGAAAGTGATCACAATTTCTGGATTATTTTTGCAATGATCCATGAGGCACGAAAGTATGCCTGACTAACATTCAACCATTTGTACAAGTTTAGAATGACATTGTGAAAAGTTGAAAGGATAAAAAGCATGTATTAAGCGGTACATTTTATTTGCTCTTGGTGTTGGCCCGTTTTTATGAGCGTTGTCATCTAGGATTAGACTTGATGAAACTTTTATTTCAGATCTGCAAGAAGTAATCAACTTAAGGGATTTGCAGGAACTGCACCTTTGTGCCGCTTGTCATAGGGATGTAATAGGTGCACTCTAAAGTGACACTTTTTTCATCTTAAATTGTACTGAGTAAGACTCATAAGCCAATTTGCCAATTATGCTACATACAAGCAAAAAATAGTGCTCTCTGCCCTCTTTCTTAAGATGGTTTTAATAAATGAGAAGAAAATAATGTTTTTGAAAATGAAATTTGCAGCAGTTACAATATTTATATATTTTTCAACAGGGCAAGGAATAGTGCAAAGAAACCCAAAATCTATTCCCTCAGAAACACTTCTCAATTTTTAACCTTACCTGGGTAAAGCTGATAAGTGTGGGGCGGTCGGGTTGCCTAGTGGTTAAAGCGTTCGCTCGTCACGCCGAAGACCTGGGTTCGATTCCCGACATGGGTACAATGTGTGAAGCCCATTTCTGGTGTCCCCCGCCGTGATATTGTGATTGCTGGAATATTGCTTAAAGCGGCGTAAAACCAAACTCACTCACTCACTGACTGAAAAATGTGGCTCTGAGGTTAAAAACTCTTTGGTAAACAAAAGTGATTTAATATATTTGTTTCTCTTCTTGACATTTTCAAAATTGAAGCAGGTGGTTTCATGATTTGAGGGTTTCCTCTACGGACACAGAAATTATTATTATTAGCCGAGTGAGTTTCTGTATCGTAAATATCATATAAAAGGTAAAAACATTATTATACAAAAATTTGACAAGTATAGAAAAATAAAATAAATGTTGTTTGAGTGTGTATGAATACATGTTTTGAGTGAATCCTCCAATGTATATAGTGCCAAATGACTTGCAGCCATGTTTGTCCCCATATGTTTCAGCAACACATTGGGAAATCCCTATCGGAGCATATTGAAATCATTAGTCAATAGTTTATTGAGAATGAAGGCATCACATTGATGTATGTAGCTTGAAAGTAGTTCCCACTAGGTGACCTCATTTGCATATTTATCGGGTAATGATACCAAGTTTATGGGCTTGGTTTACTGCATCGATAACCCATGCCTTTATATGATAAAACTGACGAAGTCATGTTGAGTGTGATGTTACATTATTGACTTGCGGTGCAGAATTAAATCTTGCAAGGCTTGCTTATTTTCCTTTATATAGGGACAGCCACAAGCAAAGCTGTCTTTAGAAGTATGCTCAGTGTCATAATTGAGGGGTCAAGCAGATGATAAGAGATATAATGCCCTGTTTTCAACTTGCAAGAGTGCAGTTCAGTTGTATCTGGATTCCAGATTCTGGAATGAACCATTTTATACACACATTGACTGTTACTTGTCATGCATTGCACTGCATGGGCTAACATGGCTAAACCACTGGCTGCATTCTGGCCTGTTTTATGGGTAGCTTTTTCCATCACCTTCAATCTTGCTCTTTTCATTGTTTTTAATAGTCATTATACATTTTTCCTGTTTCATTAAAGCAACCGAGTAGTGCAACATAGGCATAAACAAGTGTTAATAACATTGACAAAATATACTCGGGACGATTGACGCTTGTTGGCATGTATTCATGTTTAACACCCTATATACCTAGGTAACCCTTCAATGATGGCACTGAATATACATGTATAGCTGTGTTACACACTTTGAATGCCCGTGGTATATGCAAGTATAGTATAATGAAAATAAAAACAATATTTGAGCATAAGGAAGTGAATTTATGGATGTCAACTTCTATATTATTGATTTACATAATAAAGAAGTTGACATCCATAAATTCTCTTCCTTATATGTGTATCGCTTCTAAATACCTTTCAAAGACTTAATATTTGAGCATATACAGAGTCATAACTCTTGAGATTACTCTACCTCTATTACATCATGGCCATAAATCCTGTATCATGGCTGTCACTACACTGTAACTAAATCTTCAGATTTTCAACAGAAGTCCTCTTCACTTTCAACTACACACAACTAGTTCTTCCCACAATAGCACCAGAAACCTAACAGCTCTGTGCACTAAGGTGGGGGAAAATGTCACTTCTTTCCTGTGTGTACTAGAGATCAACATCTATGGCTTAGCTTACTCTAGCACTTGGTTATGTAGCCACACTGTTTTAACTAAAATCTGGGGTTGGTTTTCGTACTTTTTGTCTGTTATGGTGACGTCTGTTCCCTACCCTACATGTCAGAAATGTGGACATTTCATGGTCACTGGGGACCCGTATAATTTCTGCTGGAAGTACAGAGTCGACCTATGTATGGAGGAGTCCTTTTGCAAGCTTTACACTCCCCTCTCCAAGATGGCTTTCTCAAAGCTAGATGCTTCTTTCGCCAAAACCAAATGAAATGAGGCTGCTAAGAAGAAAATCAAAGCCATCATGTCCTTGCCTGATGCATTGACTCCCAAGACTCAGCGTCTATCCGGACACCTACTACCCCGACAACTCCTCAGCCGGACCCAGCTTTTGGTTTTCCAATCAGCATGTTGAAGAAACTTTTTGCCCCACAGAAGGTGTCCATGGCTCAGGTCTTGCAGGCTCATAAGAACCCCCTAGCCAAGAGGCTTCATGGGGGAAAGTTTCCAGTTGAACCTCGACGATCTTTGTCTGCCAGTGCCTTGGTCACCCGACCTCCGGACGACCAGCTGGGAAGTGGCCACCATGCCATCCCTACATGACAGCCCTCTGTCCTGGTCCCCGCACAGTCGGACCAACCATGTGGATATCCTGTTAGACCCACAGAGTTCAGCCTAAGGGCATACTTCATCTAAGGTGAGGATTTACATGGGAATTTAAGGATGTACCTTATAATTGTTATTCCCGCTTGTGGGGTTTCTTACAACATGCACCCATGGATTCGGAATCATGGATTGCTGAAGTCCTATTCTACCCCAGATCTTCATGGATTGCCAATGTCACCTTCCTACAAGGATATCCCAGGGGACACAATGTTACCCATATGAACTGGGTATAAAGTTGGTCTTATGTACAGTCTACTCA
Source organism: Haliotis cracherodii (assembly GCF_022045235.1). Classification (NCBI taxonomy): domain Eukaryota; kingdom Metazoa; phylum Mollusca; class Gastropoda; order Lepetellida; family Haliotidae; genus Haliotis; species Haliotis cracherodii. The sequence goes on along the minus strand of NW_027266341.1, from coordinate 23,009,730 downwards.
ACATGATTGTTCACATGCAGGAGGGGGCACGGGTGGCCCAGTCGTCTAAGGCGCTGCGATTCGCTGTGCAGAGTTGCGTCCCTTGGGCATGCCAGAAACCTATGATTGTTTCTAGGTTTGTCAGCACCATACCCGTGCTCATGGGTTTCACCGAAGTGGTAAACATCTTAGACCTGCATCACTTCGGGCTTTCCTCCCACATGAAGCTGACACACCGTGATATAACTGGAATACTGTTAAAAGCGGCATTAAACCAAACTCACTCACTCACATGCAGGAGGAATTGCTGTCTGGACATCTTCCCAGCTCTCCTGGTTACAACTCAAACCAAACAGATGGTCATGTCTCAGCCCATTACATCTCCAAAGATTTCCAATGACAAGTTTGGGAAAATCATTGAGGATGTCCGTCAGGATACGATCGACTGAAAGTTTTCGGGTCTCCATCATTAACTACAGCTGCGGGGTATCTAGTATATACATCCTCTGGGGTTGGGACTTGCGCTGCTTGTGCCTCTGCCATTGGTTCTTAAGGACGATGTATATACCAGATCCCCTGCAACTGTGGCCACCAATACATTGGAGAAACCCTCAGACCCCTCAACACTGGACTCAAAGAATATCCGACTTCTGTTAACAAACTAGACCTGATATCCGAACACATCCTCAAGAACCAAAACCATTACATCATGTGGGAAGGCACCTGTCTACCACCAACAACAACAACTGGCTACAAAGAAAACTACAAGAAGCCATTGACAGCAGGCTTTGAGACACATACCAGCCAGCCATGAACAGTGACAATGGAACCTATCTGCCCAGTGCTTAGGATTTATTGCTTTGATCTTTGTCAGTGCTAATTATCTAGCTGGCCTCCATTTGTCCATTATCATTTCCATTCTATTAACTATCAGTGCTGATTCCCCCTGGTCTCCAGTTAGCCCATTGTCCATTGCCTTTTACCAATCAGTGATGAGTTAACTTTGGCTTCCTTTTGCTTATTGTTAATCACATATCAGTGCCAATTATCTTTTGGCACCCTTTGTTATGTTTCCACCTTTGTTATCTTTATACTTTTGTTGTTCTTACAGGTAAATATATGTATGTTCTCTGCTTCATAGCATTTATTCTGCTGATGAAGTAGTAAGTATATACTCCAAAACGTTGTGTTCCTCATAAGGCTAAAAAAACAATAGTCTTAATTGGTACTCAGGCACCTACCGCAACATCATAATGTCTGCCGCACGCTTTGTTTTTATTTCTATTTTCAAAAAAATATAAAAATCCTAATACTTAAACACAATGCACCCCAAAATTGAAAATGGAAACCAAAACGAAAAGTGCAATTTAGGATGATGTGGGCCAAGACTTTTAGTTTTTGAGCATAATAAAAACGTTGACATCCAAAAATTCTCTTCCAAAATGGGGCAGTCGGGTAGCCTAGTGGTTAAAGCGTTCACTTGTCACGCGGAAGACCCGGGTTCGATTCCCGACATGGGTCCAATGTGTGAAGCCCATTTCTGGTGTCCCCCGCCGTGATATTGCTGTAATATTGCTAAAAGCGGCGTAAAACAATACTCACTCACTCACTCTTCCTTAATAGTTAGGAGGCCATCACAATAGTCCAAGCAGGATATAACAAGAGCTGTCATGATTTTCACTGCTGCATCTTCTCTAAGATAATTTCTTATTTTGCCATTGAAAAAAAGCTGTTTTACAGATATGAGACACTTGCTCTGTCATATCTAGATGTTAATCATTTTTAACTTTCCCGCATATGTGGTATCACAGCCTCTCTGGTAGAGATACGTGTTGCTGGGTCAGATGAACTGATTGCTGAAATTTTGCTTTTCTGTCCAATAATCATGGACCTCTATTACATCAGGTTTACTCCCACCCACCTTCACAATCATCTTCCTCTAGAGGTTCGGGCGGTGGGGTAGCCTTGTGAATAAAGCATTCACTTGTCATGCCGAAGGTTCGGGTTCGATTCCCATTTCTGGTGTCCCCCAGTCGTGATATTGGTGGAATATTACTAAAAGTGGCATAAATCCATACTAACTCGCTCACTCCTCTAGAGGTTAGATGTTTTGGAATGAAGTGAGTTTTTTCGCGCCTTTGCTCACAGAAGACCTGTGAGGCTAGTGGTGCTATTGCGGGCACAACTATTTCTGTATAGTTGAGAGTGAAGAGGACTTCTGTTAAAAATCTGAAGATTTAGTTATACCGTAGTTATATTGCAGCCAAAATAGGTTTGTTTGTTTTGTTTTGTTGTGTAACGCCACACTCAGCAATATTCCAGCTATATGACGGCTGTCTGTAAATAATTTAGTCTGGACCAGACAGTCCAGTGATTTATATCATGAGCATCGATCCAAGCAATTGGGATTGATGACATGCATCAACCAAGTCAGCGAGACTGACTACCCGATCCCGTTAGCTGCCTCTTACGACAAGCACTGTCGCCTTTTACAGCAAGCATGGGTTGCTGTAGACCTATTCTACCCAGGATCTTCATGGGTTGCTAAAATAGGATTTATGGCAATGATGTAATAGAGGTAGTATTCTTAGAATTATTAACAATGATAACTATTGTTTTGATATTAATAAAAAAATTGATTCAACCCATGTCCCATCGATCAATATGCTTCACTAGCAAAAAGAGTTTGTGTAAATATTGTCATGATAGAATGATGTATATGTAGAACTACATTACCTGTAGATTTAAGTGGGCTGAATTTACGGTTTCGAAATCTCACACTGTGTGTTCGGCTTCAAACATGATTAATCTTCAGGTAACCTAGCCCTACTTGGAAAGCTCTATCTCCTCATTACTTGGAAGCTTTGTATATATCTAAATGTCAAAGTATTCACACTCTCTATCTGCTACTTGATAACGAAAAATCAAAATGGTATCACTAGACTTGTATGGTTGTTGAAATTGATATATCTCTATTTTAAATACTAAACCATGACATTAAACAGCAGCAATTTTCTGATAAGTTTAGTGGCAAATTGACAATAAATATCATGTTCATACAGATCTGTTTCTGAAACTGGCTTGTATTGTCTTCTTGAGTGAAGTGAAATGTGGTTTTATGTATGTGTTGGGTAGCCCCTTATGCCGAGGGTCCTTAAGTAATCTGCTTAACTATTGATAGGAGAAGGAAGGAACTAGTGGCCTAGTCATCTTAAGTGCCACAGTTTGTTGTGCAGAGTTATGTCCCTTAGACATGCCGGAAACAAACCAGTTTGAACCCCTGTTCGCCCTGATTATGTTTCTGGGTTTGTCAGCACCCTACCCATGGGTTTCCTCTAAGCCTACATCACAGTCTCAGTAGAACAAGTAGTTTCCAGCTGTCAGCATCAGAGGGTAAATACACCCTTGATTACTCTGTTTATTAGGTGTAGGATGGTTAGAAGCACCTTAAATGTCATCTGCCACCATTGGAAGTGACGTCATTACCGGAAGTAATAGAGAGAAACCGGAAGTGACGTCAGCACCGGAAATAGCTGAACAAAGCCCTTCTAACCAGGAAATGACAGCTTTGGCATAGAAATAGACCTAAAGAGACCTCATTACCAACAAGAGGAAGTGACGTCAGAACCGGAAGTGACGTAATCACCAGTATTATAGGTCACTAATCCAGGTTTATTAATGTCAAAATCAGTAAATATAATGGTAAATCTAGTGAGGATATCACATATTTGACAGATTATTGACATAGTTTCTGATTTTCAAGTCCTCAAGGGGAATTTCTGAGGAAATTATCTCAGTAGGATTAGAATCAATACATTATGGTTTTCATAAGAGGTTTGCTGTCAATTACACAGGGAGTTACTAGAGGCATATCCCACCGGGGTCCTCTGGTATATTCTGGCAGATATATTATAGAGGTAGAAGTTTCGTAAGAATTATCGAACAATAGTTATCATTGTTAATAATTCTAAGAAGACTACCTCTATTACATACGAATTACTCCCTCCCACCTCCCAAATTCATATACCTCCAGTAGGAGAAGATGGAAAAAAGTGATATGGCCGCCATTGTGATCTCACGGTGTGGGTAGTTACAAGACTACTTGCCGGCAACTAATTGTGTGTAATTGACAGTGAACAGGACTTCTGTTGAAAATCTGAAACTTTTAGTTATTGTGATTGAAGCCAAAATACAGGATTTATGGCAGATATGTAATAAAGGTAGAATTCTTATAATTATCAACAATGATAACTATTGTTCGATGCCACTGAACCTGATCAATTTAGATGCCATATACAACACGCTTAGCTTGCTGGGGGCCTATACTAACTCATAATTTCATCAGGACTTAGCCTTCTAACAAGTTATAATAGCATGGATAATAGGATAACATGGATAATAGGATGGAAGGTCCAGTACATGGAGAAAAAGAACAAAATTAAGGCTAAAAAAAAAGAAGTCTTGGTTCTCGGCCACCACCACGTCGTCATAAAGTCTGCTGCACATTTCTTTTTATTATTTCCATTTTAAAAAGAATTTAGATAATCCTTATACTTAAAAATAATGTTATCCAATATAGCATGCACTTACTTTTCTTTACATGGGCAATGCTTTACTGTGCATCTTGTGTTATGGTCATGGCGGCAATGGGAGTTTGTATACTTGTTTATGTAGGGAGGCCCTTTCTGAGGTTGATGGTACACAGCTGTTTGAACAAGCCCCCCCCAAAAACCACCACCCGGCAGCACTATATTTTCAAAAGTCATTGCCTGGGAACCAGTTCTTTTATTTTTTGTGGCCTAATACAAAGACATTATGATGTTTTTTCAGAGGGAAACACTTTATCATGATTAGATTCATGACAAACAACACTATGCATTTATAACATTTAAGCAAGACATGGGCTTCGTGATCAAGCAATGATGTTTAGGATATTTCATGTGATCTGCCTCAATTCCAGCAAATATCATGGTTCACTGGCTTATATAGGCTTTCTGAGATTTTTATATTTGGCCCTAAGTATACAGCAATTGTCATTTAATATTTCCCAATTGGAATACAATGGTTATTATATAAGCTGCTTAATGGAGATTTGTATTTACACATTAAGAATCTTGATACTTAGTTTAACATGATTGCTTTGAGTGTTGAATTACCTTGAAATCTGAAAAAATAAGGACTTACCAATTTAAATAAATAGGGCTCTTTCCTCAGTTTACAGCACTGGAACTTTGTTGATAGTCCTGGATGAATCCATTTGTTGGTATTTTTCATGACACTATTCCACAATAATAGCAAATAAAAGCAACAAATATTTAAATATTTATATATTTTGCTTGTGATTTTTATCTCAAATTTCTGAAAATACTTTACTTACATTTCTAGGTTGTTAAGCAACACATTTTCATTTTTCAGTTTACAGATCACCTAAAATATTACTGCCTTCAAAATACCATCAGAAATAATCTAAATGTATTTTGTAGTTGCCTATAATTTTATACACCATATGTACAGTATAGTCTCAGGATACTTAATGCAGACAAAATACCCACCTTCTCTTACAGAGGTAGATATGTGTTACCAAATGAATCGTGAAGATTCCGGGGGAGAATAGGTCTTCAGCAACCCATACTTGCCGTAAAAGGCAACTATGCTTGTCGTAAAAGGCGACTAACGGGATCAGGTGGTCAGGCTTGCTGACTTGGTTTATACATGTCATCATATCCCAAATGAATGGATCGATGCTCTCGCTGTCAATCACTGGATTGTCTGGTCCAGACTCAATTATTTACAGACTGCCATCATATAGCTGGAATATTGATTAGTGTGGCGTTAAACAACAAACAAACAAAAACCAACCAACCAAATGAATCAGTTGGTCAGACTCTGTAATTTGGTTGACTGACTGTGATCATGTCGGGATCATGCTGGCAACAGCTTGGCCCAGAATCCATAAGTTACAGCCTGCATACACACCTGGAAAGTTGCTGACTCAGACTAAAACAACATTCACTCAGGATAGGTTCCCAGTACGCTTCGTCATTGTTTGATGCAACCCAAATGGGGATGTACTTTGGGAGATTACTGCCTTTGAAGACCAGCTCTTTGGCTGCTTGATCACCATACCACTAAGCTATTAGCCACCATTGCTCACCCTATTGGCCACTGGTTTGACCACTGACCTCTGACTCACTCACTCATGTATTTCTCTACATGAAACATAACTGGTTAATCTTAAACATTCAGCTGTTATCTGCAGAAAATCTGCAAAGTTCTTTTGTGTTAATCTAAGGATATTATAAGATATTATTTTTACATTTTGTTATCCTATCTGTGATAAAATACATACCTGACATCTGCCTAGAGATGCTGGAACAGTCTCAAGGTAGGTATGTTAATACTCATCACAAATAAATGTTTGAGCCCCAGGTATAGCGTCAGTTAACACCCATGTCCATACTTGTTCTCCCTCTCTGAATAATGCCAAGGAAATTATAGACAAAAAAGTTCCCAGTGTGCTATTCATGTTATAAGAGCTGACTGAAATGGAGATCAGGTGTTAACAACGTTAACCTGGCATGTTGTCACAATGTTAACTTGGTTTATTGTAACAATGGTAACCTTGCTTCTTGTAACAATGTCAATCCAGTTTCTTGTTATATTGTTTACGTGGCTTATTGTATCAATGTTAATTTGGTTTCTTGTAACAATGTTAACTTTACTTATCCAGTTCATTGTAACAGTGTTAGTCTGGCTTATGGTAACAATGTTAAACTTGCATATTTTAACAATGTTAACCTAGCTTATTGTAACAATTTTTTTCACCTGGCCTCTTTTGTTTCAATGTAAACATTACTTATTGTAGCAATGTTAACCTGGCTTATTGTCACAATGTTAACCTGGCTTATTGTAACAATATTAACTTGTTTTGTTGTAACAATGTTAACTTTACTTCTTGTAACAATGCTAATCTGGCTTATTGTAACAATATTAACATGGCTTATTGTAACAATGTTAACTTGGTTTGTTTGAAAAAAACAACCCTGGCTTATTGCAACAATTTTAACTTGGTTTGTTGTAACAATGTTAACCTGGCTTATTGCAACAATGTTAACTTGGTTTGTTGTAACAATGTTAACCTCACTTATTGTAACAATATTAATCTGGCTTATTGTAACAATGTTAACATGACTTATTGTAACAATGTTAACTTGGTTTGTTGAAACAATGTTAACTTGCCTTATTGTGTGTCACAGTACACCAATGGTCTGGATTGTTTCTCATACTGTCAATCACTGGTTTGCCTGGCCCAGACTCCAAATTTATACAGATGATCTACCTTGAAAATTTCTGACTGTGGCAAAAAACCAAAACAAAACACATGCAACTGAATATGACAGTAAGATTACTAAGCTGAAGTCAAGGTATTGACATTGTTGTGCCAGAGGTTTGATGCCAAATGAGGCAGTATTATTCCATGCCTATGGTATCTGGTATTGACAAATTAATGTCTTGTCATATCAACCCACAACAGAGGGATTCAACTGGTACAAAAACACATGCGCTCGCTGGCTATGACAGTAAGATAACTGAACAGAAGTTAAACTGTATCCACTCTTTGCCCCTCTTTACCACCAAGCTTTTCCTACTTCTAAGATGCCTAGAATTATCCCCCATGAGAACAAACACAAAGTTCTTCAAAGGAATGAAAATGAGACTCTATTCAAGTTCTGTCCAAAGTGTTGAAAATAGGATGATGCTGAGAACCTACTGAAATCGCCCTCAGTGTAATATATCTTCCCCTTTACATCCAGGCATTTTAGTCTTAAAAAAATCAGAATCGATAAAAAAATGGTTGTTGGCTTAGATATCTGTTAGACAGTCTATTGAGTGTATTTATAGGTAGGGTTTGGTTGGTGCTGGGTAATACGGCTGCATCAATATTTCAATAGGCCTGTGGAGATGCCTTTAGCTTCCACATCGAGACAATGACTTGAACACACAATCAAAGCTTTAATTTGCCTGAGCCTGCTAATGCCAGGTGTTGGAACCCATAGGATGGTATGATTGAAATGTGCACATGAAGATGCAGAATTGACATTGTCGGTTCCAGATATAACTAAGTGAAATATTAAGAGGCTACATGTTTGTTTGTTTCGAGAAAAGCCTTTCCATATTCCTAAGAAATCTCTGCTTAAATCCATGTAGATGAGCATGTGTTAATAAATCACTATCACATAGTGATAACACCAGGTGTACCAGGTGTTCACGAAAAGGTGAGCGCATCCTGTCCCACTAGTGGCATCCATCACAAACACATGCAAAGGCAAGTCAATTGTTCACCTGAAAAAATAAGAGAACATATGGGACAAGTCCAAATAGGGAATTGCATCGGGCATCATTTTGGTCACTGAGTCAAATTTAGAAATATCTTCCAAATGTCTATCATTAAACATTTTGAAAGCTTTACTGAGGCCCTGAATAACTTTTTTATCTCAGGGACAAAAATGTCACATTTTGCAAGTCACCAAATGTTATTTGACAAGACAAAGCATATGTTCTGTTTATTATGTATTTTTGTACTGATTTTTATAACCTTACCCTGAAAACTATAGTGTCATTGTGGCAGATTAACAGTAGTTTCCGCATTAAGAGTTTTTTCCCTGAAGTGTAACATGCCAATTCATCAAGTGAATTATGAACTTTTTACTTTCAGATTAATATGGTATTTCAACCCTAAATAATGACTAGAAGAATATATCAGCTATGAAAAGCTATTCTACCCCCAAGCAATTTTAATTTCATGGTGTTGATCACATTTGCATTTATTTTTTCTACATATTTTTTGTATGTAATATTGAAATAATTCCTCTTCCACCACAGTTGATATAATGATATGTTCAAAAAAGCACTCAACACACCCTCCTGCATTCATGGTCGTGCACCACTGATTTTTAAATTTACATACAGCAATATCAAATTCCCACATGACAGCAAGAATGTAACAAAAATTAATGATTAAGGAACTACTACCATTCCATGGATTGGTTAGTGGTAGTCTTTGCTTTGCATCATCATGTTAATAATGAGTAGGAGTATTTTTACAATATGTTTGCTTGAATTTTTTTGTAGCTCAGCTCTAAAAGGAGTGAGTGAGTTAGTTTGGTTTTACTGCGCTTTTAGCAATATTCCAGCAATATCACGGCGGGGGACACCAGAAATGGACTTCACACATTGTACCCATGTCGAAAATCGAACCCGGATCTTTGGCATGACGAGCGAACGCTTTAACCACTAGACTACCCAACTGCCCCGCGCTAAGAGGTCTTCATGTCTGTTTAGCAGCTGCTGTTTAAAGCGATCTTAGCGCTAAGGTGATTGTAACTCCCATACCTTAACATAGACTTTTGGCAGTCTTAGCGCTAAGGTTGTTTTTATCATGAAACCCAGAGTAATAAATGCCAGGGTGGGGATTTTTTTCTCATATCATTCAGTTCTCATACAAAAATAAGAATTAAAAAAGGGCACCAGAAGCCCAGTTGCCTCAGGTTGCAATTTGCTGTGCAGAGTTAAATCCCTTGGGTCCACCAGAAACCAACTACAGTGTTCTCTCGCTATTGCACCCTTCAATATAGCGCTAACTCGGTTTTAGCATGCAGTAATGCATGACTCCCAAAATTTACTTACAGTTTTAATAAATTCAAGTTTTCCAATGACCTGATGTTTTCTCCATTTCTAAAAACATTATCAGCTGATCACTGCGATCACGTAACACCGGAAATACAGTCAACAAATCCGAACTGAAGTTAATCCCGTTATTATACTATCTGGTTATAAAAAACGTGTTCATTGTATATCTTGACTTATGTTTGTAATATATTATATTAATTTCATTCAAAGTTTCATTCAATATTGTTTACAATAATTTCGGCGAAATCGTGTGTGAAGTGATCAATAGATCGCACAACTTGCCATTGTTTACAGCAACCACAGTCAGATTACCACTATTGACGCCTTGAAATGAACTTTAGTTCCAAGGGAATGGATACATATATCATACATGCCATACTTTGACTTGTTAAAAGTCATATTTGAGGCAGTTTGACTATTATATGTCAACATAACTTTTTCACATTCAAAACGTATCATGGGTACAAATTCAAGACTCGCCTTCATTATGTTTGTTTTGCCTGAAAAAAAGAGCTGAAATACGATAATATGATTGAAAAACTGTTCCAATTTAGCCAAGCCACTAAGCAGTGTTAAGCCAACACACTCCTTTTCCGAAAAAAAATACACCCCAAATTTGGAATCTGATCATGTCCCTTGACTATGGCTTGTGTGTAGTTAAAATACCAAAATGTCAGATATATCAGGCAAATCTTCAGATCCTTAGATTTTGGTTTATCTGGTATTGACATTTTGGTGCCAGAGGTTTGAGGCCAAATTAGGCAGCATTATTCCATGCCTATGGTGGCAGACTGCTGTATGTGTGATGGTGTCCGGTATAGACAAATTGGTGCCTTGTATCACCCCACAACATGGGGGGCATGTACATGTAGATAGGTCATGGGTAAGATTGGCATTCCCATATGGTCTCTGATCACCACATACACCAAATCGAGGAGTCTCCATATAGACTACCTCACCAAACACAGTGTTGAGGACAATAGTATATTTGGTTCATCAGGTACTGGTGAGAATTAGGGCATGTATGCCCCAGAGTTGATCAGGATCTGTTGTTCAATTGGAGCTACTCGGAGCAGGACTTGATGTTGTATTTAAAGATTCATCATGGAATCTGTTGTGTCATTGAAGTACAAGTTAACTCCCAGACTGAATCTAATTGCTTACCGAGGCATAATTACACAAGATAAACCACCGCGAGCAAAGCTGATATCAAACTAGTGTGTTATAAAATAATCACATATTCAATAAGTAATCAAAATTTTGCAGTATGTAGTAAGATAATATAAAAAGCAATGAAACATGTGTTGACAGAATATCCCCAAATTCTTAGATTGAAAAATGGTAACATTGCCGTTTTAACACAAAAGAATATTTAATCAGTAATCCTGGTTAGAGACAAGCCCTTTTTCTGAATAACCCAAATAAGCTTTAATTGCTGTGAAGCGAGTCACACCTAATGTTCTGCATCTTTCTGCATTAGCTATTTCTACTGTTGTTGAGGGTTGCCAACAAAGGCCATTAGTGTTTTCTTCAAGAAAGGTCAAGACAGTCCTACTGCATTCCCCAGACCTCTAATCACATATATCACGAATGCTGGGCTACTTTAGTGACACATGATTACAAAAGTAATCATCAAACACAGCTACAACAATTAAACAGACCAACAAGCACACATCAGGTATTTGCTTACTGTCTTATAACTTTGTCTAGAGATATTGCGTTGAAGCCACAAGAGAATTACCGTAATCAGATATGCTATTGACGCCATTCCTTGCATGCAGGAAGGCCATAGGTCATTGAAGTCAATCATAGCCAGATGTGATGTATAATTGAAGTCAAGCAAAGCTCCATATGGTGTTTCTTGAAGTCAATCATAGCAGAGTTGGTTGTATCATTGAAGTAAATCATAGCAGTGGTGGTAGTATCATTGAAGTCAATCATAGCTGGAAGTGATGTATCATTGAAGTCAATCATAACCGGATATGATGTATCATTAAAGTCAATCATAGCCTGATATGATGTATCATTGAAGTCAATCATAGCCAGATATGATGTATCATTAAAGTCAATCATAGCCAGATATGATGTATCATTAAAGTCAATCATAGCCGGATATGATGTATCATTGAAGTCAATCATAGCCAGATATGATGTATCATTAAAGTCAATCATAGCCAGATATGATGTATCATTAAAGTCAATCATAGCCGGATATGATGTATCATTGAATTCAATCACAACAGGGTTGTTGTATCATTGAAGTCAATCATAGCCAGATATGATGTATCATTAAAGTCAATCATAGTCAGATATGATGAATCATTGAAGTCAAGCATAACAGGGTTGTTGTATCATTGAAGTCAATTATTACTGGATATGATGTATCATTGAAGTCAATCATAGCTGGATATGATGTATCATTGAAGTCAATCATAGCCAGATATGATGTATCTTAAAGTCAATCATAGCCAGATATGATGAATCATTGAAGTCAAGCATAACAGGGTTGTTGTATCATTGAAGTCAATTATTACTGGATATGATGTATCATTGAAGTCAGTCATAGCTGGATATGATGTATCATTGAAGTCAATCATAGCTGGATATGATGTATCTTAAAGTCAATCATAGCCAGATATGATGTATCATTAAAGTCAATCATAGCCAGATATGATGTATCATTGAAGTCAATCATGGACGGATATGATGTATAATTGAAGTCAAGCATAACAAAGTAGGTTGTATCATTGAAGTCAATCATAGCAGGGTTTGTTGTATCATTGAAGTCAATCATAGCCTGATATCATGTATAATTGAAATCAAGCATAACCGGGTAGGTTGTATCATTGAAGTCAATCATAGGGTTGGTTGCATCATTGAAGTCAAGCATAGGGCTGGTTGTAACATTGAAGTCAATCATAGTAGGGTTGGTCGTATCATTGCAGTCAATCATAGTAGAAATCTAACATAGTACTGAAGACACTCCCAACATGGCATCCCGCCAACAAATCTAACTATATGCACCTTTTACGAGATGTCATATATCCTTGACGTCAAAGATGACATGGTCGGTTGTATCACTGAAATCAATCGTAGTAGAATATACTGCTATTGAGGAGACTCCCTGCATGGCATTATAGGTCAACTCACGTCCATCATGTTCGATTTGTACTCGGAACCTAGTCTGAGCTTCCCATCACACAGTGCACTTCATACAGCCCCATGTGACATTGACACCACTCATCGTAGAACTTGAAGTGCCATCCAAGATCCATACCAGGATATGATTTTCCATAGCAGCGATTCATGAAGACTATAGACACACAAGTAACCCTGATTTGAGAAAACCATTATCACTGGAGCAGACAAACTTATTCTGATGTTACATATGATCAATATTATCTTAAAGAGACAAACTCCATCTTTTTTATGTCAAAAACGTTCAGTGTTAAAGACTCTTCATCAACTCAAATCATATTCTCCTAAAAACTATAAAAACTCATGGGTTAAGTTTTTCGCAGTATAGTGATGGTAGTTGTGGACTGTTGGAATGTTCATGGCTGCAAATTGCGGGCTGATTTAGATCCTCTATCAATATCAAACAGAAGAAAAAAGCGTTCCGTGAATGGCAGCAATGAATCATTTCATCCAATTTAAATTCATCATAGATTTTCCTTTGCATCCGAGCTTCAATGATTTACTCAGTATTGCAGTTGAAGTGTTCAGCAGACTCACATATGTCTCTTTTTACCTTTCAAGACAATAATTGGAATTAGGTGTCTAAAATCAATGGGAACTGTCTGAATGCCGGGCGCCTATTCCAAAACCATTATGTTGATTGAGAAAATAGGTATTTTTGAAGAGAAATTCTGACCATAAAAGTCATCTAATATTTTTTGTTGCAAATAATCATTGTTTAAATCAATTTTTATGTAATAATTGTTATCATTTAGGTTGTTGTAAAAATACCTAACTAAAATTTAAGTGTTAAATTTGATTATTTAAATTTTAAAAATCTTACTGGTACATGTAATTGTAAAATTCAACACTTGCCTGAGATTGGACCATTCATTTTTCGTCCATGTTATGTTATTTGAAACTAGTTTTCTTAAATGATTTTCTAAATAAATACAATGTCTTGACATATTTGTGTGGACCAAATGGAAAAATATTTATCTCACAGGGTATTTGCAACATCCTCACCTTATTAGTTACTGTACCTGTGAAGATCTGGGTTAGAACAGGTTTTCAGCAACCCATGCTTGCCGTAAAAGGCTACTACCCGGTATGCTTGTTGTAAGAGGCAACTTACAGGATCAGGTGGTCAGGCTTGCTGTCTTGGTTGATGCATGTCATCATATCCCAATTTCGTGGATCAATGCTCATGATGTCAATCACTGGATTGTCTGGTCCAGACTCGATTATTTACAGACCACCGTCATATAGCTGGAATATTGAGTGCAGCATTAAACAACAAACAGACAAAACAAAAATTATTTACTCATGGAATAGCGTCTTGTCATGAAGAGGCTGAAGTGTGTAATACCCTATTACATTTGGAAATACCCTGCATGCTTTCGATTAGTAAAGCATTACGGGTGTATTATGTTTCTATCCTGCTCATCAGTTGATAGGGATATTTAATTTAAACCCAGTTATTACCCATTTAACAAAGTTTTACAGACATTTATTTGTCTATTATTGAGGCACAGGTGACCCAGTCGTCTAAGGCACCACAATTCACTGTGCCGAGTTAAGTCCCTTGGTTGCACAAGAAATCTATGATTGTGGGTTCAAATCCTGGTTATGTTTCTAGGTTTGTCAGCACCATACTTGTGCTCCTGGGTCTCACCCAAGTGGCAAACGTCGGAAATCTGTATCATTTCTGGCTTTCCTCCCAAATCAAGCTACCAGCCATGATATAATTGGAATATTGTTAAAAGCAGTGTTAAACCAACTCACTCTCTCAAAAACTCTTATTGTTTAGATTGATTTCTCTGTTCAGAGTTGCATCCACAGGATCAACTGATCTTGAGTTTGAATTTCTGTGCTCCTGATTTTTTTCTGAAAACATTATTACGGTTCATTAATGGCAATGTCATCCCTGGTACTATAGTTCACAATGCAGAGGTGTTATGTCCCTTAGGTGTGCCAGGATGAGGAGTTCAAATCCCAAGTTTGCCTTGATTATTATTTTTGGTTTGCTAGCACCATACCAATGCTTGTAGATTTCAGCCAAGTATTACACACTGTTTTACTTCAGGCTTCCCATGGGGCGGTCGGGTAGCCTAGTGGTTAAAGCGTTCGCTCGTCACGCCGAAGACCCGGGTTCGATTCCCGACATGGGTACAATGTGTGAAGCCCATTTCTGGTGTCCCCCGCCGTGATATTGCTGGATTATTGCTAAAAGCGGCGTAAAACCATACTCACTCACTCACTCAGGCTTCCCATACTGATGAAGCAGACAGACCATGATATAACTGAAAAAATGTTCAAAGCAGCATTAACCAAACTCACTCACTCACACACTGAAATATTATTGCCTGTAAATATAACACATGAATGCCAGAAATTCATCAGTCTTATCTGCCTGAAAAAGATTCCATTGGGTGTATAAGGTAAAAAGTGGTGAAAATTTTGTGCATGGATCTCTGAAAATAAGTGATGACGCCAAGTTTTCGCAAAAAGGGTAAGCATGTCCTGCTCTGCCAGTAACCACTCACGAAATAATGTATGACTGCACCTTTTACAGATGTCTTTCCAGTGGAAAAAGAATCTGCAACCAAACCAGTGAGACCGCATGTGCAGTGACATGGTGACCTGGGGTAGTTTGATTAACATCATGAGCATCGATACACACAATTGGGATACCATGACATACAATCTGTTATGCTTGATATCATTACTAGTTCCTGCACTGAAAACTTTCAACAGTGAAAATAAAGAAGCTGTCATCCATACTACTTGTTGGTAGTATCTTGGATGTCCATACCAAATGTTGAATAGTATAGCTGGAATATTGCTGAGTGCAAAACAACGTACAAACGAAAATTTGAATAGTATATTAAGTATATTAGTATATTATATGTTAAGCTAGGAAATGTTACTTGGGAATTGGCATGTCACTTTAAAACCTGCACACCAGGCCTTGTAATTTCATTCTTAAAAATACATATTTCAGTGTTCCCATCCATCATCGAACACTATATCTTTAACGGTTACGAGTTACAGCAAGCGACGAAAGAGCATATGGTTTTCTGAGCAGGTTAGACTGATGATATGTTGTAGACAATTAGTGTCACTACATAAGCTCTAAGGCTAATAGAGCTGACCTAACTTGTCTTGTTTGACGTCATTTGAGAAGAAATAAATTTTGACCTCCTTTGTTACCTTTGTTCTCAATAAAAAATAAATTGAAATAAGCCTCGTCCCTTAAAATAAAAAAATCCAACATGAAAATGTAATTATTTTCATGCTCCCTAAGGTGAGGTTTGATGATTATTAGATTGTCATCCAAATTTCTGTTAGGTTTCCATGACTACCTGCTATTACTTTCTGGAGGTGTACTGTGGCTTGTGGGGTCAGCGACTGCCTCCATGGTCTAGTGGTAGGGCGTCTGCCCGGAGAGTAGGTTCGATCCCCGGCCGCGCCATACCAAAAGACGTTAAAAGATGGTACTTGTTGTTACAGTTTCTGGCGCTTGGCCTTAAGGGGCTAAAACAAGGACTGGTGGGCTCGGAGTCAGTATACTGTGTCTGAGTGGGGTATTCATGTTAAACTGCGGCATCTTATCTCAGTGAGCTAGCACTATAAACTGGCATCAGTCCAGACTAGTACAAGCAGCCACACACACACACACACGTGCATGCACGTCGCTATATAAGTGCAATAATCTTGGACGCGACGTTAAACCCAATTTCACCTCACCTCTTGAGGTCAGATGTAACCCAGTTATTTGAGGCATTGCAATTCTCTGAGCTGAGTTGTGTCCCTTAGGCATGCCATAAATCCATGGGCATTGGTTCAAATTCCATTCCAGAACCATCCTTGTTTCAGCCCTTCAAACCGAGCACCAGGCAGGGTAAAAACAAATACCATCTTTTAACATCTTTTAAAGAGGTGGTCTATGAAAGGGTGTGACATTAAACAACAAACACAGGAAGCATTATACCCTCAGTGATTGAAGGTATGTACAATCACTTTTTCTTTTATATTGAAAGATGCTATTGTTTTTTTAACAGAAGTTACTCCCTCCTCATGAGGCTTTGTAAAGCAATAATTGTAATATGAATAAAATATTCTGCTTCACGGATCTACATCACAGTGGTGTATGCATGTTTTTTTTCTGTGAAGACAACAATCATGTACTTTTAGGTAAAGAGCTTTTTTTATTTGATTAGGAAAATGGCAGTGTAGATGCATTATTTCCCGTCATGCTATATATCTGCATCAGCGCTGTAATCCAGTTTGCAATCCTTCGGATTAATCATTCATAAAACAGTTGTCGTGTTTTCTCTCCTCAGCAGCTCTGCTAGCGCAGCTTATTTTAAAATGGATTTTAAATAAATGTCCAAAAAAATGTTTTCCTCCTAAATTTCATGCTTTATTTAACACCCATTCCAGCAGGCGTTGTGATGGCTGATTGTATTTTGTACTTAAAAATATTATGAAATAAACACAAATCAATGTTTGAATCCGCATGTATGCAGTCTTCTGTCGCCAGTGTAGAGATATAGAGTATACCATTTGTGTATACTAACACTATACTTCATCAGCAGGTGGTATTGGGGACAGTTTTATTTCAGTTTTGTGGACTTTTCTTTCCTGAAGTTCGATTTTGGTGTTTTGTCAATTCTTCATGTTACAGAGTTCGAGAAATAAAATCAGTAGCTATTTTATCAATCCACAAAAGTCATGTGTTTAAGGTTCAGTTCCAATATATGATATAGTAGACCGATTATTGTGTCTGATGTTAGGAAACGTGATATCGGTATTTGCAGTGCTAAGATTAGTTTCCTATATTCAGTTGGTTACATATCAGCATGTAATAATTTCTTTCTCTTAACACTGTTCATGAGCTGTAGAGAAAGGGTAGTTTTGTGTAGGTTAGAATTGGTCTTCAGCAATCCATGCTTGCTGTAAGAGGCGACTAACGGAATTGGGTGGTTAGGCTCAGTGACTTGGGTATCTAATTCCAAAAATTGATGCTCATGATGTCAGTCACTGGATTGTCTGATCCAGACTCCATTATTTACAGACAGCTGTCATATAGCTAGCTGGATTATTGCTGAGTGTGGCGTTAAACAACAAATAAACAATAAACAAACAAACAAACAATATTGACGAACTCATCATGGCACAATGTCAGCACTGTGAGGTTGTGATGTCATTATTATTGTGACATCACTCATTGTGTTGCATCAACAATGGCGTCCACATTACATCTACCATGCTGTAGAAAAGATGAAAACAGAATTAGATGTTTGCTTGCTATGGATTTTGATCAGCTAGCTTGCAATGTATGTTTGTGCAAACACAACAAGCAATGAGAAAAAGTTCCAAATATTTCAATACACATACATCATAAAGGTTTTGGCATGAACTTAGGAACTGACTGATTCTTGTCACAGACAAGGAACAACCGAGAGCAAGGAGCTGGTCCTGCTGCGAGGCTCGAACACTGAGCTCTGGTGATACCTTATCACAAAGAGAGGGAATGACCGAGAGCTAGCTGAGGGTCCTGGGGCTGCTGCGGTGGCTCGAACAGTGGTCTGCAGACAGGGGCTGCAACCTGAGCTCTGGTGTAGACTTGGGGGAGAAAAGGACACTCTAAGATGAGTGGGAAAAGCCGAAAACATAACTACATGTGTGCTTGCTATGGATTTTGATTAGCTAGCTTACAATGTATGTTTAACCATGTGGATATCTCAGACTTACGACATCAAAATCAAATACACTGGCCAACTCGTTAACTATAAATAACGACTGGACTTCATACATACAACATGAGATATCTTTTAAATGACCCAATGGGGATTCTGGGTTAGAATAAGTCCCCATCAACGTATCCTGGCTCTAAGAGGCGACTAAAAGGATCGGGTTGTCAGGCTCAGTGACCTGATTGATTGCATGTCATCAAACCCTGGCGGAATGGAATCGTTGCTCACAATATCATTCACTGGTTTGTCTGGCTCTTCATATAGCTGGAATATTGCTGAGTGTGGCGTTAAACAACAAACAAGGAACAAATTGACGAACTCATCATTATTATTGTGACATCATCACTCATTGTGCTGCATCAACAATGGCGTCCACATTACACATGGCGGAATGGAATCGTTGCTCACAATATCATTCACTGGTTTGTCAGGCTCTTCATATAGCTGGAATATTGCTGAGTGTGGCGGTAAACAACAAACAAGGATAAAAACAAAAACAAAGTTAACCAGCATAAATCCCTTGTATCCCTTTTGTAATGTTAATTGTCTCCCAGCTATTGATGGGTACCCGGGTGTACTGGTATGTGAGAGTATTGGATGGTAACACCCTGCAAAGGGAATGTGTATTGTTGGTCAAAACACGTGAACAAAAGGGTTGGAAAAATATCTGATATCTATCTTATTCTCATCAGAAAAATATAATATATTTTTCAGGTCGAAAACTTACTTCAATCCAATTCAATTAAGTTTCTACTTTTTAATGAAAAGTATGGAGGTAATTTTCAAATTGTCTTGCAGCTAATAATGGAAAACTCAAATATTTCAACTGTAGCAAAGCTTACTTTTTTCAATTTTGATCATAAAAGGCTGCACTTTAGTTATTGTATGGAGTTAGTGCTTCAGGAATGAGATATTGATGTGTGAATTTGTGGCTGTGGGAATCTTTCAACTGTAAGATTCATTGTAATAACAGCATGCTGCATACAATGTGCACACTGTCATATTATCGGTTATTTTAATAGTTCGGTGATTTAATATCTTAAATCATTTTTGCGAATTTATTTTGCCATTATTGCGAAAATTCTTTAGGCACACATTCGTCCATCAGGCACCTGATCTCATGTCTGGCTTATGTACTGTCTCTATTTCTCAGTCTTTGTAAAGATATGTTATGGATGATAATTTCTTTATTCTATTTCTCAGTTTCAATGGTATTTTTCCTGTCATCAGTCCTTGTAAAGACTTCTTTCCACTTTTTAACTTCTCAAATTGTCTGTTTGGTTTTTTTCAGTTCTCTTATGACTGTGTTGCTTCTTCTGTAGCCATAGATACTTATCTCTGACGTTCACAGATAGTCCCTCAATGTCATGGTGGTATCGTCTTTTGCACTTGTTATACATATAAAATAGCTGTCCGAACTTGTGGTGCTTTGTTCAATTTATGCTTGGGTTAGGCAGGCTGTTTAAATTGGAGCTGGGGTAGGTGGGCTCTTAGGGGGCTAGGGTGGTGGGGGTTGGGTGCAAGGGGACAGGGGGTTGAGGGATAGGGTGCTGGGGTCAGGTAGGCTGAGGTTTGTGGCTGGGGAGCTAGGAGGCTGGGTGCTCTTAGTAGGGTGATGGAGGATTGGGGTTTAGGTTGCTGGGATTGAGGGCTGCGGAGCTAGGAGGGTGGGTGCTCTTAGTATGGTGATGGAAAATTGGGGTTTAGGGTCCTGGGGATGAGAGATGGGGTTGAGGGATGGGGAGCTAGGAGGTTGGGTGCTCTTAGTGTAATGGGGGATTGGGGTTTAGGGTGCTGGAGATGAGGGCTGGGGAGCTAGGAGGGTGGGTGCTCTTAGTTAGGGTGATGGAGGATTGGGGTTTAGGTTGCTGGGATTGAGGGCTGTGGACCTAGGAGGCTGGCTTAAGACAAAAAAATAAAAACTTGTTTACAACATCAGTTCAGACAATGTAGTTCAATCAATACTTGCTTCTGCAAATTTACTTTTAGATCTAGAAGTGAAAAAATATATAAAATCCCTCATCCCCTTGTGGAAGATTAAAATGATCTGATGCACCTGAGAGTTTCATAGCTGAGAGGACAGCTGATGCTCTGGGGTGAGTGATGGGGCTTTTATGCCATGTCACCTATATTTCAGCTGTACAATGAACTTAATGTTCACATCCAGATCCTTCAGCTGTAGTAGGTAGTGTTCCATCAGGACTGAAACAGGCAGGCATTAATCAATTGGGGTCACAGCACATGCTGGAATTACTTCATGGTACCTGCTATATTGTGTGTGAGTGAGTGAGTGAGTGAGTGATTGAGTTGGCTTTGAACAGTATTACAGTCATTTCATATATTGAAACTACTCACATAAAAGTCAACCACCTACCCATTGAAAACACACCCACTTGTCCAACTCACTCACTCACTCTACCACCCACACACTCACTCACTCAACCACCCAACCACTCACTCAAGCATAAAAATCTCACTCACTAAGTCCACAACTTAAATTAACAAGAAGCATGGGATGTCTGCTTTGAAGTCCTATTGCTTGTGGCCCAAACCAGAGGTGAGAATCATCAGACCTGTATTGCATGAATCTTTCTAATGAAGTCAGCAATAGACATGAGACTTCCTGTACTAGGCTACCGCCAATTTGTAGCACCAGCAAGTGTGATTCAAGTCAGTCTGTCGTCACCCAATTTACTTGTATTCTGACCCTTAATTGCCTGAGATGTTGATCAATCTAGCAGTTCCCATATTTCAAGGAGAATGTCTCAATTTGACAAGGGACACCAATTTCAACGTCTAGAACAAGACTGGAAAGTGTTCCCTCTTTAAAGTTCAACCCTGGTGTTTTCCCAGACTAAAAAAGTAGTTCACTTTTCAAAAATATTTTGAAAACAAAACAAAGAAGCTGTTATTAATCTGCAGTGTATCATTGGAAGAATAGGATGGGTAGACTGCAGTGTTTGGGTCCCCAAACCGGAATGAACTTTTATGTTTTTACAGAATATGTCAAATAAAAAAACAGCTCTCTGAAAAGACAGGAGGTTGGCTTGAGAATATAGAGGAACAATGCTTCATACTTTGGCTTTCCGTATGGCTGAAGTACTGCTGTCTAGTGTTATGCAACAAAACAACACTGTATACACATGTGTGTGAAGCAGAGAAGAAGAAGTACGGCAGGCTGTGATCCCCGATGGATGCACCTTCCTGTTGCAGCCCCTTGACATCTGCCTCAACAAACCCTTCAAAGCCAACGTGAGGAGGGCGTGGAATACGTGGATGGTGAATAGTGAATAGTGACAATTCATACTAGGGCTGGGACAAGTCCAAATTTACTACCCGGGTACCCTCCACCCTATTCCCCGACCCTACCCGGGTACCCTCCACCCTATTACCCGACCCTACCCGGGTACCCTCCACCCTATTACCCGACCCTACCCGGGGACCGGCTGTAGATATTTAGAGATAGGTACAAACTGTCCGATTTTGAAAAGTTTGCCCTAAGCCCTGGCAATGTGTATTTAGTTATACGTGTAAAACGATCTGGTCATCCATACACTGACGTTTACAGCATGAAGTTTTATCTATATTCAAACATATAAACATGAGAAGGAATGGCTGCATTATCAGAAAGAAATGGGAACATTAGTGACTGACAGTGTTTCAGATTATTTTTGTCATTAAACAATATATCACATGACTAACAATGGGTCTGGGTAGTCTTGTGGGTATCCGGGTCCTACTGAGGACACACCCAATCTGAGTACCCGAGTACCTGAGTTACCCATCCCAGCCTGAATACATACCATACACAAATCAAAGAAACAAAGAAAGGCACTGCTACCAGTTGTTTCAGAATGGGTCAAGACCGCATAGATGGAAATACCAGCTGACATGATAAAACGAAGTTTCCCAAAGTGTGGGATTGACAATGCAATAGACGGATCGGTAGACGATCGTTTGTGCGAGGATCTTGTTAATGATGAATGCGAGAGATCCGACTCAACAGACACAGTCGCCGACATCCAGATGATTTCGTGGATGAACTAAATGATTAAAAAACAATACAAGATAAACATATTTTTATTGCAAATATAAGGTTTGCGTGCGCACTTGTGATATGCTTCATTCCAGGTCGCTTTATACACAGAGTTGCGTCCCTTGGGCACGCCAGAAACCTATGATTGTGGGTTTCGAATCCGAAGTGGTAAACGTCTTAGACCTGCATCACTTTGGGCTTTCCTCCCACATTAAGCTGACACGCCGCGATATAACTGGAATACTGTTTAGAGTGTTGTTAAACCCAACTCACTCACTCACTCTTAGGCATGCCAGAGACCTGGTTTGGTTTGGATCACAGA
The DNA here is from genome assembly GCF_022045235.1 of Haliotis cracherodii. Classification (NCBI taxonomy): domain Eukaryota; kingdom Metazoa; phylum Mollusca; class Gastropoda; order Lepetellida; family Haliotidae; genus Haliotis; species Haliotis cracherodii. The sequence goes on along the minus strand of NW_027266341.1, from coordinate 22,986,764 downwards.
GTTGCCCTGATTATGTTTCTAGGTTTGCCATCACCATACATGTGGTGAATGATCCTTTCTTCTCGCTCCCCATTCTACTACTCTCTCTTCTTCTCGTCCTTTCCTTCTTTCTCCTCTTCCTTTTCTTTCCTTCCTCACTCAACCCTTTCTCATTTCACCCTATCCATCTTTCCATCTTCTCAACTCACTATCCTCACCTCATCTCTGAGTCTTCTTTCTCTCTCGTTCTCCTTCTCTACTCTTCCTCTCATTCTCCTTCCTTCACTCCACCCTCTTGCCCTCCTCACATCTTGTTCTCTCTCTTCTTCCATCCTTCTACATCTCTCTCTCCTTTTAATACTCAGGCCACTCTTGATACTTTCTCCCTTTTATTCCTCCTGTCTCACTTCTCTTTCTCAATCATCACTCTCTCAATTCTCACTTTTTTCAATCCTCACTCTCTCAATCCTCGCTCTCTCAATCCTCACTCTCTCTCTCTCTCAATCCTCACTCTCTCAATCCCCCTCTCTCAGTCCTCACTCTCAACCCTCCCTCTCTCAATCACCCTCTATCAATCCTCCCTCTCTCTCAATCCTCACTTTTTCAAACATCCCTCTCAATCCTCACTATCTCTCTTTCTCTCTCTCTTAATCCTCACTTTCTCAATCCTCCCTCTCTCTCAATCCTCACTTTCTTAATCCTCACTCTCTCTCAATCCTCACTCTCTCAATCATCCCTTTCTCAATCCTCACTCTCTTTCTCTCAATCCTCACTTTTTCAATCCTCCCTCTCTCTCAATCCTCACTTTTTCAATCCTCACTCTCTCAATCATCCCTCTCTCAATCCTCATTCTCTCTCCCAATCCTCCCTCTCTCAATCCCCCCTCTTTCAATCCTCCCTCACTCTCTCAATCCTCCCTCTCTCAATCTCCCCTCTTTCAATCCTCCCTCTCTCAATCCTCCCCCCAATTCCTCATTTCTAGCTTTTCTTTCGCTCCTCATTCCTCCTCTCTTCATCCATTTCTCAATCACTCCACCATCTTTTTCCATGCACTCATGGTTCTTATTCCTCACTCTCTTGCTCTCTCACTCACCGTAGATCAATACAACTCCTCCATTGTATGAATCACCCAAGCCTAAGACCTGCTGACATCAAGCATGGCCACCAGCAACCCATCCTCATATGTCTGGGGGTCAAATGCGTGTCACACACCGCTCTATAGAACCAATCAACCAGAAGGAATTGTTTCAATGACCACCAAATGTCCCCTTGAATATAGAAATCTCAAAACGTGAAGTACAGCATGGTTCATTTGTCAGTTTTTAAAGGAAATCATTTACTACCCCTCCTAAAATGTTTGAAACATTTATAAACAATTAAGTGATACATCTTAATGGTCGTCTTGCAATTAGCATATCTGGATATTATTTTTGGTGAATGCCTTTGAATGCCAACTATTTAGAAATGGAATGATTCTCGGACATTCTGGTAATTATCTTCAATGGAATCCTCCACACTAGGATGTCAATTGTATTAATGACTCTTTGATGTGTCTCGGTCTGTGGGGACATTTCGGAAAAAGCATGGCTGAAATAAAAAACCTGTAACACGTCTCCTCAGATATGCACAGTCTGGTCTCTGCATGAGTCACAAATTCAATAGATAATTAAATTGCTAAATGCATGATTTCACAAATAAATAATATATAACACATAAGCCAGTATTCAAGACAAAAAACAAAGAATTAGTCGAAAGGGCAGGAGAGCGAGTCAAAATACAATATTAGTGTAAGAAATTAGGGAAATTAAATTAAAATAACACAAGAAAATATCTCAAACATATGAACTTTATATCCATTATGAAAAACAATTAAGTAATTTAAATAAAATGAAAAAAATTCATTTCATGTTATGAGTTTTAGGACTCTATAATTGACATAATTTAATCAAGGACGTAGTTAACTTTTTTTGACAGGGGTGGGGGGCAAATATTTGTACAAGTATCACTTGTCCCCAACTTGTATTTTCATGATTCAAATAAAACTGTTTTCTATAAAAAATCCAGGGGGGCCAGTTGGCTACGGCACTGGTTATTGAAGTGACAACATGACTACCTATTTAGACCACAAGTGCACCGGCTGCATGTGCTGTAGTGAAAGCCACCATGCTGTGTTAGAGTACAGTACTCTCCTAACAACTCCACAGCCAACTCTCAAGGCTACCTCTTTCATACACTATACATTTTTGCAATTTGCAATCAGTTTATTTTAAATTTATGACTTTTAGTAGCAAATATGTTTTAGTATATTAAAGAGATGAATACAATATTTTCAAATTATTTTTGTTCTTTTTTTTCCCTTTGGTTTTGGTAAATATAGGGAAAGATGACTTCTAACAGCTGAACATATCATTTATGTAATTATATGATGTTTAAGATATTAGGGGGGACTTGTTAGAGCATTGTAACCATTTGAGTAGTTAACACAGTAGTATGCCATTGCAAACGTTAAAACACTTTCATTATGATACCATACTATTGTAATAGTTAAAAAACTAACAGATAATATTATATTGCAGTAAGTAAAACACTAATGGCATATTATCATACTTTTTCAGTAGTTAAAACATTAATGGCATGTTGTCATACTTTTTGCAGTAGTTAAAACACTAATAGTATTCTAACAGTATGTTGGAAACTGGAGTCTTCCCATAATGCATAGTAGCTTTTTTAATTTCAGTTGATGTCTTTGTCTTATATGTCCACAATGATGGCGAAGGCTTGGGGAATTGTTGGGATGTTGATGGAGACAGATTGTTGGCTCACATGAAGTTATCAACGGATGCCCTGTGTCTTGAAACAAAGTGTATTTGAGATTATGTAGAGATGATACAGCAAATAATTATTAATACTTTCTTCAACTGGCAACATCTATGAACATTATTGATAGTACTGGGTACTACTGATGTTAGGGATATTTTCACTTTGACAATTGCAATACACCCCTACCAAGTAGTGAGTGAGTGAGTGAGTATGGTTTTATGCCGCTTTTAGCAATATTCCAGCAATATCATGGCAGGGGACACCAGAAATGGGCTTCACACATTGTACCCATGTCGGGACGAGCGAACGCTTTAACCACTAGGCTACCCGACCGCCCCCCTACCAAGTAAACTGCTTGGCAAAAGACAGTATACACGAAGGTTTGATGGTGGCTAAAAATGAGACAAACAAGAAATGGTTATTTGATGGTGATGTATTTGATGCAACTGTCATAGTTATGTTTTGAACCTTTGCAGTGTTTTGGGAACTATTTTCAACTAAGTAACATTTTCATAATGCTTTAATGTTTTGGTCAAATCTTGATTTAAAGTGTATATGTATTTATAAAGTTTATGTGAAAGATTAGTAGCAGGATGTCAAGATAATTATAGTTTCCTAAAAACTTTTTTAACAACCACAAAAATATGATTAGTCATATATACACTTCATCTATCCAATGACTGGACATTAAAACTATAAGGGACTGTCTCTGTGGTCTAGTAGCGGTAGAGCGTCCGCCCGGAGAGCAGAAGGTCCGGGGTTCGATCCCCGGCCGCGTCGTACAAAAAGACGTTGAAAGATTGTACTTGTTACCCTGTCTGGCGCAAGGCATTAAGGGGCTAAAACAAGGTCTTGTCGGCTCAGAGTCTGTAAACTGAGTCTGAGTGGGGTATTCATGTTAAACTGTGGCATGGTCTCTCAGTGGGCTAGCACTATAAATCTACAGTCCAGACTAGTACAAGCAGCCACACACACACACACACACACACACACACACACACACACACACACACACACACACACACACACACGTGCATGCACATTGCTATATAAGTGCAATAATTTTGGACGCGACGTTAAACCCATTTTCACCTCACCTCACCTCAGCAAGAGACCTGAAACACAGTGAACACTTCTGAAAGATTTTAAGGCACTTCACAGACAATTTTGCCACATATATCTATATAACAGCATACCTGGGTACTAAAACAATCCTTGATACAACAGTCATCAGACTGATTGGTGGGAGAGGGGAGACAACTGCTTGTATGTACTTACTGAGATTATATATCATGTAGTGTTTCAATAAGTTTGCCGTTTTGATTGTTTTTAACGTTGAAGGTTAAATTTCAACCAAAGAAGTCATGTAAGCAACATTTTCTTTTATAATCTGACATTTAAATCAATATTTTTCTGAGAAGTCTATTGAGAAATGATGATTTCATCAAAATATAGTATTTGACAAGGAATATTTTTATTGTTACTTAAGTTAAAGTGATAATTCAATTTTTTGAACATTTTAATCTTGTTTTGAAACTGGTGTTAAATTCAGTATTACAACTATTTCTAGGCTGAATACTCAAAGGTGAAATGTAGAGTAAAAAGCAATCTAGTGATGGATTTCTTATAGATATGACTCCAAGAATTATGTATGTATTTTAACCAATCTTGAAATATTTCATTACATTTTTTGTCAAATGTAACTTTGGTTGAAAACATGTTTGAGTATTTTAGCACTTGGATAGTATTTTAGACATATGAGATAACTATATTAAAAGTTAGATATTTATGCTTGAAGGTCAGTCAACATTTCTTTTCCTTTATAAAAAGTTGTATAGCCGTGATAATGTTTTAGCACCTTCAGAGAACATTGTGATTGACTATCTTATCTGAATTACATCCATGTGACACTCCATGATCAATTTAGTATAAATCCCATAATCACAGATGATTAAACTCAACATAAGATCTGTGAAATCTAAAAATAATACTTCCTCTATCCTAATTACAAATCTATCATTGAACCATCAAAATCTGCTTATCTACAATTCCCTATCCATTTACCAAACAAAACATTTCTACTATTTTTCAATGAGGGGTTGGAATTAAAAAAGTGCCACTGTTCAAGCTCGACAAACAGCCACCATTTACGCCCATGTTTAGCCTCAGGTGAATCAACAGACGCTCGAGTTTCTACCTGGTCGCTAATTACAATTTACATCTAACCTTTGAAAGGTCGCATTACGCTGCACTCAGGCATGCTGGCCCCCAAACAACACATCAAATGAGATTGAATAAACCTTTTATGGGTGAAATATCTAATGGGTCAGGTTTCTGTCTAGCTCATGGGTAGGGGAGGGGTTTTAATGTGTTTGGGGTCTCAAAATTACAGCCCTTATTTGAAAAATGTTTCAGCAGACTATAGAAAGTTGATTCTGTCTCAAGTAAGAATAGCAGAAAACCTGTACTTTAAGAGTCGAGTTTGAACCTTTGTTTGTTTGTCTTTTGTTGAGTTGAGTGCTCTGTGCCATAAGTTAAGGGTGTTGCATCTATGGAGGACTTGAGTGAGTCAATAAATTAGTTAAGTTGGATTAAAGATAACCCATCTTTACAAATGTTGTTTTTTGAAAGAATTTAGAGTTTGCTTTGACTGATTTTTATGTAAGGAAACAGACAGGGATTTTGAAGAGAACGAAATTAGAATAATTTTGTGGATACAAATGTATTGTAAGAGAGAACTCTAAAATGAAATGAAATAGATGAAGTACTGGCACTAATTCTCCATCTATCTTTGAGCACAGGCAAATACTCAAGTTCCATGAACTTTACCCTGCAGACTGCACAAACTTCAACATTCACATTTGAAGCAGATTGCATATTTTTGTATAAAGTGTACGGCTCATGCATTTTTTAATATTCTGATTTGGTCATCATATTACAACAGTCTAGAGTGAATAATTATGGTTTTACGCCACTTTTAGCAATATTCCAGCAATATCATGTCGGGGGACACCAGAAATGGGCTTCACACATTGTACCCATGTTGGGAATCGAACCCAGGTCTTCAGCGTGACGAGCAAATGCTATAAACACAAGGCTATCCGACCGCCCCACACCAGTCTAGATAGGCACCTGAATGATCGATCGCATGTTCAACCAAAATATTACTTACCATGGGATATAATAGGTAGGTTTGTTTGTTGGTTGGTTGGTTGTATAATACTGCACACAGCAATATTCCAGCTATAGTTCTGTAAATAATCAAGTCTGGACCAGACAATGCAGTGATTGACATCATGAGCATCGTTCCATGCAATTGGGATATGATGACATGCTGTTTTGAATGCTGACCAAACTTAAGCATAATGATGCCAATCATAACACATTTTGTACATTTCTCTTCACCAATAATTCTAGAGTGGATTTAGTGTATAATTGACAAGAGAATGAAACAACAGCACTTTATGTCAGCTCTAGTGTATATAACAATTGTACCAAGGAGGAATAACCCTATTCAATCAGGTAATAGCATTTCATTCTTTGTTTTATAGATAGCCCAGGCCTATATGCCCACACTAGAGATTAAATATTAAAAGAAAAATTGAAAAAGATAAACTCAATAACAGTTGATTAGGATGCTTGCTTCTTTTCTTAATGTTTTTTTAATGTTAGGAACAGATAAACTTAAGATACAATTAATCTGGCCTTAATGTTATGATATAAGATAGCTACTCGATAAATTGCAAAGAACAATGTGCCCCCATGGTTATTCTCTCCCTGCAGTGTTTTAGTGTATGATAAACACCCCACCTCATTGTTATTAATTTTAATATGCTTCTATTTACATTTTTTATGTTGGCTTGTATTTCTTACACATAGGTCAGTTCATATAAAAACGCTATCAATAAAAAGTTAATTTTACCAGTTAAATAGCAACATTTTACTTATTTAATTCTTAATAAGTGAAAGTAACAAGACACTTGTGATAGACAGCTCTCTGGCCATGATAAAACAACAATTTTGAGAATATTTATAGACATTCTTCCATTAAACCTGTTTTCCTTTTGCTCGAGATATTTATTCTGCCAAGAAATAACACTGACTTAACACACCATTCATTATGTATATAGAGAAGTAGGGGCACCTTATCAATGTTATCACAAAGACTTTCTCAGACATGAGAACTTTCAAAACACAACCAACTAAAATAGATGTTTAGCTTATCTCAGGTGTTAGTTTGAGAACTAAAGGGAGGGATGGAGAAACAAGGAAAACTTAGAATGTGTGAATTGCTGCCTGCTGCCTAGGATATCTGGCCAACATGGAGAACACTGTTGTAGCCTAACATGGGGTGTGGAAAGGAATTAACACAATTGTGTTCGTATTACCTCAGATATAGCATAAAGGGAGGATGTGGACACAATTAAAAATGGAAGGAGGGAAGTGGGAAAGAAGGATGTAAAGGAGTGTATGGAAGGAGGGAGAGAAGAAAAGGGGAAGGATCAAGGAAGGACGTGGGAATGAAGGGTGTAAAGGAATGTATGGAAGGAGGGAGAGAAGGGAAGGGGGAAGGATGAAGGAAGTGGGAAAGAAGGATGTAAAGGAGTGTATTGAAGGAGTGAGAGAAGGAAAGGGGAAGGATGAAGGAAGTGGGAAAGAAGGATGTAAAGGAATGTATGGAAGGAGGGAGAGAAGGAAAGGGGAAGGATGAAGGAAGTGGGAAAGAAGGATGTAAAGGAATGTATGGAAGGAGGGAGAGAAGGAAAGGGGAAGGATGAAGGAAGTGGGAAAGAAGGATGTAAAGGAATGTCTGGAAGGAGGGAAAGGGGGAAGGATAAAGGAAGTGGGAAAGAAGGATGTAAAGGAATGTATGGAAGGAGGGAGGGAGAGAGGGAAAGGGGGAAGGATAAAGGAAGTGGGAAAGAAGGATGTAAAGGAATGTATGGAAGGAGGGAGAGAAGGAAAGGGGAAGGATGAAGGAAGTGGGAAAGAAGGATGTAAAGGAATGTATGGAAGGAGGGAGAGAAGGAAAGGGGAAGGATGAAGGAAGTGGGAAAGAAGGATGTAAAGGAATGTATGGAAGGAGGGAGAGAAGGAAAGGGGAAGGATGAAGGAAGTGGGAAAGAAGGATGTAAAGGAATGTATGGAAGGAGGGAAAGGGGGAAGGATAAAGGAAGTGGGAAAGAAGGATGTAAAGGAATGTATGGAAGGAGGGAGAGAAGGAAAGGGGAAGGATGAAGGAAGTGGGAAAGAAGGATGTAAAGGAATGTATGGAAGGAGGGAGAGAAGGAAAGGGGGAAGGATGAAGGAAGTGGGAAAGAAGGAGGTGAGGTGAAATGGGGTTTAAGGTCTAAGATTATTGCACTCATATAGCGACGTGCATGTACATGTGTGTGTTTGTGTGGCTGTTTGTACTAGTCTGGACTGATGCCGATTTATAGTGCTAGCTCACTGAGATACCATGCTGCAGTTTAACATGAATACCCCACTCAGACACTCAGTGTGAAAGAAGGATGTAAAGGAGTGTATGGAAGGAGGGAGAAAGGGGAAGGATGAATGAAGGAAGTGGTAAAGAAGGGTGTAAAGGAATGTTTGGAAGGAGGGAGAGTAAGAAAGTAGAAAGGATGAAGGAAGGAAGTGGGGACGAAAGGTGTAAGGGAGTTTATGGAAGGAGTGAGAAAAAGAAAGAATGAAGGATGAAGGAAGTGGGAAAGAAGAGTTAATGGAATGTATAGGAGTGAGAGAAGAAATAGGAAAGGATGAAGGAAGTGGGAAAGATGGGTGTAAAGGAATATATGGAAGGAGTGAGAAAAAGAAAGGATGAAGGAAGTGGGAAAAAAGGGTATAAAGGAATGTATGGAAGGAGAGAGAAAGAAGGAAGGATGAAGGAAGAAAGTGGGAAAGAATAGTGTAAAGGAATGAATGGAAGGAGGTAGAGAAGGAAAGAGGGAAGGATGAAGGAAGGAAGTAGGAAAGAAGAGTTAAAGGAATGTATAGGAGTGAGAGAAGAAATAGGAAAGGGTGAAGGAAATGGGAATGAAGGGTGTAAAGAAGTGTATGGAAGGACTGAGAGAAGGAAAGAGGGATGGATGAATGAAAGAAGTGGGAAAGAAGGGTCTAAATTAGTGTATGGAAGGAGTGAGAGAAAGAAAGAAGGAAGGATGATGGAGGAAGTGGGAAAGAAGGGTGTAAAGAAGTGTATGGAAGGAGAAAGGAGTGTATGGAAGGTGTGAGATCTTAGAAAAGATGGGAGGACATACATTTTTGGAAGAATTGAGAAAAGCGTAATTGAGGGAAAGTTAGGTGAAATGAGGTTTAACAGTGGGATTATTGCACTTATATGGCAACATGCATTCACTTGTGTGTCTGTGAGTGGCAGCTTGTACTAGTACTAATGCTGATTTTATAGTGTAAGCCTACTGAGATACCATGCCGCTGTTTAACATGAATACTCCACTCAGACACAGTACACTGACTCCAAGCCAACCAGTCCTTGTTTTAGCCCCCTTATGCCGAGCACCAGACAGGGTAACAACAAGTACCATCTTTTATCGTCGTTTGGTATAACACGTCCTTCAGGGTTTTAAATCTGACTTTGCATTCATGACTCACTTGTGAATATATCAACTTGTTCTCATCGCTAGATGGCTGAAACAATGCTGATGCGACGTTAAATTTTAACTCACTCACTCGGGTCTTTCCATCAGACCAGGGAGGTGGTCAGATGAGGGAAGGAAAGAGGGGGGATGAAAGTAGAAGGAATTATAGAACGGTTGATAGTAAGTAAGTATTGAAGGGGAGTGAGGAAGAGGGGAAGGAAGGAAAAAGGGATGGATACAGGTAGCAAGATCAGAGGAAAATGTGGATGGCCGTAAAGGATGGATGAAGGAAGGAATGCAATAAAAAAGAAGCAAGTAAAAAAAGGGATGGATACAGGTAGCAAGATCAGAGGAAAATGTGGATGGAAGGAGAGGAGGGAGGAAGAGAGGAGTGTGGAAATAGGGAGGAAGAATGGAACAGTGCAGTGATGGAGGAGCAATGAATGAAATAGGAAAGAAGGGAGTGGAAGGAGAGAGGAATGTGGTAGGAGGTAGGGAAAAATTAATCAGGCAATGATGGAAGGAAGGAATGAGCAATAAAGGAAGGAAGGAATTCAGAAAAAAAGATAGTAAATTTGAGAACCAGAAAAGTGAGTGAGTATGGTTTTACGCCGCTTTTAGCAATATTACAGCAATATCACGGCAGGGGACCCCAGAAATGGGCTTCACACATTGTACCTATGTGGGGAAACGTACCTGGTCTTAAGCATGACGACCCCACAGCCCCCGAGAACCAGTTTGTATATTGTAGTTATGGACCATAATGAACAGTGTGTTCCTACAATTATCAATGAAAAGAAAACTAATAGTTTCAGTTAAACAACCAAAGCGATATGTTGTTTCCTTGTCAATTCATGTTACTTTCAGCATGGAATATCACCTGTTTCATTACAGTGATGTTCTTGGTATTCGCTGACCACTCCAACAGAAAGTTTAAACCCTCCCTGTGTGGGAGGTGGATGTCATGAATGAGGTGCTGCTCTGCTGATGCCAGCTTGTTACATTATCCTTTCCACCCACAGACTGAATCTACACTAGACCTTGGCCAGGTTCAGGTCAGGGGGTCCTGGCCTAGTCCTCCTGCTTTTTGTTTTACTCTATGTCAACAGTATAGGGCCTTGAGGCTCTTTAAGTTGCTGTTAGCATTTAGAAAAAAGGTTCTCACACATGGAATTAAAGCAGCCTAGCAAGTGAGCTTTATTTGCTTTGATAAGCACTGTCTCTCTCCGCAGACCTGACTATAGTATGCAAATAACAGCAAAAAGATAACTGAGTCAGCTTTTTGTCCTTTTTTGTCCATCCACAGTTAGCTTGTGGACTACCAATTCACAATTTGAGTTGCTATTATTAAAAGAATAAAGTACTGGGGCTGTTTTTATGACAAGCATGGAAAAGTGTGACTGCTTTTATGACAAACATGGCATACTGGGTCTGCTTTTATAAGTGTGTGCGATACCAGGGTTGCTTTTATGATAAGCATGGATTAGTGTGGTTGCTTCTACGACAAACTTTGGTATACTTGGGCTGCTTTTATTAAAAACATGGAATACTGGGGTGGCTTTTGTTACAAGCATAGCATACTGGGTTTGCTTTTGTGACAAGCATGGCAAACTGGGTTTGCTTTTGTGACAAGCATGGCATTCTGGGTTTGCTTTTATGACAAGTATGGCATACTGGGTTTGCTTTTCTGCCAAGTATAGGATGCTGGGATGGCCTTTATGACAAGCATGGGATGCTGGGATTGCTTTTATGACAAGCATGGAATAGTGTGGTTGCTTTTATGACAAACATGGAATACTGGGGCTGTTTTTATGACAAGCATGGAATACTGGGGTTGCTTTTGTGACAAGAATAGCATACTGGGGTTGCTTTTATGACAAGCATGGAAAACTGGGTTTGCTTTTATGACAAGCATGGGATGCTGGGATTGCTTTTATGACAAACATGGAATAGTGTGGTTGCTTCGACAAACAGAATACTTGGGCTGCTTCTATGACAATCATGGGATACTGTGTCTGCTTTTATGACAAGCATAGCATTATGGGTCTGCTTTTATGACAAGTATGAAAAACTGGGTTTGCTTTTATGAGTGAGTGAGTGAGTATGGTTTAACGCCGCTTTTAGCAATATTCCAGCAATATCATGGCGGGGGACACCAGAAATGGGCTTCACACATTGTACCCATGTCGGGAATCGAACCTGAGTCTTCGGCGTGACGAGCGAACGCTTTAACCACTAGGCTACCCGACAGCCCCTGCTTTTATGACAAGCATGGCATACTGGGTCTGCTTTTATGACAAGCATAGCATTATGGGTCTGCTTTTATGACAAGCATGAAAAACTGGGTTTGCTTTTGTGACAAGCATGGCATACTGGGTTTGCTTTTCTGACAAGTGTGGGATATTTGGGTTGCTTTTGTGACAAGCATGAGGTACTGGGGCTAGCTTTATGACAAGCATGGGATACTGGGGTTACTTTTGTGACAAGCATGGCATAATGGGGTGGCTTTCATGACAAGTATGAAAAACTGGGTTTGCTTTTGTGACAAGCATGGCATACTGGGTTTGCTTTTCTGACAAGTTAGGGATATTGGGGTTACTTTTGTGACAAGACTGAGGTACTGGGGCTAGCTTTATGACAAGCATGGGATACTGGGGTTACTTTTGTGACAAGCATGAAAAACTGGGTTTGCTTTTGTGACAAGCATGGCATACTGGGTCTGCTTTTCTGACAAGTATGGGATACTGGGGTTACTTTTGTGACATGCATAGCATAATGGGTCTGCTTTTATGACAAGTATGAAAAACTGGGTTTGCTTTCATGACAAGCATGGCATACTGGGTTTGCTTTTGTGACAAGCATGGGATTCTGGGGTTACTTTTGTGACAAGTTTAGCACACTGGGGCTGCTTTTATGACAAGCATAGCATACTGGGTTTGCTTTTGTTACAAGCATGGCACACTGGGTTTGCTTTTCTGACAAGTTAGGGATACTGGGGTTACTTTTGTGACAAGCATAGCATAATGGGTCTGCTTTTATGACAAGTATGAAAAACTGGGTTTGCTTTTGTGACAAGCATGGCATACTGGGTCTGCTTTTCTGACAAGCATGGCATACTGGGTCTGCTTTTCTGACAAGTATGGGATACTGGGGCTACTTTTGTGACAAGCATAGCATAATGGGTCTGCTTTTATGACAAGTATGAAAAACTGGGTTTGCTTTTATGACAAGCATGGCATACTGGGTTTGTTTTTGTGACAAGCATGGGATTCTGGGGTTACATTTCTGACAAGTATAGCATACTGGGGCTGCTTTTATGACAAGTATAGCATACTGGGTTTGCTTTTGTGACAAGCATGAGGTACTGGGGCTAGCTTTATGACAAGCATAGGATACTAGGGTTACTTTTGTGACAAGTATGGGATATTGGGGTTGTTTTTATGACAAACATGGCATACTGGGTCTGCTTTTGTGACAAGCATGGGGGACTGGGGCTACTTTTATGACAAGCATGGGATACAGGGGTTACTTTTGTGACAAACATGGAATAGTGTGGTTGCTTTTGTGACAAACATGGGATATTTGGGTTGCTTTTATGACAAGCATGGGATATTGGGTCTGTTTTCATGACAATCATGGGATACTGGGGCTGTTTTTATGACAAGCATGGCATACTTGGGCTGTTTTCATGACAAGCATGAGGTACTGGGGTTACTTTTATGACAAGCATAGATTGCAAAATAGTTTGTCATTTTAATGTAGGGCTTTCAATATTCTATTTCAAGATATATTGAACAATTAACACTTTGTGGGACAGAGCCATGGATGAAATAATTGTATCTTCACATCCCAGTACACATATCACAGTACCTCAGTCAAAGGGATGGTCACACAGGATGACTCGGCCATTTGCAAGTCATTGTGCCCCCATGTCATGGATTAATGCTCATGCTGTCAACCATTGGCTTGCCTATCCACAACTTTATTAATTGAAGGCCACAGTGATATATCCAGAGTGAGTGAGTAAGTAAGTTTGGGTTTACATCTTTTTTACCAATACTCCAGCAAGATCACAGTGGGGGACACCAGAAATGGCTTCACACATTGTACCCTTGTAGGGAATCAAACCTTGTTTTAGGCGTGATGAGCAAACGCTTTAACAACTAAGCAACCCCACCAAATATATCCAGAATATAGCATTCAAAACATTCACACAACCATTCTTAGTGAGGCAACAAAACCATGTATCATTTCATTATCAATTTTAATAATATGTACAACAACATATAAACTATACACATCTCTTCAATATATATTTTAGCTGGACATAATTTATCTTGTATATCCTCTAGTAATCATCTTTCAGCTGATTATAACCATCATGTCTCCGTCATATCATAATTTATAACTACCGGTATGTACTGAAAGACATGGTATATAGTCAATTGTCCATTATTTCAATATTAGCACCATATGAAATGTCAGTTTGTATTCACTGCACCATAATACTGATAGCACAAGTTAGCTGTCTGTTTCAGCAGTATCAGATTCCTCCTTTGAATTGTCAGTTCACAACACTGTTTGCAAACTATATAAGTTTGTCAGAGAGATAGAGGTTGGATCATGCCCTTCAAAGCGGAAACACTGGCCAGTTTGAAGCATCAACACAGTCATCTTTAGAGTTATCTCCCCCTCTTGGTAATGCTGGAATCTTCAGAATTGTCTCCCCGTCTTGATACAAGTGCTCCATAGTTGCCTAAAGAAGAAAACATCATGTTTCATAAGTAATTTTATGAGCTAATATTGTTATTTTATGAAGTATGTGAAAATATTTTTTACTCAGGAGTAAAACTGTTAAAAAAATTATTATGTTTTCCACTTTTATCAAATCTTATTCCATATAGTTTTTTGCAGCCTTCATAAAAATGAAAGTTTTTAATAACAATTACCTTTAAATGCTGGAGCCATCAACATCAGGTTCATCAACACTGAAGCGTACAGACTTGTTGCGAGCTGATGATTTCCGAGTTGGGGGCACACGTTGTGACGTTGAAGGGTGGTGGGGTGGGGCTGTCTCTGTGGGGTGGGGCTCCCTAACTGGGGTATAACTCCTCTCTGAAGGGACATAGGTCACTGGTAGATTAACTCTACGAGGTGTTTCAACCATCCATTCTCGTAATGAAGAGGAACTAAGAATACTAGTTTCTGGACGGAAGTCAAAGGATTCACTGGGACTAAGCTGTTGGGACGAATCTGAAAATATAAAGAACTACATAATTTTCCTTACAAAAATACATATGAAATGTTTCTTATATTTTCTTTTTAAATTTTTATATATTTTTTAATACTGAAAGGTATGTAAGTTTGTATATTCTATTCAAAGGTAGTAATTGATTCTCATGTTTGTTTAACAGTTTAAATTATCATTTTTCTGTATTCATAAATGTTTGATGATAAACTTTCTCTTATCTGGTCATTAAAAATTTCTATTTTCAAAGTTAAGAATCTAATAGTAATATGATATCCATACATACATTATAATCATGGATATCACACATTTTAAAGAGAATAAATAAAAATGAATATTGATAGAGGTTTTAAGGTTGCACGCCCAATTGTTAACAGTATGATAGTTAGTAGTAGAAGCTACACAGTTTTCACAGAGTTATTAGAAAGCTCTAATTGAATTTAAAAATAGAGGTTAATTTACATCAATGCTCATGGTCACTGTTTTGAAAATCATTAAGACAGCACAAATGAAACACCTTCTACAATATTAACACACTGACACAGCTAGACTGCTAGACTAAACTCAATGAGTAACCAGACCAAGCTACAAGCTATAAACACATTAAAAAAAGCAATAGAATGGTTAAGAATGTTAAGAATTCTATTCAAAATTTGGTTTAAAGGATCAGTTGATAGATAAAGACTAGTCACAACAATTAGTTAAGTTTTACATCTGAAAGCAAAATGGTTATAGGCACGAAGCTACAGTAGCACAGCAAATGCACAGAGTCTGGCAAACATGGACTTACCAAAGCTGAGAGTATCAGCTATACATAACTTGTGTTGTGTACAACTGCAGGTGGAAGAGGAGGGCATGGTGAGAAGGATGGACGAATAGGAAGATATAAACAGATAGAGAGAAGGATGAAGTAAAGGAATGTATATATCAGCATCCTCGATCTCCATTCTATAAGAGGAAACATCCAGGACCATATTTTGCAGTAGCTTTTCTTTGAAAAGTGACATCCCCACCTCCATCTCATGGAGTACTTCTGGTAGCATTTCTCTTGTTTTGAATGTAATTCAATTTCGATGGCTATTTGTATGGTCATGTGATCAAAACTTATAATGAAACCATAGCAGCATATGAGTCCAAGATAATTATTCTAATGGAATGGAGCCTATGATACAGTGGACAAATGAGGATGTGATATCGGTGATTGAGAGAAGGACAATAGTGAAGGAAAATAGTATAGAATCAGAAGAAAGAATAGGAAAGGTTTGATGAAAATGGATTTAATTAAATTGGAAAGTTCTATCTTTTCTAGCTATTGCTCTCCTAAACAGAAACATAAAATAAAATATCTAAAGTTCAAAATGCATCTGACAGTAAGTGATTCTAAACTTAAGCATTTCTATAACTAAGCCTCAGAGGTACAAATTGAAAATTAGAAAAAGATTTGTTTGTCATGTTTACATACCTGAATCACTGTGTAGAAATACAAATCTCCCGTTGCTATTAAAGTCCTCTTCACTCCCTCCATGACCACTGTCAGCCTCCGCCGACAGATTGCTGATGTCATCCTCTACCTTAGTAACAGGTTGATCGGCAAACTGGACGATCTTTTTCTGAACAGGCTGTGAAGTTACGTCAACCTTTTCCTTCTGAAATTAAGTATATAATAAGTTAATTAATTTTGTGAAAGGATGGTTTCTGAAATCATTGTGATCTGTCCATGTGTTTTATTTCTTGTTCATTTTAGGAATTTGACCGTCTGTTTTATTTCACCTTGAAAAACAGCCAATAATCTTTTTGCCACACACATGTCCATATTTGAGGACTTTGAGCCTGACAAACTGAAGCCAATGATAATTCCTTCACACTATTCCGCTTGACAGTGTATCATTTGTGGCCTTCCATGAATCCTTTTCTTCCTGCAAGCTTGCTTCGGAAGCAAGAATACATTCCTGAGTGTTTGTACAAGTTTTATCTTCAAACTTTGCCTGTCTCCCGATCACAGTCGTGAAATTGACATTCACCTCTCTACAAACAATGGTAAAGTAAAATACCAACACGCACACGACTTAAAACTTAGAGCCAATTAGATTTGGTTAAATGACTTAAAGAACAAAACAAGATTGCAAATATTGAGTTGTGTTGTAGGATGGCGGCCATTTCAGATGAATTTCCTAAGCTAATAAAAGGGGTGGGTATAGATTAGACTCTCACTGTTGAAACAAGCTTGAAAGATACCGTAAATCCTTCCATGATATCCTCGCATGGACGTTTTCTTCAAATAGTTTTAACGCATATTTAAAGGTCCAATGTTAGTTCATGGTCTTTCAGAAAATGGTGTTGACATCATGTTTCAAAATTATCCAAGATTTAATATTTGAACTTTTCAAGTGCATGAAATCCCTCAGTTTGTTTTTCTCCTATCTTAAGGCTCAAGACAAGAAATCACATCATGAGGCTTAAATAAGAATTATGTAATATCCATGATTTAAATCCAGCATGTTTATTACTATAAAACAATTAGAATTCAGAACTTGAATGAAACACAACCCTTACTGACCACTTCACAATATATCAAATTGTCTCATTAACATTTTCTTCTTATCTAAATAAGCCACTTGACATCAGGTCACTTTTAATTTTTGATTCAATTTTTTTAATTGAAATATAAAACTTTACATGAAAGATCGACTGTGAAATGAAAGTTGGAACATGCAAAATATTCATTGGAAGACGAGGTAGGCTATGGATTTTGCTAATGTGACATAACAAAACATACAATCTCCGAACAAGCTCAGTGTGGCATGTTGCTCTGGTACCCTAACACCCTACAGTCATATCCTTAATCCCCTCAGCTGGACAAACAGGTCAACAAGGAGAAGTGACCACTAGTGACCACCCCACCTCCCTAATATGAACCTACAGGACTTGATCTCAAACATCAATATTTTCCTCCCCATTCAGGTTGTTATACACTTCCCCAGTATACAGGTAGAGAATTACTGTCAACATAAGTAATTTGGTGTAAATTAGCTCACTGGGCTTGGGAGGGGTTAAGATGAAAAATAAATATTTTTGAACTGCTTATTTTCAAACAATTCTTGTGGTACTTGTGAATGTAGTACGTCCTTGTTAATTATTGGCAGTGAGTGGGTTTGAGTAGGCAGGGGATTGGCAAGTTATGGTAAGACGGTTGTGACATATGTGGGACAATTATGCTTACATAGTAAAGTGTTTTGATAAGGTATTCAGTTTGATTATTATGTAAACTTTCTTTGCAGTTTATATAAGACCTTGTAGGGGATAATGTCTTTTTATAAGTGTACATTATTCACCTCTATATTATTTATCAAGTTTGAACAATTATTATATTATAGGATGTTAAGTGTCTCAAATCAGCTGAATACAAAATACCTAATGATGTGATCATCTGAATAACAAAAAACAAAAACATTCATAAAAGTCGACTGTCAATCTAGGAGTTTCTGTAGCTTTACCATTTTTCAGGGAATGACGTTTCTAAGCAGTGACATTGAGTTGGAGAAAGTTTTGACCTATTTCAATTTCAAGAAAAATTTGTGACGTCAGTTAATAAAAACTTTTAACAAGAATTTTTGTTGCTATTTACTGTTTCAAGAATGCCAATCAAAGATGGCATGTGACACTGAGGTTTAACTCTTTAAAAGGTTTTAGTAGTTCAGTGACATCAATAATATTAATTGACATTAGTTTGACTTTTCTTACCTGTAGCTTTTTTTGTGAATGTTTTTCGTCTCTGAAGCTGAGTTGTGGTTTCACCATGACATGAACTTCGTCGGAAGCTGCAGCCAGTTTCTCAATGCTGTCCACGTGATACACCTTTTCCAGTTCTTCCTTTTTCCTTTTCTTGCTTTCTTTTCTCTCTCTGTCCACTCGCTTCATCATGCAAATGGCCAGCAGTATGGCGCCGGCAAGTATGACGGTCACACAAACTATAATGATGACAATGACGATGTAGCTATTGCCATCTTCTTCCTCAACATCAGAACCAGTAACAATAATGTCCACTGTTACAAAAGACTTCTGTCCTGGGTTATTTTCGTAATATGTTGATATCAACAGCTTGTATAGTCCAGCATCTTTCAGTCTCATTGCCTTGACCAGGGTCAGGTTTCCGAAATTTTCATCCAGTTTGAAAAAATTTTCTTCGTTTCCATGTTCAATGAGAAATCTTGCATGTCTTGTGTTTGTTTTTGTATCAGTCTTTACAGCAAGAATCGCACGACCAATATCCATGTCAAAAGGAATCCGAATAGAGTTATTTCCCTTCATGGGATACAGTATTGTAGGAGGCACTGCTCGGTCCTCTATGACGTAAACCGTTACGTTTGCAGTGTCATTGAAAGAAATGTTTCCTTCATCCATAACCATCACGCTAAAGTCATATTTGTTCTTTACAAATCGGTCAAGCTTTTTACGAGTGATGATCTCACCAGTTGTGGTGCTAACACTGAAAGCATCTGATGCTTCATCACCAATCAGATAAAATAGCAGCTTTGGTAAGGCATCTGCATCTGTGGCGCTAAGTGTCCCAACAGACATACTGACTGGTCGACCTTCTGGAACGTCAAACTCAAAGTGAGGCTTTGTAAATTCAGGAGCTTCATCGTTAACATCATCAACTATTACAGTAACTGTTGCAAAGGAACGCTGTGCTGGTGAACCGCTATCACGTGCTTCTACTCGAAAGCTGAATTTGTTGATTTGTTCGCGGTTGATTCTTCGTTTTACTCGGATTTCCCCAGTGAGGATGTTAATTTCTGCCATATCCAAAGAATCTTCAATGACAGCATAACTTACATCATTATTGCCTTCGCCATCCTTGTCGATTGCTGTCAGTGTCATGATGATTTCCCCAGGATGGTTATTTTCAGTGATGTGGGCTGTGACATTTTCACGCGGGAAGACTGGGGAATTATCGTTAAAGTCTAAGACGTTCACTGTGAAAGTTGTTGAGTTAACTTTGGGGATTTGTCCGCTGTCAGCACATGTAATGTTCACAGAATAACTTTTAGTTTCTTCATAATCCAGCTTCATACTCAGGAAAATCTTGTAGTAGTCAAAGCTAAATTTGCTGATGTAGAAATGCTCATCACTTGTTGAACAGTTCACCTCACGGTTTTCGTTGCTATCTCTGTCCGTGACTTTGAATGATGCAACAAAGGAGTCAACGTCAGCATCTTCTGAGACGTCAAAGCTACTTGATGTAGCCGTGATGTAGGGTGCATTGTCATTAACATCGCCAATGTGGACAATAACTTCAGCTTGTGAAGAATACGGTGAAGTGCCATTATCCTTCACCATGACAACAAACCGATATTGCTCCTCTTCCTCATAATCCAGCTTTTTGATGACCTTGACATCTCCAGATTTTTCCTCAATGGAAAAATACTTTTTAATATTTTCATTAGTCCTTGAACTGAAGTGGAATGATAATGCACCATTAGCACCAATATCAGAATCCTCTGCTCTTAGCTTCAAGATGGATGAATCCAGAGCTAAATCCTCTGCGACAGTCACTTCAAACGTGCTATTGGTAAATACAGGACGGTTGTCGTTTTCATCTAAGACCTGAATATTCACAGTCATAGAACCAGTCTTCTGAGGATTACCACCATCTTTGGCCACAATGACAAACTGATAAGTGTCTCGTTCTTCACGATCGATATTGGCTTTAATCACAATCCCTAAATCCTTGTTGCCACCATCAGTAACTTCTTTAAGCTCAAATACCCCTTCATCTGGTGTCATGATGTAACTTTGTACAGAGTTATTGGCAGTGTCAAGGTCATGGGCAGGATTGGTTAAGATCATTTCACCAATCTGTATATTCTCTCGCAACGACAAAGACACAAATCCCTGGGGAAACTCTGGAGGGTTGTCATTGATGTCCAGCAGAATCACTGTCAGTCTTACAATTGAGTGCAGGTCATATCCTCCTGATTTCAACTCATACACAGTCACATCAAAATTAAGCTTGCAGTTTTCTTTACCAGCACATTCTGTATCTCTGTCAAGAACCTCAGCAGTCCGCAGTGTACTTGAATTGGCGTCAAGTTTAAACTTGGCTACTGTTGTTCCTTGTTTTGACATCTCATATTTCAGTCGTGCAGCTTCCTCAGTTGTAACCAAAGTATGGAGATCTGTGTCTTGCATGAGATCACCAACAATGGTTCCACTCCGTTGTTCTTCATTAATCATGAAAACTTTACTTACATCAGCACAGAACACTCCCAGGCTACTGAGAAGAGTCACAAATAAAACCAAATTCTTCATCTTGAAATCGTTTCAATCCCCTTCTCTAAATCATATCAAATGTTGAAAAACACCAGCAAGTGTCTCAAGATCGTGTATTTTTTGCAGCTTCTGTCGTCAGTGTGGACAGTGAGTAATTGTGTCCCCGCCTACATGGACACGGGCGCACTGTGTAACAAGCTAACACTGTCGTCTGCCTCCCCACAGTCCAATCAAGGTCTCTGATGGCCAAATCTGCAAATACAAAATACAATAGTAAACAACTCGCTTGACTGTTGACGCTGGACTTAAACAGGGACATTGGGGGAGAGAGACCCCTGCCTTATGTCCGGGTTTGCCATAGGTGGCTCCATAATTGATTACAGCTGCTTGTAAAGTTAATACGTCGACTTTTCAACCAAACAGTCCATGAGACGGGTAAATAGTCATGAAAAGACAACCTTGGGTGCCAACAAGCTGGGTTCATTGTCATACTGATACAGTGTATATTTGTATCTGAAAATGTATCCATGCTATATGCTTACAACGTATTGAGCTTTAAAAGTATAAATGTCCATGGGCAAGTCAGAGGTTGGCTACACACCACTAAGTCAATATTTCCCTTCTTGTCTGCAAACAGTCTTCTATTCAATGTATCTGACTTCAAAACCTTCTTATGAACAACGGTTGAAATAACAATCTGAATCTTACTGCTTCTTGAGTAAAGTCAATATTTTCATAGCCAATAAATGATTAATCATCATGATAGTTGGTATTGGAATATCAACCGGTCTACAGCCTCCTCAAATTAATATCTCCTAGCAAATTAGAATTATTTATCAAGGCACGTAGACATTTTCAACTTGTGGATAGTGGAGGTGATACAGGTTATAATAAAATTGGATATAAAATAACTACCAGTTAAAACTATATAATGATGTTCAGGTGATCAAAACCCATTGACAATACATGGTCTATCAATTTAAAGTATAATATCTCTTTCTGTTTCTTGAAAATTTTAACTGACATATAACCAAATATTTTAGCACAAAGTGTAACTAAAATAAAAAATAAAAATAGATACTTTTAAAGTTACCAAACAGAAAAACCTCAACACAAGAGTTGACTTAAAGAATGAAACGTATGGAAACAATAAAATAGTTGAAATCCATGATATTATGTTTCTAAACACAGACCCACAACAGCACATAACTAGTCATGTATACTATCAATAATTGTAACTCTTACCTAACAGTCACTCAGTAGTGGTGAAATAATTCTACATCGACTCCCTGTCACAACACATCCTCCTCCTGAGTGTAAGTGTGCCCTTATCCCGGGGTACCACCAATAACCCTGTATTACCCCAGAGAGGCTGACAGTGGTAATGAATGGGGCCTTGACCAACAGCAGTGAGTGATAGTGAGTGATAGCCAGGAGTTACTGAGCATCCCCTTCACAACCACACTGGTCATTATCAACTGAGCTGAATCCTCCAACTGACCACTGACTGCTCCATACAATGACCGCCTCCGCCCCCCTTCGACCAATCACATGGGGAAGGCTGCCATTTCCCCCGAAGGCTTTCCCCCTCTTAGATGGGGTGGTTACTCATGCGTTCGGTGGTGTATTGTGGAACATAGATGCCCTAGGTCATTAAATTAACATTAGTCAAATTAATCTTGAAACTTGTTTCATGTTGGAAGTACCTGCTACCTCCATCCCCACCTCTGTTCAATAGAAGGCTTTTAGATTTAATCATAAAGAGAAACAGTGGTAGGAGAACAGTATCTGTTATCTTGACCTATGTAACTTTGAGTAATTCTTTTATTTTCATTTTCAGGCCATGATTGCTGTATTTTGCTGTTATGTTGGTTTGTTGTTGTTGTGTATTTTCTGAATTGAAAGGCAACAGGTGGCGCAGTGTTGCTTTTCATCACTTAAGTTCAAGTTCACAATTTAGCGTAATTTTGTCACAAGTTGTTCAGTTTGATCCAGGTGTTGTGACAAAATCCAGACTTTGTGTAATATTTGGATGCTCTGACTTTGAAGTAGAGGCAAGATTAGTATATTATGATTGATAGCCTTTGAAGTTGGTTAGTTTTAAGTGTTTTCATTGAAATCACTTAAAAATACCAAGTGATCAAGTTTGTAGAGACCAAGTAGCACCTAATCCTGGCCATTGAATATAAACTTTTTGAAGTAATTGCACAAAATTGGAAGTCAAACTATCAATTCTTCAGTCTCCATTACTTCAAAGCACATGTTAGTTGCTGAAATAATATTATTGATCAGATACTTCAGCCTAATTTGTACAATTATATTCACTTATGTATTCAGGAAAATGTTAAAGTCTTCTTAACTGTTTGATATAACAGAAAAAGTGTTTAAAAAAATAACAGCATTAAACATCAACATAGTTGATATAGAAATTTATCACATAAGGAAAAGTGAAATAAGACTGATATTTACCTCACAACTTGTTCTGAAGTGTTCAGGGTAATTGTTGTAGATTAACATAGAACATGCTGGCAGTAAATAGATTTGACAAACACTTCACTGTGTTGGTAATCTTGTTACAAAGTTTGGCTTGACATGCTCTCAAGGCCTACTAAGCACTCACCATTATATAATGCCAATTCCATTCCATAATATATGCTTGGGGATATTATATTTGTAAATAATTATATCACTAACTATGTCTGGTCGGAGGAATAGTTGGGTCTGAGAACAGGGAATTGAATTTTGACTACGAGCAATTATGTTATGGCACAAATGAATCCATTGAAGCCACAACAATATTGGGTAAAACCAACATCAGCTGAATCAACATTGATCCAAATGGCTGCTGGTCTTTGTCTTGTTCTTCTTAACAGGCTGATAACTCAGTGAGCTTTGATGAATGAAACCTTAATGTATACATCAATGTCTACTACTTCTAACTCATATTTTTCTTACAGATTACAAGCTTTAGATACCAAACACCGAAATAAGTTTCGATCATGGTATTTTGACATTGACATAAAACATCCACCCGGTGTGAATAGCTCACTGAATGGATGTATCGTGTATTTTTGACAAACATCTGTAACTTGAACAGGAACCAATTATCTTGAAAAATTGTTACCTGAAGCAAAATATTTTTTGTACCTCACACAGCCAGCACCATCTTCTGTGTGTGACTGTGTTTGTTGTTGCACAGTAGGTTGTCTCCTCTTGAATGATCAGCCTTAAGATACGTTCTTATAAAAGTTGTATACGTTTCATCTAACATCTTATTGAAAATCTTAATGATGGATGAGTCAGATATTAGAGCTGACAAGTAGGTGTGGTTAACACAGACCTTACCTTAAATGTTGGGTACGCATTTGAGAAAAGGTTGTTTGGGTCTGTTTTGGCCTGTTTCCTCCAAGCATTTATTTCTTAACAGAACTGACTTTCCTCTATGGCTATTTTATACTGATCTTCACAGGTAACTTCTCGACTTTTCTAAAACAGGTGTTTGATCTTTTGAATGTATTATCCAATTAAGATTAACACTGTTTTACACAATATCAAATAAATCTGGTATTGCAGTTGCATATGGTGTGATTGTTAAAACTAATCTATAAACATGTTACTGGATTAAAACACATTGCTACTGTTTGATCTTGTACTAAGTACATCATTAAAACACCATCATCTATTAGTAATAAGAATGACCATCTACAACTTAAACAAGATTTGGAAATCCTACACAATTTGCACACAATCCTCAAACTTTATCCAATTAGAATTTCGACAGAGGATTAATTCTGACATGTTAGTCGACCAGGTGGGATGTTTACCAGCCTACACCTGGGTACCCCTAACGAAGCTCATTTACAGGTAAGTGTAATTAGAGGTATTGGCACTAATCCGAACCTGGCCATTTGACCCTACACAGTCTTAGTCTGGTGGCCAGGATTAGCTATAATTGTACCAGGAGAATGATCAAGTTGCTACCTTGCATGACGTTGTACATTATTGGAAACGCAGCTCAAACGTTTAAACCAAGTCTGAAAGTTGTGTTAACATGAGAAGACATACAAATAAGAGATTGAATGACAATAACATGATATTATTCAGTTAACAAGCACAGCTACGGAAGATGTATGCAAATTCACACAAGTGCAAAACATATTTGTGAACCAACATTCTGAGGGCAGACACCGGTTAGCATCCAACTATTTAGCTCATTGATTTTCTTGTCTCAATTTTCACTAATCTCTGACTAACAGACTAGTGGTTGTGTCTATACCTGCATTAGATTCACTATAACAAAGTACAATTTATTCTATTCTAAAAAAATAAAAGATTTAAGATCCTATATAAATTGGGGACAATATTCTAACATTTTAAACGAACAAAATTATGAGTCAGTGAGTGAGTATGGTTTTTCACCGCTTTTAGCAATATCCCAGCATGGCACGGGACACCAGAAAAGGAACTTCACATTGTACCAATGTGGGGAATCGAATCCGGTTCTTCAATATGACAACCGAACACTTTATCCATGTGGTGCTTAATTATGAACCAGACACTCACATTCTTTACCAAGATGTACATGTTCTTTATGCATGAAAATAAATCTAATAATGTATACAAGATGGCCATTATGTAACTCTCATTGCTATTTTGCCTTTCACACCAAACAGAATCAGTTTTATCAGTTTCAACGTTGATGGTTTGAATGTATATGGAAACAAAAGCCTGTGGCTGTTACAGCATTGGGATGGTTAATGTGACCACGTAACAACCTTGCATCTCTTTCAGTAACAATTTGCTTGTCTTTGGCAAACTACTTCACCTTAATTTACTACTTACCATAAAATCTCAAATAGGTTTACAACTCCAATTTGTAGGTGATGGCTTAATTTCCCCTTCTTGACTCTCCGAGTGTACTCTTCTCTGTGTTACCTGTCTACTGAGTTACCTGTAACCTCATCTGATTATATACCCATATATCACAGCAATAGCTTTCATCATTGTATTTACCTGAACCTGTTAACACACATCAAAGACCCATCTCAGTAAACAATAGACTCAGGTGCTGATGGACCATTGTTCTGTTAATTACAGGTATGTTATATTGTGCTACTTGTGTTAATCCACAGGTAGGTGTCCGGCTACCTGTCTGAAGCTCCAGACAGCAAAGGATGTTGTTGTTTTAACAATGTTTTTGAGTCTGGTTTTTGAGACTAACATCAGACTTTGTTGTTTTTAGAATTTCAGATTAATCCCATCAAGGTATATTGTTGTTTAGTTTACAATCAGATTTGTGTTGTTCTTTACAGGATGTGTTGTTTTACTGATAGGATTAGTGTTGGAGTTTATCCTGAATGTGATAGGCTTTTACGATGTGATGTTTTCTGTGTTGATATTTGTTTTGATGTAGACTTTGTTGTTTTTACGATTGGATTTGTCTTGAACTTTTAATGATCTGAAGACTACTGTTTGCTATGCAATAAATAATTGACTGAGCAAGTCTGCCCATATCTGATAACTGATCGCTTTATCTTTTTAAATAAATTTCATTTAAAATGTATATAGTTTCAAATTCCCTATCTCACCTGCATGTATATTTGATCAATCATTGTATGTTTAAAAATCTACTTATGTGAAGTCCATTAATGATTTATTGCAGATAATTAAAACATAAAAAATTTACATTTGAAAATTAGACATTATTAGAATTATGGCTTATATTATCATATTCCCTTTTCAATTACTCTTAAACCAAAATTAGTTACAATACAATATGTCTATTCACGTTAACATAACTGTACAGTTATTGTTATTTGTGTCAACAATGATATACGGGTATGCACAAACATGCTCTGACCACATGATTCTGATTTACTATTATTATTAATTTAAAGTTTTTGGACATCTTCCAAGCTCAAATCTTGAATCAATATATCTAGCTATTTTTGGTATATTTTGTTGCATAACAAACTGATTTACTATGAAATAAATGAATCATTTGTCTATCTTGTCGATATATTTTCTATTTAAGTTATTATGTGGGCATTTTCATAGAAAATAATATTCATCTTGTGTCTTGTTCATTCATAATTTACGAAGTTTTAGTGGTATGATGTTGACCAGTTGCTATATCAGTGTGCGGGCGATTGGGTGCCTCCCTCTAAGAGTGTAGGTTCAAGTCCCACATAGGACTCAACCCTGTAAAGTACAAGAATTTGTACTTTACAAAGAGAATGTAATCCCATGTAAAACATTTGTTACCAGTTTCTATTTCACGTTTATGAGCATTCTGACGTAGTGAAGATACTCCTGCTGACTTTATTGAAAGTATGTCCTGGGTTCCGTTCAACATAGCGATCTTAGCACTATGACTATTGTAAGCCCATGTTAAAAGATGTGAGTTACGATCAACTTAGCGCTAAAGTCATTTTGAGGAATGGGGCCCAGATATTTATTTCTGTTTGGATAACCTTTGTTAATGGTACTTCATGTGTTAAGGAGCTGAAGTTTTGGTGAGGAATGAATAAATTACACAAAAGCGCTGTGGTAGTTCATGGGAAAATTCATTAACACAATTGAGTACAATATATTTACTATATTCAGAGGCAATTTCAATGCTTCTTAGAAGACATAATGGTTTTTGAGTAGACAATCATCTTGTTGTAGAAGAAGGGGCATTATGGATGACTTCAGTCTGGAACCTCGGTAACCCCAAGACTATATTTTGGTAAAAATGTCAAAACCTGTATTCTGGAAATATACCCCCTACGTGTAAAACACCTATTAGCATCAGTAATGCGTTTCTTTAAGCTGTCTAAAAGATCTTGACATCTTTTATTGATATAATCCTTGGGGCATGGTTGCTGGAGGAAAGCTATCATCAAGACAGTTTATAAAGAAATTAATAAATTTTGGACTTCATAAATATACCATAAAGGTCTTGTGAAGCTGACATGAACCCCCCTCGTCTGTACACCACAGCGACACATAACGCATCCCAGATCATCTTGTCCTAAGAAAATGAACAATGTACCTTTCAAAGATGATTTTCTTAAACGGAAATGAATGATATTTGTCCCTCCTCTAAATAAGAAAGGCCAAGGGTAGTATTAGTCACCTTGGGATTGGAAGCATTGTCGTGAAGCATGGTCGATTTTCAAAGCATCCTTCATCCTGGCCCTAGATGCCTTTGAGATAGGCCAGACGAGAATTACAAAGCAAAAAACATTTTGAGATAATTTGTCAATGTACTTGTTCAAACATTATTCTTTCGCATTTATCAAAAGGTGGCACTGTAAAGTATTTGATATGTCTCAACGTTTACTTAAAAGGACTCTCATTATTCATCCATTTACATGAGTAGGTCACGATTAAAAAAGCTTTCATGTTATTGTATATTTTCAAGATATATAATTGAGTGTATTAACAGTACAGCCTTGTATCAGATGGAAAATTTCTATTTTAGGATGAAAATGTCCATGTTTAAGTATGTAATTCACTTCTTAACAAACCATGAAAGTTAATTTAGTTACAGGTGAAATCCTCTCCAATTTGATAAAAAAAATGTTTAGTCATGATAGTGTTCAGTCATGTGATGAATCTGAAAGTTTCATCGTAAATAACTGTAGTGCATCTCACAATTTGTTGCTATGTGTCTTTAATGATTTGCTTGTTTGTAGCTCAATATTTCGCTCAGTAAAATACTCACATTTGGTGACAAACAACGAGCCAAGTCATAGAGCCTGACCACCCGATCCATCTGGTCTCCTTGTATAACAAGCTGAAGTTGCTTATGACCAATTCAGACAGAGTCCCCTTAGGGTTCATTGTTCTCTTAATTGAAATATATTAATGCCGTTATCGAAAGTTTTGAAAAGTACCATTATCAGATTTAAAATCTACACATATTCCTAATTTTAATATCAGTACAATGTGATAGAAGCCTTTGTTCCACACACACACTGAAAAAACCCCAATCATGCCTCAGCTGTCATCATACCAAGGGAGATAACTCAAGCAAGATTATAATATCCGTCTATCACAATCTCATAATCAGCTTAACAGGTTCAGCCATAAAACCCAGCATTTGCAGACACCAGTCTGTCACCTTGGACTTAGTAGCCATTACTGTAATCACACTAAACATGTGTACTACTGATACCATAAACCAAACGCATTGTCAATATGGAATTATACACAGTTGGGGCAAATGGTAAGCTATCTGTAGTGTTAAATCCTGGTTACCTAAAAAGATAATGATTTATACACAGGTAAAATGCACCTGCCAAATGTCTGTATCATTATTTAATCTACCTGAATGGTTAATAATAATAATAATAATAATAATAATAATAATAATAATAATAATAATAATAATAATAATAATAGTAATAATAGTAATAATAAGAAGAAGAATAATGACGACGACGATGATGATGATGATGAAAACTGATAAATATGCAGACTGTGGATCATTTATAATTTATGGAATTACTGCAAGATACAGAAGACCATATAAAGTATTAATGTATTCACAGGGTTAGTGAAACCTGAACAATAGGTTGAACCTTTTTCAGTAATACTAAATATCAAAGTGTCTGTGTTATCAAGGCAGATACTCATCTGAGCTGCAGCTGTGATAAGGTGAAATGAATGTTGTCTCGCCATGAGGAGAATCACACCAATGCATACCTTGATCTCAATTATCTGCAATTTTGTCAGTCTTTTCTTTGTGAGATCTATACCTGTAATGTTTCCAGGCAGTCTTCCTAAACAATATTTCAAAGCTAGATGGAAATTACTTTGGTTTGGGGTTTGCTAACCAGATTAAAACAGCTTTAGACATTCCCTCTGATTAACCTTTTTGGTTAACCTTATTTATTCAATGAGATTATGGAATGATCTCCCAAGGACTACAGCTCTAACATCAATATCTTTTTAAAACAATTTGATAAAACATGCACATTTAAAATGCTCAAATTACCTCTGTTGTCAAATTTCTTTGAAAGTTTGAGAAATAATTTCACTTGGAGTTCTAATCATGTGAATCCTGCAGAAGAAACTCAAAACAGACATTTAAATATTTCCTTTTTAAGTTTCTCACTGAGATATCTGAAACTTGAAAACTAATGTTTTCATTCTGTTAGCCATTCTTTATAATGTCACTCAGTACAAATTCAGGAAGGTTTATTTTCAGTTCACAGGCGCCCACAGTTAATGAAACCATTTATTCAGCAAAGTCTCGAGGTCACATTATTCATTACTTACGTTTCATTCATTCAATCAAGATTAAATTTCATAACAATAAAGCTTACCTTCTGTGGGGATTTTTATACTTTAATGGATTGGTAATTGTATAAAGAAATTTGGGAACAGAGGGGTATTGAATTTCACATGTTACCACATTCCTCCTGCAAGAAACCAATCTGTAGACCTGGCAGAAACTTGATGCCAGTGCATTATAATACCCTCTGTAATAGCAACTATTTAAGCTTGAATTACACAAAGGGGTTTTATATGGTCCATAACTGTTATATCAAAATAAACACATTATACTTTCCACAAGACATCTTTTGATTAA
Organism: Haliotis cracherodii; assembly: GCF_022045235.1. NCBI lineage: Eukaryota > Metazoa > Mollusca > Gastropoda > Lepetellida > Haliotidae > Haliotis > Haliotis cracherodii. The sequence goes on along the minus strand of NW_027266341.1, from coordinate 22,956,262 downwards.
ATAATTTCAATTAATTCTTTTTGTTCCATATTATTTGCTTCCTGAACGAATCACGGATTTGATTTCCAAGAAAGACTACTGAGTGTGGTTGTTTTTGTGTCATGCCAACATTGCTGGCTGGTTAAACATGGCTGTTTTTCAGAATCAAATGAAGTAAATTGATGTGTTTAATCATCCTTAATGATGTTAATCAACTTAATAGCATGCATTCTTACTTTAACCTATTGAAAATGAAAAATGTACATTGTACTGTTAGTTGTTTCCTCTTATTGTGTTATTCGACAAATTTCATAATGAACGTCTTTACTTTTAAGACATGATGTGATGCACTCTGTGACATGAATTAAAGGATTTATTTTCGAAATCTCGCAGCTCTTCAGCAGAACTGTTTCAAAGACTGACTTAATCCAATCAATAGAATTAATCAATTAATCACAGGGGTTTGTATAAGGTAATAGAAATAATCAATTGAATCCCTTTAGTCATATTTACATCTTTATTAAACTATATAAACAAATTTGATTTCCAACTACTCGGGGGTGTTGCTCAGTGCTCATGAACAGAGAAGCATTGGAACATACATGTATATGCATTTATCAATAATGATAGAACTACAAGCCTTAAACTAGAACACCATAATTTCTTCTAAGCGATAATGAAATCAATTACTCATCTAATATGTGCAATATATGTTTAGCAAAGACATTTCAATGAATAATTAATAAGATTTCTCTCTGCATGATTAATTATATAGGACATTTGATATGGACAAGCTGTTAATTGGAGCTGACACACAATTTTGGTTATGTCAAACATATAAAGTATAACATTTGGTTTAATAATTAAATACATTTGGGATACTTTTGCTGGACGTTTGTTAATACATCAATATCAAGAACCTAGACATATCCATGTTTAGGTAACCTGTGTCATGTTACAAATTTGTTTTATGTACAGACTAATATTGACTGAAATGTACAATGATGATTGAGACGTTAATTAGCTATTGATTACTGATTGGATATGCAAGTAAAAGAGAATGAATTGTCACATAAGACATATTTTGTTATTTCTGAAGTTATGGAGACAGCTTGGAGTTTTGTATTGAGATTTAACATCACCAAGAGCTATAAGGTGAAGTCATCCTCTAGACTCAATGAGAAGGCATGAAAAATGCATACAAAATTGATGCTTGGCTAATGTTGAATTGTTCCGCAATGATAAACATATGACAATGAAGGTTATTGGGTACTTTTAGCATAGATACTCAAATACATGTACTCTCTGAAATTAATATTCTTATTCATGAAATTGATTTATAAATCTCATCTAATATCCTGGTTATCAGATATAAAGGATATTTCTCTATTTTGAAAATTGTAGGAAATATTGCTGCAAGTTGTATGAGAATAGTATTGATTGTAATTACCAAGTTAGTCCTAGGACAGCTGTCGTTATTAAGTGAATTATGAAATTACACACTGACATGGATAAAATGGGGTTATGATATTAACGAGCTAATGATGAACAACATGATGAGTTGATGAGCAAATGATGTCATGCATGAAATGCAATCATTAATTCAAATGGCACTACCAAAATGACCAATACATTGCTTCTGTCAAAGTACTAAGACTATTTCAGGATAGTGATATAAATGGTGCTTAGGCGATGTTCTATGAGTATTCCGATATACATATATGCAGTTATCATTGATAATTATACAGTTTATTTGATAATTACATAAATGTGCCTAGAATAGAATAATATTGAATGGGTGTATGAATGATAACTTCTTGTGTAAAATCATCATTTTACTAATTATGTATCCATTAGTATCTTAAACCACCTTCAAAAATGTTCTGAAATTGGTACAATGTGTTAAGCACATTTCTAATGCTCCCCACATTAATATTCCTGGAATATGGCAAAAAGCGGCGTAAAACCATACAAACTTTACTCACTCTAAAATGTCACTCAAACATTTCATGTCACATAAATCATCACAATATAAACTCTCTCATAATAAACACTTACCAAATCACTTGTTGCAATGTGACAAGAATAACATCCAATTGTTGAATAATATATCCATTAAAGTCACAATAAATCCTCAGAGACACTTGATGGAGTCTGGTTCAAACAATATTATCCTTCACAAAATAGTCTGCCCATTCCTCAACAAGACACCTATCTCTGGACATCAATGCCTCTCTTCATAACAATCACATGGCATGCTAATCCATTGCTGGACACACCCACTTTCCCATTCACTCATGCAAAACAATACCTTTCACCTGCCAATCACACCTTTCGGCCAATCAGAGTGCAGGTCTTGCACCTGGCGGCAGTAAGCTGTTCTCTAAACATGTGGTTGGTAGAGGCTCAGGCAATTAAGACAGGACATAGAATGATTCGGACAATTAGTTTATCTGGAAAATAAACATTATGGGTTCCGTATAGTTTTTCTAGGCGCGTGACACCAGGGCATGCCATGTGCTAGAGGGAGGGTGATATGATCTTGGACACTATTTTCTCTGTTTGGTTTTGTAGTTTAGAAATTCAGGATCATTTAACTTTAGGATTTTTGGAAATGCCAGGCTTTGTGTCTTGAAGGATGAACATAATCTGTACAGGAAGGTGGCGTCAAGTTGTAGTGTCAGAATGTGGGCAGATAGAATTACAAGGCTTGATTGTATTTGTGTTTCACATAGTTTTAATTTTGAATTACTCCTTCGGTATCATGTGAGACAAATGAAGACTGTATTACAATAATTCATTTGGAAGACTTCATTTAGCTCAAGGTAACCTCCAATCATTATCAATATATTGCACCCAACTCTTTGGAGACCTGAAAGCCATACTAACTCTTGGTTTCTCCTGCATAGGGTATATAGGTTTATCAAGGGTTCATCAATAGTAAAATGGAGAATTATAACCATGTTAGAAGAGCATGGGCTAGCAACATTTCATGTCTATATTCTGTATGTTTGTTCGTGAAACTATGGGTGTCATGACTGATTTTCAGTGATCCATGCATAAACATTTCACAGCTATGTTGCCTTATCCACCCATTGGAATCTGTTTCAATGGTTAATTGAGACTGGTTATTCTCTAGCACTGACATTCCATATTTCCTTACATTTATATTTGTTAATTTTCCTTATTTTCAAAAAGGAGGCAATATATTTCAATAGCTATAACACAACAAATGGCTGCTGGAATTGTTGAAATGATCCTTCATAGTTTTATGGTCCATGCAATATCATGGATCACTGAAATAAAGGATTGGCAGTTAACCTATAAACTACAGATGGCTGATGTATCATACCATAGCATCCTTGAACTTCAGCAACAGTAACAACACAAACAACAACTCCAGCAATCATCCCTCCATCGCCTACCCTCCCTATCTCCTCACAGCTTTATCAGTAGCAGGAGTGATATATGATCGCCTCCTCTGTGTTCACAAAGTGGCTTGTGTTAATTAGTCTAATTAGTGTACCCATGGTCACATGGCCAATTAAGCAGTATGTACAGCAGTCTGGGAGTGCAGTACCCTGACATGCTCCTATCTAAAGACAATAAACATGTCAGTGGCCACTATGGTATATTGGGACCATATGGTGGAGTAGGAACAAGGAGCCAACATGGTGAATGGTCAGATAAAATGAACATAACTGGATTGGAAGATCTGGAACAAATATGTTGGCAGTTTCATTGTTGGAAGGGTTTCGATTCTGTGTAATTATGGATTCAAGTCTTTGTTTTCTCATAATAAATGTGCTTTGGACAACATTTATTTCAGAGGATTTGCCAATATGTGACTTGCTGTTTTTATGACCTTGCTATGAATAAAACAGAGACCATACCGATTGGTATATGGTCTCTGAATAAAAACAATAAAAAAACATTGGTGTATGGTTGTAATTGAATCAGATCAGTCAATGACAACTGTTTGGTAATAATGTTTTGTATATGAGTTGGGTTTAATGCCACTTTGAACAGTGTTCCGGTTATATCACAGGCCTTAGCTGTTTATTACTGTGCTGACAAACCTAGGAACACAATTGGGGTGAACCATGATTCAAATCCATTTTGTATATGAATGAACAAAAATACAGAATGTGGATCTGACACTTTGCAATACCATTTTCTTGTATATGGTCATAATTCTCCATTTAAATATTTATAAACCTATATGCTCCTTACGTATGAAAAATCAAGTTTTCTATTCATAATTATGACATCATAAAAGTCTAACAAGAGAAATTACTTGATACATAAGTGCATGATATGATTTGATTTGTCAAGAAGTTGACCAGTTTGAATGATACCTAGGAGATTATGTGTTAATGATGTGTGATAGTGTCTATTCATGGAATAAATTGCAATATCAGTTAAACATCAAAATATGACAGTCCAAACTTGAAGTATATATAAAGGAACCAAAAAAACACAGATCTATCTCGGATTCCAAACTAAGTCTCCTTGGCTGGCAAACTGGGAACAAATGGTGATATTCTGATTAAAATTGCTTTTTTTAATGTTCTTACATTCAAAAATGGGAGATGTTTATTTCAAATTAGGAATTTGTATTGTTGCTGTAGGGGCTGAGCAAGTCTAGATAAATCTCTGAAAACATAAATAGTAAATATGATATCTTGAAGCTTATTGTTTACTGGAAGTGTGGCAAGTGCTACTGCTCACTTTAATTTCAATTAACCTTCAAATGTCAGTCTCATTTTTTGAATCAATTAAGACATATACTCTCTCTCTAATGATGACAGGGAGGTAGTCAATTAGACAGGCATCACCCTCCCCCCAGGCCTCCTTTAGGCCCCACCCAGGGGATTAGTCCCTACCCCAGGGCACAGACATATATTCAATCATAACACCCATGGCAGTCTGCTGATCCCAGACACAGGTAACAATTGACAGGTAAGATACAGGTTAATTACAGGTGTGCCTTAATCAGCCATTGTCATCTTGTCTATCTGGGAGATGTCACACTGTGGCATGTATCCTCCCAAGGCACCTCACCGGCTAACAGTATGCTACAGCTTCACCTCTTAATTCCAAATCTGTTAAAATCTTTTATCAAGTCCCAGTGGGATAGGGACCTCAAGTGGCCATCATGAGATTTGTAGTAATACTTGAACAGGTCTGTGACATGTAATAATTAATTTGATATTAATTGTAGGGTACAGGTATTCAGATCCGGAGAGAAATGCTGCAATGAGGTAGCATGTTGAGCATGATGAATTCAAACCTATATATGATGATTTGGAGGTATTTACATTTCACCATTGTGGTGTCATATATAATAATCTTGCAGTACAATCATTATAACAATGATAATTCAACTGGAATGAGATAACGAAGGAGAATGTGAAGAAGGTACTAGTTACTCCTTGCTGTAAATAATACTTAAAGCTGCTACACATTGTTTGCTGGTATGTCATAGAATCTTTTGTTAAAAGATATTAAAGAATGAAAATTTGAGTCAAGTCTAAGGATGCACTTAAAATATGTTAAAATTATTAATGATGTGAGACTTTATTGTGTTTGTTTGTTGTTTGGCAACGCACTCAGCTATATGACAGCAGTCTTTAAATGATTGGTTCTGGACCAGACCATCCAGTGATTGACATCATGAGCATCAATTCACGCAATTTGGATCGATGACATGCATCAACCAAGTCAGCGAGCCTGACCACTCGATCCTGTTAGTCGCCTCTTACAACAAGCATGTTTGCCTTTTATGGAAAGCATGGGTTGCTGAAGACCTATTCTACCCCGGATCTTCATGGGTCGTCTTTATTGTGACATAATATACCTGGTATTGAGAAAGTCTTCATGATCAGGCAGGAATTTATCTAGACATGTAGACATGCTCACAGGCCGGTATTTGGCCTCAGGTTTTCAGCAATTGTCAGTAAAATTCCCAAATTGGACTTAAAACCTTCCCATTTCATGCTAGTATCTTTTCCTATAGTTACACCCGATACGATGGCTTGGTCGGGTCAACTTGTATTTCACCTATAGTAGACCATTCTTTAATGGCCTTCATAAGGATTGTGGTTTTACATGATTCAATTTAATGTTAATATACAATGTTAAAAGACTCTGAATTTAAGAAAATAGGAACTTTTAAAATTACCCAATTTTGAACAAAATAACACTCTTTTCCCAATTTCCTGTCCGAGGGCTTGTAGTTTGGAATCCCAGATAAATCCCTGAACGTGGCACACTACCAGAAGAGGGGTTGTATGGAATATGAACATAAGGAATATGTCTTCCTTGAAACTATATATATATGCCCAATTCATCAGCAAAATCAAGGAATGAAACTCATCTTCTTTGGGAAAATATCCAAAATAATAATGGGTAAACAAGACATTATTACACTTGCATGTGTGTCATACTGATTTTACAAAACTCGCTCTCGCTTGGGAAATACAAGAATTCTTACACCCAGTTGATAAAATCAGTATGACACACATGCTTGTTTAATAATCTCTTTATATTTTTCATATTAAAACAAACCATTTTTTTAATAAACCAAGCATTTGCAAGGCAAAAACTTTACATTTACCCATTCAGCATCTTTGAAATCATTATTTTCATAAGCTGTTTCCTTAATGTGTTTGAATTTCATTATTATTATTATTCACAAATAAGTTTTGATGTTTTATGGCAACCGCTGAAGTTTTATAAAATGCCATTGAATAGGAGCACAGGAAGTATTTAAATTAGAATTGTACACAAGGTTAGTTTTAACCAAAAGTTAGTTTAATAGAGGTCAGCGGCGAAGCTCTTGGCGACATACTTGATAGGCTATCATACAATTATTGTAATAAAATATTCAACAAAACGCCATTAACATGAAGAAGTTGAACTAACTCCAATTAGTAAAACCGCTTCCCATGACAGCATCTAGCTTTTATTTCTACACGAACGCGGAGAGAGGCCAAATAGTGCAGCTTTCATGCATGCAGTGTTTGTATATAACTGAAGCAAACCACTACACCCATCACCCCTCTGACACCACATAAACTCTTCCATAACACAATCAGATTACTTTATTATTCAAAATTAGGGGCAAAGTTTTGTCTCTTTATACACTTCTTTCGCCAGCCTCCTGTTTAAAGATATTGTCTAGATTTTATCAGTAGTAAAATAATTTCACTAATTCAAAGTGTCTTTGTGTACACATTCGTGATAATGGCCATTGACCACTAGGCTCATTTTCACCTCTAATGGCCTTCAGAAGAAATAGGTGTTCCACATGAATACATAATTTTGCAGATAACTTTCATGAAATGTTTTGACACATTCTCCCAATATAGCATTTCCCTGTTTCTGCAGTGGGATGAGGCAGAGAATTTGATGACAGATAGTGTTTTATGCCTATTTTAATATTTTAAAATGTTCCCTACAAGAACAACAGTAACCAAACACCTCAGTGTCAAAACTAATCTTACGGGCAAGAATCTTGCTTCTATCAAAAATTGACTTGATGAAATGAATACACTTTTACATGTCATATTTGAAATTGTTTATTCAGATTAATACCAGTTCTTTTTTAAAAGAGTTGTAATAGATCTTCAGTGTCAAATATAATCTTCCGAGCAAAAATGTTGCTTCTATCAAACACTGAATAGTGAATTGAATACATTTTAACATTTGACACTGTTTGTGTTGATTAATAACAATTCTGTTTAACAGTCCCATTTTCAGTCGTATCCATGTTTCCCTTTGAAACTGAACTAATCACTCCAGATTTCAGCTTTGTTTACGACTGATTAAGGGTGAGGTGAAATGGGGTCACATTTAAGATTATTGCGCTTATATGGCGATGTGTATGTGCAAGCAATTGTTATATCAAATTATATGAGAACATGTATTTCCAAAGCTCCTTGCAGAGTTACAAGGCTCCCAACACTGTCTATGCTGGGAGTGTTCCAGAGCACACACAACCTGGAGTTCAGAGTTCAACCTGTATCCTATGCATTGTTACATTATGATGTGTGGAGAACTTGATGGATCTATTTTTACTTGCTACCTGTGTGTGAGTGCAAAATAAATATATACTGAGGTATGGTTTAAAAGAAAAATTGAGAAAGAGGTAATTCTGAACTTGCACCTAAAGATTAAGAATAGAGTTTAACACCTCAAAATAAACTCATTTTCTTGCATAAATAATTACAGAACATGCTCACACTAGAAGCTAAATTTGTTATCATCTAACACACTGCAACTGTGCATACTGAAAATACCTGTGCTGAGACCAGAATAGATCTGGCTTTGTTTATCTCACGAATCATAATCTATTTACAACACTCAGTGGATGCCATGTGCCTTTCTGTCCAATTCAATGATACTGTTTTCATAAATGCTTACAAACTGTGTAAGTTCAATAGATGCCCTCTTGATAGCGATATCCCCACTGGTCGGTGCCAGAATGACAAGACATAAAGCAAACACCCTACTGGTCAGATTCTTCCATTGATCTCAGCTAACGAAGCTGGACAGGTGAAATAGACTTACCTGATGGCTGACCACCCCTGATGGATATAGACTGACAGTTAACTTACGTGAGACAATGGTGGGAGAAGTGCTTTACTAACATGGCACGTAAGGGGTGGATGGGAATGTTGTGTAGAAAAGTGGGGTGAGGGAGGGTACGATGGTGGAAGTATGTTAGATAGTCCTGCACCGTGACCGTGGAATATATTTATTTTATACAAAAAAATAATATACAAAAGCAAGTCTAGCCAGCTCAAGATAGCTCTATTCAGCATAGGGAATTTTTAAAAAAATATTTAGAGTCAAGAAGGATATTGTGTAATATAGGATTTCAGAGACTAAATGTTAGTCTATATGCTAGAGTGTGTGGGTGTGGGAGGTGTGTTGAAGGAGATGGTGTGGGTGTGTCCTGACCCCCAGGCAAATGGGGGTACCTGTATATTGGGTGAGTGGTGTACTTGTGGCCTGATCCCAAGGCAAAGAGGGAGTTGTTGGTGTATTTGGTGGCCTCACGACCCGGACAAAAAAGTTGAATGGTCAAGGAGTGTAGTCTGATTCCCTGGGAAGGAGGGGTTGTGTTGGAGGGTGAAGGCTGTGGTCTGACACCCTGGCAAGGATGGTGTGTGTTGGAGGTTGAAGGCTGTTGTCTGACACCCTGGCAAGGATGGTGTGTGTTGGAGGGTGAAGGCTGTGGTCTGACACCCTGGCAAGGATGGTGTGTGTTGGAGGTTGAAGGCTGTGGTCTGACACCCTGGCAAGAATGGTGTGTGCTGGAGGTTGAAGGCTGTGGTCTGACACCCTGGCAAGGATGGTGTGTGTTGGAGGGTGGAGGTGGTGTGGGTGGTGTTTGTGTAGGTTAGCTGAACCTCTGGGGTGAAAAGTTGAATGTTGGAGAATGTTGATGGTTGTCCCTTGGGAAGGAGGAGTATGTTGGAGGGTGTGGGTGTGGGTGTGGGTGTGGGTGTGGGTGTGGCCGGGCCTATTGGGTAAAGAGGGTAAGTTGAAAAGCTACAGGTTATAATCTGATTCCCCTAGACAAAGAAGGTGTATGTTGAAGGTGATGTACGTGTGACCTGGGCAAAGAACCTCGGTATCTGTTTGAAGGATGGCATTGCCAACTTTTCTGATCCCAAGAGCAAAGAGCGCCTTTCAAGTATTGCACAATTGAAGAATAATCTGCCATGTATCCACATTACGGAACCCATGCAGCAACAAGATGTTTACAATCTCATGAGAGTATGAGTCAGTCAGTGAGTAGGGTTTAACATGACAGTTAGCAATATTACAGACATCTGACAATCAGCTACATGACCTGGCCCAGACAAGGCTCTGGGGAGGTAGATCACATGAACATGGAGTCTTGCCATCATGTACAAACAACACACAATCATCAGACTCATGGCTGAGAGTGATCTTCCTTGGTAGTCAAGGAACCAGCATCTAATGTCTGACCCTCAATACGGTCAGCAAAGTGTGGTGACCAGTGTTTCTCAAGAGCAGGTCTTTGCTATGGAACTCCTGTCTAATAACAGAGGTGTCTAAGAAATCACAACATTCAACATGTTCAAGGCAAACTTGAAGACTCAACTCTTATAAATACGGAGGCTCATGTTATATAGCAATAGTTATTACAAGGCCCCTTATGGTCATCCTTATCATTGTCTATTTACTGTTAATCTAGTGGGATGTAGCCTCCACAAACACTTTTTTGCAGTCGTTTCAACTCGATAATTATTATTATTATTATTAGTCGCCAGTCCCAGTACTCTCCCTACTCTGCCATTGTGGACACCAGATACCCATGTTCATCCAGTGTGGGCCAACCATAATGTCCGCAACCTCCCCCAGGACATATAGAGATGATGCCTTCGCTGTACTGTGTGCATGTGGTGTCTGGTTCACAACACTAGTACAGACTAATGCTAGTTCTATATTGGTAGCCGACATAGATACAGCCACAGTTTAAACATGACAACCTACTCAGACAGCATACTGACTCTTACCAACCACTCCTTGTTTTATCCCCTTAATGCCAAAGGCCAGGCTGGGTAACAACAAGTACCATCTTTTAATGTCTTTAGGTATGACACGGGTAGGGGTCAATCCACCAACCTTTTGCTTGCTACTCTATCCACTAGACCATGGGCCGCCTCCATGGTCTAATGGTAGAGCGTCCGCCCGGAGAGCGGAAGGTCCGGGGTTCGATCCCTGGCCGCGTCATACCGAAAGACGTTAAAAGATGGTACTTGTTGTTACCCTGTCTGGCGCTCGGCATTAAGGGGTTAAAACAAGGACTGGTCGGCTCGGAGTCAGTATACTGTGTCTGAGTGGGGTATTCATGTTCAACTGCGGCACAGTATCTCAGTGTGCTAGCACTGTAAATCGGCATTAGTCCGGACTAGTACAAGCAGCCACACACACACATATACACGTGCATGCACGTCGCTATATAAGTGCAATAATCTTGGACGCGACGTGAAACCCCATTTCACCTCACCTCACTAGACCATGGATGCAGCAGCTCTTGTGACAAACATGGGGCACTGGGGCTTAGTCAGACCTGGAATCACAACAGTGGCTGAGAAAACTATCTGGGAGGATCACATGTATCCCCACATGCCAAAGAGGGGACAGGATGGATTGCCCTAACAACTTGAAAGACTAGACACTCAAACTGCATGGAGGATCAGGCTACCATCTTCGACATCAAACTGCAATTTTTAAAGATATTTGAGTAACTTGAATGATGAATCACACACATTTTTTTTGTCTAAACAATCATCACGTGATGTACCCCACCCACTATGTTAAGTTTAAAAGATGTTTTTTGAAATATTATACTTGCTTTAGATAAGTGTACAAATAAGAATATTTCTACGTCACGTATCTAGAGGGTCCTGTCATCCTGATCTGATATGAGCAGAGATTCGGGCTGAGGGGGCGTGTAAATGTGTGAGTTTATGAATAGTTGTGCCGAAAGTAGTATGTTAAAATGACATGCAGTGAAAGGAGGAACCTGTTGCGGTGGCCTGGAGGGTTGATAAAAGGAAAAGGAAATGTGTACAGCTGAGATGAAAGAACGTGTAGCTGTTAGCCAACCTAGCATGTGTGTGCAGGTACGGAGCTTGTCAGGGATGACGGGGGTCGTGGGGGACCTGGGAAGCAGGGTCGTGGGGGACCTGGGAAGCAGGATGTTCAGATAAATAGATATTTGTGTACAGTGTATGTAGCGCTTTCAGTGTGTGACGTTCTGTGTGTGACGTTACCTGATGGCTGAGCACACTACAGGGATACGACAGACAACATACATTGATTAAACTTAAAAATGACCTGTGAAGATCCGGGGTAGAACAAGCCTTTAGCAACCCATGTTAGCCGTAAAAGTCAACTATGCTTGTCATAAGAGTCAACTAACGGGATCGGGTTGTCAGGCTTGCTGACATGGTTGATGCATGTCATCGTATCCCAACTGCATGGATTGATGCCCATGATGTCAATCACTGGATTGTCTGGTATAGACTTGATTATTTACAGACCGCCATCATATTGCTGGAATATGGTGAGTGCCGCATTAAACAACAAACCAAACCAAAAAAACTGTAAAATATAAAGCACTATAAAACCAGCGTTATTATGGACTAGTGCAAGCTAGCAGACAGACCCACAGACAGACAGACTGACAGACAGACAAACTGTGGGGGTTGGTACAAGTTTCAATGCCTAAAAACTGGGTGAAATCAATACACATAAACACAATCACTGCTTATTTTATTACGTTCATCACAGTGGGTCACCAAAAATATCACAATGAAATATTATTTTAAGACCACATTTTGATTAAGCAATTTATTCATTGAATAAGAACCCAATATATTCCTTGCTGAGACTGAATGGTAAATGCTTGCACAGAAGAGTCACAGAGTACAGAGACCTAAGTGTAAAAAGTCTCTCATTAATTTCCTTCCTTGCACTTGCTGACCTGGTTCTACGCTCAGCCCAACCAGCTATGAATATTATTCCTAGATGTGTGTGTGTGTAATATATGCCTCAAAGACCTTGTATTGATTGTGCTGGACAATGAGGTAGGTTTGAAGGAGACTCCACACAAAGAGAGGAATTTTAAGAGCAGGGCTTTCAGCTTTTAAGAACTCTCAATCTGAATATTGCAATGGAGGATCATTCCTGGACAATGTTGAAAGTTTCCACACCCTCCAGCGATCACAAATTGAAATTGGACATATGCATGTGAGGCTCCATATATGATGTGTTATGTGACTCCGTTTTCAATGACAGAATTCCAGTAAGACTGAAATACATGACAAAGCAAGCTGATATCCGATCATGTACAAACCTTGCAAACATGATTTGCATTAAATTTGATTAATATCAGAGAAATATACTGAAGTGTTTGCTGAATATATTTTGTATGCTGTGGGATCTAAATTTTGACTTTCAAATGAGATCATTGTTCATGCTTACACTTCTTTCAAACACCTGGTGTCATCTCTGATTTTCAGTGATCCATTCGTATAATCTTCACTGCCATTTTGCCTTTTACTCCTAAAGAACCTGTTAATTTGTGGGGGGGCCCAGTTGTCTAAGGCGCCGCGATTCGCTGTGCAGAGTTGCGTCCCTTGGGCACACCAGAAACCTATGATTGTGGGTTCGAATCCCGGTTCGCCCCGATGATGTTTCTAGGTTTGTCAGCACCATACTCGTGCTCGTTGGTTTCACCGAAGTGGTAAACGTCTTAGACCTGCATCACTTAAGGTTTTCGTCCCACATTAAGCTGACACGCCGCGATATAACTGGAAAACTGTGAAAAGCAGCGTTAAACCCAACTCACTCACTCACTCACTGCTAATTTGTGGCGTTGATGTTTTATATTATTATAAACTGATTTGAGACAAAGTATAGATATGTTCAGTAATATTTTTTTAAGTATCAAACCAAAGTTTCTTATAAAATGATAGGACAAATTATACCAATATGTCCTGTTAAATTTGTGATATCCATTTATTCTGTATCAAACATACCAACAAAAAATAATCAAGATTCTATTAAATCAAAACTTAATTTTACAAAGAAGGAAATTGCAGCAAACTGAACTGATGAAAACACATTCAACTGCATCCATTCTTTTCCAAATAGTAATCTTGTCAAAGAAAATATGTGATGCATTAACTTACGAAATCACAAACTCTCAATAACGCATAACTTTCTCCTCCATCCACACCCTCTCAGTTTAGTTTCATTAAAGAGTGTACTTGTAAACGCCCCACTTACAAATCATACAGCTTTATTACTACTCTCTGAGGCAATGTAATTCCTTACAGGTGACAAGTCAGACTTAGGAAACTGTATTTTCAATAGGTACGTTTCTCGGGAAGAAATGACTTGTACGACTCCTTTGTGCGGGAGGGTTTGCACTTGCAGCCCTTAGGATAAGTGCCAAGGTATGTTTTCTACACACTGACAAATTTACCCTTTATACAACGTATCAATAAAACTCTTGTGATTTCTATTATAATATTCAAATTTCCAGACAGTTAGCTCCACGTGTTGACAATCGTATATGTGAGGTACTCTATAGCATTTACATAACAGTGATCCCTGAAATGTTTATGGAACAATTTATTGGAATAAATCACCTTCCCAGCTGTAGATATCACACTCAAAGCATTCTTAAAGGGCCATTGCTTTTTGTACATAGAATGACACCTTTCCTTGCTTTGTGTACCAGTCTTTGCTAAGTAAGCTCATGGGTGGTACTTTGTAAGTGGTAGCGATCAAACATTCAGGTACAAATACGATTTTATATCATGTCACAAGACTGCTACCTTGGTTGATATGTTGTCTGGTTTGTCATTTGTCAGCCATTTTGAAACATATTTGATAATAGTAAACAATCACATATCTATAACATAATTTTCTTAATATATTTCAGTAATTTAAAAATGGTAAAATAAATGATAAATATGTTATTCTTATATGATAACAATAGTTGAAGAACATATGATGTGTGAGACATTTATGAGTTTCAATATAATTTGGAATAAGAGATAAAACCAATTTCTTCTTCCAATAACATTGATCTGAAGCTGATTGAAATTTCAAACTAAAGATGCTACCACTGTAACATGGTCATCTTACTCATCACATCATAACAATCCTTGGCCCATGATAGTTTGGATACAGTAAGGAGGAATAATCTCAAACTAAATGTTCAGTCATTTTCACAAATCACATATTTCCAATTTATGGAAAACTATGATGAAAAGATATTTATATGCACATGTTAAACAGTTTGAGAACTTACCTGAGAAGAAATATCCGAGTCTTCACAACCAATTATCCACTTCGAATCACAGCCAATCTCTGAAAGGAAAATAACATAGGTAAACCTGCCTGAAAATTTCACATTAAAGTCAAGCAGAATTAATTGTCGCTGTTCCATGTACACTATAACAGGCCTAATGGTCTGGCCCTTCCCCACTTCATGCATGACGTCCTAGCCTCTCAAGGCATTACTATAACTCATAATGAAAGGATTATATCACAAATGCTCCCTCATGGCTCCACTACTTACTATAACTTTTACCTACTGAATGGCCACAAACAAAGCTTGCTACATTAACATATTGGATTTATTGTACTTGGGGAAAGCGGAGTCTTGTCTGCCCTGCATAGACATTGTAGGTATAAGTATGCTTGCTGCTTAATGGTTTAAGGAGACTTGTAAAGCGGTGTAAGTGACCTTCATAAAGCACTGTTTGCAAGTATTAGCAGAAACTCTTCATCTGATAAGCTGTAGAGCGTTACATTTAGTGCGTTTATGATTATCTTCATGATAAATTTACATATGCTTTAAGTACTATAGTATTCCAAATATGCAAATACATTTACATGAGAATTAACAGGATTAGTGAACAACCTGAAATGCTCTTCTTCTCTATTAATATAAGTGTTTTATATGTAACATCAAAATTTACCATACAAAGAGGAAGATATAAGGAGAATGCCTGCAATAGCATATAAAATGCATAACACATTGCTCATGTCCTTTACAGAACCACAATAAGAAGAATATTTTAATGAAAATTTGTTAGTATCAATTAAGAAACCAAATATTAAATGGCACTGTTTATTTCATGGGGTAGTGAACTTGAGATGGCCAATGTACTTGTTTCACAGATAATATGATATTTGCAATAAATGTTTCAAATCAGGGGGAAAAAAAGACAAAATATTTCAGATACACAGAAGTTAATTTTCAAAACAAGAAGATGAGATTGAAGTGGTTTGCAAAGGCTTTTTACACTGTAGAAACAATATCAGTGCAAATCAGTGTTTTATGTTAGAGACACCCATGCTTACACTTTTTGCAACACCTGGTGTCATGACTAATTTTCAGTGATCCATTCATATAATTTTGACCACTATTTTGCCTTTTACGCCAAATGGAATGTGATTCAGCAGATAATAGAGGCTTATTATTCCCTGTCGTTGACGTTTTAATTTTATTTTTTAAAGATTAGATATTAAAGCATCTATTTTTCAGCATGTTTGAACCTGATGGATCCATGTAATTGAATTTGCTAGGACTAAGTAAGCAAGCAATGCATGATTTTCAATCACATATACACCTAATTACCGCAAACTGTGCCTTCAACTAATTTATTTTATCATGATTTCTTTCTTAAGATTTGGTAATGTGTGAATATCATATTTCACTGTGGTTACACCCTTATCTGTGAATACAAATGCTAAATATAGAAAATATCATTCAGAGAATTCTACAATTTGTGGTGGGTAGTTATCTGCTTTTCGTACTCTGATTGTATTGATGTGTCACTTAACTGAACTAATTAGTACATGACATGATGTAGGTGATACAGACCCACATGTTCGGAAGTAGCCTGATACTTGCCGCTAATTTGAGAATATCAGGAATAATGTAGCCCAGATATTTCTTTGTCTAAACTCAAACACAACACCTATGCTCAAACGCACTTCTGTAAAGACCCTGGATCAACAGCTATGAAGTCAACCTATTATATCCTTCATAACAAGAAATAGCATCAATATGACAGGACCCAACAATGCTCCCTGCTGTACACCTTGCTCATTACCTGGAAGGTAAACTTAACACCTGTAATCAACCAAACTCAGGTGTGGCTGAGATTTCTCAAATGAGATGAATAATTAAAAGGCAAGTGCAGAAATAACATTACAAATATCGATGCACGGAAGAAATATCCAATCGAATGATGGAACAAGATAAAGCAGTCACGAAAGAATCGTAGTCGGCTAATGTTTGCCTTTCCCAGATTTGCCATGCTTTGTGATCAATATTTCAGTTTTTGCCAGGATGCGAGTGTGACAGAGGGATGTCAATAAATTTCACAAAAGCCATGTTTGGTGTTTGCGGGAAGGTATAGAAGAGATTCATGCTTATGATGATAAGATATGAGAAGTCCTAACCATAAACAAAGCAGTCCATCTAGCAGAAATGCACAAGCTTATCTTCCTTATATCCCGCGAATCCATAACTCAGCAAAAAGTTGTCTGACAAACTTAAAAAATGTTCGTGTTTGTATTATGTCTGTAGCTTGTATTGATCACAAAATGGAAGATTATTGTCATCTACACATATGCATTGGAATCTTGCATGCATCAATACAAGGCTGTATATCTTATTGTGAAGTTTCTCAAAGTGCATATAAGGTTCAGATTCATTGTGGCCTGTTCTGGTGTCCTGTTTTATGATTTAGATTCATCTGGGACCTCCCTACACACATGAGGATTTACTGCTCAGCTTCTTTGGTAAATATTCCATGTGTGAGGGAAGTCCCTGCCGATGTAGGCTCCAATGCTGTCACAAAAGCTGCACTTAATTTGATTTAATTTCATATCTATCTCAATTAGGCAAGGGTTTTATTGCTTGGTTTATGGTTCTGCTTACCAAATATTTCACAAATGTCGATTAAAATCTAACTTAAGTAATAATTATTTTCCTTAGTCATTCCTCTTATCAAATTTCGGTACTGGTAATATGAAAAATGTAAAGTGGGTCAATATGAAAATAACATAACTCTTGCACTGCCAAGTGCACTTTTCTTTCCGGAATGCTTTACTTTTATCATACCAATATAACTCAAAAGAATTACTGTACCCTGCAAAAATGCTACATTGTTTTTACTATTATAACAGAAACAGTAACCATATTTTTGGGGGTCAATTTCTGCAAATAGAGTTGTACCAAAAACTTATTTCTGCCCAGCATCCTATTCAAACCATTGATTGCTTGCACTGAAATCTAAGATTTCAACCATGTACATCTTGAAAATTATCCCATTCAGAAATGTTTAAAACACATTCATCTTTTTGTGGATGTCCAAGCTAAAAATATTCAATCTTTTCCTTTTGAGGCATTCTAAACCAGCTTCAGTCTCTCACTCACTCAAGACAGAAGGGATTACTGGGATAATGACAAAGCCTTCTTTAGCAATGCACTAGAATCAGGAAACCAATCATAAGAAATAAGATTTATATGTGTGCATATCATCTTCAGATGTCTAGCATCAGGCTAAATACAGTGCTTGATTCAGTGAATGCATGCTCTTTAAGGATAATGATACTAACAAAATTCCGCATTAATCCAATTAACAACAATTGTAAAGGTTTGATAATCAGTTAATGTGGAAAACTGGATTGTGGTCAGGAACGATGGTCAGTAATCCGTGGGACATTGAGAAGATCACATGGTAGTATTGATAGTCCTGATGCATTCTCTAGGCCTATAGCATTGTCCTGGTTGTACGTCTCAACACAAACTCGGCTCTATCTGCCCAGACCACGAACAGCTGAATACATCCAGTTATCATCTTTATTTGCTTTGGATGTTTGCAAAATGAAGCAATTAATATTGTTTGATATCATTTGATCAATAATAACATAAATATGCATAGATGGACGTTCTCTACATATCTGACTATATACTGGGGCAGTGGGGTGTCCTAGTAGTGTAAGTCCAAGTGTTCCATGTAAACTAAAACCTGAGTTTGATTCCACACATGGGTAAAATGTGTGAAACCATTTCGAGTCATTCCTATGTCTGGAATATTCTTTAAACTAGGTCACTCACTTAGTCACAACTCACTCACTCACTCACTCACTCACTCACTCACTCACTCACTCACTCACTCAAATATACCAGTAATGTTTATTTCATCATGTCTCTGTCATGTTTTCATGACAGTGGCTTAAGATTTGAAAATTCCATATTTGAAAAATGCATAAAACAGTCTATTTATCATTAACATTGCATATGTGGAATTTGGAGGATTTTTAGGTTTATGATCACTGATCATGAGCAGACAACCATTCAACAACTATTTCCTACTTACTGCAGTCAAACAAGAATTAAGTGCCGACTTTGTGAAAGTATGATCAATATTCTACTCATTATTCACACAGTACCTGTCTATTTTACATGTGTAACTTTTGTCCTTATTTTTCATGAATTGAGTTAATGGAATTTGATTTAATGAGGTTTTACAGCATCTGTCTTTAGAGGACATGCAAGGCATTGTGGAACTCTAGACCGACTTTGTCAGTGACGCATGTGGGTTCATCATGCATCAGTCTTCACATAAATCACAGTCAACAGGTGAGAAACTACACTGGTGAGAGCATTATCTGGAGCTGAGAGAGTGTGACTATTCTCATTGCTTCAGAGGACAAGGCAGAGCAACAGCAACAGAAGGACACAGTAGCAAATGGCAACAAAATGACAGTGTTTGTACAATGAAAAGACCATTAAATAGCTCTTAGGCTGGACTAAACAACAGTTACATTTGCAAGGGGAAAAGGAAATTGAAACGTGTGACAATTGAAGAACAGCAGGTAAAGACCCATTGGTCAGTGACCCTGAACCTGAACTAAATATGGGGTGGACAGAGGGCTGGGTAGCTTGATGGGTATTGTGACCACCCTGTCTAACCTGCTTGGGACTCATCTAAGGATAACAATGATTGTCTACCATGTCAGGATTTTGACTAATGGCACTTTGATATGTATGTCCGTGAGTTTAATTAAAAAGTAGGGAGTCAGCGATCAGCCTTGTAGTGACCCAGTGATGGCTTGTATTCTCGTGTCAGGTTGCCACTAATATATGCTTTATGTTCTTTATAGATTGGAAGGCAGGTTACTTTCATGGTGGTCTGTGGAATAATTGGTTGAAAAATGAATGAAGAATGTTTATGCCTTATGTTGAGAAATGAGGAAATTTCTCATACATTTGATCTATTGTCCCATAAATTAAAATTCTAAATCTTCCTGCTGGACCAAATTGAAAGGTATGGCTATATGAATATGAATATTTCAATAGCTGTAAATTTTCACTTAGACTGAAATCTTTTCTTCTAACCTGAGAAAACTGACATCAGAGATAGCAAAAAGGTGATGATAATTTCAATTCCCTGATAAAACAGACAATTTATGAAAATGTATAAAAAATATGTTAATTATTTCAGATTTTTCTTATTAAGATTACACTTTCTTCAGTGTCGTGTCTAATCCATTTGAGCACATTCCAATTTCCCAAAATCATCATTATTATTAACTAAAAACGAACACCCCTCCAAGTGTTGCATTACTTTTATCATTGAGCATAGTCCCATCTGCCCTTCCTTAATCCTAATCCAATAACACGGCTGGCTGGTTATCTCTATGATCTCATAGTTGGACAATGGTCATCATCATTACAGTATTGAATGACCGGTCCACTGGTGGACACAACTGCCCTGTGGTCATTAGGACATCAAAGATTGCTGTCTCCCCTTTGAGCAACCATGATGGATTCGCTCCCTTTCATACCAACATCACATAAAATGTTTTAAAAGGTTGTGAACTTGTTGCGAACTAGTTTTAATTGTCTGATTATTGGCGGAGAGGTTGTAGGACAAATTTGTTTCAGGTCCAAGCAGGGGTTATAAAATTGTTTCTTTTGTGATTTTTGTAATTTATGGACTGAAACTTTGTGAAAATACCACTGATTAAGATGGAGGGAATTGAGGATGAAGTTATCAATGGATTGACCGCAACAAATTTTACAGTGACATAATTGCATAGTGTTAGACCCAGATTTTGTATTCCCTTCCCATGATGTTTAACATGCAAAAGAGACTTCTATTTATACCGTTTTTAATCCGAGGACTTTTTTTTAAAGGAAAAATTAAAAAACAGACATGTATTTTTTCTGCTCCTTGTTCCAAGAAACATGATTTAATTAAATGTGAAATCCCAAAATGGTCAATATAGGTTTATCTGAACAAGTTGCAACAACAACTGAACACATGATTAATGTGTTGCAGTGCATATACTGCCAAGAACCAGTCTGTGTAAGAAAGGCTCCATAGCAGCATGTGACACATTCATTAAGCTCTCAGGAAGGAATGATATATCACTGTAAGAAGCTTTAGAGATATTCTGCATACACACGCAACAGTGGCGTCACAATCACAGCACTGCATCAGTGAATAGTGTGTATATTAAAATGTTGAATTAAACATACATTGTAACTGAAATATAATCTAAAACAAATGAGAGAGTAGATAAAATATTTCGAAAACTAAAAGAAACAGGCCTAAAAAAACAAATCCAAAATCCTTTCCTTATCCCAAAGAAATTTCTGCAAAAAGCAGAGTTGATTGCTCGATTCCAACTATATCATAAGCATGTGTTTATGAATCATTATCAAAAAGTTGCAAGTTGCACCTTTAAGGTATTAGAGGCAATTTATTAAACAACTTTGTCAAACACAACTTATAAGCATCATCCATCTCCCTTATCTACAACACATTAAGTGAAAATATTTGAATGTACATTCTGACAGATAGCACCTAGCCATTACATTTAACATGGAGATGTTCTCTGTGGATACATATGTAATATTTCTTATATGAAATATCCAATTTACTATCAAACTTAATCAAATAAATGTGAAATCTACATTTTTATTTTCTTCAAGGTCTCCTGGCTGACAAAGTGTGTATCCCTGTCCATCAAATATCTAAAACCTTTCAACTGAATGTTATGCCAAAGTACAAACTCTCTTACACCCTTACGATTTTTTAGACAATTTTCTTAATGTAAATATGTACACAGCATTAAATACATAGACAGCATTATATAAGCATGACAACCGTAGCATGCTGGATCATGCTTTATGCTGTGTATTCCCACGGCCCATTTATTCAATAAATATATGTTTTTTAGTACATCTCTATTAATAATATGAACTTTTTCCTTGTGTTGGTAATGCTCTCCTAACTGGTGTGAGGGATAGTAGAGCGTTTCCCACGCTATCACAATCAATAAACTAGTTAACCATAACGCAACCTATGAATTGATCATCACTTCAGCGTGATGTAAGTCTATTAACTCGTATAGATTCATCTCTTTGGTATGTTTAGATTATCTTTTATTTATTTCACCATGCAGACATATTTCCAAATTTTATACTTCTTATAGAATACCTACTTCGAAATTGAATTTTGAAAAATATAAAAATCCTTTGCTGAAGGATTTATGTGATAAATAAAAAGTAAGTGTCAGAAACAGTAATAAAATAACCAAGCCAAAGGGAATTCAAAAACATGAAAAAATAATTTACAAGTTTAGTGTCAAAGTTGCACTGAAAAAACACCCCATCCAAATAATTATGTTCGATATTTCTTAAAAAGCAAATGGACAAAACGAATTCTTCCTCAAAGGACTTTGCTCCAGGAAAGTTTGTAGAATAAGTTAATGGAATTGCACCTGCAAGACACCACCAACTAACAAATGAAAGCCAATATAGTCAATATTAATATCTTACCTCACATAATGAACACTACTTGATATTGTGATCAAGTTGATATTATCAGATGCTTGTACAGGTGACAGTGAAAAGACCAACCTTAAAGAAAAGTTAACTTAGATCTCTTTGCACTGAATGCCACGATGGCATAAAATGCATAACTGCTACATGACTTGAGTTTCTAGTCTGTCATACAGACTCTGATACAAATATATCCAATACAGCCCATGCAAGTCTATAATTTTTGGCAAATCTAGATTACTGCAGTATCTGAAAATGGAGAGAGTCTCTGGGATCCTTTTTATTATATTTTTATTAAGATAATTTAACAACTTTTTTTTTCTGTAAGATGTGTTCATTTCAGAGGCTAGATGTTAGTCTATGGCGTTTCCTAAATGGCATATTGTCTGGCGTGATTGGTGCCATGTTTGTGTCCCCCTTGACCTTTTGACCAATGTGTACGGAGGAACCGGCACCAAACACTAAGCATCAACGCACCCATTGTAGATGCCCTGCTTGTTCAATCACGGCCACTCAGTCACGACACTGTCTATTTAATAGTTTACTTTCTCCCCATCTACGTAATTTGACGGCACAAGAATGCCCTGGGTACATTCTACAACAAAAAAACTCCTCACAAGTGCATTCTTTAAAGTTTCTCTTGGTGTTGTCCCTCTGGTGGAAGTGTGACTCTTGTTTAAGGTATGTCCGAGCATTTGTCAAGGTGGTCACTTAAATGGGATCTTTGTGAGTCAAGTAGGTGGTTCAAGGGACAATATTTATAGTACTTAATCCTACTCTAAAACATAAACAGCTCCCATGGCTACATTGTTGGTATAGGGTTTGCTCATATAAGTCATTTTCATGTCATCTGGCGCTTGAGCTTTCATATTCACCATGGTCTAGAATGACAGATTAACCATTTGGGTAATTTATATCAAATGTTTGTTTTGTGGGTATTTTCACCAATACTAGTGTCAGTCAGGTGTAGAGTCAATTCTGGCTCACATAAACAACAGTTCCCAGGGTGCAGTTGTACAAAATAACCTTAGCGCTACGACTGTCATAAGTCTTTGCTAAAGTATGGGAGTTGCGATCATCTTAGCGCTAAGATAGCTTTGTACAACGTGTACAACGAATAACTGGCCATTAGCTAAGTTTGAGTTCAAACGGAATGAGTTTGGTGATACCATATGATTTAGGTACTTAAGATACTGAGCTAAATTAATATTTGCATTATCCATCCAGTGACAGTTGCGAAATGAGTATTACTCTCATGTATGTATCCTTGTATAGTGATTTACTTGATATGATTATCAATTTGTCCAAAATAATTAATTGTTACTTTTGATGCCACTTTCTACTTTGTACAATAATGGTTGACAATTTTTTCTTAGGATTGCTTATAGCTTAGATTATGGTTTTACAAAGTTTTACCGAGAACATCTTAAATATGTCAATTGTATTTGTTTTCACCAATTAAATCTCATGTCGTTATCTTTATGATTACAAGTTATTATACCTCAATTTTACCTTGAATAAAACACATTGCTTTCATGGCAACAACTTATATGTGACACTAATTAGAGCTAGCATCTTAACTAAAATGTATTTCGGTAGATGATCATTTTTGTAAAAGGGAGCTGGCATAAGAAGGAAGATGGTGAATTTACAAATGTCTTTGTTTCTCTATATGTTCTTTTTTTATCTAGGTCTCAATATCCTTATTTCTATGTTTTGGCTGAGACGATCATTAGCTGGGGATTATTTCGTTAGAGGATTGACACTATTATTCCTTTAGTCCATAGAAATATCTTTGAAACCTTTTGCTCCCCTTATCCTTTAATAA
Source organism: Haliotis cracherodii (assembly GCF_022045235.1). Lineage (NCBI taxonomy): Eukaryota > Metazoa > Mollusca > Gastropoda > Lepetellida > Haliotidae > Haliotis > Haliotis cracherodii. The sequence goes on along the minus strand of NW_027266341.1, from coordinate 22,932,017 downwards.
GGTAGTATTAGGTTTAAATGGCAGCAATATCAACCAGTTTATTCCAATTATGTTTTTTAAACACATAATAAAATCCCCATAAGTTTCAATTTCAAAGACCCCCATGATACTTGTAAAAACCTATATGTCACTTGTGAAAAAAACCATCAAAATGTCCAACAACAAAAAAGCAAGCCATTCCAACGCCAGTCCCAGAATGCATCATCATTGTGCTGACTTTGACAGAAAAGAATAGCAGGAAATAATTCTAGCTTATCGCCTACAGTGGAACTCAAGATCACCCAATGGGCTCGGGCATCCAGTCTGATCCTTTCCTTGATAACCAAACCCATAATCAGAGATAGTTATCTACTCGGGTTTGAGGTTCAATGATTGTTCCTGAATCACAAGTCTAGGCCGCGTTTCATGACTTGCATTTCAATTTTTCACACCCTGAAATTACAATATCCTTCACATTTTGATTAATGAGTCCTACTTTTGTAGAAACCATCTTGTCTGGTGTGGTGATATTTGCCCTCTAGTGCTGTAAGGAGGGGGATCATAGGGTAGGTTAAGTATATGGCCATCCTTGAATTGTTACAGACATATTAAGATGAACATTTGGTCTTGATAACCTGATTTTTTGGTCATAATTATGGAGACGAGACAATGATATATGTTCTTCATCATTGAAAGATGAATTAGATAACTTGTACACTTATTGTGATATTTCCTTCTTCATTGAACATAGTTGTGATCTTTGGTGTAGCTAGGTCAGATATGACTGATGGTTTCCTGAGAGTCATGGATACTGGTTATGGTATTTTAAAGACTTCTTCAACACCATATAGACCACTGAGAGTCACTGAGTTATGACTGTAGTATGTGTAATGGTATATGATACAGCGACACCTTAACTTTATTACAAAGAACGCCTAGGATGGTTTCCAAAGATGGGAGCTCATGTACTCATGAGAGAGGCTTAATATATGGAGAACAGTTGGCCACAATGGCTGTTGTGTGCTGATATTTTGACACTACCTCGGCCCCGGACACTAAGGGCACTCCACAGAGCACACCCTCGGCCTAGGTGACTATCCTTATCATTACCTCGAGCACTACCCTGAACACTAAGAACACTACCCTGAACACTACCCAAGACACTACCCAGGACACTACCCTGAACACCAAGGACTCTACCCTGATCACTAAGGACACTACCATGAACACTACCCAGGACACTACCCTGAACACCAAGGACTCTACCCTGAACACCAAGGACACTACCATGAACACTACCCTGAACACCAAGGACTCTACCCTGAACACTACCCAGGACACTACCACGAACACTACCCTGGACACTACCCTGAACACCAAGGACTCTACCCTGAACACTAAGGACACTACCACGAACACTACCCAGGACACTACCCTGAACACCAAGGACTCTACCCTGAACACTACCCAGGACACTACCACGAACACTACCCTGAACACCAAGGACTCTACCCTGAACACTACCCAGGACACTACCCTGAACACCAAGGACTCTATCCTGAACACTAAGGACACTACCATGAACACTAAGGACACTACCATGAACACTACCAAGGACACTACCCTGAAACACTACCCAGGACACTACTCTGAACACTACCCAGGACACTACCCTGAACACCAAGGACTCTACCCTGAACACTAAGGACACTACCATGAACACTACCAAGGACAATACCCTGAAACACTACCCAGGACACTACTCTGAACACTACCCAGGACACTACTCTGAACACAAAGGACTCTACCATGAACCCTACCCAGGACAGTACCCTGAACACTAAGGACACTACCCAGGACACTACTCTGAACACAAAGGACACTACCATGAACACTACCCAGGACACTACCCTGAACACTAAGGACACTACCCAGGACACTACCCTGAACCCTAAGGACACTAACCTGAACACTAAGGACACTAAGGACACTACCCTGAAACACTACCCAGGACACTACTCTGAACACTACTCAGGACAGTAATGGGAATACAAAGGACTCTACCCTGAACACTACCCAGGACAGTACCCTGAACACTATCCAGGACACTACCATGAACACTAAGGACACTATCCTGAACACTGAGGACACTACCCTGAACACTAAGGACACTATCCAGGACACTACCATGAACACTAAGGACACTATCCTGAACACTACCAAGGACACTACACTGGACACTAAAGACACTACTGAGAACACTACGCTGCTACCTGGCTGATCTGGAGTCCCCATGCTCCGAGACATTGATCAGATCTGCCTCTACCAACTGTTAGTTTGTCTGTGGTGTTCCAATTCAAGGGAAGCCAGACAAAGCCATCTATTAAAGCTCTACTAATCTGTTAATACTTATCTTCCATGCAACATCAATTTTAGAAATCAGAACACATACAAATCATGCTTATATGGTCTGATTATTCAATACTGTCAAGTCTAAATCATATTCAGCATTCCTACACAGTAATTAAGATAAGCTTTAATGTAAATACTGCAGGGAAACCAATAGATGAAAGATAACAGGACTATATCGACAATTCTGTACAGGCTGAGGAGACTCATGGCAATAAAACATACATGACACATTCATTTTTCTGTTATGGAAAAGGTGTGTTTTTGTCTGTGTTCGTGGTTGCAGGTATGTGTATGTGTGTGTATATGGAAAATATGAATGTGTTTGTTATGGAAGGTGTGCGTGCGTGCATGCCTGCATGTGTGCATGTACAGGAGGGTTGTGACAGTCAGAACAGGGGGCTAGAGGCAGAGGAGACAGTGCACTTAGGTAATAGTTAGGCTGCAGATTTGAACCATGTTACTAATTGTGTTATTGGCTGTTGTCTAAAACAATCATTTCTCCGTGCATAGATGCACCCCTTAGATAAGTCCAGACCCTGTCTGATTATGATTTTTGGTTTCTTAGCACCATGCCCATACTGGTTATTTGTTCCAAAGGGGGGCAGTCGGGTAGCCTAGTGGTTAGAGCGTTCGCTCGTCACGCCGAAGACCCGGGTTCGATTCCCGACATGGGTACAATATGTGAAGCCCATTTCTGGTATCCCCCGCCATGATATTCCTGGAATAGTGCTAAAAGGGGCGTAAAACCATACTCACTCACATGTTCCAAAGTGGCATTAAACCCAAGCCTCACTATAGTTAATAATGTACTTTGACTAATACTGTACCTTAGGACTGTCACTTTCAAGGCCTGCACAGAAGTACTTTCTTCCCTTCCCTCATCAGTCAAACGCTACATCCCATTACTGGGTTTCTTCTGATTCAAAGAGATTAATTCCAGTTTAGGTCTTGAAATTGGTTTTTGCGATAATAAAAAAAAGGTTGTCAACCGATTCCAATTTTTCAAAGTCACATTTATATTCATCGTCCAGCCCAAGAGAGTAGATGAAGTGAAATAAGTTACATCACGTTGAAGATTATTACACTTAAGCAGCAGTTATATCTGTGTCATCACTTAACACCTGGTGTTATCACTGACTTTCAGTGATCCATTCATATCATTTTCACCACTATTTTGTCTATTTTGCCCAATGGAATCTGTTTCGGTGGGAAACTGAGAAAAGGTTATTCTCTGTTGTTGATGTCTTATATTTGCTGTGATAAGCATGTGGAATGACCATCAAAAATTGAATATTTTGGGGGCTATTTAAACCTCTTACTGTTCTCAAATGGAGACTGTGATTTATGACCTTGTACTTATTTCCAATGAATCTCAACTGACTTGACAGAAAACTTTCTCCTGGATAGTCATAGAATGATTCTAGGTCAACTGTTATTAGTTCGGCCATCACTTAAAAAAGCTTTTTCAACTAGGGTAGAACTGGTCCCAAGAATCTTTTATTTATAGAAGTCAGTCAACACGGGGATGGTTCTTCTCTAGCATTGATGTTTTATATGTATTTGTTGCACCTTTATTAAGATCCTGCAATTCCACTCGATAATCCTTACCACATGATGAAACAATACATTTCAATGTAGACCCCCAAATCATGTGACTGCCACTGGCCTCAAATATTGACTCGTCACATGATCAGTATTGACCTGTCACATGAGGAATATTGACTCGTCTGCTGGAAAACAAGAGTCTGGTATGAACGTTTCATGGTTCACAGCTAGGTTACTGTAATGAAACAGGGGACGGTTTAAGGCTACATAAACTTTAAAGTGAATTTTGGTACAACAAAATGAGGTCATTATGAGAAAAAAAGGACCCTCTGACAGATCCAAAGACAAGAAAAAACGCACAGATGCACAGACATAAACTTTGGTAAACAATGAAGCCCCAACACATATACTCTTTCACAATATGATTTGATGAGCAGAGATTTGTAGAGATGAACACATGTAGTCACGTGATGGATAAACACATGCAGTCACGTGATGGATGAACACATGCAGTCACGTGATGGATGAACACGTGCAGTCACGTGACGGTTGAACACGTGCAGTCAAGTGATGGATGAACACGTGCAGTCACGTGATGGATGAACACGTGCAGTCCCGTGATGGATGAACACGTGCAGTCACGTGACGGATGAACACGTGCAGTCACGTGACGGATGAACACGTGCAGTCACGTGACGGATGAACACGTGCAGTCAAATGATGGATGAATAGATATAAATTATCTCACATACAATCCCCATTAAACAATCACAGACACCTCTTGTAGACATCAAAGTATCCTTACAACACCTGGTATTGACTTAACCCTCTCTAAATTGTCTTATTTCTTACATTACAGATGTGTTTAAGTGTGTAAGAAAAGGACAAAAGGATTTTTTCATTCCTGTTGAATGATAGAAAGTTCTTTCTAATGTAAGTGCTATGTATAGAATGGTTTGGCACATTTGTATTGCTTAAGGAATGCAACCATCGACTAACACAAGGTTGGATGAAAAAAGTCTTTTCTGAAGGAATATACTGTTTTTCTAATGGCTGCAATTTGTCAAGTCTGTGAAACTACACGAATGATTGGTTCCTTCTTCGGGACTTTTTCTGGTACATTTTTCCACCTGGAGGGTCTGAATTGAATTAAAGCCTGTCGTCCAAGTCATATAAAAAAATTGTTTACTAAATACCAACCAATTTGCTTAGTTTACTCTTATCATTCTAGGACAGGCCCTCTTTTCATATTCCGGCTTATTTATCCACTGACCATAGTGAAAAGGTTTAAAAAACAATAAAATATTAATAATTTAATTGTTTTTGCCCATCCCAATTTGTCATATGATGATGCAACCATGAAAAATTGACAAAATAGAATTGGTAATTTCTTCTTTTTACAATTTCTTACAATAATAACTGTAAATGCATTGTAAATATCTATTGTATCTGGTCACTGCAGACACCTAATACTCACATGATGTAAATACTTTTAAATGAAAAGTATTCAGGTATCCGGTATCCAAAATAAACCTTTTTACCTAAATCACAAAAAAGAAAACGTGGCCTAAATATGGTTGCCAAGTTCTTGAAAAGAACACTGTTCTTACATTATCCTACTCCAGCAGACAATAATGTACACAATCTGAAAACCATAAAATAAGAAAACCTGGCCTAAATATGGTTGCCAAGTTCTTGATAAGAATACTGTTCTTACATTATCCTACTCCAGCAGACAATAATGTACAAAATCTGAAAACCATAAAATAAGAAAACGTGGCCTAAATATGGTTGCCAAGTTCTTGATAGGAACGCTGATCTTACATTATCCTACTCCAGCAGATAATAATGTACAAAATCTGAAAACCATAAAATAAGAAAACATGGCTTAAATATGGTTGCCAAGTTCTTGATAAAAACACTGTTCTTACATTATCCTACTCCAGCAGACAGTTTAATCCAGTGAGATGTTCACTCCCGATCAGTGTTCACAACATCTGTATGAGTGGTACAGATCACAAAGAGGACTTAATCTCTACCAGCTCTTCAGTGTTAGACCTGAAAAGCCCACAATGCTCGTAACACCAACTTTCACTTCTTTGTAATGCTGTTCAAGTTAATAAAGGATATCATTCCAAACTTAAAAATTTATGAAACTTGATAGATGATAGAGATCCTTCTCTCCTGGAATTCTTAACATTTAGGTTATGAAATTTTCTTGGTTAAATCTAAAATTTATACCTTAATTCCTCCAAATATAGTTAATGTGTTTTATATGCATTGATGTAACCATGGTGTCATCAAAATGTAGAACACTGGTACTGAACACTCCAAAGTTCGGATACATGCTCTCATAATGATTTTATGGAAGCAGAACATTCTAAATTCTGATCTTCTGATTATTATAAAATCAATATTGTTCATACAATATTTAGCATCGCCAGGGAGGGAAATAATATATCAAATAAATTGTTTGACATTTTGACATTTTGTTTTATTTCTCCTGTTTTCTAGATATGGAATCCGAAGGTTTGAACCATATAAAACAGCCCAAATGTGACATCAACCAAATTATAGAATCCAAACATTGTATATATATTATATAATTCAGACATAATGCCCTCGTTATAAAAGCAAATGATATTTTTCTTACATTCAGTTGTAATATTTGTCATGTCAAGCGACAGGACATACTTAATAAAAGCGACACAACCCTTTCCTTATTCATAAGAACTCTCTGCTAAAAACAGAGTCGATGATACGATTCTGTCTATATTAAGTATATCACAATTGGGGTAATGATATAAACGTAAAGCAACAAAACTATATCCATTGTACAACATGCATTTCATAAGCATGTGTTTATGAATCACTATCAAATAATGATGATACAGGTGTAAGTGAAGAGGTGAGCATATCCTGATCCACTGGTGGCACTCATCACAAACACATGCAAAGGCAAGTCAATTGTTTAACTGAAAAACAACACCATGGGAATATATGGTACAAGTCAAAATAGGGAATTGCATCGGATATCATTTTTGTCACTGATGCATCAAATATAACTATCATCAAGATGGCTTCAGTTTTAAAAGCCTATTAACATTTAATGTACCACCTCTGAAATAATGTTCCATTATAAGCCTACGCAAAGCTTTTTTAAGTGTTTGATTGAACATATAACGCATATCCCTTATATTGTGTCCTAAAATATTATTGTGTTCTTATCTTCAAAGTCATAGAGAGGTGATTGGAGCCCTTTAATGTGAAACATACCAACTTAGGATTTGAAGCTAAAAAATTAAACTTTTCGATAATGGTCCTATTTCACTGCACTGCTATTTAATTTCTTTTGCAGCTGTGTAGGATTACACACACTATTGTAGTTTCTGATAGAAACGGCAACAAAGGCCATTTCTTTACTTAACATATCGCAGGCATCAACAATGACACTTCAAGTTCATATAGTAAACTTAGTGTTGAAATATTTCCAGAATGAATCAGACTTACTGGTTGGCCAAGCATCAGTGCCTTTAAATGGAGACACTAACAATTATCTTTCAATGTGTGAGAGTCGAAAAAGAGGTGTTCTCCATTGGCATGCAATGTTGTTGTCCCTGACCGCCATGATGGTGCTATGATACTGCTTGTAATAGTTTAGTATGTCAACCTTGAATCATGCAAGAGGAATTACTGAATCTGTAGTGAATGAAATGGGGTTAATTTCACCGGGGCCATTATTTCTGTTAAAAGGCACAATGGCAAAAAACATATGTGACACAGCTTGATGTGCAGAGTTGTGTCCCTTAATCATGCCAGGATCTGAGGGTGTCAATCCCAGAATCAGCCTGATTATGATATCAGTGTTTGTGTTTTAATCAAAGTGGTAGACATCTTTAACTGGTACTACTGGCTCTTGACTCAAATTAACTGATGCACTGGATATCACTGAAATACTGTTCATCGACAGCATTAAACCCAACTCACTCACTCACTCACTCAATATTATAATAAACTGCAGAATACTATTGTATTCGTCTGATATCTGATGTCTGATGCCTGATGTCTGATATCAGGTTCATGGAATTTAAAAAAAAATTGTTTTGAAGTTCGGGAAATATAACTGCTTGTAAAATATATTTAGGAAGCTACAATTTACAGTGTTTCAACTAACACCTGTGTAATCTGAACCACTCTTTATATTGGGCATTATCAGTATATATAGGAGAAAACCAAGATTCTTGTCCAATACACCAGACAGTTGACTCCAAACCAGCACCTCTATAATCCCTCACTCTGTTTTAACCAGTAACCACTTTTGGTACTCATCTATAATGCTCATCAATTATTTGGACCCCGAAGGTAGCGTTGTAGCGAGGGATCATTGTATATGAAAATTTCCCATGTATGAACTTAGGTTAAACTGGCAGTGAATCACATCTCTATGGCCTGGTGTTCAAAACAGCAGATGTTGTTTTGTCAATACAGCTAATTTTGAATCATCATACATCAAAGTGTGTATCAACTGACTTTACGATCCATGTCCCGTGAAGATGTGGGGTAGAATAGATCTTCAGCAAACCATTCTTGCCGGAAAAGGCGACTTTGTCTTAAAAGGCGACTAACGGGATCTGGTGGTCAGGCTCGCTGACTTGGTTCATGCATGTCATCATATCCCAGTTGCATAGATTAATGCTCATGATGTCAATCACTTCATTGTCTGGTTCAGATTCGATTATTTACAGACTGGCATGATATAGTTGGAATATTACTGAGTGCAGCGTTAAACAACATACGAACAAACAAACAAACTTTACGACACACACACTATGCAATAATCTCTGCTTATTACATTGTAATTTTATCATAATGTTTTATTGAGTGAGTTTGGTTTGACCCGTCTTTGAACAGTATTTCAGTGAGATCTCTACATGTTTTCTCAAAGTTGTAGGAATATACATGTACCTTGTGTGATGTTTGTCTTAGATATAATCAGGGTCACGGCAAATTGTGATGTCTTATACGACTGGACCACATGTGCTTCAATGTTTTATTGCAATCTCACAACAACATTGTACATACAGTCAAACACCATTGTGTCAAACTTGAAGGGACCTGCATAAATAAATCCGAGGTTTGACACAACAGACAATGATGAATAAAGGAGGAATACGGAGGGAGGGACCAAGCTTTTACTTCAGGCAAATGTAAGTTCGACACATCAAAGTTCAACACAACAGTGTTTGACTGTATATTTAGATATTAAAGCATATAAATTATTAATACTTCCTTGTGTTGTCAGGCGCTGTCAGATTTGCCTGATCAAGTACATGTAGGGAGTAGATGACGAGGGGAAAACAACTGAAATAGCATTCCTAGGTGTCATCTTTCATGCTTTAGATAATGCTTAGGCACCAAATTGTTACAGTATCAGAAAGTGATTTTCAGAGGGCTGATTATAATAATAATGATAATAAAAATGATAATAGGCTATCTATATTGCACATACACCACTCAGGGCATGCTCAAAGCACTATTATTACCCCGGTCACTGGATCAATGAGCACTCAAGAATCATTCTCAGCTCCCTGGGGAGTATACAGAGATAGATTTGTTACCTTGAACCAATGCTGGAATCAGTTTGTAGGTGACCATTATCAATTGTGGAGACATATGCTGTTTGGTATCAAATATAATTCCAAATGTTCAGGCTTCTTTTGATCTGCCAATAATTGTACATAGATAAAAGCAACAAAATCCTTTCCACTATCAAATGAAATCTCCATTGTATGTTTCTGTCTATGTCATAAACGCATCTAACTTCAATATCTCTTAATATTCCATATCATTATTGATGAATATAATTCTTCAAATTTCAAATCATGTTATGTTTTTCCACATACGATTTCTGGAAAATAAAGAAAAAATGCAACTGTTTATATTCAATGATTGATTGGTTAGAACAAACTGATTATGGTCAGTGACCGAGGAGGATAAAATTCCAACCATTTCCCAACACCAGCTTTGGATCATTTGGGCTGTCACCCTCACGATTTAACTAGGACAATTTGAGTCTGTTGTAACCATCATCTAAAATATGATAGATACTGCCTAGACATACTTTATTTCCTTATCAATCATATCAATAATTCAGGACATAATACAGATACTGATATTATGTAGCGGAGATTTGCATATAATTCCCATACATAATAGTAACTGAAATTATGATGCTGAGTGCAAGACGTGGAGACTTACGGCTGCCCCGACGACTGCACTATGGGCAATAAGTAGCGCAGTCCAACCCACTCAATCATGGTGCTGCTTAACTAAGAATGAAATACCTTTTTGAGAAGTGAATTGTGGAAGAGAGGAATTTACTTATGGAAATACAGTTTCTGAGATGGTAACTGACACTGGAGTATAAAGAAATGAAGAGACTGTCACTTTGATGAAAGCTGAAACTATTCAAACACTAGAGCCTGTTCTCGAAGGACAGATAAACAGTTGCTATGACCAGCCATGCGTTTGAATCTGCGTGAACTAACTTATGTGCACAATGAAGCCAACTTAGTGCATAGTCATTGTGTCTTATAGTTAAATAAGGATGTATTTCATTTTTTTTATCATTAGAGCGATAATAGCTTGGAGATCACATATGTTGGAGAGAAAAATTACTGATTTAGACATGTTTCACATTCTAGCTTACTTTATTAGTCCTGCGCTTTGTTCACCAAAGAGAACATATATGATTATTTTTACTTGATCCATCCTAAAATATAGACGCATGTCAGTATAGGCAGACGCTTAGTATCTGTAAATGTATAATTCTGATAATAACAAGCAAATCCATTTCAATTGAAAAGACGCTCCAATGAGATGTGAGATTCAGATGATAACAGAACCCGTGGAAAATCAAGACCTGCTTCATTTAGGGTAGACTAACATATAGTCTCTGAAATGAACATATCGTACAGAAAAAACAGTTGTTCAGTTATCTTAATAAAAATATAATAAAAAGGGAGCCCAGTGATTCTCTTCATTTTCAGATACTGCAGTAATCTAGACTTGCCAAACATTATAGACTTGCATGGGCTGCAGTTGATATATTTGTATCAGGGTCTGTAAGACAGACTACATTTAGGGCATTACAGTTAGACCCGGGCGTGAGGGAAAATGATATGGTTCAGGGACTGAACACACTGAATGACAGTTGTAGTGTTTATATTGCTTTAAAGAACAGGGTCCAGACTATCTCAGAACCCTGGATGTTTCTATGGAGTAGGACTCGGGTGGATCTTCAATTTGAAGGAGATCTGTATATTCCAATTGACATGTGTCACCATGACTGAAAGGACATTATGACATCGTTCCTGCTGGGATGTCATGTCCATATGATGTCATCAGAGGATGGCACAGTTTATGAATGGATTGTTCTCTCTTGTTTCTTCCTTCATATTCAATGCCTCAGTAAAGTTTTCAAAGCATTTTATGGTAGACCATATGATGTCATCAGAGGATGGCACAGTTTATGAATGGATTGTTCTCTCTTGTTTCTTCCTTCATATTCAATGCCTCAGTAAAGTTTTCAAAGCATTTTATGGTAGACCATATGATGTCATCAGAGGATGGCACAGTTTATGAATGGATTGTTCTCTCTTGTTTCTTCCTTCATATTCAATGCCTCAGTAAAGTTTTCAAAGCATTTTATGGTAGACCATATGATGTCATCAGAGGATGGCACAGTTTATGAATGGATTGTTCTCTCTTGTTTCTTCCTTCATATTCAATGCCTCAGTAAAGTTTTCAAAGCATTTTATGGTAGGCATGTGGAGGGTATTTCCAAATTTGAGGCATCATGACAAAAATGATGTCCAATGCAATTCCCTTATTCCACAATTGTGTTCTCATGTTTTTTCAGGTGCCTTTGCATGTGTTTGTGATGGGTGCCACTGGTGTTGTAGGTTATGCTCTCCTTTTCACTTACACGTGTATCATCACTGTTTGATAGTGATTAATATCTCATGCCTATGATATAGAATGATGTACAATGGTAATGGCTTTGTTGCTTTAAGTTTATAATATGGCCCAAATTCAGTCATTCAGTTATATCACAGCTTGTCAGCTTCATTTTGTTGGGAAGCTCAAAGTGATGCAGATCGTCAGCATGACACACTTTGAAACACAAGAGCATGGGTATGCTGCTGACAAGCTTAGAAACATAATCAGGGCAAACCAGGATTTGAACCCGCATTCATAGGTTTCTGGCACATCTAAGGGATGCAACTCTGCATGACAAATCACAGCATCTTATACAACTGGGCCACCCGTGACCCCAACAGGAAATTTGTGATCAATCTTAGGTCTGACAGCATAGATCTGAAATGTCACACTTCTCTCGTAGTAGCTACACCATCTCACAGATCCTGATGTTAATATATATATATCCTCCACTCTCCCTCTTACTGTGGTAGCTACACCATCTCACAGACCCTGATGTTAATATATATCCTCCACTCTCCCTCTTACTGTAGTAGCTACACCATCTCACAGACCCTGATGTTATATATATATATATATATCCTCCACTCTCCCTCTTACTGTAGTAGCTACACCATCTCACAGACCCTGATGTTATATATATATATATATCCTCCACTCTCCCTCTTACTGTAGTAGCTACACCATCTCACAGACCCTGATGTTATATATATATCCTCCACTCTCCCTCTTACTGTAGTAGCTACACCATCTCACAGACCCTGATGTTAATATATATATCCTCCACTCTCCCTCTTACTGTAGTAGCTACACCATCTCACAGACCCTGATGTTATATATATATATATATATCCTCCACTCTCCCTCTTACTGTAGTAGCTACACCATCTCACAGACCCAGATGTTATATATATATCCTCTCCACTCTCCCTCTTACTGTAGTAGCTACACCATCTCACAGACCCTGATGTTATATATATATATATATATCCTCCACTCTCCCTCTTACTGTACTAGCTACACCATCTCACAGATCCTGATGTTAATATATATATATCCTCCACTCTCCCTCTTACTGTGGTAGCTACACCATCTCACAGACCCTGATGTTAATATATATCCTCCACTCTCCCTCTTACTGTAGTAGCTACACCATCTCACAGACCCTGATGTTAATATATATCCTCCACTCTCCCTCTTACTGTAGTAGCTACACCATCTCACAGACCCTGATGTTATATATATATATATATATCCTCCACTCTCCCTCTTACTGTAGTAGCTACACCATCTCACAGACCCTGATGTTATATATATATATATATCCTTCACTCTCCCTCTTACTGTAGTAGCTACACCATCTCACAGTCCCTGATGTTATATATATATATCCTCCACTCTCCCTCTTACTGTAGTAGCTACACCATCTCACAGACCCAGATGTTAAATATATATATATATCCTCCACTCTCCCTCTTACTGTAGTAGCTACACCATCTCACAGACCCTTATGTTAATATATATATATCCTTCACTCTCCCTCTTACTGTAGTAGCTACACCATCTCACAGACCCTGATGTTATATATATATCCTCCACTCTCCCTCTTACTGTAGTAGCTACACCATCTCACAGACCCAGATGTTATATATATATATATATATCCTCCACTCTCCCTCTTACTGTAGTAGCTACACCATCTCACAGACCCTTATGTTAATATATATATATCCTTCACTCTCCCTCTTACTGTAGTAGCTACACCATCTCACAGTCCCTGATGTTATATATATATCCTCCACTCTCCCTCTTACTGTAGTAGCTACACCATCTCACAGACCTAGATGTTATATATATATATATATCCTCCACTCTCCCTCTTACTGTAGTAGCTACACCATCTCACAGACCCTTATGTTAATATATATATATCCTTCACTCTCCCTCTTACTGTAGTAGCTACACCATCTCACAGTCCCTGATGTTATATATATATATATATATCCTCCACTCTCCCTCTTACTGTAGTAGCTACACCATCTCACAGTCCCTGATGTTATATATATATATATATCCTCCACTCTCCCTCTTACTGTAGTAGCTACACCATCTCACAGACCCAGATGTTATATATATATATATATCCTCCACTGTCCCTCTTAATGTAGTAGCTACACCATCTCACAGACCCTTATGTTAATATATATATATATCCTCCACTCTCCCTCTTACTGTAGTACCTACACCATCTCACAGACCCTGATGTTATATATATATATCCTCCACTCTCCCTCTTACTGTAGTAGCTACACCATCTCACAGACCCTGATGTTATATATATATATATATCCTTCACTCTCCCTCTTACTGTAGTAGCTACACCATCTCACAGTCCCTGATGTTATATATATATCCTCCACTCTCCCTCTTACTGTAGTACCTACACCATCTCACAGACCCTGATGTTATATATATATATCCTCCACTCTCCCTCTTACTGTAGTAGCTACACCATCTCACAGACCCTGATGTTATATATATATATATATCCTTCACTCTCCCTCTTACTGTAGTAGCTACACCATCTCACAGTCCCTGATGTTATATATATATCCTCCACTCTCCCTCTTACTGTAGTAGCTACACCATCTCACAGACCCAGATGTTATATATATATATATATATCCTCCACTCTCCCTCTTACTGTAGTAGCTACACCATCTCACAGACCCAGATGTTATATATATATCTATATATCCTCCACTCTCCCTCTTACTGTAGTAGCTACACCATCTCACAGACCCTTATGTTGATATATATATATCCTTCACTCTCCCTCTTACTGTAGTAGCTACACCATCTCACAGACCCTGATGTTATATATATATATATATATCCTCCACTCTCCCTCTTACTGTAGTAGCTACACCATCTCACAGTCCCTGATGTTATATATATATATATATCCTCCACTCTCCCTCTTACTGTAGTAGCTACACCATCTCACAGACCCAGATGTTATATATATATATCCTCCACTCTCCCTCTTACTGTAGTAGCTACACCATCTCACAGTCCCTGATGTTATATATATATATATATATCCTCCACTCTCCCTCTTGCTGTAGTAGCTACACCATCTCACAGACCCAGATGTTATATATATATATATATATATCCTCCACTCTCCCTCTTACTGTAGTAGCTACACCATCTCACAGACCCAGATGTTATATATATATCTATATATCCTCCACTCTCCCTCTTACTGTAGTAGCTACACCATCTCACAGACCCTTATGTTGATATATATATATCCTTCACTCTCCCTCTTACTGTAGTAGCTACACCATCTCACAGACCCTGATGTTATATATATACATATATATCCTCCACTCTCCCTCTTACTGTAGTAGCTACACCATCTCACAGTCCCTGATGTTATATATATATATATCCTCCACTCTCCCTCTTACTGTAGTAGCTACACCATCTCACAGACCCAGATGTTATATATATATATCCTCCACTCTCCCTCTTGCTGTAGTAGCTACACCATCTCACAGACCCAGATGTTATATATATATATATATATCCTCCACTCTCCCTCTTACTGTAGTAGCTACACCATCTCACAGACCCAGATGTTATATATATATATATATATCCTCCACTCTCCCTCTTACTGTAGTAGCTACACCATCTCACAGACCCTGATGTTAATATATATATATCCTTCACTCTCCCTCTTACTGTAGTAGCTACACCATCTCACAGACCCTGATGTTAATATATATATATCCTTCACTCTCCCTCTTACTGTAGTAGCTACACCATCTCACAGACCCTGATTTTATATATATATATATATCCTCCACTCTCCCTCTTACTGTAGTACCTACACCATCTCACAGACCCTGATGTTAATATATATATCCTCCACTCTCCATCTTACTGTAGTACCTACACCATCTCACAGACCCTGATGTTATATATATATATATCCTCCACTCTCCCTCTTACTGTAGTAGCTACACCATCTCACAGACCCTGATGTTATATATATATCCTCCACTCTCCCTCTTACTGTAGTAGCTACACCATCTCACAGACCCTGATGTTATATATATATATCCTCCACTCTCCCTCTTACTGTAGTAGCTACACCATCTCACAGACCCTGATGTTACCTGTTATAAGGGTAGCCTAGTGGTTAAAGCGTTCGCTTGTCATGCCAAAGACCCAGGTACAAACCTAACATTGGTACAATGTGTGAAGACCATATTTGGTGTCCCCCGCTGTGATATTGCTGGAACATTGCTAAATTTGGCATAAAACTATACTCACTCACTCACTCACTCCTGGTGTGAGAGGCCATTAAACTGGATCAGTGGCCAGGGTTGGTTGGTTGTGTGTCATAACATCCTTGGAGGCATGGAACATTATAAGCTGTCCACAGGTGGGGGAAACATGGGTTTATGTACCCTCTATGCTAGTCTATGTTCCCAGAGCCCACAGGTAAGGGGAATATGACCTAACATTGAGGGTATGTCAACCCATGTCACTCGAGGGGCTGGTGGACAACAAATTTATTTTACCGTACACCTAATAATATTGCTGGTATGTCTTATGCATGCATGCTTTGGCCCAAATCAGTAAGCACAGTTAGGCATTTATCCACATCATTCATTAGCAGGCAACAAAAAACAAATTTAAGAGTTATTCTCGCTAGATCTATTTAAGTCGAAAAATATTGTAAATATCTGGAGAATGTTGTCTTACATTATTAAGTAGAGATACAAATTTGTGGTTGGTATGTTGCAAATGTAATGTTAACAGTTTGGAAATTCAAGTGGGGAATATAAGATTGTACCTCATATGTTAGCGGAGTACATTGGAAATAATAGAATGGGGCTCAGCCAAAAGGAATCTGACAAGGAAGATAATGCTCATTATGTCAACCATTGTTTTGTCCACTGAGTTTGGCATTTTTCAAATTTAATTACCATATGAATCCTTGGCCCCGTTGCACAAAGCTATCTTAGCGCTAAGGTAATCGTAACTCCAATACTTTAACATAGGCTTACGACAGTTGCAGTATTAAGATCGCTTTGTGCAATGAAATTTTGAAATTTTAATGATCAGCATTATTTGTGCAAGACCCTTCATCTTAACTTTCAAAATGAAAAAATATATTAAGATGTCTTGCAGTCCCCAGACAACACATTATCCTGTACATGCACGCTGCGATATAACTGGAATACTGTTAAAAGCGGCGTTAAACTTAACTCACTCACTCACTCACTATCCTGTACATGACAATCAGAGCACATCCTCATAATCCTGGACATAACACACATCCAACATTTATCCTCCCCACCATCACCATATGCTGCATCAGAGCATTACATATATCAAATCACGCTGCCCTGAAACTTGAGACACAGACCCATCAACAGAAAACACTTGCTTCAAATAGAACTATGTTTTCTATAGCTAACTGTATTCATTCTCAAGTTACAATCTAGCATCAAAATTCAATTATGGAAACCCGGTCAGGTACAATAGCATTTTAAATAACATTTGAAAAAAAAAAATGTAAAAAGTGTCTTGAATGGATTTTTTCATGTCATAAATTCTGTGACAAATTGTTCTGATCCTTCAAAACAGAAGATTTCACTCTGCAAGTTATGTGAGCATATTTGATTAAAATATAATTTTGAAACTTTGTACTAGCATACCTACACATTTCTCACTCATCAATAATAAAAACATTCCTGAAAAAAGGGAATAGAAAACATGTATACGTCACCCAGATTGTCTGTCACTGATACGTAAACATTGCAATACATATGGCGAACAACACCACCCCAGCTGGTCTACTTTCTTACACAACGTATCAGACAGGTTTTAATACAAATTCATATAAATATAACTAGTATATATACACTGTATCGCCTATAACCCTTGGAAGAGCAATACCTGCTTTCTTTTTATCGACCACCCCCCTACCCTGTTCCCACCTAACATAGATGTCCTTCATTTCACATTTCCAGCAAGAGGTACAATACACCCCCATTATGAACAGAGGTGACAGTATTACATGAGAAAGACAAAATGAAAACGCCATAAAGGTTAAAAACTTAACATATTCAGAATTTTGTCATTTCATTTTACAAGAATGTAAACCAATTAATTTGTTATTATACTTCAAACCTTAAAACATACCTGAATATATAATATATGAATAATATGTCTCCTGGCAACATATCCTGCATTTCGACACACTCCTGTACCTTCAGTTTTAACCCACTTTTGCATTCCACTGATACTTGACAGGTACATAACACAGGTAAAACATCACATTATTAAAAATATTCCTTCTTACCTGCACAAGAAACTCTCTGATAATCCAAATCCAGTAAACGAGGAATGTTCACAAACACTTCTATCTTGTCTGAACTTCACATAACACCTGAAGCATCCTAACGACAGGTAGCACAGGTGAGACAGGTAAAGAAGCTTTCAGCCGGTAAAGTGTTCAGTCCCTCGGCCCCTTTAAGTGGCATTTATCTGTCGGTGTAGTAATGAGGCCACTACAATGCTGCATGCTACAACAGCCTCATCCCCTGCGGCTTCTTAAACAAACCTTGTAAAATTGTGCGCGTCCATCACTTAACACAACACTAATACAACGGTACCTTCCAATTGTATTAGTATTAACTTAAAACTAATGATCAATAGGTATTATTAAACTCTGCCTTTACACACCACACAATGTGACATAACTTGGTCTGTTAGATTGGAAATTAACTTGTTCCCACCATAGATCTGGCAATTTACGTCTTGGTGCTTGTCACAATATTCGTATAATATGACGGAAATTGCAAATAGTTTTGACAAATGTGAAGCATGACTGAACAAGAAAAGGCATAGATATTCATGTACGCTAACCCACATGGTCACAATCAGACTACTTGGTTTTATTATCAATTCAGCAAGAGCGTTCCCATCGCATGTGAAAGTCTTTTGGCTATTCAGGATTGCACATTGGTATTGAAAGGTCCTTTATTGAACAATCGTTCCGTATGGGTGGTGTTTATCCAAGTAAAATTGGTGAAGGACAACAGAGTATAGTTGGGATCCATAACTTGTCTCGTGGAGCCGACTGCACGGTCACATGGTGCGAGACAGCAACCGCGACATGGGAAAACGTGTACGGTCTTTCAGGCTGATTTACTCGACAGCGGGTACAAATGATTATGTCCATTTGAAGACATCTATTAACAGCACTTGTAACTGTTTGTAGTAAACATCTTCACATCGTGCGGTCGTGAAACGGTGATGCCTAAACAGTTTGATACAGTTTTATATTTGATCTGTTTAACACATCCATAGGGACATATTCCACACATTCCAAATTTACTTTTCTCATTGGACAAAGTTTCCATGATAGTGATGAACAAACAAATTGACGAAGAAACTACGATGGGAAAAATGCATAGTGAAGATAGTAAATGGATGTTTTTTTGTGACAGGACCTTACTGCTTAATGGATGATCAATCATGTGCCAAATTTGGGTTTCAACTTTTGTGTTTATCAATTCGTAAAAGATATATGGCATATTTTACATTATTGATGACAAAGGTCAATTTGGAGGGTGTATGATAAATGTGTCCTCCAGTTGAGCTGCATGAGAAATGAGGTAAATATCTTGATCATATCACTCCATTCCAGAAAAAAACGTGTTGTTGAACATTGACTGTGACCTCAACAACATAGCTAACAGATAAATATCATATCTGTCAAGGTTTTAAAACGCATGTCGAAACATTTAGCATTTTCAGCACATTTCTTTTTTCTCACGTTATGAAAAAGTCTCATTGAAGGATATGGGCAATAAACCCTCAGATATGAGGTAAAAAGGGTTACCGCTAAGTATCCATCCGTGGAGGGTTATTACTCAATTAAAATCTTCAAAAGATCATAGTTCTCAAGGGAAAATGGGTTTTCAGTCACATCTTCTGCCTCCAGGGTTCTTTTTATTTCAAATGTAAATATACCCAGTTTAGGAGGGATCATGTTTTATGCATTAACATCCACAAATGATGTGGACAAGGGAGAAGATGAATAAATTGTTACAAATGTACGTTCTAAAGATCATTTACTTTGTATTTAATAAATGGAAGCATTTATTGTGAGCTAGACATATGACTTTGTGGGAATGGCCATGGCTGAACGCCTTTATATTTGAAATTTAATTTTTCACCTGTAACTCTACTTTAGCTGTCATTGGCCAATTTGGATTTGAAAACCCCACACAACATCTGTATCCACAGGTATAATGAGAAAAATTACAAAACACAGTGAGTGAAAATGAACACCCACATCCAGATTTAATTAGATCCAACATTTCTATATTTATTACCTGTACCTAACCACTGGTATCCGAAAACTTGATCGGGCAGAAAGAAGATAAAATTCTAGATGAAAGCACTTAGCAAAAAGCTTTCACCATTATTGGTAAGTGGCTTTGATGAACCTCCAAAGATCAGGGAGTGGGTGGTGTATAATGCTGCTTTGAGTAATATTTCAGCACTATTTCAGCAATATAATGTAAGTCTGTAAATAACCATTTCCTATCAGGCAAACCAGTGATAAGTCTGTAAATAACCATTTCCTATCAGGCAAACCAGTGATAAGTCTGTAAATAACCATTTCCTATCAGGCAAACCAGTGATTGAAAGCATGAGCAAAAATCCACTCCCTCAGTGAACGATGACATGCAGTAAGCTTCAGCCTTGACCCGGAGCCTAACTGACCCATTCATTTCAGCTGACTGTCATAACAAGCAGATGTTCCTGGGGACCTGGGGCCACTTGCACAAAGCGATCTTAGCGCTAAGACTATTGTAAGCCTATGTTAAAGTATGGGAGTTACGATCATCTTAGCGCTAAGATCGCTTTGTGCAAGTAGGCCCTGGTCTCACCCTGAATCCCAATAGCGATGCATAATCAGCTGTCTTGGAGGATGGGGATGGATAGCCTAGTGGTTACAGCATCCCCTCATGACATTAAAGGCCCAGGTTTGATTCCCCACATGAGTACAATGTGTGAAGCCCATTTCTGGTACTCCCTTCCATTTTATTGCTGGAATATTGCTAAAAGCGTCATAAAACCCCAAAATATACCCACTAACTCTTGGAGGATAATAATACAAGTAGCTTTCTGATGAACAGGCATGGAGCAGGACAAACTTACCCTTTTCACGAACACCTGGTGTCATCACTGATTTGCAGTGAGCCTTTCATATAAATTTTACAGCTACTGTATTCGACGTAATAAGCGCCCGCTCTAATAAGCGCCCACGGCGATATTTGCTAATATATTGGCTAGTGAACAATCCCAATTAGCACCCCTTCTGATTGATCATATACAAGACATATTTATGCACCCTTAATTATGGGCAATTAAATTCTGGAAAAAATACATCAGTCGGATATAAACATTTCAGGCTGTCAGCATAAACCACAAAATTTATCTTTCAACTCTGATTTTTTCACCAAAATAATATTTTAATAAGAGCCCCCTATTTCTAATTTTGAGAGAGCCCTAGGTGCTTATTACGTCGAATATGGTATTTGGCTTTTTACGCCCCGTGGAATCTGTTTTGTTGGATAATCAGGACTGGTTATTCTCTGGCATTGATATTTTATATTTAAAAAGAAAATATTATCAAATTTGCTTGACATCATGGTGACATGAACACCTTGGTACTGTAATGTCAGCAAGATATTTATGTGGTTTCATTTCTTACCTCGTTAACCATTAAAGAAGGATTTAAATACACACAGTGAATGTCCCAACAGTTTCTGATCTCTTGCATCTTGCATAAGAACCTAGAACATATGGAAGACAAATAGCAATTCTGGACTGTAGGATGGTTTTGATGACTTCTCCACTAAAAAACATCCCTTACTTGAAGACTGATTGTAATGTGTACTGTTAGACACGTGGAATTCCACAATCACCCTGAATATCACAAATTTAAAACATCAATGCCAGAGAATAACCAGGCTTGATTATCTACTGAAACCGATTCCATTGGGCAGAAAGTCAAAATAATGGTGAAGATTATATGAATGGATCACTGCAAAATCAGTGATGACACCAGGTGTTTGTAAAAGGCTATAAGAAAACAAGAAAAACAAACATCACTTATGTATTCTTTTGGATTTTGAGAATATTGGTATGTCATGAGGAGAGTGCTCTCCTATGATACCATCTTATATTACAGGAAAAGGATCACATTTTAATCTTTCACACCTTTTTATTCTTCATAGAAAGTTTCATGTCTACTTATCACAAATTCATTGTACTTTCCATGGAATATATTGCATAATGTATTGATGCCATTGAATACTTGAACACAATGTGGATGTAATAAAATTGTTTGATAGGTATTTCTTAGAGTGAGTGAGTGAGTGAGTTGGGTTTAATGTAGGAGTAAAAGCCCGAAGTGATGCAGGTCTCAGACATATACCACTTCGGTGAAACCCACGAGCATGGGTATGGTGCTGACAAACCTAGAAACATAATCAGGGAGAATACTTGAACACAATGTGGATGTGATAAAATTGTTTGATAGGTATTTCTTAGAGTGAGTGAGTGAGTGAGTGAGTGAGTTGGGTTTAATGTGGGAGTAAAAGCCTGAAGTGATGCAGGTCTCAGACATTTACCACTTCGGTGAAACCCACGAGCATGGGTATGGTGCTGACAAACCTAGAAACATAATCAGGGAGAATCGTGATTCGAACCCACAATCATAGGTTTCTGGCGTGCCCAAGGGACGCAACTCTGTGCAGCAGCGCCTTAGACGACTTGTACAGTAAATTCATCATTCAGAGACTCAAGTTCTTCTTTTACATCACCCCTTTATGTTTTTGTAAACCTATGTTGATGATACAAACTTATGGAACAGGTTTAGGAAAGTTTTTGTTTTAGGTAATGTTCCGTCCACAGATAAAACAAGAGGGACCTTGATTGACACAGATACTATTGTTTCACTCTGCAGCTTGTTGATATGAGGCATCAATAACTGGGGCATCATTTAGCTTCCATCTGATGCATTTTGGTATACATAATACATCAATTCATCATGTGCCAGATTCAATTCACCAAATGAATGTTCAAAGGGTGAAACTATTATTACCCTGGTAAATAGATCAGTGTGCACTCGATTTTCATTCCCATCTCCCTGGGGAGTATACAACCCAATCTGCCTGTGAGACACTAGGTTTACAGTACCATTACCATATTATCCACCGGGTACCCATTCACTGCTAATGAGATGCCACATGTAACGTATGCTTCAGGATTGAAGCCCAAGGAACTCACAGTTGTCACACTTTCAAACAGTCACCCATCCACCTACTCTCCACCGCCAGTGTTGCTTAACTTTGCCTGTTTTGTGACCAGTTTGCTGTACACAAAATGTCCCACCAGTGGTTCTTTATGTATTGCCATCAGTAATGGGATATGATTTAAGTTGACTGTCATATGTGACAGAAACTTGGGCACACTTTTTGTTAAAACAGTATCCAAGTGCGTTGTATCTCAGTTTAAATAAAATATCTCTGCTTGCCCCTTTGAAACCCTGTTAAGATCCAGGTTAGAATTGGTTTCGAGCAGCCCATGCTTGCAGTAAAAGTCGGCTATGGTTGTAGTAAGAGGTAACTAATTCGATCAGGTGGTCAGACTCACTGACTTGGTTGATGCATGTCATTGTATCCCAATTGGTTCGATCGATGCTCAGGGTGTGAATCACTGGATTTCCTGTTCCAGACTCTATTATTTACAGACCGCCATCATATAGATGGCATAAACAACAAATAAACAAATCGTTTTGAAAAACCCATGTAGTCAAGTATAAGGCTGACAAACAAAGGAACAAAATCTTGATTTCGAATCCACAACCTGCAGATCCTGGTAGAGCAAGGGCAGCAACTCTGCATAATGCTTTGCAGCACCTCAGGTGGCTTGGCCACCTATTGATGAAAATCATCACATAAATGTTTCTGATATCATGCACGCAGGATGTCAATTTTCACAGTATTCACAAATAATCAAAATAATAATTGATATCATCCAATCAGCAAGGAAACATCCTAAAATTTAAATGGGTGAGTAAGTAAAATGTTACACCAATATTCAGCCTTATTGTGGTAAGTTCTAAAACACATCAAGTATGGGCTTCACACTTTTTCCCAAATAGGGAATCAAACCTAGGATTTCATCATGATCAGAAACTTCCACCACTGGGCCACCCGACTGCCACTGATATTACTTGAATGAAAAAAAAATTACCCTTGTGATATATATTTTGTGGATAATAATCCAATCTTACACATATATGTGGACTGAAATCTATACTACAACTTCCATACAAAATGTGATAATTAATAGATGCACAAGGTTATTTACAGAACAAAACAATAAGAAATAAAATGGCCGCATTGCCCACTGTAAAACCTGACCATGACCTTTGATGTCATATGAATATTTATAAGAAAAGATTAAATCATCCAGGACACTGAATAATTAAAAAATAGTGTTGAAGATGACTGGAACGGTACAAAGAGTTCTTTGGCATCAGTTCAATCAGGAAGGACCAAATATTCATTATGCATTCTTGAAACATGTGGATCCAATCTTTGCTAATATTCTCCAAGATTCAACCTTTGACCTGGAAGATAATAATCCCCAGAAGGCATGGACACTAGTACGGGTTGTAATTTTGTCGAATCATTGATGTGCACTCAAGAATGAAATTGATCATGCTTCACTAATTACAACAACAAAAAGGAAAATTGACGAAAAATATCAGGAACAATTGACAAATTATCAGCACTCCCTCCTGTATGTGTGGTGACGTTTTTCAAAATTTCTCCAACTGATGTCGCCGTTGAAGATTTTCAGCCCATACCTGTATTTACCTGTAACGAGATTTCTAGATCACCTGGTAAAGTAAACAGATGAAATTACACCGATCGTCTTTTGATTATAAAATCTGGATGGCCCATAAGCATTGCACGAACATCGTCAAGGTTAATGGAATTCTTGACCGTCTCAGGATTATTCACTCCATGCAATGTAAACTGACCACTTATTGTGAGGGCAGGTAATTTTGGCCAGTGAGATCCCCTTACCAGGGTTGGACATCTCCAGGGGAGGTGTCTCCCCCTGCTTTGTTTTCCTTACAAGCTGTCACTATAAGAGACAGTTTATTGACATAGGGTTCTCACTCACTGTGGATAAACATGTCATGGTATAGGTGATGAAGATGTACGGACAAGATGGCTAAATATATCCATTTTTTATGTTACTACAGGCATGAGTGACAATCTCTGCTGCCAAAAAACTGTTACTGTTTTGGATTTTTTTCATAAAAAACAAAACAAACATACTTAAAGTTATTTGGTATGCTTTTAAAAAATCTAAAAAATGTGATAATTATAAATATAGTCAGAGATGAAATTCTATATAGAATTAATTGGAAAATATGTTTACTTCAGAGCATTTTACTGTCTGTCAACAGTTTTTGTTTGTAATTCATTGTTGATGTAAATAACAATAATCATTGCAGATTATTAGCACAACTATAATCACATTTAACATGATACTCTTTCCCCTGTATAATTTATTTATGAAAAATGTACACAAATTACATGCACTAAAGAACAAAATTTCACAATATCATCTTTAAATTCCTCTCAATTTCAGTAAGAATCATAACGCAAAGACATTCGTGAGAAACAAGTCAGCAAAACACAACCATCTCCAAGCACAAATATTCTTTTGGATGACTTTTCTATATGTGCCTTCTAAATGACTCTAGACTGTACTCACCCACCCATCAATGCACTCAACCACACACCCATGCACTCACCCACACACTCACCAACATACTCATCCAAACACTCATGCACTCACCCACCCATCTATGCACACAACCACACACTCACTTGCTCACTCACAAGCCCATGCACTCACCCATCCATGCACTCACCCACACACTCATGCACTCACCCACAAGCCCATGCACTCACCCACAAGCCCATGCACTCACCCACACATCCATGCACTCACCCACCCATCCATGCACTCACCCACACATCCATGCACTCACCCACACCATCCATGCACTCACCCACCCATCCATGCACTCACCCACCCATCCATGCACTCACCCACAAGCCCATGCACTCACCCACACATCAATGCACTCACCCACCCATCCATGCACTCACCCACCCATCCATGCACTCACCCACCTATCCATGCACTCACCCACACATCCATGCACTCACCCACCCATCCATGCACTCACCCACAAGCCCATGCACTCACCCACACATCCATGCATTCACCCACACATCCATGCATTCACCCACACACTCATGCACTCACCCACAAGCCCATGCACTCACCCACAAGCCCATGCACTCACCCACACATCCATGCACTCACCCACCCATCCATGCACTCACCCACACATCCATGCACTCACCCACACATCCATGCACTCACCCACCCATCCATGCACTCACCCACAAGCCCATGCACTCACCCACACATCAATGCACTCACCCACCCATCCATGCACTCACCCACCCATCCATGCACTCACCCACCTATCCATGCACTCACCCACCTATCCATGCACTCACCCACACACTCATCCATGCATTCACTCACACACCCATGCATTCACCCACCCACCCATCCATGCACTCACCCACACATCCATGCACTCACCCACCTATCCATGCACTCACCCACACATCCATGCACTCACCCACACATCAATGCACTCACCCACCCATCCATGCACTCACCCACACATCCATGCACTCACCCACCTATCCATGCACTCACCCACCTATCCATGCACTCACCCACACACTCATCCATGCATTCACTCACACACCCATGCATTCACCCACCCACCCATCCATGCACTCACCCACACATCCATGCACTCACCCACCTATCCATGCACTCACCCACACATCCATGCACTCACCCACCTATCCATGCACTCACCCACCTATCCATGCACTCACCCACACACTCATCCATGCATTCACTCACACACCCATGCATTCACCCACCCACCCATCCATGCATTCACTCACACATCCATGCACTCACCCAACCATCCATGAACTCACCCACACACTCACATACTCACCCACACACTCATGTACTCACCCACCCATCTATGCACTCACCCACACACTCATGCACTCACCCAACCATCCATGAACTCACCCACACACTCACATACTCACCCACACACTCACATACTCACCTACCCATTCATGCACTCACCCAACCATCCATGCACTCACCCAACCATCCATGCATTCACCCACCCATCCATGCACTCACCCACCCATCTATGCACTCACCCACACATCCATGCACTCACCCACCCATCTATGCACTCACCCACCCATCTATGCACTCACCCACCCATTCATGCACTCACCCACCCATCTATGCACTCACCCACCCATTCATGCACTCACCCAACCATCCATGCACTCACCCACCCATCCATGCACTCACCCACACACTCACATACTCACCCACCTATCTATGCACTCACCCAACCATCCATGCACTCACCCACCCATCTATGCACTCACCCACACACTCATGCACTCACCCACCCATCCATGCACTCACCCACCCATCCATGCACTCACCCACCCATTCATGCACTCACCCACCCATCCATGCACTCACCCACACACTCATGCACTCACCCA